>NC_141888.1:35548314-38048314 GCF_030686135.1 Camelina sativa | reverse complement strand
ACATATAATTTCGTTTTAGTTGTAAAATCTAAACCCTAACCACTTCATTTGTAAACCCAAACCGATATATAATTTTATTCTAATTTTAAAAATCTAAACCAAACCAATATTTAAATTTCCTTAATTAAAAGTATACAGAATTTGTTTCCTTAATTTGATTTGCTTTTTAATTTAATTTTGATTTATTTTTAAATGAAATATTAGATGAAAGATTCTGATTGGCTGAGAGAAAAAGGGGTGAATGGAGAAGTTCACCCCTAGGGGTGAACCTAAGTATTTTTCTTTTGTTAGGTTCCACGTAAGCTAATTCCGATTCCAAATATGGGATTGTCACCTTTGTGGGCCCTGCATCCACGTGTTCAATTATATTCGTTCAATGATATTATTTTCCGGAATCTGTATTTTTTATTTTCTTTAAAAAAAAAACTCTTTCGCGATATTTGAGCGTAATGTATCTTCGTAACTAATGAATAATGATGATCATGATCACAATGAAGGATTCTGCAAACAAGTTTACAATAGAACAACAATAAAAAGTTTATGCATGTTGTGTCTCCTAATTTTTTGTGGTTTATGTAGCTTTTGGTTTTACTCTTTCTTGTATTTTCTGTCAAAAGAATTGTGAAAATAGTATAAAACTATAAATACTTAACAAGTAAAAAAAAACACACACAAAATTATGTTTGCACCATATGTACTTAATTTTACTTGTTACCCATATAAATTACTATATATAGTTTCTTTCATCAATAAGCTAAAATGATTTGTAACCACAATAAGCTAAAATGATTTGTAACCAAACGTATATATAAATTTATGTGGAATTCAACCTCCAAATCTGATATTGATCCAGCAAAACACCAATATGAAGGGATAGAAATAACTTAAAATAAACTTTAATAATCTATTTTTAGATAAACTTTAGAATTTGAATGATAATAGCGGTCAGAACAGACAAATCTATTTGCAGATTAAACTGGTTTTTATTTATCATTTATCAACTCTGTTTGTTGTTTACTAATAAGAACAGATTAAACCGTTGACAAATTTGTCCGCATTGACCGCCGTCACTATTCAAACTCTTGATATAATTAATTGATTATCATCTACAGAAAGCCATAAATGGTTACACTAAGAAAAAGAAAATGAAAAACACTAATTATGTATTACATTAAAACAAAATTAAAAGTAATAAAGAAAAGAGGTTAAAGAAAACGTAACACGTAAAACTGCACATAGCTCTTTATGTCTACACATTACCCACCACCAAAAGAGCACACATCACCATCATCATCAATACATCATTATCATCATCACATGGCTTCATTCAATCTTTATAACTCCGAGAGGAGATTCAATCTCCGATCTTTCACCATGTTAGTCTGCAGCTTTCTTTCTTCTTGTAGAAAAGGAACCCTTGTTTTTTTTTTTGATAAACAAAAGGAAACCCTTGTTCTCATCAGTTTTTATCAGTCGAGACATTCTCCAGGACTGGTCCGTCTTTGGACACAAACAGATTGACTCTAACCCACAAAAGAGCCAAGATCGAAGCAAGAAGAATAGCTAGCCAAAATAATGATTGGTACTCTATCTTGCTTCCCAAGCAACGCCCCTTTGAGGAACAAATGAACACTTACCCAAATTAGCGCAAAGAACAATCTCCCAAAAAGCAGTCCCCAAGAGTCATATCCGTTATCGATCCCATGCGAAACGCCAAGAATGACTTCATGTCTCCAACGATGTTAATGATCAATAGAGTAGTCAAGAGGAATCAACAAAGATACCCATTTAAAAATGTAAAGTTCTAAGAACTCTACATCATCTGCTGCGGAGAGACTCCCACAGTCTCTCAAATATATTCTTTTAATATCAACTGTTTAATTTAGTTATTTATTTAAAATTAAAAAGAAAAATAAAAATTTAAACAAACATCGATTCCCACTTTGCCCCATTGAATTTGTATTATACATGTTACCGTAGACATGAATATTGCATGAAGAGTATAGTTACTGATTTGTCAATAAAGTAACAAACTAAAGAAACAACGTTACAGTTTTGATTAACCTATTTCAAGATTTGCATATTTTGATTTCAAACACTATAAAGACTCGATATTTTGATCCCAAAAAAAAAAAGAAAGATGCCAATATTATTGTCTACATGCAACTAATTAATGATAAGTAATGGCTTGTTTACCTCAGGAATGATAAATTTGCCAATGAGTATAGATCAAATGGCTGAAAGTGAGCAAATACGGGAAAGGATATCCAATGATAAACAACATAGTTCATGCATGCATGTACCGGAATCTTTCTAACCAAATCAGATGAAGCCTAAAAGTGCATATGTGTGGCTATACGTTCAAGTGCGAGTATGTACATGCATAAAATAAACGACGCATAAGACCTAGTCCACGTAAGATGTTCTTAGCTCCCAAGTCGGCCAAAAGTGTGGCTGCTGGGATTCGAGCCCAGGTCTCCACGCCCACAACGTGGAATTCTAACCACTAAACTACAGCCACTTTGATGATGTTTGGTGCCTAATTAATGTTTATATTTATCTTAATTATCTAAGTAAAATAATCGACTCTTCGCTTGTAACTTTCCATAATTAAGACCGTTACAAATTACAGTAAGGCCTATCATGGAGATTGTAACTTTTCGCTTGTAACTTTCCTAAACGTTCGTTCTCTAAGTTCAATGATTTATGGTGATTAATTATATTCATTAACTCTCAGCCCTCTCCCACTTCCCCCACTAAAACCACCTTTAATCTCAATTAAACCTCAAACTACTCTCACTAGAGTGCTATATATATATATATATATTGCAACAAGTCTTAGCAAGACCCCATCATCATCTCACAACACAACACAAAATCTAATAAGAAAGACACGATGGCTTCTAACACAAGTTTCCTCTTCGTCACCGTCACTCTTCTCCTCATCCTCAACGTCTCCTGTAGGACACTTCCAGCAGCGTTGGCAGGCTCCACCAGCATTGCGGCGAGGCTTACCGGAGGAGGACTGATGCAGTGTTGGGATGCACTCTACGAGCTGAAATCTTGCACTAACGAGATCGTTCTCTTCTTCCTCAACGGGGAGACCAAACTTGGCACCGGTTGCTGTAATGCCGTTGACGTCATTACCAACGATTGCTGGCCGGCAATGCTTACTTCTCTTGGCTTTACATCTGAGGAAGCCAATGTCCTCCGTGGTTTCTGTCAATCTCCGACTTCCGGCGGTTCTTCTCCAGCTCCTTCCCCTGTCAACGTTTGATACAATTTCCTCCCTGATGTATGCAGACATTAGTAATGGTTTAATATATAGTTTTTTCTATATTGTATGATGAGAAAATGTCAGTTTGACTGATTTTGAGTTTGGAATAAAAACATTTGCGTTAATTGGGATTACCATTGTCTTTTTACGATGATAAAGATCCACCGAATTGGAATAGCTTTGAACCGTTTGTAAGACACATTTGACACAAGCAAATTACCTAGAAAACGACACATTCGTTATAACGAATGTGTCTTATAACGAATGTGTCTTACAAACGAATGTGTTGTTTTCTAGCTAGTTTGCTTGAGAAGATTTGACCATATGCAACGTTGTTTACCGTTGTTTAGTAACGGGTCTAGAAAACAACACAAGCATACTGATATTACCCTAGCAAAGAAGTTCAACTATATAATGTAATTAAGTTATTAAAAGTACATTTTTACAAGAAAACAAAATTAAAGAAAGCAGAGGCATATCGCCTGACACATTCCATTAAGTAATAAAGTTCACCTTCTGTAATCTGTAACACGACGTTAAACCTTCGTCTCCAATAGACCCGTTACTCACTTCCATTCAAGCCAATATTAAATACGTTTCCTCTCATCATGCTTTGAATTAAGTTGTATGATTAAGTAAAACTATTCACCGTCGATCCTTTGACCTTTCCCATTCCTCCCACTAATTTACCTTTTAAGTTTTAATTTACTCTTAAATCACCGCTAAGATTCATATATCCATACAAAACCACACTAGAAAAACAGAACTCTTATAACTCAACCATCACAACACGCCAAAACTCAAAATAAGAATAATGGCTTCTAATAAAAGTTTCCTCTTCGTCATCGTCACTCTTCTTCTTGTTCTCAATATCTCCGGCAGAACACTCCCTGAGACGGTGGATTCCACTAACATAGCGGCAAGGCTCAACGGAGGAGGACTAATGGAGTGTTGGGACGCACTGTATGAGCTCAAATCATGCACCAACGAGATCGTTCTCTTCTTCCTTAACGGTGAGACCAAACTCGGCGTTGATTGCTGTCACGCCGTCGAAGTCATCACCACCGATTGTTGGCCGGCGATGCTAACTTCTCTTGGCTTCACCTCTGATGAAACCAACGTTCTTCGCGGTTTCTGTCAATCTCCAAATTCCGGTGGTTCTTCTCCGGCGCCTTCCTCTGTGAAACTTTGATGTATACAAACTCCATTAATGGTTATATAATACCTACTTTTATTATATATGATGATATACTTAGCATCTGCATCTCCCTTTGGATTTTATTTTGTTTGTGTGTCTATAACCGCGTTTATACCATTATTACAAAGAACCATCAAATTGAATTATTTTAGAACAAAACAGGGTTTGTCAAGAAACAGAGCATAATAAGAACAAACAAAGTTTCTCAAACAAGTAACTTGTAAAACAAGTAGTAGATCCATATTAGGGTTTTGTAACAATTGTCTGACAAAACCATGAAACTGAGCATAGAAATAAAAGACAAGTAACAAGTCCAACAAGAAAGCGGATTCATGATTTTGTAACCATACACAGAATAATCTCAGAATCTAGACATGATTGAGACTCCATGGTCTACATGTTCCTTTAAATCACAGCTGATGAATGAATCAGGACTCAAGGAGTTGGCCACATCGATCACGAATCGGTACCTGACATCAGATCTAGCCAAACGGTCCATAGCAGAGTTGATATCACTCATCTTTATGAGCTCAATATCCGAAACAATATTATGCTTAGCACAGAACTCAAGCATCTCTTGTGTCTCCTTCATCCCTCCAATCTGACTTCCTCCCACCATTTTCCTTCCTATATCAAAAAACACCAAAACCCTAACGGTTACTTCCACAACACGTAAAACATAGATTTACACAGCTTATAAACCTAACATAAAAGGGTCATCATCTTTTCTTTACCGCTAACTAGAGGGAAGATTGGTAGCTCGAGTGGCTTCTCCGGTAAGCCTAACATCACAAGCTTTCCATTCACATTAAGCAAACTAAACAACGGTAACAGAGAATGTTCTGCAGACACCGTATCCATAATGAAATCCATAGTCCCAACTGCATCCTTCATCTTTTGAGAATCCGTTGTGACGAGAAACGCATCAGCACCGAGTCGATCGATTGCTTCTCTCTCTTTCTCCGATGACCTACTAATCACAGTAACTCTTAAACCAAAGGCTTTGCCAATCTTCACAGCTATATGACCAAGTCCACCAAGTCCACTCACACCTAAATGTTTCCCTGAATCTTCAGTCATACCGTAATACTTCATTGGACTGTACACAGTGATCCCAGCACAGAGCAGCGGCGCGCCTGCATCGCTTGGTAAACCATCGGGAAAGCGTAGCACAAAGCGGTGATCGACAACAATTACGTCGGTGTAACCACCTTGGTTTCTGGTTCCGTCAGAGGAACGAGAGTTGTATGTGAAAACGAGTTTAGAGCAGTAGTTTTCTAAGTCTTGGTTACATGATTCACATGATTCACATGAGCCGATTATTACGCCTACTCCTACTCGGTCTCCTTCTTTGAACTTCGTCACGTTCTTACCAACTTTTGTTGCGATTCCAACGATTTCATGCCTAGCAAATTAACAAAATACATTAGCGGAAACATAACCAGTAAATCACAGTCGAACATGTCCATTGTTCAAAAGTCAAAACTGCTAACCCTAATAGTAAGATTGTTAATATAATTTTCTTTTTGGATGAATGTAAAAATTGAAAATATGATGTTAAATGATTTTATTATATCTGTATTTTTCCATTTTTAAATTTATTAATTTTAAAATCTAAAGGCCTAAACATTTTCTATTCTATTATATATGTAATAAAATCTCCAGAATATTTTTCTTTATTTGCAATTCACCAAGATCTCCTACAAAGAAAAAAAGAATATTTGGGACGATGAATACACGAAATGGTAACTACGTAACGCGTATACCCGGGAACAATGGGGTAACGAGATATTCCCCAGTGGTTCTTGATGGTATGAAGATCAGAGTGGCAAACACCACAGAACAAGATCTTCACTGTTACATCGTTCTCACCATTTTCTCTGCAAAATAATAATATGATACCAAAACATACAAAAGTTGTGAAAGAGAAGAAGAGACGAGTGTGTCACAAGGTGAAAGGGAAAGGAACCTTCTAGAGAAATGAAATGGAGAGAGGACGCCGGATTCGTCCTTGGCCGCCCAACCAAATGCTTTATGTCCATCTACCATATTTGTTTCTTCTAATTCTTCTTCTTCCTCTCTCTCTCTCGCTCTCTCTCTCTGCTTCTGTGAATGATTGATTCGATTCTGTTTTATGCCTGCACTGATAGGGTGGGGGACATATAGATATGGTCTAAATAGTGGGGGACAAAGTAAGTTACATCATTTGAAGATGAGAAAAGAAAAATAAAATGAAGGATTTGTGGATGTAATTTAAAGAATTGTTGAAATATTATAAGTTTTCTATCCAGGGTGATTTCTTTTTATATTTGCACTACATATTGTCCGTGACTCAATAAATGTATAAATAAAAATTAGATTTTTTTGTTTACATAATATTTATGAGAACATTTGCTGTAATTGAATAATTGATACAGTATATAATTAAAAAATAAAATTTTAATAATTTTTGGTTTGTTTGTTTAGATATGACTTTTTATTCAACCTATTAAATATTTTCATAAACTGAAATGCATTAAAAGAGCCATATTTGTGAATGATGTAAAACGTCAAAAGATGTCAATTATGTTGATAACTGATAACATATTGTTGGGGAGAGATAAATAAACAAATATGTTATTATCATTATTTGATAAAATGTAACTAATAATAACATTAATGAACATTCGACACTATAAATACATACAAAATCCTCGTTTAGTGGCATAAAAACAAAGAAAACCCAATTAAGAAGTAGTCAACATATTTTAAAATGGAGAATAAAACTATTTTCATGATATTTTCTGTAATCATGGTTTTGGTATTGCTTTCTCATCCAAATTTGGCTATTGAAGAGAATAATGACGAGCCACCACTCATGTCAGATGACGAGTTTGATACAGCGTTATATGCAACTTCACCAAGTTCAATCGAATATAATACTAATATCTATGGAAAAACTTCAAAAGAGGATATAAATTCTCTTATGAACTGCGGTAAAAGTACGGGATACAAAACTCGAAATTCCGCCTTTCTATGTTTTGAAGAAATGATAGCTGAAATTCTTGTGAACAAACGTGCTTCAAGGGATTGTTGTGTGGGGGTAGTGAAAGCTGGAAAGCAATGTCTAATGAAATTTATGAACTTGATTTTTCAAAGCTATTCATTCAAACATTATAATTATAAAAGGTTTTCTAGAACTAATAAAGTATGGAACAGATGTTCTACTGAAATTGGTGCTCCTTCATCATTTTCTGGTTAAAAAATGTAACTAAACTTATTATTATTATTATTATTATTATTATTATTATTATTATTATTATTATTATTATTATTATTATTATTATTATTATTATATAATGGTTTAAATTGCTTATATTATACCAACAATTAAACATATTTGAACAATAATACCAACTAATTCTATTAGATATTTTTTTTCAAAAAATAAAAATAATAACAAAAATATTTGATTCATTGCTTAACACTATCATTTGTTGTCGCATGCCGAAGAAAATGTTTCATGCTAGATCTTGAAAGAATTCGGTTTCAGTTCAGTTTGGCAGATTTTTTCTTGTGATTCAAAAACCGAAAACCGATGCGACTCAATGCTAACCACCAATCCGAAAACCCAATTAACCAAAATACCCAACTCATTTAACCCGATTAACCCGTAATATGTGATTAGCTGAAAAAAATACCTTAATAAGTTAATATCCACTCTTTTAATATCCACTCTTGGCAAGCAAGACCACAAATTTTCTTATGATAGTCAGAATCGATTGGCCAAGCATATCTCTACACGAAAGTATTTCTACTGTTTGTATACTCACTCAAATGATATTGGAATTCAATTCTATAATAGATATGCTAGTCAAATGTTAATTGTTAACGTATTAGTGAAATGCATAGTAATTGGCTCAACACTAAAAATGTATATAATTTGACAGTAACATTTAGCGTTAATGTTTTTTGACTCATGTTAAGGGAGTTTCTATGTACGATATGTTTCATTCTATAAATACAAGATTACGAGATAAAACAAATATGATGGAAATAACTTTATTTTGTTGATTTTTTCCCTTTTAAAGGTAAAATCTGATATGTTGAACAAATATTCCAATACACACATATTCAAGCATAGGATATGAATGATTTATATTGAAGGAGGAGGGCTAGGATCATAATATGATGGCGGAGGACTTTTTTTGCAACAACAAGTTTCATTTTTGAGACCTTCATTTAAACATATCCCTCCATAACTTGTCTCGTCGCACTGTTTTTTGCACTCGGCACATGATATATTTAGATCTAGACATATGAGCTTTTGGTACGAATTTGCTTGTTCTGTAATTGATTAACAAAAAAAGAAAAAGAAAAATTAACCATACATTCAAAGATCACCATCATCACAAACAAAAATAATAATAATCAGTTTTTGTATTTTCAATTTATAAACCAGATGATGACTTACGTGAGAGGAAAATCAAGAAAATGGTTGATATCAGAAGAAAATATGTTCCATAAGCATGTGAAGATTTTTTGCTTTCCATTTTCTGTAGAAACCTAACGTTTTTTTTTTTTCTTCTTGTATGTTTAGATTTTTTTTTTTTTGATGTTTTCGCTCACTTGGTCTTAACATAAGATCATCCTCGTTATTTATACTCTCTAATGGGTGTCTTAACTTTCAATTTAAAATTGTCAAAAAAAAAAATTAAGTAATTTTAAAGTTAATACTAATTTAATATAAAATCTTCCACTAACTTTTTAAACTAATCCTATATATACTGACATATAAGGTGTCTCAATAGATTAAAATGTCTCTGGGAAGACAATGATCTTTACTCTAGATATAAAAAATCCATTTTTTCAATCTTTTAATAGTTAAAACTACCTCCATTTGTTCACTAATGTTGATGCTATAGGTGTTGTGATGATAGTCAAACTCAACAATTGGCTTTTACTTCGAAACGAGACCCGCCCAATGAAACAAAAGTCAAAACCACAAATTTCTTTCGTTACAAGAATAGTATTACGTAGTAATCTGACAAAATGTTGACTACAACCAACAATAAAAAGGGGTGCAATTTGGTCAAAATAATTTAAGTTGAATTGTCTCTTAGCTAATACTCCCTCTATTCTAGTTTAACTGTCATTTAAGATTTTTGTACACAAATTAAGGAAATTATTAAATTTTATGTTTCGTTCTTCATTAGTATATTTTATATTTTTTTCATTAGTTGAAACTTTAAAACAGCAGGGATAAAATTAGATTATTTATCAAATATCTGCATTGAAAATCTAAAACGATAATTAATATGAAACAAAAATTAAATCCTAGAACGACAGCTAAATTAGAACGAAGGAAGTATGTGTTGACTCGCTTAACAGAATTTGAGATTTTTCAAATTTACTTACCTCCAGATTCAACAATTTTCTTATGAAAACACTACTTTTTCTCGTCCCAAAGCAGAAGATATAAAACTATTGACGAGTAACTAGATCAACATATTTATAACTTTTATTAGTTTCTAGAATAAGAATAAAATAAATATATTAATACAATGTTTTATTTATTATCATAATAGTAGTAACGTATGCTTGAAATATTTTACAGAAGAAAACTGATATATGTAAAAGAAAAGAGAAAGAAACAGTCGTCTTAGTAGAGTACCTCACACTAGGTGAAGAAACTACTTGGACGACGCGTTAAGTACACGAACGGGGACAATGGGTATGGAATCCCACCACTCTTTCATTCTCCGGTTACTCTGATCGTTGCTCATGTATCTCCCCACACTTGATGTCATTACAAAGCAATATATTATACCAACTATTATGAACAACTTGAATGGCACTATCGCGAAGAAGCTTGCCAACACTAGCATCGATGCCATCACCATGCTTGCATGCTACGAGCAAGAGTTGAGAGGAACACATTTTATAAGAGAGAACACTTTCGAAATAACTAAGGCAATTTTTGCGAGAATTGACATAGTTAAACATTAGCTACCTTGGTAGCCTTGGAGGTATATATGGACCGCAACTTCATGATGGTGACGTTAACATTTTGCATCAACTGGTGAAGTCGTATTAAGCCATACTGAGCCGACACAATACTCTCAGTCATTGTTTGGTCAGATTCTGTGCTCACTGTTACTTCATCCTCACTTTTTTTGTGGACAATCTTATGTCTAGCCTGAGCCATTTTAGCCACCACCCCTATTAAGCAAGCAGCTATAGCCTTACCAATCCACTCCCTGTGACATGGGAATTTAGTTGATTTCTTAATGGTATATATACCGCAAACCTTACTCATGATAGACATATGTTACTTTAAACTCACATGTAGACAGTTAAAATAGTAATGGCTAGAATGAACAGTGTACGAGACGGCCTTTCCCAATAAAGCACTTGTTGGAACCATGGTAATGCGTCTTGCAACGGCCTCAGCAACTCCTGCAAGATACCTCATCGTTGTCAGTTAGATACACCAGTAATTTAATAAGCCATCACTTCTGGTATGGGCAGTCTAAAATAGCAATGGACCACATATTGAATCTCTAGGTGATCCAAGAAATTGTTTTTTTTTTTCCATGCATAATGTAAAACTGAACTTGAGACTATCCGATTTTTCAGTCCTACCTAAAGTTTATCCTACCACACTAGGCCAACAACACATCATAAAAAAACTTCTTACCATAAGAACTGCTACACTATCACTAATCCCTTCTTCTTCGAGCTCCGCTGTTGTGGCTTTAGCCTTCTCAATCACCTTTCCTTCTTCTCTCGATTGATTCACTACACTTTCAAGAGATGCAAGCATTTCTTCTTTATCAGTCACTCCCCCCTTCTCCTTGCATGTATTGTCTCCCTCTTCTTTTACCATGTTACCAAGCTGATCCATGTTCATATTCTTCAATATGGAACTAGCACTACACGGGTTTTTAGTAGTGCCCACCTTTAGACTAATCTCTGCTAGCTCTTCCAGTACGTAGTCTCCCTTTGCAACTTCCTCAAATAAGCTAAATATTAAAAACTTTTTTGGATCCGGGGGAGATATTCTCAGCATTTCGCGGGCTGCGTGCAACCGTACTATTCCCAAGATTGTTCTCGATTGGACTTCCCATGCTTGCAAGGGAGATTCAACATTGAATTTTCTCAAGAACTTGTGCATTAATGTTATCTCCTTCACAAGCATAAGCCAATGATCTCGTCTTGTTGAGCTTGTCATCTCTGGAAACTCTATGACAATTCCATCCTCACTAATTATGCATAAAAAAAAAATGTACACATAAGTGAGACAACATGTTCCATAAGTTTTGTGTTTCTACTTTCTACCAAGCAAAATTGAATCCAAATTGAGGAAATATGTATGCCAACTTCACAAAATACTGTCCCCATCCGATACATGCCATATAGTCACTATGGCAAAATGAGAGATTTGTTATATTAATCATCATATTATGGTATAATGATTCACTTTAAGAATTCTAAAGTAAAACTGTAGAAGAAACAAATTTAAACTAAAAGTACTCAAACAGTGAATATCATCCTTAGTTATGCATAAATTCTTACAATTCGGGAGACTCGTAGACAATGGCCTTGTCGAAAAGAGGGGCACCCAATGGACCAGTTGACATAGGCTTTGCAGAGTTTTCACTGTCCTTGGAAAGATCTATCTTAATAGCATCTTCATAGTTTATAATTCCTGCGGCTTCGAAGTATAGTGCATAGTTTGTTAAAGTAAGTCTACCTACAAAATTCAAGACATTCCGATGACAAATTAGTAGCCAATTAGTCCATGACTTTGAATCAAACTTGACACAAATATGCATAATATTATATCTTATCAATAGTGGAACCAAACCTGGCCAGCTTGTTTCTTTAATGTGGCGAACCACTCTCTGTGACGCCATTGTTCCTTCAACATGCAATATAATTTCATCATCCGCCAAATCGATCCCTTTAGGCTTCGCTTGCTTTTGCAAATGCTTCATACACCTTGTTCATACGCGTGAATTATACGAAAAAAAATAAGTTAGAAAGAAAATACATGATTTACACTAAGCCTAGCTAGTAAACCAACTATTGGTATATATAAGAATAACTACTTGTGTATTTCTTTGACAAACATATCGTAAGCCGGAAAGTGAAGTTGGTGGCAGGTCGGAGCAGTGAGAGTCTCAAATGTGTATCTTCCGTTGATGACATCCACAGGGAGAGGAATGATTGAGCCTAAATAGACAAATGCATCTTCACCCACACTTGGTTGATGATCAACCTAATTAATTCACATGATTAGTTAATCGGTGTCACATGTATACCCTCAAACAACAGAAGTTAATTTGCTTACGAGAAGCGGCATCATGTCGGAATAAAAAAGAGAGATGTCATCTTGCTCTGGGGATAGTGTTGCTTGAATCCTCTTGTCTTCACTCTCTTTACCTACTGCTTCCTTTGAGCACAAGTAAAAAGTATGCATATATAAACGACTTGATCAGAAGCAAGAAACTAAGTGATCATCATATCAAGTTTCAATTTAAATACGTACCCTATAAGATTCCTTGTCATCTGCGTCAGGTTGTTGCCAGGCAAGCATCATATCGAACGTGAGACGGCTGAAAGAACCATCTTTTATTCTCTCAAGTATGTTTTCACAAACTCGACTTGTCACCTTTGAGTTGCAAAACTCCACAAACTTCTTCGAGTAAGTACCTCCGGAGGTAGTTCCTGGCTTCCATTGAATTTCAAACTCCTCCACCAATTTATCAATGGTTGTCTCTAGTTCCCTACAACATCATTAATCATCATTCATCACAAAAATTTACAAATTTAAACGATGCTATAACTGATTTTGCTATTTCTTTTGGGCTATCAAGGAAACGAAATCCCATAGAACTGCACTTAATCACACAATTTTTGTAATGATCAACGTTTAACTTTCACTGTTAACATCTTAATTACACCTTCTTTAAATTAAAACACACATAGATCTGTAATAGAGAGACAGATATATCAAGGGACAGGAGAAAAATACTGTGAACATCTCTGAACGACGTCGTTGGCAACGGTGGACAAATGCTTCATCTTCCTCATCGTCTTCTTCCTCTCGTTATCTCTGAGAATTCTCTTTTTCCTTCTTTTCGCATTCTGTTTTTAGTGAGGTTGAGGTGAAGAGAAGAAGTTACACTGGCAACTTCTCCACAGGCCACGTAGCACTCCCATGCAAATAGCCGAAAACTGAGGATCTCAATAGCAACACGATGTCGTTTAAAGTGAAACGGTGAAGAGAATAATATTTGCATCTCGAGGACCCGTATTTACCGTCACATAATAAAAAGGCCCAATAGTTTTAAAACGTTTTCAATTATGCACTCACTTCTGGTTAACCCTAACCCGAAACTCTCTGTTTCAAACCACAGGTTCTTCGACCACATCTACTATATATAATTTCACTTTATTTCAGTTCTATTATATATTTCTCCGAGTTGGAGTAGGCCAAAAAATTGAAACTCGGAGCTCTCTCTTTGAAATTCACAGCGGACCTTGCACTACAAGAAAACAAGGCGATAACTGACAGAATTACTAACAGCACTAATCCGTCGGTAATTACTGACGGCTTACTGACAAATATCTGATAGAAAATTAGGGGGTGTTATTGGATTGAGGATTTTAATAGATTTTAATTAACCCAGGACATTAGTGGATTTAAAAGTCTAATGCATTTGTGTGGACTTTATAATGCATACAAGGTGGATTTGAAAGTCATTGATAATGTATTTTTGGTGATTGTTATGGATTTTTTAAAAAGTTATTGTTAGAAAAAAATATATATATATATCCATAAACTGTGTTATACACCAAAGTTATATTAAATTAATAACACCCAGACTTTTACACATGTCATAGAAAACTTGAATTAAACTGTATTTGTTTTCAATCCAGATTTTTGGTGTAATTAAAGAACCCAGATGTCATGAACCCAGAAAAAAAAATTAAAGAATACAAAAAAAACACAGATCTGATGAATAAGTGTGATTATATACAAAGGGTTTGAGGAGGAAGAAACAGAGATTGAACCCAGAAAAAAAAAAGTGTGATTATATCATAAACCAAAAAAAAAAGTTATAGATCATGAACCCAGAAAAAAAAGTTAAAGAACACAAAAAAAAATTCTCAAAAATAATACATATCTGATGAATAAGTGTGATTATATAAAAGGATTGAGAAAAAATATCAAACAATAATATGTTAAAGGCTAGAGATCCATCTAAAGAGAGGAGAAGAAAATGAAATGATTGAGAAAAGTGTGGTATTGTGTTTGTTCATATTTTAGAAGCAAAGTACGTTGAAATCCAAAATCACACAAAATCCAGTAGATATTGAATAACACTAGATTTTAATGGATTTTTAAAAATACCCAATTGAATAACACCTGATTCTTAAATACATCAAACTCCTTTAAAAACCACAACCCAATAACACCCCCTTAGTTTGTTGGTTGTTTTTCAGAAATTACCGACGGACACGTTAGTTTTTTTGACGGATTACCGACGGATATATAATTTTCTTCGCGTGTGTCAAATTTTGGTCCGTGGATAATTAGTTTTGACATATTGGGAATTTCAAAGTAAGAATGATGAAAATGCACCAAAACAAATGTCTATACAGCTTTCTTAATTAAATTAAATAGTTTTATAATATTTTGACTGAATTATGCATAATTTTTAATACATTCTACAGGGTGAAACAAGCCATTTCAGAATTTCATTTAAAAAAAAAAAAAACAACAACAAGATGAATACTTTTTGTTTATCGAGTAAATCTTTTTAGTATCACAACAAACGGAGTATATGTTTACGTACGTTCATTATTGGATTATTATAGAACGTAGATGAAGTCATCATCATCTACATTGATCAAGAAACTGAAAAAAACACACACACTAAAGAATATAGAAAGCTGCTTATAGTTTTTTTTGATAATCCGCTTCTCATTCAAAAGCCCATTAATTTTGAAGTCAGTACGAATCTGGTATGGAGTTTAGTCTTTGATCATATCCCAAACAGCTTGGTACGCTAGGTCATGAAGGCTATTGATGCCTAGGTAATCCGCAGCATGAAGGAGATCAAAGATCGTGGATTGATCATCGATTTGCATGATGAATTCCTCGTCCCACTTCTTGAGATCTTCGTCAGAGGTAGGATCATCGAAGACGGGGACGACGGGGTGCTTCTTGCAGTACTTGGTCACCAACGCAAGAATCTTGCCGTTCACTAATGGAATCGGGATATCTTCGAAACCTTCTTCAATCATATGAGCTATGAGCTGGCTTCGGCGTGCGGCAGCTTCTTCAATCTCAAACGTGATACCATCGGAGCTCTTCAACATGATCATCTTCGTCGACGTTTTTTTATCTTTCTCTGGAAGCAGCAATTTGATGAAATAGATTTTAAGAATTGAGAGCAGAGAACGATAGAATAGAAAGGTGATGATTGATGCAGGTTGTGAACCTATGCGTCTGTTTATTTATAAGCCAAAAATTTTTCGTAGATGTATTGCGTCAAGTAAGTCACAAACAAAAGCATGAAGTTGTACTAAATTCTTTGATACATTGTATCTTTCATGTGTCCTTTTGATTAGGACCACACAACTTTTTTAAATTAGGAATTTCGTGTTTTATAGTGTTTTAACTCCTAAGTTTGTTTGTAATACCAATTTTTATCAATTGGACTAACCACCGCCGACTCAAATTTCAATAAACTTTTTCATTAGGAATGCACTATGATGAAAGTTGTTGTATGCACACACATACGTGTCTTCTAACTAAACGTTGTCGTTTAAATTGAAACGGTTAAGAGAATAAAATTTGCATCTCGAGGACCCGTATTTATCGTCACATATTAAAAAAAGTCCAATAGTTTTAAAACGTTTTCAATTATACACTCACTTCTGGTTAACCCTAAACCGAAACTCTCTGTTTCAAAACCACGGCTTCTTCGACCACATCTACTATATATATTTTCACTTTATTTCAGATATTATTTACTTCTCCGAGAGCAAAAATTGAAACTCGGAGCTTTTTGAAATTCACGGCGGACCTGGGGAGATACGAGCACCGGAAGAGAAAAAAATGGCGGAGGAGGCGATTCTAGGGTTTCTGCAGAACAACGAAAATATCGCAGATTCCGGTCAATTCGCCGCCGAACATAACCATAACCACGACGAACTCGTCAATGTCGTCAAGAGCTTACAAGCTTTTCGTTACATTGAGACTCAGGTAACACCACCACTTGCCACGTTCTATTCAAGTTGAATTTGGCCTGATGGAGAAGAAGAATCATGGATTTATATGAGGATTTAGCTTTTTGTGTGAGGATTTAGATTGTAGGGTCTTAGTAGTGATTTAACTTATAGGAGATCATGAATGGCTATGAACAATCACCTTATTGAGTCTCTGTTTTTGAGGGTTTAATGGTTGCATTGGTTACATTGGTTACATAAGCATTATTGCAAATGTGGTGTTTCATTGTTTTTTTTTATGCAGGACATTAGACGAGTAACATTGGTTTTGACTGAGGAAGGGAAGAAATATGCTGTGGAAGGATCCCCCGAGGTACAGCTTTTCTTGGCTGTTCCTGCGGAAGGTAGCATATCGATGGATGAACTGAAGGTGTGTTTTTTTTTTAATGGAAACAACATTCACATATCTTGTGATTCTTGATTATTCTAATTTCCTTTATCATGATGACTTGTTGAGTCATGGATTCCATGTCATGTTTGAAATGACTGGTGTGAAACCTTACTGTTTCAGAGAAAATTAGATCCTTCTGTCTTCAATATTGGCTGTAAGCAAGTTGGAAAACACAACTGGGTGCAACTGGGAAAGCAAGTTTCTAGGAAGGTAATTACAAGGCATCCTGTGCATATTTTTTTATGCAGTGCTACTTGTTCTTTATGGTACTGAATTGGCATAGTTACTGTTGAATCTGCCAAGGAGTATAATGTAATGGGTTCTCACTTTTTTTTAGTACCTCTCTGCTTTGAAATGGCGTATATGAACTTGTATTATATGCAGTTCTAATTCTGCATCTATTTAGTCTGCGTCATTAGCTCTGAACCATTTTGTTGTAGGTTCAACACGTTGAAGATAAAGTGAAGAACTTGCTTTTACAAATACAGGAAGGAATGGTTTGTATTCATCTTCATTCAAAAGATTTTTTGTAGAATTCGTATGTAGCTTTGTAATTCATATGACTTTTTCCCCTCTAGGAACTTGACGAATCAAGTCTCAATTCTCTCAAAACCAGAAGCCTTATAGAATGAAAGTAAATATCTGCGCTTTTCATATGTAGATTATTTCTTTTCGGGAACATTTAGTTCAACCTTCTCTCTTTCTTCTTAGGGAATGGAAGGGCTATTCCGTAAAGAAAGGTCCTAACTATGCTCCCAAAAGAACGAAATTTGCCACCGACTTGACGCGAGAAAATCTACAAACGTGTGTACTACTCCTTTCTTTTGTAACTTATTAATGATATTGGTGAGATAGAGCAAATAAGAGAGGAAATTGGTACTCCCCTGCAGCTAGAAAGAGCTACAATTCAAGGAGTATAATTTCAATGCTAAAGCAGCCTCTTGATGCTGGGCATCTTCATCCCCTTCTCAAGGTACTCAAACGTTAACAAATTGTTGAATGCCTTTACTTTAAGCTCAACATGTCTTCGCGTTTTGCATAACTCACACTGAAATATATTTTACGTGATAGTTATCTTTTCTGTCGCACAAAAAGGATATACTATTAATTTTAAAAATTGTTATATGTTTCAGGTACGGAAGCAGTTGAAAGACATATTCCGCCAGATGGGGTGAGACTTTTACCAAGTTTCTAGTATTTCCATTTTTCTGCTATGGGGGACAAAAATGATTTTTTGCCTTAGTGTGGTCACAGATTTGAAGAGATGCCAACAAACAACTTTGTGGAGAGCAGGTATTTTATCAGTTAGATGTGTATATCTCTTTTGATACTATATAGCGAAGCATCTCATGCAATTCTATCGACCTTTTTCACAATCCGTCTAGTTATCAAGGAATCATGTTTGGAGGCCTTCAGCTTTTTTGTGATTAAAAAGATAATTCTCCTTTCTGTACATTGGTTGATATTAACCCTTTTTCCTATGCTTTGTAGCTTCTGGAATTTTGATGCACTGTTCCAGCCTCAGCAGCATCCTGCTCGTGACTCTCATGACACCTTCTTTTTAAAAGGTTCAATGTTTGTATGCTCAGTCACTGAGTTTATCTTTGGGACAGTTCTTCCCAGCTACTTAATGACATCTCAATGAAAGAAAATTTAACTGCTAAGTTTAATCTGTGAATGTTTTGACTGTAGCTCCTTCAACTACAAGGGAATTGCCAGAAGATTATGTTGAGAGGGTGAAACAAGTTCATGAGTCTGGTGGATACGGATCGAGAGGGTATCAACTCGTTTTTGATGCTTACTACCTCTGATAGTCATAGTACTAAAATAATTTCTGATCTCCCATCATATTTTCCATTGTACAGGTATAAATATGATTGGAAAAGAGAGGAAGCAAACAAAAATCTCCTTCGTACCCACACAACGGCGGTCTCATCTAGGATGCTAAATGCACTCGCAAAGGTCTGACTCAATTTGACTTTGGCCTTCCATTTCTCAAAAGCTGTAGTAGAATATTTATCCGGAGTAGAATTTATATTATCCTTTGCCGTAGAAACCTTTCACTCCCAAGAAGTACTTTTCTATAGACCGTGTCTTCAGAAACGAGGCTGTTGACCGAACCCATCTGGCAGAGTTCCATCAGATTGAAGGTAATTAGTTTTGACATATGGGTTTGAAAGTTAGAATGATGAAAAATGCACCAGAACTTGCCATCAAATATTTCCCTCTTTTGCTCAGGTTTGGTCTGTGACCGTGGCCTTACATTGGGTGATCTCATCGGTGTATTACATGACTTCTTCTCACGCTTAGGTAAATGCTTTATCACTTCTCTCGCTTTCACGTATTTTATTCTTCAAAAGTCACTTAAGAGAAAACAAAGGCTTAAACGTTACTTTATGGTTTTACAGGGATGTAAAAATAAACAGACACTAAAGATATTGTATCTGCTGTCATTTCCAGTAGAAGTTGGAAACTCTGGCATGTTCAGACCAGAGATGTTGCTACCCATGGGTCTCCCAGAGGATGTTCGAGTCATTGCATGGGGTGTCTCTCTTGAAAGGTAAAGTAATAGATATAATTAGACATCAGGGACACATTTTGATTACGAACAAAAGTGCTGACTCTTCTAGTTTTGTTTCATAAACAGACCAACAATGATTTTATACGGCATCGACAACATCCGTGATCTGTTTGGACACAAGGTACAAGATCTTACTCTTATTTATACTACAGCTTCTTTGAGAAGTAATGGTCTTATTGTTTTACTGTCATTTGTTACACAGGTGGATCTTGATCTCATTGAACGGAATGCCATCTGTCGCATTGGAATCGAGTGAGATGGATTTGGATTGTGTTTGTGACAGTTTCCTTGATTCAGTTTTACTCTGGGGGAGTGAACTTACTCAGCATGACGTACAAATGGAATACACAAATCTAGGAACCTTTAATTTCATACTATTACCGGCCCTGTTCTTGCGTGCCGAGGCTGTGAACAAAGCAAAGACGGACATCTTAACTTGTTTTTTACAAGACACTGAAAAATGAATGTTTATATTAATATTTCTAAATTAAGACTAATTTACACATGTTATATCGTTTATATTGTGCTAAATGTACACTGGCTATACACATTCATGTTACAAAACTAATCATTATGCTAAATCCTCTTCTTCAGAAGAGCCTGTCAAATCAAACTCGTCATCGGAGATGTCCTCATCCAAAAGTTGAGAATCCTCAGAGTCAGAGCCAAGACCAGCTTCGAACCTTTCTCTTCTCTCCACTTTCTCTTTCACTCTTCTCGCAAACTCTTCATCCGTACAAGCCAACATGTACCTGAGCTTGAAGTTAACTCTGTTCTGAACCATAATGGTGTGCCTTGGCATTATCCGACGCTCTAATGAGTAGCTAAAGAATCTGTTAAAAAGTATCATGTCACTTCATGGATTCTTAAAAGCTATATCTTGCAAACACTATATCATTTCATGTAGAAGTCTCTTATATTACCTGGGAAACTCAATGAGATCCTGAAGCGGACGGATCATTGTTCTTCGCAAGTAACGGTACTTTGGACGCAGATTATCAACGTTATATCGAAGTAGCATCGGGAAATCAGCAATCATTTCGCCTAGTTGATGAAATCGGATTCCCAATGATACATAGTACCTCATGTTGGGTTCTAGCTTCGTTCCTATACTGCATCCAAGTAGAGCTGGATCCATTGCGATAACTTTACCGATATTCTTTTGGGTTACTCCAGCTCTGGTCAAGAGAAAAATCACCTGTAGAGCCACAATTTATACAATATCAGATGCAGTTTCCGGGATCATCATATTCTAGATTGAAATCGTATAATTTTAGTATTTGAAATCGTATAATTGTATTTAGATTGTTAATTTTAGGATTTAATATGTGTTTTATTGCATGACATTTTTGTTTACATAAGCGTAATTTAATTATAATTTTTAATATTCTAATATTGATGGTGTTAATAAAATAATAATAAGATAAACACCAAAATTAATAATACTAATTTATATATATATATATATATATCAATCTAAATCTATTATGCTATATAACCCGTGATATTCAAAACTAAAAATATTTTAAAACAATTTTTTGGCATAAGCATTTAATTTAGTATTTACTTAAATTACGTTAGTAACCCACAAGATAATTTTTACATTTACATGTTACATTTTTAAAAAGATTTAGTAAGTGCATTTAAAACATGAAATTATACACTATAGGATTTGGTAGATCAAATGAACCATGTAAATTACGTTGGTGTACATTACTTTACATAGTCTTACTTTACAAAGTTTACTCTAAGTGAGTTTTGTTAACTTAAATTATATAAGAGCTTTTAATGATAATGGTAGTGATTCCAATTGTTTATGAAAGTTGCGATTAGAGGGAGAGGGAATCAATTGTTTAAAAAAATCGGAGTTGTCGATAAAAAACATAAAATATAATAAATCTTTTGTTATTCTTAAAAGTATTAGGTGCAGACGACTTAAATACGCAACGGGTATTGTAAGTGGCAGAGTAGCCTTGCTGCCACGATCCAATGAGATTCAGCCCTTTGTCGCTAAGATTCGAAGAAGAAAAAAATATATATATATTAGTTTGAGACATGGGCTTGGGCTTTTATAAGAGATAGAAACATAATCAAATCATAATTAAATTAAAATTATCATTCATTAACTCATATCGGTTTAGATCGGTATGTCGGGGGTGCTAAATCGAGATTCCTAAGGTTTGAACTTGAGGATTTATTTCATATATGTCTCCAAAAATGTATATATAGATAACAAAAAAAACCCTAATACATCGATCTATCTCTTTCCCATCTCCATTGATCTCTTTTCTCTTCTCATCTTATCTCTCTTCTCTCATTTTCCCATCGATCCATAAAACTTCAAACCTCCATCTCATCTCCATCGATCCATGTACGTATCGATCCATAGAACTTCTCTCATCTCCATCGATCTGTAGACTTCAACCTCCATCTCCATCAATTTCTCCATCTCCATCGATCCGCAGAAGCTACTTTAAGGTTAGTCCTCAAACTTATCGTTATAGTATGATTTAGCAATAACATTCAGCAACAAAAAAACGAACAATATAGGGACAGTGACAGGGTTCAGAAACAGAAAAACGAACAACAAACAGTATTGCTGGTCGCTGGTCGCTGTCGTTGAAACCAGCAACACACAAACGAATAGGCCAACATCTAAACGGAATAGAAATTATGTACTAGCTAGAAAAATCTTATATAATTTATCAAGGTACTAGCTAGAAAAATCTGATGAAAAAACTCTAAGATAAAAAAGATGAAGCTCTCAACTTGACGACGTTGAGAGAAATCGATGAGGCAATGCCTTAGGCATCTCCAACCCCACTCTATTTTAGAGTCAAAACTCTATTATAGAGCAACATTTGCTTCAATCCTACTCTATATTTTACTCTAAAATAGAGAAAATGATGGGATTGCTCTATATATAGAGTAACTCTATTCTCACCTCTAATTTTTTACACTACCTCTATTTCAACTCTAAAATAAAGTAATACATTGGAGGAAAACAATGCTCTATTTTAGAGTTACTCTATTTTAGAGAAAAAAATAGAGATATACATTGGAGATGGTCTTAGCTTTAGTAATTAATTTTATTTTGGCATCGATTAGACTTACCAAATGATCTAATTATTTTTATAGTTGAACAAAATGAAAGAGTGATCTGATTTTTAATTTTTATTGCAATAAGTAAAAACAATTATCACCAACATTCAAAGATATATTACCATTATAAAACATTTGAAAAGGTAAAAAAATAACGATGTTAGTTGGCACATCATAGAACTCAAATTTTAAAAATTCAAAACGAAATCATTTGCAAGTACTTTAAAAGATTTTTTAAAAAATTAAGGGAAAAAATGAATGTACGATCAGATCCAAAAACACATATCAACAACACTTCTCCTTTCATCAAACCAAAGTTAAAATTTTATAATGTTTGTCAAGAAATATCTAAGGAAAACAAAATTATAATATTCCTCCATTTCAAAATATAAAATATTTTGGAGAAGTTTGTTGTTTCATAATATAGGATGTTTTTAAATTTCAATATAACTTTTAAATTAATTTAGTATTTTATATTATGCAGTATTGTTTCTGATTGGTTGAAATTGTTAAAAGTAAAGACTTTTTTAATCTGTGTGTTTTACTTAAAGCATTCTATATTTTGAAGAATTTTGAAACGGAGGGAGTAATAGATAGGATACCACACGTCTCATACCGGAACCAAAATGTTTACAATTTCCATCTGAAGATCTTCAAAAACTATTAGTATCACAGATTCTCAAGCTCCAACGTTAGATTAAGGACTAAACATATACACACAACAACAACAAAAAAACCATCGAACAGGTTACTAAGCAACGATTAACAAACGTAATTAACAAGCGATCGATATAATTACCCAGCTAAGATCCATTAATTAACCCCTAATCTCCTTCGTCGCTCTGTAAATACTCTCGAGAGAACGAAACTTCTTCTCCTTCATCTTCGCCATCTCCCTCTTCCTCTTCAGGCAAAGATTAGAATCACACCGTACGCCGTCGTTTTGCTCGTTTCCGATTCTCGAGCTAACAACATCTTCATGCCTTGTCTTATCTCCGCCTCCTCCTCCTCCTCTTCCGCCGCCATAATCTCCACCGGTGCTGCTGCTACAGCTCACCGTTTCTTCCTCGCTTAGCTGCATAAGCTGTTCCGCCGCCGCCATCTCCGTCTCAGAGAGCACGATCTCTGGCGCCGCCGATGATTCTCTAGAGAATCCTGTTTCCCCCATTCGATCGTTCATGTAGAAGAAATGAATTAATCTGTAAGAAAAGGAAAAAAATAAACAAGAAGTTAAACAAACGCGAGAATCGATTTTATTTATAAAAAAAATTATGTTTTTATTAAATTTTGTTTTTGTCTTGTCGTTTTTTCGTATTTGTGTAATGGAAAAAAGGAAGAAACTACAAAGTCGGTTTCGTAAGAAGAAGAACGTGTCTCCTGATATTATTTTTTAATTTTTTTTTACTAAAAAGAGGGGGTAAATGATCAAGTGCGACCGTGTGTATCGTATCTCTAGAATCTGATCAGTCGCAAGTTTTAGTACCTCAGATGAAGTTTTTGTCTCGTTGATCCAACGGCTACGAAAGCTTTAGTATGTTACTTCTTCAATGAGGTTTACTTAAAGCTTATATAGAGAGAGATGCATGCGTTTGACTTATATTACACGATTTTGTTAGGAACAACACTTGGGTTCACCCTAGGGGTTAACCTTTCCATTCACCTCCTTATAAAATAAGGAAATAAAATCTATATATTATTATAAAATTAAAAAAATTTAAACCGCTCTTTAATAAACCCAAACCGACATATATAAAATCTAAACCCTAACCATCTCATTTGTGAACCCAAACCGATATATAATTTTGTTCTACTTGTAAAATCTAAACCCTAATCATCTCATTTGTGAACCCAAACCGACATATAATTTTGTTCTAATCGTGAAATCTAAACCCTAACATCTCATTTGTGAACCCAAACCGATATATAATTTTGTTCTACTTGTAAAATCTAAACCCTAACCATCTTATTTATACCCAAACCGATATATAATTTCATTCTAATTGTAAAATCTAAACCCTAACCACCTCATTTGTAAACCCAAACCGACATATAATTTCGTTTTAGTTGTAAAATCTAAACCCTAACCACTTCATTTGTAAACCCAAACCGATATATAATTTTATTCTAATTTTAAAAATCTAAACCAAACCAATATTTAAATTTCCTTAATTAAAAGTATACAGAATTTGTTTCCTTAATTTGATTTGCTTTTTAATTTAATTTTGATTTATTTTTAAATGAAATATTAGATGAAAGATTCTGATTGGCTGAGAGAAAAAGGGGTGAATGGAGAAGTTCACCCCTAGGGGTGAACCTAAGTATTTTTCTTTTGTTAGGTTCCACGTAAGCTAATTCCGATTCCAAATATGGGATTGTCACCTTTGTGGGCCCTGCATCCACGTGTTCAATTATATTCGTTCAATGATATTATTTTCCGGAATCTGTATTTTTTATTTTCTTTAAAAAAAAAACTCTTTCGCGATATTTGAGCGTAATGTATCTTCGTAACTAATGAATAATGATGATCATGATCACAATGAAGGATTCTGCAAACAAGTTTACAATAGAACAACAATAAAAAGTTTATGCATGTTGTGTCTCCTAATTTTTTGTGGTTTATGTAGCTTTTGGTTTTACTCTTTCTTGTATTTTCTGTCAAAAGAATTGTGAAAATAGTATAAAACTATAAATACTTAACAAGTAAAAAAAAACACACACAAAATTATGTTTGCACCATATGTACTTAATTTTACTTGTTACCCATATAAATTACTATATATAGTTTCTTTCATCAATAAGCTAAAATGATTTGTAACCACAATAAGCTAAAATGATTTGTAACCAAACGTATATATAAATTTATGTGGAATTCAACCTCCAAATCTGATATTGATCCAGCAAAACACCAATATGAAGGGATAGAAATAACTTAAAATAAACTTTAATAATCTATTTTTAGATAAACTTTAGAATTTGAATGATAATAGCGGTCAGAACAGACAAATCTATTTGCAGATTAAACTGGTTTTTATTTATCATTTATCAACTCTGTTTGTTGTTTACTAATAAGAACAGATTAAACCGTTGACAAATTTGTCCGCATTGACCGCCGTCACTATTCAAACTCTTGATATAATTAATTGATTATCATCTACAGAAAGCCATAAATGGTTACACTAAGAAAAAGAAAATGAAAAACACTAATTATGTATTACATTAAAACAAAATTAAAAGTAATAAAGAAAAGAGGTTAAAGAAAACGTAACACGTAAAACTGCACAGAGCTCTTTATGTCTACACATTACCCACCACCAAAAGAGCACACATCACCATCATCATCAATACATCATTATCATCATCACATGGCTTCATTCAATCTTTATAACTCCGAGAGGAGATTCAATCTCCGATCTTTCACCATGTTAGTCTGCAGCTTTCTTTCTTCTTGTAGAAAAGGAACCCTTGTTTTTTTTTTTGATAAACAAAAGGAAACCCTTGTTCTCATCAGTTTTTATCAGTCGAGACATTCTCCAGGACTGGTCCGTCTTTGGACACAAACAGATTGACTCTAACCCACAAAAGAGCCAAGATCGAAGCAAGAAGAATAGCTAGCCAAAATAATGATTGGTACTCTATCTTGCTTCCCAAGCAACGCCCCTTTGAGGAACAAATGAACACTTACCCAAATTAGCGCAAAGAACAATCTCCCAAAAAGCAGTCCCCAAGAGTCATATCCGTTATCGATCCCATGCGAAACGCCAAGAATGACTTCATGTCTCCAACGATGTTAATGATCAATAGAGTAGTCAAGAGGAATCAACAAAGATACCCATTTAAAAATGTAAAGTTCTAAGAACTCTACATCATCTGCTGCGGAGAGACTCCCACAGTCTCTCAAATATATTCTTTTAATATCAACTGTTTAATTTAGTTATTTATTTAAAATTAAAAAGAAAAATAAAAATTTAAACAAACATCGATTCCCACTTTGCCCCATTGAATTTGTATTATACATGTTACCGTAGACATGAATATTGCATGAAGAGTATAGTTACTGATTTGTCAATAAAGTAACAAACTAAAGAAACAACGTTACAGTTTTGATTAACCTATTTCAAGATTTGCATATTTTGATTTCAAACACTATAAAGACTCGATATTTTGATCCCAAAAAAAAAAAGAAAGATGCCAATATTATTGTCTACATGCAACTAATTAATGATAAGTAATGGCTTGTTTACCTCAGGAATGATAAATTTGCCAATGAGTATAGATCAAATGGCTGAAAGTGAGCAAATACGGGAAAGGATATCCAATGATAAACAACATAGTTCATGCATGCATGTACCGGAATCTTTCTAACCAAATCAGATGAAGCCTAAAAGTGCATATGTGTGGCTATACGTTCAAGTGCGAGTATGTACATGCATAAAATAAACGACGCATAAGACCTAGTCCACGTAAGATGTTCTTAGCTCCCAAGTCGGCCAAAAGTGTGGCTGCTGGGATTCGAGCCCAGGTCTCCACGCCCACAACGTGGAATTCTAACCACTAAACTACAGCCACTTTGATGATGTTTGGTGCCTAATTAATGTTTATATTTATCTTAATTATCTAAGTAAAATAATCGACTCTTCGCTTGTAACTTTCCATAATTAAGACCGTTACAAATTACAGTAAGGCCTATCATGGAGATTGTAACTTTTCGCTTGTAACTTTCCTAAACGTTCGTTCTCTAAGTTCAATGATTTATGGTGATTAATTATATTCATTAACTCTCAGCCCTCTCCCACTTCCCCCACTAAAACCACCTTTAATCTCAATTAAACCTCAAACTACTCTCACTAGAGTGCTATATATATATATATATATTGCAACAAGTCTTAGCAAGACCCCATCATCATCTCACAACACAACACAAAATCTAATAAGAAAGACACGATGGCTTCTAACACAAGTTTCCTCTTCGTCACCGTCACTCTTCTCCTCATCCTCAACGTCTCCTGTAGGACACTTCCAGCAGCGTTGGCAGGCTCCACCAGCATTGCGGCGAGGCTTACCGGAGGAGGACTGATGCAGTGTTGGGATGCACTCTACGAGCTGAAATCTTGCACTAACGAGATCGTTCTCTTCTTCCTCAACGGGGAGACCAAACTTGGCACCGGTTGCTGTAATGCCGTTGACGTCATTACCAACGATTGCTGGCCGGCAATGCTTACTTCTCTTGGCTTTACATCTGAGGAAGCCAATGTCCTCCGTGGTTTCTGTCAATCTCCGACTTCCGGCGGTTCTTCTCCAGCTCCTTCCCCTGTCAACGTTTGATACAATTTCCTCCCTGATGTATGCAGACATTAGTAATGGTTTAATATATAGTTTTTTCTATATTGTATGATGAGAAAATGTCAGTTTGACTGATTTTGAGTTTGGAATAAAAACATTTGCGTTAATTGGGATTACCATTGTCTTTTTACGATGATAAAGATCCACCGAATTGGAATAGCTTTGAACCGTTTGTAAGACACATTTGACACAAGCAAATTAGCTAGAAAACGACACATTCGTTATAACGAATGTGTCTTATAACGAATGTGTCTTACAAACGAATGTGTTGTTTTCTAGCTAGTTTGCTTGAGAAGATTTGACCATATGCAACGTTGTTTACCGTTGTTTAGTAACGGGTCTAGAAAACAACACAAGCATACTGATATTACCCTAGCAAAGAAGTTCAACTATATAATGTAATTAAGTTATTAAAAGTACATTTTTACAAGAAAACAAAATTAAAGAAAGCAGAGGCATATCGCCTGACACATTCCATTAAGTAATAAAGTTCACCTTCTGTAATCTGTAACACGACGTTAAACCTTCGTCTCCAATAGACCCGTTACTCACTTCCATTCAAGCCAATATTAAATACGTTTCCTCTCATCATGCTTTGAATTAAGTTGTATGATTAAGTAAAACTATTCACCGTCGATCCTTTGACCTTTCCCATTCCTCCCACTAATTTACCTTTTAAGTTTTAATTTACTCTTAAATCACCGCTAAGATTCATATATCCATACAAAACCACACTAGAAAAACAGAACTCTTATAACTCAACCATCACAACACGCCAAAACTCAAAATAAGAATAATGGCTTCTAATAAAAGTTTCCTCTTCGTCATCGTCACTCTTCTTCTTGTTCTCAATATCTCCGGCAGAACACTCCCTGAGACGGTGGATTCCACTAACATAGCGGCAAGGCTCAACGGAGGAGGACTAATGGAGTGTTGGGACGCACTGTATGAGCTCAAATCATGCACCAACGAGATCGTTCTCTTCTTCCTTAACGGTGAGACCAAACTCGGCGTTGATTGCTGTCACGCCGTCGAAGTCATCACCACCGATTGTTGGCCGGCGATGCTAACTTCTCTTGGCTTCACCTCTGATGAAACCAACGTTCTTCGCGGTTTCTGTCAATCTCCAAATTCCGGTGGTTCTTCTCCGGCGCCTTCCTCTGTGAAACTTTGATGTATACAAACTCCATTAATGGTTATATAATACCTACTTTTATTATATATGATGATATACTTAGCATCTGCATCTCCCTTTGGATTTTATTTTGTTTGTGTGTCTATAACCGCGTTTATACCATTATTACAAAGAACCATCAAATTGAATTATTTTAGAACAAAACAGGGTTTGTCAAGAAACAGAGCATAATAAGAACAAACAAAGTTTCTCAAACAAGTAACTTGTAAAACAAGTAGTAGATCCATATTAGGGTTTTGTAACAATTGTCTGACAAAACCATGAAACTGAGCATAGAAATAAAAGACAAGTAACAAGTCCAACAAGAAAGCGGATTCATGATTTTGTAACCATACACAGAATAATCTCAGAATCTAGACATGATTGAGACTCCATGGTCTACATGTTCCTTTAAATCACAGCTGATGAATGAATCAGGACTCAAGGAGTTGGCCACATCGATCACGAATCGGTACCTGACATCAGATCTAGCCAAACGGTCCATAGCAGAGTTGATATCACTCATCTTTATGAGCTCAATATCCGAAACAATATTATGCTTAGCACAGAACTCAAGCATCTCTTGTGTCTCCTTCATCCCTCCAATCTGACTTCCTCCCACCATTTTCCTTCCTATATCAAAAAACACCAAAACCCTAACGGTTACTTCCACAACACGTAAAACATAGATTTACACAGCTTATAAACCTAACATAAAAGGGTCATCATCTTTTCTTTACCGCTAACTAGAGGGAAGATTGGTAGCTCGAGTGGCTTCTCCGGTAAGCCTAACATCACAAGCTTTCCATTCACATTAAGCAAACTAAACAACGGTAACAGAGAATGTTCTGCAGACACCGTATCCATAATGAAATCCATAGTCCCAACTGCATCCTTCATCTTTTGAGAATCCGTTGTGACGAGAAACGCATCAGCACCGAGTCGATCGATTGCTTCTCTCTCTTTCTCCGATGACCTACTAATCACAGTAACTCTTAAACCAAAGGCTTTGCCAATCTTCACAGCTATATGACCAAGTCCACCAAGTCCACTCACACCTAAATGTTTCCCTGAATCTTCAGTCATACCGTAATACTTCATTGGACTGTACACAGTGATCCCAGCACAGAGCAGCGGCGCGCCTGCATCGCTTGGTAAACCATCGGGAAAGCGTAGCACAAAGCGGTGATCGACAACAATTACGTCGGTGTAACCACCTTGGTTTCTGGTTCCGTCAGAGGAACGAGAGTTGTATGTGAAAACGAGTTTAGAGCAGTAGTTTTCTAAGTCTTGGTTACATGATTCACATGATTCACATGAGCCGATTATTACGCCTACTCCTACTCGGTCTCCTTCTTTGAACTTCGTCACGTTCTTACCAACTTTTGTTGCGATTCCAACGATTTCATGCCTAGCAAATTAACAAAATACATTAGCGGAAACATAACCAGTAAATCACAGTCGAACATGTCCATTGTTCAAAAGTCAAAACTGCTAACCCTAATAGTAAGATTGTTAATATAATTTTCTTTTTGGATGAATGTAAAAATTGAAAATATGATGTTAAATGATTTTATTATATCTGTATTTTTCCATTTTTAAATTTATTAATTTTAAAATCTAAAGGCCTAAACATTTTCTATTCTATTATATATGTAATAAAATCTCCAGAATATTTTTCTTTATTTGCAATTCACCAAGATCTCCTACAAAGAAAAAAAGAATATTTGGGACGATGAATACACGAAATGGTAACTACGTAACGCGTATACCCGGGAACAATGGGGTAACGAGATATTCCCCAGTGGTTCTTGATGGTATGAAGATCAGAGTGGCAAACACCACAGAACAAGATCTTCACTGTTACATCGTTCTCACCATTTTCTCTGCAAAATAATAATATGATACCAAAACATACAAAAGTTGTGAAAGAGAAGAAGAGACGAGTGTGTCACAAGGTGAAAGGGAAAGGAACCTTCTAGAGAAATGAAATGGAGAGAGGACGCCGGATTCGTCCTTGGCCGCCCAACCAAATGCTTTATGTCCATCTACCATATTTGTTTCTTCTAATTCTTCTTCTTCCTCTCTCTCTCTCGCTCTCTCTCTCTGCTTCTGTGAATGATTGATTCGATTCTGTTTTATGCCTGCACTGATAGGGTGGGGGACATATAGATATGGTCTAAATAGTGGGGGACAAAGTAAGTTACATCATTTGAAGATGAGAAAAGAAAAATAAAATGAAGGATTTGTGGATGTAATTTAAAGAATTGTTGAAATATTATAAGTTTTCTATCCAGGGTGATTTCTTTTTATATTTGCACTACATATTGTCCGTGACTCAATAAATGTATAAATAAAAATTAGATTTTTTTGTTTACATAATATTTATGAGAACATTTGCTGTAATTGAATAATTGATACAGTATATAATTAAAAAATAAAATTTTAATAATTTTTGGTTTGTTTGTTTAGATATGACTTTTTATTCAACCTATTAAATATTTTCATAAACTGAAATGCATTAAAAGAGCCATATTTGTGAATGATGTAAAACGTCAAAAGATGTCAATTATGTTGATAACTGATAACATATTGTTGGGGAGAGATAAATAAACAAATATGTTATTATCATTATTTGATAAAATGTAACTAATAATAACATTAATGAACATTCGACACTATAAATACATACAAAATCCTCGTTTAGTGGCATAAAAACAAAGAAAACCCAATTAAGAAGTAGTCAACATATTTTAAAATGGAGAATAAAACTATTTTCATGATATTTTCTGTAATCATGGTTTTGGTATTGCTTTCTCATCCAAATTTGGCTATTGAAGAGAATAATGACGAGCCACCACTCATGTCAGATGACGAGTTTGATACAGCGTTATATGCAACTTCACCAAGTTCAATCGAATATAATACTAATATCTATGGAAAAACTTCAAAAGAGGATATAAATTCTCTTATGAACTGCGGTAAAAGTACGGGATACAAAACTCGAAATTCCACCTTTCTATGTTTTGAAGAAATGATAGCTGAAATTCTTGTGAACAAACGTGCTTCAAGGGATTGTTGTGTGGGGGTAGTGAAAGCTGGAAAGCAATGTCTAATGAAATTTATGAACTTGATTTTTCAAAGCTATTCATTCAAACATTATAATTATAAAAGGTTTTCTAGAACTAATAAAGTATGGAACAGATGTTCTACTGAAATTGGTGCTCCTTCATCATTTTCTGGTTAAAAAATGTAACTAAACTTATTATTATTATTATTATTATTATTATTATTATTATTATTATTATTATTATTATTATTATTATTATTATTATTATTATTATTATTATTATTATTATTATTATTATTATATAATGGTTTAAATTGCTTATATTATACCAACAATTAAACATATTTGAACAATAATACCAACTAATTCTATTAGATATTTTTTTTCAAAAAATAAAAATAATAACAAAAATATTTGATTCATTGCTTAACACTATCATTTGTTGTCGCATGCCGAAGAAAATGTTTCATGCTAGATCTTGAAAGAATTCGGTTTCAGTTCAGTTTGGCAGATTTTTTCTTGTGATTCAAAAACCGAAAACCGATGCGACTCAATGCTAACCACCAATCCGAAAACCCAATTAACCAAAATACCCAACTCATTTAACCCGATTAACCCGTAATATGTGATTAGCTGAAAAAAATACCTTAATAAGTTAATATCCACTCTTTTAATATCCACTCTTGGCAAGCAAGACCACAAATTTTCTTATGATAGTCAGAATCGATTGGCCAAGCATATCTCTACACGAAAGTATTTCTACTGTTTGTATACTCACTCAAATGATATTGGAATTCAATTCTATAATAGATATGCTAGTCAAATGTTAATTGTTAACGTATTAGTGAAATGCATAGTAATTGGCTCAACACTAAAAATGTATATAATTTGACAGTAACATTTAGCGTTAATGTTTTTTGACTCATGTTAAGGGAGTTTCTATGTACGATATGTTTCATTCTATAAATACAAGATTACGAGATAAAACAAATATGATGGAAATAACTTTATTTTGTTGATTTTTTCCCTTTTAAAGGTAAAATCTGATATGTTGAACAAATATTCCAATACACACATATTCAAGCATAGGATATGAATGATTTATATTGAAGGAGGAGGGCTAGGATCATAATATGATGGCGGAGGACTTTTTTTGCAACAACAAGTTTCATTTTTGAGACCTTCATTTAAACATATCCCTCCATAACTTGTCTCGTCGCACTGTTTTTTGCACTCGGCACATGATATATTTAGATCTAGACATATGAGCTTTTGGTACGAATTTGCTTGTTCTGTAATTGATTAACAAAAAAAGAAAAAGAAAAATTAACCATACATTCAAAGATCACCATCATCACAAACAAAAATAATAATAATCAGTTTTTGTATTTTCAATTTATAAACCAGATGATGACTTACGTGAGAGGAAAATCAAGAAAATGGTTGATATCAGAAGAAAATATGTTCCATAAGCATGTGAAGATTTTTTGCTTTCCATTTTCTGTAGAAACCTAACGTTTTTTTTTTTTCTTCTTGTATGTTTAGATTTTTTTTTTTTTGATGTTTTCGCTCACTTGGTCTTAACATAAGATCATCCTCGTTATTTATACTCTCTAATGGGTGTCTTAACTTTCAATTTAAAACTGTCAAAAAAAAAAATTAAGTAATTTTAAAGTTAATACTAATTTAATATAAAATCTTCCACTAACTTTTTAAACTAATCCTATATATACTGACATATAAGGTGTCTCAATAGATTAAAATGTCTCTGGGAAGACAATGATCTTTACTCTAGATATAAAAAATCCATTTTTTCAATCTTTTAATAGTTAAAACTACCTCCATTTGTTCACTAATGTTGATGCTATAGGTGTTGTGATGATAGTCAAACTCAACAATTGGCTTTTACTTCGAAACGAGACCCGCCCAATGAAACAAAAGTCAAAACCACAAATTTCTTTCGTTACAAGAATAGTATTACGTAGTAATCTGACAAAATGTTGACTACAACCAACAATAAAAAGGGGTGCAATTTGGTCAAAATAATTTAAGTTGAATTGTCTCTTAGCTAATACTCCCTCTATTCTAGTTTAACTGTCATTTAAGATTTTTGTACACAAATTAAGGAAATTATTAAATTTTATGTTTCGTTCTTCATTAGTATATTTTATAATTTTTTCATTAGTTGAAACTTTAAAACAGCAGGGATAAAATTAGATTATTTATCAAATATCTGCATTGAAAATCTAAAACGATAATTAATATGAAACAAAAATTAAATCCTAGAACGACAGCTAAATTAGAACGAAGGAAGTATGTGTTGACTCGCTTAACAGAATTTGAGATTTTTCAAATTTACTTACCTCCAGATTCAACAATTTTCTTATGAAAACACTACTTTTTCTCGTCCCAAAGCAGAAGAATATAAAACTATTGACGAGTAACTAGATCAACATATTTATAACTTTTATTAGTTTCTAGAATAAGAATAAAATAAATATATTAATACAATGTTTTATTTATTATCATAATAGTAGTAACGTATGCTTGAAATATTTTACAGAAGAAAACTGATATATGTAAAAGAAAAGAGAAAGAAACAGTCGTCTTAGTAGAGTACCTCACACTAGGTGAAGAAACTACTTGGACGACGCGTTAAGTACACGAACGGGGACAATGGGTATGGAATCCCACCACTCTTTCATTCTCCGGTTACTCTGATCGTTGCTCATGTATCTCCCCACACTTGATGTCATTACAAAGCAATATATTATACCAACTATTATGAACAACTTGAATGGCACTATCGCGAAGAAGCTTGCCAACACTAGCATCGATGCCATCACCATGCTTGCATGCTACGAGCAAGAGTTGAGAGGAACACATTTTATAAGAGAGAACACTTTCGAAATAACTAAGGCAATTTTTGCGAGAATTGACATAGTTAAACATTAGCTACCTTGGTAGCCTTGGAGGTATATATGGACCGCAACTTCATGATGGTGACGTTAACATTTTGCATCAACTGGTGAAGTCGTATTAAGCCATACTGAGCCGACACAATACTCTCAGTCATTGTTTGGTCAGATTCTGTGCTCACTGTTACTTCATCCTCACTTTTTTTGTGGACAATCTTATGTCTAGCCTGAGCCATTTTAGCCACCACCCCTATTAAGCAAGCAGCTATAGCCTTACCAATCCACTCCCTGTGACATGGGAATTTAGTTGATTTCTTAATGGTATATATACCGCAAACCTTACTCATGATAGACATATGTTACTTTAAACTCACATGTAGACAGTTAAAATAGTAATGGCTAGAATGAACAGTGTACGAGACGGCCTTTCCCAATAAAGCACTTGTTGGAACCATGGTAATGCGTCTTGCAACGGCCTCAGCAACTCCTGCAAGATACCTCATCGTTGTCAGTTAGATACACCAGTAATTTAATAAGCCATCACTTCTGGTATGGGCAGTCTAAAATAGCAATGGACCACATATTGAATCTCTAGGTGATCCAAGAAATTGTTTTTTTTTTTCCATGCATAATGTAAAACTGAACTTGAGACTATCCGATTTTTCAGTCCTACCTAAAGTTTATCCTACCACACTAGGCCAACAACACATCATAAAAAAACTTCTTACCATAAGAACTGCTACACTATCACTAATCCCTTCTTCTTCGAGCTCCGCTGTTGTGGCTTTAGCCTTCTCAATCACCTTTCCTTCTTCTCTCGATTGATTCACTACACTTTCAAGAGATGCAAGCATTTCTTCTTTATCAGTCACTCCCCCCTTCTCCTTGCATGTATTGTCTCCCTCTTCTTTTACCATGTTACCAAGCTGATCCATGTTCATATTCTTCAATATGGAACTAGCACTACACGGGTTTTTAGTAGTGCCCACCTTTAGACTAATCTCTGCTAGCTCTTCCAGTACGTAGTCTCCCTTTGCAACTTCCTCAAATAAGCTAAATATTAAAAACTTTTTTGGATCCGGGGGAGATATTCTCAGCATTTCGCGGGCTGCGTGCAACCGTACTATTCCCAAGATTGTTCTCGATTGGACTTCCCATGCTTGCAAGGGAGATTCAACATTGAATTTTCTCAAGAACTTGTGCATTAATGTTATCTCCTTCACAAGCATAAGCCAATGATCTCGTCTTGTTGAGCTTGTCATCTCTGGAAACTCTATGACAATTCCATCCTCACTAATTATGCATAAAAAAAAAATGTACACATAAGTGAGACAACATGTTCCATAAGTTTTGTGTTTCTACTTTCTACCAAGCAAAATTGAATCCAAATTGAGGAAATATGTATGCCAACTTCACAAAATACTGTCCCCATCCGATACATGCCATATAGTCACTATGGCAAAATGAGAGATTTGTTATATTAATCATCATATTATGGTATAATGATTCACTTTAAGAATTCTAAAGTAAAACTGTAGAAGAAACAAATTTAAACTAAAAGTACTCAAACAGTGAATATCATCCTTAGTTATGCATAAATTCTTACAATTCGGGAGACTCGTAGACAATGGCCTTGTCGAAAAGAGGGGCACCCAATGGACCAGTTGACATAGGCTTTGCAGAGTTTTCACTGTCCTTGGAAAGATCTATCTTAATAGCATCTTCATAGTTTATAATTCCTGCGGCTTCGAAGTATAGTGCATAGTTTGTTAAAGTAAGTCTACCTACAAAATTCAAGACATTCCGATGACAAATTAGTAGCCAATTAGTCCATGACTTTGAATCAAACTTGACACAAATATGCATAATATTATATCTTATCAATAGTGGAACCAAACCTGGCCAGCTTGTTTCTTTAATGTGGCGAACCACTCTCTGTGACGCCATTGTTCCTTCAACATGCAATATAATTTCATCATCCGCCAAATCGATCCCTTTAGGCTTCGCTTGCTTTTGCAAATGCTTCATACACCTTGTTCATACGCGTGAATTATACGAAAAAAAATAAGTTAGAAAGAAAATACATGATTTACACTAAGCCTAGCTAGTAAACCAACTATTGGTATATATAAGAATAACTACTTGTGTATTTCTTTGACAAACATATCGTAAGCCGGAAAGTGAAGTTGGTGGCAGGTCGGAGCAGTGAGAGTCTCAAATGTGTATCTTCCGTTGATGACATCCACAGGGAGAGGAATGATTGAGCCTAAATAGACAAATGCATCTTCACCCACACTTGGTTGATGATCAACCTAATTAATTCACATGATTAGTTAATCGGTGTCACATGTATACCCTCAAACAACAGAAGTTAATTTGCTTACGAGAAGCGGCATCATGTCGGAATAAAAAAGAGAGATGTCATCTTGCTCTGGGGATAGTGTTGCTTGAATCCTCTTGTCTTCACTCTCTTTACCTACTGCTTCCTTTGAGCACAAGTAAAAAGTATGCATATATAAACGACTTGATCAGAAGCAAGAAACTAAGTGATCATCATATCAAGTTTCAATTTAAATACGTACCCTATAAGATTCCTTGTCATCTGCGTCAGGTTGTTGCCAGGCAAGCATCATATCGAACGTGAGACGGCTGAAAGAACCATCTTTTATTCTCTCAAGTATGTTTTCACAAACTCGACTTGTCACCTTTGAGTTGCAAAACTCCACAAACTTCTTCGAGTAAGTACCTCCGGAGGTAGTTCCTGGCTTCCATTGAATTTCAAACTCCTCCACCAATTTATCAATGGTTGTCTCTAGTTCCCTACAACATCATTAATCATCATTCATCACAAAAATTTACAAATTTAAACGATGCTATAACTGATTTTGCTATTTCTTTTGGGCTATCAAGGAAACGAAATCCCATAGAACTGCACTTAATCACACAATTTTTGTAATGATCAACGTTTAACTTTCACTGTTAACATCTTAATTACACCTTCTTTAAATTAAAACACACATAGATCTGTAATAGAGAGACAGATATATCAAGGGACAGGAGAAAAATACTGTGAACATCTCTGAACGACGTCGTTGGCAACGGTGGACAAATGCTTCATCTTCCTCATCGTCTTCTTCCTCTCGTTATCTCTGAGAATTCTCTTTTTCCTTCTTTTCGCATTCTGTTTTTAGTGAGGTTGAGGTGAAGAGAAGAAGTTACACTGGCAACTTCTCCACAGGCCACGTAGCACTCCCATGCAAATAGCCGAAAACTGAGGATCTCAATAGCAACACGATGTCGTTTAAAGTGAAACGGTGAAGAGAATAATATTTGCATCTCGAGGACCCGTATTTACCGTCACATAATAAAAAGGCCCAATAGTTTTAAAACGTTTTCAATTATGCACTCACTTCTGGTTAACCCTAACCCGAAACTCTCTGTTTCAAACCACAGGTTCTTCGACCACATCTACTATATATAATTTCACTTTATTTCAGTTCTATTATATATTTCTCCGAGTTGGAGTAGGCCAAAAAATTGAAACTCGGAGCTCTCTCTTTGAAATTCACAGCGGACCTTGCACTACAAGAAAACAAGGCGATAACTGACAGAATTACTAACAGCACTAATCCGTCGGTAATTACTGACGGCTTACTGACAAATATCTGATAGAAAATTAGGGGGTGTTATTGGATTGAGGATTTTAATAGATTTTAATTAACCCAGGACATTAGTGGATTTAAAAGTCTAATGCATTTGTGTGGACTTTATAATGCATACAAGGTGGATTTGAAAGTCATTGATAATGTATTTTTGGTGATTGTTATGGATTTTTTAAAAAGTTATTGTTAGAAAAAAATATATATATATATCCATAAACTGTGTTATACACCAAAGTTATATTAAATTAATAACACCCAGACTTTTACACATGTCATAGAAAACTTGAATTAAACTGTATTTGTTTTCAATCCAGATTTTTGGTGTAATTAAAGAACCCAGATGTCATGAACCCAGAAAAAAAAATTAAAGAATACAAAAAAAACACAGATCTGATGAATAAGTGTGATTATATACAAAGGGTTTGAGGAGGAAGAAACAGAGATTGAACCCAGAAAAAAAAAAGTGTGATTATATCATAAACCAAAAAAAAAAGTTATAGATCATGAACCCAGAAAAAAAAGTTAAAGAACACAAAAAAAAATTCTCAAAAATAATACATATCTGATGAATAAGTGTGATTATATAAAAGGATTGAGAAAAAATATCAAACAATAATATGTTAAAGGCTAGAGATCCATCTAAAGAGAGGAGAAGAAAATGAAATGATTGAGAAAAGTGTGGTATTGTGTTTGTTCATATTTTAGAAGCAAAGTACGTTGAAATCCAAAATCACACAAAATCCAGTAGATATTGAATAACACTAGATTTTAATGGATTTTTAAAAATACCCAATTGAATAACACCTGATTCTTAAATACATCAAACTCCTTTAAAAACCACAACCCAATAACACCCCCTTAGTTTGTTGGTTGTTTTTCAGAAATTACCGACGGACACGTTAGTTTTTTTGACGGATTACCGACGGATATATAATTTTCTTCGCGTGTGTCAAATTTTGGTCCGTGGATAATTAGTTTTGACATATTGGGAATTTCAAAGTAAGAATGATGAAAATGCACCAAAACAAATGTCTATACAGCTTTCTTAATTAAATTAAATAGTTTTATAATATTTTGACTGAATTATGCATAATTTTTAATACATTCTACAGGGTGAAACAAGCCATTTCAGAATTTCATTTAAAAAAAAAAAAAACAACAACAAGATGAATACTTTTTGTTTATCGAGTAAATCTTTTTAGTATCACAACAAACGGAGTATATGTTTACGTACGTTCATTATTGGATTATTATAGAACGTAGATGAAGTCATCATCATCTACATTGATCAAGAAACTGAAAAAAACACACACACTAAAGAATATAGAAAGCTGCTTATAGTTTTTTTTGATAATCCGCTTCTCATTCAAAAGCCCATTAATTTTGAAGTCAGTACGAATCTGGTATGGAGTTTAGTCTTTGATCATATCCCAAACAGCTTGGTACGCTAGGTCATGAAGGCTATTGATGCCTAGGTAATCCGCAGCATGAAGGAGATCAAAGATCGTGGATTGATCATCGATTTGCATGATGAATTCCTCGTCCCACTTCTTGAGATCTTCGTCAGAGGTAGGATCATCGAAGACGGGGACGACGGGGTGCTTCTTGCAGTACTTGGTCACCAACGCAAGAATCTTGCCGTTCACTAATGGAATCGGGATATCTTCGAAACCTTCTTCAATCATATGAGCTATGAGCTGGCTTCGGCGTGCGGCAGCTTCTTCAATCTCAAACGTGATACCATCGGAGCTCTTCAACATGATCATCTTCGTCGACGTTTTTTTATCTTTCTCTGGAAGCAGCAATTTGATGAAATAGATTTTAAGAATTGAGAGCAGAGAACGATAGAATAGAAAGGTGATGATTGATGCAGGTTGTGAACCTATGCGTCTGTTTATTTATAAGCCAAAAATTTTTCGTAGATGTATTGCGTCAAGTAAGTCACAAACAAAAGCATGAAGTTGTACTAAATTCTTTGATACATTGTATCTTTCATGTGTCCTTTTGATTAGGACCACACAACTTTTTTAAATTAGGAATTTCGTGTTTTATAGTGTTTTAACTCCTAAGTTTGTTTGTAATACCAATTTTTATCAATTGGACTAACCACCGCCGACTCAAATTTCAATAAACTTTTTCATTAGGAATGCACTATGATGAAAGTTGTTGTATGCACACACATACGTGTCTTCTAACTAAACGTTGTCGTTTAAATTGAAACGGTTAAGAGAATAAAATTTGCATCTCGAGGACCCGTATTTATCGTCACATATTAAAAAAAGTCCAATAGTTTTAAAACGTTTTCAATTATACACTCACTTCTGGTTAACCCTAAACCGAAACTCTCTGTTTCAAAACCACGGCTTCTTCGACCACATCTACTATATATATTTTCACTTTATTTCAGATATTATTTACTTCTCCGAGAGCAAAAATTGAAACTCGGAGCTTTTTGAAATTCACGGCGGACCTGGGGAGATACGAGCACCGGAAGAGAAAAAAATGGCGGAGGAGGCGATTCTAGGGTTTCTGCAGAACAACGAAAATATCGCAGATTCCGGTCAATTCGCCGCCGAACATAACCATAACCACGACGAACTCGTCAATGTCGTCAAGAGCTTACAAGCTTTTCGTTACATTGAGACTCAGGTAACACCACCACTTGCCACGTTCTATTCAAGTTGAATTTGGCCTGATGGAGAAGAAGAATCATGGATTTATATGAGGATTTAGCTTTTTGTGTGAGGATTTAGATTGTAGGGTCTTAGTAGTGATTTAACTTATAGGAGATCATGAATGGCTATGAACAATCACCTTATTGAGTCTCTGTTTTTGAGGGTTTAATGGTTGCATTGGTTACATTGGTTACATAAGCATTATTGCAAATGTGGTGTTTCATTGTTTTTTTTTATGCAGGACATTAGACGAGTAACATTGGTTTTGACTGAGGAAGGGAAGAAATATGCTGTGGAAGGATCCCCCGAGGTACAGCTTTTCTTGGCTGTTCCTGCGGAAGGTAGCATATCGATGGATGAACTGAAGGTGTGTTTTTTTTTTAATGGAAACAACATTCACATATCTTGTGATTCTTGATTATTCTAATTTCCTTTATCATGATGACTTGTTGAGTCATGGATTCCATGTCATGTTTGAAATGACTGGTGTGAAACCTTACTGTTTCAGAGAAAATTAGATCCTTCTGTCTTCAATATTGGCTGTAAGCAAGTTGGAAAACACAACTGGGTGCAACTGGGAAAGCAAGTTTCTAGGAAGGTAATTACAAGGCATCCTGTGCATATTTTTTTATGCAGTGCTACTTGTTCTTTATGGTACTGAATTGGCATAGTTACTGTTGAATCTGCCAAGGAGTATAATGTAATGGGTTCTCACTTTTTTTTAGTACCTCTCTGCTTTGAAATGGCGTATATGAACTTGTATTATATGCAGTTCTAATTCTGCATCTATTTAGTCTGCGTCATTAGCTCTGAACCATTTTGTTGTAGGTTCAACACGTTGAAGATAAAGTGAAGAACTTGCTTTTACAAATACAGGAAGGAATGGTTTGTATTCATCTTCATTCAAAAGATTTTTTGTAGAATTCGTATGTAGCTTTGTAATTCATATGACTTTTTCCCCTCTAGGAACTTGACGAATCAAGTCTCAATTCTCTCAAAACCAGAAGCCTTATAGAATGAAAGTAAATATCTGCGCTTTTCATATGTAGATTATTTCTTTTCGGGAACATTTAGTTCAACCTTCTCTCTTTCTTCTTAGGGAATGGAAGGGCTATTCCGTAAAGAAAGGTCCTAACTATGCTCCCAAAAGAACGAAATTTGCCACCGACTTGACGCGAGAAAATCTACAAACGTGTGTACTACTCCTTTCTTTTGTAACTTATTAATGATATTGGTGAGATAGAGCAAATAAGAGAGGAAATTGGTACTCCCCTGCAGCTAGAAAGAGCTACAATTCAAGGAGTATAATTTCAATGCTAAAGCAGCCTCTTGATGCTGGGCATCTTCATCCCCTTCTCAAGGTACTCAAACGTTAACAAATTGTTGAATGCCTTTACTTTAAGCTCAACATGTCTTCGCGTTTTGCATAACTCACACTGAAATATATTTTACGTGATAGTTATCTTTTCTGTCGCACAAAAAGGATATACTATTAATTTTAAAAATTGTTATATGTTTCAGGTACGGAAGCAGTTGAAAGACATATTCCGCCAGATGGGGTGAGACTTTTACCAAGTTTCTAGTATTTCCATTTTTCTGCTATGGGGGACAAAAATGATTTTTTGCCTTAGTGTGGTCACAGATTTGAAGAGATGCCAACAAACAACTTTGTGGAGAGCAGGTATTTTATCAGTTAGATGTGTATATCTCTTTTGATACTATATAGCGAAGCATCTCATGCAATTCTATCGACCTTTTTCACAATCCGTCTAGTTATCAAGGAATCATGTTTGGAGGCCTTCAGCTTTTTTGTGATTAAAAAGATAATTCTCCTTTCTGTACATTGGTTGATATTAACCCTTTTTCCTATGCTTTGTAGCTTCTGGAATTTTGATGCACTGTTCCAGCCTCAGCAGCATCCTGCTCGTGACTCTCATGACACCTTCTTTTTAAAAGGTTCAATGTTTGTATGCTCAGTCACTGAGTTTATCTTTGGGACAGTTCTTCCCAGCTACTTAATGACATCTCAATGAAAGAAAATTTAACTGCTAAGTTTAATCTGTGAATGTTTTGACTGTAGCTCCTTCAACTACAAGGGAATTGCCAGAAGATTATGTTGAGAGGGTGAAACAAGTTCATGAGTCTGGTGGATACGGATCGAGAGGGTATCAACTCGTTTTTGATGCTTACTACCTCTGATAGTCATAGTACTAAAATAATTTCTGATCTCCCATCATATTTTCCATTGTACAGGTATAAATATGATTGGAAAAGAGAGGAAGCAAACAAAAATCTCCTTCGTACCCACACAACGGCGGTCTCATCTAGGATGCTAAATGCACTCGCAAAGGTCTGACTCAATTTGACTTTGGCCTTCCATTTCTCAAAAGCTGTAGTAGAATATTTATCCGGAGTAGAATTTATATTATCCTTTGCCGTAGAAACCTTTCACTCCCAAGAAGTACTTTTCTATAGACCGTGTCTTCAGAAACGAGGCTGTTGACCGAACCCATCTGGCAGAGTTCCATCAGATTGAAGGTAATTAGTTTTGACATATGGGTTTGAAAGTTAGAATGATGAAAAATGCACCAGAACTTGCCATCAAATATTTCCCTCTTTTGCTCAGGTTTGGTCTGTGACCGTGGCCTTACATTGGGTGATCTCATCGGTGTATTACATGACTTCTTCTCACGCTTAGGTAAATGCTTTATCACTTCTCTCGCTTTCACGTATTTTATTCTTCAAAAGTCACTTAAGAGAAAACAAAGGCTTAAACGTTACTTTATGGTTTTACAGGGATGTAAAAATAAACAGACACTAAAGATATTGTATCTGCTGTCATTTCCAGTAGAAGTTGGAAACTCTGGCATGTTCAGACCAGAGATGTTGCTACCCATGGGTCTCCCAGAGGATGTTCGAGTCATTGCATGGGGTGTCTCTCTTGAAAGGTAAAGTAATAGATATAATTAGACATCAGGGACACATTTTGATTACGAACAAAAGTGCTGACTCTTCTAGTTTTGTTTCATAAACAGACCAACAATGATTTTATACGGCATCGACAACATCCGTGATCTGTTTGGACACAAGGTACAAGATCTTACTCTTATTTATACTACAGCTTCTTTGAGAAGTAATGGTCTTATTGTTTTACTGTCATTTGTTACACAGGTGGATCTTGATCTCATTGAACGGAATGCCATCTGTCGCATTGGAATCGAGTGAGATGGATTTGGATTGTGTTTGTGACAGTTTCCTTGATTCAGTTTTACTCTGGGGGAGTGAACTTACTCAGCATGACGTACAAATGGAATACACAAATCTAGGAACCTTTAATTTCATACTATTACCGGCCCTGTTCTTGCGTGCCGAGGCTGTGAACAAAGCAAAGACGGACATCTTAACTTGTTTTTTACAAGACACTGAAAAATGAATGTTTATATTAATATTTCTAAATTAAGACTAATTTACACATGTTATATCGTTTATATTGTGCTAAATGTACACTGGCTATACACATTCATGTTACAAAACTAATCATTATGCTAAATCCTCTTCTTCAGAAGAGCCTGTCAAATCAAACTCGTCATCGGAGATGTCCTCATCCAAAAGTTGAGAATCCTCAGAGTCAGAGCCAAGACCAGCTTCGAACCTTTCTCTTCTCTCCACTTTCTCTTTCACTCTTCTCGCAAACTCTTCATCCGTACAAGCCAACATGTACCTGAGCTTGAAGTTAACTCTGTTCTGAACCATAATGGTGTGCCTTGGCATTATCCGACGCTCTAATGAGTAGCTAAAGAATCTGTTAAAAAGTATCATGTCACTTCATGGATTCTTAAAAGCTATATCTTGCAAACACTATATCATTTCATGTAGAAGTCTCTTATATTACCTGGGAAACTCAATGAGATCCTGAAGCGGACGGATCATTGTTCTTCGCAAGTAACGGTACTTTGGACGCAGATTATCAACGTTATATCGAAGTAGCATCGGGAAATCAGCAATCATTTCGCCTAGTTGATGAAATCGGATTCCCAATGATACATAGTACCTCATGTTGGGTTCTAGCTTCGTTCCTATACTGCATCCAAGTAGAGCTGGATCCATTGCGATAACTTTACCGATATTCTTTTGGGTTACTCCAGCTCTGGTCAAGAGAAAAATCACCTGTAGAGCCACAATTTATACAATATCAGATGCAGTTTCCGGGATCATCATATGCTATGAGTAACACTAACATCACACAACATCTTTGGTTCATAGAGGAAATAATACTAACCACAGGTCGGATTTTCTTGTAGAGGCTGTTTGTTAGTAAAGAAGGAAACTTTACTAACATGTTTCCAATGGCCTCATTAGGGATACCCATCTCCTGTAGAAATCTTACCTTTTAAAAAATACAAGAGAAGCTGAGTTAATGAAATCTGCTGTGTATATGTATAGGGAGTTCAAACTTCATAGCATATTACTAAGTTTAAATTACTTTTGGTGCGATTGTCTTCTCCAAGTCAATGCAGTAAAGAATTGGTTTCACAACAAGGATTCTTCTCATTCCTTCTTTGGGGATTCCAAGGTAGTAGAAATATTTGACCAGAGGCTTCCATCGTTCTTCAATACTGCATCCCATGAGGTGTGGCTTGAAGGCTAATAGTCTCCCAACTTCTTCTGTGCTAAGGCCAAACTCTTTCAGGTAGTTGATCTGGTTTAAGCCAAGCAACAACATTTATGAATATAAAAGATAATCCCTAACATTGGCGGATCAAAAAAATACATATAGCTGTAAGAACCTTTGTCTCCATCTGTTCGAATGAGAAGTACCCAATTATCTTTGGATAATCGTAGACCATCGTGCCAAAGTCATTCTGATTCATACCCATTTTCAAGAAGAAATCAACACGGCTTTTCACTTCTTCCATGCTGAAAGACAGTAACTCTGGACATCTTCCAACCACATATCCCATCCAATCCCTCCTGACACCATTACTCTCTAGATACTCAACAACCTCATCAAGCTCTTCACGACTACGTTGCAAGATGTTCTCCCCAGATCTCAAGAACGCAACTCCTATGAATTCACCCTTCACATGAATGGTTTTCAGCCATTCGATCATGATCCTTATGGAGTCAAGATTCCCCTTTGACATGCATATGATCTTCGCAATTCTATTATATGAAAACTCATGGTGCTTCAACCACCTGCACAGTTCAGAATCATAATATAAATAAAACTACTACTTTTCGAACTCCCCAAATCAAGCCAACAACATTGTAACTCAAGAACCATTATCTAGAGCAACTACTCAACACAAAGCATAAGCTTCCATAGAATTCAGTTTCATCTGAATTTAAAAATCTTAGATATACTCAAATCACAGAGAGAGAGTTAAATTTTTATTTCTCAGAGACCAATCATCGAACACCTTATGTGCACTAATAAAAAAGAGCTTGACCTTACAAGAGCCACGAAATTGGAGTCTTCTATAACAGTCCTGGCGCGAAGGTTAAACCTCGACTCTGAAAATTCCGGCAACCGCTTCAACGCGGCAGCTTCAATCATCACATGATCAACGAAATCACCCAAACGATCAGTCACATTAGTAGCATACGTAATCCCAAATCTACCTTTCCTAACCAAAGACTCTTTAATAATCTCTTTCGTCACTTTCCTCCTAATCTCAAGCGCCTTAACTATCATCTCCCTCTCGCTCTCTCCGTCGTCGTCGTCATCACCATGAGAGCCGAGAAACTTACGAAGCGAAGGAAGAGAGGAAGCAACATCAGCATCAGAAGCAGATTGAGCGTAGATTGAACCAGGGAACTGCGGAGTTCTTCGTGTTACAAGAGAGAGCTCGAGCAGCTTCGATCGGTCATCACCGTCAACATCACGCCGCGGAGGAGGAGGAGCGAAGGTTTCTTGAGATTCGTTAGGGTTTTTGTTGAGCTTTAGGTCTCGATTATGGCGGATGTATAGAGAAAGGGATTTAGCATTGTGCCGGCGACGGATTACTGTGACTTGTGATTCGTCGGGATGGTCTTGACGGCGGAGAGAGGAGGAGATGAGGGAGAACGATGAGGTGTAGCTAATGTTACAGTAGAGAAGCATTAGAGCTGGTCGGTCGGAGAATTTGAGATTACAGCCAACGGAGAAGTAATGGGAAAGAGATAGATAGAGCAACGGCTCGGAGAAGATGAAACTAAAGGATAAATAAATAATAAGTTAGAAATATAGCAAATGGTTCTATGGTCTAGCGGTTAGGACATTGGACTCTGAATCCAGTAACCCGAGTTCAATTCTCGGTAGAACCTTTACCTTTTGTTTTTTATTTATCAATAATTGTTTGGGCTGGGCCTTGTTTTGTGTTCATCACTTCTCAAGAGATACATGTGTTCATCTTTCTACTTCTTTATATATCCTCTGTTTCTTTGTGTTCTGTTTTGAGTCCTACCTACACTTCCAATATCTGATTGACTGATTGTGATTACTTTTAGAGGAATTCTATATCTAGAATCAATCCGGAAGAAACTTGACACCATGTTACTTACTGCACAAAACTCTAAGAAAAAAATGGCTAACTAAAGTCGCATTGTATTTCAACAAATTTAGTAAGCATATTGTGCATAAAAGGCTAAAAGAATGGCATAACCAACCTTTTTTACAACTTAAGAGTTCTACAGAAGGCTTTATTCCGTAATAAGAGTACTTTTATCAATTCACATTAGTGCAAAAAGATTACTCTTGAGCCTTCACTCTTCAGATAACAAGCTGTTATATTTTTCATACCCACAAGCTGCTCAAACAGTAGATGTGATTGATATCCTTCAGTACGTCCTGCAAGTTGCATGAAAATCTAACTAAGCCTTTGAAGCTAGGAGAAGAAGACTAAAGAAGACAAAAAGAAGTAAAAGCAGAGTTATCACAGATCCATCTGCATACCTGTATGTATGTTATCATCAAAGTGTAACAGTTCGACAAAGCTGAATGGAAGGAGTGTTGTTATAGGTCGTAAGCACAACAGCAGCTGATTCAATAATCCCCCAAATCTCACCTCTCTCCCGTAATTCAAAAGAGATCTCTACGCACCAAATCTCTTTTTTCCCTTTATACTCACTAAACCAACTCTGATCAGACCCCAAAATCACCAAGTTCCCATCAAAATTCTCCATTCTAGACTCCCTGAGATTCATATTACCAGGAAAACCTTGTAAACCATTTACATGTCTCAATAGTTTCTGCTTTCGATCATATAACGCTATTGGACCTCCAACCACCTCCATCATTGGGTTAATACAAACCAACAAATCATCTATCACACAATACGACATGTGCCACACAGAACGCAAGTGATCCAACTCCTGTCCTTGATGGAACCATCTCATGTTTATGGGGTCTAAAGCACAACATAACACACCACCATCCATAAGGTAAATATTCTTCTCCATCACCGCATACTTCACAAACTCTTTATACATATCAGGTAGGTACGGAAACTCCAATCCAGTCCAAGTCTGTTCCTTTATATCGAACACTTCTATCCAGTTACACAACTGCATCGAACAACCTCCGATCACATAAATCTTTCCGTCGATCACTCCGGCGCCTGCACGGAAGCGAGACATACGCATTCTCGGGAGCAAACGACACCTGCAAGATTTGCAATCCATGAGAATCATACTTGACGTTGGTCTTCCGCCGACGAGTCCACCGATTACGTAGATATCAGATCCGTTTGTGACGATAGCAGCTTCAAAAGGCATGGGAGGGATTGAATCGATTAGGGTTAATCTCCAAGAAAGCGTGTTGGGCAAGTTTCGATAGGGTACACGTTGCAGAACGTACCAACTAGGCTTTTCTAACGGAATTAGTCTGATGTACGCATAAAGAACGCTTTCCGTAAGCCCCAGGTTCGAGCGCTTGACGTAGAGATCACGCGACCTGATGATATCTCGGAAGTTACTGCAGACGAGGGATAGTTTCTGGTAGTGACATATCTCAACGAGCGCGAAGCAACTTAGCGTGAGATCGTCTGGGATCGGTAGAGAATACGACAACTTTTCTTTCAGTTTCTTGTTTCGGTTATTCTCTTCTTCTTCTTTACGTTTCTTCTCGACTTCTTTACGTTTCTTGTTTGGATCGTCGCCATTAGAGCCGCCGGAAGTTTCAGAGATTACAACCATTGTGCCGTTTGTTTGGAGTTAGTCAGCACAACGAATTGATTTAAAGCGAGTTCAAGTTTTTTATCCAACAACGAAAATGGTGCGTATTTACTATTTATAACCCATCAATGTATGTATCATTATTTTACCAATTAGTATAATAAATTCAATATTTCAATAATTCAGAAATTTTGGTGTGTTTTATCAGTTGATATTTGTATAAAGTCACAACAACCACCGGTTGACTAAACCGGCTTTTTCATCTACAAATCCCTAAACCAAGATTTCTTATTTGCTGATATCTTTAGCTTACGCCATTACCGGATCTAAAGCATCATCAGATAAATTTTCTCTTCTCTTTGTACATAGATTAGCTTCAGGGCTTTGTATCAACTTGTCTTTATATTTTTGTTAGTTTGATATTGTAGAAAATGAGGATGCAGGAGAGAGCACAGTTTTAACTATTTAATCTGGTTTGTTTGCTTATATCAACAGATCCCTAAACCCAAAACTTCATCATATATGTTTGATGATATATATATATATATATATATATATATAGTAGAAACACATTTAGGTTCTGTTATGTTTGTTTGTGATCACTTGCAAAGGAACATTAAAATCCAAAAGCAAACGGAAAGAGCTTACTTGCAATAGTGAGACTCCACAATCCATCCCAAACACATAGCTACACCCAGATATGCCTTTAGTAAGAATATTGTATAAAGGCTAAACGAGAAATTGATAGTTAAGAGGTACAAAGCTTGATGGTTGCAGCGTCCACGTCTATCAGTGTTGGTCAGATATGTTCAACGATTCATCACCGAGAAACAGGCTCGAACATGGTTAAAATTTTGAATATAGCAAAATGGCTTCATGCATGGTTGTGCTTTGTAGTTTGTATCAACTCCTTGTATTTTGTCAATTTGATATACAGTAGTAGTTAATCATAAACTCAAAACCACCGGTTAACTAAACTGTTTTGATTTGTTAATCTCTAAAGTCTAAACCACTAATTTCATACTGCTCATTTAATAGAAGCACATTGAGTTTTGTTTCTTTGTTCTCCTACTTCTTGATATATCCTCTGTTTCAGACCATGTTTAATTCACAAAACCCAATGGTCCATATATTAAACCATAGATAAACTTATTAGAACTCAAGAGATTTGTGGCAAGATTGAAACTAAGTTCCTACAAACAAGGAAAAAAATGCATCATGGAAATAGAGACGTGAACTACTTCTCTCTTCCTAAAAACGTAGTTATCCATGCAAAGGGTGAGGAGTCTTAAGGCGTTAGATAAACAGCTTCTTAGTAACATAGCTAACTTAAGATGCATGTGTTCATCTTTCTCCTTCTTCACATATCCTCTGTTTCTTGTGCTCTGTTTTGCGTCCTACCTACAGTTTCAATATCTGATTGTAATTACTTTCAGAGGAATTCTATATCTAGAATCAATTCTATATAGCATAAAAGGCCAAAAGAATGGCCTAACCAACCCTTTTTACATGTTAAGAGTTCTAGACAGAAGACTCTATATACGTAAAAGTATTTCTTACAAATTCATATTAGTGCAAAAAAGGTTACTCTTGAAACTTCAGACAACAGTCTGTCAATAGACCAACAAGCTGCTCAAACAGTTGATGTGTGATATATATCCTTCACCTGCAAGTTACATGAAAATCTAACTAAGCTTTTAAAGCTAGAGAGAAGACTAAAGACTAAAAGAAGTGAAGCAGAGTCATCACAGAACCATACCTGCATGTACCAATGTATCATCAAACTGTAACAGTTGGACAAAGCTCAATGAAAGGAAAGATGTTAAAGGTCGTAAACACAACCTTTAGATGTCCACGTCAATGTTTTGGGTTCGAAAGCATAATCAAAGACTCTACCCTTAAGGTAAATCTTCTTCTCCATCACCGCATATGTCAAACACTCTGAATCCACATATGGTAGGCTCGGAATCTTCAGTCCACTCCAAGTCAGTTTCTTTATATAGAACACTCCCACCCAATCACACAACTCAACGTCTCAACCAAACAACCTCCGATCACATAAATCTTTCCGTCGATCACTCCGGCGTCTGCGCGGAAGCGAGACATACGCATTCTCAGGAGCAAGCGACACCTGTGAGATTTGAAATCCATGAGAATCAAACTTTACGTGGATCTTCCACCGACAAGGCTGTGAATCCAAATTGTTTTTTTAGATGAAGTCGCTTTGGTCCATCTTTGACCTTATGCCAACATGCAAATCCAAGCGACTTCATCTAAAAAAGCAATTTGGACTAACAGCCTTGTAGAGAGAAGAAGAACCAGATTCGTTTTCAGTGTAACCAGACTCTTCTTCGGATGAAGAAGCCATCGGAGGAGGGTTCTCAATTTTTGGGATGCAAAACTCTTCCACTCCTCTCTTTGCCTCTGTCAATTTTAGTTTGCTCTTTTGAAGTTTTTTTTTTATAGAATGAGAGTAACGCTTTAGGGTTCCTCTAGTGGTATCTTTAATTGGTTTAGTTGGAATCCTTAGCCGTAAATTTAATTTTGAAAACAGAATTAACACTGATTAGCAAACAATTTTGAAAATGAAATGTTTTTAACGGCTGGGATTAAATCTCATTTTTCTGTAAGAATTTGAAGGGTTAGGATTAGGAATCTTTTAGCCTCTTGGGCTACCTTCGTATGTAGTTGGCATTTACTAGATTTTCATTTTTTTTTGTTATTCTATTTTATTTCCACTAAAATTTTGAAAATAAAAGAAAGAAAAATCAAACGCTTCGACCATCATCGTCTTTCCGTCTACAGGCCTCGTCTCGTCCTTTTAGAATTAGGGTCTTTATTTTCATTTTAATATTATGCTTAGCACATGAGTCATTATCACAAAAGTTGATATGGCCGAGTTGGTCTAAGGCGCAGGATTAAGGTTCCTGTCCGAAAGGGCGTGGGTTCAAATCCCACTGTCAACAAATTTTTTTTTTTTTTTGTTTTTGTTTGCTTTTTCTTCTTCTTGCCAACTACACCGACCCAATAATACAAGCCCAATTGTTTCGGCCCAGTGTAATGATGATATTCAACTTGAGTCTTAAGGGGGGTAAAAGTGTCATTTCCTGAGATGAGATATTTTGCCTCTCCTCCACTGAGATATTTTTTATTTCCTTGGGACAAAGAAAAATATCTTTCCTCGCATGGTCGCCGTCGTCTTTTTTTCCATTATTTTGCGCATTAAAACAAACAAAAAGTGTCACGTGATATGTTCCCCAACCACTACAATTTTTTTTTTGTGAGTAAACCACACATCTAACCATGGTTAAACCAATCTATCACTAAACCCTAGAAAATATCTTAACCTTGAGTTAGTCATCATCTCAGCCTCCCTCCTCCTATTATAAATTGAAGACTTCGTCTTCTTCACTCTTCACAACTCTCTTTCGTCCCTCACTGTTAAACCCTAGATCTTCTTCTTTTTTCTCAAAAACATTTCAATGGCGTCCGCAGATGTTGAGTTCCGGTGCTTCGTTGGAGGTCTAGCCTGGGCCACCGATGACAGAGCTCTTGAGACAGCCTTCTCTCAATTCGGCGACGTTGTTGATTCCAAGGTCTGTTACACGCCGAGATCGGACTCCGAGTGATCTTCCTCGACGGATCTGTTCCGATCTTGTGTTTCTCTGTTACTTGATTCGATTACTCTGTTACTATTCGTTCGTTCTTTGTTACTACTACTACTGTTACTTGTTTTTTCCCTAATCGGTACGTTCATCTTCCTGCTTCTGTGAGCCTGGAGATCGATCGGTTTTTTTAGTTTCTTCTGTAGATCTCATGCTTTTTGATGAACTGTGTTGGATTGTGTTGCTGATTTTGATTTTGTTATCTGTTGTTGTGTTGAACTAAACAGATCATTAACGATCGTGAGACCGGAAGATCAAGGGGATTCGGATTCGTGACCTTCAAGGATGAGAAATCCATGAAGGATGCGATTGAGGGAATGAACGGACAAGAGCTCGATGGTCGTAGCATCACCGTCAACGAGGCTCAGTCACGAGGAAGCGGTGGCGGAGGCGGCGGCCGTGGAGGTGGTGGCGGTGGATACCGTAGCGGAGGCGGAGGTGGTGGTTACAACTCCGGAGGTGGCGGAGGATACGGTGGAGGAAGACGTGAGGGAGGATACAGCGGCGGTGGTGGCGGTGGATCTTACTCGAGTGGAGGTGGTGGCGGAGGATACGGTGGTGGAGGAAGACGTGAAGGTGGAGGAGGTTACGGTGGAGGTGAAGGAGGAAGTTACGGAGGAAGCGGTGGAGGAGGATGGTAATTCCTTTAATTAGATCGGGGATTATTCTCTTTTTCGTCTCTTGTTATGTTTCTGCTTCGTTGTGTTGGTTCTATCAGTCTCTTTGGGTTATCTGCTTCCGCATCTTAGATTTGATGTAACAGTTTCGTGATTTAGGTATTTTGGTATCTGGAAACGCAATGTTAAGTCACTCTTTGGTTCTCTAAATAACAAAATTTTCTTCGCCAGATTTATCTTTTTTTTGCTTTGGTTCTCTATATAACTTGATTTTGTCGGTGATTCAATCTATATTTGGTATGGTTAAGCTTGTTAAGTTCAATATCTTAGAACCATAGGACTTCAGAAATGCCGTTAATTGCAAATTTGTACAACTCGGCTCTCTATTATGATTTCTAGCCATGATAATTATATTTTTACATTTCTCACTCATCTCTCTGCCACCTTATGAATATCTCTGCTCAACTATCACGCGTAGAACTGTTTATGAGGGAACTGCATACCGTGCAGTCGTATATTCCTTGCTATCATTACTGAAGATCAGTCCCCATCCTCCTAAGGGGAATCCTACTCCTTTTCATAAAAGGCTAACAAATCCAATGAGATCTCTTCTCTTTTTTTTTTTTTTTTTCTACTATGTTTATTCGATTCTTTGTCATTTTTGGTATTAGATCTCGTAGAAAAAAGTAATAGATCTTATCTTCTCAACAAAGAGATTCAATACCATAAAAAGACTGTAGATGAAATAAGAAGACAGATGGATTGTCAAAAAAAATAAGGGCTTAGATGAAATAAGAAGAAGGCCCAATTTGAAATGGACCCTTGTAGAAGCCTGCCAACCACCTTAGGAAGTCGAGGTGATCTGGCCCAGTGATTCATACATATTCGATTCATACTTCCATAAATAATCATTTTGATGTTTGTAATGCACTAGAAATTTATGGATGTATGAACCGAACTCCATAATACACTAGGAATTTTCAACATGTTACAAAAACTATTTTCGTGATTATAACTTTAAAAAAGAGAAATAAGTATAATTTTTGTTTGTTGTTGTGTGCATCTTCTTACAGAAAATGTTTTTATATGAATTCACAAAAGAGATGCAAAACTAGTAGTAAGTCAAGAACTTTATTATAGTCAAAGTGAAGTTCGTTTGAGACAATATGTTTGGTTTGCAAGATTCAAGATATAGGTTCGTTATGATAGACATTCTAAATCTTCATCCATTATGATTTTTCCGTTGTAAAAAAACACAACACCGTTTCGAGAAGAACAAAATCCAACAACTAGATATATGTTTTGTATTTGCAGTTTTGGTCAAAATGCTATATATTTTTGCGTTACTTTTTTACGGTTTGTTTGATTATATCGCCTGTGGTGCACGTACGTTGTCAATGGTAATTACTCCGGCCATCAGACTGTATTCGTATTTTTTGTTTGTCAAACGATATATCTTTGTCCATTGTTTGGGACCTTACTCGTCTTGGTTGGTCCACCACTCGTGGTTGAATCAAATAAAGTGGATTTTAGACTTGGTTACTAGCAAAGAAATGGCTAAGGTTACAATCGTAGGCTCTTAAAGCCACAATTAGAGAGACAACCACTAGTAATTAACAAAAGAGAAGCATAAGAGTACTAGAGAGCCTCTACCCTCTATTACTTCTAACATAGCATTAGTAAATAAATAACATGTATTTGTTGAGAATTTAATTGGTTTAATATTAGGTTAAAATATAATTGGTATTAAACCACAATACAAATATAACATGTAAATACGCAATTAATAAATTAACCACAAATATATAAGCCAACTCTTATATAGACCTGTTAAAATGGGCTGTCCACGTCCATTTTGATCCATCCAACATTGTCCAATTTGATTTTGGACAAATAGCTGACCGTGTCCATTAATGACCAGTTCATTAACGACCATGCCTACTAATAACTATATTTTTATGGGCTGTTAATGGGTGTCCATTGGACAGCATATAACACATTTTGTAAACTGAAAAAAAAAACACAAATATCCAAAAATATATTTGTGTTTATAATTTTTTCCTCAAATTGATTTTGACCTAGGTTTTAAGTATTAAGGGCCGCTCAATGTCCATATTGTCAATCCAATTTTGTCCGCAGACAAAAGCGGACCAAGACCATTTAGACCCGTTCCAAATATGGACTTGTCCATGATCGGTCAATAATGAATTGGACATGGGCGGACCATGGACAGCCCACTCATTTTGACAGCTCTACTCTTATATATATTTATTTGTAAATCACTCACAATACAAATAAGTTCATAAGTAGCGAATAAGTACTTATATATCTATAAAGTTGATTACATTAACAGGGACTTGCTTCTTGTTAAATAAATTTACATGGATTTTACAATATCCAAATGTGTTCTTTTTATTTAAGATTTGTAACAATCACATTACATTAGTTAATATTTACTAGTAGTTAATTAACTATACACCCACATGGTTGTTAACTTTATTATATTATCAAATAGTTAACTACATCTACATATAAAACATAGCTACTTCATTTCTTTGTTTTCCTTAATTTATCTTCATTTTCGACCACAACTTATATATCTTGTTGTAATGAGTTTAAGATCTTGTTTATTGTAAACAGAGCAAAAGAAATAAGCTTTTTCACAGAAGGTATTAAATTAATAGTAACAAGTTATTCAAGAAACTTAGAGCAACAGTTTTATGTATAGGATTTGCTACAAACCTTACACAAAAACAAATCATAACAAGAACACAGTTCTATGAATAAATGCTTGCTTCCATTTACCCTGTCTCAAAAGATTAACATCAATTATTATATTGAAAGCAAATATAAATATTTATGTCCTTGTATATTCTCTCTTCAACCAATCAAAAATTTCCTAAGTTCTCTACTCAAATATTCCAAGAAACAACCAAAAAAGTATCTCTACTGTTATAGGCTACTATGGCTGATTTAGGACCAGGCTTGTGTCTGTGGATACTTTTTTTCCCTCAAATGGGAATGCCTCTTATGGATTCTTGGTGATAAAATGCCATTTCCTTCTTTTGTGTAAAGTTTGTCTGAATACAATTTTATGAAAGGGATCATTCTTTTGGTGATAATAATATCTCACCACTAGCCTTGATTGAGCTACAGAAACTTCCATTATAGTGATTACTTCAGGTTCGGGTTCTTCTCCAAGTTGCAAAAGGAGCAACCACTAGGAGAGGAATCAGAATACTTACTTCTTGTTTTTTTGCAAGATTGAGGATAAGGATTCCATATTTATATCGACAGAGAATTTTGTAACAAAATATAATGCTTACTCTTTACTTTCCTTTTCATCATGATTCCTTGTAAGCTACTCTTGGTAAATTCTCATCAATGATCACTTGGGCTAGAATCAAGCAAGACCTGTATAGTATTGGAATCAAACCCTCGAGCCTTTACAGATGCTACTATCATCAGGGCTGGCTACCATAGTGAGAAAGTAAAAAAAAAAAAAAAAAAAAAAAAATCTTACTATAATAAACAACCAATTGACCTTATAAACTCAAGATTATCGTTTTCACAGTTAAAGATTTTACATAAACTTGAGACCTAAATGTGAGGAAAGTGTTTCTTTTTTTACCATTTCAATACCTAGGCAAAGAGGGTCGGTTTGAAGAATCGTGACGATGAGAATATAGGTAGTGCAGAATTTCTTGGCAACTTGCAATCTATTATCTCCGGGATATATTGTGCCAAAAGTCTCATAATTATTATTAAGATTCTTTTTCTGTTTAAAGTTTTCCTTCTTGAGAAGAAGTTTCGCCCCTACCTTGTAACCAAACCATGACATCTCAGCAACAGAACCACCCATATCATAACTAGAATCAAAATATCTAGAATTTGAGATAATTTGGTGAAAGTATATATATACGTATTTTCATTTGGCTCGCAAAAAGAAAATATCTTATATAAGTGCTTATATTGGCATATATCAAACAACAGGGCAGATTAAAGCTAAGTATCATACGACCTCAAAAAGGGAATATCATCATATACTTTGCAAAGCTAATACCGTTTAGTGAATGGATAAACACTATAATCAAGAAAGATCCAAGATGACTATGTAGACACTAACTTTATATACTTCTTGGGGTCTTTTGATAACTTACCTGAATAAGACTATGAGTATGGTCTTCCATCTCCCAAAGCACCTTGAATCATCTGTGTTCCGAGAGAGGAAACTCTTGAGACTTTAAATGATCAATGAGTCAACTTTATTATGAGTAAAATCAAACAACAAGTGGATCACTAATGAACAAACCTTTGTTGCAGGACAAGAAAAATCTTTAAAGAATGATATAAGTATGAAACGAAATGCTCACTTTCTGAGTTAGAATCAAACAAGAACAAGTGGACTATTTACGTTTGTTTGTCTTTTTGCCAAGTATGTATATATCCCTACTTTGCATTATTTGGTGTTATCATTTTAGCAACCTAATTTAGTTACAAGACAATAACCTATATGCCCATCCCAACCCTGGATTCTTACCAAACAAGGTAATTATATGATCATTTGAAAACATATATAAGTGGTGAGATAATACGACAAACACACCATTATAACATGTGAATATTTAAGTCATGGGCTAGCTCTCTTAAAGAGTGGGTACAATCTCACCAACATCAACAATAACAACAACAAGAAAACTTACAGCTTAATGAAATTATTATAAAATCACATCAAGACTATAAGACAGCTGTAAAAAATCTTTGGCTCTTGCCCATATTCAATAATTCAAACAACCAAAGAAGAGTTAACAAGAAAAAAAACAATTTGAATATCCCACCAAGAAAAGTGACTATTTAACTAATTAACCACCAAGAATCCATATTAGACAATATATGACCAAGAAAAACACAGTTGCCTAACTTCAAGGGAGATGGACCCAACATGCCTAGAACAAAAGAAAAAAAAAAGGTAGGTAAACAATGTTGACCTTCTTTTTTCAACAACAAAAATGTCGATGATTTGTACAGAAAGATCTAATACAGCTAGGATAACTTGATATGGTGGTTTATACATGGCAGAGAATCTTAAGGTAAAGACCACATGAGTATATATGGTTTATGGTGAACACACGAAATGCTAGCTCTCTAACTTTTTTTTTGTTTGTGGATACAAATTGATCCTCACAATATGTTTCAAAGATTTTTGATAAGAAGAAATCTAAATAGTCAATGAAAAATCATCTGTTAAATAGACATGTCCCTAACTTTTAATCCATCCAAAAGACTTATAATTTTCCTCAGTTCCACGAGCACGTGAGCTTTGCGTTGTGATTAGAGACCAGACTGTTCCATGACTTATAATATTATAGGCCTAACTAATTTCTTTATTACCTAAACTGTTTCTTTTGATAAGAAGAGCTTAATCTATAGAGAATGACGTAAGAACCACTAATTTGGAAAGAAAAGTAAACATATTAGTTATAACATTTATAGAAAAGTGTCTCTACGGGAGCATCATATGCCAAATGTGGATGGAGAAACGCAATCTTTAGGTGATTAGTATTGGATCTTTGATACTGATCTCCACAAATTTTTTTCCTCATATTCTCTTCTAGCTATGGCGACAAAGACTTTAAATTCTCTTTGTTTTTGGCAAAATATATTTATCTTTTTAATTACAACTGGTCCTACCCCTACCTCAATCTCTTTATAAAGAGCAAGGACTCGACGACATCTGTGCAAGACATCATTTCCTCAGAATCTCTCTTTCCTATAGGGTTTATAATTATTATTATTACACACACAAGTTTTAAATACTCACAATGGCGTCAGGCTCAATGTCTTCTTATGGCTCATCAGGCTCGTGGACTGTTAAGCAGAACAAAGCCTTTGAGCGTGCTCTAGCGGTCTACGACCAAGACACTCCTGACCGTTGGTACAATGTTGCTAGAGCCGTTGGTGGTAAAACACCAGAGGAAGCTAAGAGACAATATGAACTTCTCGTGCGTGACATCGAAAGCATCGAGAATGGTCATGTCCCGTTCTCTGACTACAAGACTACTGGAGCTACCAACAGAGGCGGCGGCAGGCTGCGTGATGAGGAAAAGAGGTATTGTTTTTGCAATCTAAAATTATACTAATTATGACTAATCAACTTAGTTTATCCATAATAATAGCCCACACTATAAGATACTTCTATAGACAAGTTCTATTCCTGTGCCATGACAATATAACACAAGAAAGGGCATTGTCTGTTTCAGCATAAAGCCATTGTGTTACTTTACAAAGATTCTATTGACTTCTCTCTCCCTCCCTCTCTGTCCCCCATATTAAGTTATGAGAGGCTCTAAATCAGCCAAGTGTTCTCTTCTCAAGTGTTCTTCAGACTTTATCACAACCAAACTTAATTTTGCTCCCACAAAAACATATGCCTAGAATTATTCCACAAAAAAAAAAAAAAACTGATTCCCAAATCTTCCCCCTAAAGAAACTTCCAAGAAAAAAAAATCCTCATCATGGAAATAAAATTTATTTTATTTCATTTGACATGCAAAATTAAACAAAACAAATATGATTTTAATCTGTATATTAACAAATTTTGTTGTTGTTATTGCAGGATGAGAAGCATGAAGCTGCAGTGAAACAAGAAGAAGCAACCAAAGACCTAAACTACTACGTACGTAAGAAAATAAAAGAGAAGCAACGCCGACAGATGTGTTTGTTTGTTTGTTTTTTCAATTAATGTTTTTAATTGGTATTTTCACGAAGCTTAGAAATTTAAGCAATCTGTATTATATGTTTAGGGTTTCTTCGTAATGAAAAAGCCTATCTCTGAATCAATTATAATGTTGATCATATTATTATGATTATTTATGCTTTAATTAAACAAATCATTCGGTCACGGATCAGCAAAAACATAAAAATAAAATAATAACCCTCGAATTCAACGAACCAATCAACCAAACTGAATCTATATGCATGGTGCTTCGTAATGGAAAAATCCAAAGTCAGTTTATAATATTTTTGATTAAACTTAATAATTAATGGAGAATCCAATCCAATAATGCAAAAGGATATGAGAACCGGACAAAGGTCTTGAAATCAACGCAACCAATGAATCTCTCTCTATATATATATGTATAGGGTTATGGTGGAAAAGTTATCAAAATATTCAGAACGTTTTGATAATTGGTGAATCACTGTTTTTAATGAGAAACTAATTATGTCACGGGACCAAGAGAGAGAGAGGAAGAACTCACACCTCGAAATATCTGCAATTTTTTCTGATTCGCAAGTCGCAACCTTTCAAATTCCATCGAAATCAAAAATACAAAAAATGGACGGGGAAGGGCTGATGCTTGGAAAAAGTATGTCACGTGAAAAATATATTAATAATATACACACAGAATCACAGATAATATTACTGTACAGATACAAATTTGTGCCCACGTATACGATATACGAATACATGCATGCATATGTCTCACCGTAAGCTTCTTTTTTTTATCAACGTTTTTCCTTTATGTAGAGTGAAGTTGTTAAAAAAAATAATATGAAAAAGAATGAAGTAAATTAGCAGCTAGAAAAAAATATTTAATGTCTAAAGTTGTTATACTCAACAAAAAAAAAAAATATTCTTGAGGGACAGGTATAAACTGTTATGTTCTTAAAAAAAATTTACCATTTGATAACTAGATAATTTTTTATTTACCAAAGGGAATTCGTTTCTCCTGTTCCCTATTTCGACGGTTTTGTTCGTCGTTGCTGTGTTACCTTGGCATTTCTTGCTGAAGAGTTTGGTTCGAAGGGCTCTTTAATTAGAAGCCAAGGATGGGATCTGTTTGAGCTTGTTGATTAGCTTCCCCATTATCCCTTTTGTCTTTCTTTGAGCTCTTTATTAATATTATTTGCCTGACCAATTATATTGATCTTTCGGCTTTGTTTAATTACTACTCCCTCCGTTTTTTATTACTTGTCATTCTATAGATAAATTTTTGTTTCCCAACATTTGTCGTTTTAGATTTTCAATGCAAATGTTTGGTAAAAATTTCAATTCTATCCAACTTTATTAATGTATTGACCAATAAAAAAATTAGAAATATATTAAAAAGGAATAAAACAGAAAATTTAATAGTTTACTTAATCTGTGTGAAACAACCTTAAACGACTAAGTAATAAAAAACGAAGGGAGTACTAAGGTTCCTAATACTCTCTCCGTTCTAGTTTAACTGTCGTTTAAGGTTTTTGCACACAAATTAAGGAAACTATTAAATTTTATGTTTTGCCCTTCATTAATATATTTTCTAATTTTTTCATTGGTTGAAACTTTAAAACAGCAGGGATAAGATTGGAATAATCATAAAACATCTGCATTGAAAACTTAAAACAACAACTAATATGAAACAAAAAAATTAAATCCTATAACGACAACTAAATTAGAACGGAGGGAGTACTAGTCTTTTGTAATTAATGATCCTTGTAGAGACAATTAACTCTCGTTTAATCTTTAAATGAAAGCGTAGCTTGATCAAATAGAGTCGGTTTCTATTGCAAAGACTACAAGTTTATGCGAAATCCACATTAAGAGAGTTGCAGGTTCGTATACTTAGGTGATATTGAATATGACTAGATATAATTCTGAGCCTCATCAGGAGATTTTAGAGGAATATTTGAATCCAATAACATCATTCTAATCGGATTTGGATAAGATATATCTAATTAAGATTTTTTTCCCTCAAGGTAAAATTATACATCTTTTTACCTCAAGGTAAAAAATTTGTCTAGGATCCGCAGATTTCAAGTCTTACAAAATAATTTTACTAAAAAGAGTGATAGATAATTTCATAGTTAGTAGAGGATTTCCAAACCAAACCAAAAACTTGCAACTGTTATCTTTTAAGTTTGCTAATTAAGTTTGGTTGTCCATGGTCATGTGTTCATAAAAGTGTAATCATGATAAAGACTTGCATACTAAATGAAATTAGTTTAGATAGATGATTAATGCAATTAAATGGTCTAGAAACAAGTTATATGATTTTAGAAAGGATTAAAAGATAGAAGCAGGTTCTAAGAGTATATATCAACACCCACAGAAAAGTTAAAACAGGAGAAAAATAAAAACACTTTCATAATCTTCATCTGAGGCTCACTAGCTGTGAGAATCTCTCTCTCTCTCTCTCTAGTTAGTTAGAGCTGCCCTGAAGAGGAGCGACGACTTCCTTAGCCTCAACTTGCTTCTCATCCGTCTTCGAAAAGGTCGTCCCGAATATCTAACAACAGATCCAACCACATAACAAATTAGAACAGAGATAATCATCATGCATTCTAATCAAATCATGAACAAAAGATGTATCAAAAAACACACAAGGAGAGTTTCAGATTTTGCAATATGAGTTTGTTAATAGACAAACCTTGTTCATGGTCTGTTGGAAACAAGTTTTGTGTTCATCCATTGAGGCATGGATGAACTCATCCATGTGATCCTTGAGGTTCTCAAAGAAAGTGGCACTCTCATCATTCACCCTCTTCCTGCATGATGATAATGGCTCTTGAGGCTTCGGTGGGTTCTCTGTTTCCATGTTCTTCGTCTCCACCACGGTTTGATTTGCCTGGGTGGTGGTATCCACGGTTTGATTTGTCTGTGAAGCCATTATTAGTTTAGTTCTCCTGTTTCATAAACAAAAGTTATGTTAATCCGATAATTAAAAACCCTAAAGTCTTTTAAGAACCCTAAAATCTCACAAAAACATAACATCAAACCAAAACCCATTCGAATTCTCAATCTCAACAACAACAATTCGAATCCATGACAAAGTAAAACAAGATCATCAAAGATAAACAAAACTTCACAAAAAGCAAGATACACCCACCAAGTGTTCGATCAAATTCCTAACAGAGATTCAAAACAATTCTCTCTAAATTTTACTTCGAGCGATGAATCTAGTAAACAGAACTCACCAGCATCGTTACAAGAAGATAAATTAATGGAAGAAGAGATTCGAAACTAAGAAAATTACCTGAATCTCTTTGTTTCTCTTCTTTGGCTTTCTCTGCAAGTTCTTTCTCCTTCTCTCTTCTCTCTTCTTCTTCTTCTGTTGTTCTTTTTTTTTGCTTTCTCTGCAAGCACAGAGCCTATGTGTATATATATATATATAGAGTTTCTCGGTTATGATCATGTGCGGGTAGAACACGCTAGATGCCCTTGATGCGCAAGCAACCAAACGCAGCGTTTTTAGATCTAATTTTTACCCGTTTCTTCAGATTTGACCCCTTTCTTTTTAATTATGTACAAAGGTCCCTTGTTGTAAACTGTATGTACATTCTTCTAAATTAAGTTCTGACCCTTTTACTTTCATGAATCTTCTACTTTTCGCTTAAACAAATATTTTCGATATGAATGACACCGAGTATGGTTTTTGTTGCTTTTCCTTTTTTTTTTAATGTTAAGTTTGTTTTTGGTGATTTTCCTTTTTGATTTAGGAGGTTTAAACCTTTACAGTACTTTTTACTTTTCGGTTTTGGTCTCTCTTATGATCAATGTAAAAAAAGGTAACTTGCCTATAATTTTTTCTCACTTTCTCACGCAAACAATAATATCTATCTATTACGAGTTTACAAAGTCGTTAGCTAAAATGGCGGGCTCATTATTTATCAGTGAACAATGAGTCGTCTAAGATGATCAAGAAACACAGACAAGCTAACATCATCTGTGAAAACATTACTTTCGCCAGAAAAGGGAGCATTGCCATCATCAGAAGGATTCAGTTTTGCTAGAAGGAAACGAGCCTGCAAAAATACACACAGCAAAAGATAAAGAACTAAAACAACAATAATAACCAATCAATGGACCAGTTACTACATATAATTTGGTCAGGATATATTGACCAAAGGGAACCTCTAGCTTGGAATTTTACTAATTCTGGTCTGAAAATGGAGGGGGATGTGCAAAGAAGGAGAGGTACCTGTGAACCATACTGATCGCATATGACAAGACGCGGAGAGGGAAACCTTTCACTGATGATTGTGTCTGTGTAGTCACGAGGTGACTGCAACAGATGCTGAAATGCCTGGCACAAAGAAGACAAGTTTTTTGAAAGATCACACTGTAGAAGACACAACTTTTTATCATATTCTCTTTTAAGATGATAGATACGACGATACCTTGTGTTCAGGTTGATTATGGTATCCAGCTTTTCGCCATTGGGCGATGTTAGAACCGTGAAATATTACAATGGTGAAGTATGAATCCAACAGTAGGATTCTGTCAGCTGCAATGGATGCTACATCTAGAAGAATTGGTTCTGGCTGTGAATGGAGTGAGAAGGCAACCAGTGAAGGTTGAATCATTACGATTGAGTTAGAAACGTTCTCTCGGTACAGCAGCATACGGAAATATGCCGTCTCGTCTGGGCTGTTGTTAAACACCTACAAAAGGGAAAGCCAACTCAGCCCCAAAGATAAATTGTGTGTTAAAAGTATATCACCCTATCATGCATATATGAGCAGTGCAAACGAGTACCTGGACAAACTGAGATCGACGCAAGTGAAACACAAACTGCGGGAAAATTGACAACTGAGAAGACAAGCTAAAGGAAGAAGGATCTCCTTTCTGGTAATCTCCAAACCAGGTGCATAGATTTATCAAAGCTTTGTCAACCCACCTTTGGGGATCAAACTCAAGCTGCAACAAATAAGAAACCTAAGAAACACTAAAACATAATATCATCTAGCTTAAGAAATCTAACTACCCATCATCATTGAGTACCTGAGTCTCCATTTTGAAGGAAATAAGTCGTGCCATGACTACAGCAGCTGCTTCTTGGTCAAATCCATTGCTCAACTCCTATACTTCAAATAACAATTTCAAAGGAATAATTAAAGAATCCATAGTTTAATGAAGAGAGCAACAGGATCAGTCTAGCCATGTACCAAACCAATTAAGAATTCTCAAACTTGGCTTCATTTCATTACCTAGAATGGATCACTAAGAACATGAGAAGAAATAAAGCATAAAGTTCTACAATATAACAGATGTGGCACCTCGTTGCTCATATATATTATTACACCCACCAATCATATTGAAGTGGTAATATAAATATTGTTCTCTAAACGTTTTAAGAATCTCTTTCCCCCACTTCATCCAATTGACTCCCTAATTAAGACTGTAGATTCTCAACATACTATGTGAAACTTGCCTGTAAGCTTTCGGTTCCCATTACCCATCTTCTTGAAAGAGTTGTTACCCGGAGTCTTGTTTGACCATTTGAGTGCTGATAGCTGCAGAAACGTGAGTCTTGTAAGCAGATAGTGTGTCAAGTTATTACATCCATAAGTTGCAATAACAATTTTAGATGGAAAACGTGAATTCCCTTACTATGTCAAAAATTGAAAGTAAAACTGATTGCTTTGAGACTGCAAAACAATTTCAGCTGTATCCCTTTTAGCAACTTCAAACACCAGACATATGGAAGTGTTTTTGTCAAAGCCACACATCTTCCACGCACTTGTGTGTCCCTGGCCGACGGCAGTGTCAGAGCACAATGGTCCTTTCTGCAAACAATAATCACAAAGTAATCACAAAAAGCTCAAGGAAAAAGGTAAACCTTTAACAATTTTATTTGATACCTTCTCAAGAGATGCGCATGGGCCAATAATTCCCTGAACTTTGATATCCTTTGAACAGTTCATTTCAAATATACCACTGTAAGAGAGAAACATATCATCAGAATCAACTCGCTGAAGATGAGTATACCAGACAATAGGTTGTTTATTTTCGATAAACGAAAACATACATGAAAAGTTAGGGTAAGCCATTACCATGAAGACAAGCCTAGATCATTTTCACCTGACTGAAACACCGGTTTGAGAGAATCCCTAAATACTGAGTGGCCAAAACTTTCAGCAAGCACGACAAATCCACCAGTCTGCTCAACTGCAACTTTGAGCTCAGCAATGCCTACCTAAGAGATACACATATTAAACAAAAAATGGTAGCTGCGAAACAAGAAAGACATTACAAACCATTTTCTCCACCCAATCACCTGATCAACGGAACATGCAAAAACATCAAGAACATGTCCCTGATGAACAAGTTGTTTCGCAAGCGTCTCATAGAACTCCACCGCTTTGTGGTAATACAAAGCAGAATCTTTATCAATATCCTTATGAGAACGAATTGGATCAGAAAGCTCCCCAGAAACAATCTACAGAACAAAGCATAGGAAGATCATTAACTAACACCACCAAGGGAGATGATACTAAGAGACAGGACTTACAGCTCCAGGGCCTCCAGTGGAAGGTCCTCCTATAAAAGCCATGATTCTAGCAGCAGAGCCAGGAAAGCAAGCTCCTAAGAGACCAGCAGCGATTCTAAGAGCAGCACCAGTGCACCTAACAGGGCGGTGATCAGCTGCAACGAGCCAAGGACTGCTTTCCAGCTCCTCAATAACAGAGTGAAGAGCAAACTGGCAATCCGAGACGGGTAACAGAAACCGTGCGATGTCGTCGGAAGAGAGACCATCTCTAACACCGGCGATAACACCGGAAGAAGGTTTAGGGTTCTTGACAAAGAAACTAAGCTGATCCAAGAGCTCATCTTTGGTACAATCTTTCTTTCCATGGAAGAAGTAAGATTTAGTGCAGTGTGGGAAACCAAGCTCGTAAACACGGACTAACGAATCGAAGGTGATGAGACCTACGACGGAGGTATCAGGAAGAAGATCAAGAGCTTGGAGGAGAGACGATTTGAGGAAATCGAGTTCTTCATAGATCAAGCAAGTATCAACGACGAAGACGAACACAGGAGAAGGAGGAGAAGAGAAGGAGTCGCAGAGATACTCAACGGTTGTGGCGTTAGGAAAAAGCTCCGGCGGGAGACTGTTATCGCCGATTGAAGAAGAGTAGTTTTGAGGGAAAGGATTCCGATTGAAGCAGAAAGGACAACCCCAGATAGAGGCGGAGAAATCGACGACGGAGTAAGGGTTTAGAACTGAGCGACAGGTTCGGCAACGGAGAGGAGAGTAAGGTAAGAGAAGGGAGTGAGATTTAAGAGGTTTTAAGAGTGTGTAAATGGCGGAAACTGGAACTTCGGAGTCGATGGCTTGTTCTTTCTTCGTTGCTACGGGGATGATGTTCCATGGCATTCGAACACCATCTTGAGCTTCGAGTTCTCCAAACTCCGCCATGGTTTTGACCAAATCTCTCTCTTGTTTTACAAAAGACGCACACCACGTGTTCGATGAAATGCGTCAATGAAAATTCCACAACATATCCCGTATATATTAATAGATATTAATAGATATAAGCACTCTATTGAAAAATTTGATATTGAAAAATTTGATGTTGCCGCCAGATTAGCTATTTAGGTTCATTTAAAGTTATTATTTACAACTATGTGTTATTGTATATTTAACAAAATAAAAAATAAATATGTTATTCTTAAAAACTTTATCATTTAACTTTATTAATATTAATTAAGTTTAAGCTTTAAATCGCCTATATATTAATAGAGAAATACTCTCTTGAAAAATCTGATGTGTCGCCGCTATAAAACTCGAGACACATTTAACTATTTAACCTCATTTTAAATTTATTATTTACAACTATATGTCATTATGCTTTTAACAAAATAAAAAATAAATGTGTTATTCTTAAAAACTTTATCACTTAACTTTATTAATATTAATTAAGTTTAAGCTTTAAATCCTCTATATATTAATAGAAAAACACTCTCTTAAAAAATCTGATGTGTCGCCGCCAGAGAGCTCGAGACACATTTAGCTATTTAACCTCATTTAAATTTATTATTTATAACTATATGTCATTGTTTTTTAACAAAATAAAAAATCCTCTATATATTAATAGATAAACACTCTTTTGAACAATCCGATGTGTCGCCGCTAGAGAGCTCGAGACACATTTAGCTATTTAACCTCATTTAAATTTATTATTTACAACTATATGTCATTATGTTTTTAACAAAATAAAAAATCCTCTATATATTAATAGATAAGCACTCTTTTGAAAAATCTGATGTGTCGCCGCTAGAGAGCTCGAGACACATTTAGTTATTTAGCCTCATTTAAATTTATTATTTACAACTATATGTCATTGTGTTTTTAATAAAATAAAAAATAAATGTGTTATTCTTAAAAACTTTATCACTTAACTTTATTAATATTAATTAAGTTTAAGTTTTAAATCCCCTATATATTAATAGAGAAGCACTCTCTTGAAAAATCTAATGTGTCGCCGCCAGAGAACTCGAGACACATTTAGCTATTTAGACTCATTAAATTTTATTATTTACAATTATATGTCATTGTGTTTTTAACAAAATACAAAATAAATGTGTTATTCTTAAAAACTTTATCACTTAACTTTATTAATATTAATTAAATTTAAGCTTTAAATATATTTTATATATTAGAAAAAATGATTTATTGAAATGCATGTATAACCCACGCGGATCTTATGAACTCAAGTGAGACGGATGCAAAGACATTTTACATCTCAAAATATTTAAACCCGCTGCATGATGGCTTAGCATACGGATTTAATCGGGTAAACAATTTTATTTAAATTATCCGGTTTATGAAATTTTAGGTTTTTGCAATTTTTATCTGATTTGATAATTCAAGATTTTGATACAAATCTAACGATCACTAATTTGGTTCACATTCTATCTAGTTCTGCTATCATGTCAATCTAAAATTTGTTGTGAAACGTTACTATTTTAAACTTTCATAAACTAGATGAATTTAAACCATTATAAATTTGTATTATAAATGTTATACTAAATAAACATATTTACAAATATAATATTTCAAACAAAAATTCGGATTATTACCTAGTAATAATTTATATTAGAAGACGCACACCAAGTGTTCTTTCTTCGTTGCTAAGACGAAAAAAAAAAAAAAAAAAAAAACGTTAAAGAAGCTTCGTTTACTTAAAACACATCACACACCAGTTACAAGTTACATACAATAATCTCATTCCTGAGCAAAAGTTTTAATACACAAAACTTGAAACTACAAAACCCACACACACACATAAGAAGAACCAAAAACAACATACAAATGAACCAAAGACTGCAACATACACTGAAAGATGGAAAACAAAACAGTCTTGGAGGAAATACTTGTACGATCATCTTTATGGTTTTAGTCTTTTAGATCCCCTGATCGTTTCCAGTCTACAATCGACTCATCTCCAGCTTCTGCTTTATACAACATAAGGTTATATAGTTATATCATACGAGAACGATTCACTCGGATGTTACGTTGATGGATTGAAAGATATATTAATGTACCTGTCCCAGGAACAATAATGACGGGAGCGGATTTGCAATTGTGGAAACAATACTCGCTAACGCTTCCTTGTAGCACGCTGCAGAAGAATTACAAAAGAGAATCATGTAATCAAGAAACTAAAGATTCAAAGACATAGATCATATAACTAGTATTTGTACTTTATATATATCTAACCTTCTTACTAAGCTCCGGCCTCGTGTACCCATAATCACAGCCGCAGGCTTAAGTCTCTCTGCTTCCTTGCAAATTACTTTACCAGCATCGCCTTCAATAACACGAGCCACACACTTCACCTAAAACATAACAAACCAGTACCAAGCCAAGTCAATATATGACAATGTCGTCAAGCAACACCGCACCAGAGATTTTGTTATCTAGGGACTTGATAGCAAAATGCGACAACACTAAGCTACACAGCAACAACATAGGACTCGTACCATTTTGATTCTAAACTCCAACTTTATATATTGTTTCTATAACAATCCTAATACATTGAATTGTAATTCTCAGACCCTAACTTAGCAATCAAGAAACAGTTTCACTTCTCCAAATATTATTAGGCAAAGCAAAAAAAGGTTAAGCAGTTACCATGGCAACTTGAAACGCCTCAACAGCAAGTTTCTCCAGCAGGGCTTGGCTCGTCTCATACACAACATCGTTCTTAACACCTACGAAGAAAAAAAAAAACAGAGTTGGATCAAATCTCCGATTTTTCAGATCTGGAATAGCAAAATCAACATGAAATCGAACTATCAACGATTCACATTGTTGACCACAAGATAAAGAGAGAGAGACGAACTTGAGACGGCGTGAACAAGGTGAAGAGTATCGGCGAGACGACAGAAATGAACAAGAGCCCAATCAAAGGCGTGTTTGCTATTGGGACCATGATCAACGGATACGATCACATCTCTGCCTCTTCTCCTCTCTCCGCTCTCTCTCTCTAACTCCGGCTCGGGCACCATCGGAATCAACGACGGCAACATCACTTCCCTGTAAGTGTACTCTTCATCCTCCGGCAAAGCATCCATTTTTCCGACCAAACAAAAAAAATAAAGACTCAAACTTTGTAAAAGATATCGAGATTTCGATTAATGGGTTTAGGTCTCCTTATGGTCTTTGGCGGATTTAGAGAGTCTTCTTTATATTTTGGTTTTGGTTTTGGAGTTTTGTTGCTTTTTGACGCATCGTGTGCCCACCAGTTCTATGTCGGCGGCTTTCCAGAAGTAATTAATACTTTAATTGAATGAAAGTCATTAATAATCCATATAATTAGACCAAAACCCTTACGTCATGTGACTAGGTAGGAATGTTACAATGCTGATGTTAAAGAACATGAGAATTCATCATACCATATTCATATGCATACAAACTAATTCAAGACTTATTATGCGATCAAAGCATATAAATTCAATTAGTAAACAAAAATTCGTTGACTTTTGGACAATGTTTCGTTTACCATTTACCAATCGTGCGTGTCGTGTTCTACTTTGGTTTCTTCGTGTTACAGTGACACGCTCTAGAAAGTATTACGTGCATTGTTTCTTTTGTATTCTTTCTTGTAGTTGCAATATAGACATGTATATCTTAATATATATATATAGACCATGGGGTTTGATTGTCAAAAAAAAAGATGGAGGAGCATTTGTGATTGACAAAACTATTGTGAGTAAATATGTAAATAAAGAGAAGTATTGAGTCCATCTATAATTTTCTATAGAAGTGGTTTATATTTTGGGCCTTTAGTTTTGGTTTTTTTTGCCCATTACAGTTTTCAATATATATTTGGCCTGTGACCTTAATCATACACAATTTTGTTTGGTTATTGCCCACTACAGTTTTTCAATATATATTTGGCCTTTGACCTTTTTAATCATACACATTTTTGTTTCTTACTTTTTAAACAATTCATAAGTACGCATTTTAGATCTCTTTTTGATTGCTAATAGTTTACGACCAATCCCACAACATTATTATATAGCATAAATAAAGATTAATTACGGACAATAGAAATGAAAACTAAACAAATCCCAATAAAAGTAAGCTTAATAATTACTAGTATGGCTAGCTAGTACTTGGAGAAATATTTAATCCCAATGAATGGACCAACGCTAGCTAGCTTGTTCTTCAGACGACAGGCAGAGGACTATGGACATAATCCAAGAATGTATCAACGTAACGGTTCTCATGACCTGGACCCAAAAGTTGAACCACGGATTTTCTAAATGTTTGCGTACTCGTATTGTAAAAGATCACAGTGACTGACCCCTCTGTCGTAACCTTAGTTGGTGAGAAAACAAGCTCGCCTCTTCTTGTGGTACCTCGGAAGCGATAGTAGTCACATAGTTCATTAGCAGGACCTCTAGCGTAGTCTCTCCAGTTACGAATCAGTATGCGTCGTCGTTCTTCGAAAACCGGCCAAATATCAAAGTACACATCGCCGTTTGGCTCATAAGCGAAACCATTTTTGTCGTCCACCAACACAATTTTCTTGTCGTAATTGACAAGTCTCCAATTACCTATATTGATCAGATCGACTCCGTCAGGTGATGGAATGGGTGTAAATTCTTCAGAGCTGAAGTTGAAGCTCATTATATCATTCTTGGTGTGAGTATCATCATACTTGCATTGAGCTAGGTAGTACAAAGTTCCTCTGTCGTCAAATACTCCATGATGACTAACCGAAGTATGAGGAACTTTGCATTCGATTCTTCTCCAAGATTCTTCTTCACCCGGCCGTCCCACCGTCAAAACCTCATATGTTAGGTCCCATAAATTTTCGAGTTTGGACTTTATACATAGCAACTTGAATGCATCATTTATTTCATCGTATCCGAAATGAGTTTCCAACGTTTTTTTATCCGCTTGGATTCTTGCTAAAGCCCGACAAGTTTTCGTAGCCGGATTGAAAATCGCAAATCTATAGAGATCTTCTTTTACTTCATGAAAACAGATCAAACCTCGGACGGGTGGAGAAGCAGTAACAAATCCTCCTTTTGTTCCTTGAGTGAAGCTGCTGATATGTTTTTGACCAGACGACAACAGAGGTTCCTCCTCTTGATTTATAGAGCGGAATAACCCACGGCATTCGTTAGGTGTTCTCAAGTCGTAGTCGTTGGTAACGAGTAACACTTGGGGCCTTGTTTCTATCTTCTTGGCCAAACTACTTTCGACCTCCATTTTTTCTTCTTCTTCTTGTTTTTCTCTAGCTAAGCTTATGATATTTTGTTTGTGTTATGAGACTGATGAGGGATGATAACACACCAAATTTATAGAAAAGGATCAGAGCTGATGACTTGTTGAGTCTCAAAACACGTTAAACAATTGCGTATAACGTTAGCTGATCAATTAGTAGTATGGAGATTATTGGACGTCAACCATCAAACTGACAGATTTTATTTCCTCTTATGTTTTTTGTTCGTCAATTTATAAATGAATACCGCGTCAAAATATTTGGATATTTGTAAAAGGTGAAAACTTGTTTACCTCTTTGTATAGAGAGTTGTTACAACAAAAATGCATTCACACGTCAAAACTCACTCATTTTTATGAGTAATTTAGTAGAGAGATTTGGTGCCAAGGTTTTATTTTCGTAGTACACATGATATATCTACTCATCTACCACAAAATCAATTTATACATAGAAACACGTTTTTATATATCTTTTTAAAAGTTCTTAGTTTTCACTTTAATTAATTCTTTGTAAAAATTCTTGAAAAGTTAGGTTTAAAACTTAGTCCCATAGAGAAGATTAATTGTATGCTTTATGTGAGGATTTAGAATTTTAATAAGAATATATAAATTTCATTGCATGGGATCTTTACGTGGTCCGAGTACGTACCCCAACAAAAGATATGCTAACTCTCCAAAATAACCATAAAATTTAACAGCTTAGTATAGTCATAAATTGTTGGTTTTAAAACTTATAAATCAATTTCTTATTTAGTACTGTATAATTTTGGAGTTTGGAATACAACACCGAGACGACCTTTCAGTATCTTTTCAAGCAGTGACATGAGACAATTTGCTTAAAGACCACGTATCATATAATTTACAAGACACCAAGTAACTTAGCCACAATACACATTTTTTTTTTCCTAAGGTATTTTTTCGAAACTAGTTTCCATCCATTATTTTTCTTTTCTAATATATACATATATATATATATATATATGTATATATTCTTGTGTTCTGAGACTATAACAAAGACGTGAAATTTATGAAAACAAATCTCAGAGTTTGTTACCAACGTTGTAATTAGTAGGTGACATTTCGTTTCAAAATATGGATTTAACTTTTTCGTCGAAGGTCTTCACTTTACCACTTCGTACGTAACAGAATAATGCAAGAAGAAAAATTGGGTTTTACACGTCAAAACTTACTCATGGTATGATACTATGATAACTAATTTAGCAGAAAGATTTAACTTAAACGAAAGGTTTTCTTTTCATCGTCCACATTTAATCATCTATTACAAAATCAATTTATATATCAACGCGTTTTAACTTTTTAAAAGTTTTCTTTCAGATTTAACTCTAATTCTTTGTAAAAATTGTTGAAAGGGAGGTTTAAAGGTTGTATGCTTTGTGTATGATTAAGGTCAAAGGCCAAACTCGTCTCCGTTAAAGGTTAATGCAAGAAGCATGCAAGCCGCCAACCTAACACGTAAAGTATATCTCAAGTATTATCTAGCTAGTTAGTTACTTAAGTTTTAAAAGATCTGGTAATCAATTACATATTAACAGTAACACCGACGTTACTTATAGCACATGTTTAAATTTAATTATCAGCAAAAGTATAAAATAGACATATACGTTAATACGTATGTATGTAGATAAATCAACTCATTAATGATAAGAACTTTTGTATTTGAACAAAACGTGTAAGTTGTAACCAAGTGGTTTATTCAAATGGACTGAGGATTAATTTGTGGGTCAAGTTTAAAGATCGAACTTCAGTCCACCATTGTCGAACTGGTCACTATAGACATTGTAAATGACAAGAAAATCCGGTTTATTCAAGTTTATGAGAGTAGATTAGGTTTCAACTTAGATAGAATATACCATAATACGATCTAGTGTGTATAGAATTTGTGTCTTAAGAGTTGAAACTTGAAAGTTTGAATCTGATAATATAAAAATCTCTTGGCAACTAAAAAAGCAATCTTTCAGCTTCGATCATAAGAATTCGGCCGCTGGCCAATCCCACCACGTCATCTAGACTTTTAGTTAGTCAACCCATTGGTATGTATATAAAAAGTCTCCTTTATGTGTAAACCAAACTTTTCCAAATTAAATTTCTAATTCTCACATTCTTGCTTCACGAATTGAATTGAATAGTTTTCAATTTTCATTCTTGATTTCTATTTTGTATTTGTTTTTTTTTGTCCTCTGCACAATCGCCAAGACGTGAAACCTCACATGGGTTATTCCAAGATGGCTCTTTATAAAACAAACTCCGAACGTTCAATTGCTAACTATAATCATATCATAATAATCACCAATATTTTCATTCTCTCTACAATCATATCTTCATCCATGGCTTCTTCTTCGTCGTCTTCCATTGATTTTTCTACTGCTATTCTAATAAGGGTTGATCAATCGGGCAAAGGAGACTTCAATAAGATTCAAGAAGCAATTGAATCTATCCCTCCCAATCTAAACAACTCCCAACTCTATTACATATGGGTCAAGCCTGGAATTTACCGGTACGACTAAAAATAAACTATGTTGTTAGATTTTATATATTTAATTCTTAAGGGTTAAGGTTTAAGACGTATGATCAGGGTTTAGATTTTTAAACCTTAAGGTTTAGTATTCAGAATTGTTGTTTAGGGTTATTATTTTTTATTTAAAAATACTGTCCTCTTAAATTTTATGTAAAAAGTTAAACTGTTCATAATTCTTCCTAAGTTATATGTTTGTGGATAGGGCACTCGGCTTCGACCTACTATTAATTATAATATTTATGAATTCATTTGTGAAACATATATGATATGATACATATTATTGATAAATAGTTACAAATGTCTATGCTTGTTTAGATTTGGTGCTTACGTATAGGTATAATGCTAATTGGCGATATAATTGAAAACAGAGAAAAAGTGGTGATTCCTGCCGATAAACCATACATAACATTGAGTGGAACACGAGCTTCCAACACCTTTCTCATATGGAACGATGGTGAAGACATTTTGGAATCACCCACTCTCACAATCTTCGCATCCGATTTCGTATGCCGATTTCTCACTATTCAGGTTAATCTTCATCATATATATATATATATATATGCATATTTTATTATTTTCCAATTTCAATATTATACGTTTGGTTTTAATTTTATTGATAGGGTTTTTCATGTTCCATTTTCGTTTCCACTTAAAATATCTCTCTTACTATGCTCAAATATTAGTGGATTCATATACACAAAAAGTGTACGCACGTGTAAAAGTATTGTAAGCGCAAACAAACAATAGAGACCAAAAGATCATATATAAAATACGTAATTCATCTATAAGCGAAACTACAAGAGACTAATAGTGACGTGTTTTGTTTTGATGGAAGTAGAATAAGTTTGGGACGGCCGGACGAGCGGTTGCGCTGCGCGTGGCCGCGGATAAAGCAGCATTCTACGGATGCGTGATAACGTCATACCAAGACACTCTCCTTGACGACAATGGAAACCATTACTTCAAGAACTGCTATATTGAAGGAGCCACCGATTTCATCTGTGGAAGCGCTTCTTCTCTCTATGAAGTAAGTACTAACTATATACTAACTCATGTTCACAATTAATTAAAATACATACCATGCATGTACATAATAATTATACAATATATATATCCCATATTTTAATCATATTTTCTACTCTCATGAATTAATTTCTCTCTGTCCTCATGTGTAGAAGTGTCATTTGCACTCGTTGTCGCCTAATAATGGGTCGATAACGGCACAAATGAGAACGTCGGCAACGGAGAAATCAGGGTTTACATTCTTGGGATGCAAGATAACCGGATCAGGTTCCACGTTTTTGGGAAGACCATGGGGAGCTTACTCTAGGGTTGTCTTTGCTTATTCCTACTTCTCCAACGTCGTCGCACCTCAGGGATGGAACCAATGGGGAGACTCAACGAAACAAAAGTAACCTTTTGTAATTCTTATGAATATTTTTGACTGTAATGTATACTAATATTGTTCTTTAATAATTATGTTCAGTACTGTATATTATGGTGAATACAAATGTTATGGTCCCGGAGCAGACAGGACCCAAAGGGTGAAATGGTCGAAACAATTATCGGACGACGAAGCAACCGTCTTCTTGAGCAAGGACTTTATCGGTGGCAAAGACTGGCTCCGACCTGCGCCTTCTCACTTCAAAGTTGCTCCCAAATCTAACCCAAAATAAATAAATTTATTAATTCCATCATTTGATTTATGTTTTCTTCCTTGTACAAATCCTTTATAAATATCGCTTGTACAATTGTGTGAAGTATTGTATATGTATAATTTACTTAAACAATATGGATAAAGAACTCTTTGTAAATGAATTTCCATAACCACCAAATGGACTTTAAATCCGTCCCATGATAATTTTGGTATGAACTAGACCAAAATTTAGCTTTTTGTAAATGACTAAATTCAAGAGATTATCAAATAAACAAAGAGACAAATGAAAGGTTTTAATAAGGGAAAAAGAAAGAATGAATCATATATACAGAAGAGGTACTTTGGGATTAAAGGGAACAAACAAAAAGAACAAATGTTCCTGCAACATATTAAAAACTAATCACCCTTTTTTGGTTTTCTTTGTTTCCTTCGTCCACGTAGCTCTGCTTAACCATACTGGCAATTTGAAACCCATCTTTTTTCCCCCCTTTCTTCTGCAGAAAATGTGGCTGACAGTCTAAATCAATCGGCACGAGAGCCCCCACCGCTGCTCGCAGAAGATCTCCGCCCGCTATATTTCTGCAGCACAGATCAATGAATTAGCAACTAACCTCAAACTCTGTAACTATGAATGTTAAATTCTTTACAGGATAAAGAGAAAACGAAATCAAAGTTGTGAAAAACGGTTACCTGTTTTCCAATGCTGAAAGGAATGTACTTGTGCTTAATCATGTGGGCGATCTGGCGTCTCATAGTGAGGACAAAGAGAACAATCCAGTAGCAAAGCAATATGGGCCAGAAGACAGGAACGTCAAAGACCGAGAAGAACGTCATGAGAAAGGCTATGCAGAATGCCTTAGTCATGGAGTACCTGTCACAGATTCAATAATATCAGTCACAAAAAGAAGCTACTGTGTACTTTACATGTGCAGTTGTTGAAAAAGACAATGTGTTTTCTTCCTAGATGTATAATTCAGGAAGGTATTAGAGTGACAAAAACTGAGCAATTACATCTAACTGCAATGGCGTCACAACATGATTATGACACAGTGAATGCTCAGTGCATTAGCAGCACACTTGGTTAGAAAATGGCATATAATGAAGTGCCAGAATGCTAAAAGATTTTGATGTCTTACTTATCAAGAAGAACATGATATGCAATAAATATAATCCCACCACACGTATTGATTTGCATAACCAGTTAAGAAACAGGCAATAGAGTAGTTACCAGAATTTGAACTCAGGCAGACGGCGGATAAATGGCTTGAACTCATCAGAACCTCGAGTAGGCAGAGTAGCTCCATCAGAGACCTCGAGCTCAGGGTCAACAAGAGGCGACAAGAATCCGATAAGCAGATTCAGGAGGTAGATTCCGAGACCATAGGAGATGATGTAGAAGCCCTGAATAGAGAAAACCCTCAAACAGTAGATAAGAAAGACAACAAGTGTTCCGATCCACCTGTAAGTTGAATGAGGTGTAGTCTTGTCCAGATAGTATTGGTAAACCCTCCATGCTTCATGTGCCTTCTTTTGCACAGGTGTAGCCAACGAACCACTGTCACCACCGCTTCCATCCATCGTGATTCTTGAAAACCTAGAAATGAGTAAAAACACAATACCGTCACATTACATTCTCTCAAACAATCAATGCCATGTTCTCAACCACATCTATTAAACCTCTGCAACTAACCTACCCAACTAATGCAAAGAAATTGTCAGCTTATAACATTGCAATGAGCCCCATTATCACATAACTAGCTTCAACTTGTACACAAACATTATAAGCAAAACCAAAGAAGAGTCTCCAAGAACATGAAAACATAACATTTCTCACGAAATCTCAGAAATCTTACTTATAAGACCCACACAACTCCAAGAAATGAAGAAAGTAAACCTAGCTACGATCTCTACAAGTGTTTCGCACAAATAATCTCGGCTAGTGAGTGAATCCAAAAACTCTAAGACTTATGAAATTCATCTCTCTCTCTCTCTCTTTCTTTCGGATTTCAACAAATCGTGCAAAGGTAGATAGATCTGGAATCGGAGAACTGAATCGTTCCCGGTGAATCGCAAAATCGTCGAAATCAGCATTAAATTCAACGAAAAGAGAAGTGTGAAAGGATTCATTCTCGAGAATCTAAAAACTCAATCGGAACAAGAGACGAAGATCAAAAGCATTAAGAGAAGAAGATGGAGATTCAAAAGACTTACGTATGGTGGAGTTTATGAATAGCTTCTTCTTCTTCTTCTTCTTCTTCTTCTTCGTCTTGTTGCTGACTCAAATGAGAGACCTCAGCGACGCACAGATCTGGCTAAGTACGACGAGACGACGCTACTCAACACCACCACCAATTTCACAAGACTCCGTTTTTTCCCTTTTTTTTTTTTTTATATATATATTAATTTAATTTAATTTCGTCGTGCGTTTTATATAATTACGCAAAAACACGCCACCAATAAAATGTTTTGGTTCGCTGTAAGTACCCCATCACTTATTTTACTTTTCATATTTCACCCCTTGATATTATTTTGTCATTTCTAAACCCCAACTTTTACGATTAACTGAAGGTTCCTATTTTAATTTATCTGAAGATTCAATCAACTTAACACATTGGATTACTGATTCTACAATTTGTGTCAAGATCTTGTTTTAGTCATTCAATGGTTAAGTGTATTTACTATTTGATTTCATAGTACATTTTAACAAAAGTTTGGTTGCTATTTTTGTAGTATGTTGTAATGTAGGTGTGTGAATGTGGATTGTGACACAAGGACATAAGATAAAATTGCTTATTTTCTTGGATAATAATCATCAAAAGATTCTAAATACAAAAGGTGTGAAAAGAGAGAGAGAGAGATCGGGTGATTAGACTTGAGCTCACTGTGTTCTTATTGTTCTCTACATTTCTATCTCTTATATAATAAAAGTTTAGCTATAAGCTTGAAGCTCTTTCTAAATATACATACACTGCCGGAAAAATAAGACCATAGCTGTTTGTTCTCTTTTGATCTCAGGCTTAACAGCCTCCGGCTACATTGTTGCTCCACGGTCTTTTTAGACAGCAACTTTGAAGCTTTGTTCATATGACAGTACCATCTTGAATTGTCGCCTTTTCGACTATCACAGTGATTCCAGATCGTATGTAGAATCCTTCCTCTGGCCTATCCGCTTCTTGAACATCCTGAAAACATTAATATACTAATGTCTTAAGAGTTTCAAATCTTTCTTTTAACAGTCGACGAACCGAGAACAAATTCAAGAAAAAGCTTACTCCTTTGTTCATGATGATCACGTTTTTACCGATCTTGGCATTCTTGTCAATGATGCATTTCCTACAAAAATCACACAAGTAACAAACTTTTTGTTTCACCACAAATCCATTTGAAGAGGATTTTGTTTTTATGTTGTGTGTTTTAACGTACCTGATCTTTGTGTCTTTACCAATACCAATTGGAACCTTTCCTTCTGCTAATAGTGATGCAATCTCAGATTCAGTTTGGTAGTAATCTGCACCTAACATCAATGTATCCTTTCAAAAGAAGAAAACCAAACTCAGTTTTTGAGTGCAACATTGCGTACAATACCTAGGATTGTTTCAGATCAGAGATTGAAGATTCACCTGAAGCTCAACTCCATAGTCTAGACGTGACCTTTCACCAATGATGGAACGTTGAACGCTGCATTCTCGCAGGAAACATCCGTGTGAGATTATGGAATCTACCATCTACAAAATCATCAAACAGAACCATACCAAATAAACAATCATAATCGAATAACCAACCACAAAGAAATGAGATTTCTCTTCAGAAAAGCGGATACATACACGGCATTTCTCAGTTTTGGTTGGTGGTAGGAACCGAGGAGATGTGTAGAATGGAGTGTCTGGATCATAGAACTCAAATTTTGGTCGCTGCAAAAACAAGAACAAAAGGTTGAGATGAAAATAAGAGACCACAATAAGGTGAAAAGGCTGGGAGTATGTTTCTACCTCCTCAACAAGAGCTAAGTTAGCCTCATAGAATGTCTTTATAGTTCCAATATCCTCCCAGTAATCCCGGAAAATATATCCCTGACAAAAATTAACCAATATAAAATTGTTAGAACACTCATTGTGTTCAACAGTTAAAAAGAAAAAAGGAAGTGAGTTTTCTTAAATCTTACTTGAACATCATGATCTCTTATGGCTGCAGGAATGACTTCAGATCCAAAGTCATTGGAACTCGGATACTGTCTTGTTAGAAGGTTCAGCAAAGCTTCAGTTTTGAAACAATAAACTCCCATTGACGCAATGTATGGAGTATCTGTTGCTTCTTCATGGGACAGTCCAAGCATTGTTGTGTCCGTTTGCTGTCAAATGACAACATAAAAGTTCTATAGTTTTTGAAATGCTTTGTGACTTTATTGAGTTAATATTTTTTAAGAATCGTAAGAAAAGGAACTATACCATTGATTTTAGATCGTTTCCTGTTGGCTTCTCAGAGAATTGGATCACACGTCCTCCTCGATCCATCTTCACTAGACCAAAATTCGATGCACGGCTAACAAAATGACAAAAGACCTGTTTTCAGAACCAAAATCTCACATAGAAAAGGTGTAAAAGAGATTCAAGAAACTAACCTTTCACTGACTGGTGCGCACGAAAGAGTAACATCTGCGTTACTATCTACATGAGACTGTCACAATACATCTGAGTTAACAAAACTATAAAGAGGTTTCATGATGAAAAAAAGATCTCTTTAGATTTAGATAAATAAATACCTGAACAAAATCCATGTAGTTCATTCTATAGAGATGATCTCCAGACAAAATAAGTATGTTCTCAATGTTCCTGTTCTTGGCATCCTATTTAAGTCATCAATAGCTTTTAGACCACTTCAAAGATCACAAAGGAACAGAACTGAATACTGATAAAGCATTTAAAGCGATCACAAGTTCATACCTCAAACACCCAGAGGAATTTTCTGACAGCATCAGCTGTTCCTTGAAACCACTTCTTCCCAGCTTCCCCTGGTGTTTGCGTAGCAGCAAGAACCTATTCAATAAGATTTTACCTTTTTCTTTATTCATCGAAAATCCAAGAAAGCTGAAACTGCTTATTGTTATAGTGTTTGTACCTCTACAAAACCACCTCCAAAGTTTATGCCATTCCCAAAATAAGTACGAGCTAAATGTCGATTTAGGGAAGCCGAGTTGAACTGTGTAAGCACAAAGATCTTGTTTATACAGCTGTTAATGCAGTTACTCATCGGGATATCGATCAACCTGTAGCATCCACCAAGAGGAACCTGCATAATTTGAAGTACATAAGAATCATCATCACACAATATAGATAAGACCCTTGAGGTCCTAATCCTCCATGAATGTTATTTACAGTTTTGCTTTCTCGTAAAGAGAAAACAAAGAAAAATGAATACTTACAGCAGGTGTTGCTGCTCTCTTTGTAAGAGGGAAGAGTTTAGCTCCATTGCCTCCTCCTAGAATGATTGCAGCCACGTTTTGCGGGTCTGCCTTTCTTCTCTCAAACATCGACGGCTTCACTGTCTGAAATAACAAAGCAAACATCATCAAGAACTTGACTTTTGCAGGAACATGAGTAAGCAGTATGTTTGAGGCAAGTCTTAAGAAAAATGTCTAAGCTACGACAAATCTGAGCGACAACACAAAGCAAACCTAATGCCTTGTAAGCAAGAGAGAAAAGAGTATAAAACTGATCAAACATACCATAGTCTCTTTTGGATTATTTGAAGTGGCAACAGCGTAAACAACACCATGCTTGAACTTTTGATTCCCAAACTTCTTGGAGCCAAAATCTGATCTAAAACGTTTAAAGACACCATTGTTGTTGTTGTTGATCTTGTCACCCCAAAATCTGTTTTCTAAGTTCTTGAAACAGAGTTTTGGCAAAATAGAACTGCTTGTCCCCAAGGCAAAGGTGTAAGAAGAATCCATTCTTTTTAGCTGCAAAAACAAACACAAAATGAACAACAGAAACCTCGGAAAGTTAATAGCAGATACGATTTGCTCAGAAGAATAATAAAAGCTTCAAGTAAAGTGAATAACACACAAAGTGTTTCAGTTTCTATTACTTATTGATATAATCAAGATAGTAATAAAATAATCCAAAACCAATTGTTCAAATTCAAGCAAAGTGTTAAAGTGAAACCGACCAGAGAAAATTCTGAACAAGATTAAAAAACAGTTCTTGAGAGGAGAGTACCCATTAGTTAAAATCCTCGAAAGCTACGAACTTTCCACAAACCCAGATGTGAAATTTCTAAAATAAGCACACAAAAAAAAGAACAAATTGGACTTCCCAGATGGTTCATCACAAACGCAGATCTCCAAAATTCTCAATCACACAAAACTCTTGAAGTTTCAGAACAACACAACTTTTTCTCAAAACCATTGTTGGGTTGGAAAGAAACATTCTAAACAGAAAAAAAACAAGTTTGGGATCCTAAGACATATTGATATATGTAAATCTCAAATTACTTTGATACTTTGAAAATTACATAGGACCGAATTCATTTGAGTACTAATCTCCATTAGGCTTAAAAAGATCATTAATACTATGAATGAAGTGGTATAAAGTTTCAATTTTTTTTCATCAGCAAAACCAAAATAAAACATCCTAAAGGTTTGTTTTTTCTTTTTTTTTTTCTTTCTAGTGTACACTACACTGAGTTAAAAAACCAAACTTTAACACAGTGTTCATGTTGAGAAGGCAAAATCGATAATGGGAATACGCAAACATCGAAAGAGACAAACTTTATCATGTTCAGAAGCTAAACAACAACGATCCAGATAGAAGAAGATCTAGAATATTTGAATTCGAAATTTGAAAACCGAGATAGCCAAAAAAAAAAAAAAAAAAAAACACTATGAAGGAACATTGAAAACATAAACAGCATTTATTAGAACTAAGTACAAAAACTCACCACAGCAAAATTAAACTCTGTTTCTATGATGTTTTGTTGTTCGTTTAAAATCGGAGGAGAAGAAGTCTGAATCAGTGAAATGCGTGGTTGACGGAGGAAGCTGTTACTTTTTTTGGTCCTCTCCTGTGATCGGCCCACGAGAAAGTAAACTTATTTTCTCCCCCTCTTGAATCAATCTTTATAACCGAACTTTTCCATTCACATTAGTACATTTCTGATTAGTTTGGTACAAGTAAAATATGCATATATCATCAAATTTGTTACTGTTATAGTATAATTGTAGCATATATGTGTCGTTTTGTACTAGAAAATATTAAAAAAATGTATCATATTATTGAAGTTTAATAAACATTTACAAAGAGGGAAAAAAATGATTTGGCAAATCATATTGATGTGAGTGAGTCACTCATGTGACTGTTACACTAAACGGACGGCTCTGGTTTGTCCCATATGCTCGCTCTAGTGTAACAACGACACGTTGAACTTGAACCCCCATACTCATCTACTACACGTTGTGTTAAGACAGTCTTCTCACATATGAATTGGTAACAAATTGATGATTTTCAACGGCTATGGTTTTTACAAAAGGGTACAATATGAAATATCGAAAACAGCTTTTCATGTGTTATGTCGTGTGTAGGAAAGGGACGTTTTTTTTGTAACCATTTGCATGACTCAAAAGTAGATAAGCTTGATTGACGCTCAATGTGTTGTTACATAGCTATTTTGCTTTTCTATTGGATGAATTAAGAAAATTTACAGCCGCACAATTGTCACAACACCATCTTCTATAAATCAAAAAAGACCCTTTTAAGTTCATTTTTTTCCCAACAAACAAAACTCCTATCATGATAATTAGTGAGAACCATTTAACTTAAACTATGATATTATAAACCGGATTTGTCTGCGGATTGGCAACCGCTTTTGGTGGTATCTAATCCAAAGTATATATTGCAACTTCTAGATTAAAACCTTGCACCGTACCATAGTTTATCAAATGCATTTTGATTTTGATGGATTTAATTCGTTAATCAAACGGATCAACAGTTAACAGTTAACAAATGAATATTTCAGAATATTCACACTAGACCGCAAAAAGCAAAACCAAAACCGAATTGGATAACTCAATGTCATGTAAACGACTGTAGAGGACAAAAATGGAACGCAAATTCGATTTTAAGTTAACATAATAATCTCAAAACAGCATTCTAAATAACTCAATGGAGGTACAAAAGAAACCCAAGAAAAAGAACTATAAGAGCTCTGATGATTAAATGTATACATCAAAGGACAAAACCCGAGAGGAGACTGGAGAACCAAACCATCAAAAAGTCAAGCTTTTTAGGTGTTGGTGGCACGAGTGTAGATCTGCTGGCTCGAGTGAGCAGATACCATCCTGATCAAACCCTTAGCCATTAGCTCCCTTATTGCCCTCCTTGCTAGAGACCCATTAATCTGTATTTTGTTCCCCCCCCAACAATTCAGACCATAACAATATCAGAGACTTAACATTCAAATCATGTGGGAGGAAGTAAACAACACCAAACCATACGTTTCAAAGAATGCAACAGTGATAGAAGTATTGCAACATACCCTCAGACGGTCAGAGAGAATCGATGGAGTAATGTGCTTGAACTTAGGTGCTTCAGTGAGAAGCTTGTCATAAGTGGCTTGATCAAACAAGACCATGTTGTTCACCTTCTCCTTTTGCTTTCCTTTGCTCCACTTCTGTTTTGGTTTAAACATAACATTCACAGGAAACAAAAAACAAAGATACACTTCAGCACAAAGATCATAAACAACGCAACACAAACACACAAAGCAAGACACTGATTACACAACCAAAGCTGAACTACACCATACTCTTACTAGAAATGAATCACAGACCCAAATCAGATAGATCAATCTCACATAAGACGAAACCTAAGTCAATTTCTCAGAACTCTAACCATAACTACACATTGATTAATTGAATCGTATAAAAATGGAGGAAACGAAACGAAACGAACCTTCTTCTTTTGCTTTCCACCTCCGGATTTAGCCGGCTTTGATGACGGCGGTGGAACCTTATCCTTCTTAGGCGCCTGGAAACACACAACATTTCAGATCAGATACTACAATCTCGCAAAGAGAAACAAGGCCACACAGATGATACAGAGACAGATAGAGGGAGAGTGAGTAAACCATGGTGGTGTTGACGGAGACGGAGTAACGATCGGCGGCGAGTAAGAGAGTAGAGAGACGAAGACGAGGTTCAAGGCGACGACAGTGAGAGCAAAGACCTGGTTTCTGTAGTTTATATATTAGGGTTTCTGAGTTCTCTGCGTTAACAGGCTCAAAAAAGCCCATTACGGTTTCATTAATAAACCCAAAATCTTAGTCGAGCCCAATTGAGCCCACTTTAATTACTAGAAACTTTTTTTTTTCTCTAACATAGGAAGACTATACAATTTTCTTTTTTTTTTGTGAAGGTAGGAAAGAAGACTATACATTGTTTAGTCATATGTATTCTTGATTGACATATTTATAGTATAGTCAAACAACGACAAATTAAAAAAAAAAAAAAAAAAAATTATTCGAGTCCAAACAATTTGCGTATTTTTCATCTCTTTGACATAATCTTGAAGTAATAGCCTAATAGGTGAACATGAGTAGGGGTCTTTTCTTCTTTCAGTTCTTTGGTTACATAGCTTCTTTAATTCTCTCCTTGTGGGTGGTCTTCTTTTCTCTTCTGACCCTTTGGGTCATATCCTCACATTAACCTTAAATTGCGTCATTACTAAGAAATTTAGTCGAAAATGCAAACTCAAAAGTAAATACATCAGCAATAATAAACACAAAAACCATATAGAAACTTCGGTAGTATTCAATAGTCAACTATATCCTAAAACCGTAAGTAAAGAGAGGGAGAAAAATATATGAAAAACGTTGAAAATGATAATATATATATCTTATACAATTGAGTAAACTTACGATTATAGAATTCTTTTAACTTTCAATCTGCTTTAACTAACTTTTTTCTGTGTGTTCTACTTTCTATCTAATTGCAATTGCAAACGAATAGAAGAGATATTTATAGTTTGGGAGAATATCCAGATATTCCTTATCCTAAGCTCTATCATACTATAATATCTATCATACTCTAATATCTATAATATCTAAATCTTTAAAATGATTTTTTCCTTTTAGGCAACACCAAACTTATATTATAATAACTCAAAACTTCAAAAGTAATGATTAATAAACAATATATTTATCATGATGCATGCAACGTCGTAGATGATCAGCTGCTGATAATGCGTTCGCGATCGCAGTCGAACGTCTCACTTCACCTCCCCGGAAACATTTTGGTCGACTTCATGCATTCCTTAGCATCCACTTATGCATTTTCAAACTAGTTAGTTTAGTTTATTCCACGAAGCCACATCTTTCATCTTTGCATATAGTGATATAGTCATATAGAGTATAGTGTATATGTGAGTGGCCTAGTAATCTTCCGAGAAATTCTTACTAAATATATAATGGCATTGTTATACATTAGAAGACTGACCAGATATATTGAAAGGAGTTGCACGCAGAGGCAGAGGAGAACAACAAAGGCAGCGGAAGACCATGACAAATTTCTTTCCTCTTTACGAGCTAAGAGAGAACTCAAAGAACGACAAATGCAGCATTTTGTATGTCAAACTTTTTATGTGAATCCTTGTATTAAAAGAATTCGTAGGTAGAAGATAGAAGTAGACCCTTTATATGGATTTACCTTAACTTAATCCCATGATGGGCTTCACGTACGTCTATAATTAAATTTATCTTAGCGTTGGCCCAAACTTGTGTTACCTTTATATAAGGTTATAATCATTAGATTTGCAAGCCGACCTTAGCTCAGTTGGTAGAGCGGAAGACTGTAGTAGTTGCTGTAATCTTTAGGTCGCTGGTTCGATTCCGGCAGGTCGGATTTTTTTGGAACAAAGTTAAACAAATTTTTTTTTAATTCTTTTAAAAGGAAAGAGTACAGTACAGACTGACAGTACCTTGATAAATAAATAAGTGCAGCTTAATTAGTGACACTGAATCAGCATGCACTCACATGGGAGGGGAGGAAATAAATGTTATAAAATGCATGTAATAGATGTACACTACGAATTTAAACTAATCACCACAATCAACTTGAGAATTAATTATAGTATATTAGGATATACAAAAGCCAGGTATAAATTATGAAACTCAGATTCTGGTTCTTTTATAGATTTGCCACCATGAAAGGGGTCACACTAATTAATGAATAATATGATATTTTGATTTTGGCTATAAGGATACAGTATTTCTTCTTAGAATAACATATAAGAAGAATTTAATCAACTAATTTTATGAGTTAAGGTTTATATTATGTGTACAGTAAAGTGCCATAGTCTTTAAATCTAAGTTCAAATTATTATCAATGATAAAAGAAAACAGTTCACAGATTTTATTATTTTAAAGTCCCACATATACATTTTATGTTAAAGAAGTGTTCTCTTGAGCCCCATGAGGTCCAATGATCATTTCTCTATGTAAAAGGAACCATTATATTAAATTATCAATCAAATAACTTAAAAACGATTTCTGTTGTATTTATAGTTTCTAAAGTATTATATATGTATATTGGCGTGCTATTCCTTTCTAAAAAAACGAGATTTATTTATATTTGTGACAGTGAAAAACTTTTACTTTAATAGTTATGTTTTTTGAAGTGTTTAATCCAGATAAATTAGAGCTTTCAGAGAAAAAATGAATTTGATTTTTAATTTGGTTGATATAGTCTATTAGTATGATATGCGTATCCACCCCACTTAGATAAAAAATCTAAAACTATGACACAAATTAATGTGTACTACTACTGGAATTGAAACTGTAATAAAACCAATTTATATATAGTATAGTGTTAAACCAGAATATAACTTTACAGTTTACACGACTAGAAGTTATACAACAACTATAAATGACCATATCGATCGGTCTTTCACAAACGAGAATATGTGAATAAATGTTAGTTTCAGGTTCAGAAAACTTTTCGTTGACAATAACTCAAATTAAATTAGGATCTCTCGGTTGCTAATATGAAAATAAGTCGTAACTAAACAAATTTTGGATAAGTGTCTAAGAACACGTAGACTATAGATACTTCATAATTTGCATATTGTTTTTGATTGAAGCATCGAATGACACGTTACACTTATGAGCAATTATGAAGATGTCTTTTAAATAAAGAAAAAAAAAAGAAGTGGGGCTTTAATTTTGTTCAAAGTGTATCCAATAACACAATTTGAAATTGAAATGAAACCACATATACATACTTTTTGGTTAGAAAGAGACAAGACATAAAGCAACACATTAACAAAGAGAAGTTGTGGAACTATAAGCCATTTCTCTCAATCTCTTAGTGAAGAAGTAATATGGTTTCTTCTATATATTAAATTATGAATTTAAAATATGGGTGAATTGGAGAAGTAAGCATGTTTTTGGGTGGAAAATAATATTTTAATTTTCGTTAATATGCGATTATAATAGTATACTTTATATCCCACAGACTACAGTACTATAATTTGGTACGATAGACAAACTTTGTAAACTAACTAATCATTCAAGTCCTAAAAACTTTTGCAATAAAGTTTATTTAAATATGGTGAAACGCATTATTTAAAGAGATTAATTCATTGTGATTGAAATCAAGAACATATTAAATGGACATATAAACCTAATGGCGTTCTGCTTTATGACGGGTAAAATAATTACAAATGGATGAAGATAGTGCATGAAGCTATTTTACCAATGAAACTTAATGAGAAATATCCCATAGACATACACAACGTATCTATCGAATTTGCACCTACCTATATAGAAAATTTTGAGTCATAAATTATAATGATCTGTGTTTGTGTATATGTTTTTCGTAATTAAATTATTTAATATTGTTGCCTATAATGTGACCACTTAGAGTTAATATGTATTCCTTTGCTTAATTTAAATGAAACTTTTCATTTAACTTAGAAGTATAAAAATAGTTTGTGTGGCATTGTTTGACAAGTGAGATAGTCTTTTTTTAGCTAACAACCCCTTTAGGAACTGCACACTTTCTAATTTCTATGATCAAATAGTATATATTATAAGAAAGTAAGTATGTTACTTGTTTGATTGGCATACTATAAGACAGTGAACCAAAATTTTGAATCACCTACTAAAACTATAATTAATTAATTATACATTTACTTAATTTTTTTTTTTGTTTCAAACTCATTGTAGCTTCTAACCATCTAGTTTTTGTACGTAAATTACTTTTAATAAGTGAAAGAGCTTCTCCATGCATGTTTTAAACTTGTTCTTTGGATTATTTTAGAGTTTATATGTCAAAATTTATGAATATATTATGAAACAATACATCATTATGGACTGATTGTTTTTTTTACCAGTTTTATGATATAAGTTTTATATTTTATTTTTAAATAAACTTATTAAAATTGTAAATGCGAACAGAAAACGCAAAACAATACCATTTTGAGTTAAGTTCACAAATTTGCGTATAATTTCTTCAACAAAAATATTACTATATTATGAATTTATCTTCAATAACAAATAACGTAAATACAATCTAAGAACCATAACAAGGAAATGGAGTCAAATGGAAGTGTATATGACACAAACAAGACTATGATTTTTATTGGTTTTGCAGTTCAAAGAGATTAATTTACGGGTGAAAATTCATTAGTATTATTTTTCTTTTGCATATAAGAACAAAATAACTTTAATTTAATTGTAAAAAGAAAAAGAAATGGTTCCTTGAAAAAGAAAGCAAATGCACTAATAAGTGACCCTTTATAAATACTCAACATTGTAATGTTACATTTTCTCAAGCTAAAACAAAAAACACACAAGAACAAAGATAGAAAAACAGACTCACTCACTCTCATCTGTTTTCTCTACAACATCTTTGTTCCATCTTCAAAGACGATTTAAACCTGAATTTTCAAAACTCCACACTCCTTTTAACGCCAATGGATTCGCCTAGTACTCAAAAGACTAAACCAAGAAAGATGAAGGTTGTTGTGAAGAAGTGTCGGGCTCAAATACTCTTAGATTTGTTCTACAGGGTGATCGAGATAACTATAGTTATGGTAACTGTAGCCAAGCTTTGTTACCAACTAGTCATCACGTTCGAGGGCTCTGGTCTTGCGGGTTTACTCATCAACCGTCACCTTGCTTTCGTCTTAGGGAATGTGATAGTCATCGCTCTAGTCGCCAAGTGCGGTTTCTTTTTGAATCAAGAACCTGATGCTAGGAGAAACAGCAACGATTTTTACGACGAGTTTGTTCGGGAGAGCTCAAGAGGAGTTAGGAATTTAGAGACACAACTGGTATGCAGAGAAGCAGAGACCGTGGCAAAACAGAGCATTGAAGAAAACAGAGGAAAACAGAGCATCGAAGATAAGAAGAGACAAAGCAGAGCAAAACAGAGCATATCGGAGAAGAGGACGAAACAGAGCAATGAAGATAAGAGAGAGAAGCAGAAGAAGACTGAGAACAGTTCAAAACAGAACACCAGTGAGGAGGAGACAGAGAAGAAGGACATAACTGTGAAAAGACACAAAGAGATCATTGCTCAAAATCAAGAAAGCCCGAGGAAGAGTTACGAAAGGAGTCAGTCCGAGAATCTCGAGGGCTCAAAGAAGATTACATGTGGAAAACTGAAGAGATCGGAGACGGAGAGATCTGCTGATGTACTTGAATCCGACGATGAACTCCGATACAAGATTGAGTCTTTCATTGCGAGACAGAGGAGGAACCAAAAGGATGAAGAGTTTTGTATTATCTAAAAAAATACTAAAAAAAAAAAAGCAAAGAAAAAGAAAGAAAAACTTAAAAGTTTATGCAAAGCATTCACATATGTTTGTGAGTGTTTTTTTGTATATATATACGGGCAAAAATATTTCAAAGCCCGAGCATAACAATGTTGTTTTTTAGCTTTTCTTTGTATAATTTTGTTCATCTTATATAAATTATGAAGTACTATAAAAGCTTTCTGTAATGTTGTTGTTATGATAAGCAATGAGAGTACAAGTAGAGTCACATCCTCAAGAGTTCCAAATCAGAAGCCTCAAAGTTATCGATCTTCTTTTTCTCAGGGTTGATTTTCAAAATCTGTTTTTTTTTTACCATTAAGATAGAAAAAAAATGTGAATTTTGTTTCCTGAAATGAACAAAACAGAGGTAATATATTGAACAAGGTTAGTATAGTACTACTGACCGGGAAAGGTGTTGGGGAGATTTGAAGTTGTATTTGTATAGCCATGACGTGAGCTTTATTAACACGGGCTTGTCCAATCACATGGATGAAATCACCAGCTACAAGGTCTGTCAAAACACAAGAAACATGAGCTAATGGTTCAAGTCTATTAGTCATCAAGACTCAAGATCTAATAAAATGTATACATACCGCAAACATGAGCGATGATGCATGTCAAGAGAGAGTATGCGGCGATGCTGAAAGGAACCCCGAGGCTCGCTTCGGTTGAGTTTTGGTAGATTTGACAGGAAAGCTCACCATTCGCCACATAGAACTGGTAGAAACAACCAAAAAACCATTTTCAGTTTTTATACAAAACTATACTCTTAAATGATATAAAATAGAAATGTAACAAGTTTTAAGATGAGACCAAAACAGATGAAATGTGTGCTAACCTGTGCGACTGTCTCGCAAGGAGATACCGACAACTTGCAATCTAAGGGATTATAAGTTGAAAGCATGATCTTTTGATTTTGGGGATTGTTCTTTATCTTGTTTATAACATCAGAGAGCTGATTGAATTCTTTGCTGGTAAATGTAAAAACCAATCAGCCAAAGTAATCAAAAATATGAAGTTATGAACAATCATCAAAAGAAGAGGATATTACAAACCTAGCATCAGACCTTGTCCAGTGGAGTGGGTGGTCTCCATCTTCTTCTGTGGCATTCAGTCCGACACTGGAACACAAACATCAGTGTGAGTCTGGTTTCACTACTACAACTACTTTCTAAATCCTCAATACTATGCTTGCCTTTCAAGATATTCTTTAGCCTCCTCGCCATCCCATATATTACTACCCTTTTCCTGAAAGAACATTATGGGATATAATATGTTTCACTCTCAGTTCTTTATAAATATTGCAACAAAGAAAACATAATCTTGAACACAAGGAGTTTGAGCATGATCCTTGTCTTTGGTTGTGTAGTTAGCACAGAGGTCTCTCTTTTGGTATCACCTTATGAATGGTTGAACCACTGATGAGTTGTAGGGTTTCCTCAACAACGCCTAGCCAGAACACTTTCTGCAAGACAACGGATTAATAGATAGACGAAATCAATCACTATAATCATCTAAATTAAGTTGGCTTCCTTGATAGAAGTTGTGACTTAAAAGAAGATGATGAGAAGACATGCCTTGGTTGTGAGAAGCGGAAAAGTCTTGCGCAGGTTGAACCGCATCTGTAAATGAACCAAGACAGGAAACCAATGTGTAAGCTCAGTTAAAGGAGAAAGACACTAACAAAGATGAAGCAAAGCTCACCTGACAGCCAAATGTAGAAAGAGTGTTGTTGTCATTCATGTCCCCACTAGATATAATGTTTTGAACAAGATTCAAGTAACCAAACTCCTCATGCCTCTCGAAAACCATCTTAGGCAAGAACGAGTACTGTTTCAAATCTGACCCAGCAACACTTTTCTTTTCACCAGAACCAGGATCTTTTCTTCGGACATAAGTGTTGAAACTATACCGGATTCCATTTTCCAAAATTGGAAATGATGAGTACCACGGATGGTATAGAGAAGTATCCACCCTCGGTGCAAATGCATCGCATGGTACACTTATATCAATTTCGGTTAGGTTGATAGCATCACAGCCGGATGCATTCATATAGTTCCTATAGAGAGAAACCACCAGACAAATCAGCAGAAAGAGCCAAAATCATGACATGTTACTAAACTTCAATAATATAACTTTTAAGGCCCCAAAAGAACTTACCATCAATCACATTCACATCTAGACATCAAACCTTAAATTCTAAAGTCTCAACTGTTACTAGAAAAAGAACAAGAGCCAATAATGTGGAAAGAGGATGATGCAAATTAACCTTAACAACTCGCCGCCTCCTATGACAAAGACCGTCTCAATGGACAAAGAATATGGTGCGGTGGCTAGAAGCTCAAGAGCCGATTCCATGCTACTACACACCAATACATTCTCATCAGTAGCAATGTCGAGACAGGTAGACTTTGTCAGAACAATGTTGAGCCGACCAGGAAGGGGACGATGCTCGAGAGGAGTAGAATCCCATGATTTTCTACCCATAATAGTCGCATTCCTCTTCTTTGGATCTGATGTCCTAGTTGTTACACGTTGAAAAAATTCATATTCGAAAGGTAGATCCCAAGGAAGTTTCATGTCCATACCAAGACCCATGTCTCTAGTCGCTGCTATAACGACTTGGTAACTCCTTCTAGTAATTGAAGAAACTGTGCTTTGGGCATTGTTACACAATGCTTCTTCACCAATAGCCATATGCTGAAACTTCAAAATCCAATGAGAAGATGAAAAGACACCAAACTGGGAAAAATGGAATGAGAAGATGAGATCAAAGATCTAAAAAGATTAATGAACCTTGGATGGATCAAAATCTGGAAATAAACTATAATAGTCAACGCATAGGAAGAAGAAAAACAAATGAATCTGATTTATCTCCCTTAAACAAGAGTACAATATCTTCTAAGCTTGTGTTTTTCTATATATTAGAAACAACTTGAACATTTTTTTTTACCCCAAAAACAAATAACAACTTGAGTAAGAAGAAACATTCTCTCAAGTCTCTCAAGGAATTTCAAATTTTAAATTAATAAACAAAGCCAAAATCCATCTAGAACAAGATTAAAAACTGAATTATCAATGTATAGTGGTTCAAATCTCACTATAAAGTAAATGTAAAAGGTGGTCCAAATATATCATTTTTTAAAAAAAAATTTGCCGGTCTTTAAATATAAAACCAAAATTTTGATTGATGAACTGTAATTTTATGGAGTCACAAGTGGATCCTACTACATGGATTTTCCTTCTTCTATTATTTTATTGTATGTATGACTCTTTTTCCGGTAAAATCCAAAACATCAAACATGAAACATCGAAAGTAATGAGCTTTGTCTCTTTCCTACAAGTAGTAGAGTAGACGGTGCCAGAGAAGTCAATCTCCGCCGCCGTAGGCCGTAGCCATTGGAATCGCCGTATTAGTAGTAAATAATAATGTTTGTTGAGCTATTTGATACTTACATGGGCCTTAACTAGGCCCGAAAATTTTAAAATACTTAAAAAAGCATGAGTCCAAGATAGTCGATCACATTTTAGGCCCAAATTGGTTCAATAACATAAGTATTTAACTTTGATTAGAGTTAGTTGATCTGCTTCTTTTTCTTTATCAAAGTTAACTTTTCTTAATTCTTATAATTTCTTTTCCTCCAACTAAGAAATTTTAGTACAATACTCATTCATGTCTCATAAATTCATAATATAAGATGTTTTCAATTTTTTTTTTTTTTTTTTTAATTTATAAGATATTTACAAACTTTTATACATATTTATAGTGTTGTCTGATATTTTTAACTCTTTTAAAAATTTAAACTTTACAGTCTGTTTTTAATGATTGGTTGAATTATGCTTTTAACTAATTAAAATAATTTCTTAACTGCTGTCAACAGAAATAAAAAAATCTTTATTTTTGCGTTTTTATCTAAAATATTTTTTTGTTTTAAAAATACTAGTATTAGTTTTATAATTAATGTGAATATTATAAAGTCAATTAATGGGAGCTGGAAGCTTGGGCTCAGTCATGATGATGGTCGGTCGGTCCAAATTAACAAGATTTTAAATACAGTTTATTGTTTTTTGCTGGATGAAGTAAATGATATCTGTTTAATGTGATCAGTTTGCTTAATTTATTTGGGGAAAGCGCCATCAGCCATGCCGTTCATAGTTATTATGTTGTCGGAAATTATGAAGAACCAGCTCCTCCTCCTTATGATTATTATCTTTTCTATATAGTTAAGAAGAATCAATACAGCATGATTCTATTTCGTGATCGTATACACTTTTTGTTTTATGTTTTTAATCTCATATACAGATGTATAAAATTATTATTCTTATTAAATTATTGTTAATTGCATCATACAACATATCAACAAACAATCTATTCTTTGTCTAGTTAAAAGAAAAAAAATCCTGAACTTCCAAATCACAGTTTTTTTTTTTCTTTTTTTTTGCCATCAAATTTTTTTGTTTGTTTCTTATTAATTGAAGTGTTGTAGTATTTATAGTTAGATGTTTTTAATAAGGACTACAAGTTAGTTAATTAACTCAAAAATATATATTTTTTTTCAATCTAACATTAATCAAAATAAAACTCCTTGATTGGTTGCCCAAACTGAAAGATAGTTGTTTACAAAAAACGTTTCTGACAAAAATATATGTTGCGAGTAAAACAGACTAATCAGTCAACAGTTTACTTCACTCTATTTTAAAAACAACCATAATCTACCATAAACAAAATTTATTTATAAATAAAATCAGTATACAACAATTTTTTTCTATTTTTTTTCCGCATAACTACAAATTAAAATTCATAAATAATAAGGGTTCAAATGATAACAGCTGTTGGACTGGATAAATCGGTCTATTAATTTGATCGCTTTTTATTTACCATACATCAAATATAGTTCTTAGTGATACAGTGCAAAAAAAATAAAAAGAGAATTGCCGCAGAGCAACTAAATATCGCTTTTACATACAGATAAAGTTGGTACATAATTATTTAGTCCCAATTTTGTACACCCTAACCGCTGTAACCATTCAAACCAGCAGTCCAAACTAATTTTTCTACTCCAACCACCGTGGCCATTCTAACCCAAAAGATTTCAGTTTGCTGACATAAATGGCAAAGCGCTCTTAAAAATACAAAAAGATATCTCACCAGAAAAACGGCAAAGGGGCACGCGCCTTTCTTCTCCCCCCTATAAAAATGATTTTTTTTAAGAAATTTTTTTTTCTCTCTGTTTCTACTCTTGTCTCTTACAAATCACCACAATGTACTCCTCCTCCATTTATACTCATCATAATAATAAAAAAGGTCAAACCTTTTTCAGAAACCCTTTTATTGGATTAAGCTAAAACTCTCTCTCTCTCTCTTGTTAGATTTGGTTCTCGTCAGAGATTTCGCGTGCTAAATCTGGAGCCGTCCTTTATTTGGGGGAGGGTAAAGATTGAGAGAGACTATATACACCTCTCTTTCTCTCTTCTTTCCCCTTTCCTTAGCTTTTTTTTGGAGCCTGAATAGGTAACAAGAACCCATCTTTTTTATATTTTCTTTCTCATTTGTTTCTATCCAACTTCATTCGCTAAATGTTTGATTTTTCCGATTGTTTCCAACCTCCCTGATTATTTTTTTATCATCATCTGTTTCATCTTACAACCAAAACAAAAATATGTGGGTTTGATTTTGTTCTTTTTTCCCATCATGATGTTGTTGTTTTCAGATGATTATAATGCATTGAACCCTGTTTGATCAAATGTCTAAACGAGAGTTCTTCTTTCTTTGATTGATTGTTTCCCAAGGAACAAAAATATTTAAATTAGATTTTGTGTTTGCTTTATGTGACCGCAGAGAAAAGCTTCAAAATCATGACGGATACCATGTCTGCTCATATGGATCGTAATAATAAGCTTGGTAAGGGTTCTATGGAGGAGAGAGATATATCTTTTCAGCGCAAAGGTTCTGAGGTTTTTTTTTTTATGTTTTTGCAGATACTGAGGGTTCAGAGGATGAAAAGAAGACAAAGCTTTGTTCCCTTAAGAAGAAAGCTATCAATGCCTCCAACAAATTCAAACACTCTTTCACCAAGAGAACTCGAAGGAACAGCCGTGTTATGTCTCTCTCCATCGTTGACGACATTGATCTTGAAGAGCTTCAAGCTGTTGACGCTTTCCGTCAGGCTCTTATCTTAGACGAGCTTCTTCCTTCCAAACACGATGACCATCACATGATGCTTAGGTTTCTCAGGGCTAGAAAGTTTGATATCGAGAAAGCTAAGCAAATGTGGTCTGATATGATTCATTGGAGGAAAGAGTTTGGTGTTGACACTATCATGGAGGTGAACAAAATAGATCATTCATCTTCTTTCTTTGTCTTCTGCTTTTTAGTTTAAGTCTGATTCTTTCTTTCTTCTTTCAAAGGACTTTGATTTCAAGGAAATTGATGAAGTCCTCAAGTACTATCCTCAAGGTTACCATGGCGTTGACAAAGACGGAAGGCTTGTTTACATTGAGAGGCTAGGCCAAGTGGATGCCACAAAGCTCATGCAAGTCACTACCATCGATAGGTATGTCAAGTACCATGTGAGGGAGTTTGAGAAGACTTTCAATATCAAATTACCAGCTTGTTCCATTGCTGCCAAGAAGCATATTGATCAGAGCACCACCATCTTGGATGTGCAAGGCGTGGTATGCTCTCTTGCCACGTTTCTTTCGGTTCATAAATCAAAGAAAGAGACAGAATTGAGTGCATGATGATTTTGTTTTTTTATTTTGGTTTCCCTAGGGGTTGAAGAGCTTCAGTAAGGCTGCAAGGGATCTTCTTCAGCGTATCCAGAAGATCGATAGTGATAACTACCCTGAGGTTACTATGATGTTTCATAATGATTTTGACCTAGTTTGTTATCACTATCAACTCAAGACAGTACTGAATTGTTTTGTGTTTATGGATCATATAGACATTGAACCGTATGTTCATTATCAACGCTGGTTCTGGATTCAGGCTTCTGTGGAGCACTGTGAAATCTTTCCTTGACCCAAAGACCACCGCCAAGATTCACGTAAGCTTTTTTTTTTCGTATTGTGCCACTCCAAAGATCCTAATTTTTAAGGTCTATTGTTATGGAAGTTTCATGTCCCTCATGTACAGGTTCTTGGCAACAAATACCAAAGCAAGCTGCTTGAGATTATCGACTCCAAGTAAGAGAGAAACAGAGCTCCACAACTCTGTATTTTAGCCACAAATTCATAATCTAAAGACTATCTATTCTTTTTTCTTTTTTTTTTTGTGTGCATAGTGAACTTCCAGAGTTCTTGGGTGGTAACTGCACTTGCACAGACAAAGGTGGGTGCATGCGTTCAGACAAAGGTCCATGGAACGACCCTGACATCTTCAAGGTATACTTTATAAAGTCATAGAGAATCTTTGAAACCCCGTTAAACGAAACGATGGACTGAGAAGCTGAATCTTAAACTATATACAGATGGTTCAGAACGGAGGAGGTAAGTGCCCAAGGAAGACATTGGCTAACATTGAAGAGAAGACAATCTCAGTGGACGAGAACACAACAATGGTAAACAAAAACTCAATAAGTATATTGATCTTTGTAATTCAAAATCATAGATAAAAAAACTAACCTTTCTCTTTTTTTTTTTTGTTTGCTTGAAACATTGAAGAAATGTGATTCCGTTGAGGTGAGTTTTGTTTCTCTCATTGTCTAAAAAGATTACATCTTTAGCTCTCTAAATTTTGTAGTGTTGAACTGATTTAAAAAATCCTATTTGCAGAAGAACAAATTGGATGTAGAGAACGCGAAATTATTACCAATTGTTGAGAAAGCTGTAAATGCTACTACTTGGCCTGCAAATCTCCACAAGTCAAACTTTCCTGAACCTGAAGGTACACTACACAAAAACATTGATTCTAAATTAAACATTTGTTTTGGTACTATACCATTTATTCGTGTTTTCATGTTTTGAAAACATGATTCTGTTATATTTTGAAAAGTGTTTCCGTTATTTTACTATACCGCTACACTCTTCAACTAAACATACCACTACTTTACCTATATCTGTTTTCGCTTTCGAAGATATATACTCTGCCGTGAAGCCATCGCAGAGGAGGGGAGGAGAAGGATATTTGTTCGGCGGGGTGATGTCTCTGATGATGGGGTTAATGACAGTGGTGAGGCTAACGAAGAACATGCCAAGGAAGCTCACTGAGGCAGCCATTTACGGCGGTAACGGGGAGAAAACAGAGACTACAATGATGTCAAGCCAAGAGTATATGTCGATGGTGAAGAGAATGGCTGAGCTGGAGGAGAAATGCAGGTCTTTGGACAACCAGCCTGCGTCTTTCTCGCCTGAGAAAGAACAGATCCTCACCGCCGCTCTCAGCCGCGTCGACGAGCTTGAGGTTCAGTTGGCTCAGACCAAAAAGGTACGGTTCAAGAGCCTCCATAACTAGCTTTATCATACCTCAAAATTCTTTTAACATAAATAACTTAAGAGATCATTTGGTTAAATATATCAGACACTGGACGAAGCCATGGCTACGCAGCATGAGATAATGGCTTATATCGAGAAGAAGAAAAAGAAGAAGAAGGTAACAAAACAAACTACACATTTAAAACATACTCTTCGTCAAAGACTATTCAAATTTGAGATTACTTATATTTATACTTTTCTTTGGTTTTGTTTTCAGTTCTTTGGATTCTGAAAGACTTGATGATGCCTCAAGACTTTTGAAGAAACCTGGAAATATATAAATCCATATTTATTATATATATATACAAATATAAATATATCCGTGAAGAGTATATAAAGATGATAAAAAAAAATGTGGAGATATGCTTTCTGTAAATGTTTTGTTGTTTTGTCTCTTGGAAAAATCTGAAAGCTTATGTTTTTACCACTCATCATTCTTTCACACCTAATTGTAACTACTAAAAAACAAAAATATCTATGTTATAAAAAAAGTACACAATTATTATATATAAAGTTATTGTTCATATTATATATACCCACAAATCAACAATGTTGTAAACCAACTTAGGAATTGCAAACCAAACAAGAAGCAATTTTCAGGTTTTGTGTTTACTCTGAGGTTGGTTTCTCGGTGGATACTTCACTATCTTGGAGTTTGAAAACACGGAAAATCGCAAGATTTGTGTCACCTACAAACACAGAAAGAGTTAATCTCATTGATGGGATCCATCACATAGAGATGAAAAAATGTATAAGAAAAGATTGGTTGATTGTTACCAAAGGTGATTCGGGTTCCGGGAAAAGCAGGAGCAGCAACACCAGGAATCAGACGTTTGTCTTCTATGAATGTACCGTTGGTGCTGTTCATATCTGTCACAAGAAGGTTGTCTTCATTTGTATTGATTGTCGCATGCACTCCTGACACTGCGTTTGAATAATACTAGGAGTGTTTAGTTAACAGAATGGACCCATCCAAAACCAAGCAATAAACAATATCTTAAAACCAAACTTAGTCCTAAACTGAAACCAAAGCTGATTCATATCAAATCTGTATATCACTTTGTTTACAAACAAGAACAGAGAAGTACCGGTTGCCACAGGAATCACAACGTCAGCTTTTTCCGGTAGACGACCAATGGTAACTTGGCCCTGCTCAAAACCCATTATAATGATCAGCTCTTGAAAAAAAGATATAGCTAATGGGTCTGTTTGTTATTTTCTTACAGAGGAGATCTCAAAAGGAGCAGGCATTGCTACTTTGAAACCAATGTGTCTTGTGTCTCCATCCCCTATTAAGTTTTCAGAACAAACGACTTTAAAGACTCAAAGAAAAAGATTTAAGAGAAAGCTCAGTTATACTAATAACACTAAAGAAACAAAAGAAGCTTCTGACCTACTGGTTGGAGAAGCCACCGTTCTCCTCCTGCAACAGGAGTTGGGGATGGATTCTCATCCGAGGAAGCGCGTGTTGTTCTCACCACCAGCGTGTGGCTTCTCGGTTTCTTTGCAGTGAAACTAACATTACTGATCTGCTTGATCTCTTTCAAGCAATTCACTGAAACAGCTCCAGTTAGATTCCTCTTCTTACTGTTTCCATTTAAACAGAACAGTGATGATGTAAACTTAACTCGAGAGCACAATTGGGATATTGTTATCTCCATTTTTTCTTCATACAAAAAGTATTGTGAAATTGATTGATCCTTAGAACAACAAAAATATCAAGTAAAGAACAAAAAGAAAAAAGAAGCAGCTTTAAGAGAAGCGTTAAGAGATTATCACACTATATGGATATGTGGTCACAATATCATGTATCTGGATTCTGGATAAAAAAAAATAAAAAATCCTGATTAATAAGTTCGATACTTTATATGATTTTGATTAACAAGTCTACGGTTACAGATTTTAACTCTTTTAAGGAGTAAGGACTATAAAAATAGATAAAACATTCATAATTATAATGCGTGGCTCATAATCACAGAAGGAAACAGAGCTCTCGTATTAGCAGCTTTTTAACATCAGAATCAGATAGAAGAGTTTATTTGTTTTGTTTTTTAACCTTAAAGAAGAACATCAAATTAAGAACGTGGTGTGAAGAAGAAGAGAGAGATTGTGATATTCCTGCATGGTGCTTAATTAAAAGCAAAAGAGATGTTTCTTCTTCTTCTTCTTCATCTTTTGGAATTGAGCTTCTTCTTGGCGATCAATGTAAGCAAGTAACTCTTCTTGTCTCATCAAAGCTTCGTAAAGTGCCTTTTTAGTAGCTATGAGCTCTGCTTCTAGTGCGTCTACTCTGCACACTGCTGCGTTCAACAGTTCTTCTTTCTCGTATGGCATCTCATTCGGCTTTGATTGGAGAGTTCCGATTTTACCTTCAAGCTCCGTCAGTTTCTTAGTCACAGAGTTCAGGAGATCAGTTTCCGTGAGGTCTGGTACAGGAGAAGGAGGACGAGACTCCTCTTGTACTCTTTCACCATTAGTACTACCAAGTTCTATTGCGTTTACTTGGGTTCCTGGTGGTGAAGTAGTAGTAGTAGTCGCTGGAAGAGTCTTGGTCACACGGTAAGATACTGTGCGGAAGAAAGTGAAAACCGCCATCAAGATTGCCGTGAACATGACTATACCTCTAGCTCGAATGCCTTCAGGATCGTTTGGAACGGTGGGAGACATTAAAGCCCCTGAAGGAAACAGATTGATAGAATTAGGATCGTCACACAACGAAAACGAAAAAAAAAAAAGTTTTGTTTTTATAACCCTAATAAGAAAAGAAATTGAAACCCAATATTATATCAAACCCTAATAAAAATCGGAGCCTACTTGTGCATAAAGTAACTAACCTTTTGAGGCCACTCTTTGGACAGCGGGTTTCACCTTCCAGGTTGCATCGACAGCTTTGTCAACCATTGGTACATACTCATCATACCCCGGAAAACTACCACCAGCCAAGCTTGTTTCACCAGCTATCTTTGCCTGCAAAAGTCTCAAGAGAGCAAAGCCGATAAACATCTCTGCACAGTTCAGAATCTGAAATGTAACTAGACGATGGAAAAACACAAGTTTACCTCTTCACGAACAGGTGTCAAGCGGAGATGAGAGAAACTCTTAATAGCCTTAGGAGACCCGATATCTTCAGCGTCAGATCCTGACTCTGCAGTTGAAGTGTCACTTCCCTTTATCTGTGTTTATGACACAGCCAGAGGTTTAGGCACAATATGGTAAGTTACAAGTCATTGACTAGTTATGGGATTTAATAACTACATACCCATGGATATGACGGTTTTGCGTAAGCAATGACTTTCCCCTCGCTGTTCAAAACTTTCACCACCTGCCTCGCTCGATGTGCTCCCCCATGAAGAACCATCTGAAATAATGTGAAGATAACCACATGTCTCAAATTCCAACTACTTGGTATGAGTATTTATACAAAAATCCTAAGAAAAAGAGATGAGTCTATTAAATGACCTTAACAATTTCAGGGTTTTTCCAAGGTCCCTTATCAGAAAGCATGCAACCACCTTGATCTGCGCAAGTACATGCACCTCCCAAGAACTCAGGCAACTCACTGTAAAAATGTGCAGACCAATTTATACATAAGCAAACGAACAATGCAGCTTTTGGTATAACAGACCAAACAGGAAAAAAAGGATCACATACTTGACATCAATGACTTCAAGCAATTTGGGTAGATACTTGTATCCAAGGACCTACACAACAATAGAATAGTCCATATAAATAAATTTTTTTTTCAAAGAGATATAACCAGAGAACTTAAATATCTCATACATGAATTTTAGCAGATGTTTTTGGGTCTAGAAAGCTCTTCACAGTGTTCCAGAGAAGCCTAAATCCAGGCCCTGCATTGATAATAAACATTTGGTGTAGAGTCTGCACGAAATAGCACAAAGCCAAGATTAGCATTTGATACCTGATGTCCCAGACACACAGAGGAGATCAACTAGTATAAGTAGAAGCTCCAACTAACTAATACCTCAGGATAGTTGTCCCCATCGATCTTCTGCAACCGTGTGATAAGCTCTCGAGCAGACTTGGTAAAGTTTTTCAATCCCTGAATACAAAAATTATATACAAGTACATGAGAAGAACTCATTCCACAACACCCTGGAATAGAAGAATCATAGAAAATAGTACTTACCACTCCCTGAACATCTAGAATAGTTGTACTTGAATCAATATGCCTCTTAGCAGCAATAGTACATGAAGGAAACTTGATCATAAAGCACCTCTCAAACTCCTTTACATGATATCTTACATAACGATCCATGCTTGTAACTTGCATGAGTCTGTTAGGATCAACTTTCCCTAGTCTTTCAATGTAAATAGGTCTGCCTTCTTTGTCAACACCGTGATAACCGTGTGGGTAATGTCTCAAAACTTCATTAATCTCTTCGAAATCAAAATCCTATAATAGAGACAAACAAAACGTTTAAAAAAACAAAAACAAGGGTCTCAACAGTAAGAAACAATATCTTAGTGTTCAAAAAGCTTTAACAACAAACCTGAAGAATAGTGTCAGTACCAAACTCTTTCCTCCACTGAATCATATCAGCCCACATCTGCTTTGCTTTCTCAACATCGAATTTTCTAGCTTTCAAGAACCTCAACATCATGTGATAGTCGTCGTGTCTATCCGGAAGCAACTCGTCCATTAACAACGCTTGTCGGAACGCATCAACAGCTTGAAGCTCCTCGACATCTCTCACATCCTCAATGGAGACAGAACTCACTCGACCATCACTCTTTCTTCTTCCGCTCTTCTTCTTAAGAGAATGCTTGAACTTGGTAGATGCATTGATGGCTTTCTTTTTCAAAGAACCAATCCTAGTTCTCCTCTCATCCTCAGAATTCTCAAAATCTGACTTTCTTTCTTTTTTCTCATCACTGCTCAAGAATCCTTCAAAACCTGTAGTGAAAGCTGTTTTTGGATTTGAGATTTGAGTGAGACCCCATAAGATCATCTACTGTAACTATTGAATCTAAAGCAATTATGTTAATTTTAAGCTCAAGAACCTAAACTAAACAAACGAAAAATACACAATTTTTTTCATTCTCATTATTATATAAAGACATCAAAGTTCATTCATGCTAAAGTAAACCCTAGAAAAAAAACTAACCCAGAACACACAAAATTAATAGAGAAAGAATTTTAAAAAAACAAAGATCAGATCTCTTACATGGTCTGGCAAATCGATCAAGTGGACCTGACATGCTCTTCGACTAAAAAAAAAGATTCGAGTGATTCTTTTGATCTTTCCCCCAAAATCTTTCGAGAAGGATGGCTGATCCACGAATCAAATGCACCAGCAAAAGAAAAAGAAAAAAAAAAAAAAAAAAAAAACCCTTTTTTCCCTGAGAATCTATCTATTTCTCACAATTACAAGAAACCCAGAAAAATCGCAAATTGAAGGAGAGAGAGGAAAAAAAAAAAAAAGAAACAAATTGAGAGAGAGAGAAAAGTGGAGTTGAATTCGGACCGAACACTATGGTACTTTTCTCAGCTTCTTCTTCTTACCTAAAATGCCTCGTATTATTATACTACTATTGTTTTGGTATATAGAAGAAGAAGTTTGTATTTAATTTTAATCCCCTCTAATGATACCCCAACTGTTACATTCCTTTTTATTTGTGAGCCCTACACTTTTTGTCTTCCAATCAAACCCCAAAACTGACGGTGGTCTTTTGTGCCATGATTTTAATTTTTTTTGAAACTAAATTAAATCTTGGATGGATATTTCCAAATAATATCCATCGAACTGAGTTTAAATTTTTAAATTTTGTATGAAATGTTGATTTAATAATGTGATATATTGCATTTGCAAAAAAAAAATTGAGATTAAAGTTTAAGCATTAACAAAATATTCATAATCCAAAAAAAATCGAATTGAAGAATCTGAACCCAAACCAAACTGGAATATCTACAATACCATTTCATTATACATAGATTTGATATAATTCAGTTATCCAACATTAAAATATATACCCGAAAATATCAACTATTTTAAATCAAAATAACTATAATACTTAAAATATTCTAAATGTTTTTAATTATGTTTGTCAAAAGTCAAAACCAAATCGAATTTTTTAATATTTTCAAAATTGAGTACCTAAAACCGAGTTAATCTCGTATAGAATCGAGCGAAAATATTAAAATAGTTGATTGGATCCTAGACATTTTTATCGGAAATACTCAAAAACTAACCCAAATAATACCCAAAACCAAATCAAATACCTGGAAAACCCGAGCAAGTAAAATCTGTCACCAAAAGTAATTTTAGATTAAATATGCAAAAGTAGCATAATGTTGGGGTGTATTTGGATTAATATTAAAAAAATAATTAAATGGAGAAGAAAAAATTTAAAATGCATAGGTAATTGCTCTAGTCATCATCAACCGAGGAAGATCCTACGGTCATTAATGGCCACAGGTAAAAAAAGTTTAACGGTAAAAAGGACCAACTGAGAATTCCTCCAACAAAACGACAAGTACTAATTAATTGCTTTTCTTTTATGTTGGAAAAATTAAAGAGAGACGACAAAAGAGAAGGTGGAGAATGAAATATTCTTTACACTATGACCCCACTTAATTTGGATCATTATATAAAAATTAGATTTTTCTTCTTTCAACATTGGTGCAAATATTATTTTGGAAAAGTTTGTAGTCCACTTCGACTAGAATATCAATATGTTAAATATGGATTGATACAAACAATGTGTGTTGGTAATGCAATATAATTAGTAAGTTTAAGTTATAAACTTTTCTTATTTTTATTCGAAGAGGTTTCATCTTTAGAGTGTAAAGCTAAAATAAATTAGAATGCAATAACATATTGTTGGAAGATATTATTAATATGAAAGATATACATTTGTTTACTGGTATGATTTTAATATTTTTCATACAGCTTCTTTTGATACGAGGCATGGATTGTTTAGCTTTGACAATTAGAATAAGTTGGGAATGAAATGTGAAACTTTCACAAAGTAAAGGGGGGCAAAAGTAAATTTTCCATCACTGCCCGTACCGTAGGACCTACACAACACGTGGCGAGTAGCGAAGGATTGATTATAGATTATTTTCTTCAAATAAATACGGAGCAATTAAAGGAAGGGTCAACGGTCGTTAGGCCTTCCCAATTCTAGTTGTTATATTTTCGTATACTTTGATTAATGTATATACATATTTCTTTCTAGAAACTAGAAAGCATCATCATCAACATAGAACTGAATTTTAACACAAAAATAAATTAATACTAATAATAATAAAAATAGAGAAGGTTCATTAATTGAATCTAACAGCAAGAAATATTGACTTTCGGATTAGACTTCGTCGATCCAACAATGATCAGTTGAGTAATGATTGGTTAGTACGTTCTGGTTGAATTTTTTACTCAATCATTGCTATTATAATTCCAACAACACACCAATGTATTTAATCCAATAAAATTAAGTTACCATACAAAGACACAATGCATCTAAAGTTTGGGTAAAACATATATGTATAGTAATGACTTTTTTTTTTTTGTCATCTGAATTTTTATTAATGAACCCAAAGAAAGATACAAGTTGAAATTACAAGAGCTGGAGAACTACTGAATGTCCCCAGAGTCATTAGCCCAAATGAGGGAAGCTAAGCCCCAAAAGATCGGGGTAACTGATAAAAAGCAATAAGCAAAAACCTATGGAAGTACAAAAGCTTTGGATAGAATGAAAACCTAAGCACTATAATTGTACAAAGGCACAAGAGACTCCTGCAAAGCTTCTCTCGAGAACATTATGAGTCGGAAGCACCAATTAGGCCGGGAAGACCTAACACGACGCCAAAACCGGAAGCACACCGACGGAGAGGAGAGCAAGAAACCAACGCGACCAAAGACACAAATACAACTACCCAAGAAACTCACCAGCCAGAGGATGAGAACAAGAAACCCTAGGGACAAAGAAAAACCTTGAAATCGACTGGAGACAAACCACGCAAGATCAACTGTTCTTACACGCGGACACTCGTCGATCCAGTTTCAGCCACCTACAGACATAAAACTGGTGACGTCCTCGCAAGAGAAGAGCTAGAGAACTATTCTACTGCTTCGACTAAAACCTAACTCCAAAACTTCACAAGGAAACTCAAAGAGAGGCTAGTAGGTGACTCAGCAACAAAATAACATCCAAATGGCTCACACCAAGAAACGAACCCAGGGAAACTCACAACCACAACCCAGCAAGAGGACTCAAAGTAGAGGTAGAACAAAGCTTCGATATCAAAACCAAAAAACCTTAGCCACATCCAACGATTAAAGCCTAACAAACCACAAAGAACCTTAGAGGGAACCATGTCTACGCCATACAAACCCTAGAAAGACCTCTAAACAAAGGATCCAGAGACCCAAACAGCCACTAAACTAAACCACCAAACAATAACTAAAGCCACCATCAAGCAAACATGGGATATACCAAACACGCTTAACTTGGTGAGATTGAGATCGATAACGAGACAGGGAATCAAGACCACCTTCCTGTAAGAAGAAACCCCTCGATTAAACACCACCGAGCATCAAACGGATCAGATCTGGATCTTTAAAAGAGAGGAGAAACTCCACCGAAACCGCAAAAGACGACAATCAAAGGCCAGACGAGGATAGAGGCGATAAGAAAAAGCAATTAAAAGCAAAGGAGGCACAACGCCGGGGATATAAAGCCACCGGACGTTGGCTGAGAAACCTTGGCGGCCGCTGCTTTGTGTTTTTTGAGGAGAGAGGTGGGAGAGAATTAGGTTAGAGGAGAGAGGATAAAAAAAATAAAGTTTTCAAAATCGTAGGTATAGTAATGACTTTACCGTGAAGATAACTTAACACATTCTACAATCAAAGGTTTTTAAAACAAAAAATCGAAAGTTTGTCTTGCTAAATCCTTTTCTTTTTGCTTGCAAAATAGTGGTGTGGTGGGACATGAAGGACTGTCTGATTTTCTTGGGTTATGAAGCTCCGTCCGAGTATAAAAGGGACGTTCAAGAAACTAAGCTACTCCGGTCCTATCTCCATCACTGCTTATGGCGACCAAACACACACCCTTGCTTATATCTTACAAGGGCTCTCTTCAACTGAAGTTGTTGTTGCACATGCTATTTCCGGTTAGTCAAAATGTTTTATTGAGTTATAGGGTTTAAATTTCACTTATTGACTGAAACAAAAAGCGCATGCCCTATTCGGATATGGTGGAATGGCGAAGTCATAATCCTCCTCTGGCGACAATGATGTTCATATCCAATCAGGTGGACGATGTCTTCTCTTTGGATGTGGTCTGACTACAACAAGAGGCGCAATACAACCTCTTTGTGGGTTATTCATTTAGTTCGACACCTACACTAATTCTGGTCTCCGAGTTCATTTCCTCAACGCTGTTCCAGAGCCGGCCAATAGGCCAAGCCAATGAAGCATCAGCTTGCGGCCGTTTATATTATATACAAAATTCGGCCCTATTTTCTCAAATGTTTCTTTGGTCTAGTGGCGTTAGGAGTGATAGTGAAGTCTCACTCTTCACGTGTTCGAACTGCCAGTAGCTCAAAATTCAGCCTATTTTTTTAATTTGATTGTGGCCCGCAAAAATTTAGCGACGGCTCTGCGCTGTTCTTATGCTCCAAAATCTCCAAATCAGTTCAAAACGTATATAAACCTGCAAAGGCTCAAAAAGATTTTTAAAACACCAAAAAGACTCTATAAATAATACTTATATCATGGTTAAAAACACATAAAACTATGATATATCACAATCATCCCACTACGAGCTACATCAGCGGCATGCAAGTTTTCTTAAATTAATTTATAGATTTTCAACTGAGAAAAAGTATATATACATCCGATTTCTCATAAATGACCCAACAATGTAAGAGAAAGCAAGATGAAATTGGTTTTAGTGACTTTGGTTATGTCCAGGGGCGGCGATAAGGGAGTGCAAGGTGTGCATTTGCACTGGGACCACTTCAAATTAGCATAAAAAATAGTGTATTTTAAGGCCCAAATTTTTTTTTAAAAAAATTTTACATGTAATTAAGGTCCATATCTCTAAAATTGAACCAGGGACCCTAACAACTTTTGGGATATTTACACCGGCACTTGTGTCTAATGCTGGCAAAATAACCATATACATCTTGTAGGGAGAAGGTTTTCCAAAGAGAAAACGTTTGAGGAAATCATTCCAGACTGGTTTGCGTCCTTTTCAACGTAGAGCTCAAAAATCTTATTCCTGGAATTGTTTACCCGCACCTGCCTGAAGCTAGGGTCTACCCAATGGCGATATGAATCATATGATCAGCCGGCAGCACCGAGATATTAACAATTTTGCACAATTTTTTTAGTCATCATGAACATTACTAAAGTATCTCAATCCAATTTTTTGGTCCAGTTATTCAGAACGATGGTTTCTACTTTCTCGCACATTTATATCCTAATCCACACACACGAAAAAAAAAAAAGAAACATCTTATTTTTGTATTAACGAGGTGCAATATGATTGACTCACAGCGTAGTGGTTTTGGATCCTGTTCTTTTTTCGAATCTTTAGAGGCCGGGGTTCGATTATCCATGGACTCATTGTTTTTCTTAAAAAAATTTAATCCTCGAACGCGGTTCAGTCGGAGGATCCTCGGACACGTGTGCATTATTTATCGAGAGAGATGTGTATAGTGTGTACACGGTCACACGTTTCGAATATCCAAAAAAAAAGACCTAAACCGTAAACAACTCTGTCCACAAGGATACAGATCGTTGTATTGTATTGTATTGCTTGCTTACTCGTCTCTTCGTCAGATAAAAAGACCAAACCTTTCTCAATTTAGCCAACTAAAATCGAGGTATTATTGTGCCACTCTCTCATTTACATTTCTGCACGATCAGTACGTTTCTGCCTTTTCTTCTCCTCTGTTTTTTTTTTCTTATGTCTCGATTCATATGATCCCTCGCCACTCAAAAAAATTGAATCCCCAATTCTGTTTTTTTTTTTTTGTTCCCTATAAGATCTGGAAATCGGAAATTGTCCCCTTTCGAATGGTCACAGGAAGACTGGGGAAATAAATCTGTAACATTTGATATTGGGATCAAATTTAAAAACTTGGGTCTTGACTTGTGTTTTGTTTCATATTGTTTTAGAGAAAAAAGGTATGGTGAAGGAGAATGAGTACTACGAGATCTTAGACGTCAAAACTGATGCTTCAGATGCTGACATTAAAAAGGCTTACTACTTAAAAGTACTGTCTTTTTCTTTCTATTTTTTGTGTTTGGAAAAACTCTGCTTTTAGTTTGTTTGAATGTGAATTTCAATGTTGTTCTTTTGCTCTTCAGGCGAGGAAAGTTCATCCTGACAAGAACCCTGGAGACCCTCAAGCTGCTAAAAACTTTCAGGTGAATCAAGACATTTTATTTAGGTGTTTTTTTGTCTGATTGGTTACTGTTTGTTTCCAGGGTCTCTTTGTCTGTTTGTATACTGGCTTAACTTCACAAAGTTTTCCCACAAATCTCATGTCTTTTGTTGCTTTCATGAATGAAAAAGGTTTTAGGCGAGGCTTATCAGGTTCTAAGCAATCCGGAGAAGCGAGCAGCTTATGACAAATATGGCAAAGAAGGGGTTCAACAGTATGTTTTGCCCTCTCTGTACTTATATACAAACTTTATCATCTATTTGTGAATGTAGCTTGATAACTTTCTTTTTTTATTTTAGGGATGCAATGGTTGATCCTGCAGCTGTATTTGGTATGCTTTTTGGAAGCGAGATCTTTGAAGAATACATTGGGCAGCTTGCACTTGCTTATTTGGCATCAATTGAAGCTGACTTGGAATCATATGAGCCTGAAATCAGAAAGCAAATGCTTCAAGACAAGATCAAAGTACATTGCTATTTTTACCCTTCTATTCTACATAATTCGTCAATATGTTTAGTTACTTATCTCCATGTATTTTTATTTATGTGGGAATTGTGTGCAGGCTCTACAAAAGGAGAGGGAAGACAAGCTCACCGCTACATTGAAAAACAAACTTGAACCGTTTGTGGAAGGACGAACCGATGAATTTACCGAATGGGCTAACGAAGAGGCAAAGCGGCTTTCTTCTGCCGGTAATAAAAACAAATTCTTTTGCATTTTATTAGCTCTTAAAAAAACAAGAAAGGTAGTGTTAACTTTGTGTAATCTGTATAAATGATTTTGCTTTGACACTGGTTAAGGTTTCGGAGAGGCAATGATGCATACAATTGGTTACATTTACACAAGGAAAGCTGCTAAAGAAATTGGTAAAGACAAGAGATTTATGAAAGTGCCGTTCTTAGCGGAATGGGTGCGTGACAAAGGCCACCATATGAAATCTCAAGTGATGGCTGCTTCTGGTATAAAAAACAAATAGCAGATAAAGCAAAAAAAAAAAAAACCTCTTGGTTTTCTAACTGGACAAAATCGTTACTTACTTACTCCTTGGATGACATTGTGTTTCGGATATGTAGGTGCGGTATCGTTACTTCAGTTGCAGGATGAAGTGAACAGGTTGAATGAACACCAAGGAGAGCACAAAGACGAGCATATTCAGAAAGCCATTGAAGCTAAAATGGATGCTTTGCTTCAATCTCTTTGGCAAATCAATGTTCTCGACATCGAATCCACTCTTTCTCGTGTTTGCCATTCTGTAAGATACTACTACATTATATGTACCATTTTGTAAGATACTACTACATTATATATAGTAATGATACGATTAATTAGTCATGTTATTTTATTTGTGTTTCTCTCTTGGTCACAGGTGCTTAAAGATCCAAGTGTTTCCAAGGATGTTCTTCGAGTTCGTGCCATAGGATTGAAGAAACTTGGAACGATCTTCCAGGTGAGCAAGAAGAAAAGGGTTCGTAACTTAACATAAAGTAGAAAACGATCATTGGGTTTATATATATATATGTTTAAGATTCTGTGTTGCATTGAATCTTGAGAACCTACTCTTATAAGTTATATCTAAGACTGATGCTCTTATGTTTTTTCTTTTTCTTTTAAAGGGTGCTAAGAAGCCGTACACGAGAGGAAGCAGCTTGCGTCGCGAACCCGCCGTGAAACAGGACACCGGAGGTTCTTCAAAGGCGAAGTCTTGAAACTATTAATTGAATATGATGTTCCTCTTAATTTTTTTATTTGGATGAAGTTGCATTTCTCCTTTCTTTTGCCTTCCCCCAGTTTTGTAGAGATTGAACTTTTGCTTGTGTAGGTGAATTAATACATTGCTTTACTCGTTAAATTAGTCCTGTCTCTTCTTTATTATTATTTCCATATTGTTCACAACTCTCATTACTCAGATTCGAACTTAGCTATGACAAGATCTTAGAGGTGTTTGTTAGGTGATCTCATCAATCAAACCCCAACAACTTTTGCAAGATACTACAAAACTCTACATTTATAATTATTTTGTTTGTTGTTGGAACTTGGAACTGAGTGTTGTTTAGGCTTGACCGACAACAAAAGAGAGTATAAAATAAGGCGTGTTTATGTGGACTTTATATTCCCTTTTGATCTTTACGCGTTGGCTGTTGCCCTCACTAAGCTCCAAACGTATACTGTAAGAAAACTTTAGATATCAATATCATACACACTAACTACAGAGGACTTTTATATTTCTATTTTTAGTCCTTCATAAACTATAATGTTTCAATTTGGCAACCCAACCGTCCAACTCTACCGACGTCACTCCGTTAAAGTTGACGCCCTCTTCCGTTTTTTTTCCTGTCTTGTTAAAATGACGTGGCATCGTTTGTCTTACGTCGCTTACTTAAGTTCCGCTAAAACTAACAGTCTCACAACCATAAGTCAAAACCATAAAAGTTTGGTTCTATCAAACCGAAGACCAATCTAACTTGTCCTTTTTCCTAATCCAAATTAAATACAAAATTATACAAATGAAACTATAATGAAATTTTTTCCAATTTCACTAAAAAGCAAATATTTAATCTAAACTAAAAAAGTAAATACTCGATCTTTTAATTTGGTCCGGTTTATACGGGCATAACCGGAATCAGACGGCGTTAATTAAAGACGTCAGAGTAGTAGACTTGGAATCGTCTCTTTCCCCTTCTCAAGAGAGAGAGAGAAGAAGAAGAAGAAAGCAGAACCTAGCAGTGCTTTTAAGTTTGTTTCTCACTCTAAAAAAATTCCCACAGCACACTCTCTCTCTCTCTATGTGAAATTGTGTCTTCGTTTTTATTTATTTTTCCGGCGACTTCCGAAGAGCAGGTTTGGTGTTCGTCACCTTTCGTCTCACACACTGAATTGTTGTTGTTTTTTTTTATTCTTCTCGATTTTTTTTTTTTTTTTTTTTTTTTTTTTTTTTTTTTTTTTTATCTTTTTAGGGTTTTTGTTTCTATTTTAGGGTAATCTCAACTTGTTTTGCAAGTTCCTTGGCCCTAATCACGGATCTGTTTACTTATGTGACTTGTTTGTTAATATTTTGCCCGATTCAATTGCTATTTTTGGTGTCTGAGAAATTTTTCTTAGTGAGTCATATGTAAGTTCACTCACCTTACAAGTTAGTGAGCAACGAATTGCTCGATTTGATTCTATCTTAAACCTTGTATTTTGATTTGATGATCTGATGCTTCTGCTTCTCTTGCTTTATTTATCTTGGCCATGGCCAGTTTTAAGTTACTGTGTGGATGAATGGTAAGCTCTTATCCATGGTGTGTTTTTTTGTGTGATTGGACTGATGTTTTGGGTTTTACTAGATTAGTTTTAGGTTTTTAAGGATTTTATAATCATATTTGATTTTGATTGAGTTCCTGAAATCTTGTTTCTTGGAAGGTTTTAAGGTGGTTTTATGCACCAAAACATCTATCCGGGAGTGTCTTCTGTGCGGTGGTGCTTTGCTTGGTAGTTTTCTTTTCAACTATACGCTTCAGTAGTTATGGGGAATGCTTGTTGTGTTGCTGCTCGAGACAAAATGGTGTTGCCTAATACTACATCAGCAGTTGAGAATTTGCAAAGAAACAATTTGAGGTATTCTCCTAACTGGAGCTTCCGGTGGGATAATAGAGGACGAGTTGCTGGTGAAGAGACCTCTGTCAGTTGGTTATCTGATGGGATTAGTCGTAACGATATGTCTGATGTCAAATCCGAATCTGCTTTCGTATCATCATCATCACAAGGCTCCCCTTTGGACAATTTTCAGGCGCTGTCATGGCAGAAATCTCCTGCTTCTGGTAAAAAAAAGTTTCAACCTTTTAGACATATGCTTGTTGTGTTTGATTTGTCAAAAACTGTTAGACGACTTTAGAGGAAATTGTAGGCACCTTCTTGGAATTTAGGATTACTTTTCTACAGAAACTGTTAATGAGCGAAAAGGACATTTTGATGTGTTTGTTGACCTAAAAAGTTCTCTTGTTTGCTTCTTGGCTTGCTTTGATTGGTCTCCACCCATTTTTATCGTTAAGCTATGACTTTTCCATGTTAAAACGTCGTCACGTTATTGTTGTGGCAGATCAATCTTTTTCAGGAATTGCATCCATTGACACTGTCTCTGAACAGGTAAAAACTAAAACACTTTTTGTTTTACGGCTAGCTATATATCTGCAATGTAACTCTGTTAACATGACCTCTATTTTACTGTTGTAGACCACCCGGAAAACAAATGATTCAACCAACCCTGCTTATTATCCATCTCCTGCAAAACGGTCTCTTTCATTGGCTTCTCAAGCATCATCCTTTTCAACGTCACCATTGTCATCCCAGAGCCACTTGCCAATGCCACCTGCAAGTTCATCGACGTTAAAGCTGTCACCGCGCCCTCATCTATCAAAACAAGTCTCTGATGGTCAAATCCTTGGATTTACCTCACCGAGTAGAAGAAGCTCAGCAACTGAAGAGAGGCTGGGGAATGAATCTCAGTCTGATGGTTGGTCAATGCAAGCCTTTTCCGAAATGATGGCACATTCTCGCAGAGAGTCTTGCTCTTACGATAACGAGTTCTTTGGGCTTCGTCGTGACAAAATAGACCATCAAGGAAACAGAAAGTCCAGTGATCAGCAAAACTGTGGTGCTTGCTTGAGATCCTTGTCTGAAAAATCTTTGTTGAGTAGCCAGAAGATCTTTGCCACTAATGAGCTCTCTGTAGCTGCAATTCTAGCTTGTGGGCACGTCTATCATTCAGAGTGTTTAGAGCAGATGACACCTGAAGTTGACAAATTCGACCCTCATTGTCCCATTTGCACTCTGGGGGAGAAGAAAACATTCAAGTTGTCGGAAAAAGCGTTGAAGGCGGATTTGGATATGAAAGCTAGACAAAACAAGAGACTAAGGAACCGCGTTGTGGACAGCGATGACTTTGTCATGTTTGATCACAACCACAAGGCGGTGGTGGCAGGATACAAAGGAAAATCCCCAAAGCTAGTATCGAGTTCGAGCTTAAGAAACTATTCCCCAAAGCCTTTCCTTGCAAGACACTTCTCTTTCGGGTCCAGAAGTAACAGTGTTAAATCCCCAAAAGAGAATCAATCTCTCAGAAAGAAAGGCTTCTTCTGGACCAAATCTAGCAAACTTTGAAACTGTAAGCATCTCCCTACAAGCATCACCTTATGCACCTGAAGGTTATGGCTCAAACCAACGAGTCACACAAGTAAAAAAAACATTGATTGATTGTTGAATCTTGTTGCAGATTCTAGGTGCTGTTTCTCTTCGTAAGCTAGGGTTATCAACGTTACGGATACTTTATCAAACGGTACACTTGTTTGTGTGCACGTCATAGAATTTATCTCTTCCCCCAAGTCTCAACAAAATCTTTCTTCTCCCTTTCTATCTTTTCTTTTGTTTGGTGCATTCCCAAATTTTTACACATGTAAATATAATAATTATTATAGGATAAGTAAAACATTATTTGACTGTGGGTTAATTGGATCAATGCTATGTATTATACGATTTAAAAGAAACAATGCTATTCGTTAATAGGTAACCGAATACTATACTACTACAGTCTACAGACTACAAGAAATATTTTAGTTGCAAGAAAATTTCTTATAATGTAGACTTTTAGTTTTTTTTTTGTTTCTATACAAAAGTTTTAGTTTCAGTAGTTAGTAAAAAAGAAGATAAAAAAGCACGTCCTGGAATTAAATTTGTAAGTTTGTAACCAAAGCTAATAAAATACAAAAATAAATGCGTATGATTGCATTGAGATCAAGGTTTGTTAGTTTAGTATATGCTTCCACCCATGTATTAATAACATGTAAGCCGGAAATTTGGAATCGCCAATCAGCTAGCTCGTAACGTTTGGTGTTGAATATTCAAACTCCACCGACGACCTTCTTTAGCGGTACCAAGCCCGTGATCAAATCCAATACATATCTGTCCTTATAACATAGAAAACACGTACTGGACGTATGCAGAAGAAGAAGATAACGTTGTTCTATCGAATTTATCAAAAAGAGAAAACGTTATTATGTCGGGTTCGTGACGTATTCGTATCAAAGCGCACACAGGACACGTAGGACTCCTCTTCTAACCGTGCGTGTCAAAACATTTCACATTAAATACGCCACGTCGCATAACCACATGCAGATTAACATTCTATATATAATATATAGACGCACTTATGTTCTACCGCAAACGTATAGTTGTGTTTTCTAAGCAGTAGTACTTGAGAGAATCTTGCAGTACACAATCACTTCAAAAAGGAACTTGTTAATTTGTTGACAATGGCTGATTTGAGGGACGAAAGAGGAAACCCAATCCATCTAACCGACGAACATGGTAACCCGGTCCAGCTCACTGATGAGTTCGGTAACCCCATGCACCTGACCGGCGTTGCTACCTCCGCCCAACAACAACAGTATAAGGATAGTACCACCAGTGACATTGCAGGGCACCCTACTAGCACCGTCACCGGAACACATCCGGTCTCTACGGGAACACATTCGGCAGTTGCTCCAGCAGCCGCTGCCACCGCGATAGGAGTAGCCGCAGGTACCGGAGCAACCACCACAAGACAGCAACACCATGGCTCAACCACCACAGGGCAGCAACACCATGGTTCGCTTGAAGAGCATCTTCGTCGGTCTGGAAGTTCATCTAGCTCTAGCTCGGTGAGATTCTCATTCATATTTGTATTCTCATCGGTTTTTAGTTTTGCTTTCCAAATATGTCATAATTGTTTTTGAAACACAAAAACATAGTACCAAAAGACCAAGTATGTACGTTAAGGGTTTTCAAACATTAGAAAGTGAACAAAAGCCTTTTCTTAAACACGGTTTCTTTTTCATGTATAAATAGTTAACGAGTTTATATACATGATGTTGGAATAGGAGGACGACGGGCAAGGAGGGAGGAGGAAGAAGAGCATAAAGGAGAAAATCAAAGAGAAATTTAGTAGCGGTAAGCACAAGGATGAACAAACACCCGCCACCGCCACGACCACCACCACTACCACGACCACGGAACACCACGAGAAGAAGGGCATTCTTGAGAAGATCAAGGACAAACTTCCCGGCCACCACAACCACAACAACCCATGAACACCTATCCGATGAACTTAATTTTCATCATTTCATGAATAAAAAGGCCCATGGTCACTGGTCAGTCGTATATATATGTGGTCTAGTCGAGTTCAAATCTGTTTGCAGTTTGTGATTGTGACAATCGTTTGATCATGTCTTTGTTTTATTTATATAAAAGTGGATTGTATTTTGCATTTTTGCTAGCATTTTTCTCAATTGACAACGGTCGAATTAATATTCAAGAATTTCCAAAAAAAAAAAAAAAAACCCCATTCTGCCAAAAAAACAGAAATGATATATATGAAGCAAGCATAACATATAACGACCTTATTTTGAAATTAGTGCGACCTACGAGTATTGGACTTCAGCTTTGTTTCAAAGGCTACAATCGAAAGTAAGATAGAACGGTAGAGACATAAAAAGTAAAAGATGTCTGCACTGATCTTAAAACTTTACTGGATTTTGGCTACAGAGAGGAAACAATGAAAGTGTTTTACCTTTTAATGGTTTTACTAGTCTAGGTTTTGTGAACTGAATTTGTGTCATGGAATTTGTCCTAATTTTTTCTGAACTTATTTCATAGGTTATAATTCTGAGTCGATTGAAAGCTACTAGGAAGGTCCCTTCTTTAGCTATTACATGTGCAGTCTCATATACTTGATGATATCTTTGCATGAGTTGCTCGACGATGGCCATGATCAAAAAGAACATCTACAAAAATAAAACATAGTTTGTTTTGTATTGGCTTAATTGTGTCAACATATTCATGAAGCCAATTTAACAGTTAACTAAAAATAAAACATTAACTAATTATAACCAAAACACAAATAAGAAAACTAGCCACACATATAAACAACTACTCATCCTTTCTTTTTTCTCTCGCTCTTTCTTCAACCACAAGCATCCCAACAATCTCGTTTCCTTTCCTCTTTTCATTTTACTCCTCATTCTTCTCTTCTCTCTTCTCTCTCTTCCCCCACGAAGGAGGGATGGAGATAACAAAGAAACCAAATATACCAATGTGTCTTGTCTTAGATTCTTCTTTCAGGCTCCTTATGACTCTTCTGTTCACCGTCCTCCTCTTCTTAACCGGCCTAGCTTCAGCGGCTCCCATCGGTGGTGGCCCAACCGCTGGTTTTAAACCGGCTGATGACATTCTCATTGATTGTGGGAGCAAGTCTTCAACCAAAACTCCTGAAGGTAGAGTCTTCAAGAGTGACTCAGAGACGGTTCAGTACATAGAAGCCAAAGACGACATTCAGGTCTCTGCACCGCCATCAGATAAACTCACTTCTCATATCTACCTAACCGCTAGGATCTTCCGCGAAGAAGCAATTTACAAGTTCCATTTGACCAGACCTGGTTGGCATTGGGTTCGTCTCCATTTTTTTGCCTTTCCCAATGACAAGTTTGATCTCGAGCAAGCAACTTTCTCTGTTTTATCAGAGAAGTACGTCTTGCTTCACAACTTTAAACTTAGTAACAACAATAAGAATGATAGCCAAGCCATTGTTCAGAAGGAGTACCTCGTCAACATGACCGATGCTCAGTTCGCCCTTAGGTTCAAACCTATGAAAGGTTCCGCAGCGTTCATCAACGGTATAGAACTTGTGTCAGCTCCAGACGAACTTATATCTGATGCTGGCACTTCTCTTTTCCCTGTCAAGGGCTTTTCGGGTCTGTCTGGGTACGCGTACCAGTCGGTTTACAGGGTTAATGTTGGTGGTCCTTTGATTACACCACAGAATGACACACTAGGAAGAACCTGGACACCTGACAAAGACTACTTGAAAGATCCTAATCTGGCTCACGATGTCAAAACAACCCCTACAGCGATCAAGTATCCTCCTGAAGTTACACCGCTGATTGCGCCACAGACGGTTTACGCTACAGCCGCAGAGATGGCTGATTCTCAAACCATAGATCCTAACTTCAATGTCACATGGAACTTCCCATCAAACCCATCATTTCACTACTTCGTTCGTCTTCATTTCTGTGACATCATCAGCAAGTCTCTTAATGACCTCTACTTCAACGTTTACATCAATGGCAAGACCGCCATCTCCGGGCTGGATTTGTCCACTCTAGCTGGCGATCTTTCTGCTCCTTACTACAAAGACATTGTGGTGAACTCGACTCTTATGAAATCTGAGCTTCAGGTCCAGATTGGTCCCATGGGAGAAGACACTGGGAGAAAGAACGCAATCTTGAACGGAGTCGAGGTCCTGAAGATGAGCAACTCAGTGAACAGTCTTGATGGAGAATTTGGAGTTGATGGTAAAAGAGCGAGTATGGGGAAGCAAGGGATGGTTGCAACTGCAGGTTTTGTGATGATGTTTGGAGCTTTCGTAGGTCTTGGAGCAATGGTTTACAAGTGGAAGAAGAGACCACAAGATTGGCAGAAGAGAAACAGTTTCTCTTCTTGGTTACTACCAATACACTCTGGTGACAGTACCTTCATGACAAGCAAAACCGGTTCTCACAAATCCAACTTGTACAATTCCACGCTTGGCCTCGGACGCTTGTTCTCTCTCTCGGAGCTTCAAGAAGTCACAAAGAACTTCGATGCATCAGAGATCATCGGTGTTGGTGGATTTGGAAACGTTTACATCGGTACCATCGATGATGGAACTCAAGTCGCCATCAAACGAGGCAATCCACAGTCAGAGCAAGGGATCACAGAGTTCCACACAGAGATTCAAATGCTATCTAAGCTTAGACACAGACACTTAGTCTCCTTGATTGGATACTGTGACGAGAACTCAGAGATGATCCTCGTCTACGAATACATGTCCAATGGTCCTTTCAGAGACCATCTCTATGGAAAAAACCTTTCTCCTTTGACATGGAAACAACGACTAGAGATCTGCATAGGAGCTGCTCGAGGGCTTCACTATTTGCACACAGGAACTGCTCAAGGCATTATCCATCGTGACGTCAAATCCACTAACATTCTGCTTGATGAAGCTTTAGTTGCTAAAGTAGCTGACTTTGGCCTCTCCAAAGACGTTGCCTTCGGACAGAATCATGTCAGTACGGCCGTGAAAGGTAGCTTCGGGTATTTAGACCCGGAATACTTCAGGAGACAACAACTCACAGACAAGTCCGATGTTTATTCATTTGGTGTTGTTCTTCTAGAAGCTCTATGTGCAAGACCAGCCATTAATCCTCAGCTTCCAAGGGAACAGGTCAACTTAGCTGAATGGGCTATGCAATGGAAACAAAAAGGGTTGCTCGAAAAGATCATCGACCCTCATCTCCTTGGAACTGTGAATCCTGAATCTATGAAAAAGTTTGCAGAAGCTGCAGAGAAGTGTTTAGCAGATTACGGTGTTGATAGACCAACAATGGGAGATGTATTGTGGAACTTAGAATATGCTCTTCAGCTTCAAGAAGCTTTTTCTCAGGGAAAAGCTGAGGCTGAGGAGGTTGAGACAGCTAAGCCCATGGCTGCTGCTGCTGCTGCGCCGCCTTCACCTGCTGCCACCACCGCGGCAACAAGTGAACGCCCGGGTTCTCAGACTGAAGAGAAGGATGACTCAACAGTGGACCAACACTCTGGAACGGCCATGTTTACTCAGTTTGCTAGCCTCAACGGAAGATAAACTAAGCATTTCCACCAAACCAAACGGTGTGAAAAGTTAGAAAAAGAAAAACCTTAAGGTAATCAGATTTGTTGAATGGTAATTTTTTTTAATTTTTTTTTGTAATTGAAATGTATTTAACGGTGGTGAATATGCATGTATCTACTCATGCTCCCATGTTATAGGCTGTTGATAACTTAGGTTTCAAAATACAAGTTTTTCAAAGTATTGTAAAACTGTATGCAAATCCCGTCAATTAGCATTCAGATTAACAACAAAAGAGAGAATGAAAAGTAGTTTTGAGATTTCTTCAGAGAAAAAGAAAAAAAGAGAGAAAATTTGGTAAACAGAATTAAGATACAAGGGAGCTCTTACAGTTAGTGAAAACATTACAGAATCTCTGAAAGCAAAGATTGCTTCCTTATAGTGAGTTCCTGGGCTCCTCCTCCAAGGGATCCTGTCCTGTCCTAGTAAATATTTAACAATCTGAGTAGTTTCTTCTTCATCAAAGAATCCCTAAATCATACTTGTAATATTCTTGTGACATTTAGTTCAGGAAGTAGAAAGTTAGATTGAAATCAAAAAGAAACTAAAAGGCAAGGATTTAGGGATCGGATCTTAAGAAAAAGGCCAGCCTATTCAACTCTTATCTTCTTCTTGCTCACTATCATGGGATTTTCAACCTCCATGATATCATCATCGTCACTCTCGACGTTCTCTGTTTCTTTCTTGTGGTTACTGGGCTCGATCTCGGAGAGTCTTCTCTTCTTAGAAGCAGTCTCGGATCCTGAGGAACTCTCTGTGACATCAACGGGCTTCTCATTGTTTGATGTTGATGCGCTCTCGCCATTGGTAGCTGGAACTTGTGTCCATCCAGAGAGTACCATTCCTTCAGGTTCTTTTTCGTCATCAAATTCTTCCCTGTGAAAGAAACATAATAAAGCAGAGAATGCATAAATCATCTGCCACTTCCAGCCATGGAGGTAACAATCTAAAGCTTCCAGGCAATACAAGAATCCTAGGATGATGTCTGATGATAGAGGAAAGCCTTTGTAATTTGAATGCAAAAGTTTAGGGGAAGTCGATGGTAAGATTACCAGAAACCAAACTGTATTTGAAACAGGATTCAGAATGTAAGAAACAAAACCTGTGCTTGACATTTATCTTGCAAGATAGCTCTTGTTGAAGATCCTCGACTGTGAGAATGCTTCCGTTGACAATGGGTGAAGGAAGTTCTGATAAAGGCTGAAAATAAAGCACGAGCATGTAAGAAATTGTGGTGTCTAAACCTGTACTAAAAATGCAGATGGTAGAACAATCAAGACCAAACCTTCTCGAGATTCGCATTGTAGTTTGCAACCATAATATCATCAAGATCATCACCAACTTCATAAAGAAGCGATGCCCCATGCATAATCAATGGTAGGTTCATTCCAAGCTTGGCTGTGACAATTCTATCAACTAGATCCCGTAGTTTCGATTTCCGAGTATTGATCTCAAGTACTAAAGGGGTCTGTTGAATAAAAAATGAACATCCAATGACTGGTAATACAAGAACGACAATGAAAGAAGGTTACACAACAATAATGTTATACCTTGGAACAGACGTAGCAAGCAGGATTAGGCTCATATGGCTCAATTGGCATAAGCAGCATCTTTCTGCTTGGGTGCTCTAAGCAATATGTCATTCTAGAGAGATTGAAAACAAAACTAGTGTTAAAGAAATATCAAGGACGGTAAAATCTTATGAAATGAAGTGAAATACAATTTCAAAGTTACAAACCTGTACTTGTCATCATCCTTTTTGAGCACTTTGATTGCTTCAATAACAATCAAACCAGCAATAATGGCATTTGTCGTAGCAACAGCATGAACAATGTTCCCAGCAATACCTTTCGCTTCAAAAAGGCTGTGCAAGGGAATTTCAAAAGACTCAGCACGGATATTTGCAGCAGCAGTGACAAATTCTACAGCTAACTGATCATCTTTGTCAAAAGTAAGGTGTCCTATTTCCTGTGGCAGCATATAGAAAATACCATGAATTAATAAGTACACCAAAACTTATATACACACAAGAAGAGTTTACAGAAAGGACTACACAGACCTTCTTTCTCTTGGCGAAGAACAACTTCAATGCTTCTATGAATACTAGAGAATTCTGCGTTAGACCCCACAATTCCTGTGGATTCTTCAGACCAAGCGACGGCATGACGGAGATCGTTGAATCACCATCAGTAACAGAACAATTCTGAGTGCTTCCATTTTGTTGAGACCGACTTTCAGGCAAGATATCCTTGCTGTATATAGGCCTTGGTCGTTTACGATTTTTCCATGTCTCTTCATTGGACAAAGCCGCTTCAATGTTAGAACCGAACACATGATCATATATCTTCCTACCATACTGCTCAATATCTTCATCTTCTGAACGTTCAAATACATCTTCTGTTTCTTTGGATGAGCTTGCAGAGTTGTTGGATCGCACATTAAGATCATTATCTTGATTCTTGTCGCCAAACAACTTTGCAAAGAGCAGGTCTTTTGCCCACACGATACAGTGCACAAACTGTAGAATCAATTCACAATTCATTGGCACATCAAAAACACGCACTATGCTTAGGATAAGACTATACCAGCCAAGATAATTTAAAAGTTCCCTAAAGTTCACAAGAATTTGGAACAAAAAAGACACTGTTAATACCTTAGTCGGAGTGCTGGTTATTGTACACACAGGATAGGTCTTTGGAGCAGGTTTGGTTTGGCACTCATAACATTCTGTTTTCCCCTTTATATGAACAGTTACCTGATTTGTACCATAAGCCAGTATTGCAAAGTGAGATAAGCGGGAAATGATAACAGTTACACCGTTCAAGCCTAACATTGTGGCGCATCTAACTCAAGACTTTGCTTAGAGAAATAAAAAAAACTGCAAGAACAAAAGGTACGCAGAATAACCTGTCCTAGGAAGCCCGTTGTCCCGCTTTCTACAAGAGGAACATCAGCTGCAAGACAGAGACGATTCACATGACGCCTAGCGTCCAAGTTGTCCAGTCCATTCAGAACAACATCAAATTGCTTGAAAAAATCGACATCAAACTCGGGATTCTTCACATTTGCATGGTAGGAACTTATGTTAATGTGAGGTCTAAATCTCAAGACTGCATCTCTGGCAACCTGGCGATATGGTGAAAACATATTAACTCTTAGACACTGGGATCCCTTGGACTTAGCTCAAGCAAAATTACCTTAGCCTTGGACTGCCCAACATGAGAACGACGGAATAGAAATTGCCTATTGAGGTTACTGACTTCAATAGTGTCCATGTCAATCTGTAACACAAAAGAACCAGTAACTTAATCACAGATACAAACTAATCTTATAAGTCACTGCTCGATTCAATTCCTAAATCCAGAAGGGCCGCAAGTAAAATCCGATGGTTTCTGATACAAAACATTAATCACGAATCTACAAAATCACAATTAAAAGAGAAGAGTAGTTCATTCAAACCAAACTATACAATGTCTAACCAAAGTCTTTGAATTACACTAAACCTAGTGACAAAGACAGCTAAACAAAGAGTCCTCCTATAGACATCTAAGTCCATCATCAACAAGTCAAACTTAACCCAGACTCAGTGTTCAGTGGAATCCCGAAGTGATCGATTTCATGAACCATGCAAATCAAATCAAAAAGCTGAAAGATGTAGAAACTACTCAAATCATCATCAATAACAGTAAAAAGCCTAAATCCCAAATCAAATCCTGTAACCTGATAAGAGATTTGAAATGCATGAACACTCGTCAGTGACCCCAGAATCTCAAAAGAGAAGAACAAAAAGAAGAAGAAAAGTCAGGAATACTAAAAGTCAAATCGACAAAAAACTTACAATATGAATGTCTTCGAAACCAGAGAGAGCAAGAGTCTTGAGTAACTCGCAGCCAATCCCACCAGCTCCAACCATAAGCACTTTCGCGCCCTAAAAAAACAAAACCCAACACAGGGAAAATTTCAAAAGACTTCAATTTGAAAAACACCCTCCAAAAAAGAAAGAAGCTTTAAGGGTACCTTGAGAGCTTACTTTAATGGCGGATTGTTGTTGCTGCGAAGCCATGGGGGCGAAGAAGTGACAAGACGAAGCAATACGTTAAGCGACGGTTCGGAGAAGTATTGGATTAGAGAAATGAAAGGTGTTTTCTCGGTTTAATAATTTAAAGTCGGAAGGAATTTGAGATTCTAGGGTTTATGTTTGTGGAGGGATTTGGGGAAAATTTTGGAAGAAGAAAGGAGCGAAGAGTAAAGGAAAGAGACGGCTCCTTTGCACAAAAAAAAAAAAAAAAAAAAAAAAAAAAAAAAAAAAAAGAGTCACGTGGGGGCTTTTTTAAATTTAATTTAATTTTTTTGTGCGTTACTGTTAATTAAATAAAAGGACTCTTTGGAATAATTTTAGTTTAGTTGACTTTATTTATATATGTGCCGTAGTATCAATTGGGTTTTTTAATGTTGATGAAATTTTAGGTAATTTAAAGTTCTTTTATGTAGTAGATCAGTAGATGTCCTTACACCTTCTTTGACATAATTAATTACTAGTACATTAAACGTTGATGATGTACACAGAGACTTTATAATTGTAAGAGAGATAGTCACAGAGACTTCATAATTGTAAGAGAGATAGTCACAATGTCACATAACCATAATCCATAAACCCTTTGAAATCTTATAGTAACATTTTGGGATGCCATGGTATTGTTGTAGAGTATAGTGTAGTACACACAATAGTCGAGAGTGGGAAGCAAGTTTAAGACGTATAGATATAGTATAGTGTATATATTGTTTTGTCGTATTGACATTCCCAAAACGTCTGTGTTCTTGTCTCTCTCTTTTGCCACTTTGCCACCATGACTAACTTCTATTATGGGAAACCAAAACAAAAAAAATTAAAAGCTTTTCAATTTTCGCAGAAAGATAAAAAAGTAGATCTATTTCCTCTTCGTTGCTTGAAATCTCTCTGATTCCTCCTGCATAAAAGCTTGCATCTTTGGGATTGTTCTTAGTCGAAGTTTTGATAGCTGACATGGTGGGTTCTGGTCACTTTCCGTTTTGGAAGCCGAGGGAGACGCGTACGTTTATTTTACTTTTACATCTCTTGTTGCTCCTTTTTTTGCTCAAAGTAATGAAAAGTTCAAAGATTCAGAATTTGAGTGTGAAAAAAGTTCAAAGATTTCTAGAGCTGATTCGAATCTGTTGATTGTGGTTTTTGCTTCAAAGATTTGTTTTTTTTTCTTTCTGTTTCCATGAGTTCATTTATGTCTGTAGCTTTCTTGCTGGATGAGACTGTGACCTAAAACTCGTTCCTTTTTTTGGGTTTGTTTGAAGAAATTAAACTCCTTTTTAGTGAAACTGTTTGATTCCTTTTGTTTCTCCTTGTAATTCTTACTGGTGGTTTGGTCGATGATATATGTACAGCTTGGAATTTGAGGTCGCGTACAAAAAGCATCACTCAAGAAGAACTTGCCAAGCGTCCTGACCCATTCTCTCTACCTTTTCTCCTTGATGGGCTTGATGAAGATGGTAAATACGGTTGGCTTTCTGATGATGTAAAGAGATTTTGTAAGCTGAGACAGTACTCTTCGAATGCTTCTATCTCATTGGAAGATGCCGAAGCTAAAGAAGTGAAAAAAACAGCCAAGTCTGTTCAGATTCCTAACATTGATTCCGATGATGAGTTGCCTCAAGAATCAGTTACTGTAAGCTTTAAAAATCGCAGATATTTTATGTTCAATGACATTTGTTGAATGCTTTGTGATGATCTGACTTCATCTTTTGTTGCCAAGTTTAAATCTTTATGATTTCGATTGCATTTTTTTCAGCTTCTACATAAAAGGCAAAAGAAGCTCAAGGGAGTGGTTATTGTGGATGATGATGATGGACGTCAGTTCTCTACTACAGATAAGTTGAAGAAGTGCTCAGATTCTTCAAGCAATGCTCTTCGAAACAGCTCTAATGATGATGTTATGAGTGAGAATAGCTCAGGATCTGACACAAGTGTTCAAGGTTATGACGAGGAGGATTCATCGATGAATTCTATTGCTAGCGACAATCAAAATCCTCTATATGTAGATGCAGAGGAAGAAGAAGAGCTTTGGAGGCAGATGGCTTTTATTCAGGAATCAATTAAGGTTACTTCCTGTACATTTTCATTTAATCAGAGAGCATACTTTCTCTAATCTGCATATATATATTCGAGTTTGGCTCCAGATATCATCTGCTTCTCTTGCATTCTTATTGTTTTCTGCTGACTTTTGCCTTTCTTGGTTATAGGAAACGGTGGAGCCTTCACAAATGAATGATCTCAAACAAGTCGAAGACTGTGACCATTCCTTCATCTGCAAGGACGATATTGGAGAAGTGTGTCGTGTTTGTGGACTCATCAAGAAACCAATTGAGAGCATGATCGAGGTTGTGTTCAACAAGGTTAGTGATCAACTGATGAACTGTGTGTGGTGTGTATTGACTTTGTTAGAGATATTCAGAACTTCAGTGTTTACTTTCTTTCCTGATGTAGCCAAAGAGATCAAGACGAACTTATATGCATGAAAAAGAAAATGGGGAAACAAGCAGGACGTTCTCAATAAGCCGGCAGTCTTCTCAGACAAACATTTTGGGAGAAAAGATGTTCATCCACCCAAGACATGATCAGGCCATGAGACCTCACCAGACTGAAGGCTTCAGATTTTTATGCAACAACCTTGCAGCGGATGAACCAGGTGGATGCATACTAGCTCATGCACCGGGATCAGGCAAGACATTTCTGCTCATCAGCTTTCTACAGAGCTTCATGGCTATGGATCCGCAGGCTAGACCATTGATTGTGCTACCAAAGGGGATCATAGATTCATGGAAGAGAGAATTTACTTCGTGGGCAGTTGAGAACGTCCCCCTTCTTGATTTCTACAGCGTGAAAGCAGAATCACGGAAACAACAACTGAAAGTTTTGGGGCAATGGGTCGAACAGAGAAGCATTCTGTTTCTTGGGTACCAACAGTTTGCAAAGATCATCTGCGATGATAACTTTGAAGCAGCTTCAGAAGATTGTAAGCTGATATTGCTTGAGAAACCAACGTTGCTTATACTTGATGAAGGTCACACATCAAGGAACAAGGAGACAAACATGCTTATTTCGCTTGCTCGTGTCAGGACTCCTCGAAAGGTGGTTCTCACAGGTACTTTGTTCCAAAACAATGTTGAGGAAGTGTTTAACATTCTGAATCTTGTTCGTCCCAAGTTCTTGAAGCGTCCTGGAACTCGGGAGATTGTTTCCCGAATCATGTGCAAGGCAGAGATACCAAGTGGCAAACAGATGAACCAGAGTAGTATTGAGGGAACTTTCTTCGCTGCAGTAGAGTTTACATTACAGAAGAGTACAAGCTCTTCTGCTAAAGCCAGCTTGATAAGGGATCTACGCCAAATGACCCGTAACATCTTGCATTATCACAAAGCAGATTTCAGAGGCTTGCTCCCCGGAATAAGTGAGTTCACTATCATGCTCAACCTGAGCTCAATTCAGAGAGATGAAGTCAAGGGTCTGAGGAACATGGAACTGTTCAAGCAGATCTCTCTTGGTGCTGCTTTGTATATCCACCCAAAGCTCAAATCTTTCTTGGATGAAAACCCGTCAAACGGTGAAAAGAGTTTTGATGATAACAATAACACAATGAGGAAGCTAGACAAGGTGCTGGAGAAGATCAATGTGAGAGACGGTGTGAAGATGAAGTTCTTTCTAAACCTCTTAGCTCTGTGTGAATCAATAGGAGAGAAGCTCTTAGTGTTCAGCCAATACATAGCTCCAATAAAGACTCTTGAGAGACTCATAAGCTCAATGAAAGGTTGGCATTTAGAGAAAGAGATGTTCACAATCACAGGAGATTCGAGCAATGAGCAAAGAGAAAGTTCAATGGAGCGATTTAACAATTCTCCAGAGGCAAAAGTGTTTTTCGGATCGATAAGAGCTTGTGGGGAAGGAATATCACTGGTGGGAGCATCAAGGGTTCTGATACTTGATGTTCATCTGAACCCATCAGTGACTCAGCAAGCCGTGGCTAGAGCTTACAGGCCAGGACAGAAGAGGAAAGTGTATGCATACAGGCTCGTAGCTGCGGATTCACCAGAGGAAGAGAACTACAAAACCAGTACGCGCAAGGAGACTATGTCGAAGATGTGGTTCGAGTGGAATGTTGGATCGGTAAGAGATGATTTTGGGTTTAGAGCGATTGATGTTGATCACTCCGGTGATGCGTTTCTTGAGACGGCCAAGTTAAAGGAAGACATCAAGTGTTTGTACGGATAGACGTACTATTTCCCCCTCGTAACTATCATATCGTACTGGTTCCACATCGATCTTCAACCTCTTACTCTAGCTCCCTCGGACTTTCATTCTCCGTCTATTTCCCCCCGATTTCATACTTAAATTTCTATTTCCCCATCGACCTGGGTTTACACGGTTTTGGAACTAAACCCGATAGAAACCCATATTAAACCGGTATGAAATTAATTTATTACCCGGATAAGATATTCAACCCGATCCGACTTCTTCTTCTTCTATTTTAAATCGAGAACCCCCAAACTTGACACTAAGAACCCTAAAATCAAAATTGAAAACGAAATCTCTCTCTTTCTCTCAAAATCATGAGCAATGTCTCTGGATCTTCAAGCTGTTCGGCAAATGTCCGCGAAAGAGGAAGATTTGTTGGTGTGCCTAAGAGATGTTGGTGTGGAGAAGCAATTGTGGCAAAAAATTCAAAATCTGAACAAAATCCGTGTAGACGATACTTTCGATGTGGGTATGCAGCTGCGAATAAGGTAATAGGAAGTTATTATTTGGCTTATGAATGTTGATAAGGTTTTGTTGGATAACAAAATCAATTGTCTCTGTTCTAGCTTATGAATGACAATCATATTTTCAAGTGGATCGATGAAGCTTTGTTGGATGAGGTAGAGACAATGAAAGGGTTTAAAGATGAGGTTGAGAAGATGCAAATGAAGCTGCAAATGGAGCTTCAGAAGAAGATGGGAATGGAGGTTGAGAAAGAGTTATTTGAGAGAATTGAAGATTTAAAAGCTGAATTCAAATTCAGGATGAATGTGATAATTGTTTTAGTATTTGGTTGTATGATCATCTTTGCTCTAGTGAAGCTAATATGATGATTTTTATGATGAATGTGTTGTTTTAGTATTTGGTTGTATGATCATCTTTGCTCTAGTGAAGCTAATATGATGATTTTTATGGATCATCTTTTGTATTTGGTTGTTAATGTTAATGGATCATTTTTATGAGACAATATGTTTAAAAGAAGAGAACATGTCAAAAGAGTTCAAAAGATCATACATAGACCATTCGAAACCGAGTTCAAAGAGACCATTACATAGACCGAAACCATACATAGACCATCCAATTTCTAAAGGTTCAAAAGGTTCAAAAGAGACAATACATAGATCATCCGAAGGTTCAAAGAGACCATTACATAGACCATATTAAGACAGAACAACATTCATGTTCTGAAACAAGGTTCATAAGAATAGACACATTAACATCAGTCCTCCATCCCATAATTACTTCTCTTGAGTCAAACAGCCTTGAGAAGATTCGACTTGAGCTCCAGCCTACAATGTTACTAAAATATTAGAGTCAACCCTTGAAACAAAGAAACGATATTCACATTCTAAAGGGGAAATAACTAACCTGTGCCTTCTTATTCTTATTCTTATTCTTCTGGTGGTACCTACAATTATGATCAGCTGCACCACAAATCCCACAATGCATGATTCTTTTCTTTTGTTTTGGTTGCTTCTTGGTAGGTGACTCATTAACACCTTTCTTCCTCTTCTTGTCTACCTTTTCATCGTCCGGCCTTGGTGGTGGATACACATTTTCACCTCCAGTGGAAGGCCAATAGCGTAGACCTCTTTGTGGAACAATCCCCTCTGTGTAATTCTCCTTCCACTTAAATGTTCTGAACCATTCACACACATAATCTTCAGCTTCCAATTTTTTGTTGATTTTCAGTCCATAAGCATGTTCGCAGGGGATTCCACAAATCTGAAACTTCATGCAGGTACAAGTTCTGGAATTCAAACAGACCATGTGTTTGTCATATCCCAGGTAAACTTCATATGTTCCATTTGTATTGGGATATACAGAGCACTCAGAAGCTGCCTTAAGCTCGTCAGCAAGGAAAAGTTTCGCATATGGAGTGCATATCCCTGACACATTCGAAAAAGAACATTAGACCACATTCGAAGAAGAACATTAAACATTAGACAATACATATAAATGATAAAAGAAGTACAGTGTTACTAACCTTCATGTGCATGAGAAATAGCAGACCGTTTAGCAATCCTCACCATGGCAAGCCTTCTTACAGTCTCCAACATAGCCACAAATGGTTTCTCTCTTGCCTTGTTGATTGTACTATTGAAGGACTCCACAGAGTTGTTTTCAACATCCTCACAGTAGCTGCCAATCTTGTGGAATGCCCTACACCAAGTCTTTGGTTTAGTCTTCAGGACATCTTCATATACTTGACTATCATATGCATGGATCCTCTCCAATCTCTCTTCGTAATGTTTAGTGTTGTAGCTCCAAGCTAAATACCAGAGGAGTTTCTTTAATTGCTTCTTATTCGGATGTGCCTTCTTTAAGTTACCATAAATGTGTCTAACACATTTTCGATGCTCTATCTGTGGTAACTGTAACTCAACAGCCTTAATCAACCCCTGGAACAAAGATAACATGATTATAATCTGATTAAAACATTGTAACCATCTTTATGAAAACATAAACCATATCTAAAACACATACCTTTTGTCGATCAGACACCATAATGTACCCATCTCCATCACCTAAATCCAAGTCAATTTTCAGCCTATTCACAAACCATGACCAATTATCTTTGTTCTCAACTTGAACAACACTCCAAGCCATTGGGTAGATACCATTGTCTGCATCTCTTCCTAAAGCAACCACAACTGTCCCTTGATATTTGCTTTTAAGAAGCAGCCATCAACTCCTATTAGTGGTCTACATGATTTTTTTCCATGTTTTTCTAAGAACATCAAAGCACACATAGAATTGCTTAAACACATCCTGACCAGCATCGTTCTTCACTGTATCAATCTCTACAACAGAACCTTGATTCGCTTCCAATATCTCAGCCCCATAGTCTCGAAGACGTTCAAACTGAGTATCATATTCACGCTCAATCCATCCCAATGCCTTCCTTCTAGCAGCTTGACACTGACCTCTAGTAGCTGATATCTTCCACTTCTCCATTATAATCTGCTCCATCTTTAGAGGCAAGTAATAATCGGGTTCTTCTCTTATCTTATCAAGAAATAACCTAGCTATTACTGGGACCTTAAACATATCACACTTTCCATTAGGTATGCATATATGCTTGCTCGTGTAGACTGTAATCCTCCAAAACGACTCATTATGAAGACAAGCAGCATACACTTTCCACATACATTTCCCCTTAGCACCAATACACTTAAAACCGATTCTATCTTTATCGTACCTGTATTGTTTCAGATTATGACCTGTTGCGAGTGCATAGTCAGTCACACACTCCTTAAATGCGATTCCATTGTAGAACTTTTGCCCTTTATACATTGTGCCATCACCACAAGCGATGGGTGTCTCCCTTCTCGCCGCACCACCACGAGCACGTTCTTCAGCCTCGTCGTCACTTTCTGGGTACACGTTGTGACGAATCGATTCCTCCGCTTCTGTAAAGTATGTCACGATCTTTTCGATATGAAATTCATCTTGATCCTCAGCTTCTGCGTCGAAATCAACTTCAATAGGTGGATTAGGAACAGATATTAACGCCATCGGAACCACTAAGAGAGAAGAAACGAGAAGAAGAAAGAAGATACGATTTAGGGTTATGAGGTTCTAGGGTTCGTCGAGAAAGGGGGAAAACGATTTGGGGATTTTCTGATTTTTAGGTTTGTTTAGGTTTAGTTTTGTAATCGGGTTGTAATCGGGTTATAATCCGGTTTAATATGGTCTAATTGGATTAATAAGGTTCGTTCGTCGGTTAATCAAACCAGTAAACCGTAAAAACCAAATCGATGGGAAAATAGATGCGAAGTTTAAGTCCGATGGGGAAATAGAAATTTAAGTATGAAATCGAGGGGAAATAGACGGAGAATGAAAGTCCGAGGGAACTAGAGTAAGAGGTTGAAGATCGATGTGGAACCAGTACGATATGATAGTTCCGAGGGGGAAATAGTACGTCTATCCTGTTTGTACACAAGGTGAACCGATTTGAGAACTGGTTCGAACCGGATATTGATCGTTTTGATTTGCATTAATTTTTATTTTGTAGACATTTTGGTTTAAGTGATGAACCGAATTGAAATTGAATCTCTCATGGTTGTGTTTTTATTTATTTTGGAAAGACTTTTCTAGTACTAAATTTGTTGATTTCTGCTACTAAAAACACCATAGCCGAAAAACTGAACCGATCCAACCGTAATCGTACCATTCGGTTGGGCGTAATTTTATCTGATTTAGTCGGTTAACATGGGTTTTAGTGGTTTAGTAAATAAAGTTAATAAACCCTAGATTTCTTCTTCTTCTTCAACATCCTCCTCGGGCCTCTTCCTCAATCTCTTTAAGCTCTGCAAAACTGTGAAAAACCCTAATTTGAATCTCTCGTTCGCAAGTATCATCAATGGGTAAAAACAACAAGAAAGAGAGGAAAGATGGAGAAGAAAAATCTACACACTCTGCCGCCACTGTTTGCGTTTCTGGCTTGCCGTATTCCATCACCAATGCTCAGGTACCTTCTTCCTCGCTCTCTCTCTCCCTCCCTCTCTCTCTCTCTATGTATATATAGATATATGTATTCATTGCCTTGGGTTTAGGTTAGAGTTTGTGAATTATTATTTTTCTACGAATTGTTTCAGCTTGAAGAAGCCTTTAGTGAAGTTGGTCCCGTCAGGCGTTGCTTTCTCGTCACAAATAAAGGTGAGTGAATTTGTGGTCACAGTTGAAATTGAAGTTAACATGGCTTATATCTATCAAGGAGCTAACATGATCTTTTCTATTTATACAGGATCAAAAGAACACCGCGGCTTTGCTTTTGTTGTATTGTAAGCTTAAGTCCACTTGTTGAAACTAATTTCTTACTGGAAAAAAGTTATATTGGTTCTTACAATCCCAAGTTTCTTCTTCCCTTTGCAGTGCTTTACCAGAGGATGTTAAGCGTGCTATTGAGTTGAAGAATGGTTCTACTGTTGGAGGACGTAGGATTACTGTTAAACAGGCCACACCTCGCCCTTCTCTTCCAGAGCGTCGTATAAAAGCAGCTGAAGGTTGGTGTTTGGAATCTTAAGAGTTACGATTTTTATTCTTTGACATCAATTTTCTTGTGCTAAATTTCTTGTATTATTCTTTTGTCGAATTAGGTACCTCTTTACCTGATAATTCCCAGGCACAGAGTGACAAGGGCACTTTGATCCCCGAGACTGACAAGAAAGGTATATGCTTGCCTTGATTTGGTTTTGCAGTCTTGAGTAAGTTGGTTTGGTTATCGTTACTCATTAAGTTTGTATTTGCATCAGTTCTTCCACCCGAAGAAAAGGTAGATAAACCAATTAAGCGCAAAAAAGAAGAGAAGCCAATTGAGCGCAAGAAAGAAGAGAAGCCAATTGAGCGCAAAAAAGAAGAGAAGCCAATTGAGCGCCAAAAAGTAGAGAAGCCATTTGAGCGCAAAAGCAAAACGAAGCTTCATGTTGATTTACCGGATAAAGAAACATGTTCAGACAAGCAAAGGTATGATTTAATAACAATGTACTGACTTTTGTTATAGAGATATATACTGAATGAATTTATAATAGCCTGTGTAAGGAAGACTAAACATAATATTCTATATGCATAATCAAAACTGCGTCTCTCATTTTTTCTGCTTATATATTTGTTCTCTTTTTCTATATGGTGAAGAGTTGCAAGAACTGTAATCTTTGGTGGCCTTGTTAATCCTGAGATGGCAGAGGTAGTCCATAGTCGTGTCAAAGAGATTGGCACTGTGTGCTCTGTCAGATATCCCCTCCCCAAAGAAGAGCTCCAACAAAATGGTAAGAATAATGTAAAAATAAAGGGGACATGCCTGCTTGCATACCCCAACCAATAATTCTTAGTTACATGGTTTTAATTTGGTAAATGATGATAATATCTAAGTAAAGTGTCAAGTTATTGTTCAGAGCTGCTTGATCTATGAATCTGTGTAGCAGATAACGATATTGTTATTCTAGGCACGGCACAAAATGCCTAGTCTCAATGAGCACTATTGGGACATGAATCTCCATTCATTATGAGATGAAATTAGCTATAACAGGTTTCGTAAGATGTCTGGGAAGAGATTACGTATGAAGTGTAAACTGCATTGTTTGCTAGTCCAGGTTTATAGGGTTTACTTTTGAAATATTGCTGTAGGAATGAATCTCCTGCTCATGGTTCCATTATTAAGTTTTTGTTTGGTGTTGGTTGCCTCACTTATCTTTATCTTGAAGCTGAATTCTGGTTTGTTACTTGATATCTTTACCTAACTACATATAATTAAAGCCTGTGTGCGCATACCTTTTCTAGTATCTGAATAAATTTTGCAAGATGTTCCATCCACGTGTTAGTTACTACTGTGGGCATGTAACTATAACCTTCTTTGGTTTCTTCTAAGAACATGCCAGACTTTGTGCTCATGATGCATTTATTAAGCGTCAGAACTATAACTTTTCCAGGTCTTGCCCAAGACGGATGCAGGGTAGAAGCATCGGCTGTTCTCTTTACGAGTGTCAAATCTGCTTGTGCTGCGGTTGCAAAATTACATCAAACTGAGATAAAGGGAAATATCATTTGGGCTCGTCAGCTTGGTGGTGAGGTGAACATCATTGCTTTTGACCATTGTATTTCTGTCGAGTAGTTAACTGATAAGCATGTGAATCAGTTCATAATTTATTGGTATTTTTTTGATGCAGGGTTCAAAGGCTCAGAAGTGGAAACTAATTATCCGAAATCTTCCTTTCATGGTTTTTAAAACTCGATTTTTTTTTTTGTTAGCTACAATCTCATATATAAATTCGTTGCTTTTCTCATGGAGTTTTTGAAATTTGCAGGCTACGCCTAGAGATATTAAGGAGGTCTTTTCAGCAGAAGGGTTTGTCTGGGATGTTTTTATTCCTAAAAATTTTGAAACTGGGTATGTTCTAATTCGCCTGAGTGATTTTCTTGATTATGAATAAATCACTGTATATTATTCTCATTTGGTGTAATATTTTGGCAGGCTACCTAAGGGTTTTGCATTTGTCAAATTCACGTGTAAGAAAGATGCAGAGAGTGTAAGATCTTGAAACATGGGTATCTTAATTTGGTTATCCTCCATTTGGATCACTTGTCTTAATTATTTTTGCATCTTCAGGCGATTCAAAAGTTCAATGGGTACATGTTTAGTAAAAGGCCGATAGCTGTAGACTGGGCTGTACCTAAGAATCTTTACAACGGTGCTGCTGATGCCACTACTGCTTCAGCAAATGGTATGTTACCGTATATATATTTTTTTATCGCTGGGGTTTTTTAATAACTATAATTATTAAAAACTTCTTGTACTCAACCTTGGCAGGTGACAAAGAAGGAAGTGACGGGGACAGTGATAACAGTAGTGTTGATTTGGAGGAGGTTGATGATGCTGTAGAAAGCCACCCACCTTCAGGAGATGATACTGATGATGATGATGATGATGAGGAGGACGGCAGTAGCAAACTGAGTGAATCAGATGCACTGGAGAGAGATGTTGGGGCCGATGTGAATTTTGAAGAGGAAGCAGATGTTGCGAGAAAGGTTCTTAAGAACTTGCTTGCGTCTTCAAAAGATTCTATTTCTCCTGATGTAGATACAGAGGACGCAGATAAAAGCAAACTTAGAAATTCAACAACTAAGCCAGTCGCTGACTCTTCTGGTGTCTCTGAACCTTTGGAATCTGGTAAAACGAAAGTGGTGGCTCCTAAAGAAAGGCAGGAAAATGATGATTTTGAGAGAACGTTATTTATAAGAAACCTCCCATTTGATGTTACTAAGGAAGAAGTCAAACAGAGGTTTGCTGTATTTGGGGAAGTTGAATCTTTATTCCTGGTTCTCCACAAGGTCACAAAGTATGCATCCTGATATGCTTTGATATTCGTTAAATCATAAAAAAAAATCTTCAAGCTCTAATAAACCCAAAGCCTCACCATTTTTTCTCTGTATGTGTTTTCTTTCTCAGGCGGCCAGAAGGGACTGCTTTTCTCAAGTTCAAAACAGCAGATGCGTCAGTTGCAGCCATTTCAGCTGCTAATACTCCCTCAGGTGTAGGTGTCCTTCTTAAAGGCAGACAACTGAACATTATGAGAGCTGTGGGTAAGAAAGCTGCACAGGACATAGAGCTCAAAAAGACCGAGGAGAAGAATCTTGACCATCGGAATCTTTATCTTGCTAAGGTACACCACCGTTCACACCTTTGTCAGTCCGCAAAAATCTCTGGAAATCCTAATCTCCGCATGCTGTTCCAACACGCACTGATATTTCGTTTTTAATTCCACAGGAAGGTCAGATCCTTGATGGTACACCTGCTGCGGAGGGTGTGTCTGCGGAAGATATGGACAGGCGACGAAGGTAAATAATTTCTTACCCTATCATATATGCATGTTACTGTCTAGTGATTTGGGATGAGAGAAGAGTGAGCATGTGATTATCCTCGCAGATTGCATGAAAACAAGATGAAAAAGCTTCAGTCTCCTAACTTCCATGTATCTCGAACAAGGCTTGTGATCTATAATTTGCCCAAGTCCATGAATCCAAAGCAATTACACAAGCTCTTAGTTAATGCTGTTACCTCACGAGCTACAAAGCAGAATCCGTCTATTCGACAGGTCAGCTCTTCGCCGTTGTGCTACAATTCAAACACAGTTCTATAATCTGAACCTAGTTTCTTTGTTTTCTACGCAGATCAAGTTCTTACAGAATGAAAAGAAGGGTAAAGTTGATACTAAGAACTACTCCCGTGGTGTTGCCTTTGTCGAGTTCACGGAGCATGAACATGCTCTTGTAGCACTGAGAGTACTTAACAACAATCCTGGTAATTGATCTTGCTGGAACCATTTTTCCATTAAACTTCAAGTACTTTTTTTTGAACGGTTTGCAATTTGATGATTGTTATCGCACCTATCGAAGTAAGATGAGACGAATATCATATTATTTTGTTATTTCTGCAGAGACATTTGGTCCTCAACACCGCCCTGTTATAGAATTTGCTGTTGATAACGTCCAGAAGCTTAAGATACGAGAAGCTAAGCAGCAGCAGTTTCAGCAACGGGATAAACACAACGAATCTGAGCAGCAGCAACGCGATAAACACAACGAATCTGAGCAGCAGCAGTCGAATGGTGAAGCAGAGGCACCTGACAATAGATACAAAAGAAAAACGAGGGAATGGGATAACACTGGTCCAAGGAAAGAGAATGGAACCAGGTTTAAGAAGGGACCTGTGCGCCCACGTGAAGAGGGTAAAGAAGAAGCAAAATCCAATATAGCAGTAAAAGGTGATGCAGCAGAAGAGAAGAAGAGACCTAATATACGCACACAGGAAAAACCGTCTTCAAACCAGAAAGGGCAAAGGATGAGGCAGAAAGAGGCAAATGAGAAACCAAATCAGAAGAATTCCAAAGATATGAGCGATGATGTACCAAGAAAGAGGAAGCTTGGGGAGATCAGAGGTGAAGAGAGTAGAAATGGGCAGAGGAAGAAGAATAAGAAGCAAGGTGAAGGTCAAGGTGGTGCAGAGGAAGGTGACAAACTTGATATGTTGGTTGCGATATACAAGTCAAAGTTTTCCCAGACCTCAGCCAAAACGGGCCCACAAAAACCACTCAGGAGATGGTTCGAATCTTGAGATTTCTTGAATCATCAAATGTCAGTTTTGATCTTCTTAAGTTTCATCTGTACCTTTCTTTTTCTTTATTCTGTCTGAGAAATCTCCAAACACGTCGTCCTTCTTGTTATGTATTCGTATCCTTACAAACTAGACCGGATCAGAATCTTAAAGAGATCAGGATTTATTTTGTTGAACTGGATGGTTTGATCAGCAAATTTATAGCATGTAGCCTTGTAACGACAGTTCATAACCTAACTCCCCAAGGTTTCGTGGGTGTGTGCCAACTTCTCTTATTCTTCTCTGTTGACCATAATTTGAAAAAACTGATAATGGATCATGTTAGGGTTTTGTTCTGTGTTTCTCTTCTCTTTGCGTTCGTCTCTGTTTCTCTTTGCGGGGACGGAGAAGACGTATTGATCCGGCAAGTGGTTGACGATGCAGCGGAGGAGCCGAAAGTTTTGTCATCGGAGGACCATTTTACTCTCTTCAAGAAGAAATTCGGAAAGGTCTACGCTTCTCACGAGGAGCATCAGTACAGGTTCTCTGTTATCAAATCTAATCTACGGCGAGCGATGCGTCACCAGAAATTGGATCCTGATGCTCATCACGGCGTCACGCGGTTTTCTGATCTGACTCGTTCTGAGTTTTGGAGGAAGCATTTAGGGGTTAAAGGTGGGTTTAAGCTTCCTAAACACGCTAATGAAGCTCCCATGAATGGTTTTCTCAATGGAACTGGACAATATATAATATGATCCATTGTTTGTTAGCGATCTTGTGGATCTTGCTGGAGTTTTAGCACTACAGGTGCCCTTGAAGGTGCTCATTTCCTCGCTACTGGCAAATCGTTAGTCTAAGTGAACAACAGCTCGTCGACTGTGATCACGAGGTATGAATCAGTCTCCTCTCTTGCTTATCTTTAGAAGAGTTACGTAGTGGAGTTCATAATCTCTCATGTGTCTTATGAACTTGCTTGTTTGTTATCTTGCAGTGTGATCCAGAAGCAGCAGGTTCATGTGACTCTGGTTGCAACGGTGGGTTAATGCAGTATGAACAATGTCTTTGAGTACACGCTCAAAACCGGAGGGCTTATGCGAGAGGAAGATTATCCTTACAACGGCACTGATGGAGGGAGGTGTCAGTTAGACAGGTCTAAGATCGTGGCCTTGGTCTCCAACTTCAGTGTTGTCTCTATGAACGTAGATCAAATAGCTGCAAACCTTGTCAAAAACGGTCCTCTAGCTGTGGGCATCAACGCAGCTTACATGCAAACCTACATTGGAGGAGTGTCGTGCCCTTACATATGCTAGAGGCAGCGGCTCAACCACGGTGTGCTGTTGGTTGGTTATGGCTCGGCAAGTTTCAAGGCAAAACCGTATTGGATCATCAAGAACTCCTGGGGTGAATCTTGGGGTGAGAATGGTTTCTACAAGATTTGTAAAGGTCGTAACGTTTGCGGCGTTGACAGTTTGGTGTCCACTGTCACTGCTGCTGCCACTTGATGAGCTTTTTCATTATTCTGTTCTTGCTCTCTCTACTGCAATGCTATATTAATTTTAAAATCTTTACATAAAATTAACTAAAACACATTTCTTGGTGAATCCGAAACAGCTTAATAGTTCAAATAACATTACATGACTTGTCTTATTATTTAGAATTCCAAAAGCAAAAGAAAAAGAAGAAAAAAAAAAACAGAGCAATTCAGTTCACATAATTCAGAAATGATCAGAGCAATTCAGTCTTTCTGCTCATTTGACATATTAATTAAGGTAAATAGCCTAATAGGTTTGGTAGAAACCAAACTCTTCGAAGTCAACATCACCATCATCGCCACCATCATCGCCACCATCATCGTCATCGTCTTCGTCCTCGTCCTCGTCTTCATCTTCATCTTCTTCATCTTCTTCATTAAAATCATCATAGTAACTGTCAACGCAACCAGAAGGGCATTCTCGTTGGAAAATCTTCCATTCGACCCCACAATCATAGCAAAACTCATAATGACATCTACTACAAAAAAAAAAGAAGACATTGTTAAATAATAGTATATATATGAAGTAGCTAATTAATCGGATTCTATTTATATCCATACTTGCACTTGACTTTGATGCGGCCTCCAAAGCGTTCAATAAAGAGCCTGCACTTGACGCATTGACGCCACATATTCTTCTTTGCCAGAGAATTGAGCTTCATTTTATTAGCAAGAGTTTCAGGGGGAAGGTTCTTGTAATCAACACAGGACAAACCAGAATGCGATGGTACTTTGCAATCAATGCAAAAGAGTCCAGAGCATTTAACACAAGCACGAACACTGAACGGGTGGCCTTGAATGGGAACAAGATTGGTTCTGGCCATCACCGTTGAGCAGCTTGGGTATGGGCAACAGATTCTCTCTGCAGCGGGAATCAAGTCCTCTTTCATCCTTTGTTTCCACAGCCCCTCCAGTTTTGGTGTGAACAACATGAGCCATCTTCCAAGGGTGAGCTTAGACATGCATCCATGCTCAAGGCATGTGGGGAAGACTCCGCTGAGCAGCTTCACTTCCACATACCTTTTTACGCAGGTAAAGCAGTGACGGTGACCACAGTTGTTAGTAAATAACATGAGGTTGTCAGCATCATCATAACAAATCGGACAAGTTACTACTCCCCGTGCTGCCTCCACATCAGCGTTGCTGCTGATTTGAGAAGCTATCACATCTCTTGCAAGTCTATAAGCAAACTTAACATCATTTGGTGCAACCAAGACAATCTCACTTGAAGCCAGTTGCTCTTTGTATTGTATGAATTCTCCCACGAGATCCTCCATCGTTTGCGTACAAGGATCCCCTCTACCAGTTATCTGCAATGAAAATTATCAGATACCAAAGCCAATAATTTAGTTCATTCTAGTTCTCATTTACAATCAAATTGTTTGGGACTATATATAAACTCTACCAATCTCTCCAAATGCAATTAGTTACTAAACGTAAGTCAGCGGTAGGAAAGTTAGTTGTACCAAAAAAAATTGGTGAAAGAGAATATGGTATTATAATAAATAAAAAGGTCATTTTACCTCTGCCCATGCTATCAAATCAAACAAGTATTGAAACATAAGGTAGATCAATTGATGAATTTTATTCAAACAATATATCTCTAAAGCAAGATTAAAAAAAAAAAAAAAAAAGAAGCAAACATTAGCTACCATTCAGGCTATTTTAGCCTCATTAATTCTTAAACTAACCAATAAAAATAACAGAGAAAAGAAACACTTACCAATTGGTAAATTTGATGGTCATCACAATAAATCACCAAATTTTTTATCCCCAATTGAACTGAGTGATTTATGCCACAAATTGCTCCTAGAATCTCTACTCGGCTGAGAATCTTGGTGTCGTCCACCGGTTCCTTCATTTCATACAACAAACTATCCGCATCATCGCAGATCGCAATTCCAGTACCAGCAAATACCATCTTTTCATTATCCGTCGTCGTTTTATCACTCACCAAACCTTTGAAGTACAATCTGTAAACTGCACTATCATCAAATTTTTTTGTCGTACAGATAGATTCGCTGAACTCAGAACTACCCTCGCCCTTAAGGTTTGGGATATCTTCGGTTATCATAGAATCTATCCGTCGTTTTTTGAAAATCGAAGAATCTAAACCACGTCTTTCCATGATTGTTTAATCTCCGAAGAATCTCCACAAAATCTTATTATATATATAGATGAAGAGAGTGGGATCCAGGCGGAGCTTACAAAGTTGTGAAAGAAACTTTCATAGATTGTTACTGTAGCGTTACAAGGAAAGATTAAGCTGTGGGTCTGATTGGCATGACTATTCATAAATGTATAGTTTGACTGAGATTTTTTATCATATTTGATACTGTGAACATTAATTATTTTTAATCTTTTATTTTCTTGTCAGCATTTATTTTTATAAAGTCGACAAAACAAAAATTTAAAGCAAATTTAACTTTAAGACTATTATTTTGTTTTCTTTTAAAGGTACGTCTTTTTGCAAAATTAGCTATTTTGAAAAAATTATTAAATATATAGCATCATAGTGGGAAAAATGAAATATATAACACGTGTATATTAGAAAATGTCTAATTAAGCCTTCTCTTGAAAGCATGAAAGAGAATTATATTTGTGAGTCAGAACTGATTGACCGTGTCATCCTTCCTCTAGATTCGTTCTTCCCACTAATTTCGTTAGACTCTTTCGCTGAAAACTTCACACAAAGACGTAGCTGATCCATTTTTCATAGGTTAAGAAAACATTGCAACTGTTGATCAGTAGAAACATAAACTGGTGGAGTATCTTGCGATATATGTTTCATAGTCTTGTTCGAGATCATGTAGCTCAACTTTAGCTGATGGCTGAACGCGTTCAATCCGTATTCATCAAGAACTAACTTCACAAACTTGTCGTGCGTTGTTTCCGCATCAATCTGCACAACTCTACACCCTCTATCGTAGATGTTAAGTACATATTTTTTGTTTCTTTAACCAATTACTGGAAACAATTATTAGTGGAAACGGATCAATCATATATTAGAGCAGGATGAACGAAAATGAAAAAGAATGAGGGAGAAGATAACAAATTGGATGTTCAAAAATAGAGTTATGGATATCTATGTTAATGTGAACAATAAGATGAAGAACATCTAAATCCTTTTTGAACAAGGTGAAGAACAAGACGAGTAGAAAAAAAGACGTTTCATATTTCCTTTGATGATGGTGACATGGAATGATGCATCCAACGTCATTTTTAATTGATGAAGTGGCAAGTAAGCCACCAAAGGAACATGTAAATCAGCCTAATTAAACTAGCCATCAAACAAAACTATAAGACAGTCGCAACATGAGTACTATTACAGTAATTAAAAAACAAAAAAATGGCCGCCAAACTCAGCCGTTTGATGTCGTAACTCAACTGAAACTCTTTAACTCAGTCGTATTGTTTAATAAGTCAGCCGTAAATTCTGGTAATTAATCTTTCGCTAATAAGTCAGCCGTAAAATGACCAATTTTTTTTGTTGATTCAGCTAATTACGTCTGAATTGTTACACTTAACCGTAAATCAGTTGTAACGACATCTTATAAGTAAGCGTCATTAGTAACTAAGCTAGTCGGAGAAAATTAATTCAACCGTGTTGAAGTATTAACTCAGCCAAAATTTGACAAATCAATCATCAGGTAAAATTCTCAGCCGTATTACGATTGGGTTATGCTCGAAATTCTGCCATTTTCTCATAACTCAGACAGATTCCATTAAGTCTGCCGTAACTCCAAGATGGGTTATGCTCGTAAGTCAGCCGTTTGCTCATAACTCCGCCATTTTCCTTAAATCAGCCACAACATACCATAACTCATACGCCATTGCCGCTGTAGCACTTTACAGCTGACTTTTTTTTGTCAACGAAACATTAATTAGAATACGATTTCAAGATTGGTAGCCGAAAACAAAAGAAATGAGTTTACAAAAGAAATTGTAGAAATTAACGATCTAGACGACCGAGCTACACCGTCTGCCTTCAGATTCGAGGAGCGTGAAATCTTGGATAAGGAGAAGAAAGGGAAGGAAGACCAGAGCTAGTGAAAATCGTCTAGAGGTGTAGAGAACGTGGGCCAGTTTTCAGGTGTAGAGAAAGTCTGAGCTTCACCATTACAACACCACCAACCCAAACCTGAATTGAGCTCATAAACTTTCCAAGATCCATATATTTGACAACGGGAACCCTGACCCTTGCTCACCGCAGGAACCTGAGAGTTTAATGGATTAGAGGGGCCGAAAAAGCCTCTTGCCGAGACTGCACCTCCACCCATAATAATTTTTTACCGATAGACTGAGTAATTAAGTCAACTGGCTCCAGCTGTATGCCTTTAAAACCCTACTTATTCCTATCTTTCCAAAGCGATCATAATATCTAGGGTAACTGATGAAGAGAATCTGCATGTCATGAAGGAGAAATTCCTCTCCAGTAGATACAATCCAAAGTGGAATACATAAAGAAAGCCTTATGGTAAAATCTGGATCGGAGACAAGTCTCAAATTTGACGTGAGCGTGAATACTCAAAAAGAGCATAGTTAAATGTCTCACTCGCTATTACAACTGAGTTAATTGTCTCACTCAGATTCTGGTGTGGCTACACGTTTTTTTCTGAGGTGGAATTAAAAAGTAATAGCTTTTCTCGTAATTACTTTTTTTTTCTATAACCTGTAACAACGGCACGTTGGGTATGAAAAATATATCTAAAATGTGATAGTAATAATAAAAAATTATGGTTATATTACCTAATTTTTATAACATCAGAATAACTTTCCCATAATTAAATTCATTGAGAAAGTTTTGATATGCCTTCAGGATTTCTTAAAATACTAAGGTGTCGACTGGTTCCCCCGTTACCTCCCGCAAACGCTGCGTTTGCGGATGGTAGCGGTTGCTAGCGATTGGCTCTAATCACACAAACCTCTTCTAATCGCTCCCAGCCGCTCTCATTCGCTCCCAACCACTGAATTTCAAAAGATGCTTCCCGCAAGCGTTTGCGGTTGCGGACGTTTGCGTTTGGAATTTTTTTTTTTTTTTGAAAAACTTGAAACAAATCAATGATAATGAAATATTTTTTATATATATCTTTTAACTAACTATTTTATTCATTAAGGATGGGAAAAATGAACTACGAATACGATTGAGAATATTAGAAAATAAACAATTGGAAGAAAATAAGATTTCAATAACCCCAAAAACTTGATGTAAATTTAATGGCACGTCGCACATAAGTTCAAAAAAATCTAAATAAATATAACATTTCATCAGAAATTTAAGAAAATAAGATTATTTGCGAAAAATATAAAAACAAATCACGAGTGACTCTTCTCAACTAGAGCTTGATCATAACTACTGATGCAAATACCACCCCACAGAACTTATTGAGTGTGGGATTTAAGAAAGAAGATCTACGATCTAAAACATATGTTTAGTCATTTATCAAATTACTTGATTAAAGTTTTGGTAAAAAGTCAAATGCATAAAGTAATAAGTATTTCACTATGAAATTTTTTTGTTTTTTAAATAATTATTTTAGTATTTTTAATGAATTTTAACTATAAATCAAGATTAATAAAATTTTTGATATTTTAAAATATTTATATAATTATATATCACATTTATTTATGTTTCAACCGCTATTGCACCCGCTGGTCAACCAGTCGTAAACCTCCCGCAAACGCACCAATTTTAAACCGCTAAACCAATCGTTCAAAACGCTTAAGAAAGCTTGAAACCGCAATCGCCCGCTTCCGTAATCTCCCGCAACCGCAACCGCAGCGTTTAAACCAGTCAAACCCTAATGTGGCTTTTGAAATTAGTGTTGGTCATGTCAAAAACGGCATGGTTCCACATAAACATGGGCTATAGAAAAATATAAATATATTTTCGCGTGAAGCTTTCACGTTACATTCTTTTGTAAAATACTAATGTGGCTTTATGTCTCCACTCTGTTATATGTTATATGTTAACTCGTATAACCGTGTCGTGCGTTATGTCTCCACTCTGATCTCTCCGATTACACTCGTACACATCTGAATGCCTTGAGAAAAAAAGAGACAACTATTCGCCTAAAACTTGATTTTCTCCTCCAATGCCTCGAATTTGTTCACGATTGGGAAAGATTTTTAAGTTCTAGTCGTTGTTTATGTTTGAAAATGATGCTCTAATAAAACTATTATGTCCTCAATTAACTAACTTAGCTATGTAATGAATTTCATTATCTTTATAACTTTAACTCGGATATCAAACGTTCATAACCCAGTCATACCTTTTTTTTCTTCTTCTCATTACTTGGTGTCGATTGATTCTCGACAAATTTTAAATTTTCCATTAATACGTAACGAAAATAGTGATCTGTGCATAACAAACATGAGTAAGACATTAACAAAATAAAATTTGTTTCATCTTTTTAGGATCAATTCCCCTTAAAGAGCAATACTCTTTATCCTGCAAGAAAATAAGTGAAATGTACCTATTTGTAATTCTATATAAGGTCGACCACATAACACCAGCTTATTTTTCCCACAAACAAATCACAACAACAAATGGGTACTTTACCTTTAAACAATCCCATTTCCTCCCCCTCCCCTTTTCTCTTTTTTTTTTCTAATATTATTTTCACCAATTTTCCCCCCACAAAGGTAAATAAATTCAATATAACCTTCTAACAAGGAAAAAAGGGGAAGAGAAAAACATCCAAGTTTCTTTACTTAAATTAATAGAGAAAACAAAAAAATGATTAGAGAAGGAACTCAGAATCCTTCCCCATACCTTTTATATATATGCACACGCAGATCGAAGAAGGCATTTCCGGAGATTCAGAACATCAATCACTCCTCTTCGTTTGCGACGAGAGTGAAAGTGAAAGGAGCAAACTTGTAACCATCACCTTCGTAGAACTTGTTCTGGTACTCCACCCAGTGAAGACGCAGCGCGTGAAGGAACGCACTCAATGTCTCCATCACAAGAAGCACTCCCACAGTTGCAAAGATGAAGACGAGGATTCCAATGATCAGGATAAATATATTGTTGAAACTGTTGAAATGAGAGAGATTGTGTTATCAACACTTTCTACAGCGTAATAGTTGACATTTGCAGAGACAGGTTAAAAAATTTGTAATTGCATTTGCTTACCCCCAAGCCATAAGGAGGACCTTCTCGTAGAAAACTGACGACAACTCAGAGTGGGCGAGACTGGATAAGAATGCCAACAAAGCATAGAGATTAGCCATGACATATGCTGATATGCAAGAAGTCAGAAACTAATAATTCAACATTAAACCATCAAAGAACCAATGGACTCAAAACAGAATTGTACTGCACGATGATAGTGACAAGTGCTAGTTTTCATAGGACTTCTGTTAGATGACAATCAGTACTATTTAGTATCTTTGGAAGTTGTAGTTTGTACCTGAGGGCCCAAAGACGAAGATAAGAAGCAGTGTTGGAAACAGCTCCAAGCACAAACTCAATGGTGTGAATGAGTTGGTGCACAAAGATTTCGCTGAATTCAAACTCTTCGTGTCCATGTCCTCCCCCATTTGTTTCTACTTGAAGACTCTCATCTGTTTCATCAAGCTGTGCATATGACTGACCTTGATGTCTCTGGGAAAAAGCAAAAATCACCTTTCGGTAATGGTCAGCACATATTTCAATAAAAGAAGCTTTTAAGGAAATCAACAAGGAAAGGGACTCACAGCTTCATGTTGTTTCTTCAGGATGAACGGCTTTGGCAGCAACATCCAGGGAACAGAAACCAGAGCCAGAAAGAGGAATGTGAGCTGTAATAGACAAGGTACGTATTAGATGAGACTAAAGCATCTGATTTTTGACATAGAGAGTGCAAAGTTAGGTATCAATGCGAACCTGTACTAGTTTCTGGTTAGGGAAAAGCTGATTCTCTCCTAAATCATCCATAGGGCTCAGAAACATGTAGATCATTACGTGGTATAAATCTGCCTGAGAACCAGTGCACCACTTAATGATGATGAGGACCGAAAGATAGCCAAACAAGCAGTTCAAGAATATCATCTGGGGAACGAACTGGAACCTGAAACCATGTAATATCAGAGACTTAACTACAGTTAAGACCCTTTATTTCCTAGGGAGTGGATCAACGAACTGGGAGGAGTACCTAATGATCAGGGAAGAGAATTGAAGACTCACCATACGTTAACAGCACTTTTGAAGAATTTTGCATTAAAGAAGCTCATTATGATTCCTAGGTTCATTTGTGCAACTCCAAGAAGAATCGACATTTTCATTTTAAGCGAATTCAGGAATGGTAGCTCACTGCGGGTACCATGCCACACAGGATCCACACCAAATGGATAAGTGTCTCGGGTTTTGATAAGACCAATTGTAGTAGCCTCACTGAACAAGAGAGCAGAAGGCAGAAACTCAGAATCTTATAGATATTCCGCTAATGCAAAAGGGGTTAGAGAACAAGTTGACATACCTGCAAGAAACATCACGGCATTCGTATGCTGAGCTGGCAAACAATGGATATGGTATAGAGAAGAACTCGTTGTAGATTAAACCAGTGTATATTGAGAAGAGTGACATCATAAAAATAACGTAACGACCACCAAAAGCCATTTCCATAATATCCCCAAGTTTCTGTTGTCAAAAAGCAAGGATTGATGGGTTAGCATCAAGAACTTGCAAGAAAGACAAACATTGACGACTAATTAAAGTAACAACTCTCAAGTGAATTTTGTTTAACTTGACATTTGCACAAAAGTCTTGATACATCAACATACAACAAAACCAATTTGCGGGTTTTGCTGAAACAGATACCAATCTTATACTGTGCTCAGTCGGAAAATAGATGCAGTCAATTAAGGATATTACCTGGCTGGAAAGTTTCTTTTCTCTCAATATTAAATACATAGTTGCAAGCAGCAGGCAGATTCCATGACCCCAGTCACCAAACATAACAGCAAACAGGAAGGGGAAGGTAACAATTGTGAAGACACTAGGATTGGCCTCTTGATATTTCGCCACACTGCAATGTAGTGATCAACGAAGATCCATGGAATTCACGAGACGAACACATGAGAAAATTCATGGACATTGCATGAGAGAAAAAATAAAGAAACAAGAAAGGTTGTTTCTACCAACTGAATTGATAATTGAAAACACAGCTAATAGAAATATTCAGGGGTATTCCATATTGAGTAAAAAACGGACGCTTATACAAATCAGAAACAGTTGAAACCAAAACATAATTTTATATCTTAACGAGTGTATAAGAGGCAAAATCATATTACTCAAGTATCCACTAATCCTAAGAATATGCTAGTTATTATCAATCCAATTTCCGATTTCCTCTTTCCTAAACAGCAGATGAAGTTCCAGAAAAGATGCTTACCCGTATGCATCAACAATTTCCTGAAAAGCTGTAGTAAATTTGTTTGTGCGGAAAAAAGTCGGAGGCATCTCTTTGGTCCTCAGGACTTGGAAAATTGATCCAACTTGAGAATTAGAGTCAACCGCAGCACGCTGCAACGCATCTTGAAGCTGCAGGTGCAAAACTTTAAACTCACTGTGGCACGAGTAAATATGCAATAATTTTAACTATATGCAAGTAAAGTAACTCACTTCTGTTGCAGCAAAGACAGGACTCCAGCCTTCACCCACAAGGCACTTCTTAGTCACATCAAGACTAAGCATGTTCAAGGTGTGATAGATGGCTTTTTCTTTGCGAACCTGCGTAGGTAAAGATTTGTGATGATAACTGATATTACCTAACACTGATATTGAGCACCATTGGCACTCTACTAGCGAAAACAAAGCTCCATATAAGATAATACCTTGAGGTTCCATTGCTCAAATTTTTCTCCGATGGTCTCCAAAAGAATGTTGCGGTGACCCAACCCAGCAGCTATGGTAGTTTTAAGTTCTGATAACCGACCTGAAACCTGAAACAGTATGAGAAAACTAAACAAGGTTAATAGTTTCTGGGGATATACTATCATCAATATAGTGAAACGTGAAATCAGATAAATCACTGGCTTAAGATGCACTCTCACATGGATGCTAACCATGTGTGCACAAACATATTCCACCCAAATAAAGCTCCCAAATTAACATGGACCACAAAAAAGGTACAAGGAAGGTCCATAACATGCTTTTCTCCTCCTTAACAAAAAAAACTCTCTGAGACCTATTAACCGCTACTCCCAAGATATACAGCAACTGTTCAACTTTAGAAACGCTGGCCTTCCCATCACAAGGTACTACTGCGAGGATATAATCCACAATGACTATAAACTAAAATTAGTATATACAACCCCCAATAAGCATTATGCAGAGGAATTATATATAAATCCATCGTTAACTGTTGGTTATTATACAAAACAATTGACTAAAGCTTTATATGGCGATCATCTATAACTCATGCCCAGAAATAAAGCTAAAAGTTGTACAGATAAATGGACAGAAATATATGACTAATGATAGACAGAAGAAAAATAGTGGAACCCCTCATATACCATAAGAATAAGAATATACATACCTCAGTCATCATTTGAGCTTGTCTGCCCAGGTCTTCGCTGAAAGGATAGCGATTGGCCCCAAAAGCTTCACATATCTTAAGAATTTTGCTTTTTGCTCTTTCCCCAGAAAAGAAGACAACAAATACATTTTTCTCAGCCTGTAACATTATTTTAGATAAAGTCAACTCCTGGCAGAGGCAATCAGAATGAGTATATTTTTCCAAAGAAAACAGGATTCCATGTAGAACAATACTTTGTCTAAGTAGATCGGCAAAAGAAAGATAAAACCATAGAGGCAGTTTAAATGACGTATAATAGCATGTGCATATGAGGAACGTAGAAAGTACATAAAGAATTTAGAATTTTAATCTGCATGCGCCTATGAGGAAACAGACATTTTAAACTGTAAGAAAGGCTGCACTTTCTATGCTTAAGAGAACCTACGAGCAGAACAGAAGCAGCTAACCTTCTCCCCAGAGTTGGGATCAACAACGGACTCCTCAATGACAGACTGTCGTATGAAGATGTTTCCCCTAGTTGCACGAAATAGGATCCTCTCGAACACCATGGACTTTTCACGAGGCACTAGCCCAGTGAGGAATCCAAGCTTTACTTGCTTTGTTGGATCAACAGACTTCTCCTGTTAAAAGGGAGAGTTTGTAAGGCTATTTTGAGAAAACAAAACTCGACGAAGAAAAACAGTCGCAGCTTTCATACTTCCTGCAACAAAGGAGCCTCAAGGAGGTCTTCACCAGCTTCGTGTGTTTCTATCTCACTCTGTTGCGCGGTAGCACTTCTATGGGCTGAAGCAAAAAACTCACCAGCCTAAAAACAATAACATCCACGTGAATATAGCACGAGATGCACATCCAACGCTATAACCATAATAGAGTAAATATGCATTTTGCACTATAGAAGACCCTTTACACTCACTAAAACACTGTGGAACAAACATTATATATATAGTGTGGTGGCATTAGTATCTACTTTTATCCTCAGGAAAATATATTTACAGAACCAGAAAACTGTCAAACGAGTTTAAATCCAAGTAAGAAAAATATCGGACTCTACATGTAAGGCGGCAAAAAATGTGATTTAAGTAGAATGAAAAGACATTACCTTCTGAAGAACAAGCTTGTACTCCACAAGTTCATTATAAGACCGCTGCAACTTGTCATTATTAGCATTGATTTCAACAAGCTCAGCTTCTAGCTCTCCAAGCTTTACCTGAATAAAGGAGGAAGAAGAAAAAAGTATAAGCAAGAAGAAACGGGAAGCATAAAGTCCCAAAATAAAATAAAAAAGCAGGCATCTGGATTCGGTTCACCTCTAAATCATCCAAATCAATATCATTTTCTTTGTCTAGGAAATCTTTGGGAGTAACTCCAGCCTTTGACATTTGGTCCTTGAAGAAACGTATCTTTCGTGCCATCTCTCCACATCTTTTTATCTTCATCCATCAACATCAACAACAGAGAGAAAACCAATTTTTACCATTATACGCTATAAAACTTTCTTTCATTTCTTTCTACACAAAAAAAAAAAAAAAAAAAACTTACCTGAGCAGCATAAGTCCGTTGGAATGGGCTCTTGTCAGAATTAAGCTGGAATCAACATCAAAATAGCCATATAAGAAGAACAGAAGATCTCAAATAGTGAAATCGAAGGCCAAAGTTCAAAAGACAATGCTTCAACAGATCAACAACATATTCCAATGATGATAGAACACGCCTACTAAATGAAATCATCAATCAAGGTAGACAGAGATGAATGATCATATAGAGAGAGAGAGAGAGAGAGAGAGAGAGAGAGAGGAAGAGATTAAAAGTGTATAACGTACGTCTTTGAACTGGACGAGACCGAGATCGCCAAGATAAGAGACGGTAAGATGAGCGGATTCCATGGGAACAATGACTTGAACGAGTTGCATAGGCTCGGAACGCATCAGATCCATCGGCGGACAGCAACCACCGTGAGTCTCCGCCATATCTTCGATCGGAATTCCGAATCTCGCGGAGGAGGAAGATCTCTCTCTCTCACAGTGGATCGATGAGCCTAAGGGGGACAGTTTTGATTTTTGAGCGACAGAGAGAGAGGTGATTTTGTTGTCGTCTCGTGTAGTTTGTTACTGCCACGTATTTCTTTTTTTGTATTTTGTTGTTTATTATTATTATTATATGATTATGTTGTCCCAGAGAGAGATGTTGAACCCATATGATTCATGATTTATATTGATCTGGAATTACGTTTTTGTCCTGGTTTACTAAATCTTATTTAAGTATGGGTTATCTTTGTGACGGCCCATATTGAAGTCGGGCTTTTTCGAACATTTCTAGCCCGATAAACATTGTGGTTAGCTAGCACACACAGTAAACAATATGTATTCAACTTTTTGATTTTCGTTACTACGATTAAATTTATCATTATTATTTGATGAAAACAAATTCGTTATAGAGAAATAAAAACTTTGATGGGATTAATTTGAAATTAAAAATATTTAAAATAAAATATGTGTTAACTAATGTTATTTAATAATCTATATTGCAACATCGAGGATGGATCGTATCAACAATTGGACACATTTTATGAATCACAAATTTTGATTTAATCGTCAAGAATAATTAAAATAAAAAAAAAAATTTAATCTTCTCGGAGGTCCTCCATCCAAACCATGTTATATTGTTATGTCTCAAGCAAAGACATCCGATGAGGATCTTAACATCCACAATGATACTCAATTTTTGTTTGTTGATTTTTAATTTATATGGATTGGTCTTTTTATAATACAACCAAGAAATAATAGTATTAATCTATATTGAACTTGTGGGTGGTAGCTTTAGCTTTACCATGCATAGGCTAGGCTACACCATATAGGGTGCGATTCCCATTAACGCCTTTAACTAAATTTAAAACCTTAAGTTTGTTTGTTTACAAATACTTTTTAGGGGGAGCGAATAATTCCAAAAAGCTAATGCTAAAAGGAAATCGCATCTTATTATGTACGATCTCGACACCTGTTTAAGGAAACTTAATTAAGATTGTATATAAAGAAAAAGAATGATTCACGAGTATAAACTATAACACATATAATCGAATCTTTAAAATCATCCAAAGCAAGAACATCTAAGTAAAAAGACACACACACCTAACTTTACTTGCAATCACACTCATATACGACGTAGCCTTTTTTATAAATGCAAAATTGTGAGGCAAGCTTGATTCTTCTCATCGTTAGAATAACTAACTAACTCTCTTTTACAGTTTTGCCTTATTAGATGAGAGTCAATTCAAGGTAGTTGACATAAAAATTGTTATCGAGTCTCACTTATGAAATTGACATATGATATGAATATATGATTGATATTTGTTCATTTATTTACTCATAATTAATTTTTGAGCTGAAAATTTATGATTCTTCACAGTACGTGGTCATGTATGATACGATTATGGGTTTTAACTATTATTATTGTGGATATTTTTTAGTTATTGGTGTTGACAATTAGATTATGAACAGGTAGATAGATCAGTTTAATTATTGATGTAACCATTAAAAAAAACCGTAAATACTTTTGAAGTATCTATGCACCATTAAATGGAAGTAGAACTGGAATTGATGAGTAAATAAAGTAGGCTAGTAGGTAAAGACACAGAAGTTAATCCCCCCTCTCAACGGCCACCTGTTAACATACTCATTTGTCTATGACTATAATATTATGGACACAAATCATTTAGTTACGACTTTGGAAGATGCTCTAAATTTATCCTCATCATCATCATATGTATACTAAATTTATTTTTTGTGCAACTCATATGTATACGAAATCTATCTTCTGTTTTTTTTGGAGCTAGATCCTAGATTTTCTTTTTCTTTTCATGATTAGCTAGATAAGATTTACATTGTTCTTTTCAACTTCCTATTTCTTCCCTAGAGTGTTAGATTGTTGTGTGTGGATATAAGACTATAAGTTCATTAAAAACAAAAATGGTTTATGCATACAACAATGAAGTTATTATATGAAATGCGCTAACAAGAAAAAAATATTAATTAGATATATGACTGTAAATAAATTAACGTAATATATAGGAGCGAGAGAAGTAGCAATATGTGATGAGCCCTAACTTGAAGTAGCACACCATTTCATTAGATTACAAGAAGTATACCAATTAAAAATTATCTATCTTCTTAGGACTGAAGAATATTGGTTGCTGCCGGACATGAAATCGGTAAAATGACTAGTGATCATCAATGGATATGAAGAAGTTGAAGGTGGAAGTAACGTCTCTTGACGATTATTACAATTTCTATTATTATGATGATCTACCATCACTTTGTCGGGTCCTTGATCGTGAAGAATCCCTCTGAAAATGTGGCCGCCAATGTTCACCGTCGTCTGATAAGCGTATTGCTCTTTTCCGTCGTGGATCGAACTCACTTTTACGCAGCGAAAATCTGCCGGAACTTTCAACTCTGCCAGTAAATGTTCCGGAGTGGTGCGGATTTGTACACCTAATATCGGAAAGAATGTTTCAATATCACATGCTTTGTAACACGATGGAGTATTGTTCAATAAATTTGTTTTTGTAGCAATATTTTTTTTCTATTAGAACTTTAAAGAACAAGTGACATACACAAGATTGCTACATTTCAAGATATTGTCAAAGATCATTATGGTGTTTTTTTTACTAATTAATCTAGTACTTAAAATAATCAATAACACACACACAAAAATGAAAAATGGAAGAAAACAAAAAAATCAAGAATCATAAGCAAACCGGCTTGTGATCATTTTTACATCAAATAGTTACCTAATTCATCATGGATCTTCATACAGTCGAATTCAAGAAAAAAAAACATGGATTATATATATATATAAACGTCATCATATGTGCATGAAGAATCGACATGTATTCTACATGGTTTTAGGTTTATGACTCATGAGATCCAATTTTCCAAATTTTCAATCTTCAGGTCAAATACAATTAACTCAAAAAGTCAAAGAAATTCGAAAATGCTAAAAATCAAGATGTGATCTGGTGAGATTTATATGAACTATTATACAAGAGAGCATTAAGTAGGAGAGAAAAGAAGGTAAGAACCTGATGATGATGAAGGAGAAGAATCTGGAAGTCGTTGTAGTTCTCTCAGACGTTTAATGTTACTACTAGTAGTAAAGAGTGGTTGCGGTTGCCTTTGGTGTTGGTGTTGTTGGTGATGAGATCTTCGATAGGCAGGAACCCAAGTGCTCTTGATGTGAGTTTGGCAATGAAAGGCTTTGGATTTGCAGCAAGTTCTGCATCTCATATACACACACTCTTTCTTGGCTTGATTCCCACAGTCTTCACACCTTCTCCCCATTATCATCATCATCACCTCTTCCTTAACACCATATATATATTATGTACATATAATTATCAGGAGAGGCCTTGCTCTCTTGGTTTGCTTCCTCTATATGTACAAAAGTAGAATGAGAAGATTTTTTGTTTTGTTTTTTTTAAACGTTTTTATTATCTTTTTCTAAATAAATGGTATTTTTGTTTTTTTATTTATTAGGTTCCATTGGTAACTAAAGTTTAGGCTTTTAGCACTCTCTATCTTTTGTGCTTAGAAACCACATTATGAAATTCAACTAAAAAAACTTAAAACATCCATATATAACATTACAATAAGATTACTAGCTCATGCAATGATTTGTTTAGTAGCAATTAAAAGCTTGTGGGGTTTTCTCTACCTATTTACAACAATGACATATTTGGTTATTATACTCATGTATCTATGCCACATATCTAAATTATAATGATGGGTGGGAAACTTTTTTTTTTTTTTTGTTCACCAATGGGTGGGAAACTTATGGTATGTTTTATTATCTATACTTTATTTTATGAATTTTTATATATGATCGATGCTTTGTACTATTGTCGGCCGTAATTTTATTCATATTCCTTGTGAATTGCAAAGCATAATGACGATTGTGGTTTTCACATTTTTTCAACTCGATTGCAAAATATTTTATATGTAGAATCATGTTCTTATATAATCCATCCACCATATAGAATAACATTAGTTGTTGAGTTTTTGCCGAACGTTGTTGAGTTGTTGTTTTCCTAAAATGAGAACTTTGAAGGCCGAGGAAAGGGCAATAAAACAGAGAGAAGTATTGTCCTTCTAAATGTAATGGACAACAAAAATTCCAAGAAACACAATGTTTTCAAAACCGGACCGGACCGGCGATCGAACCACATTAACCCGCGAACCTGCAATATGTCCGAGTTGGGTTAATATCAAAACCCAAAAGAAATTGAACCGGTAAAAAACCATATCAACCCGCCAAAAAACCAAAAACCAGTGAACCATTGAACCGGATAAAACCGGGTTCTACTTTTTTTTGGTAAAAATGAGTTACTTTTTCTAGTTTTCTTCTTAGCAAATTAGCAATAGTAGGATTTCTGAGAATGAAGATTGAATGTTCTACACTCTTATTCTCTTATTGTTTTTAAATTTGAATTTCTAAAATATTTTATTAGTACTGGTTACACTTTGAGTTTGTTACACTTTGAATTTATTACTTTTTAAGGTTTTTTTTAAAATATTATGATTATTGAAGTATTTTATTTGGCATATCCAATTATATCATAGTTATAATCATTGAAAAAAATAGAAAACCTATTCATACCTATTATTTATAAAAATATCATCAAAATCAATTGAACCCGGTCGAACCATGTTGACTCATGATCCAGAAGATTTCCAGGTTCAGTTACCGGTCCGGTTTTTAAAACATTGAGAAACAAGAAACAAAAGTATAGTAGTTATATAACTTTGGCAAACAAATTATTTTGTATTTTATGGTCTACTGATGGCAGAGAACCTCAGGAGGAACCCCCTCCAAGATATAATTCTGAGTATATTTGTCAGTTGTCACCGTACTTGCGACGGAGAGCATAACAAACCAGATGCGTCTGCGCCAATGACTGAGAGATCACAAACCGTGCAGATGTTACCCTCCTGGCTTGGTACAAACAGGGTAGTGCAGTAAGAAAATGAAACGTCTTTCTGCCCTCTGTAGATTGGCACATAAGTCGACCCACATATCACAAACGAGTTTCTATAGTCGTAGTTAAGCATGGTTGCATCTGTCATGTTGCGTTCTGCGGCTATTGTTTCAGCTTGCTTAACTTTTTTAACCGTACTTGCCTGGCTCTCAACCGTACTTGCCTGGCTCTCAATAATTGGGTTTGTAGCCAAGAATTCTTGGGCAAAGTGAGCAGCAGTAGCCCTGTTCCTTGACTTGTAGCATACGGTCATTGCATTATAGTACGCAATCCGTAGGTGAGGCTTTTAGAGTTTACACTCAGTGATGTAAGCAGCGAGCTCTTTCTGCCTCACCGGATCATCTTTCATCTCTTTCCTCTTGAGCTCCATTTGAAGAGCTAGGACATATTCTTTTACAATGATGACCAGTTCCTTAACTTCTTCGACTTCTGTTCTTGACTCGACTACCACCAATGGGATGGTTTGGAGAATAGAGAGGAAGACACGGAGAGCCTCAGTTAATCTCCCAACTATTGTGGCTTTGTAACCGGATTTGAGCTTCTCTTCTAGCTGAGAGAATTCAAAAACAAGAGCTGGTGGGCCACGGACGTTAGGACTGGAGGACTCGCTCCATCCACGATCAATCGCAAGAGGAACCACAAGAGATGAAGAAAAGGCATGGAGATAGCTATGGCTCCCACTGAAAAGATCAAGAAACTTGGATTTTAAAGGCGCAAAGTTCTTAATGCCAAGATGTCTGTGGAGAAAACGCATTGCAGTGTCGAAGCATCCTGCTGCAGCCTGCTCAGCAGCAAGGGACGATTTCTGGCTCCAAATCTGACTTATCGGCATACCTTGAGTAGGTGTCACAAAAATCGATGAACGAGCGTTAGCAGAGGCTTTAGGAGTGTCAAGCTCTTGTGGGAGCTCCAAGTCTTCAAGTCCCCCCCCCCCCCCCATCCACCTTCTTCGTCGTCTTCGTCAGCTGCTTCTTCACCATCCAATATGGCATCCACTAAAATCCAAGATTAAACCACCATCACTCTCGAGGTCTACATTCCATCGTTATGTTTATACTCACGTTCTATACATTGCTTGCTCCCAACTCTTCCACTCTTAGGTCGCAACCTTCGAGTCATACCGATCTCACTCTCAGACCAGCGTCTTCAAGTTATACCGTCTCACTCTTGGACCACAATCCTCAAGATCTCGGTATCAGGGGAACTACTCATCCCCTCAGGAGAACAACATCCCCTCTGCCACTCTCGGAGCCCTCAACCCCTCGAGCTATCGGTATTCAGGGGAATCACCATCCCCTCGAGAGCAACAATCCTTAACGACTATAAACATCTCTCGACACAAGTACCTCCTGTGGTCTGAGTATAACATTGCAATGTTACACCTGCCCACTCAACTTATAATATCAACCTGGATTAACCACCAAGCAGAGATATATCTGTTCCAACTGCATATGTCCACCTATCCGCCTCTCTGACCCGATACCCCTTGAGAATAATCTCATACCAATCATCTACAACCGCTCCATCCTCTTAACATAAGGTCGAAAGTCCTCAGCATCTGCAGCCCTTGGCTGCACCCCGCCACATGCAGCACAACTGGAGCCTACACTGGTACCCCTCTCGGTAACCGCTCCAAAAGCACGCCAACAGATCCGCCAAGCAATCATCTCAACCCTGGGCTCCACCTGCTGCAACCCCACACCTAGGTTCCCAGCACCCCCGACACGCTCACTGGCTAACCCCCTCTGGTTCCTCCTGATACGCTTGCAACCCTCTGACGTACCTCCTTGTGGAACTCTGGACCACACACTCGCTGGCCTCGTGACCCGCCCGACAATGACCACGTCCCCGTCCACGACCAACAACTCAAACACCTTAACCACTGATCTTCCAAGAACAGAGGCTATCAAGCATAACACAAATCAATACCACACAAAGAAACATAACAATAACTCACCGTGAAATCTCATTGAAGGCTCGAAGAGAATGTTCTAGGACCCTATGCCACACACAATTGACTAACTCACATAATCAATCAAAGCATACAAATCCCAAACATCTACAGCACAAAGCCTAGTGAACCAAAACCTAGAACCGTAAGGGCTCTTATACCAAAATGAAATGACCGACTTTTTAAAAAATAAAATAATAAATAATAAATATATAAATATAATATAATAATAAATAAACTACAACTAGTGGTCCCATACCCACTAGCCACCTAACTGCAATCACAATCACAACGGAAATACCAATTACCAATATCCAATAAATATAAATAGCCAATATTAATTCCAAATCAAAAACTAATGATCCAAACAACATAAACCAAAGAACCAGCAATCCTAAACAACATTCTAGGACTCCACTATAGCAACCTAACAGAAGCTAGACAACCAAGTGAACCACTAGAACATCCTCCTCTTCATCGCCCTGATTTCACGGTCACACTTTGCCTTTACCTGCACCACAAACACATATTGCAATGCATGAGTATTTAATAAACACTCAGTAAGGCAATCCTCCCATCTACTGTGCTATACACACAAGAAATAGAGACATCTCTCACCATCAACCAACAATCATCAATCAACAATCAATAATCAATAAGCCAAACAACACATAAACAAGCATATTAGAAAAATCTCCAGATTAGATAAGCCATGGTCATGCACTTACCTTAACAAGTGATTCACAAAACTAAATACAACCAAATAAGAGGCTTTACAATATCCAAGAACAACCAAACTTGTTCCTACAACCAATCACAACAACAAACAAACATTGAACACAAACTGATAGAAAAATCAGAAAAGAACAACCTCACAAGTAAACTACGAAATCAAAACTAACCGTTAACTTTCTAATCCCTCCGGTGAAAAGCAAGGTCTATACGTCCACAAGCTTCCCACAAAATTTTAGCACGATCAGATAACAGATGAAACCGCAATCGTCCCCGTAACACCCGCTGATCTCAATCCGCGAATGAGAAGAAACGTCCCACGAAATCTCCAATATCTTCTAGAATATTAACCCAAATTCACTTCTATAAAAAGGAGAGTGTACAAAAATATTTTAGCTACAACCCTACCAAAAATCGATACCTTTTGAAACAATTTGACCCGACGGATCTTCCTTCTCCCAAACCCTAACAGTTCTGTTTCTCTCTGAAAAAGCTTGATCTCCTTCTCTTCCTCCTTTACACCAAAAAAATCAAGGGTTCTCACACTTTCTCTCCCTCTCTCTAATATTATGTCGACAAAAGTAAGAAAAAGAGAGGAGGCGTGATTTTTATGAAGAAGATTAAGGGTTTTTGGTTTAATTTGATTAAATCAAGATTTAATTAAACCAAAAATCAATTAAAACCCACTCCTTTGGTTTATTCAACACATCCCAAATTCTATTTCCGGAACACGGATGTTACAGTTTGAGTCAAGTTTTGGAGTTTAAAGAAGAAAGATGGACAACAAACACATATGTTTTATTAGCTATACATAGTCATGCCCAGAGTTACGGTTGTCACGGCTATGGTTTATTAACCATCGATTATGGTTAGAAATATTGTTTAACCTTAACTATAGCCGTTTAATAAACGGTTAAACGGTTACATTTAAATACGGTTCCAGTTCAAGCGGTTATGGTTATTTGAGAATATGATACAGTTGATATTATTTGATGATATAACATAATTGATATTATTTATTTATAATTAATATGTTCTTATAGTTTACTCATATTTCTATACATCATATGATTCATATTAAATAAATTATATACTCATATTTTTAAACCAAGTAAGGATTTTGGTTGGAAAAGATTCTAAACGTGTGGATCTAAAACAAAATAAGTATATAGATAAAATTATCAATAATTGGATGCATGTGTTAACTATGCTGCTCTTTATGAATTTCACAAATTTTATGAAAAAAGAAATAATTTTGTTCTTAGAGTTTGATGGGTTAACAAGTTGTGTGGTAGTCTAAAAAAAGGTTTTTCAGTGGAAGAATGTGAAGAAGTTGACGAGTAAGAAGAAGAAAAAAAATATAACAAAGAACCAGACGGTAAAAGTAACAATAAAAATTACCACAAATTTTGACAATGAAAATGATTATATTAATTTAATTTTTTAATAAAAAAATATTTTATTACCTTAATCAATCATATATAATTTTCATCAAAATATATCTAATAAACCCACGCGTAGCGTGGGTTCGAAACCTAGTCTATACTAATAAAAAGTAGGAGCTATAAGCTCCTTAAGACATCCACATAAGATTTAAAACAACTAATAGGGATTATACATGTCATTAATTAACATTTTTTAAAATTTCTAGGATTTTGTATATTCAGATTTTTTTTTAATAACCAATCGGGATCAGACATCTCAATATTTAACATTTTTGAAATTATGTAAAATTTCTATATAAAAATTCTTACAAATAAGTGAATGTACAACGTCTCATATCGGCTAGAATGTTTTTAGAAAATGGCTGAGAACCATTATAAATAAGACTAATATGCTTTCAATTATGAATGAACAGGAAGCTTGATTTAGCAAGCGTCCAAATTTTAAAATTTTAAAAGTTTAAAATTATAATTATTCAGACTTTTTTTAATAACCAATCGGGATCAGACATCTCAATATTTAACATTTTTGAAATTATGTAAAATTTTTGTATAAAATTACTTATAAATAAGTGAATGTACAACGTCCCATATGGCTAGAAATTTTTTAGACAATGGCTGAGAACCATTATAAATAAGACTAATATGCTTTCAACTATGAATGAGCAGAAAACTTGATTTATAAGGCGTCCAAATTTTAAAATTTCTAAAAGTTTAAGATTTTTGTTATTATCTACACTAATAAAAAAATTGGAGCTATAAGCTCGTTACGGCGTCCACATATGATTTTAAACGACCTATCGGGATTTGACATGTCACTGATTAACATTTTCAAAATTTACAGGATTTTCTATATTATAATTTTTAAAACGACCAATCAAAATCAGATATCTTAATATTTAACATTTTTGAAATTATGTAAAATTTTTAAATTAAAAAACTTATAAATAAGTGTATGTACAACGTCCCACATTGGCTATAAATTTTTTAGAAAATGGCTGAGAACCACTATAAATAAGACTAATATGCTTCCTACTACGAATGAGCAGCAAGCTTGAAGGATTTAACGTTGCAAGACACATGATTTGATGTTGTTTGAATTAATTTTTTAGGTTTCAAAAAAAGGATCAACGACGAACACACTTTTTCTTAGCTATACATGTGTTATATTACATTCTCTGCAAGTATTTTGTAATTTTATATTATTAAGATTTTGATTCAAGAAGTTTCAATACATATGGATTTAAAACCGAGTAAGTATACAGATGAAAATATCAATAATTGAGTGCATGTGGTGACTATGCTGCTCCATGAAATTTTATGAGAAAATAGGCAATGATTTTGGTCGTAGAGTTTGATGGGTTAACAAGTTATTAAGTGGAAGAATGTGAGAAAGTAGATGAGGAAGAGGAAGATGAAGAGTATAACGAAGAATCGGACGGTAAAAGTAATAAGGACAATTATCATGAAATTTTGACAATAAAAATAACGAGAAAGAATACGAAAAGTAAGAAAACAATGGAAAAAACAATAAAACATAGACGGTGGTTGTCGATTAAATATGAGAAAACAAAATTAATTCATGATTAAAAAAGTGTTTCGTTTGTCTGGTCGTATAAAAATGGTTCAGTATATGAAAGGTCACCAGTTCAAATGTCTGATCCGCCTCTTTTGGACGTCCAATTAAATCCATGATTCTTTTGATCAGATTTGATTTTTTAGCACAACTGATTTTTAAATCTTTTTAAAATTTGGTGTATCGGAATAAAAGTTTGGCCTTAATAGTAATTTAAATTTTTCTATAAGATAATATTCCATAACTATCTTCAATCATATATAATTTGCACCAAAATATATCAAATAAACCTAGTCTATACTAATAAAAAGTATAAGCTATAAGCTCCTAAAGCTGTCCACCTAGGATTTAAAACATCCAATAGGGATTCGACATATCATTTATTAATATTTTATACAATTTCCAGAATTTTCAATATTAAGAATTATTTTAAACAATATATCATGATTTGACATGTCATTCATTAACATTTTTTTTAATTTTCAGAATTTATTAGAAGGAAAATATGAAATTTAAAGAAAAATGCACAATATCCCACATTGGCTAGAAAATTTTTAGACAATGGTTCAGAACCAGTATAAATAAAACTAATATGCTTCCAACAACGAATGAGCAGGAAACCTTGATTTATCAAACGTCCAAGTTTAAAAGTTTTATTCGGTATGATCTGGTTTTTTATTTGATCAAATTAAAACTTTAAAAAGTTTCAAAAAAAAAAATTATAATATTTAAAATTTTTGAAAGTTTAAATATTATAAATATTAAAACTTTTAAAAGTTCTTAGTTTTTAAAAAGTTTTTAAATATTATAATTTTTAAATTTTAAAAGTTTAAAATATTATAAATATTAAAACTTTTTAAAATGTTCAAATTTTATATTTTGAAACCTTTTAAAAAATTCAGAGAAGGATCAGTCTTTTTTGGTTTCTGAGATTTCAACTTTTGTTTCAATCTTTTAGTTTGAATTAGAATAAGGGTGAGTTACTAGAATACTACATACAAGCTTTCTTTTTACAAAAGTAACACACAATTGTTGGTAATTACTAGAATAAACTTTGTACCCATACTACCCTTGAAACTAGTGTTGAGAAAAAACGTAATTACGGCTAATGCCATTAGTGGAAAAAACAAATATTGGGAACTGGGAGAAAGTCTACCGATTCTTTGATGGTACATTTATATAGGTGGCTGATTAAAGGTGTACGTCAGATATTTTTGGTACACTTAGTTGTAGTCTTGGTACACTTATCGGTAAACGTAGATGGTACACTTAGTTGTAGTGTTGGTACACTTATCGGTGGACGTATATGTGTATCAAAAACTAAGTGTACCAAAAATATCTGACGTACACCTTCAACAGTCAATATGACCCAAAAGATATTTATGGTAGACTAATGGCCTGTTGCGACAGATTTATGCGACAGACCTCATCCTTTACAGATATTTTTGGTATACTTTGTTTGTTTTTCTCAATAGTTTTCATAGTATATTGGTAGACTTCTAGTCTGTGGTAGATTTAGTAGGCATTTTTGACAGCTGTAAATTCTTACCAGAATAATACGAATTTGTTTGAGCTGGCAAAGACAGTCTAGTGTTGCGATAGACTTATTGGGGATAGATCTAAACACGTTTGCTGTTCTTCCGATTAATGGTGTTCATGTAATAAAGTTTGTAGCAGATTCATCAATCGTGTTCTGTTTATCGGCCAGAGCAAACGTCTTTTTCCTACTCAGTTTCGGAAATCTTTCCTCTGGGTTCATCCATGAAAGAGCAAGATATCGTTTCGGAAATCTATATAACTCACTTTTTATAGGTTTTTAATTTAGAAATCAGATGTTGAGATGAAAATCTATAATAGTTGAGTAAAAACCCCACAAGTGAAACCAAAAAAATAGACATAAGTCGTGAAAGAATAAAGTGAGGCAGGGGAAATTAGGGTTTTCAGTCGTATGTTAGAGGTAGAAGACGAGGTTATTCTGGTAATTTCGGGTTCATTAAACCTAAAATCGAACGTGTACGTACATATAAACGTGTACGTACATATGAACGCATACGTACATAACGTTATTGAGATTAGTGTACATACATAACGTTCTTTTGCTTAGTGTACTTCCATAAATCTGTTTTAATGAACGATATTATTGTAATTTTGTAGTCATCTTCAACATATCTTCTTCTACAACCCTAGCTAATATTGTCGTTGTTGTTCACCGGAAATGGAACAAGTAAGAGATGTTACTAGAAAAAGTAAGAGATGTTACTAGAACAACCTATGTAATTCGTAATTATTTATTTATTTATTATATTTTCGAGAGGTAATGAATAATAATCAGACAAAATTACATTTTAACTATAGAGGGTAATATTTAGATAACATAAATATATAATACTCAGTTCAACTAGGTACAACTAAATATATATTTACATTTGCATTTATATTTAAAATATGAAAATGATAGTTAAGGTTTATACGAATATTTCTTTACATATTGAACTATTAAAGAATCATGTTTAATCAACAATACAAGAATTTATCACTTTCTAATACATACTATCGTTTTCACATAAAACACTCTTTATAGTATAAGGAAGACTTAGTAAGTGATCACCTCAAATGAAGCAAAAGAGGTGAAACCCAAGTTTTTATGAACATTGTGTTATGAAAACCTTGTACATGCTAATTAATAGTGATAAATCTTGTGGCCAACTGCTAATTAATAATTCATAGTATAGTCCAACTGGAATACAAAAAAATGCAAATGTTCAACTATGAATATGAGAGTACAACTGGAAAACTATGTATAAATTATGTGTATACCAAATAATTTTTTACTAATATCTTGTTGTCTTTGGTTCATTTTACCACAAATGTGATGATTTTAAATGAATATCCGCCGCCAAAAAATCTATTTTTTCGTTTTCACATGATCCATATTTAAACTTATTTTAATAGCTCTAGTACAGTTGCACCAAGTAGTTCAAGTTATACTGAAATTTTCTCAATTGTACCAAAGGGTTAGGCTATAGTTGGTACAGTTGCACCAAGTTATTTTAATAGCTTCTTAGTTCGGCTACAGGGTTATTGCAGACACAAAGGTGAACTCTACTTGGTGTATGATTGTATGCCAAAAGGAAGCCTTGACAAGTTCCTCTACCACCAACCGATGATGAGTCTTGAATGGTCACAGAGATTCAAGATTATTAAAGACGTAGCTTCTGGACTTTGTTCCTGATAACTTACTTGACATTGTCTAAGCTCGAGAAGTTTATCCAGGTCTTGTAATCTCAGGTGAAACAGCTGATTCTCCTGAGTCCAGTTCCATTGCTCCCTTGACCTTCACTGAATCTTTCGTCTCTCATGGACGCTAAAAGAAACCCATATGGTCTTATAGGTTCTTGATTTATCTTGAATATGTAAGTCTTAAAAATGATTGTAATAATTTTTCTAGTGTAAGACAGATATATACAAAAAAAGAATTACAGAACTCCCAGAAAAAAAATCTTATGATTGGTATATAAGAATGGTAATAACATCCTCACGTTTATTATCTATACACTCTACAAATACATTGACAGAAGACTGTTAAATACACTCTATAAGGTTCTTGAAATGAGGACTGCCACATCATATTACTTTGTGTAAAGAGTCGTTTGGGAAGGGTCCTTGCATGGATTTTGCTTTTGAATCTAGACTTTGTCTCCGAGTTTTGGCATTTGTTGCTTAGCCTGATATTAGACAGTAATGCTCAGAGATCATACACAACAGTAATGAAAAGTACTGCAACAAGGTTTTCTTGGAGGCTTAAAAAAGCTAGAAACTTCCTCATGCATGAGTAAATACCTTTGGTTTGGCCTGTAAGTGTATACCATAAGCCAGAGGGATGAATTCTAACGATATACCTGCCTCAAGAATTTAAAGATCAAACAGTGAGTAATAAGCACAAAATTTTAACATTAGCTTCAGGACATAAGACTGAAATAACCTATTAAATTTAATAAACGGTGAGAACTCCAAATAAGCATTAAAAGTAGAATGAAGAGCTTACAAAAACATAGCCAAATATATAGAGCTGAGGACTACTAGTCGTGAATAAAGAGAGAGAGAGAGAGAGCAAAAGAAAAACATGAACATGAACAGATAGCAATCCGTAATCATGTGGGTAGTAAATCAAAACACAACTTAAAGCAAAGTATATAGTGGGAGTTACCTACGTAATGGGTAGAGCATAGATGGCAATCAGCTCCAACATTTTGAATTGTGCCTTCACCACCGTCGTCCAGGAACCATGATAGCTTCTCGTTTAGAGTTCTTGTTCCCAGTAGCTAGCTACATATAATACGGATGCACCTGTAACAAGAAAAAAAGAAAGAAAAGATCACCCATAACCAAGCGGTGTTGAATCATTATGTTATAAGAAAACCATAACATGATGCTAAAACGTTTTTAAAACTCTTAACCATACCTCTGAGGACTGTCACATAGCAGTACAGTAACCTTCTTACCACTTACCAGCAAGCAATTGCAGAGAGAAGACCTGCATATAGAAGACAACGGACAACGGACAAAACAAGAAGAGAACGGACAACGGAAAAAACACAGTGAGTGATATGCACAATTTTGTGGAGGCAAGTAAAAAATAACACAGAGCCCAAGTTCCAATTTCGGTGAACAATAACAATTCGATTCAGGGCATAAGATAAAGAGTAAGATACTACCAATCAAACGGTGAGAACTCAGAATAAACATAAAGTAATAAAATTAAGAGCTTACAGTAGAGAATCTTTAATTTAATGTAATTTAATTTAATTTAATTTAATTTAATTTAATTTAATTTCTACCAATATCTGTTGTATTGGTAGAAATATAATTCGTCCATTGTATTGTCTTAAACATAATATCCTCTGAAGAGCCTGCGAAAACAAGAAAATAAAAACATTTCTTAAGTTCAATAAAAGAACATCCGATTAAAATCATAAAGTCTCACCAGTAGCTTAACAACTGCAATGCAACAATTGTCAAACTTGTTAACTAAACGTACATAGAAGTCAATACGAGCACTTCCCATCCTTCTGAACTTCTCTGACTCAATGTCAATATCTGCTATTAAACCTGAAATAAACTGTACTAATCAATACAACAAAAAGTATGTTTCAGGCTTTCACCAAGCTCATGTACTACTTTCAACAAAAAGTATGTTTCAGGCTTGGTGTGCTTTTTGCTACAGTATTTTTTTTTAAACCATTCGGACACAACTCACACAAGACAAGTCGACAAAAAGCTAGTTTTCAGAAGCCTCTTGAATCTGAAAATCAACAAAGAGCTTAAAAAGGAAGGAAAAATAGTGCAGAAGTTTAGAAGTAAAGAACATAAACTACAATGACTTGTATAACGTGAAGCAAAGTTGAACATGAACTACAATGTTTGCAGAAACTAGAAATAGAAATCAAAAGCTAACCTTTGTGGAAAACACCCGTTCATGAGATGAGATTCATCAAGGATTATATTTGTAGGATGGTCAAAACCGTTAATGCAAGGATCTGTCATAAGGAGATCTAATATAGTTAAGAATGGAAACTGATTTGGTAAACATAGCATAAATGACGAGGCTTAGAGCATGGAGATATTTTAACCTCAACTTTAAACAAAAGTCTAGCAAAAGCTGAGATGAAAAAAAGTCTCACCTGCTTCTCTAATTCAGCAGCTCGTGCTTGAGCCATTCCCAATTGTTTTGTAGAACATAAAAAGCTCATAAACAAATTCTAGGCAGTATAATCGGATGCTCATAACCAAAACAGCTGTGGCAACCGTTCCAAACGATGTCAAGCACCACCACAAGCTTCGAATAAGCCCAATCGCTCCGCCTTTCCTCTATGATCTGTTCTGAAGAGGTAGGTCTGGATATTACCTGATGCAATCCCAGAAGCCGAACCAGCTGTAGTGAGAGCTATTCTCCTTTCTCTGTTGTTTTCCATCATCGATCAAAATTTTATATTAACACGTGAATTGAAAACCCAGATTCACAGTTGCCAAAAAAATTTTCAGAAACAAAGAAAAAATTAAACACAAAACAGAGTTGTTGAGTCTAGCTAAAAACAAAAGAGCAGAATTTACATATATAAAGTCGTTGAGTATTAAGACTTTGCGGTCTTACAATTACTCAAGAAGCAGAGATTAGGTCAAAATCTCTTCCAAATTATATCTCTTTACGCAAAATAGAGCTACATCAAAAAAAAAAAAAAAAAAAAAAAAAAACCGAACCCAACCGATCGAGATCCATAACACATCAGTCCGAATAAAAAAAACATTTTACATGAATTTGATTGTTCAGCATTTCATTAAACTCAAAACTTTGAAACATGCAATGCTTACCAAAGTAGAAACTGTAGATAATCGGAGCTTTCACCGGTCGATCTGTCCGTTTAGCCGGAAAATGTGACCGCTTTTTTGCTTCTCCGGTAGGTCTCCATGCTTCAATGCGCTTTTAGCTTTTTTTTTTTTTATGGATTTCAAAGCAGAGAAGAAAAACAAGTTTGGGCTAGTGATTAAAATTGAGATTTTGTTTCTTTTCTGGAGATTTGATAAGGCTGAAAACAAACATATACGAAAGAAGGAAAAAAAAAATCCGATGAAGATTATATCTTTCAAGGTAAAGAAATAGAGGAAAAAATAAGGGAAAAAGAATAAACCAAAATCTAGTCATTGAACAATCTAGATCTGTAACCAGAATATGGTTTCATATGTTTGGATGCTATGATTTTGTCGAAGAAGATAAATCAAATAGAAAGAATTAATTTGGTTTTTTTTCCAAATTAGTAAATGGCATTACTGTAATACAACACACAACTCTGGTTTAGAATTAATAATCAAATGTGTTATTTGAGTAAGTCAAAAATCTCAACGTGTTAGTATAGTAATAAACCTACTTTTATGTAATATTCTAGGTAATTTCTTTTAGAATAAACTCACTTTTCAGATCAAGAAAGTGGATGCTTTTGGTTCACCTTGTGAGGTTATGATCTGCTGAACAGCTGACAAAGAAAGGTCGTAGAAGAAATTCAGGAAGACCTTTATCTGCAATCTTTTTGATAATGATGGGATGATAAGTACAATACTTTCACATATTAAGCTTCTGATAAATCCTTTAAGACCAAAGCCAATGATCTTCATTGCTCTTTTGGTCTTTTTGTGCTTGATATGGAGTTGTGCTTATCTTCCCATCATTCCATAGCTTTTTTATAACTGCTCTCTAATCTATTGTTGCTCTGTTTTTTTAGTTATGATGTAAAAATGTTGCCTTACCAACTTGGTTTTCACCACTGATGGTTGAAGCTGTAGTGTAATATATATAATCATACTTTGGAAAAAAAACTTTTTAAAAATTTAAAATATAATAAATATTGATGTAAAACATATATTATTTTATTTATCTACGTTTGTGTTTTTTATTTTTTATGAGCTGTAAAATATATTTTTGTGTATGATTTTATAGATGATTTGATATTCCTTCATTAATTTTATTTTTGGGTCTAAGGAAGAAGAATTGACATCGCAAGACGTTGATTTGATGTTTGAGTCAAGTTTTGGGGTGTAAAGAAGAAAGATGGATGACAAACACATATATTTTATTAGCTATACATAGGTATCACCAGGGTTACGGTTGTCACATTACGGTTTATTAACCATCGGTTATGGTTAGAAATTTTGTTTAGCCTTAACCATAACTGTTTAATAAAGGGTTAAACGATTACATTTAAATACGGTTCTGGTTCAAGTAGTTACGGTTATATACAGTTACGTTTATTTGATAATATGATATGATTGAAACTATTTATTTATAATTAATATGTTCATATAGTGTACTCATATTTCTATATATCATATGATTCATATTAGTATATTTTATTATGTTTTAAAAATATTATATACAAGTAAGGATTTTGGTTTGAGAAGTTTCTAAATGTGTGGATCTAAAACCAAATAAGTATATGGATGAAATTATCAATAATTGGGTGCATGTGTTGACTATGCTGGTCTTCATGAATTTCACAAATTTTATGAGAAAATAAATGATTTTGTTCTTGGAGTTTGATGGTTTAACAAGTTGTGTGGTAGTCTAAAAACGATTTTTTCAGTTGAAGAATATGAAGAAGTTGACGAGGAAGAAGAAGAAAAAGAGTATAACGAATAACCAAAAGGTAAAAGTAACAATGACAATTACCACAAATTTTGAAAATGAAAATGACAAGAAAAAATATGAAAAATAAGAAAATATTGAATAAAAAATACGAAAACATAGGTGGTAGCGATCAATTAAATATGAAAACGAGTTAAATTCATGATTATAAAACGAGTCAAATAAACCTAGTGAGAAAGAAAAAGAAAAAGTAAAAAGAGAATGTTAGTTTAGTTGGAGGGTGTAAATTGTAATTTGACATAAGAAAAGTATAGTGATAGTAGAAAGTGGGTGTGTGTGTTAATAGTTTAGGAGAAAGTGGGTGTAAGTGAAAAATTCCCTTGTTAAAACCCAAATAAAAACCAAAATGAACCAAACCGAAACAAATCTAACATGAGATTTGAACTTGCACTAGATTTTAACCCGCGCTACACCACGTGTATATAATTTTATTATTATTTATATTTTATATTTTATTTGTTTGTTAAATTTTTTATGTTTTGCAAAATAGAGGAATAACTAAATTTTCCGGCCGTTTGTGCGATTAAATGTTTATATTAATTTTTAACCCGCAATATACTTCATGACCATTTGTTTGTTATATTTAGTTTGTTTTGTTTAATGTTTAATTGAGATTCTATTTTGATCTTTGTTTATTAAAATAAAAATAAGGGATCTAAACACATAATAATTCATTTATACGCTATGACTAAGTCACATTTTTCCTAATGATTAAATTATTTTACACAATTTTAGTTAAATAACCTTAATTTTATATGTCAAATAATCTAATATTAATATTGTTAACAAATAATAAAATGAGGATTTAGCCTGTGTTATCACAAATTTAATGATATTTTATTAATTCCAAATAATAAAATGAGGATTTAACTCATCTACTATATAACCATATTATATAAAATTTTAACATTTGAAAATCGTAATATTTTAAAATTTAATTAAGTTTATATATATTAAATAAATGTTAATCAAAATTCTTCTTACTTTAAGAATCGAAACTCACAAGTTTTGCAAAACAAAATGAGAATCAAATTGTTGTTTTCTTTGTTTGCAAAGGATTTAAAGATAGAATATCTTCAAAACACAATAGAAGGTGTGGTTAAATATATCATAGTTTCTGTTTTATATTGATTTTTCTGTAATTTTTTTAAGCTGGAATGAAATGAGAAATGGTTAAGAAACAAATTCTGAAGTAATGCTATTTTTGAAAAAATTTTAAGGATTAATTTTGTAAATTAGTACAAATAAAATGGTAGAACCCAAAATGTACTTAAGAAATGTATATATACTTAAGGTATATCGTCATCTGTGTCTATATATTTAGTTCTTAACAAGTTTGGTATATCGTTTCGTGTTTGGGACGATAACTTGAGATTCGTCGAACGACTATTAACTCAGATATGGATGGTGTTCAATGAATCGAACTCAGTTTTGTGGAGTAGACATATAAATCTTATCATTTATTCGTTTGTGTGCCGGAGGACGGTTCCATGACATGACTGGCATAACTATCGCGGTCATGTTTAGCTAGGAGGTGTTTTGTTTCATAATCATAAGCACAACGGGAAATTTACTCCCAAAACAATGGAAACAAAACAGAAAAGATTACGTCTATATTTCTCATCATAGTGATCGAGTTTAGAATCCAATAGGCCTAAATGAAACAGTCATGAGAATGTAAAATATACAATCAAACAAAAAGAAATATAACGCAAGAAGAGAAAGGTTCTCATGCTGTTGTTACTAATATAAGAAACAACTTAAAAGAGTAGTAGAAGGCGCAGCAGAACAAATTCACAAACCTGACTTTTTTTAAAGTAGACATCACAAACACCAAAAGCTCAACACTCTCTTCTTCCATAAAAAAAGAGCATCTCGTACTTACCTCACGATTGAAGCACATAATATCATTCTGACTTATTCACCGGCCGGACTTGAGAAGCCGAGCATAGCAAACCAGATGCGTCTGCGCCAATGACTGAGAGATCACAAACCGTGCAGATGTTACCTTCCTGGCTTGGTACAAACCGGGCAGTGCAGTAAGGACATGAAACGTCTTTGTTCCCTCCGTAGATTGGCACATAAGTCGACCCGCATATCACAAAAGGGTTTCTATAGTCGTAGTTAAGCGTGGTTGCATCTGTCATGTTGCGTTCTGCGGCTTGCAAAACTTGTCTAGCCGTCCTTGCCTGGCTCTCAATAGTTGGGTTTGTATCCAACAATCCTCTGGCAAAGTGAGCAGCAGTAGCCATGTTCCTTGACTTGTAGCAGACGGTCATTGCACTAAAGTACGCAAGCCGTAGGTGAGGCGTTTGGAGTTTACAGTGAGTGAAGTAAGCAGCGAGCTCTTGCTGCCTCACCGGATCATCTTTCATCTCTCTCCTCTTGAGCTCCATTTGAAGACCTAGGACATATTCTTTTACAAGGATGACCAGTTCCTTAACTTCTTCGACTTTTGTTCTTGACTCGACTACCACCAATGGGATGGTTTGGAGAATAGAGAGGAAGACACGGAGAGCCTCAGTTAATCTCCCAGCTGTTGTGGCTTTGTAACCGGATTTGAGCTTCTCTTCTAGCTGAGAGAATTCAAAAACAAGAGCTGGCCGGCCACGGACGTCAGGACTGGAGGACTCGCTCCATCCACGCTCAATCGCAAGAGGAACCACAGGAGATGAAGAAAAGGCACGGAGATAGCTATGGCTCCCACTGAAAAGATCAAGAAACTTGGATTTTAAAGGCGCAAAGTTCTTAATGCCAAGCTGTTTGTGGAGCAAACGCATTGCAGTGTCGAAGCTTCCTGCTGCAGCCTGCTCAGCAGCAAGGGACGATTCCCGGCTCCAAATCTGACTTATCGGCATACCTTGAGTAGGTGTCACAAAAACCGATGAACGAGCGTTAGCAGAGGCTTTAGGAGTGTCAAGCTCTGGTGGGAGATCCAAGTCTTCAAGTCCCCCCCATCCACCTTCCTCGTCGTCTTCGTCCGCTGCTTCTTCACCATCCAATATGGCTTCGATGTCTCTGTTCTCCATTCCATCAACATCGACCATGTCAAGTCCCTCACCCCAATCTCCTTCAACATCATCTTCTTCTTCATCAACAGCCCCTCCTCTGTTTGCACTCTCAAGCCCTCCTTCAAATATTCCTTTCATCACCCTCAGAAGAGGCCAATCACCACCACACATGATGGGAGTTGGAGGCATTAGAAGCGACGGAGTTTTCCCTTCAGGCAAAGAGGGCACGTTGTCTCCTAGCTCAGTTGCCAGTCGCTCAGCAACATCATTTAAACCATGAACCGAAGCTGTGATATAGGCTAGAGGCAAATGACCCGCATTCTCGAGTATCTTAACACGCTCTTTAACATCTCCTAGGTAGAGAGCATTGTGAAACTGACCCATTACATTGTTCTTCACCTCAGCAATCTTCATCAACTTTAATAGCTTGTCTAAATTGCCAGTAATGAGATAAAGAAAAGATAACCTCTCAAAGTTCTTTGTTTGCTGGTAGGCAAACTCAACAATTCTAGAGTTTCCTTGACGAAGAGCCTCCACTCCGAGTCTATACCAGTGGTCTTTCTCATTAATCTCTGTAGCGGATGCAACAGCAACACTGATGTTTCCACTTTCAAGAGCCAAATTGAATCGAATCCTCTCGTCTTCAACAAAGTGGAGGGCAACTTCAGGAAATCCTTTCTGCTGAAGATAAGCAATCATGGCCTGTCCACATAGCTGGGAGTCCTTTATCATGCTCATGACGTGATCATATTTCTTTCTCAGCAATGCAAGCTTGAAAATGTACTCAGTTGCATTAATGGTGATAGCCCTGTTTTTCCCATCCCGGTCCAAGCAAAAGATTGTATTTCCAGAAACCTTGGTGATATAGATTGGGACATCTAGGGTTTGAATGATTCCACTATCTCCATTAGGAAGACAGTACTTGATGTGGTTCAGAGTTGTGTAAATGAAGACACTATTGTCGTCCCAGGCTCCACTTTTCACACGTATTGTCTCATGAAGCGTGCACTGGAGGACAAGCTTCTTGCTTGCAATAATGATAGTATGCTTACTGAGCAAAGCAACACTCTCCATATCGTTAGACCAAACAACGTACCTAACAAAAGGTGTCTGAAGCTCACCGAGAACAAGCCTTCGTTGAAGGTCAAATATAACCACTTTATCCTCCGATCTACAAAGCAAATTCCAAGTCCCAGCATAAAAGATAGCATCTGTGGGAATAGGCAAAGAACTCTTTTTAACCACCTCATTCTTTAGATTCTTCACTAGCACCTGGCCGGTGCTTTTCTCAAGAACAGCAAACCGATTGCGAGCAATGAACACCGCAGAACCCCCTGTCCCCCTCTTGGCATCTTGCACAACGTCACTCCTCCCAACGCTATCTTTCGGTATGATGTACAACTCGTACGAACCACCATCCAGATCTGAGCAGATTAGGACTGCATTTTCTGTCGGACTGTAGGATAAAGTCCTAGGACTTTGATTCAAGCTTGGGGTACCAGGACGCCGTATAGGAATAACTTGGGAATCTTTTTGAGTTGAATACTCATAGTACCGCAAAAATCTATCCTTGGCATAGAATAAAGAATCACCACTCAAAGCAAATGCAGGACGTTCTCTCTCAAGTTTGAAGACAATCATACCGTTGTCATGTCCCGCTGCCAGCAAATTAATCTCAGGGTGAACTGCAAGAATCCAGAATCGATCATGTTCACGGCGAAAGGTTTGGATTCCAGTTCGCTTGGTAGCATCCCAGACACGGATGCTTTTATCCTCAGAGTTTGATACAATGATGTCCTGTTTTGCATGGAACATAACGGATGAAACGTTATTCATATGACCTCGCAATGTATCCACCTCCCAAGCTTTGGTTTCTGCAATAAAAAAATTGAAGGCATCAGTACCTCAATAATGATTCATAAAATGTAACATTATGTAAAAAAGAAGACATAAGAAATACCATTCATACGCCACAGCTTTACTTGGCGGTCATCAGCACCAGAGACAATGAGAGGAAGGGTAGGATGGAAAGAAGCCCAGTTGACTCCTCTGTCATGACCTTCAAGGACGTACTTGACTATAGCGTCAACCCCACCAAAAAGATCAGAATTCATCTGACTAAATCGCATGAGGTCGTCAGCAGGAGAAGCAGACTTCTTCTTAAGAGCACCAATGTCCCAAACACGGACAGTCTGATCCAGTGATGCTGAGACAACAAGGTCTTCCTTAGGATGGAAAGAGGCACACATAACATAATGATTGTGGCCAGTCAACACGGAAATACAAGTCCGTGACTGCCAGTTCCATATGCGGATAGTCTGATCATCACTAGCACTCACAATCCACGGGTTCTCGTGGTGAAATTGAACAGTGCGGATATAATCAAGATGCCCGAGAAGCGTGAAAAGACACCTGTGAGTTTTGTAGTTCCACACTTTAATCTTGTAATCATCCCCTGCAACACCCAATGACATCAACTACATATGAGTAATGTGACTGGAAGAGCATTAGGATAACTGTAATGAAGAAGAAATCCCAAGCCATTTGCATTTATGTCCAAAGACAATACTATATGCAACATGTAACATAAGATCTGCTTTCAGTGTGTACTACTAGGTTCAATCATCTTAAACACAAATTAAAACTCTTAGCTTGGACAACAAGAGCTCAAGTCATCCATCAAACCCAAGCTAGATCTAGAAACCGGGAACGCTAAGAGCTAATACTTAATCAGATCAAGATTAAATAGATTATGAAAATGTATCAAACAGGACTTGTTGGACCTAAAAAAAAAAGAAAGCATACCTCCAGAGACGAATAAGGGCTGAGATTTGTGGAAATGAACACCACGAACAGGTCCTTCGTGCTCGTCAAATCTATCGATCAAAGTGCCCATACGATAATCCCAGAGCTGGATCACACCACTGTGCAAACTGGCCAGAATCCATGGTCGTTGAGGGTGGAAACTCAGCCCCTTAACTCGGTTACTCTTGGTCTCGAACTTGGTCAGCATATTCTTCACAGATTCCGAAACAGAAACAAACTCTACACATAAACCACAGATCACAGCGAATGAGAGAAATCACGGGAAAAAAGATTTTATCTTTCTCTGGAAGCAGCAATTTGATGAAAAAGATTTTAAGAATTGAGAGAACGATAGACTAGAAAGCTGACGAGTGATGAATGTTGTGAACCTATGCGTCTGTTTATTTATAAGCCAAAAAAAATTCTCGTAGATGTATTGCGTCAAGTAAGTCACAAACAACAGCGTGAAGTTGTACTAAATTCTTTGATACATTGTATCTTTCATGTGTCCTTTTTTTTATTAGGACCACACAACTTTTTTAAATTAGGAATTTCGTGTTTTCTAGTGTTTACTCCTAAGTTTGTTTGTAATACCAATTTTATCAATTGGACTAACCACCGCAGACTCAAATTTCAATAAACTTTTTCATTAGAAATGCACTATAATGAAGTTGTTGTATGCACTCACACACATACGCGTCTTCTCACTTAAATGAGAAGAAATAGCCGAAAACAACGTTGTCGTTTAAATTGAAACGGTGAAGAGAATAAAATTTGCATCTCGAGGACCCGTATTTATCATCACATATTGAAAAAGTCCAATAGTTTTGAAAACGTTTATAAAATTACGAAACAGAAACAAACTCTACACATAAACCAAATTCACATAGAAACAATCATATGAACACAGAAACAATCATATGAACACGCAAACTAATCCATATATGATATTGCCGATAGATCAAATTGCAGCACTATAGTGAGATTGAAACATAGAGTTGAATAGTAAGGAGAAAAAAACTTACGATCAGCACTCAGCAGCGTTACCGGAGAGAGAAGCAAAGGTTTTAGAATGATGAGAATAAGAAGATGATGGGTTCAACTTTGAATCCTCGTATGGCAATTGGGACAAAGATGAAGTTTATAAAGAAGTGAACACAAAATAATGGACGGACTCATTGGTCTAATGATGTCACATGTTTTGTTTTTCCTTCATTTCTAAGGAATTATAATAATTTTCATTTGATTCTTTTGACACAAGTCATCTGGCCAATTAAGTATTGCCTCATGAGATTTTCGTGAAAATTAAAACAACGGTATATGATAAGGTTTCTAGGTTAATCTTTTAACATATAAAGCATAAGTCATTTGGCCAATTAAGTTTTGCCACATCAGATTTTTGTGAAAATTAAAACAACTGTATATGATAAGGTTTCTAGGTTAATCCTTTATCATATAAAGCACAAGTCATCCAGCCAATTAAGTCTTGCCACATCAGATTTTTGTGAAAATTAAAACAATTGTATATGATAAGGTTTCTAGGTTAATCCTTTATCATATAAAACACAAGTCATTTAGCCAATTAACCTTTGCCACATCAGATTTTTGATTTTTTTAATCAATACAATAAAAACTGGATGTGTATCTCTCGAGTATTGACACTTCAGCTTTTTAGTTAAAGCAGGAGTTGACACATCAGTTAAAACAGTTAGCCAATCAAATTATAAGGATTAATACAACTCAATATTTTTGTCCAATAATAATCCTTCTCCATTCCACATCATTCATTTTGCTTTATGTTATAGGTCTAGCCCAATTACAATGGTGTCCAAAAAAACAATAAAAGAATCCAAATTAACATGTGTATTGCAACTGAGGAAGGTGACAAGCAACATACACTCAACACTAGAGGAAAGAAAGAGGACATCGAATCCCTAATCGGAAGTCATCCAAAGAAAAGAACAATAGTCTCAAACCATTCTTGAAGCAAGTGAAGGCTACGAGTCTCTCATAGTTGATGCTATGTTTTAGATTTGGCTGCCAAATTGAACCTTAATATTCCACTCTTTTTCTGTGTAGAAATTTCAAGTCTTTCTTTAGTTCTAAAATTCAAAGGAAGATTTAAATAAGAGGAAGCTCCCAACAAATCCAACGAGTCAACGACGATCCAACTTAGCCCCATAGTCCACCAACGAAGTGTGTGTTCAGACTCATTAGACGAGATCTGATCCTTGTCGCCATCAGAAAACTCTAAACCGTTGTTGTTATGAAACCTGGTGCTGGTGGGATCGTGCCGGAATCGAATCAGGGATATAGTGGTAATAGTTCGAGTGAGTCAGCTGTGGAGAAGACTGTGTTTAAGATAAAACTGAAGTATTTTGATGATTAAGCTAAAGGAGTTGAGAAGTTTTACAGATTTGGATTTAAAAGAAGCTAGAACATTGGTGCAGAAGACTCTTGAGATTTGAAAACTAGATTTTGCAGCATAGTGCGGTTTTTTTCTAGAAAAACAAAACTATAAAAACATGTTTTACCACGATTACCTTATGAATTATGATTTTAAAAATGTACAAAACAAAAAAAAAATATCAAAAAAATATATAAAAACAAACACGCGGCATGGCGCTGGTACTAATCGAGTTTAAACAAAAACAAACAAAAAAAATCATTTACCCCGACGATTGGAAAAAGATAAAAAAAAAAACAAAAAAAAAACAAAAAAAAATACAAAACAAAAACAAAAACAAAAACAAAAAAGAAAAAGAAAAAAACTGAATCAAATTAAGGTTCCCCACGATCTCCATCTTTTGTTGCCACAATCGTCTAAAAAACTTCTCAAACTCTTTCATCAACTGACCTTCAAATCAATAGATATATCAAAATCAAGCTTTCACTAACACTTCCTTCTTTCTTTGGTCCTTCGCAGCCTGTTCGTCAAAGGTTCCATTCAAAATGCTCAGAGACAGTCCTCATCAAGACCAATGTCATCGGATCATAGGCAACGGGTAGTAGAAAAGAGAAAGTTTCACGTGACATCGCCACCCCGAATGGTACCAAAACAATTAGTGCCTAACTCGAAACACTAGGTATCATGATCATGATCATGATCTTTCACATCTCTCTCTTATGTATTTCCTCTAGCATGACACTAATTTTTCAAGTAATATGTACAGATGATGAGTAAACCAGCGCCCAAGAGGCTGCAATAAGTTCAGAGGATGAAGAAGCTTTCAACATGCTTAGACATTTGTTGTAAGTGTTAAAAACAGAACAGAGCACTTTGCAAAACCACCAGAGTAACGTGAACTGAATGATACTCTCTTAATTGATAAAAGTGTTACAGGAAAAGGATTTATAGTAGTTCATACAAAGCAGGACTACTTCCTAAAAAACCTGCAACTTGTTTAGTCGTCTCCTATATCTAAAGAAGACACATTCCCACTACTTAGACTAATTCAAACATAACAAAACAAACTTCAAACACGTTTCTATTCTTCAATTCTTCCCCTAAACTGGAACCTCTCTTTCCAGTTTAATCCTTCTCACAGCAGACTCCCAACTTCTTTCTTAGTTTTTCGAACACATCGAGTTTAACAGCCTTTGTCATGATGTCTGAAACTTGTTCTTGAGTAGAGCAGTAATCTAGTTTGATGACTCCTTCATTCACCAATTCTCGTAAGAAATGAAACCTTACATGAATGTGTTTGCTCCTCCCGTGAAGCACCGGATTCTTGGACAATTTTATAGTAGAACTATTATCACAGAACAGAACTGTATTTCCCCTTGAGCAGCCCCGATTTCTTCAAGGATGTTTCTCAACCACACTGCCTGACACGCTCCATAGGCTGCTGCGACAAATTCAGCTTCAGTGGTGGATAAAGTTACTATAGGTTGCTTCTTTGATGCCCATGAAACAGCTCCTCCTCCAAGCATAAAGACATAACCCGAAGTACTTTTCCGATCATCAACGTCTCCTGCGTAATCACTATCCACAAAACCCACAAGTTCTTGCCCTTCTCCACGCTTGTACCGTATACCATGGTGTGTGGTCCCTTGCACATAACGCAGTATCCTCTTTACAGCTAGCATATGTTGCTTGCTGGGTGCCTCCATGTAATGACTGACCAAATTTACAGAAAAAAATTAAATCTGGTCGAGTTGCAGTTAAGTACCTCAGACTTCCCACAAGCTGTTTGAAAGTTGTAGGATCAACAGCTTCTCCATCTCCCACTCTTGACAATTTGCTTCCTGGTACAATCGGATTTTTTACTGCATTGCAGTTCTCCATCCCATACTTCACCAACAGTTCTTCAGCATATTTTTGTTGATTGATGAAGATACCTCTCTCATCTTGAACAACTTCAACACCCAGGAAATATTTCATCCTTCCTAGATCAGTCATGGAGAACTCCCTCATCATTGATGACTTGAACGCTTCTAGCATTGTGAAAGAATTTCCTGTATAGATCAAGTCATCCACATACAAGCTTACTATTAAAATGTTACCTCCTTCCTTCTTGACAAAGAGTGTGTGTTCACAGTAAGCTTTCTCAAACTTCTCTCTTAGAAAGTACCCCTCAATTCGAATGTACCAGGCTCTTGGTGCTTGTTTGAGCCCATACAAAGCCTTACTTAGCTTGTATACTTTACTGGATTCATCCTCAACTACAAATCCCTTAGGCTGCTCTACATAGACCTCTTCATCCAACTTTCCATGTAGGAAAGCACTCTTTACATCAAGTTGGAACACTACCCAGTTTTTCTCTGCAGCGAAAGCAAGGATGGTTCTCACTGTATCCCATCGAGCAACTGGAGCAAATACTTCATGAAAATCCACTCCATATTTATGATGATAACCTTTAACCACCAATCTTGCCTTGAACTTGTCTACCTCTCCTTTCTCATTGAACTTTGTTTTATACACCCATTTGACTCCAATTGCTTTAGCTCCGTGAGGCAAATCCATCAGCTCCCAAGTGTTGTTTTCTTTGATAGCTTTGATCTCAGCTTCCATGGCCTTTCTCCAAACTTCTTGCTGTATTGCATCCTCAAAACGGTCTGGATCATCATAAGCAATAAACATGGCCAAGAGATCCTCACCTTCCTCTGCAATAAAAAACCCAGCATTTCCTGTGACATAATCTTTCATCCATACAGCCGCTTGACGGTTTCGTTTGGCTCCAGGAGCAAATGTTTGCTGAGTTTCTGCTTCTTCTGCGTCTTCTTCTTCATTATTTTCTGGCGAACGTGGTGGCTCAAGTGCTTCATTCTCATTCTTTGGACCAACCGTTTCTTCATTCTCTGTTTCGGTTATCAACCCATTCCATGCTAACTCTCCACTATGTATCTCGTCATCCCAACTCCAACCTCTGGACTCATCGAAATGAACATCTCTACTGATCACAATCTTCTTTGTCGCAGGATTGTAGAGACTATAGGCCTTTGATTCCTTGCTAACCCCAAACATCACACATTTCACACTTTTCTCGTCGAGTTTTATTCTCCTCTCATACGGTACCAAAGCATAAGCAACACACCCGAATATCCTGAAATGTCCCACCGATGGTTTGTGCTGGCTCCACTTCTCCTCCGGTGTGATGTCACCTAAGGCTGCTGATGGGCTTCGATTCAAAATGTGGACTGCATATTGGACCGCTTCTGCCCAGAATCTCCTTGGCACAGACATTTCAATCAGCATACACCTTGTCATATTCATGATGCTTCTGTTTTTCCTCTCTGCTACACCATTTTGTTGTGGTGTGTAAGCAGCAGTAAGTTGACGTTTAATCCCGCTCTCCTTACAGTAATCTTCAAACACCTTTGAGTTGAATTCGCCACCTTTGTCTGTCCTCAAACACACCAACTGTTGTCCTAACTCCCTTTCTGCACCAGCTTTAAATTCTTTGAAGAATTGCAGAGCTTCTGATTTTTCTGACAAGAGATAAGTCCAGCATTTTCGGCTATAATCATCAATGAAGTTGATAATATACCTCTTTCCACTCTCTGATACCGGTGAGATTGGACCACATATGTCGCTGTGAACCAGTTGCAGTGCTCGTGTTGCTTTACAATCACTCTTCTTTGGGATGCTTTCACGGTTTTATTTCCCCTTGAGACAAACATCACAGGTGATTTCAGCTTCTTCAAGACTGGTAACAGGTAATCCGTTCACCATCTCCTTCTCCGCTAGAGTCTTTAAGCCTTTAAAGTTGAGGTGACCGAACCTCTTATGCCACAGTTGTTCTGTTTTCTCCATCACCTGAAAGCATTTGCGTTCTTCCTCTTCTTTTCTCTGTCTTACTGTAGCATGAAGCACAAACATCCTGTTTATGCTCATGGTTGAGTACATCACCATGGTTTGTTGTTCCTTGTGCCAGATCTCACATACATCATCTTCAAAGATTACTCTTAGCCCCTTTTGCTGCAACTGCCCCAAACTGAGTAGATTGTTTTTAAGCCCTGGCACATAGTAAACCAAGGTGATAAATCTGACTGTTCCATTTATCTCCAGTCGTAGGTTTCCTTTGCCTTCCACTATCATTCTTCTATCGTCTCCAAGTTTGACATTCTGTCTAAAGGTACCATCGAACTCGCTGAACCCCTCTCTTGTGCCACACATATGGTTGCTGCATCCAGAATCGATGAACCATATCATCTCCTGATCCTCCATGTCTACATATGACATTAACACCTTGTCTTCTTCCATCTCTGCATAATTAGCCTCTTTGTCCCACTCTAGACATTCCGATTTGTAATGTCCCTTCTTGTGACATTTGTAACACTCGGCCATCTCTCTTGCGAAACTACCACGGCCCCTTCCTTGGTAGCCACCACGACCTCGACCCCGGTTTGGTGAACCTCCTCTGCCTCTGCCGTAGTTTGGTCTCCATTGAGCTTCCACTTTCAGCGCATGTTCTTCTCCTCGAAGCTTACTTAGGTTTTGCTCATGCACCATCAATGAACTTTGTAGACCGTCTATCGTCATCAGCTTGATGTCTTTGGACTCTTCAATAGCACAAACGACATAGGTAAATTTCTCCACCAAGGTTCGTAAGATCTTCTCCACCACCTTCGGATCGGGCATATCTTCTCCCAGATTTCTCATGTTGTTGGCAACCTCCATCACTCTTGAGAAATAATCATTAATGGTCTCACCATTCTTCATCTCGAGTATCTCAAACTCTCTGTGCAGCCTCTGCAGTTGTGCGCTTTGAACTCTGTCATTCCCTTGAAACTTCCTCCTCATCGACTCCCACAGATCCTTGGATGTCTCCTTCTTTAGGATTGTTTTGAGAATTGTTTTGTCGATGGATGCAAACAAGTAGTTTTTCACCTTGTGGTCTGTGACGGTCTTCTCCGCCAACTCCGTTCTCTATGGTCCGGTAAGGATCACATTCCTCTCCTGCCGTGGAATCCCAGTCTCAATGAGATCCCACCACTCCTTGGATTTAAGCAGGTTCTCCATGAGCATCGCCCAGTGCTCATAGTCACCATCGAACTTTGGCACGATCAACGCATCCTTCTCACTCATTGTTGCTGTGTTTCTCTCAGGTTTATAGGAAAGAGGCTCTGATACCACTTGTTAAAAACAGAACAGAGCACTTTGCAAAACCAGAGTAACGTGAACTGAATGATACTCTCTTAATTGATAAAAGTGTTACAGGAAAAGGATTTATAGTAGTTCATACAAAGCACGACTACTTCCTAAAAAACCTGCAACTTGTTTAGTCGTCTCCTATATCTAAGGAAGACACATTCCCACTACTTAGACTAATTCAAACATAACAAAACAAACTTAAAACACGTTTCTATTCTTCAGTAAGTACTGCTCTTCCTACTCTCAAATCCATTACTAATATGTCTCATGAGACTTATATGGGTTGTATGTTTCGATTTCAGACCCAACAAGCGTTTTTCTAGGTATGACGATGATGACATAAACATGAAAGCGGGCTTTGAAGATATCCAAAAGGAAGAGAGATGAAGGTACATGTGAAATTTGTTTGTTTGATATTCCTTAACGATTCATGTGGAATTGTTTAAATACAGTGCAAGAATCGCAAGGGAGAAAGATGAAAGAGAACTTCAACTCTTAGAGGAAGAAGAAAAGAGAGAAAGACTGGGAAAGAATCAGAAGCTGAGCCGTTAACAGAAAAAAAAAGTTAGAAGAATCTTGCTCTTTTGTTTCTTTTAGGACTTTAGATTTTTTTTTTAGTGTTCCCCACATTTAAATCTCTGAATTGAATCTTTATTCAATTGAATCTCTAAATTTTGCGAAGTAAAAGGCAACTAAAATTTGCCCAGAACAGAGCAACTAAAATTCTTTTATTTGTTAAGAGCAGTGTTTGTGTTTTTGAAAAGATAAACACATAAAAAATCAATTATCCTTTATCTTATAAAGCACAAGTCATTGTGCCAATAAAAACTTGACATGTCAGCAAAACAACAAAATTAATTATAAAAAATATTTATATATACATTTTCAGAAATATTTATAGAATAAATCCTGGACTTCCAACTTATGTACAACCCTGCCATTGTGTCGTTTTGGAAACAATCACAAACGGTTCGGTTTTAACGAGGATCCACATATTTTTTGTGGATCCTTTTATAAGTGTATTTTGATTGCTCGATACTGATTAAGTTAATTGAGGGATCCGTAATTGAGAAACGAAATCCTTTTCCAAAAAATTAAAACCCTAAAAAGTTGTTGCGACTCAATTCTACGGATTAAGCAGAGGAGGCGGCAGTGAAGAATCTCTTTATCGTGTTTTTATTGGATTAAGATCAGCTCTCGAGTGATGAAACTCATCTCCATCCTAGAGGTAAATTTGATCTGGTAGGTTTTGCTTTCTTTTCTTTGATTCTAATCGATCAATATGATTCTAGGTTTGCTTTGTTTCTCAACTGCCGCTGTTTGATCCGGTGGCTGGTAGGATACTACGGCGGCTTTGTGGTTCGTATGGTTCTTACATTCAAAATTCTTCAGTGTCTTATCAGAATATGTAATTAAACTGATCGGCTTTTTTGGTACATTTGGCTTGGATAGAGGAACAACCACGAGACTAGCCTTGATTTCTTTATTGGGTCTCCCTGGTAGACTCATTAAATCCGTAAATTAAGAATCCTTTTGTTATCAGTTTACATTCTAGATTTGATGTAAATATGTATTTGTGAAAAGGAATCTTAATTTTTTGTAAGAGACATTAGTTTATGATCATTTATCTGAACATGTTTTTTGTTATGATGATTAGATCAGATGAAGCATCTCTGATATCGGTTAGGCTTCTCAAATGTTTCTTCTAATTCTTTAATTGTGCAGCAGTAGATCCAAGATGGTTTTGAAGGATGGACAAGTTTCACAACAAAATTTGTCTTCTCATTTGCGAGTTTCAAGCCAACCACGGGAGAAGGTGGTATTATTTTCACATTGCCAAACAGTTGCAGGTGAGTTATCTTTTTCAATTCCCACTACTCATTAAACATTGCTTAAACTAATGTCTCACGCACATTCATCAGTCAAAGTCTAACTCTCAAGTCTGCTTTCTCCCTATCAAGTGATGATATATTTGCTATCTGGGAACAGGTTTATTCTCTTGATGAAAGAGGGATCTTCTTCAAAACAGTGATTGTAAACAGATATCCTGATTGTGAATATATTTCGTTTTACACTTTATCAGGTTTAGGGCTGCATGCTTCTACTACTGCTGCCAATTTATCTAAAGAGAAGGTCAATTGCGATGTAAGTTTATCTTTCTTCTCACTTGCGATAGTATGTTGTGTCGTTAGTGAGGGCTTTCAATATCATCTATTGCTATGGCCAGCATGTGTTCCAAATAAACAGAATCAAATCAGGAAATCTGTTAATTGGTGCTCATGTGGTAAGTTATCTTATCCATCTTTTAGCATTGACATCTTTCCATTTGATTTTGAGAGATTGAGGATCTTAAACAAAGCCATTAACTTCTAATACTCATACTATTAATTTACGATTCATACATAAAGTAGAGAGGTGCTGGGTAATTGTCTTCATAACTTTCATAATGAAAGTTTCATTTAGTTGGTCAGTTTTCATTTACATATCATTTTCAATTTTAAGTAATATATAGAAACACAAATATCTGACCATTATTTATGTGTCTTTTGTTTTTAATGGGTAGCATTTTTCCCAATAGGGAGTGAGACCGTATGTGATGGGGCAGATCTTGGTTTTCTATATAATGGCCATGAGAAACGTTTTTTTTTGTTGTTTTCAATCGTATGAGACTGCTTGCCTTAGTGGCTGCGTGAATACCGGTTTCCTCGCGGGACACAGACGGATAAGAATAAGAAGAAGACGAGGAGATAGAAGAATCAGTAAGAGACATCGAATCGATGAGATAATTTTTTTTTTTTTTTTTTTTTTTGCAACGTCGAATCGATGAGATTAAGAAGAATTAGAGAAGAAATGAATAGATAATGTGTCGGTTTTAGTTTTTTTTCGGGGTAAATAGCCTTTATCTTATGTACTTTTTTGGTGCTTTTTTTGGTGGAGGACAAGGAGGCAAGCAGGCCTCCTTGTTATTTATTCATGACAACAAAAGGAAATTACAGACGGACTAGACGCGGACACACAGTTCCGTTCATATCGTCCTGAGACAGCGGCTCTACCGTAAGTGGAGTCGTTACAAACCAATGATAACCAAAAGATAAAGAAAAAGCGTAGTTGGCTAACCCATCAGCTAGACGATTAGCTTCCCTATAAATGTGAGAAATCCAGACTATCCAGTCCCTTGAGATGAAGCCATGGCACAGACGTACCAGGAACGATAGAGGATGCGAATCAGCAATCCCTGTGGTTAAAAACTCAACAACAATCTTTGAATCAACTTCTAATTCAAGCCTTGTTACCCGCTGTTCCCAGGCAATGTGTAATCCGTAGTAGACTCCCCATAGCTCTGCTAAAGGGGCAGAACATATACCGATATTCAGAGCAAAACCCCCACACCATTGCCCTCTCGAGTCACGCAGGACTCCCCCTGCTGTGGCTAGACCCGGGTTACCATGTGACGCTCCATCAGTGTTCAACTTCACCCATCCATCCCCCGGTGGTTTCCAACAGACCATTAACTCCACCGTATCACTCAAAGTGTATCCTTCCTGAGAAGCCTTATACGCAGACTCCACTTCCTTCGCCATTGTTTTGACAAATTTCACTTTATCTCTGCATCTGCTCACTTCCTCAAAAACATGACTACACCTCCATTTCCAAGCCCACCATACGACAATAGCAAACAAAGTCGCCCAAGAGAACTCTGTTTCAGCTTCCGTCATCCCCAAATTCCCATAGAGCCATTCCAATAGCGTACTCGAAAAGAAAGCTCCCCTTCTCCTGATCGGTAACAGTTTGACCCACAAACCTGCAATGGCCGGGCAGTCCCGTAACACATGCATGATGGTCTCATTCCCACCTTTACATATCTGACAGACAGCCGTATCTCCGAAATGACGTCGAAATAGCTCCATATTGGTCATAATAACTCCATGGCTTACTAACCATACGAAAGTGCGGATCCTCTCGGGTGCTCTGATTTGCCAAATTCTTTTAAAGAAGCTGGACATGTTTGGTCGGTGCTCTTTATTCGCTGATAACAGAGAGTGAGCAGATTTAACTGTGAATCTTCCATTAGGCGTCCCACCCCAGGCGAGTCGATCCCTCGCTCCGGTCACATTATCAAGAACTACTGCTGATAAAACCAAGCGGATGTTCACTGGAACATAAGGCAAGATATTTGTCCAATCCCATCCTGCGCCATTCCGCCATATATCTTTGGCTCGTATATCCTCGAATCCACTTGGAAGGACCCCTGTCACAGTCTCAACCAATGATTCATTAAGGACCCACTTATCTGTCCAGAAACGAATTATACCACCATCCCCAATCACCCATCGTATCCCGTGCAAAACCACATCTCTGAAACCAAGCACAATGCTTCGCCAAGTAGAGGAACTTGGTCTCTTAGCAGCTAGCCAGCGTGGATCCTGAACTCCCCCAATCCGATATTTGCAACGGAGCACCCGCGCCCATAGACTGCTGTGGTCATGAAGAACCCGCCAACTTACTTTGGCTAGCAAAGCTTTATTCATGTCGCCAGACCTCCGAATTCCAAGTCCCCCCGCTTCCTTGGATTGACACACCTTACCCCACGCGACAAGATGTTGTTTCCTCTGTTCCGGAGTGGACCCCCAAAGAAAAGAACGAGAGATCCTGTCCAGCTCATTCAGTGTGGACTTCGGTAGACTGATGGTGCTCATTGTGTGCACAGGAATAGACGATAGAACAGACTTTGTCAAGGTCAGTCTCCCCGCAAAACTCAGAAATTTACCTCTCCATCCCGATAGTCGTGAGCTCACTCAACCGAGTACTTCCCCAAAAGTTTCTTTATTAATTCTTTTTTGGAGAACAGGCATACCTAAGTATTTCCCCAAATCCGTTGTTGCTTTGATCCCACTTTCGTCACTAATCAGCTTCCTCAAATCCCGTGAAACATTGTCTGAAAAGAATATCTTTGACTTCTCTAAACTCACTTTTTGACCCGAGGAAACACAAAACCTCTCCAAGATCCTACGTATAATCTTTATCTGAGCAACGGATGCCTCTGCGAACAAAATTAAATCATCTGCGAAGCAGATATGAGACAAAACCGGACCACCCTGTGAAAGTCGTATTGGTTTCCATTCCTTAGATGCGATAGAATGATCCACCATTTGACAGAGCCGCTCAAGGCACAAGACAAAAAGATATGGAGAGAGGGGGTCTCCCTGACGCAGTCCATGGGATGGTCTGAAAGCCTCTGTCTTCTCTCCATTCCATAGGATAGTCATTGAGGGATCCACAACACAAGTTAAAATCCATTTAACCCACTGCTCCTCAAAACCAGCGACCCTCAGCGTGTCTTCAAGAAAGTCCCAGCGTATCCTGTCATAAGCTTTTTCCAAATCAAGCTTTAAGAGCATCCATCCCTTCCTACCCTTCTTCCTTCTCATTGAATGCACCGCCTCTTGCACAATGACAATGTTATCTATACTCAACCTTCCCGGAATAAAGCTTGACTGTGCTGGGCCTATGAGGTTCCCAATCACTTGCTTCAACCTCAATACCATGACCTTGGTGATGACCTTAAAGAGTACATTGCATAAGCTGATCGGACGGAACTGAGTTATATGTTCAGGCCGAGGTACCTTAGCTATGAGTACTACCAACGCATCGTTTGACGCTTGAGGCAACTCTCCAGTTTCAAAAAATTGAAGAACAAAACGTACCACAGACGCTCCCACCACCTCCCAGCAATCTTGATAGAACACAGGCTGGTATCCGTCAGGGCCTGGGGATTTAAATTTTCCCATGCTTTTAACTGCCTCCTCCACCTCCATAGGCACAAAAGGCTTTGATAACTTAAGTTTCTCCTCACTTGTCAGCCTCGCAAACCCCTCCGCCGGTAACCTCTCCACCTCCGGGGGAACATCAACCATCGAATACAGTCGTGTATAGTACGAGATTGCAAGCTGCTCCAGCTCTGATTGACTCGATATCCAGCTCCCTGCATCATTACGCAGCATCTCAATACGATGATGACGTCGCCGTACAACCGTGGAGGTGTGAAAATACGTGGTATTGCGATCACCCAGAAGCACCCATTTTTCACGGGATTTTTGAAACCATAATATTTCCTCTTGTTCTAAAACCTCCTCAAGTTGCTTAATGAGACTTTCTTCCTGCTGTAACATACCATCCGTCGGAGCTAAGTCCAAAGTATCCTGGATAGCTTTTATCCTCCCCATCAAGTCATCTTTCCGCCTTTGAATATCCCCAAAACTTTCTCTGTTCCACTTCCTAAGCTCCACTCTCAATAACTCCAAGGCCTTAGGAGTGGATACATTCCCATTCCACGAAGCAGTAAGCAGTTCTTTGAAACCAGAGTGTTTAAGCCAGGCAGCTTCAAAACGAAAGGGTCTCCGGAGTGGGTTTAAAGCAGCATCCGAGGATAGTTGGAGGTAAAGAGGTGCATGATCAGAAGCCAAGAACAGTAGGTGTCGAACAGACGCCTCCTGCCATTTGAGCCTCGCATGAGCACAACATAAGATTCTGTCCAAGCGCTTAGCCACATAATTCTCTGCAACCTTCCCACGCCTCCACGTGAAACTGCTGCCGCTAAAACCCATATCAATCAATGATAAGGAGTTGATCCACTCACTGAACGCGAGAGAGTCAGGAGACAAACCACCACGCCCTCTTGTTCGCTCATCAACACGCACGATCGTGTTGAAATCACCTCCGATTATAACAGGACCAACCAACCTGCTAAACACCGAGGATAACTGCTCCCACAAGCCACTTCTGCGATTTACCGACGGAGCCGCATAAACAAACACAAAATTTAGGGTCTCCATATCTGTTTTCAGAGACGCAGCAATAAATTGGTCTGCAGCTTCCACAATCTCGAACTCCCCGATCCCTGACCGCCAGAGCACCCACAGTCCCCCACTCTGACCAACCGAATCCACACGATAAGAATATTCGAAACCCAACCCTTGGCAAATGCGAGCTGCACGATCACCACTTGAATGAGTCTCGAATAGAGCCAATACATCCGTCTTATATTTCTTCAGCAAGTAACGTATAGCACGCCTGAAGTTGGGTTTATTCGCCCCCCGGCAGTTCCAGAAAATACAATTCATGAGGAATCGATGTAAAGACCTCCAAACTACCGGGGCGTATCGTCAACCCAATAACGGTCCGCTTTCCGTGTCGTCCCCGTCACGTGGAAGATCCACTCCATCCGCCGTGGCCTTTTCCACCATTCGCCCTGTACTCGCGAGCAGGGGTAACGAATCCGGATTCACTAATCCAGTTTCCCGATGAACAGCCGGCGCCACCGCAAGCGCACCACCAGGCCTGCCCATCTCCGTCGTTTCAACCCGTAGTCGCTTCCCATTCGCCGATAAACCTCTTTCTCCCTTTGTCGGGCCAAACACTAACCCCCTAGTGGGCCTGGACTGGACCCCTTTTTTAACCTTCGGTCCACTAGTGTCCACACTTTTGCTACTCCCATTTCGTTTAGACTTAGGCCCATATCGCGGCCCACTCCCTTCTGTCTCGGGCCTTGTCTTAAAAAGGACAATCTTCTCTTGCCCGCCACGTCCTACCAGATTTAAATTCTGAGAGATAGGCTCATTTTCCTTATTTCTCACATCACATATGGTAGGTTCCCGTATCCCAGCAGATCCCGTATCCTCAGTCAGATTTCGAAATCGATTTGACGTATCCAATCCCGTATTCCCCGTAATGTCCCGAAGATTCCGTTCCAGGACACCGTCGAGGGGGACCACCGCAGTGACCGTCTTAGCCGGCTTTGCTGCCGAAGGGCGTCTTGATCTATTGACGACAGTGAATCCATCCTCATCCGTCCCTTGGGGGTCCTGTTGGTTAGGCCGTGCACCTCCAACCACTTGCATCACCGGCCTCTCAGCAGCAGGAAGAACACCCTCTACCACCCTCGCCGGACAACTATGGGTAAGGTGTCCATAAAGACCACATGATGAGCAAATCTTATCCAAACCCTCGTATGTCACAAAATAGCGTTCCCCATTAATCACCACCGTGCCCTTCAAAGGTCGGGAGAGGTTGACCTCAACACAGATTCTGGCAAAACGTGCGCGTGTGAAATTTAGTGTTGTCGTATCGACCTTCAACGGCCTTCCTAGCCCTCGTGCAATGCCCATGAGAATGGACTGGTGGTAAAAAGATACCGGAATGTGCATCAATCGAACCCAAACTGGCGTGGTCACAATCTCATCCTTCAAGGGGTCAAAGTTTGGTGTCCAATCCTGCACCATCAAATAGTTACCGAAAACTCTCCATGGACCACCAGTGAGGGCCTCCATATACTCATCCTCCTGCGCAAAGCGGATCATAAAGAACTGTCGTGGGAGATCCATAACGTACATCTCCCCCTTTGGCTTCCACAACTCCCGGAGCTTGCGACTCAAGACTGCGAGTGGGATCGGCCGTCCCAACAGCTTCACCACCATACAATTCTTCCACAACCCGTGCATCACCTCCAACACCTCGTCTCCAATCGTGATTTCAGGCTCCCCATCCTCACCGTGTGGGAAATCCACACGCAATCTCGCGGAGACAAAAGCATCGTTCATGACACTCTCCGGCATCTGCATACCACCAACCGAAACACCATTCACTCTGTCCACCCATGTTCTCGAACCATCGGGTGGCTCTCCCGGTGGACGCCCCTTCTCTCTGACGTCCATCATAGTAGCATCCTGCAAATCAGATCTCACCGCCGTTTTAGGGTTTTCGTCGCTCTCCATTTGGAACTAGATAGATTGGTCGCCGCTGATTAGATTCTCCTTTTTTGCAGTTTTCTTCAGTTTCACACTTTTTTGGTGTCTTATACTACGCATTGTCATTTTACCTAAGTAACCACCAATTTGGTTTTTTTCCACTATAATCTTCATTTGGTAATATTTAATTTGGAAATTTATAATAAATTGTGTTGACTAAATTAAATTTAATGAACAATAAGGATATACTAACTATATAATAAACTACTGCATATAGACAATGAATATTATACACTACATAATATATTGATTGATTATGTAAAACTATAATACATTTTAAAAATACAAAAGATATTATTCACATATATAATTAATATAATAAAGTAATTAGATTTTGTATTTCTAGATAAAAAAAAATAGCCGCGGGTGAATATCTAGTGTAAAATAAAAGGTGAACATGGGAAAAGAATTTTTTTTTTTTACCATTTTCATTTTACAAATAACTGCAACAGGAAAAAAAAAACTCTACAACTGCCTTCCCCACGATCTTATATCATATCTATTTCTTCGATTCAATTCTTCACCAACATGATTTCATACCATTTTATTTTTTTTAATCTCTTCATTTTCGTTATCCCCAATAACCCAAAATCAAGAAATCTTAAATCTTTCACTGTTTCTCTTTGTTCTGCAACTACTTCCATTTTACTTTTCTTCTTCACTATGAATTAAGTTAGTTTTGCTTAACATGTTCTCCTTTTTCCTAATGTAAGAAATGTGATAATGTTTATTATCTTTCGCTCTTGATCTAAAATATAATTTTTTTTTGTCTCTCTCTCTTTATCTCAGATCTGTCAACATATAAAATAGAAAAAAGGATTTGACGTGAGGAAAGCATGTATCCAACGGAAGGAACAAGATTGAAAACCAAAAGAACATAAACTATTGGCAAAAAGGAATGATTCTTCACTATCAAAAGCTAAAATCTATAAGTTTTGTCTACTAACTGTTTGTCAAAATGGGTGACATAAAATTTTGTTTAATACAGCAGCACAAGAACGTATTACGGCTCTATACATACCTCTTTTTAACTAAAATTTCTAGAACTCTACTGTCTTTTGCGGTATAACAACAAGGATTGATTCCTTTCAGTTTTTTCTTTCAAGTCTTTTAATAAATTATTCTTTGCAAAGTTCTCATTAAACAATCATTTTGTGTGTGTGCAGATTGTATCAAATTCAAGAGTAAAAAAGCATGCCTAATTTTCTAAGGTTTGTTTTATGAATAAATTTGAACAGTTTTCATTTCACTTGCATGATATTGATATATAGCTATATCCATAATCCATTTCTGTTAACTTGTTAAGTATTAATCTTTACTAAGATTAATTCACGCAGGCCCGGCCCGTAGCTAAAGCTCGTAAAGCTAGGGCTTTAGACAGCGGAAAATATAACAAACTTTAGGGGGACCATAATCGTTAAAACTAAAGTGGTGTAGTGGTAAAAGCCCCCACTATACTATCAAAGGTGACGAGTTCGAACCTAGCTAGTGTATTCTTTAGAAATATATTTTGTTTTCTTTGTTTAGTGTTGGGAAAAAAAAAATTTGCTTCAGGCAGCTATATAACTTGCGCCGGCGCTGAATTCACGGCCGACTAATGATTCTTATACTAGGCTTATGATCGATATATATATATATGAGATTCATATATAAATATTGAATGTTTAGCTATAAATGCATTTTTATTTATAAAAAAATATTTTCATAACTATCAACTAATAATAATTCATCAAAATTTAAATTTTCAATCAATGATTCTTAAAAACTACAATTTCTTAGCATTAATTAGTAAAAAGTTACAGAAAATCAATCTTTGTGATACAAATTTTTTTTCTAGAAAATCATCTATTATGATACAGAGGGAGTATATATGTTTATTAACTCATTTAGCAAATCGAGATATAATTAGTTCTCTAATGTCTCATAACCACTTCACCTCTGAATTTAAATTATAAAAAAAAAAAACAAAACAAGTTTTGAGAAAATAACCCACTGTAATCTCAAGTTTATTTTAGAAACTTAGAAGTTTTTTTTTGTTATCAGAAAACTGGAACTTTTAGATCATAGTTTTGTTTTAACGGAGTGGAATATTACATAGCTCATCATTAACAGAAAACATTTTGTTCATTCATATAAAATCAATCTTATTTCTTTACCCGTACGTAGTAGGGGTGGTATACTAGTGTACTTATAATTCGTGTAGTATTGTTTAGTTGTTTATTTTTATTAAAATCATATGAATATTATTCTATCCATTATATATGAGAGTACTAATAACAGTAAGTATATATTTTAGAAATAAAAAATAATATGAGCTTATGTGCCTATTAAAAAAAAGGATGACGGAAAATTGGAAGGCTAAGCATAATAGTTGTTGGGTCTTTTCTTTTCTGATTTGCTCAACAAAATTGCCAACTTTATTTTCTCATTTTAACGTTGCTATGAAAAATAACTTTATTTAATATATATTTTTAACTTTTTCAACTTTGAGTTGATTATAAGCCTAAAGTTATAGAATCAAAAATATATTTACTATTTTTATTTTGTCAACACAGACCAGTTCATTAGCCATGGTGTCTTGTGCATTAAAAATTTATCATTTGTCACTGCACTAAGATCACTTCACAAAATACAATTACTTTTAACACAAAAATTTGCTAATATTCAACCAATAAATTATATTGTAAACTACTTAAAAATATACTATTACTTATTACAAATTAATATGTAGTTATATATTATTTTATCACAAATAATAATTTGTGCATACACACAGGTCAAATACTAGTAACAGAATAAAACCCAAACAAAAACCAAACCGAAACAGAAACACATCTAACATGAGATTTGAACTTGCATATATCATCATCAATTCATCATCACCTGTATTTATATCATTAGTTTTTAATAAGTTTGGTATGTAGTTTAGTGTTTGGGACGATAACTTGGGATTCGTCGAACTCAGATATGGATGGTGTTCAATGTTGATAATAGAACTCAGTTTTGTGGAAAGCAGTTTGACCACTGGGGGAGTAGACCTCTTTATCATTTGTGTGCCTGATGACGGTTCCATGACATGACTGGCATAAATATCGCGGTCATGTTTAGCTAGGAAGTGTTTTGTTTCATAATCATAAGCACAACTGGAAATTTACCCCCAAAACAATGGAAACAAAACAAAAAAGATTACGTCTATATTTCTCATCATAGTGATCGAGTTTGGAATCCAATAGGCCTAAATGAAATTGTTCTGAGAATGTAAAATATAAAATCAAACAAAAAGAAATATAACGCAAGAAGAGAAAGGTTCTCATGCTGTTGTTACTAATATAAGAAACAACTTAAAAGAGTAGTAGAAGGCGCAGCAGAAAAAATTCACAAACCTGATTTTTTTTAAGTAGACATCACAAACACCAAAAGCTCAACACTCTCTTCTTCCATAAAAAAAAGAGTATTTCGTACTTACCTCACGATTGAAGCACATAATATCAATCTGACTTATTCACCGAACTTGAGAAGCCGAGCATAGCAAACCAGATGCGTCTGCGCCAATGACTGAGAGATCACAAACCGTGCAGATGTTACCTTCCTGGCTTGGTACAAACCGGGCAGTGCAGTAAGGACATGAAACGTCTTTGTGCCCTCCGTAGATTGGCACATAAGTCGACCCGCATATCACAAAAGGGTTTCTATAGTCGTAGTTAAGCGTGGTTGCATCTGTCATGTTGCGTTCTGCGGCTTGCAAAACTTGTCTAGCCGTCCTTGCCTGGCTCTCAATAGTTGGGTTTGTATCCAACAATCCTCTGGCAAAGTGAGCAGCAGTAGCCATGTTCCTTGACTTGTAGCAGACGGTCATTGCACTAAAGTACGCAAGCCGTAGGTGAGGCGTTTGGAGTTTACAGTGAGTGAAGTAAGCAGCGAGCTCTTGCTGCCTCACCGGATCATCTTTTATCTCTCTCCTCTTGAGCTCCATTTGAAGACCTAGGACATATTCTTTTACAATGATGACCAGTTCCTTAACTTCGTCGACTTCTCTTCTTGACTCGACTACCACCAATGGGATGGTTTGGAGAATAGAGAGGAAGACACGGAGAGCCTCAGTTAATTTCCCAGCTGTTGTAGCCTTGTAACCGGATTTGAGCTTCTCTTCTAGCTGAGAGAATTCAAAAACAAGAGCTGGCGGGCCACGGACGTTAGGACTGGAGGACTCGCTCCATCCACGCTCAATCGCAAGAGGAACCACAGGAGATGAAGCAAAGGCACGGAGATAGCTATGGCTCCCACTGAAAAGATCAAGAAACATGGCTTTCAAAGGCGCAAAGTTCTTAATGCCAAGCTGCCTGTGGAGCAAACGCATTGCAGTGTCGAAGCTTCCTGCTGCAGCCTGCTCAGCAGCAAGGGACGATTTCTGGCTCCAAATCTGACTTATCGGCATACCTTGAGTAGGTGTCACAAAAACCGATGAACGAGCGTTAGCAGAGGCTTTAGGAGTGTCAAGCTCTGGTGGGAGCTCCAAGTCTTCAAGTCCCCCCCATCCACCTTCCTCGTCGTCTTCGTCCGCTGCTTCTTCACCATCCAATAAGGCTTCGATGTCTCTGTTTTCAATTCCATCAACATCGACCATGTCAAGTCCCTCACCCCAATCTCCTTCAACATCATCTTCTTCTTCATCAACAGCCCCTCCTCTGTTTGCACTCTCAAGCCCTCCTTCAAATATTCCTTTCATCACCCTCAGAAGAGGCCAATCACCACCACACATGATGGGAGTTGGAGGCATTAGAAGCGACGGAGTTTTCCCTTCAGGCAAAGAGGGCACGTTGTCTCCTAGCTCAGTTGCCAGTCGCTCAGCAACATCATTTAAACCATGAACCGAAGCTGTGATATAGGCTAGAGGCAAATGACCCGCATTCTCGAGTATCTTAACACGCTCTTTAACATCTCCTAGGTAGAGAGCATTGTGAAACTGACCCATTACATTGTTCTTCACCTCAGCAATCTTCATCAACTTTAATAGCTTGTCTAAATTGCCAGTAATGAGATAAAGAAAAGATAACCTCTCAAAGTTCTTTGTTTGCTGGTAGGCAAACTCAACAATTCTAGAGTTTCCTTGACGAAGAGCCTCCACTCCGAGTCTATACCAGTGGTCTTTCTCATTAATCTCTGTAGCGGATGCAACAGCAACACTGATGTTTCCACTTTCAAGAGCCAAATTGAATCGAATCCTCTCGTCTTCAACAAAGTGGAGGGCAACTTCAGGAAATCCTTTCTGCTGAAGATAAGCAATCATGGCCTGTCCACATAGCTGGGAGTCCTTTATCATGCTCATGACGTGATCATATTTCTTTCTCAGCAATGCAAGCTTGAAAATGTACTCAGTTGCATTAATGGTGATAGCCCTGTTTTTCCCATCCCGGTCCAAGCAAAAGATTGTATTTCCAGAAACCTTGGTGATATAGATTGGGACATCTAGGGTTTGGATGATTCCACTATCTCCATTAGGAAGACAGTACTTGATGTGGTTCAGAGTTGTGTAAATGAAGACACTATTGTCGTCCCAGGCTCCACTTTTCACACGTATTGTCTCATGAAGCGTGCACTGGAGGACAAGCTTCTTGCTTGCAATAATGATAGTATGCTTACTGAGCAAAGCAACACTCTCCATATCGTTAGACCAAACAACGTACCTAACAAAAGGTGTCTGAAGCTCACCGAGAACAAGCCTTCGTTGAAGGTCAAATATAACCACTTTATCCTCCGATCTACAAAGCAAATTCCAAGTCCCAGCATAAAAGATAGCATCTGTGGGAATAGGCAAAGAACTCTTTTTAACCACCTCATTCTTTAGATTCTTCACTAGCACCTGGCCGGTGCTTTTCTCAAGAACAGCAAACCGATTGCGAGCAATGAACACCGCAGAACCCCCTGTCCCCCTCTTGGCATCTTGCACAACGTCACTCCTCCCAACGCTATCTTTCGGTATGATGTACAACTCGTACGAACCACCATCCAGATCTGAGCAGATTAGGACTGCATTTTCTGTCGGACTGTAGGATAAAGTCCTAGGACTTTGATTCAAGCTTGGGGTACCAGGACGCCGTATAGGAATAACTTGGGAATCTTTTTGAGTTGAATACTCATAGTACCGCAAAAATCTATCCTTGGCATAGAATAAAGAATCACCACTCAAAGCAAATGCAGGACGTTCTCTCTCAAGTTTGAAGACAATCATACCGTTGTCATGTCCCGCTGCCAGCAAATTAATCTCAGGGTGAACTGCAAGAATCCAGAATCGATCATGTTCACGGCGAAAGGTTTGGATTCCAGTTCGCTTGGTAGCATCCCAGACACGGATGCTTTTATCCTCAGAGTTTGATACAATGATGTCCTGTTTTGCATGGAACATAACGGATGAAACGTTATTCATATGACCTCGCAATGTATCCACCTCCCAAGCTTTGGTTTCTGCAATAAAAAAATTGAAGGCATCAGTACCTCAATAATGATTCATAAAATGTAACATTATGTAAAAAAGAAGACATAAGAAATACCATTCATACGCCACAGCTTTACTTGGCGGTCATCAGCACCAGAGACAATGAGAGGAAGGGTAGGATGGAAAGAAGCCCAGTTGACTCCTCTGTCATGACCTTCAAGGACGTACTTGACTATAGCGTCAACCCCACCAAAAAGATCAGAATTCATCTGACTAAATCGCATGAGGTCGTCAGCAGGAGAAGCAGACTTCTTCTTAAGAGCACCAATGTCCCAAACACGGACAGTCTGATCCAGTGATGCTGAGACAACAAGGTCTTCCTTAGGATGGAAAGAGGCACACATAACATAATGATTGTGGCCAGTCAACACGGAAATACAAGTCCGTGACTGCCAGTTCCATATGCGGATAGTCTGATCATCACTAGCACTCACAATCCACGGGTTCTCGTGGTGAAATTGAACAGTGCGGATATAATCAAGATGCCCGAGAAGCGTGAAAAGACACCTGTGAGTTTTGTAGTTCCACACTTTAATCTTGTAATCATCCCCTGCAACACCCAATGACATCAACTACATATGAGTAATGTGACTGGAAGAGCATTAGGATAACTGTAATGAAGAAGAAATCCCAAGCCATTTGCATTTATGTCCAAAGACAATACTATATGCAACATGTAACATAAGATCTGCTTTCAGTGTGTACTACTAGGTTCAATCATCTTAAACACAAATTAAAACTCTTAGCTTGGACAACAAGAGCTCAAGTCATCCATCAAACCCAAGCTAGATCTAGAAACCGGGAACGCTAAGAGCTAATACTTAATCAGATCAAGATTAAATAGATTATGAAAATGTATCAAACAGGACTTGTTGGACCTAAAAAAAAAAGAAAGCATACCTCCAGAGACGAATAAGGGCTGAGATTTGTGGAAATGAACACCACGAACAGGTCCTTCGTGCTCGTCAAATCTATCGATCAAAGTGCCCATACGATAATCCCAGAGCTGGATCACACCACTGTGCAAACTGGCCAGAATCCATGGTCGTTGAGGGTGGAAACTCAGCCCCTTAACTCGGTTACTCTTGGTCTCGAACTTGGTCAGCATATTCTTCACAGATTCCGAAACAGAAACAAACTCTACACATAAACCACAGATCACAGCGAATGAGAGAAATCACGGGAAAAAAATCAGTCCATCGAAACCGGAAAGAAAAAAACACAATCGACGTGAAATTTCAAACAGATCTAAGGAAACGAAGCAGTAAGATCCGCGAAATCGAGATTCGTAACATGAGAAGAAATAGAAGATTCACCTCAAATCAGATCAGTTCACAAGGGGAAGCGATCAAGCACAGCTTCACGGTGACGATCAGTAGCATTACCAGAGAAGCGTAGATGCGAGAAGAAGAGAAACACACAAGGGATCGTCGAGAAGAAGAAGAAGAAGACGGTGAGATTCAGTTTCGTGGGGTGTATAGATCTGAATCCCTCCGCTCAGTTATCTCTGTCTCCAATTCGCGTCTCCACTCCTAATTTAATTGGCATGATTTATTCATTTCTTTTTTTTTAGTTTCTATATTTAATTATATTTGGAAGCATTTACTTCACTCTCTTTTTATTACTACAAGATAATAAAATTTTGACTAGAGGCTTCTTATTTTTATATCAGATTAAACACTTTAAATGCAGTAATGCACAATCAAAATTATTTTGTGAGAGGAAAAATATATAACAAAGCTATGAAAATAAAAATGGATATGTATATCTATAAATACAGAGATTTACGTAATTAACCCTGCAGTAATTTCATAATTTCATATGCCCTCGACTCGATTCCTTTGAGATACTCAGTCAAGATGCGCTGCTGGTATGAACCTCCTTCCTGGTATAACCAACATATAATTCCACTGGTTAGAATGATCATTTTTGGAAAACCGAACCCGGTTAGCCTCACATTTACTTTGAAGAGATAAAAAGTGCAAACAAATGTTTCATGGTGAGCTCTCTGCGGCTTAAAATGAGCCATTATTTTGAAAAGACAACGCAGACAAGAGAGGAGGTGTTTTTTTTGTACTGTTGCTTTGTATTAGAGAGTTTCCCGTTACTTACAGTTCGAATCAGTGTGCGCTCGATTCGTTTCTTGATAACAGCAGATAGCTCATCAGGTGTGATATCTCCTTTTCCGATTGTTAATCCGTCTACGAAAAGCTTGTTCCATTGTTCCTCAGGAGCTGAAACACACACATATAATATAAACCAATGTGAAGTCTCGCTGGGGTTTAGTGCATGGAAAATAAGATAGGTTGCAGAAGATACCTTTTATCAGAGTTTCGAGAAAATGCTCGGCTTTTACAACTTCGTTCCCTGTGACAAGTGACAACAACCAGAAGCTCTAATTGGTAAGTTTGATCTGAATAAGACTATGATGAAATTTTCTTTGTAGAAAATGGAAGCATATAGTAACTTTGCAAAATAGAGCAAATTACCTTTCTTTGCATAGCTACGCTTGGAGAGAATGGTGGCAGAATAGAGTTGAAGAACTTTTTGCAGCATAGCTAATAGCCCTGGTTTGTCTCTATCTTCTTTTGCCTGAAAACAACCTTCAGCCTCAAACATTCAAAAAAATACATCTAATCACTGTCAAGGAAAGACCCCTTTTTTCTTAACTAGGAGCTTCGTGTTACATAAATGTCAATTATCTATGAATGAAATTAGCAACGATCTTACAAGTGAAACAAAACAAATTGTTGCACTTACCTGCCGGAGTTGAGCACTAACTTCTGAAAGAAATCCTTCATCTAATTGCCCTTCTTTTTCCCTTTGTATTATTTCCTGTTAACACATTGACATGAGTAACCATATGACTACATCACATCAAGAAATCCAAAACCCTTGGCAGCAGGTTGTATACATAACAAAAGTGTAGATGTCTTATTCAAAGGAAAGTGAAGAGGAACTATAATCTATATATACCTTTTCCATTAGATTGATGGCTTCAGGGTCTCTAGGAGGCCATGAAATCTCTTCCACTCCATCTATAGCAGGTCTTAGAATCCCTTTCAGAATATCAGTAGACGTTTCTATCTTTTCCTACATGGATATAATGAGATCTCAATCATCTATCCTGTAAAGGAAACACTAAAGAAGAAGAGACATGGATGGAACCAAGAGAAAAGAAGAGAAGAAAGAGAAACCCGAGTCTTATTCACAACGCAGTCAACTATAGTCATCACAGTTGTAGCTAACTCCTCATAGTCCTTCTGCAAGAACCAACCCATCCCCCGAAATCAGACCTCGAAAGTAAAGTTCAATCATTAACATAAACAATGGATACAGGTACCTTGTCATCATCTGATTTGCATGTATCAGACCTAGCCGCAAGTCTTATCCAAAAACCCTCATCAAAAGCAAGTATATTTTCAAGAACAAGCTTCTCAACCTGTTCAATGCATATGGCAGCAACCCCAATTACTCAAGAAAGGATAACAAAACACAAGATTGAGTTAAAGGACTCAAGCTAAAGTAACTATAGTAGCAGACTAACTTCTCTAGGGTTTGCATCTCTAAGAGCATCAATCATCCTATCGATTTCGACAGTCTTCTTAAACGCTTCTTCTGGATCTCCCTTGACTGCACAGATCAAAGTTCTCCTGTTTTATTAGACCCAAAAAAGATGCAAATCATTATCTCATATCTCTAATTACATTACACACAACCATAGCTTCAATGGTTAAATCTCTAGTGAGAATTTGTTTTTTCCAAGTTACAAGAATCACAAAATTAAGAAATTGTAGACCAGGACATAATCACCTTCGCTTCGAATCGACTCCAGAGAACAGAGAAAGCTTCCATATACTTGAAGATACAAAAACCCTAGAACCACCCAATCTACAAAGCGACCCACTCTGCTTGGAAACAACGGAGGAATAAAGTCATAACAAGATAGTGTTTTTTTCGCTATTGCTGAAGAAGTGAGAATAGAGAGATTAGAAATTTCACCTGCTCGCGTTGAAGAAGATGATGAGAATTGCGAGAGAATAAGCATTGAACAGAGGAGGATATTGCCGCCATTAGAGTGAAGAAAGGCACAGAGAAGGGGACTACACTGACGACCGTTCAAACTCTCGGTAACCAAATCCTCGTCCGGCCTAAACAAAAAAAAAGAAAAACAAAAAAACTCTTATGGTCGTATCATTTTAGCTCACTAGATCCATTATTGGGCCGTAACAATTATCTCTTCGGTCCATTAGTATATACTGTATTGATTTTATCCCTTTTTTTTTTTTTTTTTTTGTGTTTTTTTTGCAACAAAATACTAGATTAGCTGCCAATTGGAAGGAATGTTTTTTTGTATTTTGAAAAAGTGTTATACACTTATACTGTATTTATTTTATTTGGAAAAATTCTTTTTTTCTAAAAACATGAAATCTTAAAACGTTTTTAAACATGCTGCATCAGTCGTACATAGCCAATGCAAATACAAGCAATATTCTCTGTTGATTATATAAAGATCGCAATGGAGAAGATGAACAGATTAACTCAATCTTTTTATATGCTATAAGATGAAGTAAAAAACATAGAAGTCAGTCTATATACTTTACCCTTCCTTAAACACATTCTGATATTTTTTTTTTTTCCCTGTTAGCATCTTGTGTTTCCTCTTTCTTTACCACCACCTTTTTGAATTGAAACTTGAAAGATATAACAAACACATTACATACAAGATAAAAAAAAGCTAACATATAATAAAAGAATCCGAGCCTGCCGTTCTGGAAAATTTAGCAAACAAACAGACTTCCATATACTTCTTGATACCTGCAAATTCACATACAATCTGTCTTTCAATAACGGATTGCCTAATGTTTCCGAACTAGTGTATTTCGGATTTTAAAGATTTTGTGATGGTGGGTAAACAACGGAATTACCTTATATTGTCGTGGGTCAAGACGGGAACGCGAACAGGCGATCAGAGATTTTGGTTCGGCATATTGGGCATTCAGAGCAGGCAAGTGAACAAGATTTACAAACTGCATAAAAAGAGATATTGTGATCGTTTTAGGTTTACTTTAGTACTCAATGTAAGGATACTCAGAATAGTGAGAGTGAGACTTACGGCAGAAATGACGGCAAGGGAGGAGAATTGTGGCGGTAGGCGACTCAAAACAGACTTTACATATATGTGAGTTTGCATCAGCATTGGCTGCTGCAGCCGCCTGCGATTTCATCTCCTTCTCCTTCATCTCTTGCATTCTTGCCTATGATGTATATAAATCATTAAATGCAGACCAAAAAACTATTTGATTTTGTGTTAAAGCTTATATTGTTTGAATGTGCCAGATGAATCATGGTTTTCATTACCCGTACAAAGTTTAGATGGTCACACACGGGTACAAAAGTTACATATCCCCAAAAATCCAGAAGACATATTCAATACCCACAAGTAACTTGTCTTTATCAGTAAAAATCACTTGTATTATAGATATTTAGGACATGATATTTGAATATATTGTATCAGGCAAAGCTATTAACATATGTTGAACCATATTTTCTTTGGGTGTTTTGAAGGTCTTAATATATGTTACCCGATCAGAAGGGCATAGCATAAAGGATAAGGAACGAACAGGTAATGAGTATGTAGGTTTGCCTATAGCTAGACTGGGTTTTAATATCTACTCATAGACAGCTAAGAATGCTGAAAGAACATAAAAGGCAAATTTGAAAAAGATTTACCTTAAGACGAGCAACAAGGGGTTCCTCTTTTGGCGTCTCTTCAGCCTTAGCAACTATTACTTCTTCATGTCCATTCACAACTTGTATTTCTTTCAGAATCGCACTTTGTTGACTCCTATTATCAAATCCTGTCGCTTCATCTTCCTTTGCAGGCTCGATTTCGTCCCTATTTGGTATAGACAAGGCCCCACTACTGGCTTTCTTCAACTTGGCAACAAGTACCCACATGTTGGCTAAATCGTTTTCAAGGGCCTCTTCTCTTCTCTTTGCCTCTTCCGCTTTTTTCCTATACTCTTCTTCTATGTATTGTTTCTCAGCTAACGTAGCCTCTAGTACTGCTTCGCGCTCTTTCCTTGCGTGCAATTCCATTGTGAGATTTTCTTGGTTGAGGTTCCATGAGTCTGAGATCCTTGCCTTTCTCCCTGGCCTTGTTCCATTGCGGTTCGCTACGCTGTTCATGGAGTTATTGTTACGCTTCTGAGCTGCCGCTGCTAAGTCTCTTGCAGCTACTAATTCTTTTTCTTGCTTTGCGTTTTGAAGTGAGAGCTTTGTAACTTCATCAGCTAGATTCTTCAGCTCAATAGCAGCTGCAGAGGCCAGTTCCTTTGCGTATGAAGCTTCTTCCGCCAATTTTTGATTTTTCACTCGTAATCCACTCTTCTCCTCCACACTCTGCGCATGCTCTAACTTCAACTTTTCGTTCTCAATCTCCTGAAGTATAAAAACATCAACACTCATGTAAATACAATCAGAGGTTCGGTAAACATATATATTGTTGTGTGTTTTTCACAATCTCCTTGCAACCAGAGCAGATACTTATCAGGCATAGTTGTGAGAATGATGCGTGACTGCAAATTTGAAAAAAAGGGCTGAGATTTTGATAAATTACCTGAGACTGTACTTTCTTTTTCAGCTCGTCTACATACTCTTCAGTCACAGCATCAGAACAAGACAGTGTGGACTTTTGACTCGATAATCGTTGCTCTAGAAGATGCACCTTTTCGTGTAATTCATTGTTCTCAGTACACTGCAGTTGTTTGAGCATGTGTATTTTTTTAAGTAAGGATGAGTAATGAGATAATAGCCAAAAAAAAAATAAAACGATATGAAGAATGAAAAAGAGAAGGAGTCTGTGACTTAGAAGTGACCTTTTTTTGTAGTTGTTCTTGGAGAATACGATTATCTGCTGATATAATCTGATCCATATAGAACACAAATAGATATATATTGACTTTAAGAAATCTTCCATTTTCACTATATAAAAAGCAATTATTCTAGAAAAGCGTTCTACCTCCAGCTCAAAGCTCTTCTCATTGCACTGCGTCATCAATCTCACAACTTTCTGAAAACAACAAAATAATTGTAATATCTTTAGCTGATCCATTTTGTGTGCACTACTGAATGACCTTAACAGGGTAAAGGATCATGATAATATGATGATAGATTAAATTACCTGTTGCATTTCAATCGATGATGCATTAGCAATTGAAGCTTCACCACTCTCAGTTATTCGCTGTTCCAAGGATTTCATTTGTCTTTGCTTTTCTTGAATTTCTCTTTCTAGATTCTGGATCTGCATGCCAGAATATAATGAGTACCATAGTTATGCTTAAAGGTAAATGAATGGCTTAAAGTGGAATGCTAATTAAGTTTAGCAAATGGTCTGGAGATGCATTTTCTGATTTTCAGAGTTAAAACTTGAAATTTGGTATATAAAAATCTAGAAAGATAAGTAAGAATCTTTACTTGGGTTTTCGAGTTTTCAGGATCATTTATGGACTGATCCACCATACGCTTTAGTGTGCTTGTGCTAAAGGCTATCTCACCAGCAAGCATCTTAACTTGTTCAACGAGGAGATCCATTTCATCCGTAGACATAATACCCTACAATATCCACAACCATCAAATGTCATTTTTTGTCAAGAACGCAGTGAAAAAAAAATCATACTCATGGGTTAAGAAAGGTTAAGTGGGTGCATGCGACACTGAATCATTAAACACCCTTTTCTGTAACCATTTGGATTGAAAAGAAGAATACAACAATCTTCAAATAAATCAAATTCGATGTAAAAATATTAGGCTAAGAATTCCATAACTCACTTGAGTTAATTCTGCACCAGAACCAACCGGAGAGTTTTCATCCTTAAACTTGCTGGAAGACCGCCGCGCATCTGATGCAAGAGAGAGTGTCGAAGATGGAGATGCCAGATTATCACTATCCAAGAGCAGAGAGTCCAACTTCTGAAGAGCAAAAAGAAAAGAGAATGAGTCAATCTGGTATCAAATGTCTTGTGCAGTGAAGTACCAACAGTTAAAACAGGATTTCAGGAACACAGTGATAATCAGATTTGAATTCCAAACTTACATCATCTTTACCAGCAGAAATGCTGCGCTGGTGAGCTGGTGTATCACCTAAATATCCAGGAATAGAATTCTTGGTAGAGACGAGTATGAGCTTTGTAAGCTTTTGGATTCTACTCATTAGAGCTGCTTTAGCTTCTTCTTCTTCTTCCAGTCTTGATTGCATCTTCACTTGACCTTCTTGTAGCTGTTAATAGAGTGATAGTTCTATTTATTCACCATTTAGAAATAAACTCAAACATTCATGAAATAACAAGGTCTCGGGGAAGCTAGAACCTGTTGCTTTAGGCTCAATAACTCTTCGTGACTGACACCAACAAGCACACCCCTTCTTAGCTGATCAAGTTCGACTTTGAGGGTCGAGATTTCTTTCTGATATTTCTTAATCAATGACTTCTCATCTATGATCTGTTTCAAAATATATAAAAATGTATATTTTAGCCGAGGTTTAGGTTATGCCTTAGAGAAAAGCCATGTACTTCATGACCAGAAGCATAAAAAATCACCTTGTTGCGTGAGGCATTAATTTCTATTCTCTTGGCCCTGCTGGCAAACTTCAATGTATTATGAGTTTCCTCCGTACTGCTTGACGCAGGAGTAACTGTACATATGAGCTATACCAGTTTATGGAAAAAAAATCTTAATTAGCTTCTGATCATTGCAATCTTAGATTAACATCAGCATGCAGCGTATAACAAATAGCCAATATAAACAAACCAACATTGCCAATCAACTGTGCGAAACCACTACAGTGAAATGGGAAATATTCACCAGATACAGAAGAGTCGTACCGATACATGCCCATGCCCACTCAGTGAAGATTGCAGAAGACGAGTTAGCTTAGAGTCCCGAAATGGGACATGAGTTGTCTTGCCCTCAGTTAATTTTCCAATCACCTACATATTGAAACCATAAGAAATAGTTTATAATCAATACATCCTAAAAATCCATTTGAAAGGTGTGGTGACTAGAGCTGTTATCCTTGACATAAGAACACAAAAAGGGAACAGATTTCTCAGAAAATAAAGGCATTGATCATAAAGATACAGTAGCACTACTAGATCAGTGCATTGAAGAATAAATTGAACAATAGCCCAAAATCTAATTTCAAAGCAACTGAAAATCCTTTCTGAGCCTCTAGTGCCACCAAATCGGATGTGGTAGCAAACCAGGTTATTCTTCTAAGTCAGTTTTTCATTATACTGTCATAGAAATTCTGATTTACATCATATAATTATTGAAAAGGAAACATCTGACAAATTAAAAGAAAGCTCAAACAGAAGAGAGAGACACCTACAGTTCCAAGAGTCAGAAGACTCTTGTTGATGTATGCACCCTCTTTCCTCCTCAGTCCAGTTGTCTCAGTTTTGGAACTCTCCGATCCAGCTAAGTCAATCAAATTCTAAGCAAGAAAGAGACACACTAAGAGAGCTTCCGATAAGACGAGCGATCTTATGCAATGAAAGAAGAAAGAAGCCCTTACTAGCTGAGAAAAAATAACTCCATCATATTGGTCTCCGTGAGCACTACTTTCAATCATCTGCAAACAAACAATAGTTGAAATTGACACTTTAAATGCATAGCAAGGAAATTTGTATGAGCGGAAGTATCTAAAGGACATTGAGAGGATCAAGAATAAATAATGGGATGTTCACCAAATTAAAGATGTACCAGTGTAAATATTGTGTGACTTCTACTGCTCATCAGGTTGAAATTATTTGAACCAACATGACGATGTTCTGCCATTATAGATCAAAACAGTAATAAGGAAAGGCGACTATGAACATTTGAAAACATGTTTCAGCTGTAATTCTCCCAATTACCTTCCCCAGCTGCAATGAAAGATAATGCATGGCCTGGAGATAAAACAACTTCTTCCTTAATACCCTCAACATAGGTTCCCTAGAAACAATACCCACTCTAGATCAAACCAAGGCAACTTATAAATAAATAAATAAATGAGGATGGATGCAACGTGAAGAATTCATCAAATGTGTTCACCATCCTCATCCTTGTCAGAGAAAAACAAATCTAATCAGACAAACAAGTGAATGCTCATGTCTAATACATTCGTAATTCATGTGCGAGAGAAAGAGAACAAGGTGGAAACCTGGGAATCCTCTCTAACACGTAAATTTTGCCCTGTTGGATCCAGTAAGTCATTTATCACCTGATACAAGTAAAAAAGTAAGCACTCATATAAAAAAAAAAAAAAAGACAATAATGAGTTATCACACATGTTACCAACACAAGGAGAGATATTGTTAAAAGAAAATATATTCGAGGCTAAAAGCCTTAACTCCAGGGTTTTGTTTACAGTGTCAGTAAATGCTATTATATTATGAATGAAATTTTTTGCATACCTCATTGTATATTTCAAGATATGAAACACGGAGCAGGAACTCTCTTCCGGTGGTCTGATATTTTAAATGATGTAAGAAATTAGCAGATATGACACTGTAATAGGTGCATGAAGAACTGTAAATCAATAAAGGACCATATAAGTTAGAATTAGAAGAAGATCCCTTACTTCCTGGATGATACTGAACACATCTTTTATTGCCAATGGTATGATTCCAGGATATTCTTGATCACCCTGTGCATATTGCAAATGAAGGAATGGTCAGCTATAAAATTCATATGTCAACAATCTTAATCAAGATCTTCTCAACTTCTTATTAACACAAGCATGTAAATCAAACATTTATGAGCATCTATAATCACTCCATCTTTGTATGATCTCATATCTTTCACAACCCAGTAAACGTAGTATGAAGCCAGTATAACCACGAAAACACTTACATGCATTGTATGTGTCTTTCCACTGCTTGTAACACCATAAGCAAAAACGGTTCCTGTCAAATTGCCAATACATAGTCAGAATAGTTCTCTGCACGCAATGCTACTAGCAATAATGAGTTGAGCTAAAGGTATCTCAATGAAAAATACAAATCTAGTTTAATTGATCACCCGGCTATACTCACCATTAACACCTTCCATTGCTGCCTTGACTACAGGTTTAGCAGCTACATCATATACCTCTGGAGTTGTTGCTTGTGGTCCAAAAACTTTATCTGGTATCAACAAATACGGAAGAACATTCATTGAACAAACCTAGGCGACCAAATCTATAATCAATGAACAGTAAATTAAATTTTGATCTCCGGCAATAAATTCATATCAATACCAAATGCGTAAGCTGTGAGGGGATTATATTCGTTCCTGACCATCTTATCCGCGTCAGGATACCAAACAATCTCATCTCCTCTTTGATATTCCCTCTCACTGCAATCAAACCGGAAATTTTCAAAATCGACAAGAGTATGAATTCACATTTCATCAATCCCAAACTTGTAAAGCAAAATAATCGTGAAATTGCATCCAACAGATCTGCTATTCCGCTTCCAGATCTACCGTACCTCATCGGACGAAACCTAACGGTGACGGAGATGCTATCTCGCTCAGAGGTAATAGTCTGCACAGACTCGCCAATTTCCGATGGGTAAGAAACAGACGGTTGGGCTCCATAAGTCCCGGAGACGCCGATTGGACCGGAATCGGAAGTGGTACGAGTAATCGACATAGATCGGGAGCCGCTCACAGCGCCGCCGGAATTGTAAACGGAAGAAGTAGGCGTAGAAGAAGAGCGAGGTAGTAGACGATTGTTTATATGAGAGGAAGAAGTAGACGAAGCCGAAGAGTACGGACTCGGAGGTCTACGGTGCGAGAAAGGAGAACGACTCCTAGTTCTAGATGACGATGAAGCCATTCACTTACTCAAGAGGAGGGAATTAACTCGTTTAAAAACTCGGTGACTCGGTTTTCGAATCGGTGAGGGAATTAACTCGCTTAAACTCGGTGACTCGGTTTGCGAATCAGTGAAAGAAGAAAGAATCAAGCAAAAAAAACCACCAAATGTGAAGACGCAGAGAATGTGTCAGTGGAAGCTCACATGGCTGGGGTCAGAAAAAGCAAATATGCTCTTCATCTTCTTCTTCTTCTCTCTCTTTTCTCTTTCTCTACTTTTCCATGGTTAAGCGACGCGAAGGTGAGAAAAAAAGGAGAGTGAGACCACAAGGAGAGAGCGATTGTTTCGTCTTCTTCACGCGACGGTGGTGAAGAGAGAGAGATTGAGAGATCGATTGAGAGATATTTTTTTTGGTGAAAGCGTCTTTTTTTTTTTGGGTGTTTCAGATTTTGAATTTTTGATTAAACAAATTACTATTTTTTACACTGTGTGCTGACGTGGCTTGCTCAAAGGTAATTTTTGAGGTTTGAACGTGGTTGAGGATTTAAATAACCGCGAACCGGAATCAAAAAGATTTTCGAATTTTTAAAGAAACCGAACGAGCGGGAGGAACGATAGGTCAGTAAAAAATAGTTGATTTCTCCTTTTTGCCCTTTAATTCTTCAATGTTTAGTTCCGGTTCATCCTAAACCAACTAAATTGAAATTCTAGTGAAAAATCAATCCAATTTCAACCGTATGTATGGAATCTTTTCCAACACCAAGATTAAAAAAAATCTAGTGGTAATAATTTTTTTCAAATAGTCTTTTCATCAAGTTCCAATACAAAATGGAACATTATGTTAGATTCTACATAACTGCAAGAATGCAACATGTCCAATAGATTCAGTACCGAATTTAATAAATGGCTAAATGAAAGGAAACATAATCCTTAAATAGATGGTGTACTATTAAATCCTGCAAATTGCAAAAGACAAAATATTTACGTTTTAAAAAAAATAAAATAAAATGATAATCCAACAAAATGGAGTTATTACAAGCACGTATATCTCATTTCTTCTGTATAATTATGTTACACATCTATTGAATTTGAATATGTGGGTCCTTAAAATTAATGATACTAATTTAAGGTTTTGATTGGTAACATGACTTAACATTGACTTAAGTTAAGTTGAGTTATGGACTTAACTTAAAGTTTATTCAAAAATGTTACCAATCAGTAATAAAACTAAATTTTTTGAAGTTGAGTTTGAATAATCATGTGTTATGGTTGATGTACAAATTTGAGGTATATCCTTTGTAAAATTGTTAACTCAAAAGATTATTCAACATCATGAAATTTTTCATGAGTTAGGATGTGGTAAGTTGAGTTAGCTAATTTTTTAATTAAATAAAACGAAAATACAGTTATATAAAACAAAATATTGTTTTTTGCTTAATTTATATATCAATAAAAATATATTTTACCTTTTTATTTTATTTAATAAATTCTTTATTTAGTTATTTTGAAATTTTTATATTTTGCTAATTTTTTTATCATTTGAATCAAATTAGGCATAGATCTAAATATCATAAGATTGTAAATATTATGAAATACATGTAGTTATTTTTATTAATATATTTTATTTTAAATTATTTTAATTTATTTTATTAAATTTTTTTTACTAATACATTTTATTTTTTTATTTTATTAAATTTATTCACTAATACTTTTTAATAATTATAATTATTAATCATTTTCAATTAAAATTAATTAAATAATACATACTGCAACATCTACCACAAAAATGTCACCAGTCAGTAATTTTGGCAAAATTGATAAATCATATTCTTACAGCAATTTATTACATTAAATTGCTATTTTTACCACATAATTTTTACTGCAAGATACATCGGATTATAATATTCTCTGCAACTCAACTTAAAGAAACCATGTTACCAGAGAGAGCCTAAATTAGTGAGAGTGTTTTGCTTCTCGACGGTGGTTGTCATATCTCTCCCACTTCTTGAGCTCCACCGCACATCTGTCTCACACGTGCATGCTTTTTCTCCCTCACGTGTCATGTGATGTGATGTTGTTATTATCATATATATCAATATGATATCATCTCTTAATATATATGTAAATATCAAGTATGCATTATAAATTTTAAATAGCATATGCATGTACATTTAAATTTTTTTTTTTTTTGTGTGGAGAATTTTGGTGCTAAATAATAAATAATACTAGTAATGAAGAAGATGTCATCATTATTAGTCGTGGGCCGAAGCTAAAGTAGGCCTACAAGGGTCCATTGCTGAATATGCCAAACGAAAACTGCACGCATAGAGAACGTGCAGCCCAACCGTTTGGTTTGAGTACTACTGGAGTGTAAATTAAATAACACATAAGGCTGAAATGGTAAATGTACTTGCAAAATTAGAAGAAAAAAAAAGAAAAAAAAAAGTTTATTGTTTTTCAAATGGAGCAATCCCAATCCAACGGTCACGACGAACTTGCAAGCTCCCTTATCTATCTATGGAGTTTGGAAGAAACTCAAGAAAGTAAAAAAAAAAACAGCCTCAGAACACAAAGAAGGAGAAGAGAGCCACAGAGTCAGAGAGAGATGCTGGTGCTTGGTCAGTTTCAGATATCTTCGTTTGAGCTCTTCACATCTCCAAAACAATCAGGTAAAACATGATGATTCTTCGATTTAACGGCCGTTTCGGAAGGTATAAATTTAATCTAGGATCCTGAATTGTGATGATTTTAATCTCCAGGGTGTTCCTATAGTTCAAGGAGTGTTCCTCTACCCAGAACTCGTTTTTATTGTAATTTAGGCAGGAGCTCTGATTTCAGAGTTATGGCTGATATGAGCGGCGATAAAGGAACCAACATTGAAAAACTTTATCTGGGTATGGATTTTGGTACTTCTGGAGCTCGATTTACAGTTATTGATGACCAAGGAGTGATTAAAGCCGAAGGAAAAAGAGAATATCCTCCTTTCATGGTAAACTCTATTTCGAAACATTTCATGGTAAAGAAGTGGGAGAGTTACCAGAACTCTATTTAGAACCTTCAGTAGTCTTTTGATTTGTTGTCTTGTTTATACCAAATGAGTATTTTGGGAATCTTTCTACGTACATTATTTACAAGTTCTGAGCTAATCTATGAACAATATTAAAGAAAAAAGCTATGGAGACTGAGACGTTTGTTTTGTTATCTAGATAGAAAGAAGAGAGCATGGATTGGGTAAGCTCATGGAAAGCAACTCTTTTTTCGCTGCTAGAGGACATTCCGATTACCATTCGCTCCCTTGTCTCATCTATTTCGCTTGATGGAACTTCCGCAACAACTCTCATCTTAAACAGGCATGTGCTTCATCACATTAGAGGATCATAGCTAAATGAAATCATTAAACTGTTGTTTTAAATCCCCATTTGCTTGTTCACTTATGTGTAAGCAGTGAAAATGGGGAAGTTCTGTGTCAACCTTTTCTCTACAACCAGAGCTGTCCTGATGCTCTGCCAGAGGTTAAGTTCTTAGCGCCAGAGAACCACACAGTCTGCTCTGGTTCTTCTACGTTGTGCAAACTTGTCTCATGGTGGAACACTGAGGTGCCGAACAGAGAATCAGCTGTATTGCTGCATCAGGCAGATTGGTTGTTATGGTTACTTCATGGCAGACTCGGAGTGTCAGATTACAATAACGCCTTGAAGGTAACATTGTCAAGTATTTTCGCCATTTAAGCAGAAATTGTAGAAGAAAATGTAACTCACAGAAGTGCTTTCCTATGTTGGATTTGAGTGCAGGTGGGCTATGATCCTGAGAGTGAATCATATCCATCATGGTTGCTAAGTCAGCCTTATTCTCAGTTATTACCTATGGTGCAAGCTCCTGGAACATCAATAGGCCTTCTGAAAGAAAGCCTCATAAGACAATTCGGTAAATTTTTCTTACATCTAACAAAAAAAACCAGTGAAAAGCAACATAAATCTTCAATCTTCTTTTTGGCTTGACCAGGATTTCCGGATGATTGCATTGTCTGCACCGGTACAACTGATAGTATAGCTGCATTTCTTGCAGCACGTGCGACTGAACCTGGGAAAGCAGTGAGAGAACTCTGCGATACTCTTTGAATATTATTCATCTCTCTATGTGGCAACCACATATTGATGTTTGTATTATGAAATGATTCTTTTATTATGATTCTTTGCCAAAGGTAACTTCATTGGGTTCAACCTTAGCCATCAAACTTCTCAGCACCAAAAGAGTTGATGATGCGAGGTATGGAGTCTACAGCCACCGCCTGGATGACAAATGGTTGGTCGGAGGAGCTTCCAACACTGGTGGAGCAGTTCTCAGACAGCTCTTTAGTGACGAACAGTTAGAAAGACTGAGCCAAGAAATTAATCCTATGGTCGCATCTTCTCTAGATTACTATCCTCTTCAAAGCAGTGGTGAAAGATTTCCCATAGCTGATCCTAACTTGGCTCCAAGGTTTGTCCTTTCTAATGCTCTCACAAAGTGCTTCCGTATATGTAACAAGGAAGGTTTCTATTAATCTTCCCTCAAAGCATTAGTATAGATTCACTTACAAAACATGTCTTTACATATTGCAGATTACTTCCACGCCCAGAAAGCGACGTTGAATACTTGCATGGTATATTGGAATCAATCGCACGTATTGAGGTACTAACAACCATCTCTATGTGGTTGCTACTGAGTTCCACATGACTCATGGCAACATTCGGAACAAAATGGTTGTGAAACTACTGCAATATTGTTTTTATCTTGAACTCCACATCTGAGCATATTTCTAAGTCCATGCTCTTCCAGAATCATGAGTTTCGAGCTTTATATAGTTTTCAGTTGCACGATCTAGCAAGTTTGGTTTACCGATTATAATTCAGTAATGTTAACAATATCAGGGGAAAGGCTACAAGTTGTTGAAAGAGTTGGGAGCAACGGAAGCCGAGGAAGTGTTCACAGCAGGAGGTGGAGCCAAGAATGACAAGTGGATAAAGATAAGGCAGCGAGTTCTAGGTTTGCCTGTGAAAAAAGCTTTCCACACGGAAGCGTCCTATGGAGCTTCTCTTCTTGCATTGAAGGGCGCGAAACAGAACAGTGGTCTGTAAAACAGAACACATTTTCAAGACCAGAATATGTGAACAAAGAATTTGTGCATAGAACACATTTTCTTGTTAGTATTCTTTGGCATATACCAAATGGTTGTATTGCAGTGTCTTGTTATCGAACATACAAATTCTCATGCAATTTTGCTGTTTTAAACGTTACAAAACGAATTAACGGTATTTGTGTGAAACCATGAGCGTCAACTTCAATGTTTTTGACAAAATTTAATGTAAGGGGTGTTCCGAGAATCGAACTCGGGACCTCTCGCACCCGAAGCGAGAATCATACCACTAGACCAAACACCCATTTTGTTCATTCTTAACAGAACATATATTAATCAAAAGGATATTATAAACCCCCATAAATCTCAGAGAGCAGAAGAGGAGGAGACCGGAGATGGCTGCAATGGCGACTCTAATAAAATCATCGACTTTGACTTACTTGATCCACCATCTTCTCCGACATCCTAAACCAACATCTCCTCTTTGTCTGTTCCTTAGACCCTTTCCTTTGTCTGTATTAACCCGTACATCCAATCACCATGACGACAAGGGTCGCTTCCCGTCGATCTCCTCCTCTTCTTTACCTCTTCCACGTCCTTATATCTCACACTCTCACTCCTTCTCTACTCTCCTCCTACCTAAATCATTCTCTTCAGTTGCCGAATCAGAACAAGATGAAGAGAACGTGTCTGTAGCCTCTTTTAGCGAGAATAACGATGATGCAGAAGAAGATGGGTCAGAGAGTACTGAAATATCTCAAGAGATGATGACTGAGATCTCGTCTTTGAAATTGTCGGCGAAGGAGAAGAAAAGGTTTGCTTCTTACGCGCACAGTTTGGGCGACAAACTCAAGTCTCAGCTCATAGGCAAGTCCGGCGTTACGGATTCAGTCGTCCTCTCTTTCTTAGAGACGCTGGAGAAGAACGAGCTCTTAAAGGTATAAACTTTATTGTTACTACTATGTAGTTTAACTGTAGTTTCCATTGGATTAAAGTGTGAGCTTGAGACTCACTGTGGTGACTTGACTTAAGCTCGATTGATTCCATGAATAGGTGAAAATACACAGAACATGCCCTGGAGAGCTAGAGGAGATACTTCTGCATTTGGAGGAAGCCACTGGTTCAGTAATAGTCGGGCAAATTGCGCGGACTGTTATATTGTATCGTCCTAGTCCAACCAAATTGAAAGCTGAGGAGGAGAAAACAAAGAGGTAGTAGAATACAAAGAGGCACCAGATTGAATCTTTTATGCCAAGACTTTTCCATTTCAATAAAAAAATATATATTTTCCTGTTCTTCCAAGAATACAATTAAAGACTCTGTTTTCCATTGATCTACAACTGAATGAAGCTCTTCTCTATTCCGTAGACTTTTTCTTGTGATGTATACGGTGACTTACTGAGCTAAGCAGCTTTCACTTTCTCAGCATTTTGGCTTGTATCTTCCGAGTAAAGTACACCGTCCCGCGATAGAAGGCGGAAAAGAGATAAAGAAAACCGAGCCTGAAATAACATTCATGTTAGATATAAGACGAGCAAAAGATATGTGAAGTTTGGGTTAAAGTGACTTAGTAAAGGTGTAGCAATTACCCATTGGAACCCCACAAGTGCGTACCAGCATCCTCTCAAGCCAAATCCTCCATTGCTCAGGAGCTACATTGTAAACAATGGGACGAGATGAGAGTTACAGAAACCTATTTTGGAATTCTGGAGAGATTGAGGATAAAAGGATTAAGTACCATAAGTAGAAGCCCAGCAACCACAAAGCATCCAGTCATTGACAAGCTGATATATCTAAGATCTCTTCCAGCCTTCATTTTACAGACAACAATTTTAGTTCTTTTTGGATCAGTGTTGCAGGTGTATATATATCTTTACAAGGTGAGACACAAAAGTATGATTTATTTACCAATAAGGTGCCTTCGAGACTGTGAGTACTCGCTGTGATGGATAAAGCAAGGAAATATGGTATTATGACCTTGTGCATCTGTCACAATACCGAATGAATAAATGTCTTTGAAACTTGTCATTCTTGAAAATGTATGAATGGGAGAACATATGAGACAAATTATAAAGAAAAAAGGGAAACGAAATACCTCGACTGTGACAACCTTGTCATGTGTGAAGATGCCAGGGAACAGCCATGGAACTGCTGTGCCAATGGTTCCGACTACTATTCCTAGCGTAGCGCCAATAATAACAAGGGACTTCAGAAGCATTCTAGCCTACATAGAGACAACAACAGTAAAATCAGAAGTTGCTTCAGGCAACAGTAAAAGCTGACAATGCTTTTGACTCTCGAATTTTTCACCTACCTTAGGCAAATTGCGATTGACTCCGAATAATAACTCAGGCATGAAGGACTGTGCAGTTTGAGAGAGTGGCTCCCCCCAAACCGTACTCATGGAATATGTCTGAAGCATAACCTAGAGAGACCAAAAGAGCCAAAGAAATTAGTATGGAGAAAACTCAAATCATGAAATATCGTTGACGGTGATATATAAACGGACATATCACCTGATGAGCAGCTATGACGCTTGTACCCATTGATGTAGCGAAGTACACAAGGAGCGTATAAAATAAAACCTAAGGGGACAAAACAAAAATCACAGATAAGAAAGAGGCCATCCTGTGGCAAATGAGTGTCCCTATAGAGATAAGAGAAGTAGAACCTTTGACATCATAGTTATAAAGACTGGGGCAGCGAGCCCAAAGATCGTCAAAAGTTCACTTGGAGAAGGAACACAGAATGAGAAAGCACTGTATCCTTTCTTGTTTAATGCGTCCATCATCATATAAGCTGCAACAACCTAAAACATATCGCATTAAGACTATAGTATTAACTAGCTGATATGATATGACCAGACAAGAATATTTTCAGTTCCAAAATCAGAACTTCGATTGGAATCTAATAGATCTCAGCTTACTTGTGACACCATAGTTGCCCAAGCTGCACCTGCTATACCGTATCCTAGAAAGGTGCATAAGACCACATCGCCAACACCGTTTATTACACTAGCAACTGCCAATGCCTTTAGAGGTCCCCATGAGTCTTTCATACCAAGACTAAGACAAAAACAAAAAAAGAATGTCACACCTGAGTATCAGTGAAACACATTCCAAGCGGTATGTAAAAACGCAAATAGGGTATATACGAACCTTGCACTTTGAGCAACCCATCCAATGAGAACAGCTGGCCATGCTAAACCACGAATCTGAACATGGAAAATATAAATCGTTAAAACCAAAGAAGAAAGACTAAGTAATGTAAACTAAATTTTTCGCCAAGAATTAACAAAATTCAAGGCTATTAGCAATTTAGCATGGATCGAACTTAGTCTAACATGCATCTTCAGACAGATTCACATGGAACAACCATACTTTTTGTATGTACGCATACAGTCAACGCACACCAAAGCTCACAAAACATTATAATCTGAAAATTTACAACACAAAAGGGTTCACCAAGATAGAGTATTAACCTGAACATATGTATTGGCCGCCGGGACAATATCAGCATTCTTTACCCCTGTAAAAGCTGAAAGAAGACTAAACAGTTAACAGTCTGTTAATTTACTGCTAGTCACAAACTTGCTACTTGTCAAATACAAATATCACTTGTTACCAGTTAATGCCCAGGTACCAAACAGTCTTGTAAACAACATCATTGTGACTCCACAAGCCAACCCAATGAAAAGCAAGATCGATATCTGATGTTGTACTTCATCTTTATCCTGCATAAGCACTAATTTATTAGGATTTGCTAATAATGTGCACTTGGAAATACTTGATTTTGCTTATGGTTAATGACTAAAAGGTATTATTACAGGCCAAATTCATAGTTCAAAAACGATAAACTGACCCGCCGAGCAAGAGAGGTGGCAACAAGATTTGAAGTAGCAACCGAGAGGAACATGAACGTATAACACAAATAATCACAGATTACGGTTGCAGGACCTGTTACATCCATAATGAAATTGGAATTACTGCTACTTTAACCAGTAACCCCAGCGTGGAACATAACAAAGAGAAGAACAATCGGATGTTCCCAGTTTGAGTAATTACATTCAAGGTTTAAAAAAAATCAAAAGTGTTGAGAAATCAAAGCCATGACTGAAATCTGAAACTTACATTCATCTTTGTTTCCAAATTGACAATCAAACAAGAGAGCTACCTTGCTTTATGGAACATTAAAGATCCTATTTTCCCCTCAGTAGTTTAACACTAATCACACAGAAACCAAAAGAAAGCTAAAGCAGCAACTTTTGGTAAGTTCAACACACACAAAATTAAGCACCATCAAAATACGTCATTAAAGAAAGGTTAGTGCTTTTCCAGCACATCACAAGAGATAAACACATACAGGCCCACTTAAGATTTCAAGGTTACACAGATGATGAAAGAGAGTAAAACTCCTCAGTCCTCACAGAGAGAAGCAAAATCTGAAGAAAAAAGGCTAAAAGTTTTGTTCTTTTTGTGTGATTAAAATTAATAAAACAATGTTTATCAGAATAGATAACAAAGAGCAAAGAGACTCACTTCAAAAAGCCAAGCACCAACATTTTACGAAATCCAGTAAAGCAAACTCAGAGTCTATGGTGAGTATTGTATAGTCATATACCTAAAGCAGCGAGCTCGAGTGAGCTTCCTTGACCAATCACCGCCGTATCAATGAGACTCATCAACGGCCCACATAGCCACAGTCCAGCTGCAGGTCCGGTAAACATGACGATCTCTTTCATCTGTCCCCAAATGCTCTGATTCGCCAAGTCATCTACCTTCACTGCTTCTACTTCCACTTCTTCAACAGGAGAAATCGAACCATTTCCATCTCCGCCTTGAAGCTCAATCACTTCTTCCTCCGAAATCGACCCATTTCCGCTTTCTCCATCAACAACAAGCTCCTGATTGGGACTTGCGCAGTTTCTTATAAATCTGTTAAACTCCAACGACTTTGCTCCAGAAACAGAGGAGCTCCTCCTGAAACTCGGGAGTGGAGGCTTCCATGACCTTAAATTGATTATTGAAGATCGGAATGGTAGCTTTGGGTTAGAAGTAATCGAAGAAACTGTGAAAGATAAGGTTTTGCATTGGATTTGCATCGTTTCTTGTTGCTCAAATTCAAAGGCAAACAAATAAAAATTGCGGCTTTGAAAAGCTTCCCGGCGTTTGGTAATAATTAAACAGATAGAAAACAACACAACTCTCCTCAAGTCTCTCATCATATTTTTGGAAGCTTTCAGTATTACAGTCTAGTGATTGGTACAGCAAACCGGTTAACCAAATTGAGATCAAACCACAATTATTGATTTTTATATATTCGGTCCTCTCCTCTATCTCAATGTGAACCAAAATTTGACGGTCCAAAAGCAAAGAAGACCAAAAAAATAAGTGGGGAAATTGATAAGGCAATGTGTGACTGTAAAACAAAGTCGTCCAAGTGTTGTTTTCATGTTGGAGACAGAGGACAAGAAAATCTTAATATGCAATTGCATCGAGTCACGCTTGACCCTACTTTGTAATGCAATTGCAATTTGCAAGCAACTGTTTGTACTGTAGTATGTATATTTCACTTCCGACGTGAATTATACTATGGGCTTTGTTTAAAAGAGCTAATGGGCTTTTTAGTTAGCGTCACGGAAACAAATTCAATATCTGGTCAAGGCCCAAATTTGAAGAAGCCCACAAGTAATACTGCTGGCTGCTACTATTCTTCACCACGTGGCACTATAATTAGCATCGGGAGCTGAGTTGGCAGTCCGTGGATCGTTGACAATATCTCTGATGATAATCTATCACCAAAACATAACGTCAGCCTTAAAAAACCACTGGGAACTCATCAACACCTCACAAACTCATCCATCTCTCATTGTAAATTTTGTTATTTATGGTTCTCTTCTCTAGGTGTGAGTTTTGTTAGAATTTGTCGATTTCTCTAGTGAAACATGTGGACCTCAGTCTCGATTAAGCTACGATACATTCTTAATACAAATTCAATCATATTAGTCACCAATTAATTTGTCAAAAAAAATTGCATAGAAGCCAATAAACCTGAAATTTTGGGAAAATTTTAGATTGAGCTTATGCTTGGTTTAATTTTATCAGTCTGATAAGTTTTTTTTATCTTATGGTTTATTGGTTTGAGATTTGAATAGAGTTTTAAAGTTTTAAATGTTATGTAGAATCTGTTGTTATTAGATCAAGATTTTGTTAAACTTTGTAAAAGTTTAGTGTTACTAGTTTGTGATTTGTAAAAAGTTATTTAAAATCTTAACAAATTTGGGTTACTGGATTCAGACTTTTATAAAATTATTAAAAGTTTTGTGTTATTCAATTAAAACAAAATAATTTAGGATTATTAATGAGTTCAATTATTATGTTACTAGCTTATGATTTTAGACACTTTCTTTACAAAATAAAATCATGGAATATATCACAAAAATACAGGGATTATTGGAGGACTTTACAAGATTTTAGAAAAATTAATCAACAAAAATCTCTAACAATCTTTAACAATCTTTCACTTATTCACTTTTAATGATTTTGTTGAACTCTTCAAAAATCTTGATAAATTAGAATCCAATATCACTCCTAAGTCTTGTTTTTGTTTTGTTAATTTTTTTGGTCATTCAAAGATATTATCGTCCACGTGGCAAATCCTCGTCAGCCGGCTCACGAGAACCTCAATTATCCAATCTTTTGTTTATGTCTCTTCAGTCTCTCTATATATTAAACCACTGAAACGCACGATTGCTGTACTAGTGTGTTGTGTGTGTGTTGAGAGCGCTTGTTTATTTTTTTAATCTAAGCTCTCTCTATAGAAGAAGATAGTAGTTAGCAAGCAACAACAATGGCGTCAAGCACTGCAACTATGCTCAAAGCGTCACCGGTCAAATCTGATTGGGTGAAGGGACAGAGTATCCTCCTCCGTCAACCTTCCTCCGTCTCAGCTATCCGTAGCAACGTCACACCTTCATCTCTCACCGTCCGTGCCGCTTCTTCTTACGCCGACGAGCTCGTCAAAACTGCTGTAATTATTCTTATTAATCCAAAAATAAAAACAAATCATTGATATATAACTTCGTTTGTTGATGATTTAAATTAAATTAAAAAAAATGGTGTGCAGAAAACAATCGCGTCTCCGGGACGCGGGATTTTGGCGATGGACGAGTCAAACGCGACTTGCGGGAAGCGTTTGGCGTCGATTGGGCTAGAGAACACGGAGGCTAACCGTCAAGCTTACAGGACGTTGCTTGTGTCGGCTCCTGGACTCGGACAGTACATCTCCGGTGCTATCCTCTTCGAGGAGACTCTCTACCAATCCACCACCGACGGCAAGAAAATGGTTGATGTTCTCGTCGAGCAGAACATCGTCCCTGGCATCAAAGTCGACAAGGTATGCTTTGTATTGTTGTACTAGTAAAAAACCTGGCTAGGTTTATGCGCCATCGTTAGGTTTAGGTCTGTCTGAAATATATCTTAACCGAGTTAGAATTTAGTTTGTTTTGGTTTGGTTTATTCTTCGATTTGAGAAATCTTTAGGCCGGTTGAGATTGGGTTCAGTTTTAATGTAATCTATGACTATGAGTGTTACTTATGAAAGTGGATAATGAGTTTGTATATATGTATTATAAACAGGGTTTGGTGCCACTTACTGGGTCTAACGACGAGTCCTGGTGCCAAGGACTCGACGGGTTAGCCTCTCGTACCGCTGCTTACTACCAACAAGGTGCTCGTTTCGCCAAATGGTACGTTTATATATACTCTCATTGCAGAATCAATTTACCAAAATGGTGTTTTGATTGAACTCTCCTCATGTATGATTAGGCGTACTGTTGTGAGCATTCCAAACGGACCCTCTGCTTTGGCTGTTAAAGAAGCAGCTTGGGGACTTGCCCGTTACGCTGCTATTTCTCAGGTACTATATATATAACTCTAATCGCACCACTGTTTTTCATGTACATTAATTAACACTGTATTATATATACTTATGCGGTTTGAGTTTGTGTTCTGCAGGACAGCGGTCTGGTGCCAATTGTGGAGCCAGAGATTATGTTGGACGGAGAACACGACATTGACAGGACATATGATGTTGCAGAAAAGGTCTGGGCTGAGGTTTTCTTCTACCTGGCTCAGAACAACGTCATGTTCGAAGGTATTCTCCTGAAGCCGAGCATGGTTACTCCAGGAGCTGAGGCCAAAGACAGAGCTACTCCCGAGCAGGTTGCTTCCTACACTCTCAAGCTTCTTCGCAACAGAATCCCTCCTGCTGTCCCTGGAATTATGGCAAGTTTTCTCTTTTACTGTCATTTCTTTTTTGCAGCTGAAGAAACTACTGTATGCTTTAGAATTGAAACAGAGATTTGATGTTTACCTATATTGTATGCAGTTCTTGTCTGGTGGACAGTCTGAATTGGAGGCGACCTTGAACTTAAATGCCATGAACCAGGCACCAAACCCATGGCATGTGTCCTTCTCCTACGCACGTGCCTTGCAGAACACTTGCTTGAAGACATGGGGAGGCAAAGAAGAGAACGTGAAGGCAGCTCAGGACACTCTCTTGGCCAGAGCCAAAGCCAATTCGTCGGCTCAGCTCGGGAAATACACAGGAGAAGGCGAGTCCGAAGAAGCCAAGGAGGGAATGTTTGTAAAAGGCTACACCTATTAAGCTATTTGTAATAATGGTTCCATAGATCAAAACTCATAAACTTGAGAGCTTGATTCTGGTGTTTTGAGTTATCGTTATACTCTTCTTCATTATAAGCGGTATAAAAGTCAATTCGTCTGTTATCTATCATCTGAGACTAGTTTTTTTAATATATGATCGTTTCTACTATCTTTGTACCTACTCGTTACTACTAGTAATTGAGTTACGTCTGTTTTAAACATTTTTATAAAGACATTCAAACTCTGGCATTACTAGTTATGAAACTGTTATAATGATACGTTATCCTCTCTGAGCTGAAAAATCACATCATCTAATACGAGAAATGACATTACAAACGACCAAGCATTATGTTAATGATGAATCCTAGGTTTGTATCCAAGAAAAATGGAGCAAGAAACATCAAAACAACATATTTAAACTTGAATAATGAGAGATTGCATTTCAAGGTCATGTGACTCTCATGGTGAGGAGGGTATTGGATTTTTTTCTATAAAAAGATGAGTGAGTTGAGTTGAGAGTCACTGTTCAGGCTCATGATTGAGGAGGGTATTGCATTTCATGGTTCTTACTTGATCTTGTGTATCTACGATCACTGTTCAGGCTCATGATTGTTTGCGTTATTTACATCAATACCCTCCTCCTTGAAACAAACAAAACAGTTTTTAGAGAACTGTAGAAAAACTGAGGCAACAATATTACGTTCATCAAGATTAAGATACACGTACTTGGTGATTCGATCCAGGCTCGTGTACTCTTTGGGGGTTGGAGTTGAGATCAATCATATTGTGATCATGATCACCATTTCCATTTGATTCTTGACCACGACCTGAGGAACCCTTCTGACAACGTAATCCCAATTGGTCAGCGTGATTAGGCTTATCGCCTGGGAACTACCAGAGACACAAACATTGTTAAAGCAGAATCAATATCACAAAATCAAGAATGCTTCAAGATCCTAAGAACTAGTCTCAAGATTCAAACCTCAATCCTCTGTCTCAGCAACAGAAAACGCTTGTGTGTTCTCTTCCCACCAACATGTACAACCATGTCACATTGTAGACAAAGGGAACTACCATCTATCTCACAGTAAAAGAATGCTGCTCATCGAGTTAACACAAAAACATGTTAAAAATAGAACTTTTCCCTTTTCTACACACCAAAGAAAGACAAAGGAATCATATTCATTCATTCATACCAGGTGCATTTTCGCATATGTCACAGCTCGGGGCATTGCTTGGATCAGCTAAGCCTACACGTACATGTCGACTAGCTAGCTTGTTGCACTTATGAACCTACACACACAAACAGAATATATATCATCACTTCCTATACTTATCACCATTCTCCTCAAAAAAAAAATTAACTCATCAGAGCTCTTACAGCTGCAATAGAGTGACTGTAATAAAGTGTATGACCAGAGAGACAATGCTATAAGCAAAGTTCAAATTCTGACTTAAGCTTAAATCAGTACATGATCATCACTAAACAATCAAAACACACGCCTGCTTTTGATAAAGAAATTGGTACTATACTTTTATGGGACAGCTTCGAGTAGTTACAACAATAACCTCAAAATCCACAAATTTAGTACTGCAACTAGAAATTGCCTCAAAAATTATCCACCTTTATCAGCATTGGTTGATGAGATACAAAAGTGTTAAACTAAGAAGAAGAAAGAAAAAAATGGTGGCTTTTTCAGATAAAGATGGTTACTTTTTCGTCGCAGGAGCAACAGAGAGCAGCTTCGTCGGCGGCGCAAAATACAATTGCGGCGGCGCTCTCACAAGCATCACACAGAATTCGCATGTTTGTTTTTCTCCTCAAACGATCAGTTTCAAAGTTCGCATCTTTCTCACCAAACACAAATTCCCATTTGTTATTGAAGGGGGGAGAGATAGAGAGATGAAGGGTTTAGGAACTATCGAAGTAAAGAAGATGATTTGAGATATTTTTGAGTCAAAAACTATCTCAGAGAGAAGAAGGAACCTGAGAGAGAGAGAGAGAGAAGGAGCAGAGAAAATATGATATTTTTTTTTTTGCAGAATGCTGCGAGTAGAGATTTTATATATCATCGCTCTCTCTCTCCCGTTTATTTGATTTCTCCCTTCGGATGGCCACAACTTAAGGTAGCAAACAAATAATGAGTTGATAGAATCAGGTTTGAATGGTTGATGTGTATACCATTCTTTTTTAAAATAAAATTTACAGTTTACTATTCTTTATTTTTCTATAATTTTTACCATAATTATTACAGTTTTACGTTAGCAATCAGATCAATAGATTTTAAGAATCTAAGATTTGGAATGGTATTTGTTGATTATACCACTTTTTGAATAGTTTGTAGATTTTTGTCATTGTTAAAATTATCAAAATGTGATTTAACATATGTTTTATCTGTTATGTTTGGGTTTAGTCAGTTCTATTGGTTTTTAGGATTTAGTATTTGATATAAAATACATAGTGTATTGTTAACAAAAAAAAATCAAAAAGATATATCTTTTAACTTTCTCAAAAGTGGTAAAATCCATAAAGTATTCAACTGTAGTATTTTTCATAAGATTTTTTTAAAAGTGGAATTTTAACGAGAATCTCTTTTTTTTTAACTTGTAAATAGTAAAATGTGAAAAGTCAATCAGTAGAAAACGTTTTCGTGAGGACTTATCACTTATGTGGTAGTAATTAGTAAAATGCCCCCCCATTTGTTTCTCGAGAAGAGATGGTAAACATGAATCTATATTTATTACATGCATCATGTAGGTAAGGTTCGGTGATTCAGAAGAAAAAACAAATCAAAAGCCTGACTCAAATTAATGCATTTTAAAAAAAAAAAAATATGTTTCATAAGTGAAAAGTCGTCAATCGATGGACAAAAAGAAAATGATAGATTAGAAACGAACTTAGGGTCCGAGTCGATGGACCCAATGAAGAATTAATGAGAAACTACATTAGACCAAACGACTTGTTGTTGTAACTTGTAAGAGCTGTTTCTTTCTTTTTGTCAAGTTTGTATAGAATGTTCGAGCTCGTGTAATCTCGTCCATGGAAATCAAAATGTCTGTCTTTTTTTTTTTTTTGGCAAAATCGTAATCAATTCCACGTTAGTTTTTATCATTTGTTGAACAAAAACAGGGTGTAGTACGATAGGCTAGTTTTAGTTAGTAGTAGTAGTGAAAACTTTAAACATGAGGAAGAAAAAACAAGGGCCACACGAAGGAATGAAAACAGAAATGGTAGGGTCGAAACTATCAACAGCCACTGAAACTGGTGGTCAACAAGTAATGATCGTTCCCAAGTAGGTTTTTTTTTTTTTTTTTTTTGGATTTTCTCTACTATGTCCCAAATTATTCGATTTTAGACAAAAATATACTGAAAATGTTTCTGCGTCGGTCCAATCAATGATCTTAGATATTTATAGAGTTCAATAGATTTTTTAGACATCATTTGTTTTTTCTTTTTTTTTTGGCTCTCTTGTAAAATTGTAAACAAACACATATATCTATGTCATATTCCTCCTAATTTCGCTATATGTTGCCAGCCATAAACAAAGGTTCTAGAGGTAGTTTTACTATGATATTGTTAGTAGAAGCTATTTTTTTATTGAATTGAAAACTACATAACAAAAGTTGGTATATGATTCATAACAATGTACAAAAATTCAAGTATATGTTGAATAGTTGGATATGACATTAGCCCATGTCAATAAGACAAGTCATTGAGCATTTATATAGATGTCAAGTTTTAGTTCCTTTGGTTTCCCCACTCTGCTCTCAAGTCTCAACGTTGTTCTTAGCCTAGCAGTACCTATTATATTGGGCTTTATGTGTAAGCCCACTAAAGATCTAAAGCGTAATGTTTTTTTTTTTTTTTTTTTTTCCATTCATTGACACTTCTTTTATTTTTTTTGGTGATGGCATGGATGGCACCATATGCCAAACCACCTGCAAGGCTGCAAAACCACATATGAGTTTCGTCGAATCACTTATCTTATCTTCGGTCAGCGTAAATTAAAGCCACTGACTGATGTTTCTAGATAGGAAGTAATTTAACCATATCGAAAATTTTAACATGTATAGTAATTAATTTATTCAAAAGATAAATTAGCATAACGTGATATTAGTATGTTAATACTTTATGGTATACTTAAAAAAAATCACAAGAAAATTAACGTTGTGTTCAAGCTTACCAATTTGACAATGGATTTGAGGTCAAAGTTTACATATAGCTATGTTACCAACTTCACTCATTTGTATATGTAACTAGGAGGTCATCGATTAACACATTGTATTAAAGGAGTATACAAATACATTGGTTTGACCGTTTGAGAGTTAAATTAACCCATAAAGTAATGTTATAAATTGAGGTTTGAGGATAGTACAATTTATCACATGGAGTTAAAATGGAGTTATGTTTGTAATTTATCACATGGAGCATTAATTACAGTTAATAAGGGTTAATGACTTGTGGGGAAAAAAGAAGAAGATATGGACTGATAGTTACTTACTAGTGCCTTAAATGGCTTTTTTGACTTTATCATTTTCTCTTGTTTATTTAATAATCTGGTAAAATAAAAATAAAAACTTGTGTAAGATAAATGGACCGACAAAAAAAAAAGAACAGAAAGCGATCCGTGATTTTCGCCGTTTAACTAATTTCACGTTCGTTCGGTAAAATGGTATGTCAGTGTGTGTGTAATGTGTATGAGCAAAGTAGTAGAAAAAGTTGTAAAATAAAATTAAATGTTATGTATAATAAAAAAGAGAGAGTCTCTTAATGGGGGAGAGAGTCTCAAGAAACACCTATGGGCTCCGTACCTCTCCCTCAACGGCTATAAAAAGCAGTGGTCTTCGTGCCACGTGTCTTAGTAGTAACTGAGAAGGGGCATTAAATATTAAGGAATAGAAATTATTATATTAAAATAAAAAAAGAGGAATTGAAAAAGCCAACGTGGCAAGGAGGGGCTTTAATCAGATTCCCGACAACGTTTCAAGGGGTAAAATTGGTATTTCAGTTGGTATCTTCCTTCCACCGCACTCTCTCCATCGGTTCAACAAATAGAGAGAGAGAGAGAGAGAGGCGCTTGGCTACGAGATTTGCGGGACCAAATCAATGCTCATTGGTCCCTCCTCCTCCTTCACACTCAGAGAGAGAGTCGAACCAATGGCGATTTTTTAGAGAAAAGAGATAGACGACGACGACGACGACGACGACAAAAGCAGCATAAGAAGGATGGAGTAAAGCAGACGGCGAAGAAGAAGAAGGTCACTGCACTGTGATTCTCTCTCTTTCTCTCTATTTATCTCTATTTCTGATTTTTTTTTTGTTGGAATTATCCTTTTATCTTCAAATCGTTTGAGATTGTTTTTATTTTATTTGGCAAGATTGATTGAAGCTTAGAGGAATTTAATTTGGGTCAAGTGTTTCCTTCTAAGTTTTCCCCAATTTTTTAGATCGAGATTGCTATTTTTGGTAACAAATTTTATTTTTATGTGGAGAACGGTGCCCACCCCTCCTAGGGTTTATTAATTTGGGTCAAGTGTTTCCTTCTAAATTAGATTCGCTTGATAGATTCAGATATACTATACGGTGCCCACCCCTCCTAGGGTTTATTAAATTTTTCGATTCCACTCTTGAAATCACTTCTCTCTCTGTGTGTGTTTTAATGCTCAAATCTTCTGTGGGTGGATGTTTCAGATTAGAGGTCTGTGAAAAGGAAACGGAGGAAGAAGACAACAAACTTATATACTCACTTGTTCAGGTATAAAAAAGCCCTATCTTCTTAACACATATCCAACATCTAGCACACAATGTAAAGGAATGAAAGATTGAAGATTTTAGGGTTTAGTATCAAGATGTGGGGTATTTTGATTGCATTCTAGTCAAATTCATATATTATTATATTCAATTAGTCCTACCCATTGTTTAATGTTAAAACTCAGGCTTTTGTTTTGTTTTTTTTTCCTTTACTTGCATTATTATGAAAACTCAAGTGCACTGGTGAGAGAGAAAGACTTATGAATACTACTGTTTCTATATTAATTTTTTTTCTATCCTTTCTTCTTTTTTTCAGTCTCCTTTTGCGTGTGTAAGATTGTAAATCAAAGTACTTTGAATATGATGATAACTTTTCCTTTTTTTGAGTTCCTCTCTTTGCTATTAAAATATAGAGATGCGTTTTAACACTGAAGGTGTGTTTCTGTGGGACCTTTTTCTTTACTTGTATTTCTATTAAAGAAACTTTAGATCGATGATACATTACTTCGTTTTCAAGCATAGTGGGTGACCACTAATGAATTAAAAGTCGGTACTCTTTATTTTTTTATTTTTATTTTTTCGTTTGTTTCTTCTTCTACAGTTTAAAAGCTTGATCACCTTCTAAGTAAACTCTCTTTTGTTTTTTCTAATCACAATATCCTATCCCTATTAATAAGTAATAAGTCATCTCTCTTTCGCTCTTCTTTCTTTCTGTTTAAGCAGTGTGTTGCAGAAATTTTGAACTCTCGTGGTTAGTTGCAGTGTAATTGACTTTACTCTGATACTATGAGTTTGCTTTGTTGCAACTGTTCAAGTTTTCTCTTTTTTTCCTTTAAGGTTCTTGTTTTGGTAAGTTGAGATGTCTGAGCTTTATCATTTCTTTATGGTTGTGTTAGTTGGAAAATAATGACTCTTTTTTCTTTTCTTTTTTTTTGTCTCTTCTTAGATCTATTATGTTCTTGAAAGCTTTCAGCACTTGTTAAAATATGAATGAAATGCATCAAACTTCAAAAAAGTTTATAAAGCTTCCTCTGTTTACAAAGCTCATTGTGCATTATTGTTGATTTGACCAGTGATCAATGGGAGCTATTGCTGGAGAAGAGCTGAAGAAAATGGAGAAGACACAGGTGCATGTTGCCCGGGAAGAGAAGATATTGGTTCTGGTTAGACTTAGACCTCTGAACGAGAAAGAGATCTTGGCTAATGAAGCTGCGGATTGGGAATGCATCAACGACACTACCGTGTTGTACAGAAACACATTGCGTGAGGGCTCAACTTTTCCTTCTGCATACTCATTTGGTAAGAATAGCCATGGTGTTTCGAGTTCAAACATCTTCTATGTGCTTGAATCAACTTCAGTTTTTGTTTTCTTTGAACCGTTCCAACCTTCTTCTATAAACTTAATTCTACCTCGGCTAGTCCCTGTGAATTTCACACTTGTATATCTCATTCATGTGTTGATTTGGATTCCCATTTCTCTTTAAACATTTGGTGACAGATAGAGTGTACCGAGGTGAATGCCCAACCAGACAAGTTTACGAAGATGGACCCAAGGAAGTTGCTCTCTCGGTTGTCAAAGGAATTAACTGTAAGCTTCCTTTATTGTTTTAATGATGTAGACATCAATGACATGGAAAGCTAAAATGATGCATTAATTATTGTTTCCCAGCTAGTATTTTCGCGTATGGTCAGACTAGCAGTGGAAAGACATACACCATGTCTGGAATTACCGAGTTTGCTGTGGCTGACATATTTGATTATATATTTAAGGTACTGCCAAAAATTAAGTCTGATTTTCTCGCACACTACTTTGATATGTATTCCTCGTTTTTCGCTAATTGGACTGGACGCTGCAGAATGAAGATAGGGCATTTGTTGTGAAATTTTCGGCTATAGAGATCTACAATGAGGCCATCCGAGATCTTCTCAGCCCGGATAGTACACCACTGAGGCTACGAGATGACCCTGAGGTGAAACATTGCTGTTTTCTCCTTACTGTAAGTGCTTTTTGTTAATAATGGTGTGTGACTTTCTTCTCGTGTTTTTTTTTTCTTCTTCAATATAGAAAGGGGCCGTCGTTGAAAAAGCCACAGAGGAAACCCTGAGAGACTGGAACCATTTGAAGGATCTTATCTCTGTTTGTGAAGGTAATATTCTCATATAGTCCACCTATTTTTCCATTACTACAAACGAGCTGATAGTTATGTAGTTTGCTCCAGATTTGCTACTCAGGTTATTCTGCATAAAGTGTTGTGTATAAAATATCTCTCACCACGTGTCTGTACTTCTTGATGTTCTTATTGCAGCACAGCGGAAGATTGGTGAAACCTCATTAAATGAGAGAAGTTCAAGATCTCATCAAATTATCAAACTAGTAAAGCTCTTTTCTATCACTGGATCTAAATGATTTCCCTTTTTTTTTTTTTTTTAATTTTGCATAACCTAAATTATTAACTTTTTGTAGACAGTTGAAAGCTCTGCTCGTGAGTTCTTAGGCAAAGAGAACTCAACCACTCTCATGGCGAGTGTGGTATGTTATTATCTACTTTATATATATGGGTCTCAAGGTTCTAAGCTTTGCCGATCATCTTGTTTGTGCTCATTGTTTCTTATGTGCAGAATTTTATTGATTTGGCGGGGAGCGAGCGCGCATCGCAGGCCTTATCAGCTGGGGCAAGACTTAAGGAGGGTTGTCATATCAATAGAAGTTTGTTGACCCTAGGAACCGTGATACGTAAACTCAGGTGTGGAAGTGATACTTCGGCTGACACTGTAACCTTACAATTTGTAGCATGTGCTGTAGATAACAAACACAATTCGAACTTTACAAGCATCTTTATTTATCTTTTCGAAGTGCTTTTTTATAAAGACTGTCAACATGATGCAGCAATGGAAGACAAGGACACATCAATTATAGAGACTCCAAGCTCACACGTATTCTTCAGCCGTGCTTGGGGGGAAATGCCAGAACCGCCATAGTCTGCACGCTGAGTCCTGCGAGGAGTCATGTGGAGCAGACTAGAAACACTCTCCTGTTTGCCTGCTGTGCCAAGGAAGTCACCACAAAGGCACAGATCAATGTTGTCATGTCAGACAAGGCTTTGGTGAAGCAGCTACAGCGTGAGCTAGCTAGGCTCGAGAGCGAGCTGAGAAACCCAGCCCCTGCCACCTTAAGCTGCGATTGTGGGGTTGCGCTGAGAAAGAAAGATCTTCAGATACAGAAGGTTTGTGCTATTGTGAAAACCCAGAAGTAGTTTTAACAGATCTGTTGGCAGGGGTGGTTGGTTTACTTTTGGATAGTTGGGTTTATTCTGAGTAAGGTTTGATACCATGCAGATGGAGAAGCAGCTTGCAGAAATGACAAAACAGCGGGATATTGCCCAATCTCGGCTTGACGATTTTATGAAGATGGTGGAACACGATGAGTCTTCAAAGGTATCTCAGTTCAATCGACAGTTTATCAAATAATCTTTACAGTATGATAGCATTTCTAGTTTTATCCATTTGTTTTTTTTTTCTTATCAATTTTTCAAAGGCTGGGGCTCCGCATAATCGTAACCGTACCAACAAGTGGGAGGATGGTTCAGTGTCAGAGACATCAGGCGTGGTTGATCCAGATAGGACCAGTTTCATATCAGATGGGACATCTACGCCTCTGTCAACTGCAAGAGCTCATATTAGGTCTTACTCTGATGATCTGCAAGAGGAATTGTCGTCTGGGCGTTTAGGAGATCAATCAGAAGAATACTGCAAAGAAGTTCAATGCATTGAGATGGACGATGAATCAACCAGAGACATTAATAACACCAGTGAAGAAAGGACAGACGCAGAAACACTTCTGGGCCACAACACAGAGGCAAACGGTGGAACAGGTCATGCTCAAAACAGTAACCCGTCTAGTGTTAGAAGTGTCAGGAGAAGGCAGAGTTGGAGCCGTGGAGATACCATGCCGGGCACAAGCACTCCTCCTGATGCCCTGGAGATAGACTACCCTGGAAGACCGGAGGTTCATGGTAACGTGTTTCCTGATTTAGAGTTCGGTTCTGGTGGGAAATTGCTGAGGGACGATTCAATGTCCTCCCGCGGAAGTGATTCCTCTGAGGCTAACAGTGTTGGAACACCGTTGGTGGGAGACGATGGTGGTATCACCAGCATTCGGTCATTTGTTGAAGGGCTGAAGGAGATGGTAAAAACCGTTAATGACTCTCTCGATATATATATCCTTTTCTTTTTGGAATTATAGCCGTCTCTATCCTTTCTACAAAAGAAGCAACATCTTATGTGGAGCTTTGTTTTCAGGTTTCGGACACTGAGAATTCAGGGAAAATGGGTAAGGACATTGGTGTGGACGCTATGGAGGAAGAGGTGTCTGGGACAATGACAAACTGGTCGGATGAATTTGAGAGACAGAGAGAACAGATTCTGGGGATGTGGCAAACTTGTCATGTCTCGCTGGTGCATAGAACATACTTCTTCTTGCTCTTCACGGGAGATCAGGCAGATTCAATATACATTGGAGTAGAGCTGAGAAGACTTTCATTTATGAAAGAAAGCTTCTCTCAGGGAAACCATGCCTTTGAAAGAGGACAAACACTGACAGTAGCTTCAAGGTTAGTAGTACTTTTAGCGTTTGATTTTGTATCCGCTGCAAAAAGCTAATGCTCGGTTTTGCTGTAGCCTAAAGGCGCTTCATAGGGAGAGACGGATGCTAAGCAAGCTTGTCGGGAAGAGGTTTACTGGAGAGGAAAGGAAGAGACTATACCAGAAGTTTGGAATTGCTGTGAACTCGAAACGCCGGAGGTTGCAGCTAGCGAACCAGCTGTGGAGTAAACCCGACGACATAACCCATGTGGTTGAAAGCGCAGCGGTTGTAGCGAAGCTTGTTAGGTTCGTGGAGCAAGGAAGAGCTATGAAGGAGATGTTTGGTCTGAGCTTCACGCCTCCGCTTCCAACAACACGGAGATCACTTAACTGGAGAAAAAGCATGGCCACGCTTTTCTAATTCTAATAGAGAGAGTCAAACACGTTCATATAATGGTTTTTGAGGTTGTATGTGTAAATCTTCTAGGCGCTGGTGTTTGATGAAAAATATCATGTTTCTACTACAGCTTAAGATGGATCTCTCTCTATTTTTATTGTTGGTTTGATGGGGTTTTTGATTTGTAAGCTGACATCAACACATTCTGATGTTTTTTCTTTTAACTGGTAAGGCTTTTGGGTAATATGACATCGACCCTTCTCCTATTTTAACGCCACGAAACATTGTTTTCAAAATGTGCGTGTCATTGGTCCAACATCGATCTGAATTCGTTGAACAAGACCGATCAATTCTGTTAACTACAATTCTGAAGCCCAAATGAATGTTCAGTTTGTAAACACTATCGATTTTGTATAAATATGTTTTCTAGTTTCTATACAATGTAAAACAACAATAAAAGAAAAGTAAAAATATCAAACTTTAAAAACAGAGATATTGAGCAATCTATGATCATCATCACTTCACAGAGCTACAAAACATAAAGGCAAATATCTGTCAAAACCCGTCTAAATTTGCAGAGAGCAACCTATGATTATAGTTACCAAGTTACTCAATATGATATATCATGGAACTAGATCTTCAACCAACAAAACTGGAAACTTTCTGACCTCTCCTCCTATTCAAATCAACGAAATCAAACGTGTTCTCGCCATTTTAGAGTGTGATATGCAACAAGGCGGGGTTTCAAAGAGTCACTACACGTCTCTTAGGCCAAAACTTGCTATACTACATCCAGCCATCCATTCATACCAAACAAAACAAAACACTATACATTACACACATTCATACCAAAGCTTCAAACGTTGTTCAGTTGCATTATCTTACCTATAACCACCTAATCAGACAACAATCCACAAGTTAAAAGGCTCTCAGTGAATCACTCTAATCACAAAGAGAAGGTAAAGCCAATCAAGCACAGCACCAATATCTACAACTGATTACTTCACACACACTTTTAAATGCTTCAACATGAACCAATCAACAAATTTGGCGATTGCAAAATCAAAACTTATTAATTTGCGTGTAATTTGGATTCTGATCCCAAATGAAGCCACAAGGGGGAAACATCTAAGCCTCTAAAATCGCAAATGAGTTGAAAAAAAATCATGAACAGAGACGAGTTTTATACTCAAATGATTCATGATGAGAAGAAGTATATAGAACAACCACCATTAAAGGCGACATTTTTTAAAAAAGAGAAAAGAGTTTTCAGATGAGTTTGAAAGGGAGAGGCCAAGGAGTAGACCTGGGAACCTCAAGCTTGTCTTTGATTCGCTCAATCATCTTCTGCTTCTTCCCTCTCGAGTTCCCGTACGATCCTTTGAATCTCTTCCCTTTCTTCGTCTTCTTATCTCCTCTCCCGCATAAATCCATTCCCGATACCGCCGGAGCTGCAGACGCCGGGGATAAAGATGAATACTTCGCCGCCGAACTGTTCAATGCTGCAGATGTTCTCTGCGTCATCATCATCCGTCGCGCCATCGCGCCGCACCACTGCATCGCCGCCATCTCTCTCTCTCACTCTTTCGTCCTCTCCTCCGTCTCTCAAACTTCAGTAGAGACTAAAACACACATTGGGTTCACTATTGGGCCTTCAAGTAAAGCCCATTAAAGGCCTTTTGAGTGGTCTTGGTGCAAAAGACGTTATATGTGTCTCCACCACTCACACACAGAGTTAACGATCAGTATCAGCGAAACACGACCATGGAGCTTCTCTGCTCAACAACGTCTCTTTCCTCCTCCTTCGCTCTCTCTTCTGTTCTTTTCGTTCCTTCTTCATCTTTCCCCGTACGCAATTTTGGGTTTTTGAATTGTTATTCTCTGAAATTTTTGTTCTTTTGCCTCTAATTTGTTGCGGGATTTTTTTAGGTGCGAGGGAGCAGGAGATTCGTGGTTCTGTGTAGTTCCGAGAAATCTCAGAAGGTACTTCATTCAAACTCCATTGCATTGATTATAAGCTATTAAAAATGTGGTCTTTGTTGTTTTCCCAGGAAAATCAGATGACAGTTTCAGTAACTGGAGCAACTGGATTCATAGGGAGACGATTGGTTCAGAGACTTCGTGCTGGTAAGATGATAATGATACACTGATGACACTCGTTCGACTTAGTTATGATTCAATTCTGTACTTTTAACTTTTTCAAATGTTCGTTCTGCAGATAATCACTCTATCCGTGTCTTAACACGTTCTAAATCCAAAGCTGAGCAAATATTTCCTGGTAAGAAGGTAATGACTCATTCTGATTCTATTTTACTAGGATCATATGTGATTTGATTAATCATATTACCAGTCTTTTGATCTGATTCATCTTGTTCTTAATGGTCTCCTTTCAGCCAAGGACTTCCCTGGTATTGTGATTGCAGAAGAACAGGATTGGAAAAACTGCGTACAAGGATCCACTGCTGTTGTGAACTTGGCAGGACTGCCTATTAGTACAAGGTGGTCTCCCGAGGTCAGTTTTCTTCTTACACCTTTCTCTAAAGTTTGATGCTTTCTAGTTTCTCTCAACTGATATCTTTGCTTGCTTTGCAGATCAAGAAAGAGATTAAGGACAGCCGGATCCGTGTCACCTCTAAAGTTAGTGATTCTACTGTCTTTTTTCCATTGGATTGTGGTTCCAAGCTTCACATTTTGAGGAGATTTTCTAATTTAGAGGTTTCATTTTTTTTTTAACTACATGAAGGTTGTTGAGTTGATGAATAATTCACCAGCAGAAGCCAGGCCTACCGTTCTAGTTAGCGCCACGGCTGTTGGTTACTATGGTTTGTTACTATCCTATATGCGGGAGCCATCAAAGTTTGCATTCGTGAATCATGTCAACAAGAAATCTAACCCTATTTTTAACTGTCAGGTACTAGTGAGACAGGAGTATTCGACGAAACTAGTCCATCAGGGAAGGATTATCTCTCAGAGGTAAATGTCCTAGAATATATTTCCTTTTGCAAAGTTCTGAATCTTTTTTCTAGTTTAGATCCTGAAAAAACTGTTTGTACTTAGCGGTGATAGATGTCGATCTAACTCCATGTTCACCAAATTTGCTTCTTAAATGAAACATGTACTTGTGAACTTAGGTTTGCAGAGAATGGGAAGGAACTGCATTGAAAGCGAATAAGGATGTTAGAGTGGCACTTATCCGCATTGGTGTTGTTCTTGGCAAAAATGGTGGAGCTTTGGGTGCGTTTTCTCTCTCGCTCTCACACGCTAATGAAATTTATTTGTGAAGGACTTAGATACTCTGATAATAAAGTATTTTTTTTGTGCATTGTAGCCATGATGATACCCTTTTTCCAAATGTTTGCTGGAGGTCCTCTTGGTTCAGGACAACAATGGTAAAAGTTGGATACTTTTTCTGGTTATCTCTTGATGGCTCTCTGCGATTTTGAAGGTCGTTCTTAAACAATTTATTGTGTAGGTTCTCTTGGATTCACGTTGATGACTTGGTGAACTTAATTTACGAGGCCCTCAGTAATCCATCCTACAAAGGTAACAACAGACATACATACATGTTCTTTATGTTTCGTCTTAAGAAAAAGTATGGGAGTTTGTCCCAAAGAAAAAAGAATGGGTCAAGGGCATAATGTTATTGTTGCTGGTTGTTGGCAGGAGTTATTAATGGGACTGCGCCGAATCCGGTTAGACTTGGGGAAATGTGCCAGCAGCTAGGCAGCGTTCTTAGCCGACCATCGTGGCTACCAGTTCCTGACTTTGCACTCAAAGCTTTGCTCGGAGAAGGTGCCACTGTAGTTCTGGAGGGACAGAAGGTTTTACCTGTAAGAGCCAAAGAGCTTGGTTTTGAATTCAAGTACAAATACGTGAAAGATGCACTCAAAGCCATTATGCAATAAGGTGACACATACAGCACCGTTGTAGCATTGGATTTGTCACAGAAAAACAGGAGATTCTTTTCTTTTCGTCTCTAATTTATTCTTTTTCCGAGTGATATATCATGTATGTATGTATCTATCAGATGTGTTGAGAGGATATTATTACTCAGACATAGGATTTTTCTCATATATTGTTCTTATTCATAGGGTAATTTAGCCAACTCACAGGTCCTCTTCAGGCTTCAGCCAATGACTTCACCTATAAAGCGCCAAAGCTTCGATATTCACGAAAAAATTATGTGAATGACGTGCTCAGAATTATATCATGCAGTAAAGAATATATAGAAGAGCAGGGAACTGTATGAAATGCCATTGAATCTGATAAAGAAAACAAATCTAGTCAAGACAAGCAAGAGATTTATTAACTTATTTGTTTTCCTTTTAGTTCGAGGCACTAGTCTTTATAATACACAACATGAGGGGATCATAAATAAACTGAGCACACTCATTGTGTGAGTTGGTCAACCCCTCAATGAATACTTCTTCCCAGTGAAAGCTTGGAACTTAGGCTCTTCTTTCTTCTCCTGTTCTTCTTGCTTGGTCTCTTTTCCAGCTCCAACCTGAAAAAGGTCAATCATAGGCATTTGTCTCTCAGTTCCACTGCAATATCTGTTTTGCCATTAATCAAAAAAGTTTTTATAACTACCTTAGGAGGAGTAGCCTCTTTTGGAGCACGGTTGGCATTAGACCCAAACACAAGTTTTCCTTGGGCCTGTCGCGCAGCTTTCTCTGAGCTACTTGCTGCAGATGACTGTCCATTACCATTAGCAACAACAGGCTGTTTGTCTTTTGGGATAGAGGCAGGTGGTGGCTCATAGGCAAGAGGTCTCCCATCTAACCGTCTTCCAGATCCCGTGAAAGGATTGAACTTTGGTTCAGGTTCATCCACAACTTCCTCAGCTGCAAAAAAATTGGAAAAATAAGCACATGAAATCCAACAACTTGAAGCTAATAAATAGACTAATACGTAAATCCATCTTATGACTCCATGTCCATGAATACATACCTTTTGCCGGACCCTTTGCTGCAGCAGGTGCTGTGTGACGTTCAGGCTCCTTGTAGTCAAGGGGAGTTGCGAAATCAACCTCACAGTCTGTTTCTATGATGCTAATTCCGTTAGCAGGCTTAGTTTCAACTATATCTATAAAATATTTCTTGTTGTTGTATGGAACCATAATGCTATCCCCAGTGGTTAGGCAAGAGTAATTCCTCAAAGCAGTCTCCAAGCTGCAAGGTTCACTCATTCATCAGAAAGCCACAAGGAAATATAGATAACAAACAGAAACAGATGAAATCATCTAACTACGAGCCAGAAGACAAGAAGAACTTTAATACAATACATTCTCTAAGCAAAAACCAACATGAGGACTAATACGAGAGGGTCGAAATAAGATGGACTCACATGGCTTTCGGGTTGGATATCTCGAGAAAGTCTTGTGTGTGGGGCTGTAGTTTAACGTAAGTTCCTTTTGGAAGAGTGACATTTCTAACTCTCACCATGTCTCCTTCTTGCAGGAGCAAATTCTGCATCATCTGGATTAGATAAAAGTAGCACACAATTAGTCTGGTAAAGCTGCATGATCCCGAGAATGTCAACCGATAACCAAAAAGGAAGCTGATACGAACCCAATATGGCATGTAGATCATGCCTTCTTCTGCAATGAACTCAAGGACTCCACAGTGAGAAATACGTTCAATTCCAGCATTACGAAGCTCAAACAGCATTGGATAGTCAATATGCAAAGAAGCTGTAAAGTTTCCCCAATATTAGAGCTATGATATTTTCCCAAGTTTTAACATATTAAATCAAATACATAAGAGGAAACCAGTGGGAACATACCTAGACGATCAAGGGCTGATGGTGGCATTATAACTGAAAAAAGAATTAACATAAATCAAACTTCAAGCTTGAACAATATGGATAAAAACAAACAATGGCGTCTAGATAGAAAGACTTACTCTTGTCACCACTTTCAATTTGTGGCTGCAAGACGAAAAAAAAGGGAATAGAAATTAGAAACAAGAAAATAGAAATCAAGTATGCAGAATTCTGATTTTGAATCTGAAAATTGTCAAAGAATTCATCAAGTAGAACTAAAAGAAGAGAGCTGAAACCAAACCTTGTCAATAAAAGAAGCCGGATAGCAGTGATAGCTCTGCTCAAAGGTTGTTCCATGATAATGGTATCCATCGAAAAACTGCATCGTGTTAAGTTTTCCAAAGGTTTAGACAAAACAACAGGTAAGTGATTACTAAAACTAAAATTAATTGATTGGTTAAAAACAAAACCTTTGAAGACACTTACCATAGTATGTTTTTGGTGGTTGATAAAGAGAATAAGTTAACTGAGACAATCAACTGTCAACCTACCGCAAAAAGAAACGTCACACAACTCAAGTTAGAAGAAGAGATCCAAATCAGACAAGATATATAAAAATAAATATTAGGGTTTCAAATCATCATCAATCGTGGGCAACAATTCCAAGCAGCAAGGAACATCAAAGTCGGTGACTTTGACAAACTTTAATCAAAAAAAAAAAAAAAAACCCTAAGACTTCAATTTCGAATCTCAGAAGCGGAAAAAGCAAACCTAAAAAAAATTCGAAGAACCATCTCTACAACTCGTAAAAATCAAACCTTTTGAAACAAAACCAAGTAAGATCCTTGGAAACCTATTCCTCTACGACTCACCAGGAATCCCCAGGAGAGAAGAATCCAATCACAAATCCAAGAGTGAGATCGATAACAAACAAAACCAAAGCTTTACAAAATTGAGATTATCAGAGATTAAAGAAAACTCTTAAAAAAAAAACTACCGATTGAGCTACCCCGACCATTAAATTTTACCTGTGAGAGAGAGCTTATTCGATTCCGGACACAAACAAGTAAAGATGTGAACTTTGGTGTTGGTGGTGACCTGTGATTATGTTTCCTTGTATTGTATATATATACCATACGGTGCGTATTGAGTCTATGTCGACATAAACAATATTAGGCCTAATAAAATTAAAAAGCCCATTAGTTATGGTTGGCCCATTGGTGGCTTTTTAAATAAAACGTGTGCGTTACCAAATACACACAGTGAGAAACTCACAATCTGAGCAGATATTTACCCAATCAGGGAGGATTCAGGGAGAGAAGAAGAAATGGAGATAACACTGAACAGTGGCTTCAAGATGCCGATCGTCGGCTTAGGAGTATGGAGGATGGAGAAAGAAGGGATCCGAGACCTTATCATCAATGCTATCAAGATCGGCTATCGCCATCTCGACTGTGCTGGTAACTCTATCTCTCTCAGTCAGACCTAGACCTTTTGTGGTGGTTGCTTCGGGTTCGTTTGAAGATGTGAATTTATTGGGTTTGTTATAACTTGTCTAAAAGCTTAAAACTTTATTAGAAAAAAGTCTATGATTTGGGAGCTGAAGTGAATACTCTCTGTAGATCTTTATTTGCATTTGATGCTTACAGTATTTGGAATCATAGAATGATCTAAAGTTTTTGCTGTGTAGATGATTATTCTGTGATAGTTTTTTTAGTTGGTTACTTGTAATAGACATGGTTCATTTTTTTGCTTTTCGATTTTTTCTTGTGAGTTGCTTGGTAGGTTTCTATGTCTTATTTGGGAGCTTTATGAGTCCTTTTTTCATCCCTTTTGTTTATGCTAACATCTTTTGGCGTGTTCGTGTTCCATTGCATGCTGCAGCTGATTACAGGAACGAGACCGAAGTTGGTGAGGCTCTTACAGAAGCATTCAAGACTGGTCTGGTCAAGAGAGAGGATCTCTTCATTACAACCAAGGTCAAACGAAACCACATAGCTGTGATATATATATCTGTTTTTAGTTTGGATGATCAAAAAGTGAGAAAGCTCTGAGTTCTGAATCTTTCTTGGTTTTGCAGCTATGGAATTCAGACCACGGCCATGTTATTGAGGCGTGCAAAGACAGTCTCAAGAAACTTCAACTTGATTATCTCGACCTTTTCCTCGTTCACTTTCCCGTAGCAACGAAACACACTGGTGAGGCTTTTGCCTTATCCACGTTATTTAGTCTTGACTAAAGACCTTTGCATTTTGTTTTTATTACACATCCTCCTTATTCACTAGCCGAAATCAATTTTCCTGAAGTCTTTGGCAATTGGTACAAACAATATAATAAGCTGTAACATGTAAGCCGTCCCCTGTGGCCCTGTCTATATGTGCCTGCAGGAGTTGGAACAACCGATAGTGCTTTGGGTGATGATGGGGTATTGGACATAGATACAACAATCTCTCTGGAAACTACATGGCATGACATGGAAAAGCTTGTTTCTATGGGTTTGGTCCGCAGCATTGGAATCAGGTTCAACATTTCTCCACTATCTTAACAAGTCCTTTTGTTTTCCGAGCTAATTTCTGACTTTTGTTTTACCATTTTGGCTGTTTGCAGTAACTATGACGTTTTTCTAACGAGAGATTGCTTGGCTTACTCCAAGATCAAGCCTGCAGTGAATCAGATCGAGACACATCCTTACTTCCAACGTGATTCTCTTGTCAAATTCTGCCAGAAGCATGGGATTTGTGTTACCGCTCATACTCCTCTAGGAGGTGCCACAGCCAATGCCGAGTGGTTTGGAACCGTGTCATGTCTGGATGACCCAGTTCTCAAAGTAAGTCTCATCCTCCAAACCTTTGAAATAGTTAAACCTTTGGCAGATGATTAATATGGACTGGTATAATCTGAAATCCCTAGGGTGTTGCCGAGAAGTACAAAAAGACAGTGGCACAGGTAGTGCTGAGGTGGGGAATCCAGAGAAACACAGTGGTGATACCAAAGACATCGAAGCCTGGGAGATTGGATGAGAATTTCCAGGTGTTCGATTTCGAACTGTCGAAAGAAGACATGGAACTGATCAAGGCCATGGACAGGAAGTACCGTACGAACCAACCAGCCAAGTTTTGGGGCATCGATCTCTACGCTTGATCACACGCACACACTCTCTCACTCTCTCTATCTATCTATCTATATGAATAAAATGAAGCTGAAGAAGTAAGCCATTAGCTTGACTGCAATATTCTCAAATATTTTGTGAGCCTATCTATCATTATATAAAAACTCATGTCAAACAGATTATGATTTTTTAAGTCCCATTCGCATCTCTATGTTTTTTATTTATGCTAAATCCTCAATGAAAGAAAAAAAAATGAAAAACATTCAAAACGCACCACTGCACGGAGGAAATAAAAAGACGAGAATGACCTTGTTCTTTGTTCGCGTTCAGTGGTATTTGAGAGGAGGATATTTTGGTAAATTCGTGCTTCTTCTGCTTCGTCTTCAGACACCTCTCTCTCTCTCTCTCTCTCTCTCTCTCTCTCTCTTCAATTAGATAGATCCTTTCGTCTCGATCGATCAATACACCAGTGTTTCTTCCTCAGAAGCTCCACAAATTGGTAAGCTTTCGCGCCATTGTGTTCAATTTGATTTCGTTGTTAAATTAGTGTTCTTTCTCTAGGGTTTGTAATTTTTCAATTCAAGCTCTTCCTTCTTCTTTTGCTTATTTTGTTTTTTTGCTTGTAATAAGCTTCAGATTGATTCGACCTTGTTGTTGATCGTGGTCACCTAATACAATCTTGGGTTCTTATATACATATATATATATATATATATGGTAAATTGTTCATTGAAGTTCTGTATCTGACGAGTTTGTATTGATTTTGGTATTTATTATAATTCTGATTACAGAACCCTAACTGGGAAATCAACTATACAGATTTTGAATCCGAGAATCATAAATTAAGTTGAGAATTGTTTAGTTTTTGTTTTTTAATGGAATCTTGATTCTAGATGAGTGTGATGATTTAAGGTTTAGAAGAGTTCAGAGTAATTGTTTTTGAAATTTGGTTTCACTATATTGATGAATGTCCTCGACGACAAGCTTGAGAAGTTTTATTTTTTTCTCTTCTCTAAGATATACAAGAGGATGGAGAATGGTGGTCAGTATGATAATGGGAGGTTCAAACCCGATTACTTGAAAGGTGCACAATCTATGGTAAGCCATTATTGACTTTTTTTGGTGTTTTTGTTGGGTGTGGTTGTAGTAAGGCTAACAAGCAATGAATGTGTTTGTTTAACACAGTGGAATATGATGCCTCAGCATCAGATTAAGGAACAACATAATGCCTTGGTGATGAATAAGAAGATTATGTCCATCCTTGCTGAGAGGGATGCAGCTATACACGAAAGAAACCAAGCTGTCTCTGCCAAAAAAGAAGCAATTGCGGCCAGGGATGAAGCGCTTCAGCAACGTGACAAAGCTCTTTCTGAGAGAGATAAAGCCTTGATTGAGAGAGACAATGCTTATGCTGCGCTTCAACACCATGAGAATAGTCTCAACTTTGCTTTGTCCGGTGGCAAACGCGGTGACGACGGAGATGATTGTGTCGGTGTTGAACCCCACAAACTTACAGTCTTCCCGTTATCAGCTATCCCCCCCGAGGTGACGAGCACTACTACTAAGGTGGCCAAAAGGAAGAAGGAGAGCAAGCAGGGACAAGTAAAGATGAAAAAAGTTGGTGAAGATCTGAACCGTCGAGTTGCTGCTCCTGGAAAAAAATCTAGAAAAGATTGGGACAGCCTAGATGTCGGTTTAAATTTAGTCACTTTTGATGAGACGACAATGCCAGTACCGATGTGCACATGCACAGGCTCTGCACGTCAGTGTTACAAATGGGGAAACGGCGGCTGGCAATCATCTTGTTGCACAACCACCTTATCTGAGTATCCTTTACCACAGATGCCAAACAAGAGGCATTCTCGGATGGGCGGTAGGAAAATGAGCGGAAACGTCTTCTCGAGATTACTCAGCCGTTTAGCAGCAGAAGGGTATGACCTCTCTTGTCCTGTTGATCTTAAAGACTATTGGGCTAGACACGGGACAAACCGCTACATCACTATCAAGTAGCCTATATATATGATTTACATAAGCCAAGTATGTTTCTCTCTTTTTCTTTCTTATTTAAGGTTAGGTGTTGTCCTTCGTCTCTATTGTTCATAGTTCGTTGTTGTGTATGTTACAATATTATTATGTTAACTATCTTTTGAATGGGCAAAAATGGTTTGGCATAAGGAAATATATTTTGACTTTAAAATTTAAATCTTAAACAGTTAGGATTACGAAATCTTTTGACCCCGTTTTATTAACAGTGTGACTCAGTGAGAGAGAATACCTCAAAGTTCTCAACAGCTTTAACGTTGAAAACTCATATCAGTGATTTGGTCATTCATTTACACTATTTAGTCTTACATTTTTACGGAGAAAAAAAAGAAGAAAAACAAAAAATCAAAGCATGAACAAAGTGCCGGAGAATGTCACAGTGGAAACCCAGTCGCACCAAAAGCCATCAAAGATGCGTTGGCTCGCCGCCTCCAGAGCATTCTTGCAAATTCCAAATCCGGCGATTGTCAAAGTTTTCGTCCTAAGCAGCTTGACTACCTTCACCTCAGGAATTGCCTTAGTCATTGAATGGATCTGTCACGGAAAGAGCCACAGCGGATTCGGGTGGATCATCTACTATGCGTTGTTCTTGATGTGTCTTCCTCTTCTCATCTTGATCGGTTTTCATATCCTCATGGCGATCTCTTCTTCTAGCCGTAGCTCAAAAGTTCAGATTGTAGATACAGCTTCAAGCAAAGAGCCGTGCGTTGTGCAGCAGAATCAGTGTACCGTGACGAATATTCAACAAACTGAAGAAACGGAGAAAAACAGTTGCCGAAGTTTAGCCGTTGTGGTGCCTTCGGATAACGAGAAGATGCCGAGGATTAAACGCGCCGTGTCATTCCCGTCGCGTGGCGAAGTAAGTTCATGTCGTACTCGCTAGCAAAACAAAGTACACTAGATGTGGTTTTAGTAATCAAGAACCTAATAATCTCTTTGTGATATGTTCTTGAGCATTCTTTTTTTTTTTCATTGATCCAACGATAATGATTTCAGAAATTCAAATTACATTTCTTTTTTTTTCCTCTTCTTTCATATGATAGATAATTCCACGTATTACAACGATTCATCGAAGAATACTCAAATATGTACTGAGTCAACGTCATTATCGGTTTAACTACCAAACTTGAAACTCCCCACAAAGTTTCATTTTCTTATATATAAATGGATAAAGATATGTTTTGGAACGTGCACTTTCAGCAAGGAAGTCCTCTTATTCATTTCTCCACCTAAGCGCTAGCTCGTAGTCCGGACTTCTATAGTTCACTAGACACAACAGTTCTCACTTGTGTCATACACCTGTGTCGGGCCTTTTGGTTGTGTTTTGTTTTACACTTCCAAACAGGGACCCATTTATCCCTTTACCGAACATGATTGCTACATTGTACTTTGTGTTCATGGCCCAAATGAGAATTTTTTAAAAATTTATCTGAGCTGTACAAAGCTTTTTTATAGAACCAATCACAAAAAGAAAACCGAAGAGACAAAAGTAGTAAAATGACTTTAAAGTGATTTACCCAAAATAGGTGCTATGCAATTGGTCTAGGATAGAGTATTACTTTTTGAAGTGATTTACCCCAAATTTAATAATATTTTGCCCAAATGTGGTATATATCATTTATAGAGAAATTGTGGACCTTTTTTTTTGTTGAGTAGCAGCGTGAGCTTTGTGCAAATCATTATATACATTAACTGTTAAAGACCAAAAATAGATTTTGCTATACATAAAATATTATGAATTAACTGAATAACGACAATTAATTAATGTGTGCTCGACAAATGTGGCCCATAAAAATCCAAATTAGCTTAAAATTAAAAGGTATCTCTTAATTAGTGAAGATTAATATATGGACATAAAAGAGTGAGACTTTATATTTTATAGAAGAAAAATATAAAAAGTTAAAAAAACAAATAAAATAATCATAAAACTTAAAAAAAAATGGCATATGGTGAAAAACATGGGAATCTTTGTCGTAACCAGGTCGTTACCACTATAAAAGGAGGCTTCGTGCAATCTATCAAATCCAGACAACACCAATCATATCCACAAAGGTTCTTTTTATCAACTGTCCTAGTCCATTGTTGCAGCTCAGGTCTTTTACTCTCTCTACTCTTTTTATTTCTTACTCAAAAGTTTCAATCTTTTGTCTCTCTTACCCATAATCTGAAAATCTCGACTGAGAAACAGAGATCTTTGATTAGCTTTGAACTATTAACTTTTTATTTTTTTCCCAATTTTATGGATTTGTTTTTTTGTTTGATATATCATCTGTAAGAAAAAAACGAGTGACGTGTATCTTTCCGTTGTCCAAATCTTTTGAAGGATGGATGAACAAGGCGATATGAGTCCTTTCAACATCCAATACTACCAGAATCTACTTAGCAATGATGACGTGTCACCTGTTTCGCCTGTGTCACCTGTTTCGCCGTATTCTCAGGTCCCCCCACTGACCCGTTACCCAGCCGGGTCGCCGCACTTCAGCCCCGGACCAAGGAGTACTCAGCCGTTGACTACCTTCTCCTACATGCCCCAGATGAGTCCTTCATCAACGTCGTTCCATACTTCATTGGCACAAGTGCACCGGTCTTCTCCATCTTCGTCCCGTCCGCCGGTGCGTCCTTCTCAGTCGTCTTCCTCTCTTCCGGTGGGTCCTTCTCGGTCGTTGTTCCATCGTGATTCTTTTAACCATTCCAACCCTGGACCACGGTCGGTGATGCAGCCGGCGCCTGTTCTCTCGTCCTTTCAACCGTCGCCTGTCTACTACTCATGTCCGCCTGCGCCTGTGTTCTCGTCCCAACAGCTGTCGCCTGACGTCTACTACTCATGTCCACAGTTGACTGATCAGCCTTCGCCTGTGTTCTCGTCCCAACAGCCGTCGCCTGTCTACTACTCAGGTCCGCTGATGACTCAGCCGGAGCCTTTGTTCTCGTCCTTACCGCCTTCGCTTATGTATTCATCATTTACGCCGGGGACTCAACCGGCGCCTGTCTACTCATCTTATTCGCAGGTGACCCAACCGGCGCTTGGCTACTCCACATTTACGCCGATTGATCCGGCGCCTGTCAACTCATCTTTTACGCCGGTGACTCAGCCTGCGCCGGAAAACTCCTCATTTACGTTGGTGACTCAGCCTACTACGGACAACTCCTCATTTATGTCGGTGACTCAGCCTACTCTGGACAACTCCTCATTTATGCCGGTGACTCAGCATGAGCCGGACAACTCCTCATTTACGCCGGCGACTCAGTTTGAGCCGGGAAACTCCTCATTTACGCCGGTGACTCAGCTTGAGCCGGAAAACTCCTCATTTGTGCCGGTAACTCAGCCTGAGCCGGACAACTCCTCATTTACGCCGGTGACCGAGCTCTCTTCCTCACCGGCGCCTGTGTCCTTACCGTCGTTGCCTGTCTGCTCCTCGGTGCCGTCGGTTACCCATTCTCCGTCTTTATCCCTTAGTAAGCCGCCGAGATACCCTACCTCTCCGTCAGCACAAGTGCAGAAGAAAGGCTCTTCTTCCAATGGGTTCAACCAAAACCCTTTTCCTTTTCAGCCGGCGCCTGTGTCCTCGTCCTTACCGCCATCGTCTGTCTACTCCTCGTTGCCGCCTTCTTCCGCTTGGTCTAACCGTAAACCTCCTCGGGTTCCGGTCAAGGCGTCTACTAACTCCATGAGTGCATCCGGCAGCAATACGCAGCCACGGAGAAAGTCTCATAAACGGACCGACAGTGGAATCCTTAGTAGGATCAATTCAAGGATCCCTCCGCGGCAACCAGATCTTATGAAGGAAGGCGCTGTAGAGTGGACATATGATAACAACGGCAGCAATGAGTTTATGATTCTGGATAACACTAATCATAATAATAATGCTAGCGGTAGTGGTAGTGAGAATAATAATGTCAATGAGGTGATGATGATAACTGGTAGCCATTCGGAGGGTGGAAGCAATGCTAATGAGAACAGGTTTAAGACTGGACCGACTACTTCGGGTTTGGGTGTGAAGAGAAAAGCAGGCAAAGACATTGATCCTTTCTACCAGCGTGTTCCAAAGGGTGGTTGTTTCAATGACATGATAAAGAAATCTCCGTCTCTTTCAGGGAATCTTCCGGTTCCTGGAAAACGCCAGCATACTTCTTCTGGAATTAGGATCGCCGACGACATCAGTGAGGTTGAAACTCCTGAAGCTAAGAAAATGAGAAGGTAACCAATGTTTTTTTTTTTTTTTTTTTTTTTGATGAACACATATATATATGATGGTTTTGTGATATATTTCCATATTGTGGATATGCTCTTTTTAGAATCTTGGCAAACCGAGCGTCAGCTGCACGTTCAAAGAAGAGGAAGGACTTACAGATACTTAATATGGTAAACAAACTAAAGGCTCTCGAAAGCCAACATGATACAGTGTCTCGTACAGTTGCGGATTTGGAGGTGATCGATCGATCGAGACATATATATATCACATTAACAACCATCTATTTTGTCATATCTAAGTGGTTCCTATAAGAATTTATGTGCTGTTTTTGTTGCATAAGCTGCAGAAAAACAACATGATAATGACGTACGAGAATAAGGAAATGAAGATTCAAGCTTTCTACAGGGAGAGAGAGGAACAATTTCGTGATGGTACGTCATCTTCATTTTTTAAAAATTAATATCGATGCTTCAACCACTTAATTCTTTCTGCAATATATCTATAATAAATGTTATGAATTTCCATATGCATATAGATTCTTGGATGAGATTATTGTCTTAGCCCTGGCCACCTTTTTATAAAACTGTGGAGATATTGGAATTTCCGTTTCCTATGTTGTCACTGCTGGCTTGACTGAACAATAATTGTGTGCAGAAATCTCAAAGCTGAAGGCGGCATTAGCCTTGCACGAACAAGCTAGTGTAGACGAAGACGCTCAACGGCTAAAGGAGCCATTAGCCTCGAACGGAGAAGCTAGTGTAGACGACACTCAACGGCGGCTAAAGGAGGCATTAGCCGTGAACGAACAGTTGTGTGCTGAAATCAAGCTGCTGAAGTTGGCAGCAGGCGAGACGTTGTATCAGCAGGTGAAGCCAAACGAGGCCCAAGTCGAGGGATCAAACATGCAGCAGCCACAGGACCAAAACATGAAGCAGCCACTGGACCAAAACATACAGCAGCCACAGGACCAAAACATGAAGCAGCCACAGGACCAAAACATGGAGCAGCCGCAGGACCAAAACATACAGCAGCCGCAAGACCAAAACATGCAGCAGCTACAGGACCAAAACATGTTCCAGCAAGTCAACATCAACCAGTTCAATCAGTTCAACGAGTTCAATCAGCAGCAGTCAAACTTTGGTTTGGATGGACAGACCTAAAGAAGTTGAGGTGGCTTTGACAAAACCCTATATCATCATCTTTAATTTACCAAAAAAAAAAAAAAAAAAATCCTATATCATCGGATCAAAGATATGAAGTTCTAGTTTTCTTAAAAATTTTAATGTTAATTGATATGTTTAGGGGTCATGTTGAGAGTAACAAATCTATCTCACTAGAGAGTAATAGAGATGATTGTAACCGTGGTGTGAGGTGAGGGTTGAGACAAATAAAGTGACCTTTGTCAATTTCTCTGTTTTGTTTTATCCAGTTCTCTCTGTTTCAAATAAAGCTGAATCCTTTTTAATTTATAAAAAAAAAATTATAATGTTATCCAATTTATTTTATAGTATGAAAGTAAATCATATAGTACAGTAGTATTATGATATAAAAATAGACGAAAGTAGTCTTCTCGGATGTTCCTTTTTTCCGACCAGTCGATGATGATTGCTTTGGTCAACGTTTCCAAAGAGTCTTGTTCTTTTACTTCCTTATTTGCGCCATTGATTTTGGTGTAAGAAAGAAAGAAAGAAATATACAGAGAGAGAGAGAGATACCCTTCTTTCTTTAGTCTTTTACTCCTTTGCAGCTCGATTTCTTTCCTTTTATCTCCTTCGATTCTTGGCTATATATCAATTCAATCTTTTTTGCTTCAAAGACTCCATTTTTACAAGTCTCCAAAGCTCCAAAGGTTCGACCTTTATAATCTTATTAGGGTTTTTGATTTGATTCTCTAAAGTTTGTGTCTTTTTTACATTATAATCGAATCTGTTTGTTTGTGTTTTTGTCAGAAATCGAAAGAAAGTAAATGATGGATGGTGCTGGTGTTGGTGGTGATACAGATACCAATATGGTGCAGAGAGTGAATTCATCTTCTGGTTCTGGTACATCGTCGTCTTCATCGATCCCTAAACAGAGAAAGCCTAATCTTCTTCACTTGAATCCTGCTCTTCTCCGCCCTCAGCAGCACCACCACTTCCGTCAGCCTTTCTCCGGACCTCCTCCGCTTCCCATTCCTCCTGTCTCTCCTTACTCTCAGATCCCCGCGACTTTGCAACTTAAGCATTCTCGCTCTCTGTCTCAGCCTTCCTCTTACTTCTCCTTTGATTCGTTCCCGCCGTTCATGAACCCTTCTCCCCCGCCGGTTTCTGTGTCGGTGGAGGAGATAACCGGTGCCGGGTTCACTCCGTCGCAGCTGCCTCCGTCGCCGTTCACGGTGTGTCATTCTTCTAGCTCTAGGAATGTTGGAGATGGGGAGAATCTGCCGCCGAGGAAGTCTCATAGGCGTGCGAATAGTGATGTTACTTTTGGGTTTAGTTCAACGGTGGCTCAGAATCAAAAGTCTCCACCTTTGGTTCCTTCCAGGTCTTTGGAGAGATCCATCTCTGGTGGTGATGTTTCAGATCGGTCCAATTTGGTGAAGGAAGAACCAAGAGAAGGCTTCTTCAAGGCAAGAGAAGCAGCAGCTATGGATGATGTTTTCACGGCTTACATGAATCTTGATAACATTGATGTCTTGAATTCGTTTGGCGGTGAAGATGGGAACAATGGTAATGAGAATGTGGAGGAGATGGAGAGTAGCGGGACGAAGAAGACGAGTCAGGGGGGAAGTAGTAGTGATTCTGAAGGAGAAAGCAGTGCGAGTGGGAATGTGAGAGCTGCGGTGAGTTCTTCTTCAGGGGTGAAGAGAAGAGCTGGTGGAGACATTGAAACGACTACTAGACATAACCGGAGTGTTTCTATGGATAGTAGTCTCATGGAGAAGTTGAGTTTTGCTGATGAAAAGCTTCCACCTTCATCCGCTAAAGTTTCTCCAACCAATTCAGCTGAAGGGAATTCAAGTGCTTACAGTGTCGAATTTGGAAACGGTGAGTTTACTGCAGCTGAAATGAAGAAGATTGCAGCTGATGAGAAACTCGCTGAGATTGTTATGGCTGACCCTAAGCGTGTGAAAAGGTACTAGAAATAGTGGTGCTTCATTAAACGTTTTGGAGTTGTTGTTGTTGTTGTTGTTTATTTGTTGTTGTTGTTGTTGTGACATGAGTGATTGATTTAACCATTTCATTAGAATCTTGGCGAATCGTGTGTCTGCTGCACGCTCAAAGGAGCGGAAGACGCGATATATGGCAGAGTTAGAACACAAGGTGCAGACTCTTCAGACGGAAGCCACTACCCTATCGGCTCAGCTCACGCATTTGCAGGTGAGTAAAGGCAACACAAACTTTCCTGTTTGAATAAGTCAGTAGTCTTATATTGTTTCCTTTGTGTGTTCAGAGAGATTCAATGGGGTTGACGAACCAGAACAGTGAGCTGAAGTTTCGTCTTCAAGCTATGGAGCAGCAGGCACAACTCCGCGATGGTACGCACATTATATCATCAAACTTCTTTATTCTCTGTATTAGGGTGGTTGAGTCTCATTAGGGTTGTTTTGTATTCGAACTCTATGGAACCAAGTCAGTATCATGTCCTTCACCAAATTGTTAGTTTTCGGGTTTCCGCAGCCCTAAGTAGGAACAATGTTTTTTTTGTCTATGTATGGAAAACCTTGACTTCGTCCTTGGAAAATTAGCTCTTGGCCCTAAGTTTTTGTTTATCCTTGAGGCTCAATATATATGTCTTGTTTCATTCACTCTATGAAAAGCTTTGATCTTTCTTTCAAGAGTCGAGCTACTACATTTATTGATCCTTAGTTCATCTCTCAGTTGTCCTAGAGAGGTAACGTTACATTTTCCTTGTTTGACAGCTTTGTCTGAGAAACTGACTGAAGAAGTCCAGCGCTTGAAACGGGTGATTGGGGAGCTGAACCGCAGGCAAAGTGGCAGCAGCGAATCTAACATATCAAGGACGTCACTAAACCCAGAGATGTTTCAGCAGCTTAGCATCAGCCAGTTACAACACCAGCAGATGCATCATCATTCCAATCAGAATAATAGCACCATGAATGCAAAGCATACTTCAAACGAATAGGGTAAGTAGTGCAACCTGCAGCTTCAAGTTACATATATGACAATAAACTTATGTGCAGAGTCTGTTTTGGGAATTTCATAGAACATGTCCGGGAAATTGGATTGTAATTTCCTGAAACATATACATATATATGTATAGTGGTCATATATATGGAGGCTCTCTTCCTGGACTAAGTGTTATTCTTCTGTTGTCAGTTAGGGTTTTGTTTCCCTTTGGATTTTGGATTTTGGATTTCTATGAGACAGACAGTTGTTTAAAGGTTTCTAGATATTACTGAATCTAATCTTATATTTGATCTACCAACAGAATCAAACGATTTGAAACTAAACTGATTCTCTTGCTTAGACCACTCTCCGGCTTCATATCCTCTTTTGTCTTTGAACATGATCTTTTATATCCTTTGCCTGAAAAAAGAATGTGAGTGTTAATATTGATACTACGGGAGGTGATGGCTTACACAAAAGAGATTTAGAAAAGAGTGTCAGGCCGGCCACAACACCAAGCTAATACAAATTGTGAAATGATTGAAGTCTAGGTTTACAATGATGAAGAAGCTCAACAGTAAGTAAGAACATGCCGAATTGACCATCATTGAAGAGCAACAATAACAGCAAACAAATGTGTGAGATGTATATAAGATTATATACGCACATATATGTTAAATTCAAACATTATACCATGATAGTAACATACGTCTATAATATTATTAATATACATCTGCTTTTCATTAGAAGTGATATTGTCCGAACAACTTTACATTTGTCAAACTATGCAAACTGTTTCTTATTTTTAGCAAAACTAGTAAAATCTACCAACACTCTACGCTCTGTTATTTTTGGTTCTGTATTTTTGGCTCCTAAAACAGGTTTTAAGTGCTATATGCAGCTCAGAACAATGGATGTAAAACAGTTATTTTTGTTTTGAATATAAATTAACATTTTATTCAAAAAAAAAAAAAAAACTAGTAAAATCTCACTTTTTGGCTAAATCACGAAATTATGTAATCTAAAGCCAACAAGATTTGGATATAGATATTCAAATCCATTTAGATACAAACTAAGATACTTAATAACGTTGTCAAAAAAAAAAAAACTAAGATACTTAATAGAGGAGTATCCCAGTAACAACTTGTATAGGAAGGTGCACCTTCAAAGGAAAATAAAATAAAATTAACTCACAAAAACACAAACAAGAAACAAAAAATAAAAAACGTGTACGGAAGGGGACGAAAACGATAGATTCTGCAGATTTATTTGGTAGCTACATCCATCTTTGTCCCTATCTACAGCTTTTCTTCTGGTCCGTTCATATTCCAATTTCATCATTATATGTTTTTTTTGTTATATTAGCCAATATTAATTCCTGAGAGATAGATTGAAAAAAAAGAAGTATGTGCACGTAATCATGCAGACCAGTTGCTATCCTATACAAACACCATTTGTGGCTAGTAGCTAAGTGCATATGAGAGTGTATCGATGCTAAGTGCATTGAATTATATAGTTTTGATATATACTGAATTTGTCGATATAACTATGTAGTGATAGATGCACCAAGTACTTACTAGCTAGAGACAATGTTTTGCTTCACCTACGTCTTCTTAATATTTTGCTTTCTCACTTCGAGACAATAAAATTTAAAACTCTTTGTTCATTATTTCAAATGGTCCCATATGTTATCACCTATTGGTAATATTAATTAGAGTCTATCGATAAAAGGAAGCATTCCAAGTTTTGTAGTAAATGCTTATGTATACTTACTTTTGCAAAATAAAGATTTTCTTGATTGGCTCCAATTGGAGGTTGAAAAAGATATTTGATCGATAAATTTATTTCATTGAACAAGAATAAGAACTAGCTAGTATTAACAATATCTACTATAATTCTTATTAGCCCAAGCCATCACTCCGATTTATTACAGCTTGCGGAAAATAAATTAGGTTTACATCTCAAACCCTTGAATGCGAAACAAACATATATAGGGCGCTACACTTAGGATTTAACAAACTAAAACCCATGTTTGACATAATCCACACACTAATAGGGTCATTTTACGCGGATCATCATAGGTTTATAGTTCGGAAAAACACTTTGGATACAATTTTCATCCAAAGGTAACTAAAAAGCTTGATTTATATTATAAGTAAAAAAAAAAATAAGCTCTCTCTCTTTCTCTCACCCTCTTAACATCCAATCATGGATGTTAGAGAGCGGAAAACAACTTCTTCACAAGGAATAGTGAGTCCCATGTCATGATTGAACCCAAACTCTTCCTCTGCCTGTTGAAGCAAACTCTTGAACTTGGGATGATTCAAGAAGGAAATGGGTACGATGTAACGGCTCCTCTTTTCGCCTACATAGACGGCAAAATGACCCTTTGGTACGTCAACAGGCAGGCCATCCTCGTCATAGCATTGATTCTTGGCCAAGCTCGAGCACCTCTTGAGGATTTGCTTCAGCATTGCCGTTTGTGCTAGCTTTGAAGATCTCTTAATCGCCATGGCGCTAGCTAGTTATTTGTTTCTTGAGAGAAGAAGAAGAAGAAGTTGAGGTGTAGATGGCGGAGAGATGGTGAAAGGGTTATTTATGGCGGAGAATGAGGATGCTAGCTTACACCAATATTTCAATTTCTTCATTATTCAAAAATATCAGATTTAGATGGATTCGTCTACTAGTGATGGAAAAAAAAACTATAGAGTAATGTCGTTAACTCAAATAGTCAAGAATTTAGTTAATTTTTTTCATGGATGATACTATGTTTTAGACCTTATGTGTTTTGTTTTATTGATTTATTTACTAAACACTTTTTGACATATGATTAGATCCTACGAAAACCACACTAAACATTGGTCAAATAACTTAAAACTCTTTTCAAAAAATATGGATATTGCCGTTTAAGACGACCATCTTTTTAAAACCCTAATAAAGAATGGTCTACCCCGCAATAAAATTTCAACAAACTCATCAATTATTTGAGAGTAAATAATGATACTATCATTCTAGTTTTTAAAGATTCATATTGCGTATATCATCAATCAACTAATTTTGGTCCTCCCCTCATCTCTTCTCTCTAGCTCCTAATTTATATTTTACAAATAAGAAAAATAATATAACCATCATTTGCTAACTAGATTTCATAGTGAAATGAGGATATACGTACCAACGAGTACAAAGTATATGTACTTGTAAAGATTCCTTATATTGCACTTTGTTTTCGTTACGTGCATAGTTAAAGAGTTGACGCCAAAGCATGCAATTTATTATATTAATTACCTTTAGCTTATGAAGTTATGATTGAAGTCCTTTGTGGTCCAATATTCATTCAACAAACACATTACTTGTAAACAAATTAAAAAAGAAACAAAAAAACGCAAAGATTCTCCTTAATAATCATGTTATGTCACCATGTTCTAAACATGGTAATGTGTGTTTTGTATTAAACAATACGATTAGAAAAAGACATTAGACTTTATCCAAAATCATAAAAATAACCCACACTACTTAGCTTATTGGCTTTATTTCTCAAGAAACATCAAACTCTCTTCGTTATTCTTCATCCTTTCTTCACTTCAAATCCTGTAAAAACTTTCGAGCATTTAGCTCTCACGATTACGTCAACAGACAAAAGAGAAACTAGAGCTATAGGGAGAGAGAGAGAGAGAGAGAGAGAGAGAGAGAGAGAAAGAGAGAGATAAAGAGAGAGACTCGTCGTTGTCAAGAGGAAGAAGCTTGCATGTTCTGTGAAGGAGATTGGTCATATGATATTGAAAATGAGAAAAATAAGAAGAGTCGTTAGGTTGGATAAATTTGCCTAGAGCTAAAGACTAAGACATGTCTCATATATGTAACCACATGAACTCCATGTTACTATTGTCCTACCTCTATCCTTGAGCTGTCTTGTCTCTCTTACAAACTTTCCTCTTTCTTACATAACCGTTAAAAAAGAAGGAAAATATATATAAACAGAGTCGTTCTCAGATTTTTGTATTGCCCCAGACATCTCACCTCCCAAAATCCATGTCTGCTTCTTTTTATGGAAATCTCTATTTTTTAATTCAACCACGTGAAAGAGGAATCTATTATAAAACTCTTGACCTGTCCTGTTCTTTTGTACTATGTTTTTTAAAAAAAAAAAAAAAATTCATTCACAAAGAAAAAACAGAGCAGATCCTATCAATGACCCTTCACCCTTGATCAAGACATCTCATCTTCCCAAAAACCCCATTTCTATTTAGAGAAGAACAACTCTGATTTATGTTATTCAACCACGTGAAAGATAATACTGACATTTCCTCAACTGTCTTCTTCTTATAATATAACTCTGTCTTCTCTATTCAAAAACCACACTTAGACGCAAATCATCTTCAATCTCCCCAAAACTCGTTTTGTCTTAGTCAAGAAAAGAGAGCTGGTTACAGTCTAGCGAATTACACACAACATAAATGTAAAGTCTTTTCATCACATGGGTTTGCAGGAAATTAGCAAAGAACGTGGACCCCAAAAAACAACTGCAAATAGTAAGATACTAGTCTATGTTACAATCAGCTAATATGAACATGGACATATATGTACGATGATCAACAGTTGAATAGTGAACTGAAAATGACAACATGAGTCTTTGAATAAACAAAAAAAGGAAAAGAGAAAAGAAAAAAAAAAAACAGATTGGTACCTCGAGAATGAGACAGCACTATAAGAATAGCTAGAAGCTTTTTCTAAATATACATCGGTGGTCAATTTTTCCTCCAAATAAGGAGGTTCAAAGGTTTGACGTTTAACGCCTTTGTCGGTTTTTCATTGATCTTATTACACGGAATCATACATGTAAGTCACGGTTTTAAATCCTAAAATAACCATACGTGCCTAATGGCTCGCTCTCTGCTAACATCCGTTCTCACATACTAACATGGATCAATGGTCCATTGTTAATCAACTATAGAACTGTGACTGTTGGGCGTTCGGCTTTAACAGCGTAGTCTTTCTTGTTCACTGAAGTTTGAGCCGAGTCCTTTTTCTAGTGCAGATAGGCTAACTCACTCAGGCCCATGACACAAAAGGCCCAAGAAAATCGAAAAACAGAGCAAACTTCTCTTCTTCTTCTTTTGCTTATGTGTAAACAAGTAACAACAGAGTAAAATGCAGGATATTGTTATGTGAATTAAGATAAATAGTTTTGGACTGAAGATGTTTAGCCAAGTGGAGTTAATCCATAAAATGGTGGGTTTATTGAAAATGTAGTTATTGTCTACATTAGGAGCTAGATTGTTATCTTGAGCGATTCCACATGTTCTTTGTCTATGAATATGTCCTTATAGCTAATATCATAACGTCCCTGATCATAAGTAAAGTAGGCCTTCTCATTATAATGAAAAGACAGGATTAAGGTGGTCTTCTCACTGATCTCAAAAGACAGGACCACATGACTTAGTTATCATACCGATACCTACGTTTAAAATTTATGTGGCAAGAACTGAATTCACCTAAAGTTAGCCTATCTAATATTGAGTCTTATGTGGTTTGTGTATCGTCATATCAACATCATGGAGATGATCATTGGACAAAGCCATGTGCTTGTTGATGCTTATGGGCTTAATTAAGATATTCTGTAAACCAACCAATGGCCAATGGGGTTATCTTCAAGTTGTGTTGTTCTTTTCTATAAATAGCCATCTTCTCTTTATCTTGAGCTCTCCAAGTTCTCACTTCTTTTCTAGTAAAAAGCAATAAACTTTCACTTGCAATAATCTTTCTGATTACAGAACATCAAACTAACAATGGCTATCAGAATGTCTCGTGTGCTGCAATCATCAAAGCAACTTATAAAATCGTTCTCACACTCATCGAACAATGCCGATGTTCCAAAAGGATACCTTGCGGTTTACGTAGGAGAGAGGATGCAGAAGAGGAGATTCGTGGTTCCAGTGACGTACCTGAGTCACCCTTGTTTTCAAAAACTTCTAAGAAAAGCAGAAGAGGAGTTTGGGTTTGATCACCCAATGGGTGGCCTCACTATTCCCTGCACTGAACAAATCTTCATCGATCTCGCATCTCGCCTCAGAACTTGATCTTGATTCACGTGAACCAGTTGATCTAACCCTTTAATTTCCATGCGTTTTCTTCAAGACAAAAGAAGAGATGATCTCTCTCTCCCTTGAAAGTGAAACAGAGCTAAGATGTCTTTTTTGACTGATGTAACATTCCTTTTCTTCCTCACATTTTAGTGAGTTGTTGTTAATATAAAGCAAACTCAAGAATTCTTCTATTGACACTTGAGTTATCATTTAGCACATCTCCTCCACTTGCTGTGACTACAAGGTTTGTCATCTGAACAAAGAAAGATTTTAAGTTCATCCACCATATACTGAATACCAAGAAACCAACATACCCATTGCAGATCCGTGGAAGCTCTACAGAGAAATATAAGATTTTGATAATTACAACGTAAACCTTGAGATCTTTGTATACCACTCTTCAATGCCAGAGCAATCAGAATTTTGTCTAAGTGACCACATATACTCTTTGGTTTCCTCGTTTTCCAAGTTGTGACTCCAAAAGGGGTAGATTGTTCCTCTTCAAAAGGGGTAGATTCATCAGTTACCACAGACATACTCTGCAAACCCCACACTAAGAGCTTGATTTGTGTAACTCTCATTGTGCCGCCTTCAGTTACCGAACTCATGCCGTTTAGTTTTACAGCATCAGAAAGCTGGCCATTTCTCTCTGGCATGACATTCTCCCTGTTTTTAATGTTCAAAAGTGCACGACGTTCTTTTGCTTTTAATCGGTGGACAACGTGTCGTTGTTCCTCGGCTCACACTGATCGTCATGCTGTCTCATTCTTGGTTATGTGGACTGCTGTATGTCGCTATTGTCAATGCTGATTATGACAACTCACCAACCGCAAGTTAGCTCCACAGTCCTAAGGTAGCAATCTTAATCTTTAATCAATAAAGGAGTTTCAGCAAGGTGTGTCCATAACACTCACCTAATAGCACATGGATTTGCCTCTCTTGACTTGATCGTTTGTGAATTTGGCAGACCAAGAAGGACCCTCCCATTTAAATAGAGTTGCTGCAGTTTCTACCCTCAGACAAATCCATGTTAAGACCAGTGTGACAGTGAGTTCTTGATTCGTCCTGTTCAACAACTTCAAAGTCTCCCTGTGCTGCTTCAATGTCCCACCATTGTGAACTCTGCACATACATATGTCCACACCTCTTGTAGGCCACAGAACAATCTTCTCATTGATTTACATATACAGAGAGAGAACACTTAGTTTCTCATCTCAAAACAAAACCAAATCATAATCAACAACTCAGAACTAGGACAGTAATTTCCCTGATCCATCTGCAGAAAGTCAGAAACTTTGAGAGAGAAATGACACTGATGCGAGGTCTTTTGGCTGCAAAGAAGATTCCAACAAACAAAGCAGCTTTAACACCAAAAGGAATTCTAGGGGAGAGCAAGAAGAAGAGATATGTGGAGCCGGTTTCATTCTTGAACCAGCCTTCATTCGAAGCTCTGTTGAGTAAGGCCGAAGAAGAGTTCCGGTGTATGATCATCCCATTGGTAACTTGACAATCCCTTGTCCTGAAGATACTTTCGTCGCTATAGCTTCTTAGCTGAGACAGCAGTAGAACCAAACAGAGAATACAATTTTGAACTTCCTATTATTCTTTAACTAGAGAACTAGAAGCCAATGTAAATATATACATAACTATTTCCTATTTCTTGTTGAAAGAGTTGTACCAAAGGACAGAGATTTAAAGGAAACACCATATTGGTACTTGCCTCACATCATTTCATACTGATAAAGAAATTAGATTATACATATGCTTCTAAATCATTACACACAAAACTATAGGATTCACAAGGGAAGGAATATTCATATAATCTCACAATGTCTTCTTGGGTGTCTTGTGACGAACACAAGCCAAAAAAGAGAAAAGAAAAAAAGACTTTCAACAAAGTACATAGATGAGATGTAGCAGTATAATCCCAACAATAAACACAAGTACATGTCAATCCAACACATCTCAATCTGACCTTAAATCTCCACTAGTGTCTACGAAACTAGATTTTGGGTTGTGCATAGGATTTTTCAAATTCTGAAGCTTCATATCCAGAAAATTTACTGCCGAGCTAATCTGTGTAAGAAGAGGTAGGTAAAACCAAACCCGAGCAAAAGATGAGATTAAAGGTCGGAACTTTTTTTTATTCTTATATTTCGGATTACGAATTGCTGGAATTGGGAAGTAGAGAAAGCTTACTGAGTGTGAAGCTGTCTGAAACAGAGTTTTCGTCAAGGGAACTACACAAAACCTGTTCCAACAGATACTTGAGTTTCAAAGAACAAAACTTTCCAATGTAAGAAAGGGATTTTTTGTTGGACTTACATTCCTCGTCCGCCGGCGAGAGCTTCTTCCGATGGGTCCTTCCAGTCGTCGACACTACAATACAAGCCAACACAACACAGTGTCATAATTTTATCTCCAATAAAATTGGAAAAATGGAATTGACTGATGAAGTTAGTCAATTTACACCCAGCCGTAACGGCGGTCAAAGAGAAGCCGTCTGGAGGAGCGGTTGGAGGCGGTGGCCGGTGGTTCCACTTCCATCTCTTTCGGCTTTCGGTGTCTAAAACTCGAAAGACAGAGAACAAGGAAACGGTTCAGATTATTTATATTGGGCCTATTCGCAATTATTCGGCCCATTTACATATGTTTCTAATATTATTAGCCCATCTAGTTAAATTGCTGCTGAAATCTTGAAAACAAGAGAGAACTCAACCATTTTGTGAGTGTATGTATGTATGTATGTATATATTCGTCTTTGCAATATGCTATTACAATCTTAAGACGAGCAACGGTCTTGCGTTAGATATTCAATGTGTTGTCCATAACCATGCTGCAACGAACACTATGAGAATAAAAGTGAAGTGAAGTGACAAAATCATGTCAATAATATCCAAGAGGACTGACCCACAAAAATATACAGCACAGTTGAAAAAATTAGGATTTGGCCCGAGGGAGAAACTTTTGAGAGCAGCCTGGGGCTACTCAGATACACAAAGCTGAGATCTATTTTCGTGTTACAAATGCCATCAAAGTATCTATCTTTTTTTCTTTTTCTTTTATAAGGTTACTTAAACAACCCCAGATGGGAGCCGTAAAACAAGCTGGCCTCCGAACACACTGCACAAGAAGAGAAATATGAGATCAAAGAGGTGGAGCCAAAAAAGACTGAAGACGCTTGTGGATGAAGAAAAGGAAAGTACCTTTTCACGTAGTAGTAACAGAAATCTGCCAAGATGAATGTTTGGACGATTTCTGAGATTATCACCATTGATGGCCAGAGTCCATAACCCAGTGCTACTAGCAGGCGTCCACGGGTGTCCATAATCTGTTTCGACACGGAAGACCAAATCAAATTTACGCGTTCTATTTAGAAATATCACAAAAGTCTTGAGAAGACCTTATGATAAATAAATACTACTGTAAAGTTGATCACTTGCTGAGTGACATAAGCTTAGGATGTTATATATGCCATTGGTTTGTGCGAAAGAAGGAAAGAACAAATTAAAACAAGTAAATCTGCACCTGTAAGACCCAGTGTGCACAGCTAAGGAATCTTGCTACTCCAAGTGCAAAAACATAATGAGCGGTGAAGGGTTCGACAATCTGAATGAACAAAACATATCAGGAACTGGACTTATTTATAATTCTCAAGTTTTCAAAAGCATCCTTACAAAAGTGCATACCTTTGTGTTCTGCATCACTCTTAACTGTGGCAGTACTGACACAGCTTCAAGGTAAACACAGAGTGCCCAGGAAATTCTATTCAGTATATTGTGTGAAGTTGATGGATGGATCAATACAGCTAACACAACACAGGGCACGAGCTGCAAAAATCAAAAGGACAAAAAAACCAATATATATGAATCCTCAATACCATACAATGTCCTGAATAGAAAGTAATATGAAGATTAACCAAATGTGATACTAGGAACGCTGATTAAAAACTAATAACTTGAAAGAATCTAGTTACAGGAGGCTACCAATGAACGCAACATTTTTATCTGACAGTAAGGTAAGCTTAACTCAAAAAACAAAAGTTCCTGATAACCATCATGACGAGCAAGCACAGAATCCAAGTAAAAAGATCAATAACCGAGAATGACAGACTCACTTACCACATAATAGAGAGCAAAGTTGTCTTTGTCCTCCATGTAACTAGCTTTAAGCTTAAAACGGATCATATATATAACCCATAGAGTTGTTCCCAAAGTAGCCAGGTCCAGAATGGTATGTATATCATATTCCATTACAAAACTGCAATACAGCCTAACAGCTAGAAATATCGCCGTTAGCTCCTGAGATTTCAGGGACAATCCTGACAACACACACACCAAAGATCTATGATTAGAGCTTAATTCTGATTTCTGTAATGTTGAATAAAGGTTACATTTTTATACCTTAACACAGATCCAAATTCTCATGTTCAAGAACCCTAAATTGGGATGTGATACTAGTAGTACAAACAACGAAGTCAAAGCAGGGGATTAAGGTTGTACCAGCGCAAGTCTTTTCCTTCATGAGTTTATAGATAAGAACAGAGATTCCAATTGAGTGAACAGCTTCGGCGGCAACGAAGAGATTGTCGTGATCGTGAACGATGAATCTGAGGAGAACAAGAGCCGCCATGCCTGATACGACGGCAAGGAAAGCTTTCACCTTTGGTGGCTGCCTTCTCACCCATCTCGACACCGCGTGGATCGGAGCCGTCGTTAACTTCATAATTCGATTCCTCTTCTTCTTCTTCTTCTTTGTCTTGCTTTCTCGGTAAAGTGACGACGATTGAGTTTTTTTTTCTACAGGTTAAAATGTGTAAAATATACGATAAACCCATCAATACCAAAATGACTAAAACACCCTTTCACACGTGACGACTCATTAATACATTTATACTCAAAACTCATTGGGCCGGATCACAATAAAACCCATTTTAGGCCCTAAAGAAAGTATTATACGCTCTCTTTTGTTGTGGAAGGAATATAGATATTTGTGCATATACCAAAATATGCTATACATTATTTGTTAAGCCTTTTTTTTTTGTGCCGAATTAAAATCTATTTCAAAAATACATATTGTTGTCTACATAGGAAAAAGCTCAATGATATTAAATCCTTGGAAATGACATACAAATACATTAGGCAGAACATGTAAATTATGTTATAAAGCGAAGCGATATGAGTGGAACAAGGTGAAGTGAGTGTCTTTTTCATGGTAGGCCACTAAGATAAGCTTCCTCCTTGTTCTCATGTACCTAACCACCAATCACTCATATCTCACACATATCCCATCAAAATTTAAAGATCTGCCTGTTGTTTTTGGATTGAGTTCAATGCTAATCCGTATGGCGAACTATAATTCTTTCGAAATTAGACAAAAAATTATGGTCTGACTAATCCACAAAATTACATATGTAAATGACAACATAAACCCCTTGGTTACCCCACTAGCTAGTAGTACTAATGATATTTCCCAAAATAGTGAGTGGTATCATCATTCATCATCGACCATAATAATAATAGTATACCTAACAAACCATTATCTCTCTTTCGCTTTTTCTCACTTTGTTTTATTAGCTGCCGTGTGTAAATATACATAAAATAGCATTTCACTACGAAACAACTAAACAAAAAAACCAAAGAAAACACAACAAGTGGGGGGAGCTAGATGCATTACCACGGCTGCTGCTGCGGACGATGCAGAGTATCTACGTCGCCGTTGCCGGTAATAGTCATGATCACGGTGGCCCTCGTCCTCTTAGCCCTTTCCTCCGTCGTGAAATTCGAGGTAGCCGTCTCCTCAGGAGAAGATGTGCTGAGCTGGCTCCTTCTCGCCGCGGTTCCATTAGCTCTGCTCTTCGCCGTGAGATGTCTCTCTTGCCTTGAAACGCCGAGGCGATCTACTTACTACTGTCCATGTGGTCGCTGGAGATGCGTTTGCTACTACTAGACGTTTGTTTGATCGCGCGGTTAGTATTTTATTGCGTTTGCGTTTTATGTAAATCATCAATTATATATTTCGTAAATGTGTTAGGTATTCTCTCTTGATGTTTACGTGAAGCATATATGATATATGTGACGTGAAGCACCGATTTTGGTGGATTTTGACGACCGTGAATTAGATTACAATATTCATTTTTAACCTTAACCTTAATTTCTTATATTTGTGTGATCGATCTAATTGCTCTATATATCTTCTTCTTCAATCATAGCGATCAAATTTTGTTTTCTTGTATTTTCTTCTTTTCACAACGGAATCGAGTAGTAAAGTTTGTAAATATATTTATGAATTACTGGATAAATGAATAATGAAATGATGAAAAGTTTTGTAGTATGATTTTTGTTTGATTAATGTAATTAGTAAAGAAAACTGTGAACTGTAGTATAACAGAGTAATTATGTCATATTGTGATTAGGCAGATTAGCGTTAATTAAAGGTGGTTTAATTTAGGGTAAAAGGTCAAATCATTTTTTCGTCATCTTTGAATTTTGTGTTGCTTATATGGAAGAGGTGATAATTAATGACAATAGTTAAAGCAAAGGAAAATTAGGAAAATTGATAACGACGCACCACCTACACAATTGTATAGGTGTTACTTGTTAGTGAGGAGCCCATTACGAAAGAGAAAGCAACATAAATTTCATATTTAATCACGAAATGGCCAGTATATATTTTTCAAACTACATCGAGTAAAAAATATATAAACACAAAATTATAAACCTTTATTCTTAACAAATCGAGCTCAATATTATTTATGTAATTTAATATGTTCAAATTATAAACCTTTATTCTTAACAAATCGAGCTCAATATTATTTATGTAATTTAATATGTTCTTATTTACGAAAAATTAGATAAAGCAAACAACTCCAAAGTTAAAAACCTATTAATTAATTTGGTATGTTTATAGTATAGTTAAATTCGTTATAAATATGTTAGCCAATATATAAGGTTTTTCTCCTTTCTCAATATTATAATTTGGCTTGATATCGGGTCTATATTAATCGAAATAATTGTAGTCCCCTAATTTTCAATTAGATTTTAATGAAATATAAAATAAAACTAAACATTTATACTATAATCTTTCATCTGTCGGTCAAAAGTCAAAACTATAATATTATAACCTAGAGGCGGTTTTCTATAAGTTTTTTGTTTTTGTTTTTGTTTTGCTACATCCCATAAAAGCAAGAAGAGCATCTCTCATCATCATCATTTATCAAATATCAACTATCATCTTGAAATTGTAGATAGGAAACTATGGCTTATGGAGAGAGAAGATCATCGATCTTGGATTCATTCTCGCTCTCGCCTCTACCGTACCCAGTTCTTTTAATCCTAGCCGTGGCTTCGGTGTTCTTGTTGACGTCATGGTACTTCAGCTTGGAAGAAGCAGCCGAGTCAGCGGAAGAGCATATGAATCTTGCTCTTCTCTTGATACCTCTGTTTCTCATAGTCTTGGTACGTTGGTTATCTTCCATGGAGAACCCTGACGCTATCCTTGGGATGTTTTCGAACAGTCAACGTGGGGCTACGACTTACGTGAGTCCCGGTGTCGCCGGAGATGGCGGTGGAAGCTCGCCGTGGGGAGTTGCGGCGGTTATAGTTTTGTTGCTAGTTTTGCTTCAGTATCAGTCAAGTTTCTTGGAGATGTGGTCTGGTTAAATGTTAATGATATTGATAGATAGGCTTCTTCTACTTCACATGTTTTTCTTGTTGTCGTCTTGTGGTCACTATGATGTATTAAAACTTTTTCATTACTCCGAGGATGAGGATCGTGTGTGACTGACTGTGTTATCTGAACTCGATATTACTTATTAAAAAAGGATATGATAAGTTTTCAAAATGCATTAAATTGAATAATTAATTTAGACATATGTACATGGAGCATGAAGTATGGACTACGCTGAAGATATTTTCCATTTTCAAAATTTTTATATCAATATTCAAAATTTGACAAAAGATCATTTGATGATGAAAAGATAAGTGATATTCCCTCCCTTTCATAATATAAGATGTTTAGAGGATTATTTTTGTTTCATAATATTGGATATTTCCAACTATTTATACAATTTTTAGATTAATTTTATATTTTTATATTATACAGTTTTGGATATAATTTGTCAAATTTTTAAAAATTAAATATTTTTTAATATGTGTGTTTCTACTCAAATATCTGATATTTTGAAACAGAGGGAGAGGGTGTATTATTCAATATACACATCCGTAATAAGTGCATGATATTTATAAAGTTGTCACCGCTGTATTTGTTATGAGTCGTGATTACTGATTAGTAGTGTGATCCAATGAAATGAAGCGCGTGAAAATCAGATGTGACTTAGGCGCGTGTGTACAGTAGATAGAGTGAGAAAGGACAAAATTAGCCTTGAGAGAGCAGAACCGACCAACCCTCATCGCCGCTCTATCTCCTCTCCTCTGCTACAACCTTAAGCTGAGAGAGAAGAAGTCACAGTCTCTCGTCTCTATCTCCTTGTTTTTGCCTTTTCCACTCACTCACTACACGCCAAACCTGAACGACATGGCTGCTGCTACCTCCACCTCTCTCACTTTCTCCGGCCTCTGCCGCATTTCTCCCAAGCTCGACTCCGCCGCCGTCTCCTCTCACCAATCCTTCGTCCACCGCGTCAATTCCTCTATCCGTCTCGTTTCTTCCCCTTCTTCTTCTTCTTCACACCGCTCCCCGAGAGGCGTTGTCGCCATGGCTGGATCCGGAAAGGTTCCACCTTTAACTCTATTGAAAATGCTAGATTCTCACTGTTTAGGATTGACTGATATAAAAGTTATTCCTTTTTGTTGCATGATTAGAATCTCAAATCTCTTCATTCGATTCAATGCTTAACTTTGGGTCTTAGTTTGCTTGTTGAATGCTAGATTCATGGATCGTGGTTTAGGATTGAGGTGCAAAGTTATTCCTTTTAGAGGAGATCAAGAATCTCAATTCTCTTCATTTGATTTCTATGCTTTAACTTTGGTTTTGTTTGCTACTTCACCATATGTGTTGAATGCTAGATACAAGGTTTGGGATTTCGACTGTCTTTTGAGTCGTTGTCTAAACTCTAAACACTTGCTTTGTTCTCTGTTATGCTGCAGTTTTTCGTTGGAGGAAACTGGAAGTGTGTAAGTACAATGCCCAAAGTCGTCTTTTCTTTTCTTCTGTAGCTTGTTTTCTCATCCTCAAACTAATGTCTCTTGTGGCATGTGTTTTAGAATGGGACTAAGGACTCCATCGCCAAGCTTGTTTCTGATCTCAACAGTGCAACCTTGGAAGCTGATGTAGGTGAGTTTCTTCTACTCTTCATATTTAGATTTTCTACCAACAGTCAAGACTTACTTTTGAATGCGAAGGACCTCTTCTTGCTTACCATTTGTTCTTAATGATCGTTTTTGTGTGTGCTCTGTGTAGATGTTGTTGTGTCACCTCCATTTGTCTACATCGACCAGGTCAAGTCTTCATTGACAGACCGTATTGAAGTATCAGGTCAGAACTCTTGGGTTGGAAAAGGAGGAGCCTTCACTGGTGAAATCAGGTTATGACATCTCTTATAGACTTACACTATATCTCGCTGTTTATATGGTTGAAAATTTGCTAAACGAGCTTTGCAATTCGTCCCCCCCCTAAAGACTTTCTTGATTCTATATATATGAGTCTTTGCCTGAACTTAAAGTCACCTGTTTCACCATACAGCGTGGAACAGCTCAAAGACCTCGGTTGCAAATGGGTCATTCTTGGGCACTCCGAACGGAGACATGTCATCGGAGAAAAGGATGAGGTCAGTTAATGAAATACTCAATAAGAACTAGTGTGTTGTTAAGAAAGGTTTGTGAAGACATGTTTACTCTGTTCTCAACACAACCGTAGTTTATCGGTAAGAAAGCTGCTTACGCATTGAATGAGGGTCTTGGAGTAATAGCTTGTATTGGGGAAAAGCTAGAAGAGAGGGAAGCAGGCAAGACATTTGATGTTTGCTTCGAGCAACTGAAGGCGTTTGCTGGTAACACTCTTGTATTACGATCTCATGTTCCAAATCTTGTCTGCACTCATTTAACTGCAGTGAGTTATTTGTATTTCCAGATGCTGTCCCTAGCTGGGACAATATAGTTGTTGCATACGAACCTGTATGGGCAATTGGAACTGGCAAAGTTGCATCTCCTCAGCAAGCACAGGAAGTCCATGTAGCTGTCCGCGGTTGGCTCAAAAAGAATGTCTCTGAGGAAGTCGCTTCCAAAACGAGAATCATATATGGAGGTGCGTCAGATTAGTTGTCCACTGCAAAATCAGACTTTATGTTGATTATTTTCTTCTCAAATGCCAGGTTCTGTCAATGGAGGCAACAGTGCAGAGCTTGCCAAAGAAGAAGACATTGATGGATTTCTTGTTGGTGGTGCCTCCTTGAAGGTAAGAAGTAACTTTAGACTTTTGTGGATATGTTCTTTATAAAAAGAAGTAAAGCTCACACCCACCTTTGATGTGAACTTTAGGGTCCTGAGTTTGCAACCATTGTGAACTCAGTCACGTCAAAGAAAGTTGCTGCTTGATTAAGAACTATCAGTAACGGAAATCGCTAGTCTCCATGGAACAGATGAGATCAGAAATAAAAGGGAGGTTAGCGATCTTGTTGTTGTTGTTTGTGTTCTTACTTCTTGAACTAATAATGTAAAAACAAAAAAAATTGATTCATGAGCTCTGGTTTGACGGAGAAAGAGAAAAAGGGTATTTGATTAAGATCTTTGTAACTAAAGCTGTGATTCTCTATATTTACATTTACTTGGAGTAAGAGCTTAACTCAAGAGTTTTCTTCTGTTTAATTATCTAAATCAAATCTCGAGCCACACTTAAAGCAACTTATTGTGAATTGCTGATAGACTACGTTAGAAGGTTTTTCTTTTTCATGCCTAGTTTGAAGCGACCGCTCCCTTTTGTCCGAGAAGCAGCTTATCCTCAAGTCTGTTGTCCATCTTCTAGGACCCATCTTTTTAACTTGACCTCATCGCTCCAGCCTCCCTCTCGTCGTCTCTTCTGATCAAATCATCAACTCTACTATTTTAGAGTAGAATATATACTGTTTTGATGAACTAATATAACAATCGTATAAAGATGTTCAAAAAGGTTCATCCGTGGACATGCCCTCTGTTATAGAAAGATTAACAACAACTAAAAAACGCATATCTAAACCATTATAAGTTAAGTTGTTTCATGAGGAGAATGTTTATGACAAGAAGTAAAGAGTGTCTAAAGAGTACAATGCTGGAACCAAAAAGAGTAGTAACGTTTAAAACCCTAAATATCCTCAAGACTGAACTTAAACTTGGAAACTCTTTCAAAACGCCGAAGCCGAGTCTATGACAACTAGAAAGAGCAAAAAGCTCCTCTAGTTCTTCTTGTTCTTCGATTTTCCGGACAATGTCTTGGCCAAAGTAGTTCCCTGGAGGTAATAACACAAATTTCAATCAGATTCAATCATATTGTAGAGGAAAGAAGCGTAACGAGAGAGAGAGATAGAAGCGAACCTCGAGCCATTCGTCAAGTGATGCGTCAGTAGACCTGGTTCCTACTTCAACCTTGGACACCTTTTTGGTTTTCTGTTAAGAGAGGAGATCATCAAATGAATATTTAACTTTTACAAATGATTCACAGGAAAGAAAAAGAAATACAATTGTTTACCTTAGTGAGACGCTGTACTTGGCTGTATGCCCATAGACCGAGGAGAAGGAGGAGACCGATTCCAAGTGTAATAAGGAAGACAGATTCGCCGCTGAGGAGACCTCCAGATTCAACTACCTCTATGGTTCCATTGTAGAAGACACTCTGGAATGGCTTTCCTTCCACGTCGTAAATGATATAACCCACCAGATCAAATGCTCCAGGCTGTGAAAGACAAGAGCAACACCAAGTAAGATCAGATTCTATCAGTTACCCGGTTGTAGTTTTAGAATGAATGAGAATGATATGTTGTCTATGGTAGGATATGTGTACCTGCAGGTACTGACTGACTGCAAAGATGTAAGAGAATGAAGCTTGACGAGACGTTGGGATGGATGCATTGTTGAATCTCTGTAATATAAAGAGAGTATGAGACCATCAGAGAATAATAAAATCATAACACAAATTTTTAAAAAATGGTTTTCTAGTAAAATGCTTACCAGCATGGTTAGATTCTGAACCAACAACTTGTGATCATAAGGAAGATGAACGCTGGCCCTAATTCCCATCACCCCGACGTTAGTTTTGCCTGTTTATGTCACAGCCAATTTGGTGAGATATATAGATTTAACAACCAACAGAAAACACAAGCTAAAAGAGGTGTTTAGCTACCATCATTCTTCAAAGCAACAAGGAGCTCAGTCTCTTCTCCAGCTGGAACCACTGCACGAAAACAAAGAGCATTCATGATGACAAACAATGGATAGATTATAAATACGTGAAGAAGAAGAAGAAGAAGGAGAAAACACAAACATTTGGCAGTGTTTTTGGGGAAGACACAAACAGTCTCAACTCCTGGAGCAGAGGTCAAGTTATCCAAATCCTGGTCCTCTTCCTCAACGGCATCATCACTGTGTTCTCCCACAATATCGTCAACAATACTGGAATGATCCTCGGCATCAGATTGACATCTAGCAACTGACAAAAGAAACCAAAAAAAATACCCATCAGGCCACATGTTAACAGTGTTCAAACATAACGTCTTCTTCTGAAAACAAAAGACATGCAAGGCAGACACTATTGAAGAATATTCGATCTACATTTGAAAGTTCATCTATTTGTGAGACCACATTGCACAATTTGGATAACGAACTCAATTTCACTCGGATCGATGAAATAAAGAACGTAACTTTGTTCGAAAAAACAGGACTAGATCCCTATCGAAGAAACCCAGATCGGATACAGAGATCAAAAATATGAAATCTGTAAATTGGGGAAACGTACGCGATGGAAACAAATGGATCTAGATCTACAGATTCCAGGTCAACAAAACAAAGGAAGGGAGAGAGAGAGAGAGAGAGAGAGAGAGGGGTTGCGAACCTTGAAGAAGAGGAGATGCGAGTAGAAGGAGAGCGAGGAACAAAACCCTAAGATTCATCATCGCTATCGCTGTAGCTGCTTCTATCAAATTTGGTCAACCGATACAGTGTCTCTCCGATGCTATTTATGCTTTGCTCCTCCTCCTCCTCCTCTTTCACAATTAGTGAAATTATTTTATTTCTGAATAAAAACAAAAAAAAGAGATAACAAACACAACACAACCATAGAAACTCGTAAAACGACTGCGTTTTGTCTGGTCTCTCATTTTGATTTTGTTACCATTTGTATTATATACATCAGGAGGATTCACAAATTACTTTCTTCAACATTCTTAATTTATGTGCCCTCATTATTATTATTATCAGAAGATCTCATACTAAAATTCTCGTATGAGAGTTTCACAAAAATAACTGGGAAAAACTAGTGAAATTTAGAAGATATATATTTCAATGATTCCAAGTGATCTCTTAAAAAAAAACGAAAGTATAATAATGGTACATTGAGGGACTGATAATGAGAATAATAAAGCATTAAAAAATTCCATGAACATTCCACTACTTATTAGTGCACCAAATCTGATCAATCATGTCAACTAGATTCCATGCATGTAACAAAAGCATCTTCTGCTCCAAAAATCAATCCCCATGGACTGTGTACCGCTCCCACTTCTTTGTCGGGTCGTAAATCTGCTCAAAGATAAATGCGGAAGAAAACTTTAATTCCTATAATTATAAATTTTGCTGAGATTGAAAAAAAAGTGCAGAGCAAAGGCGGATTTGGGAGTATTTACCTCCCATCTGGAAGCAGGGAATATATGCTTGTTCTTCTCGTACCAATGCCTCTCCACAACTTTACCCGCATGCGACTTCAATAACACCACATTTTACAAAACCTTTAGACACAACTTCCTTCTCATCATCAAACTACTCTCTTTTCTATGTGCAACTGGGGGTTAGGGGAAACATACCTCATCTTTCTCTATCGTTGCATCTGCTATTGTTCTCACATCTTCATGCACATCAAAGTGAAACAGCTGTTAACAAGAACATTGCAGGAGTGGGTGAGTCTCAGTTACGATTTTCTATATAAACTTTAATTCAGAAATTTTCGACAAGGCATACCGGGCCACTCTTCCCCCTAGCTTTGTTAATGATCAGCTCATAGAAACTGTGTTGCTGCATTTGCAATAAACATTTACATGTTATCGTTAAGTTCTAGATAGTGTGAGGGGATAATAACTTGATAAGTGTAATGGGTTCTCACATGCGGGATGATAAGATCTTCCTTGACATATAGCAGATTCTCAACTGATGTCGTCCGAATCTCCCGGAAGTCAGGGGCAAGCTGCTGCTGAACAGCCCGCAGAAAATTCCCAATTGCATCACCCTTGCGGACCTGTAAAAAGAGTTAATCAAACAGGTGAGTATATGATCAGACTTAATCTCAAACAGCACTATAAAGATGTAGCTTGTGCTTGCCTGGATAACTCGTCTATGGCCCGTCCCATCCCAGTAACTGTAAGTAATCTGAAGAGGCTCGTCTGAAAAGCAAAAAACTAGTTAGTTAGAGAATCTTCCTTAAATCAAGTGTTAGTACTGAAATTAGAAGCAACTGGAAAGAGGACAACTTTTAATCTGTTCTTGTTCACGAAGCCACTGCTTCTTCAGCCTTTCACGTTCAGCTTGTTCTTCCGCCTCCCGCTCACTGAAACAGCAACCTCAAAACACCACAGCTAAAGTTGAGACTTACTGCAAAAGCAGATAGGGAAGATAAAGGTAAACAAGAGAGCTAGAGATCACCTGTCAGGCAGGAAATTAGTTTCTACTGAGGGGTCCTTGCCAAGTTTTCCGCAACGTAAGTTCATTGTCCCAGAACTCTCTGCATAAATAATGTACCAAAAAAGAAGTTACAAAGAGGAAAACACTCGAAGAGTAGATGGTATCTTAAAATTTATATGCTAGTAAGCTATTTGCATCTCAAAAGCTCCAACAACCAAGCAAGATTCCAACTACAGTTATAGAATTAATATCTCTAATACATGTTGAGATTCATTATATCTGCAAACGATAGAGATTCTACTTTTTCAACTTCCACACATAAAAAGGGATTCATCATTTCTGAAAAAGACAAACATTATACTTTTCAACTACTATACAAAAAGGGAAAAAAAATTATAGTGGTGTAATTGAACGACACATGTATCACACCTAATCTTAAGAAATCTTAACTATACCACACAAATCACCACTGATGTCACAACAGCATATTCCGGAATCAAGGTAATAATACTTAACAAAATCTAAGAAGTATGGTCCAGGTAAACTAATTGCAATCTAGGAGATGAATCCACTTACTGTTTTCTCCATCATCTTCATCACTGCCATTCTCAAGATCTTCAGCAAAAGATAAGAGGGAAGATCCCTTAATCTTTCTCTTCTTGTTACGCTTCTCTAGCTGCAACTCCTCTTCCCTGTAGTTTTTAGAAACAAAGTCGATCAAGCTTAATCCACCTAAACAACATCAATAACTACGAAAAATGAACTTAAAAGAAAAACTAAACTCACTCTTGTTGTAGCTTCTGCAGTTTCTCTTTCTCTTCTTCCTCGAACTTATTACGAATATTAACCCTCTACAGATATCATAGACACAATTAACACCATCATCTAGATAACTATTAAACATTGAATGATAAAGTCCATGACTCCAATTATTACCTTCTCCACATATTCCTCTCTTGTAACTAAACCGACTGTTTCTTTCTTGAAAGCAGTGTCAAGAATCTATAAACAGAAAACAAAAAAAAATGTTAAACAACCAAGAAAACAATTTGGGATTTTGTCAATACTTCAGACACCAAAGCTGCAATTTCTCAAGTACTGATGATCTAATTCTGTGCTGTACTTGAGAAATTGCAGCTTTCATACATATACCACTGAGAACTGAACCTTGTACTCATGCTAACCCCTAAGTATTGCGGATAACTCCTACTAATTCAGAGCCAGAACAAATTTCTAAATCTAATATTCATACAACAATCTACCATTGAAACAAACTCTCGAAACCTAGAAATCGGAAAATAGTATGTATTATACAGTTGGTGATCAGATGGGATCTTGATTGGTCTAACCTCGCAAGAACTGGTTCCGAATTGGAGAAGACCAGATTGGTCTTTGCCTGAAGCAGTCTTGCTCTTTAGCTCTTGGATTTTTTTGCGTTCGGCCTCTCTTTGCTTCTGAAGCCGCCGTATCCTCACCGCATCTTGAGCCGTACCAACGTAGCCGTCACCCATACCCGACATCTTTCTTCTCCCGCTTCGTTTCGTTTCACTCAAAAATCGGAATCGAATTCACAAGATTCTTCCGACCGCCATTGTTGAGAGAGAGAGAGAGCTCTTTTATGCAGTAAGCACAATTACGCATGTGTTTGTTTTGGGCTTTTAAATGTTTTCTTATGGGCCTTTAAATAATATTATCAGGCTTAAATTTGGGCCTCTCTCAAACAAAACAAAAACTTCTCAAGTGATGATAGAGTCATAGACTCATAGGAGTGTGGTACTTTAGTGTCTGTATTGTGACATTTGTCCATGATGTTATAGCTTAGCAGCTAGCTTCCTAGTCAAAAAGTGTGCGCTGTGTGTAATTGGACACAAACATCTTGCACTAAATGTAATGTCGCCTATGAGGTAGATTAGACCGTGGTTGGGCGGTCGGAGTGTATGAGAAGTGACCCTGAGGCTGAGTCTACTCCCTATTATACGAAACATTAGAAACGGTCCACACTACATATATATAAATATACAAGCACCTAGCTAGTGAAGAGGGGATTGGCTTCTCGGCTTCTCCGATGACTATTAACTATGAAAGATATAGTATCTTGTCTTTCATGATGCAAATCCAGCATTGGTTTGGTTTGGATAATTAGGTTCATAATCGGTGGTTTAACCGTTTTAACTCAATCCACTTTAAGTTGGTTTTACTCAATCAGTTGAATGTTTCTATTGAATAATCTTTTAACCACCACATCCACATTGTATAAAAGTCAGACTAATGGTGTCACAGTCTCCTTTTTATGTCACTTCTAAGCATTATATAAATACAAACTTATAAAAAACAACCTATCTAATTTATTAGAGATTTAATGACTGATTTATATAGGTTGTCCCTTAAAAAAAAGTAATGAACAATATATACATAGAAGTCATAGTCGCTATAGCCTTTATAGATGACACACCAACTACAAAAGTGTGCTATTTATGTTTTATTTAGTCATATTTCTCATTGTATAATTAATAAGTTTTATAAATGCGATCAATGCATACACAGTCGGAAGAAAGGCTATTTCTTAATTCTACTCTACTGAAATCGCTTGCTCTGTTAAGAGTTAAGGATCGTCGGGTAACATTTAATTATAAGGATTTGTTACATATTTTACCAGTTAGAAACAAACCGGATCGACATGAAATATTAGACACTGATGATGATCATTTAATTTAGATTTTGAATGGTTACAAGTTACAACATATATCATCAGATAATGTAGAATAAATGTGCTATATATACAAATTATATATGTGAATATGGATGTTTAAAGTAGTTGAGAGAAGAATAACAGACAATGTGTTTGAGAGCTGGCTTTTTCTAAAATAGTCAGGAATTGTGGCTGAGGGGCCTTGCCAGCTTCGATAGATAACAAGAAGTAATGTCATAAATTATTAGTTCGATTCTGCCTTCTAACCAATAACCATATATTTTTAATTTATCACAAATTTCCCTACTAGCCAATTCAACAATATATGTATATATATACTTTTTCAAACCTATATATGTTTTTTTTGGGGGCATAAATTATGTTGTTTGTTACCTTTGTTACTTAGATCATGCGCCTTGCATGCATGCCGTACTTTTAGCCATAGTGGTAAATACATGACTTGTTAATTCAAGCATTTGAGACGTGGACGTATTACCAACTACGTTATTCTCAATTTCTATTACTATATATAGCCTTGTGATAAGGTAAACTTTATAATTTTGTGTCGTGTATTAATGTGGTCGAATTTGGTCACCGACTTTTACTTAAATACACAGATTTCAGATTTAACCATCACCGAATGTACGTGACTGAGCTAGCTATAAATAAAACTCGAAACTAATATATATGTTTTTTTTTGCTTGGATAATCAACAAATTATGGACGTACGTAGCTAGTGAGTTGTACTAGGTTCATACATATATTAATATATAGTATCATCGGGTTAAGATTATTGTCTTTTCTTACATCTAGTCGACTTGGTAGGTGGTTTATCTTGAACGATATAAAATCGTATTCTTCTTTTCTTCCACATATTTAAGTGATTAGAATAAACGTGAACCCTCCCTATCTGTATTTGGGGGCAAATAAACTAAAGTATATCCTCTAAAGACTAAGGCTCATGTGAAACGATTTAATTTGGGGTCGGTGGTACACGATTAACTTATATATGCGACCTCATTTATTTATTCATCTACATACGTCGTTAATGTTTATATATGAGTAGTTTATGTATTAACGTGTTTATTCCGGATCAATGTATTTCAATTAAAATTAAAAATGTTTGGAACTCAGAATAAAAACCAACTCGATATGATCATATCATATTAATTTCAATTAATTATGTTGGTTCTCATTCTTTTAAAATGAAAAAGTTGAACCAATGAATAGATTGTGCATATGTATCGAACGATAAGCAGCAGAACTGACTAAAAGTTTAAAGAAGAAGAAAATGACACTCGTACATTCACGTGGCTACGGTACCACCAAGTAACCGTAACTTTAAAATAAAACAAACTAAAGAAATAAACCAATGAATTTATGAAAAAATAATAGCCGTAAGCGACCTATAAATATACACGAGTGGCGATCTCAGTAGAATCATATCTTCTTTCTCCTCTACTAGTCACATCTATCTTCAACAAGAGAATTAAGCTGATGAGGATATTACCTAAAAACGGAGGTGCTTACTGCATCCTCTTAGTGTTTGCTCTCTGTTCGGTGGCTCATTCCCTTAGCCGTGACATCAAGGTCGTTGGTGATGTCGAGGTCGTTGGCTACGCAGAAAGCAGCAAAATCAAGATCCCCAACGCATTCTCAGGTAATATTGTAATATATGCTTTATAATCTTATACTCGATCAAGTCCATATATACATGTTGTACACTTGTACTACTTATACGTAATGTTCCGGTTGAGAAGTATCACTTCTCGGTCCATATATAATTTGACTGATTATACATGGAATAAAGCACTTTCTCATATATAACTAACTTTATATTTATGTTTTTGGTTTCGTTACGACTTTCGAACTAACGCTTTTGTTTGAAAATAGGACTCCGAGTGACGATAGAATGCAAGGCGGCCGATTCAAAAGGCTCTTTCGTTACGAAAGGAAGCGGGGAAATAGACGAAACAGGAAAATTTAATCTCAATATTCCTAATCATGACATTGTCGGAGACGATGGAGCGCTAAAGGAAGCTTGTTATGCTCATCTATATAGCGCCTCAGGCAACCCTTGTCCGGCCCACGACGGTCTTGAAGCCTCCAAGGTCGTGTTTCTATCGAAATCCGGCGAAACTCATGTTTTGGGTCTCAAACAAAGTCTTAAATTCTCACCGGAAGTTTGCATCTCAAAGTTCTTTTGGCATATGCCTAAGTTCCCTTTGCCTACGTTAACGTTTCCTAAGATCAAGAAGCCTTGTCCCCCATTTTACAAGCCACCGGTTGTGATCCCAAAGAAGCCGTGTCCACCAAAGATTGCACATAAGCCCATCTACAAGCCGCCGGTGCCTATCTACAAGCCTCCGGTGCCTATTTACAAGCCACCAGTGGTGATCCCCAAGAAACCTTGTCCACCAAAGATCGCACATAAGCCCATCTACAAGCCACCCGTGCCTATTTACAAGCCTCCGGTGGTGATCCCAAAGAAGCCATGCCCGCCACTTCACAAGCCGATCGACAAGCCCTCGGTGCCTATCTACAAACCCATCTACAAGCCACCGGTTCCCATCTACAAACCGATATACAAGCCACCAGTAGTGGTGATTCCAAAGAAGCCATGTCCACCACTTCCCAAGTTTCCGTCCTTCCCACCTAAATACTTTCCCCACCCTAAGTTCGGGAAATGGCCTCCTTTCCCTTCTCATCCTTGATTGAGAGTTACAAAACAAATATAGTAACTCTCTCTTTCTTATTTCAAAGAAAAGTGAGTGATGTCAAAAAAATAATATTGCTTTGTTGCTTTGTTTAATAATTGAATTCTCTATGTAGATGTCTGATGTTTCTATACCTTTAAATTAATTCCAGCCAATAATATTTTGTATTTTTCTCTTGTTAAATAAACTCTGTGGTTTGATATTTTCTCTTAAACTTCTTTTAAAATATCTAGCTACTATAGTACGAGAAATGTCAATTCCTCGTAAATATTCTTAACCTCAGTAAAATTTTAAATTTGACATAAATGTAAACTAGTCGCAATTAGGGATAACAAAATTAACGCGTTTAAGTAGGATTGATGATTAAAGAGAGCATGTGGTTAAACCAAACCTAAGACCGTTGAGATCTCGGCACGTGTCTAAGTCCGAAGGGCCTAGTATTATTTCTCACTTACATTTCACATGTCGTTATAAATATATCACCTCTTGCCCTCTTGGTGCTATAATATAAGCAGGGCCGGCTCAACTTTTTTTGGGACCTGGTGCCCAATTTTTATTTTTTCCCCAAAACTAAGGTTATAATTGCAAAATTTCAAACTTTATGATCCTAAATTGCAAAATATCTAAAATATAGGGCCTAAAACCTTGAAGAAAAAAATTAAAATTCAGAAGACATGGTGCAAAAGCACCTCCTGCACTGGGTCAGCGCCGGCCCTGAATATAAGTCACACATACAGTATATATATGCTTTCGAGATCGATAACGAGAATGGGGAACTTTGACATGAGCATCGATCTGTGGTCAGACAGCGGGATGGATCGTGATGGAGTTGTACGCATGCAGACAAGACTCCAAAGACGGCTGAGAATTTCAGAGCTTTGTGCACCGGCGTCCGGCGAGAAAGGTGTTGAACGTAGCGGTAAGCCACTTCACTTCAAAGGATCTTCATTTCAACGTGTGATCCCTAAGTTTGAGGACGAGGGTTTCCAAAGGAAGCGCACATGACATGACCTGGTGTTCTCTCTTGATACTTGAGAGTTGAGACCATGTTGAGATTAGTAGTTTTTGAAATCAATCTGTAGCACCAATGATCCTTATTGGATAGTGCATACGAGAGTAACGAGCTTCAATTAGGCCCAATACCACAGCATAGCATCATCACACCAGTGATCCTTATTAATCTACTACATGTAAAGGCTAAATCAATATAATAATTTTGACATGTGTCAACATCTGATAAATATATTTGACATGTGTCATGATCCTGTTAATGACTAACTTTCAAAACCCAATTTTTTATAATAAAATATATATATATATATATATATAATAACTCAAATACATAATTTTGATATTTGAGTTAGAAAACGAGCAAGAATGATATACTGTATAGACATATAGTGTTAAAAAAGAAAAAGAAAATCTGATATTGCAAAAAGAATTTGATATTAAATTTGGATATGCATCTACATACGAGGTTATATTTACAAGACAAATTTAAGATAATTGACTTGAAAATATTAAATGAGGTTAAGTGTATATTTATAAACTAATTAAAACATTTCTAACAATTTTATTTGGATTTGGATTCGGCTTTAGCTTGAGTTATTATATATATATATATATATAAATTAGATATATTTATTTTGGAGCAAAAACCCTATTTGACAATTGTTCCTTTTAATAAATTTGTGTCTTACAATTGTTTTTTTTAATAATTACCCATTTGGCAATTGTTCCTTTTATTCCTGATTCGATGTTCTTTGTTTTTTTTTCATTTGCTTATATATATATATATGCTTATATATATATATTTAAATGATGGAATAAGATTTTTGTTGTTAATTCTTTAAATCATCTATATATGTTAATAGAGATTTATTCTTGAAAATGATGATGTGTCGTTGTGAGAGAGCTCGAGGCACAATTAAACAAATACTCTAACCTCATTATTTAATATTAATTAAATACATGCCACTATAGGTTTTTTATTGGAATTCAGTGAATAAATTTAAAACTATTTGTAGCCATTTAATTTGAATCTATATTGTACTTATTTTTAAGAACAACAAATAAATTTCTTTAGAAAAACAAAAATTACTCATGTTTTCTTAAAATAAAGTCTACACAAATTTAGATTACATAACTGTTGATTATTAATAGTAAAAAAACTTTGGTTAAATATTTTGTTTTATACAAACGAATCTTAGATTTCAAATAATAATTTTACTTATGATAATTTTATTTGAATCGATTTATTCCGCATATAATGCGGATTGTTAACTAATCCGATGTTATTTGTGAAGGTAGCCGAGGAAGAATTATCATCTACTAAAAATTTGAATTTAATTATTAGATATTAAAAAGAATTTTAATATTATATAATTATGACCAAAATTTGAACAGGTATACCAAATGTGTGTCCATTTGCTGGACTTGTAAATCGCAACAACTACTCCATCAATAGTTTAATTGGATTCTATTATAACACTATGGTAGTGAACATATGGATTATTACAAGAATAGTTGTCTATATAACTCTGAGAGTTTACTCTTTTTATGGATGAATGAAACACAACTAATAGCATAAAAAGATTAATATACTCATTAATTCGATGGATATAATTCTGTTTCACAAAAATATTAATATTTTTTTCGTTTTTTTATTAATGATTTCCGTTTCTTTTCTATTTTTTCTTATCATTATATATATATATATATATATATATATATATATATATTCAAAATTTAAGATTGCAAAATTTCCGTTTTTCATTTCGTTATTGTCGGGCACACTATATTTTTTTTTAATATAATCATCATTTAGATTTGTACTACTACCATAACACGTACATCCGTTTTATTTTTAAAGTGACAATTTCTCTTCTTTTTTTCCATATTGCTTTCGGTATAATATTTCCCTTTCATAATTAATCATACATCTGAGGTCAAAAAAAAAAAAAAATTAATAATACATCAATACTGTATATCCCTTTTTTTTTCAGTAAACGATTTCTTCTTTTTTTCTTTGTTATTTTCAACACAATATTCCCAATTTCTCAAAATTCCATTAAATGAAACAGTCAATAGGGGTTGCAAACATTAAAGAAAACGGACAAGTGTCGAATTCGGGATGGACAAATTGAAGAGCATTCACCGTGGTCAAAAAACCCAACCTAACCACGGTTAAGAAAAGAAGATCATTCACAAAACAATGGAGATTTCATCACGTGTCTCAATCTAACGGCCAATAATATTATAACTTCTCACAGGATATTTTCTATTTTTCCTTCCATGCTCTCGCATCTCTCTCTATATAAATAGCTCCTCTTGGTCCCCAAGAGCTCCTTCACAAGTTCTCTCTCTAGGTCACACACACACACACACACACACACACTTTAATACCTTGCCCCAAATCAATCGGAACAAACAACAATGGCGTCGCATCCCAAAGTTTTCTTCGACATGACCATCGGCGGTGCACCGGCGGGAAAGATCGTGATGGAGCTTTACACCGACAAGACCCCGAAGACGGCTGAGAATTTCAGAGCCCTCTGCACTGGAGAGAAAGGCGTCGGACGTAGCGGCAAGCCACTGCACTTCAAAGGCTCTGCGTTCCACCGCGTGATCCCTAATTTCATGTGCCAAGGAGGAGATTTCACCCTCGGGAACAGTACGGGCGGCGAATCGATCTACGGAAACAAGTTTGCGGATGAGAACTTCGAGAGGAAGCACACGGGACCTGGGATTCTGTCGATGGCGAACGCTGGAGCCAACACCAACGGATCTCAGTTCTTCATCTGTACGGTGAAGACTGATTGGCTCGATGGGAAGCATGTGGTGTTTGGTCAGGTGATTGAAGGCTTGGACGTTGTTAAGGCTATTGAGAAGGTCGGATCTTCTTCTGGAAAGCTCTCGAAGGCGGTTGTGATCGCCGATTGTGGTGAGATCTAGGGTTTTTCTTTAGTGGCGGTGGTTTCAGTTTTAATCTTTGTTTCTAGAAGTTTCTTTAGCTCTAATGGGACTGTGTCATATTTTCCTAATTATTAATAAAAAATTGTGGCCTTTTCTGAGACTGCGAAATTAAGCAAATATTTTGGCGTTTTGTCCAAATAATAGATCGTACTAGTAAAAGCAAAATCAGAAATGGATATTTTCTAAAATTAGGAAAGGCATCTCTTATCGATGGGAACATGAACATATATTGGTTGGTGCATAATAAATAAGCGGAAAAGAGACAAAAATAAATAAAATTCAAAATTGTGGTGGAATACGACTGGGGCCTTCTGTAATAGGCCCAACAAAAGTTGAATAGTGACAGTTGCGCCTAATGGTATAAACTGGCCCTAATCGTCGGACCAGTCTCGTAATTCACTTGGTTGAAGCCGTTAATAAATAAATACTACAGTATAATTTAACAATATAGGGGAGTGGACGATACGTAGTAAAATGTCTCAACACTCAAGAATTGAGTTTTGTAGTCATGGACGACTGGTTGAAATAAAATACGGAATGGGGCTGGTCCGACGTTCGTTCAAATTTATATAGTAGTAGTGGATCAAATTTGACCCAAAAAAAATATATTAATGGGTCTGTTCGTTTCGTTGACGCTGGCAGTTGCGGCAGCAGCAAACACAACTTTTTTAATCGCCGCATCTAATCGACATTCAAAACCAAAAACTGGTTTGTCGCAGTGTCATACCGCAGATACCTGCGGCAACCAAACGAACAACAATAGTTGCAGCTGACGCAGCCGCAGGTACTTGCGGCGACGAAATGAACAGACTCAGTATGTTGGTTGGCTATTTAATTTTTATAAAGAAAATAGTACTAGTAAACATGATGATAATAAATAGGCAGCAGCATCAGCATGTGCGTAATTTGTTTTCGCACACAAAAATCAAAAATGAATCATATCTCTCTTTCTTTTGAATGATTTTATTTTATTTGAACCGTTAAATTTTGTATGTATGATGTATAATTGAAGTGAAGAAACTTAGGTGAAAAATGGTTACTTATGGTTACCAAATAATGAAAGAATATACAGCAACTGTGTGTGTGTGTGGACTGAAAATTCCAAAGAGCCGGCCGACGATGCTGGAATAGTGCTTGATGGCTAAATTAAATTAGTTAACACGATAGCGATTGATGAAAGTAAACTGTATTACTCTCTAATGTACAAATAATAATTAAACCGAAACGCGTACCGGACCCGGTTAAGACTTCGGCAAGACCCACGAATTTTCCTGAGCTGTCGTCTCGCCAGAGGTAAACACAGAAGAAAGCTTATAGAAATCGAACCAGATCTCTCTCTCTCTCTCTCTTTTGATTTTTGAATTTTCAGCAGCAAAGCAAAATCGCAGAAGTCGTCTGAGAGAGAGACGACCGCGTTGCATCGGTGAGCACCACTTGTGCGATTCTCTTTCGTCGTCCGTCATCCATCATCCTCTCTCTCTCTCTCCGTTCAAAATTCTTCAATTTGCCTGCTAATAACCGCCGGATTAGATTGATTGTGATCGGAATACCACATCCCGGAGATAGGATTATAGGGGAGGTGAGACCAGAGATTGACTTCAATTTGTCTACCCGATTCATAGAGATTAATTTAGGGTCTTTTTTTTGGGGGTAGTAATCCGAAATTAGGGGAATGGAGTCGGACAATGGCAAGGGGTTGATACTAGCTGTAGCCTCTAGTGTTTTCATTGGTTCCAGCTTCATTCTTAAGAAGAAAGGTCTTAAACGCGCTGCTGCTTTTGGCACACGCGCAGGTCTCCTTCTTCTTCTCCTACCCCTTTATCTCATTCCTAATTATTATTATCACTTTTACACTCTTGCTTGCTAACAATATTGTTTCACTCCCGAAATGTAACTTCTTAGCTCATACTTATAGCTTTGATGGATTCCATCTATAACAGTTACAGATTAGTTTTTTTATAGCTTTGATGGATTCCATCAATAACAGTTACAGATTAGTTTTTATAGCTTTCAAGAAACCCCACTATATCTCTCACATGGGATTGTATTTGCAGGTTATGGAGGTTATACATACTTATTAGAGCCTCTTTGGTGGGCGGGCATGGTCACAAGTTAGTTTTTTCATGTTTTAGTGTTTACTCCATATCTTCTTATTAGACTGCCTTGTCCCTACTCTAAAACAAATATTTTCTGTTACCTTCACATATAGTGATTGTTGGAGAAGCTGCAAACTTTGTGGCTTATATTTATGCACCGGCTGTACTTGTTACTCCTCTTGGTGCTTTAAGCATTATCATCAGGTATATATATATATATGTTTATGTCATTGCCATCATTGCTCTCTGTTGTTACTCACTTTTGGATCTTCTGTGTCTGTGTGTTATATTCATTCATTCTCTGACTGACTAACCTTCTCATTTGCTTGCTAGTGCTGTTTTGGCACATTTCCTATTAAAAGAAAAACTTAAGAAAATGGGGGTCCTCGGATGTGTTTCTTGCATCGTCGGCTCTGTTGTTATTGTCATTCACGCACCAAAGGAGCAGACTCCCAATTCCGTTGAAGAAATTTGGAATCTCGCTACTCAGCCAGGTACCTCTCTCTCTCTCTCCCCCGTTACTCACTACTCACACACACACACTGTGCCTTCTGTGCAGTTGTTTATCTGAGAAACACAATTTTTCCTTTCTTGTGTATGAAACAGCTTTTCTAATCTACGTAGCCATAACCATGTCCATTGTCCTTGCTTTAATTCTGCATTTTGAACCCCTGTGCGGCCAAACAAACATCCTTGTTTATATCGGAATATGTTCGTTAATGGGTGCTCTCACTGTAAGTTGCTTCTTCTGAGCATCTTGGATTTTACTTTTGGACTCTATTTCTATATTTTCTTGTATGCTCATAGCTCTAGTAATTTTTCTTTGGTGTCTTGAAACAGGTTATGAGCATAAAAGCTATTGGTATTGCGATAAAATTAACAATGGAGGGAGTAAGCCAGATAGGGTATCCACAGACGTGGCTTTTTGCCATGGTTGCAGGAACCTGTGTAGTTACACAATTGATTTACCTAAACAAGGTAAACCCTCTACACCAGATATATGTTTGGCATTGGCAATAGCCTTTGTATACATATTCTGGACTCGATAGGTTAGTATGCAAGTGAAAGTAGAACAGTTATCTTGTTAATGCCTGCAAACATATATCCATCAGTAGATCATTCCTCAATTTGCCTTAGGAAATGAATAGCTGCACATGTAGCATTGAAGGTCTCTTTATTTTTTTCCAGCAAACATAAGAACTTTAGAATTTCTCTTTGCATTGTTGATACTTTTACGTGTTTCTATTTGGCATACCATTCCTGTCTCGACTTAAGGCCTAAGATTGTTACTGTTATATTATTTTCTGCAGGCGTTGGACACATTCAATGCAGCAATTGTTTCTCCAGTATATTATGTAATGTTTACAACCCTCACTATTGTTGCTAGTGCAATTATGTTCAAGGTAGGTTCGACTAGATAACGTTTAGATTCCCAAAAGATCAGTTAAAGGAAACACTTAACATTGAAACTCGGGTTTTCACAGGATTGGTCTGGGCAAGACGCAGCCAGCATAGCCTCTGAATTATGTGGATTCATCACTGTGCTCACAGGCACAATGATACTCCATGGTACAAGAGAAGAGGAACAACAACAAGCTTCTTCAGGTAAAAAAACTCTGCCTTTTCCATCATCGATCATATCGGCATCTTGTGTTGCCATCATCAAACATAATGCTGGTCTCATCTTTCGGTCTTCAGAACAAGTAAGATGGTACGAGTCAAGAAAGAGCACGAACGAAGAACATCTGATAACTCTGTACAGCCCTGAATACTAGGAAGAAGAAGAAGGTGCCATCTCTAGACTCCCAATAGAATGAATGATTTTTGCCAAGAACAAGCCTCAAGGATCTTATAACTGATCAATCAACATATCTGAGGGAAAATGAAGTCGGGTTCGTTTCTGTATTTTTTGTTTGTGGTCTCTGTACAGACAAAAGTTTGTTTAGTTACACTTCATATATTCTTTAGTTTTGATCTGTGTCTCTTCTTAGTACAGTACAGGTCTTCTTCTTATCTGGACTTTTGTCCAAATTTACTGTTATATATATGTATCTTCATTTTTCTACAATGAAATATTCCTTAACTGTACGCAACTGAACGAAAAAAAATAAGGTAAATGTTTGATTAGAATTGACTACTTGAGAAAATAACAATAACGTCTGTTCCATTTCTTCATAATCGCTAATAAATTGTACAATGAGAGCTATTGATTGTTATAAACGAGAGAGACGGGTAATGTTTTCAAGATTCTGGATGATCGATGAGTCGGTTAGATGAAGGAAGACAAGACGTAAGTGAGCTGCCGGTGAATACGAATCCAAAGTCATTAGGTTCACCAGCGCCATTACATAGCCGAACCCAGAGTCATTAGGTACACTAATTCAATAATTATATTATTGTTAATCCAAACCATTTAAATTATTAGGTGAACCATTACGCCACCACATACTGACTTTGTCACATTTGTTTTCATACTTTTTCTAAGATCCTTTTTCAGTTTGGTTGAGCTAACTTGGACTGAGAGTGAGTCATGTGGGATGTTGGTTCCTTATATATACAAATTATACCATAGCACATTGAGAAACTCATTTTACTTTCGCAATTATAAACACTTTGTTACACAATTTAGAGAAAAACTGAAAATGGCAAAAGCGGAAGATGTATCAAGAATGCTAGTTTTGTTGATAACAATACTGCCACTGGCTGCTCAAGGATCCAGACTGTACAGCTGGGCTAATCGGCTCGAGGAAACAGAAAAGGAGAAGGTAACAAACCTTCAGTTCTATTTCCATGACACCTTGAGCGGCAAGAATCCGACCGCCGTGAAGGTGGCTCAGGGCACCGACACCGAAAAATCCCCAACACTGTTCGGTGCTGTTTTTATGGTCGACGACGCTCTCACCGAGACAGCTGATCCCAAATCCAAACTCGTTGGCCGGGCGCAAGGCCTTTACGGTTCTTCATGTACGTATATATTAATTGTTTTGTTTCTTTACGATAACCGGACCTAGGATATAAAACAAAACAGGTTTAGTACATCAATGATAACCGGCTCTGATTGGGACAGGTAAAGAAGAGGTAGGTCTAATAATGGCCATGAGCTTCTGTTTCGAGGACGGTCCATACAAGGACAGCACCATAAGCATGATCGGAAAGAACTCGGTCATGAACCCGATCCGAGAAATGCCTATTGTTGGTGGCACGGGAATGTTCAGGATGGCTCGTGGCTACGCTATTGCTAAGACCAATTGGTTCGATCCCAAGACCGGTGATGCCATTGTTGGTTATAACGTTACCGTTGTTCACTAAAAAAAAGAGCTTTGTTTCATCATCATATATAATAGAGCGACATTTTAGCTATGCCTACTACATGTAACATTTCACTACTTCCCATGTCTCCTCTACTTTTTTTACGTACTTTTGTAGATTTAATATATATATTTTCCATCCAATATTTTTTAATTTTAGAGCACTAATACATTAAGCTAGTCATGTTACCAAATCAGAAGTTCAAAAAAAAAAAAAAAAAAAAAAGGTTAAATCGGAGATTATATAGAACAAGTGGGCCGTAATGGGCTGAAAACCTAAGCCCAATAAGAATAGTGTTTGTTTGTATGATCCATACCAAAACCGAAAAACCAGATCCGGTTTCTAAACCCATTCCGACGGCATATGATTTCGTACCGGCGAATCTCGCCGGCGCAAAACCTTTTTTCAGACTTGTGTCCGCCGGGAACATCAGGAGGAACCAAATCATTAAAGTCTCCTCCCATGGTGGTTTCTCCATCCAATGCCCATCAGTAACCCTAGGAAACGGCCAATCTGTGTCGCCCGATCGTTTCTCAGCAGACACGCAACAACCAAAGAAGAGCTCTCTCAGGCCGTATCGCGTCTCGAGTCCTTGACGAAACAAGGGATTCGTTTACCCTTTGAGCTCCTAGCGACGCTGCTCCAGCGGTGTGGAGATACCAAGTCGTTGAAACAAGGCAAATGGATTCATCGCCACTTGAAGATTACTACTGGATTCAAGAGACCCAACAACACGCTTTTGTCGAATCATTTAATCGGAATGTACATGAAATGCGGTAAACCTATCGATGCGTGTAAAGTGTTCGATCAAATGCATCTCAGGAATTTGTATTCGTGGAACAATATGGTCTCTGGGTTTGTCAAATCGGGCATGTTGGTTCGTGCACGCGTGGTGTTCGATAGTATGCCTGAGAGGGATGTTGTGTCCTGGAACACCATGGTCATTGGGTACGCTCAGAATGGGAATCTGGAAGAAGCACTTTGGTTTTATAAAGAGTTGAGGAGATCTGGAATCAAGTACAACGACTTCAGCTTCGCTGGGCTTTTGACTGCATGTGTCAAATCTAGGCAGCTCCAGCTCAATAGGCAAGCTCACGGGCAGGTTCTGATTGCTGGGTTACTGTCAAATGTGGTGCTTTCGTGTTCTCTCATCGATGCTTATGCGAAATGTGGTCAGCTGGAGAGTGCTAAAAGATGTTTTGATGAGATGGCAGTCAAGGATGTTCATCTTTGGACTACTCTCATCTCTGGATATGCAAAACTTGGGGATATGGAAGCGGCTGACAAGTTGTTCTGTGAGATGCCAGAGAAAAATCCAGTCTCTTGGACTGCATTAATTGCTGGATATGTTAGGCAAGGCTCAGGGGACAAAGCTCTTGACTTGTTTAGAAAAATGATTGCGTTGAGGGTTAAACCAGAGCAATTTACTTTTAGTAGCTGTCTGTGTGCCTCTGCGAGCATTGCCTCTCTTAGACATGGGAAGCAAATTCATGGCTACATGATTCGCTCCAATGTCAGACCCAATCCGATTGTTATCAGTTCTTTGATCGATATGTACTCCAAATCAGGGAGTTTAAAAGCCAGTGAGAAAGTTTTCAGTCTTTGCGATGATGACAGGCAAGATTGCGTTTTGTGGAATACGATGATTTCTGCATTGGCACAGCACGGGCTTGGCCACAAGGCCTTGCGCTTGCTTGATGAAATGATCATCAAATTCAGAGTCCATCCAAACCGGACTACTCTGGTTGTGATTCTTAATGCCTGCAGTCATTCAGGTCTGATAGAGGAAGGAGTGAGGTGGTTTAACTCAATGACTGTTCACCACGGGATTGTTCCCGACCAAGAGCATTACGCATGTCTGATAGATCTCCTAGGTCGTGCCGGTTGTTTCAAAGAGCTGATGTGCAAGATCGAGGAAATGCCGTTCGAACCCGACGAACAAATCTGGAACGCAATCCTAGGAGTATCCAAAATCCATGGAAACGTAGAGCTAGGAAAGAAAGCGGCTGAAGAGCTGATCAAACTGGACCCTGAGTCGTCTGCACCATACATATTGCTCTCTGGCATTTACGCAGATCATGGGAAGTGGGAATCAGTAGAGAAGCTGAGAGGGATTATGAAGAAGAGAAAGGTGAATAAAGAAAAAGCTGTTAGTTGGATTGAAATCGACAAGAAAGTTGAAGCTTTCACTGTCTCAGACGGGTCGCATGCTCATGCTCGGAAAGAAGAGATCTACTTCATTCTGCATAATCTGGCTGCACTTATGGAAGAAGAAGCTTCAAGAACATGATGATCTCATACAAGAGAAGCATACCTGCATTTTTTCTTCCTAGGATTGTACACTGTTAAAGCCTGCAAAAGCAGGGATTTTATACGTGTTGTGATGAATTTGATTTAGCTTTTAGAAGTTTTGTCACTGTAACAGAGCTAAGAACTAGAGTCTTCGAATTCTTTGTTTCTTCTTCTTCCAGATTTATTGGTTAAATAAAGAAGCAAAATCAAACTAATTGATGGATTTTTCTGGTTTCTTTTAAAACCAAAATCAGAGCTAAGTTATTATTAGTTATTAGAAAACGTTGGACATGGCTGGTGAGAGAAAGGGACAATTACAATAATGAAAAAAAAGCAATACAGTTGGAGCAACCAATATTTATGATGTCTATCAAACATTCAAACCCAACAATGTCACATGACAATAACCTGGTTCTCTATGTGTGCATCAATCAGAGCTTTTAGTTTCTGTATATATTCACAATCCAGTTGAACTCTCTCTCTTGCATCTATTGTTGGAAGCTTTAATTGAAGCTTTCACAGTATCTTCTGTTGTCTCATAGATACCTTAGTGAGTTCTAAGATAGAACCACAACCTTGCTCAGAATCCACATCACCAGTGAGAATTCAAATGCAAAAAGCGTATGGAGCAATCCCCTGTCGAGTGCATAACCATAGAGCGTAATTCCCTTGTTGTTATGTCGCAGGTATTCCACTGCAATGTAACTCCTATCAATTGTTTGCAAGTTATTTGAAAAACAAGAGCTTGCAAATCTCAATGTAACGCACCTAGAGCTTGTCTAGCCTGAAAGAAAGAAGATAGATCCAGTGACGGTGACACATTGATGTATATGTTGTCGGATGAGTCAGTACTGTCACTCTCGGGTGATACGGCTTCAGAAGCGCATGTCAAAGCCATGTGCCACCTCGTTGCAATACACACTACTCCTTGAGCTCTGTGTGTGATTCTTGCAGCACCCAACAAGCACAGGAAGATTCCGCTTAGCTGTACAGCAGAACATACCTTGAGATAGAAGAATATGTATGCTTCATTAAATGCAGAGCGCTGAAACTTGTGAGAATTATTACAACAAAGCTTTTAGAGAATTACCACCAAATCACCGGAGCTGAGGAAACTCCTGTCAGACTTTGAGGCAAGAACCAACAGTAAGGCCACAAACTGACTGGTACTTATCACAACAAAGGCCGCGATTATGAAGAACCTGTACCTGTGACTTGTAGCCGATAACTGTTTCTTGATCCTCACATGTTCCTTACACACATCTTCTATGGTGTCTGATCCACATCTATCGAACATCTTGTAAAGCCCTCGAAACCTCAGTATCTGCAGCTCACAGGTCAACCAGAAAAGGACACAAACAAGCAAGAACACTCCTGTCCGGTAAACCCATGAAAATAAGACAAGCAAGAACATCACAAAGTTCAATGCAGCACAAGATGACTTTATGAAAGGAAATGATACTTCGGCGGAGGAGAAAAATATGCTCTTGTGCACAAGTTCCACAAGGAAAGAAGGTACAAGTATGGAGGCTAGGTAACGTAAAGCCCTGTCAAGTTCAAGCGAATATCCAAGCCTCACCAAGGTTGAATCATCAAGAAACAGAAGCTGTGTGAGACTATACATCCTGAAGAAACATATTAGAGTCAAGAAACCAATGACGGCAAGTCCAGACTCTGGAAACTGGACGAGCACATTGAATGAGTTGGCGTCCATAACTGATGAAGGCCGGGTTCTAGGAGTTTTGATGAACAGACAATTTATGAGAGGGACTAGTAAGGTGAAGACTACAAATATCATATACGACTTAGCTTTACCAGAAGGGTTGGAGTGATCCAACGCACACCACTTAAGAAGAAGATGGAAGCTGCGCAAATCATCAGAAAGCAAGGATTTTGAAGGTTGTAAAGGTGTGTTAGAGTGGATGGGCAGGTGATCGAGAAAGTATTCATCTTCACAAGGATTCATTTCTTTCCAGATGAATCAAAGGGTTGAGGGATCACCTAAGCTATATATAGAAAGTGACTGCGAAAAGAGAAAGTGACAATTTCAAAATAACTACATCCGCATGCTCTGGAAGATGTATATAGGTATCTGGTAGAGGTCTTACATTTTTAATCACAAGCGATGATTGATCAAAAAAGAGAAACTGGAGAGAAAAGCAAAAGTAGCTTGCTTTATCCCGTGAAGTAAAAAGAGTCCTCTCTCTATCTCTCCTCTACTACTTTTGGGTACTCCTACTTGGCCGTGTGTATCTTTCCCCGTAAGGTAAGCCTTTTCAAGTCATCAGTTGAAAAGCACGAGCCGTCTGCTATGCAACACTTTCATCCACAACAAGATTTCGCTGATACATTTCTGCTTGCCTCTGTCGGGAGGCACTGTATCGGTGAGTTTACGCAGGAATTAAACCAAGGCTTGTGTTTTGTGTGTAAGAACATGTGCTTTTATATTCATTTCATCCAGTTTCAGTCGGATGCCATTCTTCAAGTCAGAACAGTGCCGTGGGACTCGTTATCGACAAAATTTGGACTTCATACTTTCTTCCAACGAACCAAACACTACTGAGAACAATCCTGCAGATGCATATTTAAATGAACAATTCAGTTGTCTTCACGTTGATAAGTTACAGCGAAACATTTGATACAGTACTTCACAATTTTTGTGAGATCAGACGAATAGAATCAAAGCTTTTCCAAATTCATGAATAAAGTAGTAATATTTTTCCAGCATAATTTGGGGAAACCGAGCAAAATGACTAACCTGAGAGGGGGATATCTTTCTGCTGTAATGATCCTTTTATAAGCAACGTTCCTGGCATCTGTTGGAATACCTGTAACAGAAGTTTCTCCATCATACACCAATTTTAAATTGGTGATATGCAATTGTTAGGGATATTTTAAATCAAATCCAAACATACCGAGATGCGAAAAGATAGGTTATCTTCAGGGACTTGCAAACTGGAGCCATCCAGTGACTGTTTTTGTTCATATCCGTTGCTTCTCGCACTATCCACATCGGTAATACCATTCTTTAAGATTGTATTGCACTGGTCATCAGACGCAACAATCTGCACAACAATAGAAGGAAACAACGTTGAGCTTGAGATACTGTAGAAACAAGATTAGATGGCAAGACAAAACAACACATGTAGTGCACTTACGTCAACAGAAAATGTAGAAGAGTTTAACTTGCACGAGGCACCACAGCTCTTAAAGAATTCTTCAACTGATTGCAGCACATCTACGGCACTGTACTGCCGTTTTATGCACTACAAGACACAAGTCCACCATGAAAAATGTAAGGCTCAACTAAAGCCCGAGACTTAATATATAGTTACATAGCAGATATATGTTACAGGAACATGTAAAAGATGACGAATAGATTACCTCGAGCATAAAAGAAAGAACGCTCTTTTTGACTACAGGAGGTGCTATAATCTTCCTAGCTGTGGGCATGAAGGACCAAGCGAGGCCCCAACGGGATGTTTGCCCTTGGACAAATTCAGTGGTCTTCACAACTGTAACACCCACTTCCCAGAGCTTAGATATCAAGAGCTTGAGGGTAGCCTTCTTCCCAAGCATTGAGGTGTACCACCTAATATAAAAACATGATCGCAAAAAGATAAGTCCTGGTGGATGGAAAACCAGAAAGCGAAAGTAACAAAAGTATAGATTTACCTAAATCTTTGCCTCAGAACAGCACTATCTTGGATAATACGGGACACAAAAGCTTGCTCTCCACCACTGCAAACCATCTCCTCAGGAGTTCCTCCGCATGAAGTTTTAGGGTTAAGGCCTGATTCTTCAAAAGTCTCAAAAAATGGAGGATTGCACATACAGAAGTCAAACGTTTCATTTTCTTTGACAACACCGACTAGTACGGCTGGTTCAATAGAGCTTTTGTTGTCATCTACAGACTGAACCGTGGTGGCGGCTTCCTCGGAACACTGTGGAAGAAGAACTTTAGAGTCTCTGATCTCGATAAGGTCTGAAATATGGGGATTACTTTTGACATTCTTCTCCGCCCAATCCAGAGCTACAAGAGTAAAATCTGCGTATAACAAGAACAACAACAACATTGGCACCAATAGAGTAAACTACTACTATATAAAGAATGGAGTAAAAAAGATAGAAGAAGAAACCTGAGGCAACAAAAGTCCAACCAAAGAGGGAAGCACCAAGGAGAGGATATATGCAATTGGCCCCTGTACCAATGTCAAAGCCCTTAACTTTGCTGTTTCCATCACCACCAAAACTCTCAGAGGACAAAAGATCATTGATCCAATGAATGTAATTCGATCTATTAGGCACTGTTGGACAAAGCTGTCCATCCGGAATCCACCTAAATTAATATAAAAATATCATCTTTGAGAGCCAAAACAAAAAAAAAGAAAGTTCCTTTGTACAAAATTGAAACATACATACCAGTTGACGCCATGATCATGTAAAAGGAGGACACGAGTGAGCTCTCGGGTGGCGTTGTAATCGGTCCAGTCGATGCGGGGTCGACCACCACCGGAGAAGAAAACAAAGGGCTTGAAAGAAGGGTAAAGAGAAGCCAAGTTTGCAAAATCGGGTGGGTTATCAGAGTATTTGTTCCGGGGTTGCTTTGTGGATCCGGGTTCTGACCGAGCTCTCTTCTTCCCGTTCCGCATCGAAAACTACATAAACCCTAAGCCGCCGGGAAAGTGGGTTAAAGAAGACAACGGCGGTGAATTGAAACGAAGAGGACGTTAAAAACTTGAAACCCTCTGACGCTCACAGCGGGTTCTATCAGCAGCCCGCGAGTTTTTACAAAGCGACGCCGTTTGGCATAAAGAATATACCACTTGCGTCACTCATGTGTGTGTGTGTTTTTTTTTTTTTCCTTCAAATATAGTATGTTTTTACTTCAAATATATATATATGTTTTGGCTCAGGTTTTATATATCCTCAAATTCACATATAAGCAGAGACAGCCAAGAGTACAAGCAAAGCACAGCTTGTGCTTGCAGCCGTAAATTATTTATACAATATTTTGGCTGATATTTTCAAAGTAATGTCGTTAGTCTAGCGGTAAAGTTGTTATGCATGTGGTCTTTAAAAACTAACCCTTAAATTTTTTAACCAGCCTTTTAAATTCAGTCTTAATTTTTTTGAGGCATGTGGCCTTTAAAAACTCAGCGCCGGCTCTGCATATAAGTATTCTTTATTCTTTCGTTGAACAAAACCAAAAAAGTAGTTTCTTTCAACAGTTCTAAAATAATTGGTTAGCTTAGCTCAAAATGAACATAATCGATATAACATTGATTGTTTATATGTATTTGGAATTTTGGAGTATAACAAAATGAAGATATATCGTACGCATGCATTGCATGCAAGTTTATGTTTATTTGTTTTCATATTAGCAAGTATCATTTATATTTTAATTTTTTTATCTTATTATATTTCTTATAATTTTAATAAATATTTAAATTCTATCATGTTAATATAAATTAATTAACTAAAACAAAATTAATACAATATAGTAATGAGAAGTGAAATGATAGTTTAATTATAATTTAAGTTTAAACAGCATATTCTAAAAACTGGTTATCTTCTCCGAAACTATTGTAAAGCCCTAGATTATAGCTTACTCCAATCGACTTAATAATATACAGAATTTCGTTTCTTTTGAGAGGGAGAGGGAGATACCTGGGTATTGCATTAATCACGAGTCGGTTGGTTGGACCATGGTAAGCTATCAGTGCTTCTGTAGCTCCGGTCAGATTGGACATCTTTTGGATTTCATTTATGATGCTAGAGAAAGTATTGAATGTGTCCATTTTTTTTACATAGGTATACATGCTTAATGGCTATACGTCTTTATCTCTCAACACAACATTATTCATACCAACATCATTCAATATTCAAAACTATAATTGTTGCCATGATTGAATTGTACTGTTTTTGTGCATGCAAAAAGAGTTTTAAGTACTTCTATATTTCAAAGTGACCAACAAAAATAATTTAACAATGCTTATGGCTAAACAAGTAAAATTCGAACTACACTACATATTATTTATAGAATATATTTAGAAAAATAATATGTTTATATTTCATGCTAATACATTCTAAAATTGTAGTGACGGTGGACTATCACTTAACCGAACATATTTCCAAGTCAACGAGATTGGACTTTAACTATGTTATTTCAGAATGTATTTCATTAATATAGGTATTTGCGGATCATGATTTTTCTTGCATTTAATCATTATTTATAGAGATTGGTTAAGAGACATATCTAAAGAAATAACATTTGGAATTTTTACATCATTAATTCTTAATGGTATAAAATCTTCATTATAATTGGATTGTTATGCTCTTGTGCATTTAATACAAGTAATTAGATTGTTTTAGTACTATTGAAATTATTTTTCTCAAATTACTATAAAAAAAATCTATGCGTAGATATATGTATTTATTCAGCAATAATGACTGTAAAATCAAATATATTTACACATAAATTTTTAAGTTATTGTTGAATCATTTTTTATGCTAAATTAGGTCTGACAACAAGTCAACAAGGTTACACATCATCTATATTAACATTTTTGAAGTACATTTTATGTTATGCCCTTTAAGTTTTTCTTATTTAAATTTTTATTTACAACATTAACCCCTAAAAAAATTCCATAAATAACATTGCACAGAAATTCAAATACTAAATTTTCTTAAATCGGCCAACATTTGTTACATTTATTGCTATAAAATCTTAACAATATCTATACATTCCGATTTTTTCAAAAACAGTTCTACTCATTAAAGTTTTAATCCCATAAAATCACCAAAACTATCTTTAGAGATTTTGTTTGTATAAACTTTCTATAGAAATTTTTGCTTTACATATTTTGATTGTAAAATGTAGATTTAGTCATCTACATTACTTGATTTGAGGTATTTAGGAGTTGATTCATCAGATTTCTCACATTATATTGTTTCATATGAACAATTAAATCTTTAATGGTTATTAATATGCTGATAAAAAATGCAAAGATAATTATTTCACGGGTTAAATCTAATAAATTGGAGTATTTATAATATAAATTAATATGCGGTATACTGCATAATAACTTTTATGGATATAATTATTTCACGGGTTAAATCTAAATAACTTTAAATTTATGGATTAAATTTAAAAACACTAAAAATTTAAAAATATAATAATGTATGAATAATTCTTTCACGGTTAAATCTAAAAGCAGTAAAAATTTCTATTTTTATAACCATAAGAAATTCGATACGGTACAAATGTAACATTAGTATAAATAAAACTAAATTATTGTTGCGTGTCTGCGGTATACAACTGATCAAATTTTATAATTAACAATTAAAATACAATTATACAATCTTAAACACTAAACAAAATAAATAAAATTAACAAACAAATATAATTTATTAAAATATAATTTTTTTTTTTGTAAAAATATTGTCCGGCGGTGTACCGCGGGTTAGAATCTAGTTTACCTAGTTATTTTTAAGAGGTTTTTCTTTACTTTTGTGGATTGGATCATTTTGGATAATATAATGAAAGATTGGTAGGATATTTCTCAAAATTTATTCCCAAAAAAATCTCTAATGAATCATAAATATCTCTACAGAGAGACTAAGACCATACGGTCTAATTCCCAAAGATCAAGTATTTGACATTATGATAAAGCCGTTAGAGCTAACCAGATTTAACGTGCATGATGTATGCTATTAAAAAAAAAAAAAAAAAGTTAAGATAGTTATCAAACTTAGATGAAATAAACAGAACCTCGAAGATCCCATTTCGTAACTTAGATGAAATAAACTACAGTAAAATGTAAGCATTTGACAAACTCTGCCGATTGAACGAAGTTTCATATCCAAACCAAAACAAATTCCGTAACTAACTTATCTTAAATTTTGAAAGCTGAATTACTTATTTTAATACTATACAGTAGGTAGACATAATCATACTAATTGATACAAATTAACTCCCCTCTCGTTGTATGATGAATCAAACTCATCTTTTCACTGAATTATTTTCCAAAATGGATAATAAGTTTGGGCAAGTGTAGGAAGTGAAAGTGCGCATTGACAAGTCCCATCGTCATGTCATTCAGACTATGGACGTTAACTCTTTTGACCAACTCTTTTTTTTTTTGACTGAAGGTGAAAAAAAAAACAAATTTGGGGTTAACTCTGTAAATACTCTAACAAAACGGCACGCAGTTTGCGTTTCCCAAACATGTGGGACTAGTCAAAATATCTGCTTACGTTCGTCAACTTTAATGTTGACTGAACCAGAAATACAAAAAATATATAAAGGGGATATGTCTTTTTTCCCATTGTACCCCTTCACTCTGTAACTCTGTTAGATCTTTTCGGGAGAAGAAGATAAGCTTTAAGCGATCTATCTTGTTTTTAATCAACTCTCATTTAGATTAGAGTTTGAAATCTAACGGCTGAGAAGCATCCTTTGCAAAGCATCCCCAACCGTCCAGATCAAAGCTGGCCCATCGCTTCCTTTAGTTTCCCGAAAAGGAAAAAATAATACAAATCTCGAACCTTAGCATGGCCCATTTTTTTTTTATTCTCTATAAAATTTTCCTTCAAATGAAAATAAATTGTCAATTTTTATTGGTCAAACAAATTCGTACTTTCATTAAGTAAAATTCCTCAAATTTATAGTATTTTCATTGGAAAAAGTCAAGAAATAATGCAGGAAAAATAGAAATTGCGAAATTAATATGGAAAATACGTAATTTAAAATTGGGAATATTAACTTTTTAAAAAAGAATTTAGGGGAATAAATAAGAAATATATGACGTGGCACTGATACCCATAGCACACATATCTCGCAGATATAAACAGCGTCTCCCTCACGCCAAAGGAGAGAAGAGAGAGAGAAAGATCTGATCGGTATTTTTGGTTCGTCGGAGATCAGAAGAATGAGCGGCGGCGACGAAAACATGAGTGGTGGTGGAGAGAGACGTAAGGGATCGGTGAAGTGGTTTGACACACAGAAAGGGTTTGGTTTCATCACACCAGACGACGGTGGTGACGATCTCTTCGTTCATCAGTCTTCCATCAGATCTGAAGGCTTTCGTAGCCTTGCCGCCGACGAATCCGTTGAGTTCGATGTTGAGGTTGACAACACGGGCCGTCCCAAGGCTGTTGAAGTCTCTGGACCCAACGGTGCTCCCGTTCAAGGAAACAGCGCCGGTGGTTCATATGGCGGTGGACGCGGTGGTTTTGGCGGTGGAAGAGGTGGGGGACGTGGTGGTGGTTATGGTGGTAGAGGAGGAGGAGGAGGCGGTGGACGTGGTGGTGCCGATGGTACTTGCTTTAAGTGTGGTGAACCAGGTCACATGGCGAGAGACTGTGGTGGTGGCTACGGAGGAGGTGGCGGTGGTAGAGGTGTCGGAGGCTGCTACACCTGTGGCGAGTCGGGACACTTTGCAAGGGATTGCACTAGCGGTGGGCGTTGAAGCAAAACAAGACAAGCCGGGTGTTGAAGGGTAAATCAGTCATCTCACACATGAAAAACGACGGTCCTTTTTCTTCTCAGCTGCCTTCTCTATCAAAAATATACTATTATCTATCTTTTGTTGTTATCAAACTCTTCTTCATGTTTTCGGATTTTTATTAATTTAGGACATGTGGTTTAATTTATGATGCCTTTGTGATTTGAGTAAGAAAAAGCTCGATTGTTTTTTTTTTACTGCAATGTTTATCAAAAACTTTTTACTCATCTATCTGCTCTATTTCAAGCCTTCATAAGTTCCAAATTGATCTTTTGACGTCGTCTTTTAGGATATATATATATATTCGTGGTTTTTGGATGTTAATATTGCTCTATGATGATGAAGACGTACTACAAAGATTGCTCTCCATGAAAGATTGATTTGAGGGTTATTCCTAAAGTTTGTTTGTTTTCTTCTTTTGATTTTCCCAAAGATTAGAAGAGACAATAATAAAATTACACAATACTATAGAAGCAAATCGAACACAAAAACGTACACTACGGCGCCTTGGTGGTTTGATCTAAACGAACCCCATAGAATCTCTGTAATCTGTTCTGATCCGTGGAAAAACGCCAACTTCCCTGGCAGCTGGGGAGACTGATCTTGGGGGCCGTCCGTCTCTTCTAGAGATTGGTACTGCTTCAAATTTAAAGGCCACGAGTGTGGTTGAAGTGAGGATGGCTGATGGGAGGAGGCGACGAGGCCATAACCGGTGGAGGAGGGCACTGGTAACATTTTGTGAAGAGGCCAAACGTGTCAATCTGGTGAACGAAATTGATCATACTGGCCCAACCACCAAACCCGAATCCAACTATAAAAACCCACACAACTATGAAGGCGTTTATAGTGAAGGCCCCTGTCCAACGTCCTAGAAACCTCGGCGGCTGCTCCACGGCGTTCTCACGTGCGGCCGATGAGCGGAAGGTGAAGATGTGAGCTAGTGCAGGGATGATGTAGACAGTGAAGCTGACTAGAAGAGATCCGACGGTTGAGTTAATGGGACCAAAGAAAGGGAATATGATGGCAAGAAACCATATGGGTATAACGACCGGAAGCCTAGCGGCGGCTCGTTTACACATGCTCCGGCACTCATGCATCCCTATAAGCTTCTCCCACACGAAGTAGAGTGGCGTGCAAGCAAAACCAAAGGTTATGAACTGATGGATGAGCATCAGCACAACTGCAAAGTCACGGTATAGATTCTTTGGGAGGAGAGCAAATGCGTTGGAATGGTTTAGAAGCAAATCACCAAACGCCCAATAGACCGCAGAAGCTGAAGGCAGCGTCAGCGTCAGCACGTACAGTGTTGCAAACAGGTATATCGATTTGAACTTCTGAGGCTTCCACATCGCATGCATTATCTCTCTGCCCAACAAAACACCACAACACAAACAATGAGAGTGAGTGGTCATTTTCATTCATCTGTATAATTCCAGTTCTGCCCTTAGGATATGTGAATCGTGATGGGGTTAAAAATGGTAAAAAAAAAAAACGAAAAAGAGAGAGAAGGAACATTAACATACACAGTAACAGCATGTCCACCAAATGTGTAAAGAATGTTTGTGGCCCCTGTGAAGTATAAGACCAGCTTGCTCGGTCCTGAATGCTTCACTCCTTGTACCTATTCATTTACATTTTATTACTATTATCTACAAGTCTACAAGTATCGTTTATGCATTAATAAACTATGTCTGACACCAACGTTATAGGTTTTGGGTAAAGTGGTCCCAACCACATGTTAGCTTGAAACAGAAGTGCCAAAAAGACATAAGAAAGAAGACAACTTTGTTTATGTTTTTGAGTTCCCTTAAGCCACAACATCACCAGCTATTCTAATCTTAACCATGAATTTTAATTAGAAAGGAGAGGATTTAGTAATCTTTTTTACCTGTCCATGGAGGATGGAGGCAATGGTGAGGTACCAAGCAGTGTAAGTGGTCATCACGAGTCCAAGAAAAGACCAGATCCTGTAGTTGTGGAAGGAAGGGATGAAGACTGTGGTTGCACAACATGCTCCAAATATGTATGTCCATGTCCTCTTGTCCAGATTGTCATTTATGTAGTATATGTTGCTGCAACATTCATCATTAACCATTAAACCACACCCATCATCAGCCTCAGTTTCATATATATTACTGATATCCTAATCTCTTCATCAAGATCAAAGCATACCTTGCACAGGCTATGAGTTGAATGACAGATCCGAAGAGAAGGAAGGTGCAGTTAAATGCTAACCCAACATTCCTCCAGTGCTTCCCAAGCAATCCATCAAGAACCTCAAACCACTTGACATTGTTTCAAAACCCAACATGTCAACAACATATACTCAAAACTAAACAACAAAGGGATGGATATATTAAAAGGGTAATATTTGAAAGAAAGAAACCTGAATGACATGGTTTCTGAAGTTAACTTTCTCTCTCTCCTTTCTGGTTCTGTATTCAACATAGAGAATGCTGATGAGGTAAGCAGTCCAGCTACCTAAGATTCCATAGAAGAGCTGAAACAGGATCCCCGAGAGCATCCCCAGCTGTGAAAACGAGTATGGTAGTGTCAACAGCACTTGCGCCACCTATATAACACACAACACAACACATCCATCAGAGAGACCATATAGTTAAAAAAAAACTTGTTCATTTTCATGTGAGAGAATATATATATATAGAAACCTTACCTGGTTAGAAGCGCAGCTGAACCAAGCATCGTAGGCAGAACCACCATGCCAAAACATGTCAGATAACTTAGATTTGAGGTCTGAAGCTTTGCCTTCCCTCTCCATCTCAACATAGTTCCCAACAACAACAGTCTCAGCTGCTTTCTCACCGTTCTCCATTTCTCTCTCTCTCTCTGTTTAAATGTGATGAATCAATCAAGTAAGAGTGAAGGGAGAAGAGATAAGAATATATATAGAGAGAATAGAATAGAAAGAGAGAAAGAGTGTGTAGACAGAGAGGGAGACACGGAAGTAGTTTTTCAAGGCAGGATGATGAGAAGCTTAACTCTCTTTGTTTTCTTGATAGCTACTTGTGAGAGTTTATGTTTCGGGAGTGACAACAACATCGAATCAATTCATACATACATACGTACATATTTCTACTGTATCCATTAAAGTAAAATATTTATTGTAACCAAGTATTGTAACAATTTATTATCAAACCTAACAACAACTAAAGACGTTCTACATCGAATCAATTCATATACATACTACTTATCTCCTACATAATTATTATTTTTATACATGAAAAGTGTATATATTGTGTTGGTTAAGGACGAAATTAAGTGTGATTTTAATTTCCATTAGAGTGAGTCCATTTTTATTACTAGTATTAACTTTGTTTTTCGCCGGCAAATATATATTTGTACTAGTACTAAATAAGTCTATATTTAAGTACTGACTTGTTGTTTTTTTTCAATGTCTAAGTACTGTTTTTGTTGTTTTTAACAACAACAAGTTAATTTTTAATACACTAATAAATTAGCGTAATTACATGGTTTATTTAGCGGCGAGTCACGTTTTGCTCGCACGAGTGGGTTTTCGTTTCTCGAGCAAATTATTCGTTTACACTATATAATAGTAGTAATTTTTAAACATAAACTTTTTTTTTCACTTGGGGCTATAAGTTGAGCATATATATACGATATTAAAATGTATGTATAAAATGCTCTCTAGCATGATCATAACTCTTCTGGTATCTCAATGATACGAAATGAACTTTTAGGAAGAACAAAAAAAAAAGAAAAAGAATTAGTAGTATTTGATAACAAGACAAAACTTTGAATGAAAAATCTGCTATATAGTACATTAATATTCTCCCATGATTCGAACAAAAACATTTTGTAAATCTCGATGTTGCTTATAGAAGAAGTACTTGTATTTATTGATCTAGATTTTCTTTTACCCGTTTGATGATTTTAATAGGGATACTGCATCTGCACTTTTTACATGCAGCTGTAATTTTTTTGAGCTGTCACAAAAAAAAAAAAAAAAGAGAAAAATGGTTACCATTACGAATTTAATATTTAAAATGAACTAATAAGTTTGATACTAGAAGATTAGAAGTGTGTTTACCATACTAATCAAAATGAAACGAAACTTTTAGGATAGATAAATCCTGCTCATATATGATCATACCCATTAATTTGAGGTCAATCATTTTTTTTTTAATAATATTGTATAAGAGGATCATACTACATGTAATACAACATTGCATTATATTATCTTCGATGTCTATAATTTTATTTAATATGTTAGATTATCAATTGTAGTGACATGTTACTGGCCTGTAAATAACTGTTAAATTAGCATATTTAACGGCCAACGAATCTGTTAAATTAGCAGATGAAAAGATTTTGCAAAATTAGCATAGTGAAGATCATAGGAAAATACCCAAGATATATCGCATTCGTATAAATCCAAAATATAGAATAATGTAATAATTTGTTTTTAATAGTAATAAGATAGGGTAAAATATATATATATATATATATATATGAAGAAAAAAATAAGAAAGTAGACCGAATCATTGCAAGAAAACAAGCGTGGTCGCTTTTATAATAATAAGAGGGTAAGCTCTCTCTCGCTTTTATCACATGCCCCCATTCCATTCCATTCCTCTCTCTCTGAAATTTGTGCACTGTTTCTTATTATTCTCAATTTTATACACTCTTTTTTACAAATGACATTGATCTTATAAACAAATGTTAGTAATTTGATCTATATATGATGGTGTGCAAAGTATAAGTTAAGTAGGTGAATATCATACTGACGCGCGCTCAATTTGTTTTTTTCAGTAGTTCTGCATTAACTACACATCAAAATCTCATTAACTATAGATCAAATGACAAAAATAAAGAAAACTAAAGCTAATCATGTTTGGTGTTATATATAGGCTCAGTTTTATTCAATGGACTACTGATTGTTACAAAAATTGACCAAAAAAATACTGTTGAACTCATCATTTTCCTAAGAGATTCATATGTGAAGCATAGAAGTAAATCCTTTAAGGCAAATCAATACAAACAAAGTCGACAGTCACAAACTAAAACCAATTATTCTTTTTTTATAAGATCATGTGGTCTCAAAAAACAGACATCTTTTGTTTGTTAATGCCTATAATATTCATGTTCTCATTCAAATGCATTGACTCAAAACAAAAATATAGAGTGTATATACAAACGACAATTCATTTTTATTTCAAGTCTAGTGTCTTTTTCCAAGTGAACGTTGTTTCTTTCTTTAGATTCTCCTCCTCATGAGTCTGAGTAATAAGCCTAAAACAAAAAATATTTACTACTTTTTCTTGTGCTTTTTATTTTGTTTTTCTTAAACTAAGAGGTTTAACCTCTTCATGACCTCATTGAGGTGCTTTCTGATGCTAATATTATGTGAGATACTAAATAATTAATCTCAAAGTTTTATAAATAAATAATCATGATGGTGAATTTATGATGCTATGCAATCATCATATTAAAACAAAATAGTTGAATTTAGGAGTCACTTGTTGCATCTTTTCATATACATATAGACATATTTATGATTTACGACCCTATCATCTCATAATGGGTTTGTCTTTTCAATAAATATAATTATATAAAACAAAAAAATAACATTGTTAGAAATAATGACAAAAGAGCATGCATGAGTGAGTCTCTAAGCTCTTATTATGTTATTGTCATAAATCTTTGAAAGTATTAAGAAAAATGAAAAGGACATTTCCTGACAAATCTTCTTCTATTCAGTCAAGAATCCCCACCTCAAAATTAATTAATCTCAAATGGATCTAGTGATTGGTAATTTACAAGAGTAACTAATATCAAAATCACTTTGGTAATATTTATTTTTGATATTTAGGTATAATTACATTTTAGAACAATGGTATCATGTGTTTCTTTCTTCATTACTATAAAATATCAAAAACATGGCTATAATTACACAAGTAATATAATGTGGGATTGTTAAGTAAAACGAGGCTATGCATTGTGTGTAAGTGGAAAATGCCTGAGGCACGCTTCCTTCTCTGTTTTCTACTCAAAATTACTTAAGAGATTCAGAGAGAGATAATTTCAAATTAATACTCTTGTTTTTTTGTTCTGCTCTCTTTGTCTCCTCATGATAACTACATTTAATATTCTTTACCAATACTTATTTATTGCATTTCATGAAGCTGAGCCCTATATTTTATTTATATGTACCTGAAAGAAAAAGAAAAAAAATAAAGCTGAGTGTATTATTAACTTTAAGCTAATAAAAGTAAAAACTTTTTTTCTTGTGTTAGCAGTAAATACGAAATACTTTATGAGTTTGTTGTTTGTTCTCTTTGGTCTGAAACTGATTAGACCTGGTCAAACCAAAAGCTCCTTTTTAATCAAAAAAATGTTAATGTTGCCTCCTGAGCCACGCCTTTTACCACCACCACTTAGCATAAAGACAGAGAGAAGAACCAACATATGGTTTCGTTTCCATCATATTTTTAGATTCCCATTGTTTTGTCATCATCGACCACAATCATTTTCAGTTTCCCTTTGTTTTCTCTGTTTTACCAGACATTTTCCAGGCAAGATTAATTTTTAAGCATTCTTATAATTACTATTTTATTTGTATTGTTTTGTTTCTTCTCGGAGGCGGCCGGATCAAACCATCCATTATTTTTTTTTTCCAAAAGAAAATTGTGATATAATATGCGTATTCTTTTAGCCCAAAAATCCCCAAAAGTAGAAATGATTAACGGCCCATAGAGTTAAAACCCGTCGAGCTCGAACCGTTCTGAGACTTTATTACACACAACCCAACACAACACAACCCAACACAACACAACATCACTATCAAGTTTTCTTTATGCGTCAAACCGGAACCAGTTTAGTTATCCTTGGGGGCGGAACTTGCAAGCAATCTTGAGGTCCTCCGGGGGTTTGTCGCCGGCGAATCCAGCGTCAACCCAAGCCGAGTAGCCTCCCCCCATGTTAGCCACATGCTCGTACCCCTATCACGACATACACATACGTCAATATATATATATTTGAATGAAATAGGATTAGGATATATATATATATATATATAATACTTAAAAATGGAATGTATGAATGTATAAACTCACGGCATTGAGAAGGTCAACACAAGCACGACTTCCTCTTCCTCCAGCGTTACAAGCCTTCACCGTATAAATCAATTACACATGAGAAAACGGTCTAACTAATATCTAAATCTAAGATATGAAAGTTTCTTCAATCGATGGATGATTTAACAACAGCAAGTAATTACTACTCAATTAATATTAGATACTAACCACGATCAAATGTTCATCTTTCTTGCAAACCGATGCCACTTGAGGAAGGAAATCAGGATTTATAACCCTACCTACGTACACACCAAATCACAGTTTTATTATTTATGATCAACTTTTTAAAAAAATGAAACTATATATTGCAAAAATTTGAGATTCACCTTCATCTGTTTTGAACATATAAGGAATGTTCAAGGCCTCCTCAACGTGACTCTTTGCGAATTCTTCATTTGTCCTACAATTACCAACAAATATAATCAATAAGATATATTAACAAGAAGAATTTAAACGAAATGATAAATTTTTTTATGTTTACCTTACATCGAGATATCGATGACCAGTACTAAGCAAACCTTTTGCTGTGTAAACATCAACGGTCTCAACATTTTCAACTCTGTAAAAATACTAATCAGACAATAGAAACCTAATACAATATACATACAGAATTGTTCATAAAAATCAATATACTCAAGATATAAATTTGTTTTTGTATTTTATCACTCACGTCTTTGTTTTTGTTTCCTCCATGAGAAAGCCTTCGGTTTGATCTTATTTCCTCTTTCGTCTTCTGCTATGATAAAGGTTCAAGAGAGAATATGTATACTTACAAACAGCATACATACAACTGTTCAACTTTATCATACTGTATATATTAACTTAATCAAGTTGACATTGTATAAAGCGTCGTAACATGTAAGTTGACCAACTATTATTTTATCACGTATTGATCGTGCAACTTGAAGCTAAAGACAGTCGATTTTTAAAAAATACTCAAATATTTAAATTAATAAATTTATTAGACTCATACAAAATTGTTAATAATTAGTTCATTACATAGTATTTGGTTGACCACAACACCAAAACTGTTAATGTCAAGAAGCACATCTCACGATTTATAGTTAATGTATAGAAGCATAAGAATCCAAGAACACATTTTGGCTCGCAAGGAGAAATGTCAACAACTAGCCGAACACATGAGAATAACTAACTACATAAAGTAGAACAATGGAAGCAAGGTACACGATCGGTTTCGACTATGCGTTGATCTTCGATCATTTATGGTACTTGTCCAGTGCAAATAACTCTTGAGACATACCTTCTCTCTGAAAAGATGAGAGTGGAAACACACTACCGAATGTCATAGAGGAGAGAAGTGGAAGAGACACACAAATCCAAATAAAAGAAGGCTCTACAAATCTCATGTTGGTTTAAAAAAGTTAAAGCCCATTTTGTACAACAACACATAGTTTTTAACAACATCAAACAAATTATCTTTTTTTCTTTGTTCTTGAATCAAATTCAGATATCAAGAGGCAGTTCGCCACTCCAGCTCGATTTGGATCTTTCCGTTCTTAGAATCGATAAGGTGAAACTTCTGATTCATCCTTTTGTTGTTCACCACGTCCACCACCGGAATATCCACGTACCCCAATGTTTCCTGCCGATCAACAACCATTTTTTAGATTATATCAATACACAACAATTGTTAATGTTACTGTGCGACTAAAACGAGTGTGTTACCTTGGGATGCAATAGACCTATCCTGGATGAGGTGCTCAGGACTTCCACATGCAGCTTCTCACGGATGGGAGGCTCCTCGAGCATGAAGGAGAACTCCTCATTCCACCTTGGGTCTCTGTTCTTCTTCACGTGCTTTGTTTTCCTCTCTTCGCCTTTGAAATAGATGCGCACATAAGGATTGGTATGGTGCTTTCCTTCAACATCCTCAGCCGAATGCACAATCACCACAAGCATTCCTCCAGCAGCCGGTGTGCCTTCAGGAGCTTTCTGCACAGATTGCGTTTCTTCAAAGCCTTTGGGCATTTCTTCCTCCGTGAAAGGCTTATACAAAAGTTCAACCTCCAGCTTCCCCCTATACTTCTCTGGCTGCCCATCTTCACCGCCATCCAGAGTCTTACGCAGTTCCAAGGTGAAGCCTTTATGTTCGTCAGGCACCATTTCTTTCAGAGCTAACACATTCATACCCATCTTATCGTGCTTCCCAACCTGCATTGCATAAACAAGAATTATACATATATCCTGCTCCATGCCACATGTCACCCACTGGATAGCTTGTTACCTGTTCCCAGTCGTACACATTGAACTCTAGGACCTGAGTCTGGGGATCTCTGACAGAGAATTTAAACTCCTCATTCCATTCAGGATTCAAATTCTTGTGCTTAACAGTGGTCTTCTTAGACGGAATCTTATCTTCAGATAGCTTGATTTTCACGTATGGATCTGCCCCACCCATCAGATCTTTTTTCCTCAGTCCAACAGCCTTCACAACTTTCACATGGACGATTCCAACAGGCCTTCTGAACGCTCTGCAGAATGAAAATTAAGATTCGGTCAGCAAAAATGAAGGTTTAAGGTATGGACTGATTGCTCAAAAGAAAAAGGTGGAATATGGCATACTTCGCAGGGTCAAGGATTGGAACTACAAGGGTCTTAGGCCAGAGATACATGTTCGCAACTTGATCCTTGATTTGCTCCTGAAAAATCAACGCAGCAGTGTAACTACAAATGAATATTTGATCCAGCAGAAAGGTAAGAGAATGAATACACACATATATATATACTGATCATACAGGATGTCACAGTTTCATCAGCACATTCTGTCTGATAAAATTGAAACGAATCCTTTTCATAAAGCTACAAGACTAAATAGAGTAAGTAGCTCCCTAAATTGATCAATTTCATACCGCTCCCTAAAAAATCAATTTCTAAGTCATACAAGCCAGGGAAAGAAAGATATCAACCTGAACAAATCTGTAGAGGCCAGGGATTGACATAAGATCAGCTCCACCAAGCTTCAGCCCAAAATCAACGTGTGGCTGACATAGTAGCAAGAGACAGTCAACAACAGAAAAACTCTACCAAAAAGATCTGACAAAGAGGCTGACTGGTACACAAAAAAATGTCCTTATAAAGAAAAAGATTGTATCACAGACCTTGTCCATAAGAGAGACATAGATGTTGGCAAAACACGGAAAACTTGGGACAAGTGGCTTGAGAGTGATACGAGGCTGAGCAAACACTTGCAGATCGACCACCTGAAAAAAAATTCTTGGTTATGAGGGAGAATCATGATTGCTAATGATAAGTAGGCTGCTTCTTGTTTTAGGTATGGTTTGCACTTATTACCTGAACTGTTGCCTTCAACCCAAATGCTTTGATGGCGACCAAGATATTTGGATTTGCGGCCCATTTCAAAAATGGTTCCATAATCAACTCTTTCTCGTCTGTGAGATAAACTTTCATCCCTGAGAAAGAAAATTAGAGTAAAAACAAAACTTGTAAGTCTTGGAACGATTCGTAATCATTTATAGCATGTGATCTTAGTTTCTGTCACCACCAACTCCCCTTCAGCTCTAAGTTCCAACATGGGAACAGGACACTCAAGGAGAGTAGGAGAAGAAGAAAGGATTAACACACCTTGAAATGTAGGGGGTAAAGAACCTAGAGTAAGAGTTTCAAATTCAACAGAGTCAATCTTGTACTTAGGTATCTGCTCCTCGATGATCGGCTTTGCTATATTCTTTGCAGTCTTACATATGGCCTATTGGAGAAAACAAAAATCCAAAAATATGAGAAAATGAAAGGTAAGAAACTGTAGTAGTATCAGAAGAAGATCAAAGTCCAGGTAAGTGTAACCTTGTCGAGATAAGGCCACATGTACTCGATAAATCTGTTTATCCAGTCAACCTAATTCATAAGAAGATAGGCAAAAACAAACATCAGAGACTGAAAAAAGGAACTCGTGATGTGAGGAAGAGTAGAGAGAAGATGACTCATACACGATCGAAATCAGGATTTTTGACCCAAAGAGGTATCTCAGGAAGCATCCGTTGCATATCTTTAGGGTCTTGGTCAGCTACGGAACGGATTTCAGGATCCTACAAGTGCAAAAGCAAAATTGAAGCCATCAACAAACTGACTTGACTTGTATCACCACCACCAGAACAACAAAAAATAGCTATTCTCCGGTGGAAAACCAACTTAGACTACACGTATACAACAAGTGTACCCTAACTAATCCATTTGTAGAGGGCAAACAAGTAAGTTGATTCCATTTGCAAATGTAAGCTTCTAAAAATGTGGAATCACAACAAAACACTCAAAATCAAATCGCAGAAACGAACCTTGACGTCGTTGGGGAGCAAGTAGACGAATAGAACGTAACCAATAACAAGTCCCAAGGAAATCCCAACTCCAAATCCACAGAACCCTAGTATCGTACTAAAAAAACCCATCGGGAGCGTTTCAGATCCAACAACAGCGGACTCAGGACACCCTAATATTTATCGTAAGCACAGATCAAGACGAAAACCCCCCTTTCGGGTCGGTTTCGAGAAAGAGGACGAAAGATACGGAGGAGGAGGAGGAGCAGAAGGATACGACGAAGACAGTTCTCCGCCGTCGGAACCGATCAGGAGGGGGAATTTGACTAATCGAAAGAGGTGAAAGAGCATTGACTGAGATCCATGGACGTGGTAATCGGAGAAGATAAACAGATGTCGTGAGAATCGTGTTTCTCCCAGCAGGCAAGTAAAGTGTGTGCGCTGCTCTGCTAAAAGACACGGCTTCCTTTTTTTTTAAATTTATTTATTATTATTCCTTTTTTAAAAAATTAATTACTATTATCATCAAATTATTATTATCTATCTATCTATCTCTCTTCGAATAATAAATAGTAATTCAATAACATCGCTTTGGGAAACCAATCTTTTTCAATTTTCATGATTTACGTTTTCTTTTAGGTATGTGATACTCTCATACTATAATGATTTAAAGAAAAATCCCATACCTATATTTCTACATTAAGCATGTTTTATAATTGTTTTTGATCCTATCGCAATCACTCATACTTTACAAATACTGTAGTATCAATCAATAATAATAATAATAATAATACGTCAATATTTTGGTTAATAATATGAAATTTATAATGAGCACTAAGCATCTTATATTGGGCCATCTCACTGAAGAGCCCAACTGATTATGACACGTGGCTAGCTATTATTGGATGTTAGTAGCAATCGTGGTTGGACCACGCAGAGTCTTGTATACATCTGATCTGAATTCGTTAGGAGACAAAAAATGCCGTGCCGACACAATCGTCACGCAAAATTAAATTAGTCGGTTTACCCAACGTGATTTTAAATTTTATTTTGCGAACCGGCCAAACCCTGAAACGACGCCGCTTTAGCGTTTCGGCGGGCAACGGAATCAGTCTCCCGCTCAGAGGAAGAGAGATGTAGTTTTTTTTTTTTTTTTTTGTGTGTGTGTCTGCTTCGCCGCGATTGGAATTCGAGGAAAAATAAAAAAAAAATAATGGGAAGCCACCACCAAGAGGATCTTGATCTGCTTCTTTCTCTTGACGACGATAGGGTTCTCGAAACTCCTCCGGGTTCTCCTTCTTCTGCTGCCGCTGCTGCCCCCGGTGACCTTCTTCTCTCTCTTCACATTTTTCTAGATTCCCCATTTTTAGGGTTTTGTTTCGCGAAGATTCCGATTTGTATATCTGATTCGATCAAATTAATTGCATAGTTAGAGAAACTTATGATTGGAATATTTTAATTATCTGGGTTTCCACCACATTCGCTTTAACCATGATTAAAGTTTGATGCTTGTTTTTTCTTCTTCTTCTAATTGTTGTTGTTGTACTTGAACGCAATGGCATGTTTGTGCAGGCTATCTCACGGATGATGAATCCCCAAAACGTAGGGGTCACTCTGACTTGTCTGACTTCAAAAGTGTTGTTCAAGATTGCATTGACTACCATCCTAAACCAAAAAACACTAAACCCAAAGTCTCTTCTAACAACTCCATTGCCAACGACATTGACAAGTTTTCTGGCTTGCGTATTAGGTCAATACTTAACCAATCTTGCGTATTAGGTCAATACTTAACCATTGTTGAATTAGCCAATCTATTTTGATATCTTGTAGGAATCAATTACTTAGCCCTGCTGAGATCAGTGATCACTTTTCAGATATTCGTTTCGTCAGGTTACCAACAATAAAGTAAGCTACACTTTCTCTAGATAGATGAGCACTACTAACTAACTTTTTGGATAGCAGAGGAGTTTTCACTGAAACAAGTTTCTTCTCTACAGGAACTTACTTATGGGTGACAAACTCTCTGGCTGCTGGGCGACAGTTGGAGTGCTAACAGAGAAAGGACAACCCAAAAAAAGCTCCATTGGTCAGCCTTATGGCATTTGGAAGATCGGTAGCTTAACTGATAACACTGTCTCCTTGTTCTTGTTCGGTGATGCTTTCAAAAACAATCAGACAGAAAAAGCAGGAACGGTTTTCGGTCTCTTTAATTGCTCTGTTCGCAAGGACAAAGTGGTAAGCATATAACATTAGCTTATGCATGTGAGTGGCTTTAACTAGATCTCCTTGATAAAAAAAAAAAAGAATTTGTGTTTGTGGGCAGGGATGTGAGTTCTCATTGAGTGTAAACTCAGCTAAACAAATGGTAAAACTGGGAGTTTCGGCTGATTATGGAGTCTGCACAGCCAAGCGGAAAGATGGAACAACTTGTACATCTGTTGTAAACAAGTAAGTTACTTTAGCCATGCATCATCTCACGGGTGTGTGTATTGTTTCTGAATGTTGTTGAGTTACAACTTTGAATTTGGTTTCAGACGCCAAGGAGCATTCTGCAAGATTCATAAACTGGTACATTTTGGTAATACCTTTGTCTTGTTTTCTGATGCGTCTATGCAATGAACCATGTTTTTCACTAACTACCAAATTTTTGCACAGAATGCATCGGACAAATTTGCTACAATGAGAACTGAGCTCAAAGGAGGGTATGTTACTTGTACCTAGTTGTTAATTCGTAGATTGGTCATACCACGAGTTGGAATATTTCACAATTCGTGGGAGTTTGTCTATTTCAGGAACATGAGAACAGCTTTCAGAGATCCAAAATCGCAAGGGATTTACACAGTTGAGCCACCAGCAGATAGAACCGGAAACAAAAAGGCCACTCACCCTGTCCGAGTATTAACAGTGGAAGGTCTCCGAAAGGCTCTAAGGTTGGAAACTCTCAACAAGTGTTTTACTTTTGACATAACGAACAGAATTCGATTTTCAGATTCTTAAAACCAACAAATGATTACGCAGTGGCGCGGATAAAGTGACCCCTAACGTACACTCACAAGGAATACGTTTCCTGAATGAGATGGCCAGTATGTTTCTTCCTTCTCATTTTGACACAATACAAATTAAAGCTTATAAGGTAAAATGTGACTGATCTTGGACTTACAGGACAAACAGCTTCAAAGAACGTAAACAAGAAATCTGAAGTGAGTACTTCTACAGAGAAGAGGTACCATCTTCCTGAGTTGTTATTTTTTTTTGAGTTGTGTTAATGTAAAAATGTTATCTCAAAGGAGATGTTCTGGAATTTCCTCTTCAGGAAAGGATCGACAAAAGAAACACAAGTAAAGGGTGAGCCTAAGAGAAAGAAAATCGAGCACAGGAGGGAAAAGCCTGAGATTTCGACCGGAAAAATGATGGTCCTAGATTTCTGCAGCTCTGACGAAGAATGACTCCTCAACAGACATACATTGTCAGAAAAGGTACTCAGGTCTTCAACTTTGGACCAAACTCTGCCTTTATATGAAACCATAGACTTTGACCTTGAACCGAACAATATCCCAGTTTTGTATTTAAGCCGAATGTAGAGCATCTCGTGTTGAGATAGATATTTGTGGTTCTCAAAATTAGTCTTGAAACCGGTAAAACAAATACCACTCATGCAAAAATATTCCATTTTACAAAATATATAGATTTTCACATTTGTTTAACGCATCGAGCAGTACCACGTATATGTTTATTGACATTGCTGAGGACCTTATAACTCAATATTGGCATTCTTGTTGGAACTATGTCTCAGAAAATGGCTGGAACTGCAACTGTTTTATCCTCTAATCATCTGAATAGTAGTGTTATTGGAACTGCATTCCTTGCAGGCATAACTAAACTGGACTTTACCAAAAAAATAAACTCTCCCATTAAAAAAATTACAGACACTTGTTTGGTAAGATTTATTTAATTGAGATACATGCCTAGCTATATCAAACTACCTATGGTTATAAGTAAAATTAAAGTAATTGGAGGAAGAGATAAGCAATGAACAAAACAAACCAGTAACAAAACAAGGGTTATCCAAGTAGAATCTAGTTATCAAATCAACAAAAAAAAAACTGCAAGAAAGGGTAGAAACAATTAATTAATTACGATTGAGATACGTGAGAGGGAGGGAGGCGAGATAGTCGAAGTTGTCCTCCTCCCATTGCTGGATCCCTTCCTCCACCAACTCCACCGTTACACGTGAGAGCTCTTCTGCAGCAATCTCAGCCTCCACTGCCATTCTCTGCACTTGCTCCCTCAGCTCGGCAAATCCTTCAACGTCATCTCCTCTTATCACCCTTCTGTTTGTTTGGTCGATAAGGTAAGTCTCGTGGGCCTTGGCTGCTTTGATAGTTTCTTCGATGGCAAGGTAGGTCTCACGGACTTGGTCGCCCATAGATTTGATACCTTTGTTAAGATCTTGTCGTGAAGCTTTGACATTCTCGTCGACTTTAGACCTCATCTCATCTCGGAGCTCTTGCCATACCTCGTCAACACTGAGGCGCATGTTTTCTCTCAGAGTTCCAAGTTGTGCGCATATCATACCATCCAATTTCGTCATGGTCTTCTTCCCATCTTTGCTCAACTCATCAAGAAACTCTCCCCACTCTTTTCTTTGAGTTTCAAGACTTGAATGGATCATATTCTCCATATATGTCATCATCTTCTTCCCATCTTCCACTAACTCATTCATCTTCTCCACTTGATTGCTCACGTCACCTTCATTTCAAAATTAAACAGAGACGGCGGGCGTATCTTAGTTTAAAGAAACATATAATTATAGAGACAATAGCTAGATCGGTTTAAATAATTACCGGGAGTCTTATGATCATTCTTAGATTGAGGTGAAGTAGGTGGTACGGTTTGATGAGATGTAAGGAGATACTCGACGGTGTAAATGGAGTGGATCACGAAGGAGAGGACAATGGTGAGACGCCAAAGGAAGGTGAGGTCAAAGCCTCCAGCCAATAGTTTATAATACTGAAAGGTTAAGTAAAACGTAGAGCGGTCCAATATAAACAGCCAGATTCCTCCAATACCCTAATCAAACAGATCAACACGTCAAGTTAGGCTCTTGTGTTTCCCCATACAGTTAAGAACTGAGAAGAGATTTATTATATATATACTTACAGATGATCCAACTGAATAGAGATTACGGCAAAGGAAGAAGAAGGGTATTCCATAAAGAGTAGTAAAGAGAATGATTGGGATGGTAAGATCTAAGAGGTATGTTGGGAAGATGATAAGTAGAAAGAGAAACAAGCGCTCTATCCAAAACAATACATATGGTTCTACTCTCATCTCTATTTCTTCTCGTTTAACATTATTTATTTTCATCAGATCGTCTTCAAAAATACTTTGTTCTTGCTATGTTTGTGTTGTGGGATTTTATCATATCATATTTATTTTCATCAGATCGTCTTCAAATACAAGAAAGAATTCAAGCTGGAACTAAATTTTCTAAGAACCCCACCTATTTCTTTAAAATCCTATAAACTTGGGATTTTATTAGGATTTAGGTTTTTTTTTGGATAATTATTATATACAAAAGAAAATATCCAAAACAAACCAGTTATTATTTTTGCGGGTATCAAGATGAAGAAAAGAATATTCGAAGTAACTGGTTGGTCACAAGATGCCTTGAAGAAGGGGTTTCCCCTGAAACTAGTCGACCATGGAGCTCAGAAATGTGAAGCTTTTTTGAGTAGAAGAGCTCGCCTCTTCTCATATCAATATATCCCCTAGATTCTCCTCCAGGACAGGCTTGAGCCAATCTGCTTTGATTTTCAGGGACTCTTCTTAACAGTAATGGCTACCATTTCCACCAGGCTGAGAATGCTTAATTTAGAGTTCAAAAAACCACCGAGGTCGAGGTAGTAGTAGGATGTTGTGTGTGTGGCAAGTGATTTCAGTTTGGAAGCGGACGCAATGTCACCGTGATGCTGGAGGTGGAGGATGTGCTGCAGAGTTTGGTCGAGACACCATCTCTAATCTTTTAGATGAGGATCATATCTAAACCTCGGATGCTTCATTTAAGCAACTTAATATATTTTATCTTTAAATGAACTCAACAAAATGGAAATAAAATAGGAAAAAGGAAAGTTTGTAACGTTTAATCCTGGCCGCTGAAATATTAGATGAGGATCATAATCTAAACCGTCAATTGATATTATAGCTCATCTATAAATAATAATGCGACCCCTCTCGTCTGGAAACCTAGAAATCAATTTTTGGTGACTTGAAGGGATGGTTCACAAATTTCCAAGGGGATTGTCTCCGTTCTACGTCAGAATATATCAGGTTGTTGATGATCCTACAACAGATTCAATCATCTCGTGGAGCAAAAGCTACGACAGTTTCATCGTCTGGAACGTGAGAGAGTTTCGCAGAAAGATTATGCCGACATGTGTTGAATTTGGTAGAAGCTTCTCATGGTTTCTCTCCAAGCTTCGTTCTTATGGCTTTAACAGAGTTACAGGGCCTGGTCAGTTGGAGTTTGGACACGAGTATTTTGTCGCAGATCAACCGGGGCTTTTGAAGTATATGATGAACGAAGCTTTGACCGCTAAACGTAATGCAAAGATCGCTAAAGCCAAAGCCAGGAGAGATCGAGTTCAAGTTGAGGGTCTCTTGAAACACTTGCAAATTTAATCATCGTAATAACTTCTTGTATAAGTTTACTTTAGTAGTAATGAATAAATCATGCTTTGTATTATATATAACCGCTTTTTCTTTAATGTTTTGATCTATTATGTATATTCGGATCTCCTGGGGCATGTATGTAAGCCCTTTATCTTTTGTATGCTAGTCTTTGATCTTACTCTCTTCTTTTTATTAGTCTTCCACATACAGAAACGTAAGACTCCAGATAGAACGGAGACTGACTTGGTCAATTTCGGCAACCTTTCTCTGTCTCTCTAATATGAAGGCCTTTAAAAGAAAAAAACAAATGGGCCAAAATAGGCCCAAGATGGGTTTTTAATGAAAGAAGAAGAGATAAACCCTAAGTTTCTTCTCTCTGTCATGTTTGGTCTCTGGTGTCGGCTTCGTTTCTGGAAGGAAAAATCTCCGATTAACACGATGGCGACGCGGCTCAAGGAGATAGTGAAGAAGTACGGAAAAGTGGCGCTAGGAGTTCATTTCTCGGTGTCGGGAGTCTCAATTAGTGGGTTTTACATAGCGATCAAGAACAACGTCGATGTCGAATCGCTCTTGGACAAGTACCAAATCCCTTGGTTCTCTTCCTCCTCCAACAAGGAAAACCCTAACCACCCTAGCCTCGATTTGAACCCGGAAGAGCAAGGCTTGGTGGTCACGCCCGACAACAAGACCAGACAGCTTGCCAAATCTGCTGGTGGAGCTCTAGCGCTGGCGGTTTTGTGCAATAAGGCTCTGTTTCCGATCAGAGTCCCGATCACCATGGCGTTGACTCCTCCAATCGCTAGATTCCTCAGGCAGAGAAAGATCCTCAAATCCGGCCAATGACTCTTCTCTCTCTCTCTCTATTACATTTTGGGGTCTATCTGTCTTTTCACCACCTGTATCGGTTCCATGCCTTTTCTTTTTTTTTTGTTTGTTGAAAAATTTCGAATGTAATGATGCTTCTGCTGATAGAGGAAGAGAATGAGAAAATTGTGGTAGAGGAGGTTATAGTATTGTTTGATCATCTCTTTTGCTTATTATTAATAAGGTTTGAATCCAGAATTGCCAATATTCAAGTGGGCTTTTTTTACATCATACCATGCTTCTTCTTCTTCACACTAGAATATAACAAAAATGAAAGCAACTTCTCATAGATAGATTGAACTCCTTGACGATGATAAAACAAAAAAAAGAAGTATACTTGTTTGATAAATTGGGAAATTTAGTGGGTGTCCTTATAAAGAAAATAAGGAATTCGGGGATCAGTTTGGAAAAATTTTCATCAGAAAGCCCAATAGTTATGGATAATAAAGCCCGGCCCATAAAACATGACTCTCTTCTTGACTGTTTTCGGAATCTCAAGTGATCGAATCGATCGATCGTCGGAACTTTTTTGTCGCAGTTTCGAGATTCGGAGGAGAGATCTGCAAAGGAGAGAAGATGATTGTTTGCGTCGCCGTCGTCGGCCACCAGGTGACTTTTACATTCTGATTTCTGATTTTTTTTGTTCATGTGGATCTTCCTGTGTCTGTCTGACTTGTGGATCCAAAAACAACAGAACAATCCGCTTTACATACAGAGCTTCACGGATGCTGACGATGCCCTCAAGCTCCACCACATCGTTCATTGCTCCCTCGATGTCATCGAAGAGCGAGGTCCTTTTCTCCAATCCTATCTTTATTTTTCCAAATTCTGGAGGCTTTCGGAGTTTTTGCCCCTTTTGTTTTTGCTCTGCATTTGTTCATCTTACAGATCACACAACTTGGTTCTGTTGTTTCTTCAGTGAATAATCCGAAAAAGTCTGGTACGACTCTGAACGAGGCTTTTCTTGGCCTGCTCTATCCTACTGTGAACTACAAAGTGTATGCACGAGACATTCCCACTGTCTCTATGATGAATTTGTCTTGTTTAGAATAACTCCTTTTAACGGGTTCTTCTTCTCCTGCAGCTATGGTTACTTGACTAATACCAAAGTTAAGTTTATTTTGGTCACTACTGATTTGGATGTTAGAGACACCGATGTGAGAAGTGTAAGTATCCCTCCTCATCTGCTCCATAATTTTGCATTTAAACCAAGGTCTTTCCCATCACATTGCATGCCTTCACTTACTAGTTCCTTAGCTAAGCCAAAAACTCCGATAGTAACAGTTTGTTATTCTACTTTTGTTTGTTAGTTCTTTCTTAGCAACCAATCTATGAACAAGTGTTTCATTCTGTGTTTTTTTTTTGTTCTCTCAGTTCTTCAGGAAGTTTCATGCTGCCTACGTGGATGCAGTCTCGAACCCCTTCCATGTCCCTGGCAAAAAGATAACCTCAAGAACCTTTGCACAAACTGTAAGCAACATCGTTGGATCGTACGGTTTGAACTGACCCTCTCATTAGTTGCTTTTTGTACCTCAAACCTGTGTTTTATGGAACATTCAGGAAATATCATCTCTTTATCATCATATGTTGTTAATATCAACACTGAAATTGCTGTAAGATGCCTTGTTGGTTCACATGTTAGTATTGTTACCTTGCTGAGCTGATGTACTTTGCCGAATAATTATGTAGTTTCCAACGCCAATCAGTTCACCACGTTTTCTTATCATCAACTATAATGATACCACATATGGTGCAAAAATTCAACAACTTGCTTGATGATGCTCAAGTGTCCGGATACATACAGTGCTGCTGGTTTTATTTATTTGTTGGAAAACAACCTTAATTTTCGTATCTCTCTATTTAAAACGCACAAGGCAGATGACAATTGTGTAGCCCAATCGCTTTACTCGGTTTGACTTCTCGGGTGTTGGTTTATGTGGGTTTGGTGAGAGAGTAAGAGGACATAAGAAGAGAATGTATTATATACACAACTTGGATGTTAAATGGAATTCAGGGAATTGCAAAGCGGCTGGTGAAAACTGTGCTACAAGAAGCAGCAAAAGAAGCGAGAGATGAGATGCTCTGATCTGAAGTAGATTGACCAAGGGGTCTACTGCCACTTCCAAGAGCCGAGTTAGAGGGCCTTGCATCATGCCAACAGAAACTACCCTTGGCTCCTGAGTCAATTATCCCGAGTCCATATTCATTCTAAAATCCGTAACTAGTCTATATGCTAGTTTTGTTTGTTAACTGTGTTAGTAGGCGTCAACTGGAAAAATAATGATGACAAGCGTAATTATTCTTGTTTTTTGTCGACGCCCTTTGACCTTTGATTTGGTTTACGCAACAGAAACTTGAAAAATCCAAGGAATCGAATATGAGCATGAAGAGTGATTGATGTCTAGGAGTTGTTTACTTTGAGTGTTCTGTACAAAATGAATATAAACAGAGAGTACATATACCAGGCGTGACAAGGTTGAGCCAATTTTGCAGAAGGCCAATGTACAAAGTTCTACCTTAAGCATAGAGAGACCAAGAACTGAGAGAAGACTATGAATTCACTCACCACTGCAGCTGGAGAATGGAGACCAAGGAACGGGACCACATCAACGTGGAGCCAGGTCTCTACGGCTGATCCCACCACTGCACCAGCCACTAATCCTCCTGCTGTTAACGCAGCTGCTTTTCCTGTACAACCAACACAGATAACAACAACATCAGAGGTGCTCTCTCGCTTATGGTGAAGAAGATTGGAAGTTTATCAATCATTACCTAGCTTGACCTTCTTTTTGGTCATGAAGTATAGGGAAGCTCCAAAGCTACTGGCCAGAATAAGTCCGGGAACATCGGCACCGGCATAAGGCATCCCAGAAGACTCCAAGGAACTACCGTTAACGTAAGTCAAAACCATCATGGCTCCATAGACTCCAGCTTGTATACCAAGATCGCTAGTGGATGATGGCAAATCAACAGAGACAGGGGGATTCTTAATCCACTGAGACACGGTGGTACCTGTTGTTCCCAGAGGGTTACTACTAGTAGATTTAACATCAGCGTAGCGTATGTTGTTGCTCACAACTTTTCCTGCTCGGCGTTGGTTAAGGCTCTGCATCAGCAACATATCATATGCAGCCTCAGCCTGAGAAACAAAAATTAGATTCGAATTAGCGAATTGGTTTGAAACAAAAAGCTGAAATTGAGAAAATTCTTCAACAAATTGGATTCGATTTGAAAAGAGTGTCACCTGGGAGATGGCGTTGGGGTCATCCTTACGAGAAGCAAGGATCGATTTCTTGGCGCGAAGTATTTCGTCGAAGGAAGCTCCTTCAGAGACACCGAGAACCTTAAGAGCCGTCTCTACAGACATATCGAACGGAGGAGGAGAATCGTCGGCGCGAGAACTAGCTCTAGGAGCAGCGCATCGCCGCCGTGGAGCAGGTAGGAGAATCGCGGTGGAGCGCCACAGCTGAGTCTTACCGGAAGGAAATTGGAGTTTGGTAGGGAGATATAGCGGATGGAGAAGAGGAACATCGGAGGAGACTGAGTTAAGGCGGTTGGGTCGGGCGGCGGAGAGAGCTGCGGTTGCCATTTCTTTCTTCTTCTCTATCGAAGAAAAGAAAAAGAAAAAAACAAACTTGAGAGGTAAATAAACACACTAGTACTATCCGATTTGAGGGATTTAATTATGATCTTTCTGTTTACACCGTTTGATTGAGTCTAAGTTTGTACGGCTCGTACTATAGCCGTCAGATTGGAACGGCGGACGGTAGATAGATAGACCTTTTACTAACGATTTTTTTTTTCTTTTTTCTTTTTTGAACAAACCTTTACTAACGATTATCTTTTGCGTCAAACACATAATTTGGCTCCTTTACACAAATAGAAGCGTGGAAGCAAAAGAATTCATCAATTTTTTTTGTACTTACCTAATTATTTCATGCTTGGTTTTGAATCTTTGATATTTATGTCTGTATAACAACTTTTTTTTTTTTTTTTGCATGTAATTTATTTGTGGTCCATGTCTTTCTTGTTTCTATTATTGCTTGTGAGAGAAATATAATGTTAATTCATACTATATGAGTAATATAGAAAAATGAAATATTTGGGTTCATCTCCTCTTTTTACAACTAATAAAAGGGGAAAAAAATATATAAAAAATTTAGTATTATGTTTCTCCCTCTATTTTTAATTAGAGTTTGCATTTGGCAATTAAACGAAAGTTTATGTCGGTTTGGGTTGACAAAAGAGAATTAGAGTTTAGATTTACAATTTAAAAAATTACATATTGGTTTAGATTGACAAATGAAAATTAGTGTTTAAATTTTACAATTAAATGGAGTTATATATTGGTTTTGGTTTAGATTTTATAAGTAAACAAGATTATGTGTGGGTTTAGATTTATTTAAGTTAATCTTTTCTATTTTTTGTTAATGATTTTTAAAATAACTATTAATATTTATTTTATTTTATATAATATGACATTATTTGATTGGTTTAAATAAGAGAGGTGGATGAAGGGGTGAACTCAAGTATGGTTTCCATATAAGAAAATTCTGCATACAATTAAGAAAAATGAATGCTAACATATTTTAGGGTATAAAAACAATAATACAAAATATGGTGTATGATGTCTATGTTTGTGGCCATGGCATTACCCACACATCTCTTTACAATACACCCACAAGTTCAAAAACCATAGCGAAACAAAAGAAGCAAGATTGTGAGGCAGTAAAGATGGGGTGGGCTGAAGCCAATATAAATAATACAAGGTCCCTTGCGCGGCGAAGAGACTGTGATTCCAGCTGATTTCGTAAAGTTAAGTTAATCATAAGGAGCTAAGGGCATTTTATAGGGGAACATTTTGGGTGTTCTTAAAGTAAAAATATTATGGAAAATAATGTAAGATCATTAGTTAAGATCTTTTTGTTAAGAAGTTAGTTATTGGGAGAACATGTTTAAGATCATAAGATTTAATAATATAATATATTTAAATATATTATAATTATAAAATTTTATAAAATAACATTTAAATTGCAAACTTATAAAATTTTTACTAAAATTCAAAATACAAAACCAAATTTTTATGAAACAAAAAAATATTGTAAATAAAATTAAAAAAAAACCAAACAAACATACTACTTAATTAATTAAACACATAAATATTTTATTTAATTAAACCATAAACATATTACTTAATTAATTAAACACACAAACATTTTATTTTTTTTTCTTTGCAAAAAATCTCGACCATAAACCACAACCAATAAGAACTGAGCTTAAATCAGTTCTCATTCAAGATCAAAAAAATTATTCTTAGGCTACTATTCATTATTTTTCTAATTTTTTTGGGCTTAGAACACTCTTGGTGTTCTTCCAATAAAGATGGCCTAATGGAACCACCGAACCACAACCCAATGAAAATATAGTAAAGAAAGCCATCAAAAACATATCAAATTGCATCAAGATTTAAAATTTTCATTAAAACATTGCTTCAATTTTTTTTTTCCGGACGTTGAAAAACTCAGCTTTTTTGGTTGAACAAAAAATACTCCATTTAAATATTTTTTTTAATTTTAAAAAACCTTATATTTAAATATTCTTGTCAAAATAAAATAAACACAATAATAAAATTTATTGGATCGGAGAAGTGATTGATAGAGATAGATATTATATAAGTCGACGAAAGATCTCAGAAACGGCTCACTTGCCATTGGATCATCATACAAATACAATACATACATACACCACAGGTAAAAAATCTTCCAAATGAATCGATCTGTGTCTGCAATTCCCATTGGATGGGGAAACTAATAAGTACATATATTCTCATGATCGATTATTATTTGATTGGTGAAGATCAGAGAAAAATGGGTGCCGCTGAAATGGAGGAAGAAGGTGCCCTGGAGATCGGAATGGGTAAAGTAACTAATTAATAAGTAGTGTTTAAGTGTGGTGGCGATTTTTTTTTGGAATTAAATTGTTGCTTTTGCAGAGTATAGAACTGTCTCTGGTGTTGCTGGACCTCTTGTTATCCTTGAGAAAGTTAAGGTACCTTTTTTCTTTTTCTCTCTATTTTGAGAGATGACAGATACATTTTTTTTTCTTTTTCCAAATACGTTACGTTTTTTTTTTTTTTTTTTGTTGTTGTTGGATGGCGCCAGGGACCTAAATACCAAGAAATTGTTAACATTCGTCTTGGGGATGGAACTACTCGACGTGGTCAAGTTCTTGAAGTTGATGGCGAGAAAGCTGTCGTTCAGGTCTTTGAGGGAACATCTGGAATTGACAATAAGTACACCACCGTGCAATTTACAGGGGAGGTATGTTATGTTACTCTCTTGTTGCTACATAGTGTAATGAATGTTATATCGTTCCGAGTGTCACTTTTGTTTGTCGATCTCTTTTTCCATAGGTTTTAAAAACACCCGTCTCTTTGGATATGCTTGGACGCATCTTTAATGGTTCAGGGAAGCCCATTGACAATGGTCCACCTATCTTGCCTGAAGCTTACTTGGATATTTCTGGAAGTTCTATCAATCCTAGCGAGAGAACCTATCCTGAAGAGATGATTCAGACTGGGATATCTACCATTGATGTCATGAACTCCATTGCTAGAGGTCAGAAAATTCCCCTCTTTTCTGCCGCTGGTCTCCCTCACAATGAAATCGCTGCTCAGATCTGTCGTCAGGCTGGTTTGGTTAAGCGTTTAGAGAAGTCTGATAACCTCCTTGAGGTATATTGCTTTAACCCCGCAGCTGCAATATGACTATGCTGCCTTGACGGTTATAACATTGTTGCCTCTGCTGTAATTTTTTGAAGCTGTAGGTTGTGTAACGCTATTGACGTTAACGTATCAACTTTGTTTGTGAATTTTCCAAGGACCAGGAAGATGATAACTTTGCCATTGTGTTTGCGGCCATGGGTGTGAACATGGAGACTGCACAATTTTTTAAACGTGATTTTGAGGAGAATGGTTCCATGGAAAGAGTGACACTTTTCCTTAACTTGGCAAGTATCTCTCAATCAAGGTTTATATATATATATATATGCCTTGAAATATACTATCTATAACGTTTGTTTGACTTCATGTTTTATCTACAGGCAAACGACCCCACTATTGAACGTATCATCACTCCTCGTATTGCTCTCACTACAGCTGAATATCTGGCATATGAATGTGGGAAGCATGTCCTTGTTATTCTCACAGACATGAGTTCGTATGCTGATGCCCTTCGTGAGGTGACAACCGATATAGATATCCTCTTAAGAGTCTTAGTGATACAAAGGCCTAATGTAGTTGATAACTGCACTAGGTTTCTGCTGCTCGTGAAGAAGTACCCGGTAGGCGTGGGTACCCAGGTTACATGTACACTGACTTGGCCACCATATACGAGAGAGCTGGACGAATTGAGGGTAGAAAAGGTTCCATCACTCAGATTCCAATTCTAACCATGCCAAACGATGGTAATTTATTTCTTCCTAGTACAGTAGTTCTAACCCATGCCAAACGAATTTAGGGGTATTTGTACTAGTCTTTTGATGTTCCAGAATTACAAATATTCTTACTTGTTCGTCGATCAGATATCACACATCCCACACCAGATCTAACAGGATACATCACAGAAGGACAAATTTACATTGACAGGCAACTTCACAATAGACAGGTAAAAATGTATGTTGCGGACGATAAAAAATTTCTTCAAGAGAGTTGTGGGCTAAATACAGCTGGTGTTTGTGTTGTGTTCCACAGATATACCCACCGATCAATGTTCTTCCTTCTCTATCTCGGCTCATGAAGGTAATGGAAAGTCTTGTAGATCGGATTGGAAAAAGATATATCGATTTGGTTGATCAGTCTGGTGTGTTGTGCAGAGTGCCATTGGTGAGGGGATGACTCGCAGGGACCACTCTGATGTTTCTAATCAGTTGTATGCAAACTATGCAATTGGAAAGGACGTACAGGCAATGAAAGCCGTGGTTGGAGAAGAAGCACTCTCGTCCGAGGATCTGGTTTCTCTCTCTCTCTATATATATATATCTAATATCTCTTACTAATGCCATATATATTATAATGAATGAACTCAGCGTTTCTTCGTCACTCGCACTAAAAAAAATAAAAATTAATTTGGTGTGCATGCAACAGCTTTATCTGGAGTTCTTGGACAAATTTGAAAGGAAGTTTGTGGCACAAGGAGCCTATGATACACGTAACATCTTCCAGTCGCTGGACCTGGCCTGGACACTCCTCAGGATCTTCCCCCGTGAGTTGCTTCACCGCATACCGGCAAAAACTCTCGACCAGTTCTACAGCCGAGACACCACCAACTGATCATCATCCCATGCTCTTCTCCAAATTGCATCTCTTTTTGTTTTGCTCCTTTGCGCTTTGGTTTGCACCTCTCTGTCCTCTCCCAATAAAAAAGGTGACTGACCCAATCGCCGGCTATTCTTTTTTGAACATTCTTGTATCATTTTTTTTTTATCATATTTTCATAATAAAAATAAAATAAAAAACGTTGGATACTTGAGCTGTTACCCTGGCCTCGGTCATTCATGTGCCTTTATGGATGCTCCTTATGATGATGAATTAAATTACCAGTTTCACTTTCAAGTTTCAACTGACTTTTTGATTAAATTTTTCATTGACTCTGTCAACACGATTTTTGTGTAATAGGTTTTCTCCTCATATTTTTAAAATGATGTATTGGGTTTAGAGCTTGATTATACCACTCCGAACCTCTCAAAATCGGTAAATTTCAGAAGGTTATTACCGTAAGTGTTTACGGTTTTGAATTATAGCGGGTGGTCCATCAATAAAATAAATATACTCCCTCCGTTTCAAAATATAGGATATTTTAGTAGAAACACACATATTAAGAAAAAGTTACTTTTAAAAAATTTAACCAATCATGTCCAAAACTGCATAACATAAAATATAAAATTAATCTAAAAGTTGTATTGAAAGTTGGAAACATCCTATATATTACGAAAACAAAAATAATCCTCTAAACATCCTATATTATGAAATAGTACTTAAATCCTAGTTTATCCACATATATAGGATATTAAGACATTATTGACTGCTTATATAGACAGTCATGCGCTGGAGCACGATCATGATAGCTGTTCTTTCTCTAAAAACTAAAATTAGAAAGTATGGCACCAACATATAATAATAACCCTGAAGAAGACGAAGTTGACACAAACCCAAGTTTTCTAATGAGAAAATTGTCAGCAATATTTTCGCCACAGCTAGTCTTCATCACGTTCTGGCTTGTCCAAAACTATGGCGAACCCGGGTGAAAGTCTGGGAAAATCAGTGATGTTTAAGTACACATCTCTCTGGGATATACCTCTGCCTCCAGCCTCACCTGTGAAATCACCAGCAATGTACCGTCGTGGGAGCTGCTCAGAGATACCGATAAGGAACCCACTGGTGAAGCAAGCGGCTTTGGCTTACCTGCAGCCTACGTCAGGGAGGCCACCGAGGACAGTGGTGGATCAAGGTCTTGGTAAATTCAAATAGGTTTGCTGCAGGGGGCAATGCGGGTGTCTCGAAGTGGCTCCACGGTACTAGTACAGAGGAAGAAGATGATAGTGATCTATTGATGAGAAAAACTACGATACGTGAGGGATGGTAGTTTTGGAAATGGTTTTTGGACATACATATCATGGGTTGTTATATTCTCTGCTCGTGTTAGTTAAATCACCAGAAAAGAGAGTGCTTACCTTTCTTAGTTTACTGGAGAGGTGCACTCAAATACTCCTAGGATCATATACTCCCGATTTCCTTGGGTCACTGCAAATTGCAATTTGAGTGAGATAAGTTACACTCAAAAAGATTTGTAGCCACCTATGTATTCATAGGCGGCCAATAAATAATTAACTGAATTCTATTGTGATCTACGTTTAGGAGGCACATATTTCACTTTCAGAATACTGTTGAAATAATTAAGAGTCTCATAGGATAGTTATATCTGCATATCAACTTACTGTATTAGCATAAGTGGTATTATGCAAACTGGTGTAGCGTGCAACCAACAGAGGGGTTCAGGGATTTTCATCAGAACCAGGGCATCCACCAGATGTACATCTTCCCAAGATTCTCAAGTGAGACTGCATCAGCAATCAACCGGTGAGCCTGACCTTCTACCGGTAGTGGAACACCAACAACCACGCCCTGCAACCGGGCTTCAATGCTGCTTATGGCCCGCTATAATTGCCAAATCATGTGGTTGTCTCAAGCAATTAGAAAGAAAAAAAAAGGGCAAAAGAATTGACACGAAAGAGAATCATTAGATGATTATGCAAACCTGAGCATGTGGGTTCTGAACTTCTACTCCGCTTGATTTGTGTGTTTTTGTCCACTCCACAAGAGGATCATGGATGAATGTCTCCAGTATGCTCATCAATGTCTCCCTATGTGTCCTCAACACTGTGAGAGTGATTTCACATACCCTCAAGAAGATGCCCTCATATCCAGTGATGCCCAAACCATCGATCATGTTCTGTGGTTTGGAAAATAACAGTTCATTATTATGACAAACAAAAACAAAATACCAACAGAATACACACAAAACAATTTTGCAGTTTCTTGCCTGGGTCAATCTGAATGGCACCAACTCAGGTTTCTCCAGTTGTAAGCCTTTGTCAAATAAGCAACTGAAGTCTACATGAACACAATCACCTGAAGTAGAGTCAAAGAGGATATTTTCTCCATGACGGTCACCAAGTCCAACAATGTGCCCAACCATGGACCAAACTGCTGTGGTGTGAGCATAAGCTACACGTGACCTAAACCAAGCAGCTGGTTCAGAAAACGTCGTCAAGAACCATTTATGGAAAACCGGAGGGAACATAGGGAGGATCTTGGTCTTCAGCATTTCATACTCCTTTTTAACAGCACATTGATCATATATTCTTTTAATTTGCGGATTTGTTTTCTGCCGATCAAACTTTCCACAAGAAATGTATAAATCTTGTAAAATATGGCGGAGTCCACGTGTATGTGGAACCCACTCCACCAGACCACAGTCTTCAGTCAGAGGAGCTACTGCAAAGGTGCGGATATATAGCTTCCTTCGCCTGCTTTCGGGATATTTGGATAGTAAGCGGTTTATCATCGCAGTAAATTCCATCATCCGAGCATCTTTCCTGAGATCATCCTTGGGCTTGCAGAGGAATGGATACTCAATACCATCATTTCCCAGCAGAATGATCTGAATACCAAATATAATATATTGGTAAGGCATATTTTGTAGGATTGATCCTCAAAGATAAAATGATTTTATGCTATGGTAGAATGCCCATACTGGGAGATATATAAAAGAAGCTATAAGCAGAACGCAGTGCAGAGAATCGTATACTATGATGACGCTTTCAATCCGTGAAAAAAGGAAAAGCATACCTTCTTTGGGCGCTGAAGGGATGAAAGTATCTCAGCTTCATCAGCTATACCAGAAATAGTTGGTAGATCTGAATCAGAAAATACACTGGCAGAGTGTCGTTCATTGCTGTTCATATCGAATGCTGGTAGGCTAATGGTAAGAGATTGTTGAATTGGCATGATGATATCCAGCGGCATCATTCTTTTCAAGGCACTGAATTCAGTCGCTATATTGATAACCTTGGATCTTGGTTGTCCTCCATGGAAGCACAGTTTAATGAAATGATCAGTCAAACTAGCAAACTGAATGAACAAATTGTGGCCTCTGTCACCTTGGTTAAAACCTTTTCGTGCACCTTGTATGATTTCTGCAGCTGCTTCCCTCCTAGCAGGAACAGTAGATTTTGAAACAGCCGCCATAATCCAGAGCCCTTGCTGAGGAAATTGATGTAGAACAGAGGTGATGATATTTTTAACCATTAGTACTGTATCCCCATTCTGGTGACAAATTCTAGAAACCAACTGAGGCAACACAGTTAACCACTGATAGGTTGGCAGATCCTTTAAGCAGCCTCTCATTAAACTCATTATCTGCGAAAATAATAAAACATATTATATATGCAATAAGAAGTATTAAATAGTGAACAGCCATGAGAAAGAGTCCACAATCACCACCTTCATATGAGTACTTTTCAATTCTTTATTTCCCGCTGAGCCACTTGTTTTATAGATAGTACCAAAGTCAAACCATAGTGTTAACAACCTCGGAAGTGCTTGAAAGAGATTCTTGTGCCCACTGTGAAGTGCCTTGGCATAGAAGTACATTCCCTTAAATAGGTAATCCCACCCTGCTTTCTCAGTGCTTAAGTTCGACGAGACAGATCCTTTTTTACTGCCTGCAGAGCTCAATAAAGAGCTCTCTTGTTGACACTTTCTTGCATCAACATATAGTTCATCATAATACTTAGCCAAATGGAAATATCCCTTCTCCCAGGGCAGCAAGTCCTTGACTTGGGTGTAAAGATTTAAAACATCTTTCTTTTGTTTCTGCCCACTGTGATGGATCCATTTGGAATACAAAAGAAGAGTCTTTGCAACATCTTTTTTTTCTTTGAAAGATTGTGTGTTACGAACTGTAGGCTCTTGATTCGGGGGAGCCATCAGTAAGCTTTTGATAGAAGAAATTACAGTCGAGTCAACAACTCCCTCATGCATATTCAGGAGAGATTGTTGTAGCTCTATAATGGCACTGTCAGAGCGCCTAGTGATCCAAAGAAGTTTCGCCTTTTCCATGTGAACATTAGGTGCACCAGAAGCTTGAGCTTCCAAAATTGCCCTGTGAGCTGTCTCATAGTGTCCAGCTAAACGGCAAAGCTTTGCATATTGAAGCCAACAGTTCCCAACTTGAGCACCAAGCCCAGAGGCACCAAAGACGAGTCTTCGGAAAGCTAAGAGAGGTTCCCTTGTCCACAACGATGATTGAGTAAATCTGAGCCGGTTCTCCCAGTTATCTACTACTTTCGAAAACACCGAATCAATTGTACTAAATGATTTTTCCAGATATGAATCCCCATTAAGAACCGCCTGGAAGTCCTCTAGCTCCCTTAGCAAGTGAAGTTTGACAACAAAAGGATATGCTCGTGTATAGGAGTCCATGCCTGCAGCAGCTAGAGGAGCAATGAGAGCTTGTTTGGAAATTGCTATTCTCTCAGCTACAGAGTATTGATCTTTCTTCATCATTGCTTGGAGAATCTTTGCTACATCTCTGTCGAAGGAGGCATTACTGTCTGAGCTACTGAATAGTAAACCTTCTGCATCAGCTCCACCAAGATACTCATCCATCAATTCCCACTTTCCAAGTCTCCATGCAGCTTGTACACCTTGTGTGCACCACGTTTTCTTGTACTCAGGTACTCTGGAAATTAGTCCGTCAACATGAGTGACCATTGTCTGATGGTGGCACATGTTAAGCAAGCAATTAAGAACATCAGAATGTCTTTGAACTGATGTTGGTTCCATCTGAAGGGCTTGTTCACATGCAGTGAAAACTTCTGCCCAATTACCAGATTTCTTATTTATCAACAATTGATCTTGCAAACTTAACGATTTGCTTAAACTTGCAAAGCCCGAAAGACCATCAGGCTCGTCAAGGCAGCTGTATATTCCCATCAGAGAAGAGACATCAGCATTTTCAAAGATGCCTGTCTTCTCTGCTGCGGGATTTAAGGAGCCTGACTTTTCACGTACATGGGATTCGAGGTACATCAGTGACCTGGCATAAGCTTGGCACCTGAAAGAAGCCCGAGCAAGGGTCACCTTGGGAATAGCAAGCAAAAGCTCCAACACATATTTACATTGTACAAGAAGATGATCCTGTTCTGTTGTTAAGGTTGAAACCTGGTCTTTCAATTTGGGTGCTACTTGCCTACCACCTGATATCTGCATAGAAGATGAGAGTGCTACTCCCTGCTTCACGTCGTCAACCCATTGCCCAAGGTTATCAAGAAGCGTGAAAACAGCTTGAACACAAACTTCACTCTGACCAACACCAAAGCTGTTTATTGTCACTCCACTATTTTCTGATGCAGCAGCATCAAGAACAGAAAGGATCTCTTCTGAAATGCTAAGTCGTGCTGCCTCAGTCCCATGGCAAACAACATTCAGAACTAAGTATGGTAAGAGATACGTAGCTGTCTGCATATCGTGACGCACTATGCCACGGCAAGCAGCAAATATGCTTACACGGGATCCAGTTGCATGTGCTGTCAATTTCCTTATCCAGTAGGACAGCCACCTTCTGAATGACATAGAAGGCTGATAAATTGGTCCAGCTGATCCAGGGTCAGACACATTTGGAAGCTGAAACCTTGAAGTCAAGCAGGGAGCTATTAGTTCTTTAACATAGTTTGAGAAGCGATCCCATAGTTTTTTCCCCCTATCCTTCACTTCACTGTTACTTCCACATCTTCTAGAACCAGATACATTGACTTGTACACACTCCTGGGGGGTAAACAGAACAACATTCCCAGCTAATGATGGCTCACAACCAGCAATCTTTAGTAATTCCTGTATGGCAAGAGCAGCTGAGTCTTGTATGATTGTATCCTGTGCAGCTCTAAAAGCTCTTGCCAAGTGTTTATGAATGAGCTCAAAGATAAGATCATCATCTGAGCATTGGATTTTAAAACGACTGCATGAAGCAACTCTCACTTTGGCAGGGTCAATAGCACCTATTGCTCCAAGACAATCTGCACAGACTAACTTAAACCTCTGACCCACTGTAGTTCGAGATTCTTCTGCACATCCCTGTAGTAAAGATGTGATTAAAGAGTTCACGATTTCCATGTCTGAGACAAGTTCACCAGCAATTAGTGCAGCAACATCTTCATTTCTGTGATACAGCAATTTGCTTAGCTCACATGCCACCATGTATCTAACATTCAGGTTCTCATGTTTCATACCATTTACAATATCCCGCAACTGATCCTTCAGGCTCATTAATCCACGTGCTTCTTGTACGGCATTGTTCAATTCTCCTAAAGACGGTATGCTAGGTAAGAGGGGAAACTCACAAATGTGCTGCTTTAGTATATCTCTATTCTTCAAAACAAGTTCTTCAAGAATTTTTACCACTTCCTCCAAATAAACATGAGGACCTTCCTTCTCTCTCTCCAAGAAGGGGATGAGTGCAGCAAATACCTGAGAAATCACATACTTTATGCTAGATGGCGATACAGCAGCCAATTTTCTTGTAAAAAAATGCAAGACCAAGAGACCCTCGCTCTGAAGTGCATCTTTGTCAATGGCATGCATAAGGAGAACCATAAGCTTAGGCACATATGTGCTGAGATAATGGCCCATCATCTCAATGAGCAGCTTAATACGCTTCAGCGCTTGTTTCTGAAGAAAAATGTCATCTGCATGGAGCATTTTTCTGTCAATACTGTTAAGGAGTCCAACAAAATGATTTTGTAAGAATCCAGGAAGATCTTCCGTATTTGCTAAAACTTTTGAGATCTTCTTTATTGCCTCAGGCAGTCTCTGTAGCCTGCAAAACAAAGTACTAAAATCAAACGTCATAAAAAGTAAAAAACAAACAAGCATCAGGACGTTCAGTTATTTGTTAAAAATGATGAATGCATTTTCCTCTGAAACTAAAAAAAACAACCTCTAGCCATTTCTGTTGACATGTAAATTTAAGAAACTTTCATGCTACTTCCAACTAGCAATTTCTGCTCAAAAGTACGAAGCTATGCGAGTATATCCCGTCTATCTGTCTCAGGTATATCAGCAATGTCCACAAAGCATACAAGCTCATCTAAGAGTGCAGGCAACGCAGCAGCAAAAATTTCTTGGTTGTCAGAACCAATCCGTGAGTGATACAATTGCAAAACTGAGAGCAGATTCTTGTCCTCTTTTTGGTTCAGAGCAAATGCAAGAACTCTGGGTAACCAAATAACTATTAGCGGTACCACATCTGTGTCTAATAACCTTGCCAGTTCGTTCAAGGTATTGGCTGCTTCAGCATTTTCCTGCCAGTATACCAAGAGCTTAGGAAGAACAACAGGGACCATTTTCCTCACAAGTTCTTCAGTTTCAACACCTAAAACAGCCTCTGCGAATTCTTTTACCACATCTGAACGGCTGGTCAGCCTGGCAGATAGATTATCAAACAACTCATTTTGAATATGAGCAACTCTGGAAAGTAGGGTTGCAAATCCCCCTTTCACATGGACGTAGGATGACCGATTTATTAACCTTGAAGCATTTATTCGGATGATCAAGTTTGGATGATCAAGCTGATCAATCAGCAGGAAAAGACAAAACAAGAAAAGCTCACTAGTAACATCAACAGCTACCATAACTTCAGCTGTCGTTTCCAGTAGAGTCTGGATGACAAGAGGATCCTTCGCTGTTGCTAGAGAACGCTCAATCAAACTAAAAAACTTTTGTTCGCAACTTTTTTCCATAGCATCTTCACCATGAAACAAACCGCCCAAAATAGGATGCTGTACAAAGATACCAATCTGAGCACAGAATGCTTCCCTTACATCTGTATTTGCATGAAGTAGCAGATCTTTAAGGCATCTTATCCATTGAGACCTTGTTCTGACCAGAATATCTGGGGGGGTGTGGCCAAGAATTCTCCTTATTACTTCTACGCAGGCTAGCTGAGTCTCTTCAGAAGACTCGTCATAGAGAAGATTAAAATATAATTGAAGGTTAAAGTAATCACGATGATGGTCCATTTCCAATTTCACCATCTCTGGAGGCTCTATGATTATGAAATGCTTCTCATCTTTGCTTTCGATAAATTTATCACACTTTGAACATTGGAACCCTTGAAGTAGACAATTCAGAGTCTCATCTTTCTTCAAATCTTCATGTAGGAATAAATGGCATGCAGTTTTCTCTGAGCGGGTTGTACTTGACCCATAAAGACAAGATAAGAAGCCAAGGGACTGAGGAATGGCCTTCTTAACCATCAATTGCTTTTCTTTCAACAAATCCCTATGAGTAAAAGACAAAGGAACAGTTAAGCTATGTCTTTAAGAGTATCTTGAAAAGGACTAGTAAGCAAAAACAGCCATATGAACTTCGTTTATTATGTCGTTTTTATCTCATCTACTTACTCCAGTCTTGGAAATATATGAAGAAGGGCATCAAGACCAGAGAAAAGAACTTTGAGGGGCATAGAGATAACAGCAACAGCTCGCACTTGTTCAAAATCGTCAGAAAGAGCCCGATTAAAAATATTAAAACCACTCCCATCTTGTAAACCAAGCTTTGTCCATATTCCCACAGATAAACACTTAGACTTTACTAGAGAGCTAGGCTTCTTAAACAGCATGCAGTGCGTCCATGGAAGCTTCAGCAGGAATTGTATGGCAACCAGATCATTCCCTTTACTTGTATATTCATACCTTGAATCCAAATCTGATTAAAGGGGAACACATTAACAGATGATAAATCCCAAACTGGTATAGAGCAAAAGATCAACACATTATTTAGCATGGAAAAACATGTCAAGACTTCATGGAAAAGGAGACTTACCAGGCACAAGCAGAATATTGTGAATTCCTTCCAAGTAAATTGAAATATCGAACATTATAGGATTTTCTTTCTCAACCTACATACATACCGTTTAAAATAAAAACAGGAATCGAAAATGCTAGTAAAAGAATCGGGACTGGGGTGTTTCTGGTTACCTGCTCAGCTATCCAGGGAATCCAGGCATACATCTGGTGAAACAAGCGATGAGTCATGTCAGTCCAGGGAGAGAAACAAAATGCATTGCTGAGCATGGTAAGTGCCACAATTGAAATTTCAGTCTGTAACAGACTAGGTCCAGAAGGTGGAGGCTTTAAAGATTCTACAGTTGAAATAAGCATCTCACGCAGACTAACAGCATCTTTTCCATCAGTCTCACTGGAAAATTCAGGATCCAAGTAAACCCCTCGTTGAATATCATCACCAACCTTCTGGCGCTTCCTTTTGTAAGCACGTCCATCCTCAATATGCCTTTTTTTTCCAACATCACTTGCTGTTGATGTATGACTACCACATTTGGTTGTCTTACCTCGAACACAACCAGGTCCAAGAACTACAAGAACTGCTTTAAAACATTCTATCAATTGATAACAAGGTTTTGAAAGATGAAGCAACTCTGGAAGGCAATGTAGCTTCCAAATACGAGGAGGACAAGATTTCACAATCCGTGCATATGCTCCGCACAGGGAAGCCTACATACATAAATATCCCATGTGATTTCCCATAAAGTTGTTGAAAGAGTACCAGTGAAAATAAAATAAAAAATTGATCAGAAATTCATTGGAGTGGAACATGTGTATGGAAGAAACAGATCCAAATATACCTTAAGCTCCTCACTGTTTGTTCTCTGTAAAGCATGAGGGAAGACCAACACTAAACTTTCTGCAGTTAGTTTGATAGCGACATCAGAACAGCTGGAATATAATGCCGTAAGGAAACGCCCAATAGTAGCATCGTAAATCGCATTTCTGTTACACAAACCCAGAATTTAAGTTCAAAGTGAAGGTAGATCTATATTCTGAAACTTCATCGGAGAAAATAAACTGAACCAGTGGGGAAAAGAGCAGTTTAACAAATATTTTTTTTCCACACTCAAATGTGAGGAAGGTAAACAGAAACTTAAATTCACAATCATGTCAAAATAAAACAAAAGAGATGTGTTTTGATATGTGGGAACACACCTGTACACAGGAAGTCCTTCTTCATCTGCACTTAAAAGGAGGATGATTGACTGTATCAAGCCCACATGAGGGAGGATGTTGAAAGTAAGGATTGATCCGACAAGAGAAGCAAATTCAAAGCATGCCTTCCATATAAAATCAGATATCAGATTAATGTCCTAAAAATCATCACATCTCCAAAGAAAATTAAATGCACCAGTGACACTATCAATCGATCTGATAAACCAGATGACCAAGCTTATGAACAAATAGTTACTCACCATCTGCAAATCTGCACCACCACCGCATACTAGAGAACAAGCAGCTTTGACAAATGATGTATGGATGAGACCGTGGACGTAGAGTGTCCCCTCAGTTAGGCATTTACAGATGAGCTTAAGGATACAAGTAGCAAAAGGTTGCCATCTTTTGGCTCCCAATAAGTTCAACACAAGGCCATCCCCATCTCTGGGTTTATTAGCATCTGGCAGATCACAGAGACGACAAGTATCACCCCAAATTCCAGAAATGGACATACAGAAACACCTAAATGGAATGTGAGATTCACAGATTTCTGGTTCATTTGAGTGACGTGATGCAATAGGTTGCAGATCTGGGCACAGAAAAGGAACGTTAGTTCAGTATAAGTTGAAGAATTTTGGAACCATAGTACGTATTATTAAGATTCACGGAGTCAGTTTTACAAGCAACAATCTCCAATTATATAGTTGGTCCTTCTAACATGATTGGATAACGCCACATCATTATGATAAGCAAGGAAGAAAGTCCTAAATGTTACTATCACCTTCAATGGCCTGCAAACAGTCAAGGAAGAACATCCGGTACGCCTTCCTTGAGTTGGAACGCAGCAACATTAAGAGAGAGCCAACAGTTTCAAGTAGTACTCCATGCGCAGGACTGCAATTGATTTACGAAAGAAAGCATTAGAGGAAAACTCTTAGAGGAGTGACACCCAGTTCAGGAGGAGATATGACCTAGATAGGTAGGAACTAGCACACCCAATATTCTAGTGAAACAACTTACACAAAATCTGGTTCAGCAAAGAAGGGGATAATACGAGCAATGACAGGGAGAATAGCCGCAGGGGTTCCGAGATAGAAAACTCCTGGAAAGTTCCTTGCTATATTACCAACAAGCTTCAGAACAGCTGTAACTTCCCTCCCGTTACCTGTCCACGCACACGCACACGCACGACAAAGGAACTATGAAACATGCGTTTCTCAAAAAGTAGCTAATTCAAGATAAATTGGAACTCAATCGATAAAATGGAGTCCAAAATCAGTGGTGAACAAACAGATGTAGGAGGAGCCACATGAAACCGTAAACGTCCTCTAGGGTTAACCTAAATTAATTCCAGCAAAATCCAATCCAAGCTAAGAAGGGAACAGAAACAAGAGGCTCAAAGAGAGAGAGAGAGAGAGACAGTAAAGTAATTACCGAGAGAAGGAACAAGGTAGGTATTCAAAAGATGGGGCATGACAGCCCGAAATCGAATCACTAGAGAATCATCTTCTTCTCCGGAAGAGCGACGGAGGTTGTTAGGCGGAGTGGAGGAGGATGCGGCGACGTGTTCGCGGAGTTCGCGAACCAAGCTGGAGAGATTATTGTCGTTGGCCATTTCAGAATCGCTGATGCTACGCCGCTCGCTCCCGTCTCCTCCTTTCCCCCTTCCCTCCCAATTTTTAAAAGGAAAAAAAAAAAGTAAAAAAAAAAAAGAAAAAAGTGTGGAAGGAAATAATTAGTCTCTTTCACTCTTGAATGTCCATCAAATTACTACTAGAAAATGAAATAAAATAAAAAGTAACTGAGCTAGTAGGAGTAGGACAGGTCACTATGTTGTCTTCGACCTTGACCAACCCATTAGTCGGGGTTTTTGTACGGGTTAAAAATCAGATTTGATGTGTCCAAGCCCATCCGGAAATCGAAAGTCATCAACCTCCCTTATGTATGGTCAGTCCACTACAGTCTGGTACCATTATGAAAAAGTATGTTCCCATTGCCAGAGGCTTACTCACGAGATTGATGGAAGCCTGTCCTTTCCTACTTAAGATCAACCAAGATCTAGCTACAGAAAAGTGTCTTGGTAAGGCAAGGGAAAAAAAAAACCTCCACCTTTGGTTGGAGTACTACGGGAGGATCGGGTATTCATAAGAAGCCCATTGAATGATATGTCAAGGTTTCTACCTTTTCCAGTTCCAGCATACAGATACAGTTGCTAAATCTCTCAGAGAGTTAGTATATTTAAGGCCGGGAACTGAATCAGACTTAATGTATGTTAAAGTGTACCAATTTGCATGGTTTTTTTTTTTTTAATATATTAGTGATGTGCTTTTAGATTGGTCATTGGTGAGCACAAATATTGTAAAATTGCAATTCGCAAGGGTTTTTTGTATTATTATTACTGATCATCTTCTTGAGTTCCTTCACATGTAGTCAACGACAAAAACAAGGTAATAGCTGGTAAGGTACCCTACTTTCACGAGTACTTGTACATTTTATTCATAAAGTGTTACACATCTCATTTAATATTTTCAACAAAAGCGGATGAATTTTTACGTACAAAATCAGTTTCGTTTTCATACGTAATAGTAATACAAATATGAATTGTTTTTATTATGAGGCGAAGTGTCCAAATTGTTGGTGAGGATAACCAAAAAAGGTCCTAAACCTACTTCCTTTTTTCTGTCTATCTCCGTTTTCACGTAACCAACTTTGTTGTCTTCTCTTCTTTTAATTCAAATGTAGATGATAAGATAAAGAAAAGAACTTGCAACTTTTATGTTCAGAGAAAAACGATGGCTAATGCAAAGGAAACAACTTTTTACATAACAATCTCTGTGGTTGCTTTTGTCATTGGTAAAATCGTAATCGCTCTTCTTCTCTACAAGAGATGGCAAAGAAAAAACACAGTTTATGAAAACGGATTCCCAGGTAAGTAATTTTTTTTAAGCTGTGTGAAATACATGATCATGTCGTCTCTTTATGGTTTGATTCATGTTCTTATGATCTTGCAGTCAAAGGAGGAGGAAAAATGGTGATGTTCAAATCTCCATTACTTAACTCTGTTTCCTCCGACATGTTTATGAAGAAGTCACATAAGCTAAGCAACAAAGACATTCTCGGTTCAGGAGGATTCGGAACTGTTTACAGATTAGTCATTGATGATTCAACAACTTTTGCTGTCAAGAGACTAAACAGAGGAACCTCTGAGAGAGACAGAGGGTTTCATAGAGAGTTAGAAGCAATGGCTGATATCAAACACAGGAACATTGTAACTCTCCATGGCTACTTCACTTCTCCACATTATAATCTTCTCATCTATGAGCTCATGCCTAATGGAAGCTTGGATTCTTTTCTACACGGTACGCCCAAAAAAAAGCATTCATTTAGCACAAAAACGTGTTTTTTATCTAGTTTCTCCAACCGCAAGCTTTTTTTTTTTTATTCGCAGGAAAAAAATCAGGAGATAGAAAAGTTTTGGATTGGGAATCGAGATACAAAATCGCGGTTGGAGCGGCTAGAGGGGTGTCTTACCTTCATCATGATTGCATCCCTCACATAATCCATAGAGACATCAAATCTAGTAACATACTTCTTGATCAGAACATGGAAGCTAGGGTTTCTGATTTTGGTTTAGCCACTTTGATGGAGCCGGACAAGACTCATGTTTCCACGTTTGTAGCTGGAACATTTGGATACTTAGCTCCTGGTTTGTACAACTAACACGCTTTAGATACATATTCAAAATTCACATTCCACTACAATGGAGAAGGTAGATTGATTTTTTTTATTTTGTTCAATGTGTGTTTTAAAAAAAACAGAGTATTTCGATACGGGTAAAGCGACAATGAAAGGAGATGTTTACAGTTTCGGAGTTGTTCTTTTGGAGCTTCTAACTGGAAGAAGACCAACAGATGATGAGTTTTTTGAAGAAGGAACAAAGCTTGTTACTTGGGTATCAGTTTATCTATCTCTTTTCCTTGTTCAAGTTATTATTACTCTGGTTTGGTTTTTAAACGTTGTATGTACTGTAATTGTTACTATTCCAGGTAAAAGGAGTGGTAAGAGACCAAAGAGAAGAGGTGGTGATAGATAACCGGTTAAGAGGATCACCAGTTCAAGAGTTGAACGATGTGTTTGGTATAGCGATGATGTGTCTTGAACCGGAACCGATCGTTAGACCGACTATGGCAGAGGTTGTCAAATTGCTCGAATACATCAAACTTTCCAAACGTTCTTCCTTTTGATGCATGTCTCTTGTGTCAATATTGCTTGCTCGCATCAAAGCACGTGAGTAATGTTCTGTAAGAAAACTTAATTAGTTAATTTCTTGAAATCATCAAATAATTCAGTTCCAATATAAAAGTTTCGCTGAAGAAAAAAAAGACTTCGAGATTCGCTTCTTTGATAACTGAACTGGAAAGCTAAAACTGTAGTTTTAATATAGTATAGTATAGAAGTTTATTTCTCATCTTTTTTTTTGGTTCATGGAATAAAGGATTATACACAAAAAGCTTAATATCAACTATTCTTTTCATAAGATTCTCGTACAAAGTGGGCATTGGATCTAAACAATTTCCCTAATTTACAGCTCACGTCACGTTTTGATGTCTCGTTATTTGACGGTGAGATCCCAAATATTCTCACTACACTAAACCTTATGAAACAATTAGCGACTCTTTTTTTTCTTTTTTGACTTAGCAAAAGGAAAAAAAATAATACAAAAATGGAATACAATGACGTTAGATTTTTATTTTGAAACGTTTTCATTATATTATAATACAAAAAGTGATTACCATGATGAAATACGTTTTTGAAATCCTAAAACCGACCGGCGGAAAAGAAGGGTATTTTCCAGAAGCTTTAAATATGCGGAAAACACAAGGTAAAACACTAAAACCAAAAAAGTTCTCAATAACAACTGACATCAGATTTTGAAGATTGAATTTCAAACCAAAGTGTACGTTTATAAAACGACACTTTGGCTAAAACGCTTACTTTTCATTTAAGCAAATTGCTGGATTATTCACCTTAAAAGCCTAAAAACATTAATTAATGTGTATTACATGTCAAAAACAATAGTTTGTTTCTTTTTTTTTGAATAGTTTATTCTTATAAAAATAAAAAAAGTAATCACTGATTCACTTGCTCATCTTTTATATATATCACCAAAGATTGTACAAGAGTTCTAAGTACTCAAACAAAATTCCAACAATGGCTAAAGCATGGATGTGCATTTCTTTCCTCATCTTCCTCTACCTCTCCTCAGGTAATCAAATTACAATTCTCTAAAACCATATCCTAGTTTAATTACTTATATAAATTTACATTAAATACCACACACAGTTTTAACTTTAACAGTAAGATTCAACAAGTTGAGGTACAATAATTTTACTTAACAGTATCATCTTAATCTTTTGTTTTTCTCACAGAAAGAAACTTCATCAAAGTCAACGCAGAGGTAAAATGCGTAGACCAACTATCAAATTAATGCAAATATGATTTCTTTTTACTTAGTGAGTTTAATTTGTTCTAAGTTGTTGTTATAGATGAAGACTTGGTGTGTGGCTAAACCTTCTTCAGATCAAGCAACACTTCTTGATAACATAAACTTCGCGTGCTCTCATGTCGACTGTCACGTTCTCTCGAGTGGATGTCCATGTTATTCCCCTGGTAACCTAATCAACCATGCTTCGATCGCCATGAATCTTTATTACCAAGCTAATGGAAGAAACTACTGGAACTGCAATTTCAAGAACTCTGGACTCATTGTCATAACTAATCCTAGTAAGTTTACTCTTTTTCTTCCTCTTCTTATATATAAAACAGTTATATTAAAAAAAGAAAACTCAGATTAAAGTTTCATTATTTCATTTTTTCATTATATATGTAGGCTATGGAAACTGCTACTATCAATACACATGAGGGGAAAAAAAAAACCATTTGTTAGAAGAAAACAGAGGAGGAGCATGTTTATGGGTGTTTAATTCAAGTTTACAGAATTTGATTAATCATATGTTAAATCGAATGTTTGAATCCTGAATCATTGCTTCTGTTACAATCAAATTTGATATCATAAAAAACAAAAACAAAGTATCCATTACTTATCAAAATTTGATCTCAATTCAGTATGCAATATTGTTTACAGTAAGCTTCAATAATTGAATCCTTCACCACACTTACAGCAGACAATTGGAAAATATACCCAAGAAAAGTAACGTACAATATTCTTTTTTTTTGCTTTGGTTCTTTGGCGTCAGAAAGTAACGTCGAACATTAAACCATTGGATAAGTGACACGTGGTGAGATCACAGCCTCAGATTAGATAAGCGGTCTAATCGTTTCCCTCTTCTCTGCCCTTCCCCTTTGGTAATTGAACAAAAACAGAACAACAACACAACACTCGTCACTTTCGTCCTCGGAGTGATCGATCTCAATCTCATGTGGGCTTGTCTCGTCCACCCAAGCAAATATTATAGAATAAAAAATAAACTCGAGCCGAATCAACCACTTGATTTTGTATACCTTTTTTTTTTTTTTTTTATTATTTGTTGTAATTTTTTCATACACCCAATCTCTCCCGTGTTGGAGAAAAAAAGGAGTTAGCTTTTAAAGGTTGAATCTTTTTACAGACCCCTTCTCTAGTTTCATAACTTCTCCCCTTATTAGTTAGTTCTCAAGCTTACTGGGTTTTTTTTTGTGAGAATGATGACGTCATCTCGAAACATAGATTTAGGTACGATGATGATGGCATGTGGTTGCGGCCGTCGTCAGTTTCTTCCTTTTGGCAAGACTGTTTGTAAGTTTGGTAGCAGCAGCAATAGAAGCAGCTACTATGGCGGTGGGAATCTTGTTGGGAGTTGCAAAGCCGTGCCGACAAAACCAAAGGAGATCTCTTTGCTCAATGGTATTATTATTCTCTCTTTGTCTTAAAACTTTTTTTGGTTCCATGTGATTGGTTGCTTTGGGTTGGATTAGTTTGAGTCGTGTTCTTGTCTCAATTTCAAATCTTGAATTGGGTTTATTGCTATGAATTGATTGTCTCATAGGAGTGTTCTGTAAATAGTTATAGATTTTCATATAAGAATCTGTGGAGTTTATGCTTATGCCTCATGAGATCCCTGTAGGTATTGGTCAAGCTCAAACAGTGACTTTTGATTTGAAGCCAGAACCAAAACAGCCCATTTCGTTGACAAATCTGTTTGAGGTAGTAGCTGATGATCTGCAGACTTTGAATGACAATCTTTTATCGGTTAGTATCCATCACAAGAAACTCTTTTTTTTTGGCATTGTCTTCTTCTATTGCACTAGGGGATCTAAAACAGTATTGTTCTTTATTAGATTGTTGGTGCAGAAAACCCGGTTTTGATATCTGCGGCTGAGCAGATTTTTGGAGCTGGTGGTAAAAGAATGAGACCGGGTTTAGTATTCCTTGTATCACGTGCCACAGCAGAGTTGGCTGGCCTCAAGTAAGTAATCTCTAGACTTTTTTTCTTGTATATATCCCATCCTTTGCATGAAGTGATCATTTTCAGATTGTGTCTTTTGATGCAGGGAACTTACAACTGAACACCGGCGTTTGGGTGAGATCATTGAGATGATTCACACGGCAAGCTTGATACACGACGATGTGTTAGATGAGAGTGATATGCGTAGAGGTGAGTTTTCATTCTTGATTTGTGATGATTCTATCTCTTAACTCTTGAAAATGTTTAGTTTGGTTTAAACTCTCTCTGTGTAATTCCAGGAAAGGAAACAGTTCATGAGCTTTTCGGTACAAGAGTAGCAGTGTTAGCTGGTGATTTCATGTTTGCTCAAGCATCATGGTACTTAGCAAATCTTGAGAATCTTGAAGTTATTAAGCTCATCAGTCAGGTACATGATTTCTCTTTTATGAGGTTATGCTCTAAATCACATCTCACTGAATGTTATGTTTTCAGGTGATTAAAGACTTTGCAAGCGGAGAGATAAAACAGGCGTCGAGTTTATTTGACTGTGATACTAAGCTCGACGACTACTTACTCAAGAGTTTTTACAAGACAGCATCTTTAGTGGCTGCAAGCACCAAAGGAGCTGCCATCTTCAGCAGCGTCGAGAACAATGTGACAGAGCAAATGTATGAGTTTGGGAAGAATCTCGGCCTCTCTTTCCAGGTAGTTGATGACATATTGGACTTCACTCAGTCTACAGAGCAGCTTGGGAAGCCATCAGGGAGTGATTTGGCTAAAGGTAACTTAACCGCTCCTGTGATTTTTGCTCTGGAGAAGGAGCCAAGGCTGAGAGAGATCATTGAGTCAGAGTTTTGTGAGGTGGGTTCACTGGAAGAAGCTATTGGATTGGTGAGTGAAGGTGGGGGAATCAGGAGAGCACAAGAGTTGGCTAGGGAGAAAGCTGATGACGCGATAAAGAATCTGCAGTGCCTGCCTCCAAGTGACTTCAGGTCAGCTCTAGAACAAATGGTGATGTATAATCTTGAAAGAATTGATTAGCTTTTCCAAAAGAAGTTAGAAAGGTTGAGACATGCTTATTATAGACTTATATAGTACAGTAAAAGCACACAAAATACAGAGATTGTAACGTGGTGAAAATCCTTAAAACGTGTTTTCAAAAGCAGTAACACATGATTTCGATTGGATCTTTTTATCATATAATAAACCTCAATCTTATTTTGGAAAACCTCAAGCTCAAGCATCAAAGTGAAATCTTCATCAGAGGAGCAGGCGCAACGCCTTTGTGTAGTATGCGAGTGCCCAAAGAGTGAAAATGTTTCTATAGGTTGCGTAATTGATCATCACATTCATCTTGAACACTCCCATTATGTCCTGCATTTTGTGGCATATAGAGAGAGTTAACTATCTTGTATCAGATTGAGGTGTAAACTGGTAAATAGAAAAAAAATGAGAATCACCTCTTGCGGGAAATCGCCATTATTCATCTGAGAGTTGATCAACAGTTTAGCTGCGCGATGAATAGGCAAAGGGTCTCTCTCCATCTGATCACACATAATCAAAACCATCAGTGCTTGTCCTGTATTCACCACATTGCTCCTGTTTCCCTCTAGAGGCGTATATTTCTTGTTGGGGCAAGCGAGATAACTCTCACCCCAACCGCCTTCAACGTTTTGTGTCTCCAGAAGGAACTGAACTGCTCTACGAATCGGCTCACAATTCTGGTAAGTCTTGCCTGCAGCCACTAGACCTTTTACAGCGAAAAAGGTTCCATAAATGAAACACACACCCCAGTTTCCATACCAAGAACCATCCGGCATTTGAAATCTTTCTATGTATTTGACACCATTCTTGATAAACCTTTCAATCTCTTCCCTTCTGTGCTCAGGATACTCTTTCAAGAACCGAGCCAATACCGCTATCGCTGACCCCGTACATTCTACATACCTAAACAAAGCTCCATATATTCCATAGTATAAATTAAATTCATTTTTTACAGTAGCAAAAGAAAACAAAACAAAACAAAAAGACTTTGATGTGGTAAAGATATATATAGTACTCATGCTCGAGCATTGTGTCTTCCATAAACTCCACCGGACTAAGCCACTGCATTTTATTTTGAGGCATTACTATAAGAGACACTAAACATACGAAATAGTAAGATGACTTAAATAAGTAGTACCTCTAGCCAAGATCGTCCACGAGCTGCCTCCCACACTGCTACGCCTCCATTTTCGCTCTGTTAAATATTATTTAACAAATCAATATCATTAGTCCACTAACTAGCCGTTGTGGAGTTTTCGTTATAATACGTTACCTGATAATAAAGAAGCAAATTAACGGCATCATAGATCCTCTCTACATCCATTTTCTCGCCAATAAACTCCGATGGCATGCTTCCAAAGATAAGGCAACACTGGCCGGCCAAGTGTCATCAACCTCAAAAGTTAAATGATCGTAAAACAAGGTTACTCAAGAAAGAAGTAATAAAGAACTATTAATGGAGTCGAACCTCTAAACTCTCAGAAGTACAATCCGAAGTAGGCCAGCCTTGGTCTTGGTCCGAAAATGTCCATCCTCCTTTGGCAATATCTTTCAACATTTTCTTATGGTCACCAGGAGGATCTCTTGTAAGCTGAGATTTTTGCAAGTAAGTGTAGCCTTTAATCAGCGTTGATTTAATATCATCATCATCGTCATCAATATCATGAGAAGCTAAGATGGCTTGAAGTGAGAGTGCTGTATCCCACAATTGGCTACCAAAAGACTGCAGCACCAAAATAACATTCTCTAAATTAAAAAAATCTCGTGACAGAAACAGAGTTCCAAAAACAGAGTAAATTAAATTTAAAAAAAAAAAAAAAAAAAAAAAACACTAACTTGGATTTTGAGACCATCCTCCGCAAGCCATATGTAATCGGAGATTCGAGCAAGATGTTTCTTAAAATAATCACCATCTGGGTCTTCTACCCAACAAGCAAGCATATGAAGCGGCTATCAAATAAAAGTGGAAATCAGTAATAGAATACCGTTATAATTAACCTTTGGGACGCATCCACCAGTAATGTATCGACTGGCTTCATTTTGATAATGAAGGAGTTCCATTGTCTTTCGAAGAGCTTTTTCCCTGATGAGCTTGTTGAAAGGCCATCGACTCACGATGTTCTCTGACAATATATGAACACCTTTCCAAAACAACTCTTGTAAAAATGATTGTGGATAGTAGAGATCTTCCTGCATCATGCCATTTTTATTTGTTTTATTATCATTACTAGATCTCATATATATATATGTAATGTACCCTAAACAACTTTTATTACCTTGGCGCACAGATTGCGAGCTTGACTCCATATGATTTTGTCATAAGATTGAGGATAAAGCTCTTCCCGAAGCTGTAATATGAGAGGTGTTGGTGTAGCTACAAATTTTTTACCATACAAGTATGATATGGCCATGAAAATCTCCCGGAAATAAATCCACAGAATACCTGTTTACAGTAACATATATTTGGTTAGAGACATGCCTTGGACCGATCAATTTTGATTATGATACAAATAGCAAGCAAATGTAACAAAACCATAACAAATAATTTATATATCATAGAATGTGGAAGTGGAACCTCCGTTGAAGGGCAAAAAAGAAGGGAGCATCCACAGCTCAGGCGGTATAGGTTTGCAACCGGACCAATCATACACTCCAAGGATCTGTGTGAAGAAAAGCACAACACAAATTACACAGTCTAGTCGAAATTAATTGGAGACATAATCTAATATCTAAGGATCAGACCATATATATATTAGACATACAAAATTTTGATAAAATAAAGTATATATTTCGCGCGTATATGTAATGTATAAATACCGATAGCCAAGCCTTTCCGATCAAGGGCGTATACGTAGCACCACCTTGATCAAGGATCCACTTACGAGCCCTTGCACACCCACTACTTCCTTGGACATCATCAAGATCTGCTTCTTCTACTCCCAAAATCCGTAGGCAAATGTAATTGATGACCGTGCAGAACATAGCGCTTTGGCCTTCTACGTGTATTCCCCACCCACCATCTTCATTCTATACAAACCAATAATTAGTTAACGTCAGAGAACTAGCTAGGGGGCTCTGATCATAGCTAAGATCAGAGCTAGGGGGCTCTGACTTATCAAGAAAAATAATCTATCCACTTCTACATAGGAAATGTGTTACATAAGATACGCGTACCTGATGGTTGTACATGTAGCGCAATAGTTCCTTGCGATGTTCCAAACTCAAGATTTTCTCCAGATGTCCAGTAATGTACAAGCATATGACCTAGAATATTTTATCATTACATTTTACACATATATATATATATATATGTATATTTGATGAATAGAAAAGAAAAGAATAACATATTAGAGAGAGTGAAGGGATAAGGATAGCTCACAAAGGGAGCTTCGAAGAACAAGCAGCCAGAGTTTTCAGCAGGCCAATGTCCATCCTCAGCTTGCAACGCCGTGAAATAGAGTAGCCCTCTTCTCAGTGCTGTCTTCGCGTCTTTGTACGTTATCTTTTCCGCATCTTCTATCTTCACTCTCGGAATCTTCTGCTCGAACTTCTTTTCCCTTAGAAACTATTATAATCCATACCAAAATTTTTTTAAAAAAAAAAACACAAACTTACATCTCTCTCCTTCAAATAAATATGCCCAACTATATACGAGTTTTACAGGCCACTGCAACTAACATGGCAGACTCCAAAGATATTAAGGTTCAAATTTTCTAGTTATCCCTATGTATAGTTTTAAAACCTCCACCTGCATACGCCAAAGGAGATCACCACTGATCTTGAAACGTGACCGGTTTATTAAGAAATTATGGCGAGCTTCATTGACCTCAGCGAGTTCCTCTGGGCAGCATGCATCGGGATCAAACTCCCAAGTCTGCCTTCCGGTGTAGTTGTTGGTGCTGAACAAGTGAGTCTCATCATCTCCGTCCCTAGCTCCGATCCTCAGCCTCCACATTTTGTATCAAACCTTTTTAGCAAGTCCTCAAGAACATGATCTTTAGATCATATATATAACAGTACTGGACCAAGTCTGAATAATGCTATATTTAAATTTTCATATGATGCGATCTTTTTAATTGTTTCGTTTTTTCTGTTTCACATTGCGATAAATACTTTTTAAGTTTGCTTAATTAAGAAATCGATCAAAGGATTCGGAGTAATTCGGAAAATGACTTTAAAAGCTGTAAAACAAAAAAAAATTCAATTTAAACTCACACAATAACAGTTTAATTATTGACATTCTCTTAATTATGTGAATTCTTACAAGTTTTCCTAAATACTCGCAACCATTTTTCTTTATTTTTATTTTATTTTAGTCGACACTTTTTTCTGAAGATTAAAAATATGGCATAAGTAAATCAGAAAGGGGGAGACAGAATGAAAAAGCATAGTTTCATTATTTGATAAACACTTTTTGAAGTAAAAATAGTGAAACCAATCTTTTTACGAAAGATAAAAACATGTAGCAAGATGGAGAAAATAAATGTGGAAAACAAACAAAAAAACAATTGTTAAAAAGAAAGAGTAAACAAAAGCAAGTGGTATCACTCCACGCAACAATTTTTGGGGGTTACGTCAATTACCAAATCATCTATAGATGTACATTAACAAAGACTTATTAGAGAGACTTAGGCAGTGAATGGAAGCAGGTTATTTACGGTTTTCAAAAAAAATTAATCAAAACCGCACCAGTGTAGCCAATCAGAAGAAAAAGAGTTAATGTGCGTTTTTTTCCAAAAAAAAAAAAAAAAAAATAAGCGGATTGTTGAGAGGATAATAACTTGGACCACGTTTAAAAAATGTAATGGGCATTAACCAGCGGATTTCTAGGCCGCAGTTAATAAATGCTTTCTTTGAGATTTTTTTAATATTAAAGTGTACTATAAATAAGATACCTATCTATACTACAAACCTAAAAACTATCTCACCCCTCTCTCTTTCTCACGAAGCCACACGATTCCCCTTCTAGGTAATGTTCTTTTTTTTTTTTAATCACTCTTACATTTTTTATTTTCTTTAGATAGTTTTTATCAAAACCTAATCTCCTCTCTCTCTCAGATATGACTCAACTCCATTAAGATAATATTTTTTTAATCACTCTCATATATTATTTTTTATTATTATTAACATTATTATTATTATTACTATTCTCATATTTTTATAAAACAATGTTATATAGGTTTTGTTTAATATATTTTTAAAATGAATTCATGAAAAATAGACTTTTAAATGATTTGTTTAATAATCTTATTGTTTAACAAATAATACTATTGTCTATGCTACTTAAATATCATAGTGGTTATTAAAACACCCATATATCATGAGTCTCCATGTATTAATTCTATTATTATTTTTTAAAAAAATTGTAATCCAGTTTATTTTTTTTATTTAAATTATACATGTTAGTTTATTTATATAAAAATTAAAGAGATAACAGATGGAGAAGCTATGATGCAAATAAGAGATACTATTGCAAATATGTTATGGGAAAATCAAAATAATCGATAATTAAAAAAAAAAGTATATCTTTATATAGTTGAACATTTTATCAATATGTCAAAAAAAAAAATTTACTTTTTGATCAACTATATTATTTAAGGTTTATAAATACAATTATTTTTATTATTAATTCATAACATACAATAATATACAAACATACTAATTATTAATAAATTTATTTATAATATATGTAATCCGTACCGCTTTTCCTTTTTTTACCATTCACACAATTAATACTGAACCGCAAATAGTTTTTTCACCAATCAAATATCATTCTGTACCGCTTATTTTGTAGAAACCGCACTTGTCCCACAAACCGCATGTACTGCAGTTGAACCGTACCGCACCCCAAAATCGCTTTCCCCGCACAACCAAAACCGCGGTCACCATTCGGACCCTTAGTATAGAGCACGGAATTTCTTAAGTATTTACGAGTCTTTTACTATTAAAATATTGAAGAAAAAAATTAAGAGAGAGAAATGAGAAACTCATAGTGGAGTGAGTCTTTCATTTGGAAAACTTATCATTAAATAACTTAGTTATGTGAGACTTAATTTGAATACCTTTGTATCTCTATGATTGGTTTAGTTTAAGAGACAGAGTTGATAATAAAATTCTTATTTCTAAATTATTTAATAACACTATATTTAGATGAGCTGTCTTTGTCTTTCAAAATGGATAGAAAACAGTTTGCCAATAGTTTATTTGTTTGCTATGACCATTGCATATGCTCCGAAATAGTGTTATAGTGTTTTCTGCGCATGTAGATGAGCTCTATTATATATTTCTTATCACTCACTAATATCTCTATTATTAGTAATCCTCATAATTTTTTGGTGCTAGATTACTCTAAAATTATTTTGCTCTGTCCAATACCAAAATTCACAACTCATCGAATAATCTAATATTGAAACCTTATTCCTAACCAAAACTAAACTCATACAAATGCTATATTGTTACATATTTTTGTTTTATTATTACCAAAATTCTATTTTTGTTTTGTTAATAACATACATTATACCGTTTAAATAGTGACACAATATATTAATAGAAATTAATAAACTACATATTATGTTTAACCTAGTTTCTATATATTTTTTCTTGTTCTTAGATAATTCTTTATGTTTTTTGGAACTGTAAATTTTTATAAGTCCTATTTAAAATTTAAAGATTTATTATAAAAAATTTAATCACTAAACTACATATTTTATATTTATTATATATAGAATTGATATACTAAACCATATTTTCGCCTATGACATTCAAATGCTTTTGGCACGACGGCTCTATATATAATTAAGCATGTTGTGGTAGTGGCTTAGTGCTAACTGCTTGAAATAAATAGAAAAATGTTTGGATCACGTTAAAATCAGCTAAACAACAAAAGGTTTGCTCTCTGTCATGCAGTATCTGAGCAGTTAAACATTAAACAACAAAAGGTTAGTTGAGTAATATAAATAAAATCTGTCATACACCCGACACCTCACCCAACAAATGAACAAACAATTTAGCACATATAGAGGTAGGGGGTATACTTTGAGCCGCCTGATTTCTATAGTTTCAAAATGTTCAAAATATAGTTTCAAACTTTGAAGCGGCGTGATATAGATTATTCCCATTTGTGTAGTTGACGACAAAAAAAAATATATACATTAGGCCATAAAACTATCTTTTTTGTCCAATTATTCCCATATGTTCACTTTCTTGTCATTAACTCTTTTTTAGTTGCCCACTATATAAAATTATCTTTTTCTTTTTTTGTTGTCCACTCAACTATAGTTAGTTCCCAATTTCCCATATGTACTACTATATTCGTAGAGTCCAGTCCATCGTTGCCACTAAATGGAACTATCTGGCAAGTGTATGTCCCTTCCATATAAATAATTCGGGAGGGGGTACATTGGTAGCTAAGTGTATGTTATTTAACTTATCCCTCAAGTTGCCGATTATTCTAATGAGTGAATTTACTACAATCCCCAAAACATGATGGAAAATTATCACTTGCTGATAGATTAATTCTAGGATCACTATAACGTCCATAGAGACTTTCTTAACTTAAATTTTTAAAAAGTTGTAGGACTAGTGGTCAACACTTGAGATAGAGTGCAGTATGAGTTTCATGTGGACCGTTGCGATGCTGATTATAGCCTTAGTGGTTGTGAGGATCAGCCACTGGCTTTTCCGATGGTCAAACCCTACGTGCAATGGCAAGTTACCACCGGGATCAATGGGTTTCCCGATCATCGGAGAGTCAATTGACTTTTGTAAGCCTCATAGGTTTGATGGTATCTCGCCCTTTTTGAAAAAGAGGATGTTAAAGTCAGATTTCATTCTCTCTCTAATCTATTCTTTCCTTACCGTTAGCAAGATTAAACCATGTGATGTGTATATATGTTTTGTGAATGTTTCAGGTACGGACCGTTGTTTCGGACCAACATTTTTGGATCTCATACCATAGTTTCCACCGACTCGGACGTGAACCTTGAGATTTTACGGCAGGAGAACAAGTCTTTCATTTTAAGTTATCCGGAGGTTCTTGTGAAGCGATTGGGAAAAGATAGCTTGGTGTCCAAGGACGGAAACATCCACAAGCACATGAAAAAAATTACTCATCAACATCTTCTTGGCTCAGAGGGTTTGAAGCAAAAGATGATAAGAGATATGGACCGAGTGACCCGCGAACATCTTGAATCTAAGGCTGACAGTGGAATATTAGACGTTAGGGATTCAGTGGCAAGCGTAAGTACCATTCACATATTTATCTTGACCAACTTTTAGTATTACACTATCTACCTATATACGTACTACTCTGATTCACTCTCTCTCTCTTCAATCTATTCTTCTTGCCTGGGTTCTTTGTAGTTGGTAGTCGCGCTCATGGCACCAAAGATGATAAGTAGCCTCAAACCGGAGACTCAAAAAAAGTTTATGGAAGATATCAAGGCCTTCAATTTTGACTGGTTCCAGCTATCCTTTACTATCTCTGGTTGGGAGTTTCTCTACAAAGCCTTTAGGGTGAGAATTTTCTATTTAGTCGAAGAATTTTCCCCCCATATGTAACATGATTTCTATAAATGTTTCTATATTGTATATAGGCACACAGAGATGGGACGAAGTTGATCAAAGATGTTTTGACGAAGAGGAAAATGGTGGGAGAGAAGTACGGAGACTTCCTTGACACAATGTTAGAAGAGTTGGAGAAGGAAGGCTGCTTTTGGAATCAAGATTCAGCTGCAAATCACATCTTCTTTATGTCCTTCGCTTTTCAAGAAACTACCCCCAAGGCCACTTGCTTGGCTGTGAAGTTCTTGTCCGAAAATCCAAAAGTGGTCGCAGAACTCAAGGTAATATAAGTATCTGGATTGGATCAAGTAGCTGAAAAATTTATCTCAGATTTTAGGAAGAGGCTCATATATAATATTGTGGCAGAGAGAGCATGAGGCGATCCTTGAGAGCAGAGAAGATAAGGAATCTGGGATCACTTGGGAAGAATACAGACAGAAGATGAGTTTTACAAACATGGTAACTTTATAGCTCGCCTTGGTCTTCCTCAATAGTAGTTATAAACTTAACACTCTTTAGATGCCGTGAGATCTAATTTACATGTTGTCCTTAATTTTACACTTGTAGGTTATCAATGAGACGCTTCGGTTGATCAACTTTGTTCCATTCTTGTTTAGAAAGGCTGTGAACGATGTCGAGATAAAAGGCAAGTATAATTCTTGTATACAAAATGACATATATGGAAAGAAAAAAATACGTCAATAACTTGTGTATGGTAACAAACAGGATACACGATTCCTGCGGGTTGGATAGTTTTTGTTGCGGCTCAAGTGGTACATTATGATCCTAAGACCTACGAAAACCCTTTTGAGTTTAATCCATGGAGATGGGAAAGGCAAGATCTGCGTTCTGGTTCTAAAATGTTCATGGGGTTTGGAGGTGGGGTGAGACAATGCGTAGGAGCAGAGTTTGCAAGGCTTCAGATGGCAATCTTCCTTCACTATCTTGTCACCACTTACGAGTTCTCAATGGCCGAAGACTGTGCGGTGTTACGGAAACCAGGGCTCCTCTTCCACAAGGACCTCTCTATAAACATCTCTCGCTTGAAGTGAACCTTATAGTTTCCAAATCTCAACAGTCTGATATAAAATCAGTTACAAGCTATAAATAGTTGTGACAAGTATCTACGTATGGTCTGATTGATGAATGTGTTCAAAATTCAACCCCATAATCGCTTATTGATGTCTTGGACTGTTACATATATACTTTTGGGAAGCAAAATACTTTTCAATTTTACTCATTCAATTAATATTGTGCCTTCAAAAAAAAGTGGAAATCCTAATTTGTGCCTTTAAACAAAAATAAATAGAAGTTCCTAATTTGTTTCTGGTATATAAATTTTGCTGACGCAAATCTTTGCTAAACTTAGCAAAAACATTTATCGAAATCCATTTTCAATCCCTCAAAGCAATTCATAATAGTCTTTGCCATATCTGAATCCAAATTAGAGGTCAAACTTTGTTCTAAGTTTAACTAGTCAAATGTATTAATAACTTGTAATCTATTCTTATCATCTCATTGCCCAAAAATCTATCTATATATAAATACTCTCTCCCATTACACAAGACATTCCAATTAGTAATCTAAACAAAACCAGAAATATATTCATTTAAATATTCTATTCAATCATGGAAACCGGTTTCAGCATTTTAAAGCTATCTCTTTGCCTTGGCCTAGTCGTGGTTGTCTCATGTGCTCAGGCTCCCGCACCATGGAATCCATCTAATGGGATGCGTCCGGGAACATGTGACCACTACGAGTGCCCCACTTATAAATTGGTAGAGGCTGGATACGCCTATGAGATCCGCATGTATGACACTGCGGTATGGATGTCCACTAGTCCTATCTCTGCAAAATCCATGACTCAAGCCACCAAAACCGGTTTCCAACGGTAACTTATCAATCTATTATAATATTTGTTATATATAGGTGTATCTAATATATAGTGAAACCGAAACTGATTCTGTTTTGGTGTTGCAGATTATTTAGTTACATACAAGGTCAAAACAAGGACAAGGTGAAGTGAACATGACATCTCCGGTGATCACACAAGCAACACCAGGACAATCAGTCTACACAGTCTCCTTCTACATCCCTAAAAAGAACCAACAGAACCCACCTCAGGCCGATGACCTCCACGTGCAGACATGGAAACCAACCTACGTAGCCGTAAGGCAGTTGGGCGGGTACGTGTCTGACAAAGTAGCCAAGATAGAAACTGCGGCTCTAATGGATAGTCTCAAGGGCACTCAATGGCTTTTGCCTATCGAGAAGAGCAAAGGAAAGTCACCGGCGTATTTGGTGGCTGATTATAACCCGCCGTCCCAAACCACAGCTAGGGTTAATGAGATCTTGGTTCCGTTTACCATGTAAATGAATAAATCATGTTACATCCTCACAATCGGATTAGAAGAGGGTGGTTTAGAACCGAGACTCTAATAGCAGCCTCTGGTTTAACCGGTTTTATATATATTTCTGGTTATTTATTAATATTGTTCTTTTGGTTTTCATTTTCTCCCTACCAAAGAATATTAGTAATGGTGGGAAAAAAAACTGTAACCAAAAAGCTTATAATGGAAACTAAACAAACTAAAAAAACTGTAACTAAAAAGCTTATAATTGTAATGGTTTTACTATAGTTTCGGTTTCTAAATAAAATATGATCGAAACCATGAAAAAAATATCGGAAAATATAAACTAAATGGCTAATTTAATTTATGTCACTTTTGGTGTTTTTAATGTAATTTGTTTTTTGTCGGCAAAATTGTTGTATTAAATCATGTGTTTATAATGCAACTTAATCCTATCCTAAGATGAACCACAAACACAAACCTTATCTGTTACATGTTTTTTTTTTGATAAGTGTATAAAACCTTTATTTCTGTAACGTTGCATGGCCGTAACAAAGAAAGGATCCGCCATGGAAGCAGCTTTGAGCATCTTCAAGCTCTCGTTCCTCTTAAGCCTTCTCTCCGGCGGTTCAGACTTTATCGACTCGCGTTCCCACCCGGACAAGTTGGGACGACCCCACCGTCGTGCATCCAAGCAGAGTGTTCGAGTTACGAGTTGGTCTACGCCGGTAATGGCTACGAGATTCACCGCTACACCGCCACTGTTTGGATTTCTACCGAACCAATTCAGGGTTCCTCTCTTAACGATGCTTCAGGAACCGGTTGGAACGAGTATGTTCTTCATTTTAGTTCCTAAAATTAATCGGAAACAAATTTCAAAACGCGTTGCTTTGATCTTGTGTGTGCAGATTGTCTGATTACATGAGCGGAAATAACGAGTATCACCAGAGGATAGAGAGGGTACATCCTCATATCACACAAGTCAAGTCTCTCAGAACTTTAGTACCTTCATGGTCTCTTCCTTCGTTCCCAAGGTATACCAACCTGATCCACCACCTCCGGTGAAAAATCTCCACATACAGAGATGGGATCCGACGTATGCGGCGGTGAAGCAATTTGGTGGATACGTGGCGGATCACACTATTGGAAAAAGAGTGGCGGAGCTAGAGGCGAGCCTACAAGGTACCGTATGGGCCAAGGCAATTGAGAAAAGCAGAGAAACCAGACCGACTTGGGCCTACACGGTAGCGCAATTTAGCTGGCCGTTCCAGTGGGATCGTCGGGTCAATGAGATTTGGTTTCCGTTTGAAATGGACGATGAAGAAATTGTCAATATCGTTACTCAGTAAAACACTTTAGTTAGTCATATATGACTTATGTTTTTTTTTTGGTGTGTTAAATTGAGAAGGGCTTTGGGCCATAAATTATGTTTGGCCCAAATATGTTAATGGGTTCGTTAAGGTTATATATATAATGAATTTTACCCAAGAGAGATTATTAAGCTAAAAAGACAATGGCTAAACCTAATTAAATACGACAAAATTGGAGTCGTATGATCCAAGAGAGGTCGTCGAGTTTTAGGGTATTTGAAACTTGAGGATCTTGCACAAGATTCATGGAGTCGTCATCAAGGCCTATGATTGGAGAGAAAGAAATTTGCAGTATTTGTTATTCTTGCGGAAAACTTGGACACCTGAAGAAAGATTGTAAGAGCATACGAGATGAAGATAGGCAGACACAACAACAACCAATTGGAGAAGAGGTTGTTAGCAATATTCTCCCAGACGAGGTTCTTTGTCATGTCTCACAACCTATTGAAGATTGTAAGAGCATACGAGATCATCAGGATTGTGTTAGTATTCAGCCAGACGAGCTTCTTTGTCATGTCCCACAAGCTATTGAAGATTGTAAGAGCAGACAAGATCAGGATTGTCTTAGCATTCTCCCTGACGAGCTTCTTTGTCATGTCTTGTCCTTCCTTACCACAAAGGAGGCTGCCTTGACATCAGTAATCTCCAAGAGGTGGCGCAATCTGTTTGCATTTGTCCCTAACCTTGACATTGATGACTCTGTCTTTCTTCATCCCGGTAAGCTCCAATGTTACCTGACTGGACGGAGGTTCCAGGATTTTGTTAATAGAGTATTGGCTCTGCAGGGTACAACTCCCATTAAGAAATTCTCCCTCAAATGTATCGATGTTTCTACAAATTTAGTGGATGGTTGGATAAGTAATGTGTTGGCCCGTGGTGTTTCCGAAGTTGATCTAAAAATCAGTTTGCAATTCTACGGTGAGTATGTGCTATCTTCAAAAAATTTCCAGAGCAACAATCTAGTTAAGCTGAAATTAGACAGTCTTTATATTGATTGGTTGCCTGGAGGCATATTCTTACCAATGCCTAAGCTGGAGGAATTAGTCTTGGTTGATATGATCTCGACAAAGGTTGATATCAATGTGTCTAATGCAAGCCTCAAGAGCCTAACAATCAATACCACTTTTCTTTCTGGCACTTAATCATTTGATACACCTAGTCTTGTTTACTTCTCTTACGATGGTTATGTTGTCCGTGACTACACCGTAGTTAATATGGAAAACTTATTTGAAGCTCATATCAGACTTTTGGCAACTTGTTATGAAGTTGAGATAGCAAGAGCAGCGCCAAACCATGATCATCATTTACCTAGTGTGGAGGGTGTTTTATCCCGATTTACAAATGTGGGGAAGCTGATGAATGGCATGCGAAATGTTCGGTATCTGGACTTGTCTGGCGATACTCTCGAGGTCAGTTTTCTTATTTGCTCTCTCTTGTAATATCTTTTCTGTCTACGTTCATGTACCATGGCGGTCTTGTTTTCAAACATGTAACTGCAAAATTCCTAATATGTGGCTGCTTTTCTTGTTATCAGGTGCTTTTTCTATGCTGTGAATCAATGCCAGTTTTCACCAACCTCAAATCGTTAACTATTAAGAGTGACGCAAGTCGAGGATGGCAAGCATTGCCAGATCTTATAAGGAACTGTCCGCATTTAGAAACTCTAGTCCTTGAGGTACAAAAACAACTCATTTTCAAACGTGTACAAAGATAAGAGGTCATACCTACTTTGAATCTCTAAATTCTCTCCTTTATGCTTCCAGGGGTCTCTTGCACCAAGTTACATATAAATGCGGGGATGCTTGTGACTGCGTTTCTCGAGAGGATAAGGGTCGGTCACTCACATCTTGTCCAGTAAAAGTGTTAGAGATCAAAGCGTTTCAAGGAAGAATCGAAGAGATGCACATGATAAAGCATTTCTTGGACTATTTTCCGTGTTTGAAAGAGGTAAAGATCTTTATGGAAGGGAATGGTCCTACACAGCTCAGAGACCCCGAAGCGTCCGAAGTAATCATAGAGAAGATGAAACTCTACAACAAAAAAAACTTGGTGCGACCCGTTTCTTTCTAGAAACAAAAATCACATACAATGTTATAAACTAAATAGGTTGTGATCGTTTGTGTTGTCACTTGATAGTATTTTCAATTCCTTACATAACAAGTTGAACCACTTCTTCAGTTTGGGTTGGACTGACTCACTTCTAAAATTTAATCAAATTGAATGGTTTAATAAGTCGGTTGTGTTGGACCATGTTTTAGGTCCTGTTCGTTTGACTATTTGTGTGATTTATTCAAATGATCCATTCAAAAGCTTCATCCAAATGAGTTATTTGAATGTCAAATGACTCAACAAACAAAAATAAAAAAATTCATTTGAATGATGCATCTCAATGGAGATGTGTTTGTTTGCTTTATTTACATTCTCATCTAAATGGATTTGATTAGAATAATAACTAAAATACCCATGTTTTGATCTAACAATTTTTTAATCTTAATTTAACCATATTAATTTTAAATATTGATCTAAAGTATATATTCATAGATTTTCATTCAAAACCAAACAAAAATGTGATTTTACGTTTTTGGCAGGAAAAAGTGATTTTGTGTGTTGTTTTTTTTGCGGAAAAAGTGAATTTACGTTTTTGCCGGGAAAATGTGAATTTATGTTTTTGGCGGGAAAATGCGATTTTGTGTTTTTGGCGGGAAATTGTGAATTTACGTTTTTGGCGGGAAAATGTAAATTTACGGTTTTGCCGGAAAAATGTGATTTTACGTTTTTGGCGGGAAAATATGATTTTGTGTTTTTGGTGGAAAATTGTGAATTTACGATTTTGGCGGGAAAATATGATTTTGCGTTTTTGGCGGGAAATTGTGAATTTACGTTTTTGGCGGGAAAATGAGATTTTACGTTTTTGGCCGGAAAATGTGATTTTACGTTTTTGGCGGGAAAATGTGATATTGTAGGTTTAGCGGGAAATTAGTTTATGCATTTTTGGCGGGAAAATGTGATTTTAGGTTTTTTTGCGGGAAAATGTGATTTTATGTTTTTGGCGGAAAAATGTAATTTTACGTTTTTGGCGAGAAAATGTGATTTTGTGTTTTTTTTTTGCGGAAAAGTGAATTTTTTTTGTTGGCAAATTTTTTTGACTTTATGATTTTGGTGGAAAAATGTGATTTTAGTTTCGGCGGAAAATTTATCATGTGTTTTTGACATTTTGTAAGAATTGTAAAAATATTATTTATAATTTTATAGATAAATAGATTTTTTATATAATAAGGATATATTTGTAATTTGTTATTTTTGGATGAAGCATCTCCATCCAAATGGTTCAACTAGAATCATTCAAATGAGTTTCAAATTTTTGCCTAAAATTTTAAAACTCATTTAGATGATCCATGTGAATGATTTTAGATAATGTTATTTTCTTGACAAAAACGAACAACATTTGGATGGACCATTCAGATGGTCCATTCAAATGAACAAACGAACAGGGCCTTAGTCATGTATCCCAATTTTTTATGTTGAAGTTTTTTCTCTTCTATATTGTGATGCTTATTTATCTATTTATTTGAAAGGAAAATAGAGGGCTTTTCTTGAAACACAAAAAAACATAAATATTTAAGAAAGGTATACCAATGAAAGTTTTAAAACAAGAATCATAAATCAAACTGAGGAACAAGAACAATTGACTATATATGTAAGAACAACCCGTAATCGTCGTTCCGCTATGCTATGTTAAGGGTTCGCGTTTCATTCCAAATCGTTTGAGTACATTGCAGTGTGTTTTTTTCTTTCTATTTAACAACCGCTGTAGGGTTTTATACTTACAGAAAGTAATAGTTTTTATCAGAATAGTAAATAAAAATTTGCAAAAGACACAAAAATATCATAATAAAGTTTAACCAATGGGGTTGCATCTCGAGTGTCATTTTTGGCCCGACATCACCCACATAATTAAAGCAACCAGACACCCCAAAATGTCGAAACCACTTGAAACCACCCTTGTATATTGTCCATACATCTTTTTTTCCTCCCCCACATGAAATATTTCCTGTAATTTTCGTTTGTGGGATATTTTCACTATGTTTAGACTTTAGTGTATTAAAATATCAAGACCATCATTATTTTTCTTTTCCTTACATATATATAACATCAAAATTTTGAGCCAAAGCATGTATATCCTTTGAACCTCGAAGTTTTGGGTTAAAGAATTGATCCATATATAGCCGTTTCTCATGTTATTGAAGGGCATTTAGAGAGTAATAGGAGACGATATACACATATATTGGGAGGATTAGGATTACCGATATATTGTTAGATTTGATCTTATCTCTTTACTTAAGGCTCACGCAATTGCTAGCCTATATATTGTACTCTTTCCCATTGATATCGAATAACACAAATATTCAGAGCAAATCCCTAATTTGATATGGTATCCCTGATCTTCACATTACTCTAATCTCGGTCTCTCACTTACTTGATGGAATTGCTAGTTCTGTGATATTTACCAAAGAGTTTTGTTTGATTCAGGACCAAACTTCAAGGACTTTGATTGGTGCGGATGAAGCACGGGACAGGGTTTATCATCTGACTGGTGCGGTTATTCCTCAAGCAAACCGGATTGGGAAGATGCCACCCACATTTACTTTTTTTTTAATGTAAACGTAATCTTCTTCTTTTTGTCTCAAAAATAGAATATATGAAAGTTATATTTCTAAAATTCGCATCAAGCCACTATACAGTATACACCTTGGCGTGGCATTGAATGTATATATTCGTGAATCCGAAACTAAACGGTTAATACATGACAAAAGTGTAAATTATCCATTCCAAAAAAAAAAAAGCAAAAAAATCAAAAGTAGGGCACAACAAATCCTTCTTTGTTCTTTCCACATTTTCTCACGCTAAACATTAACCACCATAAAAAAAAAACCATCTTGATAAATTATAAAGTAGTAATCTATTATATTAACAATATAACCACCCATAGTTTTTTAAACAAGCAAGATAACAAACTTTGGTTTGGTATCTTTATAATTATAGTCTAAATCATTCAGTTAAAGAAATATAAATGAACCGACATAATAGTTTTGTTTTGGCTATATACTGAAATTAATGTTATACGGGTTTAACCACAACAAAAAGTAAAATAAACATATAATTTTTGTTGTGTCCGTACTTCTCGGGTCTTGCTTCGCAGGCTGTCTTTCGATGGCTATCCAATCGCTTACGTCTGTCCAAACATGATTTTATTCACATCGAATATATAATAGTAATAATAATACTATTAATGTTAGTCGTTATTGAATAGTGAAAAGCTAAACATTATTATTTTTGGTAAGGAACCTAACATTATTTAGTTCACATCAAACTTTAATAGGGGTGGACATGCGAGGAACCTAGATACGAAGCTCTGAGTTCTTTCAAATACTTTTTCTCTCCTCGAATAGCCTCTTACGTGGCATTTCATGTACCCTTCACCTTCAACATATTCTTTCTGGTTATACCCTCAAAACGTATCTTATAAAAAAAGAAATCTTATAAAACGAAATTTATTCGTTAGACACGTTTATCAACTATAGTCGGTTATAGTTTCAATCTATGTACATATTTAATGATTATTGTTTTCTATGCCTAACAAATGAGTATATATGTTCAAAAATTGTAAATATGAACAAGGCGTCTTAGTAATTCTCTCTACTTATGGATAATGAAAAGTTAGAGAGTTGATAACTATGTGTTATGCCACTTCTCACTACGAAAACTTAAAACTGAAAAAATGGATGCACAAAATTGAAAAAATGGGTTGAACAAAATTGGGTTGAATAATATTCAATTCATTCATCTCCAAAATAGTGGTTGAATGAGTTGAAGATTTTTGCTGTAGTATTAGTTTATTTTTTCAACTTTTTGAGTTGAACGGGCTGAATAGTTTTTTCCAACCTTTTCAACTTTTACAATGCAAATGGTGAAAATTGGTTGAATAAATTTTTTCAACCTATTCAATCTCTTCTACCTTGCAACCATTTGCACCCATAGATCAGCCATTATCGACGCATGTTACTATACTTTCTAGTTTCTAGCGGTTGCTGATCCTAAATAGAAACACGAGTAGATAATAATGTTCAAATACTTCCTCTTGTCCTATTCATTTTCTACCTTTTCTAGTTATTATTTATTTAATGCATATTTCTAGAATTAATATATTATTGAATATCTATTTAATTTATCTTTGTATAATACTCCGACTATTTGTTCTGAATTATTAGAAGCATAAAAAAAGTATGAACACGAAAAATCAGGAAGGAGTAACGGACATCTCGACGTGGAACAACAAGAGACTCAAGAATGCAACCCACGACGAGATTGTTGATTCGTTGACAGTGACAACTGCCCCGCAACTATTTAGTGACACTTGTGGTTTGTCAAATTTTATCATAAAAGAAAAAAACACTTGTCGCTTTCACTTTCAGTATGCAATATCTTTTATTCTTTCCCATTATGCGTAATTGTGTTTTGTGTATCAGTGTATAGCATACCTCCCGGTTTAAGCACTATGCTGTTATGTCGAAAAACGAAAAAAAGGGTTATATGTTAATAACTTAATAATATGGGTATATTAATAAGAAGAGTCTACGATTAAAAAGGGACAAAAAAAAAAAAAAAAAAAAAAAACAGGAGATCACCCTAGTAATTAAAGGCGATGACATATAATATACCTAACCAATGGTCCATTGTTTTTCCTTCCTAATTCTGAACAATACTTGTAGAAGATTCACCAAAAATAGTGTTGAACAGCAAAACAATCCATGGTTCAGAATCGTTTTAATCCATAATACAATTTTATTATATCTTTCCCGATATGGATATTGGCAATCTAATAATAGAATATATTGAAATTGGTAGATAAAAATAAAATGAAGAGACGCACATTTGACAATTAATATGACACAAGTATTGCCAGTTATATTGATTTGAGAATATCGATGTAATAATGAAACTTAATTCGAGATTGACCTGATAAAAGTCATCATATATATATGTATGTTAGGTAGAAATTTCACATTGAAAAGAAGCAACTTTAAATATTAATATGAATTAATTTTATTTATTTTATTTATTTTCAATCAAATTTGAAATTAAGAACCTATGAAACTTTAACATGTACCATTAAATAATTGTCACATAATTAATTAATACGTTCGAACAAATCTGCCATCGTCGATCCATGGACTACACCACAATGGTATATTTCCGTTGTATGAATAGCAAAAAATATTTATACGATTTTAGTTAGTTGTCTTCAAGATTTGTGGACCACAAGTCTAATTTTATGTGGTTACTTACATGATCTTATATATAGTGTTCTACCCTCAGAAAAGGTCCGTATCCTTTTGATAATACTTGTGTGACGGATCCAAAAACGTAAATTTCCATCCTGTAAACGTAGCAGTCTGGACTTTAATTTAAGTTTGGTAGCACTGAAATAACAGGTTGAACCGATAACACTTGGTGGTACACTACTTATTATATATAATTTTTTTTTTTTTTTTTTTTTTTTTTTTTTGTGGTGACAGAGAGAAACACTCGGATCCATTCCAAGCCATACCGTACGTCTCTTCTCTGAAATTGTTGGTAACTACCAACTAACAATATCTTAAATCTAGAGATCGTTATTTGTTACGAACATTGAAGGAATTATTTAGCCTAACTAGATTCATCGTACGTACCGCTTGGCGACGTCATAGGTCGGTGTTGGATATGGACCTTCTTATTTTTTTACGTCAATACTTTCATCAGTTTCATGAGTAGTTATAATCACCAAAAGCAGGTGATGACTACACAGATATTAGATAGAGAAGGTAAATAATTTTTTTTTTCTTTTTAAAGAAGCATACTGAAACATCGGTTTTTTAGGTTTTCAAGTGGATACGAACCTTTTCTGAGGGTAGAAAATACGATTTCCAAAACACTTTGTTCTCCATCCATGATACATTAAAAAACTGTAGTCACTATTTACTATGTTACAGATTACTAACGATGTAAAAGTTTATTTAGCGAATAAATAACATATGTCGACGATCGATGGAGGCTTTCAAAAATATTGTCCCGATAATCAATAATATTATTGATATCGATACCCAAAAGAGAAATAATTGATATAGCTTTAGATTTTGAACTGTTTGGTCGTACGGCATTGTAAGATCTTTTTTTATCATCTCTCATCTGCTTATATATACACACGCCTTCAAAGCTAATCGAAAGTGACCCCTAAAAAGAATAAAATTTTCTTACGCAAATTACATATATATCAATGGCGGTCTTGTCTAAACCGATCACGGAACCAAAATCCGAGCTTTCGCTTATCCCGGTTATAGATATCTCTAACCCAGAGTCCAAATATGCCCTCGTCAAAGCCTGCGAAGACTTTGGCTTCTTCAAGGTGATCAACCATGGTGTTTCCACAGAGTTAGTCTCTGTTTTAGAACACGAGACGGTCGAGTTCTTCTCGTTGCCCAAGTCAGAGAAAACCCAAGTCGCAGGTTATCCCTTTGGATACGGGAGCCGTACGATTGGTCGGAATGGTGATGTGGGTTGGGTTGAGTATTTGCTCATGAATGCTAATCTTGATTCCGGTTCCGCTCCACTCTTTCCGGGTCTTTCGCAAAACCCGGCAACTTTTAGGTCGGTTTTTTTTTGTCCTCTTTTGTTTTGTTTTTAACACTCTCCCATACTCTGTTTTCGTGCTCTGTTTTTCTGCTATGTGTTTGTTTTTATACTTCATCTTCTGTCTCTTTCTATGCTTTTATGGCTTCTTTTTTTTGTGACTTTTTTGATTCCATTTATTTATCTCAAGTTTTGTTCTTTTTTAATCTTACAGAAACGTACTGGAAGAGTACATAACATCAGTGAGAAAAATGACATGCCATGTCTTGGAGATGATTACAGATGGGTTAGGTATTAAACAGACAAACACACTTAGCAAGCTCGTGTCTGACCAAAACACGGATTCGATACTGAGACTTAATCACTATCCACCATGTCCTCTTATCAAAAAGAAGACCAATGGTGGTAAAAATGTGATCGGTTTTGGTGAACACACAGATCCTCAAATCATCTCTGTCTTGAGATCTAACAACACTTGTGGTCTCCAAATCAATCTAGCTGATGGCTCTTGGATCTCTGTCCCTCCCGATCACTCTTCCTTCTTCTTCAACGTTGGTGACTCTCTCCAGGTTCGTCTTAACCCTTATGTATATATATATATTCTCCCGTTTCAGACCAGATGATCTAAGTAAGCTTTATATATATATATATATATATATATATATTTATTGTGTAGGTAATGACGAATGGGAGGTTCAAGAGCGTGAGGCATAGGGTTTTAGCCAACTGTAAAAAATCTAGGGTTTCCATGATTTACTTCGCTGGACCTTCGTTGACTCAAAGAATCGCTCCGCTGACTTGTCTTATGGACAAAGAAGACGAGATGTTGTACGAAGAGTTCACTTGGTCCGAGTACAGATCCTCTGCCTACAACTCTAGATTGTCTGATAATAGGCTTCAACAATTCGAAAGGAAGACTATCAACCATAATAAATTACTGTTAAAAATATGATTAATGATTTCTATTTTTGTTCGTGATTCATAAATCTTATCTAAGTGTGTGTTATTCCCTATATAATTATGTGTATGATTGAAGTTAATGTTGATCCAATAATTGTAATATAATGCAATAGCTATGTTTTCTCTAGCATCAGTATCGCTTTGAAAACTTTGTAATATCAAGTTGTTTTAAACACTTTAAATAAGCCGTTTTAATTAATTTTTGAAAATTTCTTTTCTTCAGGTTCTTAAAAAGAAAAAAAACTAGTTAATGAAAGAATTTGTATTTAATAATTTTAAACGATTACATATGCGATTCTTTGGCGACATAGTAATTATACTGAAAGAACAAATTTAGTAGTTGACAAAAAAAAAAAAAAAAAAACAAATTTAGTAGAGTTCGTGTGTATAAAAAAAACTAAGCTGAAAATAAATGATGACTTAAGGCCGTACGTTATATACTCTCCAGTCTCCCACATTAAACTTAATTTTACACCAATATTATAAAACCATACATTGACATTCCGATATTACATTGTTGGATCAAACCTTTTAACACTCTATATGGCTAACAACTTTATAATAGTATTAAAGATATGGATAAAGAAATTACAACCAAAAAAATCTCAATTCTTACACGTTGAATGTGGTCCGAGTATTTGTTTTTGGACACCAATATGTTCAGTGATCTAGGTAGGCCGTAGGCACTAGGCATACATATTAATATGATAATTTAGACAGCGTGTCGTGTACTTAATTAGAGTTTGCAAACCATTTTTTCTGTTTTCAAGGAAAGAAGTGACTTGTCACCAGTTCACTGTATTGTTATTTTCACTTGGGCCAACTTGGATGGATATCTGAAAGTTTATATTTTTTTTAACGTTGGTGTCTCTATAAGTTTTATATAACGACTTCTCCTTTCTTTCTTCTTTTAATAATTCCTTATCATGCTGGTTGGTGGTACCCAGGTAGAGAGGTAGAGATGTCAATTGGTCTCTAAAACCATGGGCTGTCCGGTCCAAATTAATTTGGACTGGTTTTGGTTATTACCAAATTTAAAACGGTCAAATGGGCTTAAAACAATTTAGCCCATTTATATATGGTCTAAACTAATTTGGACGTGGTATGTCCAATAATCCTAAAAAATTAGGGTTTTACTATTTGGGGGATTTTTTTTTTTTTTTTCGCCGCTTCTCTGTTTCTTCGTGTATTTATGAGTATTATAAGTGTATTATGAGTGTATTATGAATTTATAAATCTTTAGCTTTATAATTATGAGTTTATAAACCTTTAGCTTTATAATTATGAGTTTATGAGATTATGAATTTTGTTTCAATCTGCAACCAATGGACAGACCAATTGGTCATGGTCCTATTTGGTTTGGACATATTTGGGTGTGGGTGTATTTGGGTCTTCACACATAAATGACCATAAATTGTATATGTCCAAATGGACATGCCCATTTGGTTATGGACAGACCAATTTACAACCCTATACCCAGGTGGTATTCAAGTTTAAACGACGGTTTTGTTTAAGAAGAAAACGCCAAAACTAGTCATATGTTCTTCCTGTGCAAAACAGAGAAACCTACGCACAAGTAATTACTTCAACAATGGCCTACGCACAAGTATACTTTATGAGCATTGTTTCAACTTATTCCAAAACATTGCCGACATCGATGAATCCCTTTCTATGAGATCCCATGATCATTAGCCCCTAGCAAACTTTTAAACATTGCAAAACAATGTCAGATCTGGTTACATTGAGTTTTTTTGAGGATTTTTTCGAGTTATTGGGCAATTGGAATCTTGCACTGATTAGGATTGTGTTGTGACTACTTCAATAATAGAGAGACCTAAGTTCCAAACTTGCTCTCTAAATGCTTTTGGGGAAATCTGAATGCACAAACTAATTCAAGTGATCAAGAGAAGTGCAGACGAACCATCAGAATTTGGCAATTAAATCAGAATTCTGATAAATTAGCTTTTTGGTAAAGCAGCACAATCATTGTCTAAATGTTCATCACTAGAAATCATTTATATAATTCGAAATGATGAGCTCGTCATTTCGTAGACACAATCATAACATCCCACACTTCCTTGAATCCCACGCTAGTGTTTGTTCTATCACTTCATTTTTGCCCTTTCTTTTTCCACAGGTCACCGAACATCTTCATCCCTGAACCTTTCCTCTTCCCAAACCCTAACCCGTCATCCAAATCATCAGCCATCCCCGGTGATCCTACAAACCTGCCTGCAAAATGCGTCTCCATTGACCCGCACCGCTCTGAGAACCGACCATTCATCTCAACCCCTCCAGATAGAACCGCAGCTGCAGCGTCTGCTGCTTTCCTCCACTGCTCGGTTTGTACTTTCAGCTTCTTCATCTCGGCTTCTAGACTCTCTTTTGCGTCTTCCATGGATTCAAGCTTCTTCTTTAGCTTTGCCGTGGTCTCGTTACTTTCTTCCAGTTCTTCCTCAATCCGACTCACCTTTGAAGCTATCTCATCCTCTTTCGCCTTAGCAGTGGACATTTCTGAACCCGTCCTCTTCAACTGATCCTTCAAGCTTGCGTTCTCCTCGCCAAGTGATACCTTTTCTTTCTCCAAGTCGTATAGTCTAGCTTTCAGTACATTGATTTGGTCTTCCTTTGAAGCCAACTCATCACTCTTCTTCACCTTCTCACCTTCTTTTGCTTCCTCAACAAGAACCTCGAAAACATCAGTATCTTGATGTCCATCACCAGGAATCTCGTCTCTCTCCGGAACAGAAGGGTTTGGTTTCTTGGATATCTTCTTATGATGAAGCTCTTCTTGAGCACATTTCTTGGCAGCCTCAGCTCTAGCCAACTGCTGTTTGAGCAATCTCAACTCCTCCTGGGCTTGACCTAGCTGTGACTCCAAGCCAGAGATGCGACTCCCAAGCTTCTTCTGAGTCAGAGGATCAGTGTGAGGCCCACCACTCCTCGGAGATCTACGGTCAAGACCGAGCTTTGGACTCCGGTCTGTAATTGGACGGTTGAGATGCTTCGGCTCAGAGGAAATGGACGGTGATGATGTCCTTAGCCTTGGAGATTGTCTCTGAGGCAACTCTGAACCTCTAATACTACTCAAATCACAACAAGACACAAGGAAGGATTTGCAATTTTCACTCGTATCAGTCTATCAGATCATAGAGAGACTAATAACAACAAAAAACCAATTCCAAACATTAGTATCATTACCTTGGTTTTGGCATTCTGATTTACGCAAAGCTGTTGACGCTATCTCCAGAGGTTGTATGATCTGATGCAAATCAAAGAACATACATGAGCTTGTTTCGGAGGCAAGACTCACTCTAATAAGAGTTGTGAGACACGCACCACTAAGTGCGAGTGAGAGACTCTCTTAAACTGATTATTACACTAGCATCTGATCTGAGTCAAACCAGACAATTGAGACTGTGAGATAGAAGTAGAACACATTGCTTTTGCTTTTCCACTCAAAACACTTTAGAAGATTTCAACAAGATCACAAACTTCAATCTTTCACCAAACCCATTATAGAAAAAAGAAGAAAAAACAGATTTCTCAATAGTTTCTAAGTTCCATGTTCACATGAATCACATATGCACACTACACACATGCGGTAGTCTATTAAAGACTGAAACTAACCTTGAAGGAGATCAAGACAATGTAGAGACAAGCTGAATACTTTCTCGGTTTCTCTTTTGCAATTGAATACGAAGGAGTGACTGAGATAAATACTAAAACAGAGGAAATAAATTTTGAATCTGTTGATGAGATTAATTGGGGTTAATACAAACAAGAAGCACAAAGACAAGAAAACCCAAAAAATGTGGAGAAAGGAGAAGTTTTAAAGCTTTTGTCCAGAAAGAAAGAGAGAGACTCTCAATTCAAGAAGCTGAGAGAGAGAGAGAGAGAGATTAAAAAGAGACGTTGGGGGAGATTTGAAATAAAGCTGATGATGAAAATGGGAATGACCTTTGTTGAGAGAGAGGAGAAGAAAAAGCACAAAAGTGTAATTTAACTCAGGTCCCACGTTTACATGAAATCATATTGTTTTTTCCTTTCCTTTTTTCATACATTACTTTTTTTTAATCTTTTTACATTTAAGATTCTCTGAATGATCTGATCTGAGTGATCCAAACATGAAATATATATATATATATATATAGTACGAATGTTATACATCGTGTATAATAACTAAGTTGCCAAATTATAGCAATTTGATTCGGTTCATAAGTAAGAGATGAATTTGTTTATATTTTGAAGCACATCTTTGTATGTCTTTTTATTACATATGAAAAATTTATACAAAACAAAATGGTGTACTTATAATATTTATACCCACATGTGTGTACCCTTATATCAATCGGTCTGACATTGTTTCTTTCTTTTTGTCGGTTTCCACAAAGTTCAAACTCTTTTGTTTTAGTTTAGTTTATTTTCATTTCGGATATATATGTTAACCTTCACATTTTCAATCCAATTCCTTTAGTAGATTAAGTTATGTCTATATTTTTCTACTTTACATATGAAAATTGAAACAATGTACGTTCGAGATTCCATGCACAATGTTGAAAAGCAAACCACATAGAATGTTACTACATTCTAGTATTTATATTCAAGGTAGAACCATAAAATCATTTATATATTTAAAATAGTTTTGGTTTGAAGACAAAAAAAAAAAAAGATATAAGTAAAAGTTGACATTTGAAAAATTGTACACATCATCAAAACTCTCAAGTAAATTCAGCGCCACTATGATTTTTGATTTGTAAGTTGCATCTAACCAACCAGTAACAACCACCTTTAACTTTTTGGTTCTTTTATGATGATGTTGGTAATAATAATTCTAGTCATTTTGGAATACTATATTTCAAAAATAATTTTGGGAGTTGTGAAACTATATAGGCCCATTTTTCAAATTAATCAGGTTCTCAAAGAAGACCATTAAGACACTAAACCACAAACATAAGTTGCTCAAATCAAGATATGAAATGGTGAAATTTGGTGAGTTGCTGCTACTTGCTAGTCATATCTTTACGAAACCATAGACTTTATAAAAAATTACTCTAAATCAATATATATAAATGCGAAGCTAAAAACCCTAATATCCACTAACATTATTTTGGTCAACACTCTCCAACTTTGACTTTCTCTTCTGATTCATTTGCTATCAAAAAGACAAAACCTGTGCTCTTTCACTTTTTGTCTATGACTATGCTGATCGAGAAGAAATTATGGAAATAAAACATAAAGAACAGGATTGAACACAACCCAACCTTTTCTATTAAAACTGGAAATTATCTCATCTGTTTTTACTTTTCTTTTCTTTTCTTTTCTTCCTATAGGAACAAGACATTTATATGAATGAAGGTAATCATCAGATCCAGAACCCATGAAGTTTCCATTACTACCCTATTTTATTGCCAAGTAACTTCAGTTGGTGCACTTGTGGTCGTGGCATGAACCTCTGCTAAAGACACAGCCATAGCCATCATCATCTGCTCATCAAAACTCTCTGGAACAATGACAAGAGGAGGAGGAGTAGGAAAGTTGTGGAAGCTCTCGCCGGTCATGTAAGAATTTACATAGTTGTTGCTGCTTCCTGTTTCTCCCATCTCGGTGTTGTTATGGTAATGTTGTTGTTGTTGATGGTGGTGATGGTTGTCAATGTCATCTACCTCTTGTTCTATGTCATAGTAACTGTCACAATTTCCAGGAACCATACTGTATGAAGAAACGTTGACATTGTGATTGTGATTGTGAATTTGATTGGAGGTTTCTCCAACCATTTGGCGTTCAGCAAGTGCGGAGATTGCACAAGTAAGCCCACCAGATGATGATGAAGACGGCATTGCTGGTTCTACAGTTGAAGCCATTCGTGGTAGTGAAGAAACATAACTATGATCTTCTGTTTCATACTGCCTAGAAGAAGTCATTTCCCCTGAAGCTGAATTTTGCTGCGCCCCTGTTTCCTGTTAGAACAAGTTCAAAAGCCATAAGAATTTTGAAAATTGTCATCAGAGGTAAAAAAAAAGTTACACAAACAATTGTATATATACCTGAATGGAGAGCCATATTGCTTCCATTACCATTAACTCTTCAAGGTCAACGTCAACTTCGTCATCCCTGTAGAGTTTACCGACAAATCACATATCTAGTCAGTCAAATATAGATCTCTCAGATTATAGTTTCATCAGTGTGCATTTAGCTAATTTAACCATAAAAGCATGATGTTTTGAACATGAGGCTATATTGTTGTTGTTGGAGACATAGTAGAAGCATAACAAACTTTAACTCGCAACTTCCACTTGTAAGAGGAAGCATAATGGTACTCACTTTATTCCTCACTGAAACTGTGTCCAAATCACTTGGTTCCCCAAAACAAGACTAAAGTAGAGTCTAATAAACACTGAAGTGTTTTTCATAAATGATTTCATGGTTACAAGTACTACATTAATCCATAGAATAACTTCATACAGAGCAGCCAGTGAAAAAACAGACCTGTTTCCCCGAGGGCGAGAATGCTGTCTAACTACTGATGAGTTCTGCGATGGAACGATTTCCCCATCATCCATGAGGGAATTATAAGATACAGCTGCAAACCAAGGGACAAAAAAAAAACGAAGTCTGTCAAAACTGCCTTTGTGACACCATATTGGTTCCTGATACGTTCTGGCAGGACAAAATAAACCGACCTGAAGCTGAACCATATTCCATCTCGCCAGTCATTGCGCTTGTGCTAGAGGAACATGATTCAAGACGTTTCTGCATTTTCTCTTCATCATCCTGCATTTCCTTCTGCCTCATCCTTATTTTGGCTTCTATAACCCGTTGCTCTTCCTGCAAAAGGATACAGTTTCCAGATATGTAAAAAGCAGCATCCCATCGATCAAACTTATCGACACAAAAGAGTTACTGTACACATTTGTTTTTTTGACTTACAACTTGCTCAATGCCCTTTTCCTCCTTTGTCTTTACTCCACGGTACTCGACAGCATAATTGGGTGTTTTACAAAATGGGCACCTCAGAAACGTCAAGGAGGACATAAAAGAGACGATCCATCAAATAACAAGAAATATTCTCGAACATTATTCCAGATGTTAACTAAAGGCACAGATTTAAGATGAAGGATACTGAGTAGGCCGAGCTGAATTAGGATTCTTCATTTGTAAAAAACACTCTGCAGCAAAATTAAAAAGATAGCCATGTCAAATGAAATGGAAACATGAATAGAACAAAGAGGCCTAAAATGTTAAATGAATAGTTCACCTGTACAAATGCTTTTCATGCAACATCTTGATCTATTGAGGCTAGGATAATACTAGAAACACAACATGGCAGCAGAGTTAGGCTCAACAAAAAAACATTGACGAGAAGGTAATTAAAACTACAGAGACTGAGAAGAAATTAAACAAACCAGAAAACAAATAGGACATTCTTCAAGATCATGACAGCTCTCATCGTCTCCAGGATAGCAAGGAGCAAGCTTAGATTCAACAATCAGTTTTCTGAGCTTTTTAATGTCGACATCTTTATTAACATACAAACCTTGTGGTTTCGTATACCTTTCTTCCACCACTTGCCTCTTCCTTCCCAACTTATTACCCATATCACACAAAAGTTTCAATCTTTTTTTTTTAAAACCCTTTCTTCTACTAAAACCCTATCCTACCACCTTTACAAGAGCAGAGAGATTATGTTACTCTAATAATCTCACAATTAACAACTAAAGTCAATTCCTTTTCTACAGTTACACCCACTGGAGAAACAAACAAACAAACAAGCCTACTCTCTATCCTAAAGGTACAAGCTTTAAACTGGAAACAACCTTCACCATAACCTGCACAAATGGTAAAACTCAATTTCAGCACACAATTCGGATTAAAAAAAAAAAAAAAAAACCCTAATTTTGTTATAGCATACATAAAATAAAAACCCCAACTTTGAAACCTTTTGAATTGGGGGGGGGGGGGGGGGGAGCAATTACAGAAGACACAGTATAAACCTTAATAAGAAGACCTAATTAAAAACTTACGAAACAGAAGAGAGAAAGAAACCCTACAAATTCTGATAAAAAAGAAGTACAGATAGAAATCGGAGGATGGAAGAAAAACCTGAAAACTTGGGGGCGAGGAAACAAAATCTTGGAGGGGCAGAAGAAAACAAGAAAGAAAAGGAAGGAGAGAGATCAAACAAAGGGGTTTTTGGGTACACGATAAGAGACACGATCAGAAACTTTAACTCTGTAGAGAGAGAGATAGAAGAAAGAAAGAAAGAAGAAGAGAGAAGCAACAAAGATAATACAGTGTTTGTGTTATGTGTGTGTCTCTTTCGTTATTATATAAAAATCATAGAAGAAAAGAAAACATAGAGAGAGAGATTAGAACGAGTTCTGTAATCTGAAATATGTATTTTGTTTGTTGCTTATTTTTTTAAAAAATATATATATTTGACGAGAGAGAGAGATGAATGATGGATGATGATGAGGTGGAGAAGCAAAAGGGAAACAGGAAACGATGGAGTAAGAGACGAGCCAAAGTATCATCCTTCCTTCCATCCATCCATCCATCACTCTTGTTCCTCCTCTCTTAGCGCGTGCTCTTCAGTTTCTTCTTTAAAACGTCGTCGTTTCGTTTCTTTATTACAGTATATTTTTTTAATCTTATTTTTGTTTGTTGACCATGAAAAAAAGCTTAGAATATACGAAATCTTGTGAAGGCGGTTTTGTCTTAAGCACCGAGTTGGGTTAGAATAATATTTGTCTTTTTTTTTTAATCCATTTCTTTCTTTAATTGCATCTTTGTTTGTCGCATTTGCACTAAATATTCGTAATTTACCATCCAGATTTATTACTAATAGAAAAATGAAGAATAAGTTGTTATCTTTGGGGTTGTACGACGACGACTCATCACTATTTGTTCAAAGTTTGGTGATATTTCAAAACTAGATTAGTCGGCTTTAGTATTATAGTATTTATCTGAATTTTATATATAAAAAAAGGTGTCCTTGTTTACGATTTTATTAGCTTATAATTTTAAAATAACAAAATACGTATATTTAATGTTGACGTATAAATGTTACTAATAATCGTTGAATCAACCCAACTAAATAAATACCAGAAAAAAACCTGAAATTAACTGCCAAAAAGCTAAACTAATAATGAAATGATAAATGAAACAAGACTTGTAGATGGGACGATTAGACTCGTGTGTTTGTATATATGTTTTGGGTTGATGAAAAAGAAATAGTTCACCCAACACAAAATTGGTTAAGGTTGGTTAGAGAAGGTCAACCATGAGTTTTGTTTCTATTTGCTTCGACCATTTACGCACTTACAGAACCCTCTTTTTTTTTTTGCATATAAACACAAGAAGGTTAGTTCGTTCATATTATTATGCTTGATTTGGTTGTTGTGAACTATATATAACATGTTGGATTTAATTAATTGTGAATTTTATCCGGATGATATTATATATAGTACCCTTATCTATTTGGTTTTTTTTGGTTGGTAGACTGACATATGTGTTTACACTTTACACAAATGCAATAGTTTGTTGTACTATACAATTAAAATCCCCAACATTTGGGAAATTTTTTATTTTATTGGCTGACCAAACACATCAACAAAAACAAATACTTGGGCTTCATGGGCCTTTAAACCAACATATGAAAAACTATAAGACCGTGTAAAACTCATAGAAATGGGCCATGCTGTTATGTAACTCACGTTAAACTTGCTAAATTATAATATTCGTACTTGGATCTAATTTTAGAGTGACGATCAACTTTAAAGATGATTAAAGGATTAATCAAATCAATCACAAAACATAATCTTAGTGGATAAAAAAGAAAGATTCGATTTCAAGAAGAAAAAGAATAGTAGAATTTAATGACTCAATTTTCTGACCATAGTTTATACAACTCCTCCATGGCAGGCATCTCCTTCAAAAATCTATCAAACTCCGTCGTCGACCCTACTTGTCCTCCTCCTCCTCCTCCTCCGCCGTAGAGCTGTCTGGTATCTTCACCGATTTTACTACCGCCACCGTAACAACGGCTGTCGGAAGCGGAGGAGGGGGACTCAAAAGGACCGGCGGCGACGATGGCGTCCTTACCGGTGAGTTCTTGAACAACGGTTTTGAAGCTACGAGCATCTGTCTCAACGTACTGTGTGTTTATGAACACAACCTTCATCGGCTCCGATTTCACTCTCCCTCTTCCAGACATTATTACTATAAAATTAATCGAAATAATTGAAGAAACAGAAAACAAAGTTTTTTGAGATTTGTGGTATGAAATGAGATCTTAATTAGTGACTAGAGTGAGTATATATTTAGCAGCTTTAGTTCTTCCTGTGTCTTTGGGTGCTCAGATGTTTGTATATATTTATATATGGATAGTTGCATACTTGGGTATTTATAGAGATTAGAAAGAGAGAGATATGATTCATATGATTTATAATCTTTGTGGGGGTGTGGGGCACTAGAGTGAGCCATTTAAGTAAAAAATTTCGTATTGGTTTGAAACGACTTATTATATCTCTCGTGTCATCGTCCTACTTGAAATATACATAGATGACGACCTAGTTTTTTTGTTTCCAATGACGTCATAATACATTCTCGACGACCAACTTTTTAATCGTCGAATCTATGAATTGATCATATTCGTTGAATTTCGCTAATTGTTTTACTTATATAGGTTGAACGACATTTGTGATTCTAGTTCTAGAAATGCTTACCAATGAAGTTACGATTGAATGGGTGTTTTCGACTTACCTTTTTATATATAGCTGTATAAAAAGAAGCACAATATTACGGACTAGACTAGCTAAAAACAACAAAGATAACGATTCTACATGACTATATAATCTATCATTCTACCATTAATGAGATCAATTAAAATTTACATGGCTTTTCTTATGCGTAAATAGGAAGAGCTCATTGATCATTGAGACATGTTGACCGTTAATAAAAAAATCCAGCAGCCTAGACGGACCAAACATTAAATTTTTATATCACCATTATGTGTTTTGATCTATATCATCTTTCGTTATCTTTTCTTGGGTCAAAGTACGCCTTCTTTGATGTAATCCCATCACATCACTTGAATGAAACAGCCTTCGAAATTTTTTTTGTCGAGAAACTTAAAAAGTATTTGCACGTGTGGAGAATTTGAACGTCCGAAATACTGTTTTCATCATAACAAAATAAAGTCGATCGTCTTCGGCTCATGCTTCTTCTAGAAAGTAATGATGTGTCTCAATGATTATATTATATTTTGGTTTAATAATCTTGTTTCCCGTTTTAGTACAGCATAAACTGTGTTATATGAAACATAATCGTATATTTTACTTACCAAAATCGAAATAAATTAAAATTGTGAAGTAAATGTTGATTTTATGCATCTTCTATTAACAAATTCATCGTTGATAGGCATGATTGGTTAATCAAGTTTTTTTTTTGTATGTATTACCATTTTTGTAAAAGAGTTTTATGTTGTTGTTGTTGTTGTTGTTGTTGTCTTACCTCTTATATTTTGTAAAATAGATTAGAAATTCAACAAATGATACAAGAAGTCAAGGATAGTTACATACGATGTTTCATGGAAAGTTGCATATATAAAATGGGACCATCATTCATTATTTTTGCCTTTTTTTATTTTTATTGACTCATCTTCTATTCATTATTCCCAATACTCTTTTCACAAATTGCAAATAAGTTCATAGTACGAAAATAAAAAGTTTCTAGTACGGTTGTACCACACACACACAAAAATCCCATCATATTCAAATTAGTTATTTTCTTTCTTAATTTTGTGTTTTCTATGACGGGATTAGTTTTTTTTTTTTCAAAGGGTTGATATGATATGGGATTAGTTGAAGGTAATACATTTATAATCAGTCATTACAAAAAAATTTAAAGTATTTATGCGCCACGCATAAGTACTGTATAGTTTGTATATCATAATTTTTCATCGACACATATATATATGGATGAGAACAGAGGCAAAGTCAAGTTTGGCTATAAAAGTTCAGAGTAAGCTTTTGACTAAAAAACTTGACTCAGAAATGTTTCCTTTTTGAATCGATCGCCCTTTTTACTACATTAAAGTATTTATAATATATCAATTATACAGTTTTGGAAGTTAACGTATTAAATATCAGCTTTCCATATAGAATTGTAATTAGTCATCTTTCAAGTCTAGATTATATTTGTTTTCTCATCCGTTTTTCGTTGGTATAAATCTTAAAAGATTAACATGCCAAACTTGTGGGTTTACGCAGATCATCCTCGCTGATTTGAGGGTTATTTACTTATTAACATGCCAAATGGTTTCAATTTCAAAGTATTTCAATATGTTTTCTTAAAAAGTAAAGATATGTAATGAATAATTTAAAATCATAAATATGGTCCACGAGGCTCACTATTGTGAGGCTTTACTATGGAAGTCCAGCAGATCTTGCGGGATGGGCTTCTTCTGCCGTACAAGTGTTTATCGTTTTGACGGTTTTGCTTCAAATATATTTAATACGATTGGGATATTTTCCATGCTAACTATATGGTAATTAACTTGTTTTTGGTAAGTGATACCTAATAACCCGAGAACTAAATCATTGCAAATTATTTATTGTTAAACCGTACGGAAGCAATTTATTGATAATTTTGATCCCACAATTAATCGACAAGATTGGAACAATTTACCATATTTACTTCCATTAATTTGGACGATTAATAGAGAAAAAGAATCATTTTTTACCAAAAAAAACGGTAACAAAGGATCAAGCCACACTGATATAGCGGTCTCTAGAGATCCACTAGTATATATATTGAGACGCATACTATCATCAGTTCACCACTCTCTCAAGTCTTTACGAAAAGGCACTACAACTCTTTTTTTATACATTTCAACTTCAGAATTAGAAGAAAGAAATGATTTCCTCTGTTTGTGGTTTTAGGCTAATTTTAGTCATAGCTGCCGTCACAAGTAGCATTTCAGCAGCCGCTTCTACTGATCTCCCCGGAAGAAAGATCTTTGATGTTCGAAGCTATGGCGCTCGCGGTGACGGCAAAACCGACAATGCTATGGTAGTGAGATTTCTCGTTTTGTGTTTTCATCCAACTAATTCGACATTGATGTTGTTTGTATTTCTTGATGAATTCTAACACGTGTTTTGATTTTTTTTTTTTGGGTGTCTTGGTTTCGTAGGCGTTTACAAAGGCGTGGAAAGACGCGTGCGAATGGAAAGGATTCCCTAGAGTCTACGTACCATTTGGAACCTTCTACCTCGGTGGCGTAATCTTCACGGGACCATGTAAAAGTCGGATTAGTTTCATCATCAAAGGAACTTTGTTAGCACCTAAAGAAGCTAACGCCATCAAACAAGAGACGTGGATCATTTTCAGGTACGTTGACTATCTCACAGTCTCAGGCGGCGGTATTCTTGATGGACAAGGAAGCTATTCTTGGTCACTCAACAATTGCCGCCAAAACCCTAATTGCCCGGCTCTACCTATGAACTTGGGGTTCCAATTCGTGAGATTCTCAAGAATCAGGCACATCAGATCGATCAATAGCAAAATGGGTCACCTCAACTTCTACGCAGTGCAAAACTTTAACATCTCACGCATGAGCATTAGGGCTCCCGAAGATAGCCCTAACACCGACGGAATCAAGATAGGTTTATCAAGCAACATGAAGATCAACAATGTTGACATCGGAACTGGCGACGACTGCATCGCGATCTTGTCGGGGACCACCAATTTGGATATCTCCAACGTCAACTGTGGACCGGGACATGGAATCAGCGTTGGAAGTCTTGGAAAGTATAAAGGTGAGAAGAGCGTTCAGGGAATAACGGTTAGGGATTCCATCTTTAACGGTTCGACTAATGGAGTACGAATCAAGACATGGGGTTCGAGGAGTACACCGAACTTAGTTTCTAATTTCCTTTACAAGAATCTCCAGATGATTAATGTCGGAAACCCAATCAACATAGATCAACGATACTGTCCTAACTCAAACTGCGACTATGAGGTAACTTCAATCACAAGAAATAAATTTTTAGTCTTCTTGACATGATCTAATTTTTTAATTATTTTTTATTATTGTAGTCTGCTTCACAGATTCAGATACAAGACGTGAGGTACAATAACATTTGGGGGACGTCTACGGACAAAGTGGCCGTAAAGTTACAATGTAGCAAGAATGTTCCTTGCAAAGGGGTTGAGCTCACCGATATTAACTTAGAACACCGTGGACCCCTCGGTCCAGCCACCGCTTTCTGTGAGAATGTTGGCGGTAGGACAAGTGGCAAGATTTCTCCTCCGTCTTGCATCCGTTGATCCACAATTTGATTTCATCCTAATTAGTTCGCTGTAGCTTTTATTTTTTTATGGTTTTGTAACTCTTGGCGCCAACCCTGATCATATTCACTCGTTTAGTTTAAGTTAGTCAATTTGGACTAATTCTAAAGGGAAGTGAATTGAAAGGTTTGGAAAAGGAATAAGATTCTAATCTTCATCTCTTTTTTTTTTTTTAATAAAAATGTTCTCTTTTGTTAAAGCAAAAAGTTTATTTATACGATGACATGATGAGATGTGTTGTGAATTAAATTGAATTGAATCTCTCTAATAGTAATTCCCAACGTTCGAAAAAACATATTTCCTTTTTGTTATTTAAAACCGACCTATGAACATTGTATATAGTAGTGATTGCTTGTTTCTATGTAAAAATCTCCTCTCTAATAAAAGAAAGACCCATTGATCGATCGTTTGTTTTAAGAACCGTGTTTGTTCAGCGGAAGCTCTGTTGGTGTCGTCGGAATCAAGAATTCCCAAGGAGATTCGTCGTATGGCGGAGTCGTGTCGCAGCATCATCATCATGTCAAGATATATGTGCATGGTGAATCGCGAGGCCTCGCTGGACGCAGAAGCGCTTCGTACGTCTTGAGAACACTCAACTCCGATATCTCGATGTATCGTCACCACAAAACAAAGCTTAACTGTCTCATTAGATCTTCGATCCAGATCAGTCGACTCGATTTCGATATAAGGGTTCCACTGCGGATGCTTAGCAATCGACGCCGACCAAGTGGAGAATTTACGATCCAGATCACTCGACTCGATTATGAAGACGTTGGTGATGAGAGATTCCGACGTGTACTGTTTTGATGGATCTGAACCGTTAAAGAAGAGAGCATCTCTCTGTGGTTACTCTACGGCGAGCCAATGTGGGAACATACCTAAAAAGACTGGGACTTGTCGTGCTCAGCTCAGACTGGGACTTTTCGTTTAGGAGATTTTGCTTTAATTTAGTTAGACTCAATTTTAGTAATACAGTGTTTGGGAACTTAGGGTAATCATTGACTTGGTTTAACTGTTGAATCTGATCTGTATATATGTTGTTATTTTGTATTAATTGCTAGTGTGTGCGTGCGTACGTAGGAGATATTTGCTCTGTCTTTGAGCCCTTAAATCTTCTAATTACATGTAAACAAATTTAGCCTACAACTTGGGTTGGTCCAAGTTATACAAGGAACTTTACTATAACATCAAATTATTGAGAAACTTAAATAATAAATTACAAAAAAAAAACACTATGATGAACTAACTAAATATTGAATATAGTCATTGGTTTGGTCATTATATATTCTATAAACTAGACTTATTTTCTTATTATTAAAAATTACAATACACATACACTCATCTATGTCACGTACCACAATCAAAACATTTAGAACAAAAAAATTAAATACTTTTTCAAACAAAATAAAAACAAAGAAACTAAATAAGTAAATATCGGATGTAAACAAAGGGTATCTAATTGCACTCATACCCTTTTACGTTCGCTAGCACTGCAGCATGGTTGGTGATGTTCGGATCAATCCGGGTCTAATCCAATCATGAATTGGTTTGAAGATATTTATCTGATTTTTTTTTAAGATTACTAAACTTTCGTAAGAGCAACTTCATTATTTTTGAATTAAAAATATTCGGGAATTCTAGATTGTGAAAAAATGAAAAACTAATTTTCTGTACATAAATAACAAGAAGCTTTTGGTTGAAACTGTGTTTGAGCGAGACAAAACAAGTCCCATTTTTAAAAAATCGACACATAATTTTTCGAACTCACAAAACTGAACTTGTTTTTGGGCGACTATTTTTTGTTTGAAGTGTATTATATAATTCCCCGTATATAAATGTATATGTAAAAACTATAGTGTCATAAGGAGATATTTTATGTGAGTCTATCAGTCCATGTGAGTAGTTTCAAGTTTCAACCACAAAATGATGGACATGATTATTACCTTTTGGATGAACGGGCCATCACTCATGACAAAGTTTTCACGTTTTAATTAACACTGCCTGACGAATATATATCTACATGCACCAATTATTGCTTGTCTTATCAAATCTTAATTCCATGCTGATCATATGCTAAATTCATGTATATGTGTATTTATCTATATGACTATAATCGTAATTACAAAACTAAACTTGTTTTTGGGCGACTATCATTTTAGTCACTGGACAAAGACCCTTGGACCAACTTGTTACTTTAGTTATGTAATCATTGGCTTTTTATCATTTCAGTTTTGTTTTTTTCCCAATCATCAACTGATTAAATTATGAATGAAGAGGAGTGCAGATGGAACCGTTTACGTAAACCATATGCTTTATATCCAATAAATGTGCTAGATAGTGTTGTTCATTAATCAGAAGATCTGATACGCAGCCGACCTTTGATTTAATTAAGTTGCTAATTATGACATTATTTGGTTTCTTGTATGATACTATTAATTATTGAACAGGACAAACTATTGTTAACTAAACTAATTTTGGGTTATGATGTGAATTTAATTATTTAATCAAAATTATCGCAAGAACGCATGTCTCAGAGCATTTTTATAATTTAAATAAGAGCAATTTGCAACCAAAGATCCGTTAGGTCATAATGGCTTTGGCAGTTTTTTCAGGTAAAGTCGGTTGGTCAAAACTCTCGAATCCTTATAAGACCATAGCCCTATAGTGTCTAGTCGTCTACACATTTTTAGTGTATTATAATAAAATAATATATATTTGTATTTTTTATTTTGAATACAGAAAAATTGTGTATATATATTATTTATTACATGCTGTTTTTTTTTTTCTGTGTGGAATCTCATAAGTTCCACAAAGAAATACCAAAAATTTTAAACACTTATATGACAATCGAAGTTCATATAAACTTAGTTACTTTGAGCTATATAACATACATTATTTAGCCGCGAGGAACTATATAATTGTGGGCATTATATTAAACGTTTCATAAAAAAGGTTTAGTAGGTTCAATTAAGTAAACAAATAACAAGCAACGACCATGTTACTCATAATAATGGTCTTGCGAGCCAATCATAAAGTTTTTTTTTGATAACCAAGCCAATCATAAAGTTTGTTAGTTACTAGTTGGATTTATTAATGTTAGACTGTTGGACCGACCGTATCCTACCTTTCAATGGATCTCAGTAAACCCAAAGCAACTATTCATCTATAAACCATTATTTATTTTGTTTTGTCATTTATATATGTGCACTTTTTCCCATTGGACAATAATAGGTATATATGAATCTTGAGGAAAAGGCAGGGTGACTTGGTTTAAGCATGTGCTTCCATGTGGTCACATGAATTGAACCATAATGCATATATATGTACATAACATATTGTAACTCTATAAGATTGATGCGCATATATATATATATATACACGGAATATACACATACTATACAGTTCAAACTTTAATCCCTTCTGATTAGGGAAAACACATATGGTTACATGTTTTTCAAAGTACAGCCATAAAGAAGAATAGAGTTTGGTGCTCGAGGTAGTCAAATTACAATTAGTCTAATCACTATCTTTAGAATTTGAATGTGGTAAAGACGAAAGATCCATGTAGCGAGAAGATCTTCTCATATATTAATTAGTCTTATCTTTTCACTCATGTCCAAAATTTTGTACCAACGATGTTGCGAGCAATTACAATACAACTTAAATGATATGTTCTGTTAATTAAGAATGGATTAAAAATGGTTGGTTAATTAATGGTGTAATTAGTGGACTGTGATGCATCTACGATTGCTTCATTTCAAATTTTCAAGTGGATGTTTAATCAACAGATTAATGATCCTAACCAACCAACTTAATCTAATCACTCAACCTATTTTTATATAATCGAATCTCTCGTTAGAATATTTCATGTATATATAAGACTTTGTTCTGCATTACCCAATAGTATGCACAACATTTAAAAAATTTAAATCCCATTTTTCACTTTAAGACCTGCAGATGAGTTATATATGGCTACAAAATACTTTGATCAGTCGAAAGGAAGAACAACCGGACAAAGCTTTAGCAGTAAACAGAGCGATTCATTAGAAAAATAATTTATTAAAACATGAAAACATATTCTCGCTCATTGTGTGTTTAACAAATTCATGTAGTAATCAAGTTCTGTATTCTCACTTAAGCGTGCCAGGCACATTATACTTTTTTCAAAAACAATTAACTTGAATCGTGTTTGGGCACATTATTTACGTAATTCGGTGCTTGCTGTTATGTATTCTTCGGTGAGAACGCAAACATTTCGAAAATTGTTTATGTATGTCACAACAACTGGTAAGACGCCACGTGGTAATGCAACGTAAATCGATTTGATTTGGAGGCGACAACCAATCATCGCCACACTTCCATCAGCAGTGGAACGCTATTATAGTTTCCTATTTGTATATTAATCCCCGAAGATATTCATATGTATGCTATGCATTGTATTGTTGATAAATTAAGAGAAATGAATATTATATATACATATATATATCCATCCTCTACATATCAAAATAACATATTGTAGTAGTATTAAATTTACTTAGCATGGTTGTTCTCTAACCGGATTAAGGTTTCACCATTGCCGGTCAAAGCAGACAAAAAACACAAGAGAGTTTAGTAATCACACATATTTTGAAAATTTAATCATAAATAATCACCTGAAACAGTAAAAGTAAAAACTAACACTTCTTTAACCCCAAAAAAAAAAAAAACAACTACACTAGTAGAATACGCAAGTTCTTAAAACGAAAGTTTTCACTTTGTTTGTATCATCATCTCAGTTGTTATATTTGTTTGTCTTATGTTACGTGACATAATTACTAACTAGACTTTTCGAAAGAATACAATTGATCTCGAATATTTTCTTACCCTCCAAGCGGTAGATACTCCTTCCTTTTCAAGTTGGTTAATGGTTACAAGGCCATTAAAACTAAATATCTCTTAAACTAGTATAACTTTTCTAAGCAAAATTATCAAACTTATACAACTAATTAACGAAAGTAAACAACTGGGGAAGATAAAGAGGATTAGCCATTTTACCTTTATTATCATAAATATAAATGAACGAGAACAAAAATAAATATGCTAAAACGTTTACAAAATAAAGAAAAAAAAAAGAAGCTGAAAAGTAAAAACAAATACTACAAGTCTAGTCTAATCAGATACATTAACGACACATGTAAGAAAAAAAAAATGTTGACTACGGAAAAGACTATAGTACCCTTCCATCATCGTTTGTATAAATAGAACCTCCTGTCCGAATATACTCCTCATCTCTTACACAACACAACTATGGGGCAAAGCTTATAATACTTGGTCTTGAAGAAACCAATAATACTACTCTCAACCAAATCCACAAACTCAGCGTTTTATCAGAAACATCCCATCAACCATGGCTTCTACTTCTACTACCTTACTAATTCCTTCTACTTCGACTCAGTTTCTTGATCCAACTTTCTCAAGTTCTTCTTCTTCTTCTTCTTCTTCTTCAAGACTTCTCAGTCTTCAGTCTCTTTCGTTTTCTTCGACACTCGGCAACAAGAAACTAACCCGTTGCTCTGTTTCATCCTCCTCATTCAACAAAACATCTCCCATCTCATCTTCTCTCCAATCTCCGACGACATTCAAACCACCGTCTTGGAAGAAACTATGCAGCGATGTCGCCGCCACTCTAATCCCCAAAATCACCAATCACAGTCCAAAACTAAACCCTGTACAGAGAACCGCCGCCACGATCTTAGACGCGGTTGAGAACGCCATGGTTTCTCACGAACGCCGCCGTCATCCGCTTCCTAAAACGGCGGATCCCACCGTCCAAATATCCGGAAACTTCTTCCCGGTGCCGGAGAAACCAGTCGTGCATAACCTTCCGGTGACTGGAACAGTACCTGAGTGCATTCAAGGAGTTTACGTCAGAAACGGAGCGAATCCGCTTCACAAACCAGTCTCCGGCCACCATTTGTTCGACGGTGACGGTATGATTCACGCTGTTCGGTTCGACAACGGTTCGGTTAGCTACGCTTGCCGGTTTACCGAAACAAACCGGTTGGTTCAAGAGAGAGAGTCTGGTCGCCCTGTTTTCCCCAAAGCAATTGGAGAGCTTCACGGACACTTGGGTATCGCCAAGCTTATGCTCTTCAACACCCGTGGACTATTCGGATTAGTCGACCCGACCCGAGGACTCGGTGTCGCTAATGCCGGTTTAGTCTATTTCAACGGTCATCTCTTAGCCATGTCCGAAGATGATTTACCGTACCATGTCAAAGTCACTCAAACCGGGGATTTAGCAACTTCGGGTCGGTACGATTTCGACGGTCAGCTACAATCAACAATGATAGCCCACCCGAAAATCGACCCGGTAACCCGAGAACTATTCGGTTTAAGCTACGACGTCGTTTCGAAGCCTTACCTAAAATACTTCAGATTCACATCGGACGGTGAGAAATCACCGGACGTCGAAATTCATCTTGATCAGCCGACGATGATCCACGACTTCGCGATCACTGAGAACTTCGTAGTGGTCCCTGACCAGCAAGTGGTTTTCAGATTACCGGAGATGATCAGAGGTGGTTCTCCGGTGGTTTACGACGAGAACAAGAAATCAAGATTTGGTATCTTGAATAAATACGCCAAAGATGCTTCGTCGATTCAGTGGATCGAAGTACCAGATTGTTTCTGTTTCCATCTATGGAACGCTTGGGAAGAACCAGAAACAGACGAGGTTGTCGTGATCGGATCATGTATGACGCCACCCGATTCAATATTCAACGAACACGACGAAACACTTGAGAGTGTTTTGTCGGAGATAAGACTAAACCTGAAAACAGGGGAATCAACACGTCGACCGGTTATCACCGAACAAGTTAACCTCGAAGCCGGTATGGTAAACCGGAATTTATTAGGTAGAAAAACTCGGTTTGTATACTTGGCTTTAACCGAACCGTGGCCTAAAGTGTCCGGTTTCGCGAAAGTGGACATATCGACCGGAGAGATTCAAAAGTATATATACGGAGACGAGAAATACGGAGGAGAGCCTCTGTTTCTGCCTTCCGGTGACGGAGAAGAAGACGATGGTTACATTATGGTGTTCGTTCACGACGAGGAGAAGGTGAAGTCGGAACTACAAATCATTAACGCAGTTAACTTGAAGCTTGAAGCGACCGTTACGCTTCCGTCGAGAGTGCCTTACGGTTTCCACGGAACGTTCATTACTAAGGAAGATCTATTGAAGCAAGCTTAGAGTTAGTTTTAGGTTTTTTAATTTTTTTTAGGGTTTTATCAATGTTAATATAAGTGATAAGTGAGAGGGAGATCTTGTTGCCTGAGGGATTGTTGTGCATTAGTCCCCGGGAACGAGTCTATTGAATTTTAGTTATATGTTAACCCAATTAGAGGATTAACTACAAGATTAGAAAGAAAGACAGAAAAATAGTAAATTATACTAATATTTGGTAGATTTGTGTTCATAAATTTGTTACTTGAGCTTAATTCATGATCTTGATGTATTGGCGTTATTAACAATATACATACTTTTTTTTTTTTCATATCAATATACATACTTTTGTAAGAGATCTAATGATACAAACTTTTGTAGCGAAGTTTTTTTTTGTTTTGTTTTATTTATATATTCACAAAAGGACTTATCGTTTCTTATGACAAAATGTATCATAGAAGCTGGTGACCCTGAAAATAGACTAATTAGTTGCAGAAATAGTCAATTAGTTTCAGCAGTAGTAAACAAAGTTATCTAGGTAGATTTTATAGTTATATATTTTACTAAAATATAGTATAAATTTAAAGGAAGCTCTACATTTAGAAGGATTCACAAATATCTGTGTGAGCGGTGTGTGGTAGAGAGAAAGCTTCTAAGAAGGAATTTTACCTAAGGAAAGTGGAAACCCAAAAAAATATCTCATGTGATCTCTGTTTTGAGTGAGAATGGGTCCTATCTTGTTATCTCTGTGCTCGTTCTTTGTCCTCTTGCAATTATCAGCCACTTCTATTTCGGTTTGCTCGTTTTTCTTCTGCTTGCAATAATTGGTATTACAAATACAAATCATGAAATATGAGTGTATATATATAACTTCTTTAAAGCTTAAAAAAAATTAAAAAAATTGTCCCTATCTAGTTTTAATTTAATAGAAGATAGAACACTTCAAAGAAAATATGCCTTTTAACAAACAAAAAAAAAACACTTCAAAGAAAATGCATGTTATGACCAAAAAAAAATGCATTTATGGATCTTATTTTATTTGCTTACTTTATTCATGGATTTACGTCGAGGTTGTTGCGCTTTCTAATTTTGGCTCACTGGATACATCTCATAATCTTGACTTTGTGTGATCTTTTATCTTACTTCTATTGGTTCTGAAGCACGTACACGTAAGCGTATGCATATGCACTCGCGGTTCACAATAGCCAATCGATTGATTAATCTACTCTTCTAATATGTAAATGCACAAATGCACCCCTTTTTTTTTCGGGCATATACTTGAAATAATACCTATCTATGTAAAAGAGAAAGACTGGTTTGGGTTTTGCCGACAAAAAAGACTGATCCCGGTTAAAGTTTTGTTATGGATTTATAACGTGTAAACCGTGTCTTTGTAAAGTAGTTTTTTACTCAAATTTTTGTAATCATAATACAATTTGTTTTTACTGTTTAACAAAGTCGCATCAAAATCATACGGATTTATACCAATTTCTATAGTATACAGTTTATCTTTAGCTGGTATATTTGCGCTAAAGTTGTCTCGGAACTTGACGCCTCAAGCAAATATTAGAATTTCGAAAATCAAGCAATGAGCTTGTAGATAAAAAAGCTAATCTCACATGCCACGGTGTATATATAGAACGTAAATTCGTTCGATGTTTCTAGATCAAACTCCATTGACTATGGAGACTCTGGAAACATATTCTAACAAACTTAAAATGAAAATAACAATTGTTTGTTCTTTTATTTTTATAACAATTGTTTCTATCTATCTAGTTTATCTTAATGTGTGGGTGCTTTTTTTGTCAACTATGATGTGTCTATATATATGATGATGTATTATGTAATGATGATAGTATGTTGCTACGTGTCATGATATATGGAACACAACGCAAGCAAATCCAGGTTGAGTCTTGCGCTATATTCTTCTCTATAAAACAATATCTATATACTGTAGGTGCATGATAATGGATAATAGATAAGTTATCAGCACTATTATTTGAGTGACAAATTCCTAATTTAGCTATTATTGATTTATACATACTTACGCTTAGCTATATTATTTACAACTTTGACATGAATACGTACGTTCGAATTACATTTGCTTGGGACATTGATAATATATAGCTACAACAGTTATTTTTTTGGTGCGAGTTTATACTTGTTTTTGAATTTAAAAGAAAATATGAGCGTTATAAAAGGCAAAAGAAAAAAATATAGTTTGGCCATAGGAGTTCTGAAAGGTCAGGTATGGATTGGAAAAGAAAAATAAAAATCAGAAGGACTAATTGCAACTACTATTATAAAAATGATCAGATGGATTGTTTATAATATGATAAATCTACTATTACATATTTTTAATGTATATAAAAAAACATTTTATCAAGTTATGATCTTATATTAGTATTAAAGTTATATACTGACAGAGATGATAAAAGTAAGGGTTACATTGTTGCAATGATTAGATTTTTATTTTTATTATTATCATTTTTTTGGTGCAATGATTAGATTTTAAATTAACTTTATAACTAACTAAAGTACAACAAATAAACAAACGATATGTTTGATTAACAACATGGATCCAACAAAGATACGCAAATAGTACTAAGGATCGAATACGCAGAAGAGTATAAATGGCCATTGAAATTTTACATAACACGAAATCAAAGGAGCATACAGACTAGAGCTTTGGGACTAATCGTGCCTGAGGAGCATCCCAATCAGTGACAATGTGGTTGCGTGTGATCTCCTTTAAACTCGTGCATCCACTTAGTGCCATTGTGAGTTCGAATTCTTCTCTCATCATCTGTAGCACTTTCCTCACTCCGGCCTCTCCTTCCGCCGCTAAAGAGAACACCACCGGCCGTCCGATCTGTTTCCCAACAAAAGATTAAGAAATCGACGAGAAAGAAGAAAATTGGGTTTCTTGTATTCCAAGAATGGTGAATGATACAAAAAAACTTTTGGTTTTTAGCACTTACAAATATGCCTGAGGCTCCAAGAGCTAGGGCTTTGAAGACATCTGTTCCACGGCGAACCCCACCGTCTAAGAACACTGGAATCTTTCCCTGAGCTGCTTTAACAACCTGAGAACCAGAATAGCAGAGAATCATCAAGAGGTAAATTACAATAGTAAGCTTCACAAATTTGGAAAAGAAGTTGATTTTTAATTCTAATTAACCTCTTCAAGCGCTATGATTGTGGCTGGTACGTAATCTAGCTGGCGAGCACCATGGTTAGACACGATGATACCAGCTGCTCCTGCTTGTACTGCCATCCTTGCTGCAGGCCAAAAAAAAAAACGTAACTTATATGGGATTTTTTTTTTTCACAAAATGCAAAGTAATAACACATGAAACTACGGAAAAGACGAATGAGAATTTTGTTTTGTTGAATTTAGGGTTTTCTCACCATCCTCAGCTGTGGGCACTCCTTTCACCAGAATAGGCAGCTTTGTGATTGTCTGAAGCCACTGCACATCCTGTATCATGTATCCCAAAGAAGATCAATCACAACAAGTTTTGTTTTTTTATTGATCTGTAATAGTTTCCAAGTCATTGATATGTATTGCTTTACCTTCCAGCTCAACGTACGATCAATTTGTCCCGCCACGTAGGATGCTAGTCCTGAGTCATTTGCCTGCAACATCCACCGAGCATGTTTAGGACAATTCCAACTCACATACAAATTATATAGATGTTGTTAGTTACCTCATCCATCTTGCCGAGGTCAAGACCTTCAAAATTCTTCAAAGTTAAGTAAGGTGGCAATGTAAACCTGTTCTTGATATCAGATTCTCTGCGACCAAGCCTCGGTGTATCGACAGTGAGAGCGATTGCTTTGAAACCGGCTCTCTCTGCTCTTCTCACAAGTTGAGCCACCACGTTCCTGTCCTTGTAGACCTATAAAAACAACTGAATTCTTGAAGCTTCTTCATTCATAAGCGAGTAATACAGCGTGAAATGGAGCTTACGTAGAGCTGGAAAAATCGGATTCCAGGTCCTGTCGAAGCAACCTCTTCAACACTAGAAGTAGCCCATGAAGATAGTGTCTGCAACAAGAGCTTAATGTCACAAACTCACAGGAGTGGGTGTCCAAAACAAGAAAGGTTCAAAGTCAAACCATGATAGTTCCTGCTGCGGATGCAGCTCTAGCCGTAGCATACTCACCTTAACAAAGCGATAAACGTAAAGATGAGAAACTAGCATGCTGCTCTGTTATTTACTCTGTTCTGTTTCTTGAATTCTTACCTTCGGGATGAGCCATCTTCTGCATAGCAGTTGGAGCAACCATGATAGGCATAGATATCTTGAATCCCAAGACAGTAGTAGTCATATCAATCTTGCTTACATCAAGTAAAATCCGAGGCCGAAACCTTTAGTTATAAGAGAGAAAGAAACATGGTTTGGTATCAATGAAACTTTTCTTGATGAATCAAAACAATGGATTAGAGTAAAAAAAAACTATCATTGATATATCATGGTTTTTATGGTTTTTAACCATGATATAAGGAGTCTTTTAGTGTCTTTTCATTTGTTTCTAGATTGTTTTTGAGTCTTTACAGGTTTTTAGCATGAAAGGAGCGAAATGGAGCAATTTGGATCGTTTTGGAGCAGAAATCTCGGATCAAGACAGGAGTGTCGATCGACACCACTTAAGAGCATCGGTCGACACCCCTTTCTGCCGACTCAAGACCCAAAAATTGGAAGTTTTACAAAAGTTGCCCCAAAGTTTTCCATATTTGCAACATAAGTCCCTGACGTGTTTTAGGACATATAAATAGTGTTTTTAGATTTTCCAAACCCTTAAGTTATTTTCTAGCAGTTTTTGAGAGAGAGATATTGAGAGCTTTTTGGGAGAGATCTGATCTGCTTTGTAGAGAAGAATTTCTTGAACTCCCTTCTTTTACTTTTAATATCTATTCATGTTATTCAGAATTATGATTTGTTCTTCTTTGATCATGTTTGAGTAATTTGCTTGTTAGGTTTAGGGTTTTTCATAGGGTTTTTATGATTTATTAGATCTGAGATTTTTAGGGTTCTTAATCTTTTATGATCTTCATCTTTGGTTGTTCTTCACAATAGTTCTTGATTGATCACCTAGAATTGTTATCTTAGGGAAATAAATTGATATGAGAATATAATTGTTTTCCTGATTAAACCATTGATGAGCAGAATTGTTTATTACAAAGAGATTTGAATGAATAATTCTGTGAACTTATCTAAACCTGTTTTTAAAGCTGATTTATTACTTGGAATTTTACAAAGAGATTTGGATTTTCTGGTTTTAAATTTAGATATTATCTGCAGTGAGAACTGATTTAATTTATCAAAAGTTTAGAGTTCTAGATCTGATTTTATTGCATGAACCTTAATTAATTTATCTGATTTAATATTTCATAATTTCCTGAGAAATTCCCTAGGCTTAGCTCTTTTGATTTTCTGAATTCACATCACTTTTATTTAAATATTGCATTGCTTTATTTTAATTCAATTTAACTTGTTTAGCGTAATTTACAAAACTTTACAGTCTATTGTGTTTGATCTTGAGTCTCTGTGGATTCGACCCCTAAGTACTGCAATTGATCTCTTGTTTGAGAGAGTAGCTCTAGGGATAATTTGAGCATATCAAATTTTGGCGCCGTTGCCGGGGACTCTCTGATTCTACCATTAGATTTAAGTTTTTAATTTCGTCTAAATTTTTCTTTTATTTTCTACTTACACGTTTTTGTCTTTTTTTTCTTCTCTTTGGTGTTTCAGGTGCATGCCTCCTAAACCTCACACAAGGAACAACAAGTCTGGTCCTACTGTGAATTTGTCAAACAAAGAGTTGGGAAAGCTTGAACGTGAGAACAGAAAGGCAGCTAAATCTCTGAAGATGGTTAATACGATCATTCTGATGCGTGATGAGGCTGGTGTTTTGAGGGATCAAGAGGGCCACTTGCGCAATGAGCATGGCCAAAAGCTTGATGCAGAAGGAAACGTGATTCCTGAACCTGTTGTCAACGAGCAGGCTGTTGTGAACCAGCAAGGTGGTGTCGTTGGAGGTCAGGCTGTTGTCAACGAGCAGGCTGATCCGGATCTTGGTGTCGATCGACACCAACCAGGTGGCATCGATCGACACCCACCTGCAGACGTGCGTGGAGCTGCCAACCACGTACAGAACCCTGTTCGAAGACAGGAGAACAACCGGGATCTGATCAGGACCATTGCTGACTACAATCAGGCTGATCTGGTGTATGAGAACCGGTCTGCTATTGTTCCTCCTCCATTCCAGAGGAATGACTTTGAGCTGAAGCCTGCTTACTTTCAGCTAGTTGGGCAGAGACCTTTCTCTGCTTTGCCCCATGAGAAGCCTCTGGACCATATTGAGCATTTTGAGGATCTTGTGACCAGTATCAAGGCTAATGGAGTGACTGAGGACTTCATATTCTGCAAGCTCTTCCCATACTCACTTGCAGGAGAGGCATCTCAGTGGTTGAAGCAGTTGCCAGCTGGATCTTTGACATCTTGGCAACAAGTCAAAGTGGCTTTCCTCAACCATTTCTATGATGATGCAATGTCAGATGAGTTGAGAGTCAAGCTATCCACTTTCAAGCAAAGACCAGATGAAGCATTCAAGGCAGCTTGGGTGAGATTCAAAGCTTATCAGAGGGACTGTCCACACCATGGTTTTTCAAGGGTTCAATTGCTGAGTATTTTCTTCAGAGGGTGTGACTGGAAGTATCAGTTAGCTTTGGATGCTGCAAGTCATGGGAATTTCAAGACAAGAATGCCAGAAGATGCTGAAGTTTTGATTGAGAATTTGGCTTCTAGCAATAGCACTAAGGGAGCAGATGCTGAAAGGAAGAGATTGCATGGAGGATTTGATTCAAACCAGTTAGCTTCTGTCAATGCTAAGCTTGATTCAGTGCACAATCTTCTTGTGGGAAAGAAGTCAGTCCAATTTGCTGCTGAAGTTGAGACATTTGAGCCAGAGCCAGAGAATTCAGAGGAGGATGTCAACTATGTGTATGGAGCTGGGTATCAGGGACAGCGGTTTGGAACTCAGCAAGGCAATAGGCCTTACAGTGGGAACTATTCAGGCTACACTTCCAAGCCAGAGTATCAGCAGCAACAACAGAATAATGGCCATACAAGGACATATGGGAACTCATCTTATCAGTCTCCACCTCCTAAGACTTCTTCTGAGAGTAGAATGGAGGCCATGCTTGAGCAGATTCTACAAGGTCAAGAGAATTTGACAGTGACATTCAATGGAAAGATTGACAATGTCTACACTGAGCTGAATGGGAAGATAGAAGCATTGAACATTCATGTCAAGAAGTTAGAGAATCAGGTTATTCAGACTGCTGGGTCTGTCAAACGACAAGAGGGTTTTCTTCCTGGAAGAACTGAGTTAAACCCCAAGCATGCTTGCAATGCCATATCAGTGAGAGATGAAGATGATGGTGACATTTTTTCTGCAGAACAAGGAGAAAAATCGGCCAATCTGTCGGATCCAGATGATGGCATCGATCGACACCACCTGGGTGTCGATCGACACTCTAGCCAGACGAACCCAGAAACTGCAAAATCTCAGGTTCCAACAGTTGAAAGGGTCTACAAGCCTAAGGTTCCTTTTCCCAAGCCAAGAAAGTCTAAGCAGGAGATGGAAGAAGCTAGATGCAAGGCAATGATGGATAAGGTGATGATTGAGATGCCTTTGATTGATGCAATAAAGCTTTCACCACCACTTAGGCGCTATGTCAAGAGAATGATATCAAATGGTTTGAGCCCTGAGGAAGGAGCACTGCTTACAAAAGATGTTAGTGCAATTCTGTTGAACCAGCCTGTTCAGAGGAAGAAGGAGAGAAAGCAAGTAGTGGTTGTCTCTAAGGAAGTGAGTGCAATCATTCAATGTAAGACTGCAGAGAAGTTACCATATCCTGGAAGCTTTGTACTTGATTGCTCTATCTCAGCAGGAAGGTTTTCACACTCACTTTGTGACCTTGGCTCTAGCATCAACTTGATGCCACATTCTGTTGCGGTGAGACTTGGGATGACAGAATTCAAGCCAACTCAGATTTCTCTAATCCTAGCTGATAGATCCAGAAGAACTCCTGAAGGTGTTTTAGAGGATATTCCAGTTAAGGTTGGCAACTTCCTGATTCCCACTGACTTTGTGGTGCTGAAGTATGATCAAGAGCCTAAAGATCCTCTTATCTTAGGAAGGTCTTTCTTGGCTACAGCTGGTGCAGTCATTGATGTGCAGAAGGGACACATAACACTGAATGTGGATGGATTGAGTATGCATTTTGAGATGGATAAGCTGAGGAGAGCTCCTACTATTGATGGACAGACTTTTTCTGTTGAAAAAGTTTCTGCAACACGAGCATCAGGCTCAGTGTCGATCGATGCCACCAAGACGGTATCGATCGACACCCCTCCACGACCGAGACAGAACAGCTCCAAAACTGATGTTCCAAGTCAGAATCCTGTTCCCCAACAGAAAGTCTCTCAATCCACACTCCAAAGCCCTCAGGTAAGGCAAAGGTACACCTCTCCTTCTCCTAAACCTCTTCAAATCACCAATAAGAATTTCAAAGAGATAAAAACTGTTTTACAGTTAACCAAGCCACGAGATTATCGTAGAGCGCTTGTTTCTTCTGTTGATGATTTTGCAGGAAAGAAAAGATACCCTCCCATACCTAAATCCCGCCCTGGTCCTGTTCCTTACATCCTTGGCAGACCTCATGCACCTAAAGCTTATACACCACCATGGATGAAGAGGATTTCAATGTCATGTTCTGCTCCACCAGGTTCCTGAGCTCCAGCACAGTCAAGCTAATGACTGAAAACAAGCGCTTAGTGGGAGGCAACCCACTGGTAAGTTTTTCTTTTTCTTTTGATTTTGATTTCTATTTATTTTATTTTTATTTTTGCTTTCCTCTTACTTGATAACACTGGGGACAGTGTTGTTTAAGTCTGGGGGAGGTTAGTACTAACTATGTTTTCTGTTTTTGAGTTTCAGTTGTGTCAGTCAAAACCATAAAGTTTGAGTCAAATTTTTCAAAATTTTTCTTTTTGTCTTTGGGAATTATGATCTTGACTAATGATTTCTCTTATTTGGCTAACACTCTAATGATTATTTGTTTATGCTTGATCTCAAAACTGAATCTTAGAAAGACTATGAGCCTTATCAACAATCCTGAAAGCCCTTATTCAATGGATATCTGATTGATCTAACGTTGTCTCAACTTTTATCAGGATTTTAACCGGACTTAATCTCTTACTTTGGGGTTGGAAATCAGTGGACTAGACTTCTTCTTCAGGCCATACAAGACAGTGCAATTTTTCAAAGTATGTCTCCCCTCTCTCTTCCCTTCAGTGCTTAAAAAAAAATCAGAAAAAAAGAGAATAAAAGATGAGATGATTTTGATCAGTTTAGAGAGGTAGGTAAATTACCAGTGACCTCATTATTCTACTCTTGAGTCAAATGATCACACAAAGCTTGGAAGTGAGGGGTAGGTAAATTACCGATGACCCCGGTATTCGCTTACACCTTTGATTAAGAAAAAAATAATGGAAGTGAGAAAAGGGAGAGGAAAGGAGATGTAAGAAGAATGTCTTGGCCTGAAAAGAGTCCATATGCCACTGTTCAATACACCCAAGGTAAGAACTCACCTGTACTTGCTTTAATATTGACTAATGAGATGACAATGGAGATTTCAGAGATTCCAAAGGATTGTGGGATTTGAGTAAGGAATGTTGATGCTAATCATGGTTGAGTATAAGAAGTAAGTTCTTGAGTCAGGTAAATGAAGAGTGTGAATAAGAATAATCTGCAATTGAGTGAGTTCCCTGTTTTCAAACCTCTTTCACAGGTCTAAGCTTATGTTTTGCTTGAGGGCAAGCAAAGGCTAAGTCTGGGGGAGTTGATATATCATGGTTTTTATGGTTTTTAACCATGATATAAGGAGTCTTTTAGTGTCTTTTCATTTGTTTCTAGATTGTTTTTGAGTCTTTACAGGTTTTTAGCATGAAAGGAGCGAAATGGAGCAATTTGGATCGTTTTGGAGCAGAAATCTCGGATCAAGACAGGAGTGTCGATCGACACCACTTAAGAGCATCGGTCGACACCCCTTTCTGCCGACTCAAGACCCAAAAATTGGAAGTTTTACAAAAGTTGCCCCAAAGTTTTCCATATTTGCAACATAAGTCCCTGACGTGTTTTAGGACATATAAATAGTGTTTTTAGATTTTCCAAACCCTTAAGTTATTTTCTAGCAGTTTTTGAGAGAGAGATATTGAGAGCTTTTTGGGAGAGATCTGATCTGCTTTGTAGAGAAGAATTTCTTGAACTCCCTTCTTTTACTTTTAATATCTATTCATGTTATTCAGAATTATGATTTGTTCTTCTTTGATCATGTCTGAGTAATTTGCTTGTTAGGTTTAGGGTTTTTCATAGGGTTTTTATGATTTATTAGATCTGAGATTTTTAGGGTTCTTAATCTTTTATGATCTTCATCTTTGGTTGTTCTTCACAATAGTTCTTGATTGATCACCTAGAATTGTTATCTTAGGGAAATAAATTGATATGAGAATATAATTGTTTTCCTGATTAAACCATTGATGAGCAGAATTGTTTATTACAAAGAGATTTGAATGAATAATTCTGTGAACTTATCTAAACCTGTTTTTAAAGCTGATTTATTACTTGGAATTTTACAAAGAGATTTGGATTTTCTGGTTTTAAATTTAGATATTATCTGCAGTGAGAACTGATTTAATTTATCAAAAGTTTAGAGTTCTAGATCTGATTTTATTGCATGAACCTTAATTAATTTATCTGATTTAATATTTCATAATTTCCTGAGAAATTCCCTAGGCTTAGCTCTTTTGATTTTCTGAATTCACATCACTTTTATTTAAATATTGCATTGCTTTATTTTAATTCAATTTAACTTGTTTAGCGTAATTTACAAAACTTTACAGTCTATTGTGTTTGATCTTGAGTCTCTGTGGATTCGACCCCTAAGTACTGCAATTGATCTCTTGTTTGAGAGAGTAGCTCTAGGGATAATTTGAGCATATCAATCATCAAAAGCTCACAAGATTCGAGAGAAAGCGTTTCTGTTTTCTTGTAGAGTCCACTGATCTTCTGCACCAGAAGCGTAGTAATCGTAGACCATCTTTGGTAATTTCTCCTTAGCGATAGCTTCATACTCGTTAACGTTAGTGATCTCCATCTCCTCTAAAAAATCTGATCTTCAACTCTCTTAGCTAATCTCTTTTAAAGTATCTGCTTAGATCACAGGGAACAGAGCAAAAAGACAAGATCAATATTTATAATATACATCTGAGCAGTTCTGCAGGCATACATGTGTAAGTAAGGAAAAGGATCTGTGAGAGAAAGCTCACCAAGTTAAGGAATAGAAGAGACTTTGGACTTGGGATTAAGCTGCTTGTAAACAGAAACTATTCCATATAATGTGAATTTTTCTGCATGAGGACAAAAAATACTCATTGGTGTGTACTTATTTGATTTGTGAAGAGGATGAGAAATTGGAGGTTCGGATTTGGAAAGGAAACAGAACCACTCGAATTAAGAGAGTTCTTATCCAAAAAACCAAAACAAACCTTTTTCTTGTGTGTGTTGTTTAGTTTATTTCCTTTTTCATTATCATTAGATTCATTTCTCATCCACAGAAGAAAAGTAGAGACCATTTATGAATTTTTTTTTCCTTTTTGAATGATGTGATTTTATGATTGACTTTTCATTAATGTGTAATGTGTATTTACGAAAAAAAATTACGATAATAATATGATTGTACGAGCATGTTAATAAAATATGTGTATTTGAGATTATTTTAGTGCAACAAAGAGAGAAAGGTTGCGAGTGACCTGTGAGTTGTGACCACTGGAGGCTTAAAAAAAAAGAAATATATATCATCTTTTTAAAACAGCTACTAAACAAAATCAACATTGAATTCGAAAAATTATATTATTTTCACATTTATTTATTACTTGGGTTATGCAGAAAGAAGAAGACTGTGTTTACAAATTACAACTCCGGTCCAGACCCATTACGTAAATTAAGCCCACATCAAATAACCAAAACAAATTTCAAGATGTAAGTATGTAAAGTAACTAAATAATACAGGGATTGACATAATTTAGAGTTGGGAATCCATATCATGTCAGTATGGATCTCTGTGATCATTGTCGACTGTCGCTGATCTCGAGGTAGTAGTAAGCAAACGTAAATACAAAGGCGTAACCAAGCAGCTTTACACACTCCCAGTCACATCCACATGTATCTCGAGAGTCCGATTGAATCCGCCAATGTACGTGTACCACTTTCTTCTACCTAGTTTCTAGAATTTTAGCTCACTTTTCTAAATTCTTGTGGAGTTTTTGTTTAGTTAGCACGTTTTTCAACTATTTGGACTAGTATGATTTTTTTTTTAAAAACCATCAGCTAAACTATTGTGTTGAAATAAAAAAATAGTATCTATTACTAAAAATAAATAAGTTTGCTATTAAAAGAAAACAAATAAATTTGCTTTATTATAATACCAAAACAAAATCCATTGACGTTTTGAAACCCAAATTTGGAACTATGATAATAGAGTCCAAACGAATATTTGCAACTTATATCAGCCTCGACTAGAATCCTCTATATTTAGTGCACCGCTTAAAATCAAGTCTTTTAACCAAAAATAAAATAAAATAGTCACCAATATTTATTATAAAAAAAAATATAAAAAAAAATCAACAATAACAATAAAATCAAAAGAAAAGGAATGAAAATCTTATTATAAAAAACTACTATATATAACTTAATAAAATCTGACCACATGTTTTAAAGGACAGGTGTGTGTGACGTAACGACTAGAGTAAGCAAAAGATCCTCTTTGGTATCTATCATCTATAAATATCTCTAGAACCCTCCCCAGTCCCCACTCTCTCTTCTTCATTATCTCTACCACCAACAAACAAATCGAGAAAGACGTACTGTAAAAAACCTCTCTTGACAATGGCGAATGAGGTGGTTCTTCTTGATTTCTGGCCGAGTATGTTCGGGATGAGGACGAGGATCGCACTGAGGGAGAAAGGTGTGGAATTTGAGTACAGAGAAGAAGATCTGAGGAACAAGAGCCCTTTGCTTCTCCAGATGAACCCGATCCACAAGAAGATTCCTGTTCTCATCCACAATGGTAAACCGGTTAACGAATCTATCATTCAGGTTCAGTACATTGATGAGGTCTGGTCTCACAAGAACCCTATCCTTCCTTCTGATCCTTACCAGAGAGCTCAGGCTCGATTCTGGGCTGATTTCATCGACAAAAAGGTATCACTTTTATTTGTTGTGCCCTTTTGATTTATATTAAGGGCTGGAATCGAATTGGGAATCTCTAAAAATTGAAACTTGATTTGAGTTTTGCTTGCAAGTGATAGCCTTTGCCCAAAATTTAGGGTTTTTGTTACTTCTGCGATTTGGGGATTTTGAAATACTGAATCTTGCTTTGAGTTTGTTGTAGTTGAAATCCAAAGTTTAGGTTTTTGTTATCTGGTGGACTCATCTTTTGAGCTTTGTTTGGGTCTGAGTTCTGACTTAGTTTGTGGTTTACTTACTCTGTGGAATGGATCAGATGTACGAGGCTCAGAGGAAGGTGTGGGCGACCAAAGGTGAGGAACAAGAGACAGGCAAGAAGGATTTCATTGAGATACTCAAGACTCTTGAGTCTGAGCTTGGAGACAAGCCTTACTTTGGTGGAGATGAGTTTGGCCTTGTAGACATTGCATTGATTGGTTTCTCCACCTGGTTTCCATCATATGAGAAGTTTGGTAACTTCAGCATCGAACAAGAGTGTCCGAAACTGATCGCTTGGGTCAAGAAGTGTTTGCAGAGGGAGACCGTGGCTAAGTCCTTGCCTGATCCTGAGAAGGTTACCGAGTTCGTCTCCATGCTCAGGAGCAAATTTGTGCCAGAGTAGATCTGTTTCTTTGCCGTTTGGTTCTGATGCTCTCTGTTTTATTACTTTCGTGTGTAATATCTATCTTTAAATAATGCAGAGCATCTGTAAGATGATTTGGCTGTAGAGAATGTAAGTCTCTGCTTGATTGAGCAGTTTCGTGTGTTTTTATGGGCCTAAGGGTTTGTCCTAGTTTGTATGCAACTTGATTAAGTAAGGGTTTTATTAAATGATACGTTAAAATCTTGTGATTTATGTGCCTGTGTGAAGAAGATTGAGTCAACCTGTCAGAGTTGATCATACCAGTAGTAGAAGTTGGATATTGTATGCTATTATGTTCGGTAAGCTCACAATCAGGTTAGATCCGATATGCCACGATGCCACGGGTTTGGTGTTTGGTGGGGCTGGATTACTTTTGAAACTTAAGTCTGATCCGTATAAAATAGTGAGATTGATACAGTTCACATACCCATATCTTTGAATTTTAGTTGAGATTATGAAACTATGATACATCAGCAATGATATTAGTATGAACTCAAATACTACACCATAATGTTCTGGACTGATCTTAATGCTTGGGGAATTATGTATTTGAGTTATATTCTTTTGGTTGTAATATTTGGACCATGTGCTTTCTAATTTTATTAATCTGACAGCAACAATATTATCGTGTCCAAATTTTCCTCTTTAAACGGGACTCGTTCTTCTTTACTAAGTCATTCACACTCACTTGTTCACACCACAGCATCAAGCCAATAAAAAAGATCAAGGAAATATTATTCAGAGATCGGGATCAATGGCGAAGCAGCCGATTCTTCTTGATTGCTGGCCGAGCATGTTGGGTATGAGGGCTAGATTGCAGGATAAACCTCTATAATTGTACATGATGGGCCGTTGTTATCGTATGGGGATGGGAATAAAAGGCCCAAATTAATAATATCCATGTTGTTATAGGTCAGTTGGAAAAGTCACGTTTTAAAAAATACTAAAATCAAGTGAAATGTACATCATCTACCTAACTGAAGTCTGACTGAGTTGAGTCTTCAAATGAATCAAGTAGGTGGCCACGTCAAAAGTATGGTGAGTCATGAGTGACGCAGCAACGAATCAACTACTGGTTTTAAGAACCCTCTAAACTCTAATTAGCCCAGTATTAGTTCACTCGATCTATCTACTTGTAATTTACTACTTACCTTATCCAATTTGTACCATAATACTACTTTTTTAAAGTTATGAGGGAAAGCAATATTCTTTAATTAATAATTACGCATTCGCTTTATTTCCATCCCTCTATAAAACGACCGTTACTCACACAGTCATCACACCTCTTCTTTATATCCACACACTCACTTGTTCACTTTAAGTTAAAAAAAAAAAAAAAAAAAATTATCAAGAACAGATCATCTGTGAGCTTCAGATATCGAAATCAATGGCGAACAAACCGATTCTTCTGGATTACTGGCCGAGTATGTTCGGTATGAGGGCTAGAGTTGCGTTGAGGGAGAAAGGTGTTGATTTCGAGTACAGAGAGGAGGATTTCAGCAACAAGAGCCCTTTGCTCCTCCAGAGTAATCCTGTTCACAAGAAAATCCCGGTTCTCATCCACAACGGTAAACCGGTCTGTGAATCTCTCAACGTCGTCTATTACGTTGACGAGGCCTGGCCCGACAAGAACCCATTCTTCCCTTCCGATCCTTACGGTAGATCTCAGGCTCGTTTCTGGGCCGATTTCGTGGACAAGAAGGTATAACTTATCCCTTCTCTGTTCCTTGTTTTCGTAAGGGTTTATACAAGGCTAATTTTAGGGTTTTGTTTGTAGATCTGTAAGCTTGTTCGATATGTCTACTACTTTGGATTTGATTTGAACTTTTTTTTTGTGTTCATCTGACACAAAGTTTGATGTTATTATGTTACAATGTGTAATGGATTCAGTTCACGGAAGCACAAGTGAAGATCTGGATGAAGAAAGGTGAGGAGCAAGAGGCAGGGAAGAAGGAGTTTATTGAAGCATGCAAGATTCTTGAAACTGAGCTTGGAGACAAACCATACTTTGGTGGAGATAGCTTTGGCTATGTTGACATTTCCTTGATTACATTCTACTGTTGGTTCCAAGCATACGAGAAGTTTGGTAACATCAACATCGAATCAGAGAGTCCCAAACTCGTCGCTTGGGGAAAGAGGTGCATGGAGAAAGAGAGTGTGTCTAAGTCTCTCCCTGACTCTGAGAAGATTGTTGGATACGTCGCTGAGTTCAGGAAGAACAATCTCGGATCTGAGTGAGTAGAAATTGTTCTTCTTTTGTCGTCAAATCTATGTTCTGTTCTGTTCTGTTCTGTTTTTATCTTTGGTTTTCTGTGTTCCTTCATAATAATAATGCGAGAGACGGAGAGAGCATTAGTGATTGTGTGGTGGTATGTATGCATCCTAATTGCTAAGTATGGATTTTAAATAAACTTTGTTTTGATTTAAGCGTCTAAATGTGAAGTCGTAATCACGAAGGAGATTACTAGATTAGTAAACTCGTTTTGGAACCAATGAAACAAAAGTCCTCAAAAAACAAGAATCACGAGAAGATATATGGTAGATTTCTTTGTCACTTTCACTACAGAAGACAGTGTTGTTTGTCCTACTCCTCCCTCACGAGACGCATAGTCCGCTGACGCTTGTACGAAAAAAGAGTATAATAGAGGGCTATTATAAGTAGAGTTGGTGACCACGTTGCAATCATGCAAGTATAGTGGCCCAACAACTACAAAAACAAAATTATAAAAAAGTGTGTTGGGTTTCTCAACCGATTTTGGGAGGACATGGCAGCCTTGAAGCACTCTCTAAACAAAAACTTCACTAAAAACACCTCCATCATCAGCTCAGTTCCCTCACTTTGAGGTTTGAGTGGAGAGTGGAGACTCCACTACGGTCGAGTACACATGCATTATCTTCTTTTTTTCTTTTGTCACTATTCAACCAATAATATCATCTAGACGTGTCCAGTTTAAAGTTTAAACAACAAAAAAAAAAAGAGTTACAATAATTCACACTTAGGATGCTTTACAAATTCATGGAGAACTTTTCATCCGCCCTGCTTTAGTTGGTACACCACTAGCAGTATTAAAATACGAGATATTGTTTAAGTTACTATAAGACTAGTGATAGAAATTATATAATTACCACACTTTGATTTTCTTAAACCGTTTCATATGGTTGGCCACAAAAGTTTTAATAATGGCAGACGAAGTGATCCTTATGAGTTTCTGGCCGAGCATGTTCGGAATGAGGACGATGATCGCGTTAGAGGAGAAAGGAGTGAAGTACGAGTATAGAGAAGAAGAGGATGCGATCAGGAACAAGAGTCCCTTGCTTCTAGAGATGAATCCGATTTACAAAAAGATCCCGGTACTCATCCACAATGGTAAACCGGTTTGTGAATCCATCATCCAAATCCAATACATAGACGAAGTCTGGTCCGACAAGAACCCATTCCTTCCTACTGATCCTTACCAAAGATCTCAAGCCTTCTTTTGGGCTGATTTCATCGAAAAGAAGGTAAAACAACATGAATGTGTATTTAAAAGATTTCAGATCAAATTCTAGGGTTTTGCCTGTAACTCATGTGTGTATGTGTATGTTCCTTGTGGTACAATGAACAGTTGTTCCTTTGTGGGAGGAAGACTTGGGCAACGAAAGGTGAGGAGCTAGAAGCAGCGAAGAAGGAGCTTATTGAAATACTCAAGACTCTTCAATCTGAGCTAGGAGATAAACCTTACTTTGGCGGCGATACATTCGGGTTTGTAGACATTGTGTTGATTGGGTTCTATAGTTGGTTTCCAGCATACCAGAAATTTGGTAACTTCAGCATTGAACCAGAGTGTTCGAAACTGATGACTTGGGGAAAGAGGTGTATGCAAAGAGACAGTGTGGCTAAGACTTTGTCTGATTCTGAGAGAGTTTTTGGTTACGTTTTACATCTTAAGAAGGTATATGGGATCGAGTAAGAGAAGATCTCTTTGTTTAGCTATATAAGTTGTGTTGTGTTTATCTGGAGGTTTTCATGTTCCTAATAATGACATTATGTTGTCAAATTGATGCTGGAGAGCACTTAAGATGCCATTTGAGCTCTTGAAATGATCATTAGTCGGGTGAATGCTTTGTTCTTGCTTCTTGTAGCTGGATACTAAAATGCGGAATCAGATTTTTACAGTTTTGAGTATCAGCAGACTCCATAAGTTGTCACTATATTTGTTGCCAATTCATTCATATAGGTAGAGAGCAGGTTGACTTTTAATAAATAAGTTGATCATCCTTGGCTTCTTATTAGTTTTGTTATCAATACAAGAATTTATATAATCTAACAATAATATAACTTGACAATGTTGTTGACTTTTTAGGTTCAGCCCCTTAACTCTTTTGTTTTCTTAGAACTTTGTAGACAAGATTATGTGCCATATACTTAGCGCATTTAACCTACGGTTTTGTAAACTACTAATACCCAGTTAACAATTTTGGGCTTACTACAACAATAATGGCCCAAGGTCTTTTGACACTTGCACAAAAACAATACTTCTTCTTCTCCCTCTATCTTCTTCTTCACCTTTTTGGTCAATCTCTGATTATTCACTCAAGTTTAGGTATTGATCAAAGGTTTTGATTCCAACACTTGCATGATTTGGATGCTTGTTGTTTTGTTTGATTTTCTGGGAAGTTTTGGTCTGAATTTCTAAGCTAATGCTTTTAAGTTGACTTCTTTGATAAGATTTACTTTTATAGTCATATGAGTATAGTGACGTAAGCGGTGAGTGCCTTAAAAAAAATCATTATCTACTCCCTATGTCGACAGCGTCAGTGTATACAACTTTTGAAGTTTAGAGCGAGAAAAACTGAGGAATCAGACTCAGACATGAATCCGATTCACATGAAGATTGTCCAGTACATTCACATTGACGAGGTCTGGTCCGGGATAATTTCCATCGACACCAAGGTACCAAATCCAAATCTCGCTTTGTTTGTCTATGGCTCCATGCCCTTTGGTTATGTAATTGCAACACAAGTTCAGAACGTGAGCTAATTAATAATTCTCTCTTCGAGTCAGTGTGAGAATCTAATTTGGGACCAAATGTCTTTTGTGTGTCCGATTTATGTTTGAGAGCAGTGAAGCATCCAAAGGGGCATTGTGGTCAGTCCTGACTGTTGATCATCTTGATGCTTCTTAATCTATGCCCTCTTGCCCTATTTTATATAGTATATTTCTTTGAGATTTGTTAATTTTATAGGTTCTTATTCTTGCATCCCATTTTTTTCAAAGGAAACATCCGTGAAAGCTTCCTTCATCTCTCTGGCTCTCTTCTTGATTCTCTCTCAATCATTTTTTTTTTGCTAATGGATTCATCTTTTCTCCTTACTACTGTTGATACTACTGCTATAGGCTTCTTCTTCTTCTTCTTCTTCTTCTTCTTCTTCTTCTTCTTCTTCTTCTTCTTCTTCTTCTTCTTATTCTTCATGCTTTTGTGTACATTACTTTTTCTTGTTATAAAATCTTTTAGTTTCCGTCAAGACAACAAGGAACTTTTAGTTGATGATGTGGAGATTTGTGATATAGTAAGTTCCGTCTCTAATCTTGAATTCCCCTTAAAACTTGTTACAATTAATCTCCAAGAATTGTATCTCAATGGATGTTTAAGTCTAGTAGAACTTCCCTCATCTATTGGAAATCTCATTAACCTCAATATATTGGAGCTTATTGTATGCCCATATCTAGTGGAGCTTCCTTCATCTATTGGAAATCTCACTAATCTCCGGAAGTTGAAGCTTATTGAATGTTCAAGTCTAGTGAACCTTCCTTCATCTATTGGAAATCTCACTAATCTCCATGAGCTTATTGTATGTTTAATAAATCTGGTAACGCTTCCCTCATCTGTTGGAAGTTTTATGAATCTTGAAATATTTGATCTTAGTGGATGCTCAAATCTGGTAAAGCTTCCCTCATCTACTGGAAATCTCATTTGTCTTCAAGAATTGGATCTCAGTGAGTGCTCAAATCTGGTGGAGCTTCCTTCATCTATTGGAAAGCTTGTTAAACTTGACAAGTTGGAGCTTAGTGAATGCTCAAACTTGGTGGAGCTTCCGTCATCTATTGGAAAACTTGTTAATCTTCAAGATTTGGAGCTTTATGTATGCTCAGGCCTGGTGGCGCTTCCCTCGTCCATTGGAGATCTTGTTAATCTCAAGAAATTGGAGCTTATTAAATGCTCAAAACTGGTGGAGCTTCCTTCTTCTATTGGAAATCTCATTAGTCTTCAAGAATTGGTTATACGTGAATGCTCAACTCTGGTGGAGCTTCCTTCTTCTATTGGAAATCTCATTTGTCTTCAAGAATTGGAGGTTAGTGAATGCTCAAGTCTGGTGGAGCTTCCCTCATCTATAATTGGAAGTCTCATTAATCTCCGTCTATTAAGTCTTAGTGAATGTACAAATCTAGTGAAGCTCCCCTCATCTCTTGGAAATGCTACTAGTCTCAAATATTTGAATCTTAGTCATTGTTCAAGTCTGGTGGAACTTCCTTTATCTATTGGAAACATGTGTTCGTTGACAAAGTTGATGTTGCAAGGATGCTCAAAGTTAGAGGTTCTTCCGATGGGGATCAACTTGGAATCTCTGTTATTACTTGATGTCACCGGTTGCTCTAAGCTGAGAACTTTTCCTGAGATTTCTACTAATATCAGTTTTCTTATGCTCTGTGGAACTATGATAAAAGAAGTTCCTTTGTCAGTCAAGTCATGGTCTCGACTTCATCTCATGCATATAACATACTGCAGAGACCTTGAAGAGTTCCCACATGCTCTTGACATTATCACAGATTTGGAGTTGAACAACTCAGATATAGAAGAAGCTCCTCCATGGGTCAGTGGGATTTCTCGTTTACGTCAACTTACACTCAACAAATGCACGAGGCTGGTATCACTCCCACAGCTACCGGGTTCCCTAGTACATTTAGTTGCAGAAAACTGTGAGTCCCTGGAGAGACTTGACTGCTCCTTTCCGAATCCTTACGTTAGTCTCAACTTTATCGACTGTTGGAAACTGAATCAAAAAGCAAGAGAGATCATCATCCAAACATGTGCATATGCGATCTTACCAGGTAGACAAGTCCCTGCATTCTTCACTTACCAAGCTACTAGTGATGGTTCTGTAACAATGGAGTTGAATCAGAGTCGTTTTCCTACGTCATTGAGGTTTAAAGTCTGTCTCTTGCTGGTTTATAAGGGTGACACAAAAGCTGGTGATGAGAAACAGATATATGCATCTTCTACCATTGTCGACAAACATAGGGGTATCAGTATTGTTCCGTATGGACCACCAGGCCGTGTTCTACGTCCACTTTTAACGGAACATCTGTACATATACGAAGCTGAGGCAAAAAACGTGGAATACAACAAGCTTTTCCTTGAATTCAAAGTCCAAAGTGACACATGGGAGATAGGTAAATGTGGGATACGCCAACTCTGACCTTGATGCCGATGGTTTTATAATGGTCTGATTCTATTATCTCTTCATATATAATATATATCTGTTTGTCATACAAGTTTTGTTGTTCTTCCTTTTCTCAATAATTCAGATTTTGTAATAGTTCAAAGTTCAAACTGAAATCATTAAACATCACTACATCATATATAACACTTTCTAAAAAAAAACATCGACTCTTTTACCGTTTGGTTTGTGAATTCTGCTTTGTTTTTTTTTTGTTTTTTTGGTAATATGCTCTGTTGCTTTGCTTTATTGTGTTCTGTTTCCTTTAAGGTCTATGTTTTCTGGACTATTGTCATTAAAGGATGTTGTATCTTGTCACTCAAGAATATGGTATGATTCATGGATTCATAGATTTAACTGTAATCCATTTATTTTGCTTTACTTTTTCATGGAAAGAAGAAGAAAAAAAAAGTTTATGGGGTGATCAACTTTACTATCTGAAATCAAATCACTGTTTGTGTGGCTGATCTTAACTCAGAACCATGAAGTGACCTTATATGTTGGACCCCTGAACGGCTACTTAGCATCTCCTTGAGCCTTTTCTTACACATATCAAATCATCATCATCAATACTTCGACGTGGGAGTTTAAAAACAGAGGCGAGAACTACTAAAATCAGGAGGAGACTTCAAAATTCAACACGGTTTCCATTGATCACAAAAAAAAAAAAATCCCTAACGCAGAAATTGTGTTTGTGATGTTTCATTTTTTTCTAAAACGATTATATAAACTGATCAAGTTTCCATTTTTTTTTCACTATCAGAGTTTAAACCAAACCTTAGGTTCAATGATAAACCTAGCCGTTATTTAGGTTCTGTTAAACTTTTCTATTTTTCTACTTAGTTACTGATTTATTTTCCTTTTTTTTTTAACCCTTTGCATTTAAGTTCGGGTAAAAACCATTGCTAGTTCTAATTTATCTAACATACAGTGTGCTGTCTCCTTTGTAATTTTTTGGGTCTTGTTACTTATCTTTAAGTGATTCCTATATATATTTTGCGTGGAAAGATAAATGGAAAAAAAAATTAAGTGATCAAAATTGTACGATAGTATCACCAACCATTGTATCATATAATCATAATCTGAATCTGAACTTAAATTCAATAGTGTAAACGAAAAAAAAAATATAGGATAAGTTTATATATGGTGTCTGACAATATATGTTTTTAAGTTGGAAAGTTGTAGGGATTGTGGAATTGATTAAGCATAAGCAAAAGATTACTGTCGTGTATTTTTTTTTATTATAACATAAAAACAATACAACAGATAAGAATGATGATGTAAGCAGTGGCCTAAGAGCAAGATTATCGGTGAGTTTTAATTTTTAGTCTCTTATGTACTGTTGTAATTTTTAATGAATATATTCTGTACTGTTTATAAAATAAGAACCCTTGAGATTATAATTAAAATCATCCTCTCCATTGGTAGGATATAATTTTGAGTCTCTTATTTTTAAAATCTAGTTTTTTGAATCTAATCTCATTCAACTTCATCAGTTATGAATGAACAAACAACCAAAACAACATTGAGCTTTGATCCAACAAAGACAATTCATACATTTCATATTAAGGTGAATTACCTCAGTCTCAGCGAAATGCATATAAACAAAGTACCTCACATTTGGATCACTGTTTTCCAAAGTCATTTTGATGGGTCTTGTTGTGTTTGTTGGAGTCATCGCTGTACTCATCACCAAACTCGAAAGATTGTAACTATTTTTGACTGATATCACTGGAAGTGAGGTATTGATCTCTCTCTACAATAGCCAAAGTTGCGAGGTATCCAGATTCTGTCGTACACATCATCATCATATCTGATTCACACCAAAAAAAGTCTTATTATGTCAAAGTTTTAACCCATTCAGAAACAGAGCAATTAAGAAAGCATGAGACAGAGCACAAAACAGAGTACGAAACAGAGGATTACCTTACAGGTGAATCCATGAGGGTGGCAAAGTCCCAGCGCCTGGAGAAGAACAAAGCACCGTTTGGAGATTCATACGTCGTGTTGTCGTTTCCGAGAAACCTAAGCTCTAAAGTCGAGATAAATGGAGTACCTTTGCCTTTGTTTCCCAAACAAACAAATATTTTTTCAGCTTGACTCAAGTAAACGACTTCTTTGGATACAACGACTGATCCATTGCTGAGCAAGACAGTTTCCCAAATATTACCACCAAGAAACAGATCAAACTCTTCTCATGCTCACCAAAAAGAACTTAACCAGGCTCATGACAGATCTAATTCAGTGGATTTCTCCAAGTTACCTAATTGACTTGTCGATATGCATTTGGCTGGAGAGCCTTGTTTTTAGAGATTACGCTTAAAAACATAAGTGTTGCACAATGAAAAAGACAACTCCATAAATTAGAAACCATGACTAACCTACAGAGCATGATTCCGCTGTTGAGAAGGATCACCTCCCTAGAAACAACAGCTGAGATATATTAGATTGAGGAAGAACCAAATAGAATAAAAGAGAGAATGACTTCTATTTCATTAGACCTTCTCCAACGGTGCTCCTTCCCCAACAACGAAGTTGAGGCAACATGTCAGATATTTATATAGAGGAATCAAAGAAAAGGAACAGAGGATTTGGGTGAAATGCAAAACACACAACAAGCTAAACGCAAGAAGTAAGCAATACTACAATCAAAATCAAAATCAATACCACAATCAAAATCAAAATCCTTTCTTTCATATTCAGAACCACATTTCAAACCAAGAAAGAGAGTGACCTATCATCATCAATTGATTCATCACCATTCAATAATCAGGTTATTCGATGAAATCTAGCTTAATTAAGGGAAAGAAAGACATGCATGATCATAAATCACTTGAATTGATTCCAACCAAAATCATCAGATCGTGTATTATTCTGCCACAACAACGTAACTATTGGATGGCAGGCATGAAAAGATTGTGACTTTAACTAAAAGAGGAATATAATGGAATCGAACCTGTGAAAGGAGGCACGGTGAGAGTACACCGGGCAAGTCGACACGGACATAGACCTTGTCGTTCTCCAAACCTTCACTTCAACGAAACCCTTTGGACCCGCTTTCTGGAACTCATCTCCATATCCTTCGATTCCAAACCCTACCTCATGACAGATCCAAATTCCTTTGTCGTTTCAGCATATCGCCAGAGAAAGAGAGAGAGGAAAAGAAATCTGAATTTAGAGGATTTTTTTCTTTTCTTTTGTATTATTATGTTCGGCCAACCGCAAAACGACACGTAACGGTCTCTTAGAACAAAATCGGTATACTATATAAGAGGCTCCCTTAACTTTTTTCTTTTCTTCTGAATTATTTTTTTGCTTCAAAACACTAAAAACTCCTTTAAGAGTCTACCGATAAACATGCCCTAAGCATTTTTTAAACTCCATTTAAAAAACATATCTAATTCAGCAACATTAAGTTGACTAGTTTAACAACGTTCACACCTTGCTTGCTACGTGTCTTAACCTTTAAGATTCAATTAAATTTTCTCATTTTTTATTCACAGTCAAATAATATATACATCAGCAGCGCATACAAAAACTCCTTATATAATTCCCACTATTTTCATAAGAATTAGCCATTAGAGTAACAATAATGGCGGATGAAGTGATCCTTCTTGATTACTGGCCGAGTCCATTCGGAGCAAGAGCAAGAATCGCGCTAAGAGAGAAAGGAGTTGAGTTTGAGACCAGAGAAGAGAATCTGAGAGACAAGAGCCCTTTGCTTCTTCAGATGAATCCGATTCACAAGAAGATTCCGGTTCTCATCCACAATGGTAAACCGGTTTGTGAATCCATGAACGTAGTCCAGTACATCGACGAGGTCTGGTCCGACAGAAACCCTATCCTGCCTTCCGATCCTTACCAGAGAGCTCAAGCCAGGTTTTGGGTCGATTTCGTTGACACCAAGGTACCATATCCAAAATCTCTGTTTTTAGGGTTTTGTTTACGTAGACTTGTAAATTGAGAATGTTTTGGATTTTGATCTTTTAAATGGAAGCAGTTGTTCGAGCCAGCGGATAAGCTCTGGCAAACGAAAGGCGAGGAGCAAGAGACAGCAAAGAAAGACTATATCGAAGCACTCAAGATTCTTGAATCTGAGCTTGGAGACAAACCTTACTTTGGTGGAGATACCTTTGGGTTCCTTGACATTGCCATGACTGGATATTACAGCTGGTTCGAAGCATCAGAGAAATTAGGTAACTTCAGCATCGAACCAGAGTGTCCCATACTGATGGCTTCTGCCAAGAGGTGTTTGCAGAGAGAAAGCGTGGTTAAGTCTCTCCATGATTCTGAGAAGATCCTTGAGCTCGCCTATCAGCTTAGGAAGATATATTGTGTCTAATAATAGTCTTATTGATTCCACCATCTCACGTTTCTATGTTCTCTGCCTTTTTTTTTTTTAAGTTTATTGTTTGAGTTCTGTGAATATTGTCCCCCTTCGTTTTTATTTCACCAAATAAGATCTGTTTCTTGTCACAAGAAGATGGTTCCTCGATTTAAATAGGACTGAAGTGTTTTGCCTTGGCTTATAAAAAAATCTTAAGGCAATTTTATAATTGTAGCACTTGTTATAAAAGTGAAAAAAAAAGGTTTCAGAACATATGAAAGAGTGAAAATGAAAATTAACCAAGTCACTCACTATAAATAATTAAATATGATATTCAAATCATTCAACCTCTTTTGTGACATACAGATACGAATATCTCTTAAAAAAAAAAAAAATCCTAAATACATAATACAAACTAATTACATTAACCCTAGTTTTGCTTTTGATCACAATTTGGTTAAACAGTTGTTCATTTTATTATGGCTATAATAAGAGCATATTACCTTTATGCCAAAGCAGGTCCACTTACTCTCTTTATCTTTCGTAAAAAAGTTTGATTGAAGTGGACATTTAGATTCGAAACCTTTCTTTATCTTCTTGGCTCTATAATTACCACTCTCTCTGTTCTTCACTCAGCCTCACCGACAACTTAAAAATGGCAGAAGAGATTATCCTATTGGATTACTGGGCAAGCATGTTCGGTATGAGGACGAGGATTGCTTTGTGTGAGAAAGGAGTGAAATATGAGTATAGAGAAGAAGACCTGAGTAACAAAAGCCCTTTACTTCTTGAGATGAACCCTATTCACAAGAAGATTCCGGTTCTGATCCATAAAGGTAAACCGATCTGCGAATCCGTAATCCAGGTTCAGTACATCGACGAGCTTTGGCCCGACACAAACCCTATTCTTCCTTCGGATCCTTACCAGAGAGCTCAAGCTAGGTTTTGGGTAGATTTCATTGACAAGAAGGTTACAATTTATTCTCTTTTATGTATGTTTTTGAGTTCTTTGCCTTACGATCCGTTAAATATTTAAGTAAGTAACGGATGATGTGTTGCTAAATGTTGTTTTGCACAAAATTGGGATCAGACGTACGGACCATGCAAGGCTTTATGGTCAGAAACAGGGGAGAAACAAGAGGCAGCGAAGATGGAGTTCATCGAAGTACTCACGACCCTTGATCTAGAGCTTGGAGACAAATCTTTCTTTGGAGGAAACGGATTTGGACTTGTGGACATTGCCTTTATCGGATTCTACAGTTGGTTCCGTACGTACGAGGAGGTAGCGAATCTCAGCATCGTAGCAAAGTTTCCTAAGCTAATCTCGTGGGCACAGAGGTGTTTGAAGAGAGAGAGTGTGGCTAAGGCCTTGCCTGATTCAGATAAGGTTCTCAAGTCTGTCTCTGATCATCGGAAGATTGTTTTAGGACTCGACTAGATTCCCCTGTTCTGCTGCTGTGCTCTGTTTTTGTCATGATGTGGTGTGTGGGATTGATTTGCTCTGTTTTCCCCCTGTTCTGCTTTGCTCTAATTTACATGTTTTTCAATAAGTCGAGCATAGCTCGATGTACGTTTGTGTTGGGTGGGATTTTAGTGAAGCTATGATCTATTTTATTATGGTTAGAACTTACAACTTCTCTACTTTTTCAATAACAAGCAGCAACGGTTGCTTAATTTGATCGACAAAGCCTTTTTTGGATAGTATTTTATTTATTTATAATCTTTTTTCGAGTACACACAGAAAACAAATCAAATGGTAAACATAAAACATTGTATTAAAAAAAATTCTTAAAAGAATTTTAAGTTGTAAAAAGTCTTTTGATGTAATAGTTCACAAAATACGTAGTGCTTTTACACTATCTATATGGAGTTCGATTTTTCGAAATTTAATTTATTATAAAGATCAATAAAGATAGTGAAGATATCTGTCGTAATATAATCTCGTTCGTTGTTGTCTCGTATTTTAAAGTAAAATTGTTCACTCCTGAGTCCTGACTGTAAACATGGTATATTATATAGTATCACAGTTGCGAAATTGTCAAATATGTTGGCCGTTGCTTTATGTAATACATAAGTTATATTTTGTTGTGTGAGATATATATTATTATTTGTAATAGCATAAAATCAAATGAGTTCTCTTATAAAGATGTAACATATCTTTATAAAAAAAATGATGATGAAATAATATATGATACTATATAAATTCATGGATTAAAAAAAGAACCCAAAATCAGTCTTCTTTAAAATCATTTGATATTGCATGCAAATATGCAATGTAGACTATGTACTTATGTAGTACAGTTGGGTGTGGTGTATAACGTGGAGTTTTTAGGTAGTCTTTTTTTGGTTCAATATTGAGGGCTCGGACGCAACTCATAGTCCAAACTAAAAGTAAGATGTGAGAGCCGTTCGTTTGGGGAAAACTTTCTGGCCCAAACGGGTGAGTCTTGTCGACCATCACAATCCGCAAGAAAGAAAGAAAAAAAACCACTATTAAATTCATTAACTTTCGTCACTTCTCTATTAATGTTAAAGTTTAAATGAAACCAAACCCCAAAAAAAAAAAAAAAAAAGACTCAAAACACTCTTCGTTGGAATAATAAACAAACAAAAAAATCGTTGTGGCTAACGTTATTGTCAAAATTTGAAAATTGTAAATGTCAAACTCAAACAGAGAGTACGTACAAAAGAAAAAAAAAAAAATAAGAGCCACGGCACCAACGACGAGAGTACGTTTAACATGGGGACTTGTACTATGGATTCTTTTATTATACTACTAAATGAACCCCCACATTATGTGTTTACCTTTATCCAATAACCTTTTTTTGTTTGTTGTACAATGTATAGAGCGTTAATGCACAAAAGCTTAATATTCAACGTATAGAACAAACAAAATGTTAAATTTCTTACTTTATACGAGTCCACTTTATAGCATCCAAGAATAGTTTCGAATAAGATTGGACATTATTAGGAAGAAGAAAAATCAAATTCACATGGATTGTAGAAAATTACAATGTATGGATGATCATAGATTCCAAATCTTATAGTACTATTTATTATATAAGTTACGAATTTCTTCTTAACCGTTTTACTTTTCTGATAAGTATCATAAGCACATTCGACTTTTTTTTTTTGCCGTCAATTGTTGGGTAAAATGAAACAATCAGAACTTTATCTTTTGTTAATAACCCCATAAAATCTACTGACAAAGTTTATTCTAAAGTTAAAGATGTTGTAACCATATATATATATATATTCTTATAACTGCAAAAATAATCAACGAGGTTGATCGAGTCAAAATAATTTTATACACAATTTATCAGCTATGTATCTACAGTATATATAAAACAAAAATTGTAGAAGATGAATATGGAGTTGTACCGAACCCTCGGAAATATAACAACCCCCCCGCATAGTATTTATTTACTTGAAATAGGTACTGTATTTATTATTTTAGTCACAGAAAACTTAGAAAAACATACTGTTACGAGATAACGTTTCTGATTATAATACTAATTTAAAACCAATTTATTGGAATGATACGTTTCAGTGTAAATGCTGCTTTACCAATGCAAGAATATTTCAAAACATTATTTTTATTTTTTAACGAGAAAAAAATATAAAAGAAGAAGAGAATAATTCAAACATTCCTGCACCCAGATAAAGACATTGTGGCCAAAACCCATTCATATCAATTACATGTTGATCACTACTACTAATTAGACATCAACAGTAAAATACTAGTACTAATGAGACATTAACAGTGTAATAAGTAAATAACTAATACTAATAAGTGATAATTTTTGAGGAAAATTAAAAAAAAATGGTTAAAGGCTTAAGAGTCACGTGATAGCTGTCTGTCTCGTGTAATTCACACAACCGTTGGATAAGTCGTTTGCTGACTCGGATCGAAGGTTTCGGTGGAGTGCGAAGTATGTGATAATTACCAATTGGATTAAAAGGCTGTACGAATGTCGTTTTCGGTAAATACTTTTAGGGCTTTTGACCAAAATGGGCGTTGAATAACCCGACCCGTTAACCCAAACGTATATATATTTTTATAATACTACTATAAAGGATTAGTTAATTATTGAGGTTATTATTATTTGTATAGCATATTTGACGTTAGACCGATTTTGTTTTTGGGTATAAAAAGAATTACAGAGGTTTGTTTGTGTGTTTTCAGGAATAAAATAAATTTACAGTTTTTTTTTTTGTATATTATTTGCTTTATTTAAGACTTTGAATTTTATTTTATACACTATATATACTTTAAATAATTCGAAAGAACATAGTTTACATAAAAATTGTTGTACATACATTTTTCTTGCCAATTTAACTGTTTTTATGTATGCACATTTGTTAAATTAAAATATATCTATCTCAATCTCCTTGACTAACTAAAAATGATATATTTATTTTAAAATGACTATGTTTATCATCATTTTCATAGATTGAAGAAAACAATTTTTACAAATTGGGTTTTTTTTTTTTTATTGAAACAATGAACAATGAAAACACTAAGCAGAAGAATCTGTATATATTCTCCTGTTCTATATTAAGAGTATTTGCAAGCCATTAGATTAGATTAACACAACAACCCTTTTGTTTTTAGATGTGGATAATATTTCCCATGTACAACTAACTACAAGTATAACATAAATTACAACAACTCACAACATCTAATTTTCTTCAATAAAAACAGTTACAATTTCCCTTCACATTGGCTCGTTTGAGCTAATCTTTTGTTAACAAAAAAAAAAAAAACAGTTACAACCGAACTAAATGCAGTAAACGATAAAAGGATTATACAATTACAATTTGGGGTCACGAATAGAATATTATTAAAGGTACATGTTCATATACATATAACACGCATTAAATTTTTTTAATAATCAGCATCGATTATATAGGCTATGTAGAAGAGAGAATACATAGATAAAAACAATAGAGACAAATTATTTCATTTTTATCTTATTCTAGAAAATTCCAATTAAAGCTTAACTTATTATTATTTGAGCCTTTGGAGTCGTATAGTTATTACAAAACAGCTCTAGTTCTCCCTAATAAAACTTTTTTCAAAACAAATATAAATATCTTTAATATACAGTATTAGTGAAAAAAAAAAAAAAAAAAAGCCATTTTCATCACCATCGTCTTCTCCATTATCTCTCTCTACCAAATCTGGCAGAGCAAAATAACCAAAAAAAAAAAACAAAATCGAAGGAAGAAATCTTAAAAGGTTTTTTGAATGGATAAGAGCTGTAACTCTTCCGGCGATTCCTCCGCCGTATCCGCCTCCACTACGAGTAGTACCGGTAACAACAGTACGAACAGAGATCATTACCTGAGACAACTCAATAAGCTTTCTCATAAGATATCAAAACCGACAACAAACTCATCCTCCTCCGCACCCGCCGTGAATCGTGAAATTGATCATCAACCTCCTCCACCGCTTCCTCCTCCGCCGCCGATTAATCAAGGGAATCTCCACCAGCACCAGCCTCCTGTTTACAATATCAACAAGAACGATTTCAGAGATGTTGTTCAGAAACTCACAGGCTCACCTGCACATGAACGGATCTCTGCTCCGCCGCAACAACCCATTCATCACCCTAAGCCTCACCAGAGTTCCCGTCTTCACAGGATCCGTCCTCCTCCTCTCGCTCAAGTTATCAATCGTCCTCCTGGTTCGCTTAACGACGCTCTTATCCCTCTTCACATGAATCAAAACTGGACCGGCGGTGGGTTTAACCTTCGACCGACGGCGCCGCTTTCTCCTCTCCCGCCTCTTCCTCCCGTTCACGCGGCGGCGGAATCTCCTGTCTCTTCGTACATGCGTTACCTTCAGAACTCCATGTTCGCCATCGATTCCAATCGGAAAGACTTCTCTGGGTTATCTCCGTTAGCTCCTTTGGTCTCACCTCGTTGGTACCAACAACAACAGCAGGAAAACGCTCCGCCGTCTCAAAACAGTCTCCCGCCACCACGTGCTCCTCCTCCTTCCGCCGCTTCTGGAACAGTCTCACAGACGGCGCCGACATCGATTCCTGCGCCTCCACCGTTCGGGTGTTTGAATTCGCCTAAATCTCCATACGGATTACTCTCACCGAGCGTACTTCTATCGCCGACGTCAGGTCAATTAGGGTTCCCGGTGTCTCCGACGACGGTGCCGCTTCCTAGTCCTAAATACAAAGGTCGCTGATCAGAAAAACGTCGGAAACTCTCTTGTCGGTCAACTTGACAAACGTCGTCGTTTTGACCGTCACGACAAAATTCCCTTTGTTCTTTTTGTACATCATTAGTGGAGTGGTGAATCATTTGTTATTTCTTTTTAAAAATTAACTCCAAATTACTTTAAATCTGTTTTTTTTTTTTTTTTTAACTTTCTTTTGTTCCATGTTTGTTCATGTTGGAAACAAAGAGTAGGAAAAAGAAAGGTAATACACATTTGCAACTCGATATTGAAAATTCTCTTATAAGTTTGCCATTATCATGATCAAAATTGCATACACTTGTTTCTTTCTTCATTGTCTACTCATATTTTAATAGCTTTTTGGTTGATTTGCTCATCGGTAACGCCATTGGATAGCTATACCGATCACTGAACTGTTCCTTTCGTTGAATTTTTTTTTTTTTTGGCTAATGCTTTCATCTTCAGTTGAAACTTCAAACTCTGACTAGATCATTAATTTTTTAACCTGTATTATATAAGTCTATACTTAAATAGTTCTTTTGAAAGGTATTCTTTAAGATAATCAAATTGATGATTGATCTTCAGACCAGGTAAAGTAATTGGCTTTTATACAGTCCAATGAACTAGTCTGCTTTTAAGAATGACAACAATCTACGCCACAAGATAAGAGACAAGAGACTGACTTCATGATCTTCAAATTGATGAGAAAACAAAGAAAAAGGTTTCAATTGCATACACATTGAAAACGATAACAACCAAAAATAAAAAGAGAAAGAAAATCAAAGCAAAAGAGATAAATAAGATGATTGATGGGTTCGGACTTGCCACAAATATGATGAACGAATTAGCTTTCGATGATAAGCGAAATGGCAAGAGCGACCTTTTAGATGATTAAGAAAAAAAACATATAGACGAGAAAAGAAGAAATTCCAAACCCTAGAAAACTAGCAGTTTCAGACTCCAAAAGATCACTGCTGTTCCTCGGTCGGTTTTGGTGCTGCAGCTTCCTTGATCTCATCCGCAGCATCATCCTAATATGATCATCCCCCCCCCAATTACAGAATTTACTTAGTCAATGAAATACGGAATCATCCATTTACTTAAACTGAATGAAATACGGAACCAAGACAAACCTGCATATCGGAAGTCCAGAGAGTAAGGTTGTCACGAAGAAGCTGCATGATTAAGGTACTGTCTTTGTATGATTCTTCACCAAGAGTGTCCAACTCCGCAATCGCTTCATCAAAGGCCTTGATATAATAAATAACATTACAACAACAAAACCCAGTCACATTCATCTCCTTGAGATAAACAAAAACAAATGATATGGATCCATGAGGTCAACTATTATGGCAATTCCCAAATTCCACATTAGAAAAAAAAAAAATTGAAAGATGAGTAGTGGATTCAATAATACCTGTTTGGCGAGGTTGCAAGCACGATCAGGAGAATTGAGGATCTCGTAATAGAACACAGAGAAGTTCAATGCAAGACCAAGACGAATTGGGTGAGTTGGTGCAAGCTCTGCATTGGCAATATCCTGCATATAGAGAGTATATATATCACATTATAATAAGATCAAAACCCAATTACAATCTCAAGATCTTATTCTCTAAACCTAATCCCTAAAATCAGAGTAATCTAATGAATCAACATCAACAGATCAGAGGCACAATTCAATTAAACCACTACTAGATCTGAGATTGTGCAGAGAGAAAGAAACAAAAACCTGAGCAGATTTGTAAGCGGAGAGAGTATGTTCAGCGGCGTCTTTCCTCTCTTCAGAAGTCTTGAACTCAGCCAAGTACCTGTGGTAATCGCCCTTCATCTTAAGGTAAAAGACCTTGGAATCGCCAGAAGCAGCGGCAGGGATGAGCCTAGAGTCAAGCAACTTGAGGATACCGTCGCAGATCCCGGTAAGCTCCGTCTCGATCTTAGACCTGTAATCACGGATCGCAGAGACGTGGTCTTCGTTACCGCGGCTCTCTTCCTTCTGCTCGATCGACGAGATGATACGCCACGAGGCACGGCGAGCACCGATCACGTTCTTGTAAGCGACGGAGAGAAGATTACGCTCTTCGACGGTTAGTTCATCGCCGTCGACGGCGGCGGAGACTTTCTCCATGAACTCTACCATCTCTTCGTACCTCTCCGCTTGTTCAGCGAGCTTGGCCATGTATACGAACTCTTCACGCGCAGAAACCGCCATTGTTTGTTTGTTGTTTCTTGAGAGATCTGAGATCTGAGGGGACGGTTGTGGATTTGAGGATCGGTGTGTTGTTGTAGGTCAAGAGCGAGAAAGAGAGAGAGAGAGAGAGAGAGAGAGAGGACGATGAGAATGAATTGGGTGTGGTGTGTTTAATGAGGAGGGGGGAAAAAAGTGATTTAATGCGTTTTAGAGGAAACGAGTGAAACTTGGAACCAAGATTTAATCTGGGCCGTTGGATTCGTTTCTTCTATTATTTGTGTGGCCGGTCCTCTGCTTTTTAAAGGCAACTTTATTTTGTTTGAAGCCCACCTCCCTTTTTTTTTTTAATCTCAAATTAAGAAAAACTTAAAAATACTTTTATGAAAAAAAAAAAAATGGTAAATGTAATGTGATTGTTATGGAAATGTTGGGGTAATTAATTAATAAAATTAATGGTAATGTAAAATTGCTACTATTAGTAGTATATGCATTTCTAAATGGGTCTACTAAGAGTTAAAATAAATAAAGGCTAGTTCTTTTTTTGGTGTGATTTAAAGGCTAGTTTTTGTTGAGTTGTAAACTAGTAGTATATTGTTAATTATCTCTACCAATTAGAAAAAAAAAAAAGAAAAAAATCCAAGTATAATTAAGATTTGGATACAAATAATGGAAGCAAGTTGGGGTTAACAAAAATGGAGATAGTTCACAGCTAAGAGGGGGACACATGTGTTGTGAGCATGTCAGGGGATCCAAAGGACTCTCTCTCTTTCTTCTTCACATTTTTTCGTGGCGCTCCTCTCTAAAACGTTACGTTTTCTTCTTTTTTTTTTTTTTTTTTTTTTTTGTTGTATACGTTACTGAAATATTAATATGAATCGAATCATTTAATGGACGGAAGTCAATCGTATTTGGATACCTCTTCGAAATTATTTATTTGTTTATCAGTTACGCTTTACACGAAAGTCTTTTTTAGAGATTTGTTTTAACAGTTTTTGTTTATTAGTCTAGTGCTTATCCTTATCCATGCATGATTATGTTTTTTTTTTTCTTTCATATTCATATCTAGTTTACTTCTTCGTAAAGGTTGTTTTATTTTCCTTGATGATGATTTATATTCAATACAATAAACTAAAGTCAGGTCACTCTCTCTTTCTAGCATAAAATGTTAAATTATACAATGAAAATACGTTAAGACAGTTCGAGATTTATGGCTTGTCCAGCTACATATATGGTGATAAGATAAGAAGGTGATAGAGAATGAGGCAAGCGCAAAAGGCTACTTCGCAAAAGATATCACAAGTTTATCAAAAGAGAGCTAGAGAGTCGGATCAGTTAAACGACTATTTGATCCGACGACGTGTGAGGGGGAAAGGGACAACAAGAATAGTTGAGTAAGTATCGATGCTAAGTGGTTTAAACCATCGAAATATCCATTCCCTAATTTAAAATGTCCTTCTTGCACGTTCTCTACATAAAACTAAGGGGGTTTAGAAGCCAGACTCTTGGTAGATGATGAACATTTGATCTTCTTCCGGTGTTTTGGTAAGGATCGGGAGACATGACATTAATTTGTGCCTCTCTATATATAGTTCAACCTCTCAATGACATGCCGTTTTCTAAGTATTTAAGGACCAATGGTGACTCCCACAATGCATGTCGTTCGAGATCCGCGTAAGGTTTTGACATCATGATCCATCTAAAGTTTAATTAGTTGGCATCCCCCTTGTTCTTGGACATATAAAGGGTATATATTGACAAAGATTACATGAGCAGATTCTTAAACCGGATTTCCGAGTGGTCAAGGATATGATCACGCCTAGCAGAGGATCGGAATGGGTGATTGACTATTGTATATTGTTTATATATATGTTTTCCGAACAAACCATAAAACAAAATATATAAGTTGAGAAGAAGATAAATGGATGGAAACTAACAGCAAAATTATGGCAAAATGAAAACTGTGTGCCCCTGATTTATGATTCGTTTAGTTTGATGAATGATCCACCAACCTTAGCCATACAAAAATTCACTTACAGGCCCACAGACCAATGAGAGAAAGTAGGGTCCAAACTTAGAATACTGTCTTTGTAGAAGGCTTTTAATTGAAAAAAATATTAGGCAGAGCAGTGAAGCACTGATCATGGGATATATATTTACAAGTTTCTTATAATAACGTTAGAGCATCGTTACTAGGGTTTCTCTTAGGAATACTCTTGGATTTGAGCCCCAAAATATTAATAAAAACCTATATATCAGTCCATGAAGCTGAGAATCGGTTCTGTCGGAAGCATTCCGAGTAACCCCAAGAGTAACGATATGTGGCGTCTCCTGAGTGGTGGGTTCATAAATATAAAAGAGCATTTTTTCTCATTTCTTTTTCCCTTTCTTCTGTCTCTCTTTTCTCTCTCTCTTCTCTCGTTTCTGAAGACGACGAGAAACGACGATGGCGGACAAACGACGGCGGTGTAACCGTGAGATACGAAAGTTCGTCTTCTCAATTCAGATTTATTGATGGGGTTATTCTGATGTTAGGGTTTCGGATCGTTTTCGATTGATGGGATTATTCTGATGTTAAATTGATTATGAGATTAGTTTGATGTTCAATTGATTATAAGATTAGTTTGATGGCATATTGATTTGGAGATTTTTTTGAAAGATTTATGGTTGTAATCGATTTATTATATTTCGATTTATTGTATTTTTTTTAGATTAGTTTTTTGTTCTTATTAAGAGTAGAATGTTTTTTGTGTTTTGAACTTGAAATATTCATATTCTTTTTTTAAAAAATTATTTCTGTCTGCTTTATTATAGAGAATCTTGGAGCATTGCTCAGATGATGAGGAGACTCATTGTATAATCGATGAAATACTGGAATCTACGTTTGCTCTTGCTCATGATCAGTATGGGAATTATGTCACTCAGGTTTGGTTGGTTAATTTCAGATCCTATGGGAATTATGTGTTCTCTTCCTCGCCTAGAAACAATGGTATTATTCCTGATCTGGAGACCAGAGTTGTCTGAATCTTCTTCTTCCTGTCTGATTTTGTTTGATACTGTCTGATCTAGAGATTATATTAAATTGATACTGTTTCTGAATCTAGAGATGAGATTAGATTCATACTGTTTTCTTTGTCTGATCTGTAGATTAGATTGTTATATATTGTTTCCTTTGTCAGATCGGGAAACTACACTAATACTGTTTCCTTTGTTGTCTGATCTAGACATTATTAGATTGATACTGCTTCTGAGTCTTTTCTTTTTGTCTGATTTCTGAGCGATGTTTTATGTCAAGGTGCTGGATTGGCTATCGCATATGCGCCTTACGCAGCGATTGGAATGGCAATGGCTGCCTCTGGCTTTTTTTTATGTGCATGTTCACGCAACTGTTTGGTGAAGGTATCTTTCTCTAAAACTAAAACTTGAGCAGTCACTATGGAGTATGTGGTAGAGAGTTCTGAACTTTCTGATATGTTTGTTACAAAGAGTGAAGTCTCAGAAGAAAGAACAGAAGGTTAGACAGGAGATTTTCTTTTGGGTTGCGATTTGGACAATGTTCAACTTTAGATGGATATATCTATCTGTCTCAAGGCTTTAGATGATTCTGTTTAGGGATGTTATTAAGGGTGGGAGTTGCAGGTTTTAAGTGTAGTTGCAGGTTTTAACTGTGGGAGTTGCAGATTTTAAGTATGAGAGCTGTGGTTGCAGGTTTTAAGCAGTAAGACAATTAGATGTATTTTTTATTTTGGATTCAAATGACATTGTAACTTGTTACCTTGTTCGGATTATTTTTCAAGTTGACATGGACATTGTGTTTGTAAATACATAGCAACCTTCTTTTGGGTTCTCTAGTAATAGGGTGTTTTTGCTTAAGTTTCTCTTAGAAATTACTTTACTTAATTTAGTATTAATTATATAATTAATTAATATGAGAGTAACTATGGTGGGTTACTCCACTAATGATGGTCTTAGGAACGCTTTCGAGCTCCGTCTGTAAATAATGATATCCCCCAGGCTCCCCTACCAATAATTTTAGTTATCTTATTTTCTTTGACTACTTCTTAATAAACTAGTAAAAAAACCTTTCGTCTTGTTGAGATCGATGAGTCTATCTTGTAATCATGTTGATAAACCATTTTTCTTTGTTTGTCGGCGAAGACAAAAGAGCTTACAATACTGTTATGGTTTTACTTTAGGGTACGGTAATTTTTATACATTTTCAGATACCCAACGATCAAATACTTAAAACTCTTCCAAAATAATAATCATTAAATTAGTTCAAGAACAGAACAATGAACTTTGACACTAGTTACTCTAGACTATCAAAACTACTAAATACAAGTTAACTATGTATAGTACAAGCTTATGATGGACAGATCTAACGAAACAAAAATCTTGGACTTGAGAAACCTCCAATAGTCATCACAAGATTCACAACAAGCTAATGATAAAACTAATTATTATCTCAATTTTTGTCGAACATTGGACAATAATAGTTTTCATCTTATTAATTCATAAGGTCACAAATAAACTGGGATTCTTTAAAAATATACTATATACTATATACATATTCCTTTGTCACTAAGATTCCATAGAAAACCAACCACATGTGTAATAGAAACCCCACGACACGACATTCTTTAAATCTCTCTCGTATTTATAAAAAATAGTATATTTTGTGAAATTGTTGTTATACAAAATTTTATAGTATGAGATATTTAACGAAAACAATAATAATAATACTACTACTAGTTGGCAAAATTCAAAACTCTCACGACATTTTAACACGTGTCAAATTCTGGATCGATACTTGCTCTCTCACAAGTCACAAGTCATAAACACACAAAAAAAACAGAGTCAAAAGCAAGTGACTACTCTGTTCCAAAACGCAAAGCTGGTTCCCAAGAAGATCAAAATCCTGAAATAATGTGCGATATCCATCTTTACGCGCTTTTGTATAATTACATCACTTCCTAAAATTCCGGTGAAATCTTTATTTCCGGGGAGATATATACTTCCAAGAAAAGTTGGTTCCTTTTTCTTGAAGTTATCTCTTCACTTCAATTAATTTTAATTGGTTCTTCTGTCTTGTCTTCTGAACAAGAGAACAGAGGAGCTCTGTCTTGTTTCCCTCTTAGTATTTATTTCCTATTCTCAAACATACATATCTGTGTTTGATTATCAACTTTGTTTTTTTGTTTCTGAAAAAGTTATATTCTGTTTTTACCTAAATTGACTTTTGTGAGAAACAGAGTATATATATAAATAGAAACAGAGCAGCTCTGTTTTTTTTGGTAGAGTTATGGAGAGGTATGAGATAGTGAAGGATATTGGTTCTGGTAATTTCGGAGTAGCAAAGCTTGTTCGTGACAAATTCTCCAAAGAGCTCTTCGCTATTAAGTTCATCGAGAGAGGCCTAAAGGTCGGTCTTTTTTTTTTTAGCTCTCTGAGCTACTACTACTAATTCAAGATTATATTATGTTATGTTAGTTTTTCTCTGAGTTTCTTAAATATGTTTGTTTTGTGATTTGTTTATGAAGATTGATGAACATGTACAAAGAGAAATCATGAACCATAGGTCACTCATCCATCCCAATATAATCAGATTCAAGGAGGTTTTGTTGACGGCAACACATTTGGCGCTAGTAATGGAATACGCCGCCGGAGGAGAACTCTTCGGAAGAATCTGCACCGCCGGAAGATTCAGCGAAGACGAGGTCTTTCTTGTTTTGACAATACTGATTTTGTCGTCATGATCTAAAACAAAACATTAAGTGTGTATGAATGATTGTTTTTTATTTCAGGCAAGGTTCTTCTTTCAGCAGCTCATATCAGGAGTTCATTATTGTCACAGTCTTGTAAGCAACAATATCACATTTTGCTCTCTTTTTGTTGTTAATGGAAAATTTTACAATTAAAAAGTGTTTGGTATGTGGGAAAAATGAAGGAGATATGCCATAGAGATCTAAAGCTAGAGAACACATTACTGGATGGAAGTGAGGCGCCGCGGGTGAAGATATGCGACTTTGGATATTCGAAATCAGGAGTTCTTCATTCGCAGCCAAAGACAACAGTAGGAACACCTGCTTACATTGCACCTGAAGTGCTCTCCAAGAAAGAGTACGACGGCAAAATCGCTGATGTTTGGTCTTGTGGAGTCACTTTGTATGTTATGCTTGTTGGTGCTTACCCTTTTGAAGACCCTTCCAACCCTAAAGATTTTCGTAAAACCATCGCTCGGATTCTCAGAGCTCAGTATTCTGTTCCTGATTACGTCCGTGTTTCAGATGAATGCAGGCATCTTCTCTCTCGCATTTTCGTCGCCAACACTGAAAAGGTATGTGTTATGTTGTGTTCTCTTTCAACTGTGGAGATCTAACCTCAAATCCTCAACTACTTCGATTTGGATGTGACAGAGAATAACAATAGAGGAAATAAAGAATCATCCTTGATTTCTCAAGAATTTGCCGGTGGAGATGTCGGAAGGATCATTGATGATGAATGGTCCATCGACTCAGACAGTGGAAGAGATAGTGTGGATCATTGAGGAAGCTCGGAAACCGATCACTGTAGCTGGTGGACTCACAGGTGCTGGTGGTTCCGGTGGAAGCAGTGGTGGTGCCATTGGATGTAGCAGTATGGATCTTGATGACTTGGACACAGATTTTGAGTACGATATCGATACCGCTGATCTCCTTTCCCCTTTGTGAACTGTTTTATCACCCAAACAAAAGCCAAAGGTTTCATGTTTCTGAAGCTGATACATTGATGATACACACAGACGTGTGAATATAATTGTTCTTTAGAGTTTTGCTTATTGCAAACTTATATCATTTGAGTGTGAAACATTCTATGTGATTCTTTTTATGTTACAACAATGTTATCAACTTATTAGACATTTTTATACATACACGAATCAGGCACGGTAATAGTTTTTAAGTAATCATATATGAGTTGAGTTTTCTATAAAGAGTTCTCTGTCACGGTAAGAACCACATGTTATTATTTTCTGTAATTTGCCAAATACAACAACACAAATTAAGAAGAATTTAAAACGAAAAAAAAAAAACGATATCAGTAGTTGTTAAGTAGATTCCAAACAGTTTGCTCAACTTGCTCCCATGATTCAGCTGTCCGAAGTTCATCCCAAATACTGAACATTGCACCCAACACATTCTCTTCATGTAATATACAGTAACACCTGCAACCAATCACAGTCACAGATCATTCAGCACAAGAAGCCTTCCAAGGCTTTTCTTTAATCATGTTTATAACAGTTACTAGTTACTACTTACATTGTGCGGTAGGAAGGACGCAATACTTTCTTCCTCGTACTGTCTGTTGATTTTGTAGTTACATTCTCCGGTGTCCTACTTCTGATTAATGGAAGCCCGTAACTCTCTAGAAGCTTCTTGAAAAGATCAGTGTCTCCTCTAAAGACATCCAAGTATATTGGTATCAAGTCGTAGATGGGATCTCCTGCAATTTTCTCACTCTTTCAGAAATGAGAAAACAGTCCAAGAATGCCCAAAAGTCTCCAAATTTGGCAATATAGTTTATGAATTTGGGAATAAAATGTACCTATGGATAAATCGCTGAAGTCTAGAATATGACTGGGACGCCATGAATTGTGTTGACCATCAACTGAATCATCTGCGTACGGTTCCATATGAATGTTGTCATCCATGACGTCTGAGTGTATCCAGGTGCAGGGCTTGATTTCGTCTCCACCATTTGTGTCCTGTGATCCCAGAAAAAGGTTATGTTAATTCGATTTTAAGAAGGTCTAGACTCCTGATAAGAAAAAGAGAGAGATAAGAGCAGCAACCTTGAAAACATTGAGTAAGTCTACAAAAAATTCGTCAGGAATGTATTCGTCTATACTGTTCATCAGAGCCCGCGGAATAGGATTTCCCCTGAGAGGTTCAGAACAAATAATGACCACCAGTAAGTTTTTTTTTATAGAGCAAAAGCAAATGGAAGCAGAGTCATTTCAAGAAATGTACCAGTTTTCCAAACGGCCAGTGACGTCTTTCTTCTTTTGGGACAGAGCATCGACAAAAACTTTCCATTCTGCTGGAATGTTCAACTCCCCATGAACAGCATTTACATTCAACAACTCAGGACATGTGACTGGTGGATATGGCAATAGATGAAGGTTGCGTAGTTGTTGTCCCAGAAAGAACGCCAAGTTCTGAGCGTCGTTCCACGTCAGATCATCTCTTCTGCAACAACAGTTTTAAGTTAGAGATCATACACTTGGTTTAAAAAAATGAGTCACACGTAGATAAAAATAAGGAGAAAAAGAGCACTCACAATTGGGCAAATATCTTCCCTTTGCATCTTTTTGTTATAATATACGGCCAAACATGTGAACTCAATGTACCAAAAGAATCGGGTGCTGGTTTCCCCTGGTTTCTATGTTCACGTAGTGTTTTGTTCCAAATACCAAACGGGAATTCGCTGTTCAACATTGATGCGTCAAAATCGAAATTGGAGCTAGAGATTATGTCTGGGATTCTCTTGCCATCCCAAGGGACAACTTTGTAAGATCCTTTTTCGAAGAAAAGAATCCCGCTTGCTAGAACATCAGGAATATGTGTTTTCAAAGGAGAATCAGCCCGGCCAAGAATGTCATAAAACTCAAGCTGCACAAATGAAGACAGAGACTTACAATCATAACAATGCACATGGGGTGCTCAAAATTATTGTATAAATATTACTTGCCTCAGTTCCAAGACCGTACATAGATTGTTCCAGCCCTCCTTCAACAAACAATTTAATGGCATAGTCAGAGAACAGGTAAACCTGACAGAAAAATAAGAGACGTCAGAAGCAGATTGGTGAAATAATTGAGGAATATTGAGGAACATTTTTTGAGAAAGTTTTCTAAGAGAGACAATCAACTCACAGGGTTACTGCCAGTTCCAACTGGAAGCTTTTCTTCTTCGGTAACTGACGGCAGGTTGTAGAAAGTGCATACTTCCTCTAGACATCGCAACCATTTCTCAGCATTTAAAGCAATGCTTGCTCCCTAACACGGCAATCACAGAGTAATGATGGAGAGATACTTATAAAGCTATAAAACTAAATTTTCAAATACTAGGTTTACCTTCCATATTAGTTCTCTCATCTCAGGCTTCAGAACCCAGAGCTTGGATAGCCAGGCTCTCATTTCTCGTTGACCTACAGAGTTTCCCATAGACCAGGGGAAATTGTAATGGTCTCTTTCTTTATCAAGAAACGAGGCAAGGAAATCAATATCATACGAGAATCCATTCTTCCACATATTGTATCTCTTTGATACTCCATTCGCATCCTCTTTGTGTTTTTCAGTGTTTGTCCCTCCATTCATTCGTGTCCTCTTCTCTTTCCTGGTAAGGTCTGAATAGCTCAAAGTATTGTTGTCTTCCTCGTCTGTTTCGTTTTCTGAATCTTCTGAATCTCCATCATCAAGAGCAAGAAGGCCAGCACGACAAACCCCTTTGTGATGGTAACCAGGCGCCATATCCAAACACACGTACCCAAAGTTTTCTTTGTTCACAAAATTCTGGGTAACAGCCACTGTTGGTTCAAGATTAAGGATACAGTGCCACCAACCACTTGGAACATAAATCGTTTCGCCAGCTAGTAGTGTGCATTCAATCGGTTTGTCTTCGTCCGCAAGGAGGGGATAATAGTCTAGCCACCACTGTTTATGGATAGAAAACTTTCAACGGGATACAGTAAAGAACAATCAAAATGAAAATGCTTAAACAGTTCAGCAATATACCTGCAGAGATGAGGGGGTATCGATGCTGACATCACCATCATCTTCATTTACATGAACTGTAACACCTAGAGGCACTTTTCCAGGGGGATACAATGCCCACCTATTTATAACACAATGACATCAAGGCTCAGAATATAGTATCACCCAATTCCAGTGAAGCAATAAAAAGTAATATTGCAGGAAACAAGAACTTAGCGCAGAAAAAGGAAAATAAATTGATGTATATATGTCCTCAAAAGTGTCTACCTTTTCCGGCCACAAAGCAGGGTATTCCAGGCACTGGTAAGAGCTGGATCGACATGCCAAGATGCACCAGACCTCTCCGGACCAACTATAAGCCATCTGTATGGTGGACGACTTTCTTTGTCTAAGATCTCAAACCAATCTTCTTGAAACAAATGAGGCACACTATAGTCTTTCAATAATTCAGGAGCAGCATCTCCGAACTACATGAAATGTTGAACCCTTAAATCCAAGTGCCGAATATTTTCACTAAGAAGTTTGGGTTATGCTACAACTCTATCCCTGATGAGAAGAAAGTTTTGTATAAAGTTACAAAACTGTTTCTCGTACCTTGTCGTCAAAAACGTATAGAGGATCTTCATCCCGCTGGAGTTTCATATATGAGATGTAATCCTTAAACTTCATGGAAATTTTGTTGGGACTCCTCTGAGATATTCTAAACGGGACTTCACCATATTTCTCTACTAGTTGGTCGATTGTCCACGTATTACTGGCTGGCCAAGAATCAGCAAGGCCAGAAAGCAAAACCTAAACCAATAGACAGGAACAACATCACAAAAAAATTCACATATCTGGAAATTTCTAACAGATTAAAATCTCTTTTACTAGCCACAACAAGACATAATAAACCTTGTACTATACACATGAATAAAAAGATTGGAACTTACAGGTTTCTTGGCGTCGTATTCCTTGGAAAACTCATCCAAAGAGATATCTCTCCTACGTTCGACATTGCCATTATCAAACGAGAACCCATCAAGAGATGTATTACACCTATAGAATCGTTTATACAAGTACAACGAATTGAATCCTGCACAAGAGCAGAACCAAAAATGAGATCATCACGTGAGCATATAAACAGAAAAAATCTTGAACGAGTGAAGTATGCATCAAGCGGGAATTACCATCAAAATGCAAAGGTCTCTTGTAAGCGTCATTTTCTGGAGCAACTCCTTCTCTGTAATATCAAAAAAACCAATCAATCAACACTTTTTCACATAAAGCACAACAACTCCAAGGAGAGAGTCTGAAACTGTCAACATTAGCCAAATTGTTTCACTGAACATAAATTCCAAAAAGTACTTACAGATGCAATGTAGTATTTTTCCAAGAACCTTTGTAGTCAAGAGGACCTTTAGCTCTTCTGAGACACAAGCTCATCCATAATGGTTCTTCGTTACACAGAATATACATAACACTACCAAAATCAAACATACACATAAACACCTATTAATCACAATTTCTCATAAACGTCCTGAAATCAAAACGCGAATTGATCTAACCTGCTGACGCAAGCAAGGTGAGCGATGTCTCGGGGATCAAGGTATTCGAGAAGAACACAGATGGTTTCATCTGGGAGGACACTGAGACTACCGAGAGCCTCTGGTCGACGATCTCTCTGTCCCAACGTCGTCATTTGATATACAGCTTCAACCAAATTTCGAATTCTCTCTGAAGATCTGATTCTTTTCTTCCTTCCTCTCTAGTCTCAGACTGCGGTGGGGGGTGATGATTCCGATTCCCGAGTCTCGTCGTCGTCGTGGTGTGGGTCACCGAGTGCGCGTAAAGGCCTTGGCGCACGTTGTACGCGTTTAACGATATCGAACTCACGCTTACGAGTTACGACGTCGTTTCAACGATCGAATCTGATGAGAGAAGAAGAAGGTTCATCGCGTTTAGCTTACGCGAAATTTGTTTTGTAAAGGGATAAAACGCGGAAACGCGTTTTTTTTTAATCTAGAACGTAAAAGAAAAACTCGAGAACCTACATAAATAAAACGATGACGTTCTCTAAGTTGTGGGCCTTGTGGCCTTTTTAGGCAGTAAGTGTCAGGATTCACGATATTGAAAATAAAATGGGCTTTTACGAGAAACGGCCACGTAGGATCCATAATTTGGCAGACCCATAATCGCGTTTCTTAAGAAGAGTAATTAAAAAAAGAGAGAGGATCCTGTAATCATAGTTAGTCAAGGTCTCAAGGATAATATAATATAGGAACCATAATTTGAAATCATTTTCTGAAAATCAAATCCCAACAGTAATTACAAATATCCAAAAAAAAACAATCAAGGAGCTTTTTTTACACAGAGAATGCTAATATTTTAATACACACTTCACCTACTTGGAGATGCTTACCACGTTTCTTTAATATGTGCTATCTGTTAAGTGTTAATTAAATAGATAGAGTCTTCAATTTTTAACTCTTACTTTTTATTCTGGGGTCGTTGATAGATGCTACATTTTCCACAATTAGATAATATTTTATTCGTTAAGGACTCTTTTTTAGGTAAGTGCTTTCAATCTTTTAGGAACAGATTTGCCCATAATTTATTTACATACACCGATCTAAAAACATTGAGAGTAGATCGACGGTGTTGATGAGAGATTGCCATAGTTTTTTTTCATTCTTTTCCATATGCTATATGATTCGCGATCTTTTTATACTTGTCCTTTGCGGTCCACCAACTTATACATTTGTTAATTATATTCATATTGAGAGAGAGAGAGGTATATAAAAGAATTTGATAAGTTAATTTACACATAGAAAACATGAGAATTAACATTTTCGTTTAACGTATGTTATATATATATATATATTATGATTATTATATACGCAAAAATATTTTAAATATTATAACTATCTTTAGAATTCAATATACTCGTGATAATTACCAAAAATGTTGCAGTTTTCTCATAATTAAAAATTATATGTCCGGATAGCTAATGACAAAGCGTAACTCACTTCATAAAAATATCAAATGTTTTGTACTTTTGTTATCATATAAGTAAATTCAAGAATATAATTGTGCTTTAATTTTGCAAACCTGTTTCAAAAAAAAAAAAAAAAAAAAGGAATATAATTTTGCGCCTATAAATAGAGATATGTATTCCATCATCATTGCGCAACAACTCCCCTCACTATCTGCTCTACAATTCTCCAAAGCAAATCGAAATCTCTCTCTTTCTTCTACTCCATATAGTTATGGCTTCCCCACCTCTGTCACCTCCTCGTACGATCCCCACCAGTGCGGTTGCCCGATCAGTGTTACCCATTGGATCTTCCCTGCCCTCTGTCAGCCTGACACGTCCATACAACAAGCCGACAAGTTGCTCCCTTGTGTCCAAAAATGATGCGGCAACTAGTGCAACTGTCAAACCTATCGTGAAACGGTGTGCAGAGTACTTACCGAACAAGCTACCCGACAGTAAATATGTGCGTATATTGGACACGACGCTTCGTGACGGGGAACAATCTCCCGGTGCAGCCCTTACTCCACCGCAAAAGATAGAGATTGCCTGGCAACTCGCTAAACTCCGAGTAGACATGATGGAAGCTGGTTTCCCGGGGTCGTCTGAGGAAGAGGTAGAAACCATCAAAACCATCGCCAAGACTGTTGGGAACGAGGTTTGTTTCTTTGTTTCCCTTCACTTATATTAAATGATTGTAAAATGATTTTTTATTCTGAAACTATATTGTTGTTTTGCTTTAGGTGGATGAGGAGACAGGTTACGTCCCGGTGATATGCGGCCTCTCACGATGCAAAGAATCAGACATCAAGGCGGCTTGGGAGGCGTTGCAGTATGCGAAGAGGCCGAGGATAATCTTATTCATATCTACTAGTGACATTCACATGAAATATAAGTTGAAAAAGACTAGAGAAGAAGTGATCGAGATGGTCACGACTAGTATTAGGTTCGCTAAAAGCATAGGCTTCACTGACATCCAACTCGGTTCCGAAGACGGCGGCAGGTCCGTTTTCTTTAAAACCTTTATATATATGAATAATACATATATGATATAATCGTTTGTTTACACTTTTTTTTTTGTTAATAAAAAAATTAAAATTTGTATTTTAACATCTGATTTCTTTTATAACAACTTTTACATGGACATACCATTATCCATGAGCTCGCCATAAAATCATGTCATATATATATATGGATTTTAAAATACTGGTGTTCATGTGATTCAGAACGGATAAGGACTTTCTATGTAAGCTTTTGGGAGTAGCAATAAAAGAGGGTGCATCTACGGTGGGCTTCGCGGACACGGTAGGGGTTAACATGCCGCAAGAAATGGCAGAACTAGTGACCTATGTCAAAGAAAACACTCCGGGAATTGAAAACGTTATCTACGGTGTTCATTGTCACAACGACCTTGGTGTTGCTACCGCCAACACAATCGCTGTACGTAATTAACTCTCTTTTATATATGTATTAGATTAAATTTACACAAGTTCCATACAAATATACGATTCTCAAGGTGGCAAAAACATGTTGAACAATGGTTTTGATTTATTCTATATATATATATATAGGCCATATGTGCGGGAGCAAGACATGTCGAAGTAACAATCAACGGAATAGGTGAAAGAAGTGGGAATGCGGCGCTTGAAGAGGTAAAATTCCCACTCCAACATGAGTTGATATCATCATTATCAACATGAGTTGTGTGTACTATAGTCCAACTTAACAATTAGTCGTATAGTTTTGATTTTTGCATTCTTTTTTTCACTGATTTTTATTGGTATCCTCTTTTATATAAATAACGTAATCTGTCTAGAAATTTTTTAAATCATGACTTATATAGTTTATTAGCTTTATATATAGCATACAGAATTTAACGATTATTGAGAACTATAGTTTTTGGCGAGAGACTATCTTTTTGCTCTATATTGTAAACGATAAAAAAAATTCTACTATTATTTGGTATAATCTTAGTTTTCTAAAATATAAAATAATTTATATGTTTAGTTTACGTAGTATACAAATTACAATTATATTTGATATTTTTTAACACTAAAATCATATTATGACTTCCGTAAAAAAAAATTATTGTCTGCCACTGCTGCTGGCTGTGTATCGTGATGGCTTTATCCAAACGGTCTTATCTTTGAATCTTTGATCCATGATCCATCACTCACACAAAAAGGTTATATGTAGGTCGTGATGGCACTGAAATGTCGAGGACCATATGTGCTGGGTGGTGTTTACACAAATATAGACACACGCCAAATTATGGCTACTAGCAAGATGGTAAGTTTCCATATACAAATTGATATTGAAATATCTTGTCATGTAAAGAATAATTTTGCTAGTTTTTTGGCCTTTATGATGATAATACTAGTGTCGATTATGTAAATTCGTCGGCAGGTTCAAGAGCATACCGGCATGTATGTTCAAGCACATAAGCCCATAGTTGGAGACAACTGCTTTGTTCATGAAAGCGGCATTCACCAGGTTACTTTGTGTTTTTGGTTTCTTTTTGACATAAGAGATTTATTAAATATTATATATATTTGACATAAGATAATTAGATACAAGAATGATTTGTTCAAAACATTTGCAGGATGGAATATTAAAAAATCGGAGTACATATGAGATTTTATCACCAGAAGATATTGGGATCGTCACATCTAAAAATTCTGGCCTTGTTCTTGGAAAGCTTAGGTAACTAATCTTGTTAATTTTTATAATTTCTTTCGGTGAAGAGATTATTATTCTATTACGTGATTTTTATGATCTTTATATAACTTCTTTCACATCAAGTTATTTAAGTAGATCGTAATAACGTTATTTTACCAAAATGACTGATCGTTGTCTAATTCTGTCTTTTATATGTAGTGGACGCCATGCTATTAAAGATAGGCTCAAAGAGGTACCCTATATGATTGAATCGTTTTAATTATATACTAATGATCATGTATATCAGATAAGATATCAATATTAATTTGATGAAGCATTGTGTTAATTTATTACTCTCACAGTTGGGATATGACATCGGTGATGAGAAGTTGAAAGACATCTTCTCACGATTCAGGGATTTAACCAAGCAGAAAAAGGTTTCTATTTTAAACTTTTTTTCATATAACATGTCCGCTATGATTAACTTCCAAATGATTTTTATATTGTGTATGATGTAATAACATGAAATGCGAATTAAAAATTTCAGAGAGTCACAGACGATGATTTGAAGGCACTAGTGGTGTGAGGAGGGGGGGGGGGGGGATCCGTTTATAAAGTGGAAATTAAAAAGACAACGTATGACGAATAATAAGTGCTTGCTTTATTACAGATATTGCAACTTTTCTGTGGTGTTTTCATTTCTTATGTTAAATGTATGTTTAACCTTTTAAGTGTGTATTACGATGATAACATCGTATATGAGTATTTTCTGAAAGGAATAAATACTGCTGGAGCTGTTTGTGTATTACTGAAAGAGTAACGACTATAGCAAGTGTCACCTCGGTTCCTTCAGGCTTCCATTATAAATACGGTTGAAAGCCTAATGGATCAAGTATAATTATTGGATCTAACCCAAAAAAATTTGATTTAATCTAGAAAATATATATCTATAATCATCTTTCGTCTCCTTAATCTGGATATTTTTACAGAACTATATAGATAATTATAATATTTTAGTTTGGTATATATAAAAGAAACAAAACAAAACAAAAGATCAAATTAAAGACGATTATCACGAACCTGCTTATACCTCTACCTCTCTTGTGGTACTAAAAGCGAAGTCTTGTTATGCACGAAAGTGTCCTCACTTGCCCATTCATTCATTCATTCATTCATTCACCTTCAGAAGTTGACTCAATTATTGGATCGGGATCATAAACATCATCTTCTTGTCAAATTGGGGGAGACGGAGAAGTAAACCTCAGCGTTTTTCTCACGAGTTATCTGATTCAAAGCAAATAACTCTTTTAGAATCGGGGGTTCCCAGAATTAATTCAAGAAACGTGAGACACGAAACAGGAGTAGTAGCTCGCGAACAGAAAGAAGCTAACCGTTATAAGAGATCCGAAGAGGGCTCCGTCTTCTTCTTGTCAGACTCAAACATTAAGTACGCCTTTGATCTTTCTGCTCCATGGCTTTCAAAAGAAAGAACAAAAAGGAAATTAATTAATCGCAACGATCACATAATATATCTTTTAGGAAATTTTAAGAGATACCTTTCCTTTTTATTGGTTGTTCAAAAAAAAAAAAAAAAAAAATCTTTCCTTTTTATTTTCTTTATATATCATCACAACGGTAACATAATATATTTACCTTTTTACTAATATGATTAAATTTAATAATAATAAATTAATTATTAAGGTGAAGGAAGCTGTATTATATATCTATCATTTTCCTAAAAGGAGCAAGTAATTAATAAAGGAAATTACCTTTATTGTTTTTTTTTTTTATGGCGGTTCTTTTTCAAGTCAGAAACAGAGAAGCACTTAAAAAAAAAGAAGGAGTCACGTCACGGCGAGGAGATGATGAGTCTGAGACAAGTTTCCAGGAGAGCTGAGCGCAGAAGTACAAATTTTACGTTGGAGACTGTGTTCGCTGGTGTCCCGATGATCTGTTGGCCGTTCTTCGCCGGTCAGTTGACGAATTCGAAAGTTCTGTTGCGAGGATTGGGGAATAGGGATGGAGATCGGCGAGTTAGTGAAGAGGGACCTGGTCTTCAAGGAACTTATGGACGGAGTGAAGGTGGTTGAGTGGCGGCGCTTCGCGGAAGAAGCTTCGGCGCCACCGTTGGGATCATCGTCACGTTAATTTTTGAGACGGTGGTTGATAAAGTCAAGTCAAATTAGATCGATGTAATTGGGCTTTAACGTATTCAAAGGCCTATTATAAATGGCCCAATTTTCTCAGTATCGCTTGGGCTGGCTTTAAATGAAATTAATCAAATAGTACGGTAGACGTGGTTGTATTGTATATAAACAACAATTGAAAATGTGCTTGTAATTTATATAGTTTTTTTTTTCGTAGTTGGATCAGAGTATCAGACAATTTATATCCACATTGAAATTCCCAAGAAAATGAGAGGATATAAAGGTGTAAAATATATAGAGCATAAAGTCGAGATTATGAGATATAAATGAGTAAAAAAAAATGAATATGAAGAAACTCAATTTATATATGTTCCGTCAGAAGAGAGAAAAAAAAAAAAAAAAAAAATAGGACAAAGCGATAGAGCCGTCGTTTAAGTTTTTGACAGTCTTGGGTCGTCTTCTTGGGGCTCAAGTCATAGCTCTGGTTGAGAAATAAATGAATTAGCTGTTTTTTCTTGTTTTCTCAGAGATAGATAGAGAGAGAGAGAGGGGTAAAAATGTGAAGATTGTACAAATTGGGAAATGTGAGAGAGAAAGAAAGATCAAGAACTTGAAATAGGTTCTTTGGTGTTGCTGCTGGCTGTAATTTCAGGAGCAGTTGTTGTTGCTTCGCCTTCTGCTGATGATGTTGATACTTGTTGTGGTACTGCTTCAGATTCTAGAGAAAAAGAAAAGGCCATAAAATATAATTATATATCCGGATAAAATCTGACAACTATACTGAATGTTATACAGTACTAATATTGCAACTTAATTTGATTTAGCTCAAAATAAATATGTAGTTTGAGTACAATCATTCAGCTAAACCAATCAATTATACTGAAAATGGTGACAAATGCAATGATCAAATGTTGGATTTTAGAGACACACAGCACACAGAGAGTGTCCAAAACGAAAATGCATATACATTATACGTTTTAGTGTTGTAGATGTTGTCAGTGTATGGTGGCTTCACTGGCATGACAATTGGCGACCAAATTGACAGATGATAGAAGAGACACATATACCAATGTAATTGAAATAGACAGCTCACTCCACATGCTATCCTTTATTCACTGTTCTCTCCAATCATTCACTCTCCTTTTCTTTTCCATTTCAACCCAAAACCCCCCTTTCTTTTTTCTTTTCTCTTAAGAGTGCATAACTTTTATTTTATTGGTTTCTTTTTCGAGTTTAAGACAGCATGAAGGATCAATTACGTGCAGTGCATGAATGATTAATGCAACTACACGTGATGATAGACATGTCGTTCGATCATTTATTCAAACAATTTATTAACGTTAAGTTGCTAATCAATTGATGATCTATCTATGTCACATATTTACTACTGTAGATCGCAACTTATTTAAGATGTGCGATTTCTAACATGTATTTTGGAATATGACGGTTTTTCTAATCATCTCGAGCTGAATGACATTTTTTGGACTGACAATCTAGGGTTTTGAAATGATATACATGTTTATATGAGTTTCTAATACTAATTAGTATGAGTGGACTAACACATGTTACATATATTCACGTACTATCTTATTTTAGATGTACGTAAGATTCCTAAGAAACATTAAAATAAAATAAGAGAAAGAGTCGAAGAAGGAGGTAAGTACGTACCGGTGGAAGAAGAGAGTAGTCCTTGGAGAGGAGGGGCAAAAGAGGAATTGGATGGGTAAACGAGGAAAGAGGGAGAAGAAAACCGTTGATGCTGTTGTTGAGGATTATATGGTTGAGGAAGATGATGATGATGATGTTGGTATGGTACTCTAGGGGCTTGAAGAGAATATCCGTAATAATAAGGAGAAGGCATGATGGTTGCTCCTGATGATGATGGTGATGTTGCTCCCCCTCCATATAGTTGCTGTTGCTGCTGATAGTACTGAGCTTGCTGCAACTGTGTGTTGTACAGTGCCTGCTGCATGTATATATGATCATCATAATGGGTGTCTATGTTTACAACAAACATGCATGTGCTAGTGTTTTTCATGCATTATGTAAGTGGTCGACATGTGCAAGATACGTTTTGTACGTAAAATCTATTATTAATTTCATATCTTGCACTTCATGATTAAATTCGGTTTTGCTTTTCATGCTGCGTATGTATATGTCAGTGAGAGAAAGAGAGACTTACTTGGTGGTACCCAAATTGATCAGGGTTATAGGTGTACCTGAAAAAAATACGAAGAATTGAATGATTCTCTGTAAAAACAAAATTAGAAAAATTTATAATATTCCTCCGAAAATACAAATTCTACTTGTTTATTATTAAACTTAAAACAGATTTATAAATAAACCTTCATTTTAGTATTACAGTCTTGCACGATAAGGGTTTTCTCAACATATATATGCGACGACTATAATTTTGAAGACGAACAATTATAAAATTCATTGCAAGGATTTTTTTTTTTTTTAATGTACATATTTATGTTATCATATTTACAGCCTGACAACAAGTGGCCCGATTGACGCATTAAATTGTCTCCTACCATTTCTATCGCAATGGACCATGTCCTTATCTATGCGAAACATTTATAAGTATCTCTTAACTAAATCCTTGGGGTTTTAAATAATTAGTGCCTTTAATTAGCTTACCCGTAGGAGGGATACATGAGCTGGCCAGCTGCAGCCGGTGGCAGCGGTGCAGCCATCCCGGTATAGGCTGATGGTCCTCCACTTTGGTATTGACTCGGACTTCCTGTTTGTCCTCGTCCTATACAGAAATAGTAAACAAAACGATTGAAAACTAAGTACATTGCTCATGGATCAAGTTTTAAAAACTAGTAATTCACCATCTCAAAAATTGGATTTGATTGGTTACACTACGTACGCACACATAACATAATTGAGAAATGTACAACTAATGCTTTAGACTATCAAAAATACCTTAAAAAAAATCTTGATAACTAACCAAACCAATAATAATATGTCATGATCATATTAAAAACTCATGAAAATAAAAAGATTTTACGGAGTAATCTCAAGTTAAGAAGAAACAAACCTCGAGGCGGCGATGGTCGAGGCCGTCCAAAAGATGCAATATTACAATTAGCTTTTCTCCCATCGATCACCGGATTTGGATCAGCGACGGCTCTTGTCGCAGAATCTGCCTCCCGGAAGGTCACCTAATTAAATTAAAGATGATCGGAGAAATTTAGCAAATAAAACCCTTAATTTCAAAACGTGAAACAAAAGAAAGATAGAGAAAAAAGGAACTTACGAATCCGTAGCCTTTAGATTTGCCGGTGTTTTTATCGGTGATGATGACGGCTTCAAGAATCTCCCCGAACTGATCGAAGTAACGACGCATTTCTTCCGTAGGAGTTTCCCATGCTAATCCTCCAACGAACACTTTGGTGTAAGTCGTGTCTCCGAACGGTGATCGGTAATAGCTCGTTTGAGACATTTATTTAATTTAATATCACGATCAACAAATATATGGAGTTCTCCAATGATGATGATGATGTTATATACCCCAAAAACAAATAGAAATTAATAAAATAAATAAATATGGAAAGTGGGATTGTCTAAAACATTAGGGGAAAAAGGAAAGAGATTTGGAATGGACAAAGTTGGCTGATCTTTATATCATCAAAGGTTGTTTTTGGTTGGGCAAAGAGAAGAGAGACCAATCAAAAGGTTGCAAATTGCAACCCTTAAAACAGTGTCGTATTTGACTCCGACCCTACACATACGGAGAGGGAGAGAGAAGAGAGACAGAGAGATATAAAAGATTGTTTTGGGGAAGTATAAGAATTGGGATTGGAGGGTTTTGTAAGAAGAAGAAGAAGAGAGAGAGAGAGAGAGAGAGAGAGAGAGAGAGAGAGAGAGAGAGAGAGAGAGAGAGAGAGAGTGACAAGGCAGCACTTGAGTATGTCTTCGCTGTCTAATTTGCCAGGTTTTAACATTATAGCTCCTCCACAACTTTTCTTCTCCATAATATATATTTTGATATCTTCTTTTTAGTTATAACGACGTTACTCTGGTGTATCTAATTATTTATGTAATAATCAAAGATTTAATTATTTCTTAACTATACTATATCTTATCAAGGTATATATAGTTAACAAGATAGTGCGATTGATTTCTATTAAGTTTTAGTTAGTATAATGGTTGATTTTAAAGAATCTCAAAAAAGGTTTTGATTGTATTAGAAATGAACTTTTATTTAATACTGAATCTTACATTTTCAATCAATTTTTACTGTCTTCTGTCATCATTAAAAAAATATATTCGATATTTTAATGTTTTTTTTTATCTGTCATCCAAATTTTGGATGATTTAAAGATAAACTATCTTAATTCCCTAGAGTACATGCATTTAATAATATGCAGATTATGTCAAAACTATACAGTTGTTTGATAAGTTTCATACAGTTTGTTTTATCATTTCCCATGTTCTCTTTTGAGTTGGTCTCTTGTTCTCTTCCTCCTGCTTGTCTCTGTAGGTTTCGTGTGATTCATACACTGATGACAGTTTTATATCTTTTCACAATGAAATTAATTAATATATACTTTCAGTATCAACTTAAATGCATATATCTATATTTTTTTTCTATTGAATAATGGGACTTATTCCTTATTCTCACATGCTAACATGTACTTAACCTTTCCTTTAATCATTACCTTACTGGAAAGCTATAGACGGACGGACAAAAGAACAGTCTGGATTTTAGAATTACATTCTTTTTTACAATTTAGATTTTTCATATACTTATATAATTATAAATTCGAAGATTTATTTCCGTATAATTATTGGGCATAATTTCGTGATTCCATAATCTTATTTGGGTATATTATCATAAAGAATGACATGTATATAGCTAACTGACAACCCGATCTTCATATTCCACAAATAAATAAATATATATGCACTCAATCATATTGTCAAAAACGATGTAAAGTGTGTATGTGTGTGTGTGTGTCAAATATCATATATTTATTTTAATGATTAAGCCAAACAGATTTTGTTAATGAGTCTTCATGATTAGTGGAAGTCCATTATTCCTTCCACCAAACCATATAAGAAAAAATTAATCAAAATATTGACGAAGACGCTCTTGACTTTCGGATAGATCCCTTTAAAGATTTCTCATCCTCCATATTTACAACTATGAAACTATGATTGTTTTGATCATGTAGTCATGTTATATATATATCAGCCATAATATATCATGTCTAGTGCAATATTAAATACATGGTCTTTACTTATTCCTTATTTAAATGCTTTATACATATGGTTTCAAGCCACGTTAGTTGGTGTAAATATAATCCAAATTTTACATTCTCAGATTATATGAGACGACTCTAATCACACTAATCTTCTCTACTCTATATATATTCTCTTAACGATGACCTCATCATATATACATATCACCCGGGGATTATTATGACTATAATAAAATATAAACGTTTGACATAGATGAAATGTTGACATTGTTGTTACTTCTGAGTTCTGACCATTGAGTTATCTAATTTGTTTGTTTTAGAGATCTAAATTGTTTATGCGAAGTTCTTCGCATATATAAAAGCTAAGTGGCCCCTACTAGCCATTAAAATTTTAAAATGTATACTATTTTCATTAATAAAGAATACTTTGGCCTGTAAAATATATAACTGAGAAATTAAACGATGCAAACAAAACCTTGCCGTTTCCATATTCGTCACATAATGAAGACATGATATTGTCTTGTTACAAAAGTAATATGCAGAACTATTAAAACATTTGACGCCGTCAGAAAAAGAAAAAAAAACCATTAATCTCTATATTTAGTCGAATATCCTAGACCCCTAGCTAAAAAAAGAATCATATATTTGTAGTAACGCTTTCTATTTACATTTTTCTTCTCAAGCAGCGCTATCGATTGAATTGTCTAACTATTTTGGTCTCTAAAATAGTACATTCTATATATGTGCTAATATAAGATATATGAATGTAAGTATATATGGGTGTAGTGTAGTTTGAACAGGAAGATAGAAGACATAAATTACATGTTGTAAAGTATTACATGAGATGAGCTCATTGCAGAGCAGCTTTGATAGACGCACGCACGCACGACCATCCTTATTCCTCATCATCATTTTTAAACCCCTTTTTCGCTTTTCTTATATATACATCCACTAAGTCCACCCTACTATATGCTGAATTTTTATCCTTATAATTAATTTGGTATAATAGAAGTATAGAACTATTCGATTTTGTGTATGTCATAACCAAGTTAGCGAAAGGCTTTTCTTATACATCCACAAGCAAATATATATTTTGTTTAAAATGTGTACCAGCGCGAGCACACAAATATCCATGCCTGATTATTCATCCATTTCTTAACTACTATATATACTTAATCAAATATAGACTTCTTGCAAGTCTTTGGATATTCTTGAAAGGTTATGGACCAATAAATATTTAAAACGAAAACACAGATTGTTCTTTTGTTTATTGTTTCTATAAACTGGGGTTAATACAAAAAATCAAAAAAAAAAAAAGCAAAATAAGGAGACAGACAGACAGGTAAAGAGCAAAGTGGAGCCAAGGCAACGAACGTGGCAAAGAAGAGAGACAGTTAGAGAGATTCCGATGAACTGTCTCGAGCACCCCTTCCACGTGGACTTACTGTCACGCTTCAACTGCTTTCTACTTCGTTGTCTTCTTGACTTGTGTGTGCAAAAAAATAGCCTCGTCCGTCGATCACTGATTTTTAAAATACCAACTTTACAAACATTCCAATTTATTTGGATTCAATCGTATAACCTATGCTTAATTAATTGTTAATAAGTTATTAATATAGAGTTTGAAAGAAAAGACATCCGGGGTGGTGGCGCAGTTGGCTAGCGCGTAGGTCTCATAGCTATTGAGTGATCCTGAGGTCGAGAGTTCGAGCCTCTCTCACCCCATTGCCTTTTTATATCAAGCCCCACTGATTTTATTTTTTCCCATGTGTAGTACTTACTACACAAAGGGCCTAAATTTTGGGTTTTCTTTTTCATGAAACGAAAAAACCCATCCATTATATTTTTAAAATTGGGCCTCTAAGAAGCCCACCAGGTTCGAAAGGTTTTTTTCTTTCTCTTCACAGATGACGAAGTGGCTTATCCATAATCAAGTCATCTCATGGTCATGAAGGCGTCATGAAGCAATTATGCAAAATTATTCGAGAGAGATAAAGTTAGTAGTTTAGTACTATTAAAGAAAAAAAAAAAGATTAAAAGCATGAGGATATTGGTACCCATCTAAATCACTTGAAAACTCCAGTTCATTAGTCATTATCTCTCTCTCTCTCTTCAATTCTCTCACATGTTCGTTCCCCTTAGTTTTCCATACGTATAAATTCGTCCCTACAACTTATTATACACGTTTAAAGGGAAAGCCGTCACACCCCCAAACTGGTCAAAAATTCAATCCTCGGTATATATATCCATGCAAAAACAAATCTTCAATAATCTTTAACAAAAAAAAATCTTCAATAATACATTCGTTTTAAAATCTTTCAGTTCCAGCCACTCTAATTTTCATCATCTTGAGTGTTTAACAATCATCAATATAATGGTCGGGTTTTAGAGATAGAAAAGGGGTTTGTTTTGATGATTTATATATAATAAGAGATCAACAACACATGCAATGGGCATGTGGTTTTGTGGTGCTGCTGCACATGAGGAACTTAAGCGAGTAATATTGTCGCAAATGCCTTTTTTATAACATTTGACGTGAAAGAAAGAGAGGGAGAAGAAGGGAGGAGGAGCCCCCACCAACACAATGTTAAAAGAAGTCACATGGAATTCCTTTGTTGATATATTTTTTTTTTTACTATTCATTTCATAATTTATTCCTTTGAGAATTTTGCAAAAGCCCCTTTTCTCTTTGGTCCATCTCCCATTCTCTCCCATTTGATCATTTATGATTTGTGCTTTATATCGTTATCTTAGGATTATAATTCTCTCCCATCTATAATTTCATAGTTGTCTAACAGTTAAAAGTGATTTACGTTATAGTTCAAGAACCAGCGTTTCCTTTTCCTATTACGATTTCAGTCATATATAGACATCATATAGTTGATCATTCTCTTGGCGTTTTAAATGACAAGAGTCAAGACATAAGTCTCGCCATAAAACGGGTTTATATCTTTAAATTTCAATGCAATTTTGGTTTTACATATCTAATTTGTCAAAAGAAAAACAAAACTACATAATCTCAACATGAGGGGACAAAAGATGGATAGCCATCAACTTCTGGAAAACGAAATGTCGACTTTGAGTTAACACTCTTGGATTCGAGTGGACAATAATGAAGCCTTTGTTCTGGCCGCTGTATATTCTAACTCTTATATGGTATACATCGAATAGTTTTTACTAATGATAAGTCTGATCTTGTCGCCACTAAAACAAAAATAATCCAATCTTTTCTTATCCACCGAAATCATTTATTCCTCAGACGAATTGTAATATCTATATATCGCCAGTAATATGTGTACTTCATTGAAATCTTTATCGACGTGCAGTGCGATTCCACTGGTTTTACGTGTATATATATATCGTAACAGAAATTTGATGTATAGTTACGTTAAATAATATAAAGAGTGGTGGATTTGGTAGCACTTAAGGTCAAGTTAGTTGAGGAAATTAGGTGCCAGTTTCTATCAAGATGTTTTTTTTATATGAACAATGCGAAATTCCTTTTGTTCCATGCAACTGGTAATTATATATTTTAAAAAACTTTGTTTGCTGATATCCAATAGTGATATATATATAATTTCGATATAAAGAACATAGTTTTCAAGTCCCCGGCCGAAACTTTGTCAATCATAATATCATATTGAGAAAAAAGTTCATTACTTTCTTTGAATTTATAATATTTTCAAATTTTCACTTCACTTGTTGATATGTCTGGGCTTGCACTACGACGCGTCATGAACTCATGATTAACCGACTTTTCTGCTGTAAATCAAGATAAGGAAAAAAAAAACCTAGTTTTTAAAGATATATCCTTTTACGAGGTATTGTCACATAATAATAAATCTGGGAGGCTGGGACGTGCATGTAATATAGTCCATAACTGTGGACACTTTATCATATAACTCGGAAAAGTGATGCAAGCCAAGACAAAATGACCCATACTATGTCGTCCAGATCTACCGTCACACACAGACGAATATCTTATATAGTTATAATATACATGGTACATAAGAGTAACTTCGTATTTTGTAAAAATATCCCGTGATTAAAAAGGTAAAAGGTTTTTAAAAAGACTCATGGACGATTGTGATTTTTTGTTTTTGACTTATGAACATTATTACCAAACGTCAATCATTAGTCAGTTTAAGTATACTATTGGTTTGGATACAAATTCATAAGGTAAACAAAAACGCGTATAAAGCGTACCATTTTTATGCTTGCGCTTATGATTTAGTTCATTGACATTTAAAGAAAAGTTCATCTGAAAAATACCGACATAAATAATTTAATAATGGAGGAAAAAAAACAAAATAAAATAGAGTAGAGTGAAAACGACAAAATTCAAAAAAAAAGTACTTGAAAAAAATACAAAAGTGTAATTAAAAAGTTGCGTACTGTATATACATAATTAGTTCCGACAGCGTGTATATGAATTGGCAAATACGTAACGTAGCGAAGTCGTTTGACTTTTGTCCCCAACTACGGTTACTAGTTACGAATTATGATCGCCTTTTGTTGGTACTTTAATAATATACAAAAGTTGTTGTAATTCAAATTATTTAAGCACTGAACCAAAGTCCACTTGTGCTATAACCTAAGTAATTAAAATAAAATCAATTCGTGCTAAAATGTAGGAAAAAAAAATTACAGTAATACTAATATCGAGTAAGAAAGAGCGTACACTACTAGCGTAGTGAGGTTAGGAAATAGGGCACTGACATTAATGGAACGACAACGACTTCACATTAACCTACAAATAAGTAAGTTCGAGATCCACTCTAGATCTGTCGAATTTTGATAATTCATTTTTTAATTGTTTCAATTAGTCAAATGTTGGGTTGAGATCCACGACACACGCTTATGTAATGTGGAACAATTTTTGACTTATTTTTATCTGGTCTTAACAAGAGTAGATAATCAACTAACAAATTGCTTTGACGATATAGATCTAATCTAACTTTCTTTAGTTGTTTCATCTGTGGATCTTACTATAAATGTTTTTGAAAAATACAAATTTTATTCCTTTGTATTTTATGTAATCAAATTGTGGTAACTCATTACTTTTGTAATTCATACCAAAAAGTCAACGAATGCACACGAGTATTTTATTTGTAAAATAATTAGACTACTTACTAATTAAATAGTTCGGAGTTATATATTCAGAAATCACAGTTATAATATGACACGAGTATTTGCAAGATACCAGTAATATGCATTACGTTTCCTCTTTTGCCAGTAAAAAAGCAATTTTCGTTAAATTCCCAAAATTGTACGACTAACTTATCTAGCAACATCTTTGACAAAAACTTATCTAGTAACATCGATCTGGACCAGAAAAAAGTCTTTTTTGTTAATATTATTATTTTTGTTTCTTCGTTTTGTAAACTCAAAAGATATGATGATTTTTCATGCAACAGGACTGTAGCCATGTCGATATTACGGAAGAGATGATGGAATGGAATGGAATGGAACGTAGTGAAAAAGTAACTTTATTTGCGTATCTTTTGTAACCTTTGGACCGTTTTGTCTCTAATATATTTGTTTTATTCTGAGTTGTCATCTATATACATCTCTTCATCATCTTACGTCTTCATAAAACTTTCCCCAAAACTATTTTGTAAATCATTAAGAAAAAGAACCACAAGAACAAAGATGTTACTCTCATGTATTAATTACACTTATCTGTTTGTTAATTTAACCATCTCATCTCATGTATTAGTTACATTTTTAAAAAAAGTCATAGTATATTTTGACCCAAAAAAAAATTATAGTATGTTATGCATATTGACAATGGCGTTACAAAAATACAATATTCCTCGGTCAGTCGACATCGGTTTATACAAAAGTTCAAACTATGTCGGTGTCTATTCCATCTTATCAGTTTTTAAGCACAGAAAAAAATAAGTCGCATGTGACGACGACTTGTATCAAATAAATCATTATTTCTTAATTAGTTAGAAAACGAATAGATTTCATTGAAAACAAAATTAAGTAACAATTGACGACTGCCCCGGCTGGTTTAAGTTTAGCTATCCCTATCTACTCTTTATTTATTATAATCATCAAATTAAGCTATGTTAATTAAAAATCAGTCGTCACATGCGACTTATGCGACTTATTTTTTTCTGTGCGTATATTCACTCATCAACCTTGAATGTCAAAAATTTGTAAGACCCGTTTTATATTTTACAATGTCAAGCGTCGGCATAATATTATCCTGGTATAGTAAAACTACTACTACTATTCTAATGATATAATTAATTTAACACTTTATCGTCAAAAAAAAAAAAAAATTAATTTAACACTAATCTATACATGCTTTTAGATTCATAATCTCTGACTGGTCCATTCTTTGACCTATGGACAAAAAAGTACATGTAGAATTCCAGAAATAAATTTTCTATCACACGATCATCACGTGTTTTACATCCACAAAGCCAAAAAATGTGTCTGTGTACACACAAAAACAAAATTCTGATTAATAAGGGCATATTTATAGGGGATCATGTGGGGGTGATCTTAGATGAGAAATAATGTAAAAATATTGTAAGATCAGGGCTTAAGATCTTTTGTTAATAAGGAAGTTATAGGGAGAACAGGTATAAGATCTTAAGATTTAATAATATAATATTCTTATAGAATTTTTAAAATATTGAATAAATACAAAGATTAATGTTTAATATATAATTTAAGTATGCTTAAAACTATTTAATATAATGTTTATTAATTTTCTTATTAAACATATTACAATTATTAAAATTTATAAAATAACATTTTAATTAAAAATTATTACAACTTTTATTAAAAAAAAAAAAACATTATTACTTAATTAATTAAAGAAGACAAACATTTTATTTAATTAATACAAATGACCAAATTTATTCCAAATATTCTCAATCAAATCCTCCTTTAGTTTGCGATGTGCTTGTTTATCACGAATTAATGTATGACCATCACCTAAACCTTCAAGATTTGAAGACATAGTTACTGAAAAGGTAAGATCCGGAGTAGTTCCAGTTCCATCTTCTTGTTGGAATTCTTGTTCATCATAGAGTGTGTATGAATCTCGTTCATCTTCGACAATCATATTATGCAGTATGAGACATGCTCTCATTATATATGCAATTTTACCCTTGGACCATAAAAGAGTTGGATTTTTAATCATGGCGAACCTAGATTGCAAGACTCCAAATGCACGCTCAACATCTTTTCGTGCACCTTCTTGTTTTTGTGCAAATAAACGATGTTTAGGATGTTGTGGTTGTGGGATGGATTTAACAAATGTCGCCCATTCCGGGTAAATACCATCCGTCAGATAGTAAGCCAAATTATACTCATTTCCGTTGACATAGTACGAAACTTCGGGAGCTCGACCGTAAATAATGTCATTAAATACTGGTGATTGATCAAGGACATTTAAATCGTTACAAGTACCTGGAGCTCCAAAAAATGCGTGCCATATCCAGAGATCTTGTGAAGCTACTGCCTCCAAAACAATTGTTGGCTTATCGGTGCCTCTTGAATACATTCCTTTCCAAGCGGTTGGGCAATTTTTCCACTGCCAGTGCATACAGTCAATGCTACCAACCATCCCGGGAAAACCCCTCTGTTCTCCATAAAATAGTAACCTTTGAAGATCCTCTGCTGTTGGTCGGCGTAGGTATTCAGTGCCAAACAAGTCAACTATCCCGACGACAAAATGTTCCAAACATTTACGAGCAGTACAAGCAGCAAGGCGTATGTATTCGTCAACCGAGTTTGTCGCAGTCCCATATGCTAAAAGTCGAATTGCTGCTGTACATTGTTGTAGGGGTGATAGACCATTCCGGAAGGTTGCATCCTTTTTTGGCTTAAAATATTGAACTTCTTCACTGAGACGATTCACAATACGCAAGAACAACGGCTTGTTCATTCGAAACCGTCGCCGGAAATGGTGAGCATTGTAAGTGGGATTATCAGAAAAATAATCGTTCCACAGACGTTCATGCCCTTCTTCTCGTTTTCTATCAATATATTCACGTGGTTTCCTTTCCACCGGAATTTCCTCTTCAACAGATTGAAATTGGTTACTAAATTGCTCTTGAAAGTATTGGTTTAAACTATCATTATGGGGATCATAATGATAGTGAAATTTGTTGGAAGAGGATGCCATAGCAATGAAGGAAAGAAAGAAATATTTGTTTTAGGTGAGAAGTGAAAGTGTTTTTAGGAAAAGAAATATTTGTTTTGGGTGAGAAAGAAATTTGTGTTTGATGAATGAAAGAAATATTTGACTTTGGTGATAGAAGGAAATGTTTGTTTGGTGGGGAGAAAAAAATGTCTCATATATATAGAGTGATCAATTGCAAATTCCAAACTAAACACACGGGTTCATAATTCGCAAAATAAAACAACAACAGCCAACTTCACGGACCAATAATTCGCAGAAAAAGACAACAACAGCCAACATCACGGGTTCATAATTCGCAAAAAAAAATAGCAACAACCAACATCACGGGTTCATAATTCACAAACAGCCAAACATCTTTCCAAGACAATAATTTACTTGACCTCTTTCACTATGTCCGTCAGCTGGATCACTCGCTCCGTCAGGTGGTTCACTTTGTCCTTCAGCTGGATTACAAGAACCTTGAGCTGTATCATTTGGTCGTTGAGTTGGATTACTTGCTCCTTGAGTTGGATAACTTCGTCATTGGGTTGAGCATCACGGTTCGACAGACTACGTAACGGACCAGCTTCACGGTTCGACAGACTTGGTAACAGACCAGCTTCACGGTTCGACAGACTTGGTAACGGACCAGCATCACGGTTCGACAGACTAGGTTCATAGTAGGCAGTCTCAGCCTCATCTTCTGTATCGGAACTATAGTTTAAGGGGCTGTTTATGCCCTCGTCATAGTCAGAGAACATGTCTAAGTGCAACCTGAAACCAAAACAAACCAAACATTCGAAATTCATTAAAGTTTCCCAAAATACAAGAACATATCTAACCCGATTCATTAAAAACATCATATAAAGCTAAAATTTCTGAAAACATTAATTAAAAACATTCATCAAAGTTTCTGAAAATACATAAACATCAAATAAATATAACCCGATTCATGAAAAACATCTTATAAAACTAAAATTAAACAAGCATAAACCCTAAAGCTAAAACAGTTCAGCCATTAGCTTTTTCTTTAGAGCTTTTTCATCTTCATCTAGTGTTTCTTTCTTGGCAATGAGAGTGTCTAGAATGGACATCTTTTGAAGTTCCTTCATGCCCTCTAAATCCTTTTTTTTTAATTTCCCACATTTGACTAAAATCTGTCGATGGTGCAGCCTTCTCTTTGCCTTTGTTCCTCGCCTTTTTCATTGCCTTTATTCCAGCAGGCCTGCTCTCCTGCTCACCCACAACAGACCCTGACGATGGTGCAGCCTCCTCATCCGCTTTTCTTTTGGAAGAGGTGGTTGTCTTTGGAGTTGGGTTCATAGGCTCATTATTAATCCATTTCTGTTCATAGCGAAGCACATTCCAAGCATACTCTAAACTAAACTTCTTCTTGTACAGCTTCGTGTATAGTTGGTGAGCATTGTGCAGAATATCCACATCATTCATGCCACTAGCTTTCTCACTTTTTGCCTTTGCGTATGCTCCACAAAACTTACTGACCTCCCTGCTTATTTTTTGCCAGCGTTGTCTACAATGATCACGGAGCCTTGGTTCACCACCACCAAGGACATGATCGCTTGTTGCATAGTAATCACCAATGCGCTTCCAGAAGGATCCAGACGGTTGATCATTCCCAACAATCCCATCCTTCGATGTGTTTAACCAGGCGCTTATTAATACTAAGTCATCCTTTGCGGACCATATCCTTCTCTCCCTACGTTGTTCTGCTGTCTCTTCATTTTGAGTATGAGGTTGACTCGGCTGTGGACTGGTTTGCGAGCAAAAAGAAGGGATTTGAGGAGATCCAAGGTTTACATTTGGAGAAAAGCTGTCGTAGGGGAAGTTTAGAAGACTAAAGTAGGATTGAGACTGACTATTAGGATTATTATTTGATTCCATAGGAAATTTTTTTTAAAACGGAGGTAGTGAATGAAAACGGAATAAGGCGAGGAAGAGAAGTAGCAATGTCTTACGAAAGAAGATGAGGAAGAGAAGTAGCTATGTCTTAAGAAAAAAGATGATTTACGAAACAAGATGAGGAAGAGCAGTAGCTATGTCTTAAGAAAAAATATGATATCCGAAACAAGATGAGGAACAGAAGTAGCTATGTCTTAAGAAAAAAGATGATTTCCGAGAGAAGATGATTTAGAGATTGGTAAGAAAGAAGTAAATAAGATTGGTTAATATAGAGAAATTAAGAAGATCATTAAATAAAAAGTTTTGTGTTGTTGGAGAATTTTAATTATACCTACTTCAGTCACATCAGCAGTAAATAAAAGACTTTAAGTGTTTTAGATAAGTAATGACTTTGTACTATCAAACATCACAAAGAAACAACCAACATAGAACATCACAACCAACATAGAACATCACAACATAGACATTTAGTGTTTTAGAGAAGTAATGACTTTGTACTATCAAACATCACAATGAAACAACCAACATACACTCTCACAATCACCATCACAATAAATTTTCAACCAAGACAATGAAAATAACAATACTTTTAAACCAACCAACATACACTCTCGCAATCACCATCACAATAAATTTTCAACCAAGACAATGAAAATAACAATACTTTTCAATTAACTTTAGAGAGTGGTACTAACCTTTTACTTTAGATGAATGTTGTTTGCGGGTTTCCAATTTAAATCGCCCTGCTAAACCTCACCTACATGCCTCATAAACAAACAAAAATCGATTAATGATTAGTAACAATACAACAAACACTATAATCAAAGGCAATAAGATCAATAAAACAAACGCTATAATCAAACGCCCTAAACCCTAAATCAAGTTTTCCCCAAATCCGAAACCCTTAACTCAGTTTTCCCCCAAATTCGAAACCTTAAACAAAACCTAATCGAAACCCTAAATCAATTTTCCCCCAAATTCGAAACCCTAAATCGAATCGAAACCCTAAATCAATTTTCCCCCAAATTCGAAACCCTAAATCGAATCGAAACCCTAAATCAATTTTAATTTGGGGGAAAAATCAATTATCCCCCATACCGAAACCCTAAATCAATTTTAATCGAAACCCTAAATCAATTTTCCCCAAAATTCGAAACCCTAAATCGAATCGAAACCCTAAATCCAACTTTCCCCAAATTCAAAACCCTAAAACCAAATGAAACAGAGAAGACGACGAGACAGAGGAGATTACCTAGCCGACGACACAGAGGAGACGGAGATGACGACGAGATCTTCAGCTTCGCGACGCAGAGGAGATGTCTACACTTCGCGAGACAGAGGAGACGACGATAATCGGTGGCTCCGGAGTAGACGACGACACGAGGAGACGAGGAGACGACTAGGAGACGGTCGCCCCGGTGTTTCAATCGCCGGACAGAGGAGAAGACGATGCCGGAAAAAATTCTCTCGTGGTTTCCAGGAAATCGCGTATCGGGAAAGAGAGAAGAAGAAAATGAAAATTAAACAAGGAATGAAATGAAAAAAAAAAAATTGCATAAGTTAAACAACCGGACACGTCAGCACAAGATCAGGGCGAGAACTGATCTTAATTAAGATCGTTTCATCTGATATTAGGGCCACTGTTCACTAAATTTGATTTTTTTAAGGCCCAAGATCAGGTGAGGTGTTCCCCCAATAAATATGGCCTAACAACTCGTCGGTAAAGAAATTCTAAAAGATACATTGCACGTCGCATATATACAAATTCACGTAGTAATATAAGTAAATGCATTTTATCTGTACTTTTCCAAAGATCTCAAGTCTTGAGTTAACTAAACATTTCCAATTCTATATTTTGTTTTGGTTTGTGTGCATAAATTTTGGAATAAATATAACATAAAACATTTGCTTTTTTTTTTTTTTTTAATAATGTTGAATCAAGAAAATTTGGGAAATAGTTAAACATCACATGTGATCCAGAAATTAAACGATCCGTGAAGTTTTCCTTTGTCACGGTCCGCCACAACACAAGAAAACTCGAATACCGTGCAACACTAAAAACTTATCCACGTTTTATTATTATCTTTGTAACCAAACATAGTCTCGTAATCGCCTGTATACGGGTGTACGTTTACAGACACCGTCACCTATGCCACGTCAGATTTATGGAGCCACCGACATATTACCGCGTTTCAAAGTGGGACCCACAACTCCCCGTTTTATCTACTACTATTTCAGTTCTCAAAAAAGAAAAGGAAAAAAACCAATTTTTTTTTTTTTTTTAATTCTGATCAGTTTATAGGAGTATTATATAGTGGTGATGCACTGATCCAATAAATTCTGTTCAGACATAAGAATGCAAGAACGAATATAATTATTTTGCAGTCTTGATATAATCACTTATCATTATTTTAATCACATATGCATCATTTTGTTGAATTAACTAACTCCATTTGCTCTTAAAAAATGATATTTTCAGAAGTTAATTTTTCATACAATTTTTTTTAAAATATATATATATATATAACATATTTAGTAATTAATATATGCACTATATTTTCACACTAAACACCTTTTTATGATTAGAACTAATAGTAATTTAAGAAGTTTAAATAATTTCAATTATTAAGATTTTTTATTTAATTTATAAAAACATAAAAATAATCTCTCTAAAACGAAATAAAAGTTGTTAAAAAAAAAAAGAATAGTAGTATATACTACAAACAAATTCGTACGCACTACGATGGCATAGGATACAGGCAATACGGCAACGGAAGCCATAAATTCTGTAACTACTACTAGTTAACCTCTAATCTTTTTGGCTGATAAAGAAACTTTAATGATTAATTCGCATTTATGAGCTAAAAAGTGATTATAACTATGGGATTTACTTGTGTTTTTCTTTTACGTGTGAATAAACAGGTTCAGTTTTAAATGGGTGATACGATAACTTAATTTTTCATCACACGTGATTTGTTTTACCATGCATGTTTAGAATTTTCAGTCTTTTGATGTACCATCTCGTTTTACCCAAATGTCAGTATTACTTATCTCTTCGTTTGTTTGTTTTGTTAGTATAGAATCATACATTTCCCCAAACACAATAAAATTATAAAATATTGAAGGATGCTTGGTGTGTGGTGTCTCTTTGCATATTGGAAATTTGTGAAACAACCTGATCCCGTTCTCTATCATGGGATTTAACTGATATTTCATCGTCGACGGAAAAAAACTTAGATAATCATTTGTCTTCTTACTTGTCAAACAATTATTATGCATAAAGGGAAATAATATTTATTTTAGGGGTTCTTGTTTGTATTTTCTGTTTAAAATGAAGGTTAGGGACAAACGGAGAGGGTTGCTGTGAGAAATACTTTCTATCGTCTAAATTCTAAAGGCTAAACTATAGAATATTCGTACAAAAGCATGGCTAGTTTTGTGTTACATTATTGATCATCCAAACTATGTATCCAATGTGGCTGATTATATTACATTCTTACGGTAACATTCATATTTAACGTTGCTTATATATATATATTCGCACGTCGTTGTTTTCTGTGTTGTTATGTCAAATCATCCGTAGTATCTTTCTTTGTGATAAGTACAAACATATACTAACAAAATTGCAAATATAGTTTAACAAGAAGAATTGCAAAAATATCACCATCCTCTCCCACTTTACTAACGTACATGCAGGTTCATAATCTTTTAAAAAATACAATATAGAAGAACACTGAAAATGAAAATTTGTATATATAATAAGATCAAAATATAGAAGAAAGAAAAAGATAAACTATAAAGAGTAGAAAATATCTAGGAAAATATATGATGGTGTGAGTGGAAATTTTGAAAAGTACAAAATTTTGCATCGTATCGCCACAATATTAACCTTATCGTGGTTGGCGTGTACAAGTGGGCAACTGGTCTCCTAATATAATGCATTTGATAATAAATGATCGTGAGTTTTGTATAGATATCTTTTCTGAAAACATTAGGTTTCTGTTATGGATAAGAGGATAAATTTATTAACCAAATCGAATACATGCATATTATTTTGTTTTCTTTGAGAAAATACTGAGCTCTAAGCATATAGTATAAAACACGTATTTATTTTTACCCAAAGAAGCCAAGAAGGGGACTCGTTTTCTTTTGAAAGGAACTTGGCCTAAAACCGACCATTTTTTTTTTTTTTCTCTCATGGTCATGGAATTGAACATCTCATGTGTTTTGTCGTTCTTTAAAAACACTCCAAATTTGATGAATACAAAGTCAAACATTTTACACATTCAGATCTGCATCTAAAACACCATACATATTACGGTTTATGATGTTTATAAATTCAATGAAGGTATAAAACACAATTACTATCTTAGAGAAATCGTTGCCGTAAAAAAATCATTAACTACCGACAAAAATAACCTTTAGAAAGTGAGACCTAACTAACCACATACTACTAGTAAGTAGTAGTATTTTTTTTTAGCTACCGGTCCAATAACGACTTGTATTTTAATAGTATAGATTTAATCCAACATATAAGAGAAAACAGTACTCGATTAATTATGAAGCATCTTCTATATTTTTTATTTTTTTGGTTTATTTTTGTTAACTACAGTAGTAGTGTTGTTATCCCGCTAAGCATCTTCTAATATTTTTTTTTGAGACGAAATTGGGATTAAAAAGAGTCAATAAATACAATTTGTTTTTATGCACCGCCAAGATTTGTCATCATGGAGAGAGAGAGAGAGAGAGGTCAAGAAAATTTTAAAAATAGAAAGAAAACAGAGCGTGAATGAATACGATTATGTAGTACTAGTTAATTAGACATCTACCCATGGGAAGCTTCTCTTCTTTGCTCCCTTAAATACGCTCTCACACCCAAAACAAACCAACACTTATTATTATTTTTAAACCCCCCCAAAAAAAATAAAAAAAATACTTTTATTCAAGGCGAGAGAGAGTTTAAAGATTCCTCTAATTTTTCTCTCTTTCTTAAATTTTTTACAAAAAAAAAAAAAAAAAATGGTGATATAATAGAAATCGAGCTTGCCAACGGAAGTGTTTCTTTAATTCATCATCATATAAACAAATTTTTGGGTTTTTTTTTTTTTTTTTCTCTTTATAATTTATTAAGTTTGAGTTCTCTCCTCTCACCACGAGCTGTGTCGAGATTTGGATCCATACAAAATCTCCACGACGCTCTGCTTCTTCTTCTTCACTCTCTCTCCCTCCCTTCCACTGTTCTCTCCTCCAGCTTCTCTCAACTCTTTTTAGAAAAATACATACCCCAGAGCAGAGAAGAGAAGAGAAGCCACGAAAGAAGACAATCTGATTTAGAGGATTAATTTTTTTCTTGAGGGAAAAGAAAAAAAAAACGAGATTTTTAATCTGGTCGTTGTGTAAAATTACACAGTGCGTATCTTCCGCACCAAGAACAACAACTACTCTATAAGGAAAAAAACAAAACAAAGGTTTCTTTTTTTTTTTTTTTTTCTTTCTCTTACTCTGTTCTTTTTTTTTCTCTTGATTGGGTGTTTCTTCCCCTTGATTTCTGGATTAATCTATGGGTGTTGGTCGGGTTTTTTCTCCAATTTTTCTGGGTTGTCCTTCGATTTCGATTTCTATGTTGCTTTGATCTTATCTAATATCGACTTACTTTGGATTCCTCGACCTGATTCTGATTCCATGTGTTCTCAATACTTTGCTCATAATTCGTGGATCTGTTTATGTAAAGTTTGAATCTTTTTTTTTTTTGTTTCAAATTCGAAACCCGTGATCTCAAGATCGTTTATTACAATCTCAGCTCAATCTTATTTATTCCTAAAGCTTTTAATTTTTTCAGTTTGTTTTGTTTTTTTTACAGGGATCTTAGATTTATAGCTAAAGAGAAAAGAAAATGTCGATGCCACTACAGCGTGGCATCTCTGGAGTACGAGTTTCTGATAGCAGTGATGATCTAAGAGACTCTCAAATGAAAGACAAAACTGATAAAGATGATTTGATTCGTGGTCGTTCTACTACAGCAGATTCCCCCCACTTAACCTTGAGGTTTCCTTTTGCTTTCCTCTTTACTAGTAACCACAACAAGCACGGCGGCGATAACGCTTTCCCTGCTGCTGATCCTTATACTGCAAGGACCAGACACAGATTGATGCTCATGTTTCTTAAGATCAGTTTGGTTCTTATTGTTGTTTTTGCTCTTGCTGGATCTTTCTGGTGGACTCTTACTATTTCCACTTCTTCCAGAGGTCATGTATATCACAACTATAGGAGGTTACAGGAGCAGCTTGTTTCTGACTTGTTGGATATTGAGGAGATTTCTCTTGGTCCTAATCGCTGGAAGGACTTGGATTATTGTAATATTGATGATTCTGAGAATTTTGTTCCTTGCTTTAATGCTTCTGAGAATCTTGCACTTGGTTACTCTAACGGTGATGAGATTGATCGCTTTTGTGGCCCTGGATCGAAGCAAGAATGTTTGGTTTTGCCACCGGTGAAATATCGTGTTCCTCTTAGGTGGCCCACTGGTAAAGATGTCATCTGGTTAGCTAATGTTAAGATTACTGCTCAAGAAGTTGTCTCTTCTGGTAGTATAACCAAGAGGTGATGGTTTGTTGCTTCTTTGGGTCTCTCTCTTTGCTTAAGTTTGACTTGTTCCATTGCTGAGCTTCGTTGTCTTTTTTTTGGCCTTTTTACAGAATGATGATGATGGAAGATGATCAGATATCTTTTCGTTCAGCATCTCTTATGTCTGATGAGGTTGAAGATTATTCCCATCAGATTGCTCAAATGATTGGGATTAAAAATGATAATTTCATAGAAGCTGGTGTAAGTCACACAACTGAAAGAGTTTATCTTTATCTTTATCTTTATCAGATCAGTTTCTTATTTGCTATTTTCTTCTTAATGTTGTCGTTTCAGGTGAGAACTATCTTGGATATTGGATGTGGTTATGGTAGCTTTGGGGCACATCTACTCTCCAAACAACTTTTAACCATGTGCATAGCAAATTACGAAGCCTCGGGTAGCCAAGTTCAGCTAACCCTCGAAAGGGGTCTCCCTGCAATGATTGGTTCTTTTATATCAAAGCAATTGCCGTATCCTTCTCTTTCCTTTGATATGTTGCATTGCTTAAGATGTGGCATTGATTGGGACCAGAAAGGTAACGATTTGATGAACACCCAACAATTTTTTCTCATTTCCTTTACCCAAGAATCTAGCGTTACAGTGATGTTAATATGCTTTGCAGATGGTCTTCTCCTTGTGGAAGTCGACAGGGTTCTTAAACCCGGAGGTTACTTTGTTTGGACATCTCCGCTCACAAACGCACGTAGCAAAGAGAATCTTAAAAGATGGAACTTTATTCATGATTTTGCTGAAAGCATCTGTTGGACTATTTTACCTCAGCAAGACGAGACAGTTGTCTGGAGAAAGACAATCAAAACCAAATGTTATAGTTCCCGGTCAGTGACGTTACAGAATCTGCATATGGATTACATTACATATATGGCTATTTTATCGTCTTCTAAATACGGATGCTTTTCCTATAAACAGGAAACCTGGGGTGGGGCCTTCTGTGTGTACCAAAGGGCACGACGTTGAGTCTCCTTATTACAGGCCACTTCAGATGTGTATTGGTGGAACACGTAGCCGGAGGTGGATTCCCATTGAAGGCAGGACAAGATGGCCTAGCCGATCTAACATGAACAAGACTGAACTTTCACTATATGGTTAGTCTCTCCTTTAGTTACACAATTGCTTCTGAATCCATATTTTATCTGCAGTTTTTGACTCTTGGGGTTGGTTTGTTCAGGTCTTCACCCTGAGGTGCTTGGAGAGGATGCTGAGAACTGGAAAATAACAGTAAGAGAATACTGGTCTCTCTTGTCCCCTCTGATATTCTCTGATCATCCCAAGAGACCAGGCGATGAAGATCCATCACCGCCTTACAACATGCTCAGAAACGTATTGGATATGAATGCTCAATACGGTGGTCTCAATGCCGCATTGTTGGAAGCAAAGAAATCAGTATGGGTCATGAACGTGGTCCCTACAGCTGGACCTAACCACCTCCCCATGATCCTTGACCGTGGCTTAGTCGGAGTTTTGCACGACTGGTGAGTTCAAAAGTCTTTGTTAGAAGCAACAAAACAAAATTTGGTCATGAATGTTTCTGAACATGATGAACATCTCTTTTTCTTCTTCAGGTGTGAGCCATTCCCGACTTACCCGAGAACATATGATCTGGTGCACGCAGACAATCTCTTGTCGCTTCAGACAGGTCAGCGCCGCCGAAGTCAATGTTCGCTCATGGCTATATTCACAGAGATTGACAGATTACTTCGTCCAGAGGTACAAAAGTTGTATACTTTTGGAAAGAAATATTATTATTATCGTTTCTTGAAGTGGTTCTAATGAAAGAACTTTGGTGGAAGCAGGGATGGGTGATCATCCGTGACACGGCGCTTCTGGTGGAAAAGGCGAGAGCGATGATAACGCAGTTGAAGTGGGAGGCTCGAGTGATAGAGGTTGAAAGCAGCAGTGAACAGAGACTTCTCATCTGCCAAAAGCCTTTGACCAAAAGACAACAGTCAATCTGAAGAAGAAGAAGAAGAAGAACATAGACACAGGTGTTTCTCTCCACTTTTTTATTTTTTGTTCCAAGCCCTCACAATTTTTGGAATCAATCAAAGCCTCGAAATTTGTGTTGGTGATACGGGGAAGAAAGGAGAAAGAGAATGAAAATATATATCCCGCCGGGGACGTAAGACCGCCGGTGAAATTTCTTTATCTGGTTTCGTGAGTTCCCATTTTACAGAATCTAGATTTTTTTTTTTTTTTTTTTTTTTACTATATAACTTTGGTTCTATAACTTTTATTATACGACGAAAAGAATATGATTCATATTTGTGAAGAAGATGTTTATGAAATAAGTTGGAAAGCTTTCTGGTAAATTTGTCACTTTGTAAAACAGAATGAAACAGAACCAAATTAAAGAGAGTAAAACAGAATGAAACGAACCGGAAACATAAGCGTTAGAAAACACAAATTCACCCAAGAGAAACAGAACAGATGTTGTATTTCAAAGAATAGAGATGACTCTGTTTAAGCTATACAAATGTGAAGATATGGAATCGGGAGCTGCTATGGTGGAGATCTCTTTGCATTGGCCAATTCATAAGTTCCATACATAAAAAAATAAAATGAGATGTTCAATGTGATGGTGTCTCTGCAGCTGAAGTTTTCCTTAGCTGATGTTGGCTTCTTCTGCTTTTGGATCCACGTCCCTTTCCAATATGGCCTCGGTGGTGAGCGCTAGGGGAGGCTGATCCCACAGCTTTCTTGGTGGATGTTCTTTTGCGTCGATGGTGAAGAGAATCTCCGCCACCAAACGCAGCTCTCGCTACACTATCTTTGAGAACTTCCCTGGCTCGTTGTGGCTTAATGAGCTGCTTGTTTAGATAAACTAGCTTAGGGAGAAGGCCAGAGACAGTCTTGCGCAACTGGTCCTCACCGATATTGTTCTGAATCGGGTTTCCAAGAATGTTCAGAGCGACGAGAGAGTTGTAGTTGGCAACGAGCTGGCCTATTGCTTTGGTGGTGGCGATCTTGTTGAAGCTAAGATCAAGAACGATGAGTTTCAGCAATCTGTGTAAGCCTTCTACATTGCTGATCTTGTTCCCGGCGAGGTATAGTTCCTTGATTAGTGTACAGTTTGATAAACCTGATCAATAGCTCCTTTTGGTTAAGACAGGAAGCAAACAAGCATTGTATGGATTCTACTTAATGACTTCAATCTTACCTTGTCCTATGCGCGATATACGATTGTAACTGAGATCGAGCACTCTTAGGCGTGACAAATCTCTTAGTCCCTCGATAACACTGATCTTGTTCTTGGACAGGTTTAATGCGTGGAGTCCCTTTGGAAGCGATGCAGGGGTAATTTGAACTGCAATGAACAGAAGAATGTTAAGTAATCATCACACACGCACACAAACTTCAAAAAACTTGTAACCAAGAGTGTCTAACCTATGAAGTTGTTTGATAGATCAATGGACTTGAGGCTGGTGAAATGTGAGATGCTTGGGATCGCTTTCAAGCCTATGCTCGAGATGTGAGCCACGCTCGAGGATTTGCTCAGCGATTGGATTAGGCTGTTTGCATGCACTATAGCCTCCGTGACATTACCGGACTGAACCACATTTCGTGAGGGTGATCTCTCTGTATTAGGAGAAGTTGGGAAGCTGGCCAAGACATCCTTATCCTCGTTGTCTAGAAGAACTGTGGCTTCGATATCGAGGCCTCTTACCCACTCGTCCACTCGTTTCATCGAAGAGGATTCAGCAGAGAAGGCTACCCACTGATTATGACGAGGCCATAAGTTTGATGATTGGTTGGTGAACTCAGCGCAATTGTTTGTAGATTCTTCATCATGGCTCGATTGGTTGTGCTCAGCAAAGTCAGAGGTGTATCCAGACTGATGGTTCTTGTTCAAAGGCTGTGACTTTAGCGAAACACGGTGTTTGTGAAGGTTCCTATGGCTCCATAGGAACAGTTTCCACCAGAGCCGGCGGCTCCCAGAGGGAAGTATCTGCATGGATGAGTGTTTCTTGAGCATCACTCTATCTGCACTTCTATGAGACCTCACTGATTCATTACCAACCGGAACGGTCTCTCTTAGGTCATGGAGATCAGAACCTTGGAACCTGCCATTGAACTTGCTGAGAGTGGAGCAGGATCGTTTAAGCTTAGGAGAAGCTACCCAAGCCGTGGCTCTGCCTAATCCTGGATCACTAACGTGTCCACCTTCATCATCATCATCAGCATCATCATCACCATTGTCAGAAGTATCTGTAACTTCCTTGACAATCTCCTTGCTTTTAAGAGATTCAACGGCTCTGACTCGTTCTTGATCTTCGAATTTAGGAAACTCACGGTCTGTTGAATCCTTGTCGTCGCGTTCATCTTCGCCGTCATAAGACTCGTGCTTGATAGGACTGTCCTTGTCGTAGCCTGAGATGTTAGGCTCGTCATTCTCCAGAGGCTTCACTGGCTCCTCAAGCCTGATCTGAAGGATTCTTTGTGTTTTCGGTGGCAGAGGTTTTGAATTCCCCTGTTTCAGTAAACAGAACGAGTTCAACAACGCAAAAAAAAAAAAAAAAAATCGCCAAAAAACAAGAATACTAGATACGTTACCTTATGTTTCTTCCTATTGATCAATCCAGCAAAGCAGTGTAACATCTTCATTATCTGGAAAATAAGACTTAGCCGTAATCTATTGGAAGTTGCGAGAGCACCAAATCGATGACTATAGAAGAAATAATGACGCCGGGAAAAAAGGAAACACTTCTTGATCCGACCAACGCCGAATCCGCGTATGTGTATGCCAGAGTTAAAGATCTCCCTACTTGTTTCTGTATGACCAATACAAACGACCACAGCCACTAAAACAGAGAAAAGAAACACAGAGGATAGAAGACGAAAGAGAGAGGAGGCCGGATGAAATTGAAATTGACGGGTTAAAGACACAACATGCAAGAGAGACACATGTGACTAAAATCTATGGTGTTTTCGCTAACTCTTAAAGACATAGAAAAAGATGTGTGTACGAATTTTATATTATTCCTTCTTCACTTTCAATTTTCAACCAAATAATATTTTTATTCATATACTTACGTTTCTAGAATTTTAATGTATTCCTCCAACTCTATGTGTTTTTTTTTTTTTTTTTTATGAATTTAGGATTAGTATGAATCCGCGGCTAATACACGGAGTTTCTTTTTAATATATTATTTTCCGTATGAATATGATAATGGTAGAATAATAATCTTAATGCATTGAGGAAACATGATTAGTTGGTGAGGAAATTTTTTTTTTTTAATTAAAAACAAATAAACAGAAAGATATGCGATTTTTCTAGGTTATGGTAAATGCTGCCTCAATCAGCGTTTTGAAAGTTTGAATATTAAAATACAAACTAATCCTTTTTGTTACAGAATTCGAACTAATCTAAGTGCATATCATCATTTGGATTAAACACATATATAGAAAGAAAATAAAAATATATATTTTCTACTATATATCTTACTACAAGATTTTTTAAAGTATTTATCAAAATTTATGTGTTGAATTTTTGTTAGAGATTTTGAAATAAATTCTGATGGATTATAAGTGGTAAGCATCAGGTCCGGTTTGTTGCGTCCGGTAGCCGCAAGTAACGGCGACCATCGAACTCTCTCCTGCTATGTAGTCCACCCAATCTCATATGGACACTCTCCTTGGCTCCACTCAATGGTAACCGTCGATGTCAGATATCTATGGATCCCACCCATCACACAAGCAGCTGTTTTGATGACGTGGTTATATATCAATTGGTCGAGACTATATCCAAGTAATGGTCCCTTATGTCGTGTCACATGCTCCTCAAGGACCAAAAACACTCTCTAATCAGTCAGTTTTGTTTTGGGTACAGAAATAAAAATACTACAACTCATTATTGCAATAATATAAAGTACTTTTAGGAGATTTATATATTATATGGTTTATGCAGTATACATTATACAGCCACACTTATTAATAATGATATCAGTGATAGCAACGTAAAATTACTGTAATTCCGATTTCGATTAAAGAAATGAAAATCAAGTTCCAGTTAATATATATATATATATATATATATATATATATGAACTCCATTATTGTACGAGGACAAAAGAATCAGATACATTTAATTTACAAAATTAAATGTTAGTGCTTTTTTTGTTTTATAGGATTCCTCTTTCACTTTCTTGCGAACAAAAAACTCATGAAACTTGGCACATATCATTTCTTCACACAATTTCCACGAACTTATTAATTCAAAACAAACCCAAACGGTTGTAACTTGTAAGAAAATTACAAAGTGGACGTAAGCGATATAGGCCGATATATGAGGTTTAAATACATGTTGCCCTTGTTTTCGATTATACGTACGTGTCGTTACAAGTTACGTTAACATACAAAAGAAAATATCTCCATTTTGTTATATATGCATGTGTTATCCCCACAAATTAAATCTTATCAGAGTTTGGAGGAATGACGCAACTTATACTAAACAAAATTTAAAGAATGGGTCCAAACATAACGATACTTCCGACGACTTGCCCCATCGATTATTTTGGTTAAGAAATATTGTTTTTATTAAAAAAAAAAAAAAAAAGGAGTCGTTCCCTCGTTAGGCCGTGAGGGAGACTGAAACGGTACCACACAGAGAAAAAGCATTACGATTTTGTTCATCTCTTCTATTGGGTCATAAGTTTGGGCTTTTAAAAGCCCATATTATCGTGCGCAGGTACATTAGCATATGGACTTCTCCACCTTACCTTTATTTTTGCCTAATCTTCTTTTTGATTATGTTGTTTCTATAGAAGCATAATAATGATTAATTTCATCTACATTTTATCTTAATATATTTTTTTCTAAAATATTTCAATTTACATTTATTGAAAACAAATATTACATATTTTTAATCTTTAATTAGCAAAACAAATGTAAGAAATATTGTTCATTTTACAGATAATATACCTCCTTTATCTTTCTTACAAAGACAAATATCTAGATATAATAAATTTAAATTTAATTAGTAAAACAAATGTAGATATATTGCTTTTTTTACAACAACAAAAATATATCTTTCTATCTCCTTTATTTTTTTTTCCTTTATTACAAACTTAGTTGTATCTTTTTTTTTTTCTTTCTTTCTAGTATAACTAGATCTGCGACTATACATAATTGGATTCAACAGTCCATATTTTATCACCAACCATATATTACATCTTTTTTTTATCAAAGCATCCCTTAATTCACATAAGAAACAAAGACCAAGAGAAATAGGAGATCAAAGTTATGGAGAACGAAAGAGAAAAACTCGTTTACTTGGCTAAGCTCGCCTGCCAAACTGAAAGATATGATGGTATACATGTTCTCACATATTTGTCCTTTACGAACAAAAATATCGTAGCATGTTTAGTTATGTTTCCGTGACTAAATAGAGTAATAGTATTGATATTTTTTTTTTTTTTTCAATTTAAATTGTCGTGGTAGATACGATAAAATCGATGAGAAAAGTATGCGAGTATGATATAGAGCTAAGCAAAGAGGAAATAGACCTATTAACAACTGGGTACAAGGAGGTGATGTTGACCAAGAGACATTCATTGAAAGTAATATCAACCATTGGAGAAATGGAAGACCTGAAAGGAAACGAGCAGAAAGTGAAATTGATCAAAGGAAAACAAGAAATGGTTAAAGATGAGTTTTTCAATGTTTGTAATGACATTTTGTTTCTCATCGATGCTCATCTCATCCCATCAACTACCAATGTGGAATCAATTATCTTTTTCCACAGAATGTAAGTCACATCCCATCACCATCATCATTTGATCTTCTTCTACTTTTTGTTTTTTGTTTTGTTTTTTTTGTTATCTATTTGTAAGTTTCTTGGTGTATACGTAGGAAAGGAGATTATTATCGATACATGACAGAGTTTGGTTCTGATGCTGAACGTAAAGAAACTGCTGACAATTCTCTTGAGGCATATAAGGTCATCATCACTCAAACGTGTTTTGTTATCCTTAACTTTTGTCTAATTTCTTCGATATGTAAGTTTGGAAAACAATGGTATGTATACTTTGTAGGTTGCAATGGAAATGGCAGAGAATAGTTTAGCACCCACTAATCTTGTTAGACTCGGTTTGGCTTTGAACTTCTCTGTGTTCAGTTACGATATACTTAATGCGACTGAAAGGTAATAATATACTAAACTTTTGCTTTATAAATTAATTAAGAGCGGTGTTTAGAAAATTTATCATGAAAATAATGTATACTTTTATTGCTTATTAATGTGAAAATGCATACTTTCTTAGAGCTAAGTAATAATAGTGATCATATAATATCATTTGAATATTCAGAGCATATAAATTAGCTAAACAAGCTTACGACGAAGCAGTCGCCGAACTCGATGGCCTTGATGACAAGCAAAAAGACAAAGAGATGAAAATTATCATAAATATGCTGAAATATAATCTTTCCGTGTGGACTTCAGATCACGATCACGATGGTAATATATACTGTACTTTTTAGTTTGGGATGAAAGTTTTCAATTTTATTTTTATGAAGAATACTAATTAACTAAAACTGAACTTTTGCAGAACATGATTCTGGAATCCCGAAAAACAAGAAAGACGAGTAGACCATGTCTTTTAGAACGATGAAGTCGATGAGGTTGGGGTATGAGATTAGACTCATGGCTTGTGATAATCTGGTTTGATATTTGTTTACAGAACTGATTTAGGAGTCTTCTTGTTAACTCCTATAAACGCTAATAAATACTATTCTGGTTTTAAAGTCTCCTATAGCTTTTTGTGCTATAGGCTTTTTTTTTTGGTGCTTTTGGTTAGATATGTTTTTATATCATATCTTAAATAATGTTGAACAAGTAATGCATTGGCTATGATTAACTTAGTAGTAAACAATAAAATCTAACGATGTATAGACAGACAAAGGTGGAATCAATCCCAAATCTCTTTTCAATTTCCATTGATTGATTCCTCATGATAAATTTTAAATAAAACAAAAACAAAAATCCATTATGAAAAAGTTCTTCCTCTATTGTAGTTTTATGAAGAAATAGTGAGTGGAGCAAAATTATTCATCTATCATTTTCATTTTATTCATAATTATTCCCACACAAACACAGTTTTAGTTAATCATTAACTAATTATACTTATACATCAACGTAAAAATATAAAGCATAACATACTTATTCCGAGTATATAAAAAGTACACACATGAAGGCCACGCACGTCAATACATGCAAAATTACATCTAAAAATACTGTACTCATAAGTTAGCTACCAACATATATCTACCAATTTGGTTTTAATTGGTTGTCCTCGTAACGTGTCCTAAACTCTAATTAAAATTAGGTTATCCATTAACATACTATAATATATACTCCCTCCCTCCGTTAAAAAATATAGGATGTTTAAGGTAAGGCACACATATTAAAATAGTTTAATTTTCCTTTAAAAAGTATTATATATATTTAAATTAAAAAAGATTCAACCAATAATAAAGAAGACTGCATATATAATGATTACATATTATTAAATATATATTAAAATTTATATGAAAAGTTACAACACATCTTATATTTTGAAACAACAAAAAAGGCTAAAACATCTTATATATTGAAACGGAGGGAGTATTATATAACCAAACGCTTAAACTGATAAAATGAACGTTTTTCTTTTTTCTCAAGATTTTCCAAATTAAGAAACGCTAAAATTCAAATAATTTATATGTAAAAATGTTTTTTTTTTCCTCTTCTTCGAGAGAATAGATTCAAGAAGACTCTTCAACTTTGACAAAGAAAAGACTCTTATTATAACCAAAATTGACGAATACTTTCTTCTGTCTTTGTCTAAGTCAAATACTTTTCGTTTTCCAGAAGAATAATAATTAAAAATTATATAGTTAAATACTCGAATTTAATTTCCCAACCTACACACTGTCACAACCTTATATGTTCACATTAAAGACTAACCCCCACGTGCCTCTCGACTTCGGGGTACAAAGATTTTTGTAATCACATTGATGCCATCTACTTTTTCTCACAAAATAAATAAGATTTGAATTGTACCACCACATTAACCCCCTCTCTATACTACATTAGGGTAACGTCGGGACACAACACATTTTTGCGCATAATTAACATTCAAATTCGTTTCTTCTCAAGAAATAATTCGAAAATATTTAATAATCAAGCAAAACTTGTAATACACATGGAAATCTTTTTGCCTTTACCACAAAATCAAATGACAAATGTACATGAGACTCGAGACTACAACTTGTATATACATGAATAAAGGACTAGTACTGTATTAATTTATTTACATCTGATGCGCGACTCCCCCTGTTATAACCACATTTTCAATTTTAGACACCTTCAATTTATTTAATACTACTACTTAATAAAATGAGCTGATTCGTAGAAATAAATTCCTCAACCAATACCAAAGAGAACCAAAACACAACATCAACTCAAAACTCCTTTTTCTTTCTTTTCTTTGTTGTATTCTCCTCTCACAAACATTTTTATTCTTCTGTAATGACAGGTTGCTTTAGCTTGTCCGAAGCAATAGAACGAACTTACAAGTCCGGTTTCAAAAGATCCGGTCTACGACCCGTAACCATCGATTTGAAAGACGGAACCGTAGTCAACTTCTGGGTATCCAAAACCCAACCCGACTCCAAACCAAAACCCAACCTCCTCCTCATCCACGGCCTCGGAGCTACTGCCATCTGGCAATGGTACGACGTAGCTCGACGTCTCTCCCGTCATTTCAACCTCTACATCCCAGACCTCGTCTTCTTCGGCGGATCCTCAACAACCCGACCCGAAAGATCCGACATTTTTCAGGCCCAAACGCTCATGCGGGCCTTAGAAGCCCTATCCGTCAAAAAGTTCAGCCTCGTCGGTCTTAGCTACGGCGGGTTTGTCGGCTATCGGATGGCGTCTATGTTCGGAGACGCCGTGGAGAGGGTTGTGATATGCTGCGCCGCCGTTTGCGTTGAGGAGAAAGACATGAAAGCCGGCGTTTTCAAGGTGTCGGATCTTGACGAAGCTTCGAAGATTCTTGTTCCAGAGTCAGTGAAAAAGCTAAGGGAACTTATGGGTTACATCTTTTACAAACCAGCGTTGGCGAGACTGGTTCCTACTTGTCTCCTCCATGACTTCATCGAACATGTGAGCTACTTTTTCTTACTTTTTTACTTCTTGAATCGAATCATGTTACGACACGTGTTCAGATGTCTTAAAAAGAACCCTGGAGAAAGTTTCTATAATGGTGAAAAATCTAGTCAGTGCGAAGAATATGAGATTTTGAAACTTTTAAAGATTCTTTTAACTGTTTGTTTAAAGATAATGTAGTAATTATATTGTCAACTTGATTGGTCTTTCGTTTCTGATATTTTTTATTTATACGGTGGTGGGTTCATTAGATCTATCAACATAATTCCATATTTGGATCTTATAAAAATTTGTTTGGTAGTCCTTTGTTGAATACGATGAGATGGTCAAAAACGAGTAAACTTTAAATATTCGTAATTAGTGAAAAAAAAAATGTGAAATGAAACACGCATTGACCAAAGATAATATGGAAGAGAAGAGGGAGATGATCAAAGCCATACCAAAAGACAGAATAATCTCAGAGATTCCAAAGCTCACACAGGTTCTGTTCTTCTCCTTCACAAATTTGTCTTAAAAACTTCACTCATATAAATGTGTAAATTAATGGGGTTTAGTTTTTTTTTTCTAATTAATGGATATTGCAGCCAACATTGATCATATGGGGAGAGCATGATCAAGTGTTCCCATTGGATATGGGGAAGAGACTTGAGAAACATATAGGAGATAACGGAAGACTCGTAATCATCAAAAGAACTGGTCATATCTTTAACTTCGAAAGACCCAAAACGTTTGTCAAAATTCTCAAATCTTTTCTCATCGAGACTAAACAACAGATTCCTGTCTCTAATACAAGTGTTTGACTCCTTAAGTAATCCATCTCTGGTTTTGTTTTATCTTTCTCAATGTCCTTTAATTAACAAATGTATCATTTCCACATATTACCCCTTTATTAATTATTCGTAACAATATATGGCTCAAATCTTGAAATTTTAATTTCATTTCCAGTAGATAAATTTGCATCACATAGAAGATAACACCTAGAAAAAATAAAAGTTGGAATCTTTATTATCAGTTGTGATTTTAAACATTGGTGTCATGAGCATACAAAGTTTTTAACGCTTTTCTTGTCCCATAAAACCGATGTCCAAAAATTTGGTTAACAAGTAGAAAGAAGGAAGATATAAATTATGTACCAAAGAGAAAGATAAACAGCAGAGAGGAAGAAAACATCTCTGCAAATAAGAATCCCTCTCATAATGGCAAATTGATATGTGCCTCCAGAACAAAGCTAACAAGAATGGATCTTGCTGCTGAAAGAAGAGGCATCTTTTTTTTTTTTTTTATCTCCTATCAAACCCAAAACAAAAAACAAAAAGAACCCTAATTTCTTAATCTACCACCAATAATACTACCAACTGAACCAATTAAACGAGAGAACGAATCGACTTAAGAACTATCAAGAACACGATTTTGTTAACAGGGAAGAGCATTGGTATATATACTATGTAGAGGCCGCCACCAAGTTTCCTGGCTTCAGAAACCCTAGTTTTGCCTTTAGGTTTTTATGGGCTTTTTATATAAAGCCTGCCAAACTTGTAAGCCTGCTAACATATGAAGACAACTGAATGATTCTTTGGTTAAGCATACAGATATAAAGTCGACTGTATCTCTTGTGATGTATTTTTATATGATAAATCATCTGGTTTGTTAAACAAAGCTAAAGTATAATATTGTAGTCCTATTAAAACTCCTATTCTTGAAAATACACACGTAACCAATAACTAGATCACATTTAACTAAACACAAAAGAATCATACAACTGAAGCAAAGCTTGAGTCTTGGTCTCTTTGGGGTTCGGTTATCATCTAAATCGGATAACGATGCAAGATATGTCATCCTTACTGTTCCTTTTCAATGCTTCAGCTATTAGTTGCTTCGCTGCTTCCTTTGGATCTCTAACCTTCTTAACTACATCAACTGCTTCTTGATTTGTCATCACCTGTTCAATATAAGTTTCAACATATGTTAAATCTATTCACTTCAACAACAGCTTCCAGACTAATACATAAGTAAGTACTCTTTTAACCGCAATTCTTACCTTGGAAATACCATCACTAGCAAGAATAAGAAACTCTGTGTGACTGTCAATGGTAACATCCTTAATATCAGGCTCTGAATTCAGATATGCTTTGAGGTTTTTGTCCCCAAAGACACGAGACACAGCTAACAAACCGTTCACTCGAGGAACATCTCCTGTTCAATTCACAAATCATCCTTATATAAATATATTATAACAACTTCTTATACAAATAACAACAGATCATTAAAAAAGGCTCTTGTTGTTAACCTGGTCTGTTGGTTACAAATCCACCTTTACGCTCAATCATACTCCTCTCAGTATCATCATCAGGATCATGATCTACACTCAACTGTTTTGCTTTACCTCGACGAGAAACAATTGCTCGAGAATCACCAACATTAGCTATCCACAAAACTTTCCCATTAATCAAAATAGCAGTCACAGCTGTCGAACCACCACTATCTAACTCAGAACCAGCATCTGATAAAATCATTTGGTCTGTATTCTCATAAGCTTTTGCAATCACTCTTCGTGGATCAACCAAGAACTCTCCCTAGACAACACAATATGTTTATCTAATCATATCACACTAATCATAACACAAAACAACAAAAAGCAACAATCATAAAACTTACGTCTTTGAGGATGTTAGAGAAGAGATGCTTCTGCAAATAAGCAGGTACACTATCACCTTTATGACCATCAAAGATAGCAAAAAGGCCCAATTCATTGCCGTTGAGTTTGATAAACTTAGCAACGTGGTAATCCTCCATTGAATGATTAGACTTGCCTTTTGTCAAACTAAATCCATACTTGATTCCTCCTTCACCGTTTCTTCCTTTACCCGAGTTAGTCTTTTGTGCTACCACAGCCTAACATATTATTAACCAACGATCACAAAACAACAACAAAAATCTCAAAAAAAAAAAAAAAAAACCCAAATCTTATAAATTCCACAAAACCCAAATCTTAAAGTTTGCATTTTTTTACTTGTGTAGAAGAACGAGAGCAGCAAAACTTGGACATTTTATTGTGAAATTGAACAAAAACAATCTGCAAAATTTACGAGTATTGAGTTAATAAATGGCATAAAGAGACGAAATTGAAAGAGAGAAATGGAGTAGAAGTTTTAGAAGTAAACCCTAAAGTTGATCAGAATTGGAGAGAAGAAGCTTTCGATCTCCTTCGTTAATGTCGTTTTCTTGAGAGAAATGTTTATATCCACTGAAAATTTTATTTGTATAGTATCCTCTGTTTCTGTTCTGTTCTGGTTTAGGTTGTTTATTCATGAATTATTATTTTTAATTCACACCAAAATCTAACGTTATTAACTCTTTTTTTTTTTTTTTTTTTTTGACAACTAACTCTAAATAATGTGATTTGCATGCCTTTTTATGGTAACTGCATAACCCAAATTGTATTTAATTAATTTTTGATAATATAATAACATCTTAGTCCAACTAATAGAGATTTGGAACCAAATTTAGGTATATATACTATTGTTTTTCTTGTATTTTTTTAAGGATTTATTACTTTTATTTATCTTCTTCTTTGTATTACATTCTTGATTTAATATCAACATTAAATTCAATGATACACAACATATCTCCATGGAAATCTCCAAATATTAAAAACTTTATTACATAATCCAATTGTTTCTATCAATATATTTGAACTCTTTTTTTTTTTTTGAACAACTTGAACAAATTTATTTATTTTCTGTCACATTTTCAAACTACAGTTATATCGACAAATTTCGGATTAATTTACAAATCCTGGAATAAACGAACGAAATCCATAGATAGTCAACGGTTTACTTTTAAGTCAAGACTTGAAGACTTGACTGATCTTCCCGTATCTAGTTATGGGCCTCATATGGATAAAGCCCATTTACACAATTGAATCATACATACTCCTCCTAAAAGGCTCGCAAGTCCATTAGGGTACTATCGTCGACAGCGCTATCAAGACACTTCCGTCTTCCTCGTTGCAGAGAGAGCGAGAGAGAGAGCGAGAGAAGAGGTTGATAGTACACAACATGTTGTCTTGCAACATTAGAGGAGTGGTTAACAAGTTTCCTCTGCGTATCGAACCCGAGAAGATAATCGTGAAAGAGGTCGATTTCAACCCGGATTTTCTCAAGCACATGATCGCCAAGATTGATTGGAAGGCTCTCGTGGACGGTGCACGTTCGATGGGATACACCGAACTTCCCAATCACGCACCGGAAACAACGACGCTTGAATCTGACGAATCCTTTCTCAGGAAATTTCACCACTCGTTGCTCGAGCTACATCTCGAAGAAGGCTCACTTGTCTGCTCAGAAACCGGTAGGAAGTTTCCGGTTAACAAAGGAATCCCCAATATGCTTCTCCACGAGGACGAGGTTTAAATTAAGCATTGTGTTATATATAGACAGATTCATCTTTCATTACGTGTTATAATGGGTGATTCCTTTAAGCTATTTTAGAACACTTCCCAAAATCTTAATCATGAAAACTTGTCATTCTACTTTAAGTACTATCTTCATACACTCGTAGACAAAGTAACTTATTGAAGCCGAAGGCAATACCTGTAGATATGAAAACAGAACATATCAAGCTTTTGGCAAAATAGACACAGGTTGAGTTTAGTAATGGAAGAAATATCTATTATGACAAACCTGGAGCAAGCTAGGTAAAAGACCAGCGTATAAAGCTGGGATCCCTCCTCTCTCAATGATATTGAATCCCATAGCTAAAGCATTGAGCTTGTTTTTACCCATCTGCATCTGAAGCTGCCGTCTCACTACTTCGAACGGATAAGTGGCTGCTTCAGTACAGGCACCAGCAATAGCACCATACATGAGAGTTCTGATGGGTCCTAACTCGAGCCGGTCTAAAGCATTGATTTCTTGTCCCTGCTGTTTCATGTCTCTCAGTCTTTTCAGGCCTTCTGGTGTATGCAGATAGGATGATTTAAGGATGTCGTAAACGCCATAGAAAACTGCACCTGACAAAGCCATGCTTGCTATGGAAGGAACTAAACCCTTGTAGAGTGAAAACAACCCTTCGTTTTGGATCATATACCGAAAAGCTCCAGCGATTCCGCCCAAGGTTTCTCCACCCCGAGCAACTAGTTTGGTTCGTATCTGTAAGAGTAGTAGATAAACACATTTCAGTCAAAATGGTTCTACATGTTTGTATCGTCCTAAAGCAGAGAACTTTATCTCATCTTTGATCTAAAATGGTTTAAAGAAATAAGAACCTACAGTGTCAAGTGGCAAGCAGAGTACAGTAGCAGTAATCCCAGCAGCAGCTCCAGCAACGAATCTTTCAAAGTTGGTAGCTTCTTGATTCCCAGCGAGTCTAAGCAATTGCTTTCTATACGTATCGTAGGCACAAAAATTGACGGCTTTGAAAGGAGCGGTTCGGAGAACATTGAGCAAATTACCTTTCCAGAATCCTGTCACACCCTGCGTGGTCGCAATTGACTTAGCCACCACAAACAAACTCCTTTGCTCACCACGAACTGTATATTCAAGCTTTAGTCTCTCAAGTGGTGCTAAGAATGTTCTGCCATCATCAGCAACAACAACAAAAAAGTGAAACATTAATATCAATACTAAAATCATGGTTTTGGTTCAGGCATTTGATCAAAAGTTATATACTTTGAAACCATGGCAGCTACAGCACCAGCCCATAGATGCTTCCTTGTGTTCATGGTCCCGCGTCTCCTAACTCCACCGATAACACTTGGCTTTCCATTATCCTTGCCGGGAATTTCCGCCAAAGCAGTCTTACATTGCTGCTCAGATCTGTCTTTGCTCAAGCTCACGGACAAGAACATCGAGTTCTTACCGGAGCGGAGATGGGTTTTGAATTTCCAGTAACCGGGAAAATGAACGGGCTCTGAGTCAGAGCATTTGGAGGAGATCGAGTTGAAGAAGGAAGAGGAAACACCTGGCGGCTCGAGAAACAAACCACCGGTGCTGAAGAAAGCTTCATCGGATAGATCGCTAAAAGAAGATGAAGATGAAGGATCGTGAGGATAGATATGGAGTCCTGACATTTGGATAACGAAGTTGCAAAGTAAATTAGAATTTGTATTACACAAGACGAAGAATTTGGAAAAATTGTCCAATTGTGAGTTGGTTGGACCGGTCGAACCGCTTTTTGTCCCTTTAGGCCTTTATATTTTATTTAATTTCTTATGGCTCCAATTGGAAAAAAAAAAGTATAGAGAAAGCATGAGACATCCTTAGTGCTGAAAAGGAAAAAGGTGTATATACTAGCAGAATCTTATGATTCTAAGCAATTGATCATGATCATGGCTCAGTGATGTATTTGATCCTGATTTCTGGTTGGAAAAGGTTATCAACGAAATATGATTAAATAATACTTTCAGATTGTAAAGCAGAATCAAATCAGTATTATATACCCTTCTTAATTATAGGTGGTTTTAGTAGCAGAAGATGGCAGATATCTGAAAATAAAAGTCCCCTATTCTATTTTATTACTTAACCAGAATTTTGACTAGCAAAAATAAGCTGATAAAGCTTTCATGATAGCAGGGAGTTAAAATCACAAAGCCAAAGCACGATGAGGAACTGAGATTCAGGCTGAAACTGGATTGCAAACAGTTTACTAACAGACATAAAAAATTTGATAGCTCGATAAAGCTGCATGTTCCGGAGATACATCCAGGAGGAAAACACACACACATACACAAAAGTCAAAAGGGAGTTCAATCTCAAACGATGAGCACTGAGATAAGAGCTAAGAATCAGGCTGAAATATAGAATTCAAAAGAGGTATGAAACGGACATAACATTAATTAACACACACAGTCATTACTCCAGAGGCCAAATGTTTTAAGTGTTTAAACCAAAAAGATTGATTCATTAAACTTTAAGCCTAATGACTGAGTTATCCAATTCTTATGCTGATGAATTGACTCCTACAACATTTGAGTGAACAGCCAAGTACAATCTAAGCTCGACTTCTAAAAAACGTTTTCCCTAACTCTAAGATCTCAGCTACATTATTACCATTTTGCATCAGGCTCTTTTAAATCCTTAAAACATTCCAACACCAAAGGAGGAGATCAAGTAGATCTGAGGAAGAAGAAGACGAGGAAGAAAGTGGAAAGCAAGAGTACCACAAGGACGTGAAGAAGCAGCTCCATCAAACCGCAAAGCTTAATCCGATTCGTCTTCTTCTTCTCCATGTTAAGCTTTCTCTTCAGCTCCTCTATCTCTTCTCTCCGCGTCTCTCCTTCCTCCTCCTCCTGCTTCATTCGATTTCGCATGGCAAATTTCGTAATTACGGATACATTCTAGCAAATTATAAAAAAAAAAAAAAAAAACAAACAAATCGATTCAAAAAGGATCTAAAACCTCGCCGGCGGTATCGATTTTGCGAGACGATGCGAGTGAATAGAGAAGCATCGTAGCTCTGGCGCAGCGAATCGCAACTCGATCTCGAGAAAACTCGTCTTTGCTTGTCATCGTCTCCTTCGTCTCTCTCTCTCTCTCTCACTCTCTCTGCTTCTTTCTGTTTTTGATTTTTGAGTTTCAAAAGCTTTATTTTACTCAGACATTATGGAGAGGGGTGGGTTCAATTTGACAGGTGTCATTAGATGATTAGTTGAAACTACAGAATTATGAAAATATTCACAATTTAATCCATGAAATTTTCAATGTTTAAGCATTCTCAAACAACTAGATTACTAAGTTTGGACTCTAATTAGAGCTTTCCATATTTCAATAATTATATTACAAAGTTTCAAATTCGAGTATATCTTGCCTTGAATAAGGCCTACCCATTAATGTTTTAGTGCTATACTATATAGTCCCAGTTGTACAAGTCAATGCAAATACTACTATATAGGTTGAGACTTTAAAAGATCTAAAGCATGCATGATCGTTCATAGAAGCGCATATAATAACAACTTTTGGTACTTGGTAGTATATACATAACTTTTTGTCCATATCTAAATTCATATTCTTCCGTACAAATTTCATAGATCCAGATAACACTGAATTAAGAGCCTAGCATAGGAGCCTAAGCAAATTTGATGGTGGTTTAAACAGTTTTGTAGAGCTGTGGTCATGTGGGTGCATGAACTTGCAGTTGGGACAAACTGGAGTTGATGTGCATAGCATAACCAGCATGTGACATTTCATGCAAACTGTTGTTACCATCTCTTGTTCCTTGTGATCAACATCGTCACCACCTTCAAACGCAAGCCATGATGGAGATCGGCTTATCCCTGCCCCAGTTATATTGCTCATGATCTTACTTGGGTTTGTAAGACTTTTACCCTTTGGTGTCACTGTTTCATTGTGGTTTGAGGATTCCTCTTTCTTCGTTGTGGTTCGTGAAGGTGAACCCGATGGTGAAAGGTTCAGCTCAAGGTCTAGGCTCATCTTAGGTCGTCCCACAAACACCGGATCTTTGGAACATGTCCTGTGGTCTTCAGATGTTCTTGAATTCATCTGAAATATGAGTATTGATGTTTTTAAATGTTTATTCGGATATTGTAACGCCGCATAGATATTGTCATATATTGATACAAATATAAGTAAGATACGTCAATACATATATGAATATATATACCTTAGCTTGCCAATCTGAAGGTACAGGAGTGTGGAGATCATGAAGTTCGAAATCAAAGGTAATTGATCTCATACTCTCTGAGTTTGGTCGTTCACTGAACAGAGTGCTCTGTGATTGATCTTCTTGCTTGCTCTTCTTGAATGAATTATGCAACTCTTCTTCACAGATTGTTGTGAAATCCCTCTTTCTAGAAGAGAGGGTTCCTTCTTGTCGAGAAACCATTAGCCTCAGTCTTGGATTAATCCACTGAGTGATTTATTCTTTTCAGGAAAGTTTAAAACTCTTTTTGATCCGGTGAGGAAATGAGCAGATAGACATAAAAGTGCATGTGAAGATCGTTACTATATATACATGTAGGAAAAATCTCCAGGGGAGTTATTGTCTTCACCGGTTCATATGGAGTAATTGAATTAGATACCATTATAATAATAAAAAATTGGTTTGATAATTTATATAATCGAAAGTTATTTTCGATTTTTTCTTTTCTTTTTTTTGGGAGGAATTAATAAAGAAAAGAGAGGGAAGTAATGTGAAACATGATGTGTGAGTTCCAAGTTGGGTGTCTTCAATAACTCCAAACAGTCTCATTTAAATGCTTAGATGTGAAGTGCTAACCAACTTTTCTTTCTAATTTCGCTTTCTCCTCTACCATATCATAGTTAGTCATCTAGACGTATGATGCATGCATGTACAACTGTACTATGATGCATGTAGGCAGGGCCGGCTCAAACTTTTCTTGCACCTTGTGCCAAAAAAAAAAATTTTCTAATGTAAAGGTCTTATTTGTAGATTTTCAGAATTTTGGGGTTTTTTTTGTCAAAATATGAAACATTGAAGAGGCTAAAAACCTTATAATTTTATCCAAAATATTGTGACATGGTGCAAAAGCACTCCTTGCACCTCTCCAGCGCCGGGCCTGCATGTAGGTGGTTCATGTCTCGTGTTCTTCGTTAGATTGTTGATGAAGTCATACCCATATGGATGGATGGATCATGCATGTGTATGTGGCATGAATGATGATGAAGATGGAGGATGTGTAGTGAAGAAGAAGAGTTGGGAAATAGAGGGAGAGAGAGGAGGTCAATAAATGGAGAAAACAATAAAGAGAATTAAAGATAGGAGAAGGGAAGGTTGATGAATTGATGAATGCCGATGCAACTTTAATACTCACATTAACTCCTAGTCCCATTTTTGGTTATAGAACACAAATATATACTCCTAACATTACTAACCAACCTCCTTCCACAACTCTATTATTATTATTTTATCTTCTAGTATTACAAAAATAAAAATAAACTAGGATATTCGAATTGAAAATTCTAAACAAATGTCTTATAGTTAAAGCCTTTCAACGGCCTCCTATCTCAAGTCATGTCGTGACTCATGCACTCATGAGCATCGTTTCCTCGTTTTATACTTCCGTCTCTTTTGGCTACTTTCCTCATAAATACCCCAACCTTTATTTTCTCCCTTTTTTTTTTTAATAAGATGACTCCATATCTTACTGTGTTTTTGTGTATATTCTGAATCTTTGTTTTAGGATCGATGCCATTCACCATTTATGCTTTACTTAGCTTTGTCCATAAAAATATCTTCGTGAGTCACCACTTTACTAATAATAACGACGATTGGAGGATATTGGAACTTGGTCTAGTGATTATTTCGATAAATTGTCGGTCTAGTGAGGATGAAGATCAACGACAAACAAAGCCGCGAAACCGAGAGAAGGATCAAGGATATAAACATCTATGAAATTGCTTCTTTATTTTTTTTTCCCCTGAAGAAAACAAAAACTCGGGATATGCATAATGTCTAAGTATATACCAAAACAATATAATGAAGGAAATTTCTATAGTTCCACTTATAATTGCGAATCTCAATCATAGCAAATAAATAAATAGTACTATTAAATTGACTTGTATTTTGTTCAAATTAATGAGTGCTCATGTGTTTTTAAAATTAGGAATCAATTACGTATAAGCCATATCGTTCATTGACGGTTTGATAATTTGTTTGTGTTTATTTTCTGTCAAACAAACATAACACTTTACTATGAGATTATACGATATACGACAATGCTAACTACATTGCATGTTTATGTTCGGATAAATCGGTCCTTTCAAATTTGTAATTCATGCATATATAGAACCTAATTGTCATGAAGACAAATGTAATATATATATATTCTTTATAAAAAAAATTAAAAATATTAGAAAAACAAGCTATTAAAGCTCCCAACATCCCTTCCTCCATGCATGCATACAATAAAGATTCATGTCTCTACATTTTTTTTTTTGCCAACCTCTCTCCAACTTATTTAAAGGTTGTACTAGTATCTTTTTATATTTCATAAATTAAATATTATATAAATAAATATAACAAATGTGTTTGAAAGCTACAACGAATTAAAAAAAAAAAATACAAGTTAATATAGTTATTTTCTGAAATAAATTAGTTGTAATTTCCTGGTGGAAGAATTAAATATTCGGTACTTGTCTACCCGTTTCCATTGAGTAATTTTTGAACGATTATAAATGCAAATTCAATTACATGCATTAAAGTTGAACCAAAAAACAAATAAAGACTATGCATTGAAGTATATATCTACATGTCAATGATGTCATAAGAAAATAAACCATCTGAATTATCTATTGAACCATCTGAATTATATAAATGTTTAAGTCTATTTTCGTGTGTGTGTGTATAAGAAATGCATGTTTTTAACCTAAATGATCAGTTTTATCCTTATTATAATTCAGTTGCATTTTAACTGAACCATTTTAGTTATAGGTACATAACTGTGTAAGCAGTTGACAAGAAAAAGATTCAATTTCTTAACTAGAAAGATAAACTTCTATAGTGTATTAATAAACGGTGTATCAGAAACTCACTCCAACATTTTCTTGTATCTGTATGCAAAATCTTAAAACAACAAATTAACACGAGGACAGAATAAGTAACAAAAGTACTACAGTATATTTTACTGGAATCTGATGGTATACTGTTTGTAAACTTCCAATGTTAACGTTTGTGCGAGTGGTTCCATGCAATTCAATGATACGATATATTCACGTGCGGTTTGCGTTGTTTTTTAAGTTGTCGTCTCAACTCTGTTACTGGTTAACCTATTAGGATCGGCTTTTTGTTATGAATATAGTCAACAACATAGACTATAAAATAACATCCAATAATGTCAAGTTTTTCTTTAATACGAGTAACAATTTTGTTGGAAACAAAATGCATGCATGTGACGATGAACATTAAATATGGTTATATGTTCTTATTAATTACGGTCGATTTACCCAAGAATTAGGTTTGAGAAGATGTATTGATCATGTGAAATAAATGCATTACCCATAAATTATGTCAAATAAGTTTTAAATAATAAATGCAATAGAAATATATACATGTACGAGTTTTGAATTGTCAGCCGGAAAAACATAAATACCTATAAATATTTAATAATACTCCTATTTTTGTTTATCCTTATCATCATTTTTTTTTCTTCTTTCAAAATTTCAAAATCCTTATCATCTATGTTTAATCAAAAAGGTGTATAAATGGCATATTATATGACAACAGTTTTAGGTTGAAAATATGACCCTAATAGTAATAGCAATAGGTCTTCATCTTTACAAGCTGCTATGAATGTAATATGTAAACCCATAACATTAATTTGGACAATTTTTCTGTAATCCTTTTAAATAACATATCCACAACTGATTGTCAAAGATTGAAAAACGAAATAATGGGCTTGATTGGTCAGATTAAAACAGAAACAAAGCCCATATAAATCTTGGGGTGTACGTCATGTCGAAAATGAGATTAGTGTATATGAACTGTGAATAAGTCCTAGTCTAATGTCGCTCAGTAAGAAGTAAAGTTATGTTTTCCGAAGACTTTTTATTCAATGACAAAACCGGGTTAATAACCCGATCTTTTACAACATGAAACTCGATTCCCAAAACCCAAAATTAGCTGAGAGACAAAAACAACAACAAAACAATACAGAAGAAACAAACACTAAGCTCTTCGTCTCTGGATCTAGACCACCGTCCAGTGTCCAAAGATTTATTCAAAATAAACAGAATAAGCTTGGGGGAAGAAACAGAAACACACAACAACATAAAAATTACAGACTCAGCAAATCATCCTTCACTTCTTCAACAGATTCCTTGAGAAAATTCTCTTGCAATAAGGATTATTACGTAGAATCGAATGTGGCCTTATGACTTCCACAAGTGAAGCATGAAGTGGACCCTGTTACAACATTTCATAAACCGATATAACTGAACCGAAAAAAACCGGATTGGAGTGTAATTCATATAAGGAACATGTACGTAAAAATTAGGTATATATACCTTAGTGGCGGCAAGTGCGGCTTGGATGACGAAATTGGCGTAAGGGTCTTGAAGAAGCTGATCAAAGTGAGGAACAGAGACGAGCTCACGCACAATTTGTGGACGACTCTCTGGACAATGCATGAGACATCGTTCCACCATATGGCTACTGAACTTTTGCATCGAAAGCTGAACGTAATGCCCTTTTAACTGAGCCAACATCATCGCTACCGCAGATGGAATCCTCAGTTCTATAACGAATTGGACTGCGTAGTTCCTGCCAAAAAAGAAAACTTTTCGTTTTTAGATTCTTTTAAATAAAAGTTATGTTTTGTTAAATCAATTCTCTTTACCCAAAGGGGTCTTGAGCAAGAAGGAGACTGTTTCTAGAGATCTCTGCGATCAGCTTCTCTCGTTGTTGTCTCATTGAATAAGCAATGCATTTTTGAAGCACACAACATCCATGTCGATGCGTTGCGATTTCAGTGCAGTACTTTGTCGCCGCGTCAAAGATAAACTGTTGAAAGAAAAAAAAAACAGAACAAGATTTAGCTATATATACTAATCTGATGATTAAGATAGTGAGAATAATTTGTTTGACCTTGTTGTCTTCAGTGCTAAGGCATTGCAAGCAACGTTGAATCACATGGTTACCATTCAAATCCTTGATCAGATCAAGAAAACCGGGTCTCAAAGCCGATTTCACCAGAGAAATCTGTTTTCCGGTTCTGATTGTTTCCACTAATCTTTGGACAACCCTAGTACTACAAAAACAAAAGGATAAAACAAAACATGTTTGTTAAAGCATATGATATAACAAAATGAGCTCTTAAGAATGTAAATCTTTTTACCCGTATGCATTGAGAGATATCCTGATAAGCTGACCAGGCTCAGCGGTTGCCACGAGCACAATCTGAGTCCTCTGTTCTTCAGTACAAACATCTAAAAGCTTCTGCATCAAGTAATTTCCAAAAGGATCCATCATTAGCTCAACGACATGAGCAATGACTTCGTTGAATATGATCATCGCATCAACAGAAGTGCCTTCATCGAATATCCTCTGCAAGAACCTACATCCATGTTGGTCTTTAGCCATTAAGTATACATATCCCTGAATGTCACACATGTTAGGCAGACTCGGATGACATATCTCTGTAGTAGTTCCATTATCAGATATCACTGCTCGAGTAGTACTGGTTCTATGATGATCCAAGCTTTTAAGACCATCCATGAAGAAACTATCATCAGTGCTAAATGGCTCTGAGCATTTTGAAACCATAGGAACTTGAGTTCCTTGGCAGAACATTGGTAACATGTCTGATGTTGTTCTGTAGCTTTGATGATTATACGAGATGTCTGGTTGTTGTGGTTGCGCTGAGTACTCTCTCATCCCGCCTCGGTTCGAACCCATTCCGAAAATCTCCTGACCGTTGATGTAACCGTTACTACTTGAGTAGTAGCTAGGCCATCCAATTTGTTGAGAATTGGCTATGGAGGAATCTTGAACTTTAGGATTATTCTCATACTTTTTTCTTTGATCGAATCCAGAGTTGTTTTGAGTGTTGTTAAACCATGAGTCATGGTTAACATTAGGCTCCTTTGTTGGATTAAAGAATCCACATGGAAAGCTTCGAGAGACAAAACCACCATCAAGAATGACGCCATTGTTAGATTCATAGTGTTTAGGTGTAAAGTTGTAGAGTGGATCTACCGTATTAGGAACCGAACCGAGATGATCACCGTGAGTCTCGGTTCGTCCGTAACGTACTTGATCTTCTTCAACATCGTCCTTGATATTCATACGGTAGAGATCTTCACACAAACCTAAATCATCACCATTAACAACACTCTTTTCTTGATCTTTACGAAACAATAAATCATTATGATGGTAAGAGACTGGTGAAGAAGTGTGGTTGTGTTTAGGAAGGATCCCGTTAAACGGAGGAGAAGCGAACGGAGAAGAACTGTCCTCGGGAGAACAGAACCCATTAGAGAAAGAACTCGACAGAGAATAATCTGACGAAGAGTTGAAAGAGAATCTGTTGCTGTAAGAGAAATCTTCATGAAAGAGGGTAGGAGAATGTAACGGTGTTCGTACTGGAGTTGAAGGAGACGAAGAGACCGAACCTTCACGAAACTCATCCATCTTCATTATATAACAAAAATCTATAACAACAACACTGAAGACAAATTTACTAAGAATTAGTTTGTTTTTTTCTGTGTATATATATCCCATGAGAAGAAACGTAATCAATAACATCTTATACGTCAAAACAATGTATTTTTACGTACCTTATAAAGGAGAAAACGTACAAATCTTCGTTTACGCCATTAAAATGAAAAAGAAAGGTTTTAAAATATCACACAAAAGGTTGAGAAGGTGTATCTAGCTAGAGAGAGTGTAGATTAGATTCTCTCGTTTTATCTTTAACTTATTTATCTTCTCTTTCTCTAACGGTTTCGGCTATATAAGTAAATGATTCAATTTTCTAAGAGACTACGCATTATGCTGCTTGATTTTCTACGTTATAATCGTTTTCTAATTTTTACTGATTTTTATGTAAGACTAAATCAACCTTGTAATCCGTTACAAATTTTAAGTTTTGAATGGGTAAACTTTACTTATTTTAGATTTTTTTTTATTTTTTTAAACCATTTGTTCAACTAAATTAAAGAGACAAAGTCTACTAAACATAGAGAGAGAGAGATAGAGTATTAGAAGGGAAAGGGAGTGTAGTAACCACTGTATTGTTTTTCTTTAAACTTTAAAATATTTATCTATTTTCTATATTTTCTGTAACAAAATTGTTCTCTTTTAGGATTTTTTAAGGATTTTTCTAATTATGACGTTAGTTTCGTTTTCTATTTTTTTGTACATATATATTTGGATGTAATTAAGACTAAATCTTTATAAATTATTTTTAGGTTTTGAAGCAGAAAATATTTGGATGTAAGACTAAATCTTCTCAAGCTTACGTATAATTTCATATTGATTTTGCGGTTTGGTATCATTGCAACATAAACAAAAAAAATCAAAATAATTGTAAACTGTAAAGGACTTAAGGCAATAGCGATGTCAAAGTGACTTGGTTTTCCAAAGCAGAATTGTGGAAGTTAACGAAGAGGGTCCATCACATCTATCTCACTTTTTTCTTGGAAACTACTTACTCGTTCCTTTTTTATAGATTTAAAGCATCTTCGTTGGCAAAGGCATCCACCAACACTTCTTTCTTTTGATATTTTTATTTCTCTTTTCTCAACGATATTGCTTTTACGTACTCAATTAGTAGTAGATCGCAAAACTAAATTTACATAACTTTTCATCTAAGCGTGGGTCTGATGTAAATCACGTGTAACATGCTAACTCGACATTGCAATATCAATCAATACTAAAGACATACTCATAACTTTTGTGTCATGATGCCAACTCAATTTTGTGATAATAAATTAAAATTAGGATCCTTTTTGGCTAGAAAAGATAACATATCAAATTACTTTGGTTCACCAGCTTGGGAAGACCTGAATAATGAAAACTGTTACTTCTGGTCCAAGCAATATCCTCTGTCTCGTAGTAATGCTAATAATCTTCCAACAGTTTAAAAGCTTGAACTTGTTATATCCATTACAGGGAGATACATTAGAAAGCCCTAAACGGCTTAAAACACAACTGAATAATAGTAATATTAATAAACCACCATAACCGAGGAAAAACTGCAAAATACAAATCACACTTTGAGCTGAAGTGTATGGGAATACCACAAGAAACACACAACGATCAATCACGGTTTCAAAGAGTTAAGTTATTGCCGGTAAAAGAGGGTTTTTTAAACAAGGGCGATGCTAGTCTCACCACCTGGTGGTTTACGGACGCCTCCTAGATAGTCTCTTGCTTCTACCTTCCCATCTGCAAATATGTTGTTTCCTCCTATCTCCTTTAGCTTCGCTTGACTCAGATGCTTTTCAACAGAAGATGACGCAGCATCTCCCTTGAATATGTTGTTCCCTGAAAGTTCTGCGAATTTCTTGTCATAAATCTTCTTTGCTGTCTTCACAGATGAGTCTTCTCCAGCAGACTGCACAGTAGAGTTTCTCGGATTAGTCTTTATACAGTAATGAGCGCATGTCAAGAAAACACATAGAAAAAAAGTCTTACTAGTGATTCAGCACCGAGGTTGAAATTGTCCTTTAAAGCCAATGCACGATTAGTTCCAGAGCGAGGTTTGATCTCAGGCGGAGGAGCAAAGATGTTCTGTCCACTGATCTCTTTGTATTTAGCATCAGAGAGTTGCTTCTTAAGCTTTGAAGCTGAGTCATTCTCCATAGTCCCACTGAGCTCACGCTGTTTGGCAACTTCAGGTAAAGTAGACGGCTTTCTAGGAGACAGATCATCCTCTTCACCAAATGATATATGACTTATACCACTAAGTGCTTGCTGTCAAAAGGGTAATCAAGTGTTTCTTTAGAATTACAGAACAAACTCAAACCCTCTTAACAATGATGAATATATATATATATATATATATAAACAAAAAAAAGCTGAAACCTGATAAACAGGTAATGGCTCTGATGCATCATCATCATCTTCGTAACGAGAAAAGATCCCACTACCAGTAATCTCCTTCATTTTATGTTCTGAGCATGGTTTCCTAATTGACATTTTATAAAAACATATTCACAAGTTTTGATATCAGAATGGATCACAAACTCTAAGCACCACAAAATACGAAATGTATCTAAGAATCCTCAAATTTTTAATATATATTTTTTTCTCTCAATTCACCAAAAATATTCAGAATCAGAGCAAATTCAAATTATTGGGAGTTCCTAAGACAAAATTGGAAACTAAATTCGAAACTTGAAATAGCGATCGAAGAGGTAAAGGTATCACCTTTTGTTCAAGCTCTCAACTTCTTCATCCGTCACTTGACCACCGAACACCACTTTGCTAATCCCATCCGACGGCTACCAAAAAAAAAAGCAAAATTTTGAAATAAAGATTACTACCAAATTGCTCAAATCAATGCCTGAAAATTGAACAAACAGTGGTACCTGGTGAGAACGCACGGCGGAGCGAGAAGCGGAGGAAGGAGAATCCTGCGGCGGGACTTCCGACCAAGTGAGTAGATCTGCGGTTGACGTATGTGTCTTTCTCACCGGAGTGTTTCTCTCCATTCTCTCTCTCTCTCTATGAAGCAAAGCAAATCGAAGAAGAGAATGAGAAAACAAAAAAAAATACAGAGAAGAATTTGAAGAAGAAGATTAGTATCAGCTTCCTTTTTTTTTTTTTAACTCTCTCCCCCACTTAGTTTTTTAAGTTTTTTTAATTGATTGACGCTTTTACCCTTTTCTTTTTGTTCATACTACTTTATATGATGTGTGATCTGGAAGCTTCTTCTCTACGTTGCCACGTGTAATTCACAGTGGTGGAGATGATCATTAAATTTCAAATATCATCTGTATATTTAAATTTTTTTAATCACAAAATTGTTTCTTTTTTTCTTAGCGTATGGGTTTGGTTTGGGATTAGTAATTTGCAGTTGCAGGTTATGTTAAAGTGGGAAAGGTAAAATAAATAAATAATGAAGCGCATTAAGATATAGAATTATGTTGGTCAATCATATTATGGTTCTCTCTGACACAAGACCATGTGAAGCCATCAAAACTAGTAAAGACTTTTTACCAACGTTTTTTTAAGCAGCCACCACGTGATGCCCACCTTTTTTTTTTTTTTATCACTACACTAGCATTACAACATTGTAATTTTTTGATTAAAAAGGGTAATTAAATTCAAAAAGCCGAGATTTTATCCTCTTAATTAGGCCTTAATCGTTGTTTTCCGCAATCTCTGATGCCTGATTATTCGTAACGAATGAGATAAAAAATGTGGTTAGAGATGAGTATAATGTTATTAAAAGAAATCCAAGCTGAAATATTTTTAAGAATTCACATATTTTAATTTAATACAGAGTAATTTAATTAATCTGATACTCTACTGGTTTAATTGACCCAAGAAAAAAAGAAAGGGAAAAATACAAAGCCCAAAAATTTAGGTCTATTGGGCTTTAGTGAATGATCCATCATCGAATAAAGGGCTTCTCTTTCATAAATTTCAATCAATTTCAAATTTGTTTTTAGTCACGTATTTTGTGTGTGTGATTTCTTTGCTTTTTTAAAACTTCTTCGTGATCAATAGGCAGCCACGGACACGGAGGCCTGCAAAAAAATAAAATGCCGATGACGGTTGTTTCCGGTCGATTCTCAACGGCGTTTCTCCCCACTGGTTCTTTTTCTTTGTCGCGGTTGCGTTCCGTCAAGTTTGCGGCTCAAAAACGCGTTGTTTTCACTTCCAGATCAGCTCACGCTTCTTCCGTCTCTGTCTCCGTCGAGACGAATTCGAATGTACGCTTCTCTTCCTTCTTCTCCAAATTTTTTTTTTCTATATAGGAACAGATTCGACATACGATTACGGAATCAGTATTAGGATTTTGTTTTGGTTTTTAATTTTTTTTTTGGTACTTTTGCTTGATGATCTCCAAATTAAGCTGATTTAATTAGATTGATGTAGCAGGTGGATTCTGTTATCGAGAAGGAGAATAAGAACAGTGGAGAGAAGAAGATTCTAGCTTGTCCCATCTGTTATAACTCCTTAGCATGGATTAGTCCACCTAATGGTTTTGTGTGAGTCTCATCACTCTTCACTGGTTTTTTTCATTACGATTGAGAAGTAAGTTTTTATATTTCTTGTCTACAGTGAATCTACTGTCTCCTCTGGTACTCAATTACAATGCAATACCTGTAAAAGGAGTTACTCCGGTAATGAGACGCATCTTGATTTGGCTGTGGCTAGTGGAACCAAGCATTACAGTGAACCAATGCCTCTTTCTACTGAGTTGTTTAGGTGGATGATACGCTTTAAAGGGTTCTTTGTCTATCTTAGGCTGTATCTTTTCTTTAGAATCAACTTCCTGACATTTTTTTGGCCTTGTTGTTTTGTAGGACTCCATTAGTCTCGTTCCTTTATGAGAGGGGTTGGCGTCAGAATTTCATATGGGGTGGTTTTCCAGGACCAGAGAAAGAGGTGAGACGAAAAACTCTCAAAGGGCCTCTTCTTTTACTGCGATCATTATAAAAGATATGTGTTAAGTTTCTGCTTATACTTGTTTAGAAAACTGATGGTTTCTGTTATATGTTCTTTATCTTGCAATCTATGGCCTTATATGGTTAGAAACTGATGGTTTCTGTTATATGTTCTTCATCTTCCAATCTATGATCTGCAATCTATGGTCAGAGCCAAACACTGCTAATGTTGTATTCCACAGTTTGAAATGGCTAAAGACTACCTGAAGCCTGTTTTGGGAGGCAATATCATTGATGCCAGTTGCGGAAGTGGGATGTTCTCGAGGTTATTCGCTAGAAGTCAGCTATTTTCTCTGGTTGTTGCCCTTGACTACTCAGAGAATATGCTGCGACAGTGCTATGAACTCTTAAATCAAGAAGAAAACTTTCCCAACAAAGAGTTTGTACTTTGATCTTTTAGCTTCTTCCATTGTTTTCTTAAGATCTTGGGTTACAAGATGTGTTAAATTTACTCCGCTGTCATATTTCCAGGAATCTTGTCCTAGTCCGAGCAGATATTGCTAGACTCCCTTTCCTTTCGGGTTCAGTTGACGCTGTCCATGCTGGTGCTGCTCTGCATTGTTGGCCTTCACCTTCCTCAGCCGTAAAGTTTTTCTCCTAATTCAAACATTTTACAAAAACCACACATACAATAATACATTGTGTGTTTATGTTCCCTTTGGTTCGTCTAGGTTGCTGAGATAAGCCGTGTTCTTAGACCTGGAGGAGTATTTGTTGCCACCACATTCATCTATGACGGTCTTTTTAGTTTTATCCCGTTCGTGAAGAATTTTCGTCAGGTGTGTGCATATGTTAATTCTAAGTCTTAACACATTCAGTTGATGTCTTGCAATTTCTCCTCGTTTGCTCCCTTGTGTGATCTGTGGCTGATTATACATTCTGGTCATGCCAATGGTAGGAAATAATGAGATATTCAGGTGCTCACGTCTTTCTGAGTGAACGCGAGCTTGAAGATCTCTGCACAGCCTGTGGACTCGTTGGCTTCACTCGGGTTAGAAACGGGCCATTTATAATGCTCTCCGCCACAAAACCCAGATAAGCTGACACTCTTATAGCTACTTCTAATCCATAGTGAAAATTTGGTGTAACTTATAAACATTAGAACAACTCGAAAGAGCATACAGTACCTATTTTGTAAAGTTTTTTTGCAAATTTTCCTATCTACTAGGTTATAAATTGGTTTTAACATGGTTCACAAAAGGGTCTTCTTGTGAAAAGTGGATGTCTCTATTGGAACTTTCCGGAAGCAGTTCACGCATCTCAGAATCTATGTAAGCTTCCATCCGAGCACGATCTCTGTCTAGAGGATAGGTACGGTAAAGAAACGAGTAGATGAAGCAGCACGCTGTCATTGGGATTCCTATAGATGTATAAAGAGCTTTTGCTAGAGATGCTGCATTCTCTCTATCCGTGGCTATCTCTGTTGACCTCGATGACCCTTCAGGGATTGGCTTATAACCATAAACATGCTGAGCCAGGATTCCAACTATAGGAGGAGCAAACGATGACAAGATTGACTCAAACGATTTATCAAGTGCATAGACACTTGTCCTTGATTTCTCTGGAACAATCTCTGCAAAGATCGGGCTGCATTTGTTTCTTTAAGGTCAGTAACAACAGTGAAACGATAGAGTGTAACACGTCATTAGGCATAGTAAAGAGAGAGAAACTTTACTTGTTGGTAGCAGGAGCATTCCAAGAAACAAACAGCCCCAATAGGACTAAGATCAGACCATGGATTGCTGCCGTGGATGGATCATCTGGTAAGACCAACAAGAGAATTGCAGCAAGCGGGATCGCTGAGGCTGTACTGATCTGCGCAAGAATGATTCTTCCGGAATTAGGAAGACGGGTAGACAGAAAATCTCCCATTTTGCCTCCAAATAAGCCTCCTAGAGAAGATGCAGCCACGAAAAGACCCATCAAGAATGCAGTTGTCCCGTGTGAGAAGCCGATGAGTTCCAACCACATGGGTGCAAAAGAAAGAGCAGACCAAGGAAACGACCCTGTTACTCCCTGAGTCACAATGATCTGAAAAGACCGAATCTTTATGACTGTATCAGCTTCCCGGACCAAATCCTTCACCTCTGTACAAAAAGGTTTCCTCGAACCTCGTTGATTCGAAACATCAACACCATCCTTCACAAAATGTGGGTCATTGGCGAATACTCTGACTAACACACCAACGATAACGCTGATCACACCTACGATATGGAAAGCAACTCTCCAACCAGGTATTCCCATGAAGGTTAGTGGTGCTATTAAGACAGAGCAAAGCCCCCCTAGGATCGAACCGATGTTTGCTGTTAGTTGTAACCACCCAAATGCAGTGCCACGGTTGGCATCATCAGTTGAGTCAGCAACAAGAGATTGAATAGCTGGAGCCACTAGAGCAAGACCAATTCCATTCAGAGCTCTAGACACTGCCACCTGCTCGATCAGAAATGTCACAAGAGGTTATGCATCTCACTAAAACCAAACCATAAACCCAAAAAACCTTAATTGTGGAAAAAGCACAGAACCTGAAAGAAAGTGGAAGAGAAGGCAACAAGGAAAGTAGCAGCGGACCAGAGAAATGCACCGAGAGCTATAACGTGAGCTCGGTTATGTCTAATGGCCATGTAAGCAGCCAAGGGATAACAAACGGCTTGAACCATGGATCGCAGCAATGTCAACGACCCGAGTCCGGTTGGATCAGTGTGGAGAGCTAAACCGACCTCTTTGTATACACCTGGAAGCAGAGATTCGTCAGCTCTCTCCATTATTCCGGCTAGATTAATCAGAATCAGCGTCACCGTCTCCGCCTTCATCTTTTCCGATTTAAAACAAAACAAACAAAAAACCTAAACTTTTGGGGTTTTGATGGGTTTCGATCGTCCTTTTTTTTCTTCGAGTCTATTGCGTACCCGAAAAATAAATTTGGGATGTGAATCATCAATGATGACGGTGGGGAGTGTCAGCCAATTACAATACGTGGTCGCTGACGGTGGCGCGTGGGAATTGACAAAGAAGGCGATGAATTTTCCCGGTAATCCGAAATGGGTCCCACTGCTGACGTGTTTACGCTTATTACTGTTTTCTAGTATAAGACTACAAGTTATGGGCTTTAAGCCCATATTTTCATAAGTGATAGATAAAAACCAAAATATTCTTTTAGGCCCATATTCGGTAATGGTTTTGGTTAAACACTAATGTTAAGTTGTTAACTAATAGTGATGATCTGATGATAAAATATAACTACAACTCACGAGTTCCTCACGACTCACGAGTCAAATTGTTTAGTGTTGTGGGAAAAAGAAAAACAATTTCTAGACCAACAGAGTGTAATTGTAAGTTTGTAAGTTTGCAACACTCAGTTCAATACAGTAGTATACTTGGCTTGGGGGTTAATCATGGGCTAATGTGGACCCTGAATCGCATAATTGATTATTTTTCGGTAAGGACCGAACATGGGCCTAGTCTACCACTTACTGCTGTTTGAACAAGTCTTATATTCCAAGTTCCAGCTACTGATGATGATATTCGTGTATAAGCAACGAACGGCCCGTGTTTAGTAAAAGAGTTTGTTTATACAAAAGCTAAAAACCCTAACTGAAGATATATCCAAAAATAGCAAGTCTTCTTCTTTTATTCTTTTTCCCTTCGAAGCCAAGCATATATATATGGTAGTCCCAATGTGCCTTTGGATCATGTGCCTATACATTTCTTCCTCTTATCAATTTTTTTCCTTTTTTCTTTAATTGCTTTTATATTAGGATCTTCTCCAAACCAGTTATGAAATCGATTGGCAACATCTTCCACTATCATTTTAAAATATCAAATAAGAACGAGTTGAGCAACATGACGAAAACTTCTAAACTATGAATATTTTGACAATTTTTTAGGTTTGAACTAGCAATAAGACCTTATATTCCGATACTAGTTAAGATTCCTTTTTAAAAAATGAATTATATATAGACATTCATTTCGTTTTTTAATTAGCTTCTTCAATGCATGTATGAGTAAGAAATTATATTCAATTAAACTTGTTTTGGCAATTTATGATGATTTCTTCTTCAAAGATCTTTAACAAAACAAAATTCTATGAGAAATGATGGCCCTTTCTGCATATTTAATCTTTAACCCAAAGCCACCTTTATTTTTTCATATATTATTTTCCGTTTACAAGGTCCACACGCCATAGATTCAATCATATTGTTTGCCATCTTTAACATTATATGACTATGATTTGGTAATTTAGTGTACAAAATCCATGCTATGAAGAAAAAACCAACTGTGTAATGGTTCTTTTTACATGCATATAATGAATTATACAATGAAAACTATCATACAAGCATGATGACTTCAAGTATTTTTTTTTTTTTGATAAAAGACTTCAAGTATTTAATATATCGCAATCACTATATTACCTATTTTCTCTTTAGTTTCGTCATGTATTTCTTAGAAAAGAAGAAGTCGTATATGTATTCTTTAATTATAATAAATTTTAGTACTCATGGGGATTGCATACAAAAGAATGTATGCACTTTGAGTATAGTAGAGGTTTATCGAGTGACTTTATTAGATACATATTCCTTTAGGTATATATATTCTATATCAGTCCTCTTTTTTGGTCTTTATTTAATGCATATATACTGTAAAAAAATGAATCAATATGTATCATAAGTGAATAAAATAGAGAAAAAAAATTAGAACATAGTTGAATACATTCAAGAACGATACACTAGTATTAAAGATGCATATCTAGAGAAATTGACTACCTTTACTTATTTGTGAAACAAGCAATTTTTTATTATATTGAGTTAATTTATTATTTTTTGTAGCGGAATTTAAATCAATACTGTTTTGTTGTTGGATAAAGCTTTATATGTTAGACTAGTCGTATATGGTCCATATATACAGCCACATTATGATGAATAGTATGTTGGAAGTATGTTTGCGTTCTTAGAGTCTTAGAGAAAGGAAATCTTGAAACACAACTATTCGATTATAATCGTTGGTTTTTGACTACTTTTGTTGTTTTTGTTGATTTCTTTTTGAAAAAGATAGATTTAAGAGAATCTATTGACGTGGCTATAGTTTTGGGTTCATTATAACTTTGTTAAAAGCTTTAGTTATCCGTCTTCCCCCTTCTTTAATTTTGTAGCTAGCACGAGTTTTCTAAGTTGTCGGCAGGCAAATATATAAGCACATTCTCATTCCATGATTTAGAACAAAAAAGAAAACTACGCTTATCACTCCAATTTGCTGAAAACATCTATCATTGATTGATAGGTCATACTCATAGGTCATGAACTAGATTTGAATCTGTTAAAAACTGTCATAGTCAAATAACCGTATCCAATATCTAAGCGTAAGCACTATGTAGATGAACCTTTATTTTATTTTTTTGCTCTAGCTTCTCTTTAGTACGAATTTTTAGTGAAATCTATAAATGAAAGATTTGGAGGCATACGTGTAGGTGGGAGGACAAAAAAATGAAAAAGTAGTCAAAGCCAAATCAAACATACAACAACAGACAAAGAAAGAAGCCGTATGAGACAGAAGGTCCCCAACAAAGCCGGCACCGACGGCTTGCACGAACGAACAAGCTCTTTTGACAGTGTATGAACACAATAAATTCTGTTTATCTCAACTAGAAAAAAAGTATACATATCAAAATGAGTTATCACTTTAACGGACGTACAAGTCGCAAGTTAAAGAGAAAAGGTTCCCGTTTAATATAAGTTAATGGTTTAAGCGTAATTTCAGCAGAATCTGTTCATGATAATAACTTGGTGGTTAGTAACAATCCATATACTAATATCACCCACTATATTATTATGGATGCTTTGGCATTTAAGAGGATAGACTTAAATATTCCAATACTTAACTTTAATAAAGCACTACTAACAAGCATTGACCCGTTGGTTCTTAACTTTTTTTGTTAGTGTACCACAGGCTAATGCCATTATCATAAGTTGGTAAAAAGAGAAAAATCTTACTTCCATCCATATCACAAAATCATATAAAAAATTCAGTCAAAATCACATCTTAAAACACGAAATAAGCGTTGAATACATCACTTATCACATTCATACCATACTAGCTAAATGTTTAACATTTGATTGGTAATTTAATATGTTTTACAAATCAGTAGGATACTTCCATCAATTGGAGTCATCATTGGATCCATATGTTTAATACAATTTTGATGTTTACCTAAATTGCTGTTGCTAAGATTAGTTGTAATAAAAAAAAAAGTTTGAAATCAGGTATATGAGATAGATTATTCAAAACAAACAACCACAAAAACTATATAAATTATACGGCACAACAGCTACTAACAGAATTGCTTAGTTTATTATGAATCTATTGCTAGTGCTCGTAACTAATTGTCCAACTAGAGGTTTTGAGTTTTGTGCTCTATGATGATAATTGTCTATGTGAAAAAAGTTCCGTGTTCCTTGTAGTATTAATCATGACCGTAAATGTCAGAAATAATGATACTAACAACAAATATTATTATTTCGCTAGGGTCCAAAGATACATTTGAACAAACTATTTGCATTTTTCGTCTTTATCAATTAAGACAATAAAACAATCAAACGATAGGGTCAGCCGATTCATAATTTTATTTCAATAACAGGAATGTTTTAACGAATCGACCCCATTAAATCAAATTAAGATCTTAATTTTGGATTTTTAGAAAACGAAAGCAAGATTTTTGTGTTATAGTAAAAGGCAGACAAATCAAAAAGTTGGTTTCTTGGAAAGTACTCCACTGTAACTCTTTTCTTAGCCTTATATATATAATACATAAACCACCTTTCATCTTCAACTAGAAAAGAAGAAAACAAAACTCTTATTCCTCTGTTTCATCGAACTCTTCACATTGCTTCTTTTATCTTAACTTTTTTTTTTCTTTCCTTCCTAAAAATGGCGAAACTTAAGAAGTTATCCACGGGTCAAAAAATGGGTTGTGAGAGTGTACTTGGATGTATTTTCCAAAGCTGGAGCCCTCGCCGGAGAAAACCCTCTTTACCAGAAAAAGATCACAGGGTAAAAGATAACTTGCCTTCCAAGTCAACCTCCACCATTACAAACCCTAAAATCCTTCCCAGAGTGTCCACCGATACTTCTTCTCAACCAAAGAAATCTGATGCCAAGAAACCGCAACAAAAGCCAAATTCTGACGAGAACCAACCGAGAAAGTCATCAGATTCCGCCAGAAAATCATCAGATTCAGCAAAGAAATCGATTTCGTCAGGCTCGTCAAGAACAGAGAGCAAGAGATTCTCTCTTAACGGCGTCATGGGAAACATCATCGTGAAACCACAGCCCGCCGTTAAAGCTGACGTCCGGCAGACGAAAAGCCGGTGGGAGGGCAAGCCTATGAATTACAGACTCGATCCAGAGGCTCTCAAGAGAATGGGAAACGAAGAGTATTGTCATGGGAGATTTGCACAAGCTCTTGTGTTTTACGAGAGAGCCATCTCAGCTGACCCCAAAACGCCGACGTATTGGTGTAACAAATCCGCCGCTTTGATCAGTCTCGGTCGTCTTCTTGAAGCTTCCGATGCTTGTGAAGAAGCTTTAAGACTAAACCCAACTTACGAGAGAGCTCATCAGAGACTTGCTTCCCTCCAACTCAGGTAGAGTCTTCACATTTTTCTTTCTAATTACTCCCTGTAAATTTAAGATAATTACTCTGTGGTACCATATAATTATTAAGTATCAAACTGCACCCTGGATTTTGTTTTGTTTTTTTACCAGATTGGGTGAGGTTGAAAAAGCTTTGTGTCATTATAACGAAGCTGGAAAATATACAGAGACAAAACATATAGAACAAGTTGAAGATGTTATAAAATGCTTAAAGAGGTGCGATGAAGCTCGAAGATCCAAGGAATGGAACGTTGCATTGAAAGAGACTCTTTTTGCGATATCATATGGAGCCGATTCTTCTCCTCGGGTTAGCTTTCATTTCTTGTTCTCTAATGTTTGTTTCTTGTGTTAATAAAGAGCCAAATATAGTATGTTTATGTTCTGTTTAATCGGCCAATTGTGTCGGTTTAGCTAACCCGGTATAATAAAAGTGACTAATTAAATCCCATAATCCTCAATCTCTTCAAGGTCTATGCGCTACAAACCGAGGCTTTGTTGCATCTTCAGCGACATGAGGAAGCGTACAGCGTGTACCAGAAAGGAACAAAACGCTTCGAGATCGATAGCTTCATAAAGATTTTTGGTCTTTCTATCACTTCTTACCTCTTAATGGTCGGAGCTCAGGTCTACATTGCAGTAGGAAGGTCAGTGTTGTAGTACCATCACCTCCTTATTGTCGGAGCTCAGGTCTAAATGGGATGTAAAATCTTGCCGGCTTTTAACTTGTTAAATGTGAGGAGTACTTACTCATGTCTTGCTTTCTTTCTTGGACAGATTTGAAGATGCAGTAACCGCGTCAAGGCAAGCGGCTCGACTGGATCCAAGTAGCGAAGAAGTAAACGCGGTAGCTAAAACAGCGAGAGCGGTTGCTTCAGCGAGACTAAGCGGAAACTTGCTTTTCAACGCGTCAAAATTCGAAGGGGCTTGCGTGGTTTACACGGAAGGACTCGAGAAGGATCCCTATAATGCCCTCTTGCTATGTAACAGAGCTGCCTCAAGATTTAAGCTTGGTCTGTTCGAGAAAGCCATTGAAGATTGCACATTGGCTCTCAGTCTCCAGCCGTCCTACAGAAAGGCGAGACGGCGCAGGGCAGATTCGTATGCCAAGGTATTCAAAAGCTCAGTTTAACCGGTCGAAACCAATTTTGAAATGGCATTTTGCATTTTTTGCTGGTTTGATGTAATTTGTATTTGTGATGAATGTTTGAATTGGATTTAATCTATATATGTAGTTGGAGAAATGGCAACACGCGATTCAAGAATATGAGTTGTTGTTGATGGAGACACCTGGAGATGAAGAGACTAGAAGAGCCTTGGTTGAGGTGAATGTCCGGTTAAGGAAGCAGACCGGTAAAAATGTCCGGTTTAAAGGAATCGGCTCGGATTTAGTTGTGGTTAATTGAAATGGGAGATAAATTGGCTAAGCCAAAAATTTGTATAGTTTTGACTTTTGAGAGATTTTTAAATGATTTGATTGTGTCTGCGTGTTTGTTTGCCTTTTTTGGTTTTTTGCTAATCTCATAATTTTCTCATTTCAGGAGCTTTTTAAGTTTTTACCAATCAAAATTTTGTATCAATTGGTCAAGACTAAGACCTCATATCTAGCATGAGGGAAAAGTCTTGTGATTTCTCTATTATATTTTCATAAACCCATTATTAAAGCTTTGAATTTTGTGATTTTTGAGACCTCTGTTCATAGATCTGTCTTATGTCAATAACCTTGTCTCGAGGAGCTATGGATATGTGGGCATAGTTGAAACTTGAAAGGGGTTTATTCGAAACTTATGTGTGATCTAGTGATTTGGAACCAAACAGGTGTAAATAATTAAAGTGATCAAAAAAATTAGACTAGCCATCTAATCAAATAGATTAACTAGGGTATGAAACTTTGAATTATTTTTACTATTAGTTAAAATTTGCAGAAACATGTCATAAAATTGTTACACAATAACATATACAAAGTTGTTTGCCTAATTGTTAGCAAAAGGAAACTTTGATCTTGGACATTTGACAATGATTGTTGGTTCGTTTGTAGTGACCATAGTGATATGATAGTGAGTGTTGTGCTTCTCTATAGCATTTAGGGCATGATTATCGGGGGTTGTAAGGGGGTTTTTAGATTTTTGGTAGGTTAAAAATAAATTAAAAGTAAAGAAAATAGAGAAGAGGCTCTCTAATATAACATACCGAAATCATTCTTAAGAGACGCAACATGTCCATTTATTGTTGGTCCAAGAGAATGAAAGAAAAGGGAATAAAATTTTTTTTTCCCGACAGACGATTTCTTTCTCTCTTTCTCTCTTTATCTCTTTCTCTCTTTCTCTCCTTCTCTCCCGATCAAAGTGTCGATCCGCCAAAGGAAGAGCTGGTTTCGAAGACTATAGAATCAGTAGAGTTTTGGGTTGGAGGCGAGTTGAATCGGCGGGGATGTTATCGGAGGCGACGGTAGCGGTGGCGATTTGACTCGTCGTGGAGATTGTAGCGGTGGCGAATTGACGGAGTAGGCGATTCAATCGGAACACCAATAATCAATTCGATTGAGAGGGTAAATTTATCAAGGCATTAGTATGATTTTAGGTAAACTGTTAGGTTGATTTGATTTTGTTTGCTTGAAATTAGGGTTCTTTGTTGTTTGTTCGAAAAATTAGGGTTCTTGGTGTGTTATTCGATACCTGGTCTGCAAAACCTCGGCAATAATTGTTTCCTCAACGTCATCTTACATGTAAGAAAAAAAAATATTGATGCTATGCTTTGATCGATTGAATTTATAATTGTACAATTAGGATTTGTAAAAAATTTGACCTTTTCAGGCTCTAGCGAGCTGCAAAGATTTCCGGAGTTTTCTTGAATGGGTTATAGAGGATGCGAGTGATACTGTAACAGGAGAGATGGACCAACACTTTCCTCTTACTTTTGCTTTATCTGCCTTGTTACAAGGTAAGTTTTCCTCTATGTCACTGTGTGTTTTGAGTTGAAACATGGTTATTATAGTTACATGAGTAAGCCTTTTGTTACCTCACCTCAGAGCTCTGTACAGTTGGAAGAAGACGATATGTATCTAACCCTCGTGAAGTTATGCTGGCGTTGAGTGATTATGCCAGAAATTTCAATTTGACTAGCCAACAGGTTTAGTTTCTGTTTATACTATTAGTCCAAAGGATAGAGATATAACTTAAGTTGGTCGTCTATAAGCTACTGATCTTTGTTTGAAACATAGGATGCAGCAGAAGCCCTTCTTCATCTTATTTCTTCTTTGCAACAAGAGATTGTATTATGTTATCGTCCTCTCCAAAGTAGTAATTTATCATATATACTTTTTTCTCGCAACTTGAGAATGCTTGCTCCTAGTGAAGGCCTCCATGGTTTGATGGAGCTCAAGAGATGGCATAAACATTTGCGTGGACCATTTGATGGTATTCTTGGTAGTACCTTGATGTGCCGAACTTGTTCTTCTCAGGTATTTAGGATTACATCTCACCAGTTGTGACAACCCGTCCGTGGACCCCACTAGCCTCACTGCTAGTTGTCCCCATAGGCTGGCCCTGCAGGGCATCGATCCTAACCCATCACTGTGGACTAACTCACATAATCCACCAGTAGGTTATTGGTGCATCAGGCGTTCCTCGAACCCTGGTCCCCACCCTTTAACAACCTTCCCACAGGACAAGTTGCCACCAATTGACCACCAATTGCTAAGGCCTTGTTTATCGGGGGGATTTAAGAGAATTTAAGGGGAGTTCTAACTAAAAAGAAGAAAAAAAAAATAAATCAGAAATGGAAAAAATGGGAAGATCTCCCCTTATATAAGAGACCGAATATATGTTTAAGGGGCGCTATGTGTCCCAATTCTATTGGTTGAAATAATAAATCAAAAGAGAAAAAAAAACATTTCCTCCTCGATTAATTTCTTTTTCGTGTGATTCTCTCTCTCTCGGTTGCAATTTCATCGACGAGACAAACGATGAATTTGGAATCAGAAGCTTGAATCAATTGGAAATGATGAATTTGATAACAGGAGTCGATTAAATCGGTAGACAGATTGAATCAATTGGAATCAGAAAGGTAAGTTTCTTAGTAGAATTGTTTGAATCGGAAATTGTTTTATGATTAGGGTTTTTTGATTTGGATCGGAATTGAGGGTTATTTGAAGTTTGTTGGAAAATTAGTGTTTTTGTTGTGCATGTGTTCCAAATTGATCATTTCATTTGATTCCTGACTGTATTGCTTATGTAAGTTTTTGTAATGCTTCTGTGAAGGTGGTGAGTTGTTTGATAGGATCGTCAAGAGAGGTCATTACAGTGAGAGAGAAGCTGCTAAGCTTATCAAGACTATTGTTCGGGTCGTTGAGGCTTGTCCTCTCTGTTTTCTGCAAACCAGGTTTTCATTTTTTCTTGTTCTTTGTCTAATTTTGTTCCGTAATTGTGTTGGTGATGTTCATGAGTTACTTGATGTATGTGTTTAGATTTGATTACTGCATTAGTTAAGTGACTCACTCTCTACTGTGTTGATTTATGGATGAAGCATTAGAACTTGATGTTTTAGTGATAGAACATAATGAACCGTTGCTTAAGATCCCATCTTTTTAATTCTGTGACTCTTGAGTTTGTGTGTGTGTTTTCAGTTGAATTAGTATGTTTGGTTCGTATGTTTGATTCGTATGTTTGGAGTATAAGATATTTGATCATGTGACTGTTTATAGTTGATCTCTTTCATATTGGTGCTTTCATGATCGGATTGATCAGAATCAAAGAACTGTTTATGTTTGCATCACCTGATTTGGGGTTTACGTGTCATTGTTGTTTATCTGATTCTCATGGTTATCTTTATTTAATCAAGATCTGTGATTCGATGATTGTCAACTCTTGTAGTTAATGTATACACACAATGTAGATGAGTTATTTTGAAGTTCCTGTTGCATTACCTAACTGCATCTTGGTTCCGTTTCTTGGTACATGTTTGTGAGATGTACTTACTCAGAATCCTCCACCTTCAAGATTCTTCCAAGAAGATCTTAACAGCTGTGTTCAGCCACCCGAAACATTTCCATCTCCTTTCATCATATTCTCTAACCAGAAACCTGAACTTCCCCCCTCGTCTCTGTTCAGCTTCCTGTATCTCCTGAACGGTCAAACCTAGTCTCGAGGTTGCTCATTGGCCAAGACATCATCCCTGAGCGGGTTATAATCTTGGTGAAGAAAGCAACAAGTCACTTGGTGAAGTTAGCTTGATTCTGTCTATGTTAATTATGTATATGAAATGTTTTTTCTACACATCTTTGAGTTTTGTCTTTGAGTTTGCTTGCAAAATGATTTGATTGAGAATATTTGGGCAAAAATTGGAGCTAATTAGTATTAAAATTAATCATTTTCTTCATTTATAAATTGCACTTCTGTTGTAATATGTATTAATGTTTTATTATGTTTTGTATGTTTGAAAATTAATAAAAATGGAATATTTTTTAATTTTATAAAATCTTAAATGTTTACACATTTATACCACTTCTATTCTATTTAAAATTTTAAAAAACAATATTTTCAAAAATAAGAGACCTAAAATAAGAGCCTACCAATAAAAGAGAAAATTTTATCTAAGAGATCATGGGTTCTTATATTCCAAACAGTACACAATTAATTCATAAAAAAATTAAGAACTCCCCTTATATGAACCTCCAATAAACTTGCTCTAACTTGCTTGTTATTGCTTGCCGTGTTCAAAGTATATATAATATAACCTTCAGTTTGGTTTTATATTAGGATTGAACTCGTGACATAGCAAGCAAAATGAAATGTTTGTTTTCATTTGATTTTTATTATATTAAACTCCTCTATGGTTTACAAAAAGAACGTATTATCAAGGAAAACATATAATACAAAAAAATGATATATTAAGAAACTTCGTTAAACTCCTCTATGGTTTACAAAAAGAACGTATTATCAAGGAAAACATATAATACAAAAAAATGATATATTAAGAAACTTCGTGTAACATATAAAAGCCTCTGTACATATTTGCATTACATTACAAACGTTGTGATGAAACACACGAAACAAAGAAGGTAAACAAAAAAAAAAACCCTTTTGAGATACAAAACAGAGGAACCATGGAAACTCTCAAGAAACCAAAAAAAAAAACAGTATCAAAAATAATTAACAGATAATCAAAATGATAGGATTGTAAAAAACGCTTAATTAGATTTTAAAATACGATGATTAATGATGAGTAACGGTGGATATGTAAAAAAAAAAAATCAGCTTTTCCAGCTTCGACTCCGAGACAGAGGATCTTGAATCCCGCCGACAACCCAAGTTTCCTTAGCGATGTCTGAAGAGAGTCTGTAAAACTCAGTATTGTATCTCATCAACACCAGTTCCATCTTCTCTTCCTCCATTAGTGATCTCAAATCTTTCTTCGTCTTCTTCGTATTCGTTTCTTGATCCTCTGTTTCTTCTTCTTCTTCTTCTTCTTCTTCTTCTTCTTCTCTGTTATCTTGCTCTGTTTTTGCTTTCATTCTCTCTTCTAACCAACTCTTCGCAGGAGCTGATCTACACCGCATAAGCAAAAGCGCGTTTGGTGGCGGAACCGCCGGTTCTGCGTCTGACTTTTCAAGATCGCGTTTCTTCTCATCACCATCTACGGCGTCACACTTGTTGTTCTTGTCGTCGTCGTTGTTGTTGCTCTGTTCCTCTTGTAAAACCATAAACCATTTGGAGAAAACATTCTTTGAGTTCTCTTCTTCTCCTTCTTCTTCTCCTTCTCCTTCCTCATCTTCATCATCATCTTCGTCGTCGCTTGTGACATCAGCATGTCGGAAATCACCAAAACACCTGAAGTCGAATCTGATGTTTCTGAGACAAGTCAAGAAGCCCATCACATCTTTCTTCAACCCTAAAAACTTGCTTTGCGATCTACTATCATGTATCCTCTCGATCTCTTCCATCACCGATTGCCAATTCTTTCCTCTTCCTCCGCCGCATTTGCTCGGCCGGACTTTGATCTGACCGGCGCAAGTGACTTTAGGCGATGTAGGTTCAGCTATTTCGTCACTACCACCCATGTTCGTACTGCTCGCTTGTTTAGCCCATAAAGCAGGACTCCCATGTCCTCCTCCTCCACCGCCGCCGGAGAGTTTACTTAGCTGGCGACGGTGGTGGGGACGACGGTTAGTGGAGGAGTCGGAAGGACGAGATGGGCTACAAATGGGCTTAGGAGTAAGAGCTAAGTGGGCTCTAGAAGGGAAACAAACCAACAAATCTGCAGAGTAACCAGAAGAAGAAGATCCTCTGTTTCCATTGCTTCCTTTGATCATAGCTTTTTGTTTTTCTTGGGTTTTGGTTTTTTTGGATCGATCTCTCAATGGGAAGGGTTCAGCTTTTTATGTCTGGATTTATAAAATTATTCTTCTTTATAAAAAATTTCTTGTTAGGCTTTTATATTCCTGTGTTGTGACAGCTTTACATGCTTTTTGCTTTTGCGGGGAGAAAAAAAAAACTTTCTTTTTCACTTAAACCCTTTTTTCAAAAAGTGAAAAAAAAAAAATCGGTGGTGCACCTTGGCCAAATGTCTTCGTAAAAATGTAATTGATGGATAAATATGGAGAAGAAGAAGAAGAAGTGATGGGGTCAAAGGAGTGAAGTGGGTTCATTACAACTTTATTCAATCGTAAACAAGAAGCTTCTTGACTGAATCAATCACTTTCAGTGGTCGTCACAGCCACTTCTTGTTCTTGTTTTTGAATAGATTCATCATCATTCATATATAAGTTATTCTGTTTTTACTTTTGTGATTTATATATAAGCCAATACCAAATGATGTGTTTAAAATTTTACGCTGAGTGTATTCAGGACTTACTAGTTACTACTATACGTCTATACCAAATGTGTAAGTACGTCTACATTTCATAGATAAAATAATTCATTCATATATATTTTTTAAAGTATAACATGTGAATGTGACAAGGGTGATGATGGGTTATAGTCGAATTGCTCAATAGATTAAAGTTGGAAAGGTTTCGTGGGTTTTACTTTTGCAAATTCAATATAAACTGATAATAATATTATATATGATAGAAAAAGAAAGACAATGGTATATAAAGAAGCATAAAAAAGGAAAAGATTGGGAGGGCACGAGGCTTGTTTCTTAATCCAATGCTATTGATCACAAGCTGTGTGGTCACATTTCCCTTTCTTGTTGTCATCTTTCAACCATAATCATCAAATTTTCAATTGCTATCTTACGATTTAACTACCTTCTAACTATATTTCCAAACTATATAGATAGTACCAAATGACAATGATATTCAGGAGTGCAAAACGATCTAGGGATGTTAATGATGTGATGATCACGTACTGAAATAGTGTATGGTGAAGTTATTGTGACATGAGGCATGAATTGTTTGATATGATTGTTTTGCTCAATCGAAAAGCATCATTGCGGATTTCTGAAAACTAACCAAACAAAAAGTTGTGGTTTCCACTACTCAAACAGTTTTGTTTCTCTACTATTTTACAGTTTCACCGTTCATATATTATCAAAATAGTTATGGACATTATGGTAATAAAACTTGAACTCAACATTAAGTAAACTTGGTACCAAGACGTCGCAGTGAACTAGTTTTTTTTTAATCATCCAATACATTTGTTGCATGATTTAGACAAGTTTCAATTCTTGAATCCTTTATGCTAGCTGGTCTTGTTCTTCTTTACCTTTCACAAACATAAAACGAGAAAATGATTTTCTAACACAATATTTTGATTTAATGTCATGCTTCTCACACAATATATTGCTTTCCTTAGCTTAACTGAATTTTCACAGGTACAGTTGCGTTTCTTTGGTTAAGATATAGCTCTCTTTCGTTCCAGCAATTTTCATGAAACTCTTGCTTTAACCGTTAATTCCCATTTAAATTAAAACATGTATAACATGGACGTTTTGGATCTTTGGTAAGAGAAATAATGTGTAAAACTCGAACTAGTATTACAAATTTTTGTAACTGGCTTTAGTTTTTTTACATTCCTTTTTAGTTATACAACAGCTTTATTTGGGCAAAATTCTGAAATTCGATTTTTTTTTCACGCTAATTCACGTGATATGGGTAAATAAGCATACTCAATTACTGGTTCCGGTTTTCACTCTAATTTAGCTAAATTTAACCTTTGGCGCTAATTGCGTTAGTCTCTTTAAAGTTGTACAGATTAGAACTGACTGTTGGAATGATATAGTACTTCAAGAAATAATTCAACACAAAGAAACTAGCAGACCCCAAACTCAAATTAAAGGATGAAAAAAAAGAAAAGTTAGGTATTGTATGTTTTATTTATCATGATAAGTTTGCATCAACATTGAGGTAGGCCTTTAGCACTAGCAAAAAAAAAACTTTATATTTAACATTTAAGTAGCAATACTTTTATAAAAAGATTATTGAAATGGAAGATATCATTTTTATAATCAATATTCATAAAGCTAAATTTATGTAGATTGAAGATACTGTTTGATTTAGTTGTACCCCAATCCTTGTGAATGAGAGCGACAATGTTGAGAAATCATGTGGGTAGGCTTTTTCTTAAGAGCCTCACTCGATAAAAAGTTAGGCAATTTACATTTCCTGCTTTTTTTTTCCACAAATCAAATAAGTCTTATTTTTCTTTGTCAAATCACAATGCATAATTGAGGGAAACTCTCTATATATGATATTAATATGTGAAAAAAACCACAAAAAGTAAAGCCTGATAAGTATGAAAATTTTATTGCCTGAAACTTTAAACTTGTAATCAAAGTTATGGATTGAAGCATCATTCACAGCTATAGGCTAATCAAGTTTACATATATGTGAGACATTCTGTTTTATTAGTCTTTATTTGATATAAAGCACAAATATTTGTCATTGACATGTTAAGCAAGGACCACATTGTTTTGTTTGGTAATATGGTTTAATTATTTCTCGGCACTCTATAGCCTTTTGTTGCAAATGTATAATAAAGTTAAAGAAACATGTTAGTGACCTAATCAATATAACATCCTTTTGATCATGATATGAGATGATCATGATACCACTCAATGGAATACTAACAATGTGTTCATAATGATATCAGATCAATTAATATATAAGATTTTTATTTGTTCGAGAAAGAGACATTGAAAAAGTCGAACTAGAAGAAGAAGAGCTCATAAAAGTATAAAACTGAAAGTTGAAAGAGATATGGTTTAGTTTTCTCCTGTGATTGTGAAGAGCGGGCCTTGATGGGCTTCAAACTGGATCCGATAGGCTTGAATCTTGCAATCTGCGTAATTGTAATTGCCTTTATTCCATGTTATATCCACCCCATGAACATAGGCAATCACAAAAATTAATGTCAGATTTCGAAAGTAATTGCTATTGAATAAAAATACCTGTATTTTTTTTCTTTAATCATATTCATTAGATATGGGTGAGATCACTGAAGATACTTAACAGCATTTTATATATAAAATATTGCTATTAATTAATTCGTTCGAATCATATCAGTAATATTATATTAGATGCTGCAACGCAATTAATGTTTGGTAATCATATCATATTAGAGAAAAATAATTCAGATTTGATGTCATTTGACCAAAGTCGTACGTCAATAGTACAACCGGCTTTGTACGATTCGTATTTTTTATATACATACGAAAAAGGCCGAACAAACGACAGCCCAAAAAAGCCCATTAGGCCTTTAAAAAAAAAGAATCAAATTCTAGAAAGAATTCATCTCTAACACATTCCTCCTACGCTTGAGCAACGCCGTAACGGCTTCCCCGTACATACAATCGCCGCCATCTCCGGCGAAAGCCTCCGTCACCAGCTCGGCGTCGTTATCATCTGAAGCTACACCACTCGGCCTTACGACCACAAGCGTCGCGGCTTCGAGACAAATCCCGCTCTTAAGCATCAGCGACGGCGCGTGTCTCATACTCATCCTCACGCTAGGAACCACAGTGCGTTCCCCGACGCGCTCAATTCCTTTATCATCCTCACGCGCCTCCGTCTCTCTGTATTCTTTCATCCCCGCAGCGTCCATCACCACCGTACCTTCACCTTCTCTGTCACGCACAGTCAGTTTCTCCATCTCCTTGTGATCTTTCACCAAATCTCTCATCAGGTAATGACGCGTCGAAGCCGCCATCAACGCGCTGATCGTCCACACCACGCGCGTCTTCAACCCACAGACGAACTCAGAATCAGACTCCACAGCACCGTCGACGACGACGGCGGCGGTAGCTGCTGGAGTAGTATTAACCGTGGCGGAACGGAAAGCAACGATGACACAGCTCTTGAGTGTTTTACCGAACTCAGCCTTCCACTTAACGGCGGCGCCTTTCTCTAGCTTGACATCGCCGCCGTATAACTCCACCTCCAGGTTCCGGATCCGTTCAAATCCGACGAGAATCTGAGCCGGAGTTTTCGGAGATCGGGTTAGGATCTCGGCCGGGTCAGCTGGTTTGGGGAAGATAGGGAGGAAGCCGTGAATCGATTTGAACAGAGATCGGAAAAAGCTAGCGATCGGGGAATCGATCTCGGGGTCAGAATCGGTGGTTCCGAGGATCTGATCGAGCTGGAGAAGGAGCGAGTCGGACTGAGTGGCTAACGAGTTGAATCGTTTAGAAACGGAACGGCACCGTATCAACGTTTTGACGTCACCGACTTTGTTTAAAATGTCGATGACCACAGGATCTGGAATCGCATCAAAAGCGTCCATGATGGTTTGACTAAAATACCCTTTTGAAACCTTTCGGGATTAGTTAGAGAGAGTTCTGTGCTGTCTCACTTTTGTTTCTGTGTTCTGTGTGTTCTGTAATGAGTCGTGTGTGTAATAAGAGAGAGGAGAGTTGTGTATAAATAAGGGAAACGGGGAAAGGAGGAGATAATGATTATTTTAATATCCGGCATGTAGGGTCATTATTGCCGTCGGTATAATGATAGTTAAATTAATAAAGAATAATAAGTACGGCTTTTTGCAAATTTTTTAATTGGCGTTTGATAATTAAATAGGAGACATCAACGATTGAGATGCTCTCCTATCCGGCGACTCCGTCCTGAATCAACGGTCCAGTCTTGCTTTAACTTTTCTATCAAAATCATCACGGTCCATACCGGAGGGGAAATCATAATTGATACCATAGCTTTAAATAAACTTTTTTGAAAATTTTCGTGAAACGGGGGAAAATCATATTTGAGGTACAATTTCATATTGTATTATTAACTACTCCTTCTGTTTTGGATAAATTGATGTTTAGACACTATTACACTTTGATTTTTATTTGTAAATTAATTTCTAATTACTTTTGGATAAATTTTTTTTTTAAATTATTAGATAAATATCATGTGTGACCTTAGTCCAGTGGCAAGAGGTAAGTCCATTTGTAGAAGGCACCATCACACCAGGGATCAGATTCCAGCTCCTAAGAATGTAGGAATTTGGCTAATGGACCGGTCAATTATGGTCCAATGGTTGAGAAAAAAAAAATATATCATGTGTGAAAAAACATAAAGTAGAAAAGCTAGTTTAATTTTTAATACATAAAATCAATTTTTTAGAGACAAAATAAATTCTAGAACATCAATCTTAGGGACAGAGAAAGTCATAACTAATATAATTAGATATATATTTTTTGTATTAATAAATATTTTTATTTTGTATATCTGTTATTATTATAACAACAATTATATGAATAAATTTAAAAATATAAATAATTAATATAATTGTAAATTATTATGTACTTTGTGTTAATAGAAAAATATTAAGAACCTTAAATATCCAAATTTATTAAATCATAAAAATACTACACAACAAAATAACTATTAAAATTTTTAAAAAGAAATATATTTATTATAAGATTAGCTAGAGTTATTAATAGCTATATGTATATATTACTAAATTATTAATTAATATTTATAAGTTTTATTACATAATTATACATTTTCTATTAATTAAATAATTATAAAAGCGGATTTTGAGAATCTCACACCTTAAATGGAGAGTACTTATTAGAAGGTGCGTTTTTTAGCTGATAGAAGATAATAAAAATTAAAAACGAGTTTTCTTTTTTTATTTCCAAAGAAAGTAAATCAATAATTTATGTGTGATTGGTGTAATTAATGCGGTTTCTATATTTTATGAAAACGTCCCGCTTTTTTAGTTCACCATTAAAAACCTATACGACTGATGAATAATTCGATACCTATACTATGATAGTGAATATGAAAAGAGAGTAAATGGTGTTAACTTTTCTAGCTATATTAGGTCTAAAATATTGTTTTCTAGTAGTGTCGAATACAAACGACTTTAAACTCAAAAGTCTATCTCCTGAAATAAAATTAATAAACTACATATGATTTATATTTGGTTCAGTGACGACGAACAATGCCAAATTTTAGTTCGAACAGCCTTTACCAATTTATTTGTTCGTTCCAAAGTGCAAAGACTTTGGACAAAACGAAAAAAGTTTCACAAAATCTTAATCGTGTCTTTGGTTTGCATTTACATGTAGAAATAAATCCACTAAAAAAAAACATTTTGTGTGTTTGTAGAATATATTTGAAAATTGCAAATGTAAACATTTCATAGGTCATAGCTACGTTTTTTTTTATTTAATTTTTTTTTTTTTGGACAAAGCTACGTTTTTTTTTTAACAACTCATTTCTACGTTTAATATATATGCGAGCAACCAATCAAAACCTTCTCTTACAACACCCGTGGTGGTTCACGGTCACGGGGAATCATCAACATCGTAGGTACAGTACTCCTGTTGCATTTGTACGGAAATTTGTACTGCTCCACAAGCAAACCCTGTAAGGCGGCACTCTCTCTCTGGTTTAGCATTGGTGGATCATATCATGGTGTTAACATGAGGGAACATAGAAGAAACACTGTATTGTCTTGTTTTAGTCTCCTCGTCTCTATTTAAGAGGGCTTGTGAGTTCGAGCTTGAACACAAATTTCAGTGAATTTTCCTATATTAGTTTCAGAGAGACTTTTACACTATATAGAAGCCGAATTTATTAATTTTTTGTGACATTTATATTTTATTTTACACAAATAAAAAATCTCGAGATGACCTATTAGGCGACAGTTATATTTAAACATTGACTAAAGCGAATTCTGAAGACCTTTTAAGACATTACGATTATATATGTCTAGGTTCATCCTGACCCTATTGGTTTGAGGCAACAAACTGTTTTAAAAAATGTATAATTAGTGTGCTCTATGTTACAATTACTTTGAAATCTATTTATTTTTATTTCTTATATTATTTCAATATGTAAAGCTTGAGTGATGATGAGGTTAAAGTTGGGACAGGTTGTATTAATTAATGCACTTTTTGTCTTCTGAAATAATGCATGGATTTGGGAGTTGTTGTGGCGGATCTTGTCACACGTCCTTCTATGGAGATCCATACATCATATGCATGATCTAGTGGCTGAGTAGAAAATGTCTTACTCACGAGAGTAATGACTCTCGACAATAATTAGGACTGGTCTTGAATCAATTATGGCAATTCAGTTAATATGACAAGAACGTCATAATAAAGGTATAAAAAAGTATAATGCTCGCATAGAGATTTCAAATTGAGAAAACATTGAACGTTGCTAATTTAGATTACACTCCCTTTGTTCATGATATATTGGATTTGAAGAGAACACACGTGATATTAGCAACATTTTGTTATTTTACGACACTGCTTGTTTGGCTAATTATTTTATGACACCAAAGTATAAATCATTTAGAATCAAAGTATAATTTTAATTCACATTAATGTATTCGAAAGAGAGTCAATGCTGTTACTTTGTTAGTAAAAGGCAATGTTCAAGAAAGCGCTAGGCGGTATGTGGGCGGTGACCCAGCGCCTAGCGCCTAAAACGACTAGTCGGAGTTTAAACGTTTTTAGGCGGTTTAGGTGTTTACATTAAAAAATATTATATATATGATATTATATACAAAATTATGTAAAACATATGTTAGAATAAATAAATAGTAATAAATTATAAACCAAAATTAGTTAAAAATACATTTATTTAATTTAAATTAATAACATATGAACATTTATAAAGATGTATATGAATATAAAACTTAAAATTTTAAATATATTTAGTTAAAAATAAAAAATATATATTAAAATAATATTATGTAATTTTTACGCGGTCTAAGCGGTCGTTTAGACGTCTGCTGAGCGCCTAGCGCCTAGACGGCATCTAAGTGCCGTCTAGACCGTTTTCTTGAACACTGGTAAAAAGGAATCAAATGAGAAAATATTTATTGGCACGGAAAACAATGACATCTTTCAAAAAATTTACGCGATTGCCAAAAACACATCTTTCTTGGAGAAGATAACAAAAGGTACGGGTTCAATTTCCAACTTTTATTTTTTTGTCTCTTTTCTTTTTGCCTATTTTGTCTTTGTTGATTTATTGTCTTTCACAGGCAACTTGACTCTTTCTTCCACATTATTTACGTCACTGAATCATTATTTCAGCTTTAATAATAGTATTTGTTAAACTTTGTGACCACTAAAAAAAAAACTGAAATTTATGTATATTTAGTTATACATTTGTCCATGCTTTGCTCTAAGACAACTATGAGAGAGTGAACCTGTGGAATATAAAACCAGAGATTCTTTCAACCAGAATAATCCATCGAATTTTTAATTAGAAAGTTTTCGTTGAAACTAGTTTTTTTTAATAAGTTGTATTATGAAAATTACGACATTGTGTCTATACTACTACCTCTCTTTTACTTATTTTGATTTCGTCTTTAAATAGGACGAAAGCTACTGCTATTGTTATTTTTCTTCTTAAAATTATATCCAATTCACTTGATAAACAGTTTCCCTGAAATAAAATAAAAAAATTGTTCTTCAATTTTAGTATTTTAAATTACTATGCCGAATTGCCGAAATTAATAATTTAGAGAAAGTGGATATTGCTTATTCTAATTTAAATCTGGGGGACAAGTGGACAACTCAGCCGTGACAAAGACTAAACAATAGATATTTAAAGATCTTAATCATTGGCTTAATGTGTATCATTATTAGGTTTTTTCTATTCGAAATTCACAGCTAAGCTAAACTAATTAAAAATAAAATCGCCAGTTGGAATAGTGGTTTAGTTAGGCTCTGCCTCTGGTTATATAATTATAAAAGAGAAATTTGATGATAAAAAAAAAGAAAGAAAGAGAAATACAGCAATAGTTTAGCTAATTAGGCTTTGGACTTTGAAGTATATCTAATGAAAATTTGAATATGGGATGCGTATTTATCATATCATATGTATAAGAAAACGGTATATTTAGTTTTGAAAGTATACCTTCTTCACCCACTTAAGGCCAAGTTAATTGAAAAAACTTAAGTCATTAAATATAAGTATTGAGAGGCAGCAGATCAAATATTATTGGGACTAATGTTAATTAGGAATTAGCACAACACTTGGTCTGGGTCCTAATTGTTTCCGCAATTAATAATACTCTTTTGGGTTCCCTAATTATTGAACACTAAGGCCCATTATTGTACAGTTAATTTCTATATTCGAATAGGAACAACTCGTTTCATAGCTGATCTGTATAGCATTTATTGGGCCCATAAGATTTTTAATCAAGGCCTGTTAATTAAAATTTAAGGCTTTGTTTGTATTGTTGTAAGTCGTAAGATGTTTCTTATTATTATACTTGGTTTTGATACAAATGCCAATATAAATAAAATGAAGAATATAAAAACTACAATGTATGATAATAAACTATATGAGAAAAGATGGAACGAGTTTTTTTTTTTTTGTGTGTGGTTACACTCAACTTGCAGTGATATATAAATGAAACTTTTTAAATATTCGTTACTCCATTAACCCTTTACTTTAAATTGTTAGTTGGAATCTAAGAACAAAAATAGAGTACTAGTATAACAATAACCAGTAGAATCACATTGATCCGATCTAAGCAACTAACCCTATATAACTCTAGCTTCTATATTTTTATCCATAATTTGTAGTCCAATACACTACACAATAAGATTATAAAAATAAGTGCATAAGTACCTCTACTGCTGTTGCACAAAAAAAAAAAAGTACCTCTACGGCTCTACCAAATGTTTAATATGTTATCTACGTTTTTAAAACCTGAAAGCAGGTTAATTATTGGGACGAAAACTAAATCTGCTCCCCAGTGTAAGATCACTAAATCACATGGTCTGAAATCTTAATCATCCAATCAAAAGATTAATCTTTATCCTTTTTGTTAGTAAGCTAAGGGACTTCAAAAAAAAAATGTATATAGTACACAAAATTTTCTCGAGGCCTAAAAAGCCTACAACATGGGAGAAGCAAATTAATAGAGCAGATGGGAGGAGGGGACCATTAGGGTGACACGTGTGTGCTTAAAACCCTGTATTATTGCTTCACTAATTAATCGTAATTAACTTAATGTTGAGAATCTGATTAAAAATGGTCCCCGTTACCTTTTTAAGATGCGTGTTAGCTTTAATTGGTCCCTTATAGCTTTCACATGATGGGGGTTAACAGATTAAGCTGTAGTTAAGGAATTTTGAAATAACAAATTATAATATAATGCCTTGGTGTTACTTAAGGGATACAGTAAACAGTACTGGACCTAGCCTTTTTCGTCAGTTGTCACTGCTCGAAGAAGAAGGATTTAGCCATTCAGGAATCCTTCAATAGTCACTAATAAACAACAAGAAAAAAACTTATATAAACTAACATGTGTAAGCAACCAAAACAATTCAACAAAAAAAGTCTTCTAAATATTTAATATTTTACTATAATTTAAGATATAATTTGGTCTCAACTATTCTTAGGGAATATATTTTTACGACATGAAGATCCCAATTGATCTTTAAAAAAATGAAATATCATATACTAAGTAGTTAATTTGGGACACAGATCCAAAGAATAACACATGAACCCCATTGTTCATGTGAATAGTTTAGTGAGTCACTGATAGCTGTCACATAGAAAACAGACTATTATGTTTCCTCTCTTTTTTTTTTCTTTAATCTCTTCTGTATTTCTTAATTATATATGTCCATCTTTTCTTTTTGTTGTCACCATCCAAAACATCTATTCATGAATATATTGAGCCTTTAGCACAAACTTATGATTTTATTTGTCATTCCTATTGATAATACAATGTATCTTATTTTTGCTCTAGCGAGCGTCCCATCAATATCGGGATGAATAGATATTTCACACAAAAGTTTTGTAAAACCACGTCATCAAATGATTATTTTGGCTGAAACCAAAAAAAAGTTATTTGAAATACAATATTTCTAATATTTTTTCTTTCCTTACTACAAAATGTATTCTTTTTTTTTTATTCTAACTAGGTGAAGTGGTTTGCACAAAAAAACAAAAAAAAAGAAAAAAAAAAACAAAAAAACAACTAGGTGAAGTGAAACTAGCTGAAACTAATTAATTCTTGGGAGATTTTGATATATGTGGATATGGTCTTATTTATTTGGTCAATGCCTAACAACATAAATTGAGAATCATAGTAAAAAATGAATTAAGTAGAAGCAGGAGGAAGCTACCATAAAATTAAGTAGCAAATAGAGTTGATCCCAATAATTGGATGAAATCGTACTTAGTTTTATTTTTTTCAATCCAAGTCGGGCCACCAATGATGGGGTTTCTTCTTTATATAAAAATATCTCAATAAGTAATTAATATGGTAAATGTAAGTGAAGATACACACACACTTAACGGCTTTGGTTTCTTTACACGTATCGAGTCATGTCTTCTCGTGGAATGGAAGCATGTTGGTTGTCCCACTTGAAGTCCAAATATATATCTAACATATTCAAAATAAAGGATTAGTGTAAAATAACAATAGTATATAGAAGCCTTTTTATATGTTTATTTTTCATTAATTCGAACCACTTTAAGTGGATTCCAACTCCTCATTCAACCTAAGTAGTGTTACTTTATAGCGGCTTTCCTTTTCACCACCTACCATTCGAAATATAACTCACTATCCCACATATATACACACATAATATATATTGTCTTTTCGTTTAAATAATGAAAAGTTCATTTAAAAGAGAAAATAAAAGAGACCTTACTTTAACCAGATTCCTCCTTCTCCCTTTTCGTTTCTGTATGCTATCTTCATACTTATATTTTTGTTGTATTTATTTGATGGTACAATAACTTATGGCAACATGAAAATCATAATATCTGGCTGCCGCTTGTAAAGGGATAAGTCGAACAACCATTAACAAAGGGAAAGAAAGATAAGCAAATTCAGAAGTATGTGTCAGTGTTAACGCATGCACATGTACAAATCGATCGAATACCCCATTGACAAAAAGATAAAAAAGGATAGACCATTCAGAAGTATTTTCAGTAATCGCATGAACTTGACTCTTATTATTTCCCACTTGTCGAACTCCCTTACATGGTTTTAGCACGATCACTATACAGGTCAGATCTATCAGCTATGTCCATTTGGTTATCTTTATTAATAATGTATTTCTTTATTATAGATCACTTGATAGTTATGTTGGTTATCATGCACAATATATAACTTAATTAGTGTTGTTATTAAAAAGTTTGTGACTTTAGCTATATCTCAAATATCTGGAGACTATTTATTTAACAAAAGTTGCTATTAAACAAAAAAAAAATTCTCAGTATATTGCATGTTCTCGATCTGCATGCAACTTGTAATTAATGTTTTCATCTCCCTGGTTGCCATAATAATTAATTAATAATTGATACTTCACTAAAATTATAAAGAGAAATCTTTTATTAGTTACAAATTGTCAAGATCACGCAAGTAACATGTAAATGTTATGCAGTTTTCATCTGAAAAGTTTTGGATAAAGCCTGCTAACCCATCATCCTCGCTATCATAATCTATCTGTAGATATTATTTACGGTACAGTTAATCCTGTAATGTATAATATGTATTAAGGAATATCGAAATTATTGGAAAGAAAATAGGAATTAATGTACAAGTTGAAACTCTTTGACAAAAAATAATACTCTCTCCGTTTCAAAATATTAGATGTTTTAAACAAAAATACGTAGATTAAAAAACATTTACTTCTACAAATTTTAACTAATCATAAACAAGATTGTATTAAACTAATCTAAATGTTGTATAGAAAGTTGAAAACATTTTATATCATAAAACAAAATAACTTCTCTAAAATATCATATATTATGAAACGGAAGGAGTATATATTAACAAAACCCCACACAAATTGGATATAAACAAAAGTAGACCAAGCTAATATTGATCACTTTGTTGGGAAATCATAGCTTCGTCAATTTTTCTTCTCAGTGGCAGTGCCAATAGTCCAAACCCGATAGCCTATTAATAAACTTTAAGTTTCTATATATGGATAAAGTTGTTATTGATGTGTCCACCCTAAGGCATCCTTTTTTCTTCCAATAATTCGAGCTTTTTTAGGGAGTTATTCAATCCACTTCTCTCTTAAAAAAATTCGTAATTTTTACAAACGTAGTATAGATTTTATGCAGGGGGAGAAATGTAATCGTAGGTTATCCTCATAGATGGTGTGTGATGAAGAAGAAAAAAAAGAAGAGTTCCAAGATATAATTTGGGATTTGAATTTCTTGGGGTTTGCGGAAGTGTTTCATTCAGACTGTCCATAATCGTATTGTTTCAGTTTGCTTTTTGAGTATTTAAATAAACAGACAATGAGAGCTTTTCCTTCACTGCAAAACAGTACTTTCACTAATATTTAATACCTTTTCTAACTCTGTTAAAATACTATACTGTAAAACTTACAATATGTATATATTTATTTATTTTTTATATATACATATGATTTCATGTGATCAGTGACCCATACTTTCTTTTATTATTTTTACAGGGAGTTTCCTGGGAAAAAAAAAATCCAATGACATTTGGCCTGATTATTGTATTTAATGGGTGATTTTGCTTGATAGTCATGCAGTATATATATAATACGCACAGTCTAACCATCTGTAATCACTGACATTAATGTTAACTCTTTCTTAAGTATCATTAATTTCTGTTTCAAGGGTATTATATCATTATAATACAAGCATATTCCTTATTTTGTTCGTTTCACAAGTGCATGTAAACTTAGATATTTGTGAAGATTATGATTTTACAGTAACAGTACTAACGCCTTCAGTGTTGATATCTTTAACGTTTAAAGTGGTGAATTGGTATGCTGAGCAACAAGAAAGTAAAAAAAAAAAAATTAGAATGAGTAAATATTGATAATTTTTTTTTTCACTTCTAAATCGTTACACGAAATTTACAATTTTCGGTTCGATGTAGATCCAAAAAAAAAAAAAGAGTTCAGACCGAAAACACCCTCCAGGCATCAACTAAATTAAAAGGGTGTTTATTTTAACTAATAATCTACTCAAAATTTGGAAATAAACTCAGGTGTTATTTATGTTGTATGCGTTTCACTCTTCTCCCACTGTCTTCTTCTTCCACTCAACCAAACGCTTCAGGAACTCTTTAACCTGAGAAGGGTCTTTAAGAGAATAAGATGCATTGGTGTCCTTTGGAATTTTTGAGACAAGAATCCCAAAACCTTGTTCCCTTTCACGTAAAACCTATCAAAAAATTAGATATTATGGTTAATTTAGTACGTACGCTATAATAAAAAGTAGATTTGTTTTTAACATATACTCCTTTGATGGTACGAAAGCGTGTATTAATTATTTGTGACTATACCTTAAACGCATCTTCGTCGGTACGGTCATCCCCGATATACACCGGCACAACATCTTTGGAATTTTCATATCCTATTTTAATTAGATAAAATAAATAAGAGTTCACAGATCTAAAAAATTGTACTACAGTATTTGCCAAATAATAAAAATATATTTATGAGGGGTTCTCTCACCTAATGATTTTAGCAAAAAATTGAGTGCCTGGCCCTTGTCCCATTTGATCGTTGGGCGGATTTCAAGCACCTGATTTTATATACAAAAAAAAAAAGAGATTAAATAAAAGATTATTATTGATATTGAAAGAGGTTAGTTTTCTGATGACTAGTAAAAAAGAGGAGATGAAAGATTACTTTTACCTTTCTACCTTGGTTTAGTTTCAGCTCTGGATAATCAGTAAGAACTGACTTCACTACTTCGGCTAGCGTATCCCATCTCTGTTACAACAAACATGTACATAAATAATTTGTTCTCTATGCACAAATTAAAATATAACCGGTGTTTAACGATAGTGTTTTATTTGAAAATTAGGTGCTACATTACCAAAACATACATGAATAAGTCTTAAGTACTTCGGGCTAAAAACAAGAAATAGTTTGGACCATTTATCTTTTTCAAATAAGAGAACCTTTTTTTTTTCATCATAATATTTGTTCTTTACCTTCTCATCAACACGTCTAAAATGTACGGACAGACAAAACTTGTTGTTCTCCACCATAGCCCCAGGGATCCATTTTGTCTTTTCCTCTAAAATCTTAACCACCTGAAATTATTTATATCCCCACAGAGTTAAATAAATTTTACTGTTTTAACCATCGTACGTAATTCGATTTTGTTATATATATATATATTTTTTAAAGAATCTAAAAAATGTACCTTTTCGATCATTGGTAAAAACTCACGTGCAGGTTGAAACAGCACTCTTTCGTTACTCTATGAACATTTCAACAAAACAAAACAAACAAACAAAAAAATTCTTTAGAATCAGATTATTAATTAAATTATTTATTTTATATGTCGAGTTTTGTGCATCTGTTTTCACACCTGGCCGTAATTATTTTCTTTGGTCGGACCTTCAATGTCCATGCCGTGGCTTCCGGCATAGTAAATCTCGTTTAATTTCACAAACCTACGAACCTGAAAAAAATAAAGAAAAAAATAAGCATATATTTTCAATTATATATCGTAGTACATAGCATTAATACGTAAACTAAATGATTTTTGATGTATAAAAATAGTAAATATTTGGTAAAATGTAATGTACCTTATCAATGGATCGTCCGGTGACAATAGCAGTAGGGAAATGTAAAGCGACGTCTTTTACAACACCTCGCATCTGTAAGAAAAAGTATACATTTATTAATCCAAAAACAATAATAATTAATAATGAATCCCAAAAAAAAAACTCTGTGAGCCATGGAAGGGATAGAGAATAAAAACCTCATGGGTAATGAAAGCTTTGTCGGGATCTTCAACTATGGGAGAAAGAGTTCCGTCGTAATCAAGAAACATAACAATCTGTTTCCCTTTAGCAGCATTCACAATTTCATCAAACATACTTAAAGCCGAAGGAAATCGAACCTAATTAAACCAAAACAAGATTGAGTAATTAATATTCAGATTTCAGAATCCGGCAAAATGAGTAATTAATAATATTCAGATTTTAACGTACGATCCAAGACGTTTTGTCATCGTTATCTGAAACAGAGTCAAGGGAAGAGGATCTGAGACGTGTAGGGGAAGAATCACGCATGGAATCGACCCAAGATGTAGTAATCTTTGGAGCAACAACTAAGTTACTGTTGTTGTTGTCAGCTGCTTCAAGAAGTTTCAAGAACTTTCGACGAGGGAAGGTAAAGTAAGTGGGGAATGAATTAGAGAACAGAGGAGAGTTCGAGACAGAGACAGTGATGGTTTGCAAACCCAAGATGGGTTTTCTGTCGGACACGATGACATTCTGGTTAGTCATAATCTTCTTGTTGAGACAGAGAAGACAGAGAAAGATAGAGATAGATAGATGTAGAGAGATAGAGAGAGAGAGAGGGTGAGGAGGAAGAAATGGTGAAGGAGGAGAAGAGGAATTTATAAGGACAAGTGTGAGAAGAAGGTAGAGAGAAGACAAAAGAAATAGGAAATAAAAAACTCCATCTACCATTGGTGGCTCCCTCTGTATCTTTTTGGCCACATTATGCCTCTGTCTCTCTCTCTCTTTCTCTATTTTTTTCACTCTCCCTTTGGATCCTTGAAAAATAGTTATTTAGGTTTTTTTAAGCATGCTCTTTTATCGTGAGTCTTATTTAATAATTTACCAATGTGAATGAAAAAAAATACAGATATGGTGTATATGGAAACTTAAGATATTGGAAAACAAATTGATTTATCATTAATAAATTATCATAAGCAATTTAAAAAAAAAAAAAAAATTGTTGTTCGGTGTCCATACGGTAAAACTATTTTTATGATTTTTTTTTTTTTTTTTTGAGGTAGACTGTGTTAATTGAGCTCGAGTCTTGGCAGAAAAAAACCAAGTAATTCCATCTGTGTTGAAAACATTATGAATTTCTTGATCTAAACAAATGCGTCTAATCATACTCATAATTGGTCTATATTTTTAATTAAGTAGCATGCGATATGAGCTTTTGATAGCACACGAAAAAGACCCCTTTTTATTGTTAAGATATCAAAAATGTTGTTGTTTTAATCATCCGAGCTACATTGTTTTTTTTTTTTTAATTAGAGTTATTTGTATGTGGTTTTAATCAATAATTGAGAGGGTTACTTTAGCTTACTAGTCAGCTAAAATTAATGTGACGGTTGTATAATACGTGCAGACGTTAATCATGTGTAAAATGTGGTAATTATTTGTTGGAATGGTGGTCGTTTCAATATGTTTGTTTATTTATTCCAAGTCTTCTTTTATGTTTTGAATATATGAACTCTTTATTCTTTTGATAGAAAATGATGGTAAGGAACGTAATGAACGAAAAAGGCGTAAAATGTTATTAAAATATGTATCACTAACCAATTGAGTTTTAATTTGAGGGTTATTCGGAATTCTTAGATTACACATCAAAGTATAAATAAATTCAGAAATTTAATCAAAAACCATATCTCTACATGATATCGCCTATATTCGTAAGATCGGGAATCAAGAAAAGTTTGGATTTTACGGAAAAAGTATTTGTGCATATGTAATGCATTATTAGATGTGATCTATCTCGATTTCTTTTAAAGGACATTACAACTCTTTAGTACTTGGGGTTGTAATGAAAGATTTCAGTGATCTCCAAAAATACGAAATGATAGGGAAAAAGAAGCAGAATATTTTTCTATAGAAGGATCAATGTATATATATAATCGCATATACATATCTTACATTCTTATTACATCTTTTGGAATGGACGAATGGTACTTGAGTACTTCGGATTCTTTAACATTGATCAGTCTATTAATATTTATGTTACAAATAAGTATGGAAAGGCAGCAATTCAATAAAGAATTAGTAGAGCACTTGTATGAAAGTATAGTATACGTATGCATGTGTTATGTGTATTTTTATACGTATTAGTTCAATAAAGATGCGGTAATGAAATTTATATAGTTCGAGTAATGCGGCGATGGTTATGACTTATGAGTTATGACTATGAGCCTATGACGAACTGAGTTATAAATATCGTTTGCCTGTCTAACTATCACATGCGTTATAATAACAACCAGCCATAGCACACAGATCCATTTGTACGGTTTACCGAACTAGCGGAAATGGGAACTCTTGTTTTGGGCACTTAAATAGGAATCTTTAAGCAGCCCGCTTTTAATTAGACCTAAAGTAGACCTAATTAAAAACAGGAAAAGACAAAGAAATAGAGCGAAACGCCCACAGGAACTAAAACGATTGCACCAAATCTATCTAATAGTTTGCGGTATTCAATCGAAACTAATAGCTATAAACTCTCTTTAGTTTTGTAAATGAGAAAATCGTACATAATTCCTACGTGTATCACTTTTCTGTTTCATTGTTTTTTTCATTGCATGCACTTGTTTGTATTTTACGTACGGATTCACACTTAAATGTATATAATTAATTACTACCACTATTCCCGACGGTTTGTTGTCCTTCTTTTAGAACTTCTCTAATTAAATTACGTCAAATTGGTATTTGAATACAATTTCATAGCTAAAGACGACCACATGGGTCAACATTCTTGACTTTCGTTACTTGAGAATCCACAAAGGGCACAAAATTAGAAACCCTTTAGATTTCTTGTTCCGTCGGGGACAACCACTTTGTATTTAGTAAGTATTAAACTATTAATTTTTAATTAAAAATAATTTTCATTGGCATATTCTATATATTCATTGTATTTCAAGTTTTCAACTAACTTGTACTTATATAAAACACAGTCATAAACACATGAGTGGACGTTTCTGATCATTTTCATGCTGTTAATTAAGACATTGTGCGTTTGTGGTTTGCTTTATTTGTTTGCTTAATTATTAGTATCTTTCTATTTGGCGGCGGTTAGAGAAAAGCTAAATTAGGCATTGTTGGGTTCATGAACTAATCACCATAACCCAAAAAGTTTCATTGTAAATAGTTCCATATACCAAATTATATTCTCTGACACGATGAAACTTCGATCTATGTGTGTTCCCTTTCAATACATGATTATTTTAAGTATTAGGATTTTGATCCAAAATTGTATCTCACATAACATTTTCTAAACAGACATAAAAGGTATATACAAATGGTGATCCACTTTCAGCGTGAGAAATATATTTGTTTTACACCATCACGGATCTTTGTACGATAAAAATAATTTATAATTTACAATTTTTCTTTGTTTTATAGCTTTTTACAATAAAAAGAAGCAATGAAAAACAAACATAGGCAAACTACCTAAAGTATGTATATATATATCGAACAATTAAGCAAGCGCTTTAAGTCGTTGGGCTCAAGATCAGGTCCAAAAGAATTTGCTTCACTCATACATAGTTCCTCCAGATTCTGTTTGTCTAAGGAAAAAGAACACGTTTCAGAAACAACGTAAGGATGAACTAACGAATGAATATTGTCAATACGCTCCTAGTTTACTTGTTAGCGTAAATAACGTACGATTTTTTAACCCTACAATGTAATGTTTTAAACCATGATCTTTTTGGGTGGAAATGAATTAATGTCTAGAAGAAGGGTTGAATCGATAACGAGGATACTAATTAATAAGGTTTACGTATATGGTTTGACAACTAATTATTACAGATTTTACACACGCATGTGAGTTAAAATCAAACGTTTTCAAAACTCACGGTACTTTTCATCAGATATAAAACTAACATAAAAGAAGACTTAGGTTGCTAAGCCATTTGTTAAATAAATTAAAACTATAATTACTATTGATGTGTAAGTTGAATAATTTATTTAAGAGAATGAATATTTTGATTAAGGGTCCCCATTCCACAAAGAGACATTAGAATAACTTTCTTATTAAGGAAGATTTTTGTTTTTTTTTAATAAAAATTTGTTCGCATGGTCCATGCACGGTGGTCCTTTCTCTTCTAGAACTCCCTAATTCCATTCTTTTTTAATTTACAAGGACACTTTTTTACTGCTATTTATATATGAGAGAATTATCCATGGTAACTTACTTTTTTTAATGATTAACCAGGCTAACCTCTTTTTATTTTTATTTTTAGACTAACTCACTTTTTGTGTAATAATTTTCATAATATCAAAAATGTCCTTTGCTATTTTTTTTTCAAATGATAAATATATATGGTTCATAAAATTATTAAAATTAAATTTCAATATCTAAATATTTGTGGAAATATATTAATTGTTTAAAACCTAATATAATAGAATTAACCTTGAATCGACTTTTCATTCTCCACAATATAAGATCTCTTACGTCTTTTTATTTTTGATTAGTTTTAGTTGTTCAAGTTTATTGAATTTTTGGGCTGAATTATATTTGTGAAGTCTACCGAAATATAAAGACTTAACAAAAATTTAGATTTACTCCGCAGATTAGCTATAAATTTACTTAATATATTATATATATTTTTTTAGTTTACTCTGTTTTTTTTTGTTTTTTTCTAATTTTCTTGTTACTATCTGTTTAACTTTATCCACACAGTAATTGATAAAAATATCCCGAAAATGTCAAAATAAATATGAAAATGACTTTTAATAGTAATTAATTACATGCGGAGGACGAACGATAATCGAAAAAAAAAAACAGACTACTGTATCAGCTTAGCAGTACGATATCGTTTTGATTTTTTTTCTTACTGTTTTCTGTTTTTAGCTTAACGTTAAGATACCGTTTGACTCTCATGTCACCACGTAAAAATGCTATGTCAGAAACTCATAGTGTCACGTGTCATTTCAGTAGGATCGAGATTAACTAAGAACAGTATTATTTATTGCTTATTATTACTAATTATTAGTATAAAAGAACTTGGGAGATTTGGTTCATAATCTCTTAGTACCAAATGTCTGACAAAACTTAAAAATAAACTCGAAGATATGTACGAACGAACGATATATTTTCCGATTTCTTCACCGTCATTCAGATTTTGTTTATAATATATGCTTCCCGATTAGTGATGAAAACAATAAAAATGTGTGAGTGTTCATATCATGCGTAAAGAATTTGGTAAATTGCCTAAGTTTTCTAGTCTTAATTAGGAGAGATCTATAGACCCGAGCAGTGCCTTTATTTTTTGACTTTTCACTAATAAATCCCAACTCAAGTTTATTCGAATCAGGAAAAATTAGATTTAGAGAGTGACTTGTAGTTATATAATATAGTAAATTCATAGAATCAAAATCTTCGTTTTGTTTAATCTGCGATTACCTCTGATTCTTTTGTCTATAAAAATTATACGAATATAATCGAAAAGAGTTATTTTGTGTAATCAAATCAAATTACGTAATTCGATTAAAATTCAACGGTAAGATTCGTACGGTTAGAACTAAATATTAATGTACGTAAACACAATAGTATTTTTTTGTTATTCGTTTTTTTTTCTCACAATAATTTGGTTTTATAAAACATGTGAATGTGTCTCCATCTCACAGCTCCTCAATTTGTGCATACGTGGCTATCTATTATTTTCCCACTTGCACAAATATTTAGTTGTTATATATTTTTTTTTTGTTAACTTTCATTTTTTTTCTTCCTTTCCTGATAATCTGGTTCTTTTATATCTGCTAATGTTATTTTATTTGTGTATTGTTAAGTTAACCAGCTTCAAAACTAAACTAGATTATAATCTATACTAGCTCTGTTAATACATACAAAATACATAAACTCTCATATTTCAGTAAATTTATTACTGTTAGAGAAATGTTTTCATTAAGAAAAGGAGATCTATTTTTTTCTAAATTATCTATGATAGTCACAATCTCATATAATATCAGTTTGTAAATTACTGTTTGGCTCATTCCCAATGCTAATTAAAAAAAAGGACAAAACAAAACTGAAGATTTGTTAGTCTCTTCGATGAAGCATAGGGCCACATTTCAACTGTCTTGCCCCATGAGCTAAAGGAGCTTATTTCTTTAGTGTTCTTTCTTTCCAAATGTTTATATATATTCAATGTTAGTTTGATTGTTTTTAAATAATACTATACCATCATTGTTCTTTTTGCCACGGTGCGATCAATAATATCATATACTGTTTTATTTGATATGAAGAATATTTAAACTCACTCGAACCAACAAAATAGAAATGGATCGAGTAGTTTTTACAGTCTATATATGAAATGGTAAGCTATCTTTTCCAAGATGTTTATCTGATTAAAAAACAAGTTTTGCAAAATTGTTTAAATGAATACAAAGTAATGTAGTGAGTTGAATTACATTTAAGTTTAGGAACTAACATTATGTTCCATTAAAATTATATTCTGTTGATTTTCATATTTTTAGATCTAATATATGAATTTTATTAAATTTGTTAGGCCGATTCCTTGTAAGGAGGGAAATCTTACTAAATTATTTATATGTTCACATGTACAGATCGAGTAATGAGTATGCATCCTAAAATACAAAACTAATAGTATAAGTTTAACTTAAAAAAATATTTTTGATTTTTCGAAATAGATAGTATAATAAGAGGTCATTGTCATATATATTTCTTATTTTGTGCACCACATTAGAAAACTTTAGAAGAAAAGCAGAACACTCAAACGTACTAGATTATTTGGATATCAACATTGTAATATTTCTATCTAGAAATTATATATAACGGAAAAAAGAAACACACAAGTCGTGTATATTCCCTACAAAAGGACACAAAATCCTGAAAAAGAATAAACAAACAATTTATCAACATATATATGATCGTCTCTTAGTTCAAAAAAATAAAATATATATGATCGTCTCAAAACAAACGTTGACGAAAGATTATGCTTTACAAATTACAACTTAACATAGTACTCAACATACTGGTCTATTGATCCAAACTAAGGCTCTGCAAGAGTTTAAGTAGGTTACAGAACATTGTTGAATTTCTGAAAAACATAGCTGCACAGTTCAGAAGAAAAAAACTATAAAGTTTTTCAAAATAACGCTAGTTAATATTATGAACTATGAAGTATAGTAGTATACCATGCTGAACACTGTTGAATTCCACTATTACTCCGTTTGAACATATTGCCGCCAACTTCGACTTCGCATCATTCTCCGTGAATAATTAAACTAGATGAATGTTGCATAAAAAGAAAAAAGAAAGAAACTGAATAAATGTCTATTGGGTACTATAGTGGTCGGTTTTATTGGAAAATATACTAAAGTTTGAATATATTTATTTTAGGCAAAAATTTATAGTATATTACATTTTTTTTTGTGGCATGCACAATAATTAGTAGTATTTGATTTGATGGAAGAAAAATTAGGAAAACAAAGTAAAGTCATGTGAAGACACATGTAATTAGTTTGGTAGAAACTGATGAAAGATATACTTAACTATTTTGACAAACAAAAAGAAAAAAGAGAGGGGGATATACTTAACTATTACAGAGTTAGGTCTGAATAGCGTTTCCAACTAATGACTTAAAACGACATGAAAACTTTTGTTTTTGTTTTGGTGAACCGAGTAACATTAAACTACTTGTGATATAGTATTTTGTTTTTCTGTCGCTTAATATTTTTCTAATTAATTAAGCAAAATCAATATTTTGCCAACCACCGAATTAATCCTTAGCTTGTACAATACACTCCTGAATATGTAACATATTTAATTCGTGTTAACTGTTTTATCCATATTAAAAAGTGATATAGATATGTATAAACATAAATTAAAAATGTCACCAATCATAATCTGTTTTGGAAAAATTAAATTAAAATTTTGTTGAATTGTGATTGATTTAGAGTTTTGAGTTACTTCATTTGTAAAATTGTTGAAGTGTACTATATTAGATATGAATGTAACATGCATGTTAGAAGTTTACATATATTCATAAAATAAGAGATCAGATATAACATATCTATGTCAACCACCATATTGACCCTTAGCTAGTCGGCTAGTCCAACACATACTAGAATATGAAACATATTTATTATATTATATATAAAGACAAACTCTTTCTATTTATCATGAATATTATAAATCTAACAACAGAAACAACTTTAAGAAAGCAACAGCAACAAATATTTTGTTTTCGTTTCCAACTGTGCTAATATAATAATTATATAGAATATATATATATATAGATTAGAATTATATACTAGTTTCTGTTGTAAAAAAAAAAAAGGAATTATATACTAGTTTCAAATTTGGAAATTATATTAGAATTAAGTGTTAGGAATCAGATCCAAATGTGAATCACACTTTCTTAACAATACCAAACAAACAAACAAAAACTATTCGGAAATTCGGAATGCATTATTGTTGTAATTATGTCTTCTACTTAATATATATATTTTTTAGGTATATGATCACGTCCCCGATAATCTCTTCTCGTCCCAACTATTATTTCCACTGCTGTGCTATAAATTCATACATTGTTTTGGAGGTGAATCGCAATAGGAAAGAGCATGTTATTTCATACTTTACAAATTACAAATTATTTATCTTTGCTTTTGTAAAATGGAGGTTTTCAAGATTTGCCACGAACGGAACGTTTTTGCTTTGCTTATTTAAATAGGAATATCTGATTGGTAATTGTACTTTGAGTTCCTTTTGCGGGGAGGCAAAAAATAATATTATCTTACCTATAAATTATAATTAATTGTTGACAAATAAAATATACTAATTAATTAGGATTATGTTAATAATTTTTTGAAATACTCGATTGATAAGCTAGTTCCTAGTAGTGGACACATTTGTCCGTTTTACGGTACACACTAAGCTCTTTGTCATTTCCAACTAAGTTTTTGATCTTTAGTACCAAAGTCTCTCGATGTAACGTCAAAATCTTAAGCATTTACTTGAAATAAGTTACTTTTTTTTTTTTTTTAAGTCCACAAATTAGTGCATTCTCTGGTTTAGTTTTGTTTATTTAGACTCTATTTTTCTATACTAATATGCTTTCTTTCTTTTTTTTTTTTTGAACAACATACTAATAATATACTTTAGAAATAGAATTAATAACATAACTTTCGACAAGTGCCTACAGTTTTTAATTAAGTTGTATAATTTTGTACCAAACACAAACATGAGGTGATAGTTCATTAAGAGACCTTTTTTTTTACTCTTTCACATATATATCGTGGAGTTCATCTGTCCTGTGTTTATGTTTTGCGATAATTATTTAAAACGGAAAAAGAACATATTTTACTCTTGACTCTGACTTTGACTGGCTACAAACAAGAAGCAAACGACTTGTGGATGCGACGCTAAATATCGGGCTAGCAATGATCCATCGAAGGACCGGACACAATTATAGCCCATACTGCGAAACCCATTAAAAGTTGATAAGATAGCAGAATGATTGTCTGATTTATTGTGGAATTTTTCGGTTTCAAATCTTGCGGTTCAAAATATTCACTCTTAACAATAACAATATTTATGTTTTATATCATTATGGGCCTTCATGAAATATTAGGTTCGTTGGGCTAATTTAAACGGAGCCCATAAGTTTGAAAGTTTTATAAGATTGATTATTATGAATAAAGAGAGTTGCAGGAACAAAGTACTCTTTTAACTCAAGATTACCATTTGAAAATGTTGTTGTTGGGCTTGTTTCTCTTATCAAATCTGAGGTTCTTGTTGTGTTTAGATTTAATATTTAATCTCGGGATCTGTAAAATTTTGTAATTGTCAAATGTTTATTTATTTTTATTTTTTTTGACAATCAAACTTCATATATTAAATTATCAGAGATGACTCTCTTCAACAGAGAGCCAGTTAGGTACCGACGAGCTTACATGGAAAAAACAGAAACTTTGTGCTCTTGCATATTTCGCAAGTTTATCGGCACGGATCTTATCCTCTCTAGGAATATATCTAATACTAAAATTAGCAAATCTATCTCTGAAATGAGTAAAATCCTTCAATTCTGATGAAAAGGTCAGCCAATCCTCAATATTTGACGTCATCCTTAGGAGGTCTGAACAATCCGTAACAACAAGAGTTTTATCCAAGTTCAGCGCTAATAAGCATTCCATAGTCCAAATAAGGGTATCTAACTCTGCATGTAAAGGGGATAAACTTCTGCACGATCCTTTTAGCCCCATGTGCAGGATTCTATCACTGATAGACACAATCCAACCATGTCCACTCCTATCCGCCTCTTTATGCTAAAATCCATCTATAAAACATACAAGAGATTCTTGTGGAATTGGGGTTGAAGATATGCATGCTTCAACTACCACTGGTGCTAAGTCTCTATTATTTGCTCTTCTCCAAACTTCTTCTTCTTGGATAGCTTTCTCAAATCTATCTTGCGGAAATTCAGAGATATTTTCAAACACTTTCTTGTTTCTTTTATCAAATGTTATTAGTATAAGTTGTCAATAAAAATCCTTGAATTGTGTTTTTTCTTTTTGTTAACTTGGTTAAATCTACATTGAAACTGAAAACTATAAATTGAAGAATGATATTTACTAAAAATGGATACATCTACTCAGGCTGATAACTTTTTATTCAACATCCATCCCACACGTCAACAAACAATAATGGTGCTAGCGAATTCAATGCAATGTGATAAAAATACAACAACATGGGTTGAAAAAAAGATCCATGTGAAAGTCTGAAAGAGAAGAGAAATGGAGTGTGAACATAATCTTTGGTGGGGGCTCCTTTTGGGTGTTGTGTGCCTTTCAAACTTTCCATCTTTATGCCTTCCTTTGCGTAATTTGGAATTCTCTTCTAGTTGCTACTTATATAATATATTACTATTACATATAGAAAATATATAGATTCCTCCGTAAAATTGTTTTGAAATGTTATTGAGAAAAAGTTATGAAGAAACAATAATTTTTGTATTATCCTTTTTACCACCTTTTGTGTATAGGCGAAAATCCCATATATACTCTTTTTTTTTTTTTTTGAAAATATGCGTGTAGAAGATTCGATCAAATTGCTTCCGACTTTGTCATTTTCTACTTCACTATAGTGACATTGAATTATTGGGTTTTTTTTTGTAGATTCTTTTGATATCATTACAAAATCCAACACTTGTATTAAGTTTGAACATAAGTGAATCAATGATAAAGGAAGATGCTTCACGAAAAGTTGCGGCAAGGCCGGCCACATCTACCAACACGCCAATCTTTCACCATTTTGTGAATTATAACGGACAAGAAATATATAGTATATGTTAGATAATGATTTCTACAAAGTTGAGAACGTGTCAGAAAGAATCCAAACAAAAATTGTAACTACGAATATGCAGAATAAAGTGACGTGTTAGCGAATGAGTTATATCATGTAAATGTGTTACAAGATTCATAGATGCAACGAAACCGTTGTTTGTTTTGCCAACTGTTTTGTTTAAGACTAGAACGTTACTATGCATTACTTGATTGTATTAACTATTAAGTATGTTGATACTATTATATTTCAAGAATGCTAGCTTAGTATGCGCTGGAATTCTTTGTATCAATCCGACTACAACATGATTTATTTAGGGAGTTACGTAAATATGAAATCGACATTTGGATTTATCATGACTTTTAGAGATGACGGATTGACAAGTTACGAAAACGTTAAAATCTATGACTATATATTCAAAGAGACGTGTTTCATTTGGATGGTGTGGTAGTAAAAGGATTAATACGTTAAATACCCATTTAGGTGACGACTATTTGACTAGATTCGTTCACCGAACTACAAATCTAATCTAATCTTTAAGTTTGATTATATGTTCCAAACACAATTACCTGAGTTAACATTGTAAAATAGGATTGATGTAAATAATCATAACAGAGGATTACAAAAACTAAAAATAAAGTTCATTAAGATAAAAAAAAGATTACATAAAATACAAAAGATTACACATGAAATGGAAATCTGTGGCATGGTCGAGAGCTTGACAAAAAACCGCAAGCTCGACCGACACAGAGAGAGTTCCTTAATACAACAAACCATAATAATACCGAAAATATTAACAAATACGAAAAACTTAAAAGCCCTAAACCATAATTAAATACTCTCTCTAATAATAAAAAGGGCCAGTCATGCAATTTCACAAAAACTCCATTGCAAGCGGCTGAAATTCCTATTTTGCCCCCACCACTAAGCTAGAATCGAATCCCAATCGATCTCGTACGACGGATACTTCTCTAACGAGAACGTCTCGTTCCACTGCGGCGGCTCCTCCGGGTCAGCGAACGTCAAGTCCGACAACGGCGAAGATCCCGCGGCAGACTCTTCAAACGGAGGAGATCCGGCGATCGAGGGAGATTTCTCCTCGGACTTAACCTTCTCCGACGGCGACAACGAAACCACCTTCTCAGGCTTCACGGATGAACCACGTTTCTTCGACGATGACTTCGTCGTCGATTTGTCCTGTTTCTGAGTCTCCGCCATGCTTTTACAGATCGCTTCAAGCTTAGCGTCGACTGAGGAGTGAAGAGGTTTGTACTCACCGAAATCGCCTCCGATGTGAGATCCGTTATGACGCAGGTTAGGGAAGTTAAGCCGGGCGAAATCGCCGCGCAGCTTATACGCAGCCTTGTCATAGGCCAACGCAGCTTCCTCCGCCGTGTCAAAGGTTCCAAGCCAAAGACGAGTACGATTCCTTGGAAGACGGATCTCAGCCACCCATTTACCCCAGTGACGTTGCCTCACACCTCTGTAAAGCTTCGTCGGCTTAGGAGGAAGAACACCACCTGAGCCGTAAGCGAAACAAGATCCGGCGACTCCGGATTGTTTCATCATTAACGGCTTCGGGCTGAGGAGGTTGGAGAAAGTGTTGGTGTGATGCGTGGGATGATGGATCTGAGACTGGATCTGGTGGATTTGAGAAGAAGAGAGGTTGTTGAGTCCGATTAGTGATGATGATGATGATGACCCGGTTTGTTGAAGAAGAAGATCCGACCCGTATGAAAAAGGTTGGGTCAAGAATGAAGAGTCTTCGTGAACCGGGTAATAACCGGGGAAAGGAGGGAGAGAAAACGCAGACGCAGAAGACGCTGCGGGGTGAAGAAACGCAGAAGAAGAAGAAGAAGAAGGAGTAGGTGAATCATCCGAAACGCTTTTGATAAAAGGTACAAGCGCGTCCATGAGTTCACCACCAAACGAATCTTGAAACGTTCTGCTACTACTGTACAAATTCATAGCAGCTGCCATTTCTAGAAATAAAGATTTGAAGTCGAAAAAATGAAACCTGAATCTTATCAAAAGTAAAGAAACAGGGGGATTTTTCCGAAGAAAATTAAAATAAAAAATGGATCTAAAAGGTTTGAAATAAGCAACCTTTGTGTAGATCCTAAAAGAGGGAATTATAAAAAAAATTAAACCCTCGAAGAACTAAAAATTCTAAAAAAAGGTAAAAAAAATCAGAAGAAAGAAGAAAAAAAGATCACGTTCTGAGAAAACCTGCCTTTTAAATCGAAACAAAGAAAAAAACACAGTTTCATAAAGCTTTGATTTTTTGTAAAAGACAGGTGATTCACAGAAACGGATCAAAGAAGAGGGAACAAACAGAAATAGGGGGGAATTTGAAGAAAAAAATATAAAAATTCAGGATCAAGATGAGAAAAACGATTTGCTGTTATCTACCAATTTTTTTCTTTTGGACGCTCAATTTTTTTTTTTTGTGTGTAGTGAATTTAATCTCTCTCAAACCTCACCGATGAACTAACCACAGCAGCTTGGGCTCTTGTTTATATAGTGGGTGTCTTCTTCTCACACTATTTTCTCTTTTTTTCTTCCCTATTTTCCCTATTTTTTTTTTTCATTTTCTTACAACGATATTTTCCATTTTTAAGCAATTTTTTATTTTGAAAATACCTATGAGAGGGAGGGAGAGAAAAAAATGTATGATTGATGCTGTAAACGGTAAAAAATATCAGAATAATATAGATACATGGTAAAATATAACGGTAAAAAAAGGATTTTTATTTTTGGTGGTACTGCTAATTATTATTTATTCTATTTCAAAAAATTTTAATTAAAAACAAAAAACAATTACTTTTTTATAAATTTAATCAGTCAAACAAAAATTTGTATAAATAAGTATAAAATAGTATAATATCTTAAAATTTTATTACAGTAATAGAAATTTTATCATCTCAGTTCTTTAATCTCGTACTCTTCTAGTACAAATTTTGTTATTTTACATATTTGTAAATATTATTTATTTTATTTATTGATTAAAATACTTAAATATATCACAAAATATAATATTATGGATTTGAATGGTAACTATAGTCAGAATGGCCAAATCCATCTGCGATCTGGACCGCTCTATTTTTTAGGTAGTCTGACCGATGCGGATCAACTCTATTTGTAAGTAAAAGCGGTCAGTAATTGGTCTGCAACGGTCTTATCTCTGCTTTATTTGGATCGTACCACTGCAAACTATATTTACTGAATGGTAAATAAAAAATGGTTTAATCTGTACACAGATTTGTAAATCGCAACTGCGGCAACCATTCACACTCTATGTTTGTTGTATAAGTATGTCAAAAATTAATACTATCGACAATGAAGAAAACGACTGTATGGTAATTTGGTAAATTACTCTATTACAGATTAATATAGCCCTATTTTTTAAGAAGAATATTATTTTTCATAAGCCAACAAATATTTCATTTTTATATATCTCTGACTCTGAGGTAAACTGTAGTTTCCATAACCTGTGAGTGGGTGGGAAAAATGACATGCAGCGAATAATTGTATGACACGTCTACATATACACAGTGAACCGGCTCAGCTGGTGTAATAATTCAAAACACGTGTCTTCGTATTATTTGTGTTTTGTGGAGTAAATAGTCATACCTGATATTGTTGACCGATCTGACTTCGTGTTCACACGACCACACTTCAACACCAATTTTGCTAATTATATTTGTTCATTAGTTTTTGCTTCGGTCCTATTTTTATCCTCTCTTCTCTTCTATTTGTATCATCATATAAATTAACTCCAAAAATTCAAAAACTATTTTTACATCATTACTTATTTAGATTTTTTTTTACTGAGACTTTGTTTTTCTAAATTAAAAGGTGAATTGTGTATACAATTATTTGGGTTTTATAGTTTCATATATAGTTGCATGAATTTTATTAACTTGTAGTCTATGTATATATAGCTTGTTTAATTTCTCACATGTTTTTAGTTTCGAACCAAGAATAAATTTCGTCCCTAAAAAATATCTATCTTTTTGTCTCCGCGTACAGCTCCACTTAAGAAGAATGAAATAAAATAGAAAATGGTGAGGAGGAAGTAGGTGACCCATCCATTAATAAGAATATCATCACAACTGTTTTGGAAGCATCCCTGTGCCACTCACTTTCTCATTCTCATTCTTATCTCTTATCTTTCGTTATTACTATTTTTTTTTTTCCTTTGTATAAAATAACCACCACTACTATTTTGTTATACTCCCCAAAAGTAATTAGAATTCAGATGAGTTTTAAGACAAACTTAAATATAATTCCTGCATATTACCCTCGCATATCAGATAAATTAAAGAAAATAACCATAACCTTATTAATTACGTAAACATTATAACCGATAAGATATGAATTTTTTCACTTGGTCGTATGTACGTACAATAATAACCTACCATTAACATGCAATTACTAAGAATTTTCTACGGAATTAGCCAAACAAATGTTGTTCAAAATTCAACTATCGACGCTATAAAAGAAATAATATCTTGAATTAAGAAAAATATCGTGAGACGCCCATAGTGATGTTGATATACATCACCATTAAGATTATTTAATATATAAAGTTGTTGTTTAGTCGCGCAAGTATTAATCATGATAAATTTATAATGGGTAGTTTAGACTTTAGTCGACATAGTTTGTTACAAAAATTAATAGAACTCTCTAGACGTTCTCAGAGATGGATTGGCGGAGAACTCCACCATTATCATTACCATATTATATCATCGTATTATTATATGTAAAACCCTTTTTTTTTAGCTAAAGTCCGAACCTTTCGCCATCTTATCTAGTTGTATTTTATTTGTAGCCGCATTTACCACAAAATTGGATTTTATCGCTAATGTCAAAGCTTTAGTTTAAATACAAATTCCCGACAAAATAAATTCAGTTCTAATGAATTTTTGCAAATCATGTCTATGGTTGAATCTCTGAAGATATAACGTAGAAGATTCGAGTTAATATTCGATTTCTGTTGACAAAGATGCAACTTTGATTATCATGTTGCATGAATAAATGTATCACGAAGACAATTGTCATGAGAATAAGAAGCAATATGAAGTACCACTTTTGTTTTTTGATATATAATCAGGTGATCCAAGCTTCAAATACCACTATTTCCGTGTACAGTTTATATATCTACCGTGTATAACAAATATATATATATTTTTTTTTCAGTTTTATAAGAAATGAAACATGTTATTGAAGAAACCAAATAATCGTTTATAAAACAACTGATCGAGTAAAGAAAAAAGAAAACGAAAGAACGGATAGGTATAACGTTAACGTCTACTTTGTTTTTGTTATAGTAGCTAAGTATAATAATATTGCTTACTTAAAACACAAACTTTAGAAACTTAATTCCAACTAGGTAAGCATAATGAAGTACCCACTTGTATAGTTTTTGTATGTAAGAAAATGAGAAGGGTCTAGAGTTTTTGTAAAATAGATTGAAATGTAAAAAGTGTTTTTTGTTTGTATATATATAAAAAAAAAGTCAGAAGATGATGAGCATGGAAGACGCAAGGCGAAGTAAGGGATACATGTGGGAAGCACGTGGTCATTGAACACGTAAGCCGTTTGCGGTGACGGCGGAAGAAACTTCGAGTTTCACAGTGGACTATAAAATAGCGGCGGATTTACGCCATTACGAAAAAAGCCAACGTTAAGATTTGCCTTTGTTATTAAAATTAAATAACAATGAGCATATAGTTCGAAGCAACCCGCATTGGAAAAAAATCGAAGTAACATTAGAAGGTTGCTTAAGAGAAATAGACTAATCGGCCAGTTACTCATGTATTGTCAAAAGCCGATATTTTTTTATTTAAAACTAGTCTGAAGAATGAGTAATTTGTTAACATATCATGGATCTAATATACTAAATTATCAATCATTTGCAAACGATTAAACGTGTAATACATAAAGTCAAAGTACGTAAACAGACTGTACATATATATTATAAAGATTGGAAAACCTTGTTTATTTGTTTGGTATATATTTGACTTCTCATTTATCGGAAGAGTCTTTTTATTGAACTCACAAAAAAAAAAAAAAAAAAAACTTCGTACACAAGTATATTCCTTGGTTGTACACAAAATTTCACATGGAATAATGCGAGAACTATGAGGAATGATTAGCGGAGCATGTCATGAGGAAAATGAAATTGTCAACTGCATAATGCTGTGGTTTTGTTTCACAGCTTCTTATAACTTTTTCATCTATCTTTAAACAAATACACATGTAATCTGCATTTCTTTCGTTTTAAAACTGATTATTGTTATTTGGCTTTTTTATTCAAAATACAGAGTATATAATATTGGACTACTCAGAAGCCTGTATTTGTTATTTTGTGTCAAAATTTTCTTGTATTTTTGACATCTTGTTACTTGGATTATTTGAGAATATATTTTATACATATCATCTCTTGAATACAAACAATGTTCCCACGTTCGCCTCAACACTATACCTACCCAAATACAAAAAGATGCAATGTACTCCAAACACTTTATATGGGTCCAAAAAATATTTAACATTTTACGATACATCAGAATTTCCCCCATACAGAAAAAAAGGAAAGAAGTATAGAGAGGAATGCTCAATTGTATTAGATGGTAGGGTTACAATATATATAGTGTGTACACTGGTGTTTATACAATTATTAATTACAACTATAGTCCTCAATATTCTGATGCTCTTACATGCCCCCTCAAGATGGAGGGGCATACGCAACTCCAATCTTGGATACTTGTTCAATAAACTGTGGTCGAGGCAGTGGTTTAGTCAGAGCATCAGCGAGCTGATCGTGAGTAGAGACATGAGTGACACGCAGAGCTCCGGCTTGAACATACTGGCGAACAAAGTGAAAGTCGAGAGCAATATGTTTCATCTTCGAATGAAAAACGGGATTTGCGGCGAGATACGTAGCACCCACATTATCACAATATATTACCGGAGGAGCAGGGAGAGTGATCCCAAGTTCAGTGAGTAGTGAGCAGACCCAACTCAGCTCGGAAGCAGTGTTAGCAACAGCCCGATACTCCGATTCAGTGGAGGATCGAGCAACACCTCGCTGCTTGCGTGATGACCAAGAAATCGGATTACCCCCAAGATATAAGATGTAAGCGTTGGTGGACACACCATCCTCTAAGTCTCGGGACCAGTCAGCGTCGGAATATGCATGCAACGTCATGGGTGTGTCTGAGCGGAGAAAAATACCAACGGTGGTAGTACCAGCCAGATAGCGGAGTATCCGTTTGGCGGCTTGCCAATAGAGTTCAGTCGGTGCATGCATAAACTGTGACAGCCTGTTCACTGCAAATGCGATATCCGGACGAGTGAAAGAGAGATACTGAAGGCTCCCTAGTACAGCACGATACTCGGTCGGTGTTGCAAGCGGCGTACCAGAGGTCAACGTGAGCTTTGGTGTCGGAGCCATTGGCGTGGAGACAGGCCGAGAATGTAACATGTTTGTCTTGGCAAGAAGATCAAGGATATAGCGTTTTTGCATTAGATGGAGGCCTTTGGAGGTGCGAGTGGCTTCAATACCCAAGAAATAACTCAGTTCACCAAGATCCTTGAGAGAGAAACGAGCAGCAAGATGGGCAATAAAACTCGTGAGGAGAGCATTGTTGTTACCGGTGATGAGCATATCGTCGACGTATACGAGCACATGGACAACATCTCGACCATTTTTTCTTGTGAACAACGACGTATCCGCAATTGAATTGGTGAAGCCAAGGGTGAGAAGATAGGAGCGTAATTCCTGATACCAGGCACGCGATGCTTGTTTCAACCCATATAAAGCTTTGCGAAGACGACATACATAGTGGGGACGGTCTTGATCGACGAAGCCAGGCGTTTGTGTTACATACACCTCATCCGTCAACGAGCCTTGAAGAAAGGCATTATTGACATCAATCTGCCGTATACTCCAGCCTTTGGAAACAGCGACATGAAGAACAGACCGAACCGTCGTAGACTTGATCACCGGACTGAACGTCTCTGTGAAATCATGACCATATTGTTGGTGAAAACCCTTTGCCACCAGCCTTGCTTTGTACCTATCAAGTTCACCATTAGGAAGATATTTGAGTGTAAAAACCCACTTACAGCCAATAACATTTTGAGTTGGACTCGGTGGAACAAGCAGGTAGGTTCCATGTTTGATCTGAGCATTTATCTCATCGCACATCGCCTGACGCCAGTTTGGATCATGCAACGCTTCGGCAACAGTTTTGGGTATGATTGGTCGTAGCTTGGTCGTGGTTGCAGTGAGGGAGAGTTTTGTTACTGGTTTGGTGATATGATTTTTCGAACGAGTCTGCATAGGATGGTTATTATGTGGTGGTGACGGCGGAGCTGGAATTGGTGAAGGTGATGGTGAGGGTGAAGGTGTGGAAGATGATGAAGACGTCGTAGGGCTATTGTTTGTTGGGTGGCTTAATGGGCTTAATGGGCTTGGGTTTGCAGGTTGATCTGGTGGACTGGTGGTTGGATTTGGGCCTGATGAGCTATTGTTTGGAGTTGGGCTAGGTGAAATAGTCTCGTTGGGAGATGGAGCTGGTGCGAGAAGCGTTGCGGATGTAGTGGGCGTGTTGCCATGCGACGACGGTGTTGGCGATGGTGCAACCGGCAGAGAAGATGACGGCATGGGGTGAGGAGCTGAGCACGAGGGAGACAGAGATGGAGCTGTAGCGAGTGGGCAAGTCACAGGAAGGACGGTGGAGGTGGAGTCATACGGCGTGTCGTGTTCCGTTGCAGACAGCGGTGACGACGAAGGTCGAGCAAATGGAAAGCTCGATTCCACAAATTGGACGTGTCGTGAAGTGTAAATACGACCGGTATCACGATCCAAGCAAAGATATGCACTCTGCGTAAGTGAATATCCAAGAAACACAAACGGGACCGAGCGACGTTCCAACTTGTGAGAAGTGTATGGACGAGTCCAGGGAAAACACAAGCTTCCAAACACACGAAGCTTAAGGTAGTTGGGATGCTGAGAGAAGAGCTTTACATATGGAGACTCATTGCCGAGAACTGGAGTGATCATTCGATTGATTAAGTACACGGCGGTCGCAAAGGCATAACTCCAGTAACAAATAGGCATGGAGGCTTTGCTGAGAAGGGTGAGACCAGTCTCAACAATATGGCGGTGTTTCCGCTCAGAGATCCCATTCAATTCCGGTGTGTGTGGCGGTGTGGTCAAGTGTGTAATGCCGTGAGTCACAAGGAAGGACTTCAACGCTACGAACTCACCACCATTGTCCGAGTAGAGAGTACCAATCTTACACTTGAATTTGTTCTCCACCAAGGCTTTAAATGCAATAAATGTGTCACGAACACTTGATTTCAGTTTCAAGGGATATAGCCAAGTATATCGAGTGAAATGATCTACAATGACCAAGTAATACTTGAAATTGTCCACGGAGACAATCGGAGAAGACCAAACATCAGTATATAAATATTGAAGAGGATGGGTCGAGACGATTGTGTTTGAGTAAAAAGGTTGTTTGTGACTTTTATTCATAAGACAATCCGAACAAGACAGTGTTTGATTCTGAGAATGGGATACGGGTAAAGAGAATTTAGAAATAAGAGTTTTCAAAACAGAGGGATGGCCTAATCTTGAATGCCAAGATGGTAGGTCTGTTTTTGGAGTAGGAGTGGCGAGATAGGTGGATGCAAAAAGAGGTGTGACTGGCCACTCATACAGCCCATTTCTAGTCTTGCCTTGGAGTAACCGCTCTCCCGTGCTGAGATCCTTCACCTGAAAATAAGCAGGAAATAATTCCACCGAGACACCATTAGTATTGCACAGTTGATAGACCGAGATCAGATTTTTCTGAACATTAGGAACATAAAAGACACCATTCAAAGCAAGAGAATGAGTTGGTGTGGGTAATAAGGCAGAACCAGTGTGGGAAATCGGCATCCCTGAGCCATCAGCAGTAGTGACTTCTTCACCACCAGTGTAAGGCTGATGAAGTGCGAGATTGTTCAAGTCGGATGTGAGATGATGCGTAGCACCAGTATCCAGCAACCAATTCCCCGGATTGTACTGTTGAGTCGTTGCCAAATGAGCCCGCGGCTGCCAAGGAGTGACAGACGACACGGACGACTGGTTGGAGCTGTATGGCATGGGCGGAAGCTGGAGTTGAGAACACCGGCGAGCACTATGACCATAGACCCCACTGATTTGACATTTGCCTTGATATGGACGTGGTGAGTATTGTTGGCGTTGGTGTTGCGGATTAGACGACCAGTTGTTGTTGTTGTGGTGGGTGCGATTGTTGTTGCGGCCATGAGGACGAGAGGAGTTGTTTCCACGAAAGGTTGCAACATTAGCAGTCGCGGGAAGAGACGACGTAAGTGCCGCCTTCGCAGCAAGTTTCGTCTCGTAGTTGAGCAGCTTCTCATGAAGCTCCGTCAAGGTGGGAGATGAATCACGGCCTTCGATCTGATCAATTACCGTTTTGTAATCGTCAGAGAGACCTTCAAGGATGAACTCAATCTGAGCTTCATGTTCCACCGGTTTGCCAAGGAGAGCAAGTTGGTCAAAGCGGGTGGTAAAACCTTGAACATAAGCATCAATGGTCTTAGTCCCCTTCGTCCAGTGCTTGAGTTGTTGACGAAGCTGTTGAACATGACCATGACTGGGGTTGGCATAAGTAGACGAGAGAGTGGTCCATATGTCATGAGCCGTGACGACCTTGGAGAGGATCGGCTGGACAGAGATGGAGATGGCGCCTAACAGTGCACTGTAGATCAACCGATCTTGTCTCTTCCACACCACGAAGTCAGGATTAGCAGAGACAACATCAGCCGCAGTAACTGTCGGCGGCGGGACGGTGAGAGATCCGTCGATGTAACCGGCGAGATTATAACCATCGAGGAGTGCGTGAACTTGGCGGCTCCACATGAGAAAGTTGGATGCCGTCAGTTTCGTAACATTCATCATGTTCACATTAACGAGTATAGAGGAGGGAGAGACAACGATGGTCTCTGAAACAGAGGCAGGAGAGGTTGAACCAGACATGATGAGAGAGTGAGTAAACAAAAAGAAAGAAGAAGAAGAAGAAGAAGAAAGAGGGGAGCGGCGTGAGTTTTTTTTTTTTTTTTTTTTCTAGGTTAGGTATCGCAGCTCTGATACCATATAGAGAGGAATGCTCAATTGTATTAGATGGTAGGGTTACAATATATATAGTGTGTACACTGGTGTTTATACAATTATTAATTACAACTATAGTCCTCAATATTCTGATGCTCTTATAAGAAGAAGCAATTTACCCAAAAAAAAATTCGAAGTAAAGTAACCATACTATTGTTACAACTACATAAATAGTCAGATTATGAAAAAGAATTAGATTTGCTCATCTTCATCTGAATTCTGAAGTCAACAAAGTCATAAAACTCAAAAGAAACTTCTAAAAAATCAAAAAAGAGAAAAGAGATGGCATGGATCGCGCGTGTCCGTCTCATCGTTTCGTTACTTTGAAAAGCCTTTTTTTTTTTTTTTTCTTTCTTTTCATTTCAACGCTCTCAACGCGGTTTCCATCACAAACGTTGCCGTTTCTAACTTTCTTAAAAGAACAATCCAAGTTTACTTTTACGCCACGTGTTTATAATCAATGGCCCAGATTGAACTGTCATCTTAAACTAAACTAGCTGTGTGTATGTGTGGTTATCGTGGACTGTATGTAACCAACCTCACTCCACTTATGTCTCTCTTTTGAATATATATCTCATTTTCATCACATAAAACAAATTACGAATCAACACTCCTTTTATGAATGAAAAATACTTAGGTTCACCCCTAGGGGTGAACCTCTCCATTCACCCCTTCTTCTCTCAGCCAATCAGAATTTTCCATCTAATATTTTATTTAAAAAATAAATCAAAATTAAATTAAAAAGCAAATCAAATTAAGGAAACAAATTCTGTATACTTTTAATTAAGGAAATTTAAATATTAGCTAGGTTTAGATTTTTAAAATTAGAATAAAATTATATGTCGGTTTGGGTTTACAAATGAATTGGTTAGAGTTTAGATTTTACAATTAGAATGAAATTATATGTCGGTTTGGGTACAAATGAGATGGTTAGGGTTTAGATTTTACAAGTAGAATAAAATTATATGTCGGTTTGGGTTCACAAATGAGATGTTAGGGTTTAGATTTCACGATTAGAACAAAATTATATGTCGGTTTGGGTTCACAAATGAGATGGTTAGGGTTTAGATTTTACAAGTAGAACGAAATTATATATCGGTTTGGATTCACAAATAAGATGGTTAGGGTTTAGATTTTATATATATTGGTTTGGGTTTATTAAAGAGCGGTTTAAATTTTTTTATTTTTATAATAATATATACAGATTTTATTTCCTTATCTTATAAAGGGGTGAATGGAGAGGTTCATCCCTAGGGGTGAACCCAAGTATTGTTGTGAATGAATACAAGATTTGTTCCATTCGCGTTTTTATTAAAACTTGTGCTTATAGTTGATAAATAATATGGGATGCAAATAGAAATATGGGTACTATTTTGCACAACAAGAAAAAAAGAAAAGAAAAAAAAAAGAGGGTGTTGTCGTTTTCAGAGCAGTTGGATGTCGTTTTATGAGGAAGATGAATGGCATGTGACCCTTTTAGGTGAATTGTCTCATGTCACATTTTTTGTTCAAATGACCCTTTTGGTTTTATCGTTTTCGCGTGATATCGTGATTAACGTGACATATGGTCCAATTTCTCCATTTTTATTTTTATATAAGCTTTTAGTACAAGTTTTTTATATATATCAATGGAGATCCAAAAACTAGTACAAAAAAAATTGGATTCTATTACAACTGTCTTTTCAGTATAGCACATAGTTCCCAACTTGGATTGTAACACCACTATTTTCGATGACAAATACTATCAAAAGTATTGTTATCTCTTATTAGTAGATGTTAGAATGCGCAATTTAAAATATGTGACACGTTTAAAAGAAAAAGGTTTATTGTAAAGATAGAGAATCCAATTTACTCTTTATTTTTCTGGAATAAGAAGAAAGGTTAGGTGTTATATACATTAATTGAGGAATATTTCCTAAAGCTAAAAAAACATTAGATTTAGTGTGGCTCACACACATATGACACATCCTTAATTGTTTTATTCGTCTGAGGAAAAAACACTCGACCATCAAATCACCTAATCATCTTTATGCCTACTCTTTTGTAGTATTAGATGCTGCTCTAATACCATTTCAATCTCAAGTTCCCATATATATATCAATCATTGTATCACAGCATATTTAATCAATCAAACTACCTTAAAATGTAAGCTAATATTTGTTTAAGAGCCCAACAACATTATAAATCGCAAAATTTCGAATACTCAGTTGAAAACCAGCCGGATCAGCTACTATATGTTGAAGAACATCTTTCCACCCACAGTCGATAGATAATATGGAAAACGAAATTTTCTTCTATATACCGTCTGATTAACGAGTTGGGCTACTTCAACTATTTGAAGCCTACAAAACTAGCTATTGTCTTTTTGTCCCACATCGACCAAATCACATTCTGCAACCTTCAGTTTCTTTTATGAATAAAGCCTTTGGTGCTGTGGCTCTTTTGGTCCGGACACGTAAGCATGATCAGGCCCCTAGTCAAAATCATGACTTAACATAGAGAAAAGATGAAAAATTCCAAAAACCACATTAACATGACAAAGGGGAAGTCAGACAAAAACAAAGACTTAAACCCCTCCCAAAGACCATGATAATCTCACTGACACTCGTATAATAGTTCCGAAAAGGATATGTACAATACATATTTTGCATCTAACGATGGGGGTCTGATCAGAATATGGAATCAACATACGAGTGGTTTCGCTTTCTATTGAACTCCAACAAGCTACCGTACGTGCGATCAGCAACTCCCACGAACAGTGCTTCCGTGTCTGGACTAAACGAGATTCCCGCGATTTCTCCAAACAGATCAATCTCTTGACAGTGACTATAACCAGCTTCCGTGTCAAACAAGTGAACAAAGTCTGCTGGCTCAGCCATGGCTAAGAACCGTCCATCAGACGTGAACCTCAAGGCTCTGATTGCTCCCATGTTTCCTTTCAGCACTTTGAATGATTGAGACAGGTTCCTTACGTCCCATAGCCTACAGGTTGTATCTTGGTTACCAGTAGCTAGGATCTGTCCGTTTGGGTGCCATGCTGACGAAAACGAGTAGTCCAGATGGCCTTCTAGTCCGTGAATCACTTTTCCAGATCCGGCATCGGCTAGTAAGCACTCTGTACTGTCCCCTAGAACAGCCACTAACTTGCCGTCTGGACTGGTGGAGATGTTCTACAGACAGAGACGTAGCAAAAACATAAATATAATAGCACTTTTGAGACTAATGCTAGCAGATAACAACATCCAAGTCTGAAGAGAAAGAGAAGCGCTTACATTTACAGACCAATCAAAGGTGAAATTGTTGAGGAAGGTGAAGCTTGTGGCATCAAATTGCCGGATGGTACAGTCATTGTTCGCAGCCATAACCCTTAACGAGCCACTACATGGATTAAGAAAACAAGGATTAGATGATGTTTTGTTTTCTTCTAAAACCAATGTATATTCTGTTTTAGTAATTACTTGGGAGTGTTGTATATATCAACGGAATTGGTGATGTCGTTTTCAGCTGATGTTAGTTTTGTGCAGAACGCAACCTCAGGTTCGTTGACTCTCTGCAATCAGAGAGACCACGCTAAGTCAGAAACCAAATTAACAAAAAGATCACTATAGAACACAAAATATGTTTAATATACCTTGCAGATAAGCTCCCCTTGGAACCCTCCAGCAACTATCAAATCGTCTTTAACTGCCATGGTACTTATCTGGACTCTTGATACAGACTGCGATAACGATCCAGTCTGATTCTGTAGATTGAAATTACCAAAATGTTAATATAGAGTTGAATTTTGAGGTTCAAGAACAAATAAGGTTGCTCACCATTGTAGGAACAATGGGCTTGGCGACATTGAGTACTTCTTTGCCCCTTTGCAGCAAAGATGACCAATGCATGAGAGAGTAGTTATTCATGAAAAACACATCGTGCTTTGATGTTGCCCACACCAAGTTCCTCAGCTGTAAAAAATGTGACAATCGAGATTAGGAATCTCACATAAGACACCACTGGTCATCTTAGACAGAAGAAATAAAGAAGAGAACATGCAAGTTTTCACACAAAACACAAACCAAGAAGGAAACAAAGCAACCGTTTAAGTTATCAAATATGAACTTCAAAACTAATATCTATAATGTCAATTTTTTTTGATTAATGGTTTAGAGAAGAGACCTATGAATCAACTGTGCACAGGAACAAAAATAAGAGAAATGCAAATCACACTGAAGCACTCGTAGAAATGCAGAAATATGTGATTAAGCTGAAACAAAATGATTCTCTGCAAGAAAGAAGGATGACAAAGTTAGAGAGTCCTTGTAGATGTGCCAAAAAATTCCTACCATACCATATTAACAAAGGTTTCCTTAAGGCGCCAGCTGCTCTCCCAACCTGTTTAAGAAAGGTTAAGGCATATATAGTAATTGTTTCTCAAATGCAGCAGAGTTAGCGACAAGTCTTTCTATACAGTTCCCGATGGTCTAACAATGGACACTGAGCAAGGGAATCTTAATACACTCTGTGACTATAATTTCTAGGCGTATGAAGCTCTATGAGAAATGTTAAAGAGTTGCCTCGACCAGTTAGAGTTAGATTTATCAACTCTGCTTAGACCATCCCAGACACAGATAATGACACTTTTTTTTGAATAAGTTAGAACCTTACACAGCATTATTGTACCTGAGTAAATATCGAATCTAAACTATTATATATAGAGAATTTAGGAACGAGCAGGTTTAAATTTAAGCACCCTTGAAGATTTATCTGCAAAAGAAAAGGTTTTGGTGGTGTGAATCAACACCCCAGCTGCAGAGCTGAGGGTCGGAACATTGAACATTAAGAAAACAGGAAGAGGACAACAGTTTTGAACTGCCATCTTCTATGAATGTTCAAGAGTTGCAGACTCGATTAATAAACACAAGAGTAAATTGTAAATAGACTCTAGACCATCAAGTAACAGAGTATGCCACACATTGCAAAACATAGTAAAAAGAAAATCCCTTTACCTGAAAATGTGCAATAGTGGACTTGACAAGCCTTGTGTTGAACTGAAAGCCATAAAAGTTTTTCCCTTTCTCTACTTGCAAGCATTCCTGTCAGATATAACATAATACCAATGATCATGATCATGAACATAAAAAACTGACTAAAAAAAATCAGAAATCTTTTAATATAGTTGCCAGAACAAAACCTTATCAAGGTGTAGTCGTGATCGATGGAGGCTCTCAAAGTTTTTATATTGTAGCAATCTATTCTCACGGTATCTATCTCTAGTGTAATTCAGCCTCTCCCATGGAATCCCTTGAATATCTTTTCCATTCCTAGCTTCTAACGCTGACGTATCATTGTTCAACTTACTCTGCGTCTAAGGAAAAAAACAACATAACACAGCTTACTCTACCTTTTAATTTATTCATCACATCACATCACATCACAGCCTTTTGTTTAAAACAGAGCAGAATAGTCAGAGTATATATCATACCAGCTCGAAATCGGAGTCCATGTAATCAGAATCAGAATCAGAATCAGAATCACTCGTGACAACTACCTCTCCAAAGGGTGGTTCATCATCGTCGAAATCAGCGTGGAAGTCATCAACGAGGTACTCGAGATCAGAGTTGTCGAAAATATCCATCTTTAAAAACCTAGTCAAATCGAACAACGACCAAAAAATATATATATAAATAAAAACCGTATAAAAACAGCTAACAAAATCGCATAATAGAACAGAAAGAGGGAAACAAAACATATGTGTTGTAACCTGCTGTAGAGAGAATGGGTGAAGGAAGGAGAGAAGATCAAAGGCTTTTTGTGTGGTGGTTTAAGCAAAAGAAACGGTGGGGATGGAGTTAAAAGAGACCTTCCTTAAGCTTTTACTTATATATATAACCAACGGTGGAAGGAATTGAGACCGGTTATTCTAAATACGACAAGGTTTCCGTGGGTCCGGTTAACTAAGAGCCTGTAAATTAACCAAAAAAAAAAAAACAAACCTGTCTCTTATGTAATATTTGATCTGTTTTTTCTTAGTGATGTCAACATATTAAAAGCCAAATTGTTGTTTGGTTTTTTCTTTAGTATATACCATCTGAATTAAATGTAATATGTCCCAGACGTCGGGTTGAGAGTTGAGAGACTCACTGGACACATTTAACCTAACAAAATATCTGAATTTTCTACTAGTGAGAAAATAATGGGAAATGAGACAAGAGTCAGACAATTTTAATGAACACGAAAAGATTAGGGATGGATGAAGAGGACTTTAGCCTAAAGAGTAAAGACCACGAGGAAATATTCAAACAAAATTGTAATAAAAATAAGGCTCTTCTTTGTTGTTACTGTCACACACTCTTTGGAACGTGGCTTTCGTAGTCTACCGACATCTCAGTCTCCTTAATGGGCAATTTCGTCAGTTCATAAAAATACCCCTTCTTTGTTTTTTAGTCCTCAAGCCGCGGCTACGTAGTACGTACGACGAGCTTATATTATAATATCGTCACGAGGACTGATGATATACGTTTACCATGCCTGCCACGTGTCTTCATAAATTTTTGCAAGGGCTTAGCTTCCTCCACGTGGCACTAAGCTGCTTTGAGTTTTTGATTCTCTCTATCAGAAACTACCTAACAAAAAAACAAACGAAAAGTTTAAAATTTAAACGCAACTGTTATTTCTGAACATGTTAGAATTGTGTGAGATTTTGACTTCAAATAAAAACTTCTACAAAGCTCCTTACACCAAACACTTAGCTGAGACAGAAACAAATAATATTATCTTATCTACTAACAACTGATTCATTAATTGTTTGAAACCGACTATTTTTATCCAGTCAAATCTAATTACGTGACCAGATAAAACTCGGATAGATCATCACAATTAGGTTTCATTTCATTGTGACAAACGGCTTGAAACGATAAGTTGATGTTATTATAATTATTGTTATCCATTTTCACTTTTTGTGGTTGGTTGGACGGTTAATTTTGTTGTATACTTTTTCTATCAATTCTTGTCTCTTGGATAACATAGATAAAAGGACTATTACAATATTTGATTACCAAAACGTTCTGATGGACTAAATGGGACTAATCCTAAATTTCATAACCTAAAGCAAAATCTAGTTGAAGAAACATTATTGGGTTTTAGGCCCATAATAGAAAGAGTTATCTGAAAGTCATTTTTTTTTTTTGGGACAAACAGATATTGAGAAGTCACAATATTAAGTTGGAGTTATTGGTTTGAGATTTGAATAGAGTTTTAAAGATTTTAAATGTTAGGTGTAATCTGTTGTTATTAGATCAAGATTTTGTTAAACTCTGTTAAACTTTAGTGCTATTAATCATTTAAAATCTTAACAAATTTGAGTTATTGGATTCAAGACTTTTATAAAGTCATTAAAAGTTTTGGGTTATTCAATTAAAACAAAAGAATCTAGGATTGTTAATGAGTTTAATTATTATGTTATTGGTTCATGATTTTAAACACTTTTTTTATATTTCTTTATAAAATAAAGTCATGGAAAGTATCACAAAAATACATGATTGTTTGGAATACTTTACAAGATTTTAGAAAACTAATCAACAAAATTCTCTAGCAATCTTTAACAATCTTTAACTTATTCACTTATGATGATTTTGTTAAACTTTTCTAAAATTTTGATAAATAGAGATATATAATTTGAACAAAAAAAATAAAAAAAAATAGAAAGATATAATTAATAAGACAAGAGAAGAAGAGTCTCTGACACACTCTCACACAGTACTCATCAGTTCCTCATCTTTACCTTTTCCGCAATTTCGGAGCCATGGCTAAACTGTTTCTTCTTCTCCTCTTCTTGTTCTTCTACCATTGCGTCAACTCAGCTCCTCCGCCGCACGCCTGTGACCCTTCGAACCCAACCACGAAACTCTACCAGTTCTGCCGCACTGAACTCCCAGTGAACAAACGAGCGCGTGATCTCGTCTCCAGGCTAACCGTAGACGAGAAGATCTCTCAGCTGGTGAATACAGCTCCAGGGATACCGCGTCTTGGAGTTCCCGCGTACGAATGGTGGTCGGAGGCTTTACACGGCGTAGCCGGTGTCGGTCCAGGTATCCGGTTTAACGGAACGGTTAAAGCAGCCACTAGTTTCCCTCAAGTCATCTTAACCGCTGCTTCTTTCGATTCCTATGAATGGTTCCGCATTGCTCAAGTTCGTTTCTTCTCTCTCTCTCTGTGTTTTATTTAATCAATTTAATAATCTGCCTTAATTAAAATGTTACTTTAGTCTAGCAAGAATTAATTATTTCTAATTAATATCGAAGTTTACTACTAAAATCCAATTATTTGTTTGTTATTAATAAGAATGTATGTGTTTGTATTGAGGTGTTTTCAGGTAATAGGAAGGGAAGCAAGAGGAGTGTATAACGCAGGGCAAGCCAAAGGGATGACATTTTGGGCACCAAACATTAACATATTTAGGGATCCACGGTGGGGAAGAGGCCAAGAGACTCCAGGCGAGGATCCTATGATGACCGGATCTTACGCTGTGGCTTACGTCAGAGGACTACAAGGTGACTCTTTCGACGGTCGTAAAAGTCTCGCCGGTCATCTCCAAGCCTCCGCTTGTTGTAAGCATTTCACTGCTTATGATCTTGACCGTTGGAATGGTATCACTCGCTACGTTTTCAATGCTCAGGTTAATTAATTTCTTCTCTTAATTAGTTCACTTTTTTTTTGCAATGCTTTAGTTACTTCTTTTGACTCATCTTTTCCATTTTTGATATGTTTTATTATCCTAAAGTGTAGTCTTCAAAGTGGAATTTGTTACATAATGCCGTTTTAATAGTTTATAAATCATTTCTTCACTGTGTACTCTCTTTATGTCTTGTCATTAATTATGTGATAATCTTTTTGTCTTGTCACGAATATGTACTTTGATTATCATTACATAAACTAATCTTCATGTTGACAAAGTTTTCAAACTATATTCTTCCCATTAAAAAGTACATACAGTAGACACTGTTAAATTATTGATTCTCGTTTTTGGTTTTTAAAAAGGTGAGTCTGGCTGACCTGGCGGAGACGTACCAACCACCGTTCAAGAAATGCGTAGAAGAAGGCAGAGCCAGTGGTGTCATGTGTTCTTATAACCGAGTCAACGGCATTCCCACTTGCGCTGACCCAAATCTCTTGACTCAAACCGCTCGTGGCCTCTGGCGTTTTCAAGGGTTCGTTCCTCTCTCTACTTCGTTTTACTCGCCTCCTTTTTAATCAACACCACTCTTATTTGACAAAACAGAACTGGCTCTGTTTTTTTTCAGATACATTACTTCAGATTGTGACGCTGTCTCGATCATCCATGATGCTCAAGGCTACGCCAAAACCCCTGAAGACGCCGTGGCTGACGTCCTCAAAGCTGGCATGGACGTAAACTGTGGATCATACTTACAGAAACACACCAAATCAGCTCTTCAACAGAAGAAAGTGTCGGAATATGACATTGACAGAGCTCTCCTCAATCTCATCTCTGTTAGGATTCGTCTCGGTCTCTTTAACGGCGATCCAACCAAACTGCCATACGGAAACATTAGTCCTAACGAAGTTTGTGCTCCGGCTCATCAAGCTTTAGCACTCGAAGCTGCTCGTAACGGTATAGTTCTCTTGAAGAACAATCTTAAACTCCTTCCTTTACCTAAAGCCTCTCCGTCGTTAGCTGTGATCGGTCCAAACGCTTACGCCGCTAAAACGCTTCAAGGAAACTACGCTGGTCCGCCTTGCAAGACTGTGACTCCTCTTGACGCCTTACGAGGTTATGTTAAAAACGCTGTTTACCACCAAGGATGTGATTCCGTGGCTTGCTCTAACGCTGCCATTAACCAGGCGGTTGCAGTCGCGAGAAATGCTGATCATGTGGTCATGATCATGGGACTAGACTTGACTCAAGAGAAAGAAGATTTGGACCGCGTGAGCCTCAGTCTTCCAGGGAAGCAACAAGAGCTTATAACGAGCGTTGCAAATGCAGCCAAGAAACCTGTGGTTCTGGTTCTGATCTGTGGTGGTCCTGTTGATGTTTCATTTGCTACGAATAATAATAAAATCGGAAGCATTATATGGGCTGGTTATCCTGGAGAAGCCGGAGGGACTGCTCTTGCTGAAATCATATTTGGAGATCACAATCCTGGTGAGTCTTTCTTCTTCTTCTTCTTCTTCAAACAGTTAGTGAAAAAGCTTATGTTTTGTATTGTGGTGTTTTAGGAGGGAGATTACCTGTGACTTGGTATCCTCAGAGCTTTGTGAATGTGAAGATGACAGACATGAGAATGAGGTCTGCAACAGGATACCCAGGAAGGACTTACAAGTTCTATAAAGGACCCAAAGTGTTTGAGTTCGGACATGGTCTCAGCTACTCAAAATACTCTTACCAGTTCAAGCATCCGGCTGAAATGAGTCTCTACTTGAACCAAACTAAAGTTCAAACCAACTCGGATTCTGTTAGATACGCTCTGGTTTCTGAAATGGAGAAACAAGGTTGCAATGTAGCCAAGACGAAGGTCACTGTTACTGTGGAGAATCAAGGAGAGATGGCAGGGAAACATCCGGTTCTGATGTTTGCGAGACACGAAAGAGGAGGAGAAGACGGGAAACGCGCAGAGAAACAGCTTGTCGGGTTTAAGAGCATTGTGCTAAGTAATGGAGAGAAAGCGGAGATGGAGTTTGAGATTGGTCTTTGTGAACATTTGAGCAGAGCTAATGAAGTTGGACTTATGGTTGTTGAAGAAGGAAAGTATTTCTTAACCGTTGGAGATTCAGAGCTTCCACTTACTGTTAACGTCTGAATCTGGAAAAAAAATATAAAAAGACACTTCTTTTGAATTGGCTTTTTTTTTTAATTTGAAATAACATCCAAATATGCAACAAATGTGCTTTGTGTATCTAATAAAGATTTAAAACTGTTCAAATTGTCGTTATGTCACTACATAAGAGCTAAGCAAGTGAAACACAAAAAAAAGAACTGATTTTTTTCTGGAAGACATTATTATTATTAGTTAAGAGACGCCTCATCAAGCTTCTCTCTGTATTGTGCCAGTCTCTGAAACCAAGAAGCATTATTATATCAGCAAACTCATAACAATGGAGAGATAAAGAAGATGAAGAAACAGTTGGGTTTGGTTTGGTTTGGTTTACCTTGGTATAAGCATAGACACCAGCTTCAGTAGGACCAACCGGGCTTCCTCGTTTCATGAATTTTCCATCTTTGAAGATGTAGAGCAATGGTATACCCGTTGATAAGTCTAGAGTTGTAACCTGAGAAAAATCAAAACATAAGTTTCAGCAACTCCGCAACACACAATGATCAAAATGACTGAACTAGAACCAGAATGTTTTGTTACCTCCTGAGAAGTTAAATCATCCAGATACATAATGATAGATCGCAATGAGTTCCCATGAGCAGCAATCATTACGTTGTTCCCGGATGCAAGCTCGGGTTTGATCTGCATAAGGATTTCAGACATCAGCATAAAGCATTACGTTTTAAGTAAGGGGAAAATAGAAGAGCCTCTCTCATATTCATTCATACATTGTCTTCAAAATAAGCCACTGCTCTCTCAGCACACATCTCCAAGCTCTCGCCTTTAGGAGGAGGGATTTCGTAACTCCTACGCCATTCGTGAACTTGTTCTGTTCCATATCTTTCCGCTGTTTCTTTCTTGTTCAAACCCTGCAATTCTCCATACCTGACTCAAGAACAAAAGTTGGAAATTTAACACATCAAATTCGTAGACATAAGAAGAAACACAAGAGAAGTGGCAATTTGGTTTTTACATTCTCTCATTCAGCTGCCAAGCAGCTATGACCGGGATAGATTGTTTTCTAGTTTCTTCGCTGAACACATGACTCCAAGTTTTAGCCTTTACACTCTCATTATGCAAGATGATTGGAACCTATAGAGAAACTAACACAAGTCAGATACAGAGCAATCTACTGACAAAAGCAATATTAAAAACTATTTAGTAACCTTCTTGCGGCGATGCTGAGTCATAGCAAGCATTGCGGTCATCTGAGCACGGATCAAAGAAGAAGTGAAGATCAAATCTACAGGAATGTTGCTAATCTTCTTCCCAGCTTCAATAGCTTCTCCCACACCTTTCTGAGTCAATGGCACATCAACACAACCCGTGAACAGATTCTTCTCATTCCATAACGATTCTCCATGCCTAATCAATATCAAAGCAGCTTCATCTAACAAAAAAACATAGGAAAGCAAACAAGTACTTTAAATTCAATGTTTCTCTTTTCTCTTAATATAAAATGAGACCAAAGAACAAAAAGCAACATACTTGATTTCTTCTTGGATTCAAAAGGTTTGTTCTTGGAAGGAGAAGACAAGACAGTGTTGTCAATGACCTGAGATGATGCAGCTGCTTCAATCTTGAACCTTTTTGGACTAAGTTTCATGGGTACATTCAAAGGCTCCTTTTGAAAAAGAGAAGCTTTGAAAGGTCTATTATGAGAGACAATAGACCCGATCGCTTGGTGAGACATAGTCGTAGTAGCCATTTCTCAGAAAATTCCTTAAAAAATAATCAAAAAGGGTTTTAATTCTCTATAAACTTTAGGCAGTAATCAAGAAACGTAAAAGCTAAACTGATTAAAGATCTCAAATTCGATAACTGTAGGCTATATAGCATTAACATACCTGTTCTAATAAAAAAAAAGCTATGGCGACGAAACCAAAGATGGACAAATGAGAAGAATTGAGTACACGTCGATTTCACTAAATCGTTTTGATTCGAAAGATTATATAGGGGGGGAGTTGTGGCGAAGAATGAAAAAATCTCTCCTTTTATGTCTTTTGCGTGTATAAAAGAGACAAGTTGTAATGGGAACACGACGAGGAGAGGGTTGTTGATGTTGTGAAGGAGGCGTTTTGTCGATTTGGGTTTCGTATTTAATTATTTTAGGGTTTATTGTTTTTTTTTTTTTTTGCTTGTATATAGCTTTCTTGACTGCGACGAACTGGGTTTGACATTTGGCAATTTCCAGTTATGTTTCACCTTTCAGGTTTTCTCTGCCTATTTGGCCCTTTCTGCAATATTTCATGATTCTTTTTTTGTTTTTGGTTATTTTTTTTTCTAGTTTATTTAATGTGATGTTTTTTTACTGTCTTTTACGATTATTTTACAATACAGTAAAACCTCTATAAATTAATAAGGTCAGGACCATGAAATTTTATTAATTTATAGAGGTTTAATTTATCGATAAATTAATAATTATTAATTTATCGATAAATTAATATTTTATTAATTTATGAAGAGATTTTCTCATTTTCATAATAAAAATTTCTATTACAAAATAAGACACTTTGTTATCATTCACATTTTTAAAGAATTTTCTTAATTTATAATTTTGGTTATTGTAATAAGATGAATATCAATTTTTTAATAGATTATCTAGGTAAAAATGAGAAATGTTAGAAGTTTGGAGTTTAGAAAAAATTGTTATTATTATCCTTCATGGTAATGATGAAGTCGCATAAGATATTACAGTACTTTTAAAATCAATTATTAAAGAAGTAATTACCGCATCTATGACTCTTCACAATTTATGGATGTGATTTGAAAATACAACAATGAAAAAATTAGAGATGAGCTCTAACAAAGATGCAAATTCAAGAATAGACAAACAACAATAGAGTCATATTTCACTAGATTTTCTTATATATATATATATATATATATAAGTTTATATGATTATTAATTTATAATATTGATGAGACTATATTTTTACATAGGATTTCCAAAAAAATTATTATTTTATTATTTTATCGAAATGTGTCATTTTTTACACCGGCTTAACTCGGGACCGGAAGAATTTATTAATTTATAGCGAGTATTAATTTAAAGAGTATTAATTTATAGAGGTTCTACTGTAGTAATACTGACTACGGATCGAAATGGGAGTATGAAATTAAGTAAATTAAATATATAATTTTATAAAATATATAAAATAAATAAATTTTCTAACTATTATTTTGTAACAAACAAATCCAAATTTACGTAAATATTATGAAGTAAAAAAATTAGTGTGAACATATTATTCTAATTTTTTCTAGAATTAGAATAATATGTAATTGGTGTGATGTAATTTTCTCTAGAAATTATGGCACCAGAAATATAGAAAAATTAGTGTGAACATATTATTTTTACTGCAGAAAGATGAATCTTTGATGAGTTGATCTCTAGTCTAAATTGGTGTGCTGATATAACAACTTACTTAAGCTTCTTTTTTCTTAAATTTATATATTATGGGGTATTGAGTTTGGTGATGTATTTTTTAGCTTGTTGGGGGTTGGTCAATGTGAAATTAAAGTTTGCTTTAAGTTTTTTTTCCGCAACAACCATTGGTGAATGGTGATGATGGTATACAGTGTATACTTTGTAGTTTGTAGCCTTAACTATATGGAAATTTGTTTCACTTTTATTTCCAACAGGATGTAACTAACCGGGTGCTCAGGTTAATGCTCGCTGTGAAATTTTTTGATTTTTTACAGTCCTAGTGTATATATATTTGAGACTATGACTATCTGTGTAGCCTTTGTATGTGATGGTTAATGATGTGTTTTGCCAATTTTCTTTACCAGGGGATGATATTTTATGATCAAAGATGAAGACGTAAGCTTTTTTAGCTTCTGCGTTTCTCATAATCAGTCACGTTTGCTTAGTTAGCATCCAAAACAGATAAGAAAAGGATGTAATTAATGTTTGTATAGCTTCGTTTTCTTTGTACTTTCATTTTACATAACGAAATGAAAACTAACAAGAGTATATAATGCGTGTTATACTACTTATACATACCTTTTAACTCTTCATATATAATTACTACAACTTCTAAAACTTATTATGCCTGCATAATATATACAGTAGTAAATATGTAAGAAGGCGGAAGCCATGATCGGACGAAGAATGAAGAGTTGTTTTTAAAATAAAAAGACACTTCCTAAGGAAGGAAATGACGCATCAATATATATATATAAGAAGAAGAACAGAGTTTCCGATAACCAGAGTCATCATCACATCATCTAAGACAGATAAGTAAAATCAAACAAATACAAATTTATATCGCTCCTTCATAACCCCGAAACTCATTCGTTAAATGAAAAAAAAGAACAGCAAATCATAAGATTAAAGAGATAAGAGAGATGATGATTTAGAGATGGCTTTTAATATCATCCTCGTCTTCATCAACCATGTACTTCTGAAAGAGTGCAGAGCAGAAGATATCGCTCACGTCTTTCTCGAATCCCATGTTGTTGGCATGTCTGATCTGCGAGGCAATGCCACTGTAATGGTTCAAGATCACACGAGACTTTTCGCGTCCGACGGAGATCTTACCGCAGCTTTTGTCAGAGCTTTTCACAAGCAGAACATCACACATTTCGTCCTTGTGATCGTCGTGGACAACGAACTTGTAGTTTCCTTTTTTGTCTGATACAGCCACGTCTGTGTATACCTCTTCCATTGTCTGTCTGTGTTTGCACACAAGCTTCACAGTTGCACCTGTGTTTATATAGCAAAGAAACGAACATTACCACCACAATCAAGATCTGTAAACTTCAAGACAAACAAAAAAAAACAAGTTTTTTACTCTGTTTTGTTCTTGAAACAGATCAAGATTCTTAAAACACAACATCAAGAATCAAATCAACTATGTAGTTAGTAGTAAACTTCAGATCCAGATCTAGAACAATAACACTACGAGCATAGAGAATCGAACTACAAGTAAAGATCCATAAAGGTTCAAGATTTCAGAAGTCAGATCTAAAAACGAATACTTTAGAATCAAGAAATCAAAAACACTTGCTTCAGATCTGGAAGCAGAAACTAAGGATTATAGAGAGAGGGACATAGATACCGGGGATGAAGTAGGAGGACTCAGGAGTCTCGAAGCCGAATTTGCAAGTGTCACAGTAAGTGCGACCTTCAACCACCATTGTATTCTTACCAATACTTCCCCTCCTTGCGGCCACGGCAATCGCCGGCAAGATGCAAAGAACCAACAACATCACCAGTTTCGCCATTTTTTCGATTCTAGAGAGAGAGACAACTAATGGGGTTTTTGGAGTGAGAAGGAAGGAAATGAAGATGGTGAGAAATTTAAGACAGTAGTGGAGGAGCGAATCTAGTAGGCACAAGAAGAAGGAAGATGATGAAAGCGCGTGAGATCAGATCAGCCCACACCGTTATAAAGAAAAACTAATCTATGTTTTGTTATCGTAGTTTTAATATGAGAGCAGGGGTATTTTCGTCAGTTTAGTATAAGATTATGATAACGTGGCGCTATGTTATTGGATAGTAAATGAGATGGCAAAAGTGAGAAAAAAGGCGGTGCGTTTGCGTGATTGCAGCTGGATGGATAGTAGTAGTAGTGGTTTTGTTTAAACTCTCTCTGTCGGTGCTCACATGCAAGAAAAGCATCAAAAACCAACAAAAATTAAATGTTCTCTTTTAAGAAAAGGCCAAAACAACGATTATTATTTGAGATTATTAATAAATAAATAAAAACTTAGTTAAGATCCATTGTATGTTTCCTTGGATCTCTTATTGGCCCATTATGTCGCAAACATTTTCAGCTCTAACAAAGCCTTTTTTACTCATTCAGTATGTGGGATCAGTGTGATTCATTATGTGTGTAGCCTACTGCTATGCATTCAAATTGATTCATTACCCTAACCTTTTGGGCTTTGTTAACTTTTTTTGGTTATCACCAATTGCAGTTTGCAAGTTTTGTAATCATATTCCTTTATTTTTTGAATTTTTTGGTTATATAATGTAACAGTATATTTTTAAATTAGGTAAAAACTGAAAACTAAAAGCGGAAACTCTTAACATATATAGGTCCCTGATTGTGGTTTTCAGATATGATTTGAGAAAGATATCGATAAAAACTACAATGTAGACATACGATTCCAATAGTGAAAGCATATTTGAAATCATCACACTCCTATCAAATCGCAGGCGGCAGTTCGTCTCTAAAGACAAACTATAAGACGAATATATCCTTTTATATACATACGTATTCAAACCATTCTAGTGCTTTGTGTGGTTGTAAAAATAAATAGAGTTCATATTTTAGTTATTATACAGAAAAAAATGTGAGGGACTTTTATACCTAAAGCAAGTGGGGAGAGGCATGAAAGTATAATATCTAAATCAAATCAAGAATCAAAATAATTGAGATACCAATTGAGTATGTTTTTGTTTTATGTATACTCTTAATATATATATATAAAACATACGTGAGATTATTGTTAAAGTCCAATTTAAGAATTAAATGAACAATTTAGAAAGCTATATATGATTCGGACCCTCCCATGAGCTGTTCCCACTTGTCTTTGCTTAATTTGGATGGAAACAATTCGATCCGTAATTCATAAAACGGGCCGACACTACCTGTGATAGATCTAAATAAATAATGTATGAAAAGATCATAACCAAAAAAATTTTAAATCAAAAGTTTCACATAAAGGCGAAAATAACATGCGTGAGTGTTATTTTAGTGTCTTGTCGTAATACAAACGGAAAGATATTAACTTTGATTAAGTTAATATCATCAAAGTTCGACGACGGTAATAATTAACTCCTAAGCACTAACGCCAATTAATAAAATACAGCTTTAGCCTTTCTCAAGTGTACTTAACCTTGTTTTATATCATTAAACCCTATATACAGTATTAGACTCGAAGTAAAAAAGGATCAATGACATTTATTGTACAACTGCTGGATTAGGGAAATTAAAATAATGGATGGCATATTTGCACGTGTACTCCTAATATTCTTATCCCCACACTTACAAATTTTTTTAAAGAATATTAGAATTGTAGAACCATTGAGTAACGGGACAACTTCTTATTTCGTGTCCCCTCCTAAAAAACAAAAACCACTTACATTAACACACATATACATAGCACAAACTCTATTTTATTTAGTAGCCAGCGCCTTATTCGAGCTGTTAGCTCAGACATTTCTTTAGTCATATGATCATTTTGTGAAAATATGCATTCTTGTGTTAACTCTACCTTTTGGAATCTCAGATCAGAAACAAAAATCTTATATAGAAGTTAAATCTTGTATCACAATGGATACATGTAACGTATAATAATGAATCATTTGTGCAGGTTATTGGATTTAAACTATCTCAACTTGTCATTTGTTTTCGGCTTATTCATAAAGTAATTTCAAATTAATAGATAAAGAGCATGCTATTATTTTTTACAAATTCTTACCATCTCCTTTGGTCAAGAAAGATGCCAACAATCTATTTTTTATGGATATTTTGGACTTGTTTAAATAGAGATTTGTGTAGTTTTAAAAAACACTAATTATACAGCTTTTGTTTCGTAAAACAATGATTAAGGAGCGTGAATGCTAGGTTGGAGAGATCAAAGAGACGTTGGAATTCAGATAGTTGGCCAAATTTGATGCTGACACATGCCAATTTGGCCAAGTGGTAGACTATTCTATTACTCACCTCTTGTACGTTAAAATGTTAAATATCAACTTGCTACGACAAAATTTATTCACAAAGCAATCTATATGTGTGATACAAAAAATCCATCCATACCATACGGACATTTTCTGTTTTAACACTTTCATACAAAATACTCCTATAAAGATTTTTTTCTCATGGTAAAATAAAAACAAAACATCAGACTGTGGACTTTCATTTATATTATTCTTTTGCTGCTTAATACTTGCTTAGATACTTGTATAATGTTTTATTTAGTAAGTACAACAAAGTGTAAAAGGGTTTGTGTTAATCATCTTGTTAGAAATGAAAACGAACTACTTTCCAAAAGTTTGTATTTTTTTTTTAAAAAAGGTTATGAAACAAATGGGAAACACAGACAAAAAAAAATTGTCATTAGGAATCTGTCAAAACTGTAACGAACTTTAAAGACAACAAAGAAAAAAAAGAAGAGAATCTATTAAATTTTTCCATTGGGTGGATACTGGGACCATGCTGATTAGGCATGAGATTCCTGACTCGATCAGCATCGTATTTTTAGTTAACTTTTGTCTATTTATATTTATATTTACATTACATATGATAAACATATACTGATATACATATACGAACACCTTATATGCATATATCATCATATGGATACATGCATGTGTGATACATTTTGTGTATAAAAAGTACATAAAGGCAACAGCCAGTACAAACTTATACATCAACTTTAGTTGACCTAGATTGAAAATTTGGAATTAATTCTCCACTAGAATAAACGTTATTCATTCCAGGTTTAATGTTTGAATTTTTTTTTAGGAAAAAAGATGGCTAGCTACATGAAGTATCGGAGAATGCATGGTCACACATGCCAAGTATAATATTGTATCATCAACTACACGAAGTATATGTATTGCATGACCACATGCATGAACTATATGACGTTATGTAGTTAACACCATAGACATACAATCCGGTACACCGGTCGAATGATTCCGGCAAAGACCGACATTGACTCCGGCGTTGACCAACATTGACCAAAAAAAAATTGTATTTTAATATTTTCTATTAAAAAACAAAATAATAAATTATTATATTAAATTATATATGGGCTTTCATGATTAGAAAACACATTCTATTCAATATCTAATTATTTCTATATCTCTAATGTATTCATTCTTATAATTAGTTACTTTTATTTTTGAAGCTAAACTAATAGTTAAATAAAATTATTAATAATTATTTTCAAGAAATATATATATATATATATAACATATGTAATTATTAATTATTTTATATATATAAATCTCTGATCATCATATTATTTAAAATTTTAAATACTACAAGAATCAATAAAATCAAATTCAACTATTTTCATTAGAAAATAATATGCAAAAGATTTGAGTATATGACTCTTTACTTTAAAATTTGCATGGTAAAGAGTATACAAAATTTTAGATACTCTTTGGTATAAAAAAAATTTACATACTCCTAATAACATGTAAACAATAACAAAAAAATTAACACTATTTACTTTTAATAGATAAAATATAATGATACATAATTATTTTCAATATATAATATAAGGGCATTTGAAAAAATCCTCTTATTCTATATCCTTTTGCAAACATATCCTAAAATCAAGATAAAATCTATTAATATCTTGAAAATAATTATTAATTATTTTTATTTAACTATTATTTTAGCTTTAAAAAAAATAATTAATTATAAGAATAAATACATTAGAGATACCTAAGATATTTAGATATTGAATAGAATGTTTTCTAATCATGAAAATTCATAAATAATTTAATATAGTAATTTATTATTTTGTTTTTTCATAGAAAAAAAATTAAAATACAATTTTTTTTGGTCAATGTTGGTCAACGCCGGAGTCAACGTCGGTCTTAGTCGGAATTATTCGACCGGTGTACCGGATTATATGTCTATGGTGTTAACCACATAACGTCATATAGTTCATGCATGTAGTCATGCAATACATATATTTCGTGTAGTTGAGGATACAATATTATACTTGGCATGTGTGACCATGTATTCTCCAATACTTCGTGTAGTTAGTCATCTTTTTTCCTTTTTTTTATATATTTTAAAGAGTATATGTATATGTTTATTACGCTGCCTTTGTATTTCTTAAAACAAGAAATATTTCTTCGTAATCTCCGATGATATAAAACCTATGATACAAAAATATTACAGCTACTATCTTCAATCTCGTTTTGTTTTTATCGTTGATTCTAAAATATCTTGCTCCAATCTCCTAAAATGAAACCTCGCCCACATAAATTCACAGCAAATATGTAATCTTAAATTTTTTGTCATTAAGTACTTAATAAAAGACAAGTCTCTCACATACATTTGATTTTTATTTCAAATAGATCAAAACTTGTAAAATTTGAACCCTCGAAAATCATCTAATTCAAACCACAACACGAGGGTGATTAACACGGTTAATCACAGTTAAGTAACGCATATATAATGCTTTATGTATGTAATCACCCATCATAATCATATACAAACACATAGCATATATATATATAATACCACACATATAATAGAATTTTATATATATATATATATATATATATATATGAAAATGGGGGATTACACTGCGGCTGCAGCTCTCCCTTTGCCAGGCTTCGCTCTCGCTGGGGCTGCCACGGCCGGTTCTTTCACTGGCGCCGATTTACCCTTCTCTTTCCTCTCATCTTGTGCCATTTGCTCTTGCCTGCACTCTGAGCTACAAAAAGCCTTATCTCCCCTGCCATTTTTAGTCACACACAATTTATTATCATTAATACTCCAATTAAAAACAACATATTAAGTAATTATCATAATTCATTCACATAAGGGATATGTCATTGGAAGCTACTTAGTAAATGATCCCAGTGCACAAAGTGCATTTGCACCATGTCACAATATTTTGGAAAAAAATATAAGGTTTTTAGGTTCTTCAATGTTTCATATTTTGACAGAAAAACCCCAAAATACTGAAAATCTACAAACAAGACCTGTAAATTAGGAAAAAAAAAAAATTTGGCACAAGGTGCAAGAAAAGTTTGAGCCGGCCCTGATTAAATCATAAATATATCAATGTAATTAAGTATAACGTCACGTAAGCAAAATTTACTATTACTACAATCAAAAGTTATGTTATGAAATTTTACAACAGTCAAGATTTGAGAATATATATATACCTATACATGTAGATGTCACGGCCAGGAACAAGAAGACGTTCGCAAAGTGAGCAAGATCTTAAGAAATGTCCAGCGTCGGTGAAATCTCCCGAGTGTCTCCTGAGGTTACCTCTAGGTGAGACCATAGATAAGAGTCGTTGATCTAAGAACCCACGGTTTTGATCAGCGGCTGCTGTTACGTGTTGACCGTTGGAGACGTAAGGTCCTGTTATAACAGGTGGATTCTGTTGATCTGATGTCTCTGATTCGCTTGGAAGGTTGAGATCGAACTTTATCTCTGATAGACTTGTGGTTCTGTTAATCGGTGGTCGTTGTCTCTTTCCAAGCAACATCGTATATTACTTTTTGTTGTGTGTGTCGTGTGTTCTGTTTCTTGGAGCTCTGGACAGAGCAAATCTTGAGAGAAAAAGAGAGAGAGAGAGAGGGAAGAAGAGGAGGGGGAGTGAGGAAGGAGAAGAGCAGGGAAGATAAAGAAGAAACCATAAACTGAGGACTCAATCTAGACCGTTGATTTATCTCATCTTTGTTTTTGTTTTCGTCACGATCATGCCACGTCATGATTCTGATTTTTTAAAAGAACATTTTGCATTAAACTCTGTTTGTACTTTCTAATAATGTAATGTAAAATCATAGAATTCGTGATAATTAGTAGTCGAGCTTGGTTAAAAAAATACATTCGCTGTGTAGATTAGTTTCGAAATGTTTCTGTCCAAATCTCATATTGTAATGATATTTTATGTTGTATTTTTGTTTTGGTAGACAAATCTAAAGCCTATGACTAAAAAACAAATCTAGAAAGAAAAAAAAGAAGTAGTTAAGTTTTTACATAAGCAACTGACTTCTTTAAATAACTTTAATACTATTTCTAAGCATTGATTAGTTTCGATTAAAGACAACAGAGATCTACAATATTGCTAATTTCTAACTAGATTGTTTAACTTGAAAAATCATCGTATTCACTATTCCTCAAAAGTTACAGTTTCTTTCACAGTTACAAAAAAATTCACAAAAAATCATTCCAGAAGGGCCCGTTTAGGGGCCCAACTGGACCCACGAAAATAACAATAATTAACTTTCCACATCATACGATAGTTGCCCCCCAAGAATTATTTGTCGATTTCAAACCCAGTCACTTTCTTCCAAGAAAGTAAAGTCCAAAAAAATATAACAATAATAATTTCAAGAAATAACAAAAAAAAAAAAAATCATTTTCAAATTCTAAAATATATAAAATAAAAAAAAATTTGACATGAAAGAAAAATATAGCTGAAAATTTTGAAAAGGAAATGTAGTTATTTGGTTTGGTTCCTAACGTCTGGGCTACCAAAGAAATGGACCACTTTCTCTTGTGACAACAATGTTTTTAATTTCAATTTGGCCTTTGCAATTTTATAGAGCCTTTCTCTCGTTTCTCCACTTCACATCTCTCCCATCAGATTTCAACATTTTTTTTTTTTTACCTTACTTTTTAATGTATGACGATTTAATGCCAAAACAATTAAGAGTATTCATGGGTTCCTTAAAAAAGAAAAATATGTGTGATCGAAAATCACAACAAAAGCTTATGGTGATTGGTGCATTGTGACCTCTTTACACATTAAAATTAGAGACAAAACATAGTGGCACATTGTACCACAATGGTCGGTCTCAACATCGTAGGTCTCCATGAGATTTTTCCCATCCTCAATGGTGTTTTTTTCTTCTTCCAAGGTAAATCATAAAACAAAAGTTAAACCTAATTCATTAAATTGGCTATAGAATGTGATAAGAAAAAAAATTTAGTGGTAAATGATAGTAAAATATGAGTGACAGTGAAGATACAAAAAAAAAGTAGTAACCACGAGGTGGTGGGCTAGTGGTTCTAGCTTCTTGGAAGAGTGCCATATTGGTCCAAGCCAGAGATCGATTTTTCCAAAGCACATAATTGCTAGCTTTATCTCTTTGGCCAAATGAGTATGAATTTATTCCTTACAGCTCATTTGCAAATCTATCCTCTCTATAGGAATTAGTTTCGGATCTCTCTATAGGTCTGGGGATTTATCTGAAATTATATAAAAAAAAAAAACAGAATAGTAGTATTACTCTTTTTTTGTTGGCAACTCACTGAATGTTTACGCATTAGACATTACGCCACCAATACAATGTTATGAAATAGAGCTTCGGGATGGCAAAATATGCTAGTAAATGATGGTACGAGAAGATAATACCATACACGTTAAAAAAATTCATTTGATTGAGTGATAAGAATCGGAAAAAAACTCACGACTATGTTTGTAGATGTGTGATTCGTTACTTATATTTAGTACTAGCTGATATCCGTGCTACAGCACGAGATTATATATTTTGTTAGTTATTTTTTTTGTAATTTGTATTTTTGTAATATAGTTTTTTATTTTAATTTATTTTTTTTGTTTATATAGTACTTATTTGTATATTTGGGGTTATACAGTAAATTGGAAATCTTAATAGAGTAAGTAGTTTGTAAAATATAGTTTTTCACGGAAACAGACACACCACAATAGTAGATAGTACGTAGTTTTGTAAGAGAATAGACACTCCGCAATATCGGATAGTAGTTTTGTAAGAGGATAGACACACCCTGCTTCCATGGCTTAATTTATAGTTTGATAAAAATACATGTTTTAACGGATTTAACTCAAAAAAATTTTATATTTTAAATTTTTAAGAATTAAAATATTAATATTACTTAAATATTTTATAGACTTTAAATATATTATAATATTTTAAACTTTCGACGGAGTTCAAATATTTATAATAATTTAAACATTGTATAAAAAATTTAAATATTTATAATATCTTAAACTTTTTTTAAAAACGTAAATATATTATAATATGTTTACTTTTTATAAGTTTAAATATTTTCAAATATAGAACCAAATTAAACTGTTAAATTTGGATACTTGATAAATCAAGCTTCCTGCTCATTTGTACTCAAAACATTTTAGTCACATATTTATAGTGATTATGAACCATATTCCATAATATTTAGTCGATGTGGGATATACACCTTTTCTGTAAATTAGTTTACAACTTTACATATATATAATTTATGCGTTTTTAATTCTTTCTATTTATACTACTCACAATTAATTACTAAAATTTTGTTAAGGAAATATTATAATATCGGAAATCAAGCAATTTAGTCAGATTTGGTAACTTGAATATTCGTTTTTAAAGATTTTAACTGAATCACTAAATATTCCTTTTAAAAGATTATCTGTTAAGATCAATCTCGGTAATTAAGGAAATATCCGAATTTTTGGTAATTAAAATTTATGGTTTTCATTTAAATACCTTAAAGGAAAATGAAATCAAAGTGTTTGCCTATAATGAATAACTCTGTTTGGGATCTTAAATAACTAATCTTGAATGAAATAATATATTGGATCCGAAAAATATTATTCTGGAGTACAAACAGATCCGCGGATTTTTTTCCTTCTGTAGTCGGATATGTAAGGATCCGCGTCCCGACCCGGCAATTTTTTAAATAATCGACCGAGGGTATTTTTGTTATTTAATGAAATCAAAACTATAGGTTAATTAGATTAAATTTTGTGATTCTCTAATCATTTTTAATGAAAAACCTATCAAAACCAAGTCATGGTCCATTTTTACTCTAGAGAGTACTTCTGCTTTAATCGTATAGATACAAGTACGACCGATTGATGAAAAAAATTTGTGTCTATTTTTTTTCGGTTTGTTTTGAAATGAGAAATGACAAGCTGACGTGGAGTTTGGTGGTAATATTAGATGATTTGGTATGATTGAGAGGACAAGTGGACACAGGTGAGTCAAAAAAGTGAAGAAGAGACGTTTAAAATTTTAATTTAGTTTTCTTAGACTCTCCCTCTCTGATTGGTTCGTGTGTTTTGGACACAATAGCAAAAAGTATATTATTAATTACTAGTCTACAGTAGTAACCAAACACAATTGGTCCCAATTTCCCCAAATTTCAATTTCTGAGGTTGATAGCGGGCCCTTTCTTTTTCACTAGTGGGCTTCAACATCTGGTCCACTTTCTTCATTATTAATTTTTATTTTATTTTTTGGGTCTGGTATGTTCTTTTCCATTAATATTCCCCCTTTTTCATTATTATTTTTTTGACTAATGTTTTCTTGTTAGTGAAACGAGAGGGTTAATAAGCATAACTTTGATTTCTTTGGGGGATGTTTTGATTAAGTAACAACGGTTGATTTTATTTACCGATACAAAATTTAGCAAAGATGGAGGATAAGACTTCTTCAGAGACATCTTCTCCACTGATCTGAGCAAGAGCCAAAGCAGCTTCTCTCAGCTCGATCGTCCAGAAATCTATCGGAAGATGCTCTTCTTCGATCGCTTCTCTCAGCCTCACTAGCGCTTCTTTCGTCCGCACCAGTTGCTCGCATTGTCTCTGCATAAAACACAAAAAAATAAAGGGGGGATATAAATGTAACATTCAAAAGTTAATGGACAGAAACAGAATTTTAGAGGTAGACAGACCTGATTCACGGTCCACTGATGTCCTCCACTGGGGACACGATCAAGTCCAAGAATCTCCAATATTGCATCTTCAAGCTCTTCAATTCCTTGACCAGTAACTGCAGATGTCAAGACAGACTTATGGAATACTTCTTCTTCCTTTTTTCTCTGATCTTCTAGTAGTTGATCACAACAATCAGGAGGAGCACAATCTATTTTGTTCATCACCAGAATCATAGGCTGTTTCAAGTGCAAGAGACCCCAAAAAAAGTCATAAATTGAGTCTACTAGTGGGGAAGAAAAAGAAAAGAAAAGGTGAATATCTAGTTTACCTTATCAGATTGAATCTTATGTAGAAGCTCAGTGTCTTCTTCAGTCCAGCCTTCCACAGCACTCACCGCCATGATTATTACATCAGCAACCTTAGCAGCTGTTTCTGATCTTTCAACTCCTGCAAAAAGTTTTCAATATCTCTCTCAAGATCTGAGCTTTGGCAAAGATTCCCCTCGTATTCTTATTATATACTGACCTATTTTTTCGACAATGTCATTGGTTTCTCTGATACCAGCAGTGTCAAGAAGTGTGATAGGCACACCACGGATTGTAACATTAGCCTCCACAACGTCTCGAGTTGTTCCCGCAACTTCTGTAACAATGGCTCTCTCACTCTGCACGCTAAATTTAAAGCACCAGTGGAAATGTGACTCTATTTGAATAAACATACCGCAACTTTCAGTTTTTACAATGAAAGAAAAACAAAGATCATTCTGTTCCATACTTTGCTCCAAGCGTTTAGAAGACTTGATTTTCCGACATTGGGACGCCCAACAATAGCTATCTGCAACGTTTCAGTAAGAAAGATATACAAAATATGAAATACCATACACTTAAAAAGCTTCACACATGTACAAGACACATATTTTTCTTAAAATTTACCTGCAACCCGCTTCGAAGAAGCTTGTCATAGTTTGCTGTATCTAATGCACTTTCTACGTCTTCAGACATGCTGTTTATTTTGTTAATTACTGAGTTTGTATCCAATGGCGGCATTTCGTCCTCAAAGTCTAAACGAGCTTCAATTTCAGTGAGGAGTTCAATGCATTGTGCTCTTAATGATTTCACCAAAGATGAAAACCCTCCCTAAAGACAAAGAATAGAGAAGAACTTGGGAAGTCATTAACAATTATCTTAGGCAAAGCCTCGTTAAGCTATCATATATCATTAATCATAAAAGAATCACAAAATGCATGCCTGAATCCCTTCCAAAGCAGCATCTGCAGCAGCAGAAGACTTGGCCGAAATCAGTTTTTCGACATTTTCAGCTTGCGATAGGTCCAAACGGCCATTTAGAAAGGCACGCAATGTAAACTCTCCTGAATTCAGCAAAACATCAGAATCTATAAGTAAAACTCACAGAGGTGAGTCGAACATTGATTAAAGAACCTGATTCTACTAATCTTATAGCTAAAGCCCTCAGATTAAGTTACACATAACTGAAGAAACTCAATGACCAAATCTACAGAAAGAATTCGAGTATCTGACCTGGTTCTGCTAACCGTGCTCCAGCTTCAACACATGTCCTCAGAACACGCCGCAGACAAACTTCGCTCCCGTGACACTGGAGCTCAACTACATCTTCTCGAGTGTATGACCGAGGAGCCAACATAGGCACAGCTAAAACCTAACAAGCAGCCACACTTCAATGATCAAAACACTTGCAAATCTCTAACTAATCTAACCAAACGTGTACAATAGTAAAAAACTAGCAATGACAAATAAAATTCAAATGCTTTCCCCGACTGAAGACTAAACAGAGAAGTGTGACTGTGAAGTAGCCAAATTAGAGAACTTTTCAATTCTACCTCGTCAACAACATTGCCACTTGAATCAACAACAACTCCATATTCCACGAAATGACTCGTGGGCCGCCATAAACCCGAATCCGAATCAGAGTCATCCTTCTTCCTCCTTTTCTTAGCAGAACGAAAGACTCTTCTTGCAACTTCCACAGCCTTAGGACCTGACAACCTCACGATTCCCACAGCACCAGGTGGTCCACCGATGGGGGTTACGATCGCCACAATTGTACTTGAGCTCTGAAACCGATCGACGTTATTAAACACATCATCGTCTAACTTCCCCTGAAGACCCACCACACGCTCATCTCCTTTAAACACTAGAGAATTGTCCTCTGCATAAACCCATATTAGGAATAGGATTGAGATCAAATTAGAAACCTACGGAATCGTTTTCAATGGTCCCTTTACCTGATAACGCAGCGCGAGGTTTAAGAAGAGAGGTTTTAGGAGACGATGAGAATAAGAGAAAGCATAGATTTTTAGAGACGGGTCTTGAGATTCTTCCGCCTCGTGTTATAATCGGCGAAACTTGTCGAAGAAGGTGAACGCTGACGGAGCGGAAGGAGAGGAGACTCAACATTGACACTACTGCAACCAACCTAAGCTCACGGATAACGCCGGCGGCGGCAACGACTACAACAACAAAAAGAGACAAAATCAAAACGACAGCGTTTTTCGTAATTTTTCACAACTGAGATGGGTTTTCGTGATTCAACATGGTTTGGGCCTTTGACATATAAAGGCCCAACAGATATAATAATTAAAAAACAAAACGTAGCGTTTGGTTTGTGAAGTATCTGTAAGACTGTAACCAGTGTCTTAAAATGAATCTGGCTTTGTTTTTGGTTCAGATTCATATCTCCAAACAAAATATTCGCCAACCAATCTAATTGACTTATTTTGTTTGTTTATTTATTTATATATAGATAATGAATTTAAATACGGCTAAGGATACTAGGATAAGGATAAGATCATTTTTTAATATTCCATGCATTATAAATTCCAACTTGTCACATTATTGAGTTCCCATTTGATTTAACCAAATTATTCCCAGATAAAATAATATCCACGTTGGACATCCTAATCATAGTTGTTAATTACAATTTGGGGGTTTTAAACTGATTAGATAGAAAATTTTCAATTTACAAAACTTTATTAAGAAAAAGTACAGTAGTTGAACAACAAGACGCTATGGGGACCCAGAGGTCAACTTTACACTTGACCCCTTATCTTCTAATACGATAGAAGAATCATAAACAAAAGGGTCCAAAGACCAAAATTACAATTGAAAGCAAGAGTCACTTTCTTTACTCTACTGTACAACACTTAGAGAGAGCGTCTCCCTCTTCTTCTTCGTCATTATCTTCATTTTCGTCTTCTTCTTTCTTGTAAATTTTATACCTCCTCGGAGAGTTTTGGACAGCAAGCATCAACGGCGTCAGCTACCGTCAGATAGATATTGTCTTCTCCTAACATGTCGGCAAAGTGTGACAAGTGTAGCTTGCCTATCACCAACGGTCCAGGATTCGCCAGAATCAACTGTTGGTTATCACAAACACACAGAATCATCAGGTAACTGTTCTTTAACTAATTCACTTTGATTGCTATAGATGATATAATCTCTAGATTCATGTCTGTTTATATGTACCTGAATGTCTCTTTTTTGGAGAGACTTGTACAAGTCTTCTAAGGCATGGATACCACTTGTATCGATGTCCGTAACAGCTGAAAAAATAATGGTGTACCCGTTCATCTTTGTTTATATATAAGAAAATAAATATATTGATACTAATTAAAAAGGGGTTAGTTAATATAGGAGTAAAGTTTAACTTACGTGACATTTCGATGATGAGAAACTGAATCCTGGGTAGGCTTGTTGCCTTTACCTTTTCTTCTTCCTCATGTAGCCATCTCTGGATCCTGTATATATTACAAGGGTTTCCGAATTAGTATTCTTGTGAACCAAGTAACAGTTCTTGGTTAAGATTAAACTTTTGTTTAAGGTTTTTTTTTTACCTTTCTCTAACGTAATTTGAGTTGGAGAAGTAGATGGCTGAGTCAACACGAATAGTAAGAACCCCTGGAACCATAGTGGCTTCAGGGTACTGTTGAATATTTCTGTAAACCGAAGTTCTTGGAATATTTCCGAGAACTGCAGTTCTAGGTCTTGTTACTTGCAAAAGGATCTTAGCAAACGAGATAGAGACCTGTCCACAAACAAACAGCAAATTAACAACAACATAATCATCATATATAGAGGGTTTCGTTTTCTTGAGATGTACGTACCGCAATGAGAAGTCCGATCTCAACGGAAACAAAGATGACGCCAAAGAAAGCTCCCATACAAGCGATGAAATCGAGCTTATCGACCTTGAAGATCAAAATAGCAGCTGGGATATCGATCAAAGGAATCACGGCGTTGATGATGATAGCTGCGAGGATGGCGTTTGGAGTGTACTTAAAGAGAGGAGTGAGGAAGAGCAATGTCAAGAGAACGACGATTGACATTATGATGTTCGAAACCGCTGTTTGACATCCAGCCATGAAATTGACAGCTGATCTTGAGAACGATCCAGTAGCAACGTAGCAAGAAGACATCGATCCTACAACGTTCATCATGCCTAATGCTACCATCTCTTTGTTACCGTCGATTTGGTAGTCTTTCATCGCAGCAAAGGTTCTTCCAATCGCTACAGCTTCCTGTCAAAACAGTTTTGAAATATTCGATGAGGAAAATTTCGCTTATGGATTTGAAAGATTGAAGTCTGAGTCATTGGTTTGGACTTACTGTTAAAGCGACCATGCCACAGACTACACCGATGCGGATGCCCTTAGCAAGGTTATCACCGGAGAAGTAGATGAGATGGAAAGAGGAAGGGTTGATTCCTTTGTCAAGGTGTTTCACCTTCATTCATCAAAAAAGGAGACATATGTATTTAAGTATTGACACAATGTTGAATAGTTTGAGGCGCAAGTAACTACTTAAAGTAGGTTAGGTTGAGATCTTACGATTTGGACTCCTTGTTTGTCTGCTCGGGTTATGTAGACAAAGAAGGTAGAAATGATAACTGATATCAATGGCGCAATCGCTGGCACCCAAAACAGTTTCTTGCTCTTCTTCCCCTGTTTCAGCATTAGGTCAAGAGAGATCAGAATCAGATCGAAACAATAAAAATGAATTAATTAAACTATTCGATGTTTTTTGTTTTTATAGATATATATATATCTTACAATGAATTTAGAGGTGAGCAGGAAGGTCAAGAACGATGCACCAATGAGTATAGTCTGCCAATTCCACTGCAGAGCCCAAATGATACAAATTAGTGAAAGGATTTACAAAGATTAGATAAAAGCAGAAGAAGGATTCTTACGCCGTGATGAGCCGAGCTGAAAACGGAGTCAAGAACAGCAATGATATCGGTTTTCTTGGTGAATTTCTTGATCCCGAGGAAGCCTTTAAGCTGCTGGAGAGCGATGGTGATGGCCGCGCCACCCATGAAGCCCACCACAGCCGCGTGTGATAGGAAATCGATCAAGAACCCTAACCTGAGAGTAGTAAAGAAGAAGATGAACATTTTAAGAGCCTTTTTCTATCGTCAAATAAGAAAGATAGGGATAAAGAGATCAATTTTTACCTGAAGAATCCAAGGGCTGCTTCGGTGATACCGGCGAAAAACGTGGCAGTGAAGGCAAGGCGGAGATATTCATCAGGACTTGTGTTTGGATCAATCTCAGCTCGTAGCAAAGTGCCTATCAATAGAGAAACCACAGCAACGGGTCCAATTGCTATATCCCTCGAACTCCCCATGCAAGCATACACCAATGGAGGAACGAAACTCGAATCTGTAAAAATCAAGATCAACACCATATTTAATTTTATCCCCTGTTTTTCAAATGAGGTCAAGTGTGATTAATTAAAGATCAAGAACTTACATAAACCGTATTTAGGATCAAGATTAGCCAACTTAGCGTATCCAATATCCTGTAATCACCATGGAATATAAGCAACAAAGCAAGTGTATAGATAACTTGTGATACAAGTAGTAGTGATACTTGAGTTTAGGGTTTTTCACCTGAGGAATGCAGAGACTTGCGATGGTTAAACCAGCGATGAGATCGCCACGAAACTTCTTGAGATTGTAGCTACGTCCCCAATCAAAGACCGGGAAGACGGACTGGAGACCGAGCATGAACTGCTTAGACCTAGGCTGATCCTTAAAATCCCTAAGAGGATCGTCGTGGAAGAAAGTTTCTTTGAATGTGTACATGAAATCCTTGAACATGTTTGGCTTCGGTGGGATCCCAACCTTATGCCGGGTGGGAGAAGATTTGATCGGAAGATTTCCACCGTCCGTAGCCGGACTTAGATCTCCGTCCACAGGGTGAGCTCTCGACGACATAGCTAGGTTTCTCTGCAAACAGAACAAGAGATTTTAGTTAAGTTAGTTTTGTTAAGTTTTTGAGATGATATCAATAGTGTGAATGGAGTAATGGAATCGAACCAGGAGAAATGATAGATAGCTGGAAACGTGACTAAAGTGGATATTTTGGGTTGAAAGGTGACTTTTAAGTGTGATTTTAGAGCAACATTGATGAACCCTTATTTATAAGGAAAATACTATGTGAGATTAGTTTTTTTTTTTATTTAATTAAATGACAAGAGAGTGTCATCGTATATAATTGATGAATCTGGATTACTAAGAGACCAAGTACATTACGAAAATTGAAAAGTCTAACTAATAGATTTCGATTTTATATTTGGCTTGATCGACATTAAATTAAAACAAACCAAGTCAATGGTTTTTTTGTGTTTTGTGTGCAAAACTGAAAACAATCTCAATTCAGTGATCTCGTTTACTTTCTGCCATTAGGAATAGGAGAGATCGTTGACTTGAATAGCCACGTGGCAGATAGTGAGATTTTAAAGAAATTATATATGGTTAATGCCAACACACACTTATCCTTAAATAAATGACGAAAATATAACGTTACTTTCAGTTTTCAATTGTACTTTAAATTTAGATTAACTCGAAAACAAACCCTAACTAATTACAATAGTATTTGATCCCCGAAATTTCTCATCTTTTTTGCTTCAACATAGATTTTAGAAACAAAACCTTAAAAAAAAACATAGAAAACAGACCTATACTGAACAGAAATTTAGGAAAAAGACCTAAAGAAACTACATATGGGACCTAATTCATATATATGTACTATATTGGTGATTCTGATTGGTTCTCAAAGTATGTATAGATGTTATTTAAATTGGTGCATATGTATAGGTTAGTTAATATAATGCATTAAAATCACTCAGTTTCCTGACAAAAGCTTTAATTTGTGCAAGTTGATGAACGGTGGCTGGATTAATTTCAACAACATAGCCGCTATCGTTTTTCAACCAAAATTTTCCAAAGTAATTTTTAGATATCAACTTAAGTTTTCTCATATTCGTCTCACTGATTTTTTTAATTCTTAAAAATAAAATAAAAAAACCTTTTGGTACAAGTTTAGGTTTGGAGACAAAGTGAACACCACATGTTTTGAGTTCTGTTGACCTTGTAATGCAGACAAGTATGGATGATTGATAATGAGTTAACTAATTATACCTCATCGAAATCCGAAGAAACAATCTAATTGTAAACTTCCTGCACCAGACGATACCTTCTACATATTTATCCTACTTCTATGCATTATTGTATACAGCCAATAAACTACATACAAAAAACAATTGAAAAAAAGAATCAAAACTATGATTAACCTTTCACCAGAATAAAAAAAAAACTATGGCATATAAATGCACGTGTATTATTTGTATTAAACTAAAATTAGGTAGTGGGGATATAGTAACTACTAATATGAGATGCATAACCATTGATAGTTGGAAGGTGAAAACCACCACTAACCTGGAAAAAGAAGCAGAAGAAGAATTCGATCTGTCTCTCTTTTTTCTTTTTCTTATAGCCCTTTTTGCTCCAAAGATCTTTTCACGTGATAGATTTATTAATTTGTTAAAAGCGAAAAGGGATTTTTCAGAAAGTAGGGAAAAGAACTAAAAAGAGATTTAAGAATTGAAGAAAAAGTACACGAGAGAGACACAGTTACAACCTCCCCTTTTTTAGATTTTGGAATCGCCAGATTGTTTCACTATTCTTTTCTAACTTAAAAAACCTGAATGATGTCCAGGTTCACTGAATCACTCTCTCTCAAATTATCAAAAATACAAAACCCTAATTAATATTCAGAAAGAAAATAAAAAAAGAGATAAACATTTCCTGAGAAATTAGATTTTGCTTGAGGAACAGGGGGACAAAAAAAATAGAAGAAAAAGTATTTTACAAAAGTGAGGAGAACAAAAAAAAAAAATCTGGGAATTTATAAATTTGATTATTTAAACGAAATTAAAATTAAAATTAAAATTACAAAAGATAAATATCGTAATTGTCAAATATTTTTCTTCGAAAAAATAAAAATATAGGAGGTGATGATAATGACAGAAGTTATGGAAACTACAAAGCAAGAAGATCGAAGCGGTTCAGATCACTTGTTATTACGAAAGCGCCACTGGCTCCAAATCTAGAAAAAAAAAGAAAGCGAAAAGGTCAAAAGAAAGGAACCGATTTTTTGGGGGGCTAGAGTTGACCTTGAATCTGGACTAAAGTGCGGCTTCGTTCGTCCTTACCACATTAGCCATTGACTACGTATTCGTCACGCGCTAGATATAGTGCTTTGCTGGCTACGAGCTATTGGTTCTCCATGTTGGTTCACGGCCAGCCACACACACTAGTTTCTTTTTTATATTTTTTATTCGTCAACTATCTTTCTGTGTAATAGACGTACTGATTTTTCTAAACAACTGTTTCGATTTGTATACGTTATCATTAAACCTAATAACCTATATTATACGCACGCACGATTGAAGAAGGTAACAAATGATTTGTTGTACTATCACAATATCACAACTCACAAGCGTAACCTTGTGATTAATATATGCTTCATGGGCCAAGTTGAGATGAGAAACCAAAGTACCAAGAAAAAAAAAACATCATGGGATGTAGCCATGTGAAACCAAGTGTTTTAGATAATAATAATGTCAACTGTTTTAGGACCTCATGCATGACTCATATGTTCTTGAAATCGATCTTATACCTGTCGTTGAAGGTAAACTAATTTATCATAATCTTTAGCATCGCAAATTTGAGTACTCGTGTTCTTCCTCTGACGGTATAAATCATTAAGTTTATAGCAATTTTGCATCCCTATATATTTTCATATGTTATGCGATATCATCATATTTGGATTTTTTTTTTTCTTTCGTTAAACTGCGGAAGTTCAGACCTTTGGCTCATAATTTCATTTGATACCCAAAACCAGTTTTTACACCATTCCGATATAAAGAATGTATTTCCATCACAAAAAGAGATATTGAAACCGAAGAACGTACAAATAGATCAACCCCATTATATATACTACTACTATCAGTAGGTCATCCTCCCTTTCATATTCATATCTTTGAAGTTTAAAGTAACTCATGCTTAGATCATATATATGTCACCAGTCGCATAAAATTACTATAACTTTTTTTTTAAAACTACTAGAACATTAATGTTCTACTATATAACATCCTACTATGATTAAGAATTGTGACAATCATGTTAGAAATTGTGAATAAAAAATCGGTACTTTGCCGACCAGAAAAAATAAATCGATCGGTTATCTTCTTATATTCGGGGGACATATATAATCAACTAGAATTATCTTCTTATTGATAGAAGAACAAATCTGCAATATTTAAATTTTCAGGTGCCGCCCAAAAAAGGTTAAAATATTTACCAAGTCAACCGTTCAGAAAAATATAGTTGTACATGAATTGTAATCAATTATATGCATTTACTATTAGTCACGATGACAAAAACAATATTATGTTCGTATGAGTATGTATGTTAGCTTTGCTTAAAAAAAGAAAAAAAAAAAGAGTATGCATGTAACTATGTATGTTAGCTTGGTTGGTTAGAACTCTCTTATATAAACAAAACATTTATAAGTTTTGGTTTGTATAAGCTATTAAGGATATTCGTAAAATAATATTAATTGGTCGATATCAACTACCAAGTAATGCATCATTTGCACGTAAATTATTAGAATAGACACTACAACATCTTTAGTTAACATAAATAATATTATTTACAATAATTGCAAGTTGCAAACTAGGATTTTTAAAATACCCTTTTCCAATACTACTTTTCAAAAATGTCATTTTTAAAAATTAAAAATGCTACTTAAAAATTTGATATTAATTTAAATATATGTGTAAACTTATTCAAATATACAGTCTCCGAATAGTGTTGGGGGAAACAACGCTAAGTTACGCTGTGGAATAAAGTTTCACCCTAACTTATGTGAACCTATGAGAAAAATATAATAATTTTGGTAGCAAAAACTTTAAAGCGTAAAATAAACGAGACACAGAATTATACGTGGAAAACCTCCCCAATGCGAGGAGTAAAAACCACGGGACCGTAGTCCAGTCAAAATTCTACTATCACCAATGTATTTGAGTACAACCACGTCTTCTCCAGAGACTAAGGTTACAAATAGCAATCTCAATTAAAAAACAACACTAGAGAGAGCACACAAAAGGCTAAAAATATGCAATTCCAACAACCCTATATTTACTAAGATTCCGGCAACCTATTCAGATCTCAACAGTAAAAATCTTAGATAAACAAGTCAGAAACAACTCTGCAAAATTTCAGCTCAAACTGAGAAAATCTCACCGTTGGATCTTACAAACACTCACGACAAATACTACAGAAAAATTTGGAAATTTCAGACACGACCAGCCACGCTAAAACTCAGAAATTAAACGCAGCAACCGAAGTTGTTTGCAAATGTTATGTTTACAGACGATAGCAACTAATCCACTAAACTATTTAATCACATGTTGTTATAAAGTATCGATGAAAATAGTAATTTAAGGCACCGTCGATGGACGCGGCCACACGTCGAATTTGCTTTTTAGATAAAGGTGTCATAATGTGTATTTTCTTTGGTGTGAATTTAATGTTAAGTTTATATTCAAAGAAAAACAAAGATTTTCACGTAGAAAAATCTATCCCTGATGTTGTAATGTGTTATCTTTATCAAAAGAAAGACACAAAAAAGTGTCATAATGTGTTATCTCGGTGAATAGATTCGTTTGGTACAGAACTGCATTCTTTTTTAAAGATATCGTGATTACTGGAACATCCGTGTGGCTAAAAACATTAGATCAGTTCAAATCAAAATTATTAGCATGTTAATTATTACTAAGATATTTTAGCTTGAGTCGGGTTTTAATGATCATTGATTGGTGAAGTTTCATCTCATGACAATTCGGAAACTAAGCGAACTTAGTTCACGCTGTAGAGACGTGTATGTTAACGACATAACTCTATTGCCCATTTAATACTTTTCCAGCTGTCCGAATTGCTAAATTGCACATCCCCGGTTGTGATACTGTCTTTGAAGATAGTCATCTGGGAGATCCTATCTCAACTCTGTTGTCCATGTGACACCAATTGTTCTAGTTCACTAATAGTAAATAACACAGTGCATTCGATCCGATACATGGCGCCGTCCAATATCTTTAACATTTTTTTACCATATTACATTATCACACATACCATTGATCCGCAAACTCTCACATAAAAAGAATTGGCTTTCTGGAGTTGAGTTGGACCAAAGAATCCCACGTACGAGTCTATGACTATGACCTTTAGAGTAGCTAGGTTGGAGGATTCTGGTGGATGAAAAAGACTAAATTAGTGTAGAAGTGAATAAGAGTGGTTCATAGTGGAAAGATAAGAGAACATATATATGACTCATGCTTAGATCATGACAATACAATAAATAGATTCCATTGGTTTTGATAATAGTAACAAAAAAATTCGAGAACGAAAACAAAGTGGACTGAACATGCCCTATGACCACATCTCATCCGTTCATTTCCATATTCTTCCATATAAAAAGATAAGAGAAAAAGAACCAAAACAGAAAAGAAAAGAACAATCAAATCTTGAATAATCGCATTTCTTTTCGTCTTCTTTTACCTTCGAAATCAATTATTGTATAGCGTGCATTCCTGGTCCATCAAACCATTTTTGTTTGATTTGGCAACCCGGACGTCTCCACTTAAATATTCGTTTTGGATTAGAGCTCGTATGTTATATAATGTTGATGATTTGGATATTGACTTGTCTGTCAATTTCTGGAATTTTTTTGTAAAGAATAATACTGATTAGTAAATGTTGGAAAAAGTATAAGAAATTAAAATTTACCTGACTCTCCAAGGTTGGTCTGTTACAATCGCATATTTTAATATTCGTTGCGCTCATATTTTCAAAAGTTGATTAGAAATTTTTAATGAATAAATAAAACAATTCATGATTTTATAAATACTGGTAGAAATGTATCATCTTTTCATAATTAGTAGGTTAATAATACGTACTGTTGATTAAAATTTTTCCATTAGTGTCTGGTGGTCTCAGGAACACATGAGGTTTTTGGTGTTTACGAAGGTGGATCAGCCGGTATGCTGTCCATAATACAGCTGATATTAACCAATGAAATATATTATGCATTTTTTCTCTTGATTTTGTACGAATGATCCATACAAAATCTAGAATTTTTTTACTTTATTCAATCATCAATGTGTTCGCGATGACCAAAATGGCCACAATGTCATACAAAAAAAAAATGGTCACAAGATAGTACTTTCTGATCTTCACCTGACTAATATTCTTAAGATAATGTACGTGATACATTACGACAAAGTTATCATGTATTTACAACATGCCCTCTTGTTGGTATGTTCATTTTTATAAGTCAAAACCAAAAAATATACATTCGGATAACAACATTCGATGTATTATACAAGAAATAATTACAAATAAATCAACATATAGGGGAAAGGTACGTTACTAAATTTTTAGATATTATTAATAATTCTTTTTTATGTTTTTTTTGTCTTCACATAAGCATTCACTTGGAAACTAGTGTTATACTGTTATTTACATCAAACCAGGAAATAAGAATGTTACATCATAAATCATAAATCACTCAGAGTGTCAAATTATGTGCTCTAACGAAATCTCCAGCATAAGAAAAAAAAAACATTCTTATAACTAAAAGTCTAAAACTATTATTTCGCTGAAAACATATTTACAAGTTCAATATCCTATAATTTTAACATTAAAAATTTAGTATTTACTAAAGTTAGCATTAAAAAATTAGTGTAATATTTAGTATTATTTTCTACATAAAGTAACAGCTTTTATTTTTTGGACAACAAAAGTAAAAGCTTTTTAGTAATGCATTTAATTCATATTCAAGACTAAGGACCAAAGTTTGCAATTAAATACTTTCTTTTTAATTTTAAAAGTATATGTTATAGATATATGACAACGGCAGTATATATATAGAGAGAGAAGGCTCTATCACACACTTCCAAAACCCACAAAGATAACAAAAATGGGCATAGAGCTTCAGAACCACCAGAGCCACCATGAAGACGGCCCTGCCGAAGAGCCAATATCGCGGTGGCTGGTAGATACTCCGGTGCCACCAAGCATGTGGCAAGAGCTTGCTGGGTACATAAGAAAAAATCTGTTGTCCAAAAAGGATAATAGGAGGAACAAGACGAAGAACTCATCATCAAACCCTGTTTACTCTTGTCTTAAATCGGTTTTCCCTATACTTATTTGGGGAAGACAATACAAACTCAACTTGTTCAAGAAAGATTTGATGGCTGGTCTCACTCTCGCTAGTCTTTGCATTCCTCAGGTAAACTTTGACTCACTAATTACAATATATGTCGATATAATCAATGTTGGATTCTTGTAGATACATTTTTCAGTTTCATTTTTCAGAGTATAGGATATGCGAATTTGGCTGGACTTGATCCAGAGTACGGTCTATGTAAGTCCAAAACTCCAGTTGTGTATAGTTCCTTAGGTTTTGCCAGAGAATTTAATTTAAATATAAATATAAATAACAGATACAAGTGTGGTACCACCTTTGATATATTCGACGATGGGAAGTTCGAGAGAGTTAGCCATTGGTCCTGTGGCTGTCGTTTCGCTTCTGCTTTCGTCAATGGTTCGTGACCTTCAAGATCCGGTCACCGACCCAGTTGCTTACAGGAAAATTGTCTTCACGGTCACGTTTTTCGCTGGCGCCTTTCAAGCCATCTTTGGACTCTTCAGGCAAATTGCATAGAGATTCATTATATATTTATATAATATTAATATATTCGTGGACCAAACGACGACGACAAAGGTGTATTAATCTAATAAAAAATGTTTATTATAATGTATCAGGTTAGGGTTTTTGGTGGACTTTTTGTCACATGCTGCACTTGTTGGGTTCATGGCTGGTGCTGCCATTGTCATTGGTTTACAACAACTCAAAGGTTTATTTGGTTTGTCTCATTTTACCAACAAAACCGATATAGTTTCGGTTTTATCTTCGGTTTTCCACTCGCTTCACCATCCGGTACGAACGAATTTTTATTATATTTTTCATTCTCAGTTCTTTTGGTTAAATTTATAAGTGAGGAATTTTGTATTTATCTCAAATATTAATTACTTTTGCAGTGGCAACCTCTGAACTTTGTCATCGGTAGTTCATTCCTAATCTTCATTCTCCTAGCGAGATTTCTCGTAAGTAAATTCTTTTTTTTTTCATATATTAATACATCCACATCAAAAATATTAATTAATTCATTTATTGGTTTGGTTTTTTATAAAAACGCTCAGGGGAAAAGAAACAAGAAATTGTTTTGGATACCGGCAATGGCACCGCTAATATCAGTGGTATTAGCAACACTAATCGTGTATTTAACCAACGCTGAGACACGAGGGGTTAAGATTGTAAAACACATTAAACCAGGGTTTAACCAACCTTCGGTTAACCAGTTACAATTCAGCAGTCCACATCTCGGTCAAATCGTCAAAATTGGTCTTATTTCTGCAATTATCGCACTCACGGTTAGTATAATATTCCTCTATCTATATATATTAAAAAAAAACAAATTTAATCACTGATTAATCTGTAATTAAATGAAATAATACAGGAAGCAATTGCAGTGGGGAGATCGTTTGCGACGATCAAAGGGTATCGTCTAGATGGGAACAAAGAGATGATGGCTATGGGATTTATGAACATCGCTGGCTCTTTTACTTCTTGCTATGTGGCTACCGGTAAAAATTTTCCTTTTTTTTTTTTTTGAATCTTCCGGTTTTATTAATTTTACATAACATAAGTAACATAAGTTAAACCGGTTTAGTAATATTAAAATAAAGCATGCTCACTTTTTGATAAATGTTGTATATTATTATTAGTAACGGATACGGATCACGTATAGCTTATGTTTCTATCAAAAACAGGGTCATTCTCAAGAACGGCAGTGAATTTTAGCGCTGGGTGCGAGACGGTAGTTTCGAACATTGTAATGGCGATAACAGTGATGATTTCGCTAGAAGTATTAACGAGGTTTCTCTACTTCACACCAACAGCGATTCTCGCGTCCATAATCCTGTCGGCGCTTCCAGGTCTCATTGATATCTCTGGCGCTTTACATATATGGAAACTCGATAAACTCGATTTTCTTGTCCTTGCTGCTGCCTTCTTCGGTGTCCTCTTTGCCTCAGTCGAGATCGGTCTTCTTCTTGCCGTGAGTCTTTCTTTCTCCTTCATTACATTTTTATTTTTGTTTCTTTCTTAAAATCTTATCCGGAAAAATACAACAAAATATTGATTGATGGGGGGGGGGACCTAAGGGGTCGAGGTTAAGTCAACTAAACTCTCTATCAAATCATATCATGTGAACAAATTATACAGTACTAAAAGCGTCAATATCTCATAGATAATTTAACCAAATAAATTTGTTATAGATTAAGCTACTAGGCCGACCAAATTCGCTGTTTATAGATAGACCCTCAAAGACAAAACATAGCAATAATGTATAATGTTTTCAGTCAAGTGGCAAATATTTATTACACATATATTTTGTTGGGTCACAAAAATGAAGTCGGGTTGTTGATGAACAACAAGACAACTTACCTTTGACAATGGACTATTTCAAAGAATAATCAGTTTCTAATTCAAAATTGATTGTATCTTTTCTGAGATGATGATTTTTCAACTTATATATTTATCGCATACCAAATTCCATTTTTGTACGGATTTGGGTTTTATATCATGTAGAAAAAATGAATTTAGTCTGAGTATTTTGTATATTTGTGTAGGTGGGGATATCGTTTACCAGAATAATGTTAAGTTCGATAAGACCAAACATTGAGGCCTTAGGGAGGTTGTCAAAAACAGATATATTCGGTGACATAAATCAGTACCCAATGGCTATTAAGACTCCAGGACTATTGACTCTTCGAATCAGTTCTCCTTTGCTATGCTTTGCAAACGCCAATTTTATTAGAGACAGGTTAATTTATATTTCATTATATTTTCATTAATTTACTCGTATGCACACTTTGACGATTTTTTTTTTTTTTGAACTCTCAGAATATTAAATTCAGTTCGAGAAGTAGAAGAAGAAGAAAATGAACAAGAAGTTCCAAAAGATAAAGTTCTTCAAGTATTAATTCTCGACATTTCTTGTAAGCCTCCACATTCTATGATGCTAATTTATAGATTTTCTAAATGATATGTCTAGTAAAAATTTAACAAAATATAATTGTAAAGGCGTGATGGGCATCGATACATCAGGAGTAGTTGCACTTGAAGAACTACATAAAGAGCTGGCTTCAAATGACATCCGGGTACATTTTAACCTTTTTTTTTTTTTTGTCTCCCATGAACTATATAGGGATAGCATATGCTCAATCAAATGTTATTCATTCACTAAAACTAGGTACATAGGTGGATTCATTGGTTATTCAACTTACAAATTTTCTTCTATGCGCTTTGGAAATTCAGTTAGTGATCGCTAGTCCGAGATGGAGGATTCTTCACAAATTGAAGCGAGCAAAATTGGAGGAGAAAGTGAAAGAAGAAAATATATTTATGACAGTTGGAGAAGCCGTAGATATACATGTAAGAGCAAGATCTACGTCACATGATTTGTGTTGATATATGTGAGCTTCACAACCAAAACAGATAATCTAGTGGTTTGTGATAATATTGTTGTTGTGTGTTGTGTCGTATATATAGCCTAATGAATGGCTAATAGTTTTTATAAAATTTACACATGACTAGTATAGATCCCAATGCAATATGACATATTAAATCTTCAATCTAATGACATGATTTGACTTCGTTATCATCGCTGTGTTTTTTCTGGAATAAAACTATGAAATTTTTTTTATGTATGTTTTCTTCTTGTAAAATAATGCCACCTCAACGATTGCTCTTGTGATGCATTTACAAATCATCCGTAAAATATGCATTTTACATATTGTATTTTCTTCTATGGTTGATATCTATAATCAATTACATTCCTAAGTTAATTAAAAAGAAAAAGTCATATTAACTCCTAAATGATAAAACCTGTAATAAAATCTTGAGATAGTGTTATAGCTAGCCGTTGAAGAAAAATTAAATATATGAACGTTAAGTAGATATTGTCGAAGGAAAATCAAATATTGACAAAAGAACATAAAAGTTATGCGTACCGGTTAATCTGAATGTTAATAATCGTCATTGATTTTTTATACCGGTTTTTAATTTTCTTATTACCGGACACCACATAACTCGATCTCATATACTTCTTTGTTGATTTTTTCCGTGGCAATTCCTAATTCGTTCAAAGAACAAAACCCTTAAATCTCTCCCATAAATTGCTAACCGATCGAAACTCTCTTTCTTTATACCTAACCTCTCCTTCTTTCATGGTTCTCTTTTCTCTCGTCCATACATTTCTCATACATATACGCACTTTTGCCTCCAATGATCAGATTCTCTCATTCATGCAAAAAAAAAAGAAAGAGAAGAAAGCAGAATCTTTGAATTTGTTAATGCTGTTGATCGAATCAGAAAGACATGGGCCGAGTGAAATTGGAGATAAAGAGAATAGAGAACACGACGAATCGACAAGTTACGTTCTCGAAAAGACGAAATGGTCTGATTAAGAAAGCTTATGAATTGTCCATTCTTTGTGACATCGACATTGCTCTCCTCATGTTCTCTCCCTCCGATCGCCTTAGCCTCTTTTCCGGCAAAACAAGGTTTTTTTTTTTCTTCTTTGTCATTTTACATTTTCTTTCCTAACACGAAAACATTCATTTGATCTTTTATATTTATTGGTTAAACTCTTGGTCAGGATCGAAGACGTTTTCTCAAGATACATCAATCTTTCTGACCAAGAACGAGAAAAGTAAGCATGATCGCAATCATCTCCTTTGATCAACCTTTTTATTTTCCTAACATTTCTCTTTCGTTTTGTTTCAGTGCTCTAGTATTCCCCGATCAGAGCCGACGCCCGTACGTATCTTACTCTTACTTATTATTATCAATGAATAACCATATGGTTATAATTAAAATACTAATTTGTTTATTGACTTTTTTTTTTATCTTACAGAGATTTCCAGAGCAAGGAGGTACGTAATTAGACTAAGTATTAGTATGTAATGTGTGTTTACATATGTTGAATCCAATGATATATTTAAGATTATTGATATCGAAATTTTCATTGTCACGTGACAGTATCTACTCCGGACTTTGCAGCAACTCAAGACTGAGAATGATATTGCTCTTCAGCTCACCAAGTTTTAATTTATTTCTCTTGTCTTTTATTATTATAAAACTTTTTAATAATTCGGAAAAGTTGATTTTCTTCATTTTTCTTAATTGGATGATTTTAAAAAGCCCTGCAGCGATCAACTCTGACGTCGAGGTGATTCTTCTAATATAATTTTTTTAAAAAATCTCTAGCTGATAACTACAATTTTACGTTATTTTTATCCTATAACCACTGCAATTTTTCAATCTGAACGAAGGAACTTGAGCATGAAGTTTATAAGTTACAACAACAGCTTCATATAGCAGAGGAAGAACTAAGGTCTTCTTTTTTCTTTTTAACTAAAAACTACAAAATGTGATGTAATATATGAAAAATGTATGTAAAAAAGTTAGTGACTAATCGTTATACGCGAATACAATTAGGACATACGAACCAGATCCAAACAGGTTTACAACAATGGAAGAGTACGAAACTTGTGAGAAGCAGCTTACGGACACCTTAACACGTATCGGTCAACGACGGGTCAATACCTTAAAAACTCACACTTGTTTTTATTTATTTTTCTCATCATAATGATTGATGATGATAATAACCCAAACAAAAATAGTAGCTGCTGAAATAATTTCTTGAGACGCAGGAACATATATTGAATGACCTATCCTCATACGAAGCATCTGCTATACAACAACAGCAAAACATGGGTGGACCTTTCGTAAACGACGTTGTTGGAGGCTGGCTGTCTGAAAATGGGCCAACTCAAGCCCATTTATTCGACGCATCAGCTCACTCAGCGATGTATGAAACGTTGTTGCAAGGAAGTACCAAAACAACATTATGGGTGAATCTAACGTATCGAATCATAACGGTGACATGTTCCAAGAATGGGCTCAGACCTACAATTCTACTACGGGCCATAATCCCTCAGCCCTATTTCCTCCAATGCAACAGCAGCAGCAGCATCAGCATCAGGTTCTTAATTTTCTCCTTATTAAAAATAAATTAAATTTATTTTGCCATCTGATTAAAAATATTTTATTTTTGAATATGTCATCAGCATGGCCTGGTGGGTTCTTCTAATGTGGAAGAGATTGAAATCCCGGTTATGAAGGAGGAGGCACAAGCAGACCACGAGGTCTCCGACTATCATATTATGAAGAGGGAGGCACAAGCAGACCACGAGGTTTCCGACTATCATATTATGAAGAGGGAGGCACAAGCAGACCACGAGGTCTCCGACTATGATATTCGAATGCCTCAGCTCAGTAGCCAATAATAACCTTTAGAAATTTCAATTTACCATATCTTATTTACATATTTATACGCTTTTGTCATTTATCATAATTAGGTTTTACTTATATACATTCACATAAACACAAATTTTCAACACCTCATGATCCTTTTATCGAATTGTATATTGTATTTCGTACACAGCGTTTCTATACCATGATTAGAAACAATGATTTTTTCTTTTTTTCTCTGTTTAGCATCAATAACGAGATTTTTTTTTTTTAATTGAATGTAAAATTAATTCAAACAGGAAAACTGTTTTACAATGACTGTTGCAAGTTGCTGAGTTTGCTAATCAAGACCAAGCGAGTAAGAACAAGAGTTACAACTTATGTAAATTAAGTAGGCCGAGTGGCAAACCATAAGGCCAGCCCTTCGTCAACGAGAACGTTTTCTAAATAGAGACAAATAGACAATATCATATTTAGTATTAAGACATGCATGTATCCTATCCAGATATATACATATAATATAGTTTTAAACATATGTGTTTATCCAATTTTGTTTATTTTTCTTAAACAACATTTTTAAAAAAATAGAAATTTATTGATAATTTTGACATTTACAGACGTTTTGGGAAACCAAACATAAAATAGTGATTTTGGATTTTTTTTTTCTTTTATTATTATCAATAACTATCTTTAGATAAAATTTTCTAAAAAGCTATACAATTAGCTGCATTAACCTATTTTTATCTACTTAATAGTTAATACAATATCTTCTATCAATAATGGACAAGTCAAATATTTTTGTAAGATAATATTATATTATATATAGACTAAGTATATAACCATATATGCAGAGGATTTGATTGGGTGATGTCACGTGAAAATGTCCTCCTTCTATTTAGAACTTGAATTATTTGTGTTAAACAAAATTAAAATAGTATAAATTATATACCAACATGATATAAGAATTTAACAGTGAACTGTAAATAAGAAAATAAGTAAAATTCATCTTATTCAAGATAAGTTTCTAGTTCTCCTTCGAACATATTTTTTTTAGTGATTAAAAAGTTTTTTGTTTTGAAAAGGATAGTTGAATTTGAAACTATCATATCTTATTAACGAACAACTGTCAAAACAATGAGAAGTACAGTAATTAGTAATGTTTTTAAACCCGGACCGCACTAGTCGGTTGGACCGGTCTAACCGTGATCCGGTAAATATTCCGGTTCGGATTACTTCTAAAAACTGGACAAATATAAAACTGCAAAAAACCGGAAAAAACCTGCTAAAAACCCATGAACCGATGGTTGAACCGGCAGGTCGGACTGGTGGATCGGTAACAAATTAAAATATTTTATTTTTATCATATTTCAAACTCAAACTAAATTAAAAATAAATGTTGTTATTTATAAAAAATTACTTAGTTATTTTATCTAATTATTTAGAAGTTTAATTTTAGTTGTTTAATAATTAATTATGTGTGTTTTGTTCATATATTTATAAAAAATAGATATTTTCTATTTATAAAATGTAAACAAACCAATAAACTATTTGACCCGTAGTTCAACCAGTCTGACATTGGTAATTAGTTGGTAATTAGTTTTGCATAATATTTTGAAAAAGTGGTCTTATTTCCAAATTATAATATTTAAATAAATAATCCTGAATTAGTAGTATATAGTGATATGACAAAAATATCTTTTAAAGGAAAAGATCCTCACAAAATTTAGAAAAGCCAAATAATCAACTAGAAGCTTGACACTTGTAAACTTTGTTGACTTATGCCACCTTTCACTGATGTCTTACCTTGGTAGAATCCAATCAAAAGATGTACCAATCATTATCTCCATATTTCTTTCCTCTTATCTGACAATGAATCTTATTATTTTTATAGAAAACTCAGAGTACAGCCTAATATTGGCTTTAGGCTGTTAAAAACTAAACCATATTTTATATCCATCAAATCTAAAAGTAGTTATTAAATTTCTCATTTTTTGACAACTATTCTAAATATGATGATTATATTTTTTCACTTTTACATATTTGTTTTAATGGGCCTGGCTTTTTCACATTTTTATGATTTGAATGTGTAAAGTAGTCATATAAATTTATATAGTTAAAAACTAAAATTATTGTATTTGAAAATATTATATAAAATTATAAATTATTAATGTATGTTTTTCTCCAAAATATAAAATTTATAACACAAATATGAAAATGAGAATTATAAAAATGTATTTACGAAAACAGTTAGTGATTTAATCCACATTATATAGATTTTTAATCTATGTCTAACAAATTATGTTAATGGTAAAACAGTAATATATTGGAACTTCTAGGTTATTTTTAAAATTTTATTTAGCTGTTTTTTTTTGGTATGCCACATCAGCCTCTTGTGTTTAGGTGAGCCGGTTTGACGTCTCACCTTTGCTATATAAATTATACCGATCAATAGATAAGGGTATATCCTTCTTCTCACAAGAATCGGCAAACATGTCTTCTTCTGACAATATATTCGACGACGAAGCATTGCAGTTGAGTCCTTTCTGTTCTACGGGATCACCAGATCCATGTATTCTGGAATCGCCAGACTCATATATTCCGTTAATGGTGTACTTCTCTTTTTTTTTCTTTCACGACTGAATTTTCTCTGAAAATATTTATTAATGACAAAACTTTTGGATTTGTGAAATATATAGGATCTTCTAGAGAACGAAACTATTGAACTTATCTCTGACTCGATGAACGAAAGTAACCCCTTAATGTCATCTCAAGAATCAAATCTAGAGGCATATCAAGGGATATCAACACTACTACAAGATCCACTTGAAATGGTATATTACTTACACTTCAACATAGATCAGGAAATCTACCCAAATACTGAGATCTACCCAACTACTGAGAGTAATCTATATATTCTAATAAATGTAATTTCATGTATTTTATGTAAGCAGCAGCAGCAGCAACAACAACACCAAGTGCTGCAACAACAACCACTAGAGAATTCGTCTGACTTGTGGTTAGAAAATAACTTAACAGACGATTTTTCAAGTAAAACTTTGCTAAATAGTTTTCAGGAGTCTAGTGTTTTTGCAAAGGTAAAAACTGTTCGTTGGAGTGGTTTTGATTTGATTAACTATTATTACATTTAAAAGTTAATTTGTTTATTTTTCAGAACCAAATAGAGATTGGTCAAGTGGCGCAAGAAAATAATGGATTTGCACATCCAACTATGACTAGTTCTCCAATTATTCCAGCACCTTTGTATGAAATTAATTAATTTACACCAAAAATTAATATAATACAAAACTCTACTTTCTTACGTAAATTCATACTAATATAAAAGTGATTAACTGATCCAGGTTACATGGAGATCATTTTGATGCATTTGGATCATATTCTCAGTCTCAATCACTTGGGTACATTATTTAAAATATAATATCATGTTAATAAATTTGCTAAATGTACGTACTTATCATTCTTTGTGTACCTGAATAGTTTAGAGAACCACTGTTAAACAATAATACTATAATTTTTTATGATGTGAATCAAACTATGAATGGTGGCGAAAATTCAGAGAATTTTGGTTCTTTATAGTCCCCAACAATCTCATTAGAAATTGATACTATTGCTACTCAAATGCAGTTGTATACTTATAACATTGATTTATAGAGTTCTCATAAGAATATCATTTTCATGAAATATAGGTCACAAAACTACCCGTCTTACCAGACACCTCGACCAGTCACTTCTTCTGCTAACATGTATGGTCAGCAACCTCCCCAAATGAATTTCACTGGTAGACAAAATGAACCTAACAATTCAAGGATGGTTAACAATTCAGCTATGTAAGATCAATATTTTTTTTGTTTTTTTTTTTTCACATTTATTTACGATAAAAATAGTTATATGTAAAATTTGGATTCATTTAGAATGTCTCGACCGGTCACTTCTTTTGTTAACATGTATAGTCGTCAGCAACCGAACCCATCGATTTTCATCTATGAACCTCATAATTTAAGGATGGTTAACAATTCAGCTATGTAAGATCAAATATTTTGTACTATACTATTATTTAATTATATTTATGATAAAAATGGTTACATGTAAAATCTATTGGATTGATGCAGGACGCCTCGACCAGTCATCACTTCTTCTTTTAACATGTATGGTCAGCAAACGCCCCTACCGATTTTCACCGGTAGACCAAATGAACCTCACTATTTAAGGATGGTTAACAATCCAACTATGTAAGATCAAATATTTTTTTTATTGTACTATTATTCAAATTTATTTATGATAAAGATAGTTACATGTAAAATCTATTGGATTGATGCAGGACGCCTCAACCAGTCATCACTTCTTATGCTAACATGTATGGTCAGCAACCACCCCCTATGATGTTCACCGGTAGACAAAATGAACTTCACAATTTAAGGATGGGTAACAATCAAGCTATGTAAGATCAACTAATTTTTATGACTCCACTTGTATATCATTTTCTCAAATTTATTTATAATTAAAATACTTACATGTAAAATCTATTGGATTCATTGCAGGACATATCCTTTACAAAACCAAACTAATATCATGCCTACCTATAATCTTGCTCCACAAAGTAACATTCCATACATACCCATACCTCAAGTGCCTTCGAGTTTTCCCAGGTAAACAAGTCATAATCTAGTAAGCACAAGAGAAAAAATAAGTTTTCGTGTTCTTACATTATTTTTTTTTATTGCTTTCCATTATACCTTGCTTTTATAGGCATCTTGATGGCATGCAAAGATCAGTGAATCAGTCTTTATCGGGGCTAAGGCTCTCCAACCTTAACACTCCGATGCAGATACATCCATATGCAAACTCAGCCATACCTCCACAGGTAGAATTTAGTTTATGCAATGGAAAATGTATTATATGTATTTCAATATTTTAGTAATGACTACGTATGGCACTGGAAAAGCTTTATTTTGATAAGAACAAATGTCACAGGACGAAGGTGTGGGATATAAGCGACGAGGTTACCAAAATCGGTTTGAGTTGGGAGAGTCATCATCTTCGGCTCAGCGTCAGGTACACAGTTTCCAAAAAACTCTTAAAATTATTCTTTTAGAAAATAAATGAAAGAAAAAAACAATAATATGAGTTGGTTAAATAATGCAGAGAGTTGTACCAGGAGGCCAAAATATTACTCCAGCTGCAGTGAACGTTGATGAGCCGAGGTTGAATACTTTCCATTGACCATGCACACAATTTTCAAATATAAATTCGTAATTCTATATTTAGGTGTCTCTCTCAATCTGATACAATTTATTAAATTAATCACAGGTTACTTTTTAAAAAAAATTTGTAAGGAACATAACAAATTCATTTTTTTTTTCAGGCAAACAAATAATATATACAATCCAATATATGAAAGCCTCGGTTTACATGTTGATCCTCACTTGAGAAACTACCATTTTATGAGGACAGACTAAAAAGTAATTGTTTCGTTTAAATTTTTCTTATCGTATGAATTTAAAACTGACTTCATTGGTTACATAACAGGAATTCATGAGTTGTTCTCCTTAAACTGTAGGTTGCTGATCGATCTTCAAACCTGGGATAAGTGATAATGGTGCATGCTTCATCTCTTTTGTTTTTTCTCAGTATGGTACCTAGTTCCCTCAAACCTTGAGTGAGGTTACATAATGGTGCAGACTCTATCTTTTTTTTGTTGGTTTCTTTTTTTTTCTTCGGTTATGGAACCTGGTTCTCCCTCCTGTGGCAGCATTTATGTGTACACCTTGTTGTACATGTTATGTTATTGTACCTTAAACAATGTGTTTCTTTCTCTTATTTGTAAGACTTTTCTCCATCGTTTTTGGATTTTGGTTCGAATTTGAAGTATTATTGGCTTTTATTGGGTCTGGTTTGGTTCAAAAGTTACTCTCTCCTTACACTAACCAAATGTGAGTTGGTTATGTTTTATTTTTCAAATTTGGTTTAATCCCTGAAACGATGTAATCATGAGGAAGCTAGGAAAGACAAATGAAGAATATACAAGGAGGAGAGATCTAGGTTATAATGAGAACACACGCTAAGAGAGAGAGAGAGAGAGAGAGAGAGAGAGAGAGAGAGAGAGAGAGAGAGAGAGAGAGAGAGAGAGGGAGAGATCTAGGTTATAATGACGACGGAAGAGCAAACATAGAAACCTGAACAAGTCGGTCACAGAGAAGAGAGAGGCGCAAGAATAAAACTGGTAAAGATATCTAACCCCTTCTTGATGATATTTTTGTTTTATACGCAGATTACAGATAGCGACAACTCGAAAAAACCTAGATCCAGATCAAGGTCGGCGAATCTGTATGCGATACTTAGAGAGAGAGTACTCTTCTTTACTTCATCATCGCTAACTCTAACCTCTACTCTGTTTTTTTTTAACCCTTAGGTCGTGATCGTGAATGATGACGAAGATGATCGTTGTGGCTTGAAACGACAGCGTATGGAAACTTCTGGGAATTGGGCTTTAGGTGTTAGTTGGCTGCCCATATTCATCGTTCGGGTCCATTAACTAATACGTCATCGTTTTTGGATCATCGTCTCCTTCCTTCCCCTTCCTTTTGTCTGTCTGATATCAAAACGGAACAAGTGGGGGAGTGAGGACTGATCTGAACTTTGGTATTGATTAAAGGTACCTCCTTTGTTCCTTCTTCTTCTAAATCTACGATTTTTTTTTTTTTTTTTTGTTACTGAGTTGTTGTGTGTGATTTGAAATTTCATGTCTTCAAATTCTCAGAATCGTTGAAGCATTGTAATGGCGACGAGAGAGCAAACAAGTTAGAGAGAGAGGTATCTATCTTTTTTCTTTTTTTGTGTGTTCTTCTTATGATTTTGACTGGGTTAGTGTGTGTGTGTGTGTGTGTGTGAATATAGTTTAGTTCTGTGAAACACAATCGTCGCCAAGGTGCTTGCTTAAGGTAACAACAAAAACTGGTTCTACTGCTTTGATCGATGAATTTACTATTTTAAGATTTAATTATTCTGTGAATCAGATGAAGGGGATCATCATCATTCAAGGAAGGTAGAGACCATGTACAAGTACAACTAATTCCATGAGCCAACGTCCAACATGATGATGATGAAGAAGAAGAAGAAGAACACCTCCAGGTTTTGTTTCATATCATCTTTCACTTATGTTTAAGTGCAACTATACTTTGTTTTAACCATTCTTACTATTTTCAAATCATACTTTGGTTAAGGTTGGTTCTTTTCATTGTGGGAGACACTCTGGTTCCGGAAAGAATAGACAAATACCACAATATCTCCATGAAGCTGAAGGTTGAAAGGTACGACCTACCACTTTCCCCAAATTGCAGCATGTAGTACTAAAACACACTTATTTCTTACAAATTTTGGTGTGTGTGTGTGTGTGTTATTCTTTAACCGACAACTGTTAGCTTGTTGAAAACATACTTTTCCGTTTCTTATTTCCTGTGAAATTTTTTTGTCCTTTGTTTCTTCAAAAGCGACTTTCTTTTATTAAAGGTGTACTTCCATGTAGGAAAGAGCAAGGAGCAAGTTGAGGCGCTGTCAAAAGAGTTGTCTCATCGTGCGGTTGTGCCATGATGGTAGCATCATTCCATTAGATGATTCTTTGGGTTTTGCTGCAAATTTTTCATACATGCTGGGATATGGTAGTCCTCAGACGAAAGAGCTCATGAGGCTTTATGTCACCATCCACAGGTTTCTTCTGGCTCTCTCTGTTTTTACATGTCTCAAAACTTAATCAATAAGCTATTTTTTTTAATGTGTTTTATGATTTTGTTCGCTCTCTCAGGTTCCGAGCCAGCCAAGCAATGGCTCTTATCTTGAAGGAGATTCTGCCAAGATCCAAGGTTTGTTTGTTTGTTCTCTTGGACCAGGAATTTTGGGAAATTATCTTCGATGGCGTTCAGGTTAAGTTGGATATATATTCTTGCGAGACATGAAGTTTTATGATTTGTTTTACCATTACAAAACTGTAGACTCTGACTTCTCACGATTCTTTTGTTTCATATCTCACAGGGGGACCTTCGAATAACTATTGCCAGAATATCCGGTCCGGTGATGTGTACATCCCTCGGGGTGTTTCTGTCCCAGCTCTTGACAAAGATTGTCCTTGCGGACTAGTTCCGAGCCCAATCAATTTTGGTAATGTGTTGTGTTTGACTGCATATGTCTCTCTATTGAAGTGGTCATTTGGTCTTAATTTTGATGGTCAACTGAATCCAACTTATTTGGTTCACTTATTAAATTGGTTTGGTTGATAATATGTCAGAGCTGGCCTGTACGTACCCCTAGGCCAGTTGCATCAAAGCTTGCTGCCGATACTCATCTACTTACTGGGAAGGTAATTACTCAATTTTTTTTTTTAAACAATGATAGTCAATTGAAGATGTGTGTTTTATGTTTTTTGTTGTTGTTGTTGTTGGTTTTCTTTTTCTTTTATTTTTGGTTACATTTACAATTATAAGGTTTAATTATTTTGTGAATCAGATCAAGGAGAAGGACCAGAAGGTCGAGACCATGTACAACTAATTCCATAAATGATACCATTCCATGAGCCAACGTCCAAGAAGAACACCTCCACGTTTGTTTCATATTATCCTTCACTTATGTCTGATTTTGTGTTATTATTTGTTCCTTTGAGATTTGTTAATGATCAGTGTTTGTCTTCATATTAAATGTAAAAAAAAGGGGGCAATTAGCTTAAATGGGAATTTTATTGTTGTAGGGACCTGAGACGAAGTGGGATTGATAATGGTGCTGGGTGTTCCTGTTCTCGTAGTGTCACCACATTGCTACAGGTATGTCTGATTTAGCCTTATTTTATGATGGTCTGTGAAGACTGTTCCAAGGTAGGTTGTAACACTCTGGTTTTGTTCCACTTAATGACTGGATATTTTGAATTGCCAAAGCTAATTTGTTCTTATATACATAGTACTCCAACCTCGATGCTGTTGTGTATGTTGGTTGTGGAGAGAGAGGAATTGAAATGATTGAGGTATATCTCTCTCATTCTGAATCTGCATATTGGTCATACAGTTCAGACATTTGATCTGATGTCTTCACTATTATTTAAGTTGAACTACTTTTTGAATTGTTCTTATTATTGCAGGATAAAGAGCTATTAGAACCAGTAGCTACAACACAATGCAAGCCGCAGGAAATATCAAGTTACTCTTACCGAAACAAGCACAGAAGTCAACAACAAGTCAAAGAGGTATCATTTTTTCGTCTTCTTATAGATCTATGAAGCTACAATTATTTCATCAGATTTGATTTAATATATATATGTTGTTGTGTATGTCTGTTGTCCTTATCTCACTTCTCCATTTTTTTTTCTTCAGTCTATTGACTTGGCTAACATGCCTGCCGACAGTGGATATCCTGCCTATTCAGCAGCACGTTTAGCATCTTTCTATCAACATGCTGGTAAAGTAAAATGTCTTGGTGGACCAGACCTTGATAGAAGTGTTACACTTGTTGGTGCAGTTTCATCTCCTGGAGGAGACTTTTCAGATCCTGTGACTGTTGCATTTCTAGTCACCCTTACTATTGTGCAGAATTCAGCTGGTCAATATCCCCTTAAGGTTTGAGTTTAAGTTACTCTCAAACAATGATAAAATTGATACATTGCAAAAAACGTTTGAGTTAATATATGGCTAACTTGATCAATTCGCAATCACTCCCTGTTTGAGACCATCTTTTGCTTGTTGCTCATTGAGTTTTTCGGTGATTTTCATTTCGCAGGATGCTGTGATAGAGCTGGAATTCCAGGGGATCAAGAAATCTTACACAATGCTTCAGGTTTGCATGAATCTTTAATCTTCCTACTTGCAACCGTAACTTTAAGCTATTTGGTTCACTTATTAAATTGGTTTGGTTGGTAATATGTCAGAGCTGGCCTCTTCGTACTGTCGAGGATGGGAGGACTTTGTTGTTTCCATGGCGTATTTCTCTTCAACTCTCTTATCTTATTATTAATTTGACTGATATATTCTAGTGATTGATGGTTCTTTTAATTTCATGTGTTGATTGATTATCTCTCTGACTGCAGGGAAACAAGTGTTACGAACACATCTAGCTACCTCTACCAACACAAGGCAAAAGGTAGATGGTCACATTATATGACCCAACGTGTGTGATTGATCGTATCACTTTTTTTTTTGTATAAGACGTGATGATGCCTGCACTTATGATGTTTTTCTTTCTTTTTGCGTGGTCTTGATGTAGGAAGTTTTGCTGTGGATCAAATCAGAGGAACGTGGAGACAATATATCAAAGGAACAGCCCAAAGATTATGTCTGGGGAACGTTAAACAGTGGCAAGGTAAACAAAATTCTGCTCTGCTTGGCCTTTTAAAAAGCTTACATGCTCTGAAATGAAAGCTGAGAGAAACAGACGTTTGAAATTTGTATTGCATGCTAATCACGACAGGCCATAATTTGAAATCATTGTACAATTAATGTTTAAAACCTTGGGATTTTGTTTTGATTTTTGGCTTTGCATGTGTATATAGCCATGTGTATGTTTCCAGGAGACTTTAAATAAACATTTGCCTTGCAGGTTGTTCCAGGATATATCCATGGTGTTTTGCGTAAAACGGTACCAAGATATGCGTCCCAAAGAGAGTTTGCCTTGAAGCATCACCTGATGATCCTTTTTTCAGCTAGTAACATTTTCCCCCTTAATACTTTGGTCATACTTTTTAATTGTTACTGGCTCACAAATTAATCAACTCGATAGTTCTCAGAGCTTTATGAAGTGATGCCTCCTGGCTCCTATTCTAACTGAGCTGGAAAGGTACTATTTACATTATCATTCATGGGCTACCAGATTTCTGATTTGCTTTGGTTTTATGAATCTTAAAATCGCTGTTACAGGTCGATTCTAGTGGTTGATGTTTTTTTAAAAATTTTATGTGTTTGTTTCACTGACTGCAGGGGAACGAGTGTTACAAACATAGCTGCTAGCTCTACCAATCCATGAATGTGACCATGAGCAACGTCGAGGAAGAAGAAGAACCCTCCAGGTTTTGTTTCAATCATTCATCACCATTGGTTAAGGTCAATTACTTTTTTTAACCATTCTTATTATTGTAGGATAAAGAGCCGTGTTAGAACCAGTAGCTACAAGCCTACAACACACAAAGCAAGCACAGAGGTCAACTTCAAGGCCAGGTTCTATATCGTTGTTTCTGAGATTGTATTGTTGTTAAGTGAGATCATGAGATGTCATTCTATTTCTTTTTCTTCTTCTTCTTGTTCATTCCGCAGTAATCTATGGGATGCGGACGTCTGAGCAGATATAAAACAAGGACAGAGGTCAACATCAAGGCCAGGTTCTATATCATTCTTTGTGAGATTATACTAATGTGGATAAGTGAGACCATGAGAGGTCATTCTAATTCTGTATTCTTCTTGTTCATTTAGCAGTAATCTCAGGGATGCGGACGTCAGAGCAGATATAAAACAAGGAGACCATTTCTTGCCTAAACCACCACTGCAGTTTCCTCGGGGAGACAAGTCGATGGACTTTAATAAAAGCATCAAACTGCTGGAAAGATAGCTAGTCTTCTGAGGAATCCATTCTGCACTCAGGCCAAAAAATTCAGCCACAGTTGTCTCAAGCCAAACGCAGTCATCAGCAAAATGTGTAGAGGTAGGTAACATTCTTAATAACCATTCTGATACCAAATCTGGTCTCACGATCCTCTTGACTCATGTAATAGTTTTTTGGTTGATTGCCTCATTCCAGGGAAACGAGTGTTAAAAACACTGATTATGGAAAGTCATGCCATCAACAACAAGTCAGAGAAGAGAGGTATCTTTTTTTCGTGTTTCTTCTAAATCTATGATTTTGATTTTCGTGTGAATATAGTTTTGTATGTTGACGGGTTTTTTTCGATTCTGTGCGCGTGATTTATTGACTCTCTCTCGTTGAATGTTTTATGAAGAATGAAGTAGATTCAGAACGAAACTGTTGCCAGCTTGCTTACGGTAAGAATATCAAACTGATTCTGGTGATTTCATCGATGATGGTCTTCGCGACTCAACAGATTGGAGAGTATTTGCTAGTGTTTTATTTATCTGTCCTGAAGCAAATGTTAATCTTTACTAATTCTGTTATCTTGGTGGAAATATTTGGAATTTAGGATCTTTGTTATTAGTTTGCTGCTTCATAACTTACTGGTTTGTGTCGCATTACGCATAGCACTAATTGTTTGATCTATCTGAAATGCTATCTATCTGGATGCAGGTAATTGTTAAATCCAACCTGTTTTCGTCAGAACAGTGTTTGAGGTTTCGGTTTTACAGATCCTTGTGTCAACATGGGTTACTATAACAATGTAAGTGTCTTTTTGTTTTCTTTTGTAGCAGTAGCTCTACTACTTTTATGTTCAAAATTGTAGTTCCATCGTTCTTTGTTTTTAAAGCATGATATTGTTGCACGTCTCTGATGAATGCAACGACCAAACTCATATTACAAAGGATTTAGATTAGGATTATTAAAGATATTAACGTTTTTGTTCATGAGTTTTCACGTTCTTAGTTTTAAAGCTGCAATTATTAAGTCTATTGCTTCTCTATATCAGGTGGAGATCTAAACTATGGAAGTCATTCTCCTGGTAAGCTCATCTTTATATTATATACTCTAACATTTATAGCTGTACAATCTTGGTTTGACCTTAGTCTTATAGACATTAAGAGTAATTTGGAATTGTATATCAGGCTTATAACTGGGAATCTCACAAACATGATCAGGCTTATAACTGCAGTTATTCAGCAAACTATGTGAAGGAATACATTGGAGCGTTTGTGAACCATCCAGAAGGTCTTGTCACCTATGAATCTCATCGAGAAGGTACACCAAAAACTTTCATAGCTGCAGCGTTTGTGAACCATCTATGTTATCTAGCTGGTAATTAGTCTAACTGTCTTCTTCTACTTTCTTGAATGTTTCATAATGTTAGGAACAAGGGTATAGCTGAGCAAGATCTTAAAAAAGTGGATGTAATTGCGCTACATTCTTTTGTCTCCTGAGGTCATTTCTCGCTAGGCTACTATAAATATAGGTAAACTTTTTTGAGTTTCGTTTAACTTTCCACTCATGCTCCTTGGTCTTTTATATAAGCTGATGTCGGGAAAACTAACCAGGCATAGAAGCTAAAGATGATATTGTTATATATTTCAGGAACCATTGGACATATCGCTCATGGAAATTCCACTGTTGTGAAAGCTATTTCTGGTGTGCAGGTAGATAATGAATATGCTTTACCCCTTTTCACAGTTCTATAAGCATGAGTAATTTGAATCTATGCTATATTTAGTCACCAGAGGCTCATCCATTGGACTCGCATACATCATTTGTGTGATTTCCTTCTCTTGTGCAGACTGTCCGTTTTAAGAATGAATTGGAACATGACCATTAAGCTTGGATATGCAAATGCCAAGATTTACAAATGCGAGGATGAGAAACGGCCTAGACCACAATGTGCTACAAGTGAGTCCTTTCTTGCAACAGTGTTTTCCAATCTTCTTCTTCTTCTACTATACCTTTGTGTCGAAGTCTTAACAATTTGAGACAGAGAAGTAAAGAAAGAGTACTTTTTGATCTTGCTGTAGTAAGAGATGTGTTTCTTTTATTGCTCTAAATGCATAAAGGCAACTAAAATCCAAGTAGACATCAGAATTGGCTAGCTTAAGGGCTAGAGAATGGCGTCAAGCATATGTATCTCTATTGAAGTGCTCATTTGGTCTTAATGTTGATAGTCAACTGAATTCAACTTATTTGGTTCACTTATTAGATTGGTTTGGTTGATAGTGAGTGTTCATCGTGATGATGCAACGGATACTCTCTCCCTTCAACATGTAATCAAAGGCCTTGTTGATCTCTGAGAATGACACTGTGTGAGTGATTAAGAACATAGAGATAAGTCTATTTGGAGCTGATCCTCCAATCCTCTACGTTCTTCATTACCTCGGCTATAACAAACCCTGGTTATAGCTTCAGGAACACTATGATTGCAAGTGACGAAGCACATAAAACCTGGTGGAGAGTGCACGACCCAATGCCTGAGAAATTGCGCAAGTTCTGACTACTAAGACTGAATTATTGAATGAGAAAACGCAACTTGAGTGGGATAGCAGAGAAAGGGAACTACAAAGATGGACATTGGAAGATAAAGATCAAAGATGAGAGACTTAAAGACTTCACGAACATTTCTGTTTTTGGGTGAGTATGCTTTGGCATTGGTTGGGGTGAGACGGGCTCTACTGATAATGCTTCCACCACCACTTCATCACCGCCGCACAAAGCTGCTTTCTCTTCCCTGTGAACTCCCTTGCAATAGCAGATCATCATAGCTGACAAAAAAAGTTTAAAAAATCCCAATTACAATTTAACATAGGTTATTATTTATTACTAATGTATATAAAACCAAATTGGTTTGACCTAGAAGGACCTTAGCTGATTGGAATGATGGGCTAAACTGGCTATCATATTGGCTTGTTCGGGCTCAGCAACAGACCATCCCTCTACGACGTTGTTTATAGGGATTCCTTCTATGCTCTGTTGGGTACTTGGTGCTTTGCATGACTTGTTCAACAAATGTTCCTACAATAATCAATTACTAAACTTAATTGTTCTCTACTCTAATAGCACATCAACTTGTTATGTCTAGTAGTATGGTTTACCCTTCTCTGAACAACACGCGTCAGGGTATTGATGAGATGAGCTTCACATGCTTCAATCTCCTCCATTGATGTAAACCTCACTGGATCTGGTTCGAATTTCCTATTGTGTATTTATATCACAAAAGTCAATATAACTCTTTACAGATCATGAAATTTTTGCAATGACTAATCAATGGAAAATACCTAAGTTCTTCCTCTGAGATTTGAAGCTGTTCTTGTAATCTACAAACTTCTTGCTCAAGAGCCTGTAACATTTGCAAATATGATTAGAAAAATTCCTTTGAAAAATATTTATATATTTTATTTAACAGAGAAAAGGGAAATTAATAACCTCGACATCGGAGAGGACAGGGCTATCAGAGTCGTGAAATAAATAAAAGGTCAGATATGAATATTATAAACATACATATACATCATTATATTAGCTAGCTAGATACAAAATTTATTATAAGGACGAAGAGAAAGAAACCGTGGTTCGTTAATATGGAGGGCCATGTCTTCTTGAGTTTTGAGTTGTTCAAGAGTTCTTAATAGATACTGTCACAAAAATAAAATGTTGATTAAAAACTACAATATATACACTTCTGTAAAATAAATACTTAACTCTGAAACTTGTGAAGAGCTTATGTGCATGGACCCAAATAAACTGGATTGTGTTTTTTACTGATTAGTCTCACCTCTTTGTGTTGAATACCTCTGCAAAAACAGGGAAGAAAGTTTATTTGCAAAATATAGATAAAAATTAAGTATTATACAATATTAATTCACTGCGAAGTGTGTGATGTTACTCACAGCTGGCGTTTGCTTTGATCGGGGAAAACTATGGCACTGAAAATATTAAAAACAAATCCAAAAGACATGTCAATAGATATATTATTTATTATAAAAAATAAATCTAAGTAGATTAATGCGATGAAGATACACATACTTCTCTCTTTCTTGATCAGGAAGATTGATGTACCTCGCGAAAACGTCCTCGATCCTGAATTTAACTCAAAATGAAGATACAACATCATCCATGTGTGAATTTACATTTACTTTTCATACATGTTATAAGTAAGTATACAACATTACGACTAATTTATGTATCGTTGAAAGAAGACGGGGAACAGACCGAGTTGCGGCAAACCGGGATGAAGGAGATAAGTTATGATTTATGAAGTACAGTAACAAGTAGAATTGGTCTGTGCTTCTGATTCTTATTTTACAGTTAGTGAACAAATTGTTTTCAAACTTTTAGTTTCTGAAAAAAAAAAGTTACGATGACAAGTTTTATCTGATGGAGGGGGAACTCGCACCGAGTCATCTGCATGCATTGACGTCATGAAAACATGTGTGTTTTGTATATAGCGTGCGACGTATACTGCGAGGCTTTCGTATTAGTCGGCGGTACTACTAGAGTATGGCCATGTGGGGATACAATTAAATTTATAATATTATTTTGAAAATTAGTAAACTTATCATAAAATAATCATTTTCCTCAACTTATATCATGATATCCTCATAAATATAGAGAACCAAGTATCATTTTTGTTTTTAAGCCCGTGAATCAATTAGAGAAAGATATAAAACTTGATGTTTTGGGGATTTTTTCTAATAATTTTATATTTTTTTTTGAACTAAAAATGACAACAGATTAAATATTTTAATGCAAGTGCCGGGGATATATATTATCCAAACTCCAAATTCCTTTATTTACAGACAAAGTTCGAAACTTTTGTTATTTACTAAACTACACTTCAACTCTCTTTACCAAATTGCATGGAACTTTTGTGATTATAGAAGCACACAGGAACTGTTTATATTTACGAAAAAGCTCGAATTTCTATTATTTAAAAAAAAAAAAGTCCCGGTAGCCCGGAATTTCCGGTAAGTTAAAAGCTTCAGTAATATGTAAAAACGTGTCGACGCTCGGTTGCACCTCTACTGAATACTAGTATGAAATAACTCAAAATTACTAGTAGAACAAAAGAAAACAGAAATCCACTATTCGGTGGCTTTCCACCACCAAAAAAGAAAAAGAAAAAAAGGCTTGTCAATGGGGAGCAGTAACATACATACGCAACACTTAAGCATAAGCTGGACAAGAGTAACGAGAAGAAAAGCATGAAATGTTCTATAACAAGAAATGAAAATATATATTATATACCTTTTTTGACCGGAAAAGAGACAAAGGCGATCGGAGGGAGAGAACATGAGGAGAGCAAGATCGATATCACAAAGTGTTGACAATTCATAAGCCTTCTTTATTAAACCTTTTTTACGTTTTGAGTACGTAATCTGTCGGTTCGTGCTCTTCTCTATCCGCTTTAACTCCAATTTAACCCGACCCATATATCCAATGGACACTGCAAATAATCAAAACGCGATCCTATTATGAATTGGTACGATACTTTTGATTTTAGTTGAAAAATCGTATATAATACGTTAAATGAGCCGACGAAAAGAGATTTTTATGTTGTGTGTGTGTTTGTAAGAGAAATAGAGAGAAGGAGAGTTACAACTTACAAAATTTAGACAAATCAGTCATATATGGACTACGTACATCACTTCCATTTATACTCATTTTTATATAAAATTAACTTATCTTTAATCTTATTATATAACAAATTGTTACTCAAAAAATTTAACCCTAGCATTTGGCCCAAGAGGTGCATATATACGTGAGAGATAATATTTATTTATTTATTTATTTCCTAGTCTTCTAATATGTATGCGCAGTGAAATATGTGAGAGATAAAAGATTCAACTCTTTGTATGTTTTTCTCTTTTTATTAGTAACATGGATGTGAATGTGAGTTTAAATCTAAACTAATGGTACAATAGCAACAAACAATATCGCATGTGTATAAGGGGATCTAATGAGTGAACAGTGAATCTTATTATAGGGAAGGTGCATGCCTCTCGATGAAGGGTCTTCGAAAGGAAGGCAAAGGCTAGGGTTCGTAATTTCGAATGGAATATTCTTGGATGTTACTAATGTAGTATATTTTAGTATTGTACATGACGACCACCTGGTCTCAGTTTATGACACGTGTAGATTTGTTTGTTTGTGTTGTCTCGGTTGTTGTTGTTACGCGCCGACAAGGAAAGGAGATGGAGGGAAAGAGAGAGAGATCTTCAATGCGAAGTTTGCTCTCTGTCTATGTAATTTAGAAATTTTTGACTGACCCGATTTGCATATGCCGGTTTAGAACCTTCGAATATTTTACTCATTCTACTAGTAAATTTTCTTCTTATTATGTTCCAATCTACCACTTATATACAAAATTATACTAAAAAATTTTGATAGAAAAGAAAACAAAAAATAGTAAAATTGGTATACAAGATTTTAGAAAATTAAAGAAGATTTTTTTTTTTGTCAACTATTGGGCCATAACTGGCTAGTCTATTAGACAAATTCCTACATTCGTAAGAGTTGAGACTCGATCCCGGGTGTGATGATGTCTTTTACAAATGGACTTACCTCCTGCCACTGCACTAAGGTCACTTGACAGAAAATTAAAAAAGAATACAATCTAAGAACGACGTATAGTATAACCACACACACAGTTAATTCCGAATATAAGACCATGTTTGATGAACCACAAGTTAAAAAATTATACAATCTAAAGCCTAAAGGGAGGAAAGATTGTATAGTAATCACCGAAAATTAAAGAAGAATACAATCTAAGGACGACGTATAGTATAACCACACGGTTAATTCCGAATATAAGACCATGTTTGATGAACCACAAGTTAAAAAATTATACAATCTAAGGCCTAAAGGGAGGAAAGACATCATATTCTGATTTTTACGGAAGATGGCAAAGTACCAAAACAATGTCATGTTTCGCAGTATACTCTGAACTGAGAGAGATTAATCAGTTCATCCCATTTATATATAGAATTTAACTCATACATTGAATCGATAGAAAGAAAGAAAAAAGGAATTCGAATTGTCCTGCACCGGCAAACAAAAAATGTTGAAACTTGAAACATAAACAAATCCTATGTTTTGTCCAAAAAAAAAAAAAAAATCCTATATGTGTATTGCATAAATAAAATAAAAACAAATGCTATGTTTACCTTATACTATTTATTTCTGCGTGAAATTAAAACTTCTATAAGACCAAAACATGTACAACTGGTTTATATGCTAATTAAGTCGCTCTGTTGGCATATAACTTCACTAAAAGGACAAAATCGAGTAGTTAATAAATTTAACAGCGAATTACAAAAAGTTTAGAAACATTAAGGGTATAATCGCAATTTCATAAAAAAACTGAGAGAAGAGCAAAACCCTAGAAGAGAACATTGACACAGAATATAAAACGAGGCGAAGCGGCGCTTATTCGAGTTTGGTCAGCGTGCTCCTCCTCCTCCTCCTCTCGGCTTCTCCTCCACCGCACAGGTCCAAAAACATTTTTGATTCATCGCCGGCGAAAATGGTGATTGCCAAGAAAACGGTTCGTCCTCTCTTCAAAGTTTTTTTATCCTTTTCTCCTCATCTAGGTATCGTTTTCGATCTCAGTGTGTCCAACGATGACTAAATTGCTTTTTTTTTTTTTTTTTTTAATTGCAGAAGAAGTCTCATGAGGGTATCAACAGTAGGTTGGCCCTTGTGATGAAGAGTGGTAAATACACTCTTGGTTACAAGTCTGTTCTGAAATCCCTCCGTGGCTCCAAAGGTGTGTGTGTAATTTCGTCGAACACTTGGTGTGCATACCCTAAAAAATGTTATTAACTCTTTATTTTTTTTAAGATGTTTGTTGTTTATTTCTGGTTTTTTGTTTATGTTCTCACAGGGAAACTGATTCTAATCTCCGCAAATTGCCCACCTTTGAGAAGATCAGAGATTGAGTACTACGCTATGCTCGCCAAAGTTGGTGTCCACCACTACAATGGAAGTATGTTTCTTTCTTCTTTAGCTCTTGTTTGATTTATAGATACTTTTGTTCCCATTAGGGTTGGTAACTGAGAAATGTATAATCAATCCTAAGTAGATTACAAGTGTGGACCATTAAGGTGATTATGTATGATACAATGAAAACTATAATGCTTATTGACGTTAAAGTGTTGATCTTTTGTTTGATCATTGTAAGCTTGAATTTGCTATTGATGTCTCACATATGTTTACTTGATACCAAATTGACTCTATTGTTGTTGGTCACAAACATGTTAATCCTTTTAGTATCTAGTAGCTCTTTTGACCAATGATTATGTCTTGTGTCAAGAAACACTATTATTATAAAGCTTGACTGTATTTTTCTTGTCTTCATCTTGATGTGTGTTTTCAGACAACGTTGAATTGGGTACAGCTTGTGGAAAGTACTTCCGTGTTTCTTGTCTGAGCATCGTTGATCCTGGTAATAATAACTAACTTGCTTTATGTATTTTATTACTGGTTCTTCATCCATCTGTTTTCTAATGATTTCATCTTTTGGACTTGGTTTCAGGTGATTCTGACATTATCAAGTCAATTCCTGGTGATCAGTGATTCAATTTTCCATCTCCCAGACTTTTTAATCCAGTTTTGTATTTGAGAGCCTCTCAAAGTTTTTATGAGCTATAGACATTGTGTTTCTTTTTCGTCAAATTTTATTATATTAAGCTCCATGCAAACGTTACAAAAGTGATTCGCATTTTCTCATCTTGAGAAAACAATTACTACTAGTCAATACCCAAAACATCATTACCGGAAACAATCTGCTTCGGATTATAGAACCGAACCTAATACAAAACATTCTCTTTTTGGTCTAATCTTTTTATTCGTATTACGGTAGTAGAAAACTTATAAACTCTTTCCCCTAGTTAAACAAAAACCTGTAAACTTTATATATTGATGTACCCATATTTCCTTAATTATCTTATGGCTACACTGTTTTTGACATGTTAGGATAAACCGCACATACCATAGTAATAGTGGCATGTTAGGATAAACACACATCATAATCAATACCATAAAATTTAGGATAAACACATATATGACCGAAATGGAGAAAATGATCCCGTGTATTTTGTTCAGCTGTTGATGACAAGCTAGCTGTATACAGTGTATAGTATTCATTTTGTTAACACATAGTAATTCTTATTTGTTCATTTTATCCATAAAATCAAAGGAACGACACATGTTATTCTTTCTTTTTCTTTGGTCAATAGTCAATACATGTATTTATTTCTTAGTATACATTGTTTAGTTTCTTATAGAGAAAACTTCCAAAATGCAAGTTAAAAATGAATGGTTCTAACTTCTATTTAACCCAACACTCACTTGCTTCGGTCCATAGAAAGAGCGAGAGATAGAGAAAGAGCCTTTTAAAAACTCCATCTTAATGGCTCTCAATACTTGCTACCAAGACACTGCGACCCTCGTGACGTCCTCTGTTTCCGACGACAGTAACTACATTGGGACAATGAGCTGCTTTGACGCTTTCTCTGACAAGACAGATGATGTCCAGTTTCCCTGTGAGAGAAGAGAGGAGAAAAAGGTGGTGACGCCTGAGATACGCCCGTCTCCGATATTGCCGTCGAACGTTCCGTCGGTGCTGAAGCGAGAGTACACGAGTGATGGTCGGCTTTTACTTAAGGAAGAGAAAATGCGTGGTCACGAGTATATTCGAGCTCACAGATCCAATGGTCGTCTCATTCTCCAGCTAGTCTCTCTTGATCATGATGATAAATCGTGAGTCAGATGTCAAGGATGGTGATGAATGATCATCACTTGGAAGTCAAGTTATGTTTGAAGGCTGAGAACTTCAACATAACTTGACTTCACAATTTTTTTTTCATATAAATTTCTGAATTAGCGTTCCGTTTAGTTTTGGCGGGTTTCCTTCTACCATGTTCTTGTAATCTCCGAAACTGAAAGGGAATGTTATTTGCCCAAATTAAGGTTTATGACAGATAATTAAATTATAGATGTGGGTATCTTCTATGTTCATTGGTCAGTGTTGGTTTGGTCTTGGACCTCTTCGTCATTGCGATTGGTACTACTAGATCTGTTCTGTTTCTCATGATGTATATATATACTGATTGGTACTTACTTCCTAATCAAGAAACTTGATGGTGAACCGTATAGTGAAAATCTTGTAATTTAATATGATATCTACATTTATGTTTTACTACAAGAGAAAGAGAAAGTGCTTAATTTACTTGGAAGTAGAGAAATCGAAGATGAAGCTTCCAAAATGTTTGGGGATCTTACTTTACTTGGCTGATTCTTCCTCTTCTTCTTCTTCTTCGAGCTCGAGACCTTCTGCGGCTAATAGCTGAGTGATGAGCAATTTCTTATCTTCCTCTGCTTTCTTTCGCATCATATCTCTTTTCTTCAACACCAACGTGTGTCGTTTTAAAGTGCTGTTGAATAACTCTCTCGATGCTTTCTTCTCCTTCTCCAATATCTTCCTCTCTTCTTCCGGATCCACCTTAACACAAGTTTACAGATTCAACACAGAGCAAATGAAAATTTACTACTTTTGTGGAAGAAGAACAAGCTCATAAAGACTTTCTTATTTCTTACTTTAGAACGAGAAAGACGACGAGCACGTAGATTTATCTCAAGCTGTTGTTGCTCAGCCCAAGCTGCAACCGCCATGTCACCTCTCTGATCAAATGCTTTACGCTTTTTTATCAACCATTCCATCCAAGCTTGAGATGCCTACACAAAACCCCCAACACCTCATCCTCAAAACTTCCAGAGATAAAAAGAAAAATTCCCAAGTTTGTGATTAATACCTTCATTGGATTCACTCGGTTATCCATATCATATTGTCTTTTCTTGTCCGAGTCCATGAGCAGCTCATATGCAGCCTGAATCTTGATAAATCTTGCTTCTGCTGTCTCTCCTTCTTCAAGAGTCCCTTTTCCATCATAAACTACAGAATAAAAAGCCACAAAATTGCAATAAACAGAATCAAAAATAGAGCTACAAGTTCATGAGACAAAGTAACTCCTTATACAAACAAAGTTTCTTGACACAATAGAGTGAGTTGTATATAACTAAATGTTGTGGCTACATGTACTGATAAACAGAAGTTTTTGGCCAGCTCTTACGTTGCTATAAACCTCACAACACACATAAGATCCCAACATCTGAATCCCAGTTCAATAAGGAATAGTAAACAATCACAAATAGCTCTAACTAAAGATCAAGAAAAGGTACCATCGGGATGATAAAATTTGGCTAATCTTCTGTATGCCACCTTAATCTGCTCTTCCTCTGCATCTCTATCCAACTCTGTATCCAAAACCAAACCAAACCAAACCCACAATCAAAAACAGTAAACAGAGCAATTCCCAAAGATCTCAGTATAAAGAACTGAGTAGTTACAGAAGCAATTCCCAAATTGGTACAAGAATCGTAAATTGTATTTACCGAGAGTATCGTACGGAGACTGCTCTTGGCTCCAATTCGAAGCCCTAACGAGAGTCTTCCTCTGATTCAATCGAAACCAAAGATGATGATTCGAATCTTTAGAAGACCTAAACCAAGACGAATTCGATACACGAGTTCTAAAGCCGAGGTTTTTATTAATCGAAACCCTATAAAGTGATCGAATTTGGTGTCTGTTGCAACACACGATCGAAGAGAACACTGTGTGTGGTCTACAAATAGCTCTCAGGTTGCTCATAACTTCCAAATTCCCCCAAACCCAGAAACCCGATCAATTTTCGTAAACCCAGAAATCAAAATTCATATAATTCGAATTCTCCCTCTCTTAACATGAACAAAAACGTAGTATTTTTTTGGAGGTTAACTCACGAAAATGAAAACTTCCAACCGAACGAACTTTCTCGGAAAAGAAAAATCAATTTCCGGGAAACTTTTTTGTGGACGACTGAAGCGCAACGATGAAATAATTACAATAATACCCTTAAATTTTATTGAAGTTTCACATTTGGTCCCTTAACAATACTTGAAATTCTACATTCAGTACACATACTATCATATTGCTCAAATTACCATATATATATATATATAAAAACAAGAAGAAGACTTATTTGTTGTGTACAAATCTAAAAATATATTACAAAGTTTCCAACCAAATTTACAACTTCTCTGGAGAGATACTTCATAAAAGCCAAAAAAAAAAAGGAACCATAAAGTTCTTCTAATCAAAGAGAATCACTCTACTTAACACATAGGCATATATCCTTTTTTAAAACATTCATTCCCAAGCTTTGTGATAGATAAAGCTTGTTTTGATTCTTTTAAGTTGGTTCTCGTGGACGAGCTGCCCAAAGAGAACTAAGAGCACGAAGCCTATGAAGATACTCTCCCAAAGCAAGTAAACCTCTAGCTGATTGTCTTGTCGTCAAGATCTTTGCCATTTGTTGCAATGTTTGCTGCCTTAGATGATCTGCCTGTTGTAGATTCTTGAAATTTTTAAATAGAAAAACAAAAAAATTTCTCTACTTTGTTTGAGTTAATAATGTTTAACTTACTTGAGTCACAAAACCCTCTAATGCTTGAAGATTCTCTATAGCTGCAGCCATGTGAGCAGTGTAATCAGGGGACTCGATAACCGCATCAACCACAATGCTTTCAGCTAAACTCTGTTGAAGTTTATCGATGCCTTGAGAGAGAGCATCCTCTGCTTGTTGTGATGATTGCTGAAGGTTTCTCACTTCCAAGATTTGTTGATCAGTTAATGGTTGAAGATAAGGCATCACAACCTACCAAAAAACACATATTACAATTTGAAAATGTAAACCAGTGTTTAATGTTATTAGGAGGATATATTGTGATAAAAAAATTTTACGTTTAAAAGCTCGGATGGACGAAAGCCACCAATCCATTGGAAGAATCTTTCTGTGGAAGTTCGCCACATGCCAGATATCAAGTAGAAAACATCGGCTTTAGCTGCATTAGACTTCATTCGAAAAAGATTGGCGTAATGGTTCAAGCAACTCTCAACTAGCATCCTGAGTTCTATGTCGCTTATATGAGATTGTAGCGCTATTCTCATTTCGCTAACTCTCCTGCTTTGTTCTTCAAGCCAGTGTGAATATTCCATCTCAAATGAAGCTATCCCTGTGTTTATACTCCCTGCTGCTCCTAAATAGCTTGAATTTGATGAGTTCCGTACGCATAGTCCCTTTTTTATTAAAAAAAAAAGAAACATATAGTATGTAAGTCAATAATGAAAGATAGAAGAAACTCAAAACAGAACACTTTTGAACAAATCTTTACACTTAAGGCTCACCTGTTGCTTAACTTTTTCAAGTTCTTGCTCTAGTTGCGATAGTTTTAACCGGCTTTCTTCTAACTGTTGAACATAAGCCTAAAGAGAAACAAAACAGAATTAGTAGTAAACTAACATAACATAAACTATATGAGATTCAATAAAAAGTGATGACTTGCTTTTTTTACCTTCTTTCTCAAACGACTTTTGCGAGCAGCTTCTCTGTTTTGGGCTAGACGCCGTTTCATCTAAGAGAAATGAGAATATCAATCAATATCACAAAAGCTATCTTTATGTACTTTCTTTTTTTTTGGAACTTATAGAATGAGTAAAGCATTGTTTGTTATAAACCTTATCATGAATCCTGCCATCATCATCTTGATTATCATTACTAGATGGTTCTGCTTCAATCTGGTTATGCGATGAAGAAGCGTAATTCGTCTGCAAGTAATATTAAAACCATTAGCAAAAAAAACACAAGTAACAAAACAAAGCAATAAAAGAAAAGAAAAAAAGTTCAGAGAGAAAATTCTAAAACCTTGATGTTGGTGTGATCATCAACTCTAGCATCCACTTGAATGATGGAGGAAGTAGCAGTATTGGGACTATGATCATTGATATCGGATTTGTAAACATTTCCCCAACCGACAATTTGTTGAAATGGTTCATAGATTCCCATGTCTCTAAAAGATGCAAGTTGAGTTGGAGAAGAAGAACTCATCATCTCTTTATTCTCTACATAAAGTATTATTCATTTACAAATCTCTCAAAAACTCCACAAAGAAGTGATCAAAAGAGAAATAAAGAAATAAAGAGATGTTTTCTCTAATTTGACTTACCTTCAATAACAGATCCAGTATTAGCTTGCTCTTAAAAATTACATTTACTCTCACTGATACAAACCATAAACAGAATAAATTCTTCATCATTTCAAATAGAGACACGAGAAAATCAAATTTCTTCAAGATCCAAAAAAAAAAACAGAGAAGGAGGGAAAACAAGAATATTTATAAAAGAGGAAAAATTCACAAACCTTGATGGATAAGCAAAGAGATTCATGAAGAAGTTGAGAGATGAAGAGTTAAAAATCAGTTTGAAACACATTTCTTGTTAAGCTCTTTGATCAAACAGAGATATTTTTCATTCAGAGACCACACAAGAAAAAAAAGAAAAAAAGATGATATCAAATGGAAGAAGAAGTGTTTCGAGTTCCTTTGGACACTTACTGTCAAAAAAAAAATAAACTTAAAGGTCAAGAGTTCCCATCATGTAAAGAGAGGAAAGAAAAAAAAAAGATTTTTTCTTGTTTCTTGTTTCTTTTTTTTGTTTTTCTTGCCTTTACTCTCTTTTCTTTATTTGTGTCCATCACGGCATCATCACCATTAGAATAATAATCAAACTTAAAGAAATAATCAATTTTTAAAATTAAAGCAACGAAAGGTTTAACGACAAAACGATAGAAAAGATGAGAGTTCTTTGGCAAAGCCATATCGTGCGCTTGTATTTCTGAGGTACGCACAACATGATGTCATTAAGCAAGAGGAGCTGAGTAGAGAGACTAGAGAGATACCTTCCGACGTCGACACGTCCCAAGGTTCTGGTGGTGAGTTTATTTGCATATCCTTTTTTTGTATTCCAGAATTGGAAAGAGTCTTATGTTTTAGGGATCAAATAATAAATAGTTTTGAGAGACCAAATATGCTTTTTTCTTCCAGTTTTAAAATTTTTGGTATCGTATCGTGGGAAACTTTTTATTTATTGGGTTGATCAAAGATTTAGTGCTTTTCATTGCAGCAACACCAGTTAAATTATAAGTTCTTTCTTTTTACGTAATATATTCATTGTAACTGTTCGTTTGTCCCAAGTTCTGGCTAGCTATGACTATATATATCCCAAATTATCGACATCATGACCAATCCATTGATTTGAAACCCCATTCTCAAATCTTTTGTATGTGTACGCATGCTGATGGGTCTGTAAAAGAATCAATGTCTTTTTCCCCTATTAAGTTAGGCTCATATAGGTGGTACAAAGATGTATGATTTTCTTTCTTTCTTCTAATTTTATTTTATTAATGTTATGTTTTATATATATACAACTTTAGGTTTATTTTGGGGGGACCATAAGGGGGTTATGCAGTGGCGTCTTTATGCTTAGTCTCCTTCCCTGACTTAGTGACAAATAATTGGAGCTTTAATGGCCTACCAAACGCAAAAGATAACATTGTTTAAAATCTCTCATTTATTTTTTTAATCATGGATCTTAATTAGTTTGGAACCACTTGTGTAATAAAATCTGTGTGTTCGACAAAGACAAGCATGTTTGTTTATATATTTTTTTTTATTAATCTAGCTTTATTTCCTGTCTTGGTTTTACTTTATTAAAGAGCCCTTCTATATTTTTTTCCAATCTAAAATTCTATATATAATATGATATATAGATCGGTGCGGTGATACGCAAATATATAAAACCAAAGGAAAAACAAATATTGTATATGATCATGTCAGAATAGCAATTCGCATCGCGAAAGATCATATACATTGTGGCTTGATTTATTGGTACATCGAAGTTTTCTAAACTTACTTATAACTTAGGCCTGGTCAAAAACCTAGATATCTACTCTAGATGTATAGAAACTAGGCCCCTTTTGATGAGAGATATGAACAAGAGGCTTCTAGAAAACTGGTGTTAATATGCACTACATACCACAATTTTCAAAAGTATTTAAGAAACTACCATAGGACCCACAGTGCATTCTCTCTTCTCGTATACAATTACTTTTATACCCATTACATATATTACATGTTATTTGTTTAAATATCATGTAATTTTTGTTTTGTGAACGAAATTATATATCGATTTGGGTTCACAAATGAAATAGTTAGGATTTAAATTTTACAATTAGAACGAAATTATATGTCGGTTTGGGTTCATAAATAAGATGATTAGTGTTTAGATTTTACAATTAGAACGAAATTATATGTCGGTTTGGGTCCACAAATGAAATGGTTAGAGTTTATATTTTACAATTAGAACGAAATTATATGTCGGTTTGGGTTCACAAATAAGATGGTTAGGGTTTAGATTTTACAATTAGAACGAAATTATATGTCGGTTTGGGTTCACAAATAAGATGGTTAGGGTTTAGATTTTACAATTAAAACAAAATTATATGTCGGTTTGGGTTCACAAATAAGATGGTTAGGATTTAGATTTTACAATTAAAACAAAATTATATGTCGGTTTGGGTTCACAAATAAGATGGTTAGGGTTTAGATTTTACAATTAAAACGAAATTATATGTCGGTTTGGATTCACAAATGAGATGGTTAGGGTTTAGATTTTACAATTAAAACGAAATTAGATGGTTATGATTTAGATTTTACAATTAAAACGAGATTATTTGTCGGTTTGGGTTTACAATTAAACGTTATTTAGTTCAATATAACATGTAAAATATAAATATTTCATGCTATTTTAAAAAATCACACCAAATATTTTACTCTTTCTATCTAACACTAAAACAGAAAAGGGTGATTAAGTCTTTTCACTCCAAAAAAAACGTGGGCTCTATGGTATTTTCCAATGAAAAAATGTTGTTGTGATATTCTCTTAAATAACTTTTAAAATTGTGGTATTCTCCTAATTAACCCTAGAAACTATAGATTAGATAACAGAGTATTAGAATTTACAACCATGTAATTTTCTTAGTAATTCAGTGTACCTCAGATAAAAAATCATTTATAAATTCTCGAGAAAATATCCATTAGTCATATAGACTATGTATGATGTACCTATATGCATGCATTATTAGATTAATATCATTGTTACGTGTTATAGTTGAGGAAGAAAAAGATAGTATGATCAGAAAAGTTACGTACACACATTTCTACTTTAATTCATGACGAAGACACCGATCTTCCACTATTTTCCTTATCTCATTTCTCCTTTTCTTTTTTTCGTTATGACTGCAAAAGTTATTTATTGCTTTTCTCGTTATCTTTCTTTGTACCTTTTTTTTCCCTCCCTTATTTCTTACATTCTTCGCAAGTACACCTGAAAAAAAAAAATCTATCTTTCAAGTTTGATATGTATTGCACAAGAAAATAGTTTCTGTTTCGGAGTAATTATTCACTTTCTTTGAAAATAAGTACTTTAAGAAACTATAAACCGTACTTATTTTTCAGAATATAAACTTGGAATCCCATTCTCGATGGCTTAAACCAATGACTAGAGCCACTACACGAATATGATTTATGGTCCGAAGAAACTATAATATAAACCGTATAGACTGAGATTTTTAAATAGGAAGATGAATTATATATATATGTTAGAATTGCATATAGTAGTAATAGTTAAAAAATAAACCTGAAAATAACCGAGGTATCGTATACGCATAGGAAGAAAAATCAAAGAAATATCGTATACTGAGCAAATCAAAAAAGACGAAGCTATCATGCATTGAGATTCTTCTTGTGCACGAATGATCATCATTCATCAGACGTTCAAAAAAGAGGAAACAAATATAGAATTCGAATATTTGTAATATTGCTTCATGAAGAATACTACATAGTAAATATTCTCAATATATTATAAAACGAAAGAGGGAATATAAGAAAAAATAATATTAAAGGAGGCATAAATAGTTTATATACTAGTTCCTTTTATATAAACCGCATGTCATTCAAAGATTCGAACTTTGAACTGAACTGAGACTGATTCTCTTACATTATTATTTCGCATTCCCAAAAGAAGAAAAAACGAAAGTAGATTCTATTTATGTTGGTTAAATTATACAGTACTCTTAAGTACAACCACGTGATTAGTAAACTTGTACTACTAATCTTAAAATTAACACAAAACGTAAATGATATTCCAAGTTTTTTAACACTAATATTTCATCAATTTTCAATTTTAAATATATTTTTAAGAAAATTTACACATATATGTTTGTTTCATAAAAAAGTTAGGAGAAAATACCACGTACAAAAGTACTTACAAAAATAAAAACGTTTATATACAAATTTTCGTTTTTGCCAATTATGAATAACTTCAAAAGCAAAGGAGGGTGATGGGTTTATATTATCATTGCTTTTGTTCCCAATTCATTGTGTGGTATGTATGTAAAAGGAGCTGATTTTTGTTTTTGTTGGATGACTATAAAAAAGGAGTAACTTTGTTTTCTTTATTGTATATATAAATGTTATTGCGGTGTCCTTTCCTTTTAAAGCCCAAACAAGGTGGAGGATATTCTTCTCACGTCACAAGTGCACATGACCTTTATCGTTGGTAGTATTATCAAACTCCATTGGGATCAGTGACTCTTTCACCATATTTTACTCCACTGACTTAGCTCTCATACAAAAATATAAAAGAATGAAGTCATTGCTAATTTACGTAATTGTTGTATATGTGTTTCATAATTACACCACAAGTTATCAAGATTAAAATTTATAAGCATCCTTAGTTTTAGTTCCCAAGGTATGTATGCCTGTAATAGAGAATGTTTTGGGTATGAACATTTCTTTGTGAATCTCGAGTATTAAAATAAATGTAACAATATGGATTAAAAAAGAAGAAGTAGATCTTGTTTACCTTGAGATGATCACTACTTATTATTGGGATGATAGGGTTGATGTGAAGAATGAGGATGCTCAACCAAATTCCATCCATCAGTAGAGTTTTTATCCTTCTTCACATCAGGAAACTCCACCATGTAGCTTGGATCTCGATTTGGAACGTTGTAATAACTACTGTTCCACTACAAGACAGATATGAAAGATCAGAATATCACATATCACACACATAACTAGCTAGGGTTTTAGTCCGCGAGACGAATCCATAACTCTAAATGAGAATTCGAGAACCAAAAGTCATACCGATGTTGGCTGAGTATGAGAGCTGTCCAGCAAGGTGCTGGAACTTGACGAGTTCAAATTCCACACGGATTTGTTCGGCTCCTGTCTTTGCTTGTTGGAACTGTAAACGACAGAGATCTTAAGTATGTCGTGCTTTGGATACAAAGCTATACGAAACAGATAACCTAACTGTTTTTCCCTCTGTGTCTCAAAAGTCAAAACTTCATACAGTCATAATGAAACAATTGTTTGATTATAAGGTGAACATTTTAAGCTTTACCTTGACAAACCAAGGGAAAGAGCAGACTGAACTTCCTTGAGAGAAGATAACGTGGCCAGCAACTTTGCAAATGTTTCAAAAGTCGAGGCTCCAGAAGGAACTTCGAGAGACAGGGAACTGTATCCATACACATTTAAGTGAGCCACACTTTGCTTAAGATGTGCAATTCCTCTCTGGAGATTTCTGAATGTTTCAACAGAATGAGGAGAGCCAGAGGAAAGACTGGCAACGTCAAGGTCAAGGTCATGATAATCGTCTTCTACACTTCCATCTGATTTCAATGAAGTGACACCAAAATTTGTATCTCTACCCGTCCACGAACCTTTTCCTTCGAATGAGTAGTAATCATGGGATGGTACAAAAAGGGGATACTCATCGCTGCCAATAAAAAAATGAGATCGCTTAATTCTCTGAATCTCATGGAGACACAAAACAATCCCTATATAATTTACCTTGGAGAAGACGGATGAGAGTTCCAATAAGAATCTCGTTGCCATATTCGTGAACAAGAACCCTGGTTATACAGTAATGCCCGATTTTAATCATACTTGGTGAATCAATTTCAAGATGAATAGTAATATAATGTCAATATCCACGAATTATCTCCCATATTTATTTCCTAGGCAAAAATTTATGCAGTGAGTGTTATCTTCAAAGACTGAGGCAAATGTATAGCATAAAACTGAGTGAAGGAGACATATACCCCGAAACCCAAGTTATGGAGTGCAGGCGCAGAGAGCTTATGGACAACAAGATTTAGAAGCTGAACCATGTACCTGATCCAACCACCAACCATGGAATGTTAAATCATCAAGCTACCAAATCAAATATCAAAAATAATTATGAATACAATGGTCTGCAAGAGTATAATATTCACTTGGGGCTCGGATCTCAATATATCTTAACTGTTCATGTGCCACAAAATGACTATTTAAAGACGAGAGCATATTACCCTAAAGAGGCTGCGAGCTCTTTTGGCGGAACAGAGAGTGGGTTGAGACCTTGTGGTAAGAGAGCATTGCAGATTTGATCATACTGTCCAAAATACCCATCTTTGTTCTGCCTCTCTAGTTTCACCTGAAAAGAGTAAGATTCAGTAAAAGCATCCTAGAATATGTATTCGATAACACAACAGCCTAAAGAGAGTCCAAGATTTCCTCGGGAAGAAACAAGACATGTTCTACCAACTTCTTCTTGGTAAAAGAAGAGATATGGTCTATGAAATCTGTAATTTAATTAACTATATTAGACAAAAGCCAAAAACTTGATCTCCTTACCCTTGATAGAGGGAATAATTTGCATATCTGTTTCATAACCAAAGCCTGTTTATAGAGGCGTTCTGAAGTAAGGTCAATCTGTAAATCAGAAATGCCGGCTTAGTGTTCATAATTAGACATATGAGACTGGATGTATGAATATCGAGACGCAGATAATGATGACTATATGAGTTCAAGAAAAGGACTAGTTCAAGCACAGAATTAAAGTATGATGAGATGTAGATCTTACATATACCAAGTAGTGATTGCCAATAGTATCCGAATAGTGGTTCTCCAATTGGCGAACACGGCTCTTCTCCAACTGCAGAAATTGAGAGATAGAGAAAGATAACACTGTTTACATTAGCCATGGAGAAATCAGCTTCAAACAAATCCTATTCAAGAGAAAACGCAGGAATTGGAAAAAGAAGAAAAAACGTGTCACATTACAGCAACGTTAGTTGATTCAATAATGCCATATCTTTCTTTCAGATTGCGAGACAGGCTCCGTAATGTGTTTTTGCCTGCATCATGAAATAGGTATACTTAGACTTGGTAATTTGAAGGCAATGTCTTCTTAAGAAAGAGAGTGTATATTCAGACTTTGCTGCAACTTCTCCACTCCTAGTTGGAGCTTCTCCCGCAACCTAGCAAGCTTCTCATTCTGAACCCCAATCCAACAGTGTTGACTAATTGCTTTCTCCTGGTCAGCAGTGAAAAGCACACACGGGTATCAGACATCATTTTATATACAAGAAAAGCGTAATGAATATCAGATCAGAAGACTTCAAACTCAACAATGAACACAGAATTTAAACCTTTGTGATAAGCAAGCCACTTAATCTCAAGTATGAAACCTCCCGACGGCTCTTTAACGAGTCCAACTTAAGTTTGTATTCGTTTAAACTGCACAAAGAGCCAAACAAACAAACAAAAAAAAAATACACAAGTAACCATCAAATCGGAACTTGTTCGAATTGGAGAATCCTACTTAGTTCAACGATCATATCAAGTTATCAGAAATTGATTCCAAACATACCTGCGATTAACACAAGCTACGCAGATCGAGGGACGAAACGAATGGAGGCAAACAGCACATTTGTTAGATTTCTCCATCGATCCTTCACCGACGCAGACCAAATTCCCCCAAATTCCAAGGGTTCAGCGATAAATCTAAACGCAATCAATCTGTCAATTCCACAACATATTCTCTAATCCCAAGTCTGAATCACAGAGTTCGGGTACATAGCTAAACAAGGAATTTTTGAAAAACCGAAGAGACATAGAGCATAAAAAAGTTCGAACTAACCGGAGTGGATCCGCCGGCGCCGGAGAACTGTCGCGTCTGGTATAAAAACGAGGATGAAGCGGGAAGATGTGAGAAGCGAAGGAGGAGGAAGAGGATTGAATTTGAAGAATAGCGTCATTGCGTAAAGCTGTGGAGAGCTTTACGAAGAGAGAGAGCAATGAAGAAGGAAAGAGAAACGACTTTTTTTTTTTTTTTTTTTTTTTGACGAATTCAAGTTTTACGTGCACATCATCATCACACCTTCCTCTTCTTTTCTTACTGTTTTACACTTTTTCAACCCTTTTCCTTTTACCTTTTTTTTACTTTTTCACCCTATAACTCTCTTTTTTTTTTTCTTTTTTCTTTATTTGTCTCTTAACTCTTTAAATTGCTCATTCACCCCCTTTCGATTTAATTTCTAGTATTTTGTTGTTAATGGTAATCTACTAATACAACAAAATGTTCTCGTTGTAAACATATTTTTACATATTTTGGCTGAAATATAAAGTTTATCAATTTCACTGCCTACATCTATATAGTCATAATTATTATAGGAATTTGTTAAAACTAGGAGAAACTAAAAAAGTATGTTGTGTGAGAGAATACACGAAAACATATATATACTACTTTGATGATAATAATACCTAACTTTATTACAAAATAACTAAATTAAAACATATGTCAACTTGGTACGGGAGATTATTTAAGGTAATTGTGTTGTCGTTTGCTTTTTCCTTTTTCCCTTTTTTTTTCTTTCTTTTTTTTCTTTAACTACGAAGGGACAATTGGAAATTTCTAATCTTGATATTGCCTGACTTCTTTAACACGTTGGTATATGCTACGAAATCTAACGCGAGAACCAGTTAAACTAACTGTTTGGATCGTACTTGTAATATATTTTAAAATCTATTAAAGTCTTGATTGGCTGAAAGAAAGAAAAAATCGTCCTTAAACATTCAGTACCCCTCAAAGATATTTTGGTTTAATTTTTCACTACTCATATACTTTTTTGAACATCCACTAATTGTCTTTATCTTCTTATTAAACCCCACTACTTTTCCTTTTAAAAGGTGTTTTCCTCTATCTTTTTCATACTTTTTCTTGTGTCTTTGTCTCTTTGTATATAGTTTTTCTTTGGATAAATATCGTTAACAACTCAAATTTATAATCTAATGGCTTGTAAACTATGTGTACTAAAAAACCATGGTCAAGATATGTTTCTATGCGAGTTCTAGTCGCATACAAGAAGAGAAAGTACCTGGACCGTCAATGATAATTATTATAACTTAGACCATATATGTCAAAAGTGTCAAAAGTTTCAAAACGGTTAACCAACCAATTTATGTTTTGGCTCTTTCATTTTCATTTGCTTATTTTTTTAATATATAGATTTGCGTTTGTGTAATATTACAGTAGTTCAAAATAAAATACAAATATCGGAATTTCTGATTGTATGAAATCATCGTGCAACTCACTTTTTAGTTTGGTTTGGCATAAAACATCATCAACTATATACGGTATATTTAGGAAATGCATTTATCCAGAAGTTATAGTAGTATTTATAATTTCTCATAATTTTAATAAGTTCATTACATTGGACGCTACAAGTACAACGTTTTACGTCGTACTATTTAATAAAAATCACTCAATAAAGAAAAAGAGAAGACACTAGAAAAAGCCAGAAAAAATGACCCATGAAAGAAAAAGAAAAAGATATATATATATATATATATGGAAAATATAGAAAAACTTAATATTTTTTATATGATCATCACTCAATCGTCATGGGATCCGAAACTTTAGCAGAGCTTTTCTTCATCCCGGGCTTTCCAAAAAACAACCGTCCGAATCGTCTACTCCCACCAGATTTCACAAGCGCCTCCATGAAACTTCCTCCCCCTACGATCTTCTCGTCTCCCTCGCCGACGGTAACACCCACTGGTTTAGTCGGTTTCTTCATACTCTCTTTGTGAAACTTCCTCACCGTGTAAACCTCTGCTATAGCTAGAGACATCTTTTTAACAGTTTAGAAGAAGAGCTGAAAAGGCAAAACAAAAGAAACAAAAGCTGTTGTTTTGGGTTTTTTTGTAGTATTGGGAAAGAGATGAAAAGTGTTGTTGTTGCATTTTTTGGGGAGAGGTTTAGGCACTTATTTATAGTCATTTTGTGGGGTCTGTTTTCTGTATTTAGTGGGGGCTTTTGCCCACGTCATATACGTATACATTTACTTTGTTGTACATGTGTATTTGTACGCGTTGAATATTTTTAATACGTATGTAGTTTTTGCCGATCGGGGTAAGTTCCAAGAGACCTTATTATACGAAATTACTACAAAAAAAATACACAATTCTACTATGGTTTTGTAAATAAAGATCATATGTAGATGTCAAAAACTATTATTATTTTTTAGAGCTAATTGCAAATAAGATTACATACTGTATAATTAAAACATGGTTTGATGACAAGTTTAGTGTGAGTTGGCATCATGATGACTTGGACCTCCACTAATATATCTGGCCATGAAAGAAGACAGTTACTAGCTTATTTAATTAATAATTTCATTTTTTCGGGCAATATAACTTAATCTATATATGAATATGAATAGCTGATGTCATAAAACAGTACTATTTTTGTTGATAAAGTGAACTGTTCTTGACTTCTAGTACTGAATTAAGTTATATAAATATCATTTCGTTTTAGAATTTTCGAAAACACATACTCATTTGATTACAGATTTTGATCCAATAGTATACTGATTAGCAATGGGTTTACAATAACAGAATAAACTAGAAATGCAAATTTATCTCTACAGTTAAGCAAAATGCTACCGGAAACTCATAACGCTAAGTACTAAAAATTATAATTGATCGTAGTAAAGCATGATGGCTGTTAAAATTAGACAGTCTGAAACAATCAATTAAAACAAAAGTTCTCAAGATTCGAGTGATAATCAAAGAACATATATTGGTGAAAAGGTCTGAGAGGAATCTGACTCGGCCGCCAATTTAGCTTCCAAATGACAATCAAATAGACCACAATATCCATAAACGTGTCCAAATTAACAAAGCCAAAGAGTTAACATAGATTTATTAGTATACCTAAAAAAAATTATATGCCAAATCTATACATAAATATCCTATTTTTATTTCTATCATTTTTTCCCATTGCTGGTAGTGGACTTCACACTCATCTGATATATATTAATCATTTAATGAGCATATTTTTTTACTTTTTGTTTCCTTGTTTATTTCTCTGTCTGAGCTCTGGTTGTTTTATAGTCACGTTTCGTTTACTTAACTCAGACAATTTTGTTGTTCGCACAATCTAATTATTTGAGCGATAATATCAGATTTTGTTCGATATATTCTTTCAATTATTCGTTTCCCTAAGAAAAATAAATGTCAAAAGATTCGAATTCGATACTAACTCCCAAGCTATGCCTTTCGGGGGGCAAAGCTATACTATACATACAGTATTTGACATTTCATTTGTATTCACCACGTGTGTCAATTTGACAATCATTGATCATTATAATCATTTTGATGATAAAACACTTCCACATCATCTAGCTTGGGTGCTTGAAATTTCACATCAAGAAATACGATGAAACTTTCGACGAACAAACAAAAATAACTGTAATCATTTTGACGCTGAAAAGAAAACACAACACTTCCATATCATGTTGGTACTGTTAAAAACCCCACATCGTATTTTACGATGATGCATTAAATATTACTCCTTCTGTTTCACAAAGAGTGTCATTCTGACACATTTCACACAAATTAAGAAAAGTTTGAATTATACATTTTTGCCCCTATTTAATTAATAGTTAATAGTTTAATTTAATGAAAAGAGATTTGAGTTTAGGGGTAAAAAAGAAAATGCAGCATTATAAAGCACATTGAAAATGTAGAATGATACTCTTTGTGTAACAAAAATTTTCCTCTAAAATGACATTCTTTGTGAAACAGAAGGAGTATATAAGAGACAAATATCAATCTACTAACTAATCCTATAATTAATCAGATTATGTCAAATTTTGCACAAGTAATTTTGTGAAAAAAGTTTACTTTAGAAAATGTTGCCTTAAAATGAGATATAAAAAAAAAATTCTAAAGGTGTAAGAAGAAAACGTAATAAAGGAATTTGCTAGCTTGGATTTTATCGTTACATACTTATCATAATATCATGTTCAATTTTTTGTTTATGATAGATATGTGTTGAAAATTAGAAACGACATTTCTGCATGTAAAACTGATGCTGTGGAAAAGAACTTTCAATTCATAACTGATGAATAGAAATCGATTGAAGATCAATGGAAGGTACGTAGAAAATGTTATTAACGCTTTAAACTGTTTCAAATTATATTAAACATATAGAAAGGGTGAGAGAATATTGGCCTTCTAAAAGTGAAGTGTAGAGAATAAAACGAGGAGGCTGCGCCAAGAAGATCTACGAAATAACTACGAAATAACGATTACAACGTTTTATTCTGTTGATAGAGAATCATTTTAAATTGTCCAAGTGAATCAAGCAACAACACACTAATCAACTTGCCTTTATAATATTTTCGCAAAGCAAAACATTTAAAATTAGAAAAGAAAACAGTAATTTAGTAGTTGGTATAATTACCGTTGTCGTTGGATCGCGTCATTCATGTGTAATTATTGTGTAAAACATGGATATTGGATAAAAAATAAAGTGAAGAAAACATTCGGATCCAAATAGTAATTTCACTTGAGCTTTAATATTGAAATTGTATATTTTAAAGTTTCTAAAATATCTAATATGTGGGCACTTCTAATCATAGTGGTAATTAATCAAATTTATCTAGAGAAAGGTGTTCAGTCGAATAGTACAATTCCTCTGTGTTGTAAGTCATCTATATAGTTTTTGGATATGTCATCATTTACGTCAGTATAAGTAAGTTAAGTAGACTAATAATAATCCATGACACAAAATTTAACGACAGAACAAATGCAGGGCTTATTTAGTAGGGACTATGCACTGTTTTTTTCATATCAACTTTTTTTTTTTTTAATTCATAATAATTTTGCAAAACAACTTTAATAACAAAATGGGTCAGATATAATGAATGTAGACACATACAGTACGTTAAAACCACTTGGTAGTAGAAAAATGTGAAATGTAATAATTGCCGTATGGATTGGGGTGGTCATTTTTATAATCTAATCTTTTGGTTTCTGTCAAATGGATGTTTAACTAATTACAACTTACTCGTAAAGATGAAAGCGCAACAATCTTTTCCGATTTGTATATTAATATCCAAAATCCACCTTCGAATGGGGTTAACGCAAGTATTCGTTCTAGACTAGGACTAGTTTCGTTTACAAAGTGAGTGATCTAATATTAAAGTAGAACACTGATGTTAAAACGATATCTTAGTTAATATATGTGGGTCTTAAACACGTAAGAGACCATGATGCAGCTGCAACTACGAGAACAAAAAAAAAAAAAAAAAAAAAAACTTAAACTATACGAGAAAAGAAGAGAATCCTTATCCCATCGTTCGTACGCAGACCCCATTTGCCTAAGTCGCTAAGTGGTCGGATTTTTAAATATAACACTTAATCATCTTTTTTGGACGAAAAATGAAATCGCCATCATACAGTTTATCATGGACATGCACATGCCTGATGATGGCTGATGAGAAAAAAATATATATACAGAAATATCTTGTACTACCCAACTCTTTCTTACCATAATAATGCATATGACGTTGTGAGAGCAAACAATCGTATTGTGAATTTGTGAGCTTAATATCATTGCAAATTCTTGATTACACCATGTTGATTTATACTGAGTTGTCGTTACTATTTTTAACTTGGCTGAAAAAACTATTACAGGTTTAATGGTAATGTATTCGGTTATCTTCGGTTATCTTCCTTTTGTATAGTTCGGTTATCTCTTTTTTTTTTTTTTCTCTCTTAGTATCTAAGCTTCCTGTATCACAATTTACGTCGAATGAGGGTTCACAATTATTTGATAAAAGCAACTGAGAAGTAGACACTTTACTATATCAATGAAAAAAAAAGGTCGTTTTCATAACTAGTCATCCATGATAATCTTAGTATTATATAGATCGGCTGAAAGCAATTCATGTCATGTCATACCATCATTACCCATTATCTGAAAGTGTGGATCTACTGTCCATCTTAAGGTCATAAAATGGTGTCCCAGCTTTCTGATCAAATCTTACCCCACAACCTTCCACAATGCATGTGCTGATTAAGTAGATATGTATAGTGAGAACTGAGAACTGATGAGATAAATGTTTAAGAATTAAGAAAACACAGTAAAAACTCTTTCTTGAAGCAAACATGGCATGATGATGGAGCATAGAGCCATAAACAATATAATCCATATATAATTTCATTCGTATTCCAATCATTCTTAAGATGGAAGATAACTAGTTAGTTTGAAGACTGGAATTGCTACGGAAAGCTTTTCCCAACAACTAATTATATAGCCAATTGTTACTATTTCACAATTTCAACTATACAATGTATTTCTACTGAGATCTCCCAACAACTTAACCTCAACAATGAAGTATATCTTTTCAAACTTATTCAGTCATTGTCATGCAGAAATTACATGATTATTAAAAAATAAGTCAATAGATTATCTCAAAAGAGTCAACTTGAAGAGAAAGTGACCAAATCTCTCATTTGAATAAATACAAATCAGATGAGTAGATAAAAAATGTAAGTGTTAAATTAAAGCTGATATAAACTAAACCCACCTCAGATCTACTTTTGCATACTGAAAATAGTAAAAGCATAGTGTGGTACGCGGCTCTAAATCAATTCCGAACCGGATCTTGGTTAAGCGTTCGGTGTGGTCTAAATCAATTCCGAACCGGATCTTAAACGGTTAGCTTTCGGTTTGCTCTCGCCAATAACATTTTCCCGCCACTGTCTACAAAGTAAAAACGAACCTATTCGTCGTCCTCAATCCCTAATTTCTCGCTCACCTTCAACAATGGCAGAGGTTCCTACAGAGCCAAAGACGACGCAGATCGATGAAATCTCTCACAATCTCTCGTTCTCCACTTCTAACGCCGCCGATTCTAGCTGGGACAAGATCTCCTTCTTCCGTCACCGTTCACGGCAAATCAAACGAGACACTTGGCTCGTCTCCGTCTTCGTTCTTCTTCAGATCGTCCTCTTCGCTGTAACTATGGGCGTCAACGATTGCTCCAGGAACTCTCACGGTCATTGCGCCGCTAAACTCCTTGGTCGATTCTCTTTCCAGCCTCTCTCCGAGAATCCTATGCTCGGCCCCTCCGCCTCAACGTAAGTAGCTCTCTCCGGCGGATTTCGCTTTTTGTATCTGCTTGTAACTGTATGTGGAATCGGATCTCTAAGTGAATTTGTTAGATCCTGTAGAGATGAATTTTGGATGCTTACACCTGTGATTTCGGATGTTTCATTGTGCTCATCTTTAGTAATAGCTTACTGGATTTTGTTGATTCGGATGATGTTAGTTTCCACGATTGGTGAGTTTCAGCTGAATCGTAGTGTCTCAATCTTTGATTACAGTGACAAATTCTTTGTTTCCAATTCTGTGTTGTTGTAGAGTGTTTATTTCTGTGGATCTTGGTGCTGCTTCTTTTGAGGGGAACATGTGTAATTTGAGCTACTAAATGATTTGATTATAAGCTATTGAGTTTTTATTTTCTTGTGAGTTTGCAGGTTAGAGCATATGGGAGGTCTTTCTTGGAATACTCTGACAGAGAATCATGAGATTTGGCGTATTTTGACATCTCCTTGGCTTCACAGTGGATTGTTTCATCTGTTCATAAATCTTGGGAGTTTGATTTTCGTAGGGATATACATGGAGCAGCAATTTGGACCATGTAAATTAGCCAAACTGACTTAGATTACTTCACCTAATTTGTTTTTGACGGAGTCTATCACTATTATAATCTGCATTTCTTCTGCTTTTGCTTTGCTTGTGTAGTGAGGATTGCCATCATATACTTCCTCTCTGGCAGTGTGGGAAGTCTATTTGCTGTATTGTTTGTTCGAAACATCCCATCAATCTCTTCTGGTGCTGCTTTCTTTGGGTTGATTGGAGCCATGCTTTCTGCACTTGCAAAGAACTGGAATCTATATACCGGCAAGGTCAAGGATTTCTTGTGTTCTATTATTGTCCTTGGTTATCTATCTTCTTTTGATACCTTTTCTGATTCTGTTTGTTTTTTTTTGTTTGCTGTTACAGATTTCAGCCTTAGTGATAATATTCACTATCTTCACTGTGAATTTCCTGATAGGCTTTCTCCCTTTCATAGACAATTTTGCGAATATTGGTGGTTTCATATCAGGATTCCTCCTTGGATTTGTGCTATTATTCACCCCACAGCTGAGACAGATGCCTCCATCTCATAAGGGAAAATTGTTTGAAGATGATATGAAAAGATCCACAAGGCTTAAAGAACAGTTTGACAGACCGGTATTAAGGATTATAAGCTTGGTCGTATTTTGTGGAATGTGAGAGTTTCCCTTAACTTTAATTCTCTTTCTAGTCTAGCTTTTTGTTCGTCTCTCTGCGCTCGCATGACATGAAAAAACTTATCCTATATATCTGTTCATTAGGCTTGCTGGGGTTCTATTAGCAGCGTGCTGGGGCGTCAATCTCAACCGTCATTGCCATTGGTGTCGCTATGTTGACTGTGTACCAACCAAAAAATGGAGCTGCAGCGACATGACTACTTCGTGCGAGGTATATTCATCTAAACCATAACCTTATGTGTGACCCTGATTCTAGAATTTGAGTCTTTATAGTTCGATTAGTGATTACAACAACATTGTAAAAACTATATGTGAATATGACAGGCAATGGTGAGTGATGCTCAGTTAACACTAACGTGCATGGCCAATGGAAAGTTCCGGATATTTCCTTACACCAATATCTCACAAGCCAGGACACAAGACCTCTGCACACTCGTCTGCTCTTAAACATGAACCAAGGTTTCTATTCCTTTCCTACATATATACATTTACTATACTCACTCCCACACTTAGATAATTGCATATAACAAAACTCTCACCTCAAATCACAAACCTGTCAAGATTTCCACTCTCGTAATCCTTTGGTCAATCCTGAGAACTTTTGTAGCCTAGATTTGGATAAGGGGTAGTAAGACTTGTAATGAGACTATTGTCTTGGCTCTTGATTATATGAATCTGAATACTAAAAGTCTACGACGTTTGGTCCCATATGAGGACCCAGTAGCCACATTAGCTTCTTAACTTTACACAATCCACATCACATCTACGCACACATGACACACCAGTAAGTATAATATTCAGCTTCTTGTTTTACTTAAATGTATATACTTTTTTTTCTTTTAGTTATTTGTTTTGTAATGATGATGATAAATATGTGTGGCTTTGTGGGTGTAGTAGAATTGAGAAGAATAGGGCCGACCTTGACACAGACTGTATATAGATAGGGTCACTAAAACTGGTTACCATTATATATAGGAATTTCGAAAAATAGAATTGAGAAATAAACATAATATATATCAAGAAGAAGCCCATACTGTGGACCTAGATCTCATTAAGCTACTCAACTGCCTACTACATCTATATTGGTTTAATTTCTCCTACACGCACTGAATGTGTATTCTACTCATGTTTTTGGGTTTTTTGTTCTGTACAAATATTCCTTGCTATTTTGTTAAGTATCAATTCACTCAATTTATGTCAGTTTCACTTTTGTATTAAGCATTGTTGATGATTTGTAGTTTCAAATTGATCTAGATTTCTTCCAAGGTAATGAACTCGGTTTATGTTCAATTAAATGCTCCGGTGTATTTACCAAAAAAAAAAACAAAAAAAGCCGAGGACCTACTCGGTTTTGTAATCAGTTGACCTTTATATAACTCTATCCGGTTAAGAGGGGATGTGAAGCCAGAATTGGACCAGATGGTGGTTGGTTGGGGAAATTTTGTTTTTGGCAGCTTTGTATAAAGGCATTGTGTTTTGGAAATAACCCACAAAACCAACACAAGTTTGCAACGCTTCTTATTCAGATGTTTTAGCATATTTGCACACAAAAGTAAATTAATAATAAAAATTCTTGATTTGTAGAAGAAACAGATTCCTAAATTTATAATATTTCTACATAAAATTAAAAAAAGCACTCGTTAATTTGTTATGTTCAATAACGCTCACTCCAATCATCCTTTCTTTTTTAGTTCATACTATATTTATCATTAAAATCGAGAGTTTGGACCACATCAACAAGTTATTAAACTAAAAAACTAAAATTTCATGTGCATCAATGATATACACGAAAGTAGAATATTACAACCCACAAGTCTCTGCCATTTAACGTTGAAATGGCATATACCTTTGCATCCTAATTTCGGCTCAACACTTTCACAATTTAAAAAAAACAATACTATATAATTCGATATAACTTTATCTTAAGTAGTAGCGGTTCTTGATGACCATTTAAAATAATCAACTCTTCCCATCTACCTCGACCGTCCGATTAGAGGATTAGTGGAGTGCTTATCAGTTATTATTAACTTATCACCTCACACCCTTATTTTTGACTACCCTTTTCTTTTCTGTGTTAAAGGCTCTTTTGACCTTTGATAACTTGATGAAAAGTGTAGTGACTATATATAGTAGCTTCTCGTTTAGGTAAAATGGGATACAATAAAAGTTTCAAAACTTTTTACCGTTTTTTAATACCTTTTTTTTTCAATCGAGCTTTAACAAAGTCGTAGACGACTCTAAAGACATAAAACCAAGAAAGCACTAAATATATAGTATAAAACATTCTCAACTATAATTAAATGGGCAGAGGAAGTAAAGAAACTAATAATTATAACGAAGATAAGAAGATCCATTTCAAAATGTTTGACGGAAAGAGAAGAAGGTATGGACCAAAAACAGGTGTTTCCTTATCTCAAGCCATATTACTGAGATTACGAAACATTCTCACAAATCTACAACAAGTCTTCTCTATTACTAGATCAATCGCTGCATGCATCTCTATTATACTTTTCATTTGACTACAAAAATATTTAGATATTTTGCGAATTACTTAATTAAGTTATTACCAATATCAATATACCATCTTCTAGATTTTTCCCGAACATTTTCTTTAGTTTTATTTTGATATATTTTTGCTATATTAATTAATGATTCTTATATCTATTTGATTCGTGGACAAACAAACAAATGAATTATTAAAACGTGACAACAACAAAAAAATGGTGATGACAGAACAAAAATAAACAAGGGGGTAATTGCGAAGCCAAAAATTATTGAGTCGCCCGACGCTTCCATTAGATTTGATGGCCCCTCTCTCTCCCACATCTCACCACTCAAAAATGTCACATTTGATTTTCATATACACACATACATACACATCCACAAACAAACACATGCGCATAATTAATATGGGAGAGTCACTAATAATTGACCAAATATTTTTTGGACTCTTGTTTCATTTATTCGGATAGAACATTTTTTCTTGTCTTATAAGGGATAATACACATCTATTCAAGGATTTGGCCCTCGTTGGTCCTTTATTCACGATTTGACGTATAACCGAAGTACCAATAAGGCAATAATAAGTTGTATAGAGATGATTATAATTATATTTACGATTGGTGGTTTAGGATTAATGTGTGTATGTACGAATGTAATTAAAAAGAGTTCGAACGTGAAATAAAAATACAAATTATGTAGTTGAGTATAGATTACGCGCCGGCTTGATAACGGGAATAAAGCATTTTATTTCCCCTTTTGCATTAAAATAGTTTTATCCGATCTGCTTAAACTATTCTTATTACATATATTCCAATGGGGCAATTATAATTTTATACTAGAATATCTCTGACCAAAAAGAAAAGTTAATTATATTTTTAAAAATAGTAGTATTTCTTTTCTTGGTATCCGCCGTCGAATGGGTCCGAAATACCACTTTGGAGGTATGAACTTGATTGATTTTTGTTCATTCCTTGTATGCTTTAGTTACACTATATTATAATTATATTTACGAACGAATCTAATTGTTATACAACCTTATCTATCTTGATCCATTAGCATTGAGCCATTGATTACATAAAAAATCATCGAACAATCAAGTTTATATGATGATTTTCATTTCGTTATAGACTATATATATAGTATATTAGGTAATGGTTACAAAATATATGTAACTTACGGGGGATGTACACGTATCATCCAACTATTTTTATACTCATCAATAAGAAAACAGGGTTATATGTAGAGTGAGGTAACTGGTAAAACATGATGATATGCATGGTATTAGATGCCCTTGTACAAAATGCTCAAATCATATACTAATTAATTACTACTCCCTCTGTTTCATAAAGAGTGTCATTCTAGAGAAAATTTCTTGTTTCACAAAGAATGTTATTTTACATTTCCAATAAGTGTTTTAATGCTAAATTTTCTTTTTTACCCCTAAACCTAAAGCTATTTTCATTGAATTTTGATCATTAATCACTTAATAAATAGGGGCAAATAAGTATAATTCAAACTTTTCTTAATTTGTGTGAAATGTGTCAAAATGACACTCTTTGTAAAACAGAGGAAGTAGTAATATTCGTATTTATGTACTCAAAGCATGATCATTATTCTTTCTACGAATCATCAATTACTAGAGATTTTATTCGGACAAAGAGTCTATCTAAGAATTCCTAAGCAGAAAAAAAAGAAAGATATGAGCAACTTCTAGAAAGACAAAAATTATTATCTATTTTTAATTTATGTCTCAAATACTTCCTCTGTATTAGAAAAATATGATTTTTTAAGAGTTTCACATAAATTAAGAAAACAATTAATGTTTAGTCATAAATGTTTTTTTTATAATCACATATTTCTCATAACTATTAACAAATAGTATTTCATCAAAATTTTAAATTCTTAATTAATGAATTCTGAATTCTACAATTTCATAGCATTAATTAATAATAAAATACAGAAAATCAATATTTATGATACAAGATAAATTCATAAAACATCATCTATTATAATAGAGAGAGTATATCAGAAAATCAATCTTTATGATACAAGATAAATTCATAAAACATCATCTATTATATTAGAGAGAGTATATCAGAAAATTATATGACTAAATATCTTCTCCTTTTCCCTAAAAAAAACATTGTCTTTTAAAAAAAAAAACTAATGTCAAAATCCTCTTGTAAATGCCTTTGTGTTGAACTTTTCCAAATTTCAACTCTTTTTTTTTTGTTTTTTTTTTCAAAATACAGTATTTTCCATAAGAAATTTAAGTAAAAAAGTAAATGAAAAGTTGAGAGATATAAGTATTACCAATGATCATTTTCCTCCTCTATAGGAAACAACCATCATTGCTTTAAACAATCACTTTCATCCTTACAAGATCTCTGCTCCTTCTTCTTCTTCTTCTTCTCTCACTCTCTTTTTCATTTACACATCCAAATCCCTATATAACCTTTTAATTCTCTCATCCCCAAATTTTCTCATCAGTCCACCAACACACACAAACAAAAAACACCAAGTCTTTTTTTTTTTTTTTTCTTTCTTTGAAGGGGTCGTCAATAATAATGGATCAGTCTTATACAAACTCAGTAAACGGATTCTACTCGTTTCTAAACAGATCAATGGAAGATCTCGAAAGGGTTTATCTCTCCGACAACTTCATGTCCGTGCAGTTCCTACAGAGAGTGATATGTCTCCTAAGAACCTCTCACTCTCATCTCACTCTTCTTGTCCAGAAACTAAACCTCCCTGTCGGTGACAAGTGGCTCGACGACTACATGGACGAAACTTCCAAGCTTTGGGACGTTTTCCACGTCATCAAATCCGCTATCTCCTCCATCGAAAGCTTTTGCTCCTCCGCTCTTTCCATCGCCTCCACTCTCGACGGCCACTACCACCACCGTCGTCTCCTCTCCCCTCAGATTTCCCGGCAGGTACAAGAAAACAAAGTTTTTTTTTTTTCTTTTTTTTAGAGTGTCTCAAATTATTTGTAGGTCCTCCTAGTGCAAAACTTTATATTAAAAAACCAAATAAAAACATTATATTAAAAAAATATCCATTAACAAACAAACAAAAAATTATATGAAACATATATTTGATTCATCAAAATTTTTAGTGCCAAAGTTGATTTTTTAAAAAAATATATATTAAACATATGTTTTTGCTAAATCTTGAAAATCTTGAAAAAGTTGGAATATATATATTTGGTATGGGACAGGTGATACGAGCGATAAGTGGATGTAGGAGAGAAGCTGTGGGAGTAGAAGAAGAAAACAGAGCATTAATGGAGAATCGTATTCAAAGGTTTCCTTTTTGGTCGGAGCAAGTTACGACGACGATGGAGTCATCCAAGATACAGAACGGTTTCAGCGGTTTCCGAGGAGTAATGAACACGATGAAGAACATAAACTCTCTGCTTCTCGTGATCTTGATGCAAGGTCTTGTCTATTACATCCCCGGAGACACGACGACGGGTACAATGATGGTAAGGTTAAAGCAGAGAGTGGCGGCGGAGATGGAGAGGATTGGTACGAGGAAAGGGATGATGATGTATGAGTATAGGAGAAGCAAGACGGCGATGGAGGAGCTCAAGGCGGAGTTGGAACGGCGTTGTTGCGGCGGAGGAGGACGAGGAGAGGAGGAGGAAGAGGAGGCGGCGGAGAAAAGGTTGAGGGAGAGAGTTGAGAGTTTGAAATGGTATATAGGGAATTTGAGGAATGGAACAGAGAGTGTTGTTGCTCAGATTGATGATTTCTTTGATGATATTGTTGATGGTCGGAAACTGCTTTTGGATTATTGTAGTCACCGGTGAAAAAAACATTAGCAGTTTTTAGTTTTTATTAGGCTTTGTTTTAAGTTCTCTGTAACTTAAAATCCAAAGAATATGTTTTTACTTTTGTTGTTCTTTATTATGGTGCTTATTTTAGTTATTACAAAAACTCTTTTGTAGAGAAGTTAAAAATGTGAGTATTTTTCGAAGTAAAAGATTCCATATGAATCATTTTTTTTTTTTTTTACCGTTGTGGTTTGCTTTTGATGAACAAAAATTTGACTGCAAAAAAAAAGAGAGAGACAGAGAATGTGACAGTTGTCTAGAATACGGAAAAGAGTTTTGCAGGAGGGGAAGAAAAGATGAAAACAGCAAAAATGATTACAAAACCTGAGGATTGGACTTTGATTTGACTTGGATGCTAGACAGAGTGAGTGAGTGAGTGAGAAGAGCATCTCGTGCTCTTCTTTTTCTATGATTAGTACTACTAATTTGTTTGATTTGATTCTTGTTGTTTCATTTGTTTTCTCCAATCCACTCACTTGTTACATAGTTTGTCTATTGTTTATGTAACATTGCATTGCCTCTAACTCCAAACCAAATAACATTGAATTGCCTCTAACATTTTTTGTCTTTTGGAATAAGAATATAAGATCATACTAGATTTTTGTCAACTACTTAATTTGATCATTTTAGAAACAATTACAGTATTTAAAATTTTAGATATGAAATAATGAAAAACAGAAATTAGAAGGGAGGTGTGAGAGAGGTCAGCTCAGCATCATAAAAAAAAAAAATCAATTAACAGTTGAAACCAAAAAGTAAAAAGAAAAAAAGCTAGGGAGAAAAACTAGATTGACCCAAATTAAAAAGCTAATTACTAAGATAACTCATAAAATATGAGGGTTAGATGAGTTATTTTTTGGTCAAAAATACCCTTTTTGCTTTGTTAGGAAAAAAAATAAAGTCAAATTTACCCTTTCAGAATTTTTTTTAAGAAAATCAAAATATTTTCAAAAGTCTGCCGGACTAGTTGTGACAGATTTATTTGTGTATGACAGATTTGTTTTTGCACAACTGATTTATTTTTGTATGACATATTTTGTATGACAGACTTATTTTGGACGACAGATTTTTTAACTACAGTTATGACAGATTTATAATTGATGACAGATTTATTTTTTACGACAGATTTATTTATAAAGACACCACAGACTTTCACAATATATGACAGATTTGATATAATGTTTAGCAGATTTCTTTTCCACAATTATTTCAGATTTATTTTCTTGATAAAAGATCTATCGTAACATGACAGATTTTTTTACGGAGAAATAATTACTAGGTTGACCTCTAGTGATAACAGATTTTTTAAACGTTACAACAGATTTTTTAATTTAACCAAAAATCTGTCGTTTGATAACAGATTTATAACGTTTTTAAAAAATTGCTAAAATGACCTATGCGAATACCATATGTGATGGCAGATTTTTTAATGTTATGACAGTTTTTTTTGTTTGCTTCCAAAAATCTGGTGTTTGATAACAGATTTATTAGATGTAAAATGTAAATATAGTGACAACAGATTTGTTTTAAGTTATATTTTTTTCAGTCATATTTTTATTAATTATATTTTATAAATCATATTATGAATCATATTTTTAAACTCATATATTTACAGCATATTTTATACATTTTAATTTTCTTAAATCTTATTAAAAATTTTAACATTATATGTTTATATATTAGATTATATTTTCTAATCTTATTTTAATATTTTTATATACATTATTTTAAGTTATAATTTCATACATTATATTTTTTTTAAAACTTATTTAAACTATATAATCTTAAACTTCATATTTTTAAATCATATCTTTTTAGATAATATTTTCATTAACAATTTTTGAATATTATTTTTACACATTATATTTTAAATCATATTTTATTTTTATAAATTACATTAAAAATAATCATCATATTTTTAATCATTTTATATTTTTATTAATTATATTTTAAAATCAAAATTGTAAATCCTATATTTTTTTGGTTTTTCGTTTTTTCAAAAAAAAAATTAAGAAAAGAAAAAGTTTATGGGTTTTTAGTCTTTCTACATTGAAATTAAACATCATATGTTTTAAGCATTTTATATTTTTTATTAATTATAAATCAAAATATTAAATCCTATATTTTTTTGGTTTTTAGTTTTTCAAAAAAAAAAAATTTAGAAAAAGTTTCTGGGCTTTTAGTCTTTTTACATAAAAATTGTGTCATTCTAGTTATTGGATAGGATGGAATGTTAATTTAGCAATTAATTGCCAAATTTGTGTCAAACTAGTATATATTCACAAAAAGCTATTTGGAAAGTTGGGTTACTAGAAAACTTCAGTCAGGCTTTGCCTCTTACGCAGACGACACCACACCTCTCCTCATGTACTTTCTTTTTCACACTTTTTTGCTGCTTTTTTACCATGCAATCAACTTCACCCACTTGCTAATTTTCATTTTGAAATTATCATTTTTTGCATATCGAATAATTACATATTTTTTTCGTCCTTGTGTAAATTCAGAGAGTTATGATTGAAGTCAGAACCAAGAATGATTTGTGTATCCCCAAAACGTAACCATATTCTGATATTTTTTTTAATATTTTACTTTTTCTTTTTTGTTGTTTGGTTGTCCTAACACTCTCAACTAGTTTTGCGTTACAGGCTGTAAACTTACAGCTAAATTGTCCAAGAATGGATTCTTCTATCTTAATCATACTATTACCATTTCAGGCAACTAAAAAAACCGAGACCTGGTCCACTCTCCCAATCAGATGTTGATACCTATTTTTACCAAACTTACTAGTTATAACTTGGATCCTTATAACTTATAACATAATTAATAGGTTTTGAATGTATATAGATTATCGTGAAATAATGATGAGAAACATTGAGCCAAGTCTAGCTATATTTATTGTGCGCCTTGCTTGGTTTTACAAGAGATCCTTTCATTGTCTCTTGCCATTTTCTCCATCGGCCAATAAATTTAGGTCGTCTTAAATTGCTAATCAAACCACCCTAATACTAGTACTACTTATTTGTCTGATTAATAATTACTACTACTTAGCAAACCAAACCAACCCTAGCTTACTTTAAATAGGCACTGCTATTATAGATGATCCGTTACACAGATTTAACGAGTCAGAGACACACACACACAACAGAAAGAGTCAGAAACATTGTAGGGACCTTTGAGAGCTTCCTTTATTTATTATTATTATTAGGTTTAGGGGAATTTTTTAAAAAATGGTACCACTATTTATTGGCAAAGAACAACAACAGCAGTTAATTACTCTCTCTGGTTGGCGCCATTAACAACAGCAGTTAATTACTCTCGCTCTATCATTGATGACTAAATCATAGAATTTATTTATTGTTCTTACTGCAATAACAAGAGTCTTAAAACACGGTTACGTAAAAAATCCAGACAATTTACCCCAATAAAATAGTTAAACGATTAGGAGGAGAGAGCGAGATGTTCATCAAATGTGTCTGAGAAATTGGTGAAAAAATAGAAGTAAAAAAAAAAAAAAAAACAGATTGTCACGTGGCAAAGAAGAAAACCCAGAGAAAAAGAGTCAAATGCAGAAACACCAAAATATATATATGGATAGTACTACTACTACTTGGGACTTGGGAGATTCCAGCAAAGATCCACCACTTCTTCACTTTTGTTAACCCTGTGAAAACACCATAAACAACCAAAATAAAAAAAGAGTACAAATCATTCAAACTACTTGAGATGTGGCGGCATGTGCCACATTATATAATGCATTGTATATATAATAAGCTCTTTCCGCAAATTCAAAATTGTAACGCAACCATACAAATAATGCTATATGGACTTGTACAGTAATGCATAGTTCAGATGGATGACGGAGCCAATTTTGTGTGTCCCTTAATAGTGTATATGAGACCAAAAAAAGGGTAATTTAATGCAGTAAAAGGACATGGATTTGTAATGATATGAACAACTATCTTGATTCCAAGTAATGCTCACATTCCAAACTCCAAGGCGATTACTGAAGACTGAAGAGACAGAGACAGTTTTCACAAGTCATAAAATGCGTTTCTTAGTCTATTGTAGTATAATATTTCATTGGGGAAAATGGAAGGACGAGATATCAGCTTGTGCAAAATAGTAATAATAGCTTTACCAACTGATTCAATAGATTACTGTACTTACGAGAGAGATCAGAATATACCTAGGCAGCTATACTCTGTGTGGCTGTTGGAGTCTTTTAGGCAGCTAGAATCTTCACGGGTTTTTAGGACCAGGTGTCAAGGACAATTGTGTTGTATTGTCGCTGGACTCTTTGCTGCCATCCTCTTCACACAAGCCAGACTCTGCAGGACCGCTCTCAGAAGGCTCCTGCACCGAAATGGTCTTTCCAAATAACTTAATCGAGTTAGCTTTTGCTGGAGTGGGGCCTCGGTTTCCAACCAGGTCATTTCCAGAGGACTGATTGGTGGTGTTGCTATTAGGTGATAAGTTATCTGATGGCTGGCTTCCAAAATTCTTCTCAGTCGACACTTTTTCCAACCCAGGAAGCGGACTAAAGAAGTTATTGGTGGATAACTGGGGAGGATTTTCTCCAATGAATCCGGTTGGATTGTAAGACCCAAATTCATAATGCCTGGCTCCCTGCATGCCAGCAGGAAATGTAGTATACGGGAACATATAGGGACTTGAATCAGGTGCAGCTGCTGCACTAGACAGTCCTCTTTGAGGAGGATAGTGGATTTCTCCGTCATCTCCATTCAAGAACCCTCCGGTGTGGGGATACTTCAACCTCTTTGCTGGAGGGAAAGAGGTTGCTGGAGGGAAAGAGGCATGAAGTTGAGTTGCATTTGCAACCATTTCAACTTGCCAAGGATTCACCCTCTTCACGTTTTGCAGAATCTCAGGTTCATCCCATGTGATCTAGGCAAGTTCAAAACATTCAAAATGATTAGAGTAAGCAGAATGTACTGACAAAAATAAGAGTATCTTAAGATTACCACTAGTTTAACAAACACAATGTACAATGCGTCGCCAGAAAAACATCTCTACATCAAGGAAGCTGTAGATCAACACAAGATCAAAACCTTGCTACTAATTTTCAATGATTTAAAACGTCGAATCAACTAATCCTGTTTCCATTTTCAATGATTTCACTGTCGAATCAACCAATCCTGTTTCCAATACAATCATTTTCATACGAATCAACTAATCTTGTTTCCAATTCAGAAATATATTTGATTTCAAAGCAACACAGCAATCTCAGCACAAAACAAACTCACATTTCAATAACCAGAATGAGACTTAAACTAACTCCAGTAAGCCTTGCAGACTAGAGATATAATAAGATCGAATCTAAATTGAGCAAAGACCATCATCAAACAAACATCATATACCTGAAGCTGCTTCCAAGGGGATCCACGCCACGGACCAGTCTCCTGAAAAGTAGAGGAAACAATGCCTTGAAACCACGTGATCCGGGAAGAATCCTCCGTCTCCATAGCCATCTTCACCCTAGTACCAGGAGTCCAGTACATAGACATGGAGGACTCAACATCCTCGGCTCTCACAACAAAATCGGACCACCCAGCAGTTGGATAGAACACCACTTCAAACGGTAAACCCTTGGCCGCTCGATTCATCGCCTCCGAGACCGCTTCAGCCGTAAGTTTACCTAAACCAATCCTCCTAAACGTCTTCTTCGCACATCCGTCATCTTCCTTAGGAGGAGGAGGAACGAATCCGTTACTCTGGCTGTAATAACCGTTGTACTCATCGCCACCGTAGTAGCTCGTTCCACCGCCGCTACTCGAAATCGGTGCTCGCCTCACGCCGATGAACATCTCATCGTGCGATTTCCTCATAAACACCACCGAATCTCCTGCGATTAGCTTCTTCCCGTTGACGAACTTGCTCCAACCTGTGGTTAACAAGTGGCGCCTGGGAGTACCGCGGTAGATATGCCTGAAATCCCAAACGGCACCGTGGATATCGGTGATGAAGAGCTTCTGAACAGGAGGATCGGCAGCGAAATCAAGGAGAGGGAAGACGGAATCAGCACAGTAGCGAGGAACGGAGAAGCCACCACCATTGTTAGCATCGGAAGGAGTGAGTATCTTCGCGAAGGTAGTGACCTTGTTGTTGTTGTTATCAACAACATCGCCTTCGTAACCACCAGCGAATCTAGAGAAATTCGTTGGGACGAATTGCTCCTGAGAGACGGGTTGAAGAAGGAGGTGAGCGAAGACCTCATCGGTGATCGGATCCGCGAGCAACTGGATTGAAGAGATGATACAAGGAACGGGAGTGGTGGAAGGAGGAGGAGTAGAGACGAGAGGTGAGGAAGGACAACAGTGCTCGACGTGACCTTGAGGGAAGTAGTAAACCCTAGAGTAGAGCAAAGGGATCTGTACCGAAGCACCAGCACAAGCGCGCCAGATCATCGGATCGACTCCACGGTGGTGGATGTCACCGGCGGCTGAATCCGACGGCGGTGACATAGTTTGTTTGTTTTTTACAGTGTAACGAAGTCAGCGAAGGAAGAAGAAGAAGAGGTAGGTACTGTTAGGTGTTAGAGAGAGAGAGATGTCTGAGAGAAAGAGAGAGAGAGAGAATTGAAACGGGCAGAGAAGGGGAAAGCAAAAGCGAAGGGATAGCGATTTACTGTTACGGTGCTTCTCTTCTCTCTCTCTCTATACAGAGAATTTTTTGATTTTGGTTTGATTTTTTTATTTATTTGAAGGGAATATTTTACAGTTTTAAAGCCAGACGACAACAAAACTTTTTGTGATATCGCCACTAACCTGATCTTTTCAACCGTTCGATCTTTAGAGCGTGTATCTCACTTTCGTTTTTTTTTTTGCTTTGTTTTTAATTTTTGTATTTTATTTGAGGTTCAGTTAATGATGTTCTTTTATTTCCTTTTTATTTTTCCGATTTTTATGCTCATTATTGCATTTTCTGTTGGAACGAAATAAAAATGTTTATTACTAGTACTATTTTTCTTTGTATTTTACAGAAAAACAATAAATGAAATTACCAAAATTTAATGATCTAAAATGATTAGGAAAAAAAGTATGGGATATACTTTGATTATTAGGAGGAACTCTAAATGATTATACTTCTCTAGCTTAAAATAAGAGACTTGGCACTTTGAATCACTAAACTTACCTTAAAAAATTTTAGGATGAATTATTGCAATAGTTAAGACAAATAAAAAAAAGCAAATAATCAGTCTTACTTATATAAATAAGACCCTTTTTCACGTTTTGAGGAGGCAGATGTATTAAAAAAAATTTACAATGTCTAATTTTCACTTTAGATATATTTTAAAAAAAAAACAGTACTTTGTCAATATTTTTTACTTGTGTTTTTCGTACGGTTTTTGTTTGTTTTTTTAATACACAAAAAAAATAGATTTATTTGTCTAACAAAATCAAAGAAAATCAAAATGGATCAGATTTCAAATTTATCTTGTTTTCTACGGTTGCAATTAGCAAGCTGTCTTACTTTTTAATTTTAACTACAAGATAACTTCAGAGAAAATATCTAAATATTCGAATGGAAAGAAAAAATACTGTTATATTAAAAAAATATATGCCTGCTGATTCTTTTTTCATTTTCTTTTCTGTTAATATTTGTTTGGAGAGTGTATAAACCACTGCGCGTGGAGATATTATCACTCATACGGTGGCCCATTTGAGAATGTCTGTTGTGTGATTCATATTTCTTTACCTTTGTAACAATAAATTTAATACTACCTTCTTCGTCTCATATACTTTTAATACAATTTAATTATATGAAATTGTTTGTTTTCCCCTAATTAAAATATAAAAAAAATACTTATCGTTACACTTGAAAATTTTAATTACAAAAATATATACAACACCTCTAATAACTAATTGGACCATTTATTTTGTTGTACTGTTGGTCTTAAGTTTACCTTTTTTTATATAATTTTCTTGTCACAGTTGTCTTTATTTGTTCAATTTCAATAACTCTTATCTCTCAAAATCCGTTTCGTCATTGTATATGATTTTGTAAAGTACTCCGTAGACATCAATGGCGCGTGAGGAAAAGCAGATAGATGGGTGGCCAGTTAAAGAATGTTTGTTGTGATTTTTAAAAAAATCAAATTAGTTTTTTCTTTTTTAATTTATTTATTTTGACTCCGTTCAAACGGGCCTCTGCTTCTGCTCTTCAGATTTTCTTGTTGATGATATTAAGGCCCACTACTAACATCATGGTTACGATTTTAATAGAATCCGAGTTATAACAACAGTGACAAACTGACAATCATATATAGCAAACAAGTCAATGACCAAATCAATCTTCTCAGACAGACTCGTGCGTCGTCGAACTTATTTCCAATAGAGACGTCTTTCGAATACGACCGACGAAACCATCACAGACACATCATAGTTTGGGACAATATATTAATAGTTGTTCATTATTAAAAACCACTGCAAAAAGATTTGTTACTCAATAATAACCGACGAATAATTTTTTAAGAAACCCCGCAGCAACAAAAAAAGAAACATAGTCGATGATAGGAAAGAAGAAAATGTTGTCTCAATCCTCCTCTTCGGACTCGGACTCAGCGCTCTGGAGCCACTCCACAAAAGGCTTAACATTCTTCCAAACCGGAGAGCTTTTCTCAGCTCCTGTCACACCCTTATTGTACCATTCCAACACAAACTCTTCCTCAATGATGTCCTGGTCGTACAGTGCTTTGAGAACCAAAGCCACCTCCTTCACTGCTTCTTCGTTTCCATTCTTTCCACAGAATGTCCCGATTGAGTTGAGCAGATGCATCTGTGATCCATCCTCTTGTGTTGTTGCTGCAGCCGCTAAGTAATTCTTCTTCTTAGTCACTTCTTTAGCGAATCCTTTTCCCACACCGTCAAAGAGAGCATTGAAGAGTGCCTCCATGACATCCTGTGGAGGCTTGGAGAGAGAGGAGATGAAACTTTTGAGCTCGCTTACGGGTGAGCCTTTCTTCAGATACTCTTTCATCTCCTGCACGAGATTCTTTTCCTCTTGCGGAGGATTCTCAGCCTTCACAACATCCCCGTTAGATTTGCTTTTGGGGGCCTTTTTCTCTACTGCTTCCATTGGAGTGAGTATCACCATCTCCGCAGTTACAGCACTCAACTGTTCCTTCATTCTCTTCTCAGCAGCTTCACGGGAAGTATCGGTTTGCCACTGGACACCATCATCATCATCATCATCATCGTCTTCATCCTCATCCACATCCAGCACAACATTCTCTTCATGCTTGGGGCTAATATCCTCATCAGAAGAATGGTTCTTGGACGTCTTAGCAGAAGCATCCTTCCCGTTAGCAAGTGCTTTCTTCTTAGCTTCCTTCTTCAGTCTCTTCTGCTCCTCATCAGCTGCTTCCCCTTCTTTAAGCCTATCCTTCTCAGCTTTCCTCATTGCTTTCTTGTCCTTACCTCCCTTCTTCTGCTCCGGTGGGTTCTTGAGAATGAAATTAGTCAGCTTGTCCCTCATGTCAACCTCAGAGATAAACCCGCAAGCAGCACACTTGAGATTCACCATCTGAGCTTTGGTGATAATAATCTCAGTCTCCGGGTTTTTACATTCGTAGCACTGGACATACTTCTTGATAAAATTCTCCAAAAGACCAGCAAGCTTGGAAGTGTTGTGTGCCCCATTCACAAGAGAAGTCCCAGTCTTCTCATCAAACTTAGACTGGGCACCAAGCTCACAGCCAAAGTACTTGGTGGTGTAAGAAGCAGGTCGGGCCAAAGCCTTGGCAATCTCAACATTGTTGATAATGTTGGTCTTGATACCATTACCTTTGCCTTCAGTCTTGGTAACCATCTTAGGCATCTTGTACCTGTAGAAGGCATCGTTAGCGTTGGAAAGACCAATGTTCTGTAGCGCCATGATGTTGTTGGTTCTCTTTTTGGGTGTGTTGGTCAGAAAGGAGGAGGAGTCTCGGGTTTGAAGATGCGAGTGATGGAAGAACTAGTAGTTCTTAGTTCTGGATGTAGGACAGTGTTTTCCAAGCAACCAGATCGACAACAAAAAGGTGATATCTTGTCAGACATAAAATAAAGCTTCAAAATTTTTTCGATTCTTTGAGTTCCCTCACACACACCACAAACTTGCAGCAGCTTTCAACTCTGAAAAGAAAACAAAACAATGAATCAAACGAATTAGAGTAATGAACCAACAACAACAACAAATCTCATTAAACGTTACAAACCTAAAAACCTAATCAATCTATGAATCGTAATCGAAACCTAGAATTGAATTTAATCCAACAGACTTGCGAATATCAAATTTAGCTCAAACTCGAATCAGATTATGAAGATTTTAACGCTAAACATAAATTAAACGAAACCCTAATAAACAAAGCAAATCAAACAAGATTGAAACAACAACAACAACAACAAATCTCGAAGCATGGAAAGCAAAAGACCTAAATACGATTTGAGGAATTAAAAGTAAAAAAGGTGGAAGGGATCGATCTGGGGAGAAATAGTTACCTCTTAGAAACGAAACGAAACGAAGAAGACGAAAGAGATTGAGAGAGACAAAAAGGAATTGGAGATTTTTCTGAAGAGAGGCGTTTGGTTTAAATAAGACGACAGAAATTAGGTTTAACTTATTTTTTTGGTTTTTTTTCTTTTTTCTTTTTTTCCTTTTTGTTTCTTTTTTCCTTTTTTTTTTTTTTTTTCTATTTTTCCGTTTCAAAAAAGTGTATTTGTTATTTCCCTTTCTCCGCAAGTAAATTAATTTATATATGGGAAAACAAAATCCAATTCATCTTTTCATCTTTGAATGATGAAACGTGTCGTGGTCATATTTATTAAGCGTTATCAAAATCATCTTAAACACACAAATAAAATCCCTACTTCTGTAAATCATCTTTGATTTTTTTTTTTTTTAACTACTACTACTTAAAATTTTGACTAGCAAAAGTATATAATATAAATAAAAGGAAAAAAAAAAAACTATATCATAACATTTACTATTTAATTCAATTTTTTTAGATTAGTTTTAGTCAATTATAAGTAAATATATGAGAATAAAGTAATGAGTAAATAAGTTACAGATTATTTATAGATAATTTCTTTTAAATGATGTAAACATAAAATAAAAAATGATTTTTTATGAGTATTATTATTATTATTATTATCCATATAAAAATACTACAATTGCATTGCTTGTATTAAGATTATTATTTATATCTTGTTGTGCATAAATCTCAATATATTAAATCAATAGATAATAGTATGTACTACACAGAGATCAAATCACATTTATTTTCAAGACATGTGTCACTATTATTTAGTCTATTATTAGTATCAGTTTGTCCCAAAAAAAAAAAAAAAAATATGTGATTTACGCTTGGCTATTATTGTAAAAAAGGCACGAACAGATTCAATAAGACTCTTAACTATTATTTGTTGAAGTTTACAAAATATTAATATTAATTAACTAATAGGTTTAATGAGCTTGTTTGAAATTGTTTGAGTTAAAATGTATTAGTGTGTTACTCATAACCAAACCAATGTAAATTAAACAATCTAAATCAAATGTGTAAACCACATATAACCAAATCAAATTTCTAAACCGATTTTAGTAAACCAAAATAAACATGATTAAACTATTAATACCATGCAATCAAATTTTCCACCAAAAACACGCCAGCGTCCACATTTTCTGCCAAAAATGATAAATACTAATAGATTAAATTGTATATATAATAAGAAAATAAAATTATTTCTTAAAAAAATGAAGATAAAAAAAATATAACATTTGTCTAGGATTATATCTTTAAGTTGTTGTATAAATATTTATCATTAAAAAGAAGAGAATTGCAACAAAAATTATATAATAAGTATTATGCAAATATTATGCAAAGCTTATGAAAATATTTTGCAATATTTTGCAAAAAGAGTATAGTTATTTAATATTTTTACATTAAAAATACAATGCAATTGGAAAGAAAAATGTATAACTTTAAGTTTTTGATCCATATACTATCCAAAGAAGAAAATTGTAAACATTGAGGGAAACTGTCTTCTTAAACAGAGACTCATAATCTTTTCCATACAAATTACTAAACATCAATATTCAATACAGTGAATACACTCAGCAGGAAAAGAGAAACCAGACATGAATAAAACGAATTGCCTTGAAGAACATGCATGTACGATGACGATGATCATCCATGTTGTTGTATAGATCCGTCTTTCCCGAAGGAACTCCTTTCCAAAACCCACTAGGCGCGCGTATCCATGCTCTTTCATTTGGGATTAATAGGACGATGGTCGCTCGAGTTTGTGAAATCGAAAAAGTAAATTATGTTGTTAATTACAAGTTTTGTAAAGTTCCATACGACATCTGATTTTGCTTTTTTATTCTTCTACTCCATCTTTGGTCAAAAAGGTGAAAAACTAAGTCATCAAGGTTACTAGGCGCATTAAGTTTCAACTCTAACTGCAACTTTATTTCTCACTCTTCCGATTGATGGGCCTCGCAGATTAGTGCATGAAAGATGGAGTGTGTATCATCCATTTTCACTGTTATCTAAAACATAAAATCTAATTTGCTTCGAGGATATATAACACTGTAACAATAATTTATTATTTATTACAAATATTGTTACTATTATCATATACATATATATTACTCAAATTTGACTAATATACTAAACCAAAAAAAAAAAAAATCAAGTTATAGATGATAACATTTAGGCTATTTTCAAGACATGTATTATATACCCTCAAGGTTTTAGTAACAGTGACATGTAAGTTGGCTTGTTTGCTACATTCTTGATGTAGATAATACTGTCTTCTTAAACAGAGACTCATAATCTTTTCCATACAAAACAACAATACACTCAGCAGGAAAAGAGAAACCATACATGAATAAAATGAATTGCCTCGAAGAACATGCATGTACGATGACGATAATCACTCATTGATGCATGGTGGCAATAGATAGAATAAGCGTTTAATTAACAGACCTTTTCAATTAAAATTCTCTTAGACAAGAGTATATATGCTTACTTGCTTAGTTGATTAGTGTTGGGGTTGGGGGCTTTAAATAGGATTTCAAACGTTAAAACCGTGTGCTCACTGCTCCCTCGAGTTTTTGAATATCATCATCTAACAGTACAAAGATTCTTGTTTACATGCTTCTGTTCTGTTATGTGAATCTCAAAATATGATTAGAAAATCAATATATAACGTGTACTAATCAACCAATGATATTAAATTTTTATTAGCAGAAATAAAAATTATAGTAAAAGATAATGATTGAAGCTAAGTAATTATCAGATTTGTTAGTAAATCCGATTTTATTAGGGAATTTGGAAAGTAGTTACACTTTTGGTTGGAGATGAAATATGAGTAGAGAAATATACGCTTCGCCATTATAAAAAGGCACAAACAAAATTAATTATGATAGCAGAGTAATTATGAAATCACGTCTAGGTAATCTCAGGCTTTACAAGTTTGATGTGCCTTCTGAGTCTGATGTCGGAGTTATGATAATAAGTTATGGAAGTGTACACCTGAGTGAACGGTTTCAGTTGACGTGATGCACAGGAAGAGGACGAGGAAGAGGTTCAAAAGCTGGATTGTCCAAATCATTCGTAGATTCGCTCAATTGGTCTTTCACGGCGCAACATGAGTCCAACATATAACTAAACAGATCTTCGACTATATTGTCTCCAATTTTTCGTTCAAGGATCTTGATGTCGTACCTCCGGCGTGTCCTGTCCTCGTCTTTCACTTTCAAATTATAAGGCTTAGTCAATATCAAGTCCATGAGAGTAACATCACAGCTCTTGTTTTGTCCACATTGAGAACCAGAGATTCTGTTCTTAGCGATGAAGATGCAAGAGCCAGACTCGTACCAATTGTTGCACCAACGACTGAGATCGTAGATTGTTACCAAAGTCCGGAATTGTGTCCTCTATGTGAAAAAGGGTATCCGAAAGAAGACGAGGTTGTTCATAAAACAAAATGCAATCACATCTTTCACGCAACTTGTATCTCTCGTTACTTATTGCACACTCCTCGATGCCCTGTTTGCTCCCTTGAGTTGCCACCTGTCGACATCCGGACTCTTCTCTTCTTCTAAGACAATTTATCTACTATGTGTCAAAGACAACTATTCGATTGAATTGGTCTATCGAAGTTTTGGATTTTACTGTTTCTTGTTTTTATTAAATTTGATGAAGACAAGTGTGATATATATAGTGTATACTCATAATTTTGGGAACACCTAGTTCAAAATAATTTATGGTTGGTTACACTATGCCAACAACAGCTCAAAATAATCTGCTCATTTTTCAGCTATTCATCTTATTTTTGTTCCTTCAGTAAGTTATGTACTTATCACAAACATAATCAATAATTTTGTATACAAATCATGGCCAGAATTCATTTCTTCAGAGTTAAACACCATGAGTTGTCCATCAGAGTTGAGGGTGAATTTGTTCCAACACCACTGGGTTATGATTGAATATATCAAGGGGCATGACCAGACCACCGGCAACAAGGGGTTGTCTCATAGCAACATGGTTGTTGAACATGACGTGAAAATACGTTTCAATCAAAAAAAATCTCATTAGTTGTTTTTTTACTTCTTTTTCTCTGAAGAATGAAAGTTGTTTAAATTAATTGGGCCTAATATATTAAGCCCACCACAGTTAGTCATCGGTGCAGTCCGTTCACAGAGAAGCCGTTAAGTATAAAACATTCCAGGATCGACAACGATATAGCCGTTCAACAATACAGCCATTGTCACAAAATTGATGATATCTTACGTCGAATTAATACTTGATTATTCTCTTCTCCCCTTCGTTCGTATATCACATTCCAGGATCAATGTGTAGAAGGATCTAGAAGATCCTCATAATCATGTGAATATTTCCAATATATTTATAGTTATCTTATATTAGCAAATTAGGTTAATAATGTATATTAGTCTACTCCCTATATAAATTATGTAACCTATAATTGTAATCTTCATGAAAGTAAATATTAATTCTCATATCACAAACTCGCATCACTTTCTATACAATGTGTTTTCGTTCGTAAAAAACAGGAAGTATCAAATTTTAGAGATTGAAAAATAATAGAAAATTGGAGATTTTTTTTAAGAGAATCGTTTGGTTTAAATAACAAGAGGGAAATTAGGTCTTATGAACAAGTTTTTGGACTTTTTTTTTCCCTTTTTGGCTTTTTCTTTTAGATTTTTTTTTTCAAAAAGTGTATTCCTATAGGAAAGTGTAGGACTGTAGGAGCAAGTCAACAAGTGTATGTAAGTAAGCAATGACGTTTACACCTGCCAAAAACTCGCAAGTACTATTCATCTTATTTTTGTTCCTTCCTTAAAAGTAAATTATGTACTTATCACGAACTTAATCAATAATTTTGTATACAAATCATGGCCAGAATTCATTTCTTCTTATACACACTGGTTAAGAACATTAGATGAGGGTGAATCTCTTCAAGCCCAACTGGATTATGCTAGAAGATATTAAACACCATGAGTTGTCCATCAGCGATAATGGTTTGTCGCAGTTGTTGAACATAAAACTAAATGTTTTTTTTTTTGTTTCCAATCATCAATAAACATGTCTTAAACATTAAAAAGACCCTGAATTTAGATTATTTTATTAATTTATAATGATATTTCATTATTTATAAATTAATAATAATTATTTCATAGTGTAAATTAATAATTATTAAGTTATAGACATATATTTTAATTGTCTAAATTCTTAAAAATTAAGATTTGAGACAATTTTACCAAAATAAAATTATACTTTTTGATGTTTTAAATTTTATGGTTTTAGAATTGATTTGTAATATTTAGAAAACATTATTGACAATAAATTACAAATACTATAAACAATTTCACTTATACACATGACATACAGAAATTCAAATTTATGAATAATATTATTAATTGTAGTATTTAAATAGCCTATAAAGCTATCAAAATGAAAATGATGCATATCTATAAATTAAAAACTTTAAAAAACTTAGCTAGATTTATGGTATATTATAGAGTATTTTATATCATTATAGTTTGAAAATATAACATAACACTTTTTTATAGATATGGAAAATATTCAAAATTTTAAAGCATATATTATTATATCAGCATATATATGTGTAAATTTCTATGATTATTAATCTATGATATTATTGGGATTTGGGACTATATTTTACATGAGAATTTTAGAAAAAAATATTATCTTATTATTAATTTATAATGTTTATTAATTTATAGAGGTTCTATTGTATTTGGATTTTGAAAATGAGGAAAACAAAAAAAAAAGTTTATACTAAACGGTATATTGTGTTAAACTGGGCCTAATTGTTTCGAATAAGGTCTGATATGTGTTAAGCCCAAATGATGCTAAGATCCTATAAACCGCACATCACGGCGTGCGACGTGAGTGATGCGGTAGACGAAACGACACGCATTCTTCTGCCTAACCATCTTTGACGGTTCATTTATATATTTTGTCTCGAAAGTATCTAATTTTCAATTCAAAATGCCTTTTTGACAATTCGTTTAAATCTCTTTGTTACTTTAAAAAAAAAAAAACACTGTAGAAAGATTAAAACATTCCATCATTTTTTTTTTGGTGAAACACAGGGGTAAAAACCCCGTGATTTATTTAGAAATAAAAACTATTACATACAGACCCGACGACGGCATCGAGTGCCATTAACATCGTCATTCAACAAAGACTCAACTACAGAAGGAACTATCGTAAAAACATACCTGCCAAGAGGTAAAGAGAATGCATAGTTAGCTAAACCATCCGCCAGGCAGTTAGTTTCTCTATACACATGCGTAACACGGACTATCCAGTCTATTCGTTAAAACATTCCATCATTGATGTACATGATCTCTCTACTCTTTGGATAAATATGGTTTATTTTGGTCGTTACTAATACATTCTACATTAACCGAGAAGAAATGAATTCTTTTTAAGTCAAATGTAATGAAAAAAGTAGTTTAAGTGAAAATTAATTCAACTGTAAATGCTAATTTAGGACTTACGACATTTTTTTTTTTATGTGATAGACTTATTAGTTGGATATAATATGAAGATTTATTTAAGAATGATTTCCACATAAATTCGAATATACCAAATAATTTATATTATTGTTTTTTTGGTTCCAAAGGAGTAATTTGTTTTGTTTGTATTATTTAAATTAATGACTTGGCATATTCGACGGTGTGAAAAACATTAATAAAAGTCAAAAAGTGTAATAAAAAGTTTTCATTTTATTTTATTTTATATTTGGGTTGGGTCTCTTCCCATGAAATGTTCTTGATTATGATGTCTCTCTCTCTCTCTCTCTCTCTCCCTTTAAATCTGCAAATCTTCTTTGTGATCTCACTCTCTCTCTCTCTTGTGTCATCCTCTCCACGATGAAGCACAAAGTCTCCAAGAGAGTAATATCTCTGAAATGGGTTCCGTTTCTCTGCATCTCTTTCTTCGCTCTCGGAGCAATCTTCACCTCCAGGTTCTCAAAGTTTCCTCTTTTATCTTTGTTTCCTTCCTCTACTACTAGTAATCTTCAGACTTTAAACAACCTTCTTCTTTTTGTTTCTTAATGGGTTTTTGTTTTTGTTTCAATTTGTGGATTTTTATTTTTCAGGTCATGGGAGCCGTCGTCAGATTCCGGAAGTCAGCTAATCTCACAGCACCGTCGTGATCATGAACTTCAGATTGTGTCAGACGATTGTGCTCATCATAATAAAGTATGCTTCTTTATTCTATCTAGTCTGAGACTTTTGTTAAATCAGTGCTCGATAAAACCAAGAGTTACACTAGATAGATTATAAGGGAATCTGACTTTGATAGCTCAATTTGAAAATCCATTAGCTCGAAACATTTTTGAAGATAGGTTGCGATGATTGATTGTGTTTGGACTTTGTTTCAAAGAGATTCGTCTCATGTTTTTTCATCATCTGATTTGCTCAAATGCAGAAAGCTACAGAAGAAAAAGATGTGATTAACGAAGTTTTGAGAACTCATGAGGCTATAAAGTGAGTGAGCACATTGCGTTTTTGTTTTGTTTCTTGTAAATCAATTTGCTTTCTCTCTTTATGTTATAGCTTTTCTCTATGGAGTGGTGACAGGTCGTTGGATAAGTCTGTTTCTACGCTTCAAATGGAGTTGTCTTCTACAAGGAGCTCTCAAGAGAAGGTTGATGGCTCAGTAACAACCAATTCTTTAAGGGAAGCAAAACCGAGGAAGAAAGTGTTCATGGTAATGGGAGTTAACACTGCATTTAGCAGTAGAAGACGGCGTGATTCTGTCAGAGAAACGTGGATGCCTCAAGGTGGAGTTCTAAACTTATTAATGCTACTCATCTTAATCTTATACTTTTTTCATACTTACCTGTGTATTTTTTCACAGGGGAGAAGCTTGAAAAACTGGAACAAGATAAGGGAATTGTCATCAAGTTCATGATTGGACACAGGTGAAGCTGCTTCTTATATTTGAGGAATGTCATGTATCTTAGATTTGGATTGAGTTTGACTCTCAAGTGTATACAATTGTGTTGTCAGTGCGACGTCAAATAGTATATTGGATAGAGCTATTGATTCAGAAGATGCACAACACAAAGACTTCCTTAGGCTGGTGAGACAACTCTAGATCTCTTAAGAAAGCATTACAACTTTTCACTGTTCTTTCTCGTTAAAATTCTTATTGTTTGTGCAGGAGCATATTGAAGGATATCACGAACTCTCAGCAAAAACCAAGATATTCTTTTCCACTGCAGTAGCGAAATGGGATGCGGAGTTCTATATCAAGGTTGATGATGATGTTCATGTCAATCTCGGTATAACAAAAACCTGCTTCTACTTTTATGCTTTTTCTGTTTATCTCTCTAAATGGCAGCATTGAAAAAGGTTATAAACTTTGCCTTTCAGGTATGCTGGCTTCCACACTTGCCCGTCACCGCTCAAAACCGAGGGTCTATATTGGGTGTATGAAATCAGGGCCTGTTCTTGCTCAAAAGTAATTCCATTTGCATGAGTCCAGCTACAAATCTTTCTGGCGTTACTGTTATAGAGTGTTGTTGTTAAAAATAGTTTATTAAATTGTTTCAGGACAGTGAAGTACCATGAGCCTGAGTATTGGAAATTTGGAGAAGATGGTAACAAATACTTTCGACATGCTACAGGACAGATCTATGCCATCTCGAAGGATCTTGCCAAATACATATCCGTCAACCAGTACGTAATTCAACATCCTTATCATAAAGAGTCTTTCAGCTTCAGTAACAGTCGTATGTTTATTCTAGAAAGTTTAAACTTTGTTTGTAGGCCAATTTTGCATAAATACGCAAACGAAGATGTGTCGTTGGGATCTTGGTTTATTGGCCTTGAGGTCGAACATATTGATGACCGCAACTTCTGTTGTGGGACTCCTCCAGGTAAAGCTCATTACACAAATAGATTTAAGTATCCTCCCCTCATCTCTCTTGATTCATTGGATTTACATTCTCACAGATTCTTATGTTCTATTGGATTTACATTCTCACAGATTGTAGATGGAAGGCAGAGGCAGGCGATGTGTGTGTGGCCTCATTCGAATGGAGCTGCAGTGGGATCTGCAAGTCTGTAGAGAGAATGAAGATAGTACACGAAGTGTGTAGTGAAGGAGAAGGAGCTGTTTGGAATACACTTCTCTAGAAGATATTTCAGTTCTCAATCAGCTAAGTTGAGTTAATACTAAAAAAGATCTACTCACAAGTTTGACAGAGTGATACAAGAGAGAGAGAGAGAAAGAGAGATGGCAAATTTTGTATAGGACCAAAGGTATACAAATATCATACTGAAGAAATATTTAGTTGTTGTGAAACAGTTGTTGCTTAAGTTATTATTGGCTTTGTTGTTTCTTCTACTCATGTTAATGTAATCATGAACAAAGGATTTTGACGTGTTAAGAAAACGCATAACTAAAAAGAATTTTCAGACAACTATTATTCCCTTGGTCAGATTTTTTTAGACACAATTGATGAATATATACACTTATGCAACCCCTTTTTTTCCGCTCCTTTATACAAACAGAATTACACGTGACCGATCCTTCTTTATATGGTAATAGGGAGCTTTTTCTCACTTCCCTGAACTCAATCTGAAGCCTCTTTTCTATAGAGATGTTACCCTCAAATCTCAAACATTGCCATAGGCACAGTTTGTATCAGTACCCAAAAGCTTCACAATGCCCTTTTAACTGTATTTTAGCCGAGTCTCAGTTGCAGCCTCAGCTTTTTTGTAGCAATACCATCGGTTCTTTTTGCTTCAAGCCAGTTGGTGAATCCTGGTTAGGGCGCAGAAGGTGATGTCCACCAATGGCCACTATCTAACTAGGGTAAGAGCTATGAGCGCATATTGTGTTCTCAGCTTTACCCGTCTTTGCCTGACTGATCACCTGAAGATGTCTTCTGGTTCGCTGGCTTGTCAGATGAAGCTGCCTTCTGGTTTCCCGGCTTGTCTTCCTGAAAGCAATCAACAGGAATATAAAAGTAACCCTTTGGGAGCCGTCGGTTCTTGAAAGAAGCTTCATCTGATGTCATCACCAGCTCTTTTGCAAATGTTTCTACATGCTGCTATTATCAGTTATCAAGACAAATAAGTATAAGACCCTATGAATGTGCGGAGTTGAGCAGAAAGAGTCGCACTTAACAACAATCCATGTAACTTACGACAAAGTGAATCTTCTCACCTTCTTAGGCTTTGACCCTTTATCTCCCTCCTCTGAAACACTAGGTGAGACTATACAATGTTTTCGGGGAACGGTTTTCCCAGAAAATATCTGTCTTTCGGTTGGCTTACGGGAAAACCGACTCTTGGAAGTAGCACTGTCATCGGTTTTCTGATCGGTGTCCATTAACATGGGACCTTTGCCACGGCGCTTAAAAGAGACTGTGCTGTCAATGGTGATATCATCTGACCTCTGTATTGCTTCACTGCCAGATATATTACTATCAGGATGACCTTTTACTGATGTTGTAGCTGAGTCCGACGAAACTTCTGGAGGAGAAAATGGATTACGTACATGTAATGAACGTGCAGCGTGATCCCTTTTGGCAGCAAGTATTTCATGCGAAGAAATAGCCAACTCTCGCTGCAAATATACCAGACCAGTAAAGGTCAAGCGCCCATGTCTTTAAAATCAATGAAAGGAAGAGTTTGGGTTTAGGCTTTAGTTTGACTTACCTTTAATTTCTCCCTCTTGACTATCCGCTCACACAGAAGGCGTAACCTCTCAAGTTCAACCTGGAGGAGGTTCAGCAGATTCCAAGAATTAAAAATAGTTTGATAATAGATAGGAAGGAATACGCTTAACAGAGCTAAAAGCTCCTACCCTATAATGTTTGAGACTTTTTAGCTCCTCTGCCCCATGTTTCTGAGAATCGGCCTGCAAACACAGTCAGACAAATATAAGCAAACTTATGATGCAAGTAGGCCATAATAAAGATGGCGAAGAGAGAAGAAGTAAGACCTTTGCCTTTTGCTCCATGCTGTGCTTCTCACAGTAAGCCTTATGCGGAAGTTTCCCACCACCAGTCATACGAAAACCCGCGCTTCTGGCACAGGAGGAGTGGAATGTCGTCTGGCAGTTGCCATAACTACACTGTAAAATGATAACATAAGCTTTTTGTTCAATCTTTGTCCCAATACTTTGTCTTCAAATAAAAAAAAAAAGCAAGAATTGGTGAATACCTTTATGCATGCACCATATATCCGTCGGCATACGCAACAACTGTCCGTGTTCTTGGCCAGAGACTCCTAATAAGGACAGTATATCGTTAGCAATTTTAAACAGTTTAAACGTCATAGCGATTTAGTACTATAATACATAATACCCACCATTCCTTGCACAGGATTTATTTGTCCCCTTCTGAAGGTTGCTTCCAAGGACCACTGCAAGAAATTATACACCAAGTTATTTGCAATATTCAATAGTACCAGACCCTGCTAATAAGTAATAACTGCTGCCGTAGAAGGAAACTTCACCTCAGCACAAAAAGCATGTACCCATTGCCCATTTGTGGCCTTCCTAAAAGCCCCAGTTGTGCCACCACATAGAGTACATTCTGTTGAACAATCCGGTTTTTCCCAAAAATTAAAAGAAGGTTCCGAAGATGACTCCGCACATAGCTCACAGTACCAGGGACCAGTGGATTCTTTAGCACATTTGTAGCAATCCATGTGAACCGCAACCTGTAATTGAAGCCTGATAAGATACCATACTGTGCATAAAAGCTGTCCCTAGAAGAGACAATCATGCCTTAACTAAACATTACAAATAAATCACAGTAAATGTATATCACCTTGCAACTAGAGCACACTACAATCAGGTTCCATATAGTTTCGGATCGTCTGCAGATGTCACAAGTTCGTGGATTTTCTACTGAAAAGTCTGGTGTACGATGATCAGACCGCTTCTCAGACGGTGGCCCGGAAACAGCCATCTTTAAAAGTGTTTCCTTTGTTTGTGGCACTAGATGAGAGCTACCAACAACTTTACGTCTAGAAGTGCTTATCTGTCCGATATATAACAAGTAAGAATCAAGAATTAGAAAACATAGCACAACTAAAATTAATACTTGGAGGAAAAAATCTACATGTAGAAACACCAACCTCTTGCTGTGCTTGATCTTCTGACATATCTTTCCTAAGCGATGTATTCCTAGAAGATGTCGCCGCTGCAGCGGTAGCAGCAGCTAGAACAGCCTGGGCTTGTTTGTGTCTTTTCTCTTTCCTACCTTGCTTTCTTGTTTCCCTGACATCATGGAAATATTTGTTCACCAGAACATCATCCCATCTTCGTCCGTGTTGTTCATCAATCTCCAGAGGCAATTTTTTGGCAACTTCATAGACTAAATTGTCTGAGAAAAGAGAGCAATTTTAAGATACTATAACAGAAATTATATAGTGCAAAAAAATTGTGACCAAGCAAATAAAAACGGACAATCAAACTCACCAGAAAGTTCCTTTCTTGAAACTGCAGTGCCAAGTAACTGAAGCTGATAATATAGAAGTTCCCCTTCCACTTCATCTTCAGGAGACATATCCAGTATGCCCAATTTCCTAGCCTTAGATAACTGACGAATTGTGTCTCCACAGTGTGCACTCTGATTTTGGAGATTACTACAGATAGTGTGATCGCCAGCGCCCTGCAGATGTTTGTTTCCTTCTTCAGAGCCTGCCAAATGTTTTAATGTTACCAAATGTCCTAAAATCTGTGGCATAAATCATAAAGTCTCTACCATCAGTTTTGGTTGACACCCTAGCCACATCAGTATCCCTGCTGCTTTTCAGGGTCTGTCCCTTGCCCAGTTCTGACAATTCTTTGAGGATATAAGGATGAGGACTGAAACCAGGATATGCTTCATGATCACTGCGTCATTATATATATAAAAAGAAGGTAATTTAGTAGGCAGAATATTTATGTGGCCAAGAGAACATCAGAGATTATCTTTTCAATTGTGTTTCTGGAGCTTACAGGAGATCCAAGATAATGGGGGTTGGACAGTTCAAATTTCCACGATTCTGAGAACTATTTGGCCCCAAGGAAATGGCATTCCCCAGCATGACACCAGAAGAACTGGAGTTTGATCGTTGTCCATGATTATCTACGCAAAAGAGTTTTAAAAAATATCACCAGCAGCTACCACCAACTAAGAAAAGATTAATTATCAAGTCTAATAAACATTGGATGATGAAAAGCCATCTTCAATAGAAACTACCAACTTACAAAAACAATGCTATAAGCTAGAAGGATAACTATATGGGAATAGGGAAGAGAAAAATAATGAAAAGTTAGTACATACCAGAAGGAAGAACTGAAAATTTCCCACCATTAACTTCCTGATCAATCCCTATTGATTTCTGTATATGCAAAACAAGGTACAATATCAATTATCTCATCAGGAGGCCCTTAAGAAAATACCACCAAGCTTGTGTTTGGCCAAACTCGGTGACAGATCCAATATGACTTTAATAACTGACAAGTAACAACTATTTGTGATGCAGATCATGTGAAAGCATCTAGGTTTTAAGAAAAAATACTCAGAACATAACAGTTGAGATTGTGTGATTACCTGTTCTTCTGGAGAATGACCAGGTGCCAAGCTCACACTTCCTTCATTCGTCAAAACTGATCCATTGGCTTTAGCTTCATCAACCATAATACCATTACCAGTACAATTTTCAGTTAACATACATATTGTATTATTCTCCGTATTATTACAAATGTTGCTTTCAAGTGTTCGCTCAATAGAATAAGCCTTAGTGACAGCAGGATCTAAGATTTCAGAATCTAGCATCACTATGCCTTCAGTACAGATAGCCCGACGCTCAGATTTACTAGTGTTCTTACGTTTAAAATTTTCGCCTTTATTCCCAGAACCCATGTGTGCATGCTGGCTAAGCCATTTAACTACTTTGCCTAGTAAATCAGGTAACAAGTCTCCGTCCTGCATCGCAAAATTTTGAAATCAATACACACAAACTCACAATGAGAGCACACATTGTTTACAACAGTCAACAGGTATATGAGAAGTTTTACGAGTTACCGTAAGTTTGGCACTCAAAGCATCAGGATTGACCCCAATCTCTGCAGCCACATCCTTCACATCCACTTTCCCCAGATCGATCAACTTAAAAAAGTGTGAATCAGTGAGCAAGAGAGTCAAAAGGAATAGACAACCCAACTTTTAAGAATATACAAACCTTTTTCAGAATCAATCCAAAACTAAGCGACTTGGATAGAGTTCTTTCATCTTCGTTGCTTCTCACAGTCATTCCTGATCCAACGTGGTCTGTTGCAGAGCAGTTAAATTTTGAATGCGGCGATTCTAGTTCTCGCAATTCGTTGTTTCTCGAAATATCAGAACCTGCACCCGGTGTTCCTAAGTCAAGCCCCATCTCATCATTACAAAGGTGACCTTCTCTTACAGGTTCTGACGGAAGATGACATATAGGAGAACGACTATCAACAGCATTACTTTCTCCTCCCTCTACGGACTTTCCATTTTCTTGACTATCTGAATGCTTTGAGCAGAAAGCTCGCAGTTCAACCTACATGTTTTTCTTATATTGTTATAGAAAGAATAAAACAGCACTCAATACGATTTCATTCGGTAAGGGATGAAACTTACAGTATCACACCCATGTTTTCCCCAGACCTCTAGTCTATTCCCTGCCTCCCTTGCACATATAGGATGGAATGATGTTCTGCATGTTCCTATGATCGAGAGATTGAAACAAAGTATCAATTACTATTCTGATATCCACCAAAGGTTGAAGACATAATAATTTGAATCAAAGAAAAGTGTGCCAAGTAGTTCCATGACAAAGCTATCAACTTAGACAAGTAGATCAAGTAGGAACATCAGATAGCGGGGCACATAGAAAAGTATCGACTTTGCCTATTTATTCAAGTAACATCCAAGCTGTGTGCAATAAAACTTTCACAGCAACCCAGCATAGCAACATATTCATATAAGAAAAATAAATAACTAAATGAGACAGAATAACTTCATCGGAATTGCAATCATCACAAATTAGCCCAACAAGAAAATGAAAACACTGCATTGTACAAAAACAATGTCGACAAAGCGTTTTCCAGAGAAAATAATCCAGACAATTCGATTATTCGGAGCAGGCAGAGTAAGGAAAACGAGAATGAGCATAGCAATAAAGCCAAATGAACCCAAACTCATGTGAAATACTGATTTCTGTAACGGGCTCAGATTATGGGAACCCAGTACTCGACATTTGTTTATTTATCATACGTGTAGTTTTTTGCACATTTGTTAAGTTGTTCCAAGGAAGAAGCACCTTAAGTAAAATACCCAAACTATACAATAGAACATGTCATTAAAAATATCAAAGCTACCAATGCTCAGAAGTAGACTGGATGCACAGAAAGTAACAATACATACCATTACAACAGCGAATGCAAGCACCAGATTTCACCTTGCACAAGTTACACAATAACTTCCTCCGAGTTTCTTTTATTCCATGCAAATTCAAGATGGGCTCCATTTTTTTCAAGTCTTCTATATACAGCTCAGGCATCCACAGAGAACAAAAAAGATGAGCAAACTCCACCGGCCCACCATTCTCAGTTTTTGAGAGAACAGGTTTCAGGATGCCACCCTTTTTTGGACATAGAAAGCATGGTCTTTCTGAATCACCACGACCATTCTCCAGCTCACACCAAGAGCACAACCACGATTTATCTGAATCTTCAAGCAGGCCATAGCATTTTTTATGAACTGTAGCTTTGCAGGAAGAGCAAACAATTAACTGGTGATGATATTCCTTGGCATCACCAGTGCAGAAATCACATAACAATGCATTCCCTTCACAAGGAGCCGCAACCATTAATTTCCCCAAACCTGCATCACCACCAAGAAGCTTCCGCTTTTTGGAGGGCCTTTCCGATGTCAACAAAATCCTATTTCTAATACCTAAAACCCATTCTAAACTACCAGAATAGTCTGACGCAGATGAAATTTCATCCCCCACAATGTCAACACCCATTGGCTGAACAACATCCTCGTTTACCTCTTCTTTGTTTACTGTGCCTTCAGATATATCTTTTATGAGAACGTTCTTAATTTCTTCCAGAACAACATCCTCATTCTTTGCACTAGCATCGGTTTCCCTCTGTTGAATATTATTAATAGATTCGTATTCCACCGATGGAACTGAAAAGCAGTTTCTAGAAGATAAAGATCGCAGAGATGCTAAATCTGACAACGTTTCTAAATCAGGCAATTCTAAGCGCCTAAAGTAGTCCTCATGCTCAACCCAGATACTGCCACTTCTCAACTTATCCCCTTGCCTAGAAGACTTGTTCTTCTTATTCTCCGTAGCAGAATGAGACTTCTTGTGCCTTTTCTTGTTATCAGTACGGTTAAGCAAATTAGCTAAGCCAACAGGTAGAGTAGGCACAGTTAACCCTGAAGTGGAACCATCTTCAGGAAGATCAAACGGAGACCTCTCAGAGAGGTTCTTGTTAGCCTGAGCTAAGAAACCAATTTCCAACGAACCCATATCCTCAAAACCCTTGTTCCCATTATCCTTATCTAACGCAGCCCTACGAAATGGGCGACAAGGCTTCTCTTCAGCTCCACAACCTCCGTCCACTCCCCTACCCATCATCTTCTTCGGCCACTGGCATTGGTCAACGTTCATAACCGACACAAACCACCACCAAAAACTCCCGCGCGGCCCATGAAACGGAACCCTAGCCCTAAAATCCCCAAATCCTCCACACACACACAAAAAACGATTCCGCCTTCCAATTTCACCTCCCAAAGAACAGGAGAAAAAAACAACCAAAGGAATCAAAACCCTAACCCTAATTTCCCGAGCCTAAAACCTAACCCTAGCCTAGCTCCCCCGGTACCAATCTTGGCGTCTTTCAGATTAAAGAACAATAGAAGAAGAAGAAGACAAAGACGAATTAAAAAAGCGAGAGGCTAAGATTAGGGTTTCTTCTTCAAATTTCTCTGGTTCATGTTCTTTCGGATCCTTCCCACGACTGGTTCGGTTCTTTTTTTTTTTTCCTTTTTCTTTTTTTTTTTTTTTCCCAGAGAGATTTTTTCGCGTTATTTGCAGGCAACAGAGGAACGGTTCATTTTTTTGGCAAGAGTTTTTTTTTTTTTTTCTTGCCAGCTTTATTTTTTTATTCAGAGAATATGATAGAGAGGTGTGAGGCGTAGTGTAGCACTCGTGCACCTCCTTTATTTTGACACGTGTTTTATTTTTACTCGTTAGATGACTCACGAGATACGACCACGTTAATTGTACGGGATATGCTTTTTTTTTTACCTCCTTCCCCCCCACTCTTTAATTATTATTTGATCCCTCTCTTTTGCTAGTAAATTTAGATTTCGGTACGTTACCTTTTCTATAATATCAATTAGATCCAAATCAGATTTCTCTTTTTAGTTCTTTATATTGTTTATGATGATGATGTATACCACTCTATTTTTGGTCTTGAATTTGCTCGATTTCAATAAAATATACAATAATATGATTTTATTTAGAAGAAAGATAATGTATGTATTAATTGCATGTGATCTATATATGCTCTATATAATTAATATGAAGATGACTCTTTGTGTCCACTAATTAAACTAGAATCCGCTAGTTAGTACTTGTACAAACTGCTTTGGCTTTCACATTTATTGAGTGGACAAAAATAAACGAACTACTGAATTGATGGCCGAACTAGATTTTACTGACATGTAATTTGGCTGACTTAATGATTTATAATTGGAGAGCTCAGGTTATGTGTTTTAATTATTGTATGTGTATTACTACGTTATTTCAAACGTTTTTTTATGAAATGTTGAAAATGATCAATTACCAAATTATGTTTACGTTTTTATGATTATATATATTCAAAATCTGAAACGTTCTCGACTCCTTTGTTTTTGTCACCAACGTTCTTGACTCTATTTTAGGAATGAGTAGGTGGTCCTATGGTATAAAGAGTTAAACACAAACAACCAAAAAATAAAAAATGCTCGACGCCAACCCAAATGACCATAATAATGAACAAATAAAATAGTTTGATCGGCCACTAAATTTAAATTACAAAGCTATAACGCTAACGGCTAACTTGTTTAGTTTTATCAGCTGTATAAACTAGGTGCAACTGCGATACTTAAAACTCATTTCCCATTCATTTTTTTTTTTCATTCTTGTCGCCATTTGAGCTTTCTTTCTTTATTTTAATAGCTTTGTCCATTTCTCAACAGTACTTGATGATCTTTTTCATTATTATTAGGTGTATCAATTACTACGTGTTTTAGCATGGTTTGTGGCCGTTTTATACCTATTAAATTATTATGTGTATATTAAAATTTTAGAGTTGGAGTTACAGTGATGAGCAGTATTTATAGAGTTTAGAGGAGACATAGGGTTTAATGTGAGATTAGAGATAATCTTATTGACCAAGCCAAAGATTTAAGAAATTAATATTGTGATATGCATGTATGATTTTGAAAATATATGGAATTAGATTTTAGAAACTAATATTGCGATTGTAATTATTTAGATATGGCGTCAAGATATATAGTTTTGCTTGATTTTAAGAAGGTTAATTATGAATTTAATGAAATATGTTATTAGATATGGTTGTTTGAGATTTGGGATGTTATATGGAGGTAACTTCGGAATTATATGATTAATATGGAATCGCTGGTTTTGTGCAGTATTAATGTCCCAACATAAAGATTTGGTAGGTACTTAATATGATTTATAGATTGGTAATCTACGCTAAATATATTTTTATTAGAATGTTACTACATTTTATACTTAAGACTTAATAGCCTTGATTGCATTAGAAAGATCCACAATTAAATGTCATTAAGTACTTACGCATGCTTCCAAGCAAAAAATCACCTATAAATATATTCCACATTCACCAACATGAACGAACATCTTCAAACATATATACACCTAAACATTAGAAGAATCATATCATTTCACACGCACCATGAAATCACACACATCAATGGATTCCAAACCAACTGGTTTAGCTGTTGCTATCTTCTTGCTCCTCTCCATCCAAATCCTTTGCCCAGCTGGTAAAAAGACTCCCTTTAATTAAACCGAACCGTGTGCTTCAATTTCAATTTCATTTCTCTTACATTTACTCGGTTTAATTCTGCTACAATCGATTTAAATCATAAACCGGATCGGTTAATCACAGGTAAACTAACTTTTTTTGTTTTTGTTTTTTTTTGTTTCTGCTCTCTTCTAGGTGTAGCAGGGGACATCACCGGAGTATGTTACGGCCGAAACGGCGACAACCTCCCGACGCCGGCAGATACGGTAGCTTTATACAAGACCAACAACATAGACGCAATCCGTATGTACGAGCCATTCGCCGACATGCTTGAAGCCCTCCGTGGCTCAGGTCTCTCGGTCATGTTTGGTCCACGAAACGAAGAAATCCAATCCTTAGCACAAGACCCAGCAGCCGCAACCAACTTCGTCTCCACCTGGATCATACCTTACATAAACGACGTCTCCATCAAATGGATCACGATCGGCAACGAAGTCTTCCCATCAGACATCGCTCCATTCGTACCCGCCGCTATCAGAAACGTAAACGCCGCGCTTACGAGTTCCGGCATCACGGGAATCTCCGTCACGACGGTTTTAGCGATGACCGCTTTGGCCAATACATATCCACCTTCAGCCACAACGTTCCTCCCTGACCTAACCGAGATCATGACTGAGATCTCATCGATACTCACTCAGACGAACTCGCCGCTCATGGCCAACGTGTACCCTTACTTCGCATACGCGTCGGATACTAACGACATCTGCCTAGATTACGCGAGTTTCAAATCCCAAACGCCTGTAGTGATCGACGGTGATATGCAGTACAACAACATGTTCGCAGCAATGGTCGACGGATTCAACGCGGCGTTGGAGAAGATTAACGCTGGAAACGTGGTGGTGATGGTGGCGGAAACTGGATGGCCGACGGAGGGAAATGAACCGCACACTAGCGTTGATAACGCCAAGGCCTACAATACGGGGATTATGACATGTGGGGGATCTGCGCGGATGAGGACGCCTCGCCGCCCGTATACGCCGGTTGACGTGTTTTTGTTTGCAATGTTCAGGGAGAATCAGAAGGATGGTCCGGTGGAGCAGAGCTTCGGAATCTTCTCACCTGATATGACTCCAGTCTACGACATCTTTTGTCATTATTAGACTTGTTTTTTTTCCGCTTATTTGTTAGTTTAAAATACTCTAGTGCATTTATTTTTTCCAATTATTTAATTTATTTATTCATTTACTTGCTGTAAGATGTTATGTGGTGATTAAGATCACTAAACTACAACATTAGAAAAAATAAAGTTAATCACCACACAGGGATTGCTTAAGAAACTCACCACACAGGTCACAAGGGTACCCCCGAGGCGGCCCAATGTTCATGTGATGACATTTTTTCTTCGAGATGTTTAATGAAGATTTGAAAGAAGGAGAAGTTGAAAAGAGCTTCTGATTCTTCACTCCTCATATATGGCTCCTCCTGTCTACACTATGTGGAATGTAAAAGTGCCACTAGCTAAGACAAGGTAGGCTAATTAATTAACTAAAAGAAGAAAAGATGTCCAAATGTTCTAGTTGGGTTATCATCTTATCAACTTATAACTGCAGAATTAGGTTTAACTGTTTAATCTATGAATTGTATATAGTAAAGAAAAAACAAAGTATCACCAAAAAAAAAAAAATTGAGGGAGAATCTTTATGAGGTATATAAAGAGAATATTATTTTGTCCCTCTTGACCCTATTCTAACAAACAACAAACAGAAAGAACGGGCTTACGGCCCAATTACAAAAACACAGTAAATGCGCGAGATATCCACATCGATACGAGATATTGGATGAGAAAAACGGTTGCGTCAAAATGACGACATGTAGGAATCTAACCGCAAGTTTAAAATCAAAAAGAAAAAAAAAAAAGTCTCTTGGCTTTGTTTGCGTACGTCAATTTGTAGAAGCAATCTCGCTTTTTTCCCTTATTCTCTCTACATCATCCTTCAAGCTCGGAGCTCTCTATCTCTCTCTCTATCCTCCGCCGGCGATCTCCTCCGCTTAATCTCACCGGTACTGTTTCCCCCGTCGTCTCCTCTTCCTCATCGTTAATTCTGTTAATCTTGTTGAATTTCGTCATTTCAGTTCTCGAAATTGTCTTTTCGCGTCTCTGATCTTTCAGTTTCGATTGAGAGAGAGAGATCTATATTAGATTATCGGATTAGGATTCCGTTCAATCGAGATCTCAGGTCTTTGTATTTGTGTGTTTCTATCATTTGTCTCGGATCTTAATATGTGGATCGATAAAATCTGTCTTGTCATTGATGGCGTTGCTTAAATTTGCATGAATTTTGGATTTATTTTACTAGAATTGCTACTCCAGATCTGACACTTTTCATTGTCTTTGCACTCTTTGCTTGTGATTTCCATTTGCCGATCCGGTTTAAGTTAATGTTCACTCCCCCCCTGTAACTATAGTGGTGTAGCTTTTATGCATGAGATTCGAATCCGTGGTCAATAGCCATTCAAGATCCTTGCTTCTGTTTTGGTTCTTGTATGAACCCCCCATAGTCAACTTGTGACGCTATTAGTGATGAGTCTTTGCTTGTTGGTTACTACTACATCGCATGGATCTTATTAATTTGAGTGTTTTTTTTTTTTTTTGTAGATTTCAGATGGGGAAAATCAAGAAAGTGAATCACAGTGCTCACATTGCTACTCCTTATCCATCACCATGTTGCAAGAAAGAATGGGCTGGCTCAACTTGCCCTGTATGTTTGGAGTCTCCACACAATGCGGTTCTTCTCCTCTGTTCTTCTTATCACAAAGGTTGCCGTCCTTACATGTGTGCAACAAGCACCCGTTTTGCCAACTGCCTTGACCAATACAGGAAATCGTACAGTAACGAAACCTCAGGACAACCAGAGCTTCTGTGTCCACTCTGTAGAGGTCAAGTGAAAGGTTGGACTGTTGTGAAAGATGCTCGGATGCATTTCAACTCCAAGAGAAGGACTTGTATGCAGGACAACTGTTCCTTTGTAGGAAACTTCAGGAAGCTCAAGAAACATATGAAGGAAAAACACCCACATGCTTGCCCGAGAGCCATTGATCCAGCTTTAGAAACCAAATGGAAGAGGCTTGAGAGGGAAAGAGACAGAAGGGATGTGATAAGCACGATCATGTCGTCGACCCCTGGTGCTGTTGTGTTGGGAGATTATGTGATAGAGCCGCATAACCGAGCTGTCTATGATGAAGAAGACGAAGAAGAAGATTACAGCTCAGATGATTCTCTGAGCAACGGGATCTTGGATCTAGATTCATCATGGCAAGGACAAAGCCATCACATTCGGTTTGTGGATCTGGAATCAAGCGACTTTGCATCCTCTTCCAGCTCCCCTGCTTCTCCTAGCCGTTCCCTTCGCCGTTTGCTCTTTCCAAGGAACCAGAGAGGCAGGCAATAGAGGTCGGTAAACTCTTAATTTAACCGAAGCAAATTCCACTGCATATTTCTCAAACTCTCTCCACGGTTACATTTGACTTAAAAAAAAATTGCAGGAGCAGTATAAAAAAAGGCTAACATGACTAGCCAATTTAGCCATACACAGGGAATTGAAAAAAAAACACGCAGTCGTCCCTTTCTTTTATTTATTTTCATGTAAATTATGTATTCTGTGTAATTGTATCATTGTTTCTGCATTGTTGTACTCTTTACTGAGGCATGATCTCTTATGCCTCATTTCAAATTTCTCTTCTTTTTTTTCTTTCTTTGTATTGATTTGATCATCATCATCTTCCTCAAGTTCTGGAAGAACAATAAAAAGTTATGTGAAAAGAAAAATCTCAATCAACTTTGGACAAAAGTTCGAATCATGATTCTTATTTTGTCTTCAGGAGTCTCTTCTACCTCGTAAGCATCCGCGTGATAAACCTCCAACCATATGTTTAAGTTTATTCTTCATTCAGAACACACACAAAACAAGAATTAATTAAGCAAACTTTAAATTAGAACTACGTAACTAGTTGCAAAAGAATAGAAAAGAAGAGTCGGAAGTACCCAAAGATCTGAATTGTGATTAGTTTTGCACCTTGCTTCTCCTTCTTCTTCATCTGGATCGAACTGGCGGTATCTCCACTTCCTATTTTTCCGGCGAAATGGTAGCCGGAACTTCCTAAACATTTTTCTTATCCACCTTTTCTTCTTCTGCCATTTTTATCAACACAACAAAACAAAAAGGTGAAATTGCTTAACATCCGAATTTAGCTGGTTTAAAACAGTTATTTACTTAACTATTACAAAGAACCTTTTGACATAATCTAATCTACCCAATATCATCATAGTCAACATCACTAATCAGAAGATGATTCAGACGCAACTGCTTTACTTGCTCTTTAGTCTTTGCGTTAAGTACAAATGCAACTCGAGACGACACTTAACATAAGTAATGGCCCATATCTAGCCCAGTTAAACTATAGAAAAAGCTCATTATGACAAATAAAAAAAAACCCAAACAAATATGAAAAAGAATGAGAGAAACGTTACCTTCGGGTTCGGCCGTTCAGGCTTGTTGTTGTCACTCTCTCCGTCGCCGGCAAGAATCCCCATTCTCAACTGCTGAATATGCGTTAATAGATTCGCTCTCCGATCATATCCACGTGTCATTCTGATCTCACGCCTCTCACCTTCATTTTTCTTACGTCTCCCTTGAAACGACGGGACGGTCGTCGTCGTTTGACGATCAACGTACACGGTGATGATCACACCATACATAACCCTGGGATTTGCATCTCTTATTTGCATTCTTTGTGATTTTTTGTTTTGTTTTTGGTTTTGAGTTGGCTTCTTGAAACTCAAATCTTGTTTTTTTTTCCTTCCTGTTAATTAGGAGAAGGTAAGCAAAACAAGCAAGAGAGGATCTCTTACTTAATCAGAATTACACGTGTCAACATCTCATCGGGCCTTTTCATTGTTAACTCTTAACTACTCTACAGTCAACCATCATAATGCTGACTTCCCCATTTACAACCATCAAAAATTGTATTATATAAACAGTAATAACCCACTAAGTAGTCACTAACATGGATCTAATGGGTCTAATGGGCCTGTGGGTTTATGATTTAGATCCTCAATTTGTTTGTTGCCAAACCAAATACACTTATGAAACAAAAATTATCTACTAATGTCTAATGACTAAATTTTTGATTCTTCTCTAGTTTAATGACTATACATATTTACAATGTAAAATAAAGAGCTTTGAAATTATATTAAAATTGCTGACAAGATTCTCACAATTATCCATTATAAAGAAGGAAATATAAAAATAAATTGACTAACACCAACAATGAACTCGAAAACTAATTGTATAAAAATAAATTGACCATGGACACTTTATGTATATAATAATATGCAAGGGTTAACTCCAATTATTTTCCATCAAAGTAAAAACACTAAAGAAACTAATACTAGTGCTTTAATTGATTAATTAAATAATAAAAATCATAATTAGTGTCTGTGTGGGCATCTTTCCACTTCACTTCACTGTCTTCAGGATTCACAATAACTTAAGCAAAAGATGTGTTGCAAATATAATAGTATAAAATCAGTGAACAGACACGAAAGGGAACATCTAGGGGAGGCTATATGCGTTAATATGACCCCTTGCTATTACGAAATTGTGAATGAATGTTTTATAAATCCAAGCTTTTCTCGGATCTGCTGATTTTCATGCAGAATTTATTGTTTTTTGACAATATTTTTATTTCTAAATGTTCCTTTGTGTTTACTTTTCTGAAAATGCCAGAACGCAGTTGTATTACCATTTTTATAGTTAATTAAGTCAAGTCAGGGCGGTGTACTTGACCGTTCAGTGGGTGATTTATAGGAGGAAAAAAAAAAACGGTTTATGTATATTCTCTTAACATTTTTATTTGCATTTCATTCGACTGTCTACTTTAAAAAGCTATTCTATGATTTTGTTAAAAAAAACTTGACATTTTTATTTGCATTTTCATTTTGTCTATGATTTTATTATATCATCCAACATATTTGATTGTATGTGGTGAGTATACCAGCTACATATTTACTATAACACATTATCCACATTGATTTAGTCGCCACATTCATTGATTTTATTTTATTTTAATTGAAAAAGACGATTTAAAAATACTAATATATAAAAGTATGTGGTTACTTCTTTTTAAAATGTGTGTCTAGACTGAACTTCACCAATCTTGGATCTTCCACTATAAGATGGGTTCTTAACTATAATTGTTGTTTTTTTTTTGTCTTATACTTTAATAATTTAAACTAAACTTATTAGTTTTGCCTTTTCTTTTCATGTGACACGATTACTGTATTGTATGAATATAATTCTTGTATTTGTACAGTATTAGGTTATTTAACTTAGTTTCAGTTGAAAAATAGTTCCAGGTATAATTCAACAGCATGTGTCCAACTTCCCAATTGTGTCATATCTTTATCTTTAAAATTAGAACTTTATATTTGACTATAAACAGTAAAAGTGTCCAATTATACCAAATAGGCAATATGGCAAATATCATATGGTTAAAAATATATAGCCGCATGTCTGTGGTGTCAAGTGGTTCATTATTTCGTTATATGAAATGAAAAGTGCTGCTTAAAGCGAAATTAAGAAGAAAAAAAAAACAACATTAGGAACAACAAGAGGGATTATAATTATGATTATCGGCCAGGATAATTGTGTTGGAATTGACGCTAAGTCAAATAAAACACCCATTTGGATATATTGTGGCTATTAATGATTGATAAAAATACCGTATTCGATACCACAAGAAAAAAAAAAAAATCAGTTATGTGTTCATTTGAAGATAATATATGTACATACTTAATTTCTCCTCAATTTACATTTTTATGTACGACGCGGGTTTTTCATATATTTCAAAATAAATATACACTAAAGTTTCTTTTTTTTTTTGGTCTTCAATACTACATTTTTATATAGTACGACATGGTTTATTTATTTATAGTATAATAGTACATGTACAATATAGATTATTGAAAAGAAAAATGAATAAATGTAAATGTAGTGAAAGTGGCTCAAAGGGTCACGAAAGGGTCGTCGTTGTTTCCCTAACCGCATCAAGCTCCCCCAGTTGCCTCCATTTCTTATTCAAAATATATACGGTACAATTTTCTTACTTTTGTCGGTAGTTATATACTTATATACTATAATTTTAAAATAGTAAAACATATACAAATACAGATTCCCGAATGAAAACATATGGGAGATTCAATGGTTCACCGTTTCATGATCGTGGAAAGTAAACTCTTTACTCGTAAAATATCCAATTTAGATTTTTTTTTGTTTAACCATTTAGAGATTACGTGTGCCAAATCTCCATATCATAGTTTTGGTGATCTGTCATTACTCATAAGTTCATAACTCTATATAAATGGATACAAGCTTATATATATATGTACTATGTTGGTCTTAATCTATATACTGCCGTCGTAATATGTTGGTCTTAAGCTATATATATATTGCCGTTGTCAAAAAGGAATGAGACTTGTATGTTGTCATTTTAGTTGAGTTATGGTGCAGACAAGTTAAATAAGGAAATTATCATGATACTTTGCATAATCTGATTATATCACACATAGATTAATTGTTTCTGATACATATACTTAACCGAAATGTAAATATACAGAAATTTTGTCTATTGATCAAATGGATTACAAAAATGATATATATTGTTTCGTTTTTAAAGAATATTAGAAACTTAACATTTGTGCTTAAATGACACACATGTTTATAAGAGACACACTTTTGCGCTTAAATGACACACACGTTTATAAAAGACACACGTTTGCGCTTAAATGACACACATGTTTATAAAAGACACACGTTTGCGCTTAAATGACACACGTTTATAAAAGACACACGTTTGCGCTTAAATGACACACATGTTTATAAGAGACACACGTTTACGCTTAAATAACACTCACGTTTATAAAAGACACACGTTTGCGCTTAAATGACACACATGTTTATAAGAGACACACGTTTGCGCTTAATTGACACACATATTTATAAGAGACACACGGGTTACCAAAAAAAAAAAAGTTTATAAGCGACACACGTTTGCGTTTAAATGACACATATATTTATAAAAACCAGATGTTTATGTTTAAATGACACATATGTGTATAAAAGACAATATAAAATTAGATTGTAGATGTAATTTTTTAAAAAAAAATAATTTTTCAATTAAACTTTAAAAAATTATTGAAAATTCTAATCATTATTTCTCTTTTTCACTGAAACCCACATAAACAATAAAAAGACTAATTAACTTTGAGAGAGTTACTGATCCTAAATTAATTAAAAAAATTACTACCCCGTATATAAACTTTGATACATAGATGAAAATTGTGTTAAGTCTACTAAACTGAATTTGATATTACTGCTGACAAATTAACTAAACTGACTTCTTATCATTAAGTTAAACGTTCACGTACTTGTTTATCACTAAAAATATATATATTTGTTCAATGCAAGATTAAACTATCTGAAAACTATTTTAAAAAATGTTATGGAATTACAACCTAACTATTTGATAAGATGTTTATAATAGTTTAACGATGGTATGAGAGGTTTCAAGAACCACCAAGAAATAATAGAGATGTTTACCAACAAATTTTTTTTTTTTAATGAAATTAAAAAATATCTAACCTAGATGAGGTTACAGTATTTTCAAGTTTTAATATATAGCATTTTGCCCATGACATTTTTTAATTAATAAAACTTAACTTCTCCATGTATCTAAGCAGTGCAAAGTTGATTATTACTAGTTTAGAAGCTTTAACCAAGATTGACTCTTGAATTTATTTTAATACACCGCATGTAAAGATAACTATACGCGGGTCCATATACGTTATTACACATGTATCATTTATAATTAATAATAATCTAATAACTGAAAATCAAATTTATCAAAAACCAAAAAAACCAAAAAAAAACAAGAAGAAGATTGAAAATCCAAACAAATGACAAAAATAATATTCCGACCCGTCGCTTTGTTTGGTTGCCCCGTTCGCGTACTTGCTTGGCCGTTGGTGTTTCCATGCGCCACTTACCCTACAAAGTCTTCTCTCTAACCTCCTTTTTATACCATAATCTCTGTTTAATATATACTCCAAATTACTTAATTGCGCTTTATCTTCTTAATCGTCATGTAATCCATAAAAATCTTCGAGATATTTACTTTCTCGACTTAATTATTACATTTTTTTCCTATATTAAACATGTCAACAATATGCTCACTATCATAATAGTATATGTTTTAGCTACCCACCGGATTCTCATGCCCTGTTTTCTTATTATTACACTGACGTCTAATTTGACGTTGATTTTTAGAAATTGAAGTCAATATAAACAAAATCTACCTGTGAATTTGCTGATTACTACACCTTTCTGTAAACGTGATGCAATTTAATCTTGAGTCATACATCTATGAATTCTTTTATTTTCATCTGTGATATTTTGCATTGATTAACAAACAAAACTTCAACCCAAATATCTTTATTTTATTGTAATCGCACCATTTAATATGGAGTATAACTAGGTAATATTGTTCTTGCTAGCTACATTCAACTTATGCATATTCCAGTAAGTAAAACCATTTTGTTGTAACATATTGATAAAAACAAAAAAACATAGTTGTGGTAAGATTGTAAAAATATTGAAAGTGTCTCCAAATCTTTATTTTCGCTGAATCCACACTTGACGATTGTAAGCGAATGTTCAATGCATGGCAGGCAATTAGACAAATATGAAGAATTTATCCATTTTATTTATTATTATTTTTTTTGTCAAAATTAATTTACCTTTATATATATCGTAAGTTAGCTAGAACATTTTACAGCAACAATTAGTAGCTAGAACTTAGCATTGGTATATATACAGCAGTCTATATATGTTTGTGGCTTCAAGGGGAAGGTTTATCTCAGCTTTTCATTTGTAAGGGAAAAGGTTTATCTTGCCCGTGGTTTACTCGACTGTTGTTCGTATCCTATTTATTAAAATTTGTAGCTTCAAGGTAAAGGCATGCATGTGTTTCTTCTTTTTTCAAGTGCAATATTTTTATTAATTTATCACATATAACTACTTCTTGGAAGTTTCATACATAACTCCAAATTAGGGTTTTTTGACTTTTCCAATTTCAATGTCGACTCCTATGAAATAATCATGCACAAAAGCCATGTCTAAATCATGCATATGAACTGTAGATAACCGGGCCATGACACAGTTTGCAGTCCATATATGGGTTTTTTTTTTCTAAATACTCTTTTGTCGTCACTATAGTGTACGCAAAAACAAAAAAACACTACGGTATATATATGTTCTTGTTTTTTTGGCCACAAACAATGCAGACACTATAATTATATGGAATTTTCAACAAAACTAATTAAGTTATCGACTTTAATTTTGTTAACTCAAATTAAAAGTTGATTTTCACGGTAAATTGTATTGATTGGTAGTAGAAATGTATAATTAATAACGTATAGTAAGATAACTAGCTAGCTAAATGATCATCAAGACTACTAAACAATATTCGACACTTATAACGAATGTCTTTCTTTAAAATCCTTTTATCAAAAAACATTCGACACGTAAAAAGTAAATTGGGATATTCACGGTGTCCTAGTGACATAATTTTATAGAAAACTGAATTTACGATAATCGACATGTACTCTAGCTTTGTTCATTCGCTTTAAGCATCAAATCAAAATTATATTTTCAATATGTGCATCATTCTTATTGCATATACAAGTGAAAACTGATTGAGTGAGGATGTTGTATCATAGATTCATAGTACCCTCCCATGAATACTGCCCACGGATCGAATCCAAGATCCGCATTTTGTTTTACATTTGTAGTTTACATTAATTTAAGAATACAAAACAACATCATACAATACAACTAGGCTACGAAATAAAAAAAAAATCTCCCGCCTTAAAGGCCAAAGCTTGGGGGATCTACGTCGGTAGGTCCCTCGGACTCAGCGACCACAGAAAGTCACATTTGTCAATTCCTCCTTCCTCTCTTCTTTTTTCAATTTTTTTTTTTTGTTATAAACATAATTTTTATTTACTACTATAATCTCTGTAACGCCCTATAAATACAACCCTATAACCCCTCATTTACTCAGAAACCAAAATTAATAATATCACAGCACAAAACCAAAGGAGAAAAAATAGATTCTCTCTCTCTTCTCACCGATTCAATAGCTTTACTACTACTACTACCATGGCGACCTCCGTCGATAACCGCCATTATCCCCGCATCAACACCACCGCCATGAACGGCGTCGTTCACGCTGCTTTCAAGCCTCCTCTCGTTCCTTCTCCTCCTCGCTCCTTCGACCGTCACCGTCATAACCAAAACCACTCTCTCGACGTCATCCTCACCGAAAAACTCGTCAAAGAAACCCAAGTCGTCGTAGACCGTTACGACGACTCCTCAAGCGACGACGAAGACGAGAGCCACAACCGTAACGTCCCTTACTACAAGGAGCTCGTTAAAAAATCCAACAGCGATTTAGAACCGTCGGTTTTGGATCCTAGAGACGAATCAACGGCTGATAGCTGGATCCAGCGTAACTCCTCCATGCTCCGTCTCACCGGAAAACATCCTTTCAACGCCGAAGCGCCTCTCCCTCGTCTTATGCACCATGGCTTCATCACTCCCGTCCCACTCCATTACGTCCGTAACCACGGCGCTGTTCCCAAAGCTAACTGGTCCGACTGGTCCATCGAGATCACCGGACTCGTCAAACGTCCCTTCAAGTTCACCATGGAAGAGCTCATCTCCGAGTTCCCCAGCCGTGAGTTCCCTGTAACGCTCGTCTGCGCCGGTAACCGCCGTAAGGAACAGAACATGGTGAAACAAACGATCGGGTTCAACTGGGGATCCGCTGGAGTATCCACTTCTCTTTGGAAAGGTGTTCCGTTAAGCGACATCCTCCGTCGTTGCGGCATCTATAGCCGGAGAGGCGGCGCGTTGAACGTCTGCTTCGAAGGAGCGGAGGATCTTCCCGGCGGTGGCGGATCCAAGTACGGGACGAGTATCAAGAAAGAGATGGCGATGGATCCTGCTAGAGATATTATATTGGCTTATATGCAAAACGGTGAGCTTTTGACACCGGATCATGGGTTTCCGGTTCGGGTTATCGTACCCGGTTTTATCGGTGGTCGGATGGTTAAATGGTTAAAACGTATCATCGTTACTCCTCAAGAATCTGATAGTTACTATCATTACAAAGACAATCGTGTCCTTCCTTCTCTCGTTGATGCTGAGCTCGCTAATGCTGAAGGTACAGTAACTCTTTTTTTTTTTTTACCCTCGTCTTCCTTTGTTAGTACTTTTTTATTCTTACAGTTATTAAATTTTTACTTCTTTTTTGTTACAGCTTGGTGGTATAAGCCTGAATATATAATCAACGAGCTTAACATAAACTCGGTGATTACAACACCTGGTCATGAAGAGATATTGCCGATTAATGCATTTACCACTCAGAGGCCTTACACGTTGAAAGGATACGCTTACTCTGGTAATTAAATATTTTTTATGTAATTAAAAATAATTGATTGATATGTAATTAAAGTCCTAATACTAATAAAAATGGTTTGGAAAATTCACAGGAGGAGGTAAGAAGGTAACGAGAGTTGAAGTGACTCTAGATGGAGGAGACACGTGGAGTGTGTGTGAGCTTGACCACCAAGAGAAACCAAACAAGTACGGCAAATTCTGGTGCTGGTGTTTCTGGTCACTTGACGTTGAGGTTCTTGATCTGCTAAGTGCCAAAGATGTTGCGGTTCGAGCTTGGGACGAGTCTTTCAACACCCAGCCTGACAAACTCATCTGGAACCTCATGGTAACCCTCTCCTCTCTTAATTTTTAATTATAGAATTAATTAGTCTACTTTGTTCTTTAGTAGTCTGATTTAAATACTTTAATCCTAATTTTTTTGTGTAAATTATTCGATTTTATATATTTTTATTCGTCCTACAAAGTTGGAGCTACTGATGATTTTTTCTTTTTTTGAACGTGTTACCTACCAATACCATCTTCGCTTTTCAGAATTTTTTTAATAGAGCACTAATCAACATGGAAACCAAGACCAGTTCTTTAATTGTCTCTGTTGTACAGTTCATTTTAGTGGTTAAGTATTATAATCTCCCTTCATGCGGGCAATTATATTAAACTTAGAAAAGTCTAAGCCTAGGGTCTCCAGCTACAATAACTATATGATATAATAAGACACTGTATTATGATGTTTGACTAAAGCAATAACGAAGTTGACTTGTGTTAAAACAGGGGATGATGAACAACTGCTGGTTCAGGATTAAAACCAACGTGTGCAAGCCTCACAGAGGAGAGATAGGGATAGTTTTCGAACACCCGACCCGACCCGGAAACCAGTCGGGTGGGTGGATGGCAAAGGAGCGTCAGCTTGAGATCTCCTCTGAATCAAACCAAACTTTGAAGAAATCTGTTTCGTCTCCTTTCATGAACACTGCCTCGAAGATGTACTCAATGTCCGAAGTTAGAAAACACAACACTGTTGAATCTGCATGGATCATCGTCCACGGTCACATCTACGACTGTACACGTTTCTTGAATGATCATCCAGGAGGCACAGATTCTATCCTCATTAACGCAGGTACTGATTGCACCGAAGAGTTCGAAGCCATTCACTCCGACAAAGCCAAGAAGCTTTTAGAGGATTACCGTATCGGTGAACTCATCACAACTGGTTACGACTCTTCCCCTAACGTCTCAGTCCACGGTGGCTCAAACTTAGCTTCTTTGTTAGCTCCTATCAAAGAGGTGGCTGCTACAAAGAACATAGCTTTGGTCAACCCACGTGAGAAAATCCCTGTTAAGCTCATCGAGAAGACTTCGATTTCTCACGATGTTCGTAAGTTCCGATTCGCATTACCTTCCGAAGATCAGCAGCTTGGTCTACCCGTGGGGAAGCACGTTTTCGTATGCGCCAACATAAACGACAAACTCTGTCTCCGAGCCTATACTCCGACCAGCGCCATCGATGCCGTTGGTCATATCGACCTAGTCGTCAAAGTTTACTTCAAAGACGTCCATCCAAGGTTCCCCAATGGAGGACTCATGTCACAACACTTAGACTCCTTACCAATAGGGTCAATGATAGACATCAAAGGTCCACTAGGACACATTGAGTACAAAGGCAAAGGCAACTTCATGGTCAGCGGCAAACCCAAGTTTGCCAAGAAACTAGCAATGCTTGCCGGAGGAACAGGCATAACTCCAATCTACCAAATCATTCAGTCGATACTGAGTGATCCAGAGGACGAAACCGAGATGTATGTGGTTTACGCAAACCGAACCGAGGATGACATTCTTGTGAGGGAAGAGCTAGAAGGATGGGCTAGTAAGCATAAGGAGAGGCTAAAGATTTGGTACGTGGTCGAAATTGCAAAGGAAGGTTGGAACTACAGTACTGGGTTTATAACCGAAGCTGTGCTTAGAGAACATATCCCCGAAGGTTTAGAAGGCGAATCTCTCGCACTCGCGTGTGGACCACCGCCTATGATTCAGTTCGCGTTGCAGCCAAATCTAGAGAAGATGGGTTACAACATTAAGGAGGATCTCTTGATCTTCTAGATCTACTCAAATTTATATGTATTGGAAATTCGAAAGTCAATGACAAGTATCGGTTATGTAAATACATGCTTATTTGGGTAAGAGTTTGTGTTCGAAATGTATATTGTATAAATTGTGTTTATAGTCTATGTTGTTGTTGATGATGATGATGATAAATGATGAAAGCATGTTAATTCAAACTTTTCTCGTCTTGTTTTGGTCAATGTTAGATATCTTTATCGTTAATTTGAGTTATTATGCTTCCACAATAATCTAGTCGTCTAATAAGTTTGTTATTGTTCACATCAAGTGTGCTATTCATTTAATCACGCCTGGTAAACGTTTTGTCGTTTTAAGACAACTAGTTTGAAGTTGGTTAATAGTTATACCACTTGTGGCCGTGTTGCTTTCAATCATCATTCGTCAGTGACTACAAAAAAAAAAACAGACAAACATACAAAATAATAAAAACATGTTTAATGCAAACTTATTCGATACAGAAATGAAAAAATATCTAAAATGCAGTTTCGATTTTGGCCCCGCAAGATTCGTGACGCATTTGACAAGTACTACTAATTTCTTATCATCCGTTGGAGATATGTACAAATTTTGGATTTTTATATAAGACTTTTGTAGCGACTCCAAACTGGTAATAGTGAAAGTAATCATTATAATTTCATATTTACTGTGAAGTGTTGTGAATTCGAGCAAATAATAGAGAAACACGTCAATGAGAAAACAAGTGTTTTTCGGCCAATGATACCTTTATCTATACCATTTTGATATTTTCCTTCTAAATCTGATTATAAATTTTATATATTCTTTAGACTTTTTCTCTAAACATAAAAAAAAAACTCGGCTGTGTTAAAAAAATAACTCGGCATGACAGGAATAAGAAATTTTGAATATTTTAACTTATTGTACCGTAATTAAATAATTTTTTGGATTACTTTATAATAAGATAAATAGCATAGAAAAAAAAACCATTAAAACGAGATAAAGAATTACCACTTCGAACCCATTAACAAAAAAATATAGAGAATCACGACTTCAATTATTATTTATAAATGGTTATTATTGAAAGCTTAATCATATAACCAAATTCATGGGTTAAAACTCTCATCTAGATTACATAAATTACGCTAATGCAACCATCTATGTATAGTCTCAAGTTTCTTTAAATCTCATCTCGTTTTAAATTACGTTTTATCTCAAAATGGAATATCAATATATATCCATAAGAAGTGGAATATATCACGGTCTCGAATTGCCTCAATCAGTATGGTTCTCTTATTTTTTTCCTTATAACATACGTAGTAACATACACTGTATCCTAAAGGCATAGATCTCTCGCATAAATTACGAATTCTTCAAAGCCAATATGGACATGCATATGGCACGTAGTTACATTTTAGACCATGAAAGAAGTTAATAGAGAAAAGGAAACTTCCTAAATAAAGTAAAATAAGATAAAATGGATAAAAAAAAAACAAAGAAGGTGGTAGGCAAAAGAAAACGTATGGCCGCGACTCGTAAGAAAGGACGTCCCGACCACTGCGGATACGGCGAGACGCTGACTGATTTTTCTCTTTTGTTTTCCTAAAGAACGTTGTTTCGTGCTCACAAGGGTCAATACAATATCCAATCTTTCTACATATTATTATACAAATAAAAATCCCCTCTTGTGCTTTGTCTTTATTCGTGATATAATCTAAACTTATACTAGCTCTAAATTATACGTCCTACCTATGTCTCTACTTAAATTACCTCGGTCCCTAGCTAGCTATATCGACATTTGTTAAGATGACGTCCGAAATTTGAAGAGTTGTCGTTAACGTTCCTGCAACTAACACTTTTCTTAGACATTAGATAATAAAAGTTGATACTTTCGTATTAAATATACTAGTTTCACCTAGACCAAAACACGATAGACGTTTAGATAAAATGTTCTTTTAAGTCTTTCGATTTACGTGGATCGTTGTTGTATGGATTAATTTTAAGATGCTTAGTACATATATATATATGTTTATATAGCAGAAAATATCGATGTGATGTAGTCCTTTTGTAGTTACTCCTTTTTGTTGCGTAGTCCTTTTTCCTCATCCTATTATGAAGAAAAATCCAAATACTTTAAGGAAAATTTGGTGTAATTCATAGTCTTCTTCATAACCACAGTTCTATGTAGCTATCGTAGGTCACCTTTTTCGTCATCATATTCCTCTTTGCCACAAAAAAAGAAAGAAAAAAAAAATCGTGTTTGTAGAAATTAGTAGTAATTTGTCCTGTCGATATCGAGCGTTATGTCATCCACAAATATAAGTTGTTTGATTCGAGATTCCAAGTCCATAATCTTTTTAGATGGGTCGCGAAGATTTCTAACTTCATACAAGTGTCCGTTTCTATTTTCTAACATCAAAGTCTTGTTGAGACCAACTCCTTTTACAAGACTTGATGCATGCAAAATGTCAATAATCCACATTTTAGCTAAGTTATAATGTCTATAATGTCAATAATCCACATTTTAGATGCATGCAATCATTATTCTGGTTTCCTTCTGAAACTCAAACATTTAGCTAAGTTATATAAATTACTGAAACCAACAAAAAATGAGTACACATATATTTGACGACCCCCAAAGTAATGGTTTTGTTGCGCAACCTAGACAACCCAGGCCATCATGTGGTACGTGTGTCGAACTTGAACCAGAACAGTGAAATCGATAATTTTGGCCACAAAACAACACTTTCCAAATAAATTCAATAGTATTAATATTGGTTTGTTCACTAGAAGTATTATGTTTAACACCCCTATTGACGAAAACGAAAAAATTAGGAATCTTAAGGCATTTTTTTTTGGACAAACGGAATCTTAAGGCTTTTGTTTCCTCCTTTTCAGGAACATTTTTGATAAAAATAACAATTTATGGAACCACCGGTGTTGGTCCGGTTAAGCTCAATGATTTGGAGTCTTAGTTTTTGTCGTATTATGAAATCATTATCTATCAACCTTTGATCTCCCATTACTTTAATACTACTAATTACGAATCAAACAGGATGATTAAGTTCACCAAAGACGTCCCTTATGGCTATTAAGAGTCAGACACAAGGATGACCAGGGTCATTAAGGCGTCTTATTAATAAACCATGACTCCACTAATTGCTTGTTAATCAGAATAATTAGTTTATTATGGTCTTAGTTTAAGTAGCTCTCAACCAACCAGGCAAAGTTTGAATTTTGGATTATTCAAAGATTTGTGGGCTTCCAAAAGCATTGGGAATGGCTCCAACTACGCTGGGATATATATTATTTTATCTCCATTGCCACAGTCGTTGGAGTTATTTATTTTTCCTAGTTGGAGAATCAAATGATCAGCATAATTTTTTAAAATCCTACTAGGTGGAAAAACAAATCCTAGTAAAAATAGTTTATAAATGTACGGAAATCTACTATATAGAATAATACTAGACATATCAATATATATATATATATATATATATATATATTTGACTCTATATATATATATATATTTATTGTGGGCAACTAGTTTAATCACACTAATTTGAATTCGTATAATTAAAATATTTTGACACTATTTTTTTCTAATACTAGTGGATTAGCGGTACTGTTCATGCATGCTATTCTAATTTTGAAATAAATATATGTCACTGTTTTGCCAGTTGCCACTAATATAAGAAGATATCTAGTACTTCTTTTTGTTGACATCGCTGTAAATAAACTTTGGCACGGCTCTCCTAGTAACTAATAATATATAGGGTTAACCCAAAGTATTGTTCAAGTTATAACTTTGTCTTAATGTGAGATGTAACATCTAATAAGTCTGACCTAAGAGTTGGTTCAGATCACAAATTTGAGAAGTTTCTATCAATATTATTTTTTGGTTATAAAGTTTCACCATTTTAAGTAAATTTTTTATTCATATTACTATTTTTCTATTTGATGTGAAATTGAAAATATCTTCTTTAAAAATAGTATATAGAAAGGGAATGTAATTAACATAGACCACAAATATAAAAGATATGTCGCGTGCTTAACACGTCCGAGTCATTGTCGTACCCTTTTGCCAACTTTTTGAAGTTTCCTTCCTGAAAATGACCACACATTTGAACTTGACATATGATTGTTGCATGCATATAAATATGTTATATTCGCAAAATGCCAAATTCTACCCTTAATCAAATTATGTAACGGATCCAATATGTATAACTTAAATAAAATTTGGTGTCATATATGAATAGTGATTTTGAAAAATATAGAGCTTTTCACAACCACTTAATTCTGATATCTTTATCTAATATATATCTAACTTGGACAGAGATTATTTTCAAAATCTAGAAATCGCTGTCTATTATCTCCAGACATTTATATTCATTGACATAATCTTCAGAGTTCGAGTTGTTCACGATCAAATCAAACCTTACTTTACACCAAAAAAAAAAAAAAAAAAAATCAAACCTTACTTACATGTAATTAATTCATAAAAAGACAAAATATTTTGTTGGTAGCCAAAACCACTTATGTAGTGTAAACCCACACGTTAAAAAACTTATGTCTCTCCTATAAAGCAAAGAGAAGTTAATATAAAACTCCGTTTGCTGTCGTGCTTTATTTGCTGAAGTATTTAACGTTTCCGAAAATTTCAGTCGTAACATTGAATTGAGGTGCTATTCTAAAACAGTTGGTTTCTTTTTGTTTGTTTGTTAATATACCATTTTCTGTGCTGATGATACACGAATTTAACGATTTAAAACCAACGTAAATCAAGAGACGAGCCCAAAAAGAGTTTGAAGTTTAACATCATTATTAAGGTTGTCCTCTATTGGACCCGAGGCCTCTCTGTGAATAAATTTAAAGCCCAATAAAAGTTATGGTATTCAAAGCCCAATAAGCTAGGGGAGAAAATAACCGCGATTGCGTTTTGCGTTTGCGTTTTGATTAGAAAACGCGAGCGGTTGGAAAACTGAATCTTTAAACCCTTTTCTTCACCACCTTTCATCGTCAAATCTCTGGAAACTGAACTTCGACGACGATGTTGGGTTTACGAAGATCTGCAGCGACCTTGTTCGACATCAGCCAGTCTCTGCTTCGGAATGTTACGGTGAGTTCGTATCTAACATTTCAGCGCCGATTTGGTTTTAGGATTAGGGTTTCAATGGATCCAATCGATTCATCTCTTTTTAATTTTTGATGATTTTGATCCAATTTAGTAGATTTGGATGTGATTATTTCTGGGTACGTTTCAAAATCATTTATTTTGGTGGTTAAGATTTTGGCTTCTTCCCCATTTTTCAAATAGATGATAAATGGGAAAATAACCGTACTACTGTAAAAGAAAGAACAAATTTTTGAAATCGATAAGGTCTAGTGTAGAGCTCAATGTCTTAATTATGAAATTGCCAAGGTATTGTTGTCAATCTATTCTCGTAAAGTGTTTGCTTTGTTTTGGAGTATCCTCTGCTAGTAGGCTCTATGAGATTATGAGATTCTAGGAAGCATTTTAATGTTGGCTTGTTTTTGGCTCAGGTAGAAGAATAGTTAGATTTACTTTGCTAACTCTATCACATCCTTTTGTGTCTGTGTGAAGCAAAGTTTATCAAAGCTCATTACTTTATTTGATTCTCTGTTTGGATTGTAATGTACATCAAGTTCACCCATTTATTGTTCTCTCTTTCTCTCTGCAGTTTCATGGAGTACGCGTCCAAGGAATTCGTGTGGGGAACGCAGAGGTTCCAAACAATAAGCCACTCAAAACCGGTCTTCAAGAAGTTTACGGAATTGGCCGTCGTAAGTCGCATCAGGTTCTCTGTGGGCTTGGAATCACTAACAAACTTGCCAGAGACTTAACTGGTAAAGAACTCATTGACCTCCGTGAAGAAGTTGGCCTGCACCAGCATGGTGATGAATTGGTAAGACAAATCATCTTATACAAGAACATTTAACTTTCTTATTGTCTCTAAAGCTACTCTTTTGAGTTTTGTCTTTCCATTTCTGAAAACCGTGTTTGTTTGTTTCTGTGGTTGTTTATTTCTTTAAAAGAGGAGGCGTGTTGGATCGGAAATACAGAGACTGGTCGAAGTAGATTGTTACAGAGGTAGTAGACATAGACATGGAATGCCTTGCAGAGGACAAAGAACCAAAACTAACGCTCGCACGAAAAAGGGTAAAGCCGTTGCGATTGCTGGAAAGAAGAAAGCTCCTCGCAAGTAGAAACCACAAACCTGTCTTTCAATCCGTTCTCTCCGTCTCGTAGTAAGCTGTACTCCATGTCGCATTGTCTACAGACTTGACTTTGTCTTACTTTTGGGATAAAATTAAAACTGATTAAATAAGCAAACGTTGCCAGTTTTATTCTCCTTTTTTTGCCATTGCAGAGGAAGAGTAAGCTTCAAAATTGTTCTCCAATAGTCTCTCTTTTGTTTGCTTATTGGGTTATATTTAACTATAAATGTGCAAACCCTAAGTTTATTTAGTAGCCCAATTAAAAAAGCCCATTGTTTTGTAGCCCATTGACAAATCGTGTTAAGCAAAACAAAACAATGGGCTACAAAACAATGGGCCCACAACCATGTGATACCATTCTACGCATACTCTCCTAACTCTCAGTGCATTCATCAGTCAACAACATTCAACAAAGCTGTCAACAGATAATATTCACGATTTCACGGCAACAAAATAGACACACGAATTTTAACATTCCTATTAAATTTTATTTATTGATACAAAGATATGATTCGGGTTGGGACACGACGAATCATGGGGAACAAAATAACGAAAATCAAATGAGAATCACAAGAAGTGAGACCAAGTGACTTGAAACGGATATATCAGAGAGATCAATTTGGGAAATAGACTAATCGATGCCTACTAGACCCGATCACATTTATTTTACTAATAGTCGTATCTCCTCTCCACTCATTTGTTTGTCTACATGATCCTCCACGTAAAATCTCTCTACATGTTCTTTACTTTTTCTGAACAATAACTTGGGTGGGGCTTTGTAATTTTATGGACCCATTTTATATTGGCCCACAACCATGTGATTATCTCTTTTTCTGATTCCCTTCTAATTTTTTTTTGTTGTCTAATTCGTAAAATCGTAATTGCACTTGCACTCGTGATAGTGGTATTATATATATACTCCACTTTCTACTATTTGACAAGATATATGCCCTTACGAGACCTTTCATATAAAAAGGAAAAAAGGAAGAAAACAAGATGTCTTTCTTAGAAAAATCCATAAACTATATATAGATGAAATATGTGGCAAGAGTTATAGATATTGTTTTGAATTATGATTTTCTTTATATATATATTAGAGAAAATAAAAGGTGTAAAGTGGTTAGGAAACAGAAAAAGCCAAACTTGGATAACTACCGCGGAATGGAACAAAAAGAGAGAAACAGAAACAAAATAAAATAAAAAGAATTATCAGACTACTACTATTTTGTTATTTTGTATACTTATTGATTATGTCAATCGTAAAATTTGAAAAAGTATATTCCCATGATCACGAGCTTTTTTTTTTTAGTGGAAAAATAAAATAGAAGAAGCGTGAAATATCAAAGCATTTGCATTTGGGGAGAACATGGAAGATACCCCACCAAACCACCGCCATTCAAGAATTTGCCTCAAACTCAAATACAATCTCTTCAGCTAAATATCATCCTTATATATATCCACTCAAGATTATCTTCCTATTAATGAAATTATTTCATCCATATGTATTATTTCGTTAAGATGATATATATTTGAAGAGATCATTTTAAGAATAGTAGAAACCAAAATGGCTGTCATCAACAATAAAGAGCGTGATAACGATCATGGTCATTTGGTATATATTTAACGTGAAACTTGCAGTTAAAGTTAATAAAAAAATTACATGAACTACATTGATGTCGATTATCATTACATCCAAAAAGGTTGTCCAACTGTCAAGCTTTGTGTTGCTCATGTTGCTTATGGTGGTCAATTTGCATATGGTATTATCAGTTGAAGTTGTTATCTAGACTTCGTTTTGTACCACTTAATTAAAAAGATTGGTTTGAACATGGTCCGGTCCGTCCATTTGGTTGGTAACAAATGCAGCTATCCTAATTAGAGAAGAAAAAACACTCATAAAACAACATTAAGGTTCTATTTTTGGTGGTTGGAAACAAAGAACAATACGCGTCAACAACATGTATCACGATGTTTCTTCAGTAAAAGAAGACACCATCATTAGCGTTAGGTTGATATGTCTAATTAGCGGTCTAGCTGGCTTATTTCATTTATTGATTTTTTTTCTTTTCTTCTCAAGTTATACTTCCATTATTTTATGAAGTTCTTGAAATATAGCATAGCACTACAACATTCATGTAATATTTAGTGATTCCTAGTATAAATTTCGCATTTTGGGTAAACATTCTATTAATTTATTTTTCTTTTGATCAAATTCACAACAAGAAAGATAAAACTTGAAAACACATTTTTGCTCTTGGATTAAATTCATAATTAATCGTAAATAAAAATAACCAATACTTGTTTGTGTAAAATTTTGTAAGAGAAAAAAAAAAATAGTTGTTACGAAAAATAGAATTATACAAGAATGATAAGAAAGGGATGGTTAAGAGAAGGTGTCCCCTTGTGGTGGAACCTTATGTTGGAATGTGAAGTAATGTGCCTATTTAAAATACCAATGGCCACATTTTTGAAGGCTTTTCAATTTCAGACCAACTTAGTCCCTAAACTGAGACCACTTAAATTCTCATTATTTCTTTGTCTTCATTTTATTTTTACCTCGAATGTGTCATATTTTAGATCTCAAGCTTGGCCGTTGCAGAATTCATATACTAGCATTGAATATTTCGTTAGGGATTAATTTTGGTTTGTAATTAATGATATTTGGGGAAAAAAAAATAGTAAATGATTTGTTTTGCCTTTTATGGGTAACTAGTATAAAGTGAGAATAAAGCCTAAAAATAATAGCTCAAATTATTCAACAAGAAAGGTGGCTAATTAATTAAGAATTGGTGGTTTTATTGAAGTATGTTAATAGGTCAGTAAGTAGGCTTGACTTTCACGTTGATCCGTTTTCCGATAATAGACTCCCAAAGTTTCCTACTTCCGATTCTCATAATTCAATAATTCAAATATGTTGTCGATTACATGTAAATGGACACTTTTTTTAGTAATTTATAGGAGTATATACATTTAGACTAGACTGACTAGTAGTATAATATAGATAAGAATTACCACAAGCTTTTAAACAATTAGCTTATTTTCCTTTGATATGCTTTTGTAGTTTAATTATTTGGTCTACCTTTGTTGAACTACTTGGGGAGTAGAGTAGTGGAACTTTAACTATACTGTTCATTCATAACCGTAGACCCAAATAAATAAATCAATGAGACTAATTAGATAAGTTAGCAAATTTAGACTGAATTTGTTTTATTTAATAGTAGTTGGGAACGGGATAACCAAAGTACCAAAGGCGTGGTTAAGAAGATTCACCTGGATTCGGATTTTGTTTGCATTGCCGTAGGTGGTGGATATATAAATTACAGTGTATCTTTTTTTTTTAAGATATTACGCTACCAATTTATCTTGTTTCTATAAAGATAAAATTACTCACTTGGCAGACAATTAGACAAAACGTTTGTTCTACATGATTACATGTCTGTCATACACCGACGTCTATATGTACTTAACACACAGACACACACACACATGAATGTGATTATTACAGAGTCCTGAATGAAATGATTTTTTTTCTTCATTCAAAAATCAGTTGAAGTGTGTATACATCTATCTACATGTACGATAAGACTAATTACATGCAATCATTTTGTATTAGGTTAAACATCTAATGAGTATAAATGTGTAAAACAACGAAAATTTTAAATATGGTAAAATAGAATGGTCTAGACGTCGTCTAGTGGTCCATAACACCATTTATCGTCAAAATTCTAGGTATGTGCAGACCTTTAATAAATAAAACAAAGAAGAAGCATATTTTTAGAATCTAGTGTTACAGTTATCGGTTGAAACAGTAAATAGATTTGCTCATATCACTTACTGTCTAGATCATTCAGATTTAGCTAATGGCTGTGATATTTCTAAATTCAGTTTGACGTACATACCATTTGGTATGGGAATGGGATCTATCTATACACTAATACACACACAAACAAACAGAACATTTATAATGTATAGATATATATATATATATATATATATGTGTGAAAAAAAGCAAACAAGACAGATCGACAGACCTCTCATAAAATCAGATCTTACTGCTGTATCTTCGCAAGCTTATGATTTCCCAAATCAGTAAATTTGGTTATTTTGACAACAGTATGTAAGAAAAATATATGTTGATATTTGTGACATTTAATTTAAAAGGACTTTTTAGGCATGCAAGTGTTTGGCAGACCTAGCTACTGTTCAAAGTTCTGTCTTTTTCCTATTTTCTCGTTTAGAGAACCATTTCTTTTTTATTTTTCTTCTATTTATTTACATTATACTAGTAGTACTAGTTAATTTCATGCAGACAGTAAGTACAGTATTCACTTATGATATGTTCTTCTTTTTTTGTCTCTCTGTTTCTCGAGAAAACTGTAGTCAAGCTTAGTATATTATACTATTGTTTTGGTTTTTATTAAATGTGGTTTGAAGATTTGTGTACTTATATAATGTAAACTTTGGATTATAAGCTTTTTGTATAACTAAAAGGGATGATGCAGTAAATATACTTTGCTTAGCATGAGGGATTATGAATTTTGTGTAACTGTGGGAGCGGGTTCGTTAATTAATACTGTAGCAGCAAAAAGGCTCGACGATTCATGCGAAAAATGAATACTGGATCTGGTCAATGGGCATTCACTGCTCTCGTATAGTTTAATTAATCAATACTACTACTCTAGAAATGAAACAGTAACTTAATTACTCTATTTTTTTCTTTCTCAGGTTATAGAGTTTTTAAATAGAATGTTCTTCTTGGGAATTTGGACTCTAGGATCTGAAGATAAATTGGCACACATTATATGACACGTAGTATTTTGTTTATACTAATATTCAATTTTATTTTCATCTTTATGTAATTTGACTTTTGTTACACTCGCTCTCCTTGGTGGTCGGGTTTTCATCTACTTTTATTTTTCTTCCTTTTTTCCTCTAGTTATATAATCTCAAGTCTCAACAACTCAACTCCCAAGTAGATTAGATAGTTTTTAAAAAATTTGTACTGTTATCATGTTGTTTCTTTTTGGTTGTGGGTCATATATATACACTTTAAATCCGTATACATACAACGAATTGAGTTTAAACTTTGGATTATATGTCCCATTGTGACAAATTTTAACTATTCGGATTAGAAGTCTTTGGCAGGCCTTGCTCACAGAAAACTAAGCATGCATTGGTGGTAACAAAACTCTTTTTACATTATTGGAGTATACTTTTTCCTTTACTCCCGTCTCATTATCATATTTAAAAGAGAGTTTGAGGTGTGAAGAGTAACAACGATTATAGTGAAAATTCATTTTTTTTTACTAGATAGGAGAATATAGAAAATATAGTCAACCTACATAGTATTGTTTTAGGTCCTTATAAATTATATAAAATTAACAATAATTAATTATGAAAAAGAAAGGCTAATGTGAGATGTTTATTTCAGAGTTATAAAAGAGAGACATGTGGTCTTCTCTCTTTGCTTTCTCTCCTTTTCATGGAAGCACAACCTCAATTCCAACCTATCTCTCTCTCTCTCTCTTCTTTGACCATACTACTATATGTTTATGTACTAGTATTTTTTTTATATTGTAAATGTATCATAGTAACATCATATCAAGTCTATACATCCAACATACTACTATAGTCTTTTTCTATGTATAGGCACATCATTGGTCGATTTATTTTCCACATATGAACAATTATCATCAGAAATACTACCTGATTATTATCTTTGTACAATTTAAGAAATTGTAGTTTGTAACATGTGACTCGAAAATAGAGTTTGAATAAAATTTGGCAAAGTATCTTTGGATGTGAAAAGGATGTTGAAGAAGAAGAGGGATCCCATGGGAATATGTGCCCCTCTTTTCAAGATTTGAAGAGTACATCTTTAGCTTTTACTTTTGTCCCAATTTAAAGTAAAAATTAACCCAAAACAGATAAAAAAAATAAACTACCCATCCTTTTTCATTAAACTTGTACACCTTAATCTTATTACCCAACTCCAAATCTCCCAAAACACATTTCTCTAAGCCTATGTACTTATCTTCTCCTTCACAAATTCTATATTCACATATATCTTCTTTCTTCTCACCTTCCAAAACAAAAATAAATAATCCCCAACCCCCAAAATTTGTTTAATCACTTCATTCTCAAATATTATAAATGAATGAATTTCCGAATCGACTTCCTTCCTTCTTCGACCTTTTGTACCAACAGTGAAACTACCCTTCTGCCCCTTCATGCCTCAGCATCTTTTTTAGCTCTCTCCATTTGAGGTAAAAAAGCGAGGAGCTTTGGTTTGACCTTTCAACGATGGGGATAATACCTTCATTAGCCGTCTTCGATGAAGATTCTGCTGATGAAATCTCTAAACCTTCTTGAATACAGTTTTGGATCAACAGCTGAGATTGAAGCCGGGTCAGCCTGTAGAGACTTATAAGCATGCTCGATCTTCTTGCTTATGTCGTAATCTTGTAAAATGTCAATGACTCCAAAATACAGAACCACTTCGTAGACCTCTCCGTGGGATAGATAGTTCGTCCCTCCAGATGAATATTGATCAAAGTCGCTTCTTCTCGCCATTCGTTCTGCTCTTGCAGGCATGTTTGCGCCTAATCGAATCAACGGTTTCCTGCAAAAGCAATCAGCTTTTAGTAACATGTTGATAAATATGTATAACTACGGGTAGAGAATTGGTTGAATCTTTAACAACTAGTTTAAGAAACAAAAAAAAAGGACCACATGATCTGTCTTGCCCCCACAATATGATTGTGTTTTTCTATTCAATAGAACATCCCCCACAAGATTGCCAAACAACTTTTGAAGACAATAATGCATAGATGTAACGTAGTTCTCAGATGAAAATCATATCTAATGGGAAACTGAACCTTTCATCTAACTCTGCCACAGTAATTACCAATACGTTCAATTCAAAAGGACTATTGTTAGGTCAACTTCTTGTGCTAAAGATTAAAACCCAAGTAATGATTGGCGAGAATAAATATTCCTATACCTGCCAGCTAAGATGCGGTCCATATCTTGAAGTTCAGCCTCCAGGAAGCGACAACCTCGCATGAATTTCTCGTTCTGGTATGATTCTATCTTACCTGCCCAACACATGAACAAACAAATATCATCACAATGAAACAGGCACACAAAAAAAAAAAAAAAAATTAAAAAAGAACGAGAAGTTTAACTAACCAGATCTTAAAACGAATGGAGAAAGCCCCATTTTGTCTCCTGTGTTGTCATCACGGAAGTGAACGCCAACCAGAAGGCTATAATCCATTATTCTTGCAGCTTCCAAGAACTCACAGTCGCGCTTAATTTGCCTGGAGAACGAAATGCAGCCAGCTTAGTAATGTGTTTGCAATTTCAAACACACAAATAGAAAAAAAGAATAACACTAGCAATTTGGGAAGCTTACGTCATAAGCTCCTGGTACCAATTTCTCTGAAGACGGAAAGCAAAATTGAGATCAAGGTCCTTGAGAGTAGTGGTCTCGTCGATTTCCACTTCAGGTTTGGATGTATACCGTCCATGGGAAGACCCTTTCAGATCAAACCGTCTCTGAATTCTATATTCCGAGCAGAACAAGTTCCCCATAACAATAAACCGAGTCTGGTAAGATGGCAAACAACATGAGAAAATTGTCCTTTGAAAATAAAGAGTCTTTTGAAATGTAGATGAACAACACAAACCTTCTGGCCACCAACAGGTTTGATACAATGCACACCGTAGAATCTAGTCACAAGTGTATTTTCATACTGGCAGACATGTTTGTAGTAACTTGGAAGCATTCGTAGAAGAACCTGGGATAATGAAGACAAACAACATCAGGTCAAGTTTTTGTTAGGTAACCACAGATAGTGGACTATATATGATTAAGAATGTAAAGTGAAAGCAAAGAAAAGAAAAATACAAAGGGATTCACAGAAGACAGAAGAAGTCAAGAAAATAGCCAACGACTAACCTTGACTTCAGATTTCTTCACTGTCTTAATCATAAATCTGTCATCTTGAGTTAAGTAGAAAAAGCTTCCACTCTTTCCAGGTGATGAAAGTTCCCTAAGAGCATCGTTCCCACAGATAGCTAACATATAATCAGCAGGATCCACCGTGAAAAGCTCCCGCAGGCGTCTATCAAAAGAAACAAATTTCACCACAAACACAGATTTAGAGAATAAACATCACCAAACTTGTGCACAATAAGATTAACACATTGAAAGAGATATCTAACAGCAAAAGATTTGTTACCTAAACACCAAAGGGCAATAGTCCTTCCAGCGGAAATCCACAGATTGATGCGGCGGTGTGGTCTTAGACCCCTCAGGTGGGAACCTTGTCCAAAACTTTTCACTCGGATCAAAATCACTCTGTTTAAGATCACGAACAGTGGAAGCATGTTTGCCGACAGAATACCTAAAAATCATCACACTTTGGTTAAAAACACAGATCTAGATCATCATCCCTAGGGATTCTGAAAAAGTCTTGAGAAAATATATATATGTTTACCTGATTCCATGTTGCAAGTTGAGCATCAAATCATATTTCTTATGCCCTTTAGAAATAGTCTCTCCAGGTTTCTTAGCCTCACCACTGAAACAACAAGGATTCTTCCTAAACTGCCTAAACCCATCTCGATCAATCGAAATCCTATCTCTATAAATCACAGAAGCTTCCACATTATCAACAATATCACAGGTAATATCCCCAGCTTCACCATCAGATTCCCAAATACAAATCCTAGGAAAAACCTTATCACCACCACCACCACTCAAACTCCCAGCTCCACTATCAACAGAAGATCTCTTCCTCGTCGCGGCAACAATCAACTCACTCTTCTCAATCCCATCAAAGAAACTCCTCATCAAACTACTACTCTCATTCCAAGAACCAATCCACGAACTCCCATCAGCCCAAGTAAACACACCACTCCCTTTAGGAACACCATTCTCCCATTGACCTTCATACTTATTCCCATTAGGCCAAGCAAGCACACCTTTACCACAAATCACACCATTCCTCCACTCTCCAGTATACTGATTCCCATTCATCCAAACATACCTCCCTCTCCCGTCTTGTAGATTCCGCCGCCACGTGCCTTCATAGTAATCTCCGTTGGCGTACCTCTTCTGACCATGACCATGTTTCCGATCAGCAACCCAAGAGCCTCTATAGGTATCACCGTCGACTCCAACAAAAGTGCCGAACCCTTCCATTCTCCCAGATTTGAATTCGCCTTCGTAAGTCGCACCGCTAGGCCACGAGAACTTGCCTTTACCGTTGGCTTTGCCACGTTTCCACTCGCCTTCGTACATACAGCCATCTTTCCAGAGATATTTGCCGGATCCGTTAGGAAACCCGCCGGAGAAAGTTCCCATGTAGAGATCTCCGTTTGGTAACGGTTTCTCTACGTCTACGGGAGGTGGCGTGGGAGTGACGCGCCTCGTGGTTCCTTGTGATTTCGATCGTACCATCGGCGTTGTTGTTAAAGCTAGTAACAACAAATCGTCTCTTCTTCTTCTCTCTTCTTCTTCTTCGTCTCCTCCTTCTAGAACTTTCTTTTTCTTCTCCACAAGTAAAACCTCAGTAGCTCCTTCTTCTTCTTCAATAACAAGCGGTTCACGCATCATCTACTCATCACATAAACCCTATCTGCTTCCCTCTTCAAAAAAATTACCGAAATGGGCATTCGATTTCTTCCGTTAAGGAGAAATCAAATGGAGAATCACAGATTTGAGAAAAAAAGTTTCTAAATCTGAGAAGAAACCTAAATGTTTGGTGAGAGATTCCTAAAAAACGATACAGAGAGAGCAAAAAAAAGAAAAGGGGAGAATGAAGAAGAAGCAGCAGTATCAAAAGCAAAAGGATAAAGAGACAGACAAAGAGAGAGAGAAGATAAATAAATAAATAAAAGTTTTTTTTTACTAAATAAAATAATTTGTTAGGGTAAAATAGTAAAATTTAATTTTAAGTTTTTCGTAGTAGTAAAACCATTGGGAAGCGGACACAAAAAGCCCACCAGCCCGATTAGGGCTGGGCAAAATAACCGATAACCAAATAACCGACCGAAACCGAACCGAAAAAAACCAAACCGAACCGAACCGAAATTCTTCAAATACCCGAATGGTTAGTAAAAATCTATATCCAAACTAACCGAAACCGAACCGAACCGAACCGACAATTAAATGGTTAACCGAAATACCCGAAAACCTAGAAGATATCAAATATTATATACTTAATATTATGCAAACTATAAAATAAACTTAAAATATAAATTATTTCTAGATTCAAAACAATTAAATATTTTAAATAATCAATATATGTAAATGTTATTATTTTGAATTTACAAAGTTAAATACTATTTTGTAAAATTGAATCAATATTTTTCCCTATTATATATTTGGTTAATTTTGGTTATATTCGGTTAGTTTTGGTTATATTTGGTTTATTTGGTTAATGTTAATATAATTTATGTTAGTTATGGTTATTTATTTAAATAACTAAACCGAAACCGAACCGAAAGAAACCGAACCGAACCGAACCGAAATTTTAAAAATATCCAAATGGTTATTATATTACTATATCCAAAATAACCGAAACCGAATACAACCGAACCGAAACCGAATGGTTAACCGAATGCCCAGACCTAAGCCCGACTTAAAAAAAGTCACATTGTTATGACCAATGTATTGACTTCAATAATTCCGACTATACTATTAATAATAATAAAAATGAATAAATGTAACACAGATTCAAATTTTCTTTTTAAAGTATAGCACAAATATAAACTGCTGTTTATATGAGTAAAATTTTCAAAAGATTTTGGAAACAAAACAGTATTCACTATTCAGTAATCACACCTAACTAGTTTAGTGTGTGTGTTACTTTCCAATATTGATATAAATATATCTAATCAGAGCAATTAGAATAGAAACAAAAAATTAGAAAGGAAAAGTTATTTTAGGGGGAGTTTTTTTTCCTTTCTATGGAAATAAATCTTTTGATTGGCTCTTTTTTCAGCTAAAACGTTATATATATATAATATTGACAAAAAAATCAAGTTTTAAAAACTATGAATATCTAATGTTGTTGGATTTATCATTTTTCATATGAGTTCAAATCCTCATAACAAAACAAAATATGAATGTCTAATAATGCCTTAACTGTGTTTTATAAAATCTATCAATGTGCTACCATTAACCTCTCAAAGATTAGTATCTCTCCTCTCGGTCTATATATGATCTATCATCTACTTCGGTTATCTATAAAAAAAAATGTTACTATTGTTTTAATTACGGCAATTTTGATGGAGACATTAAAGTTGTTCACACGTCAACGTACGAAGTTTTGTTTTTGGTTACTCTGATTATTTCAGAAATGTTTGCAGTTAGAAACTTCTTTAACCGTTATTTCATCATTGATGATTTGTTTAAACTGTAGTTATTGTTAAAATAAAGGTAAAAATCACAAACGGTAATTAAATTCGTCAAACAAAACTCAAGCTCGAAGCAATAAACAAATCTCGAGACATTTGAGAGCCTATCTATAGTAGTAATACTTACATATACATGTATAAAAATAAAAAAGAAAACTAAGTGCCGGCGTGCCCTACGTTGTATGGAATTAATGTGATACCCACGTAAAAGACCAAATGATTAGTTATGTTTATCTCCTTCTTCTAAATAATAACACTACATGCTAATCAAAACTAATTTATAATTGTAAACAACTATGATCGATCATTAACAAATCGTCATCGCGAATTAGTGGAATAAAGAAAGGAAACCAGGTGATAATGTTTCGTAACCACATGATGAGACTTTTTAATTTTGTTCTTCTATGTGCCTTTATTATATTTATATGACGTCCGTCGGTCGTTATTCAAAGTTTTAGTTTTACTTTATCGATTGATAATTTTGTTGTCCTTCTTTAAGAAACGCCAATCGTTATTTGTATTGTGTTGATTAATATACGCATTTACACAAACTGTAACATATAACACGTATACACTGTATAATGTTGTTGTAATATATCCCGTATATCGGAAGCAAAACATTATACATCGAACAATGCTAATGCTATCTTGTTTATTTAATGTATATATTATTCGATCGGTAAAGACTTCTACACCCGAGGCTATTAGTTGAATCTCCAATAATCTAGTGGAAAGTTATTGACTTATCTTGTGGTTGTGGTTAGATTAATTTTGCATCGGTCTAATCATATAAGAAGCTGTCACTAATTGAAAAGCACGAGGTAACAATGATCATTGCAACAGTATTGTTTTGAAACCGATAAAAATGGATAACTAGGATTATACTGTAGGAGTATACTGTATCATTTTTTTTATGTGTGTGTGTGTGGTAACTGTGGTTTACTGTGATGATAATCTTTTTTAACGTTTTTTTGGAAATATATATTACTAAACACTCCTGGAAAAGGTTTATTCAACATGAAAATGCAATAGAGAACAAATTAAAAGATCGTTGAAGATCCCTTATAATATACATCGGTCTCACTAATAAATTATAAAACAAGATTGGGGGATATCACGTTGTCAGATAGAGCTATTTTATTGAGAATTTGTTCAATATAGCTTGTTATTGGTTATAAGATTTTAAATGATTGTGTTTTTAAATTCAAGAGATAATACATACAGTATCTTTAATAATGCAAGAAGCTACTAATTCTCTTCTTATATTTTACCAATTTTTTATTCGCATGATCGAGCGACGTTGTGAGTATTTCATCTTAAAATAATTGATCCCCATAGATTATGATTCGCCATGATTTGGGAAAAAGAAATTAGAGACAGATATGACAAGAGAAGACAAAAATGACTCTAATTTTGCGGATTATTTAATTAACTAAAATGCAAATCTAATTACGCGTCATTATCTACAAACAGCTCCTTTTTCTTCTTAATTAACAGTTGGGATGATTAAGCTGAGCTGGCACATATGTGGGATCCGCTTTTGTAACATTTGGGCTGTCACGGCCCAACTAATATCGTCGTCTACGAAGAATCCAACGACATAGATGGTGCCACGTGTTGAAGTCTTTTTAGCGGTCAGGATTTCAAAGCACGTCATCAAAGTCTAGAGCGAACCACCTGTCTCTGGGGGGCGGCTGGCGTAAAGATACTACGAAGATTACGTTTCCTCTTTCTCAGAATAGTCACGTGCAACGTTCATGTTTGCACACGTGAGACTGTCAAAACATGATTTTTCAACTCGTAAAAAATCTTTCGAGGGGGAATTAGCAAACTGTTTTGATTTGTCCGACAGAAGAAAAACAACCATAAATATATATGAATGAAACACTCAAACACACCCCATAATATTGTTTTTGGAGTTGAAATATAGTTATAGGGTTAAAAAGAAACTGATGATATGCTTTTTTGGAGTTACAATTTAGAGTGTGAAAAATTGGAAAAAATAGGTTGAAGATGGTGTTAAAGGACAATTTATTAATAATGTTCTGATTTACAGCTGAAATTTGAACGTAAATCACTATTGTAAAATTCTGATCAAGATAAGAAAGGAAAACAGATTCTTGTACTAGAAAATTTGACATGACAATCTCTCTTAATGATAATTCTGTCATGTTAAGCAAAACAATAATGATAAATTATGTGAATGGAATTAGAAGAGAAAAGACAAAGAAGATGGATGACCGATTAGTCAGGTTAGCCGTCCGCCGACCTATTACGTACGCATCAAAGCAGAAGAAGACTCATAAGTCCTATCTTCCCAATTTCCAAATCACACAAAAATACAAATCTATTTTCAAACGAAATATTATGATTTGATAAGAGAGCTGAATCTCACCTTTTTAACTTTCATCTGCTATACTTATTTTACCTGCAAATACGTTCAAAATTTTAAATTACAAAAGCTAGTATTTGTATCACAAATTACCAAGTTACCATCACACATTACCAAGTTAGGGCATGTTTATAGGGGGATCAGGTAAGGGTGTTCTTAGAAGAGAAATATTGTAAAAATAATGTAAGATCAGTTCTTAAGAACTTTTGTTAAGAAGTAAGTTATTGGGAGAACATGTATAAGATCTTAAGATTTAATAATATAATATTTTTATAAAAATTTTAAAATGTTTATTAATGTTTAATAAAAAATTTAAGAATGTTTAATACTATTTAATAATATAATGTTTATTAATATTTTTAAACATATTACAATTATAAAAATTTATAAAATAACATTTTAATAACATGTCTTCTTTAGTCTTGTAAGAAAACTTGGATTATGTATACAATTGAGTCTAAAATGTTCACGGCTAAATCTCAAAGACAATATATCTGGTGGAAATTAATGGACTTATTTAAAGTAGAAAAGGTTTTACATTTGTAGAATTGGTTACATTGACGAATGGGATAACAAAGAAACAGATAGAACGGCTAGTAATTCACAGTTGTTTTGATTGCATCCAATATATGTGTCAAACAAGAGCACATGATATGTTAGAAACTGCTCTTTGGGTCGGAGCAACGTGATAAGAGAAAAGGATTAATTGAGATCAATATTTACTTACCTTCAAGAAACAACGTTCAAGGATTGTTGCAGAGATCTCTGCTCCAAAACCTCCTGTTATTGGAGCCTCATGGCTTATCTGCAACCCAAGCAAAAACAAAACAGTTTATAAGATGGACCAGACAAAACAAAACCCGCCATTATCATTTAAGTTAGAGCTTACAAGAAGTCTGCCAGTCTTTTTAACCGAGGCCTCAACAGTTTCTTTGTCCCAAGGGAGTAGAGTCTAGACAAGCTTGTTACATAATGGTAAGCTGAGCTCCCCATCCAACAAGTGTTATGTCATTCCCTTCTCTTATAACCTGATCATAACCTCCTCTTAATTAGTCTCGACTATGAGATTGTCATCTTCTAAGAGAGACGGTAAAAATGAACTTATTATACCTCAGCTTCTGATAAACTTTTCATTCAAAGACTACAAGAGACAAGTGACGGACATGTTCGATCAACTAATATGATTCCACCAAATGCATTTCATCAGATACATTCCATTGAGTCTCTCCATGAGATTATATATGTGTTTAGAAGATTACGAACCTTAGGACTGTCGTCTCGTTTCACAGAGGAGACTGCTGCTTCACCGTACTTAAGGAGCTTGTTACACCATTGATCCAATTCACGAACTCCATCCTTGATAACATACATCATCTGCCCATTATCACATTCTTGAGTTAAAGCTACCACAACACATTTCTACTTCGAATGACACAAGTCAAGTATAGTGATAACATCAATAAGCTAAAACTTGGTTCTCGAGTCTACAAGAATCAATAAATCACACAACTCTCAAACGAATCAGATAAACAGAACAATAGGTAAAAAGACTAAAGGAATATTTCTAACCTTATTGGCTTCAGAGCTTTCTGGATTCACGAAATCACTTTCACGAATTGGATTGGAGCGAGAAGAAACGCGTTCTCGTTCTGTCTCTGCTCCTCTGCTTTCGCCGCTCCTTCTTCGCTCATAAACACCGGTTTATCCACCGGAGCACGCCGATTCACCACTCTCTTCCCTTTCCCTTTCTTATTCCCCGATGAATCCGCCGCACTCAGTTTCTTAGCCGGAGAACCGAATCCTACTCCGGAAGAGCTTGAAGAATTCTTCGGTTGAGCTGGATCCTCTGTTGTCTCCGTTTCGATTTGGGAATTTTGACATTTGATTGCGAAATTAGGGTTTCTGGTACTGAAGAGACGATGAAGAAGATGATGACCAAAGAGGAGACAACGGTGAGGAAAAAAAAATCTCTCGTCGGGGAATAAGAAAGGGAAAGGGAAAGGGAATAACATCAACGTTTCTTTCGTTTACAAGGTGACATGTCAGCATAAGAACACTTGAAGAACAGATCTTAATTAAGATCATTTGGCCTGATTTTAAAAACACTATTCATTATTTCTCATTTTAATAAAGTCCAAGATCACCTCATTGTTTTGCCGATAAACATGGCCTTAGATGGTATTTGTATGCAACTTTCCATTCAAAACAAATTACTTCATTGCAAAAAAAAAAGTCGAGATAATTCATCCAATAATGAACTTGTGTGCATCTTATAAAAGTGTGCTTATTTGTCACTCTGAATTAGTACAAAATAAACAAAGGATATCAAAAACCCAAAAATGCAAACTTATCTCGGGATAAGAATTGGAAAGTTTCTTCTGTGTAACAAAAGAGTTGGGACTGTAGTGTACTTTTGACATTTCAACCTGGTTATTGTCCAATGAAAATCATGAACAAACTGTTATCTTTTGGTCACACCTCAATATGAATAGAAGAGAAATATTATCTTACTTTTGTTTTTATTAGTGCTAAAATAAAATATTATATGGTGGGGGATTGGTGACGTATGCAACTAGCCAACTAAAAGGCATGGGTCATAGAAGAGAGAAGAAGCTCAGGTATTGATGTAACAATATATCCTTTGTTCTGTTGGAGAATCAAAAGCCCATTCCTCAATAAGCCTTACACCAACGTCTTATCACTCCAGGTTTTACCAAACTCATCATCCTTCTTATTAAAATGTTGACCCTAAAAAAAAAAAAAAAGTTTGAATAAAAATAAAATCTCCTCGATTTAATTCATCGTTTCGGACCACTTATTTTGGTTTTGTAGGTAAAGTAGCTCCAACGTGTGTCATGTTCTTTTTTTTTTTCTGATTCGATGTCAGCGCACCACAGCAAATATTGTGGTTAATTCCGTGCGATGAGTATAAACTATGATAAATGTAATGGTTTTGTTTTCTAGCATTACCTTTGTTTTATACTCCTATAGTTCTATGTCTTTGAGGTCTGTGTATAATATAAAAAAAGATAAAAGGAGTTTGTAACGTACTAAAAAAATGGAGAGATCACGTTGAAGTTCCAATACGTATTTTCTTAAGAAATGATAATACAGTTTATTGGACTTACGTATTAATGGGTTTTAAATTTACGAATACGTCTCTTTGTCGTGTAAGCTTGAAAGGGAAAGCCCATGCTCATAGTTTTAGTCTTTTCTTTCGTACCTTTCTGCTTCATTAATTTTTCGATATACAAAATAGTTTTTATAAAGAAAAAAACATATTAAAAGAAAGAATATGAAACTGAAAAGTATCAGATTGAACAGTCATACGTCTTCATCGTTGGCAGAAACGAACCCAATTGGATTTCGATTTTAGCTTCTATTATTATTACTATCATCTTTGGTTTAAAACTTTATCTTTTGTTCTATTAAATAGCATCAACTTAGAAAATAAAAAAGTATGTTTAACTGTTAAAGTACTGAAGTACACTAGATAATTCGAGGATTCGAATATATATTTTAATCGTAGTCGTGACTTCATCATGTCCATTACGTAGCGTTTTCATGCATTATATTAATTTGTTGACGGTGCCTGCCTACAGCTAACAACAACTACGTTATATTATTGAAAAACGTTTTAAAACTTAGTAAGATTATTTTGAATGTCCACAAATTGAATCAGCATATATATACATTGACTCCATCAATATATTAAACCAAAAGATATAAACATTGCAATATACAAACTCGTAACGCAATGATCTGTATTAGTCTCAAGAGTTTTAAACTTTATCCTCCGAATACTAGTTTCTTGTATACAAAATCAAAAAGTAATGTCACTGATTTTACAAAAATCAAATTGGGCCTATACCCATAAAGTAATTATACATAGGCTTGCACTAAATGACCCATAAATCACATATGGGATTCTAGTAGTACTCAGTACCTCACATCAACTCAATAATAGAACAAAAAGATCCATATCAACTCCTGAACTTTTCATTATTATGCAAAAAAAAAGAAGTAAAAGTCTACTTTAATTTAAACTGATATATATCAAATATCTAGAGATAAATCATGAAAAACTTAGGGTTAGTAAGTTTTAGGTGAGTTGTTAAAGTTTTTGAGGGAATCTACAAGATGATATTGATACTGTTTCAGCGACATGACCTCATTATGCAAAGCAACGAAATTGTTCTTCATTATGTCTTCGCAATCTTTGATGATTGTCTCATTAACCTCTTCTTTCATTAATCTTTGTCTTAGTTTATCGGTAGAGAGTGAGACATTAGTGGTCGATGCCATTAACTCTTCGTTTGACATTCTTGGAAACGTTTCTTTAACAGCTTTTAAAGCTTCGATCCAAGCGTTACGATCCTCACTCGTTGCTGCTCGTAAATGCAGACTCTTCGTGCCCGTGTATAAAGTGAATCTCTTTGCGTCTGATATGCTTTGTCCAATCGAAGAGACCTACAAAAACACCCCATATAAATCAATTACAGTTGTGGTGTGGAGCACTTCCAAATATATATATATATATATGGATTTGGCCGAGTTCAAAATAACATATGCAACCGGGGGTGTGGTTGATATTTTTAATTTTGTTGGGACACATTCAAAACTTTTATAAAATACATGTGAACTACCAGATCATAACTACAAGTCTATAACTGTAATTTTAGGGTATAATTACAAACATTCAAAAATAAAGGGGCGTTTCCGAAATAAACAGAAAAACTTAGGTGAATCCGTTTAAACAGTAGGGGTGTATCTGCTAGTTAAAATATGTGAGGTGAAATTAAGATTTATGTAAAACTACAGGGGCGTTTTAAAAATAAATCGAAACCTTGAGGTGGATTTGGCCGAGAGGTTTCCCGGGGCTATGAACATCACCGCGTTTGCTATGTCGGCAAATGAACCTTAAAGAATCGCCGCCGATGAGTTTAGATCTCCGATCCATCTCAACGGAGAGAGATATTTTATCAGGACCGTGGATTCTATAATACGATAAAACTCCGTCCTGGAGAACGAACCACCGCCGTTTCCATCCTTTGCCGTAGTTTATCCATTTGTAGAGGATCCCAGCGACTCCGTTACCCGACGGTGATCGGTCTTCGTTGGTACGAGGACCAGCGGAGAGGCTGTACCGGAGATCATGGGCGTGGTTGGTACGTGTGGAATGATGAGGGATGTTTAACGAAGCGGATCGAGCTGCGATGTTGGATTTTACGGCGAGTGGAGAAGAAGACATTGTTTAGGAACGATCGGAGAAATTTAGGTTAAAGGAATATATTAAACCGGTGGTTGAAAGGAGAAGGTGAGAATAATAAGGTAATGGAGTTAGAGAGAATTAAGGCGAAATCAATTTGTAAAGTGCGAAGGTTGCATGGAACGCAAGGTTGCTTTTAGAACGATTAAAAAAATGGAAGTAATAAATTTGCTCATGGTGAGAATTTGCTTTCTAGGATTTTAATAAATTAGTTTGGTATATAATTATGTGATTAATACAATAAAGAATTGGTAGAAAACAAAAGAGAATGTGAAATTGTGGCTAATGGAGATGGTATCAAACGACAAAACGCTGTTACCGACGCCGTTTTAGAGTGTACGACTAGTTACAGAAGAGAGGAGTACTTAAGGTTTCATCGGCTAAAACATGAAAAAGACGAGCACTCAAATGATACATTCCAATACAAGAAAATCAAACAGAGCATTATAAGCAAACGTCTTCTTTCCAAATCTAACAATTAACATACCAATTTACAAAATCCAAAAGCCATAAGATCATATCAGTACTGCTTACTTTGTTTTTCTTCTCCTTCAAGACCTCATAACCGATCCTGGAGTTGAATACAAAGTTCTGAAATCCGAGAGAGAAGCTGCTTACTTTGATCTCTTGAATCTAACTGATCGTTTCTTGGAAGAGGAGCAGGACAGAGAAGCAGTTGTTCAAGCTGAGAGATCATGGAGTTGGCTTTATCGTCATCACTACTGCAAGATTCAGCTATGAGACTGAGCAGTTTAATGGTTTTGACTTGAGGCTCGAGTGGGATGGGCGGCGCAAGGAAAGGATGTTGGAGAAGCTCAGGGATTCTCCATCTTTGGTTACGGTCCCAAGCTAGACATTTCTTCATTAAGTCAATAAGCCACGGGTTTGAGAGTTGATTGTAAGTAATCTCGTGGTTTGGATCGGTTATGACTTTGAACTTTGCCCAGAAGGTCTTATAATCTGCAAAAGGCGTTCTTCCATATACCATTTGGTATAGTATGCAACCAAGTGACCAAATATCTGATGGTCTTCCACATTTTATAGTGTTTCCATTCTCATCGGTTTCGTTGCACATGAATGCTTCTGGTGACATGTAACTCAAAGTTCCCACCTGTTACAATAGATACATACGCCCCATTGATATCAGCACTTGTAAACTAAATACAAAACAACTCTATGTATTCATGAGGACGAAAACAAAAACATGGGAGTATCTTACCTGTGAATCTCGTTGAATATTCGTAGTGTCACTATTGATGGCCTTAGCTATACCAAAATCGATAAGCTTTAGAAAGCCTCTGACAAGAAGGAAATTTGCGGGTTTCAAATCAGAGTGTACAATGCGCTCCTCATGTATGGTGTTCACAGCTTGAAGTATTTGCTGCAATTTTTTTTCAATTCATATGAGAATCAGTGCCTTCTTGAGCAAAAGACTCTGGTGTGAAATTATATAGATTTTACTATAATATTTGCTAAAAGAACAAAGTGAAGGAGCTCCCATGCAAAAGAGAGTAAATAGTTTAGTATCATCACAAATGTAACTTGATGGGTAGTGTAAGAACCTGCCAGTAGAACCGAAGCCAATTTTCATCAATTGTCCGGTCAGATCCTTCAATTTCCCTCCATTTTTGGGACAACATGTGAGCCAGATCGATTTCTCCATATTCTAGTACCATATATATAAATCCATCGTCCTTAACTCTTCCATCTTTGTTACTCATTGTGCCATTTTGAACCTCTTTCAGTAAAGTCTTATCCGTGACCTAATTGCATAAGAGAATTTGTGTAATAGTTGAGATCTAAATTGCCAACAGCACTTCGAAACTACACGAGAATATAACTGCCCCATGGATCAGAATATGTAGTAAAAGGAAGTACCTCGTAGTCTATTAGCTGAATTATGTTGGTTTTCCCTTTCAGCTTCTTTAAATATCCAATTTCCTGGCAAAATCCATATGCTGTAGCATAATCACGACCCTTGAGCTTGATCTTTTTAAGCGCATATATGGTACAATCTGAAGATATAACCTTGTGGACCTCACTGCTTCCTCCACTTCCTATCTTGCCAAGCCTCTGATAAAGCTTACCATTGACTTTAAAGAACATGTCTGGATCATGGTTTCTTTTACGAGGCGCTGATGGCCCTTTGCTACTTGCAACCTTTTCATGCTTATCTGGTTTTTGTGGCTGTGAGCTAACACTGGTAAGCAACTCATCGGGTACACGAGCATTTGCTTGTCCATCGCTCCCATGACTGGAAGATCCCACTGGAACTTCAAGTTCTGTAGTGCACTGTTGCTGCTTGGACTTATCTGTCTCTTTGATTCTTACTTCAGGATCATTAGTTGAGGCTGGCATCTCAGATGCAGGGGGATCTTTATCGGCATGTAGTATGTTGCTATCCTTGGAAGAAGGATAACAAGAAGGCAAGTTCCCTTGACTTTGAACAGCATGTGGTTTTGCATTCGAATCAGCCTCAACATATGAACGAGAGACATGGGTAGTAGCATTTAACATAGGAGCTGAAGACGAATGGATTAGCGTAGTTGTGGCACATGATGAACCCACGGCAGAACATTGAGTTTTAGGTTGGTTCAAGAAGTTGCGAAAGTCTCCCAGCTGACCCTGGATCTTTGCCAATGAAGATGAAACCTTGTATTCAGATTTCAAACTGATATCAGAATCAACAGTGTGGAGATTTTGATGTCTTGATCCAGTACGAGCACCAAGATGTGATGCGTCAGCTTGATTTGTTGCATCCCATTCCATATCTGCCAGGACAGATGAGTCCAAGTAAGATTACTAGATCAACAAACCAACTATAACTATGTTTATGCAAACTGAGCCAGTGGTTACAAACTGCTGAGTATTATTGAGTATCCCCAAGGTTCAGAAGGTTCAGCCTTTGAACAATTTTTCCAGTACTACTACAAAAGCAAAGCAAACTAATTCGGGATACAGAAACGAAAGAACGAGGACATTACCTTGAGAAGTGATGGTGCTGCTGCCAATGAGAGATTGGAACTTCCTCTGGACAATATCATTCTGAGATCCTACATCGAGATTGCTTCCTAAACTAGCATTATCAACAGCAGATTTTCCAAAATCCATCTGTTTGACAGACGGGTTAAAATTCTGACCAAACATATTACTACTAGTAGTTCCTGAGACTGAAGGAGGTGTAATGGAGGCATTCTCAATAGATTCTCCAGCAACAGAAGAAGAGGCTAAGTTCCTTGTATCCTGTGTCAAAGTATTGGCAGCAAGACTCTGACTCAGAGTAACAACATCGTGAGTTCTCTGCCCTTCAGCTGTAGTAGTAACCAAACGTGAATTTTTAGAAGCTTGTCGTTGTGGAGCAACATTTCGTCGAGCCCCTATAGTAGTCGTCTGCATTTTACCTAAACAAATAAAACTCATAAGAGATCCTTCGCAACTCACTCACTCAACTAAAGGACTAACAAATCATATCACCCACACCACGAATTCCACAAAACCATTAACTTTAACTTTACCAAAAAAGCCCTAAATTAGTGGAGATTGAGGGAAATGCCAAAACCCAAAGAAAACCCTAAATTAGTGAGATAAAAACTAGTTCCAGAAATAGAAAACGACCCAGAAAGATTGAGAGAGAGAGAGAGAGAGGGGAGTACTGAGTGGGCGATGGCGTTTGAAAGCGGCTTGCACATGCCGTAATAATTCCGGGGAGGAGGAAGAAGAAGAAGAAAACGTTTCCTGGGTTAAGATGGGACGAACCAGACCCTTGGGAAGTTTATCCGGTTGGACCGGAAGGTTAGCCTCCCTGTCCATGGCTAGATCTCAACTGCATCTCCGATTTGCTTCACCGTTTGATTTTTTCCGTAACGAAAACACACCACCAGAGACGGAAGTAGGAATCAAAATCCTCAATTTCTGATTGAAACCAAGTCTAACGCCATCGCCGTCGAAATCTCCAGAGTAGTAGTAGTAGACAGACACAGAAGAAATGGTTTCAAAAATTCTTTAGGGAGGAATAAAAATTAAAAAAAAAAAAAAACAAAGAAAAAAAATGTTTTTGAGATTCGAACTCACTCCTTATTGCCGCTTCTCCTTTTGTCTCTCAAAATTGAAAATTCAATCCGAAATGATTAGATTTAAGGTCCATTGGGCCTTCCATTGAACAAAGAGGTTATATCAATTTGGGCTAATCAAGCCCATTAATCTTTTCGCGTTTACGAATTATTTATTAACCGAGAGATAAAGTGGGTGGTTTAGTAAATAAATCGGTATTACTAATCAACCGGCTAAACTGTCAAATCATTGAGAAGACAGCCTAACGTTGTTGAGAATTGAGATACAACGGTAAGATTAATTTAGATTGTTCATAACTCTATGTCAGTTTTCTTCATTTATCCCGCCATGTGTTTGACAACGCAACAATCTCAATGTGTTTTTCTTTCCCACTTTGTGAAATTATTTGTATTTTATGTGTTCTTACTCACTTTGTGAAAACAGTATGTCAAAATTCTTGTAATAAATTTTGACTTTTTATAATTTCAGGGAAATTTTGTTTCTTTGTTTCAACACGGCCAACAGACTTGCGACATGAGAGGATTATATATATACCTGTATAATTAAGGAATTCAGGTGACGTTTGTTACATTCCTTGCATTCATGATATTATCGTATTGAAAAGATTATGTCGTAGTCGTCTTATACAGTTAACGTGTTTTTTATCACCTATCAACTGAGTTTTCGAATACGCAATGAAAGAAAGATTATATTTATATGAGAGTTTTTTTGAGTAACAAAGAAGTTTTGTAGTTGGTATGATAGATGAGCGGATCACTAGCGACGAGATATATGGCAATTGTTGCACAAATTTTTAGGGGTTGGGCAAGTAACCAGGTATCCGACTACCAGATATTTTCCAAAATTTCACAAAAACTAGTCACAACAACATTTTGTTTTGTAGAATTACGGATATCTGAATTTTCAAATCGGGAATCGAATTTAACAAATATGTTATCCCAACCCTAGAAAATATAAAGATCTAACACATATGCTTTTTATAATGACCCATTCCACAAATGTCTAAGGCATGACAAACATAGAAATGAGAAAATATGACCATATATACTGGTAAGGCATGTTAGACAGAACTACCCCGATCAGATCTTTAGCAGGGATGTTCTCCTACACGTGACGGTTTATCTGGCATTAATAATGAGCTTTACTGAGAGATGAAGAATAAGAAAAGAACACGACGACATTATTAAGGCCAAGATTTAAAAAAAAACATTTTTGTAAACAAAAAGAAAACTTAGAATTGCACAAGAAATATAAATGAACAGAAGCAATCAACCAATTCAAAATGTTCAGTGCACTACGAAAAATTATATACCTGCACTCCGCTGAGGATTTTACAGCTGATACTGAGATGAACCTGGAGAACCTTCTTCCATCGCGTAGAACTCGACCCGATATAGAAGCAAAAGACTTAACTGCAGCTTTGAAACTAAGAATTCTGACTCAACGGACTTGGGAGCTTGCACCCGAAAAAGAGGTTCAGACAGCAGCTTACATTAACTGCCCGGTGCTGGATACTTGGGGAGAGTATGAGATTATGTTTTACGATGTCTGGCTGATAGTCGATATCAAACAACGAGGTTCGTCGATACTGCTACTATGCAGCGACTCAGGATTAATGATGAGGTATTGAGACTGCTGCAGAAGATCGAATTGGGGTCTATGTGCACACGTCAGTACAACTGTTACCCGGATCTAGTCCAGCAGTTTATGGCTTCGGTCCGCATCCTCTACCAGAGTTTGTAAAAAATGCAAATCGAAGCCATGAACTGCCGGACCAGCTCCGAGAAACAGTCATACAACCATGTGGACGTAGAACCCAATCGGATCTTCTGCAGTAGTGTCAACACCTCATCATAATCCCGAAGCGCTGCATAATAGCAGGATTGATATCGACCTTCAGCCATACATTGTAAAACATAGTCTTCTTCCCAAGTATCCATCACCCGAGGTTTAATATAAGCTGCTGTTTGAACCTTCTTTTCCGGTGCAAGCAGGGTTGGAGAGTGGTTGGGCATGGCTCGCCGGAGGTGGAGGAGTACTCGCCGGTGGTGGAGAGTCACGGAGGCGCGACTGGCCGGAGGTAGAGGATTCGCCGCGACTTCGTTTTGTTTGTGGGTGTTTCACCATGGCTCCGAAACACGAAACAAAGCTGGGGATCGAGAAGAGGGGAGAAATCCGAGTGGGTCAGGCTTTGGAATCGTCGGATTTGATAAACAATCGAGATACCATTGATTGAAGCTTTGTGTTCGTGTTCGCGACTTTGAAGATGAAGAACGGAGAAGACGAAGTCGGGCTTCTTAAAACACGAACTAGGTTTTAGTTGCATCGATTGATGCAAGGTTGCATCGACATTGCACCGGTCGATGCAACCTCTGGGTCGATCTTCGGCTTCGGCTCAGCCCAACAGAAACTTCTTTATTCAACTCCAAAACCCATTAAACATTCGGTTCCACTATCTTGATTGAGCCATGCATCGACCGATGCGCTGGTTGCGTATACCTACAAAACCAAAGTGACAATTCGACTCTACAGTATTAAGAGATCAGCCAATCCTTATTCTGCGTGCTGAGGAAAACAGAGGCATATCAGACGGCATTAAAACAAGTGTTTTATGCATAGAACTTCATACCTGATTAGAGACATATGTTGAAGCTATTAAAGATGTCATGCTGGTTAGCCCTTGCCGTTTGAAGATGAAATTCCTGCAACAGTAAGAAATGAGATCCTTGCAGATTAACTAGACAGTTTCATGAAGGTATGAATATGTTATAAAGTGATGAGACTCTCTGACAAAGGGTATTTACCTGAAAATTCTAGCATATGTGGTGTACTTCTTTGTGGTGCAGGCAAAGTGTGAGCTGCATCAAATCACTGGAACGCATTGGTTTTGTTTAGTTTTCTGTTTATGAAGTACAAATATGACTTGGTAACTAGATGCATTGCCTTCTTGTTCTCTGCTCTTTCACAGGTCGAGCTTAAAACTTGGGTGTGAGCAAGACCTCATTTTGTCCTGTCGATTCTAATGGTGTTTACAGATTGGTGCATTTTCATTTCAAAGGGAGAAGATTTCTGCGTCACGGCGAGCTCTTGTCCTGGACTCCACCGTAACTCCATCTTCATCGCGCACTTGAGCTGCAGAGTTGCTGGTTTTGGATTGAGAATCTACATAAATCAAGGATGAGGAGGAAATAGTTTCAGTTAAGCAGTGAGATATGGAGTTAATCAATCTGTTTTTCTAACAATTTGGCTCACCTATCTTGATTTTGCATCATCACTTTTCATAATCACTTTCCATGATTCTACACTCGTTTCCCTGCAATGAGGCAATTAAAAAAAAAAAAAAAACTATTATAAGAGGAACGTGAGACCATATTGGAATCAGAAGAATGGTTATTAAGAATGCTACGTACCTTTTTTTGCTGATGAATGCATTTGGCTTGAGACAACTATGACTTGTTTTTTGGCCTGAGTACAGAATGGATTCCTCAGACGACTAGCTATGTTTCTAGCAGTTTGATGCTTTTCTTAAGGAGGTCCATCGACTTGTCTCCTTGAGAAAACTGCAGTGTTGGTTTGGGCAAGGAATGGTCTCCTTGTTTTATATCTGCTCAGACATCGGCATCCCGGAGAGTACTGCTCAATGAACAAGAAGAAGAAAAAAAGAATTAGAATGGCCTCTCATGATCTCATTTTACAACAATACAATCTCACAAAGAAAGATATAGAACCTGGCCTTGTTGTTGACCTCTGTGCTTGCTTTGGTAGGAGTATATTGTTATTTCCTGAGGCTTGCTTTGTGTGTTGTAGCTACTACTATTTCTGCTCTTTATCCTGCAATAACATATACGAATGGTTAAAAAAAGTAGTTGACCTTAACCAATGGTGATGGACGATTGAAACAAAACCTGGAGTGGTTCTTCTTCTTCTACGTCTTCTTGGACGTTGCTCATGGTCTCATTCATGGATTGGTAAAGCTAGCTAGCAGCTATGTTTGTGACACTCGTTTCCCTGCAATTAGTGAAACAATCAATCAACAACACATGAAATTTAGAAAAACCATCTAGAATCAGTCAAATAAGTAATAAGATGAGAGTAGTTAAAGAGAAATACGCCATGGAAACAACAAGGCCCTCCCATCCTCACTACCATATCTGAATTCATCAAGAAGAAAAAAGATAGAATTCAGTTGCATAACCTGAATTAAGCTCAATCAAACGTCAAACGTAACGAGGAGAAGTTGCATAACCATTATAATGGAAAAGTTGCATAACCTGTGATTCCCACGCTTTGGACGAGAGGTTGCCAAATATGCCGTAAAACCCCACACCAAGAACCGGATATCCTGAAACACCAGATAAATAAGAAGTTAGACCAATCGAACAAGAAACAACTATGGTGGTGAAGTGATGAATGAGACCAAATTTTATGCGAACATGTAAAATTGCAAACCTCTGGTTAAGAGCCCGATTGAAGGCTAACAAGGCCATCTCCTTCGCCATTGCTTGACTGCAGTGTTGGCTCGGAACCTATGAGAGAGAGAGAGCAAACAAAATAATCAGGTGATAGCAGAGAAGAGGATCTGGCCATAAAATAGAGGTCTGAGAACAAACCCTAACCGAGTAATATTGGACCATAGTTAGATACTCTATCTGGGATAAGGAACCAATGGCTTTGAGGTTCGAAGCTCCAGAAACCCTAAATTCTCCATACCTACAGAAACATATTAAACCAAAAATCTCAGCCTCCATCGAAAATAAAGAAACAAGAACAAATTTAGAAAGCAATTTCGACTCACAATTCATGGATCGGTTGAGTAGTAGATTCGAACCATCATCATGTTGCTCTCTTGTCGCCATTAGAACGATCTCTCTCTGTCTCTTATCTCTCAAATTCGTTGGGCTGGAACTCCCAAGGACAATATTTTTCAAGAACTGGGACAGACTCACTCTGCTTAAGAGCCTCACGAAGTTGCAAAGTTTCACTCTTTGGTCGCTCTAGTGGCAGTCCAAGAGCCCGGTCCCATATCAGCTGAAAGAAAACAGCATCACAAAGATGAGTGTGGGTTTATTCAAAGAGAATTTTCAATAGCGCAAAAGTATGTCTGTGTATGTACCTGTGAGCAGATGACGAGATTCCTTGAGATATCCAAAACATGGATTAGAAAACGTGATGATTGGATCATGGTTTGCTTCCAAAAGACCTGCAAAACGAAGAAAGAAACGTAAGGAACAAACAAAACAAAAATAAAAAGAAGTAAAGGACATGTTAAGAAGAAGAAGAAAACCCTTTGAAGAAGTAGCACAGAGAAGAAGCGTGTCCATCAAAGCCATCACTCTCATCGATAAAAGCATCATCCAAAACCTGAAACAAAATAACAAGAAGTAAATAGCATGAAAATATATAAAGCTAACTATGCAATTTAGAAACCAAACCCTAGAAAAAATCAGTTAAGAGGAAGAATACTGCAGAGAAGACAAAAACGATCCATCAAAATCATCACCAGCCGATCAAAGCATCCTCCTCCACTAAAATCTAGGGTCTTAGGCTTAAAAGTTAAAACATACATGCCAACATCACTAGGAAGATCAGCGACATAACAGTTAACTGAAAATTTCAATAACATAGCAAGATAGTGTTGAAGACTCCCCAATGGCACAGTCCAAATATCAGGAACCCGAAATAATTCATGGAGTAATATTAAAACAAACAGATTGCAACAGATTTGGGAGGGAAAACGGAATGAATACCTGAATTCTTCGAGCCTTTTGCATGAGAGGATAAGATAGAAGAACATACTCGTTTGCAAGACATATCTTACATCTGCAAAGTGAAGTAATATCTGGAAAACAAACACAAAGGTCAAGAAACAATAGCCATTAGTTGATTAAAAAAACAATAGGCAGAGAGGTGTACATGTGAAGTAACCAGAAACTTGAAGTTATACGCAAACCATCCTTCCTTCCAACAAGGCTTTGAACCCTCCACAATCTAACACAAGCAAAGAAAAACATTAGCTTATCTGTGAACAGTAAAAATATAACAAAGAGGTAACATGGAGCAACGACAGATAAAGTGAGACATAAGAGAACAAAGGTCAACATGTGGTTGTAATGAAGACAATGGTAATAAAAAGATGTAGCACAGAAGAAACATAAAAATATGACAGACCAGAAGAAAGATTTGTCATATCAGTCCCCCCGGTGCATCCATGATCTGCAACAGAGATATTTTCGTTAAAAGACATTGAATACAAAAAACACAAAGCAGAGACATGAACTACAAACCTGGCACAGCCGTACGATGAGAAAACTTTTTGACAGCGCCTCAACTTGCTCTTTGCTCTTTCCTACATGGAAGTACACCTTCAATAAAAAAGGCGCTTTTGAAGAAACAAAGGACAATTTTCACAGGAAAATAAGAAACGGCAAAGTATGTTCTCAACAAGCCAACAGTTTTCGGTTAAAGAACAACACACACACACACACACACACACCAATTTGTAAGAAATAAGTGTGTTTTAGTACTACATGCTGCAAGTTGGGGAAAGTAGTAGGTCGTACCTTTCAACCTGCAGCTTCATGGAGATATTGTGTAGTCTTTCCCGAACCAGAGTGTCTCCCACAATGAGAAGAACCAACCTTAACCAATGTATGATGAAAAATAGTAAGAATGGTTAAAACAAAGTATAGTTGCACTTAAACATAAATGAAGGATGATATGAAACAAAACCTGGAGGTGTTCTTCTTCTTCTTCTTCTTCTTCTTCTTCTTCTTCTTGGACGTTGGCTCATGGAATGGTGTTATTCATGGAATTAGTTGTACATGGTCTCTACCTTCCTTGATCTGATTCAAAAAATAATTAAACCTTAAAATTGTAATTGTAACCAAAAAACCAAAGACAACAAAAAACTTTAAAAAAAAACGCAAAAGTCATCGATCAAATTAGTAGAAACAGTTTATGTTGTTACCTTAACCATGTTTGGCGACGATTATGTTCTGAATCAACTCAGTCAAAAAAATCACCGGCACCTGTTTCATAGAATCAAAAAGAAACAAACCCGTCAAAGAGACAAAACTATATTCATACACACTGACTCAGTCAAAATCATTAAATTTATAAGAACACAGAAAAGATACATACCTCTTGGAGACTTGTTTGCTCTCTCGTCGTCATTATAATGCTTCAAAGTATCTAGGAAATATCAGCAATCTTATGCACTCCACAGCAAAAAAAACAAATTATCTTAGAACCTCTCACACAGTAATCCTAGTGTGTCCACAATCTGCATCAAAGAGAGACAGAGCTGTTTTTTTCTTTTTATATAGACAGAAAAGAAAAAAATTCGGTTAAGAGGAAGAAGACTACCTGAAGATGTAGCACAGAGAGAACAAAAACAAGCCATCAAAACCATCACCAACCGATCAAAGCATCCTCCTCCACAATCTAAAATTAACAGAGCCAAGAAGAGTTACAAATCGAATGAAAATAATAAAATAGCCTTGAATGATTCAATTTAAAAACCAAACCCTAGAAGAGCAACATGAGTAAGAGAGTGATGACTGGAGCAAGGAACCCATGAGAACGCTTGAAGAAAATAACATGGATTAGAATACATGATGATTGGATCATGGTTTGCTTCCAAAAGACCTGCAAAACGAAGAAAGAACCGTAAGGAACAAAACAAAACAAAACCAAAAAAGTAATAGACGTGAGAAGAGGAAGAAGAAAACCCTTAAAGACGTAGCACAGAGAAATGCGTGTCCATCAACCATTACTCTCATTGATAAAAGTATCATTAAAAACCTGAAACAACAAAACAACAAGTAAATAACATGAACATATATAAAGCCACCGATGCAATGTAGAAATCAAACCCTATGAAAAAATCAGTTAAAAGGAAGAAGATTACCTCTGAAGATGAAGCGCAGAGAAGACAAAAACGAACCATCAAAACCATCACCAAACCGATCAAAGCATCTTCCTCCACTAAAATATATGGTCTTAGACTTAAAACATACATGCCAAAATAATGTTAACCTGAAAATTTCAAAAACCTGGCAAAATAATGTTAAGACTCCCCAATGGCACAGTCCAAATCTCAGGAATCCGAAATAATTCATGGAGTAAATTAAAACAAACAGATTGAACAGATTTGGGAGGGAAAAAGGAATGAATACCTGAATTTTTCGAGCCTTTTTCATGAGAGGAAAAGATAGAAGAACAAACTCGTTTGCAAGACATATCTTTCGCTTGCGAAGTGAAGTGATATCTGGAAAACAAACACAAAGGTCAACAAACAATAGGCAGAGAGGTGTATATGTGAAGTAACCAGAAACTCGAAGTTATACATAAGCCTTCCTTCCCTCCAACAAGGCGTTCAACCTCCACGATCTAACACAAGCAAAGAAAACATTAGCAGCTAATATGGGAACAGTAAAATTCTAACAAAGGAAATGAAGAGACCGTGAAAGAGGTACCATGGAGCAACGAGAGATCAAAGGCATCCTTCAAGATAAAGTTTGACATAACAAAGCAAAGGTAATTTGTGGTTGTAATGAAGACGATGGTAATAAAAAGACGTAACATAGAAGAAACATAAAATATGACAGACCAGAAGAAAGATTTATCATAGAGGTACCAACTTTATGAAGATAATGAATTCACAAAGAACAATAGTTTGACATCATAAAATAAGGCTAAATCAGACATACCTATATCACTGTGGTGATGACACTAGGAGAACAGGAACCACCAGCACCATTATCAATTCCACTTCGTCTCTAAAACAATAAAATTACCAGTTAAAGCAAATTGCAAACTGTTTTCAAAGTCAATATGAAGAGAAACACTGATCATTAAGAAATCTCAAAGCAACGCAAGGAACAAATAATAACAAAAAATTAGACACAAGTGAAGGATGATATGAAACAAAACCTGGAGGTGTTCTTCTTCTTCTTCTTCTTCTTCTTCTTCTTCTTCTTCTTCATGTTGGACGTTGGCTCATGGAATTAGTTGTACATGGTCTCTACCTTCCTTGAATGATGATGCTCTCCTTGATCTGACTCACAAATTAATTAAACCTTAAAATTGTAATTGTGACCCAAAAAACCAAAGACAACAAAAAGCTTTAAAAAAAAAGAAGCAAAATTCATCGATCAAATCAGTAGAAACAGTTTATGTTGTTACCTTAAGCGTGTTTGGTGACGATTGTGTTCTGAATCAAATCAGTCAAATAAATCACCGGCACCTGTTTCACAGAATCAAAAAGGAAACAAACCTATATGTCAAGGTTACAAAACTATAATTCACACACACTCACACACTAACTCAGTCAAAACCATATAGACTAAGAAGAACACACACACTAAATGCTTCAACGATTCTGAGAATTAGAAAACAGGAATCACACGCCACAACTCAGTAAAAAAAAAAAAAAGAATCATAGAGATTTAGAAGAATCATAGTTAGTTACCTCTAATCAATACCAAAAGCTCCGATCAGTCCATCCCTCACTCCACTTGTTCCGTTTTGATTTCAGACAGACAAAAGGGAAAGGAAGGAGACGATGCTCCAAAACGACAACGTCTCAAATAATGGACCCTAAAGAAGAATATGGGCCGCCAACAAACTAACACCAAAAGCCCAATTCCCAGAGTTTTCAACACGCCGTCGTTTCAGGCCACAACGAACGATCGACTTCATCATTCACCGATTCACGACACGACCTAAGGGAAAAAACAGAGCAGAGGTTAGAGTTAGCGAATTAGCGAAGATGAAGTGAAGAAGAGTAAGAGAGTACCGAGTACGGAGAAGGTGAAGAAGATTCGCCGACCTTGATCTGGATCTAGGGTTTTTCTTCGAGTTGCTGCTAAGGAAATCATCGAGAAAAAAGTAAACAGAGAGAGTTTAAAAAGAAAAAAGGAAATCCATTGTAAAGTTGTAATCAAAAATAAAATACTTGTACACATGATAGACGACGGCCTGCGTCGGAGATGAGTGAATCGCTTCGTTCGACGATGGTACGGAACGCAGTCTCTCCCATTGTTTGTTTCTATCGGACGGTCTCGTCTCGTCTCCAATTGATGAGCGATCAAAACCCTGCCGCTTAATCGGACCGTAGATCGAACGAACCCTAATTCTCGAGAAACTTAATTTTTTTTTAGTGAAGAGTCTCCCTCTCAGATACTTAAATTTTTTTTATTTCTCTCACTAGTGATGATGAGAGAGTATTTATAAACAGATGTCTTTACGTTGCAAAATAGAAATAGAAATCCCAAATCCTTATTCCTAATTTCCTATAAAAACAACAAAAAAGGAAAATACTCTTTTTTGTCGGTTTAAAAGAGTAATTAGAACCTACATGGGCCTATTATAAACAAAACCCCTACAACTTTAATTTTATAATAACTCATATAAGCCCACTATGAGCCCAACAAAAAACCTAAAGAAAATTATATGAATACAATGATTCGACTTCCACTGCTTGAATATTTTGATCATTTTCTTTACTAAATTTCATTATTAAAGAAGACTAATCAGTTCAATTCATTCATCCTTCTTATTTGAGGCTGTCCATATAAGAATCATTTTAATATACAAACCACAAAACAGGGCTTAGCCTTAATCCAAAAATATATAAACGCAAACACTCATCTTACTGGCTTGATCATATAGCTTAATTAGAACGAAGCTTAGTGCTTCAAGATGGTAAGAGACCAATTCAAGCTCTTTTTAGTACAACATTATCTAAAACTTGACCAAAATCCAGTTCACTTAATCCCTAAGAGGGTGTATAAGCGCATTACACATTATTTATTCAAAGAAGGATGTAATCCAAAGATGTTGGTTATTATATGTTTTTTAAAGGTAAGGAAACAGAGAGTTACTGATTGCTTCAACCTTCATGGATCCCCATGATCACAAACGCAGCTCCAACTCTATCACGCGGGATCAGTCTTAGTTCAGACCCATGCTTCAGGAACACGTTTCCTGACATCATTCATATTATTAACATTCGAAGAAACTACTAGATAGAGGAAAAAGATAAATCATAGTGGACCACGAAGAAGCTTGATTTCTACTTATACGTAATGACCACACTTCTGTTTAGTTGAGCATTAAACGGACAGCTGAGAAATATTACTGCAAACCCCGACTGTGCAATCATATATAATCTAATAAAAGGTTGTTATCTGGCATTCCTATGGACACTGAAGTCACTTAGAGACTAAGCTCATTTATCATCTAATAAAAGGTCGTTATCTGGCATTCCTATTGGACACTGAAGTCACTTAGAGACTGAGCTTATTTATAAGCTTACAAGTTACTAGAGATGAGAAGAAGACGACATTAAGGATCTTCTAAGAACTTTCGAAGGACATTTGAAAACAAAAAATAAAACTGGGAATTGCAATGACTTAAAAGATATAGAACTGCAGAGAAACAAGCAATCAACCAATCCAAATGTTTAGTAGCACTATTGAAAATTATACCTGCACTCTGCTGAGGGTTGATCCCGATCCCATCTGCACACATTATAAAACAGATACATCACAACCAAAACCTATTGACAAAATCAGCCAAAACCAATAGACTAAACCACACCCCTAAAAATCAAAGTTTAGTCTATTCAATACAAATCCCTAACATATGTAGCTGAAATGAATAAAAGGCCCAAATTCGAATTCGAATAACTCTGATCGCAATTATGCTTGGTGATGAGATTTTCTAAGGCCAAGATGAATCGATCTCAATATGAATTATGCTATTGCTATAATAAGGGTTTAATTTACTACCATTAGTGATGATGGCGCTGGTTTGTGGAGGAACCTTGAACTCCTCTGCTGCGAATTTCAGAACCGCCGTGAACGGAGCTCCCTCCGGTACACTGAAACTGATCGGAAAACAAAAAACAACCCAGAGATCAATCAATCACAAGGCAAATTAAAAAACGTAAAATCTAAACAATGAGGTGTCTGAATTCTCGCGTACACTTTGAAAGGAAGCTTAGGATCTGAAGTCAGAGTGACTTTGAAGGAGACTTTTCCACCAGTAGCCATTTTTTCCCGACGAGGGAGGAGATCAGATTAGCACGGCGATTCGCGTTTCTTCGATTTCCTCGCGTTTCGATGACGCGCAATACACCCAAAAGGGTTCCGAGTAAACCAGATAAAATTATTATCATAAGTTGGACTTCACTTTGGGCCCATTTTTGGCCCATCTATTATATTACGAGTTTTACATTTTGGACCTCTGTTTTTATCTGCTATTTTAGATATTTCGTAATTTTGACCTGAAGTTTTGAATTTCACAGTTTTGACCATCATTATACGATTACATTTTGACCTGCAGTTATGTGTGTTTCTATCACACTCAACAAACCTTACATTTACCAACACATGAAATCTAAATATGAACAAATGAGAAATTTTCCACGAGAGGAAAAAAAAAAAACCTTATTTATCTAAAGTTACGAGACGCCATATTCTTAACTAAAAACAACAAGAGAAAATATCAATACAAGCCAGAATCCCCCAGTCATGGTCCTGAATCCGTTGCTGCATCCCAGCTTGTTATCATGGTACGTGCACACTGGCTTCTTCCTATACATATAAAACAACAGCAATCAAAGTTTATTACACACACATACACACCCTTGCACAAACAAAATTTTGTTTTTATAATGGTGTTTTAGGGTATTTAAAAAAAAAAAAGTATTGATAATTAGGCCTAACCTAAGAGGCTAAGACAAACCTGGAGGAACAGAAAGAGATGATGTAATCAGCGGCGGAACAAGTGAAGATACTGGTCGGATCATCATACGCATAACTATAAGCAGTAGGACAAGCTTGCTTGAAGATCTTTGAGTAATATGTTGGTTGACACACCACAGGGTTCCCATAAACTCCTCTGCAACAATACTCATCTCTATCAAACACATCACAAGCACTCCTACACGATATCACTTTTCCGTTTGATTTAACGGCGAGCTCCGACGGACAATGTGGCCTAAGATCAGCGACGCATCCAGCCACGCTGCAGTTTCCTTTTCCGTTCATCGGAGTTACCGCCATTGGGAGGTTGAATCCGTCGACGAGGCTCACGTCGTAGAAATCTACTGCGGCTAATGTGAACTCGGCTAGTGAAGCCGGTGGTTTTCCGGAGGCTGAGCATTTTAGGGTTGAGCCGCATGAACCGGTTTCGCAGGTTCCGGTTCCGGTTGAGTCGAATTTGCAGCCGGTTCGTCCCCAAATTCTGCCTGACCAGCCTACTGGTGCGGTGAACACGATGGATTGACCCGGTTTGAGCTCGAATCCTCCGCCGTTGAAGTTTTCTCCGGGAGTTATGGCCGGCCAGATCTTTTGGTCACATGAGTTCACGATCGTGAATACTCGAGCTGATTCAGACCATTTTGTTCCTGTGGAATAATACACACAAGTTATAATCGTTATCAAAACCCTAAGTAATATCTAGACAAGGACTGACGTTGATCGGTCGAATTAAAGTAATGTAATGTTTGAATTGGTTACCTGATAAAAACGTGAGAAAGAGTAACAAGAACCTTGGTGACAAACCGAAACGAGTTGGCATCTTTACTGGAAAAGATTTAACGATCAAATTATGATCAGGTAGGGAAATTAACCTTTTACCAAAGAAAACTTATCATGTAGGGTTCGATCGGTTTACGAGAATTAATGAAGTGAGATTGCCTTTTTGAAGGGGAAAAAAAAGGAGAGGATAACTTGCATGGAGAGTCTATAGATCTTTTAATCGTTTTAAGTATAGTCTAAACACACAAACCAAGTTACTATCTGTACGTATTTACTATTTTCCAGACAAGAGGTTCTTTGTTTTGGAATCTGGGAAAGAGATAGTTACTGTTATTCCTTTCCTGGTGCTTCATGCAAGTATTCTTTGGGATGCTGTTTTGGTTAAGGTAGTCAAGTTCAAAAAGGTTGGGATATATACATTTATATGATATAGTACTCATAATATATACTTATTATTTTATGGATTTGGTTGGACAGATAATAATAATATTCACTTAATGATATAATAAGGCCTACTTGATGGGTCATATATCATATGGCTAATTGATTTCAAACTCAAATGGATCATTTTTTCGGCCCATTTCTGCAGTTTGCTTATTGAATAATTTTGTGTTGATCTCTCTTTTCGTCAACACTCAAACTGTTAAAGAATATAGTGTGTTTGGTTTTTTCGTCAGCAGATTTTATAATGAAGATAAACTCCAAACAAATATCACCAGACACCAGTAAGAACTTCATTCCTGATTTCAGGATATTAAAGTATCAGTCACTTGCACTAATTTCCAATATTATCACCGATGATATCTGAAATGTTTGCTCTATTTGGGGATGGTATATTGATTCTTTTTTTTTTGTTGGATTATACAGGTAACACAATAGCGTATAGGTACAGTAAATGAAACTATAAATATAATATCTCACCAACCAAAATTAAAAACTATATAATATTGATATGTATATTTTATGTAAAATGGTGAGCAGTTTTCTTTCCGCTGCCACACATCTTTGGCCGGGTTAAAAAGCTATAAAGATCTAAATCGATGATGCCGTCTCATTAATAATTCGATTCGATCCATTGTCAAAAGCTATAGTGGATATATATAGAAATTAGAAAAGGAGAAATTTTTTAAAAGGAGAGTGAGATTATAATAAGGCTAAGACAGCTAGACACGTGTGGTAATTATGTTAAGCACTAATCCCACCTGATTAGCCATCATTCTTTCCATTGGATCCATCTCCAACCCTCGATTACCTCACAAATCACTACTATTTCCTTCCTGTCTTTTTAACTAAATCAAGCTTTTGGACTTTGGATATGTATGGTGCACAATATGGTAGACAAGGGCATAAATTTATGTAATTTCAAGTTCCAATTAACAGCTATGTAATATAATCGGACAAAACATATAAACTTAGAAATATAATTTGATTATTATACATCCTTACGCAAAAAAAAAGGACCACTATGTTTTACTCATTGTTCTAGTTGTTACTACAATCATCATGATTCAAATAATTGTTAATGATAATAGTAGTTTTAACCTTTTTTCAGAAACATCATTGTCGTCACTTCTGTTATCAATTTACAATTAGTCTACTCTCACTCTTTGCTTTTAAACTTTAAAAATCTATGATTAGTGTACCCTCTTTTTTTTGCATATTATCGGGGTCAAAATAAAATAAATAAACAATCTAAAACCGGGCCTACCCGCTCGTGTAATGCTTTAGAAATATGGCCCATAAGCCCAACGACAAAATAAGCCCATTAAAAAAACAATCCACGCTCGCCGAAAACAGTAACACTGACAAGTTGGTGATATAAACTCCGTCACCTACCAATAATAAACCAATATCCACATGACACCTCTTCAGCAGTGACCAAAGGCTTTGTCCCCGACACTCGTTTACTCAATAATTGCCTCCAGAGGAAAAAAGAATCCCATAAGAAAAAGGAAACAATATATATTTTTTTTTTTAAATGGTAATCTTCATTAATCTATTTAAAGAGTGGAAGCAAAGAACCTAAAGAAACTGAGAAAGAGAGAGAGAGAGAGAGAGAGAGAGAGAGAGAACTCAGAGAAGAAGAAAAAAATGGCGGCAGAGAAAATAGAGACAGTGGTGGCAGGAAATTACTTAGAAATGGAGAGAGAAGAAGAAAACATAAGTGGTAACAATAAATCTTCAGCTAAAACAAAGCTTTCGAACTTCTTCTGGCATGGAGGTTCTGTCTACGATGCTTGGTTTAGTTGTGCTTCAAATCAGGTACATATATGCTTTTTACACATATATATATATATATTTACAAGTCAAGATGTATGTATGTAATCGTCGATCGTCTCTCTAATATGTGATAGTAATGGCAGGTGGCGCAAGTACTATTGACTTTACCGTACTCGTTCTCACAGCTTGGGATGATGTCGGGAATTTTGTTTCAACTCTTTTATGGATTATTGGGAAGTTGGACTGCTTATCTCATTAGTGTTCTTTACGTAGAGTATCGAACTCGTAAAGAACGAGAAAAATTCGATTTCCGTAATCACGTTATTCAGGTTTTTATTCCACCTCTAATTCTTATGACTACCTTTTGTTGTTATGGCTAGAGTGTTATGGTATTATTGGAAATTTTTAACTTTTTTGTTTTGGTTTTTTTTATAAAGTGGTTTGAGGTGCTAGATGGACTGTTGGGGAAACATTGGAGGAACATTGGATTGTTCTTTAATTGCACTTTTCTTCTCTTTGGATCCGTAATTCAACTCATTGCTTGTGCCAGGTAAATTAATTAATATTTTGATAATTTCGATTCCATTTTTCTTTATTAGTATATGTTTTTTGTTTTCCATATTGGGAAGTTTATTAATTTAATATATAAAAATGAATTTTGTAGCAATATATATTATATCAATGACAAATTGGACAAGAGGACATGGACATACATATTTGGGGCGTGTTGTGCAACAACTGTTTTTATTCCTTCGTTCCACAATTATAGAATTTGGTCATTCCTCGGACTCGCTATGACCACGTACACTTCTTGGTATCTCACCATTGCTTCTCTCATTCACGGCCAGGTCAATTGGATTTTTTTAAGTCTTGTATACTTTCTATTATATATAGTCTTGGTTACTGTTATTGATTAAGATAATATTTTTGATAAAAAAAAAAAGGCTGAGGATGTGAAACACTCGGGTCCAACCACAATGGTGCTTTACTTCACCGGAGCCACCAACATTCTCTACACCTTCGGTGGCCACGCCGTCACTGTGTAAGCACTTTTTTCAATTGTCTTTTCATAAAACCAATTTTTTCATATTTTATTAATTATAAATATACTAAAAATATGTGATATTTAGGGAGATAATGCACGCGATGTGGAAACCGCAAAAGTTCAAGGCGATATATCTACTAGCAACTATATATGTACTAACGCTAACGCTACCATCCGCGTCTGCGGTATATTGGGCGTTTGGCGATCAGTTGCTAACTCATTCCAATGCACTTTCTCTCCTCCCTAAGTCCGGTTTTAGAGACACGGCAGTGATCCTCATGCTCATTCATCAGTTCATAACGTTCGGATTCGCATCTACACCGTTATATTTTGTGTGGGAGAAATTGATAGGTGTGCACGAGACGAAGAGCATGTTCAAAAGAGCCATGGCTAGATTACCCGTGGTTGTGCCCATATGGTTCTTAGCGATTATCTTTCCCTTTTTCGGACCAATCAACTCTGCGGTCGGATCTCTCTTAGTTAGTTTCACTGTCTACATCATCCCAGCACTGGCACATATGCTTACTTTTGCTCCTGCTCCTTCCAGAGAGGTTAGATACTTTTCCGTCTTCCAAAATATGTCATTTAATTTTATTTTATTGCATAAAGTTACATACTAAAATTTTAAGGATAAGGTTAAAAAATGTGTAGTTTATTTTTAACCACACTATATAAAAATTTGTTAGATAATTTTAGAGTTTATGTTAAAAATGTTAATTTTTGGTAACTTTGATATATCGCAAATAGAATGCGGTGGAAAGGCCGCCGAGAATGGTGGGAGGATGGATGGGGACTTACTGCATAAACATATTCGTGGTGGTTTGGGTATTCGTCGTTGGATTTGGGTTCGGAGGATGGGCAAGTATGGTCAACTTTGTTCGCCAGATCGACACTTTTGGTCTCTTTACCAAATGCTACCAATGCCCTCCTCACAAGCCATAATATATCAAGACCTTCTAGAAAGAGGGTTTCATTTGAGGAGAATTTTATTTTGCAAGGTCGAATATATAAGTTATTATATCATTTTATTAGAATTGAATTTTTTTATAAAAAAAAATCACAACTCTTTGTAATTGTTTGACGACAATAATCTTTTTTACTTCGGGTTTGGTTAATTTGTTATGGTGAGCTGGTTGTATTTGGTAAAAATGGGGTGTTTTTTTTCCTTAGTTAAGGTGTGATGGCTATCTTAGGCCAACCCTATTATTAGTTATTGTTCATGTAATATTTCTTGTGTGTGATCCCTTTATTTTGTAGTACTTGAGAAAGAAAGAAAAATTCGAAGTTTCCAATAATTTTTTCTTTTTCTTTTTAAGATGAGGTAGGAGATTAAATTCTTTCGTTATTTGATGAGCATTGAGGTTCTAATTAAAAATATAACTATAAATTCTGCAATCGGTCCGTTGAAAATGATGTTATGGAAATGCATGATTTAAAATTATAATAACCTTTTTGCATACATATTGTATCTTTGAAGCAAATCAAGTATAGATCTCGATTCTAAACATTTTAACACTTTATTTCTGAATGTGAGTGATCGTGAAATGAATTCATCAGACCATCATTAGTGGAGCAACCCTCCTAAGTTACTCTCATATTAATTAATTATATATTTAATACTAAATTAATTAAAGCAACTCTAAGAGAACTTAGGTAAAATCACCCCTCCACTAGAGAACCCAAAGAAATTACTCAATCATTTAAATAATATATTTTTTTAATTTGTGTTTATGCAATAAAATCATGCAATACTAAAAGGATACTCAAAACTCCTACATAGATGATGTACAAGTAGTAGATATAACAATTAAAAACCGGAATAGGAGTTTGTATTGTACGCATAATCGTGACTTAACTTGTCCGATGAAGCAGTCACCACAAGATCAGCACCACCAACAACCTAACCTGCAAAAGGAACAATGCATGCCAAGCACACACCTACAAAGGAAAAAAATATATGTAGATATTCATAAGAATGAAAGACTACGGCAGAAGACAGACCTTCTTTGATTGAGAGTTGAGAGTTAGGTGAACTTCTCTAGAGCATCAACCGACGCCAATGTTTTAGGGATCTAGAGAACCAATGAGGAGTTATTATTCATATAGAAGAACCATATGCGAATCCAATTAAAGTCCGAAAGTACAGATATCCTTGTATGGCATAGACAATAATATATATGTTGTCTCTTGCCTTCTGTTTTCCAGCAGGGATATTCTGATAGATGTGCAGCAGTATGTGTTACCTGTCTCTTTTTACGTTGCTGAGAAAGAGCAGCATACCATTGTAGACTCACCACGACCTCATCTTCAATATACTTGAATCATATGTAGAAAAAAACAGAATCATCTTAGCTTCTAACCTGAAGCACTTTCATTCAACTTGTAGTGAATCTCACTAACAGTTTATACCATTGTAGACTCACCACAATAACCTGTTTAAACAACTGAAACTAGAACAAAACCCCTGCTCAATCATCTTGTTAAAAATAGAACACACTGCAGCTTGAAAACTCACTACTAGCACCCATGAAGCAATCGTACACAAACTAACCTATTTGCAGAGAGCAAGAACTAAACGACAATAACAAAAAGCTTCAATGAAAGGATTTGAAGCTTACCAAACGTGATACAACGCCTTTGCCACAATCATCTCCATAATCATCTCCATGAGATCAATTCACTAACTTCCTCCTCTACATCTTCACCAGTTTCTCCGGCTTCTCTGTTACAGGACAAACTAATATTTGGACAATTGCCAAATTAGCATATCAATCTTAATTTCAATTTCAATTCCTCGATTGATGCACATAAATAAAACCAAAGACTTACCATCTACAGCTTTCATAAAGTATGGAAGCAAGCGTAACTCCTCTGCTTCTACATTTCCTAATACACAAGCATGAGCTTTGATTCCATCTTTTCACCACAAACAAAAAAACTCAAGCATCATCATCCATAATTCTTGTAATTATGATCCAATTCTAACAGATGCTTAAAAGATCAAAGAAACTTACTGTTCGAATCCGGACAGTTGCAACGAGATATATGGTATTGTTCTTCCTTGTTTCGGTTTCTTCTTTTGCCGTTAAATTTGCTGTCGTCGGTGGAGTTCAGACTCGGAGAGAAGGTCGTAAAGCCAATTTTAGCCGGGTGACCAACAAACCTCCAATTTTAGCCGGAAACTTCATGGGAATCGAGGTGAATCGATTTGATTTTCCGATCACGGCATCAATCGCCTTTCCTTTCGCCATTTGCAATGAGAGAGGAGAGAGAGAGAGTCGCGATGAATGAAAAAATAAAATGAGAAAAAAAAAACTTTTATATTTCTGCATCAACCTATCACTGAAGGACACATATCGTTCTTAATGGATTGCTTAAAATGCTTCCCACAGAATCGATACTCTACATTGTGGACTCAATAATAGGTTTTTTAATCAAATTTGGGGCCCAATTTTGAGAGTACCTCTGTCAGTATTCCCCACTAATCATGCTCTCATGGGCAAATTAGTAAGCATCACATCAGAAAAGGAAAAGGAAATGAAAGGCGAATTTTTATTTTTTTTCGTAAAGGAGGCAAAAGCTTATGGCAGGCGGATGTCAGTATGACAATATGTTAAGACTTAGGCAGCCTTTCTTACAAAGCACTGGCTGACCATCACAATCGGTTTAAATTTCTCATATCACCCATTGATTCAATGGTTGGTAGAGTACTCAACTGAAGAGTGAATAATTGAGTAATTGACATTGCGGAAACGTTTTGCTAGTGCTATGATATTTTTTCTTAGGATGTAATTTAAGGTATAAGTTACACGTCACAACAACAATAAAAAAGTAGACCATATAGCTTTTTAGTCGCAATAATTAAGTAGGAACAAGCTCACTATCTGGTTTACGCGAAAGACCTGACATTTGGGTTGATTTTGCGAGATGGTGACATTTGGCTTACAAGGTACTAACCAAAAAAGAAACTAATTAAATTCTAATAATCAACACTAATAACAGAAAGAAAATATTATACTTATATAATAAATATTTAATTCTGTCATGTTGATGTCATTCCGAAAATAACAGAAATTTGAAATTATATTAAACATATAAAATTTGTATGAAAAAACATTTACAACATTACTCATGTAAGTAATTCATTTTGATTTTATTGCATGCCGGAGCAACTAGCCTTATTAGTAAAAGATGATTGCAGTACTAAGTAAGATATGATAAATAAAAAAGGGCTTATTTGAAGAAAACACTTCCTAACAAATATTATAGTAATAGCTTTTATGGATTCCCCAATCTAACAAAACTGCTTTTTGACTAGCTTTCTAACTTCCATGCTCCAATCAATCTCATGGGAAGTTGGGTCACTACTATTCTGCCATTTTCTTTACCTGCTAAAGAAATAAACAAAATAGTACAAAAACAATATGGCCAAAACGATATGATACAAAAAATGATATCATAATCCATCCTTGAATATATTTAACCTAATTTCATTGCGTTGCAGTGATATAATACTACAAAAGAAGAAGTTCACTGGGAAAAGGACGAATTTTGGCAGATTTTGGAAACAAATCTAAAGTAAAATGTGGTTTAAAATTTTCGGTGATATTCCTTCAATTAAAAAGTGGTATTTAAAAAACAACTACACCACTCACTTTAGGTTTAATCACTAGAAAATAAACAAATATGCAAAGACTACAGTTTCATTGACGAATAGTACTATTATCCAGTTATCCTACATTTTTTTGGGTCAAAATTAAATACTATATATCCTGCAAAAATTTATAGGTAAGGTCTTAATGACATGCTTTCATGTGTTTTCTGTTAACGTACTTAAACTAAAGTTCGTAGCTAGCTAGTTATGTATTGATTTGGAACATGAACTTCCAATATCAAGATTGCGATACATTTCAAGAAAACAAACGTGTTAAGATCGAAGAAGAGTTGTATACTTGGTAGATTAATTTATTCAAAAGATTTTTTTTTAAAATCCGACAAGATCAAACTTTATATCATCAATTAATAGACAACTAAAACAGTATCCGATCAATTTCTAGAAAGCTACGAGAATAGGACAAGACACTAAAAATCAAGATGAACACATTCTCACGATGTGCTAACTAGCTAAAAAAATCTATTTAGTGAACTGAATTTTCTGCAAGTAAGCAAAGAAGAATGACAAGGAAAAGCGTGTGGATAAGGCTCGCACGTGCGTGGGGTCTTGGTGAAAAGAAAACAGAAGAAAAATCATCTTCGATATCTTCACCTTTATATATTTTCCATCCCCTTCCTTAATTTCTGAGATAAAGCTACATATCTCACATGGCAAAATTCAGACGCCTTTCGTTTTATCTTTTCAATTATCAAATTTCAAACAACGATTGTTCTTATATTCAAAACCTAAATATAATTTTTTTTTTCCTTATTTTTATTAGATTCGGAGTTCATGCATGCACCGAAACCACACCGGATATATGGAACTGGCTACATTATAATCGTAACACATTTACTAACATATATCCCATTTTCCGATAGAAATATTTTGTAATAACTAGAAAGCCATAAGAATTCTATATATACATATATAGTACTATTCCTACACTTCAGTTTATTCAAACCAGACACTAGCTAGCAACTTGTATAAAAGTATAGGTTAATTAAAAAAAAAAAAAAAAAGGGATGGGTATACATGACAGGTTTGTAAGTTTATGCGTTGGAGGGTTTCACATTGATATGCATGAAGAATTGTATTTGTATGCTTGTGCTTTGAATATGTATACATGTAATGTACACTACGTATCGTATCGTCCGTCCTTTTCTATTGTAAGTCTTGTTCGAATTCGATCGATACACATATTGTCTGAAAATGACAGTCAGATATTGATCTTCATCATCCACATGCTGCGTCTGTTTCTAGTTGCCAATCTCTATCCTGACCAAATGTCCTTCACATTATTCTTATCGACTGCTTTTTTTTTTTTTTTTTTATGTATATATAGTAGCTTAATTAAATTAGATGGTCATATAAAAATTAATTGAATTAATTTCACTACATCCATCGTCAAATTGTTATATTCAACAAAACTTGCTGCAGTATTTTAACATTATTTGAAAGAAAATTATATCATCATATAATGTGTTATTTTTTTTTGGGTCAACAACCAATGACATAATGATGTGTATAATACACTTTTTCCCATGACAGGCCGTTTGGAGAAACTCCAAATATTAAGCGTGGGCCTACGTTCGGCCTGTTACGTGTATATTTCGAGTTTTTTTTTTGTCAAAATAGAACTTGCCAATAATTTGGGTCCATAACAAAAACAAATTCTAAATTCGTCAAGGGGTCCTAAGGGCATCCACATCGGTGGTTACTCACATGATTGCTTTTATTAAAAAAATAATAAAAAGAAGAGAGAGAAGAGAAATCAGAAGAAATCAGAAGAAATCGTTACTTGCTGGAGGACTGGAAGAAACGGTTCTCTCTACTAAACAGAAAGGTGTCATTTCCTCATTGGTATATATAATAAAAAATAAATAAATAATGAATATATATAATAAAAAAAAAATTTATTATTTTCTGAGAAATGTTCACCTATTTCTCGAGTAATGATGGTCTAAATTCATCATATCACATTAAAAAAAAAAAAAAAATGAAATTTCATTATAACACAATAATTTTATTATTTTCTCTCAAATAGTAAACACTAAACACATCATTCGAAGAAGACGCAAAGTTTTTTTTTTTTGCACTTTTTAAAGTGTTTTTATTTTTGGTACAATAAAATCCTTGTTTTTGATCATAATCGTAACGTATAGCCATTAAAAGGTACTTTAAAAGGGTATGATCATAACTGGTACTTTAAAAGGGTAAAAATAAATATGCTAAACGAGGTGAATGAAAATCTAAACTCTTAAAAAAGAAAAAGAGAGCGTGGGCTAGCTCCAATAGCCATCCGATAAACAACCGAACCGACTCAAGCTCAATCAATATATAAAATAAAGTGAAAACGAAAAAGGAAAATAATAATAAAAGAAAAGAGAAAAAAAAGGAAAAAAGGCAAAACACAGTCGGCGGATTGCGCCCGCCGACCAATCATAACGTCGTTTTCTTTTTCTTTGCCAACCAAAAAAAAAAAGATTTTATTATTTTATTAATTTTCATCTTCTCTTGTTCATCATCTCTGGGCCTCTGATAAGATTCAAGATCTTGTTTTCTTCTTCTTTTAATCAACTCGCGATTTCTTTTATTTATTGTTAATCTTTGATTTGGATTCCCCGATTCTGTTTCTTCTTCCGTTTCTGTTCTTTTTTATATAATCTGATCGGAAGATTCTAGCTTTTTCTTTTTAGGGTAGTTTTGTTTGTTTACAACTCAGAGAGCTCGTTGAGAGTTTATTACTTGTAAAGCAATGAAGAGTGATTCGACGGAACAATCAGTTGAAAGAATCGAAAACGGTCACATCAAGAAGAAGAGGAACAGACCAAGCAAACATATTCGTCGATCTAAGCTTACCTCAGGTTTTTCTAAAAATCTTTTCTTTTAGGGTTTTTGTTTCTCAATTGATTTCGTATAATGTACGCTTGTTTGATAGCTCTAGGGTTTTGCTATGAATCCTGTAGTTTGAAAATTGATAATTAGGGTTTAAAGTTTGGATTTTTTTTTTTTTGGGTTCAGTTCTTCTTTAACTATTGAGGATGAAGAAAAGTTATTGTTGCCTTTTTACCTTACAAGTTTTCAACTTTGATGTCATGGAACAGTACCTGTAGAAGATACACATGTGGAGTCGTCAGATGGTAGAGATAGCAGTAGGGGTAAAGCAAAAGATTCTACTTCTTCATCCAAGCAACAGCAAATGGATACTTCCAATGGACTTGGAGTCATGCGAGCGTCTAATGTTGCTTTCAATTCTGTGCCGCCTTTGTATTTTGAGAGGCCAGCAGAAACCGGGAGATGTGCAAGTCCGTTGCTTCCTTCTCCTGAAGTTAGTAAACAGTTGTTGTCTAAGTCGTGCCCTGATCCTAGGGCTTGTGACCAGTCTCCTAGGATGGATGGTGACTTGTTTCAGCAGATTAAAGGTTCCTCACAGCGAAAGATTTTCTCTTCACACTGGTCTCTTGATGCTGTTAACGAAGCTTTAGAGGTTTGTTTTTGAGATGTTCTCTTTATTGTTTCTCATGTTTTCTTCAAGAAAGAACATTTTTTAAGTTATATTTTCTGGACCTCATAGTTTACTTTTATGCATTGTATCAGAAGGGGGAAGCTTTTAAAGCACTATTTCGGGTGAATGCTCATAACCGCTATGAGGTCAGAAGCTACATCTGATTTTTCCAAGAGATTTTAAGTTTCTAAACTGTTGATTTCTTATGTTCACTTTGAATCAATGTTTTTGTCTGTTTCCTTTTGAAGGCTTACTGTAAGATCGATGGAGTCCCTACAGATATTCTAATCAATGGAAATGTTGGCCAAAATAGAGCAGTAAGTTTGGTTTATTCCCTACACTAAACTTCCTGACTTATGTTTTTTTTCTGCATTTCAGTCTTAGAGTTTTTCCCTTTTGGCCTAAGTTCAGACTTGTGTTTCTTTATGTAGGTGGAAGGAGATATTGTTGTTATTAAATTGGATCCTCTCTCACTGTGGCCCAAGATGAAAGGATTTGTTACTGAAAGTGTTGCTAGGTCTGAAGTAACGGACAGTCCCCCAGAGAAAGATAACATAAATGCTCGACAAAAGAAATCTGTTGATGTGGTGGAAGGTTTTGAAGATGGGTTCTCGATAAACGGATCGCCAGTTATTGGACAAGGAGGTAAGAACTGTGTTAGTCGCAGTTCGAAACCATTACTGGATTCGTATTTGGGTTCTTCTAGTGAGCAGAAAGGAAATGGCAGTGCAGTTGAGAAATTATGCGGCGTCCTTAGTTCCTTCCCCCACAAACGACCAACGGGACAAGTTGTTGCTGTTGTTGAAAAATCACTTGTAAGGGATTCTATCGTGGGCTTGCTTGATATCAAGGGATGGAGTCATTACAAGGGAGGTGATGCAAAAAGGTGCAAGTCTCCTTCGTCTCTTTCTGATGATGAATACGTCCAACTGATGCCTGCAGACCCTAGGTTTCCTAAATTGATTGTTCCCTTCCATGCCTTACCTGGAAGCATTAGAGAAAGACTCGAGAATATTGATCCAACTCTCGAGGCAGAGCTGGTAGCTGCCCAAATTGTGGATTGGGGCGAAGGGAGTCCATTTCCCGTAGCCCAAATTACACATCTCTTTGGCCGAGGCAGTGAATTAGAGCCTCAGATCAAGGCAATATTGTATCAGAACTTGGTTTGCGATTCTGAATTTTCTCCTGGCTCGCTCACTAGTCTTCCACGTGTCCCTTGGGTAGTACCAGAAGAAGAGGTTCAACGTAGAAAAGATCTGAGAGACCTGTGTGTATTAACCATCGACCCCTCGACGGCTACAGATCTCGATGATGCTCTATCAGTGCAAAGTTTACCCGGCGGTGTTTTTAGAGTCGGTGTTCACATTGCTGATGTCTCCTACTTTGTTTTACCGGAGACTGCTCTTGACATAGAAGCTCAGTTTAGGTCGACAAGTGTTTATATGCTGCAGAGAAAAATATCAATGTTGCCTCCATTACTGTCAGAGAACGTAGGTTCACTTAATCCAGGAGCTGATAGGCTTGCATTTTCTATCTTCTGGGATTTAAATAGAGAAGGGGATGTGATAGATCGCTGGATTGGTCGTACAGTTATACGGTCGTGCTGCAAGCTTTCATATGACCATGCTCAAGATATTATAGATGGGAAAAGTGATGTTACAGATAATGGCTGGCCTTCGTTGCATGGATCTTTCGAATGGAGTGATGTAGTTCGATCTGTCAAACAGCTTAGTGAGATTTCCACCACTTTAAGGCAAAAAAGATTTAGAAACGGGGCTTTGCAGCTGGAGAATTCGAAGCCTGTTTTCTTATTTGATGAACATGGAGTTCCGTATGATTTTGTGACGTGTTCGAGAAAGGGTTCAAATTTTCTTGTTGAGGAGTTTATGCTCTTAGCAAATATGACAGCAGCTGAGGTTATTTCTCGAGCTTACCCTGATAGTTCATTGCTCCGGAGGCATCCAGAACCAAATACACGCAAGCTCAAAGAATTTGAAGGATTTTGTTCAAAGCATGGTATGGATTTGGACATATCTTCTTCTGGCCAACTCCAGGAGTCATTGGAGAAAATTACGGGAAACCTCAAAGATGACTCAGTTTTTGTAGATATTCTCAACAATTATGCTATAAAACCTATGCAGTTAGCGTCTTACTTCTGCACTGGGAATTTGAAGGATAGTGTTGCTGAGTGGGGACACTATGCACTAGCTGTTCCTCTCTATACTCACTTCACATCTCCTCTTCGACGGTACGCGGACATAGTCGTTCACCGTGCGATAGCTGCTGCTCTTGAGGCTGAGGAGTTGTACTCAAAGCAGAAACAAACATCAATTGATGAAGTGAGAAGCTGTTTCACCGGCATTCATTTCAATAAAGATGCTGCTGAATCTATGGAGGGCAAGGAAGCATTATCGGTCGCTGCTTTGAAACATGGTGTTCCCTCCACTGAAATACTCTCTGATGTCGCTGCTTATTGCAATGACAGGAAGCTGGCTTCTCGAAAAGTCAGAGATGCATGTGATAAGCTCTACACTTGGTTTGTGCTGAAGAGAAAAGCGGCAAGTAAATTAGAACCTTGCATCATTCAGCTGCTTCTTATGTTTATGGTTGTTATGAAATCTCATATATTTCCTTTCCCTGCAGGTTTTTCCGTGCGAAGCTAGAGTAATGAACTTGGGATCAAGATTTATGACTGTTTACATTAGCAAGCTCGGGGTAAGTCTCTACTGGTTCATGTATCTCCTATTAAATGATCTAAATCCCTGTTTACAGTCTGCTTAATACTAATCGTTGTTGATGCTGTCACAGATTGAACGAAGAATATACTATGACCAAATCGAAGGCTTGTGTGCAGACTGGCTAGAGGCAACGTCTACGTTAATCCTTGATAAACTCTATTTCAAGAGAGGAGGAAGAGGCTACTTCAAGCCCTTGGAGGAAGTTGCATATGTGGTGAGTCCTAGTGACCTATGTGCTGCAAAATTCAGTGCATTGTCTGTCCATGACACCGAGTCATCAGAAGCTGTGACAAAAGACGAAGTAGCCCCTGCGGTTTTTCCGTTGACTGTTCAGCTTTTCTCAACAATTCCGGTGGTTCTTCACGCTGTTGGTGGAGATGACGGTCCGCTCGATATAGGAGCGAGACTCTACATGAGTTCATATTATTTATGATTGGAGCAAAGAGATCTCTTAAGAGGCAGACTGTAGCAACTGCTGTATATTTTTCAGATTACAGTTGCTGGAAAAAAAAAAATCATGTGGGACGAGAACAGCTCCGTAGTTGGATGATATATAGATAGACAGAGACCAGTGTGGGGACTCGCCGTTGTTTTTTGGTTCGGTCTGGAATCCCCATTGGTTCGATTCGAAGTTGAGTTAAATGTGTTTCTATTTCCTATGTTTTCCATAGATTTGCTTGCCCAATATGTTTTAGTTTTGGGTTGGCCAAAATCATCAAAAGCTTTCACTTGTAAAATTTCATTGAGTAAACAAGCCTCTCTGCTAATAGTAAGATTCCAACAGAAAATCTCAATTGCAATTGCTCCATGTTGTTAAAAAGTGCTTTAGGACTAAAAGATATATTGGCACAAGGTTGATGTCAGAGAGATCTACTAAGATTCTTAGGTGTAGGATTTGGTTTGGCGGCTGCATTCTGAGTTGCTTCTTGTAATTTCATTTGATCTTCTGAGAGCTCTCTTTGGCGCTGACTGGCTTGGCAACTAACTGCAACCAACACGCCTAAGACTGTGAGCACCCACGTCCCTAGTGCACTGCAAAGAAGAAAACTTTAGGTTACAGAAACGTTCAAGAGAGACACGCTTGAATATGTTTACCAAATATCTTTGCTGTCCTGAAGATTTGGTACTTCACATTCTAAGAATAGGAAGATAAAGAAAGCAACTTACATGACTTGAGGTCGTAAACACATTCCCCTGACCTGTAATTTTTACTCTGTTTTCGAAACGTAGCGAAACTCGGTTAACAATGGGCAGAAAAATCTTTAAACGGAGGCAATACTTACAACTGCAAATACCGTCCAAATAATACATATGACGAAACCAATGTCTCTTCATTATAAGTTCGATTATACTTGTATAGTTGTATCATTTTACAGATTTAGCTATGGTGAAATACATCTAACTCGACTAAAAGAAGCAAGTACAACAACAACACTTAACAGTCCATGAGACTTTTAAAGCATATATACCTTTCGATGACAGACAAAAAAAAAGGTATCTATCTATACTATTAAAAGGGAAGCATTATTTACAAGGCAAAATGAATTCCAAAATATATGACATAAAATGACCCTGAATAAATTAAAAAGCATACAATACAAGAAGAACATTAAAGTAATTTAAAACGTCCAAACGTGCGGATCCGTATGTGAACCGGGATTCATTAATTCGGATTATGTATACTGTGTTCGGAGTCAGATTAATTATTCCCATTAACAAACAAAGTCCCTTGAATTAGTTAAACACGTCCGGCCCAAACGAAGGAGATCCAATAATGCATTATCTAGAGTCCTAATAAATATAATAGTCCAAAAATCTCCAATCTTTCCAAACATAACACAATTTTTTTAATAAGAAATAATAACTAACTATACTATTAAAAGGAAAGCATTATTTACAAGGCAAAATGAATTCCAAAATATATGACATAAAATGACCCTGAATAAATTAAAAAGCATACAATACAAGAAGGACATTAAAGTAATTTAAAACGTCCAAACGTGCGGATCCGTATGTGAACCGGGATTCATTAATTCGGATTATGTATACTGTGTTCGGAGTCAGATTAATTATTCCCATTAACAAACAAAGTCCCTTGAATTAGTTAAACACGTCCGGCCCAAACGAAGGAGATCCAATAATGCATTATCTAGAGTCCTAATAAATATAATAGTCCAAAAATCTCCAATCTTTCCAAACATAACATAATTTTTTAAATAAGAAATAATAACTAAAATATCGTCAACTACTAAGATATTGTATTCCTAAAAAAAAAATTCGAATAGCAATAAAAATGGAAAAACAAATCTATACTTATGTCCCCATAGTCACGCAAAAATTAAGACTTTTCTAAATATGTAAAATTAACAAATTTGCAAAATTATCAAATATCATTAATAATGAAAAAAGAAAATTATATTTGTGTCCCCATAGTCACGCAAAATAAGGCAATTCTAAATATGTTTTTTATAAGGGGCAATTCTAAATATGTAAAATTAACAAATTTGCAAAATTATGGGCTGCAATGTTTCTAATAATAACAATAAAATATTATATTTAGGAAATATCTTAACAATAAATGAAAAATTAAGAAATTTATAAAATGTTTTGGGCAAAAAATATCTTAACAATAAATGAAAAATCACAAACATATATTTAACTTATGTCATACCATTTTCCTATATATATAACGAAAATGTATGTTTAAAGCCTAGAATATTCTTTTTTGTTTTTCAATTTCGATAGTACATATATTTTTTGTTCTATTTGCTAATTTAACTATAATCTAATTTTGAGGTTTTTTTATTCTTGATTTCTCCGTTGCATGGAGAGAGTTGTTTCCCCAGCTTGTGTGTCAGTATCTCTTCAAAACTATGGTACTTTGATCTATTTACTTTTGAATTTTACTTAGTTTCTTGACTTGGTGAATTTTATATTATGTTAAGTTTGATCTTTATTTTGTATGACACACTCTTTGATTGAAAGAGTTTATAAATTGATTTACTAAATCATCAAAAAAAGTTATAAGGATATTGAGAAGAGCATGAAGAGTTGTTCATAGAACATGGATCCTCAAAGCAACTCATCGAGCTGTAATTATTTTGTTAAATAATGATGTAATTTTGTGGTTAGTATTGAGTTTTAAGGTGACTTTTGTGTATTATTAATTTGTGTGTTTTGTTTTTGTAGATGGCAAACTTTGATTTGGACTTGGGAATCAAACTCATGTATATAATATACATAAACATTAAGATTCTCATTGTTGTTAATATTTTAAATATTTTTAAATTAGCTAATAATGTCGGTGGGTTTATACATTAGTTGAGAAGTATATGAAACTGTCATCTTTTTTGATCAAAACGAAATTGTTTTTTAGTTTTATGTTAATAAATGTTTTATGTTCATACCGAGAATAAATGACTAATAAACCTGAAAATTATGTACAATTCCAACTCATCCTAAGACAAACATCACACAAGAAGAAAGTATGAAAACCATTTTATGATAGCTTGGCTGCAGTCACTAAACACACATAAGGATGTCCATATTTTTTGTGAGATTAGCAATGTGAAGAAGAAAGCATGCATGTTGAAACATGGAGTAGTAAAATCAAGGGACTTTAATTATGACGTGAACAATATACTTACGTGCAAATCGAATAAATAATGCAAATCGACTTGTGATTGATTTTATTGTGTTTAGACTTAAACAAGCAAACAACATGTTGTATATAAGATTTGTGCATCCATCCACACGTTTAGTATAAGATATATATATGTGTGGTATAAAATATAAAGTGTTTATTGATATATTTTACAAAGATATTGTAAATTCATATTTTTTTGTTTTCTATTTTACCAAGTGTATAATAATATTGTTGAATGAAGGAAAAAAATGGACTCCTAGAATATCAATAGTTTTATGCCCAATATTTTTGAAAATCATTTTTAAAAGTTAACAGATCAGATTATTAAAGTCAATATTCTATATATATAAACTTCTTTAATTTGATGGTATATTATTTGTTATTTCCAAAAACGACTATCTAATTGAATATGTCCATTATAAAATCATTATTTATTTTTTATTTCAAAAAAAAGTTTATCAATAATACTAATTAATTTTGATTATAATAAATAGATTAAGACCAAAAAATTGATTTTTTTTTCAATTATGAAAACAGTTATTATATTTGTAATATATAAGCTAACCACGATTTACTATATTGAAAAGTAGTATATTCTTTATATAAATTTTGGATTTTAGATTTATTAGTATCTCAAAAAATTTAAATATTATCAATTTCCAAAATATTAATTCAAAATATATACTATGTTGAAATTTTGCGGATTTTGGTTCATAAGTGGAAAAAAAAACAATTTTTAACACTTAAGAATAGTTTTAGTGGATTAATATCATAACTGCTACGATTCTAATAAATTCTATGGTGAAAGGGTTATAATTTCATGTTATAGATTCTATACACTAAATATATCTACAAACAAAACCCACACATACGTGAGGATCCAAAACACTTACTTATTTCTTTATCTGATAAACTAAACTATATAATATGAAATGTGTAGATTATTATTAAAACCACGGTTATTAGATGGAAAATCATATATAGGACAAAACATACTACTTTTGTTTTACTATATTATGTTCTGAAATAGATATACTGTCTTTCTCTTACTGTTTTTTTTTTTAATGTAGTTTATCTTTACATATAACAAAAACAAAACTGCTCACTTTTTTAGTCTAAACCAAATTATAAACAAACTGAATACTTAACTGGTATGAGTGCGGATTATGAATGTTAACATTCCTAAAAAAAATATGTTTACAAACATAACTCCACATATATGTAATATATTATAAATCTAATAGCAAACTTATTTTTTGAAAGTAAACTTAATTTTTGAAATCAATCCCGCACGTACGTGCGGGTCTGAATCTAATACTTTTTTAAACTTGGCCACACAGGCTTTACATTAAAGCCACAAAGAGTCTGTGGAGGAGTCGAAGCCAGCTTTGGTGGGCTTTGCCACTAACCTATAATAATAATAATAACCTTTGCCTAAACATATATGTTTATCCTTTTATTAGTTGACTAATTCCTTGTTTTTGTTATTTTATTACATAGATACTACTAGATTAGATTCTGAACAAAAAAGGTTAAACTTGGCTGCGTCATCATCTTCAAGGCAGCATGGCCCATGAATCATCATGAGTCGTGTTCTAAAAAGCCCACTTGATGTAAAAGTTGCAACTACTCAAAGGAAAATTCCTAAATCACGGAATCAAACCCTAAAAAGCTTATCTTTTCTGTGGTAATGCAGCAGAGTCAATGTACCTGGACACAAATGGTGTGATGCTCAGACATTTTACCTTCAAATCCTCTCTTCTCCCAATCACGACTCATACCCGACGAAGCTACGCGAATACCCATCGTTCAACTTCAATCGGAGCCACCATGACATTTTCCACGACTCAGAACGAGTCGACTCAGCAAACTCAGAAACCCGTCCAGGTATGATAATATTCTTTTTTTCCAAATTTCCCCGTAGGGTCTTTGTTTCTTTAGTGATGAGATCTCAAATAGTTTGTGTCTGTATTATTAACTCAAATGATGAAAAAGGCACATATGCTTCGATTCTCGTGTCTTGTGTTCTTGAAAGATCTAATTTTTGTCCTCAAAGGGTCCTCCTCTGTTTTGTGGAAGCTGCTGTTCTGTCAATTTGATGTTTTTTCTTTTGTTTTTTTCCTCCTCTGTTCTTCGAAATGATTTCAAATTTTGTCCGATTTGGATTCCACTCAGTTCATGCTTGTACGTCCCCATGGTACCTTTAACAGTTTACACTATCGATCAATCCCAGTTTCACCTTTTAGCTTGGTTGGTAGCTCTAATATTGCGTTTTGCTTTAAAAAAGCCAATTTTTATAATAGACTTCACTTTAATTAAACCATCGCAGAGTTTTAAACCCAAGAGCTGATTCTTCTCGTTTGTTTACTTAAACATTCTCCATTGATTAGTAGTAACAGTCAAGAACCTCTAAAAAACTATTTACTTGGATGATTTCATTAAAATTTTGGTTATTTATATTACAATACATTACTCATCTCCAGTTATAGCTGCAACTTTAGACTTCTTGATGTTATATATCCTAAATCATTTTGGCAACTTAATCTCATAGGTGGCTAAGCGATTAGACAAGTTCAAGACTACTATTTTCACTCAGATGAGCATATTGGGTGTGAAACACGGAGCGATCAATTTAGGACAAGGCTTTCCCAATTTCGACGGTCCTGATTTTATTAAAGAAGCTGCCATCCAAGCCATTAAAGATGGTAAAAACCAGTACGCTCGTGCATACGGCGTTCCTGAGCTCAACTCTGCAATTGCTGCCCGGTTTCAAGAAGATACAGGTCTCGTTGTTGATCCGGAGAAAGAAGTGACTGTTACATCTGGTTGCACTGAAGCCATAGCTGCATCAGTGTTGGGTTTAATAAACCCTGGAGATGAAGTCATTCTCTTTGCACCTTTTTACGATTCATATGAAGCAACGCTCTCTATGGCTGGTGCTAAAATAAAAGGAATCACTTTGCGCCCACCTGACTTCTCCATCCCTTTGGAAGAGCTCAAAGCTGCGGTTACTAAAAACACCAGAGCCATTCTCATGAACACTCCACACAACCCAACGGGGAAGATGTTCACAAGAGAGGAGCTTGAAACCATTGCATCCCTCTGCATTGAAAACGATGTGCTTGTGTTCTCTGATGAAGTGTACGACAAGCTTGCTTTTGAAATGGATCACATCTCCATAGCATCTCTTCCTGGTATGTACGAAAGAACTGTGACCATGAATTCCCTTGGAAAGACTTTCTCTTTAACCGGATGGAAGATCGGTTGGGCGATTGCACCACCACATTTGACTTGGGGAGTTAGACAAGCGCACTCTTACCTGACGTTTGCCACATCAACACCAGCTCAGTGGGCAGCCATTGCAGCTCTAAAGGCACCAGAGTCTTACTACAAAGAGCTGAAGAGAGATTACGCGGCGAAAAAGGAGATACTGGTTAAGGGTTTGAAAGAAGTCGGGTTTAAAGTGTTCCCGTCAAGCGGGACTTACTTTGTGACCGCGGATCACACTCCATTTGGACTGGAGAACGATGTAGCCTTCTGTGAGTATCTTATTGAAGAAGTTGGAGTTGTTGCGATCCCCACTAGCGTCTTTTATTTGAATCCAGAAGAAGGGAAGAACTTGGTTAGGTTTGCGTTCTGTAAAGACGAAGAGACTTTGCGTGGTGCAATTGAGAGGATGAAACAAAAGCTAAAGTCAAAAGTCTGAAAGTTTGAATTAGTAAACCAACCACCTCCCTATTTTTAATGTCGTTCTTCTTCGGTTCCATTTCAAGACAGACTTTGAATCAGCAAAACAAATTACTAATAAAGTTTGACGTTATTAAATGCGATAGAGTAAACATTGTCTTTGTCTTTTGTTTAATCTTGAAAAATCCTAAATGAATAGATTAATCTAATTAAGGTTGAATGTTCTCTAAAAGACTGAAATTGATGTAATTATCTTTTTATAGGCCGAAAGTAATAAAAAGTAATTGAATACTACATGAGAAGAACTTAGACTTAAGATCTCAGTGAAAGCGATGTTAGCTTAATTAATCAAATACTAGAAAAGCCATTTATAATCTAATCTCATTAGCTTAAGCTTTGTCGTTTTCGTTCTTTTGCAAAGAAACCATAAGGAGATACTGAGATTACTTAAACGTTTTCGAATATAGATATTTTTAGTGAAATTAAAGCATACATGTAAATAATTTATTTTTGCATTAGTATTGGGAATATAATATTGTCCCATGTGAAAAGTATATACTACTAAAAATATTTGAGGCCTAGTAATGCGGAGTGCACCATGCGAGGATGTTTGGTAAATATGTTTTTATTCACAAAAATGATCCAAACTCATTTTTTGTGTTTCTTTCTCTTTATTTCTATTTTTATTTCCGTATCAAGTAATTCATCTCGATCGTCCGATTTGGTAGACTACCTATATATACTTTATATACTACAGTTTTCACCAACTCTATCTTCTTTCCCAATATGAATTGTTGATTTTATTTGTAGTCTATGGTTTACACCTTTTTCTATTATTGATAAAAAGTAAAGTATACTTACCATGAATATAGACCAAAATAAATAAATATTCTTTTGAAAGTCTAAATCGACTGTAATATTAATATAGAAAATTCTCCCAAAAGCAGTGATTTTTTCTTTTTAATAAAAAAAAAAAAACGAAAAGTTTAAATTATATTTTAAGAAAAAAAGAGTGACCAACCAAACCAAAAGAGATGTATGTGTGTGTAGCGGCACGTGCCGGCCTGCAACAGTAAAGCTAAAAAGCGTCTCCGACTCCTAATATTCCCCGTCAAGACCGTGACTTCTTCTTCTTCTTCTTCCCCCCGTATTCAGTCAGATCCAACGGCTACGGTTCGTTGCTTTCGTTAAATCAACCGTCAGATTTTTTTTATCTAACGGTCAATATTGAATCTAACTCCTTTTTTTTCTTCTCTGTCTCTTAAAATAATAATCTCATCAAACCCGCTTCAAAGTTCAAAGCTTTCTCTCTCTTTCTCTTTCGATCTCTCTCTCTTAAGCAAAGTGAGCTTCTTCTTCTTCCTCTTCTTCTACCTTTTTATTAGCTTCACCGTGAAAACTATCCGGAAAACAAAAAAAAAAACGACGTAAAAGAGGAAACGGAGTTAAGAGTTCTCTTGTGTTTGCGATGCTCGGCACGGTGGTGCAGTGGTGGCTAACGTATTTCCGTTTAACATTTGGCCGGAAAATTCGAGAAAGAAAGTGGTGATTCATACTCTATATCGAGCCCTTCTCTCGATCAAAGCTTTTTGATTTTTTTTTTTTGTTTGCTCTGTTTTATTTTTATCAGAGGAGATGAGCCAATCGAAACTAACGAGGACTCAGTCGTCGTTACTCAGATCATCTCCGACAATTCGATCATCGATTCAAAGCCTTTCTTCAATCACTGAATGTGATGACTTCAACGAAACCTCTCACCACCGCTGCGAAGAACAAGATCTAGAAGCCGGTGAGAAAGAAGAGAAACAGAGGAGGAAAAAACCGGTTAAATCATTCGGGTCATTTAACCGAATTAAACCGGGTCTCGCCTTCACACTCGCTTCTCTCTCTTTCCTCAGTCTCTCATCTTTTTTACTCTTCTTCGTCGACGAGGTTTTCACGTCGGAGAATCTCTTGCTCGGTTTGATCTTCGTCGCCGTTGCTCTGTTCTTCGCGTCGCGCAACATGGCGGTTATCAACCAAACCGTAATCGCAATCAAACAGATTCGCGTAAGAAGGTCTCGAACCAAACACAAACCGAAACCGGTTCAATGGTACATCGGGGATTCAAAACCGGAACCGATCAAAGAAGATGAAACGAGGAGGAGACTCGTCGTTAAAGAAGGAGTACGATTCTTCAGCAATGGTGATTTCTACGAAGGTGAGTTTAACAGAGGCAAGTGTAACGGAAGTGGAGTTTACTACTATTTCGTTAACGGAAGATATGAAGGAGACTGGATCAATGGAAGGTACGATGGTTATGGAATCGAGTGTTGGTCTAAAGGAAGCAAGTACAAAGGACAGTACAAGCAAGGACTTAGACATGGTTACGGAGTTTACTGGTTTTACACTGGTGATTCTTACTCTGGTGAATGGTTCAACGGTCAAAGCCATGGCTTTGGTGTTCAAACTTGTGCTGATGGAAGCTCTTTTGTCGGAGAATTCAAATTTGGTGTCAAACATGGACTTGGATCTTACCATTTCAGGTATATTTAAATATATATCTATAAAAAGGAGACAAAAGCTTATATGTCTCTGTTTTTTTATTTCTGAGTTATGATGATTTTGTTGTAGAAATGGAGATAAGTACGCAGGAGAGTATTTTGGAGACAAGATTCATGGGTTTGGTGTTTACCATTTTGCTAATGGTCACTATTACGAAGGAGCTTGGCACGAAGGTCGTAAGCAAGGGTATGGCACGTATAGATTCAGAACCGGTGATATCAAATCCGGTGAATGGGATGATGGTAATCTCGTTAACCATCTTCCTCAAGAATCCGGCCCGGTTCATAGAGCGGTTCAGGTATTATTTAAATATTTCCAAAAGGTTGAAACTTTAGATGGAAATGTTTTGGATTAAAAGGTACTTAATGAGTATAATTACATTGCAGAGTGCACGAGAGAGGGTGAAGAAAGGAGTGAACCAAAGACGGGTCGATGAGCAGGTGGTACGAGCTGTGGCTGCAGCTAATAAAGCTGCGACGGCTGCCAGAGTTGCAGCTGTGAAAGCCGTTCAGAATCAAATGGATGGTAAAATTTGTGAAAATTAAAACATTAGAAAAAGAAAAAAAAAAAGTGAAAATGACAAGTAAAGATGACATAGAAAAAAAATGTATTAGATTTTTTTTGTTTTGTTTTTAATGTAACCCTGGTAAGCTTTGAATTATGAGAAGCTTTACTATGGAGGGTTTTTTTTTTTTTTTACATTTGTCCTAACTAATGTAAATGTACATAGAGGAAGTAATGTTTGTTTTCTTTTCATTTTTGTAAAAGAAATTATGTGGATGATTTAAGATTGATGTTTTGACATTGATCTGAATCACTGACAGATAGATAGATTGATTTTTTTTTGTAGTTTGAAATATTATCCTTAAATCGGAATCTGTGATTTGTTTCGTAGTTGATTTGATCTCTTTATTTTTTTTAAAGAAAACTCGGATTTTAGTATTATTACTATCAAGAAAAAGAAAAAGATAGGATAAATCAATGAAGAAGATTATTCGTACCCAGACTTGTCAAGGTAGGTTAAACAGTAGCCATATCAAGTAAAAACTATAAAATCAACGGATCGATATGATTAATGGCCTGTAACTGTAAGTGGTCTGACTGAATTAGTTGCAAAATGCCAAAACCTCTCCGGAACTCTTTTCGTATTATGTAGTATGTATTAGGTGGACGCAATAAATATTTCTAGCATTTCTAATTTCTTTGGAGCTATTAAAAAAAGATACTTAAGTATGTTTTTAATTATAATATTTGGAAATAATGAAGTTAAAAACTTTTTTAAAAAACTGTAAAATGGTATACTCCAACGGTAAATCCTAATTTTGGATTCTTAAAATTTTTGAAAATTTTCAAAGGCTAATCACTGAAGATAGAGGAACCTTAAAGCACTCAAAGTTTCAAGAAGTGATTTGTGTATTACATATTTACATGAGACAATACTTTAACCACAGAACAATTGAGACTTTACAATGGGATGATTTGTTTTCAGTTTTGCCAAAAGAAACAAGATTTTCAGTAAGATAACTCCTCACCTGTAGAGTTTGGATTCTGGTTACCAGATTTAGCCTCACACAAGTTGAATTCCTGAAAGGTTCTTCGAACAGGACTTGAGAGACCATTTGGTGGAACCAAGACTTTCTCTTTGTTACAATCATAATGTTGTGCTATGTGACTTGAAGGACCATGAGCTACTGAAGTATTTACGTTTGGTGGTGCGAATTGTTGGGTTTGATGGAACTCTTGCACAGGGATTGGTATCGATGTCTCCTCAGGTTCATATTCAAGCTCATCCTGCATACAAGTTTTAAAAAGAGTAAACACAATTAACTTTTCAGACCAAATTCAAAATCTTTGGATTCTAGTATGCGAAGCTAGTCAAACAGAAGGAAGAGGTCATAATCAATCCAAATACCAATAACTTAAGCACAAGCTTAAAGCTAGAGTGATCAATCAAAAAAAAGCAGGCACTTCAAGATCAAAAGACCATAACTTTTGATCAGTAAGACCACTTATGAGATTTATATATCGATGAGAACCAATTTAGAGTGTCTCTCTATCTCCAAAGATTCAATAAACGACAATTGAACAACTCAAAGAGAGTATAGCAAACAGGGCAACAAGACCAAAACAACAACAGAGGAATCAAAATTGGATATTCATGAAATTCAGTAATACCCTCACCAATAACTTTAAACAACAACCAAAACAAAACAAAGCCTCAAGATAGTGAACCAAAATCAAACAAGAAAAAGTATTGGCTTTTTATCGAACCCAGAAACCAAAATTGAGACTTTGATATAGAGAACAAGGTCTCAAGAGAGAGAGAACAGAACATACCATGCCGCGACGTTTACCAGCGAGGAAAGAGACGCATTGATGGTTCATGGCATGTATAGAGCTGAGAGAGCGAATTAGCAGCGCCTCGAAACGCTCCATACATTGTTTGATCAACTTCATCGATCCGTGTGGCTTCATCGGATTTTCGCTTCTTCACCATTAGAGTCCGAACAAATCACAAACCCTAGGAACGAGGACTCGTCGACCACCCAACCTCTCTTAGCGTCTCAATCACACCCTCAACAGCAATTGAGAGAGATACCAAACCCTAGATGAATTTTTTTTGTGATTGGCTCGTGAAATGAAAGAGAGAGGAAAAAAAGCTTTCGTCCATGTTTTTTTTTTCTTTTGTTAAATTTACGAACCAATCAGAGACAGACACATATGAGATGAGAATCGATACTAAAAATGCTTAATTAAGAATCGATTTTAACGTATATCATGTATTATGATTTATTTTTATTCTTAAGCATCCCTAAAAACCCTTTAAATACTACCGTTGTACATGCTCTTAGAACAATAGAATCACTAATACTGTAAATAAAATGTTACATGTTCAATTACAAAACTTAGTTTATAATTGCTTGAACTAAATTTTTAGAGCAGCTTGTCTGATCGTCTGTCTCACAAAATAATTTGTGGATTTAGGTTGAATCCTACCAATTTATTAATGTGTGTCCGTAGACATAGTAAAATATCCGGGGTTTTTTTTAACATTTTAACATAACATATTTTAACATATGTGTCTTTTTAACATATTTTATATCCGTAGACATGAGTTTAGATTTCGGTATGAACACTATTTCGATTATATAAAAAAAAACAAAAAAACAAAACAAAATTGGAACTGGTTTATGATTGAACAAATCGGTAAATAGTTTAAGAAGACACATTCTTGAGTGTAACTGTGTAAGAGCTATTATAATCTCAATATATATGTCATCTTATTTACCTTTTTCAGTTAAAGCATATCCAAATACATATAGGTTATACTTGTTGATAGCTAAGCAGTAAGCATCTCTTCATTCATACTTACAGGTATTTGTTTTTTTTTTTTTTTTTTTTTTTTTTTTGACAAAGATTCATACTTACAGGTTATACACTAAATCGTTATGTTAAACCAACGTGCAGAATATATATGTCTTTGGCTAAATCTCATATAAATATGTTGGCAATGGCATGTGGCAATGATAAAATATATACTATACGCAGTGTTCAAGAAAGCGGTCTAGGCGGTCGCCTAGACGCCGTCTAGGCGCTAGGCGCTCAGCAGACGCCTAGACGACCGTTTAGACCGCCTAAAATCACATAATATTATTTTATTGTATATTTTTTATTTTTAATTACATATATTTAAAATTTTAAGTTTATATTCATATAAAGGTTAATATGTTATTAATCTAAATTAAATAAATATATTTTTAGTTTTACTAATTTTAGTTTATGATTTATTATTATTTATTTCTTCTAACATACTCCCTCCGTTTCAAAATATAGGATGTTTTAGTTAAAACACACATATTAAGAAAAAATTACTTTTAAACAGCTTAACCAATCAGAGATAAAACTGCATAATATAAAATATAGATTTAATCTAAAAGCTGCATAGAAAGTTGGAGACATCCTATATTATGAAACAAAAATACTTCTCTAAACATCCTATATTATGAAACGGAGGAAGTATATTTTTACATAATTTTACATATAATATTATATATATAATGTTCGTATTGTAAATGCCTAAACCGCCTTAAAACGCCTAAAATTCCGACTAGGCGTTCTAGGCGCTAGGCGCTAGGCGCTAGGCGCTGGGTCACCGCCCACATACCGCCTAGCGCTTTCTTGAACACTGACTATACGTATATAAGATAATTACTTGTATATAAATTAAGTATCTCGATTCATTTGTTATCTGGGCTGATTCATTCATATCTTGCGTGTGTGCATGGTATATCGACTAACTGGTACTCTTCAGGAAATGGTTTGATGTCATGATGAAGATCCTGTGGTAATTTTGCTTACATCAACAGTTTGACTCAAATCTTTGGAGATTCGAACTTTGAAGTCTCTCTACTCTAACCACTCAAACATGCAATATTCCCCTAAAGAAAAAAAGAAAAAACAAAACAGCCGGTCCAATTTTCAAATTCTATAAACAGACACTGTACTATGCCTATAAATGAAATTTCAATCGCAATAAATATCACCCTAGCTAGAGCTACGAGTAACAAGCATTTATTGAAATTATTGATATATATTTACTCGCGACACGTAATTTATTTCTTTGATTGGTCGACAACAGATTAAGGCTGCCATATTATTCAATATACGACATCTATGCACACAGCCAATAATTTGGATAATTGCACGAATACCACGTACTTAGCTTGTTTAGATTATATGATCATCCGTATTACAAATACTAGTAATATCCAAGACAATTTCTAATAAACTTTGTGGACGAAAATAAAATAGAACAAACATTTTACTGTATTTCATATCTTTAAATTAGACTTTTCCTTCTTTTCCTCCATAATAATAAATTATTTGTTGTGTCATACATATTTTATTTACTTACTAAGATTCCATCATTCCATTTCCATATGACATGCATGTCTATATTGCCTCGTTTATTACAAATTTATTTAAACTCAAAGAGTAATAAAGGCATCATACTGATAAATTTAATGGGTTTGTTTATTAAACTCACATACTTAATGGAGATTTTTAAATGAAACTAATGAAGGGATTGATGAAAGTGCCTGTCCAATGGGGTTCGTTGTTTGACCCAAAGCATATTTGGTCAAATAGCTTTCCACGCGACACTCCGTATTCAGTGATTAATGCCATCTTTACATTATTATAGCTAGGGTTACTTCACTACTTTGATACACCAAAAAAAAAAAAATTAAATTCCCCAAATAATGAATCAAACAGGAGCAGCCAAATGGTAAACCTCTCAAAACTCATACTCCTTTTAATTTGGATCATTGATATATCAAGTTGGTTGATACAAAACATGCAAAGTAGACAACATAATTACAAGTTGCATTATTAACACTAAAATTCAAAAAATAAAAAGCAAACCGACTTTTCCATTTTTTGTCACCTCGAGTTTGGCAATTACCACCTTTCTATGGACCATTTGATCTTTCATTCGCGCGGCCCGCTCCTATCTTCCAGTATTATTACTTTAGTGTATAACGATCAGCATATATATATATTTGCATATGATATGATTATATATTTTGTTGCTTACAGCTTCATCAAAGCCTATCTCCAAGAAGTTGCGAAGTCGAATATAAGGTCTAATTAACAATTCACTACAGGGCAGGAAAAGGTAAAGCCTTCACCTATCATATACTATATGTGAGAGAATTTGTGTAAATTAAAATATCCAAACTGATTACTAATATCTACATATAATAAGGTAACACAATGTTATATATATATATATATATATATCAACATATACTTAATTAAATAAAAACCGTTATAGCAATCAGGATTATCAGAGAAATTATGAGATAATTAAGGTTGGGACTTGAGAGCCTCTCTAGTAAAACTAAAAGTAAAGTACAAACTAAAAAGAACAAACAATTGAAAAAGGTAAAAAGACAGCTAAGTAACATATGGCTTCTGTGTAACAACAGTCTAGCAGCCAGGGCCTGTTGAATCGACGAAGCACATGTGAGATTAAAACCTTATAAATTAACCTTTATAAATTTTAAGTATCTTACTTTTGTTAAAAGACTAGTATAATTTTCTTACAAAGCCTCTTTTTCTCAAAATAAAAACATGTCTGGCTGTTTTGGCTACAAATGTGTAAAACTTGCTCACATTATCTTATAGTAAAACGTAAACCCCTTTTATTTGTTCATCTATCAAATATACCTGGTAATTATTTTATTTTTTGATCAACATATATGATATATCTGCTAACACTAGTAAAACCTGGGTAGATAGTTACGTATATGGCGACTGAAAAAATTTGTAGCAAAAATTACCTACAAAAAGTAACTAATAGAGACCAAATATTAGATTATTTTTTTGTATCAATTTAGTGAGTATTCGTCATAGGTTAAATACGAATAGCTACAGATCAACTATGTAGCTAATTTATGACAAATTTTGTGACGTACGTATTTGTAGGAACATAGCAGGCGTAACAATTTGTGGTTAATATATTTTTTTGAAAAAAAAAAATTGTTTGCTACGAATTGGCCGTAACAAAAATGACCCGGTAATCCAACCTGGTACATGTTATAATCTCAGCCATTCGTTTTTATTTTGAGCAAAACATCTCAGCCCTTCATTCTCTAAGTCTATTAATAGAGAGACATCAAACCTAAAAATTTCTTTTGCCTCTCGATCTTCGTTGCTCCGATACTGGGTGCTTAATTCCTTCGTCTATCCTCGATTTCTTCGTTTGATCTCCATGTTGGCTGCTTAATTTTGATTCTGTTGGATCTCTGTCCTGCATAGGCGACTATGATATGCATCGACAACTCGGAGTGGATGCGAAACGGAGATTACTCTCCGTGTAGGTTACAGGCTCAGACGGAAGCTGTTAATCTTCTTTACGGGGCTAAAACCCACGTATATATATTAACACATCTCGCTTTTGGATTCGATTTATTAGGGTTTTGTGGGTTTACCTCTGAGATTTTGATTTAAGGGATCTTTCGATTTTCCAGTCAATCTGGAGAATACGGTGGGGATTTTGACTATGGCTGGCAAAGGAGTTTGAGTTTTGACTACTTCTACCTCTGATCTTGGCAAAATCTTGGCCTGTATGCACAGTATGTCTTTGTAATCTTCTTCTAAGAACATCAATTAATTTGTCATCTCTGTCTCTTTTTATTATATGAACAATTGAGTTTAATCCTACTTGCTCCATCTTTTTCAGGCCTTGATGTTGGAGGTGAGATCAACTTAACGGCGACCATCCAGATTGCTCAGCTTGCTTTTAAGCATCGCCAAAACAAGAATCAACGCCAACGGATTATTGTTTTTGCTGGAAGGTACTCACTTTCTATCTTGAATGCACGCTGACTAACTAGGTTTTGTATTAGTTTATCTGATGTTTTTGTGTTGTGCTTCTCTGCTTTTTAGCCCTATCAAGTATGAAAAGAAGGCCCTATAACTACTTTCTTTGTCCTCTTCTGATTTTATCCGTTTGTGGTTAATTTTTACAACATTGTTAACTCTTTACCAACATTAGTGGTGGTGGCGTTGGGGGTGGCCGTGGTGTTAGACTTGGTGGTGGTGGTGGTGGTGCCTTCGCTGGTGGACGCGGTGATTGAAGAGGCTATGGTCGTGGTGGACGCGGCGGAGGGAGACTTCAACACCAGGGTAGAGGGGAACACGGAGGAAGGGGAAATCACAATGCACAAATGACAATTGATGCCTTACTAGCACAAGAGTCAAGGAGATTGATGCCAGTTCTTCATCCTCAGCGAGAAAACGGTGCCATGTGGTATGTATATACATTTCCAACTCTTGTGTTTTTATGTTTATTGGATGTTTCATTATATGTGATTTGGTTCTTCAATCTATAGTAGTAGCCTATCTCTCTGTGTTGTTTAGGTTATTCATGTTGTAAACGTGAATTGTTGTACATTGACTTGTTTTGTATTTTGTAATCACAATGACCTTGTTGTGCAATGATATTTGCAGTTTATTTATGATTCCCAGTTTGTTTTTAAAACTTGCCCCACAAAGCAAACAATTCACCCCATAAATTTCAATTTAAATTTCAATTCACTCCACAAAACAACTGGTAGCAAATAGAAGCTCCTCTGTTACAAATTGTTGTAGCAGCTAGAAGGTAATGCTTACGCTGAATTCGTAGCTAAGTGTATCTAAGTGCTACGTAAATAACCGAAACAAAACGTAGCAAATACCCACGGATATCTGTAACTTTTTGTATCAATTAGTTACGGATAAGTTGTAACTAAACTGTAACAATTTGCGACAATTTGCTATACTGAAAACATTTGCTACTACCAAATAGTTACTAATTATTTTGGTATCAAAGTTGTAACAAACATTTTTTAGCTACAAAAAAGCCTTATACCCACATTTTTTTCTGTAACAATGCTAGACATTTTTACTAGTGTAATTATAAGTTTATAACCATTGATTAACAATCATATATACTTCTTCTTATTGCGTGATGTGCTATTCAATTTTCAATTTGATTTCCCATTTTTTTTTCTTTCATTTGAATCAGATTTGATGTTATTGGCTTATGGCATACACAGAGAGAATATCGTTAAGTTATACCTAAAAACAGATCAGGTGGATCGTGTGGATGTAAATTCTAGGCCCAATATGAGAGACCGACCTAACATATTACAATCTTAAAGCCCCAATGTAATCAAATGAGTATTGGCGACACGGCACACTTTTGACCGTAGTAGAAGACAGAATCGTTCCTCGACGAGATCCTAGTGTTTGTAGATGAATCTCTTGTCGTTGCAGAGCGAGTACCACTTTTTTCATTTTGGTTTGAATCGTATCAGAGATTCGATGGGGATCGGAACTATGCGGAAAAGAAAAAAGAAAGTGCCGTGGTATGTCTCCCAATACTAATTTGATTACATTAGGGTTTTAATATGATTGGGTATAAGGCTTTTTTGTAGCTAAAGAATGTGCCGTGGTATGTCTCCCAATACTAGTCTATACATTAGCTCCCTCCCTCATATTGGGCCTTGAATATCAAGAAATATATAGTTGGACTTGGGAATTACATGATTTAATAATTAAAAAAAAAAAACCAAAGTACGAAACTTATTACAGGTGTGTAATTAAATACATGAAAAAGTCAAGAAGTGACAAAAAAGGCATCTTGTTCATGTGATCTTCTTAAATTAGTGTGTGTATATATATATTTTTTTCATACAAATCAATCGTTAATTCGCTCCTTGCAACTTAAAGAAACAAACAACACGACGAATGACAAGTGATGATAGATTTAAAAGAATGAATTAAATGAAATGATAAGAATTGAAGTGTGTCCCATATGGACCGTCTGATCAAGTGAAACTCCATAGCTTAATATCAGCATCGTCGTACAAGTCATCCATCGTCGTCGTCTTCGAGCTATTTAAATGTGAAGAATAATCAAAGGGAGCTCTGTTGGTGAAGAACATCTCATTGTGATCAAATCCATACCATGATGGATCCATCAATGACACGTGTTCGTTGTAGTCCACGAAAGATTCCATCAACGATACCAAATCACCATCATCGTCATTATGATGACCACCATCATCTGGTGGGGAAGATGCAGCTGAAGAAGAAGGAGATGGATGGTGGTGGATTCTGTCATCATGATCATGATGATGAGATTCCATCAACGATACCAAGTCACCGTCATCATCATTATGATGAGGTGGAGAAGATGCAGCTGAAGAAGAAGGAGATGGATGATGATGGAGTCCATCATCATGATCATCGTCGGAGGGAGGGGCAAAAGGGTCAGAAGAGAAGGAGTTAGCGGCTTGAGCGGCGACCTTTTGGATGGATTTGGGGGACAGAAGGGTCTTTTCATCAATGTTCATAAGGAAAGAAGAATTGGTGATGATGTGAGGGAAGTTGAAATTGGCTTTAGGTCCCTTAAGACACAAGAGAGCAGCGTCGTAAGCCCTAGCAGCTGCTTCTGCGGTCGAGTAAGAACCTAACCAGATTCTTGTCTTTTTATTTGGTGCCCTGATTTCAGTAACCCATGATCCCCAACTTCTCATCCTTACTCCCTTGTACTTCTTTATCTTGTTCTTACTAGATTGATGATGATGTAGTGAAGATGACGAAGAGGTAGAAGATGTTGAAGAATGAGAGAGTGATGATATTGAGGAAGTAGTAACTTGGATCTTGAGTTCTTGTTTCACCATGATATGTAGATGCAGTGTAGTAATGTTGTTATTGATGTTCAAATAGGTGTTGGGTTTATATAAGAGAAAAGTATTTTGGATGGCAAATAATGTCAAGGATAGGAGATATATATATAGCATCATGGACTTGATACGGGGAATTGAGTGAGAGGAGGGGAGGGGACAATAATGGCTTATTTTATAAATTTTAAAGTGGTCAAATGAAATAGTATCATTTTTGTGTATGAATGTGACGTTTTTGGTGCATGACAGGTGTTTTTAAAATTAGTATTTTTTCACCCGCATAATCACAAAATGGATATGTCAGATTTTGTTTCTTATGTATACATAATTAGATACTAGTAGCTATATCTTCCAATTTTCTAGAGATTTTTTGTTAGATAGATGAATCTCAAACTGACTTATGACTTATGAGATATGTAAAACACTAAAATGCTTTCGTTATTTTAAGCGTTTAGAATTCGGACGCTCTGATTTGGTTACCTAAACTAACTTAGATCGAAGGAGACATTCTCCACCATCTTGAACGCCAAGTTAGTGGAGTAACATTCAATTGTGTTGTTTATTACGTTTGGAGGTTAAATTTTTGTAATTAATATATGTAGGCCTGAAAGTAACCATTAGTGGAATTTATTTTAAAACTAGCATCAGTTTCAAAGTAAATAAAAAATCTATCTGGTGAGTGTACAGCTAGCTGTACGGAAGCCACTTGGTGGGGAAATCAAGGTTTAGTAATTTTGAGGTTGAGAATTTTTAAATGTAAAAAGAGAAAAATGAAGTTTATATTTTGATGACTTAGATAGCTATCACTTTCCGGAATTGCAAATTACAGCTGCATTTGAACGTGTCAAATCCTACGATATTTCGAGGAAAGAGACCCTTCAAACCTGCTCATTGGTCTATGTTTTGTTTTATTTTGGTTAATATTAAACGAGTTAATTTAGATGTTGTGTTTTAAATTAATCAGTTGGTATTGGTAGTAAAAAAAAGTCCGAATATAACATGCAGAAGGAATGCTAATTATATTGTTGTCAAAAAAAAAAAAAAAAAGGAATGCTAATTATATCATACTCCCTCCGTTTTTAATTACTTGTCATTCTAGAAGTTTTCACACATATTAAGAAAACAGATAAATGTTTTATTATACCCTTGTTTGAATATTAGAATTCTAAAGGATTTTTTTTTTCATTTAATAAGGGGTAAATGATATAATTTTATATTAAAAATGACATTGGAAATCAAAAACGATAACTAAAATAAAACAAAAAATTAGGTCTAGAATTACAAGTATTTTAAAACGGAGGGAGTATTATGATTTAATCAGATAAACCATTATCAGAATAAGAGGGTTTCATCAAAATTTATGTAGCACCTTTGGTCTATATCTAACATTTGATTGTAGTATATAAGTTTGTTTTATATATCTTTTACCCTTAAACAAATTGTGTTTATCTATCTTTTACCCTTTTAAAAAAAATAGAAACTTTGTTTTATATACATCTATTAGATTGACTATAGGCTAAATAGTAAACTGTAACTTTGTTTTTAAATACCTCTATTGAGAGAATAATAAAAATTAATAAAGAAATTAATGAAAATAAAAAGGGAAGAAAATACATAGGATTCTGATATGGAGGGACAAGGGGAGGCAGCTTCATGAAGTAGCATGTGAGGTCTCTCAAACAAAAATGATAAACTAGAATAAACTTAAACATTTTAAGCAAAATATGTATGTGTTTGTTTTGTTGTACTATCAAATATTAAGATATTTGTTGATAAACTGATATTATGTGAATATTATTAAATTAGTTATAATGGAAATGGAAACGCGCAGCCAAATAGTGAAGACTGAAGTAAGTGAATCACTTAACAAAAACAGCTGTTTACACTCTGTCTGGCTACTCGCTACTGCACAAAACCGCGTTTTTTTCTTATTTTATATTTTAGTTTTGATAAGCAATATCATACGTTCCCCACACTTATAACACACACACACCCATAGAAAACGAACTGTAAGTGTAAACAGTAAACCTAGATATATGTCAAAATCTTGATACAATTGTATTATTTGATGATGAGTACAACCACTTAATAATTTGCTTTGTTGTTATAATACTTTTAGAAGAAAAAACGCGAAACAAAGCTACGTGGAATTAGAGATTAAAGAAGGATCATGTGTTTATATCATACTTAAGTCTACTTTTAAGCAGCTTAACTTTCCCCTTTGCTCTTTTAATACATAGAATGAAGCCGTTTTGTGAACTTTGAGGAGATTCTCCACGTCGAATCTTAGCTAAACTACACATCTAGATTTGCTAATTTTATACTAAAACAACCAAATTAAATCTCCATATTGCATTTATATAATACTATATAACTACATAACAACCGTACAAATAAGGGGATCGTAACTATGTACTTAGTAGTTTCATCTAGTTGGATAGTCTTGAGTTTGATTTATTTGTTACGCTAGATATAATCAATCGATCAGGTCGACGCTTATCGAAATTACAACGGGTTTTTAAAAACATTTCGGATATTTCAAATAGAGCTCCAATCTAATTAAGTTTATCAATAAAAGTTCTATAATGACTGCATGGACATTTTCAAATAGTTTAATTTAGGTTTTTCTGGTTTAGAAGTCTCTCGATACTTAAAAAATAAATGTTAGATAGATACCACAATAATATATGTGCATGCATGTGAAAATATGGAGATGTGTAGATAGATACTAAAGCAAGATAATGATTTCAAAAGAAGCATGTGTATTTCGGCAAAAAAGCCAAAACAAACCTTATATATAGACCTTTAAGACACGCAAGAGCACATGACGATCGAAGGAGTTGAGAGATGGGGCATGTTCTTTTTGGGGACAGCCTTGACTTTCTCACAAAGCCTTGAGAGCTTATGAGACTTGTCTTCGCTTAGGACATTTCACACTTTGGTCTTAAGCAAACCCTTAAAGGTCAAACAGAGGCAATTTTTGTCAGCTTTACAGCCCCAAAATATTCCTTTTTCTTTTTTGGTAATAAAGCATCTCGAGGCTTCTACCATTTTCATTATACGGTTTTGGCAGTGAAGTTTTAGTTTCTCATACATCCAAGTCACATGAAAATAAGAAAATTATCCCTGGTGAAGCGGTTTCCCATACTAGTGGCCAGCTTCACTGGCACCGTACTCCCTCCGTACTTTCCCAACAACTAAACAAAGAGATGGCCCGGCCCTTAACATTACAAATCTATTATCTTTACAATATCTTTAGTTACCTCTGAAGTCTGAATATAATATATATGGATAGATTACAGATAGGTGCATTTAATTTATCATGGATAGAGAAACTGGTACGATGGTACGGCCTTTGGCGTGAGAAATTTCGAAGAAGGTGCAAAATAAGTCATGTAGGGCTAAGGTAGGTATGTAATTAAATTTGCTAAAATCGAGATTTTTCGATTTATTGAAATTAAATATGTATGTGCGCTACATGTTTTTGTTTGGAGCAATTTCTAGGAAAGTGAAGATAACTGGGTTTCATCATTATGGGGATGCTCGTACATTAAGTAGGTTCAACTACCTAAATCCTACTATTTATTTGTTTCATTTTTAAAAGTTAATTTTCAACAAAATTATTGAACAATCGATGGCATAGGACCAATTTTTTTTGTTTGAAAAAGTTGAGAAAAATATAGAATGTACAAAATGAATAAAAACGTATTACAATATCTTGCTGGAGGAGTAAGTTATTTCAAAACTAAAGTTGGGTTCTCTCTTCCGATTACATCCAAATAGTTTGGGTTGGGCTTTTAGAAGTAGGTGTTCGTATCAAATATCTGAGATCCATACTACAACAGTGTGGGCCTCGTAGGCTTGATCAAGATGTATTTAGATATGCTAGTGAACACAATCACTAACCAAAGAAGTGTTCAGGAGTTAAAGAAACAAAGAACTAAGCCAATAATAATGAGATTGTCTTGCATTCAAACTACAAAAAAGCAAGAAGCAATGGAGATGAGAAACGCAATGAATGAGTAATAGCTCGATGGACAAGAAGCGACAGAGATACTCCCGCCTGGACCGTTAGCTGGATTGCCCGGGATAGAACTGCTTGAAGGAACCGTAAGTCCTCTAGGTGAAGCCGCTGGTGCGGTTATGATTCCTCCACCAACAACATCATCATCAGAATCTGGCGGAGGTGAAGGTGAAGGTGAAGGCGAAGGTAAATACATAAGTTCCTTTGGAACATTATCAGGCGGGGCTATAAGCGGCGCTAGTTGTTGCGGTCCTGCAAATTGTTTTACCATTTGCATTTCAGTTAGAGACCAAGATTTCATTCATTGGGATTATGATAAGGCATTAGACAGTATACTTACCAGGACATCGTGGTTGAAGAGACATGGATAACCTGAAAAACGAACCGAGAGAGATCGGTTAAATACGTTGTTAAATTCATTAGCAGGTGAAACACGATAAGGAGAGACTCATTACGTGGTCAAGATAGTGCCGCTAACGAAACCATTGTAACTACAAGTAGTAAGTTTACAACCAGAGCTACTCTCCCGCGAAGAGATGTTCCCGAGCATGAAGTTGCTGTTTCTACATCTCATACTGGAACAAGAGACTGCTAAAGAAGCAGGCTCACAATACATACTGTGATCACAACAATACAAAAGATCATCAGCTAACTTGTCAAAACCGATTAACAAAACAACTCAAATAGCTTAATACCTGCGGCTTCCAAGTACACAACTGCATTGTACACAGTGGCCTGCTGTGAGAGCATAGCTTCCGTTTGGAATGATCAATCCGTAATCCGTAGCGTATTTGGGAAAATTTGAACTACAAGCTGACAAGTTTTGACACAAAACATTCAATATCTGCTATAATCTGTACAAAGATTGAAACTTTATAACTCTTATACCATCGTACCTAGCAATGGAACAGCGAGGATATCACCAGGATTGATATCAGGAGCTCCCATGGCATTCACATTAGTTAAATCCGAAACACTAGTCGAGAACCTCTTAGCGATTCCAGCCATAGTGTCAATACCCCTCACAACGTAAGATAGATAAAGTGCGGGAAGAGAATCATCAGTACCATTGAAGCAAGCACAAGGCAATGGAATCACAAGCTTTGTACCTACATCAAGAACCGAAAGGTCAGTGTCCGAATTCGCCACCTGAATCTGCTCAGGCGAGACAAGACCCCCGTAAACAGAGTCAGCGATCGATCCAAGCGTGTCGGAAGTACGAGTCTTGTAATGAGTGGTAAGGGATTTTCTGATTCCGTCGACGCAGGAGCAAGTGATTGGGATCTTGAGGAAGAGCTTGGCGGGAAGGAGATGGTTCTCGACGTCTGGGTAAGAGATGTCGATGGAGTTAGAGAGGAGCATTGAGACTGGGTCAACTTGGAAGAGAGAAGCTACTTCTGTGACTTTGAGGTCGGTGTAGAGCGTGTAGCCTAGCAATGAGTTGCAAGTGTCTTTGGTTGAGCAAGGCTCTATTGTGGATTTTGCAGTCGCCATTGATGCTAAGCTCGAAGCTAAAATTAGAAACAGAAATAAGGGTTTTTCTGGGTTCTTCTTCTTCATATTCGATTTCGTCGCTTCTGAGTGAGTTCCCTTCACCTCAATACAGGAAACTTGGCTAGGGTTTCTAAGAATTTAGGTTCTTCTAGGGTTTTACAAAGTTTCGATTTTTTTTTTTTTGTAGGGTTTCACACAATTTCTGGAAAATGCCAGTATAAGAAGAAGCTTGGAAACAAGAACTCCAGGTGTTCTTTTGGGTTTGAACTTTGAAAAAACTGAGAATCTATCTTCTTTCTTCCACTCTGAAGGAGAGAGAGAGGAAAAGTTAAAAATCTCTTTTTTTAGAAATAGGTAACAGCTGTGAGAGTGAGTGAGTGAGTTGCAGACAAAAGACAACGGTAGGAGATAACATCTTAGTCAATGACGGATTTGCCCCTCACGGTTTGACTCCACCGGTTTAAGGTACATCGTGGATTAATTCACCGGTTTAATGTTCATCGTGGATAAAGCTGAATGGAATGGAATGGAATCACCAATTATTCCTTTTTTTTTCAATATAGAAACTTTATTAAAATTTAAGAAAAGTATTTGTTTATTTTCAAGATAAAAATGTAACAATTAGATTGTGTGTAAAAAACAGAAATAAGGGTAACCCAGTAAATTAGTCTTCTGAATTGAGGCCCACTTCAAAGCCCACTTTCCTTTCTTTTTTTCCGAGCTTAAAGCAAAGAATTTATCGGCAAGAGAAAAAAAAAAAAAGAGAAGCGGTTCTAATCCTTTTAAGAAGAGAGCCTTCGCGGGAAATAGCAAAAAAAGAAATTTCTTCCCTCCAAAATTATCACCAAACTATAAAAAAATCAAATCTTTTTAACCGAAAGAATCGGACTTTTATCTTCTTTAACCTTATCGTTTTTTTTTTTTTTTTTTTTTTTTTAATTTTTAATCTTACCAAGATCCCCAAATTCACACATAAACCCTAGATTCGATTCTTACCTTAACTCTGATTTCTCCTATTTCTCTAATTGCATAAACTCCCTTTAATTGTAATGGATCAGACTCCACGGAGGAATGTTCGTCGGAAATTGGTTCAGTCGACGTTGGTCTCACCTAAATCTGCTGAGGTAATTGAGTCTAACGGAGATCGGATTTGCGATGTCGGTAATAATAAAGAGGAAGGTGAAGGAGGAGGAGAAGATGGTGGTTTATGTAGTTGTCAAGGGAAGAAGAAGAAGACGAGAAAACAGAAAGAGAGGACTCCCAAGAACGGAGCTTCCAAAAAGGTTTGGTTTTTTCTTTCTTATGTTTTAAATTACTATGTTTAGCTTGATAGGCTTGTATAAGTAGTTGAATTTTAGGTAAGTAGTCTACAATGTGGATTACTTTCGAGAAGAATTTGTAAGTATGGTCTCTTTTTTGGATGTAGGTGGTTAAAGGAAAGAGTCCTCGTAAAACAACTCCTAAGAAAAGTGCAACTAAAAATGGGATTGTAGCTGCTGCTGATCAGATGGTTGGTGCCAGTGTTTCACCTCCAGTTCCCAATTTGCGTCTCGAAGCTAAGTTAAGAGCTGAGGTAAGTTAGTTTGTCCTTCTTGTGGTTCGTATGAAGTAGTTGGATACACTTGGGTTGGTGTATCTTCTTTAAGTAGTTGCAAACACTTGTTGGTTTATATTTGAATTAGGAAAATTTGCGGATGTCTGCTGGGAAGCAAATACATCCGTTTTTCTCGTCTTGGAAAGGAGGTAAACGAAATCAAGAGACCTCTGCAGCTGAGAATGGTACGTGTCAGGGTCAAGGAAGAGATAAAATCGTCACCATCGGCCCTATCCATGTATTTGAGAGGTTTCAGGTATGACTAATACATATAGGGTTACACTTCTTCTCGTTTTAAATACTAAAGCAATCTGACTATCAAAACTTTCTTCTTAGGATGATTATCGACCCATTGATTGGAAGAACTGGACTTTCTATGAGCAAACATGCACCACTGCGAGTCCTGATCAACAAATAAAAATCAACTCTATTGAACCTCGACCTATGGAGTTTGATTTAAATGAACTGCCTACCCTTTCACATCCTGACGTGTGCGTTATTGATGATGAGGAGCCTGAACAATTTGCTAGTCAATCAGAAGTTATCGCAGAGGAATCTCCAGTAGTCTTAATAGCAGACCAGTTAGATGGAGCAGAATCGGTGATGAGCTAAAACTTTCTCTTTTGTTCTATTTTTTTCGTTTCTTGGAACCGTTCATGACAAAGGGTCATTATTTCCTATCATTCTTTTTAGGACTGTGAAGTTCATGAAGCAATTGACTTGTCTGATCATGTTGGTGGTGCAGCAGACATTTCTCATGAAATGCAAAGCCTGTCATGTCGAGAAAGGTAGTGACTTTGTATTTGATATCAGTAGCAGTACACGTGTTTAGGTTGGAATGATAATTTCTTCAAAAATAGTGAGAAATAACCACATAGGCCAGCGACCTCACCTCTGTGGTATGCTTGGAAGGGGCATAGTTTTTATCCTTTCTAGAATGATTGATCTATAATTTCTAATTTATGCAGTAATGGCTCCAGTGCCCAGCCTCGTAATAGCTTATGGGTAGATAAGTACCAGCCAAGAAGTGCCTCAGAGGTCAGACAATTTCAGCACACTGCATTCATATAGTATATGCACATAATCTATATTTAAAGAATAGTAGCAAACACAATTTCTCCCTTCTTACCCAAGTATCTTGCAGGTATGTGGTAATACTGAATCTGTAAAAGTAATGAATGAATGGCTGCGCCAATGGCATGAGAGAGGGTTTCAGCCAATCAAAGACTTTTTGAGTAGTGATGAAGATAATTCGCAAGATGCTGATTATAACTGTTCTGAAAGTGACACTGACTCGGAAAATACTGGTGCTGAAGACTGCCTGAAAAATGTTCTCTTAATCATTGGTCCAGCTGGGGTGTGTGATAAAATATTCTGCCACGAACTGTCAGTTTTTTCGTCTACATTGATTTGTGAGTTTCATGTATGTGACTCATGTTTGTGAGTACAATTGTTCCTGTGTTGCAGAGTGGGAAATCTGCAGCTATTCATGCTTGCGCAAAGGAACAAGGATTTAAAATCCTAGAGGTATGAACTGTTTCCGCTTTAAGGATCTAAACGACCTTTTTTCCTGTTCTGGCATGGAAATATTAACCGTCGCAATTGTTTGTCTCTAATGATTTTTGTCTACAGTCCAATGCATCAGAATGCCGAAGTGGAATAGTAGTCAGGCAGAAATTTGGGGAGGCTCTTAAGTCATATAGCTTGTCAAGGTACATAGAATTAACAACAGTAATGCTTGTATTTGCTATCTTCTGCATTTCAATCGGAACTTTGATACTGAAACTAGCGTTTGTGATCACATAATTTGTTTTTTTCTCCAGGTCCTTGGACCCTCTTTTCAATTCCTGTACTGATGGCAATGGGTTAGAGGATGTAGTTGAAGTGGTACCCATATTACATATCCAGAATGATGCAGCTAACTTGAAGCCTTTAATTCTTTTTGAAGATGTAGACATTTGTTTTGCTGAAGATCGTGGTCTTGTTTCTGCTATCCAGCAGATTGCTAAGAAAGCAAAAGGACCTGTGGTATTGACTGCCAATGGTAGTGTATTCTTCCATGTTAAAACAATATTTTTGTTTCTTTTGCAGTTCATCTTAATTAATCTGCTGATTACATGCATATTTACAGACAAGAATCATGGTTTACCAGACAACTTAGAGAGGATAGAAATATGCTTTTCATTGCCATCAAAAGAAGAACTATTTAGCCACCTTTCTCTGGTTAGTATTCTGATGCGTAACCTTTAAATTTCAATGGATTCGTCTAACATTTGTTGTTTCACAGGTTTGTGAAGCAGAGGAAGTTAAAGTTAATCCTGGTTCCCTAGAGCAATTGACGATGTTTTGTGGTGGTGATATACGGAGAGCGATTATGCAATTGCAGTTTTGGTTTCAGAGTAAACTAAAAAGAGGTATTTTGGACGTAAATTTCTACATACGAAAAATGATTTTAGTCCCAGAGGTCCAGTAGTTAAAGACAAGGTGTGAATATTTTTTGTTATCTGGAAGGTTTTTGACATTTTATTTTTAACTGTTTAATTTCCCATACACAGCCAGAAAGGTGAAGAACACATTTATTCCAGATCTCTTTGATCATGAAGCTGGCCACTTGCTGCTTCCCAAGATAATTTCACGGGATTTCCCTTCTCAGCTGTCTCAGTTGGTGGAGAGTGAGATTGCTAAGGTATTATCCATGGAAGAGGAAAGATATAACACAGTTGAAGTACTTGTTGAAGAGGTTGAAAACGAAAAAATGCTTAATAGATTATGGAAGCGGAGCACAGGAAAGAACAGCATACAAGCCAAGAAAGCAGCCATGTTCAGGCAGAACACTTGTTTTGAAGATTATGATGAATTAGAAGACGTCTTAAATATTCCGTGTGAACTTAGCAACACTTCCTACCAACCACTCTCTTTCTCTCAGCCAAACAGAAGGCGGAAGCTCAATGTTGTGATGTCCTCTGATTCAGAAGATGAGCCTCTGACTGACATACGGGTTTCCATTTCACAACATCAGAAGGACGACAGATTAGTTTTCCAAGAAGATGGTACGCTGTCCTCATATTGGCCAGATATGCAAAAGGAAACAACCGTACTAGATCCTTCAGTTCCTTCCAGAGCAGAACTATTGGAGGCAACTTGTTATCAGTACGAGACATCAAAAGTTTCTTGCATTAATGAGGTATCCCAGTCAGTTGATGTATCATGTGTACCAGAATCTTCATATGTTCCAGAAACTTTAATGGATGGTGAAGCTGAGCTATCGCCAAGAGCAGTATCTTGCGGACATTTTGACGGAAGAATGGAGGTGTCCATGAATGAAGACGTTGTACAGACTCCCCCATCAAAAGAGATGTACATAAACAGAATTCAGATTTTTGATTGTTTAAAGAATACATGTGAGATAATTGCAGAATCTTCTGATGCGACGGTGATGGAAGACTGTTTCAAGGAATGTGTAGGGACTTCCCAGAAGATGCAACAAGTTTCAGATGAATGCAGCCGTGTAGATTTTGGTAAGACATTCAAGACGGCTGAGAAACCGAAGCTTGATACCTCTAGATATGCCGTGCAAGATTCATGGAAAAAACTCTGTTCGAGTCATGCTGATTTCAAGCCATACTTGGATTCAGAACCAGTAGAAGCTCCAGAAGTTCTTGATCTCACTCATCAGATAGCCAATCTAATTTCGGAATCTGACCTAACGCATTCTAGATGCCTGAACCTTGTGAGTATTAAACCTTCGTCTCTTTACAAAGTATTCAGCTCAGACATTTTTAATTTGTGGAATTCACTTATTTAGGGAGCTTTGGAGCCAATGATGAACGCTTCTGGAGATCTTGATATGTCTGGATTATGTCAGATGCTTGAACAGATGACATCCACTGTGGCACAGCAAGAGTTTTGCTTTTTAACAAACCAAATTGCTACAACAGGATCGGTCCCCACTTCATCAGCTACCATGGTAACAGGAAGAGGATTGGCAGTAGATGAGGCAAGGCAGGATTACACATGGAGCAATGGAAGCTGCTTGGATATGAAACCAGAAATACATGAAGAATGGTAAATAATTTTCTTCCAACGTATGATTATTACAGAATTTCCAATGGGTTCATCTGTTGCGACGGAAATTTCTTGCTGACTCAGTTTTCCACTGTTCTCTTCTCTTTACTGGAGTTTCTATTTTTCTCTTCTGAATGCAGTAGGCGAATGGTACGCCTTTCGGGCGTATTAGAGTCAGTAGTCCCTCTGCGATCATTGAAAGGAAGAGCTTTCCATGAATATGCTTCATTCATAGGGCAGATTTCAAGAGCAGATCCCTCCAACTTATCTGGGGCCATGGAGCAAGGCAGACGGCGAAGGTCAGTAGCAGTTGGTTCACCATAGTGTTTTGAGTATGATTGATTTCTCTCCTAACCTCCATTTTTCTCGATTCAGGTCAAGAGAAGCTCGACATTATCTGTCAATGGAATTATCCTCGGAAGATATTGCATTCTTGGGCCAACACAGCACATATGGAAATGAATAATAAAGCAGTTTGTATAGAAATTAGAACAGCTCCACACTTCAGGAATAGTTATTTTATACATGTTCGATCAGAGTTAACTTAGCCAATGAATTTCTCGACACTTCATGTAGAGTTTGACAATTAGTGCATATACGGAAACTTTTAAAGAAAAAAAATGTAGTACTCTCCTCCAGCTTTCTGAAAATGTATTTTATAAATTAAAAATTCTACATTTCACAGAGATATAAATAGTAGGAACCATTATCTCTTCTACGAGCCCAAATAAAAACGAAAAAAAAATAAAAACAAAATGTTACTTTTTTCTATTAAGGTTCTTGAGTAAAATGCATATTTAGTAAAAATTCAACACCCGTAGTGTGAATGTTTTTCTTCTGCAGCACCCAGAACTAATCAGTCGGTACTAAACTGAGCTGCAGATAGGATAAGATCAGACTTTGCCTTCGAGTTTATCATTATTAACAAGAGGAAGTAATTCCATCTTGCTTCTTGGGGTACGAGGAGTCCTAGGAGTCCCCGGTGTCTGCTGTGAAAGCATATGCCTCACATATCCATAGAATGTGCATCCCACAAGCGTAATTCCGCATCCAACAGCATTCATATATGATATAGGGTTACGGAAGATCAACCATGAGACCAATACAGCCACTGCAACCTGAGAATCATATTAGAACCATTGGAGTGAGTTTAACAGTGTCCAAGGCAACAAAAAAAAATAGTAAGCTGGTGATGACAAAGACCCTAGCAATCTAGAAATTTATAGATTAGTGTAAACTTGTTTAAAATAAACCATATGGATGCAGTCATGCCAACAACTAGGAATAAGAGTCTTATTATAAGACCTATAATAGAATATGAAGCATGTTCAAAAGATGCGAAGAAACTTTTAGCTGGCCGGTATGCAATTTCTTGTACCAACTGATAATAAATTAGCTTTGCCAGTAAATTGTGAATTAAAAGTAAGTTATCCTTTGGTTAGTTTGGATCATCCAGAGAAATCCAAAAGAAAAATTTAGTTACGGGTATAGGGTTGTCTTTGTTACCTTAAGGTTTCCAGCTACGTTGAATGTGACTGCAGTTGTGGAATGAATGACGTAAAAGATGGAGAAGTTGAGGCAGAAGGCTAAAACACCAGAGCTGAATATAATGATGAGGGCTGACCAGGGAGCTGGGTGTGCTTCAAACCAACTCATAATTCCGCTGCCTTCCAGTAATAACGCTGGTATCCCGAGAATCATGGTGGCAAAAGGCGCCATATAGTATACGGTGTTTATGCTAATTAAAGAAAAACAAAATAAAAGATCAAATCTTTCTTCTATGCAGGTGGATAATAATAGGCTTACTTCTCAAAAGGTGATGTAATTGATTCTTAAACAGAAATAGAGATACATCAATGAAAGTGAATGCTTTTTCAATTTGGACTAAGATGCCATCACATGAATATCTATTGCAGTATAAGAAAAATGATTGCACATCAAATCCAGAAAGACATAACAAGAAAATGTCACTAATATTTGAAACTAAGTGCAGTTTTAATGAATAAACACCAATCATGGAAATTACAATTCCAAAACTGAATAATATCAAAACAAGAAAGTCAATAGAGAGACTCCAGGAAGAGAACTGACCTGTCAAATTTGTAACCATGAAGAAGAGATTCGGCTAGAATGGTCTTTGTGGAAGTAGCTAAACATCCAAACAGGGCAGCACAGAATCCAAACATGTTAAAACTAAGCTCAGTAACAGAGGTAAGCAGAATTCCTCCAACAATTGGCACAAGAGACGCCCAAATACGCCAGTCGAAGTATTTCCTCCATACCAGCCACTGTAAGACAACTGCTCAAACACACACAAATATAAGAAACAATCAGGTTCTCTTGACATCCAACAACATACAAAGAGAAAGATCACAAATTCCATATCAAAAACCCTAACCTGTGGTTGCTGGAGTGAAGGACTTAATGGTCTGCATAAACGAAACCGGGATGTAACGAAGGCTGACGTTTCCCAACACAATGTTAATACAGAAGACGAAAGACATTGGAAAAATCCTCCTCCATCGATCTTCTGGGTCAACCACAATCAAAGGTTTTAGCTTGAGAACTTTGATAACGATGTATGCTCCAATCGATGAACATATGAAGTGAACACATGAAACCGATAGTGGGAACTTAAAATCCAGTTTCTGCAAAAAAAATTCACAAAATCATTAATTATCACATCACCACCAATCCATGAACCTGAATCACAAATCAAAACATCAAAGAATACAAAATCCATAACAATAGATCAGATCAAATAGAATATATAGACAATAAAACCTAAAAACTAGGGTAAAGAGAAACCTGAAAGATCCACTTGTTCATGATGATGACGGTAACGTTGAAACCCCACCACTGGATAATAGCTAAGAGAGATCTGAACAAACTTCCTTCTTCCATCTCTCTCACTCAGATAAAATTCAGCAACTTTCAGAATCAGATCGAAGAATTGAGAAAAACCCACGAAAAAAGTAACAAGCTTTAACAAGTGTGTGTGAATTTGGGGGAGAAAGAGAGCGAAAGCTGCGCAGCTAAATCAGAGGGAGAGAGGGAAGAAGAAGAAGGAGAGAAGGAAACCCTAATGAAGGTGAAGAGTGGAGAAGGTAACGGTAGCAGTGAGCTCTTCTTCCATGTGATTTGTTTCGATTTCTCTTCTTCTGTTCATCAATCTCAAACGTCTCTCTCTAATATGTGTCTCTTCTCTCTCTCTCTCTCTCTTTCTCAAGCCATGAAAATAATGTTTTTGCTCTTCCGTAGGTTTCTATTTATTATTATAAGAAAATGTTTTTAACCCAAAAACAAAACTATTAGTATTTGTTTTTTTGTTTTTTTTTGGCAATTTAATTCCGAAAATAAAAAGTTAAAAGAAAAAGATATGAGTAAATCACAAATAGTATTTCCATGTTTTATGATGGTTGAGTCAAAAGTTTTAATTTCCAAAGCTCTATGTTTTTGGTAACAAAATATTGATGTACATGGACTACACCATGGTAATAAATATACTTATGACTATTTTATATTAGCAGTTTTATTTATATCATGATAATAACAAAAATCAAATACACATTATCAAAAAGGATTAAAATGCGCAATCTTTTTTTTGGTGAATTAAAATGCGCAATCTTTATTTTGTTTTAAAAAAATTGGTCATGGTTTAATAATCGAAAACATTTTTATAATGCTTTAATTATTTTTAATTAAACGCAGCAACACATATTTTTGTTTTGTGGTACATAACATCCGAGAGGATGTGGGGGAGATCACTGCCGTCCGATCAAAATACATATTTTTCTTGACATTGACATGGCACTATCTTAAAGTCGTGTATGAAATATCTTAATTAAGTTGGTTATGAATATATTACAAACTCGTAAATTTCCTGAATTTATAAAAGTTGAACGTTTTGTTGACAAAAATGAAAAATAAATATCGAACGCTACATAGTCCCCATATTAAATTTACTGTTTATAGTTTCGTAATTTATGGAGAAGTATAATATTAATTCCTAAACAGCGTTTAGTTTTTTTAATAGGATCTTAAGTTATTATACTAGGTTCGGCAACCAATTTTTTCTTTCAAAAAGTGGCGACGTTATTTAACAATGATCGGTCATGAATTATAAATTTTTAGTGGTGACAATTGACAAACCTCATATTCCTAGCATCACAAGCAGAATGCATAATATACAGATTGAGCAATGGTAAAAATGTTATATAAAATGACATACTCGAAAGTCGAAACCAAAGTTAACATGTGTAGACACTCGACTTCGTGGACGTTATATACCACGACCATTCAATTTCAATGTATTGAGTTTTCGACAGCATTGGTGAAACCACGAGAAAGTCAACCGATTGATGGTCGCACTTTATGTGAACAATAAGATAGGTGAGTATTATTTATCGAAATAATAACTTTACCAAAAGATTAAGGGTGATATACGTTCAAGATATTGAATGAATTAGGCAGCAAGTTTTGGTTCTCCTTTTGCATAGTGTAAGCAATTAATACAATCTTTGACTTACTTGCATGTGTAAAATGTAAAGGCAAGTAGAAGTAGGAGTCTTCAGTGGACACCTATAAATCATGCTTAATTAGGTTAATCTACTTGGATCAGTAACATATATAGATTCTTATACCATATCGGGTAACTAGCAACCAACTAATTGGTCTATGTCATGTCATGATGAGGATCCTAACAATAAGCATAATAGTTCATGACATGTTTATAAGTTTTTTGCTATGAATGAAATATATAGATGAAGATATCTATAAATGAACAAGAAAAGCTGATCAGGTATTAATTTGGTTGTTTAAAATCATAATCAAAAGAAAAACATAACCTTTGAAAATGTTTGTTTGTAAATTCGTTTTCATCATACCTCTCTTCGGTAAGAACAAGTCATTTTCTCACATTATTCATTGATTCATGACACATAAACCAATCTTTTCACAAAACAAAATGTAGGATAGAAACTAGCTTGAAAGATTGGGGAAAGAAAAGTCAAAAACGCATCTTATTTAGAGAAACTCTTGTCCTATTGATGGCAACCATTAATTATTGCTATATCCTGATTTGGGTTTCAATTATTGAACATTGTGATTCAAGAGATTACAAATCCAGAAACGAAAATGATCATTATGGTGCAGACTCAAGTGGTGTTGCCACTAAGTGTATATAGAGCATATGTATATTAAGCACATGGCTGTTCTTGTCCCTTTGCTTACTACACCAGCTAATGAGTTATAGGAATCATAAAACTAAGAGATCAACTATAATATATGAGTAAATCATTATTACCTTATCTTCCATATATTTATAATCGTTAGACGCTAATCAGATGTCGAATCATAGTAGGTTTAAGCACTGACTGGTTTTAGGATGTGTTGCCTACATAACTGGTTTAAGCACTGATTAGCTTAGGTTATGTCAAACCAATCAGTGCTTAAACCTATTTGGTTCTCAAGCACTGATTGGTTTTAGGATTTATAGTAGGTTTAACAAAAATATTTATGACGTTCAAAACGGTCGGCTTATAGATAAAGAAATGCTGACTTTTACAATTGAGAAACCGGTTTCCATCAGAATTTTGTTTCCTCAAACCGGTGAGACGACGACGTTTAAAGATGGCTAATTTGATGATAACGTATAAAGTTAAACCCTTGTATACAAGGTTTTTTGGTAATTTTAATTGGGCCTTTACTTTAGGCCCATATAGATAAATTTCCTTTTTTCTTGGTCTGTCGTCATGTGTATTTATTTGTACAGTAGAAGCCTCCGATGAGCAATAAGAACAAAGAAAAAAAAAAGAAGGAAAAAAGGGTCAGTCAGTCAGTCCCGCCCAAAGCTTCCCTCTCCGTTTTCACCGGAGACTCGCCGTTGGGTTTCAGATTCGCTCTCTCTTCTTCCATCCACGTGGCGTTTCTAGGGTTTTTTTTTTCTTTTTCCGTTTCGTCTCTATATTGATTTCGATTTCAAGTAGCGCGGAACACCGGGATGGAGAAAACTCCGACGCAGATAGTTTCCGAACTGGGTTCTCGTTTGCTTCAGTTATCTCGTCCAAATAAGGATTCTCTGGTCAAATTACTACGGGTATATTTTTTTTTCTTCAACCTGATTCTGATGAAATCACTACTTTACTGGGTTTTGTTGTTTTTTTTTTTAATAACTCGATTTCATCTCTTTGGGTTTGATTTTTTTTTTGACTGTTTACAACTTTTTTATCACTCCGAAAAAACTTGATTCCTTGAGTCTGAGTTGGGTTTGTGACGATTTAGCTTTTCGCTCAAGGGTTTTTGAGTTAACTGCATCTCTCCCTATGCATGTTTGTACTCGATTTCTATTTTTTTTTTTTGTTTCTCTGGGTAATCTACGCTTACCTATAAGCTAATCGCTGATCTTACTGTGGCTTGAGCGTTTTTTTTTTTTTTTTTTTTTTTTTTTGTTCTGGTGATATGATTTATACACATATGCTGATAATATGCTTACTCTGTCATATTTTGTTGTTGTGAATTTTGTAGGAAGTTGCTAATACTCTGTCACAGATCGACCAGCCTCCAGCCATCAACAAGGAGAAAGGTCTGAAACTGCTAGAAGTTGAGTTAAGACCTCTGAAGAAATCCATTATAAAGCATGGTCTTCTTGAAAATCAAGATAATGACGTGAGTCTTATGGTCACTATTTGTGTCTCCGAGCTTTTTCGGATTTTAGCACCTCATCTACCTTTTGAAGACAAGTATCTCAAGGTAATTTACGACTCCTTCCCAATAAACATTACATTCTTTCTCATTTATGGTTCTTCTTACTCGCACTAACCATGTCATATCTTGATTTCAGGATATCTTCAATCTCTTTCTTGCTGAGTTTTCTGAGCTATCTGATACTGTTAGCCCTTATTTCTCCAAGAGGGCGAAAATATTGGAGACAGTCTCTCGATTGAAATGTTGTCTTCTAATGCTTGACGAGGACCAAGATTTAGCTCAGGAGATGTTTAGGAAGTTCTTCTCTCTTGTAAGGTAAGAGAGATGAAACGATTTATTTCCGTGATTTTGTGGATACTCTCTGATTTTATAATTTCGTAGTTGAACTGCATTAACATGGTTGTTGTTTTCCTTTTTCTTTACAGAGAGCATCAAAAGAGTTTAATTAACCAGAAAAATAGTAAAACGCAGCAGCGAAAGGCTAGCGTGCAGCAAACACAGCAAAGTTTATTTAACAACATTTTAACGATAATGACTGATATTCTGGAGGAAGAGGCAGATTCGTCTTTTGTCATTATTATTCTGGAAAATCTTGTGAAGGAGAGTGAGGTATGGATGTACAACGATTATCTCTATTGATTGGTTATGGTTTTCAAAATGATTAGGTGATTTTTATGATTCTCGTGTGCTTACAGGACACAACTTCTGCTTCTGGTAAGCTTGCCAGTTCTGTCATTGAAAGCTGTACCGACAGGCTCGAGCCGTTGATTTGCAGCTTTTTAACATCATGTTTTCTGGAGAAAGATTCCATCCAGACCGATCTCAAATATTCTTATCACGAAATCATATTTAAGATCTCCTTAATTGCTCCCAAGATGCTGCTAGCAGTTATCCCGAAATTGACCCGAGAGCTACTGGTACATATTTACACACTTGCATATTTATAAATATTTGATCTAATTTTTCTATGAGATTGGTTAAAAATTGTGCTATTTAAGCAGGGGTAGCCTGTTTTGTTTTAAGTTTGCGTTTATATTCATGTTTGAGTTTTTTTGGTTACTCACCAGGGTCGTTTTTTCTATGTCTGCAGACTGATCAGGTCGATGTGCGAATAAAAGCCCTTAACTTAGCTGGAAGAATTTTCGCACAGCCTAAGCACTGTCTTAGCTCTTACGGAGAGACATATCAAGATCTTTATGCAGAGTTTTTGAGAAGATTCTCAGATAAATCTGCAGATGTCAGACTGGCTGCACTGAAATGTGGCAAACAGTGTTACTTTGCGAATCCGTCTGGAAACAAAACATCTGGAGTTCTCAGTAATATTTCCGAAACTACTTTCTCTTTCTGCATTGGTTCTTCATTTCTGCCTATTTTCTAACTGGTGTCCTTTATTCGTATTTTTATGTGTCAGCTGCTATCCAAGAACGCCTATTAGATTTTGATGATAAAGTTCGAACAGAGGCTCTGGTTGTTGCTTGTGATATTATGAAGTTTAATATGAAGTATGTTCCTTTGAATCTGATTTCTGAAGCTAGTGAGAGGCTTCGGGATAAGAAGGTATTCTAAGTTGCAGTATATGAGGTGTGACTAAGGATCTATTTGTTTCCAGATTACTCACCACCTTATTTTATATTGTGCTTTTGTTTGACAAAGATATCTGTTAGGAAGAAGGCTCTGCAGAAGCTGACAGAAGTATATCAAGATTATTGTGACAAGTGTTCAGAAGGAGACATGACAATAAATGAACATTTTGAGCAAATCCCATGCAAAATCTTGCTACTTTGCTGCGATAAAAATTGTGAAGAATTCAGGTACCCTAATATACTATCCTTGAATTGTTTTTTTTTTCTTTCTCTAAACATTTCTGGAAAATTAATATAGTTCTATGCATCATTTAGGTCCCAAAATTTGGAGCTTGTGCTTTCCGATGATCTTTTTCCTCGCCTTCTTCCAGTTGAGGAGAGGATGCGGCACTGGGTCCAATGCTTTGCCATTATGAATAATATCCACTTGAAGTCACTCAATTCAATTTTATCTCAGAAAAGAAGGTAGACATAGTAATTCACCATCAAATGTAGGTTAAAAGTCTTTCTAGTTATTCACTCAGTATGTTTCCAGGTTGCAAAATGAATTGCGGCATTGCCTAACCCTCTGGAGGACATCTAAGGTCTGTTTTACACTTTTCTCTTAAGTTTTGTTGTTTCATGGATTCTGAGGGAGTCACAAACCTTACATTGCTCAATTTTTTATTAATCTGATGCTTGCTCTAGGATGGCAATATAGAAGAAGCGCAAAGAAAGAAAAAGAGCTACTTCGTAAAGCTTTCAGCTTGCTTTCCAGATGCTTCTGAGGCAGAAGATTTCTTTCAAAAATTAGACCAAATGAGGGATGCATCAATTTTTGATGCTTTAACTTTACTGCTGGATGAACTGTCATCCACAAATGCCCAGATCATTAAAGTAAGTTCTAATTTTTCTGAGCATCAGAGAAATTATTTACTAGTGTAATTTTATGTTCAATTTCTTCACAATGCATAACATTTTATGTGAAACATCTACAATATCATGAATATCTACTATTTTCCATTCTTGACATATTCAGTGATGCATCATTTTAGTAGTATCAGCAAGATATTTTACAGGAAATACATTGGGATTCAGAATGAAGAAAATAAATAGTCGCTTTAGTGTGTTGACCATTTTCTCATTATTGTTCTTTATTTTTATTTTTCAGGAGAAGTTTCTCAAGACGATCGGTGCTAAACATTCTCTTTTTGAGTTCCTGCGCATACTTTCTACAAAATGTTCGCCTAATATATTTAGCTCAGAGCATGTTCAGTGTCTTTTGAATCAGCTTTGTGGCAGCACCTCTGTTAACACTCAATTGGAGGCTGCTTCCATCAAACTTCTTCTGGTAAGGAAAGATGCTGGCATCCTGTGATTATTATCCTTTCATTTAAGTTATTTTTGTTCGAATTGATATCTATTCTTTGTTCATTTTAGGTGTCCCTTGTTAACTTTTGTTCTATAACATTTAAACTTTTCTTTTAGGTATATTAGCGTTTTTAGTATGCATTACTATTTTGCCTACATCGTCTTCGAATATGCAAATGAGACATTGTTACTGATTGCCTGAATCAGGTTATTCTTAACATGTTCCCTTCTTACCTGAGAGGTTCAGAAAAGCAGTTTCTGAAGCTACTAGAGGAGAATGATCCAGCTGCTGACGAGTTAACTGTAGTTTTATCAAAGGCAGCTCCTTACATATCTGTCAACTTCGGGTAATCTCTTCTGCACTATTTGACTTATAATGGGTTTAGGTTAATTTGTTATTATTATGTGGCAATTTTGTATGTTTCGTAGGTCTATTTGATATATGTTAAAGACGTTGTTCTAGTTGGAGGAAAAATTACAAAATCTGTGTTGCTAAAGCAAAAGTCTTGCTAGAGAAATCTGTTAACGTGGCATTTTTTTATACTTTGTTTTCTTACCCAGACACAAAGTAAATAAAACAATTTGCAAAAGATAAATGATTTAAATGGATTTGAATCAATTAGCGCTTACTGTTCCATTTATCCCCGTACTGCAAATATGTTTTGCTCACATATAAACTTAGCGAATTGTTAGGCTTAAACTGTTATACCTCTTATTTGCTCTGTACTCTGATGGCGTACTCCTTCCATAGATAATAGAAGTTAAATATGGCTTATGTAATAGCATACATGGACAACAAATATCTATTTTATGGATTAATGAGAACTAGACATACTTTAGACATTGGTTTCCCTTTGCAGTGACTATTACCCTGTTCTGGAGAAGGTGTGTCTTGAGGGTACTCGTTCTCAGGCAAAATATGCGGTTTCTGCCATCGGTTCATTGGCTGGATCATCTGATAAATATGTCTTTTCCGAGTTATGCGAGGTTATTTTTTATGCAACCTGATTTTTTTTGTTAGTTTCCTTTACCCCACATTTACTTGTTCACATTTATGTGTATGTTATGGAGCTAACATGGGAAAATCCTTGGCGTATAAATTTATTAATCTTTACATTCTTGGGAACCTAACTCTTGGCGCAAGTGACATTATTAAAGTGATGATGTGACGATGATTGTAGGGGGAGCATAGATTAATATATTAGACAGTGCTGTGAGCACATATCTTTCACAGTACTTCCTTTGAATAAGTGATGGTTTTCGTTTTTAGAGAAAACTGAGTGTTGTCACGTTGATTGATTTGCCTTCCTTTTACTCAGAGGCTCTTGGATTCTTTGCTGGCTGGACGGAACATTCCAACAACTTTGCAGTCTTTGGCGTGTGTTGGGCAATATTCTGTTTTGGCATATGACAATATATATGAAGATATCACCAGCTACATATACCAAGTTTTTCAAGTAAGTGACAAGAGGTGCTATTCTTCATTATGGAGATATCCATCTAATTCTCTGTTTTCTGTTTAATTTTCTAATTGTTGATGTTAATATTTATAGGCGGAACCATCTGACAGTCAACTGCTTTGTGATCAGTCTTCTGGTTGTTGCAACTCTTGCAAGCTTAAGGCAAGTGGTGGAGAAAGAAACACTTTTGCTTCCCATTTATTACTTCTGAGAATATTCACTTTACTATTAGACCCAAAGTAGAACAAGTGTGACTGTTGGTAAATGCTTCTGCTCAACATTAGCCAGTTATTTGTTTACTTTGGAAGAAGTTCAGCACTTTCATGCTTTACTCCAGAATTTTTACGAATAATGCTGCCACATATAGAAAATGTGAATCACATTATTGAGAGGATTAGCTAATAATCCTTTATTAGCTATAGAAGGATTTGAGTGTAAGCGTTAAGATTTTTTTAGTTTTTTGATTTGGGATAAGCGCAATGGAGTTTTCAAATTCCGCTTACAAGGATGAGCTATATTCAGTTTTGACTTGTTGTCTTTGGCAGATATATGGGCTCAAAACACTTGTGAAAAGTTTCTTGCCTCGTCATGGTCAAGTCGTAAGGAAGATCGATGACTTGCTAGACATTTTGAAGAAAACATTAAAATCACAAGGACACGATGGCATCAAGTCATGGTATATTCTTTTGGATAGTTATGCAAATCAATCATGTTGTACAGGCTCTTAACATGAAGCCGTCATTTTAATGAGCTTTCACAATTCCATAATCAGTTTCTCTTGAAATTTGTAGCGATGACACAGGGGCTAATGTTAGACTGGCTGCTGCTAAAGCTGTTCTATTGCTTTCAAGGAAATGGGACCTTCATATTTCTCCTGAAATTTTCCGTCTTACCATTTTGATGGCAAAGGTAAAGTGACTTCCATCTTGCACAACAACCAAACAATTTAGAAAACATTCTTGAATATTATCCTAATAATTTCTACTGCTTTTTTTCAATTTGTCTTTGTTAAGTGATGGTAAGTCATGAGTCGTCTGTTACAGTGGCTACGTACTGAATCCTACATTTTTGTCACTTATGAGAGTATCCATCCTTGCAGTTTCATATGGGAAGTATCCAAAAATAGCTCTCATTGTATAGGCTTGTGTGTATGGTAATTTATTTCTGAAAGAAAGGTGTTTATTGTAGTGTTAACTTTGTAACGGCAGTGAGGGCAGTCTGCCTTTAAATTGCTTTCTTTGATTTCATGTACTGGATATCTGTGCTTAGAAAGTTGTATTTACGTGCTTTATGATTGTCTTTTTGACCGTTTAATTTTGTCATCTGCTAGGATTCCAACGCCTTTATCACCAAGACTTTTCTCACCAAATTGCACAAGCTAGTGACCGAACATATGATACCCAGTCGATATGCATGTGCTTTTTCGTTTTCTGTGTCTACTCCATGCAGAGATCTGCAAAATGATGTAACTTTCTCATACTCCTCTCTCAGAGTATTTTAGTTGTTTCAATCCTTTAGATTCTCTGAGAAATTTCTTGTCTTTTTGTTCAGTCATTTAGATACATCAATGGATTCATCAACAATGCTACAAGAGAATCTCGAGCATGTCGGGATTTAGATAAAGGAGAATCACTCACTGATAGTCCAGCTTACATGATAGTGTTCCTAATTCATGTTCTTGCACATGACCCAGAGTTCCCTTCAGAAGACTGCAGGGAAGAGCATGTCTATACTAGCTTTTGTGGGTAATTGCTTTGTTCTTACTATTTATGGTGGTTGGTTTCATTTTGAAGTTTTGTTCTCACTTATTTCCTCTGGCAGCCCTCTGTTCTCGGTCTTACAGGTGTTACTTAGTATCAAAAACAATGGTTATACAATCAAGGAAACCGCCCCTTTCTTGTTTTGTATCTTCCGTGCAATTAAAAGAGCTGAGGATGCTGTTGATTCTCGTAAAACGCCTGTAAGTGTAGAGTGATAGCACTGAATTATACATATGCTTCTTTCTCATTCATATACCTTATTATTTTACGCTCTGAACTGCAGAGGCTGCACATTCTAGCTGATATTGGTTACTCAGCTGTCAACATATTAAATAGTATTGTAGTCACGTCTCCACAAACCCCACGGTCAATTTTGCTGCCATCATCATTGTACAGGCTCACTAGCATAACGAATAACCAGGCAAGTCCTGCATTGTGTCAATAAACTCTACTTGTGACATGAACAAAAATTTATGATTTCGTGAATGCACTCCGCAGAATAAGGCTAAGTCTCGTGCCCAAAATGCCTTGGAACAAAGTTTCATTGAAAGAGTAGTTCATATATTCCAATCACAGAATTCCCTGGTATATCCACACTGCAACATTTTACTATCCTTCTACCATTTTGCCTGCTTAACTTTTCTGATCCTGTTTCTGCATACTTGAAAGCTCTCCAAGCATGATCGGAGGTGTCAAGAAGATAGCCTAGCAGTTGGTTCGGAAGATAAAATTTTACCTCCATTATTGGGCAATCAAATTGAAACCTCGATTACTGGTTCAACTGAAACCAGCAAAAACAACACGAGGTGTAGCAGGAAGCGAACTCATCAGGGAGAACAAATTTCTTGTAACTCCAAATTTTTGAGAACAGTTGAGTCGGAAATTCCTATAAAGAAGCTAGAAAGACACAATACTCGTTCAAAGGAGAGTATCGACGCAAGTGTAAGCAATAAAATTACATCTTCCAAACACTCCGGGGTAGTATCTGCTTTAAAGGTAATTACAATATATATGTTAGATCTTTATATAACTATCCATATTTTCTTGTGATACCAGTTAATAATTGTCACAGAATATCAGCAACCACGGCGAAGCAATCATTGGGCAGCGGATTAAATTACTCTCTCCCGCAGATGGATGGTAGAAATTTCTTATACTCGACCAAATATACGTTGGAGCTTCTGTAATATTTTTTTTGTCCTCTTTTACCAGTTTCTATCCGGGCACTGTTGAAAAGTTTAACTCTAAAAGCAACTCTCATAAGGTATGCATGTGACATCGAAGTCCTTATTCTACTTTTTCGTTGATGACTCTTGATCCATTCATCCCCATGAGTGTTGCCTTTTCAGTAAGAAACTATCTATCAAATGCTATACTTTTTTAGTGCGGAATATTTCTTCACTGCAGATCCTTGGCATATGATGAGATGGTTGACAAGACAATATGTATTATCATTTAATTGTCCTATGTGCTATATTCGGATGACACTCTATTCATGTGGACTTTAAACATGCTCTATTGAGTTCCTTTGGTTAAAACTCCGTAGTATGAAGGGGTCATTAGTATTTTTTCTTCAAATAACCACTTGATTCTATGTGCTGGTTATGGTCGAAGGTGGTCGTATAGAACTCGAATAGCGTACATCTTTGCGAACCTTTTGCTTTGGCCCCTTCTCTGCCTTCTTGCTGCTGCACTCTGTGTCATGGCTTCTGTTTTGCTTTGTTGCAGATTATTTTCGATAATGGGGATGTTGAATTGGTTTGCTTGGATAGCGAGAGCTGGGAGACCCTGAGCCATGAATCCTTGCAGCAACAGGTACGTGGAATGCTATATGTGTAATACATGATTCAAGTGCTACCACCTTGGAACCTAAAATGAACTTGACACCAGTACAATAGGTAACAATCTATGTTTGAATTTTCGTTATCCAGGAAATATTGGGAAAGGAGACGGAATCGTTTGCTTCTCAGAATTGGTAGGTTAAGATCAACCAAATTTCTTTGAACTCCTGAATCTCTGATTGCATTTGTCAACTTATAAGATTGATGGTTCTTTTGTTCCTTCCACTGGATATCATTGATTTTGTTGTTTACGCCCATTTCCCATGTCATCTTTAATGATAACAACGCGAAATTACTTTGCTTTCTGCAGCGTCCCTGGAATTAGTCATACACTCGCAAAGGCTAATGCCCAAAAGCAGAAAACGACAGCAAAGCAGCAGAACAAAAAGTTGCCAACCAAATTGAATCCTCCAGCTGGTAAATTGTTGCAAACTTGTCAACTATGCTTTGCCCATTTCGTAAGGCTACTTGAGATATTTGGCTCGTTAGTGTCTGAGTCCATCCTGGTGGAAGCATAAACACATGAGGCTTCCTTTAATTATGTCTAGCTTTCACAATGAATGAGTCTTCCATAGTATGGAGAACATTATCGTCTCATAAGTGAAAAGAAATTTCAAATTTGTTGACAATTTATGCTAAAGCTTTACTTGATTGCTTTTGGATTTGAAATCTAATCAAGACTCCCATGTTTCATGATGTCAGCAGCGAACTCAAAGAAAGGAAATTCGGTTTCTGGAGAAGGATCAGTTTCAGAAGTGACCGACCCAAGTGACAATATTGTAAGCCTCCTCTCTTTTGGGTATAAGAGAAAAGCCTTGCTTCTCTCTTTCTAATAATGCTAATATGAACACCACCCAATGATCATAGATTCTAATCCGAAATCAGAATGCTGCTGTTAATGTAATTGTTAAATTTTTCAGGGACTCAGAAGAAGTCGGAGACAGAGAACTTCGTAAGAAGATGATCCCCACTATAGCAAACGGAGTTCCTAAATTATGTTTATAAACGACCTCGTACAAAATAATGAACGAATCCATTGTCTTAGAGTTAAAAAGTGTTGATGATGATGATGACCCAAACCAAAGAAAAAGAGAAAAAGTTGTTCTCTCTTTTTTTTTTTGTTTCTCGACTTAAAGGTCAATTAATTTTCATACGTAATCTAACTAAAAACCCAACCAAAATCTTCCTAATTTCCCCCAAAAACTCATAAGTTGGAAGTTTTGTTCAAACTCAAAAATGGCAGTTAGATTGGTTGTTGAAATTAGGTGCGAAATTGACCTGAATTGAGCGTTTTGTGCAATGAGATTTGGCGTACCAACTGGCAGAGGTTATTTGCATGGCCGTTTTGTCAGATTGATGACCTAACATAACACATCCTACGGTCCAGATCTTCTGACTGATCCCTCCACGTGTGTGGGTTTATTTTTTTTTCTTCCCTTATATAAAAATAAATAAAATTCAAAAACTATTTTTTTTTTTGTTTTCTTTCTTTCTTTCTTATTCTTCGTTTCGTCTCTCTCTCTCTCTCCGCCTCCACAGTCCTCTCGACGTCTCCGCTGAAAAGGACCATTATACCCTTCACTCTTCTCTGTCCTCTCTGTCCTCCTCCTCTTCTCTAAATTGGAGCCTCGCGCTCGCTGCTCTTTTTTTTTTTTTCGCTTAAAATTGTTATCGCCGACGTCTTCTCCGGTTTCGTTTTGCTCCGATCACGGTATATTCCACTTTCTTCTCTCTCTCTTATGCTTCACATTCCCGATTATATTCTTCGAATGTTTGTTTCATGGAAGTGTGTTGTTCTCTCCTTTTTAGGCTTGATTAGTTTGTTCTCTACACTCGCCTTTTTTTTTTCTCAGATCTTTTGAAACTTGAACTCGATTTTGTCGCGGATCAAAATGAAATGTAGTTATACACACTTAGTTCTCTAGAGAGCTCTACTTAGCGAATGTGATTTTACTCGAGTCTATTTCGTGTAGCTCTTCTCTGTAATACTACAGCTACCGCGTGTATTTTAGAGTTGTTTTTTAGTGAAATTGATTCATGTTAATAATGTTGTTCAATTTGTGATGGGGTTTTGGTTTCAGGTGGAGGTGTTCATCAGCGATATATAATTCTTCTTTGTTTGGTGGGTTTAGTGAGAGATGATTCCTTATGCAGCTGGTGTTATTGTGCCTTTGGCTTTAACGCTTCTGGTTCAGAAATCTAAGAAGGATAAGAAAAGAGGTGTTGTTGTTGATGTTGGTGGTGAACAAGGTTACGCCATTAGGAATCATAGGTTTGCTGATCCTGTTACTTCCCATTGGGAAGATATCTCAACGCTTCCGCAGCTCTTTGAGATATCCTGTAATGCTCACAGCGACCAAGTTTTCCTTGGTACCCGGAAGCTGATCTCTAGAGAAATTGAGACTAGTGATGATGGTAAAACGTTTGAGAAACTTCATTTGGGCGACTACGAGTGGCTCACTTTTGCCAAGACACTCGAAGCTGTCTGTGATTTCGCCTCTGGCCTTGTTCAGATTGGACACAAGACGGGAGAACGTGTCGCCATTTTTGCAGATACTAGAGAAGAGTGGTTCATTTCCCTACAGGTGATTTCCCATTTTTTTGTTTCCTGTTTTCTCTGCCTCAATCCGAATGCACTGTTGTTACAGTTATGAAATGTTCTGTGTGATTCAATGTTTCAGGGTTGCTTCAGGCGCAATGTCACTGTGGTAACTATATATTCATCTTTGGGAGAGGAAGCTCTTTGTCACTCGCTGAATGAGGTACCCATTGCTTCTCTTCTCTGCTTTCTCTCTCATATGGCGTCTTATATATACAGTACGGTATGATTATGATATTCACATAGGGTAGAATGAGCTTTATGTTATCCTGTGGTAACCACAGTGTGGTTAAGTATTTTAATATTTGTGTAGGCTTTCCTTTTCATATGTTCATGATCTCCTTTCTTTTACTTTCCAGACAGAGGTCACAACTGTAATATGTGGTAACAAAGAACTGAAAAAGCTCATGGACATAGGCCATCAGCTTGAAACTGTGAAACGTGTGATTTGTATGGATGATGAGTTCCCATCTGATGTGAACAGTAATTGGAAGGCAACTTCATTTGCTGATGTGAAGAAACTTGGGCACGAAAACCCTGTGGATCCGAACTTTCCCCTCTCAGCAGATGTTGCTGTTATAATGTACACCAGTGGAAGCACTGGACTTCCCAAGGTTAGAAGGTTTTCGAACAAAATATACTTTCACATCTGTTGTTTCAGATTAAGATTTCTTCCTATGGGTCTCAAAATTGTCGTATCAGTTATTTGTAACTGGTTGTGCAAATATTTACTCATACTGATTTTCCCACTTCCCAAACTGTGTAGGGTGTTATGATGACACATGGTAATGTCCTAGCTACAGTTTCAGCAGTGATGACAATTGTTCCAGACCTTGGAAAGAGGGATATATACATGGCATATTTACCTTTGGCTCACATCCTTGAGTTAGCAGCTGAGGTATCTCAGAACTTTATTGTCCAATGATTTATTCACTTTCGGAGAATCTTAATACGGCCTGAAATCATTGTTGTAGAGCGTAATGGCTACTATTGGGAGTGCTATTGGATACGGGTCTCCCTTGACCCTTACGGATACTTCAAACAAGGTAAAAAAGGGTACCAAAGGAGATGTCACTGCACTTAAGCCCACTATAATGACAGCTGTTCCAGCCATTCTTGATCGTGTCCGGGATGGTGTCCGCAAAAAGGTTCGTGCATGTTAGATACACATCCAAATTCTTTGGCTGGTTATCCTCTACTTAGCTTTTGCTCTACTAGTTGTTTAGATGATACCAGCCATCTCCCAGCAACCAAGAAGCGCTAAATTGTCTCCATCCTCTTGTGAGTATAACCTTATAGTTAAATAACCACCGACTATTTATGATCATCAGGTTGACGCAAAGGGTGGATTGTCGAAAAAATTGTTTGACTTTGCATATGCTCGGCGATTATCTGCAATCAATGGAAGTTGGTTTGGAGCCTGGGGACTGGAAAAGCTTCTATGGGATCTGCTTGTGTTTGGTAAAATCCGTGCGGTATTGGGAGGCAAAATCCGCTATTTGCTCTCTGGTGGTGCCCCTCTTTCTGGTGACACTCAGAGATTCATTAACATATGCGTTGGGTAAAAGCATCCTTGAATATCTCCTTGAGGCTCACTCATCTCCAATCTGCGATATTTATGTTTTTGTTCCTTTGCCGTTTCTGTGATCTAACACTCTGATATTCCTCAGGGCTCCAATCGGCCAGGGATATGGGCTCACAGAGACTTGTGCTGGTGGAACCTTCTCTGAGTTCGATGACACATCCGTTGGCCGGGTGGGTGCTCCACTTCCTTGCTCCTTTGTAAAGGTAACCTCTTTACCTGATTTGTCCACTCTTAATTCTTTGTTAGCTTTTAATCCTTTATCAATTTTCATGTCGTAGTCACGTATGATCATATATGCGTATATCTTGTTTCAGCTAGTAGACTGGCCGGAAGGCGGGTATCTAACCAATGACAAGCCAATGCCCCGTGGTGAAATTGTAATTGGTGGCTCAAATATCACGCTTGGGTATTTCAAAAATGAGGAGAAAACTGAAGAAGTGTACAAGGTAGGAATCAACATCATTGGTTTTGGCAATGTTGAAGAATTGGTTGGTTCGGCTTTTCCTCTAACTGTTTTATACACTTGAATGTTCAAAGGTTGATGAAAAGGGGATGAGGTGGTTCTATACAGGAGACATAGGGCGATTTCACCCTGATGGTTGCCTCGAGATAATAGACCGAAAAAAGGATATTGTTAAACTTCAGCATGGAGAGTATGTCTCTTTGGGCAAAGTACAGTCTTCTCAAAACCGAAACTTCTCTTTTATTTCATCTTTACTCAATTCTCCAGATAATATTAACAGACTCCTTTTTTTCCGCAGGTGGAAGCTGCTCTAAGTATAAGTCCGTATGTTGAAAACATAATGGTTCATGCTGATTCATTCTACAGTTACTGTGTGGCCCTTGTGGTCGCATCCCAACAAACACTTGAAGGTTGGGCTTCAAAGCAAGGAATAGACTTTGCCAACTTCGACGAACTGTGCGCGAAAGAAGAAGCCGTGAAAGAAGTGTATGCGTCTCTTGTCAAGGTATGTTCATTGCTACCCAGCGATTTGAGTCCCCCCCCTCGGAAAGTTCCTTTTATTAATATACAATATATATGTGTGTTTGCAGTCGGGTAAACAATCGAGATTGGAGAAGTTTGAGATACCAGCAAAGATCAAATTGTTGGGATCTCCATGGACGCCCGAGTCGGGCTTAGTCACAGCAGCACTAAAGCTTAAAAGAGATGTAATTAGGAGGGAATTCTCAGAAGATCTCACCAAGTTATATGCCTAAACTTATCTTCTTCTTATACCTCTTCCTCTACTTTGTGTGTTCGATAGACACAGCAGATGCACAAAACTTGTTTCTCTTTTACAATTGTGTCTCCAACAATCTTTGTAGGCTTTGGGACCATAGTCTTTCACAACTTAAAAGGGCCTTTTTTATCAAACCAAGTGATACTTAATCTCTGTAATTAAGCTAGTACAGATAGTAGTATAATAATTTTATAGTTTAGTTGTGTATCTTTCGGGACTCGAGATAAAACGACAAGAGGAAAGAGGCTATTAATTGAAATTAGAAGTGAAAATAAAGTAATCTTACCAACTACCCAACAATTCAGTAAAGATAAGTAGAGAGTTGTTAATAAATAACTCGATATTGAGATAAATACTGTTAAAATAGTAATAATTAAATGTATTTTGTACTTAAAATGGAAAAGAAAAAAAAAGTAGGAAGCCGAAGAGATTCAATCTCAGCCGTCGGATAAATTGTGTATCTCACTGATTTTGTCAGTGGAGTGAGAAACTCTCAATGAATGAGAGAATGACCAGCGTCAGCGAGACGCGTGAGAGAGAGAGAGAGCCTCTTTTAGAAAAGAGTCCCATTTATTATTAAATTAACCTTTTCCGTTCCGTTACTATTAGTAATTTACTAAATAAACTATTACAACAAACATCCTTAAATTCAAAAGCTGCTTTCGTAATTAATTTTTTCCTAAATTATTGTCAATAATGTAAATTCACGGGCGGGAATTGTGTAAGCAAGTTAATAGGTTTTTAATGTCAACAACAATTCAAATTTACTACTAATTCTTTACATTTTTACTAGTATTATAATAGAAATTCGAATATAAAAATAAAAGCTGAAAAGTTTTAAATGTTTGAGTTCACAGCTCCACATACAGAATATCACATGCTCTCTCTCTCTCTTTCTATCTTTTGAATTAAAGAAAAAAAAATAGTTTTTAAAAAGAAAAAATTAGAAAATTAAAAATAGCAAAAAAACAAGATAAAGAGAATTCTCTATCCCTCTCTCTCTCTCTCTCTCTCTCTCTGTCTTGTCGCTGTTATTAATCGTAATAGTGTTTCCAGACACAGTAGAAGAAGAAGAAGAAGCAGAAAGCTTTCGTCTTTTGTTTGTTTAATCGCTGATTCTTTTTTTATTTTGTTTTCCATTGGGGCATTTTCGGATCTCAAAGTTCTTCAGATATCAGACAAAAAAGGTATTTAAAATTCATAATATTCTCTTCCTCTGTTCGTACTTCTTCATCTCTCCTTAAAGGAACCAACTTTGTGTTTCTCAAATGTACCAAAGTTTGGATTTTTTTTTTTGTGTTTTACCTCTCAACCTTGTTTATTGGAGGTTTGTTTGTTTGAAGATTAAGACTTTACTTACTCAACACTGTTGTATTATTACCTGTCGTATCTATTTGATTTGGTAGATTTCAAACTCATTGTTCCATTTTTTGGTAAATGAATGAAGCATTTGAGTTTCAAATTTTAAAGTTTTGAGCTGTCATACTTACTTTTGTCTTGTAGCTTTCTTCACCGTTGTTTTTTGTTTGTTTTTTTGATTATGGAAACGGACATCTGGAACCAACAAACGCACATTTGGTACAATAAAGACAAAATCAGTTTCTAATACTTTAGTGTGTGTTAAATGATTGGGGTTATTCAAGATTTTTCTCTTATCTTGCATGTTTGGTGATTGGTCTCAGTTTTCTTCATCTTTAAGTTTTTGTTCTTCTTCTTTGACTTTGTTTGTTTATGTAACTTTCAGCATTTTTTAAAGAATCCAATGTCTCTGCTCTCTCTCTCTCTCTCTCTCTCTCTTTCAGATCCTGAGACTAGCTAGTGTTGTTATGTGCTGATTCAATATACTATTGTTGTGGTCTTGGGAACTAGAAATGGAGAAACGGAAGAGAGAATCATCTGAGATAAGCTTTGGTGAATCAGAGTCACTGTCTTCACTATCTGAGAAGGATTCTCAAATTCATGTAAGATAATAAGCACGGAACTTGGTTCTCTTTATTTCTTTTCTTAATGTTATGTTCTTTTGTATCTAAAAGATTATTGTGATGACTGATGTTTTTATCAAGCCTGAGAGTACAATGGAGTCTCATGATGATGAGATACAATCATCAACGGTTTCGTTGGAAGAAGAGACTGAAAATGAGGATTTGAAAGATAGCATAAGGACTTTGACTGAGAAACTTTCAGCTGCTCTTGCTAATGTAAGTGCTAAAGATGATCTGGTGAAGCAACATGTCAAAGTCGCTGAAGAAGCTGTCGCTGGTAAACATTTCTTTTCTTTTGCATTTTGGTTATGATTCTGTGAGTTCTTTTATTTTAATCTTTGTGAAAATATGCTATTGTGAAGGGTGGGAGAAAGCTGAGAATGAAGTGGTTGAGTTGAAGGAGAAGCTTGAGACTGCTGATGATAAGACTAGAGTGTTGGAAGATAGAGTAAGCCATCTTGATGGAGCTTTAAAGGAGTGTGTTAGACAGTTAAGGCAATCAAGAGATGAACAAGAGCACATGATTCAAGAAGCTGTGAACGAGCGAACCAAGGAGTTGCAGACCTCTAAAACCAGCCTTGAGAACCAGATTCTTGAAGCTGCTACCAAGGCTGAGGAGCTTAGCCAAATGGCGGAATCCGTGGCGAAAGAAAACGTGGTGCTGAGACATGAGCTTCTTGCACGATGCGAAGAGCTAGAGATCAGAACCATTGAGAGGGATTTAAGCACCCAGGCAGCTGAAACCGCAAGCAAGCAGCAGTTAGATAGCATTAGGAAAGTGGCAAAACTCGAGGCTGAGTGCAGGAAGCTTCGTATGTTGGCTAAATCATCAGCTTCGTTTAACGATCATCGATCTATAGATAGTCATTCTGATGGAGGGGAGAGAATGGATGTAAGTTGCTCTGATTCATGGGCATCATCCACATTGATTGAAAAGAGAAGCCTTCAGGGAACTTCCTCTTCCATTGAACTTGATCTCATGGGAGATTTTCTTGAGATGGAACGTCTTGTAGCATTGCCCGAGACACCAGATGAGAACGGTAAAAGTGGACCTGAGTCAGTGACAGAAGAGGCTGTTGTTCGGTTAGAGAACTCGTTGGCTGCTGAAATTGAAGTATTGACTTCTCGAACTAAGGAACTTGAAGAGAAAGTGAAGAAGTTAGAAGCGGAGAAAAATGAGCTCGAAAGTGAAGTTAAACATAACAGAGAAGAGGCTGTTGCTCACTTAGAGAACTCGTTTGCTGCTGAAATAGAAGTATTGACTTGCCGAATTAAGCAACTTGAAGAGAAGTTAGAGAAGTTGGAAGCAGAGAAAGATGAGCTCCAAACTGAAGTTAAATGTAACAAAGAAGTGGAGGGCACATTGAGATTTGAGCTTGAAGCTATTGCTTGTGATAAAACGGAGCTGTATGATAAGTTGGAGAAGATGGAGGCTGAGAAAGCTGAGTTGCAAATATCTTTTGACATAATCAAAGATAAGTATAAAGAATCTCAAGTTTGTCTGCAAGAAATTGAGACGAAGCTGGAGGATATACAAACGGAGATGAAACTTGTTAACGAACTAAAAGCAGAAGTTGAATCTCAAATCATCGCCATGGAGGCAGAGGTAAATATTAAAGCCGCGAAGATTGATTCATTGGAAGAAGACATGAGAAAGGAGAGGTTTGCTTCAGATGAGCTTAGAAGAAAATGTGAGGTTCTTGAAGAAGAGGTCGTCTCTCTCCATCAAGAGAACGCCATCAAGAGTGAAAATATAGAACCCAAGATCAAACAGGTCTGTCTCCAAACTTTGGCTATGTGTTTTCATCACAATCCTTTTCTTCCACTAAAACTTGATTATATATTGTGTAGGAAGACATAGAAACAGCTGCAGGGAAACTTGCGAATTGTCAGAAAACAATAGCTTCATTAGGGAAACAGCTGCAGTCTCTTGCAACACTTGAAGATTTCTTAACCGATACACCGAGTATTCCAATGGCTGCAAACGGTGTATGCAGCAGCAGCAGCAACTCAGAGAGCTGGAAGGTTCACAAGAACGAAACTTTCCTGACGAGAAATCGTCCAGAGTCCATCAAACCAAGTAACGGAACATCATCTTCCTCTTCTTCCGCTGCTGCTGTTGTTTCAGTGCCAGTTTCATCAAACCGAGGCAGTTCTGAGAAGAATCGCAATGGATTTGCAACAGTATTCACAAGAAGTAAAGATGGGATACATCTAGCGATTTAGCATATCTTTGGCAGTAGGCAGTGAGACTATCTCTTAGGGGTTAAAGGATCCGTTTTGAATGGTTTTAACACCACTTTGTTCCTTTTCTAGATTTTGAATCCTTAAAGTAGATCTCTAGTGTATGCAGGGGATAATGTTTCTAATCAATTTTCTAAAAAGTTGTTCTAGTAAAGTTTCTATGTCATGTTGTTATGAATCAGAGTTCAGAGAACCATGTAAAGACTATAAAGAAAGAATCCACCAACACAGGTAAAAGAGAGTAAGATCAAAGACTAGCATACAAAAGATAAAGGGCTTACATACATGCCCCAGGAGATCCGAATATACGTAATGGCAATACATAGATCAAAACATTAAAGAAAAAAACAGTTATATATTACAAAGCATGATTATTCATTACTACTACTAAAGCAAACTTATACAAGAAGTTATTATAATGATCAAATTTGTAAGTGTTTGAAGAGACCCTCTACTTGAACTCGATCTCTCCTGGCTTTGGCTTTAGCCATCTTTGCTTTACGTTTAGCCGTCAAAGCTTCGTTCATCATATACTTCAAAAGCCCCGGTTGATCTGCGACAAAGTACTCGTTTCCAAACTCCAACTGACCAGCCCCGTTAACTCTTTTAAAGCCATAAGAACGAAGCTTGGAGAGAAACCATGAGAAGCTTCTACCAAATTCAACACATGTCGGCATAATCTTTCTGCGAAACTCTCTCACGTTCCAGATGATGAAACTGTCGTAGCTTTTGCTCCACGAGATGATTGAATCCGTCGTAGGATCATCAACGACCTGATAGATTCTAACGTAGAACGGAGACAATCCCCTTGGAAATTTGTGAACCATCCTTACAAGTCTCAAAATTGATTTTTAGGTTTCCAGACGAGAGGGGTCGAATTATTTATAGAAGAGCTATCAAATCAATTGACGGTTTAGATATGATCATCATCTAATATTTCAGCGGTCACGATTAAAAGTTACAAAGTTTCCTTTTTTCTTTTTCCTAATTTTTTTTTTTTTTTGTCAAACTTTCCTAATTTCTTTTGTTCCTCTTTTTCTTTTATTTTCATTCTGTGGAGCTAATTTCATAAATAAGTTAACTTGCTACAAAGAACCATCCGAGGTTCTATGGTGTAGTGGTTAGCACTCTGGACTTTGAATCCAGCGACCTGGGTTCGACTCCCGGTAGGACCTTTTTTCTTTCATTTTTTTTTGGTTTTAAAAAACTGCTTTTGAAAATTAACCCTATTACACACACTCCCACTTCTTCTTGTTGTTTCTGTCGCCGAACGCAGCTAAAAACCCTCAGAGAGCAGAGAGGAGAATGAGCAAAATCGAGAGCTTCGACGATTTCGTAAAGGTACATGGGATACTATTGGCGGCTTCGGGTTTGCCGCCGAAGCTTTACCCACGCCTTTTCCAGAAGCTTGCTTCCGATACTTTAGACGGCGGCGCTTACTTTCAAATCGAATCCTCCGATGATGATAGGCGACGGAAGCTTCTCCTCACTTCCGATTCTATGCCTAAAGATTCTGACGTCTTCCTTGTCGATCACGCCTGGACTTTTCGCCTTCCGGATGCCTGTAAGCAGGTAACTAACGCCACTCTCTCTCTCTCTTTACACAATTCCGAAACTAGTTTGTTGAAATTAGAGTTCTGAGAGTCTAATTAGAGTTCTTTTGTTTACTTCAGCTTAAGGAAGTTCCGGGATTGGCTGAGAGGATGGCTTCTTTGATGAGTGTTGACATTGATGTAGAGGCTGGAGAAGAAGAAGAAGTGGCTGAGGAACTCTCTGTTCATCAGATTATAGACAATGAAGTACGTTATGCAGCGGATGAAGGATATGACTCTCTAAGATGGTTGGAGTTGGAGGGTCTTGGAATTGTTGATGACTCATTGCTCTCCCTGCATTTGCCTAGTCAATTTCAGGTCTTCAGATCTTTCTTCTATTTCCTTCAATACATATATGCTGGACTTTAGCTCAGATGTGTTTTTGTAGACTTGCATAGACAACTTGAAAGTATATATTATGCGTGAATTCTTTTAGATTCTAAAGCTTCTTCAATTTGTTGCTGTGAATGTTTTGGTAGGATTTAGTGGCGCTTAGTCTTATCGGGAACAAAATCGAGAGTGGGGATGTGGTTATACAAGAGGTTACGAAGTTTAAGAATCTGAAGGCTTTGTGGCTGAATGACAACCCTGTTCTGCAGAAGAGGTAAACATGCATTTACTAAATATACGGATGTGTGGGGATAAAATTGATTTCTCATGTATAGAATTTGCTTTTCAGTGAACGTCAGATGGCTGACGAAATACTGCAAGGCTGTCCGAGTCTTGAAATCTACAACTCGTGTTTTACCCCTAATTATGGGTTATGGGCACTTGGTTTCTGTGGAGATATTTTTGGGAAGGATAATCCTGGTTGTGTTCAGCAAGACCAACCCTTGTGCAATGTCACCTCACTTGACCTTTCAAACCGGTCAATACACAATCTGTCAATAAGGCCAGTTTTTTCCCCTTACTTTCTTTAGAGAGGCAGTTTATTGACTGAATAAACAATGAACATATATGTCTCCATTTTGCATCTTATAGACCTCTAGATATTTAAGTATCTGATTTGACTGCCTTTATTACTTTCTTCATTTTCAGGCATTTCATGTGCACGAGATGCCAAAACTATCACATTTAAATATCCGTGGAAACCCATTGGATCAGAATTCGGTTGGAGAACTATTTGAAGTCTTGCAGCTCTTCCCTTCGCTGTCTTCCTTAGAAGTAATTGTTGCAAGTTTTCCTTACGTATTCAGATACAAATTGAGGTTATCATACAATGTTAACTAAAGTATATTTATGCAGAGATGTGCTCACATGCTACTTCTTGTTTGTAGGTTGACATACCTGGACCTCTTGGAGACAATGCTCTAGAGATTCTTGAAGCTCTGTCAAAACTTTCTTTGTTAAATGGCGTTGATACAGCTAAAATACTTGAAAATGGAAAGCTTGTCATATATGCAATGCTCCAGCCACGCATTCCTGAGCCAAATCCTGAGGATACTCTTGTAGACCGTGTTCTCGGTGCAATGTGGTTGTATGCGATGAATTATCGCCTTGCGGATGAGGAAAAGCTTGATGAAAGTTCTTTGTGGTATGCACTTTTTCTCTTTGTTTGCTATATTAAAATTAGTGCAGTGGATTTGTTTGATATAATAAACGGCTGGTTGCATTTACCATTTAAAGTATCAAAACATTTTTCATTCAAATATATAAATTACAAAATACGGGTTGGAATTTAAAGCAAGATTTATCTAGTGATATTTGTGACATTCTAGTCCAATCACTGAAAGCTGTAGGATTTACCATTCTTTATATATAAGATTATCAGAATGACCATTTTCACTTTTGAAGTGTATTCTCACCCCTTATCCCATTTGTATGATTGGGAAAGGTCTCTTTATGTGTGCTTTTTATTTTTGGGAATGAACATTTGATGCTAGTCTACAGTCTACATCTTAAAAGGTTAAAAGTAAGAGTTTATTATGTAGTTCTTAGGCACTTAGTTTTTGGATGTTGATGAGTGTGAGTTGCGCAATGATATCACTTTTGCAGGTATGTGATGGATGAATTGGGTTCAGCTTTGAGGCATAGCGATGAACCGAATTTCAAAGTGGCTCCTTTCCTTTTCATGCCTTCTGGGAAACTAGAGTCTGCTGTGAGGTAGAATTTTTTCCTGCACTGCTCCATATACTTCTTGAGTTCATATCATGTGTGCTGTAAACACATATTATGTGGTATCGTTTACAAGTGTAATGTGGATTGACATGGGCTTCTTGATCAGGGCTTACATGTCATGTCATGTATGCAAATATTTTCGACAATGCTACTTTTTATGTCTCGGATATGCTTATGTTTATTTGGTTTTCTATGTTCCAGCTATTCGGTAATGTGGCCTATAAAAAGTCTTCAAAAAGGTGATGAGTGCACTCGTGATTTTCTATCTGGTATTGGAGAGGACGAACAGCGGTCTGCCAGGCTCACGGCCTGGTTTGAAACTCCTGAGAACTATTTTATTCATGTACTTCCTCGGTGTCCACTTTAGCTTTCTCTTCATTAGCAGACTTCCTGTTCTCTCATTTGCTACCAAGATTTTTGTTAATTAACAGATTCTCTGTTATTGATTTCCTAGGAATATGAGAAATACCAACAAAAACTGCAGGCTAAAGCTTTTGATTCATTACCTTCCAAACCTTCAATTTCCCGAAGCATACGGCATAGTGATGGGTCTCCTTTACTGGTATACACGGATCTACCTCAAGTTGAAGAATTTTTGACACGCCCAGAATTTGTGATCAGTAAGAGATTGATCCAGTTTTCATAATATATCATTAGTTCTCATTTAGCAACTCCTTATTGGATGCATAAACAATGCAACTTTAACTTACCACAACTGTCCCAACTTTTTAAATATCTTTTGTTTTATAGATAGTGGAGTAAATTCAGTTTAACATTAGAAAAGCTGTTTCATGCATTAGACGAATCAGGGTTTTTCTTTGTGTGTTTCTGAGTTGTGTCGCCTGCTTGCAGCAAATGAACCAAAAGATGCACACATATTATGGACGAGTGTACAGGTTGATGAGGAGCTTAGAAAAGAGGTGGGAATAACAGATGACCAATACATAAATCAGTTTCCCTTTGAGGCGTGTCTTGTTATGAAGCATCATCTTGCAGAGACTATTCAAATGGTAAATTCAGCAAACTATGCCCTTAGATTATCATAGCAACATTAGTAACATGTGAATGAAATCTCTATGTCTTGCTGTACAGGGTTATGGATCTCGAAAATGGTTACAGCCTACTTATAATCTTGAAACTCAGTTGTCCCAGTTTATTGGGGACTATTATGTCCGTAAACGTGATCAGATGAACAATTTGTGGATCTTGAAACCATGGAACATGGCACGGACAATCGACACAAGTATAACAGATAATTTATCTGCTATCATCCGCATGATGGAAACTGGTCCCAAGATCTGCCAGAAGTACATAGAGCACCCTGCTTTATTCAAGGGGAAGAAGTTTGATCTGCGATATGTTGTCCTAGTGCGGAGTATTGACCCGTTGGAGATCTACCTAACAGAGATTTTTTGGGTAATGCATATGTTATTTCTCTTCATCACAGCCAATTGAAGGATATTTCACTCATTTTGAATAAACACCATGTGGGCCATTCCTATTTGTTTGATTTCAGGTTAGGTTGTCTAACAACCCATATTCATTGGACAAGCACAGTTTCTTTGAATATGAAACTCACTTCACTGTCATGGTATATGTCTTAAGAACATTCTTTTTACATAATAATTCAATTCTGATAAAGATTGCAATACAGTATATAACAAGAACTCACGTTTGTTTTCCGATGTCTTTTCTCTTATGCGTTTGCAGAACTATGGTGGTCGGAAGTTGAATCACAAACCCACAGCAGAGTTTGTGAGAGAATTTGAACAAGAACATAACGGTATATATATACACGGCATTTGGATTTCCTTCATTTATATATATCTTTCTGTACTTCATTATATCAATAACACAATTCAACTCTCAATAGTTAAATGGATGAATATCCATGAGAAGGTGAGGCAAGTGATACGGGAAGTGTTTGAGGCGGCAGCTCTCACGCATCCAGAGATGCAATCCCCCAAATCCAGAGCCATTTACGGAGTAGATGTAATGCTCGATAGCTCATTCGAGCCAAAAATCTTGGAGGTTTGTCACTACTAATACCTGACATATAATTGTTTGCTTCAGAACAAACTCTTGAGAAATTGCAAGTTCTCTTATTAATGATTGTTTATGGTACGCAGGTTACATATTGTCCTGATTGCATGCGGGCTTGCAAATACGACATGGAGACCATGGATGGAAAAGGCATTGTTAAAGGCGGAGATTTCTTCAATTATGTATTCGGGTGCCTCTTCTTGGACGAGACTGCTCACGTAACTCCCTTGTGAGCTCAATAGCATGAGAAGAGTGGTGGCTTAGTTCAAAACTAGAATTGTTGTTTTATTTATTGACATGTCGTTTGTTAAGTTATGCACCATGAGAGATTGAGAGTTTTGCTTTGTAATGTACGGTTTTTTGCAAGTTGCATTGAACTTTTTGTATTATTATATTATAGAATAATTTAGTTATATATCAAAGAAATCTCCCCACCAAATCATTGTATAGGGGGAAAAATTCGAAATCATAGTATATGCACAACAAATCCAACCGAAGGATTTAGGGGGTTTCTTCTCCTTGTCCACTAAGGTCTTCCTTCATCTTTATTGAAGCAACGACTTTGTGTATGATGCTCTTAAGGGCGGGTGCGCTAACAGAACACTTGTTATCCTCAAAACATGACTTGCCTTGTTCAGCTGCTCTGCAAAGCTGTGGATCCAAAGGAACTTTCCCAAGAAACGGCACTCCCATTTCCTGACACATTCTCTCTGCACCGCCTGCGCTGCTGTCAAACACTTGGCTGCAAGCCAAAACATCGAGAAGCTCTGGAGCATTATCTCTTATGCAAGAGATCATGTCTTGAGTCACGTCGATGGAGGAGCCGGTATCAGTTGCCAGCTTCATGAATTTGAAATCCGTCAACCGTTGAGATAAACCACTCATGTTCTCTACCACTCCTAGGACAGGGACACCAAGTTTTGCAAGAAAGTTGACTCCTTTTCTGACATCAATCATGGAGACTTCCTGAGGGGTGGTGACAATGATAGCACCGTCGATCCCCGTATGTACAAGGCTCTGGATGGTGGTGATGTTTTCGTCAGAGGTTCCTGGTGGGGTATCAACGACAAGGAAATCGAGCTCTCCCCAGTAAACGTCTTTTATAAAATTTTTGATGAGAGCGTTCTTGCGTGGACCTCTCAAGATGGCAGGCTCATCAGATATGAGACCTATGGACATGACAGCGAGGTTTTCATCCACATAAGCAGGAGACCATCCAAAGTTGCTCTGGTGAAAGTCATGCACTTCAAGGCCTAACATTTTAGGGATGCTTGGCCCGCATATATCTGTATCCATGAGGCCTACTTGATAGTCCATGCCTGCCAGGGCATACGAAAGCTGAGCTGAGAAAGTGCTCTTACCAACCCCTCCTTTGCAAGAGCATACCAGAACTTATGCTTCACAGTTTCCATTCTTTCAGCTATAGCAACCAAATCTAAATTAAGAAAACAAACAAAACATAACACAGACGTTAGCATATATCATACAATTTTGTGTTACAAGTAATTGTCACAAGGACAAGGGTGCATGCATGTGGGTTGTTTTACCTGGGTCAGGTCCCTTAGGAGCAGTGGCACATACTTGCTGATTAGGGCGCAAGAATCTGACAATCCAGCAGTTTCTGATTGGGGACCAGGGCAATCTATATGTTATTCACCACCAGCAAAACAATCAGTTAGGTTAATTACGGACACAAACTTGCTGAAAGCAAAAAAACTGAAACACATGGATTGATTTTGCTTACCCTCGTTGGCGTTCTCCATGTCGACTTGTGATTTGTTCATAACTTATCCTTATAGAATTAACAGTGATGGGGGGTTTAAGACTTTAGAAAGACCAACGAACAACGAACTCGTGGGGTTTAGGAGGAGGTCGACGACAATGAGATATTTATAGCATTGGGTGGGTTACGTGTGCCGACTATCAACCCAAATTTAGGCCCATTAAAAGGCCCAAACAAACAATGGGAAGAATCAGATTAAAAAAAACAGTTAATATTCGCTCCTTCGATTTCAGATTTATTTACGGTTTCTGACATAACATATGACGAACACGGCGGCGAAGATGGCGACGGAGACACCGAAGATAGTGTGGAACGAAGGGAGACGGCGATTCGAGACGGAGGATCACGAAGCTTACATAGAGTACAAGATGAGAAACAATGGTAAAGTGATGGATCTGGTCCATACCTACGTTCCTTCAACCAAACGAGGATTAGGTTTAGCTTCTCATCTCTGCGTCGCCGCTTTCGAACACGCCTCCTCTCACTCCATTTCCGTCATCCCTTCCTGCTCCTACGTTTCGGTATAAAAATTTTAAAAATCTATTCGAAAATTTCTTGATTTCGAAGTTTGAATTCGTGAGTTTTGTCACTTTGTGTGTGTGATTGGATTTTGCAGGATACGTTTCTTCCTCGAAACGAGTCTTGGAAGCCTCTAGTTCACTCAGAGGATCTCAAGTCTAGCATCTGAAGTGAACTACTCTCCCTTCTCATTGTGTGCTCTGTAATAACAAAGTAATAATGTCGTCTCTTAACTAAAATGTTCAATAATAATCGTTGGTTGTGTGTATCTTGAAACATCTTGTAATAATCAAACTCAGAGCGACTTAAATCTTTATGGATCCTAAAGCTTTCACGTATCGAAATTGAGCAGTTTAATAGTATTATTTGGTGTAATCAAAAATCAAGATTTTGATTATTCGATTGCCAGATATAAGATTAGAATATGAAATTTCTTATCCCCTTACTTAAAAAAACGTTGTAGAATTGTTGTCGGAAGAGGAGGAATAAAAGAAGAAAGAAAGCGTAAGACGCAATGAGGCTTAAAATCCATTTTAACCAGTTTAAGTTATTAACAACAAGTCATGGAAACAGATATTAATGAGGCTTAAAATGATATTTAGATATACCTTTGAGCTACCAAGAAGTAAATAAAAAGCAGTAGTAGCAAATGGACCAAATGCTGCAAAGCATAGAGGCTCTCCTAATCCTTGGTAACTTAACCGAAATGGCCGACACTAAAAAACCAATCACAAAGTACTTACTCAAAGTTGGATTCTCCTAGATTAGTAGTATCGAATTGTCATCTATGGAGTGAATTCAGTAATAGTATTGCACGGATATTACTTGCATTCAAAGATGTCCAAACAAGACCAACAACACCAAGCACAAGCGATGTAAGTGTGGTTCAAATATTTATTAGGAGGGAACTAATTAATTGCAGCGGCTAAGGTTCCCGCCCGGCTTTTCCAAGTAAAACCCACAAAGCAAATTTATTAGGAGGGAACTGACAAATATTTTTATTAATTTTTAAAATTGCATAAATATAAATGATTTAGTATTATGTAAAATAATTTATCTTAGAATATTTAATTATAAATATTTGATTTGTATTATTTGATCTGCTTTCACTATTAAACACAAATAATTTGGACATCTACAGTAGAACATCTATAAATTAATACTCGCTATAAATTAATAAATTCTTTCCGGTCCCGAGTTGGACCAGTGTAAAAAATTATATATTTCAATAAAATAATAAGATAATAATTTTTTTGGAAATCCAGTGTAAAAATATGGTCCCATCAATATCATAAATTAATAATCAAATAAATTATATATAGATGTATATAGTGAAATATGATTCTATTGTTGTTTGCCTATTCTTGAATTTGCATTCTTGTTGGAGCTCATCTCTAATCTTTTTTTATTGTTATCTTTCAAATTGTATACAAATATTATAGAGAAACCTAGATGCGATAATTATTTTTTTACAAGTAATTGGTTCTAAAAGTATCGCAATATCTTCTTAGACTTCATTATTACCATGAAGGATAGTAGTGGCAATTTTTTCAAAACTCTAAACTTCTAAATTTATATATTTTACCTAGATAATCTAGTAAACAATTGACATTTATCCTATTATGATAGCTAAATTATTAATTAAGAAAATTCTTTAAAAATGTGAATGATAACAAAAGTATCTTATTTTGTAATACTAAATTATAAAAATTATAAAAATAAAAAATCTCTTCATAAATTAATAAAATATTAATTTATCGATAAATTAAAACCTCTATAAATTAATAAAAGTTCATGGTCCCGACCTTACTAATTTATAGAGATTTTACTGTATATCCATTTGAACCACACTTGCTCCGGCATATCCACTTGATTCACATTTTTTTAACTTGAACCGTTTGATCCATTTTCTTCAATCAGAGCTTAATTATTTTTGGTTCATTTTTCATTTAAATGAACTAAGATTTTCTGAGTTTAGACCAAACTTGTACACTTAATTAGTTTGGTCTCGAATGATATTATAGAGGTGAAGATTCAATATATTTAGATTTTAGATCATTTATTGTCTACAACCTAATATCTCTTATATTACACACAACATTTACGTTGTATATAAGAGATATATATATATATATATATATATATATTATTTATTTATAATAATATTATCTGAGTTGAAAATAATTATAGTTAATTAAAAATTTGTCACTACAACATAAACGTACATACTAAAAAGTATAAAATCTATGAGTATAGTTCAACAAATCATTCATTTTATGTTTTGGTAATTCTTTTCGCTGACTGCATCTGGTTCACACCACCTAGCCCAGTCAGCCTTTCTGAAATTTTGAAAGCGTCCCACTATTATCTACTACTCACCACTTAGATTGTTTAAATTCGACTTGTTCCGCCAAATCTACTTGATCCACATTTATTTTGCTTGATATGTTTGATACGTTTATCTACTTTCTCCTCCATTCAAGTGAAAGTTTGGACTGTAGACCAAACTTGTACAATAAATTAGTTAATTTGGAACGATATAGTTAGATGTGAAATATGAATATATCAGATTTCTAAGTTAACTCATTTATACTGCTAGATGAACACATCCTATTGTCTACTACTTATATAAAACTATATTATCTAGAGTTGAGTAATTATAGTCTAAATTGAAATTCTATCACTGGGTGCACATTATTTAGAAGGCCAAAGTGTGCAGCAGCTGCCTGAGCTCTCTGGTCAAGGTCTCCGTCGTAGTACAAATGGACCAACACGAGATTCTGGAAATCGAGACTAGCGAGTCTATATTCGGCTTGTTTCCAGCCAGTGTTTATTCCATGAGGTGTTAGAAGCTGAAGCACCTCCTTGTGACCAATGAGGTCAGTCCCTCCTCTGAACAACTTCACGGTTGATTGGTAACGCCACTTAGCGAGAGGTTGCCGGAGTATCTGTCGGTTTGGCCGGTTGTTGCCCAACCAATGCCTTCGCACGTAGTACCAATAGTGCTGACGTAGTTATGGGGTAATCTTTCCGGATAGTCGAGATAAGTCTACAACGAAAACGTTTGCAATATGCAAGTATAACCAATAATATATGTTTTGGTACATTAGTTTCACAACAACATGATCATTATGACTTTTAATTTTTATGTATTTTGGTTATCCTCCGCTTTACTGATCTTGCTTGGAAAAGAAGTTTCGCATCAAGAAAATAAATAGAAAGAAATCAGCGAACACATGTTTGATTACTTCTAACAATGACTCTAAATCAACAACTTTGATATATTGCACGTGAACTCAATTAGTATCTCTTGTTCAAAACGGCTGCCTTAATACTAAATAGCAGAATCATGTTATACAGGTTTAATGGCAAAAGGAAAGATACTCAAGCAAATTTTTCATGTTGAGCTCATCATCATCATCATCATCATTATCATCATCATCAATATCATCATCATATACAAAATATGTCCATGTTTCTCCATCATTAACTTTCCAAGAGTATTAGGACAACTCAGGAGAAGAAGACCTGAACGCTTGATATTTTCAAAGTCTGGCAAACAGGACAAACACCAGTAAACACATCACAGTCTTTACACAAACTCAAGTGTCTACACGGCACGAGCAAGACCGAAACCTCTTTTATGTTACAAGACTTGCATCTCATCTCAGCACTTGCCATCCCCGGGATGTTTGTATGAGGCTGCCTCATCATCAATCTCACTATCCCCAAACCCTTCTTTCATTTGATGATGATCAGCTATTACTCTTACTGCATTTTTGTTGTTTCCATGTGACATCACTTGTTGCAAATTTACCTTTAAGGCATTAACCATAGATTCATTGTACTTTGCTTTGTAATGCCAGTTCTGAGCTTCCACTGCAACTTGTTTTATCTTATCCACGAGTTCCCTGTTCTTCTTGTTCATGCTTTCAATCTCCTGATCTTTCTCTAGAAGCTTCTTGCTCACATCCTTTTCTAAGGCGTGACAAATGACTTTACATGTCTCTGTTTTATATCTCTCACACCTTTCGCCATTTGATCCGCCTGTTCCAAGAAAGAGTACATTCTCAACAACATGGTGTATACAAGCAAAATATTTGCAGATTGAATTAGTACCTGGAATTCTATAAACTGATCAAGCTCGTCTTTCTGTCTATCGAGGTCCACTCTGATATTGTCACCAAGTGACTGAAAGACTGGATTTGTGATGCTTCCACTTGCCGAAGTTACAGTAGAGTTGAGCTCATTGAAGAGAAGCTAGCCAATCAATCTGTATAAAGATTCATAATCTTAAGAGGAAGAAGAAGATGGGTTTGTTTGAATTGTGTGAAACAAAAACATCCAAGAATTTAATTTTAAAGGGCTAAAAAACTTTAATTTAAGGGACGAAGAAAGAATAAAAGAAGAATAGAAACAGTTACAAACTTAAAATCTCAAAACACACTTTCTTTCATACTTATATCACCATTATTATTGCACTCCGTTAACACACAGCCCTTTATAATATCACTTGCACAAAACCAATCATTGTATGATTTTGGTAAATGCCAAAACCAATCATTGTATGATTTTGGTAAATGCACAAAACCAATCATTGTATGATTTTGGTAAATGCTGTCAGAAAACAATAAGTGTGAAGGGTTTTCTGTGTGATTTCCACTTGAGGCTGAACCTCTATTTATACATTCGAGAGATTAACCTAATGTATCCTAGCTATTTAATGGTAAGAATATGCAGTTGCCTTTATAAACATAGGCTAATTACAAGTATTGATTTGATGAGATACGATTGATACTAATGTATCATTAGCATATCTCATTACCCCCCCTCACGTTGGAGCGTACAGGTCACTGATGCCTAACGTGGACTTGAATGCTTCGAACTCTTTACTCTCGAGTGCTTTGGTCATGATGTCTGCTAGTTGTTGTGACGTATGAACATGTTTCGTTTGGATGACACCACGAACAATCTCATCTCGTATGAAATGGCATTCACGTTCGATGTGTTTTGTTCTCTCATGGAACACTGGATTAGCGACGAGGTGAATGGCAGCCATACTATCACAGTGAACAACCACCGGTGCAGAATGTTCCACTCCAAGGGACCACAATAGGTTCTTTAACCATAGAACTTCACGAACTGTTTGAGACATAGCTCGATACTCTGCCTCAGCCGATGAATGAGAGACTACATCTTGTTTTCGTGTCTTCCAAGAAATTGGAGAATCACCTAGCTGAATGAACCAACCAGTCAAGGAACGATGAGTCGTGGGGCAACCTTGCCAGTCCGAGTCGCACCAAACTTTAAGAGACAAAGAGGAATCAGAGCGAAGCAGAATTCCCTGACCTGGACTATGTTTGAGATAACGAACAACACGTAGAGCCGCATCTAAGTGTTTACATCGTGGTGCTTGCATAAACTGAGTGAGAATATGAATCGAGTATGCAAGATCAGGACGAGTCGTTCCCAGATAAATGAGGCGACCAACTAAACGACGATAACGCCCCGGATCCGATAACAATTCTCCTTTGTGCAGTGCGAGCTTGTGATTCTGATCAAGGGGAAAGTCTACTGGTTTAACACCAAGTAAACCTGTTTCAGTGATGATATCGAGGGCGTATTTCCTTTGACAAAGATAGAAGCCAGCAGGACTCCGAGCAACCTCAATGCCAAGGAAATATTTCAAAACGCCTAGATCCTTCATGTGAAAACATGAGCTGAGATAGGACTTGAACTTCTCAAGTAGAGATAGAGTGCTTGCGGAGAGAACAAGATCATCCACATAAATGAGGACATAGATCCGATGAGTGCCACGAGTATAAGAGAAGAGAGAGTAGTCAGCCACAGATTGCACAAAACCATATTCTTTCAAAGCGGTGGTAAGTTTTGCAAACCAACAGCGAGGAGCTTGACGTAAACCATAGAGAGATTTGTGCAAACGGCAGACCTGAGACTTGTCCTGTGTGCGAAAGCCAGGAGGTGGGAGCATATAGACCTCTTCATTTAAGTCACCATGCAAGAAGGCGTTGTGCACGTCCATTTGATGAACGGGCCAGTCCCTAACCGCAGCAACCTCAAGGAGCGTACGAATGGTGGTTATTTTAACCACGGGTGCGAACGTTTCGGTGTAATCAGTACCTTCTACCTGGTTATTGCCAAGGACCACGAGTCTTGCTTTGTATCGTTCTAGAGTACCATCAGACTTAAATTTCAATCTAAAAACCCATTTGCAACCGAGAGCCTTCTTACCAGGTGGTAGTGTTTCGACAGTCCAAGTACCAAGAGATTCCAATGCATCAATCTCTGTACGCACGGCATTACGCCAGCGTTCATCTAAGACAGCTTGAGAGTAGTGTTGCGGTTCAAAGCTGTTGGTAATATAAAGTACATACTCTTGATGTTTTTCGGAGAATCGGGTTGTTGTTGTGTAGTCAGAAATCGGATATTTGCAATCAAAGTTGGTGACTCCAAGAGCATTGGTAATTTGAAGAACATAATCGGCGAGTTTGGTAGGAACCTTTCGTTGGCGTTTCCCAACTCCAAGTTCCTCTATAGGCGGAACATCGACGGCAACCTGAGAAGAGGCTGATTGAACAGAAGTAGCACTGTCAGAAGTATCAGAGGCAGAGGACTCTGTCGAAGGCGAAACAGAGGAACCAACAGGAGAGGTAGCAGGAGATGGTGTTGGTTCGTTAGGAGGAAGCACAGGCTCAGAGGATACGGATGGCGAGAGATCAGGATTACTGTCAACCGTATTTGGTGGTGAAGTAGGAAGAGGAGTCTCGTCGACATAATTGTCAGATGAAGGAGCTGGTGCAGGAGCGCGAGGAGGAGGTCGTGAATCAGCATCAAGAGGGTAAAAAAACAGAGGTGTTTGAGAGAGAGACACATCCTCAACACAAGAGTCAGTACTCGGAAATGGAAAAATATCTTCACAGAAGACAACATCACGTGAGATGGTGATGATTCCGGTATCCAAGTCGTACACACGCCACCCCTTTTTGCCATAGGGATAGCCAAGAAATATTGAACGCTTACTACGTGTAGCAAACTTGTCACCGTCATGATTCTGATTATGAACATAACATAAACAACCGAAGACCCTCAAATGAGTGATAGGAGGAGGTCGGTTGTAAAGTTTTTCGAATGGTGTTTTGCCAGCTAGTACTTTGGACGGAGTACGATTGATTAAGTAGGCAGCTGTAAGAACACATTTATCCCACATCTCGATAGGAAGAGAAGCTTGGAACCGGAGTGCACGGGCAACGTTGAGAATGTGGCGGTGCTTCCGCTCAACACGACCGTTTTGTTGCGGAGTCCCGACACATGACGTCTCATGGATAATACCCTTTTGCTGGAAGTAATTTTTGAGACAGATGAACTCACTTCCATTATCGCTACGAATGGTTTTGAGTTGTTTATCAAATTGGCGTTCAACTAAGGCTATGAAGTTTTGAAGTTGAGAAGGAGCAGAAACTTTATCTGGTAACAAGTATGTCCAGACCGCCCTTGAGAAGTCATCAAGAATCGTTAAAAAATATTTGGAGCCGTTGTGAGAAGTGGTTCGATACGGACCCCAAAGATCACAGTGCACAAGTTGAAAAACGTCTATTGTTTTATTCAAACTAGTGGGAAACATATCCTTTGTTTGTTTGGCTTGCATACAATTGTCACATGCTTTATTACTAGAACAACGAAGACCAGAAATAGGTAAAAGACCAAGAACAGCTGAAGAGGGATGCCCCAAACGCTTGTGCCAAACATCTGTGGACTGAGTAGAAACATGGAACGAAGCAGCACTATCCGGACTACAGAAGAAATAGAGACCATCTTGTTGTTCGGCTGCGCCAATCAGCATCCTCGTGGTGCGGTCCTGAATCACACACAACTTATCGGTTATCTGGAAGACACAAGCACGATCACGGTTTAGTTGTGAAACGGAGATCAAATGACACTTCAAACCATCCACAAAATAAACGTTTTGAAGACTAAGATGCGGACCCAGACAAACTGTGCCGTGTTGTGTAGACTGAGTTAATCGACCATCAGGCAATTTAATCAACATAGGAGACATAGACCGAATCTCAGACAAGAATGATAAAGACCCCGTCATATGATTTGATGCACCTGTATCAATAATCCAAGAGTTGAGAAACAACGTACCCGAAAGTTTTGTGTTGTGATCACGAACGCGATCACGTTCATCAAGTAAGGTGACCAACGACTGCCATTGTGCATCATTTAAGCCGCTAAAACCGATGCGATCAGAGGTGGTGAGTGCAGTGTTAGCTGATGCTGGAGTCACAACCATCTGATTGACACGAGCCACCGGTGCAGAGCGGTTACTTGCAGGAGAAGGAAGAAGACCTTGTTGAGAAGAATCCCCCAGTTTTGGTTTCGAACGATCCCCCCACCAAGCAGGATAACCGATCTTTCAAAAGCATTGTTCCGCCATGTGACCAGTTCGACCGCAGGTAGAGCACACCATGGATTTGTTACAATGATCACCACCCTGTTTGAAACGAGGTTGTGATTGAACCACGAAGCTAACACCATCGGAGCGCTCGTCAAGGATGCGACTTGTGGCTTTAGCCTCTTCATCTTGAGAAACAGCGTTGTAAGCCTCATCAAGCGTGGGCAAAGGAACACGCGATAGCAACGCTGATTTGACCGAGCCAAAGGACGCTTCATCAAGACCCATAAGGAATTGATGTAACTTGTCTTCTTCACGTTCTTTCAGAACCTCGGTCATGGTTTTGGCCTGCTGATAATCATTGAGCGACGACCACAATTTCGTAAGCTTACCGTAGTAGGCTTCAATCGCCAAACCCTTTTGACGACATGTAGCGAGCTCCGTCTTGAGACGCTGAACCCGTTGGCCGCTTTTGATAGAGTAACGAACACGTATATGTTCCCACAGATCAACAGCGGCTTCACAATGAGCAAGATTAGAACGCAAGGCCGGATCGACCGTAAGCTTGATCCAAGAGATAACCAGTGCATTGTTAGCACACCAGTCTTCGTAATCAGCTGAAGCTTCACCGGGATTGGGAATCTTGCCATCAACAAACCCAAATTTCTTGCGAGCACGAAGAGCTAAACGAATGCTGTTGGCCCATTCATCATAGTTGGGACCACGTAAGGCCGGTTGAGAGATCACACAACCCGGATTATCGCCGGAAGACAAGTCGTATGGGGAGATGGTTCTCCGTGTTGTGTCAGATCTAGGCTGAGCCTGATTGGTCGCATCGGTGTTTTCAGACATCATAAGAGAATCTTATCTTGTGAAAGAAAAAAAACGATAAAGACTAGGTCAAGAAAAAGAATTGGGAAGGTAGAAAGAAGAAGGATCGAACAACGCCTTTTTGTATATGGCTATTGCTCTGATACCATGTCAAAAAACAATAAGTGTGAAGGGTTTTCTGTGTGATTTCCACTTGAGGCTGAACCTCTATTTATACATTCGAGAGATTAACCTAATGTATCCTAGCTATTTAATGGTAAGAATATGCAGTTGCCTTTATAAACATAGGCTAATTACAAGTATTGATTTGATGAGATACGATTGATACTAATGTATCATTAGCATATCTCATTAAATGCCAAAACATTTTAATTGTGGAATTCGATAACAGAAAATGAATAAGCATGACCACATATGATTTCACATCGAAGGAAACCAGACGCAAACGCTAAACTCTCGAACTGCGATAGAGATCTCTCTTTACCACCCGAGCACTGCGTTAACATCAACAAATCCATCCCCAACACAGTGTTACAGGAAAAATCATTACGCTTTGGTTCCATTGGTGTAATCATCTCTACGATGATCACTTTCCCTTTTTCTGGTAGACTCTTCCAACAATTTTTCAGAATCTTTATACAATGCTCGTCCGGCCAATCATGTAGTATCCACTGTCAATCGTTGTAACCATTTTATTTCGAAAGATATAAAATCAATTCATCAATACAAAATATATTTGTAAACTTACTTTCATAAAGATGGCATCTCCCTTTGGAACTTCTATAAACATGTCTCCGGAGACATGCTCGACTCCTATATCATTAGTATAATTAAACAATACAAAAGGTCATCAGGTACTAAGGTTTAGGAGGTACATATATTAGTTAAATAAGACTAGCACACACCAAAGACCAAACATAATAGAGTAGTTTTGTACCTGGATAAAAAGGAGCATGAGTTAAAACCTTAGCTAAGTCGAAATTAACACCCTTGATATGAGGATACTTCGAAGTGATTATACCCAATATGGTGCCAACTCCTCCTCCTACATCCACTAAAGTGTTAACATCTTCAAATCCTCTGTAAAACTCTAGAACTTTGTTCATGACCAAAGTGGACGATTCCACCATTGCCCGGCTAAACAGCTCAGCGAATTGTCCATCCGAATTAATGTATTCGAAAATTTTCATGCCGTGGGCAGAGCTGAATGCATCTTTTCCTTCTAGTATCACATCCTTGAGATTGGTCCTATGAAAATATTTTATGTAAAAAAAAATCTTTAAGTACTTTGTCAATTACTACGATAAGTTCATGTATTAGTGTACGTAAATTGGTTTGATTAGTTGGTTTATAACTGGTTTAATGTTATTAACGATCAACAACTGAATTTAATTTTTGAATAGTAGAAGTCTAGAAGAGGCACTTACCAAGTCTTCAAAATGACTTGGCTATGGAGTAAAAAGAACAAAGACGAGAATGAACCAGCGGAGCCGTCACTATCTTTCAAGAAAAACTTGCAAATCGGTTCGGCTGCATATACCCTCTCGATCTTTCCGGTTTGACCATTTTCTTTCCTTTCAACCATACCGCACTTCAAAATGGAGTGGCTGGCGAGTAACCGCAGCATCCGGTCCAGCAACATGGGCGCCTCCGGGTTAGTGGGTTTGATTGGGAGACTAACTGCTATCTCAGACGGTGAGAGCCATGTGCCGGTTCTTGCAGCAGCGATTGTGTCGATGACGCCAAGCTCCAAGGCGGCTTTGAGAACCATGGGGAAAGCCACAGTGTTGACGATACTCTCGGCTTGCAAGCTCACCATTTTCTCGTCCACTTCTTGTTCTTCTTGCAAGCTCTCAGCCATTTGTTCTTGTTAGTTGTTATTGTTGATAATCATACATAAATAGCTACATAGATAAACAAAGGTTTGAGTTACACTTGATACTTGGTGCCATGCAGTAAGACGCGTGTAGTCTAATGAAGACGCATCGACCCTCTTATTCTTTCACCCAAAAAAAGAAGAAGCTAAAGTAGTCAGTAAAGGAACCGGAGTTTATCGATTGTCTAGTACGTATATCGGTTTGTTAAGAGAGTATGGACTATGGTGACGTAATATGGTCTACTCGCTCGGGGGATCAAAACAATATATAATTATTGTATGACATGATTGATCATTAAAAAGAAATATATCAGGTGATTTAAGAGGATCCGGTGGTCCACCAAAACCACGTGAATCATGCATATGATTTAGGATATTACTTTTTTACTCCATTCGGGAAATCATATTACGGAACCACCAACTAATGATATTGTTGTTTTCTAAATTTTAACCAAAAAGAAGAAAAAGAAAAGAAAAAATGATTGATCGTACTTTGGAGTATAAATATTCATCGATTGCTCTGTATATCGGACATCGTTGTTATATGGTATATATATATATATATGGAACAAAGACCATTTTCGTGCTAAACAAGAAGAAAACGTAAGTGAAAGAGAAATAGATGAAAAATAAAAACAAATATTTCCGGCCGGCCGTGAGAAAACTACGAATACTGTAACCGACTAACCGGATTTAGGTTAATTGATTGAAAACGTTGTAATCTTTCAGTTATTGGAAATTTGAAATAATCTTCCAATTAACACCAATACCTTGCATACATTATACATATATGCTCTCTCGGCCGCGTTTAATAGATCTCTTTGCAACGTACCCTTTAAAAATACGGCATATAAAAAAACTTGATAAAAATCGTTTAGGTAATTAACAGGAGCGCCCCCACGTGAATCAGGCTATCACTTTACGGAACCACCAGAGCTTTTTCCTTTTACTATATGCCATTTGGATTTGGTGTGTCAAAATATTTTGGTCTTTTATTTTTGGTTAAAAATTGAATTTTTGATCATTTGTCTTTGTCATGTCATATGATAAAGTAGCAGCTGAAGATCTAAATAATAGTTTGTTTAATTAATACTCCATCGTATCGTATCTGAGCAGCGGTCATACAAATAGTTGTATATACATAAAGTTGGCAAGGGAGAAACACTCAAAACACATTATTATTTAATAAACATTTTATTGTTTTTAGCCAAACAGTCAAATGTCCTAAGTTTGATAAAATCTGTAAACGGTAAACCTGATTATTCATTTTAATGAGGTGAAAAAAAAAAACTTCCTGTCTCAGATTAAGTATTAGATATAAGCCAGACTAAGCCAGAAGGCAATTATGCGGCTTAAACACATCGTCATACAAGACGGGGTCCGTGTTTTGTTCCTCATCATCGTCGTCAGAGAAGGTAATCTTCTTACCGCAGAACAAACCCATCACCTTCATAGGAACCTCCTCCTGTTTCTTCAGATTCTGTTTGGTCTTCATTATTCCTTGTCCAAGTTTCTGTTTCTTCTGATTCGGTTTGGTCATCATTATTCCTCGTCGAAGGTTGTCGTCGTAACTGGAATATATCAAAAAAAAACCCCTAGTGTTCATCTCTCCACATTCACCCAATGGGATAGCTCTTGATAACAAAACACAAAAGGCAAAATAGTTAAATCCCTTACCAAAGCTTCTTTGCAAGGTTGTACCTAATAATTAACAAAGATAATAGTAATCTTCTGGTAATGACATTTCAAAAGAAATCTTTATATGGAAAAATCATATTACTTGGGTCCGACAGGGTATGGAGGAGCTATCTCAGCCACGTCAACAAAAATGTTCATGTATCCCAAATATTTCTTCTTTTGCAGCAGCGCCTACCGCATAAAAAAATGTTAAATCAGAAATCCTACTTTCAAATATACACTACTTCTACTTCATCGCAAGTATGCACTACTCTCACCTTCTCTGCTTCGTTAGAAGAAGCAAACTCAACATAGCCACAGCCCAAATGCTCGCCCATGTTGTCTACCATAATTCGAACATGAACAATTTCTCCAACATGTCTGAAGTAACTGATGCTGTAAAAATGGAGGGTAAAAGAATATGAGTCATTAGAAACTTGCTCCAAACAGAGAAGAGGAAATTAAAAAAAAAAAAAAAAAAAGTGCTACTTACATAGTTGGTATTATCTGAGAGTCGTAAGGGAGATTGGCAAGAAATAGTGTCTTTTTCCTTGCAGCAACTTCCTGAATTTAACACCCAAAAATGTGTTAGCACGACTCTAAGAATACAAGGACGACTTAAAAAGTGCAATAACAACAAAAAAAGTAGCCTCATCCCCAGAATAAGTCATCTTTCGATTTTGTGGTGGCCCAAAAAAAAAAACCTGTTCTACGCGTTTCTTCTTAGCCTGACATACTTAGAAGATAGTCAAAACAGGTACGGTACCTCAAGAAAATTGGGAGTTTCATCAAGTCCTTTCACTGCCTCATCTTCTCCCATCAGAAGGCTTTCTTGTCGAAGGTAGTCTTCGTACCTGGGAATATCAAAAACCTTGGTGATCACTCTATGTATCCCAAAAACTTCACCCAATGAACAAACTCCAGGTGCAGATAGTTAAATCCCTTACCAAACCTTGTGATCTAGGCAACACCTAATTAACAAAACAAAAAGCGTTAAGTCTTCTGTAGTGGCATCAAAGCTCCAGCAATAAGTTACAACCAGTGTTACAGAAACAAATCAATTTACTTGGGTGGACTGAGTGGAACTGTCTTAGCCGCCTCAAGAAACATCTTGCGCCCGTGCAGATATTCACCGTTCTTTACCAGCGCCTACAGTATAAAAGATTTAATCAGCAATCGTACTTTCAGATGACCACTTGTATATATGTTTCATCACCAAGTATACACTACTTTTCAACTGACTACTAAAATGTTATTTTCATCAGTTCTACAGAACGACACTCTCCCACCTTCTCGTATAAACTACTTTTCAACTGACTACTACTAAAATGCTTTTCTCATCATAACTACTACAGAACGACACTCTCACCTTCTCTACTTCGGTAGCAGAAGCGAACTCAACAAAGCCCCAGGGCCTAGGCTCCTGCCCCTGGCAGTTTACAATAAGTCGAACATGAATAACTTCTCCAACAACTTTGAAGAAATTGATGCTGTCAATACGGAGGATTAATTATTATTATTAGTCATGAAAAACTTGCTCCGAGAACGAAAGTGGAAATTTAAGATGCTACTTACATGTCTGATATCTTAATGGTTTTAGAGAGGTTGGAAATAAAGAGCGTTTTAGTTATGGCAGCTTCCTGAATATAACAGCCAATTGAGTTAGCAAGACTCTTTAGGAGAGAAGGACTTTTAAAAAATTGCAGAAAAGCAAAAAAGATCCATCCTAGGAAGGACATTATTTAGAAGATAAGAAGGACAGGTACCTCAACAAAAGCAGGAGTTTGATAATGTCCCTTCATCAACAAAATCTTGTGATCATGCAAATATTCACCATTCTTAAGTTCCAGAGCCTACAGCACAAAAGATTAAAACAGGTATTGTACTTTCAAATAACTAGTTATGTATACATTTTCATAATAAATAAGTAAAGAGACTACTTTTCGAACGATTTGAATACTTTCTTTTCATCATTACTACAAAACAAAACAAAACAAAACTACTCTCACCGTGTTTGCACTGAGAGCAGAAGCAAACTCAACAAAGCCATAGCCCACATTCTTACCCTCGCCGTTTACAACAAGTCGAACACTAACAAGTCCTCCAACATCACTAAAGAAATTTCGGCTGCGAAAGTGGAGGTTAAAATATCAGTGAAGGAAAACTTGCTCCAGAGAACGAAAAGTGGAAATGTAAGGTGCGGCTTACATGTGTGATATTTTAGTGTGGGGAGAGAGATTGGCAATAACGAGTAATTCCTGGATTTAACAGTCAAGTGTTAGCACGACTCAAAGGAGAGAAGGACTTACTTAAATTGCATGACCAAAAAAAAAAAAAGAAGCCTCATCTGAAGCAGATAATAAGAACAGGGCACCTCAACAACAAAATCAGAAGGTGTCTCATCTTCTTCATCTTCTTTTTCTTTTTCTAGTTGAAGGGAGTCTACGTTCCTGATATATCGAAAACCTTAGTGGTGATCACTCCATGTATACCAAAAAAGTACACCTAATGAGCTCTTCTTGATAACAAACTCAAGATGCAAAGAGTTAGATCCCTTACCAAACCTTGTGATCTAGGCAAAACCTAACTAACAGAAAAAATAAAAGCGTTAGTCTTCTGTAGTGGCATCAAAACTCTAGCTATAAGTTAGAACGAGTGTTACAGAAACAAATCTCCGTAACATGGAAGAATCAATTTACTTGGGTGGATGGTATGTAGATGTCTCAACCACTCCAATAAAAATCTTGCAACTGTGCAAATATTCACCGTTCTTCGTTTCCAGTGCCTAGCGTATAAAAGATTGATTTAATACGCAATAAGGGTTAATTTCAAATTGAATAGTTGAATAATTGATTCATCATTACTAAAAAAAAAACTAGTCTCTCACCTTGTTTGCTTCATCAGAAGCAAACTCAACAAAGGCAGAGTGCGCATGTTCACCCTGGTCGTTTACACAAAGTCGAACATGAACAACTTGTCCAACATCTTTGAAGAAATCGATGCTGTAAAAAGTGGAGGGTAAAATATCAGTCATTGAAAAACTTGCTCCGAGAAGGAGAGTGGAAGTTTAAGGTGATCTGCTTACATATGTGATATGTTTGTTTGCCTAGAGAGACCGGCGACAAAGAGCGTCTTTTGTGTTACGGGAACGGCCTGAATATAACAGCCAAGTGAGTTAGCAAAGAGAAAAATTAAAGAAAGGACTCAAAAGTTGCATAACAAATCGACTAAGTTGTGTTATTAAATGTCTGAGCCTGACATATTCTGAAGATAGTAAAGAACAGGATGCTTAATTGTACAATTATGTGCAGAATATTTAACAAACCTTCTGTTGTCTCCTGTTAAGAGTAGCTATTCGAACAACACAGTGTAAAACAAAATTGTAGTAAAAGAAAGAACAAGAGGAATCCGACCAATCTTAGGTTTACCTTCAGTTTGGATGTTTCCTTATGTTTCTTAAGAATCGGTTTGGTCTCCAAATCATCTTCAGGCTTTCGCTTACCTAAGAAAAGAGCAGCAAAAAACTAAAGTTAAAACCAACAAGCCAAGTAAGTGATCAGCAGAGTATAAAACATTATTAGATAAGAAGAGCTCAGAGCCATGCAAAACAAACCAACTTTGGCGGACGATTTCTTGCTGGAACTGGCCATGGAGAAGATGAAAACGGCGACGGCTTACTTTCCCAGCAAGGTTTGAGAGCACCAATAATAAATAATCTACTTCGGGCTGGGCTTTTATTGGTTTGTCGGTCTATGTGCACCATAACTTTTTTGGGTTATATAAATAATCCCACAGAATTTTATTCATATACTTTGATCAAAAACATCCTCTTCGTTTCCTCTTTAACTCCCCAGATTTCACATACACTACAATCAAAGCTGTCCAAGAAACCGCATTTTCTCTCAGGCATTTCACCAAACACCTTACGTGCACTTAAAAATAATCCTTACGCGCACCATAGATAAAACCAACAAAACTTGTAGCCACAACATCTTTATCAAACACAATTCTCAGGACCAACATATGAACCGTTGAACCAGCACGAACCTGTCCATTGTTAGAACAAACCTTCATAACTAATGGAAAAGTATACTCATCAGGTCGAGTTAAACCTGTTCTCATCATATTCATACACACAAGAAACGAAATCCAAAGCTCCAAGGCGTTTTTGAGAAGCATTGAGTTCGCAATATACTCTCTCACACTCTGCTTGCAAGCTCATGTTTATGGTTCATCCGTTCATCCGTTCATGTAATGATGAGAACATTGATTGAGTTCGTAACTTGTTGTTCTTTCTTTGGTTAGAGCCGGTTTAGGGGAACAGGTTAATGGTTTGCCATTGTTTTAATTTTATTCATTGCTGGTAAATCTCATGGGTGGGCCGTGGCCCGTGGGTAAGCTTGTTGGATACAAATCCACCATGTGAAACACATGGCTCAAGTCCAAGGCCAGTTGGCCTACATTCAGTATACATTGTTTCAAGTGAGTTTTTAACTTAGGATAACCATGTCCATATTCACTTTTCAATATCTATGCTGATTTAATAGTATTGCAAATATGTAATCAACGTAACTCAATGTTTGAAAAATCCGGACCGTTCCGGTCAGACAGCTGTTAAACCCGCGATCCAAACAGTAACTACAAACCTAATGCAAACACACACTTTCATAAAAGCAAAAGGACCCAAGCCAGCACCATAAAACATTATATTACATGCAATAAAAACCATCACCGAACAAAAAAAAAAAAAAAAAACTCCTCTTACGTAACTTATTCATTTTACATATGTGAAGAGTAGAAGAATTGTAGCCCCCATAATTTCTCGCACCAAACCAGTGAATATTGTATTATTTTGGTAAATTTCAATTATCTTATTTGTGGAGTTCGATAACAGAATATGAATAGGCAAGGCAAATGATGTCACATCGAACAAAACCTGACGCAAATGCTAAACTCTCGAACTGTGAAAGAGATCTCTCTTTCCCACCTGAGCATTGTGTTAACATCAACAAGTCCATCGCAAACACAGCGTTCGAGGAAAAGTCACCACTCCTTGGTTCTGTTGGTGTAATCATCTCTACGATTATCACTTTCCCTTTTTCTGGTAGACTCTTCCAACAATTTTTCAAAATCTTTATACAAAGCTCGTCCTTCCAATCATGTAGTATCCACTGTCAATCATTGTAACCATTTTAGTTCGAATAAATGATTTTCTTAGATAATAACATTAAAGATATAAATTTATATATCAAGCTTTCTAGCAAAATAAATAAATCTAAAGTTTATCTCTTCAATATATTTGTAAACTTACTTTCATAAAGATTGCATCTCCCTTTGGAACTTCTATAAACATGTCTCCGGAGACATGCTCGACTCCTATATCATTAGTATAATTAAACAATACAAAAGGTTTAATTAAGAGGTGTAGTTACTAAAAACTAGCAGTTCAATATAAATCTGATCAAATGTATATATTAAGAAGTTGTTTAACAAAGAATAGTATTAAATAGTGTGTACCTGGATAAAAGGGAGCGTGAGTTAAAACCTGAGCTAAGTCGAAATTAACACCTTTAATATGAGGATACTTGGAAGTGACAAGACCTAAAATGGTGCCATTTCCTCCACCAACATCCACCAAAGTGTTAACATCTTCAAATCCTCTGTATACTTCTAGAACCTTCTTCATGATCATGGTTGAAGGTTCCGACATGGCACGATTAAACATCTCAGCGAACTGTTCATCGGAATTAATGTATTCAAAAATTCTCATGCCGTGAGCAGAGCTGAATGCATCGCTTCCTTCTAGTATCACATCTTTAAGATTTGTCCTGTTAAGACAAAAATCTTCAATTATTCATTTATGATACATATAGGTTTAAAGAGAACATTATTTTTTTGTACGTTGGTTATTGATAAACTGGTTTAATTAATGTAACTGACAACCAACTCGAATTGACTTACCAAGTCTTGAAAAACACTTGGCTATGGAACATTAAGAACAGTGACAAAAGAGAACCAGAGCCGTCACTATCTTTCAAGAAAAACTTGCAAACCGGTTCGGTTGCATATTCTCTCTTGGTCTTTCCGGTTCGACCATTTTCTCTGGCTTCAACCAGACGACACTTCAAGATCGAGTGGCTGACGAGTAATCGTAGCATCCGGTCCAGCAACACCGGCGCCTCCGGGTTGGTAGGTTTGGTTGGGAGACTAGCCACTATCTCAGATGGTGATAGCCATGCGCCGTTGCCTGCAGCAGAGATTGTGTCGATGACACCAAGCTCCAAGGCTGCTTTGAGAACCATAGGGAAGGCCACGGTGTTCACGATGCTCTCCGCTTGCAAACTCACCATTTTCTCGTCTTCTTCTTTGGTTAAAACCGGTTTAGGGTAAGTGGTTAAGGGATCTTGAAAGTGGTTGGTCATTTCTTGTCGTTGGTTAGAGGGATTTATTACGAAAGAGAGTTTAAAGTTCAAGAGTGTGTGGTTTCAACATTCATAATTAGTGACATTTTTATAAGGAAACAATGTGAAGCCAAGTGGCCAGCCAAGTGGACGCAAGGGCTTTCCATTTGATTGCCAAATCAATACACAAGAGGACTATGACAATTGTATTTTATTTTTCGTCGAGATTCACGAAATAATTAAAAGTTTCGTGATCATGGATTGTGGGGACACTGGTTTCAACTTTAAAGTATTATATTTGTTATACGAAAATACATGTTTTATGGTTTTCACACATGCAAATGAAAAAATAAGACTTATTACCAAATCCAACCCTTTTTTACTACTGTTATTTTAAAAATCTATGATATTGATATACACATAGAAAGCACATTTTTCTTTCGATCAAACATGGTTATAAAATATATACATGTACCTATATCAAATTCATGATTATAAAAGTGTATATACATAGAAAGCATGAAACGCATAGTACTTATTTTAAAAAAACCTAATAAACGACATGGTATTGATTAGCTTTTACAACTAAGAAAACAAAACAAACAAATCTAAACAATGTTATTTTCATATTTTGTCTGAAGTTGCAAAAATATGCATGGTATTTATATAAGATTGGAGCTATATGTTAGTCAAGAAAATCACGTATTCATTGATATAAAAGTTTGCAGAAAAATTGGAGTACGTAAGCAATATTAGTCTTTTTCATCAAACCGCCAAAGGTGTATTTTCTTACCATAACATGCAAAAGATCACAAGTGTGTGTGAGTGTGAATTTTCTCGGACTCTCTATCACCTACGGCTACACCACAATTTAAAACATTGTATAAATAAAATATTTTTTGTGGTATTAACAGGAGCCATTGGGTCCACGAAACCACGTGAATCAGGCTATCACTTTATGGAACCACCAAAGCTAAATTATATTGTTCCTTTACTTGGTGTCAAATGGACGAGTACATATTTTTTGTAGTTTTTTTTCTTCTTCTAATCATTCTGATTAAACATACATTTGATTCTTTATCGATTGTTCATATATTGCGATCATTTGTCATGTGATTTCAGTTTAAAATTGCAACGAATCTGTCATAATATATTTAAGTACATCATATCTTAGCAACGTCATACAAAATCTCAAGATTTAGTTGGATATAATGTGGAAAAGGAGAAAAACTCTTAACTTAACACAGTATTAAAATCGAAAGTAACATTTTGAAGCCGTACAATGTTAATTGTTTAGTATGACCACAAGAAAAAGGAATTTAGTATGTAAAAATCTAGAAAATATTATATTCCATGATTAAAGGTATTCCTGTACTAAAAATTAGTATTAGTGATGTTATAATTGGGTGGATCTAAAACCAAAGGTTTTCTCTTTTCTTCGAGATAGGTTGCATAGTCGGACGAATGGTTGGACGACAAAATTGCTTTCAAAAGAGCGAAAAGATGTGATGATTAACTGATGTACTGAATTTTGTGATGTCTTGTTTTTGGTTACCAAAAACAATCACATTCAAACTTACAAGTACAGTGGCAAATTTCTGGTGGAGTACCAATGGTCAGTCAGGGGTATGCATTAGTTGGCCTTGAAGAAATTATGTTGTAGTAAGCAGTTCAGCGGGTTAGGTTTTAGGAACGTAGATAACTTTAATTCGGCTCTGTTGGCAAAACAATTATGGGGGCTGATTAAAGTTCTGGAAACATTGTTGCCAAGGTCTTTAAAAGTACGTACTATCAGAATTTGAATTCAATGGATCCGATTAAATAATGCTCTCCATTGTATGGTTGAAGGAGTTTTGTCTCAGCTCACTCTCTGGTAAATAATGGGCTTCTTAAAGAGTAGGTTCCGGAGAATCCATTTTTATATGGACGGATCCTTGGATTCTAGCTCAATCCCCAAGACTAGTCTTAAGTAAGAGTCCACTTAAGGACCCTTCTCTCCAAATGTTTCATCTAATTGACCGTCAGACGAATACATGACGTATGGATCAGCTTATTGAGAATTTTGACTTAGAGGATGTCGCCATGATAGCGGCTTTACTCTTAGGAAGTTGCCCAAAGGCAGATTTTCTAGGTTGGCATTTTACAAAAATATGGAAGTATATTGTTAAGTTCGGGTATCATATGACATGTATGGCAGCTCCTAGGCCTTTACAGGTTCTTGGGTGTGGTCCTAAGATTACCCCTCTTCTTTCCAGAATTTGGAAGGTCAAATGTCCACCAAAAATTTAACATTTTGTGTAGCAAGTTCTATCAGGTTGTATTTCAGTATCGGCAAATCTGCGATGGCGGGCATTGCTTGTGATATTCACTGTGCAAGGTGTGGTGCTAACGAGGAAACCATCAATCATGCCATTTTTGGTTGTCCACCTACTCGGCAGGTATGGGCTTTATCTCACGTACCGATGGGGATAATCTCATTTCTAACAAAGTCCGTGTATGCAAATATGGATCATTTTTTGGGACCTACGAATTATGCTTCACAGAATTTCAGCTTTTCCTTGCATTATGTGGTATATATGGAAAGCGAGAAATTCATGGGTTTTTGAGAATGAGGATGAGCAGCCTGATGAGGTTGTTTGAATAGCCGAGGGTGAAGCTGTTTTCATTGGTTTAGGGTCAGAATCTTCCTTTGAAAGAGGTAAGTGCATACCATGGCTGATCTAAGCTTGAGATTCTCTGTTTTGTTGTTCTATGAATTGTGTGATTGATTCTATTGAATGTTTGTGTGATTTCGTTTTTTTTGTGGCTTGGTTTCGCTTATGTGGATGCCTTGGTCGAGTGGGAGGCGATTGGAGACGGAGATCCAGAGACTATGTTCATATACATAATAAATCCACAAGAAATTCTGCAAACTCTTTCGAATCCAAAATGCTTTCCTGAATCAGGGAAGGATGTAACACGATATTGATCATATTCCATGCCATCTGCGTAGAAATCCATGGACACAACAACCTCTTCAGTGTCATTTTTGAGGCCATGCCAGTGAATACTTCCCTTCAAGCTAAAGGAATTTAAAAAATACTGACAGGACAAAGAGAAAGGAGAATGGACAGTTTTGAGACTCCACAACCCCGTCTCAGATGAATATATAAGAAAAGTCAAGTTCATACTTCTGTTTCTGTAGTAATCAAAGTCAAGCAGAACAACTTTGTAACCTAAAAAGACGTCATTCTCAGTTAGTATGGCAATTCCCAAGGGCCATGAATATTGCTTGAGATGAGCATGACAAGGTATTTCTACGCATTCCTTTGAAACTGGATTAGCCACGTATAAGGACCGGTTCTTGGTGGGGATAGTGACTTCACTGATCAAAATTAAACCAACGTCGATGTAATCCCACACTTTGTATAAGTCTCTCTGAGTCTCGAACTTGTCAGTAAGGAATGACGATATGTAAGAGCCAAGAGATCTTTTAAGTCCCGAAGTGTTGTTGCATCAGTAGTGAGCTATAACTTCTTTCCCATCATTCCGAGACATGAGCGACCATGGTGAAGTATGTTGTGAGTTTTGGTGAAGAGACCGGAATATTTCACGGAAATATGGAGGAGATCGACTATAGATTTCCACTGCTTGCAAACCAGTTGAGAAGTTGTGAAACTCTTCAGTTAGATCCTCTGTAAAGGAATTCATCTTCCTATTCCTCTGTTTCACTTGGATTAGGGTTTACTCTTTTATATACAAAAACAAATCATATTCTCTCGGAGCCACGATTTGAATCTTTTTTGGGTTAAGGCTAAACAAAATACAGTAAAACCTCTATAAATTAATAAGGTCGGGACCATGAAATTTTATTAATTTATAGAGGTTTTAATTTATCGTTAAATTAATAATTATTAATTTATGAAGAGATTTTTAATTTTCATAATTAAAAAAAAAATAAAAAATAAGATACTTTTGTTATCATTTATAATATTAAAGAATTTTCTTAATTTATAATCTTGGCTATCTTAATTGTTAAGTTTAGAGTTTAGGTAAAAATGATAAATGATAGAAGTTTAGAGTTTAGAAGAAATTGCTACTATTATTCATGGTAGTGATGAAGTCAAATAAGATATTGCGATAGTTTTAAAACCAAATACATCACATTTAGAATTCTCCATAATTTTTGGATGCGATTTGAGAAGACGGCAATGAAAAAGATTAGAGATGAGCTCCAATAAGAATGCAAATTCAAGAATATGGAAACAACAATAGAGTCATATTTCACTAGATCTTCTTAGATATATATATATATATATATATATATTAATAATACTTTGATTATTAATTTATGATATTGATGGGATCATATTTTACATAGGATTTCCGAAAAAAATTATTATCTTACTAATTTATCAAAATGTGTCATATTTTACACCGGCCTAACTCGGAACCGGAATAATTTATTAATTTATAGCGAGTATTAATTTAAAGAGTATTAATTTATAGAGGTTCTACCGTAAAGCCGTTAAATATTGGAATTTTTTTTTTTGGGATTTGTGATGGAGATCAACGGAGTAGGGTTTGAACAATATAGAGAAAAAAATGGAGAAATTCATAATATTTTATTCTACAAAAAACTCGTTTAAAACAATGGTTTTATAAAAAATAAAAATAAAAAATAAAATTTTAAACATGTTGGCCCGATAATTTATCTTCTAAGCAAATTTTATCAAAAAGTTCAATAATTTTGCTTATACAGGTGAAGACATTACTCCAAACACGTGAAGACATCACTCATATAGGTGAGGACATTACTCCATACAGGTGTAGACATTACTCATATAGGTGTAGACTACTGACGGACTACTGATTTTGGAGATGTATAGACAGACTTTGTTGAGACTTTTAGTTGTAACTAAACCAAACACACGGGTTCCTCCTGCATGTTTTTCTCCTATAAATACTTGAAAATCACTTAACCTAAAATATCATTCAAACTTCAAACCTAAAATATTTTGGTCAAAGAAGGTTGAGATCAATATCCTCCAGTATTCTGATCCAATTTCTGGTAATTTCTGTCTTTCTTTAACTAGCTCATTTTCTCTTTTAACAACATTGCTTTTTTGTATCATTAGATTTTTTTGCTCATATTTATTTTATTTATTTTTCATATTTATAATAAAATAAATTTAACCGATTTATTTGACACATAAAACTATATAAATATATATTTTAATTTTTTTGTGTGTTTTTCATATTTCTATTTGTTATAATAGTTTATTTTTCTTCACGATATTTGGTGTACGACATGCTAAGCATAAATCCACTAAATAATATTGCGGAAAGTATCTTTAATCAAGTTGTTACAGCTCCGCCTCAGCTATCGATTTCAGCAGAGTTTGATTCCACTAAATTAAGTTATTCCACATAGTAAATATTGATTATAAATCGAATCTTATCAATTCAATAATAACTAAAAAAACTAATATCTCTGACACCATGTAATAATTAAGATGTTCTTATATATTAGTTAATTTATAAATGTTATTTTGTCCATTTTCTTAGCATGAACTATTTATAACAAATTCATTTACTAATAGCCAACTCAGACCAACTCACACCATAAAAATACTGTAAATTAATAATTGTATAATTAAAAGTCTACGTACACTATCAATACCGTGAGTTAATGATTGTATAAGCATTGGTACCGACATGCTAATTAAGCATGATAAAATCAGATTAATCAAATAATTAAATTATGAAATTAATAGCGACATGCCAAGCATTATAAATTAATAATGAAATTTTTATTTATATATATAATTGTAAAATAATTGATATTAGTTATTTTTAATAAAATATTAAAGTTTTATATATATTTTATTGTATTTGCAAACAATTACAATGTCAGTTATTAAATAAATAGGTGTTGAATTTGAAAAAATTTATAAGTATATATATTTTATAAAGAATAACTGAATAAGTAAATTTATTAAATTTTAATATATTATTTAGTTTCAATTTTGAATAATTTTTATTTTAAGTTATAGTTTCAGACTAAAAGATTAGAATTAGGAACAAACATAAAACAAAATGCATAAAAAGCACGTAAAATGGCCCTTGAATTTTTTATTGGTGTGGGACTTGGGAGGGTACGTAGTGTTTTATAACCACTTTAGGAGTTATCTCGCTAAAGAAACTCGTGCTCAGTATCTCCAATAGTTGGTTATCTCGCCATAGTGTAATTGCAAATTGCCAGAGTGTTTTTAACTCTCAAACGTTTTTCTGGAGCTAATGACTTCTTTTCTCCAATAAGGTACATTATATATGCAGATATGAATATGGATGTTAACAATGTTACATTGTAATATGCTCGTATAATAATAGAATAGTTAAATTTTTACATCTTTTAAAACGATTTTTCAAGAATTTTTGAAACTTAACCGGTTTTAAATATAAATCTTATAGCTAATTCTAAGGACTTGTATACCTATGAATCCCTTCATTATTTGTAGCTTCGACAAAAAAAAGTTGTCTATAACCACTTAAGAGTTTGTTACTTTGTTTTTGTTGTCAAATAAGAGTTTGTTACACATATAAACGAAAATATGTTCAATATCTCCAACAGTTAATTACAATGAGGAGATAGGATACAATACGAGCCAACGGGACCCAAGTAATCCCAATTGGTCCAATAAGATTTAATTATCCGAAAGCTAACAAATAAGCAAATAAGTAAATAACCACCAAACGTGAAGCGTCCCCCTCCATAATAACTCCATGGACCATGCCTCCTCTCCCCTAACTCAGTTTCCAATTATTTAAAACTGAGACAAACCAAATAAAAATAAGATTATAAAGTCTTTTACTTGGTTTTCTAAGGCTTAAAATGTTTTGTTATCCTCAACAATTATCTTAACATAGACTAAATATCATATATATGTACAACAAGATTACCTAGTATTTTTACTTCAAGAAACCAAAACATGAGCCACATAAAACAAAACAAAAATCTTTTTCTTCTATGCAAATTGCCATCTAGTTTTCCTATATTTTCCTTCTCTCTTTTCTCTAATTCCCTATTTAATCTTACTCAAAATAATAATAATAATAATAATAATAATAATAATAATAAACATCTCTATATCACCACACAAAAATCCATAAAACAAAAAATTATAGCCATAGACAGTAATTATAAAATTTCTATATTTTTTTTTATTTTTTTTTCTGAAAATCTAGTCTTTTTAACAGTTTATTATACGTAGAACTATATATTTGTTATATTATTAATTTGTTATAGTTTGGGTTGTCGTATTTTCTATTTATTATTATAATTATTTTTCATATTTTTACAAGTAACACTATTTTCCTCCCTGTACTTAACATTATATAACTGACTAATGGAAATTAAGAAATCAATATTCATATTTTTAATTCAGAATGATGTGTGTTAGTAAATTTAAACATCTATATATTTCTACAAAATTAAGCAATATAATTTCAGATCCAATTATTTTTCAAAATAGGTGCATATTGAAATTTACTATTTACTAACATTAATTAATAAGAAGACATTAAAAACTGAAAACACTATTTAGCTACCATGAAGAACAAGAAAAAACATGTATAAACTATATTTTGCTTTTTCGTTTTTGTTATTTTTTGTATTGTAAATGGACAGTGGATGCTAACTACTTTAATTTGGGAAGCTCGCTGTGTATGCAAAACTAAGCCCTAAATTTCTCTAACTTTTCTTGATATTTTTGCTTTCAGTAATATCATCAATGGCTTTATCCAAAGAAACTATGTCGAAGTGCTCAGGACACATGAGTGCTTACAAATCCGCTTGTGAAGACCACCCATACCTCAAATCCTTTGATGCTTCGCTTCAGCAGAAAACCATCAAAGTGATAGACTCGCTTACCGCTGGACCCGATGATGGGTTGTTGTCCCAACACGCAGTACACAAGGAGGTCACCGACCACCTACTTCAAGTTAGCCAAGATGTAGCAAACTTCATTTTTGAAAGCAAAGACGATGTGTGGGAGAACAAAGCTCTAAGAGCTTTGGTCACTGCCTATTTTGAAAATACCATGAAGACGTTAGAGATCTTCGATAATGTAATGGAATGCGTGGTGAAAGCAAAAAGGGGCCAACTCTACATTCAAGAGGCCGTGGCACAGTTTGACAAAGAGTCGGCAGAAAAGGACGTTGGTGGAAAGAAGAAGAGGTATGAAAAAACCTTGAAGGATCTGAAGAGGTTTGAAGCCATAGGAGATCCTTTTGACGGCCAAGGGTTCAAAACTCAGTTTGAGTTGATCAAAGAGCAGCAGGAATCGCTTCTGAAGGAACTGTGTGTGGCTAAAGAAAAGCTTGATGAGGAACTGCGTGAGGCTAAAAAAAAGCTTGAAGAGGAACAACAAACGAGTCTAATTTGGAATGTGGTTTTCGGTGCTGCAATTGCGCTTGCTGCCATCGCATCAATAGCTGTAATGGCTGTAGCCGTAGGTGTGGCTGCGCCCTTTGTGGCTCTAGCAGTACCATTTCTTGCGTTGGGATGGGTAGGCGTCAACTTTTACATGGAGAAAAAGATGGAGGGTCAGAAGAAAAGGGAGGAAGATGTGAACAAACAAATTGGTGTAGCAAGTTTGGCGGATAAGGCAACGGAAACAAACAAAGAAGCGATGAAGTCCGTATCTGTACTAGTCCACGAGCTAAGAGTAAAGATCTCGGATATTTTGAAGTTAGTGACTGAAGCTGTTGAGGATGAAGAGGAAGAAGATGATGAGCTGGAAATGAAAGGTCACCTGCACCTTATCGGGGAGGAAGTAAGGAAATTAACAGAGAAAATCAAGCAGGTTGGTGAAACTGTGTCTACGCATAGCGAAATGATCATGGAGACGAGGCGTCACGTTCTCGAAAAGATCAACGGTTCTGGAAAATATCATGACGGTTAAACTATCGCGATATTTTGTTGTTCAAGAGTCAATTTCAATATTTCTATGTTTTAATAATTGGGTTTACAGCCCAGTACGTGTTTTATTTTACTTTTAAAAGTTGACCATCCGAGAGGATTATGGTTGATATGTACCTCTCTCTATGAGTTATATCATCAATCCAATTCAAATCCCGTGAAATGTATGTTTTCTATGGGGGAAAGTTACATCTTTATATGGTCCCCAATATATAATATATATTGATATATTATTCAATGGGTGCAAAATGTCCCCATTAGTATGTGCAGCAGCCTAATTGCATCCACTACACAACCGTTAAAAACGTAAGTAGTAACTAGCAAGTAGCTGCTACAACAACTGAGATGCAGGCGTAGGCAGCATATGTGACTTCTATCTCATAGATATGATGAGAATGTTAGCCCTATGTCGTTTTTGGTTTGGTAATGCCACGGCACATGACTTCGAGAGTCATGATGATATTAGGATGACTAACTAAATAGTCCACAAGGAACCATATACCAAACCCTTTGATCAAACAGATGAGATGATTATTAGGTTCCTCTGGTCGGAACTTTTTATTAATGGGAGAGAATTTGGGTTTCGAACAAGATAGCCAAAAAAGAAGAAACTATAAAAGAAAAAAGAAGATTCTGATGGATAGGGAGAAGAAGAAGAGAAATGTTCCTACTTCAAAAAAAAAAAAAAAACTCAAGACTTCTACAGTTCGTCCTTTGCAGCTGCTTCCTCGGTAGTCTTCTTTGGTTCCTCAGTCTTGGTAGACTCTTCCCCATGAGAAGTTGCCTTCTTCTCACTGTTCTTCTCAACGAATTTTATGAAGTCTTCCTTTGTCCTGTCTCCTTCGTACACTATAACGTTTCCGCTTGCTGATCTGAAGTAAATGGTCGGGAACCCTTTCACATCAAAGGTATCACTTGGGATATCATTTGCAGTTGCGTCCTGTACACACACACAAACGATTTAGTCACTCCAGTAAAACGAACTATAAAGTGATTGATTTACATGTAAACAATAAAAAGAGCTTACTAGCTTTGCTATGATCACACTTGGGTCGTTCTGGAATGACAAAGCCACTTCGTCCAAGATAGGAGCAAGTTTTTGGCAATGTCCACACCACGGTGCGTAGAATTCAATCAAAACTGATACATGAATTGATGTTTATCAGTCTTGGTTTTGCAAAAATATTGAAACGATTACTAGAGTTTTCAAAAATGTACTCACCATTCTTTCCAGACTTGAAAACTATGTCGTCAAGGCTCTCGGCTACAACAACCTTCACTGGTTCGTTGTTCTCAGCTGGAATAGGTTGAGATTTTTTGTGGGCGGCAACTTTTCCGTCCTGAAGAAAACATATTCTTTGGTTAAGTTATACTGATTCTATACGTACTTTTTTTTTTTTTTTACATAAAGCTAGTGTGATAGTCTGCAAAAGAGAATGAAACCTTGAAGTCCTTGATCCATGATTCAATCTGGTCAACCTCAACATTTGCTTTCAAATACTTCTTGCTATCAGGAGTTTGGATGATGATGAGGGGAACTTGGCTTTCTTCAAGTCCAAAGTACTGTGAAACAGATACATGCAAAAGAATTGTTTAGAGATGTGTTAACACTGACAGGAGAAAATGACTGCGGGGACAAAGTTCTATAGCAACCTGGAAAGCGCCTTGGCTGCTCTCAGCATCACCAACAAGGAAGGCAAGATCTTGACCTTTGTTGGATGTAGCAACTTCACGGTACTTTGATTTTAGAGATTCAGCTGTTGCTCCGGTGAAGTTAACGAACATCATTGCCTGAATTTCAAAATATTACTATCCATCAAAACCAGAATGTCATAGAAGACTGGAAACAAATGAAAGAAAAAAAAAAAAAAAACAGAACAGAACAAATGCTTTCAGTAAACTCATTTCGACATCAAAAGGATACCTCAACAATTATCAAGAGAATTATGATTCAGTTACCAAATTTAATTAATGCGTTCTGCTATCACAGCCTTTGCTACAGTTTACATTGTCTAAAAGCTCTAAACCTTCAAGCACATACTAATTACTAACCTAGCATTTTTAATGACTCTAAAATACTTGTCGAGTAAAAATGTAAGGCATAACTGAAATATCCATTTATGTAAATAAATTCACAAATGATACCTTAGTGGCAGGGCTTTCAAAGAATTTGGCAACATATGGGTGGTTGCTGGGATCACTGTCAAAGACGGTGACAAGTGGAATGCTCGATTCTTTGACGAATTTCTCTAGAGCTTCCCCATTGAAATCCTGAATTCATGATTCGTATATCAAATAAGTAATCTGTAACATTACTGCGTAAAACATGACTACTCAGTGATGTAATATGTAAAAAATGAAAAAAAAAAAGGTTCCTATGTACCTTGGAATCAACAAAGAGTTCATCAAAAGGCTTGAATAGTCTGACGACAGGTCCTTGCACAGAAGAATCTCCACGAGGAAGATGCTTGGCATCCAAAGTGTGTGCGAAATCATAGTCAGCACGCAATTTCTCAGCAAGGGCCATGAAAGAATCGAACTCCTCGCCGGACAATTTAGGGAACACTCCAACCTAAGACAACAGAGATAGACATTATAATGGTTGGTTGCAGAACTCGTGGACTGAAAATAAAATCAAGAAAAAGAGGCGGCACTTACAGCAACAACACTCTTATCACCAACAACCTCAGCTGCAACATCAGCTGACTTGATTTCAACAGAAGCAGGGCCACTTTGCTTCTTAACATAAGTGACAATACCGTCGGCTTCACGAGGTCCATTGTAATCTTGAATAGTTTTCCCACCATTTCTCAGAATCTTCATAGTGGGGAAACCCTGAATCTTGTATTCGTTAGCGATTCCTTTGTTAGCTTCCTGACTGGCATCAATCTTGGCAAGAGCTAGGGGAGGGTTATGACTGCTCAACTCTGATGCAGCCTTCTCATACTGTAAAGCAATCACACATATCACACCCATCTTAGTTTACCACACACAAATCATCAAGTAATTAAGTGATTAAAAAAGCAAGAAATTCTCACCTCAGGAGCAAGCTTCTGACAGTGACCACACCTGAAAACAAAGCAAAACACGTCACGTTACTCAAATGAAACGAAGATTATTAAAATCATAATAGCTTATATACGCATCAATATCCCAAATTATTAATCTAAACAAGTTTTGTAAACTAAAGACGAGAGAACACATTAAAGCCAACATAGACCCGAGTGAAACAAAACAACACACTTATCGTAAACTATCAGCTTCACCGTTTAAAATCAAACACTAGACAACAACAGAAGCAGAGCCCAAAAATAGACGAGGACAGAGATCGATCTCACGATTAAGATTGAAACAGAAAAGAGAAATAGAGAATATAATACCAAGGGGCGTAGAACTCGACGACGATGAAATCGTGCTTGTTGATGGTATCGGTGAAGTTAGAGTGATCGAGAGTCAAGACGAACTCCTTCGTCTGTTCGCTTCTGATAGACGAAGCGAACAAAGACAGCACAAGGATCGAAAACCACGCCAAACTCTTAATCGCCATTTTTAATCGTCTCTCTTCTTCTCTGTACGACGACGAAAGAATATTCTTTATGTTTTCTTCTTCTTGTCAGAGAGGATTTTGATTTATGCTCTGCTGCCTCCACTCACTGATTTATATTAGCGCTATGGATTATAGAAATTTACGAAATCTCTGGATGCTTAGTGGCCATATTTACACGTGGCGATTTTTTATTGGATATTGCCTTGTCATTGGTTTTTTTTTTTGGTTTTTCATTTAACTTTAGGCAAGTAAAATATTTTCATTGACTCTTTGACCCACAACGGTTATTGATTTTTCAATATTTACTTCCATAATCTGCAGTGTAAAAAGATCATAATTAATGAAATTAATTAATACACTTTATTTTTTCTCATTATAATCCTGCTGAGTCAACACTCAAAGTTAATGTGCATCTTTTGAAAAATTACTGACCAAAATTAAATTTATGGAGATTTGACTTTGATCTTTTGCCAAGATTATTAACATCCTATAGATTATGCCTAACCATGATCTCTCTTCTTTTTTCATTATGTTGCTACCATGGCTTCACTATGGCAACATAATCGCCTAGTTAAGTACTTATAAATAACATACAATTGTATTTTAAGGAGTAAACTAGTATTGTGGTGGTTTAAGACATAATTTTATCAATATATAACAACCGATAGATTATATTATAACTTCCGGTAATGAACATAACATGTGAACCATAATATTCGAACACAACATATGTGAAACCTTTGACATTTCTCTACTTTATACAATTTTTTTTTTAACTTGTCAAAAGTCTAGCCATTGAAGAAGTATCATACATAGGCTGCCAAAAAAAAAAATATTAATACTCTATCATAGACATAGAGCATGCCAAACCATGAGACACTATATTCTTTTTAAAATCCTCGATACTGTTGTAAACTTCAAAAATCTTATTTATGTTTTCTTGTAAATTTGTAAGCAATATCAGTCAGGCTCGTTTATATAGCATTTTCATAGATAATCTCAATTGAATCGTTTATATAGCATTTTCATTTCTTCTTCACCATTTCAAAACGGCTTACAAAGCAAACTAACCAACCAATGAATGAATATGAGCATACACCTATACCAAAGTTTTCCTATATAATGAACCTATGTATATCTAATTTGTTAAGTAACAAAAACTCTCTACTCAAGAAGAAGTCTGAGGATGTTGTAGCCTAACAATTTCATGAGCTTTCACAACTTCTGCTGTGAATTTTCTCAATGCCCCAAATATGGGAACTAAACCATTTTTCAAGCTACTAGATGACTCGTTGTTCACAAGCTTAACGGTTTCTTTACGCTTACCTCTTTCCTCTACTAGCTTCTTCCTCATTGAATCTAAATCCACTTTCAGATCATCCAAAGCCGATATCCCGCTCTCTGACTTACCTCTCGAAACCAAACTTCTCTCTGACTCCTCCGCATCTCGCTGCTCAAATTGCGCTTTTGCCCTTTGCTCTTCTTCTTGTTTCTCCCATAACTCGTGTAGGCTTGAAGCGAAACTTTGCATAGCATTAGTCACATTATCTTCAGATATTCTACCCATTGCTTCTTGCCAATCTTTGCATATGATAAAAATGGGCGGTGCACCTATCTGGCTAGGAGAGAAAGGAGCGATTCCATCCTCTGTTGCCTCGGGTTCATAGTGAAGGCATCTCGAGAGCCATCCGCTTAGGGACTGGACGTATAACTTCTGGGTGTTAACCCAGTTGTTGAAGCTGCTAGACCATTCTCTTAGCTCCATCTCAAGATCAAGAATTGCGTTCGAACCAGAGTCTTTTTGTAAGGTTGTGTTTGCTTTGAGAGATCGAACCTTGCTCTCCATGATTGCCTGGAACTGTTTCTGGTGGCACTTGAGCATCGATCTCCACATTCTTATCAACCTTCAAACACACACAAAAATATTAGTTTTGTTTGACAGCTTAATCTGCTCATAGACATCGAAATATAGAAAGATGATTTACCCGTGTATTAACTGTGTCAACTGTGGCTGCAATTCTTCATCTCTGAGTATGTGGATTCTGCTGGAAATTGAATCAACTGATCTTATACAAACATCAATTTTGGTCATAAGCTTCCTAATGGCTGCCCGAGTAGCCTCGATCTTGATAGACTCTGCTCCATCACTATCCATTTTTTTTAGTCTCCTGCACTTCTCTTCATAAATGGCACGAAACTTTTCTTCGTCCTGCCATCAAACGCAAATCACGATGTAACAGCACGCAAGTGACATAAAGTCACACTAGAGATTCAGAAACACAAAGCTACATCATATACAAAAGCATTAATACCTTAACTTCCTTGTACAGTTTCTTTTCCCACGCATACAGTTTCTCCAAGGTTGATGAGAGGTTCCCATTGAAGCCTCCATTAACATCTTGTCCATTGTATGCTTTCGCTATTTTCCTTGTCCTTGATGTTAAACGTATGGGCTGAGAATGTGATGACTGTGTGGATGGTGCTACCAGATACATGATCCTCGATAAGATAACTGCAAAGTATAACACTTCATTTATAACTTCACCAAAGCAGCAAAAAAAACTCATCCAAAAAGCAGTGTGCACATAATATACGGTTCATAGTTCAACACAAAGCAAATCAGTCTAAACCACAATAACAAGATGCTTTCCCTACTAAACCACAATAACAAGATGCTTTCCCTCCAACACGAAGCAAATCAGTCTAAACCTAACATGACTTACCTCTCGAAACCAAACCATCCAGCTTGGTTCCATAATTCAGTAAATTCAGGAAAATCTAGCAGACAGGAGAAAGTCCTATTCAGTCAAGATAACTTCCCATTACATCAAAGTTTATATAAGTCCCAGAGGCACGTCTAAACAAGTCCTCAAATAACCATTAAACTAAAGTTAATCAGCATTACTTGGTAACTATGACTTATTCTGAATCATGATTTCTAAATATATAGGTTTCTATACATAGATGATTGCAAAAAGGAAGGAGCTATATCATCAAGAAGTATCAGAATATCAAACCAGCAAAACATACAAGAGTTAAGACAGGGTTACCTTTAAAGCCATTGTTTTTATGCTGATAAGGCAACTTGCCAACCTCAAGAAGCACAGCAACCTCCTTCCCACACGAAGAAGCAACCTCGAACTCACTCTTGATCTCCTTCACAGTTTCTCTGAGATCCCTAGTGGCATGGTACGACAAACTAGATAAGCTACTTATCTTGGAAGATTCAAGATCAAAAGAGGAAGTGCTCGTCGTTTCCTCCTCCAACTCAAAGCTCACTCCTTTCTTCCTCCCATACTCTTCCTCTACCGAAACCTTCGTCCCCATTACCGTCTCATGACTATTAGAAGAACTGTTGCTGCTCTTTCCTTCACCACCATTAACATAATGAAACTCAGATTCTACATCACTCCCTGAAAAAGAAGACACTGTCTCTGAATCGAATGAGCTCTCGGTGGCTTTATCTGGCATTGTCACTGCCCTCATAGTTTCCTCACCAACATAACCTCTTTTGTTAACGTTGTAATCGTCCTCGTCTCTGTGTTCTTTAACCTTCTCCAATCCTGTTCTCTTGGGACGTCTATATACTTGCTTGATGACTTCTTCCCCTGTTACTTCTTCCAGTTCAGGGATCCCTTCTCTTTCTCTAACTTCCTTAGAATCAGGACTGCTTGAGATTGACGCCATTCCCATCGGATAATATCCGGAAGAAGTACGAGAACGACCGTTGCTGTAATCATATGTATCAAATACGTTCAAGAAATCCCAAGTTGAAACCTTTGGCGGTGACGGAGGAGGAGCCGGAGACGGCGATTTCCGTTGCGCTCCAGTGTTTCCGAATCCAGAATCCGACGGCCATTGTGCGTTCTCAACTCGGTGATTCTCCGGCTGGAAAATGAACGGTCGAGATTGCGGCGCGGATTTCTTCATAAAATACATTCCTCGGTTTGCGTTCGGGTTGAAACTCGGGTAACCCGGTGGGTATCCCGGTTGATAACCGGGCATATAACCCTGTGGGTAACTTGGTGGATAACCGGGTGGGTAAACCGGTGGAGCATAGCTAGTTGGATCATAACCGGAATGAAATGTTTGAGTTTGAGTTGACCGGTGGTCTTGTTCAGGAGTGCTATCAATTTGGAGATGGTCATTAGATCCAGCTTCTGTTTCGGATTCGGAGTCGGATCCGGAGCTTAGATGCAAATGCGAATCATCTTCGTCTTCGTCTTCTTCGATGATGGAATGAGAAATAGAGGTGGTTGAAGAAGGAGAGATCTTCTTCTTGTGTTTCTTCGGCGGCTTTCCTTCGTCGGACGGTAACGTAAGAGCTGGAGAATCCGGCGAAAAAGAAGAAGAAGACGACGAAGAAGCAAGTAACAAGCCTTCCTCGTCAACGAAACGTTGAATAGCTTCGCCGACGTCGGAGAGAGACTGGAAGTAAGTAAGGTGAGCGACGGCGAGAGCAGAGCGATGATACGACGCCGCTTTAATGTGTTCCTTACGCTCTCTGCAGAGAATCACAATCTGTTGATTATCTAGTTTTGATCCTCCGCAACCCATAATAGCGTAGCGTCTTCTTCCTCGGGGAAACTCTAGACTCTGTTTCAAATTCTCATTCTCCGATCATCGTGGGCATGGAGCAACAACATTGAATGGAATAATCGTAGGAACAGAGCAAAGTTTGGGTTTTTTTTGAAGGAACAGAGCAAAGTTTTTTTTGTTTTGAAGGAACAGAGCAAAGTTTGGGTTTTTTTTTTTCTGGAGGAGGAACAGAGCAAATTGTGATTTGAGGAAACACTAAGTCGTAATTGTAGTGATCATGTAAAAAAAACGGATTTTATATGAATTGCTCTGTGCATGAGTTAGAGAGGAGAAAAAAAAGAAGTAGAAGAAGAAGCCATGGTTGCTGATTTATTTGAAAACGTGATCACGAAACAGAGTAGGGAGAAGGAGACACACACACACACAAGGTAAAGAAACCAAAAAGAAAATTCAAAGTCACCAGGTTGCAATTAAATTTCAACTTTTTAACTAAATTTAATGGATCAAAAGATGTGGGAGGAAAGCTAGGGGGGGCGATCTGGGAAAATATTTATTACGAACTGTGAATTTGAGAAGGAGAAGAAGAAAGTGGCAACGACGAGGAAACCAAAAACAAAATTGACAATATATTACAACTTTATTTAAGTTTTGGTCCCCAGATTTCATACCAATTTGACTAATTTCACAACGTTTTATAATGCTTTCCATTCTTCCTCTCTTGTCCTGGTAAAATAAGTGAATGGGTGTGTGTTTCCATTTTTTTCGTTTGTTGTTGTACTGTCGGTATGTCATATGAAGTTTACTATTCAATTGACATGTTTTCTATTATGTATTAAGATTTGTTTAGTTTTGGCCCCTACCAATTTCGCCTGATTATTTCTATCTTTGTGCAGGCAATACGATATTATTAGTGAACTATTACTAGTCATTGTTTTCAGTGGATTATATATTTATATAGTAAGGAAAAAAAAGGATATTAGATTACCAAAATTTGATATTTGTTGTGAATCTAATGTTTCTCTTTTGTTTATTGGTCCATTCCCCATGACCTCCTTTTTTCTCTTCTACGTTCTTGTTTTCCTAATTGAAAATATCCAAACAATATTGACAACTATTTTGTCAAAAGCAATGAATCCAATCTCATTTTCACAAGTCGTTAATAGTTTTTGTCAAGCTAAATTATCTTAATGAGTAAGTCTCATATCCAAATCAAATCCCATCAATTTATATGTTTCCTTTACAAGACAAATATATATAAAAGTCTCATTTGTTTTGTAAATTTGTATAACTGATTGCATGTATTATTAACATGAGACATTAATATACTATTGGGTGACAAAAGTAGGTCATGTGCTGCCAAATCCAGTTCCACATGCACCTCCTTAATCACAATCCTGAATCTCATAAGGGCCAAAACCATTACCATAATTTTCTTTTGTTTTTATTATGGAGATCAATAACCTTGATTAATGATTGTGTTGTTTAACAATACTCAATTCATCAATTCATTTTAGTTCAAATTCGGTTATATATGTCTGGATCGTACAAGAAGGTGGGTCGTCGTCGGTGTGTCTATTTTGATGATATTATTATGATTATCATTTCGAACGAGAAAACATGACCTCATGATTTAGAAGAATGAAAAGGTAAAAGAAAAAAGAAAAGTTTTTAAAAAGCAATTAGGAAAAATGAGAATGAGTCTGACCAATCCCATCGGCTCATCGTCGTAAGCTTCTTGCGTCACTAGAAGAAGGAAAGGCACATCATTTTCCATACCAACCAATTTGTTACATCTTTCTAGATTCAGAATTTAATATTTAAAGTTGGTAGTTGTAAAGGAAACATTGATTTTTCCTAACAACACTTTAATAATCAAAAATCTTGAGAAGAAGAAGAATAGATGGAGGAGTTGACGTCAAAAAGTAAAAACAAAAGAAGAATAGATATATGGAGCATAGCTATGCACGTCTCTCTATGTGGCATGTGGTGTTGAAAAAGTTATCTAAAATCGGTTTGTATAGATTTAGAAACAAGTACGATGGTTAACCTAATCCAATAGAGAAGCCTTTTCTTTCTTTAGTATTCCAAATGGCAGAAGAATCTTGAATGAATCTTTAAAAGGCCAAGCAACTGCAAGCCTTATTTTAATGATTCAAAAGTATTCGTGCAAAGGCGTAGCAGTTATTCACACACTTTATACTATTATACTAGTATCTAGTATTCGAAGTGCTCACAGCCTTACACTAACCTCAATTCTAAAACCACCAGGTAAGAGAAATCCTAAACCACCACCAATGTTTTAGTAGCTAACCTCAAAGCCTTGACGCTAGATTTCATCAATGTGTTGTTCCACCGTAAGAACCGCAACATATATGAGTATATCCAACTGAAAAAGCAAAACATACCCACATATGTAGAGCTCATAAGTTTGATTTAAGAGAGGGATCAAAAGAAAACATGGTACACATGAACAGAGAGCAATACGTAGTCATCTGGTACACACAGCAGTATATTGATCTTCTTACCATCAAATTTTGAAGCTTCCCGCAATATTATTCAAGTCAAAGAGTCACTATGAGCGTCTAAAACTAAATTTCTCAACAACTTTCCATTTCCATTGAAACTGCACCTATACAGCAAATACATAGTCATCAATTATACCAAAAAAAAAAAAAAAACAATTCATATGAATAATCTTCTCATATTCTGATATATTATCAACAAGTCAAACAATATTCTGAATTTATTATCGGCCTGCTCGCCTACACTCCCCTGTATCTGTGAGGTGGATTACACGCAGTGTAGATTGCATAGGAAGCAAAAACTGAAAGTTTCAAGCTCTTGCGTAGTTATCTCTCACTGATCTCGGCCTCGCAAACTGTCCTAACGTAACATCATTTCAAGTGTTCAGAACAAACATACAATGGTTGAATCTGAACAGAACAGCAATAGAAGTAGTGCCTTCAACAGTTCAGTAGGGGGAAAAACAGAGCTTCGTTATCTCAATATGTCTGGCTGTGACTTTATCCAAGCAAATTATACCAGTGATGTGTTCGTTTGCAAAGAATATGTAAACACCAAGTAAGTATTTATACAGGTAAGAGAAACCAAAAAGTATAATTTTTTCCCCAGTTAGAAACCAGAGAAATCGGAGTTGTTGTTTCCACCACCAAAGAGAGTGGACAAAATGACCAAAACGCCAATGGCAATTATGATGTTGAGGAAGTAATTAGTGGGTAATGGCTTATTTGGGCTTCCTCCTATTGCTTCATACTCTGCTCTTATCTTCTTCTTCATCGAATCGGAAAGCTCCTTCTGCATTTATTCCCGGTAAAGTTTTAAACAAAGAATCATTTTTCTTTCAAAATGTATATATTACAATAAGCTACAAGCACATTTGTGTAAAGTAGCAAGGACCAACCTTTCCAGTGGAATACTTAGCAGCTACAAACTTCTCTGGAGCGTTGTCAATGATGATGCCCTGATCAATATCATAGTGACAGATTAGCAGTTTAAGACTACATTGTTAAGTCATGTCATTGAACTGTATGTAAAACGCATGGTTCATGTATGTTGGTTAAACATAATTTTGCTTGAGATTAAAATTTCTCTCTCTTTGTGTTATGTACCTCGGGAGGGTCAAATTTCGCCCCATTATTGCTGAGCTTGGCATGAGCTTCAGCGTAATCCTTGAAAAAGGCAGCCGGGTCTTCAGCATACTTCTCTGCATAGTTCTGTAAATAGGATTTTTTTAAAACAAAGAAGTACTAAGCGGCATCTTAATTAATTACCAAACATAAGTAACCTTGAAAGACGGATCTTCAAACAGTGCAGCATCAGTGGGTAACACCAAAAGATCTTCGTCCCTCTTTTCTTTGATATCCTGCTCGTCATAGAAGTCAATGATTAAGAAACTGAGGATGGTATTCACATATGTCATCTTCCTAGAAAACTCTTCTTCAGTCCCAAAATTTACTAAGACAGATAGAGAGGTGGACCTTGAAGTAAGAGTTGTCGAACTTAAGCCATTTCACTGTCCATGACTGTCCTCCTGCTTCTCCAGGTCCAGTTTTCTGCCAATTTGAACTTTTCCATAACATCTCTACACTATCATTGCAACAACAATATAACGAAGTTTCATTTTGTAGTTTATTATACCGTGTACTTTGTCTCAGGTTTTCCCCAACCGCTACGGTCTGGTCTGGCTCGTCCTAAAGTATGTGCACCAGACAGGGCAACTATTTCCTGCTAGACAAAACAACCTCTGCAGTCAGAAAATGAGCATATTCACGTTGACATGAATAACAGAAAATGGAAAAAAAAAATCAGAAATGACCTTGTCATTTAGTCCCATTCTGTAGAATACATCTCTCAAATGATCAGCTGGTGAAGGAGGTCCAGCATCTAAAACATAAGCATATTTCACCTCATTAGTTCAAATGTCCATAACAAAATCAGAAACAAAACTCATCGAAGACATGAAACAGACAATGGAAAAAGATTAGTTAACCAGGGAGTCTTCCTTCTTCTGGACACTGCTCGGGTGCTACGACATCAACTCTCCCATATTTCATCGGGATTTCAGGACCACCAGCTTCCTGAAGTGAAATCTAGAGTTATCACTAAATCTCTAAGACCAACATAATTGTGCCTGCTAGGCCAAGCCAAGGAATACCTCTACTGCAGTGGCACTAGCTAATTGAAATAAATCGGCGTAAGAGATGTTAGGATACTTGTCTTTGATAGGTTGAATGAGCTTTAAAGCACTAATGAGACCTGTAAAATGTCAAAAGTAGAAATATAAAGACAACAAAAGAAAAGGTCTTAAAACCACAATGCATGTGGATGGAAGGAGTACCAGCATTAGCAGCATGTTTAAGCTCAGGCTCAAATCTAAGACTTCCATTAGCTCCACCTCTCTGTGGCCACTCCTCAATGTTCTTGTTATATGTACCAGCATCGTGCCACCCCAATCTAACCTGCAATGAAACGTACGTGACACACACAAAATTCAATTCTGCTTTCTCCAATATCTCTAGTAAACAAAGCAAACAACAACAGACTAGTAAAAAAATTCACTTAACAATAACGATCCAGCTGCAATATCATAATCATCAAATCAAAAGAGAGAGAAGGATAGAGATACTTTACCAAAATGGGATGGCAAAACTTAGTCCGGAGAAGCACTTTGATGTCTTCTTTAGCACTTTTCAATTGAGCTGCATCAGAAGCAGCGGCACATTTTGGTGAAACCATCCCCTTGCTCCTCTTCCCATAAATCGGATTCCTTTTCTAAAAATCAACAGAATTTATTAAAATTTACAAAAGCATGAGTTCCCGTACAGAGTCATCCGATCAAACTAACGGTACCTGAACGAGGGAGAGATGAGGAAACAGAGAGGAAGATGCGACGCTTCGAAGAGAAGAGAGAGAATGTGGCGATGATGATGATGATGATGTAGAGGAAGAAACCGCAACGAGAAGTGGAGCTGAGGAGGAGGCGACGGCGGGAGAAAGAGAGACTCTGGTGGATGAACAGAGTAAGTGAGATGCGGCGGAGAGAGAAACAGCCATTTTTGTTGTCACGGCGGAGAGAGAAGCGCCGGAAAGAGTGAGAGAGTTTATTAAAACGACAGGTGTCACTAACTTAGCGATGTGTTGACAGTTGGATCTATTTGGAGTCACTCACTCACTCTTTAAAACTGGATAATGATATCACAAAGTGAAAGTGAACCTCACGCGCGCCTTAACGGATTTTTTTTTTTCTTTTTACTGTTCCACTACCAAACAAAGAAGAGACTAATTAGTATTATTATTATCTAAAAATTTACAATAACTGTTAAACAAAAAAATCAACGAAGACAGTTTAGTTAATTACCATTCAATTTAATTCATCTTGTAACATTTTTAGTAGTGGAATAAATCATGTAAAAAATTTGAAGTAAAAAAAAAAAAGAGTAAATGATTTTCATCAAAAATTGATAAAAGAACCCAAAGAAAAAAAAAACAATCACTCTGTAGAGTTAATGGGCTGAGCATATTGGGCCTTGTACGTTTGACCTCGGCCTTTTATATCAATCTTCGTTTGCGCGTGCTCTACACGCCAAGTGTGTGTTTAGTGAGCGTTAAAAAAGCGTAGAGCCTTTTTAGCCAAATGCTGCCAAGTTTCTCAATTAAAGCTTACGGGAACTCAAAGAAACCTCTGTGTGCTGCAACTTGCAACAAATTGAGTGAGAGAGATAGAGATAGAGATAGAGAGAGAGGTACAAACATAAAATACTCAGTCACTCACTCCTATAAGGAAGCAACAAGTCTTCTCTACACAAAGGAAGCCTCCTTTTTTGTTGCCCCTTTGTCAATAAAGAAACCTTCTTTTGGGCTTATTTGGTTTCGCTTTCTTGGGGACTAAAAAGGAGATGAATCCGATTAAGGAGACAATGAACCTTCGCTTCTTCTTCGTTTTCTTCTTCTTCTATGTGTTCCTCCTCTTTCCTCGCTTTCAACTCTCTGAAGCTGCCAAAGACTCGTCGGCTCAACAAGTGAAGTTACAGAATCGTCGACTTGGCTCCTCCGTCGTCTTTCCTGTCTCCGGGAATGTGTATCCTCTTGGGTAACTGCCAAATTTCACATCTTTTTGTTTTCAATTTCTCTGTTTCTTGCTACTTTCTAGTCACCTATTTGTGTGTTTAATTTTCTTTGTTTGGGGATTGTGTTCAACTAATCTCTGGATACTTTCTTGCATCTGAGGGATCTCTTTACTTATTAATCTATTTCAATGCTTGGCAAGAGAACTTTGTTATAAAGATTGGAACTTTCACGAATTGCAGATTTTGGGCAATGTTCGATTCTGTTATTCCCCTTGTATTGAAAACGCCCTGTCTGATTGTTGATGTAATACTTTGGCTTATTGGAAGAATTCATTTTTCTTCTTCTTTGCAATTTCAGGTACTATTATGTGTTGCTTAACATAGGCAACCCACCTAAGCTCTTTGACTTGGACATTGACACTGGCAGTGATCTCACTTGGGTTCAGTGTGATGCACCCTGCAACGGTTGCACAAAGGTAAGCGTTCATCTGCTTTGTTGTGTAACATAATTATTAAGGCAAAGGTCTTTTCTATCTTATGATTTCGTTATCTCTTCTTTCTCTGCAGCCTCGTGCTAAGCAGTACAAGCCCAATCACAACACTTTGCCTTGTTCACACCTCTTGTGTTCTGGACTCGACCTTCCCCAGAACAGACCTTGTGCTGACCCTCAGGATCAATGTGACTATGAAATCGGATACTCCGACCATGCATCATCCATTGGTGCACTTGTAACTGATGAGTTTCCTCTAAGACTCGCAAATGGCTCCGCTGTGCATCCCCATTTGACATTTGGGTTAGTTTTGTTCTTCCCTTTTCACATGTTAGAAAAGAAAAGACTAAATTCATGGGCTGTATAAAAGTCGGTGATCTTACTAGTGATCCTGATTCTTGAATCAACTTGTCTTTTAGATGTGGGTATGATCAGCAGAACCCTGGTCCACACCCTCCTCCTCCAACAGCGGGAATCCTTGGTCTTGGCAGAGGGAAATTAAGCATCTCAACACAGCTAAAATCCTTGGGGGCAACGAAGAATGTGATTGTGCATTGCTTAAGTCACAATGGTAAAGGCTTTCTCTCTATTGGAGATGAGCTTGTCCCTTCTTCTGGAGTTACATGGACTTCACTGGCTACTAATTCACCTAGGTGAGCAATCTTTGAGCATCTTTATGCCCTCTTCTATTTACTCACACTTTTAAACTTGACAAGTTAACAATCATGGTGCGACTTTTTTTCTGTAGTAAAAACTACATGACTGGACCAGCAGAGCTTCTCTTTAATGCCAAGACCACAGGTGTCAAAGGCATTAACTTTGTTTTCGACAGTGGAAGCTCATACACTTACTTCAATGCCGAAGCGTACCAAGCGATTCTCGATCTTGTAAGCCATAAAAAAAATTCTGAAAAACAGCAGCAATTGTGTTTTACACTCTTATGACTAATTTGGTGTTTATATATCTCGTATAGATAAGAAAAGACTTGAATGGGAAGCCTTTGAAGGACACAGAAGATCAAAGCTTACCTGTCTGTTGGAAAGGCAAAAAACCTTTGAAATCACTTGATGAAGTCAAGAAATACTTCAAGACAATTACTTTACGATTTGGGAATCAAAAGAATGGTCAGCTACTTCAGGTTCCACCTGAGTCTTATCTCATTATCACAGTGAGTCTCCTATATACCAACTCTCTATGACTAGTATCTACATCAAAATCCATGGCTGAGAGTCTGTTTCTTTGTTTTTTTTTTGTTATCTTAGGAAAAAGGAAATGTATGTTTAGGTATCCTGAACGGAACTGAAGTCGGGCTAGACAGCTACAATATCATAGGAGGTAAGTAAATAGATATACTTAAGTTTTCAATTATAGTTTTCCTTTCCCAGGGGTTCTTTTAGGTTCATAACTTGACAACAAAATCTCATTGTTCTGTGTGTGTGTGATAGACATATTTTTCCAAGGGATAATGGTGATCTACGACAATGAGCAACATAGGATTGGATGGATTTCTACAGACTGTGACAAGATTCCCAAGTTCTGAACCTTAATTCACCTTTTTCTTAATATAATTTTGTTCTGTTTCTCATCAAATCCATAATAATAATAAAAAGTTCTCTTGTTGTCTTCTATTGTGTGTTTTTATTTTGCCTCCAAACCACTCTAAACTATTCTGTTAACAGTGAATATGGAGGAGGAGATGTAACGGAGGAGGCTTATCCAAGAGGGTTTGGTTTGATAACAGAGCTTTTCTCAGGAACTGATTCTTCTAAGAACAAGAACTTGGCTTCAGATGGAGAGCTTTGACGTTGACACACAGAGAAAGGGTTTTTGATAAAGACTGTGTAATAGAAGGTTTTTGAGGTTTTTGGTTGTTATCATAATAGAAACAAGGAAATATATTCCCTTTTGTAAATATATATATACACACTTCTTTGACTTTTGTCATCAGATGTAATCCTTACAAATAATGAAAAAGAACACGGAAGTATTTTACCAAAATGACCCCAGCACAGTGATCATTGCTTGAGGGTAAAAGAGGAATTACAGAACGAATACAGTAGACAATGGCGGAACTAGGAAACCTCAAAATTAGAGAGAGAGAGAGAGAGAGAATTAGAGCTTGGCGCCATCATCGGGAGAGAGTGAAAAGACGGCTGAGCTTGAAGCAAATCTTCATTACGCGGCGGCGAAGATGACTGAGATAACGTCGGTGATGGACATTGACGTAGACGAAAATCAGCCTCGCAAGCCGGTTAACAAGGGGAAAGACGTAGCCGGTTTTGGTGGTGGTCCGCCGCAGGGTAAGGCGACGCCTTGGGTTGAGAAGTACCGACCTCAGTCGCTCGATGACGTCGCTGCACATCGTGACATTATCGATACGAGTAATTGAACTTTATACACAACTTCCATAAACCCTAGGGTTAGGGATTTAGTACAGTTTTTCTTTTGGGTATTTTTCTCTAATTAAGAAAGTGTTTCGAATAGAAAATTGTGTGCCTCTGATTAAGCCCTAGTGAATTGGAATTGATGTTGTTGTTTCTAAAAAGTCTAATTTGATAGTTTCTTATTTGTTTCTTTTCTCAGTTGGATTGAGGGACTAAATGCAATTTTTATAGCTTCTTATCACTATGCTCACTGAAGGTTTTTGCTTTTTGTGGTTTTTGTAAAACAGTTGATAGGCTGACCAATGAGAACAAATTGCCCCATCTTCTGTTGTATGGTCCTCCCGGTACTGGCAAAACATCCACCATTCTAGCCGTCGCCCGGAAACTTTATGGACCCAAGTACCGTAGTATGATTCTCGAACTGAATGCGTCAGATGATAGAGGAATTGATGTTGTAAGGCAGCAGATTCAAGATTTTGCTAGCACGCAGAGCTTCTCTTTGTGAGTATCCTATCATGATTCCTTCCCTGCTTTTGATTTTCTTGATTCCTCAACTGGTTTTTATTACTCATAAATATCGAATGCATTGTGATGGCACGAGCTATGTTTAATTTTAGCATCTTGCTAAGTATAATAACTTATCTTTGTGTGTAACAAATTTGTTGTGAATATAAAAAATTGAATTTCATGATTGTAGAGGAAAATCTTCTGTGAAGCTGGTTCTACTAGATGAAGCAGATGCCATGACAAAAGATGCTCAGTTTGCCCTGCGTAGAGGTATAACCTTATATTGGTCCTATCTCTCTCGTTTGTTTTGCTTAAGCACAGTACTAACATCTTTGGCATGCTTATTTTCTTAAATTTTGCAAGTAATTGAGAAATACACCAAGAGTACTAGGTTTGCGCTCATTGGGAACCATGTCAATAAGATCATTCCAGCTTTGCAGTCGAGATGTACTCGATTTAGATTTGCCCCTCTCGATCCTGTTCATGTGAGTCAACGTCTTAAACATGTAGTAGACGCTGAAGGGTGAGAATTAAGCTATTTCAGTCTTGTCTTATTGTGTTTTCTTCATTCTCCCTCATGATTATGTGTATTTTTTAACCCCTTTTTTGTGTTTCCTTTTTATAATTGGACTAGGCTTAATGTAAGTGAGGATGGTTTGGCAGCTCTTGTACGGCTGAGCAATGGGGACATGAGAAAAGCACTGAATATTTTGCAGGTTCTGGAATATTTCCATTTGGTTCTGTCTCCTTATCAACAATTGTAAATCTACAGAAGATAATACTTTTTGATCACTATCAATGGGTCTGTAAACACTTATAACGGGTTTATTGGTGTGGGCAGTCAACTCATATGGCGTCAAAGCAAACTACAGAGGAAAAGAGAAAAGCTCTGAACACTTTGCAGGTTCTGGAATATTTCCTTTTGGTTTTGTCTCCTTATCCACAGAGATAATACATTTAGATCACTATGAATGGATCTGTAAAATTTTCTGACGGGTTTATTGGTGTGAGCAGTCAACTGATACGAAGTCAGAGCAAATTACTGCGGAAGAAGTTTACCTCTGCACCGGAAACCCATTGCCCAAGGACATTGAGCAGATAGCTGGCTGGCTTCTAAATAAATCATTTGCTGAGAGCTACAAAAGTATTGAACCATAACTGATTTGTACTAAGTTAATGATTCCATGGTCCTGACTCGTGATTGCTATTTCATTCTGCAGACATATCAGAAATGAAGACGAGAAAAGGACTTGCCATTGTTGATATCGTCAGAGAGGTTACCATGTGAGTGACATACTTGGTTGCTGCTTCAAACTGATGTGTTATCCGTGCCATGCATCTGTAGACTAACTTTTGTTTCTCCATCAGGTTTGTTTTTAAGATCCAGATGCCTTCAGATGTCAGAGTTCAATTGATAAACGATCTGGCAGACATTGAGTAAGTATCTTTTGCCAATTTAAATTTGGCTGATTGTTTAATTCTGACTGCCTGGAGTAGAGAGTATTTAAGCTTGTGTTCCCCCACATTTTTCTTTTTTTTTAATTGCTAGTCATTTTATTGTTTATAGGTACAGGTTGAGTTTTGGGTGCAATGACAAACTGCAGCTTGGAGCTATCATTTCTACTTTCTCACATGCCCGGTCTGTTTTGGTTGGTGCAGCAAACTAAACCATGTTTTTTTTTTCCCTTTTTGGAACCTGCAGTAGCTTATATGCACTGTGTTATGTAACTGCTAGAATAGTTCATCTCAGTGTTGTTTTCCTGATAGTCTTTTGGACATTTTATGGCCGTTTGTGACCAAAAGCTTGCCTTTCAAGAGTGTTAGACCCACCTTGTGATCTCATATCATATCATTGGCAGATTGCTCAAACGGCTCTTTGCAATTTTCAATTCCTAGATCAAATATGTTTCAATGCTCTTCTTCATATTGCCTGTCCGATATTGGTTTCTCGTTTGCTCGTGTAAAAAAATAACCCAGACAAAATGATGATTAAATAACTTAAACATCGCTACAGGAATCAGAGCACTTCGTGCTGCTTAGTTGATCCCCGAGCGAAAAAGGTTTTATGAACAAACTGTCAACACATAACATCGCGGACCAAAAAAGAAGAGAAACAACCTATACAAAAAGATTTTCTTTCTTGCTAGGTAGGAACTCTTTGATTCTACGTTCCTTTTTCACACATCGTACTCATTACCCATATACATGTATTGCTATACATCTGCTGCAGACTTTGCTCTCCTTTAACTACCAAAATGCAGCCATCAAGAGCATTAGACAGATTAAGTCTTCCGTTGACCAAGTGCATTGTCCTTGTGAAGATTGAGTAGTTTGGTTTCTCAATGGGTCTCATCCGTTGTCCTATTGGACCATGCAATCTCAACGTCGAGTGATCTGGAAGAGGCATCTTTGCTGTTTTCATGATTCAGGCTTAGAGATCCACTGTACTCTCCTTCTGTCACGACTTTGTCGATTTGGATAGTAACACGGCCTAAAGTCGTCTGCAGACAAGGAATGTGTTGTGTTAAACACATACCAAACAAGACAATACATATTGAAGATCTCTATCGAATACCAACTCTGCAATTTGAACGATGTGGCTTATTGTTACAAGGTTACCTTTCCAAATGTGCTCTTGCTCTTGCATATGATGTGAAGCTTTTGTCCTTTGGGGGGAACATCAAATGCCCAAGTAAAGCCTTCTTTCCATTCAGGAGTAGTGCTATGGCTCACGACCTACAGAAAAAGAGACAAGCCCAATGATACGATAATTTTTTTTGGCAATGGTGGGAGTGAGAATATTCTCTCATGGATGGATTTGCTTTACCTTAGTTTGCCGTGGAGGGCAGTTTCCTATTGTTAATTGACAAAAGGCGTTTGTGGTTGCCATGGACTGCTTTAAGTTATTGGCACGCATGACGTTCACTGTTAAACAACCTGGTAAGCAGTGCAATAAGCTGTCTGCCTTGTCGTGGAATCTAGGAGGGCATGTTTTCATCAGCATTTGCAGGACGGGAATTGCTTCAGCTGCAATCATGGCTTGAGACTTTGCAACATCGATAGACATATTCGTCCAGGAGTGCCTTAGCAAGTAAAGAATATCCAATACCAATCCCTGGACGTCTTCAACGCCAGATTTGAGCGCCCCTACCAAATGAGGGATGCAGAAAGTAGCAGCTTCTGAGGCACGGAGCTTAGGAAAATTGGAGAAAATCACATTTAAGGTTCTCAAAACTTCGATATTTATAGTTGATGTAGACCACAAGCCTCTCTCAAGTGCAGCTGTTCACAATCATGAGATGTCAAACAGTTAAAGATAAGAACAAAACAAATTTATCAGAATATAAAAAGTGTCGAGTCCTGAGGACCAGCAGTTTAATGCTAGAGTGACCGGGATATAGGATTACTATAACTTAAATTGACAAAGTACCTGTTAGTGATCGTATAAGTTCATTCGAGACATATTCTTGGAGTGTGTGGTTGGAAAATAAAAATTTGACCATCAGTGCAGCCTGCCCAGAAACTTCTGCATTGCAAGAAAGCAGGAGCTCCTGAATTAACAATACGCCACCAGCCTCTGCAACAGCTCTTCTATTCGTTCGACTATTCATCACAAAATTCTGCAACGCACAGATAGCCACCACTTTCATTTCTTCTGTTGGTTGTTCCTCTAGCACGCTAATGAGTGCCCGACAAGCGGAAACAGAACCACTGGATCTAGAAAGCCCTTCATGCTGAGAAAGATCCCCAAGTGCCAGAGCAGCAAGAAGCCTACCAGGTTCTGATCTTGTCTGAGGGTCCAACAGATATTGAGATAGTGGTGCTATTGCATATTTGCATAACTTCAAATCTCTTACTCTCGGGTTGTTAAATATTACTTCAAGTAAGCTTCCCGATTCTTCCTCGCATTGATGAGATCTCAGGAGGTCCAGCAATGCATCGATTGCACCACGCTCTGCCATTTGTACTGTGCTTGAAGCATCGTTTTTCTCATGAAGCATCAATGCTTTTAGAGCCAGTAAAACTGTGCTTTCAATTGTTGAGAACAACAATTTTACCAACACTGAAAGTTCAACTCTGAAAAAGCATTCTACATCATACTGCAGAATGTTGGAAAGAACAAAAGCAGCTGACTCCCATAAGTCAAGAGGGGGCTGAGGATCTTCCTGAAGAATAACCTTGGATAGCTCAAAAATACCTCCAGCATCAAGAACAGCCTTAGGCCAGCTAGCAGATATCTTCTCCAATGCTTTTATTGCAGTTTCCTGCAGGCTCAGTATTCCAATTCCTGCAAGCCGGACCAGAGGAAGAACAGCACTCTGTGTTGTGATGTCTTGCTGGAAATCTTCCATTGTAAGAAAATGGCTCAGCAGTTCTGCTCCAAGCTGCTGGATAGCTTGGGATGAAGATTCTAAAAAGGAAATCAGAGGCACGATAGCTTCACTGGGTGTAAAACTAAAAGCTTCAAGGCTTTGCTGTTTTTCCAATATGTTTACAAGTGCTTGCAGAGCACTATGTTGCCCCCATAAGGTCAAGTCTGACCGGAGCAAGACCGTGAATAGAGGCTCTACAGTTTTTGCAACATCTGGTCTTCTCGCGATAACTCCACTATTTGTTAAAATGCGAAACAGCTCCGCAACAGAGGAACATAATGAACTTGAGGCTCCAGGTAGCAGCTCAAGACATCGCTCAATTATTCCAGCTTCCACCATGTCCAACTTGCGTGGTACTCTGTCTTTCCCCAGCTTAATGAGAGCTGATAAGCTAGCCTCGATAATCCTGTTATTTCTTTCGGAAACCAAGCCAACAAAAAGCTCCTGAATGTTATGTGCGGCTGCTAGTTCTAAATGTTGCTCGTCATCCAATAATATCTTAATAGCACAAACTGCTGCTTCAACTGCTGCACTTCTTTCAGACTGCATCAGTGTTATTAAAGGCTTTATGCAACCGGAGGCGGATGGACTTGTTCTGATGTTTTTATTCAAGAAAACAACAGAACAAAGTCTGGCTGCATTGATCTTTAACTCCTCTGAAGCAGAAGTAGATGATAAGATTTTGATCACGTTTTCCAGCAGACTTCCTTCTACATCAATCAGAAGGGCTGTATTTGGAGTATTTCCTGAGCTTAGTTTGATCAATGCAGAGAGAGCTACCTCTTGCTCACTTTCTGATACAGTACCGAGAATGTCCATTAGTGGTTGAACAGCCTGGCAGGCGATTTCAGAATTTCTGATGTTTTCAGCACCAAATAGCTCATTCAGAGCCCCAGCTGCGCTGTATCTTGCACTTCTCGAACCTAGCCGCAGTACTGCGATAAGCTGATTCAAGGAACTTAGTGCCATTTCGTTTTGTCTAAGCTCGTGGTTGCTAAACAATACCCTAAGCAATTCAGATATGGCGTACTCAGTTGAATCTTGAGGACTTAGAGAAAGGTACTTTGTTAAAGCTTCAACAGCTCCAACTTCAGCCATTAGTAATTTATTTGTGTCACTTCCATCAGCAATGCGAATCAGGATTTGGACGGCAAACTGAGGGGCTCCAGGCCTATCTGGAATTGGTCTCAAGAGATCTACAAGTAGCGGGATAGATTTGCGTGCAGTGGAGCCAAGCCTCACATCTTCAATTTCAAAAAGGTGTTGAAGAACGACCTGATCAGGCTCTTTCACCAGAGAAAATTCATTTGCCAAAGCAACCAAGTTCAGTATCTCTGATTCCACATAGCCAAGAAGGTTTATTATCCCAGAAACAGCACCTGAGTTTGCAATTGTCAGATTTATTCCTCTGTTCCTAGTACAAACAAGACTAGCCAGTGCGTGGGCAGCAAAATACCGATCTATCAGTTCATCAGATCCTAGCAAAAGTGCAAGTGTTGGAATGATCCGCATTGTCGTTGAAGAAGAGGACACATTGTCATCCTGGAACATGATAGCCAGGAGGAGAGCACTAATCCAAATGCCTTCTGTATCCTCAAATTCAGCCTGGTAAAACAATTCAAGATTACTTTCAACGGAAAAATTCATACAAGGCATCTCTGCCAAAAAAAAAGTAAGAATCAAGTCAAGCCTAAGAGAATTTGACAGCAGTGTGATTCAAAACCAAAATGCAGAATCATGCTTGACAAGTGAGACTTGCTGTAACAAAAGGTACCCTGTAGGATAACCCATGACCAATAAACATGAAGAATCATATAATTAAAAAAGAAATATTTACCTGCGGACTGGAAGTATACCTAGCAAGCTTCCCCAAGAGCACCTCAAGTCCGCCGGCTTCCACAACAATGACCTTTGACTTAGCATCAACGGAAGTGAGTATGCATAGCAGCCACAATGCGACTGTACCACCCAAGATTTTAGCTGGATCAGGAAAATAAAAACTACCTGTATCCTGGAATACATTTTTTTCCAAAAACCCTTTAGGTGTCTGGACTTCAGTTTCTAGAGATAAGCATGTAGAATTCTGCTTTATCATATCAACTAGGGCATGTAACAAGATTTTTGAAAAACCAGACTGATCAAGTGTCTCCGTGATCAGCTGCTTTTTTTCCTTTGCAGCACATAAGAGCAACGCTGCCCCCCCAACTCTCACTTCTAAGCTGGATGCATTCACTATTCTATCAGCCAGAACACCCATTGACTTGGGTCTCGAAACTATTAGTTCACTGAGCAAAAACTGTTGATCAGAGCAAAGCCTGGACAAAATTTCTATTGCCTTATCTTGCACAAGAGTATGGCCTTCGATAAGGCATTGCACAAGGGTCTCTAGGCTTGATGGCACTTCGGCAAGGGCAATCAATGGAGGGTAAGAGAGATTCACCCCATTCTTAGTCTTTGCCAAGAGTGCTACTACTTCTAATATGTCGAAAGTATCTGGGCTATCCACATCAACTGAATTTAGAGAATCAATGAGTGAAAGTATAGCAAAACGGCACTGAGCACTTCCCTTTAGCACATCACAAACTGGAAAGTTCTTAAGTAACTGATGAAGTGCTCGTGATGCATTTCTCTTACCTTCCGCAGATCCATCAGCCAAAATTCTTGTGAAAGCTGAAACAACATCTTCAGCTAGTGCTTCTGCAGCGATATCCGGATCAGACAGAAGATTTGCCAGGGCAGAAATCGCATTTTCTGCAGAATCGATGGATGAGTTCTTAGCCAACTTTATGAGTGACTTGATGTCTCCTTCTGCAATGTAAGACTTCTTTTTATTATTATTTTTCTTAACCGGACGGGACAGTGCGTCCAAAGCCCTAGCCACCTGTTTGGCCACATTCTGATTGTTGTTTGTAAGCAGTTTGATCCAGGGATTAATAATATCATCCGTCGCGAGATGACCGCAGATATCTTGTCTTGAGCTGAAGAGATCAGCTAAAACTGAAGCTGTCTGCTCTTTTGTCTCTTCCCTGGAAGACGTTAAGGACTCGACAAGGGACCTCAGTCCTTTGTTAGCGGCACATCCTCTATGAACAAGATCCTCTTGCGAAGCTTTTGAGAGCACATGACCCAATACTTTTATTACATGAATCTTTGAAGTCGGATCATCTCCCAGAAGTAAAGCCAACAACTGATTAATTGTGGCAGGATCAGCTGTATGGACGAGCTTCACAAGTGTCTTTGCAGATGTTTCTTGGGAATTTGGTCCACCAGTCTTCAGTAGCCACAAGAACGCTGGAATACCACCGGCTCTTTCAACACAATCACGGATTTCCTCACTGTGACAGCACAAATTCCAGAGGATGCAGGCAGCATCTTCCTTGGCCTTCTGAGATCCAGTCTCGAGCAACTGTACAAGTGGAGGAATCCCCCCGGCTGCTGTTACAGCCCACTTACTATCATCCACTTGAGCCGTCAAAATTTCCAACATTTCAACAGCATACTCTTGGTGTTGCTCACTAGACAAACCTAGAAATGATATAAATAACTGGATTCCTTCTCTCTTTCCAATCGCCTCCCAAATTCCAACCTTGTCATGGCATAAGCGAGACAAACAAATGATCAGATGCTCTCGTACATCAGAGGAAGCCATAGTTATTAGAGCGATAAGGACTCTCTTAGCTTCTGCATCATTTAGGTAACACGATAGACTACTGTTTCCGTACAAGCTCGCCATAGCCTCCAAGATCCGTTCTTGGATTACCTTTGTGTCACGAGGCTTTAGTAACTTTACCAAAATGCTCTCTATCACACTTGGATCAAATTTATTCTCCGAACTCTCTGGTTGTTTAAAAATCATTAGAGCATATGCAAGGGCTCCAATTACATCACCAATTGGCTCCGCTAGACGAGGGGATTGTGATTCTTCTCCAAGATATATAATTAAATGGCGCATCCCACCAAACACATTTGCTAAAGCTCCAGTTGCATGTTCTTGTAGAGATTGTCCATGTTTTCCCTGCATACACTCTTTCGAAGGAGCAACAATGGCTCCTATAAGAGCATGTACACCTCCTGCATCTTTGACACATTTCTTAGCCTCATCGGAACTTGATGAAAGTGCTTCCAAAGCATCAGCTGCACTAGCGCGAACATTGATATCAATTTTCTGTTCCAAAAGTTGAATCAGAGACTTGACAACTCCAGAATTTAAAATTTTCTGGACGCTATCACAAAAGGATAGAACTAGACGAGCCAGCAGAGACGCAGCATTTGCTTGAGAATTAGGATTATCAGATGACAAAAGAGACACAACTATGTCCACACCACTACCCTCTAGTGTCAGTCTCCAATATCCATCATCAACGCCACAAAGATTCCTCAAAGCTCCAGTAACATAACCTTCAACCACTTTTCCCTGATTTCCTTTCAGGCTAAGTTGATCCCACAAAGTTGGCACTACACCTTCTGTGATAAATATTTTCATGCCAATGTGATCATTGGAAATTCCAGCAGAAGAAACCTCATATATAGCTTCTGCCGCTGATTTTTTAGTTTCAATGGTTCCAGACTTCAAAACCGAGAGTAATGGCGGGATGCATCCTCCTAGAAGCACTTTAAGTCGCAAGTCTTTGTCTTTGCATAAAACACAAAGGATTGAAGCGACATTTACTTTGGCCAAACTTGTCCCATTTCTAAGCAAGGAAATGAATAAAGGCATAGCTTGGCCATATGAACCGATCAGCCTTCTTGCCTCTCTTTTGCCTTTTGCAATACCTAGTAGACGAGCTGTTGTGAGTTCTTTGTCTTGTGGGGAAGATGTTTTCGCGTGAAGTTGCTCTATAAGCTGAGCAATCGTTGCCATTGCCTTCTCTGGGTCGTCCATTTCCAATTTTGCATCGACTTCCCTGCACATATATTAAGGCAATGATTTCTCATGGCAACAACAGATATTGCAGTAGGATAATGTAAATATTACAAACGAAAGTGAAAGTTGGTTGGCCTACATTCTTGACAGCCTCATCACAAAGTGAGGTGAACTTGATAAAAAGTCATCTCGAAATACATTTCAAAATAGAGAAAATGGGTACCTGGAGTGCGAGGAAGATAATGTTTCCTCCTGCGTTCCAGGAAGGAAGGCCTTCAACATCTGCATTATAACTCCCCTTTAGCTTCAGCCTTGGTTTCCTAGACGTGGTGGAGAAACAAAAAAAAAACATTGGGGTAAGTTTAAAACCCGCAAGCACAGCATTAAGACTGTTTTTACTCTACTAAGAATCTTCACAATTTTTGTTACTAAAAAGAAAGAAAACAATCATGATAATTTCTGTAATTCAACTCTACTTTTCCCAACTTTGTGATAATTTTTCTTCATTCTCAAATACAAGTCATCATATACCAAATAAACGTACTCCTACTCGAATCAATTGCAAAAAAGCCTTACATTCTAAAGATCCCATAACTCAAAACAACAACAAAAAAAAAATCAAACAAACGAAACTAAAAAAAAAAAAAAAAAAAAAAAAAGGAAATTACAAACCTCTGTGGAAGGTGAAGAAACCTAATGAAATCCCCTCACACCTCGCTTCTGAACCAAAATCCGCCTTCCAGAAGCATCACTTTAAAGTCTCCAAACGGCGCCGGGACTCAGAATCCATCTCTCGGTCAAATTAACACCCAGCAAAACTCACCTGGAAAGTGTCGCTTCTGGAAAATTACAAAGAAACAAAGGAACCCTTCCAGAATCAGCAACGAGGGATAAGAAACAGAGATTTGGATCACAAAAAATCCTAGGGCATAAAACCAGAAAAACAAAAATTAACAAAGAATGGATTCTCGTAGTTTCGTTGAATCAATTCAAAAATAATATGAGTAAATTGGAGAAATCGTACGAGCATTGCGATTGTAATAATAGACGAGGAAGCTCAGATATGAAATCACCTTTTATCTCGCTTTTGTCGTTGTCGAAATCAAAAAAAAAAGATGGTGAATTACATCAAATGAGGAAGAAGAAGAAGAAGAAGAACGTACGAGCAGAGAGAGAGAAAGAGAGAAGAGAGAACAGAACAGTCCCCCCCCTTTGTTTTTCTTTTTTTTACTTTCCTTAATTATCATTTTTTTAATTATCCTATATTTTCTCATCAAAACCTTGTATTTAATTATATGCAGTAGCATTCAAATTCTTAATTGACCCAAAAGAAAAAAGTTTATTTTGCCTCAGTTGAAAAAGTATTATCATATGTAGCATTGAAAAAAAAAATTTGATATGTGACTTTTCCAACCATGATATGTGACTTTTCCAACCATGAATTACCAAACTACTAGGTTTAGACTTTTTCTGTCAAGTTTGTTCGGTTGATTTACTTTTTTTTTTTTTTTTTTTTACTTTTTCTGTTTAACATTTTTATCAGAAATTACTTCGGACTGGACTCGGAATAGTTCTATGTTGTGTTATATGCCAAAATCAGTAAAAAAAAAAAAAGTAAAGTAAAATCGTTATTTTAAAGGTCTATACAAAAAGAAACAGAAGGTTAATTAGTACTATATTTTGTGTTTTTTTTTTTTTTTCAAAGCAGGATGGACAATGATGTGTCACTGTATCTTTCATCTTCAATCTTGACCATGTCTTTTCCAACTATATATGATCGGTCGGTCTATTAATTCAGAATCATTTTACCAAATAATATGTTGTTACATCCGACCAACCTAATATAATAATTGAAGATCCTTTAACCAAAAGTATATGTATAGTATATATAATATATATTGTTACAAACAAATAACCTAAAAAATATAAAAGGGCATGAGGTCCCTAAACCAGTTAATGATTCCACGTTATAAAACATGCACTAAATGCTATTCATATAAAGGCATAGCAGCTATCTGTTCATATTTTCTTTATTGAGAATTTCATTAGACAGACAGTGATTTGTGTTTGTTTAAGTCTGGCTTTGAATTTTAGATGATCTACTATTCTTTATACACAGAGATCGCATGCAATGCAAGTCACAGCACAGGCTCCCAAAAATATTATAGTTTTAACGTTTTAACGTAGGGAGAAAAAGATTCTCCTCCGTTTTAATTTAACCAAGGCGTCATCTCGGATCTGCGCGCAACTTAGTTAAAAATATACGATATGTTGTTTGTCGAATATGGAACTTTTTCTAATATATATTCTTGTATACCTCTTTTATTTTCTGGTGTAATGTGATTAATGTTTTCTATTTGCAAACGAAACTTCTATGCTCTTATATGAGTTATACATTATTAGTGATATACAACTATTCATATAAATAGACACACAACATTATGAATGTCGATAACATATTAACACTGTTTAATTAGTACTATCGTATCTATGGTATGAATTGTCCTGATTAATTAGTAGAAACATATTAAAGAAAGTTAGATATGAGTGTTTAAACAGTTTTGTTGCTATTTGGAAACCAAAAACGAATAATAGCAATAATAATAAATTAGTATAGTATAAAGTGTAGAGATAGATTTGGTTTTGTGAATATTGAAAGTGAAGTTGTAAGAGCAACAACAAACATACCTAACATGGATTTAAAAACCCCACTCCCCCAGTGAGAGAGTGAGACCGACTGTATAATATTTTCAGTTGGCAACAAATATGTCGGCCCCATCTTTACTATTTTTAATACATATGTGACATCCAAAGCTTCTAATTTTGATTTCACTTCACTTTCAAATTTTTATTTTTATTTTTTGTTTAAAAAACGCTTTGAAAAGATTATCATGCAGATTATATACCCCATATATACTCTCACGTTTCCTAAACAAACTTTTAACTGTTACACCATTTATAATCCAAAACCTTAATCTGTAATAAATTATTGGCATATTTTAACTCACATCTTATGCAAACTTGAAAATTGCAGTTTAAAAATATAAATAATTTAGAGGACCACGTAGAAAAAGATATCATCAAGATGATAAATCCCTTTGAAAGTGACTTGTGTCAAATCATTGCTAATTTGCGTTTAATGTGATATGATCACAATCTTAAGAATAAATATCAAAAATAAATAAAAGAAAAATATAATTCCATTCCACCAGCTATAAAAATCACGAAGATTTGTTTCTTGTAAAAAACAATTAGATCAGTTAAAACAAAAAAAAAAACTTCACATCTCTTATATATTAAAAAAGAATCATTCTCACACAAAATGCTGATATGTCGCATTCACAGAACTTCAAACACTATTTCCTTTATTTGTTGTTAGTTTTTAATAATATTTACATTAGTTTTCCAAAAATATAATTAACATCCAAAATTAAATTCTTATATTCTCTTTTTAACTTAATTATATCCTTTAATTACATTTTCATAAAATCTTTAAAATGAATTTTAAAAACTCTTTGTTCATATAATATAATAATACAAGATTAATATTATAATAATTCTCAAAAGTTAAATTTTAATTATTATACAAAATTTATATATATGTTTATATATATATATATATATATATACTATACAATCGAATTTTAGATTCTAATTACCGATAAATATTATAGATTTTATAAATAAAAATTACAGTAAAAAAATTTAATAATTATTTTATACCGCACTATGTGCAGGTTGTTACTTAGTAAAATAATATTCACGATTTCAGTCGTGGATCGTTTCCGGTTGATGATAGTGATACTGTTGATGTTGTAGTATTCGACCTTCGACTCCAATAAACAATTCAACCGGATTAGAAAACTCGTGTCAAAATCTAATGTATATTTTTTTTTTGTCATCAGAATTTTTTATTATTGAAAGATGAAATACAACCATAAGCCGGCGGACGAAGTTTATGTCCCCAGAGTCTAAGGCCGGCAGAAAAAGAGTTTTCTCCGGAAAGTAAGCCCAAACAAGGGAAACTAAAGACAATACAACAAAACAGAAGATTTAAACCTAAATCGCAAGAGAACAAAACCTTTACTAAGAACGGAAGGAACTAAGCTAAAATCTTAAGAGAAGCAATAGAACCAAGAAGCAAAGAACCTCTTCTTCTGAAACACCTGCGACTGAGATTTACTAAGAGTGCCCACGGCCAACCCAAAAGTAACATCAACCACCTCCTATCACAAAGAGAGCTGATCTCTCGGAACCAAGAACCAAGGACTTCATAATCCGGCAAGCAAGACAACTGAGTTAAGAGAACCTCGTGCTGTCACAAAGAACACACTTCCAGATACGACGACGGTGACCAAAGCACCAATTACCCATTAACGTCTAGTTAGAGCCCTTCAAAACGCAATCCTATCTAAACAGAACAGGAAGCGGAGACAAGGAGAGAGGCTTAACCCCCCAATTAACATCAATCTTACAACCGAGAACGACTAATCAAGGCAGTTATCAAACACAGCGAGCATCACCAAGGAGAAGAAAAAACTGCGAACTAAGAGGACTATTGCAACATACAACCAAAACGAAACTTCTGCTTAGAAAGGAAACAACCCAAAGAATTCGATGGTTGAGATGAGGAGACAAGAGCGTAAGGAGGTGCACAGGCTGGACGGACATGAGCTAGAATCCAACAACCTCTACACACTGACGGCTTAGAACGATGAGCACAGCAACTCCGACCGCATCCGCGACACTCAATAACAAACCTCGAATCAAACCAAACGAATTCACAAACGATGGACCAAACCTCTGCACCCAAGACTTAACAAAACTAACCCAGCAAATTAATAAACTAACCCGATTACCAAATCTAACAGATCAAAGAAGAATCAGACAAGCCAACTTCTTCACCCAACCAACTAGATCTAGCTGAATCGGAAACAAAAAACAAGGCTAAGCATAAGAACAAAGGGGCCCTTCTCACGGCACCGGCGAGGAGCGCCAGATACCGGAGAAGGTAGGCGGAGATCAGAATTTAGCTTCCTCGGCGGCTAGGGCGAACTCTCGTCTCGGGAGCCCAGTACATAAATTATAGGTCGCATTAAATATAACCCTTCAGTAGTTTATTCTGAATTATTCAAAATCTAATGTATATATATTTAAAAATATATACAAAAGACAAAAACAAAAATAAATTATAGCGAACAGTGAGATTTGTATAGATGCAAGTTGCAACGATAAGACTGTTATCTGTCAGACCCTACCATTACCGACAATTTTCCAATACGACTCAGTCTGTATTAATCGGATCTCGAGCTTCCCTTCGGCTATTCTCCTCCTCCCAACACTCGTTATCTATCTTCCAAAACATATAGTGTATGCATATTTTTTTTTCTTATATATGCATACACTAGACTGTAGTTTCCGGTAGAAAAATTATACTATATAACAGAATGATTTTAAGAATGAATTTGTAATTTTTCTTATTCCAGAACAGTTGGATAATATTGCTTTGTGGAGCAATAATACACAACACAGTAGCTCGTACTAACAGAGGAGAGAAACAAAAAGCCAAGGCCCAATTTGTAGCTGAAAAGCCCAACCTCGTTACTACCCTTCTGGCTCAGCTAGCAACTTTTCAAACCACCTAACCGCACGTGTCAGTTAGTTTCCAGTTTCCACTAAACTATTATCGCACGTGGTGGGTGGACAAACTTTAGAAAGTTCTCTGCTGCCGAACCACAAGTGGATCAAACGTCGACCACATCTGATTCCCGCCGCCCAATAGCCGTGAGACAATCTCGTTATCGGCTATGGCATCTACGTAATTAAACGGAAAATCAAGGGGATTACTCGACCGACCGTTACTGTACGTGAATTCCGGCGACACCACTTGCTCCGATTCCGAGCCGGCGACCAATCTCGCCACAGATTCCGGTGAACACGTGTCGTTCACGATACCGGTCTGTCTCTTCTCGATGACACCTTTCTTGTTATATATACGACACAATACCCAATCGTCCAGCTGAAAAATCAAAAACAAAACACATCCGGTTAGCTAAACCCGGTTCAATATCATAAATTCAGATCAAAACCAAACAAATTCACTCACCCTTAGACTGTTTTTCTTGCGAACCGACCGGTCAACGTCAGCGAGCCGGTATTCGTGCATAATCCAGTTGGTTTTCTCTCCGTTCGGAGGTTTTCCGGAGTAGAAGACTAGAGCCTTCTTGATACCGACCGGTTTAGGACGACCTATCGGTTTATCAGCACCGGTAGCTTTCCAATAGCCAGTACCAGCTGCACGGTTTGGTCTCGAACCGTTGGGATACTTTCGATCTCTCGGTGAGAAAAAATACCACTCCTTTTCACCGTACAAAGCCATGTCTGTTTAAATTGAAACTCGGTTTGTCAAATTATTAAACCGGTTAATTGTATAGTGTGATTCAAAAGACTAGAGAAAAAAACGTACCGGGAAGGTCCCAAGGATCATATCTGTACAAATCGAGTTCGGTGATGATCGGTGCAGGAATCGGCTGCGACGCGCATTTACGGCAAAGATACATGAGTACAAGCTCTTCATCCGTCGGATGAAATCTAAATCCAGGCGGAAATTGCAAATCGGCCCCAAGTTTCATCATAATTAACCGTTTTCCCCCTTGCTTTTTTGTTTTCCTGGTTTATAGCATAAAAGAAACCAGAAAGAAGATGTTTGAAACTTCTCAAGCAAAAGAAGAGGGATGACTATATAAGACGAACGAGGTGGACACGTGGCGGCTAGACGCATTAGTGTTGTGTTGTTTGGGAATGGAATCTCTAAAACAAAATTAGAAAAAAATGTGAATAGTGGAGGATTCATTTTTGAAGTAAGTAGATGGAGAGGGACGACACGTGGCGATTTGTAATGTAGGCAGGTTTTGTCATTGCTTACGTCAGACTATTTGGAGTGTAGCGGTCCGAAAGGCATGTCAATTTTGGGAAATCGACACGTTCCATCTCACGCGTGTACTTTCCCAAATGAGACTCAACGTTGACCGTATCCCATCCTTCATTGATTTTTTATGAGGTTTCAAGGCTTTTCTATTGTTCTTTTCGATCTTTATATTTAAGTTTTTTGTATTATCACACTTTAGCGTACATTATATATATCCGCCGTAATTAAAAAGTAATGATTCTCTTATTCCATTTGAGATCAATACTAAAGTTCTTGCTTTTCATAATTGTGGAATTTAAGTAACTTCTATCGTTCTATAACATTATTTTAACAATAGATAAATTTAGTTTCGTTCTTTATTAGCACGCATAGGACGAGGATTTAGCGTACACTAAAAGAAGAATCGCAGCTGTTGATTTTTCTTTTTTTAGAAAAGCATCTCATAGTTATCAACTTATGCTAATGCCACTTAACTCTGTCATTGTCTTCAATGGAGTCCACAATATAACGTCATCTCGAGCCGCCTGTGCCACCTAAATAATAGATAAACGCTTGGATCTTTGCCACCTGGAGCCGCATTGTTAGTTCTGCCGCTTTTCATTTTGGTGGGTTGAATTTGATAAAAAAGCTCAAAAGTGGCCGAAGGCGTAGACACGTCACAGGAAGTGTATGGTCCATCGAATTATATAATTAAATGATGAGATGCATGAATTTACGATCATCGCTCATGATTGCCGGAACACACATAAGAACGAACACCCACCGAGAGGAAAATCATGTCGGCAGGATTTACTTTATATTCGTGTAACCACCAGAACTGATGCACATGCCACGTACGTGTGCTTTCTAATAAATCATCGTATTGCATATATTTTCACGCGTTTGCCATGCGTATTTAGCCGCTCTGGCTCAATCTAATGCCATACACAGGACCAGGACACGCGACTTACTTATTCACGATGTGATAAACCATCGTCGGTGTTAATTGATGCTTTTGTTTGTTTTGCCGTTGCAAATGATCAACAATCAAATCTTCTTCCGGGGCATATTTTAATGTTTAATTTGTAGACTTGTTGCTGACTTGCTATTTGTAGTATCGGTCTGATTCGTTTCTAGTTGTATAATCAAATCATGTTTATTTCGTAGTTTTTGTATAGATAACAAAATCATGTTTTATTGGCAGTTGCTAGTTGCTGGTTTATCAATAGATCTCGGTGACATGTTAATCTAAAATGATTAGCAACAAAAAGTTTTTAATGTTAGAATTTCAAAAGCACCCAAATTTGTCGTCGGAAATGTATCAGAGACTAAAGATGATTTGATTCATGAGGTAGTACCAACCTTACCAAAGACAGAGACAAACCAGAAATCTGGAACACTTGGTACACATTATAACCCGAAACAAGGTACATTGCGTGGTCGAGTATCCGGAACAAGACAACAAGTGTTAATCTTCATTTTCTTCTAACTCTATGAATTGCATATTAAACATCCAAAAGAAGGAACCCAAAATATGCAGTCTCAGCGAAGACAGAGTTACTATGAGATGAGAGAGTTCTTCTACTGAACCAAATAAAGGGGTAAAACTGAACTTGGGACGAAGGTAGATATGTGATTTCAGATCAATCCATCCTTCCCTTGAGAATTTTCTCCTTGATCTCATTTGGTGTTCTGAATAACATCACCATTAAAATATGTTACTATTTATATGATACATTCCCCTAGAAGCAAGTGTAGATGTGAAAACAGGAAGACAACATAGGAGAACAAAACTTACACAACGTAGACATGTCCTCCCCATCCACTCAGACAATCACGGTCAACTGAAGAGAGAAGTGCTTGTGAAATTGTCTCAAACAATTCCTCAGCTTCCTGAAAATCAATTTATTTGACTCGAGTTATGATATGCTTTTGAATTTAATCAACTCTGTTACAATGCACTTCTTAGAAAGATGCCATTTAAATAATAGCAGGAAAGTCAGAGCAGTATAACTCAAACACGAGTGAATTTGGATCACCTCCTTCCTAAGCCCAATGAAGATATCGAAGGGCAATCTATTGGAGTTCTGTCATCTATAACCAGCAATATGCACACAAATTTTCCTACCAAATCTAGATTCTACAATAGAATTCTTACACAAGAAGGGTTTTACTAAGTGTTCTAGTGATCTAGTAATAACAAAGAAGTAGTTATTCTGTTACAGCACATACCATATCTGGTTTGAACATGGCTTCACAGGCACCATATAGCGATTCTGAAGCAGTTCCAGAGACAACAAAATCTTTTGCTAACTCCCTGCATTTAGAGAAGATAACTATCAAGGCATGCAGGCGATTGCAAATTTGCAGCTATCATGTTCAGTAAACTCTCAACTATAGCAGAAATCAAATCTGAAACAGCTCAAGACATGTAAAATAAGTCCACTCATATGACATACATACACTGCCTTGGATGGAAAAACGACCAGAACAATATTCCAACTAAAACCAATATACCAATGGAAGACCCTTCTAGTTCACCTAGCAAGTTTCAGGATTACACTCACTGACTAATTAAACTAAATGACATTAAATACCATAGGAAACTCAGCAAAGTAAGGAAGTGTCAAGTGAGCATACTTGGCTCCAATTGAATCCATAGTGCAGATGAAAGGTTTGTTATCGTCTCCCAAGCCAGCAATCACAGGTTGGCACAAGTAAGGACCAAATCTGAAGTGAAGAATTTAAAAAGGAATCAGCTTGATCAAGGTTAACTAGGAACTAAGTACAACTGGGAGAAGACATTTCACTAACCTTTTCTCATAAAGAATGGCAGATACAAGACTAGCAAAAGTTTCTGGCTTCATGTCTCTTTCTTCCCTAAGCTGATATAGCTTATGTCGAAATACAAGTCGCTGGTACCTTCAGCATTCCCAAATACAAACAACAAACAAAAAAAAAACAAAGCCCTAAACATCGTAATTCACCTAAAATTCTGGGAAGAGGAAGAGATATATGAAGATGGAATAGTGAAAAGAGGTTACAATGTCTGGACATCGGTAGCGAGACCGGAAAGTCCGATGAAGAGATGATCGTGGATCTTGGAGATTCTCTGAAAATCGGTAGCTATGGTCTGTAGTTGCACACCAAGTCTTCGATCACTAGCTATAGCGAAACAGTTCTTCCCAACCATAGCTACGACGGCACTTCCATTGTACTCGAAGATCTGTATCACCAATCTATTGTTCAGTATCAATCATTGCGCAAAATCAAACAAAAGTATCGAAAATTGAAAGACGAATTCGGGAAGGAGAACACTTACCGACATCGGAAAAATTAGGGTTTGTTACAGAGTGAAACTTTGGGATGTTTTCCTAACGGAGAAGAAATCTGAGCTAAGAACGGAGCTAATTTAGTAAAGTCGACGGTGTTGGCTTGGACGAAAATCTAGAGATTTTGTTTCGTTTTTGTTTCTCTTATTAATGGGCCTCTCTATTATTGGGCTTCCAAATACAAAAGCCTACAAGTTATTTTGGAGCCTAATAATAGAGAGGCCCATTAATAAGAGAAACAAAACCATATTTTTCTTTTATTTCTCTCAATATCTAAAATTCCAAAAGTGGTTGAGTATCCTCAAACCCTCTTCTTTAGACAGTGAAGGTGCAACGATCTGCTCTCACGGTAGTAGGAATGTCATCGTGCAAATAGCACAATTTAAGTTTTCAGGTTCAGAACTCTTAAGGATCTCTGTGAGCGACATCGTTTAAATGAGAGAATCATCAGTTATGTGCTCCCAAACACTATTAGCCACAGACTTTTATTTTTTTCCGTATGTTATTAATCGCAGAGACTCTACAGTTTTCAGAAGACAGTTATATAAATACAGGATTGTGGAAGATATAATATCTAACTTTACTTTGGAGCAACGCGGGCATCGAGCCAAGCAACTATGTCGTTGATTACGGTGAAAATATTTTCGTCTGTATCACCTTCTAGAATGCAATGGTAGCCACCTGGATAGAGTTTTAGAGTCTTGTCTTGGCTGATTGCATTGTCGTGAAGGAATTTGCTCACTGTGGGATCTGTGACTTTATCAGCGTCTCCATGAAGTATCAACAGTGGCAACGAGACCTGCAACATAGAAAAGACATAAGTTATTAGAGATGCGCCTGTCTGTGATAAGACCTTTACTTTATTTTTTTGGTTTCACACACTAACCTTGTCAACGTGCATCTCAATGTCTCTTGTAGCATTCAGAAGTTCAACAGCGGTTTTCAAACGCGTTTGATCATCGTAGCAAATCACATCGTATTCGCACTTGATTCACAGAGAACAAAAACATCAACGAGGAAGTCAGCAGAAATGCTTCAGAAAGTGTTCCATTGAAAATCTAAGAGAAAGTACCAATTTTCGTTTACTCGGGTCTCTGAAGAACAGCTCGCTCAAGTCTTTCTTTGGAAAGAGCTTTGCTTTGGGAAATAGTGTCGACATCAAGATCAACGTCTTCAAGACTAGCGGGGAAGGTTTTACATCTTCTGAAATCTTGAGACAACTTAAGGTCAGGTATTTCAAACATGACCTAACCAGATGCAATATGTGAATATACTCTATTAGTTGATTTCAGTAACAAACTCTCCAGAACTCAATTACATCCTAGCACTAGAGGCAAACATAAGATACTTTAAGAAGGTTATGCAGGGATTGGATTTACTTTACACATAGGAGCAACAAGGATAAGACCATCCCAGGCTTGAGGTTCTTTCAGATGAATTTTCAAGGCAACAGCTCCTCCCATTGACTGTCCAAGCAGGAACCGAGGCAAGTTTCTCAATTCAGGTCTCCCTAAGAATCAAACAAACTAAAGTAAAACCAAAAAAAAAAAAAAAAGCAAGATCCGACACAAAAGCAATAACACAGGTACAATACCTTTCATTTTGGAGAACTGTTCAATACAATTTCCAGCTAAGTCATCAAAACTTGGAATGTGACCATGTAAACCATCTGAGAGACCAAAACCAGGATGGTCTACAGCATAAACTCCATAACCTGAACCTGCTATTTGCTTAGCTATACCTGTTCCAAAAAAAAAACCATAATCAAAATACCTGACCTTGAGCCTTTCAACTAATGATATATAAGTAAGAGATATCAAACGAACCATCAAAGAAGAAAGTGCAAGTGCTTCCATAGCCATGACAGAAACACACCGAAGCTTTGATTTCGTCGCCAGATTTGGGTAACCAACTCTTGCAGAAAATTTCTTCCCCTTTCCAATTTCTCTCATACCACTATCATTTATACACCAAAGAAAGATTTTGACTTTGCATGTCCTTCGGTAAATAAACAAAAAAATCACTGCGCTTACCTCCTCTGTTCTGATCCCAATCGGAGCTTCCTGTTGGTCACCAGATCCAGATTGATTAGAGAGGAGATTATGTTTAGATTGTAAAAATTAAAGAGTCAAATGCAACCTTAAACAAGCAGTGATCGAGCTGAAGCTGAAAGTCAATGAAAGCAGAACGGGCTAGTCTTCGTGCTGGAGCTTGATCTAAGTTCTGTGAAGCGATCAGATTCAGCTCGTCGCTTACTCCATCGATGGGAGATCGTTTCGCGCAAACAATCGCCGGCGCTAACCGTCGAGTGATGGCTAAAGAACTCCTATGTCGGAATCGGAAAGAGGAGAGAGTAGAGGAGGCAGTATCAAAACGGGAAGTTAAAACACGATCCATGGATTCAATCAATCCCCAATTTGGGGAAGAAGACGAAAAGAGTATGATTTTTGTGCGGGAAATTTCTCACGTGCAACACGTGCGGTTATACGCGTTTGGCGACGACGACGTCACGACGAGGCGACGACTCTTTCTTCTTCTGTCTTCAGTCTTCTTCTTCATTCAATTCAACTAGTACCAGATTGACTGATCGACGTCAACCGGTTCGACCGTGACCCGAAATCAGTCAAACCGGCTCTATATGCGGTAAATACAAAAAACCCGGTTCTTGGTTTTTGCTCCAGCTTATTGATGGGCCTCGGTATTCTTGGGCTTTCTAGATCACACGTCCTATTTTTGTTTTTGATTTTACCATATTTACCCAATAACTGTCGTCATGTAAAATAGGGATTTAAAAGGAAAAAGATTAAAGAGCCTATATATTGTGACTCTCTGCTCATCTGCTGCAGTGTCAGTACTATAAAAACTCTGTAGAATCATCAAGGTCAAACGTCAGTATTTTCTTTTTACATAAGAAATGACGATTTCTCAGTATTCGCTAGTTTTGTTCATTCTCATCGTGGCGGTTATAGTAGCCGGAGACGCCGCGAACGTAACCTACGACGGGCGATCGCTGATCATCGACGGCAAACATAAGATCCTTTTCTCCGGCTCCATCCATTATACTCGCAGCACTCCTCAGGTATTCTCGCCGTCTCCAACTTTGTATCGGTTTTGTAACGTCGTCGAAGTTTTACTTCTTCAATTCCCGGCGAATTCACGCCGATCAGTCACGTGAATTAGCACACACTATAGTCTGCGGCAGGTGTCGAAGACGAAATACGTGAGCCGTTAGAGCAGAGAGAGAGAGAGAGAGAGAGAGAGAGAAAGAGGATAAGATCGTCTTTTCCAATTTATCTCGACTAGGCCGTTTATAACTTTGTTTAATTTTCGATATTGAGTACTCTTATTTTCTGATATATTCTTATTCGACCCCAAACATTCTGAAGTTATTAAAATCTCCAATTAAATCGTCTATGCCTTGATGCTTTTGGCGGCATCTCTCTTCATCTCTTTTCTGATCTAATCTCCAATTAAAGTTCTTCTTCTTCATCTTCTTCGTCGGCAAAGTATTAATGGAAGTCTCGGAACTTGCAGATGTGGCCGTCTTTGATAGAAAAGGCAAAATCAGGAGGATTAGATGTAATAGACACTTATGTGTTCTGGAACATTCACGAGCCGCAACAAGGACAGGTTCGTCACTCTCTCCTCTCTCTACTCTACAGCATATATTTAGAGATAAGACTAATTAATGAAGGTATTATGCGATTGATGTTATATTGTGATCATGTCTGCAGTTCGATTTCAGTGGACGACGTGATATCGTGAAGTTCATCAAGGAAATACAAGCGCACGGCTTATATGTCTGTCTTCGGATTGGACCTTTTATCCAGGGTGAATGGTCTTATGGGTATATTCTTTTGGCCATTATTAGATCTCGTTCATCCATATGTCTTTTGGTTTCGTGGAATGTTTAGGTTTTTATAATACACATTTTGCAGGGGTTTGCCTTTCTGGTTGCATAATGTCAAAGGGATTGTCTTTAGAACAGATAATGAGCCATTCAAGGTATTCATATTTTTGCTGAACTCAAATATGGCTTCAATACATAGTACATACATAACACTTCCATGTTTTTTTTTAAAGAAGATGACATTTTTATTTGCAGTATCACATGAAGAGATATGCACAAATGATTGTTAAGCTGATGAAATCGGAGAAGTTGTATGCTTCTCAAGGAGGACCAATCATACTCTCGCAGGTTTTACATTTTGTTGTTTGTTTTTCATTTATGTTTCCTTCGAATTTGTTTGTTTTCCTGTAATCTCAGAGTTATGTATGCAAAAAACAGATTGAGAACGAGTATGGGATGATAGCTAGAGCTTTTCGACAAGATGGGAAATCATATGTCAAATGGGCAGCAGAAATGGCTGTGGAGCTTGAGACAGGAGTGCCATGGGTCATGTGCAAGCAAGATGATGCCCCTGACCCTGTGGTTAGTTTGTTTATACGTTTGTTCTGCATTTTGGCTCATTATCTGCCATTTTTTTTGCTATCTTATGGTTTCTATGTTGCATCAGATTAATGCTTGCAATGGGAGGAAATGTGGAGAAACATTCCAAGGACCCAATTCACCAAACAAACCTGCAATCTGGACTGAGAACTGGACGAGTTTGTATGGTCTCCTTTTCGAATTCACGACATTGCTGTTTGCTTTCCAGTTCCCAAATATGTAATTAACTTTCAGCTGCCCCCTTTCCTTTACATAGTTATCAAACATATGGCGATGAACCACTGATAAGGTCAGCTGAGGATATAGCATTTCAGGTCGCTCTATTCATAGCTAAGAACGGAAGTTTTGTAAACTACTACACGGTACTTTTCCAGTCTTGCTCTATTTTTCTTTTAAAAGTCTCTACTGTATAATAGAAGCAAGAGTAATACTGATTTGACACTACATCTTATTCTAGTATCATGGAGGAACAAACTTCGGGAGAAACGCTTCACAGTTTGTGATCACCAGTTATTATGATCAGGCTCCACTTGATGAATATGGTAATTTTTCAAGCCATTCACACTTGATGAAAGTAAAACATACATGGTTGGTGACACCTAAAGGAATTACATGCTGCAGGATTACTTAGGCAACCAAAATGGGGACACCTAAAGGAATTACATGCTGCAGTTAAGTTGTGTGAAAAGCCTCTACTTTCTGGACTGCAAACTACAATATCATTGGGAAAGCTACAAACTGTAAGTACATTCCAACCAACTGTATCTTCTCCTGTTTGATATCATGAAGAATATTGGAATAGTGATCTTTATGTCTTATTTAAAAGGCCTTTGTGTTTGGGAAGAAGGCAAACCTATGCGCTGCCTTACTTGTGAATCAAGACGACTGTGAGGCTACTGTGCAGTTTCGTAATTCTTCATATCTCTTGTCTCCAAAATCTATAAGTGTCTTGCAAGACTGCAAGAATGTAGCCTTCAACACTGCCAAGGTAAGCTCATACGTCAAGATTTATTATAAATGCAGATTTCTTGTGATGCATTCATTTGTATTTTGTGGTGTGGATAGGTCAATGCGCAATACAGCACCAGAACAAGGGAACCAAGACAAAAGTTGTCTTCTCCTCACATGTGGGAGGAGTTTACAGAAACTGTCCCAAGTTTCAGTGAAACGTCAATACGGTCAGAGTCTTTGCTTGAGCACATGAATACAACACAGGATACCTCCGACTATCTGTGGCAAACAACTAGGTAAAGCCAATTATATCCCGTAAGATATACAGCATTAGTCAAGATAGATAAGTAGTATATTCTGTGTTGGATATTCTAAGTTATAATGTTTCTTTGGGAATAAAGGTTTCAGCAACCTGAAGGAGCTCAATCAGTTCTTAAAGTCAATCATCTTGGACATGTTTTACACGGCTTTGTTAATGGGAAGTTCATAGGTATGCCTTTTTACCGTTGAATCCTACTCAAAGTTAAAGGTTTTATGGCATCATAAAAGTTAAATGCTTCTAAGTTTGAGTTCTCTGTAGGTTCTATGCACGGAACTTTCAAAGCGCATAGATTTTTGCTAGAGAAAAATGTGTCATTGAATAATGGCACAAATAACATCGCATTACTCAGCGTAATGGTAGGGTTACCGGTGAGCCCCAATCTTTTCTTCTGAACTTCTTCAATTTGCTCCAAACAGAGTACTTCTAGATCAGTATTTGTAGCAAATATCAAAAACCATATGGAGTACATTGTTTCTGACGCCGTCTCTCTTTGGAACACAGAACTCAGGGGCACATTTAGAAAGGAGAGTCGTTGGATCACGGAGCGTAAAGATTTGGAATGGAAAACATTCACTGTACTTCAACAACTATAGTTGGGGATATCAGGTAAAAAAATTTCTGAGTTTTACTCTTCAACAGAACTTAATTATCTCCTTCATGTTAACTGATACTGGCTCCATATCGTTGTGGAGGTTGGGCTGCAAGGGGAGAAATTTCATGTTTACACAGAAAATGGGGCGGCAAAAGTTCAGTGGAGGAAGTACAGAGACTCCAAAAGTCAGCCTCTAACTTGGTACAAGGTAGAACAACAGAATAGTAAAATAGTACTAATTCAATATATTACTCAAAACTTCATTCTCTGAGATATTTTATTTCTATAGGCGTCATTTGACACACCAGATGGGACCGATCCGGTGGCCTTGAACTTAGGATCAATGGGAAAAGGAGAAGCTTGGGTGAATGGTCAGAGTATTGGTCGGTACTGGGTCTCCTTTCATACTTCCAAAGGGAACCCTTCTCAGATATGGTAGGAAGATATCTGTTCACTCTCCTATTTGAATTATCTTGGTAATGAATCAAATGTTACTCTTTGAAGCCATGTTTCCTCTTTTTAGGTACCATATACCGCGATCTTTTCTTAAACCCAGTAGTAACTTACTAGTCATTTTGGAAGAAGAAAGAGAAGGGAATCCTCTTGGTGTAACTATAGACACAGTATCAGTCACCGAAGTCTGTGGTCATGTCTCCAGTTCACATCCTTCTCCTGTGATTTCTCAGAGAAGAAAAGGCCACAACCGGAAAAAACAGAGACATCTAAAACACCAGTATGATAAGAGGCCTAAGGTTCAGCTCCAGTGTCCTAATGGCAGGAAAATTTCTAAGGTAATGTTTGCAAGCTTTGGTACTCCAAATGGAAATTGTTGGAGCTATTCCGTTGGAAGCTGTCACTCACCCAAATCGTTGGCAGTTATACAGAAGGTAGCTACTATTGTCCCTGTGAATTCTGCCTTCCTGATATCATAAAGCTCAAATAAGATTTTCTTGTGAATGTATGTAGGCTTGTCTGAACAAGAGTAAGTGTTCTGTTCCAGTATGGAGCAAAACATTTGGAGGAGATTCATGTCCACAAGCTGTTAAATCCCTGCTGGTTCATGCTCAATGCTCATGAGAGTCCAATTCTTTAGATTAGTTTTCTCTTACTTTTTTTCTTCTCTTTCTCTTTCTCTTTCTTATTGTGACCAAATAACAAAGGTATTAATGAAATTACAAAAGCACAATACAAGGTTTGAGTTACATAATGATTAGATCTTCCGGTGGCTAAGGCTTAAACTAGGTCTACAATTAGTGTTTCAATCAAACTATCTAATGCATCATGAAAGCCATGAAAATTTTGAGCAGGAATCATTCTATCTGTCGGATTTCCTCCACCGCAGAATTTTCATAAACTTCAGTCTCGTGAAACCCCGGTTTTCCGACAATCTCTTTTCGAGCCATAATCGGTTTGATCCTCATGACTCTTCTATATCTCTCTTCTATTCCTTCTCTCATTCTCTTATGCAGCTCCTCATCAAGAGTTCCCGCCATTCCTTCTGAAGACAGAGCATCCAACACCAACTTATATGTATACTCTCTTGGAACCAACCCGGCCTCCACCATCTCCACCACCAAATCCCGAGCCTCGGCCGCTCTCCTGGTCTCAACAAGAGCGTGTATTAGCGGCGTGTACGTACTTGAACCAGGTACACCATGACCCATCTTCTTCATTGTCCTCATCATCTCAATTGCACGTTCTATCTCATTAGTAACACTATAATACCTTATAAAAGAATTATAAGTCACCTGGTTCGGAACACATCCTCTCTTCTTCATATCTTCAAACAGCTCCAAAGCCCTACCAATACGATTCGTTTTGCAACATCCATCGATCAAGCAATTGTAAGTCACCACATCAGGTACAAACCCTCTGAACAACATTTCCCTAAACATTCGATTAGCTTCCCACATCCTTCTCCTTATAGCCTTTCTACACCCGGTCTGCATTCCATATCTACAGTATGAGCTAATCAAAATGGTGTAAGTATAGATGTCTGGTGGGTATCTAAAACCAGGTAATTGCATCTGATCCAACAGAAATCGAGCTTTTTTGAAATTCCCAACTCAACAAAGAGCATTGATGATTGTATTGTAAGCATAAACATCAGGTTTGCAATGATACTCCTTCATCCTATAAAACGTAGCTAACGACTCTTTCACAAAACCTTCTTCTCCTAGGCATTTCATCAAACACGTTACAGACGCTGTGGTAACCACATTTTTCCCGTTCTCTCTTCTAGAAACTTGCCGGAGAAAATCCCAGAGACCAGTAAAGTCATTGCCTTTAGCTAATAGACAAGCCATATCTCTACAAGTGACCTCATTATGATCAAACCCGAAATGGGTTTCGATCCAAAAGAAGAACTCCATAGCTTTCTGCAACCCGAGTGAAACTTTCTTAGGATCCATATACGCGGCGGGACCTAGAACAAGGACTTCGGAACGGCGTCGTTGCGATTCTTCACGGAGGTTTCTCTGTTTTAACGGTGACCGGTGACGAAAACCCTTTTGCCGACCGATGGATCGTGGGGAGATGAAGAAGAATCTTGGGATTGAGCGGAGAACATCGGAGACTAGCTGCTGAGACCATGGATTCGCGACCGTTGAAGAAGCGAGAACGGCGTCGAACGGACGGTTCTGAATCATGGCGGCGATGAGCTGATCGATAACGCGGTTGCATTGCGACGGTTTCATGGTCTCCTCCTGGTTGCTACTTCGAGTTTCGTTACATTAACACAACTCAGGAACACATATCTCCGAACTTTTAAAAATATTTCTATTTTGCCTCATACTTTTAAATTGACCGATTCGACCAGTCACTTTTTTACTTTTAAAAATTATTGCAGATGAACTGTGTGCAGTTCATATTTTTTTGTCTTTTTGTGGCAAAAGCACGAGAAATACATGTAGATCTGGTCTACAGCTTTTTTGATGCTGTTCACCCTTGATCTGCATTTGAACAGCCAAATATTTGATCTACTTTAATTCTGCTTGATTTGTTTGAACCACTTGATCTGCACGGCATGATATGCTTTTTCCATTCAAAGCCTATATATAACAAAGATGTGAAAACTCCAATTACATTACATATAGGACCCTAAACTTTGGAAAAATCTCATTTATAGCCCAAGATTTTTGCTTTAATTTGAATGAAGCGATTCAATTTCAAGCATTTTTTCCTTGGTTCGGATGGCTAAAGTAGGAACCGATCTCGAGCCATATCATTGAATTGAAAACTGTGTTTAAAAGAGCCCAAACCCGACCCACTCAGCTTCGTTGGTGATTCGTGGTGAGAATCGGAGAGAAGAGAAGGAAGACTTGGGAGAGTCCCATCTTGGTGAAACCGATCTCCGGCTAGAAACAGTCCACGGCGACATCGTCTCCATATCGGAGCAGTAATATTCATTTTCCGATCTCGACCGGTTTTTTCTCCGACTACTTCTACCACCGCTCTTGTTCTTCCTCAGCCTAAACTTAGGCGACGGGAAACATCCAAATCCGGCAACGGAAAAATCGGAACTTTGTTCGGGTTCGGGTTCGGATCCGGGTCGGATTCGGTTAGGGCGATGGGGCTGCCACCTTTCCGAGAAAGCTCGCGGAGATGATCGGAAAGAAGGTGCCGGGGAGTAGAATACAGAAGGCGACGACGGCGTTGGTGGTGGCTTTAGCTTCGATGGGGTAGTAGAGAAAGAAGGAGTGAGAGGAGATAAAGGACGGCTTTTTGAGTTGGAGATGAAAGAAGACGACGGCGGAGATAACGCCGGCGGGTAAAGCGGCTGAGAGTGAGACAATGGTTTGAACCGGAGAGGGGATAGCTTCTTTGGAGGGTGAAGAAAAGGAGTAGTGGGTTGAGAAATTCGGGTTTTGGGTACACCGGGTCGGATCTCCCAGCTGAAAGGTATAGTTCCTGGTCTCTTGAATGAATCATCAACGTCGACGACAATGGCCATTTTGGATTTCTGTTTTTAGCTCTCAAGAAGAAGAGACAAGCAATAAAAAATAAAACAGAGAGAAATGAGACTTTAGAGAGTTGGATTAAGAAATGTCTTTATATGATGAGAGTGGTGAGAGAATGAGAGAGATGAGAGGCGAGATTAGAGGAAGATAGGAGTGGGTGGCGGGAGAGATTAGAGATGTTTATCTCTGTGTAATTTGACTTGGTTTCAATTGGTCCCTACCCTTTTTTTTTTTTACTTAACTTTTCAATTATGCAATGGTCACCACTCACCACAATATATAGATAACCCACACCAAGTTCTTTACTTTAGAAAACAAAAATACACCTTTAATCTAAGGTCATGAGACCTACCTATTAGGCTACTTTGAAGATTAGAACCCAATACAAGGGCAATATACTAGAACAAACCCGATAGGTTATTCAATTGATAATCACAAAAGTCAATCAGAACTCTTTATTATTATTCATCTTATGGTATATGATATCTATGTAAGTGTTGACGACTTTTAAAAGTTTTTATAATAATAAGATCGACAGAATTAAAGGGCTATAAGATTTGAAATATCAAGTGCTCTAAAATAGTAACAACATCAGCATGCGGTCTTCCATGATTTAGACGTGAAAGGGAAAATTAAACCAAACAAATTTGTGGGTAATAAAATTTCAAACTTTGAAATGATCAATGACTCTTTCCCTACATGAGCTCAAAAGGGCTAACCACTTCACTTTTGTCTTGTCTGCAAAAGATTTTAATGTAGTCTTTAATATATAGCAAGGCATAATGATGATGATAATGATGATATGTGTCACATAAGATGAAACCAAACTTCAAATGACCACCACCTAGTCTCGGTTAAATGATTTTTACTGGAATTGCGGAAAGAGCAGGGTACGTACTCGGTACTCTCATCCTGCACCGCATACAAGACGTTGAACCCATAATAAAATGAAGATTATAAGATCTTTTCTAGCCATCCGGGACTAGTGGAAACTGATATACAGATTCCTTTGCTCATGAAAGTTGAAAGACCATATCTGTTTTCAGCTTGCTGATGGCAGATCTTAGCCTTTTTGCTTAACCAATATATCATCAGCTTCAAAGACCTTGTCAAAAGAAAAGGAAAAATCTTTATTCGTATTTCGTAATGCCTTGTTGTTTGTCACACTGTGAGTTATGGAAAAGTAGCGAATTATAGGTTTACCTCTCGAGCAAATGTGAATAGCCATGTCAGTGCTTAGATTCAAGTGTACATCACGTAGATGTGAAAGTATCCAACCAGGTAGTTTGGACCGCTTATCATGATGGCTATATCACTTCAATGGCAATGTATTATTAGACCAAAGAAATGTAACATTATAAGCCAAACATAAGCATATAGTCTCTGTTCAGTCCTAAGAATTTCTTCCCTTTTCTAAGGAACCAGGTAAGCTATCAAATGTCTATTCTAGAGGTAATCCCAATACTTGCGGATATATTTGATACAAAATCAAATATTTAGTAGGACCATAAAAATCTATTAATTTATAGAGGTTTAAATTTATCGATTATTAATTTTTAGAGATACTTTTCTAATTTGGTAAAAAATACAACAAAATAAATTAAAAATAATATTTTATAGATACAATTACAAGAAGAATAACAATTATCATATTTTGAATATAACACTCAAAGATTTTGATATAGTAAAATTATTAGAAATGAACTATAATGAAAATCAATGTGTATATATACATATATTTTGATAATTTTATATAATTATTAATTTATATTAGTGATTGGACCATATGTTTGCAAATGATTTTTTTTAATTATTATTTTATTATATTATCGAATATTTAAAATAAAGGTTATCAAGAAATTTAACCACATATAATGATAAAAACTATACTTGTATATGTTCTGCAAGCATATGGTTCATCTCACATTTCTTGATTGTTTCAGCAACTTCACTAACATTCACTGTTCTTATGGACTCCCAGTCTACAGTGTCCATTGTCCTTATTGTTTTTTTTCTCTTTTCCCTGCTCTACCTTGTAACCCCTTGTTATTATTTGGGAAGTACGTGATTTTTCTTTGTAGACTTTATAATAGATTACGGATGAATGTTTTTGTTAGGATATTGTGACATTCAAATTTAATTCATGGGTATTATAGCATTTAAAATCATTAGAAATGTAATTTAGCAGTTTCTTTTGTTAAATTATTCATCAAATAAAATCTTTTGATATCTAGCTTACCATATTAATTTGTTACTTATCATCATACTTACCTATCATCTTTATATGATTCTATTTCTTTGAAACAAATAAATTAGCATATTATTTATTATAATTAAAAATAGCTTTATTTCTAGATATACAGTAATTTGAATTTTTTAAATGAATATAATTTGTTCAATCTATAAAATATTCAAGCTTTATTAATATTATTCTTTTTGAAAATATCTATTCAACTAAAATTTTGACTGAGTAACGGGTCAAAACTTTAATATTTAAATTCAATTTCATTAATTTTTGTTGTTGAGTTGTATAATCTTATATACTATAATAAACTTTTTAGATAATTAAATTTTAGTTTAATAATAGTTTAACTTGGTATTTTTAAGAATATCATAAATATTTAATTGATCAAAAAGTTAAAAATTATAAACACTCTAATTTGATTTGTTATACTATGAGTCAATAATATGTCAATATAATATGACAGAATTTCAAGAAACCAAATATACTAAAAAAAGTTAACTTATATTAAATTACTCATAATATAATATCTCACATCTTAAAAACCAGATTTACAAAATTATGTCTTAAAATGACATTCAAGTCATGATGTAGAACATACATTATTGAAATACTTTCACATAGCTAAACTAATATAACAAATTAAAATTTTATTTTAAAATATTAAATTTTGTATAAAGTTAAATTTAATACTATTTTAGTAAATATATTAGACTGTGTTGAACATAAAAAGGACAATAAGTTTCCCGCTCAACTATAGGAAGTTTCAACCTACTTACTGATGTCATTACCCATAGTCTTGTTAATATTTTTCTTTAATTGAAGTAGCCATTTAGGCATTTCATCTTATTAAAGTAAATAAACTAATAACGATTTTTTTTTTTTTACTTGATAGCGTTTTTGATCTCGTCGTATGTTGCAGCATTCTCAAGTCTAAGGTTAAGAACCACAGCTGATACATCCGTGGGGATTTCAACACGGAATGATGTTCCAGCTAATTTTCCCTTGAGCGACGGTATCACTTTACCAACATCCTAATGATAACATTCAGTTATGAAATGAAATAAAAACCAATAGGTTAAGAGTTGACAATAAACTAAACTAATACAACATATTAAAATTTTATTTTAAAATTTTAAATTTTGTATAAAATTAAATTTAATACTATTTTAGTAAATATATAAGAGTGTGTTGAACATAAAAAACACAATAAGTTTCCCGCTCAACTATGGGACCCACAATTGGATCAAATAAATCGTAACGGTTTCTAATTTCAATCGACGGTCAGCATTGATCCGTTTATTATTTATTTATTATAAATACTTTAATTAGAAATAATTAATTCTGAAGATTATAAGATCTTTTCTAGCCATCGGGGACTAATGGAAACTGATATACAGATTCCTTTTCTCATGAAAGATGAAAGACCATATCTGTTTTCAGCTTGCTGATGGCAGTTCTTAGCCTTTTGCTTAACCAATATATCATCAGCTTCAAAGACCTTGTCAAAAGAAAAGGAAATCTTTATCTTAATGCCTTGTTGTTTGTCTCACTGTGAGTTATGAAAAAGTAGCGAATCATAGGTTTACCTCTCGAGCAAATGTGAATACTGAATAGATGTCAGTTCTTGATTCAAGTGTACTGAATAGATGTCAGTGCTTAGATTCAAGTGTACTGTGAAAGTATATATCCAACCGGGTAGTTTGGACCGCTTATCATGATGGCTATATCACTTCAATGACAATGTATTATTAGATCAAAGAAGTGTAACATTACTAGAATTTAACTAGTGGTATATTACGGGACAATTTTTTATTTTTACATATAATAATATTAAAAATTTATGGCCTACTAATTTGTATTAAAATTTAAAAACTTTAGAATTTAGTATCTTATAGATTTAACATGTTTAACAAACTTGATTATTTAGTATTAGAATTATACATTTATAGTTCAAGTTTTTAAAGGAGATTAACAATTCCATTTCACTTATCTTACACCGAATAAATATTAATACTAATTCTCTCACTCCGCTAGCTATTATATTTTTTTATTAAAATAGATTATTATGTCATATTTACATATATACTGTACACTTTTATAAATTAAAAATTTTTAGTTACATCATAATAAAATATATCTTTTTAATCTGTAAACTTATAATATTTATGTATTATGTTTATGAAGGTAAAATATAAAATTTAGAAGTAATTATTTTTTCTTAAAATCCATATCTTATTTGTTAGATGAGAGGTGAAGTAAAATATTTAATTACTAATTAATATACTTTTAAGATCTTAGTATTAAATTGTAAGATTTAATACGCTGGAATTCATCCAAAAAAAAAGAGAAACCCGCTAAAATTTGTTTATGTTGTTTTTATTTAATAATTAACAATTTATTAGACCAAAGTCGAAAACCAAAAACATGTACATACAAATCATATACACAAAAGTAAGGTTTTTCTCCTCCATTCATTTTCATTTAAACACACTAATAATTATAATTGTAACTTTTCTAATTTCTCACATCCTCCTCCACCATATCCCAAATACTAAATATTTTCTTTGTTTTTTTATAATGTTTTTGCATAGGTTGAAACCCCAATTAAGAGTTTGATTATATTTTTTGTTTACTATATATTTTACATTGTTTGAATTTTATTGTTTCTTTGTTTATGTACCTTTTTCTTATATTATTTTGATTTAAAATACATATGTATTCTAATATGTATAATAAAAATTTGATGACCATAATAATATTTTGGTTATAACCATCACATAATAAGGGAATCAAGCTAAAGAAAATATCTTAATTCTCTACTTTAGATGTTTGATCTTTCATTCTCTCATCCTTGTTGTATGTGTTTAGGAAATCAATTCAAATATCATTGTAAAAGCTTACTTCTATATTTTTGGAATTTGTCAGATATATATATATATATATATATATATATATATTACATTGTTTTAGATGTTTTAAAACCATTGTATATTTTAGATTATCATCTTATAAGTAATCATTTTTTAATATTCTTCTACTATATTCATCCCACAAGGTCATGAGGTTGAAAATATCTATTTATAATTCTCTATTCTCTTATAGTACTCAAATTTAAATGGAGTATACTATAGAAAAAGAATATAATTTTTTAAAAAATACCATCTAATTAAACTCTCTAAAGATGAAACTATTAGTATGAAATATAAATTGATGAGTGAAACTTAAAAAAAAGAAACCAAAAAGATAGAAGTTTTCTTGGGATTTTTAAAAATCTCTAGATTGAAGTTCATATGCTGTTATAAGAAAACTAATTTAGTTTGTCACTTACAAAATATGAATCTGAATTTTTATGTATGAGTTTATATCAACAAAAAACCAAATCATGTGTAAGTTTAAAATTTCATCGGGCAACTTGGTATCCTTTTATAGAAAAAGCAAAACAAATTAAAAATTTATTTCTAATTAACTCACATTTAATGTCATGTGTAATTCTACATTTAACTCAAATGTAAGTATGTAACTCCTACCCACTATTATAAATTAGCTAACTCACATTTTGTTAGCTATATTTATTTATTTATATATATATATACATATATATATATAGCTTCTATTTATATTTCTTTAAACTTTGAAATGAGGAATATTTACACATAATATTTTTACACATACTTAGTAATTTTTTTTGATAATTTTGTTTGATACAATTTTACTAGAATACAATCTTAAAATCTATTATTTGATTATGTTATTATTGTTAATAGAAAAAGAACAAAATATTGTTTTATAAATATTCAGAAATATAATAAAAACTATTATGCATGCAAACACACATTGCGTGAACTAATACCTAGTAACATATAAAATTAAAGATTATATAGAAAATAACAAATAAACTAATAAAAATATTATTACAAATGAAAAATGTTCTTCATCTTATAGTTTACCCCCAACTAATTTTAACTTGCTTTTGAAAATGATGATACTGTACATCAAAAATTAAAAGTATTTTAAGAAGTTATTTGGTTTCCTAAGAATTAAAATGTACATCAAACATAATCATATAGTCTCTGTTCAGTCCTAAGAATTTCTTTTATTTTCTAAGGAACAAAGTGAGCTATCAAATGTGTATTCTAAAGGTAATCTAAGATACTTGTGCATATATTTAATACATTAAAACTTTTATAAATTAATAATATTAAGACCATAAAAATCTATTAATTTGTAGAGATTTAAATTTCTCGATTATTAATTTATAAAGATACTTTTCTAATTTGGTAAAAAAAATTCAACAAAAGAAATTCAAAATTCAAAATTCAAAATTCAAAATTCAAAGTTCAAAAAGCCCAAATAAGTTTCCGCTCCACCATGGGACCCACAATTGCATCGAATAAATCATAACGGTTTCGTTCTTCAATCGACGGTCAGCATTGATCCGTTTATTATTTATAAATACTTTGATTAGAAATAATTAATTCTGAGAGTTTTTTCATTTTGCCTCTTCTTCTCTCCTTCAAGTTCAAGATCTCTCTCTTTCTCTCTCGCAGAAGAAGAGAAACCCTAAATCTCACCGGAATAAAAGAACGCCGAGCCGGAGATTTCCAATTTCTTCGTGAACGATGTCTTTCTCGTCGTCATCGAGGAAACTATCCCAGGAGAATCCGATCCCTCGTCCGAACTACTTAGCCAAGACTCGAACCTCCTCACTCCGCGATGTTGGTAACCGTCGTGTTCCCCTTGGCGAAATCACAAACCAGAAGCCTGGCTCGAAAAATTCTTCATCGTCTTCTACTCTGGTAAGTTTTACCAATGGATTCTCTCAACTTGCGTTCTGTTTTCCATTTCAATTCCGGTGTCTCTTTGTCGAGGAATCCTAGTTTTAGGGTTTATCCTAGAAATTAATTGAAGTCTTTAATCTGTTTGTTATCATCTCTCAAGGTGCATTGTTCGAATAAGATCGGCCAATCGAAGAAAGCACCAAAGCCAATCGCGAAATCAATCGCAATCGTTCCTTACGAAGCCACTCAATCAGATCAGTTAAGATCATCCACTCATGACTCTTTGGAGAATCCCAAAGTTGAATACATGGTCGAGAGCAGTACTATTGCTCTCCTGGAGTCATCAAACACTGATTTTGGGAATGATGATAAGATTGTGAACATTGATAGTAACTTGATGGATCCACAGCTTTGTGGTGTCTTTGCTTCTGATATCTACCAGCATTTGCGTGTATCCGAGGTAAGGATTGTTGCAGTTTTTACCCTAGCCACAGTTTGACTTGATTCTGTTTCTGAAACGTCTTAAAATTTTTTTGGTTATTCTTCTTCTCTGCAGTTAGAAAAAAGACCGGCTCTGGATTACATGGAAAGAATGCAGCCAAACATCAATGCTAATATGCGTTCTATACTGATTGACTGGCTCGTGGAGGTAAGCTTTTTTGATGAACCCTGGTTCATTAAGTTTACATTGATAAAGGCAATAAGTTTAGTAATGGAGAAAGCTGTATTATAGAATTGTCACTGGTAGGTAATGTGAAGTGTTACAAAGCTGTTCTCTTGATTTTCATAATAGGTTGCTGACGAGTATCGGCTTTCGTCTGAGACGTTGTACTTGGCAGTGAACTATATAGATCGGTATCTTACGGGCAACGTAATAGCCAGGCAAAATCTACAGTTACTTGGTGTTGCCTGCATGATGATTGCAACGTAAGAAATCTATTGATATTTTACCCTTTGGCTTCATCCTTTTTTCTTCTTCAGTAGTATGCAATTTCTAATCAGTAGATAAAACTGGAATTTTTAGAAAATACGAAGACGTGTGTGTGCCCCAAGTGGAGGATTTTTGTTATATCACTGATAACACATACTCAAGAGACGAGGTTTGTGTTTTGGTCTTCCCTGGACTAACTCTGCTTATATAGTGGTTTTGATATACATATATGCTCGTAAATAAGTCGTTAACCTTTATGCTTTCTAATAGCTTTTGGAGATGGAGTCTTCTGTTCTGAACTACTTGAAGTTCGAATTAACAACTCCAACAGCAAACTGTTTCTTGAGGTAGCTTCTGGTCATTTTGATGTTAACTTCAGTCATCATTTTTTTTTGTTGTGGTTCTTTGCTGATCTAAACTTGTAAAAATGGTGGTTAGGCGCTTTCTTCGTGCTGCTCAAGGCGGAAAGGAGGTATACTGTTATATGAAAATTAAAGATGAGCTTTCTAGGAAATGGGTGATGTGTTATATACGTTTCTGACTGGTTGTTTTATTAGGTACCATCACTGCTGTCCGAGTATCTAGCCTGCTATCTCACCGAATTGTCGCTGTTAGATTACGCTATGCTACGATACACTCCATCACTCATTGCAGCCTCTGCAGTTTTCTTGACACAACACATACTACACCCTTCAATAAAACCATGGGTATGACCACTGCATTTTCTAGGTTCTCAGTAGTTAACTTTATGCAACTCTGTGTTCTATTGAATCCTGTTAAATTGGTGGTTTTTACAGAACGCTACGTTAGAGCATTACACATCGTACAAGGCTACACATATGGAAGCATGCGTGAAGGATCTTCTTCAGCTGTGTCGTGGGAATCCCTCATCTGATGTAGTTGCAATCAGAAAGAAGTACAGTCAACACAAGGTAAAAAAACACTCCACTTTCTTTATTACGAATTGTTATAAATAAATGTCTGAAGTGCTTACTCTCTTTTTTCTTATCCTTGCAGTACAAGTTTGCAGCAAAAAAGCTTTGCCCCACATCACTACCGCAAGAGCTATTCCTTTGCTAGGCTTCTCAGTATCTTCTTTTTTTCTTCCACTCTTGTCTTGTAGGTATTGTTGATAAAGTTCGGAGCTACGTAGTATGTGTTCTGGGTAGTTCAACCTCCTTTGTTTGTTTGTTCTTTCTAGTAGGAAAAGAAGATAAAAAAAAAAAAAAAAAAAAAAGCAGTTGATTAATTCAGTCAAGTGTCATAGTGTTTTTGGACGCATTACTTTGACTCTCGTTTACTCGAATATAATTTTTGTTTTGGACGCATTATTTGTGCTTCGTACGTTAATCGAGTAATCGAGTCAAAGAAACGCTTATTTGATGAGGTGAGCATTGAATTAAGTTGTTTGTACGCAATTATATACTCCGTTCCATAAAATATGATAAAATACAAGTCTATAAATTCTGCTACCTAACGTTCAAACATTTCAGCTCTAACGGCATTGCAATGTTCTTTTTTTTTTTTTTTTTTTTTTTTTTTTTTTTATCTTTACATAATTTTAACCCAGTTTTGGTTTCATTAGAAACCAATCTCTATATATTATCCATAGAGCTTTTGGCTATACTAATCCAAACCAACACTTTTTGATAAGATTTCAGTTTTCACACATTATTCTTTCCCTTTAAAAATCATACAATCTTCTTTTATTAATTTTTACTTTGCGAGTTGCAATAAAGTGTAGTGCCATGAGCATTATAATTATTCAATGATCATTACAAATTGATAAATACGATCTATAATGGATCAAGTATTTATTAGATTTTGTATATATATAATGTTGAGGATTGATTAATGAACTCCTCTTTAGATATTTGTAGTCACGGAGTGGGTTGGTCGATTAATGACGGAAAGCTACGAGTTGGAAAAGATTCTTATAGTGCATAGTTACGATTCTTCTTTTCTAAATAAGTATAGTTTTCTTACAGGATAGTTGTCTTAAGTCAGTTGGTCGCCAAACCTTGTTAAAAAGATGTCAATATATCAACAAACTACGGCATCATCTTGATCTTTATATAATATTTGTCTTCAACTAATCTTTATATAAAGACAATACATATTTTTTCTTGAACTAAAAAGTGTAACCAAAAAATTAAGTATATAGCATGAGACCATAGTATTTTTATAATTATACTAGATTTTATATTGGAAGGAACCAAAACCTGATATTTTTCTAAGATCCATAACATTTATTTAAATTACTAATTGTAACACAATACCTAAGTAGAAAACCTAACCGATAATAGTAAGCAACGAATCTGATGCTCCTCTTTCTTTATTTTTTTTTGTTAAAATGCTCCTCTTTCTCTAAATTCGAATGAGATATATCACGGTAGCTGATACAAAAAGAAGAAGAAGACAATTCAAGTGTTTGTCATAATATACTCATGGCAATATAAGTTTATACTCATGGGATAATATAAATTTGGGTATAAAATGAAGATAACACTTTTAAGGGATCAAGTTGGAGAAAGTGCAGTTGAAATGATGAAAGGGGTTTCTGGTTCATTCTTTTATGATTCGTTAATGGACATTGAGGATGGCTGTGTGCGTGTACTAAAATAAGTGGACGATCTGAACCTTATTCTTGTTCTTGATCTCCTTGAGATCTTGATTAATAATATTATTTTTATTTTTTTCCTCAAATACACAAGTTTTGCGGTTCAAAGTTGTAATTCAAAATAATATATGTTATCTGAATCAATAGAATTCCCTTTATATATTTGGAGACTAAACTTGTCCCTTGAATTTTATTAGGCTAATGACTTGTCTGACGATAAATCTTCTCTAAGTTCTTGCGGAATATTTGGTTTCCCACGAACCAAACTTTTTTTTTTTTTTGTCAAAGGGATTTCTATCCACGAACCAAACTTCCGGTATTATAACTAAAAAGAAAAAGAAAAAGTTCGTCTATATATATAGTAACTTTAATTATAATAGAGCATTGATATATAGAGAAAATTTACAACAAGAAAAAACCTCAACTTTTTACTAAAGCAACGCAAATAATTAATCAAAAAAAAAATCAGGTATTATATAGGGGAATTGGCAAGAATGACCACCGCGGGACCATTGCTGGACCATCGCTGGACCACCGCCGGACCATTGCCGGACCATCGCCAGACCACCACCGGACCATTGTCGGACCATTGCCAGACCACCGCCGGACCATTGCCGGACCACCGCCAAACCATCGCCAGACCACCGACGGACCGTTGCCGGACCACCGCCGAGCATCACCGAACCACCGTCCACCCCATCAACCACTACCCTAATCCATAAAACCCAAAAAGGTAATTTACTATACCCTTCCTCCTAAATTTCTAATTTTTTAAAACTAATAGCTATATTATTTGTTAGTTTTTTTTTTTTTTGGTTACTCACCTAATTCATCTTATCCTACTATATTAATTGAGAAGTACAAATATGAAACTAAACTTCAAATGTGTAAAAAATTACATTCAATTGCCATTAGAAAAAATTAATTAAGCTTAATTAACTAATTTAAATAAATATAATTAAATTAAAAAAAACACTCACATATCAAATATTAAAAAATTTAAAAAAATCTAAAAAAATATTTTATCTCTCTAATAAATTATAGACGAAATTACTAATTAATTTTTTTAAAAATATATAAACCAATCAAAATTTTAAAAACTAAGATTTTATATCCAAGTAAACAATACTATTATTTTTAATAACTAAATTCAAAGATTTTGTTAAGATTTCAAATTATGATTCTCCTATCATCTTTATTTTATTTACAAATTGTTTAGAACTTTCATATAATACTTATAATTAATAAAATATATATCTTTTTTCTGCATATGTTGTGATTTGAATTTTTTTTAAATGAAGATTTATTACTCAATGTATGATAATGTGTGTTTTAATTTCTACATTGGCGGGTTGGTAAAACTAAATTTATATAGATGATAAATCAATAATTTTTATTTACTCACAATTATAATATTAAAATTATATTTATATTTCACAAAATATGATGCAAATACAACAAATAAACAATGTAAAATTGTAATAATACGTCAAAAATAAAATGCTATAATGTTCTAAAATTATTAGTATTCAAATAGACTAATAGATTTACATAACAATTAAAAATAAATATTATCTCAAACAATACAATTTAAAAAAACCAATAATTTTTATTATTATATTATAAATTTTTTAAAAAATATTTACCCGTGCTTTAAGCACGGGATATATCCTAGTTATATATAGTAAACCAGCACGTTTTTATACTTCTTTACACAATTTCTTTTTGAATTGAAAATAAATTAACAGTCATTTACATAAGACAGTTCCTTCTCCACGAAAATCCAATACAGTTTAATTTGCGTGTAACATTTGTGTTTTCAATGAGTTTAGTTGGGAAAAGTAATCAAAAATATTTCATTTTGAGAAGAAAAGATAGCTTACACGCCTGCCTCATAAGTGAGTTTACCTGCGCAGAAAATTCTAAGGTGGTGATATACTAATCTTTCGAATTCTAGGTAAGATATATATGTGTGTGTCAGTGTGTGCTACTATTGATCAAACTAAAATCACCTTTTAGTTCTGAGTTATCATTTTGAAATCTACACATGATTGAGTGCACTCATAATTTTAACATCCAATACACATGTCGGCATCCATCTCTCCATATACCATGAAACATAAATGTTCGTTTTAATCTTAGATGCGTTATTAACACTTCTTACTGATAAAAACAAAGTCGTTTTTGATTCACTTCATCTTTGAATGTGCACATAACCAAAATGCCTATTTCTTTATAAACAACATTTTATTTTCCCTAATCTCATAAAACCCTTGTTATATAAGTACAAGTTTATTTTTATTGAATGCTCTGATAAACTCTAGTTGTAACTGAAAATAAACATAACACACATACATAAGTCCTATATGTTTCTTTTTATTTTCAAAAAAGCTGAACAAAAGACATTTAAGTCAGCATCTTGGACTTCCAATTTTTCATGCCCATATTTTCTTTCTTCTTTGTTTTTTTTTATTCAATATTACAAATTTTCGTATATCGAATCATTCATACAAATCATGCAAGTCAAATTTTTCAAAAGTAACACGAGTAGTAGTATTATATGGTCCTACCAACTTTTTACCAATACAAGATATATATTTCTAGTACACTTTTTACTTTGTACTGTTTAATTTGGCCCCAAAAAAGGATACACAAAAAAAAAAAAAAAAAACAATTTCTGTGTATATAAATCTGCACTCCACTCTTTCAGTTTCTCTTCATCCACCTTCTCTTCTTCTTCTTGTTCGATTTAGAAAAACCAAGAACCAGACAGTTATAGAATCATTGTATTTCAAACAGAGTTAGTAAATTCTGAAACAGAGGCCCATACTAGTGTCTTTATCTTCTAAACTTTACTCTTATTGATTCTTTTTTTTAACCAAAAAAAAAAAAAACTTTACTCTTACGAACACTTACTCTGCATGTAACTTCATACATTCAACGAACAAACAAAAAAAACAGAGCAAAACAAACAAAAATGGTTCGTAGCCAGCAAACAGTACTCGCCATCGATATGCCACAACAAACTGGCGGCTCCAAATGCTTCGACGACGACGGCAAAGTCAAAAGAACTGGTAAAAATACTTTAGATTCTTATTGAGACTTAGTTATATATAATAGTTCAAAAATTTGTTAATTCTAAGTTGGAACCTGTTCTGATTAGTTATATTTGGAAAATGAGAAAGATATAAAGTTTTTTTTTTTTTTTGGAATTTAATGGGTTTCAGGGAGTGTTTGGACGGCGAGTGCACACATAATCACGGCGGTGATAGGTTCAGGGGTTTTGTCACTAGCATGGGCTACGGCACAGCTAGGTTGGATCGCCGGACCGGTGGTGATGTTGCTCTTCTCCGTCGTCACTTATTTTACGTCTTCTCTCCTCGCCTCCTGTTACCGCTCCGGCGACCCTATCTCCGGCAAGAGGAACTACACTTATATGGGCGCTGTCCGATCAAACCTAGGTAAATACAAAACTCGAAGTAGAGTTTCATTCTTACAAAAAAAATGGACTCTGGGGATCATATCAGAACATAACATGTTTCAATCTTGTTCTTGACAGGTGGCGTGAAGGTGACGCTATGTGGGATTGTTCAGTATCTTAATATATTTGGTGTTGCAATTGGCTACACGATTGCTTCAGCTATAAGCATGATGTGCGTGTTCTTACTTGTTAAACACTATAAGTTACGTACCAACTTTGGTAATGGGTCAAACGAGTTTTGTGAAAAAATAACAACGGTTGTTTGTTTGTTTTTGAAAAACAGGGCAATAAAGAGATCCAACTGTTTTCACAAAAGTGGAGGGAAAGATCCATGTCAGATGAACAGTACTCCTTACATGATTGCTTTTGGATTAGTCCAGATTCTATTCTCTCAGATTCCAGATTTTGATCAACTTTGGTGGCTCTCAATCCTCGCTGCCGTTATGTCCTTCACTTATTCCTCCGCCGGTCTCGCCCTTGGCATAGCCCAAGTCGTCGGTTCGTTCTTTGAACCTAAAAAAAAACAATCTAGGGTCTTAAATAAGAGAGATTTCATAAGTTATGGCTACTAATAGGAAAAAAAAATGTCTGTCTTTGTATTGGTTTCATCAGTAAATGGGAAGGTGAAGGGAAGTCTCACTGGGATTAGCATAGGAACAGTAACAGAGACACAGAAGATATGGAGAACCTTTCAAGCTCTTGGAAACATAGCTTTTGCTTACTCATACTCCATCATTCTCATTGAGATTCAGGTAAGCTTTCTTCTTTACAAGTCTTGCTGATCAAAGCCATTATTTTAATGGTCCCTTCCTGAAGTTTTTTTTTGTTTTGTGGTTTGAAACAGGACACAGTAAAGTCACCACCATCAGAAGAGAAAACAATGAAGAAGGCAACGCTTGTGAGCGTCGGTGTAACAACTATCTTCTACATGTTGTGTGGTTGTATGGGTTATGCAGCTTTTGGAGACTTGTCTCCCGGAAACCTCTTAACCGGTTTCGGGTTTTATAATCCTTATTGGCTTCTAGACATTGCAAATGCAGCCATTGTGATTCACCTCATTGGTGCATACCAAGTCTATTGCCAACCTCTGTTTGCTTTCATTGAGAAGCAAGCTTCCATTCGTTTCCCTGATTGCGAGTTCATCGCAAAAGATATCAAAATCCCTATTCCTGGTTTCAAGCCTCTCCGTCTCAATTTATTCAGGTACAAAACATAGCACTTAAACTAATGGGATCTGAGCTTTGGAGATGAGGTGTATGTACTAATCAAAGCTTTTGTGTGGTGTGTAAATGGCTTACTCAGGTTGATATGGAGGACAGTGTTTGTCATCATAACGACAGTTATCTCAATGCTTCTTCCGTTTTTCAACGACGTTGTGGGTCTGCTTGGGTCACTCGGGTTTTGGCCGTTGACAGTGTACTTCCCGGTGGAAATGTACATAGCGCAGAAGAAGATACCTAGATGGAGCACCAGATGGGTTTGCTTTCAAGTCTTCAGCTTAGGGTGTTTGGTAGTGAGCATTGCTGCAGCTGCAGGGTCAATAGCTGGAATTGTTCTCGATCTAAAGTCCTACAAGCCATTTCAAAGCAATTACTGAAAAACTTGTGACTTAGCCATTTCAAAGCAATGACTAAAGTCCAATTTCAAACACAAAGGAAGAATCAAGAACGGTCAAGAGAGCCAAGAATTATGAATTGGGAAATTTGATCAGCTTTAGATAAAAGCAATAATGCTGTTAGTTTCTCTCTGTAATCTTCTTCAAAGCCTAAAGGCAAGAATTGTAATCCTAACGAGCAGATCTTCTTCGAGAATCATGAAGTAGCACTATAATAATATATATACCAATAGAAGAGATAAACAGCAGTTGTGGTTACAACATACATCACTGTTTTTGTACTTGGTAACAGTGATTGGATCTTTGCGGTATGGACCATTTGCCATAAAGCACACAAGTATAGACTATGTTAAGCAAAAACCATCACCAGAGCAATGGTGTGATAACGAAAGATCAAGACTTTATCAATGCATCATACCAATAACTTATATAAGGAGAAATCAGACACACAGAGACATACCAATATCACTTATTCAGTCTACTATTAGTAGCAAATAGTATCCCTATATCCTCTAAATCACATTAAATTCCACATTCCAGGTTGTGCAAAATCAACTGGCAGCAAGAAGCTTTTGCAACTGACCATTCTCCATAGCAGCTGCAAGATCTGGAAGCAAGAGCAAGGCTTAGTTTGAGTTAATAAAAAAAGGGAAATTTAGAGAAAAGAATGAAACTTGGAGAAGAGAGAAAGAGAGAGAGTGGAGGTGATACCATCAGATCCACCGATATGCTTGCCGTTAACAAAAACTTGAGGGACAGTACGGCGGCCAACGAACTCTAAAAGCTCATACTGGATTTGATCTCCGTCCTCTGCAAAAATACAAGAAGGGGTATACCCGAAAAAGTTTTAATCTTCAGAACAAGGTCGGTGAGGTGATAAAAAGAGAGTCATCGTACCATACCTCTCAGATCAAGCTCAACAACAAATGGCTCTTCCTTAAGTTGGCTAAATATACGTTTCGACCGCAAGCAATACCTAACAACAAGTTTGACAAACACAATCGGATTAAAACTAGATGATATGAACCAAAAGTTACAATTTTTTTCAATTGCAGAGAGACAAAACGAAGAGGAGAGAAAAGAGTTAAAAACTTACGGGCAATAGGACTTGGAGAAGATGACAATCTTGTTGGACAAAATTGCGTTCTGAACGAAAGCCGACACCGAATTCGCAGCTCCCACCGTATTCCACAGATCGCTCACTACCACCAGTTGTAATAATAGTACCGCCACCACCACGGCAACACGGCGACTACGTTGCTGGTCAACCATCGCCGTTTCGATCACACTCGTCGGAATATGTTTTTTTTTCTTTGTTTTAAGGTGATTTTATATTTTTGTTGTTATAGCTTTCCAATTTATTTATTATGGCTCTTAAAGACACATATTGACTTTATCTAATCTTTGGTCGTTCAACCAATTCTTTTTTTTTTTTTTATTGCTCGTGTAAAAGTATAATCTACAGTTATTAACCTTAAATATTTTACTAACTTTTTATATTTATTTATGATTTATTACGACAAAATACAATTTTATTAAAATCTGTACATAAAATGTGAACTAATGTATTGTCCAAACATATAATACCATACTTGAACGAATTGACCCATACTTTGTATACACACATATATATACTCTTTCTTGAACTTGTTCAACAGTTTTAGGATAGCTCCTCTTTGTTGAACTTGTTCCAAGCTTCCTGTAAGATGCATTTTGTGGTAACGTTACATCATATTCACACCTAAACTTTTTAGTAGAAGCGGCGGGTATACTTAATTAAGCATCATCAACTTAAGAGAACTGATTCGAAACTCTTCAAGAAATTCAACATTCCACAACACGTTTATTGTGAGAGAAGGATGTACTGTGTGGGAAATATACCTTCAAGATGTTGAAGACCTTTTCGGCTATATACTTTTGTTGAGCTCCTTTCTGTTGAACTTTATCAGGATGGACATACAAGTTTGCCTTTTTGTAGACTTTCTTCACTGCCGCACAGGTGATCAAATCTGTTAGAGAGACAGCTTTCCAACCACATCCTGGCCAGAGTACCTGCGGATAAAACTTTACTAAGAACACTCGTATAGACTTTGAGATATTTAAGTATTTAACAATGTAAGAGACAAAAGACTACTTACGAGATGCAACGATGATAACAATGCACGCATGTTCCCTTCTTTCCCAGCAGCCCAAAGCTTAATCTCCGCATCAAGGGTCTCAGAAATCCTCTAAACAGGATTTAAAACCATTTTTCAAAGAAAGATACACAATGTTAGCATTACCAATGGTTTTGTAAGAAAAGTATGATATTGAAGACGTTTTATAAAAATATGTGAAGAATGGCATCACTTACACTCCTTTCTTCTTGTTCAATCTGAATTTGACGGTCACGGTCATTCATCTCAGATACAGCCTGATCCTACATATATGAAGAAGACATTGAGTAGCGTAATATCACTGCGTAACAAAACATAGAACTTGCTTGCTGCAATCTAAAATTTGATGAGAAACAGTAATATATCACCCTCAACAAGAAAACTGGTTACAAAAAAGCTGATGTATCGCAATGCAAGACATTTACATAAGCACGGCAAGTGATTTGGGAAAAAGTTCCATCCATTCAACAAATAGATCGTACATTGCTAAGATGATATATCATAATAGAGGTAGTAAAGGTTGCACAAAACGAATCCATGCATACCATTTGTTTCTTTATTCTTTGTTCACGCTCCCATCTAGCTATTCTTCTTTTGTCACTCTCCCCTGGAATTCCCTTAAACTCTCCAAGAAACGGGTCATCTGTTGCATTGGAAACATGGCTCAGAAATAATATATGAATAATCTGATAACTGAAGAAAACAGATCACCACAACGCCTACCTCCAAAAAATGGAAAAAGTTCATCCAGGACATGTGCTGGAGCATCAGGTTTCTTTGTACTAAGCGAACGTTCATAACATTTCTCTTTTGGCACACCACATTCTTCCTTGCAAGATCAAAAAGACGAATACATTTTCATAAGGGTGAAACATTTTAAACATTTGAAGGCAGTTTCTTACTTCAGTTGTAGCATATGAATTTGGTACACTGTTGTTGGACCCAGGGATGAAAATGGATTCAAGGCCATCAACAACAAACTCTTGTTTCTTTTCTTCAACATCTACAACATTGTCAGAATCCAGGGAGCTACAATGCAAACTACCCATAGCAAATTTTGCAAGCTCATCTATAGAAGAAATTATTGGATTCGTAAGTGTGCCAAAAAAAAAGTGAAACAACACAAAATTAATATTGATTAACAAAAAAAAGATCAACGCTTCTTTCATTCCCCTGTATTAGAATATGGAGAACATCGAGTTTTGTTAGCGGAACCACATCTATACCTGAAGATGGATCTACCAAATTTGATGGTCTAACCTCAAAAGGGTCATCAGCAATAACAGTCCATGTATGGGTTGCGCTGAAACAACAATAAATAAACAGATATATCAAGTCAAGCAACCATAGACATGTATCAATTGCATAACAGTATAACACTAATTCGTATTCCTTTCCAAAACTGATCACACAGTTTCATGATACAGCAGACAGATATCTTAAAAATAATTAGCCAAGAGTTTGAACTAATGATGATCATCACAAACCTGTTACTTGGTTGACCAAGTCCACCACCAAATCCAGATATCATCAACTCATCATCAAAGTCATCACTAAAAAACGACCTTTTCTTACCAGAAGAAAACTCGTTCCCACCGTCAAACTTGAAATCAATAATAAAATCCGCGTTATGATTCGAAGAACCATACGAGGTCAACTCTGCGGTTTCGCCATTGTTAGTGTTGTTGACCGATCGCTTCTTCAAGGAATCCATTGCCATTGGAGCAGACTTGCCTTGTGGCTTTAACCCATATCGCTCCGTGACGAGAACAGCGAAATCTTCCATCGCCCACTCACTAATTTTGATCGAGCAAAAAAAAACAAAACAAGTGATGATCAAAGTCAAAGACACAACCTTTCAAATCGATCCGGTGGAAATCAAAGATCTTTTCACCTGTAACACCCACACTAGTAAAGCCGATCGAGTGAGTGAGTCGTCCGTTTCTATTTAGGCCTTCTTTTCCTTTTTAATGGGCTTACACAATTGGCCCATTTATCTTACTCCCAAAAACGGTGCGTATACCTCGTCTTCCTTCTTCAGTCGTCGTCCTTGGACCCCTGTCACCGAGTGAGCAAAACCACCACTCCTGAAAGACACGCACTTGATCCCTAAAGGTAAAGAACAAAACTAATAGCTTCTGATAACGCATATGTGTGTTAGACTTAGATAGATATGTTTCTGTATTAATTTTATGAACACAACTATAATAATGCTCGCCACGTGTTCGACGAAATGTCTGACATTGTTTTTTTTCTTTTTGATGATGGGAATGTTAGATCGACCATGAACATCAGGATTCTTAATCATCAATCCAGATTATGTTGTAAGAGTGTTCTTTCTGCGAGGCTGTATAGTTCAAGCGAACAAGCCAGAGATGTTACGGATGTGGCGAAGAACATATCTAAAGTAATGATGTCTTCACCGCAATTAGTGCTTGACTCGGCTTTAGATCAAAGCGGGTTAAGGGTTTCACAAGAAGTTGTAGAAGATGTTCTAAACAGATTCAGGAATGCTGGTTTGTTGGCATACAGATTCTTTCAATGGTCTGAGAAGCAACGGCATTACGAGCATAGTGTTCGTGCCTATCACATGATGATCGAGTCTACTGCGAAGATAAAACAGTACAAGCTCATGTGGGATCTCATCAACTCAATGAGGAAGAAGAAGATGCTAAATATCGAAACTTTTTGTATCGTGATGAGGAAGTACGCGAGGGCGCAGAAAGTGGATGAGGCGATTTACGCGTTTAATGTGATGGAGAAGTATGATTTGCCTCCTAATCTTGTGGCATTCAGTGGGTTGCTGAGTGCTTTGTGTAAATCCAAGAATGTTAGGAAAGCTCAGGAGGTATTCGAGAAGATGAGAGATGGGTTTACGCCTGACTCGAAAACGTATAGTATATTGCTTGAAGGATGGGGGAAAGAACCAAACTTGCCTAAGGCTAGAGAGGTTTTCAGGGAGATGATTGATGCAGGTTGTCACCCGGATATAGTGACCTATAGTATAATGGTTGACGTACTTTGTAAAGCTGGAAGAGTTGATGAAGCGCTTGGCATTGTGAGGAGTATGGATCCAAGCATTTGTAAGCCGACCACTTTTATTTATAGTGTGCTTGTACATACTTATGGAAGTGAGAACCGGCTTGAAGAGGCGGTTGATACGTTCCTCGAGATGGAAAGAAGTGGAATGAAAGCTGATGTAGCGGTTTTCAATTCATTGATTGGTGCGTTTTGCAAAGCAAACAGGATGAAGAATGTGTATAGGGTTTTGAAAGAAATGAAGAATAAGGGTGTGACGCCTAACTCCAAGTCATGTAACATTATTCTACGTCACTTAATAGATCGTGGAGAGAAAGATGAAGCTTTTGATGTGTTTAGGAAGATGATCAAAGTGTGTGAACCAGACGCAGACACATACACAATGATGATAAAGATGTTTTGTGAGAAGAAAGAGATGGAGACAGCAGATAAAGTTTGGAAGTACATGAGGAAGAAAGGGGTGTTCCCAAGTATGCATACGTTCGCTGTTCTTATTAACGGGCTGTGCGAGCAGCATGACACTCAGAAAGCTTGTGTTCTGTTGGAGGAGATGATCGAGATGGGGATTCGACCATCAGGTGTTACGTTCGGTAGATTAAGGCAGCTGCTTCTCAAAGAAGATAGAGAAGATGTGCTCAAGTTTCTTAATGAGAAGATGAACGTTTTGGTTAATGAGCCTTTGTGTGATTGACTTTCTTAGGTTTCCTGGTAAGCACATAGATTTGTACGTCTCACAATAGCTGATGATCCTAAGCATTCTGCACATGTTTTGTTTGTGTAATTGGCCTATGATCCATTTCAGTTGTTGTAAAGTTTATAACTGAAGTTGAAGTCAGATTTTGTTGTGGTTTTGATACATGAGATATATTTATATAAAGAGATGATACGAAACAGTTGATGTGCCCGGTTGCAGATGATATTGACATCAAGGCCAAAAGACACAAAATTAGTTTCTCCAAGAACATAAACACAACTCAAAAGATGATCTTTCTATGATTATAAGATGCAAAGAAAACAGACTAGTCACATCAACTATAAGATGTGGATCTCGAATTTAAGGTTTCCAAGTATCCCAGTTCATGAATTTTGGAAGTGTTCTTGCATCTTCTAGTGCCAAACAAAATCTAAAGTCCAGAACAAACCAACTACATAATCTGGTTCAGTGTCTCTTAGACTTGGACTCGGTTTTGGATAGCATGTATCCAGAAATCTTGTTCACCTCGTACAATAGCCCAGCAGAGAACAAGAAACTGCAGACATATCAAGAAACAGCAGAGCAATCAGCACACATCTTTATTCGAGGGAGGTATGAAATAATTAAACATATCAAACAGAGCTAGTGAATTTCCACATACCAGGTTGTAATACAAACCCGATGCACCGTGCTAGCAGCGATAAGAGCTATGATTTCGGCAAGAATGACTGTCATGAAAATAAAAAGTAGACTTCAATAAATTGCAAACCCTTGTTTTAATACATACATTCACGCAGCAGAAGCAGGAGGAGGAGGCAAAGAAACTTCTAGTCGTTTGTTACTGTGATTCTCATATAGGTGATCCAAATAAAGACAATAGATGACAATTTTCATGTTCCACCAAGTAAACTTAAAGCATCATCAAAATTGAGAAAATGTGTGCACTTGCAAACTAATTCTAGTGCTACTGCTGTGTATATGCCCTTAAACTAAGATCAAAATGACTGCAATGGTTTTGATCTTATGAAACAATTTCGAATTCAAGAAGAAACAAGGACATACCTGCACCCCAACCACTCTTGATGCCAGAAGATTCCTGGAAATTTCCAATGAACTGCAAGTGAAAAAGAAACCGCACATCAATCGAAATTGACACTCAACAAAACGTAGATAGAACAAAAGATCTCAGCTTTTACGACACAGATCAACATTGGAGTTGTAAAAGGTAATACATTTCCATGAATACAAGGCAAAATTATAAGGAGCTTACAGTGAGAGAAAACAAAAAAAGGAGAGAGCTTGTGAATCCACCAAGGATCGTGAACAGCTCTGAAGAAGCTAACTTCCCTCTGTAAATTTCTTGAAGCGAGAGGATCACTGTAAACACAAGAACAGACCCTAGCATCGATGTTCCAGCTCCTGCCATGGTTCTAAATCCCCCCCCAACCAAACAATCAAAATTAAGAACGTAACAGACAGACACAGACACTAATGTTCTTGATCGCAATTATAAGACAAATTAAAGCTTCATTCAAAGAATGTGATGAGTTACCTTGAAGAAACCCTAATAGATCTTCTCTTCTCGCTCGTCACTGCCACAGTTCCCACTTCGAAGATCGGCAAATTAGCTTTACCAAGGAGATCGAGAAGATACAAGAATTGGTAAATTGGGACCGCATTGACCATAAAATACATGTTTATCATCAATATTACATATATACCCTCGCCGTAGCAACGCCGTCGTTTCATTGAAACCAAATGACGTAGTATTTTACGTAACACTATGAATTTGGTAAAATCCCCGGTTTTATAACTCGTCTTCGCAAACCAGAACAGAGCATTGTACCGGGTTTGAGATTTTTATTCTCATAAACCCTAAACCCTGCTGTTGTTGCTTGAACTGGAAGTAGAACTTTCCGACGATGAGATTCCTTCATTTTCCCTCTCCTTCTACTTACTCCGGCTACCTCCTCCGTCGAAGGCCGTTCTCCGCCGCCGTATCTCTGCTTACACATAATCTCTCAACTTTAGAATCTGATTCTTCTAATCTTCCATGCCGATTACTCTCGATTGTCACCGAGCCGAACTGGCAGAACAGTTCCTCTCTGAAATCTCTGATCCCTGTTATAACACCATCTCATGTCTCTTCATTGTTTTCACTCAATCTGGATCCTCAGACAGCTCTTAGCTTCTCGGACTGGATCTCTCGGACGCCGAGGTTTAAGCATAATGTTAGTTCATATGCATCTTTGGTTAGTCTTCTCTGTAGCCATGGAATAGCTTATGAGGTTCCTAAGATCATGATATTGATGATAAAGAGTTGCAGTTCAGCGAGAGAAGCTTTGTTTGTTGTTGATTTCTGTAGAACAATGAGTAATAAAGACGATAGCTCTGAGTTTAGATACAAGCTTCCTCCTAAGTGCTATAATACTCTGTTGAGTTCATTAGCTAGATTCGGATTGGTTGAGGAAATGAAGAGAGTTTATACGGAGATGTTGGAGGATTTGGTTTCTCCAGACATGTACACGTTTAACACGTTAGTTAATGGGTATTGTAAGCTTGGATATGTAGTAGAAGCAAAGCAGTATGTGAGTAGGCTGATCCAGGCTGGATTGGATCCTGATTACTTCACATACACGTCTTTCATTACTGGTCATTGTCGAAGAAAAGAAGTCGATGCGGCTTTTCAGGTTTTCAAGGAGATGTCTCAGAAGGGTTGCCTTAGAAACGAGGCTTCCTACACTCAACTTATATATGGTCTTTGTGAAGCAAAGAGGATCGATGAAGCTTTGAGCTTGTTGGTGAAAATGAAAGATGACAATTGTTGTCCTAATGTTCGTACATACACTGTGCTTATAGATGCTTTGTGTGGAACAGGGCGTAAATCAGAAGCTTTGAATCTGTTTAAGCAAATGTCAGAAAATGGCATTAAGCCTGATGTTTGTATGTATACTGTGCTAATTCAGAGCTTTTGTAGTGGAGATAAGCTCGATGAAGCAAGTGGGTTGCTAGATCATATGCTGGAATTTGGGTTGACGCCAAATGTTATTACATACAATGCATTGATTAAAGGGTTTTGTAAGAAGAATGTGCACAAAGCAATGGGAATTCTTAGTAAGATGCAAGAGCAAAATTTGGTGCCAGACCTGATTACTTACAATACATTGATTGCTGGACAGTGTAGCTGTGGTAATTTAGACAGTGCATATAGATTGCTTAGTTTGATGCAAGAAAATGGATTGGTTCCAAACCACCGTACATACAGTAGTTTTATAGATTATCTATGTAAAAATGAGCGGATGGAAGAAGCTCGCGGCCTGTTTGATTCCCTCACTCGTAAAGGCATAGAGGCAGACGTAGTCATGTACACTGCTTTGATCAATGGGTACTGCAAGGCTGGGAAGCTAGATGATGCTAGAATGTTGTTTGATAGTTGCGTGCCAGATTTGTATACTTATAATGCCTTAATACACGGGTTATGTAGTAATGGGAAATTGAAAGAAGCCTTGTTACTGAAGGAAAAGATGGAGAAGTTAGGGTTACAGCCTACACAAAGTACATACACGACGCTTATTGCAAGAATGCTTAAAGAAGGGGATTTTGATGAAGCTGATACATATTTTCATGAGATGCTGTCTTCGGGACAAAAGCCTGATGCTCAGTGTTATGGATCATTTATCTCGGCGTACTGTAGTGCAGGGAGATTGCAAGAAGCTGAGGAGATGATGGTGAAAATGAGGGGAGAGGGTGTTACTCCGGATGAGTTCACTTATACCTCAATGGTTAAGGCTTATGGATCTCTAGGGCTGACTTATTCTGCATTTGATGTCCTGAAGCGCATGTTGGATACTGATTGTGAACCTTCTCACCGTACATATATGTCTCTGATCAAACACTTGTTCAAGAAGAAACACATAACAGAGAAGTGTGGTGGAACAGGAAGTTACTTGGAGTCCACGGATATCTGGGAGATGATGGAGTTTGATATCGTTGTCGAACTTTTCGAGAAAATGGTAGAACATGGGTGTGACCCTGATGCTAAATGCTATGAGAAGCTTTTATTAGGGATATGTGAAGTTGGAAATCTAGAGATAGCAAAAAGATTGTTAAATCGCATGGAAGAAGTAGGAATATCTCCAAGTGAGAAGATTTGTAATGGTCTTCTTAGATGTTACTACAAGCTGCAAAAGTATGAGGAAGCTGCAAAAGTTGTGGAAGATATGATATGCAATGGTCACTCTTCACAACTAGAGTTTTGCAAAATGTTGATTTGCAAGCTGTATGAAGAAGGAGATCAAAAAGAGAGAGGCAACTCGGTTTTCAAAAAACTGCTTCGATGTGGATTATACTGCGATGATGAAATCGCTTGGAAAATCCTCATCGACGGTATGCTTAAACAGGGCTTTGCAGAGGGATTTCGTGAATTGTTTCAAGTAATGGAAACAAGTGGCTGCAAATTTAGCTCACAGACAAGATCAATGCTTATAGACGGGCTTCAAGGGAAAGACTGATTTATATCTTTTATTAAATCACTCTGGTCACTTTGATTGGTTATATAGATTCTAAAATAGGGACGTGATGTTATAGTATAATCCTTTGAGGTTCAGTCAACTGGGTATTCCCATTAATTAATATAAGCTCCTTTTCTTTAAATACTGTTAAAAACTTAAAAAGCAGAGAGACGCACGAGTGGCGGTGTAAAAGGTCGGTTACTCATGCATGAACGTACGCTCGAATGGTCGGCCTTTTAGTCGGGCCCAAAACGTGTGAAATGGTGGGCGGTTAGGTCATTTTAGACGGGTAAGGTAACCCTTGATATATATAGAGTACTCTTAAAAAAAATAATACAAAAAGCCTCTCTCTCAGCCGCGCGCAGCAAACCTCCATTTGAAACTACGTACACAGTATGAGTACGAGTACCGTGACCAGAAAATTCTCTGGTAATCTTTCTTTATATCCTGTCGTTGAAATATATATATCACTTTGATCGATCTGTAGTAGTGTTTCAAGTTTTTATCTTTCTTTCTGTTTCATTTCTCATATATATATGGCGATAGTTTATATATATATTTTTTTAACCGTTTCGTAATCGTACGTAATTTTGGTTATGTATGTTTCCTAATTACAACCTCGCAGACGCAGAGACAGGCATCTTCTGGGACCTGGATGCTTGCCCAGTCCCGGGGAATCGCACTCCTGCTATGATCTCTGATAGTTTCAGGGAAGCTCTCGCGTATATGGGTTACACTTGTAGGAAGATGTCGATCGTTGCTTATTCATCTACGAAGCTGGAGAACGTACAAGAATTTGAATCCACCAAGATCAAGCTTTTGCAAAAAGGTTAGTTCCTGTCACTCTGTCCTTTTTTTGTATTTTTTTCTATCCTTTTATCTGATATCCATAGATCGATATATTGTTTCAGCTGATAAACGTGCAAAAATTCTAAGATCCTTGAGGACATTTTATATGTGGGGAATTGAGCATCGTGGTGAACTAACAAATTTGATTGTAATCTCAAAAATGTCCCAACACTATGTTAAGTACGATACCTTTAAAGAGCTCGGAATCAATGTTCTCTTGGTGTTTCCCGATGACACAATTGGATGTCCATGGCCACTTGGTATTCCAAGTTCAGTTTTTCTCTGGTCTAGCTTTTCAAATGGAGGGAACCCTCTCGATATCAGCCAAATCGGAATCGAACAAGTTGGAACGTCGTCACTTCTTCGTGACCGTGCGAGGGAGAAGAAGAAGAAGAAGCGTGGAAAGAAAGAAAAAGCTCTGAAGAACGAAATCGGAATCCCACAAGTTGGAACGTCGTCGTCACCTCTTCGTGCCTGTAAGACGACGAAGCAGAAGAAGAAGAGTGGAAAGAAAGGAAAAAAAGCTCTGAAGAAGAAGAGAGCAACTACTCAATCAGATGAAGAAACCACTTCACCAAAACGTGGAAACGCCGAGGTGGAAAGGACATGAAATGTTGATGCTGTTTTTTTATAATCTAATTTCTAGTCATTCCGATCCTCTGTTTATATATAAATTGGTTTTATTATGTAAGCAAACTGCATGATGGCCATGGCCTTACATAAAAGTTAATTAGATGGGTCTTACTTCTTAGTGGGGTGTATTCAACTTGACATTTTAAGTGATTTGTGTGAAACTTACAAATCTTATGTTATTCAATCATGTATTTTAAAAAGTCTATTAAAATCCACTGTTATTGAACTGATGATTTAAAAATTTACTTTAAAATCCACTGTTATTCAAAATAGTTTGTGGATTTGAATTTTAATGATTTTTGAGATTCTAGAGGATTTAGGTGGGATTTGTTTAGTTAAAAATAGAGAAATCCAAATCTCATGGTTTTATGTGGGATTTGAAAGAATTTTACAATAAATCATATCAACTTCCCTAAAATCTTTCAGAATTCCAAATTTTCTAAATCACATCAAATTTTCCAAAATCATGGTTTCAATACAGTCGCACTGATTAAGATGCTCACCTTGAAACGAAATGCTTTAAGTTGTTTTAGTTAACTATACATTATATGAAAATAAGAACTTTTTTTTTTTAAATCTTATCGATTGCTGGCCTCCCTAGTACTAGCGAAGGTCTCTTTATCATCTTTCCCAATCACTTACGTCTACCCTTTAGCTACGATCCTGATTTGTTGAACACTCTGCAAATCACCCTGTGTTTTCACACCCAAAAAAAAAAAAAAAAATGTTATTATTACACACTTTAATATTATTTATAAGTACATATATGTAGATAATTATGACTACACCTAACCAAAGAATAACGATATAGATCAATTGTCTGAAATGTGAGCCCTACTGATGATCTTGTGGAAACGTGAAGATGGGTGAAAGAAATGATTTAAAAGATAGTTTGACTTTTAATTTGCTTATGCAGTTAAATTAATTTTGCAGTAAATTGCATTTGAAGTTGGCTCCTCCGCGTCCATGGAAAGCCAAGAATCGTAGACCATGACGTGTTTTATGGTTCTATGTACATTGATTCTGTGCCCATGCGTATGAACTAATCAAAAAATATAGATGTATAACCTTCTATCATTGTATTTGTACAAATAATTCCTTCTTAAAAATATAGAATTCAAGTCGAAAACAGTCATTTTACAAACTGATAGAACTAACTGCGGTTAGATTGGAGAATGAATCTCAAATTGCGTATTACTAAATTAGTAATATAGAGCCATTGGATCAAGAATTTAAACAAAAAAAAATTTGGAAAGAATGTTATGTTGTTATATTGTGTGTTCCACACCAAAAATATAAAAATAAAAATAGAGTGTTTTTTTGGTTTGTGCAAAAAAGATTTTAAATCATAAATGTATAACTGAAGTCGGAGAAGATCCCCAAAAATGTCGGTAACGGTTATAAAGAGAAGAGAAAGATTAAAGACGATAATACTAATAAGTTAATGAAAAGGTCAAATTAGTTGGTCCAAAATATATGGAAACGAACCGACCACGTTTCACTGTTTACTTTGCGGACTAAGCACACTTAGCTAATGTGTCTTCATTTTCTCCGGAAGTAAAATACAATTATTGATGAACAAATTTATTACTGTATGATAGTATATACCACAGAGTCAGTAAGCAAACCAAGAAGATAATGTTTCTAAAATAAATTATATTATTAGTAAAGTTTATACTTGTAAAGTAGTATGTCCACTAGATTTGAGGATTTATAGCACTGTCGACATTAGTTCTTACAAGCTTTAATTAGAAGTATTTTATCTTTCTTTTCACCAAATAATTAAGCTCATATGTATATAATATCGAGGAACATGTTCATACACTGAACTAAAGATGACTAGTTGGTCGTTAGGCTGGTTGTTAAAAGTGGTTGAAATTTATGTTTTACATTCAACAAAACATAGTAATAAATAAATAAACAGATGAATATCCACTATAAGTATATGACTAATCTTGCTTGATATGGTGTGTAATTATTTCAACAGAGAATATATAACATGCATATAGATTGACTGATTGATAGAAATAGAAATTGGTGCGCATACATGAAGGCCACTAATGTACTTTATTTTACCTTATAACAACAATTCAAAAATATTAATAATTAAGCTGAGATTTTTAGTCCATAGATTCGATTGCTGCAACATAAAAGAGACATAGATCACTCAGCACCATGTGATCCACTCCATTGTACCCTTCAAGACTTACTTAATCCAATAATATTTCTCTCTCTTTTTCTTAACCTTTTTCAGTTGTATATCAATTTTTTTTTAACATATATATGCATGAGAGTAATTATATATAATATTGTCAGTACTATTATTATTACTCGTCGATCTTACTAAAACAGTGGCACGGGGGAATGCATTTGGATAATAAATGGTTTTACTTTCTTCTTTTTAATAGAAAAATGGATCAATGATTAACTAACAAATCTATATTAATACAAAAAACGCCACTTCCAAGTGTAGTCCCATGTGATCATGGACGGCTTTGCTTTTTATCAGTTATAAAAAAAAACTAAACTTTTTATAAGATTAATTTGGAAAGAAAATTTCTTAAAATAATAGATTACGCCTATCTGAATTGTTTGGATATATATATATATATATATATATAGTATTGGTTAATTACTAGTTTAGGGTGTATAATGGTATTAGTGCAATGGCTTTCTGCATGTGAAATAGTGGGAGCTGACCATTACATGTTAACTAATACTATACATTAATGGAAACGTATTAATGTCAATAATAGTAGCGAAACATATAATAGCTAGAGAGATCCAAACAGCAAACAATTATCATAACTAGCAACTAGCAAAATCAAATAATTAAGATATAAATTCTAGAAGAACTCTACGACAAGCTTTGATAATTTACATTATATCAAATATAAATTCATATCTGAAACTTTTTATAGAAAAATTGAAGCAAAAAAGAGATACACCGACATATGGGAGAATGGAATCAATCAAAGAAAATTTCGTAATCTATTAAAATTAAAATTCGCGTTAGCTAGAAACATATATTTCAACATAAATAACACGAATCTAATGTCTAAACTAAAGAAAAAAAAAAACGAATAAACCATCTATATATATTTGCTTACTAAAGTACACTGTACGCCTAGGGATAGTACATCAGTACATTGTGAAACAAAAACAAAGATAATTATTTTGTCAAAAATACCAGTATTAAATAGTTATATATGTTGTTTGTCAAAAAATAATAATATATATATATATAGTTATATATGTTACACACACATAGTTACTCCTTATTTATTTTAAAAGGTAGGAATTGTCATATAAAATCTTTATTTTCAAAACAACCTTGTATAAAAATAAAATAAAAACTCAATCTTCATCAACTATAAAATAAAGAAAAGTGGGGGAACAAATTATGCTTAACGTTTGATTGGGAATATTGATATGGTAGAGTGAGTAGTGGTATTTTTGAGTAGATTTTACTGTGATGGAATTTTTTTTTTATTAATAGGTCCATCAGAAATGTTAAATGATATTTGAGAAAACTATTGTTCCTTTGTTTTTATTTGATAGTCAAACAGACTTCAATTTTCGGATATGAGCTAATCCTACTCTAGTTATCTAAGAAAAAATTGACACAAAATTATATAATTAGATCACAGTTGGTAATATTGATCTCAACCTCTGTTTTGATTCTCTTTTCATTTTGTTTAATTACTTCACCTCTGCTTTGATAATAAATTGAAAATGATATACATATGTAGAGAGACTATGTTATTGTGCTCATTATTCAGACAAAGGCATTGAGATGGATAAGGACAAAAAAGAGGCATCACCTGCTCATGTGTACAGCAGAGATGGCTGTGCTGTACAGACAATTATTTCCACTAATATATAACCTTTCCTGCAATTTCATAATTTTTGTTTTCATAATTATCTTATATATAAAAATGCTCCATGTTCCCCTAATTTTGTCCACGTACCATGAAAACAAAACCTATTAATTAGTATTTTGGATATAATTTAGCTAACCTATTATTACTTTCCACGTTCATATCTCATAAGCTATAAAGAGGCAATAACTTGAATAAAATAAAATAAACCATATCTCTGTCTCTTTCTTCTTATGCTAAGTTAAATCATATATAATCTCATCGTAATCTTAAGTCATCAAGAGGTATTAGTCTGTATGATCAATTTCAGACAGGAGTAAGTAGCCACTTTAATTTATGGTTCTTGACCTAATCTAATTATCTTCGGAATAATCTTTTTTTCTTTTTGTAACTTTTAAGTCAAAAAACCAAAATACTGATACTAGCTATGCCTTTTGACCTAACCGTTAAATACTTGATTAATTAGCACTTGACAAAATTGATAGCGGATTCACACATAACTCTCGTAGTCGTAGTAGCATACAACACTTTTATAATCGGTTGAACTATACATTGCTTTCAGAGAAGTCGGTTCAAATTATGTTACTCCCTCCGTTTCACAAAGAGTGTCATTTTGACACATTTCACACAAATTAAGAAAAGTCTGAATTATACATGTTTGCCCCTATTTAATAAGTAGTTAATGTTCTATATTCAATGAAAATAGCTTTGAGTTTAGGGGTAAAAAAGAAAACTTAGCATTAAAACATTCATTGGAAATATAAAATGACACTCTTTGTGTAACAAAATTTTTTCTCCAGAATGACACTCTTTGTGAAACAAAGGGAGTATATTTTATTAAAACTGAAAATTAACGGTGAAACCGGTAATTATAGCACTTGGAAAGAGAGCAGTCAAAGCCTGGTGAGATCAGTGTGGTTCATTAATGCCAAGGATTATTTATGCAAATGTATATTTTAATTCCTTAATCTTTAACTTATTTTTTAAAAATACATTAAAAGTCAAGGAGATGGACTAACTGTAACTACTAAAGGATTGATTACATTTTTTAAACACATAGATATTTGTGCATCCCATATTATTATTATCTTTTTTTAGTATGATGAAACAGTAATATTCAACGGTTGTATTGTAGGCAGTGTTCGAAAAAGCGGTCTAGGCGCTAGGCGCTCAACCGACGCCTAGACGACCGCCTAAACCGCCTAAAATCACATATATTTCGATTTAATATATTTTCTAATTTTTAACTATATATAATTAAAATTTAAAATTTTACATTCATATACATAATTACAAATCTTTATATGTTGTTGATATCAATTAAAAACTACATTTTTTCCTAAGTTTTGTTTATGGTTTATTACTTTTATTTATCTAACATATATTTTTGTCTATAATATTACATATATAATGTTCTACGTTGAAAACGCCTAAACCGCCTAAAATCGTCTGGCCTCCGATTAAACGTTCTAGGCGCTAGGCGTTGGGTCACCGCCCAATTACCGCCTAGCGCTTTTTTGAACATTAATTGTAGGTATGCATGCTTAACATTAAAAAAAAAATACATAACGTGAAAACGAACGTAAATTAAATAGTCAACTGTTCATTGTTACGTTTTTATTTTAATTTTATTTTTTACTACAAATAAAGGGGAAATTTTAAGAATAGTATAAATGGGAGGCCTAAGCTTTCCATAATCTTCACAACTAAATCTGATTACAAAAACAGAGTCGTATTTGACTTACCCAAAACAGAGCCTTTTGTCTTAAAACACACCTCTCTTTCTCTCTCTCTTTGTGGATCTGAAATGGCGATTCCTGTTATCGATTTCTCCAAGCTCAATGGCGAAGAGAGAGAAAAGACACTGTCTGAAATCGCTAAAGCATGCGAAGAATGGGGCTTTTTTCAGGTTCGGATCTTCAAACTGAAAACAGAACATTCTATTTTCTCTTCTCTCTGTTTTTTATGTGCTTATATCTCTGTGTGTATGTAGCTGATGAACCATGGGATTCCATTGGAGCTTCTGAACAAGGTGAAGACGCTGAGCTCAGAATGCTACAAAAAAGAGAGAGAAGAAGGATTCAAGACCTCAAGTCCCGTGAAGTTGCTCAACGAGTTGGTTCAGAATACTTCTGACGAGAAACTCGAAAACGTTGACTGGGAAGATGTCTTCACTCTCTTGGACCATAACCAAAACGAATGGCCATCCAACACTTCTGGCCTCAAGTAAACACTTTCTTCTCTCTAAACTACTCAAAATCTTTCAAACCCGTTTTTAAAAATCTCAACTTTATATGTTTTTTCAAAAAAAAAAAAACAGAGAGGCGATGGGAGAATACAGAGAAGAAGTGAGGAAGCTAGCAAGCAAAATGATGGAAGTGATGGATGAGAATTTGGGTTTGCCTAAAGGTTACATAAAGAAAGCTTTCAACGAAGGAATGGAAGATGGAGAAGAGACAGCTTTCTTTGGCACCAAAGTCAGCCATTACCCACCTTGTCCTCACCCGGAGCGCGTCAATGGCCTCCGAGCTCATACTGATGCAGGAGGTGTCGTTTTGCTGTTCCAAGACGATGAATATGACGGCCTTCAAGTCTTGAAAGACGGCGAGTGGATCGATGTTCAGCCTCTACCTAACGCCATTGTTATCAACACTGGTGATCAGATTGAAGTTCTTAGCAACGGAAGGTAGTTCTCTTAATCTTTCTACCAACCAAAACCATATTCTTGGCTTTGAGTTTGAGGGTTTTAACCATAATGGGTATGGCAGGTACAAGAGCGCGTGGCACAGGGTGTTGGCGCGGGAGGAAGGAAACAGAAGGTCCATAGCTTCCTTCTACAATCCATCGTACAAGGCGGCGATTGGGCCAGCCGTGGTGGCGGAGGAAGGAAGTGAGAACAAGTACCCAAAGTTTGTGTTTGGAGATTACATGGACGTCTATGCAAACCAGAAGTTCATGCCTAAGGAGCCTCGTTTTCTAGCTGTAAAATCTCTCTGATTGTAATCTTCTTTTATTTTTACAGTATTTTATCACTGTTTTATCTTTACCCCATTATGTATTTGCTAAATTATATAAATGAAAAATTTGGTATCTGTTCTCCTGGTTTTGTATTTTGTTTTTGTTTTTCCATGTGATGTATGAATCTTTGTTGTGACTTATGTTCTTAGTTTATGAATATAAGTGTGTGTGTGTGTGTGTGCCTTTCTTTGACTCTTGCAGTTGATTAAAATTAGAGGAAAAACATCATATTAGTAACCTTGAATATTTTTTTATTCTTAAATGAAGAACTAGTAAGTTGCAAACTTTAAGCGATTAGCCTTATCATATAGGTGAGTTGCTAACCTGGATCTGGATAACATTAAAAGAAAAGTTACAAGCAACAAAAATTATATACCTCACGTTCGTCAACAGATACTCTCTCGGTGATCTCATTATACTTTATCAAAAAAGAAAAGAAAAAAAAACGGTGATCTGTATATATTGTTTGATGTGGCTATTGTCTCTTTAATGGATGTTTTTGCAACATTACACTGTAATTCTCATCAGTACACTGACACACGTTTGATGATTCTATCTCAACGACCACCTCCCCTTGTTTCTTTACGTTAAGCTATTTCGTGTTCTAACTCTGTCTATAAGCATCTGCCTTCCTGAAAGATCTTCCTCGTAACTAACAACCTGCAACATTTCTTGTAATTTTAGGCTTGTAAAAACGCATGCAGATATAAGATACAACACGGAGATATTTTATAACAAGATTTTTCTTTTTACTTTTTTAATAATTTAACAAGGTATTTTAACTAGTAGGAACTGCACATGAAAAGGAGGACACACCTCTGGTTTACAAAGGTTTTTTCGTGCAATTTCGTTTTAAATCCAAAACTCAGATTCAGAGACTCAACTATTAGCAAAACATGAAAGCTTCAATAATGAAATCTCCAAGTTATAATCAGAGCAAGAGTTATATATGAACCTGCGATTCTGTCTGCGTCTCACTAAAGTTTCCGTAAGTGCCTGTAGTTACATTTCCTGGAGGACTGCCCGTGTCGTCATTCTTATGTACCCTGGAAAACACATCAGAGTTTGGTAGGCAAACATGAATTCATGTAGGAGCAGCATTTAGATTTGAGATAGTCTTTTCTCAAAACCATTTCACATCATTAATTTGCTTACACTACGTCATCATTGCACGATATTAACCTGCTTACACTCCCTACGTAGAACATAGTGGTTGATATATTCCCTTCATACAGTCATGATACACTATAATAGTACAATATAGTGATAGTTTAGATAGGGGAATCAAACAAGACGGAAGAGATTATGAGATTCATGAAGATATGCGTATTTAGACCCAAGCAAACTTGTATCCGTCAACTTCTTTATGATTCACAGCATTTGAGGTTAAGAACCAAAAAAAATATCTGCAAAATGCAGATTTGCATTTAATGAATGTAAGTACCTGTTTATCCAGTGTCTAGACAGCCCAGTGACAGAGTGATTTCCGGTATTGTATTGTTCACTAGTTGAAAAAAGCTGTTTTATCATCAAGGAGTCAAACAATGCCAAATATTGATAACTCAGAGAAAGAGAAAAAATAAGAAGATTGAATGAACACACAAACTGTAAGGATACAGTCTTTTCTGAAATCCTCCCAGGAGACTTCTGATGTTGAATCTACACAGAAGAACAGAGGTGAATACTTGGAAAATTTTACTTGGATTGAAAAATTGAAGAAAGAAGTAAATAGTACTCACTTTACTTGTCTGCTCCGACAGATCCTCAATTGCATCAGCCACATCTGGAACTTCACGACTACTTGCTGTATCATTTCCAGAGACATTGCCTTCTCCGGACTTCGAAGGGCGATCACAATTGCTTGGAGGCTCTTCCACAGGAAACACATGACTTTCTTGACCATCTTTGACAAGTTTTGCCTTCTTACACGGAAAAGTCTGTTCCCTTCCAGCTTCTCCAAGTCTGTTATTTACTTCACCTTTACCGTTTTTGCCAGAAAAATCTTGAATATATTCCCTCTCTTCAGAGTGGCTTACAAGTAGAGACACATGACTTTCTTGACCATCTTTGAAAAGTTTTGCCTTCTTAGACGGAAAAGTCTGTTCCCTTCCAGCTTCTCCAAGTCTGTTATTTACTTCACCTTTACCGTTTTTGCCAGAAAAATCTTGAATATATTCCCTCTCTTCAGAGTGGCTTACAAGTAGAGACGCGTGACTTTCTTGACCATCTTTGAAAAGTTTTGCCTTCTTAGACGGAAAAGTCTGTTCCCTTCCAGCTTCTCCAAGTCTGTTATTTACTTCACCTTTACCGTTTTTGCCAGAAAAATCTTGAATATATTCCCTCTCTTCAGAGTGGCTTACAAGTAGAGACGCGTGACTTTCTTGACCATCTTTGAAAAGTTTTGCCTTCTTAGACGGAAAAGTCTGTTCCCTTCCAGATTCTCCAAGTCTGTTATTTACTTCACCTTTACCGTTTTTGCCAGAAAAATCTTGAATATATTCCCTGTCTTCAGAGTGGCTTACAAGTAGAGACACATTGTCCCTTGAGGACATTGGCAAAAACTGTGTATGAAACTGACTTGCGCCAGAACCTGCTTCTCTGTCTTGAGTTGTCAATTCCTTTGGATGGAAGTTGTTAGGACTAACAACTTGATTCTACACATCAGAATAATAGAAAGGACTATCCGTTAAATTTAATGATTTATGTCAACAAAACTATTTCAAAGATATAGAAGCCGTGGAGTCCCACCTGTCTAACACATTCATAAACCCAGTCAGGTGTCACGGAAACTATTCCCCATTTGGAAGCTGTCTCATACTTACTTCCGTTAGCGTAGTTGCATAGCAAGTGAGTCACTTTCTTGGTTAGTTTTTTCACAAATTTTGCTCCAAGTACATAACACAAATTTGACAGGAGTTTTATATCCTTGTCGTCCTGTTGGGAACTACAAATGCAAAAGCTTTCGAATCCAGGCAAAGGTGTCTGGCAGGGAAGAGGTGAGTAGACGATATGACTACTAACAGCAACTAAACAACCATCCTACACCATCAAGATAACAACTTAGACAATAAGCCTGAAAAATGAAGCATCATAAGGATATACACGGTTTAAATGAATGATGGTATGGCAGTTGGACACAGAGTACACCAGAATAAACGATACAATCAGTGATAACAGATGAAAGCTGAGAAGAAGAATACCTCTAAACAAGATCGAACCCAATGACTTGAGACATAGCTAATATGGGTAGTCCCGGCACTTCGGAACCCACCATGGGATTCAATAGTAAAGTCTGCGTTATTTATCAGAGGATCATTTACCACCACTTCTCCTCCACCTTGATTCACCCATTCCACGATTTCAGGTCGCTGCACAATTTTGTAAGACATCAATGAATAGACCTCGAAGATGTATTCTCAGACAAGAAACTAGTGGAAGACAAGGAAACCTGGTTCTTCGAATAACCACATACCCGATCTTCAGGAAAAGAATGCGAGAAACAAAATGTCTTCCCCTTAAATACAGATGACATTCTTTCATTCACGTTTTGACCATTGAATTCATATTGATTACTCTGTTGTTCTTTGCTTTTACTAGTTACAGGGGAAATAAGTGTTTCTTTTTGCTTGGGTGATACTATTTTCCTTTCCGCATGAATCTCATCTTTCCTGCCAAATTCCTGCATTGCTTCTTTGTTTCCCAGAAAAGTTGCTGGCCCATTTGAAACATTGATACTCCTTGAAGATGAATCATATGCCATGGTCTGACCGAGAGTATTTTTACCCTGTTCCATACTTGACATCCCTGCAAATGATCCCTTGGTCAAGCATGCAGAATCTGCGCAAAAACAAGTCAGTTAGAGAACTGTAATACAACGCATTGATATGTCTTGATGCATCTTGGATAGATGACATGTGTCCGCGATAATGTAATAATGGTTAAACGAGACGACAACAGACCTCTTGGAAGAATCAAATGGGTAGCAGTATATAATTGATGAACTGGAATTTCTTTTTTCTCACGATCACAATCTTCAAGCCAACTGGGTGTGACTACTTGAACGACACCAGAAGCTGCAATACTCCTCACCTCTCTTTTCTCACTGCAAATCAATAAATTGTGTAGAGATCAAAATATTACAGAGAATATGCTTAGAGAGACCCACCTAATAGTATTGGATCAATGCTACAAGAGAAAAAAAGAAGAAGGAAAAAGCTATTAAGGAAAAAACAATCCCTCTGGTAGTGCAAAGATAGCGGTTACCTCTCTGAAGGAGTTCCAACAACAATGTGAGTCATGCTTTCGTTTAGCAGCATATACCGCGTTCCACCACCTCTACAGACCAACTTAAAAAGTCTACGCATTTCAGAAGCTTCAAAACCAAGCAGAAAAATTCTACAATCTGATAAGTACAGGTCATTGTCTTCGGATTCTGAATCTCTGGCAGTACAACCATCAATATCTTGCTCTTGCGGCCTTGTATGTGGGCCTTCACTTGGTTCTTTAACATCGGTACTGGGGTTCATAGAAGTGGAAAAAACATTTTGTGAGGCAGAAGCTTCTATATCTGAGTCTCTAGACTGAGCACAAGAAGCATATGAATCTGCCACAGACACAGACACAGCTGCGGCCAAAGGAAACTTTTCTTGAACATTATGATGGATTCCTTTATCACGCAACCCTCGTGCCAAGGGTATGGAACTGAGAACAGGATATGACTCTTCACTGAGACAGACTGCGCATATCAAGGTGACATATCAGTATCGATGAATCTGTTAACTAATAGAGAGCCAATATACTGATAAGTACGAGAATGTATAAAACGCAGAAGCACCAAACATCACCTTTTCTATCGATGGACTGCTGAAACCATTTCCGTGTGACAATTTGAATGTGACCCCATTTTCGAGCAACTTTGTATTTGTCACCTTCGGCATAGTATGCAGTGTCAAGGAATCAATTTTCATTAAAGTCCAAACAACGAAATTTCAAACTTTAGTGATCAGGAACCCGATTATCAACATATCAACTGGATAATGGTTATAGTCACATATCTTGTAACTTAAGCCCTGACTGCTAATTTAACAGCACAACTGAATGCGCCCAAAAATCATTGTATGACCCAGGATTAGCAGATTATTGAAAAAAAATCAAAGGATATATCAGCGATCAGATGTGTACAACTCCTTGTTAGCTCACCAGAGTAGCTCCCTCCATATTCTGAAATAACCTTCTCCATTCCCTTACGCTCATCTGATAATAAGTCACAGATTAACTATCAACAAAGAACCTGATTCACATAAATTTAATAAACCGGTTCTCTAACCTCCTGGAATTCTTGTGACACAGATTGTCAATCCAGAAAAAGGAGGAACCTTATATGGTTCCTGGGGAACCACACGGTGCTCAGTCCAACACTGATGTAACCAATTCAGTGTAACAACTGGCTTCTTCTGAGTATTCAGAGCCCACTGCAAGTTAAAATAATAAAATATATTTAGCTGTAACAATGAAATAGGCATAACTGGTTTTGAACAGCTTCCTCAAGAACCTCATCAGTTCACTTTGCTCTAGGATATAAAATATAATGATAAGTTCTCAGAGGCACGAGGCTGACTCAAAACAATTTCAGAAAAGAATTTCTTCACTCAGAGAACTAAACCTGCCCTAGAGCCAAAGTATTATTTACATCATCCAGCAACCATCTGACAATGAACAGAGCAGAATTCATCAATAGGGAGGAAGAGTGGAAGACAACAACTTATATATTGAGGCTTTCATTCGGAGCATTTTACATCTTTACTTTCGCGAATAGGCCTCTCTTTTTTTCTATTGTAGGCACTATGCACTGATGGAAAAATGTAATACTCAAATGCACGAAGCGAAAGACCAACAGAGAAAAAAATCATCTTTTGTCTCTATCAACATACCCTAGTGTGCCAATTGGAGAAAAAATAAATGAACTGAAAAACAATTTTATTAAACCTAACATAATTCGAATAATCTTCTGAGATGCATGATGAAAAACAGCAGCATTGATATGTTAATAAAGAAGCTAGTTATAATCTACAGATGTGAACCTTCAGAAAGGTAAAAGAATATTGATGGCAATCTTTGAACAATAGACCTTGTACTTAGCAGCCAAGACATTTTTGACAATGACGAAGTTGACATCAGAAGAAGATTTGGAAAGAAAAACTCCCCCCATGGAAGTAACCATCTCTCTGATCTTGACCTTCAAAAAAAATTGCAATCAACGAGTTAGGACTTCACTAAGGAGAGATGAGTCCTTCAGAGCAACTCAAAACAACTCTCTAAAACAAAAATCAGTTTATTAGTCTACAATTCTTGCAATTTGATAAGACATTTCCACTAGGTAAAAAAGAGAAGTACCTTCTCATCCATCAGGAAACCAGAAGCAAGAACTTTCAGACCCTCCATCGCTAGACAACAAGTGAATCCCCCTTGTGGCAGCGGTCTACCCTCTTTTGCACAGGAGAGGGCACACTGTGGACCTGCCGCGCAATAATAAACATAGCTCTTATTTAGAAATTTCACGAACAGAGATCCAGTTGATTTTTTAAGTGACAGGAAACATAAATAAACTCATCTCACCAATCAAGTTACAACCCTTGGCTGTAAGACTCTTGAATTTCTCCTGCAAAACCCCAAAACAATGGCAATAAGGCCAATTTCGTTCAGAAACATAGGCAATTGCAGTAATTTAGAAGAAAAATTAAAATCGCACATGATCGGGAGAAGCGATGACATGAAAATCGGAGGGACCGCTCCGAGAAGGGTCGCAGCAGAGGACGATTTCGGCACCGTTGAGTTTGAAAGCATCGAGAAGTGTATCGAAGACTTCAGGGGGAACCAGATTCCGAGACATAAAGACGTTGGAACCTTTAAATAGTTGCGTCGTCTTCATCGCCGCCGGCAAAACCTAACCGCGCACTAGTCGACTAGTTTGTCAGAGCTTCACGGTGGTTATTTGGAAGAAATTAAAACCCTAGGATCGGCGGAAGAAGGTGGGATGCTCGAACTTTGAAGCATAGCACGAGATTCGACAAGCCCGGTGAGTGAATCGGCGCGTGTGGTAAACTGACTGGGACTGTGGCGGAACTCTCAAATCGGGGGACGCGGGAATTTTTCAGTGAGCTTAATTTCTCTTTTAGGGCTTTTTATTATGTTTTTATGACGTTTCCGTTCCCCAATTGGGCCGACGATAATTTTTTCAGGTTAGTAAAAACAATTACCATTATTAGATATAAATCTTACCATAGAAAGCCTGAAATCTATATTAAAAATTACAATTTGGTTTAAGTCTTTTAAGTTTTACTTATTATTTTTTTTTTACAACATTAACCCCTAAAACAATTTAATAAATAACATTGTAGAGAAATTCAAATACTAAACTTTTTTAAATTGACCAACATTTGTTATATTTATTGTCATAAAATCTTAACAACATCTATACATTCCGATTTTTCCAAAACAACTATACCCATTAAAGTTTTAACACATTAAATCTCCAATACTATTTTTATAGATGCTATAATCTCTCAAATTTAAATGATATACAACAGATTTTCTAATAACAAAAGTTTACGATCTCCATAATTATATTAACATTAATAAATTTCTTAAACCAAAAATCTAATTATAAAATGTCACATTAAATATGTTGAAAACCCCCCATATAATTTGGTTTATTTTTTATTTTTGAGTAATTACCAAAAGAACTAAAATTCTATTAATTATCATAAACTATATATATTGACATGGAAAAATTATAAACTATAAAAATATGCTAATTTGGTAAAACAATTAACATAATTAAACTTGATAAAAAACTTATTTTGATTATTTATTTTTAGATAAAAACTTATTTTGATTTTGGTGAGACTGGTTGGCATTAATCTCATTTAGGGAGTTAAGTGGAATTATTTTTTAAAAAAACATTTTTAGATGTGTACCATAAGATAAATGTATTACTAGACTATACATATACCACACGCCACACGGGTTAAAACCTTGAAAACACTACAAAAATCCTTTACTTTAAATAATTATATCAAATATCTTTAAATTTTTATATTTTTAAATTAATAAAACAATAATAAAATAATAAATAAATACAACATAAATTTTAAATTTTTAAAATTAAAAATATTGTTCCTGCAGGTTAAATCCTAGTTAATGAGTAAGTTTTTTACAACACAGAGAATATTTTGCGTTTAAAGATATTTTGCCAATTAATTAATATCTTCAATTTTGCAATCGACTGCAAAGAAACCGAGCTTCTCTTAAAAAAACTTTTATTTTGTACAGAGGAGAGAGGACTTCGTCTTCTACGTGAGAAACGACTAGAAACTCATAACTAGGCGCAAAAATGAGAAGCGATAGTAACCTACCAAGAATAAAGGCAACGTTAGAGCCAGACTTTGACCCAAACAAAAAAACCTTATCAAAAACTAAGCCGGAGTACTTTAACTTGGCCGGTTTAGGTCTGGAGGAGCCTGTGCTTTGGTCTGGGGATGTGTCTGCTGCGGCAAGCCCAGAACCAGATGTTTCTCTGCAGGCAAGTGAGATTCTTTTAGACCTGTTTTTTTCTTTCTTTTGACTGTCTTTCCTTTTGCTGCAGGGTTGTTCGAAGCTCCCTTTAGTTTATCATCTTGCTCTTTTGACTTGTCAGGTTGACTGTGGACTAAGGATTTGATGGTTTCACTTAGATCAACACTAGCTTTAACTCCAACACCTGAAGCCTTAGCCGGATAAACAGTACCCTCCGTCTTTGGGACCGGTTGTGTATGTTTCCCATTTGTTGTCTTCGTTTGATCCTTCAATAAATTAGGAGGCGGGGGATGAGAAAAATGAGAGAAATGTGCGACTATTAGAGATAGTCATGATAAATGGATATACCCATATGCTAGCAATTAGAAACAAATAAAAGCTATGGCGTAAAAAAATACCATCTCTTTCCCAAGGTTTCCTTTCAATGCTCTCCGCCTTTCCTTTTCCCGACAAATGGCACGCTTGATCTCACGATTGTCCATTAGACTATTTGGCCAGAGTGCAGCTAGCTGGAGGAAGAAATAAATCCAAAAGAAGATTACTCAGGAAGATAAAGTAAATTTTAGGCAAGGTCTAGTCTACTAATTTTGAATGGAATTGAAAAGCAAATAGACCACGAGTGTCAGGAAAGGCGAGGAACTTACATTTGCATAGAGCTTTCTGATCTGAGAATTCGAATCTTCATCCAATCCCTAGTATTACCAAAACCAGAGCACAAACTGTATTTAAATTTCAATTCTGCAGCTAAGTTGGAAACGTATTAATGTAAAATTATGAAAGATATTAGTTACCTCAACAAAGTTGTCATATAGATCACACAATTTTCCCTCGAGCGTCGCATCCATGACAAACTTCTTCAAAGATGGCTTTCCAACAGAGCCAACATCCAGAAAATCATCTGACGTTCCAGCTTCTTGATTGTTTGCCTGTAAAACAATTTATGTCAGCGCATTAATAATATCAGATGTGTCTCAATGAATAGAGAGAAACAAGTGCTTAACCCAATGGCAACCATTATCAGAGAGAACTCTGAGTTCCGTGTATCATTGAAAATGGGATGTTTAAATCCAAAAAATATACAGAAAAACAAAAGTATCTTATATATAATACCATATACGAAGTTCCTTTGGAAATCAGATCAGGGATACTATTAGAGCATAAGAGAGAGAACCTGTGATTCCATTAGTGGAATTCGTGTTTTTAGCATCTCGATAACTTCATTCTTGATTTGTTGAAATCTCGTATCTTTTTCTCGATTTGCATTATCACCCGACTCAATCATGAGTTTCAAGTTCCTCTGTAACAATAATCATTACTAAACCGTAAGAGGTTGAGCTCCTTCGCTAATAAACGCTTATCTTGTTAGCTTTTCTGAAATGAAAGAGCTTTCACCTGAAACTTGAAAAATCTAACTACTCTAATGCCTCAGTAAGAATCACAACTCCATTCCGATAACAAGTCTCAGTATGCAGGAGATAGAAATGATTACCTTAAGTGATCTAATCTGTATTAGATGACCAACAATGCTCATGAGACGATTAATTAACTCTCCTGATACATTCCCTTCGCTCCCCTGCTTCAAGAAAAGAAAAATTCACTCTTCTTCACTTCTCTGGAAGATTATTGAAATATATACACACACACATCAGAAGTGTTTGATTACCGCAATTCTAGCAACTTTAGCAAGCTTCAACTTTACATCTCTTGGCAATCCCCTCTTCACTGCTTGGGATGAGATATCAGCGTCTTGATTCTCTGTGGCAGCAGGAGGGCTTGCTGCAATAAATTGGAAATTATAGTTTGCTAAATGGTATTTAGCTTTGCATGCATGTAAATAGATCGAACATTTGAAACTCACATTCAGCGACCACCTTCTCCAATTCCCTGATGGCTTTCTCAAGAGTCGAGGATTTAGGTCTGACATTTGAACTACTTTTTGTCTGAATAAAAAAATTTCTTACAGAATTAAGAGAAAACCGATATATAATATGCAAGAAAAAAAAAGCATGGAAGCTAATATTAGCCAGGAAGATCAACCCAGAGTGGAGATGAAAACTAGAGCAACAGAAGTACAGAACAAACGTTTAGTGGGTGTCAGCCGAACAGCATGACTCATAAATGCCAACTAATACATGAACTCTCTGGATTGAATGCTAAAAACTTCCACAATTAAAGATGGTGATTATGCAGTCTAAAAGTTTAGAGAAATCACTCTTGGAGATGTAGAAGATGAAAGACCCCCAAATACATGCTTACTACAACTTTCAGACTAACTAAAATGAGGACACTTATATACTTATGGAAAGTACTTAATAGTTTATTGGAATAGATTCTTTGCTTACTGTTGCAATGTTCAGGTCATGCATGCTACTGTTTTCTTGCTGACAGACTACTGTTGATTTTGCCGAAACATTTGGTCGAGATTTTCGTGGAAGGGAGTTAGATTCTTGATGAGCATTTTTGCTGCTGCAAATTGGATGAAGGGGGGCAGAAGATTCAGCTGCCTTTGACTTCGGACTTGTGGCATTCCTTGGCTGATGATTCGCTTCATCAGTATGGGGAATTGAGTCCGCTGTCTTTGAATCGTTGGAAATGTTCTTCAACGAGGGCTCAGGAGCAGCTGATTGATCCTGTACATTCACATTCATAAAATCGATCGTCTGGTCTGGAACTCTAAAATAAAATAGATTCAAAAAGTTATTTGCAAGTAAGGGTGCTACCTTTCCCCCAGCCGTCTTAGCCATCTTGGCTTGTTTTCTGGATACATCAACAACATCGCCGCAAGGTTTTGCTGACTTTTTCCTTCGCCTTTTCTTTGGTTTCTGGTTTGAAGTTGTTGGTTCACTGTTGTACAAAGGAATCACAGTTTAGAAAAATCAGTAAGTGGAATATATAGCCTATTCATAGGGAAACTGAGAAACCTGAATCCTATCAAAAATGAGAGACCACATTGATACAAAACGGTATTACGTTTTAGGGTGAATCAAACTAGTCACTACGATTATATGATAGTATGATACTACAAGGAGTAGCAAGATTATCAAGCAAACTGTATAAAACATTTCTGCCCTCAGGAAACACTGCATAAACCCATATTAGAGGGAAAAGAAAGGTGATACCAAAGTCTATTTCCAAATAATTATGCTGCCCATTGCCTACTTTCACAACATATCACTAACTGAAAACAGACAATAAGTAATGTGACAACATAGACCAAAAAGTGGACCAAGAAACTTACATCCGTTCTAATTTTCCTCTACTAATAAAAAATCCATCATGCTTAATTGGCGAATTATCAACTTCAAAATAATCATCCTACAATGGAAAGCAAAGATATGATGTTTCAGCTATCAACAAGATACACTTAGATCACATAAGAAAAACATATGTAGGATATCTATACTAACCAATTCAGCATCATCGATAAACGAATCTTGAGTGTCATACTCGTCATCATCTGGGGCACCACCTAGCTCTTCCCCATCACTACTATCTCTACCCTGAAATATATTTTATTTCAATATAAGGCAATCAGAAACCTGTGGGAAAAGCAGTGCTAAGTGCTAACGCATAGTATGAAAATAATCTGAGTAAGAAACCAAACATTCATCTAACTTGTACAGATAATAGAAAGTGGAACGAACCATGTAGAGCCTCTCAATCTTCTGTATAACGTCGTTAAAACGATAGGCTTGAGGTTGGCCAGCCATTTCATTTTCTGTTGGTGCCTTCTGCATTTGATAATTATCCATACAATTTACATTAATTATGGCTACTATCTGAACCAAAGTCCTTACAAGATGAATTCACAATTGAAATTGACGAGGTTGCAACTATGCATATCTAAAAACGCAACTCGAATTACTCGCCAAGACTAGACAATCAAATCACAAAATCACAATCAACTGTAGTTTGTTTCAGATACAAGAATTAGCTTGTTGAAACCCTAGCTCCAAACCCAATGTCAATGAGAATTTCCCAATTTAGCTCCCGAATACACGAGACAGGGGTCAAGGAAATTACAAGAGCAGAGAGATTCTGAGTATACATATATGCATGTAAGAGTTAAAAACTCACCCGAGCAAGGGGAAACTCGAAGTTAGGGTTAGCATTGAGAGACGGGTCGGTCGACGAAGGAAACAAGCCGTTCTCCTTGGTAGCCTCATACATAAGCTTCTTCCACGATACGTAATTCGTCTCCTCAAGACGAAGCTCAACCTTAAGTAATCTCCGATCACCAGCAGTCAATACCTCAGACGAGATTTCACACGGTTCGCCGGGATTTGAACCGTCATCGGTAGAGACCTTTGGTTGCCCCATTAGTGAATTCGGGTCGGGTCGGGTCAGAGTTAAGACTCTGTAGAGACCCGGATCGGAGACGACGTGACTCTGGTGGAAATGAATCAAGGAGTTGGGGAATTGTGATGAATTGTGGAGACGGCTCCGAGAGAGAGAGAGAGAATTTTGGAGCTGAGAAGATGATTTTTGTTAGAACATTGCGCGGGATATACCCAGCAAATGACGCTTCGTAACTCGTAAGCTTTTTTTTTTTTTCTCGTGAACAGATTTTTTAATTATTAGTACTATTTATTTATTCTGCCTCTCGAAAAATGGATTTTTTCTTAAATCATTTTTTCAAAAGTTATTAACATGCATTAAGGTTTTTTAGTCTATAGATAAAATAATAGTATTGGTTAAAGAGGTGTATCCTATTGGACAATAAATGTTTTTCATATTTATCTTTTGGTTTATAACAGTTAAATTTTTATTTTTTTACACTAAATAAAAGTTAATTTGATATATACAGTAGTAATGTCATCGTTAAAAAAGAGATGAGTTTCTTAATTTATTAAGTATTATTTTAATAATTGTTTAATAATCCCTACATTTCATAATATAGGATGTTTTAGATAAAATTTTTTATTTCATAATATAATATGTTTTCAAGTTTTCATACTACTTTTATATTAGTTTCATATTTTATATTATGCAGTCTTGTTTATGATTGGTTAAACTTTTTAAAAGTAGTCATTTCTTAATATCAAAACATTTTATATTATGAAACGGAGAAAGTATAATATAATTATTTATTTAAAAATTAAATCAGAAAAATCTACTATTAGCCATTTAACATCTGTCAAGAAACGGTTTGATAGATTCTCAATTGAGAACCGTTTCTCACCTCTATCCTTATTTTTCTTACATTATCTCTTCTTTTATTATAACTTATTTATTTTTAATGAATGAAAAACTGTGTGAGAATCGACCGGTACATATGGTCTAAGGTATACATACATGTATGTAAGGCAAGATTTGGTAGACCGACATTTCCTATAAATTCTTCCTTATATATGTATAAATGTATATTTATCACATTTCCTTTATTTCGAAAATTACTCTTATATAAAAGTATAAATCACTTTTCTCCATAAGAAATCATCACTTCGTTGATATAACACAAAAAAAATGCTTATAGAATTTTTACTTTTAAGAGATGACAAATATGTCCATCATGACAATCACCTTCCCATGGCAAGCTGAAAACAGTGGTAGCCCTGGACAACCTAATCGGGTTTGGGTTTTTGGATTTAGACATATAGAACCCGTTCGGGTTTTTATACTATCAGGTCGGGTTTGGGTTTTACCCGTTCGGGTTTGGGTAATTCGGGTTTACCCGAACTCAAACAAACCATGAACAAAAAAAACCCGAACTCAAACAAATCATGAAAAAAAAAAAAAATTTATCAAATTTTAGAACACTTGTATATATATAAATATTTAACGTTTTAAGTTAGTACATAGAAACTAAGATGGCAAAATGGTTAATGTGTACTCTTAAATGCTCAAGGTTTTGGGTTTTGGATATCCGATTGGGTTTTATATAATACCCTAACCCGAACCAAACCATCTATTTCGGGTCGGGGTCAGGTTCGGGATTTGGGTTCGGATAATATGCTCAGGCCTAAACAGTGGTGTGTTGTGTGTAGCTAGCGATGCAGAAGGCCAAGGATGAGCAGCTAGAAGATAGCATCACTTTTGCATGCAGTACTGAGATTGATTATTTGTAGACCACTCTCATCCCATCAGGTGGAGCATGTTTTAAGCCAATACTAGCTATAATAAGCCATGCGTTTATATTTGATGAATTAATACTTGCTACTTGTTACCATTTACCATACTTTCGTGACTTCGTCCAACAAAACAAAAAAAAAAACATTTACCAAACCGGCCCATGGCCGAACCAACGAAGCATGCATGTTATGTTTCTCACTTCCACATACCCCTGGCCTAATTACAGTCAACGTATTCAAAGATATATACGTGATCATGAAATATGCGGTATATGGATGAAGATGAAGTTCTGGATGAGGTGGACCGTGGAGAACAATAGTAAGAGAAACTGTTTCGTGTAACCTTCTTTTCGCGTTTTCAGCTTATGATTTTATGCATAGCAAGGGTTTAGTCCAATGCAAACTTTGACTCAAATTCGTTAACAAGACTCGGGCTCGGATAAATGCTTGGCTCATCATCACATCATCATCACTAAAGTTTTATACATGAATTTGATTCTGATATACACATACTAAATTTGGAGAAGATGAATTATATACACATAATTTGATAAAGGATTTTATGGAAGAGTGGGGAGAAATCATAATAGGAAGGAACGACTAATCAAAGAAATCATATAAACCAAAGAAGCTAATAAATAAAATAAAAAAGCAAATAAAATTAAATATCTTACAGTTTTATGATTTGTTCCTTTGTGGACCACCATCGGGACCATTTTGAATGAACAAACACGGGACTCTCCCATAGATCTGAATAATCTTGGAAATAAATTGGCAATGCATTTTTAGTAAAGCTGGTGTGAATTTTTTCTCTATGAAAAGTTCTTCTAACTTTTATTTTTATAACAAATGTTTGGGGTAAAGAATGAAAAAAAAAACCTATGACTTTACCCAAAATTAAGAATATAATCTAAAGTTTTTCTTTTTTGTCAACAAATTAATATTTCTTTCGTGGTCAATTAAAATTTCATTGTAATCATTGAATAAAGAAAAGACCCTTGAGTCCAAAGCCTACAACAAATTGACAACAACAACAAAATTATATAAATTGGGAATAGCAAGTAGCAACGTTTGAGGAGGATTACATCATAGTATATATTTTTTTTTTCTTTCCCTTTATTTTACTGAAAAAGAGAAAAAGAGAAAAAGAGGAGAAGAGAAAAAAAAAAAAAAATCGGTATCTAAAAAAACTGACCGCCTCGCGTTGTCGCTTCTTTGCCTACTTCCGATTCCTTCTTCTTCTTCTTCTTCTTCTCTCTCTTTGCCATCGTAATCGTCTCCGCCTCTCTAGGGTTTTTATCCGTCTCTCTCTCTCTCTCTCGTGTTTCCCCGGAGCTTATATGTTCGTTGGCATTCGCTTAATCGCTTCTGATTCATGAGGTTAGGGTTTCGTTTTTTTTTTCCCTTCTTCTAATTTTTTGGTGACGAATTTTATATTTTTTATTTACTTTTTCCCTGCGTTGCGGCGTGTTTAAATCAAAAGAGATCGGAGGGTTTTTCTAGTTGTCATCATCAATGTTGATGATTTGATGCGTCTATTGTGTTGAGTTAGGTCTTATGGTTGACCTTCTCAATTTTTTTTTTCTCTCTCTCTGATTGATTTCTGGATCACGGGGCTGTGTTTTATCGAGAATCTGTTTAGGGTTCTTGAATCATTGCAGAGTTTGATTTACAAATTAGAACGGATTTCTCATTAAAAACCCTCTTTTGTTGTTGTTGTTGTTGTTGTTGAGAATGCTAATTCTATGGCTTTGAAACAGGTGGCATTACGATGGATTGTAAGGAGAACGGTATTAGTGGCTCTCTTTCTGGCGATTTGAATGCTAATTCTCTGGGTTTAAAGTCTCCACCGAGTTTTTCTGGGCTCAATTTAGATTCAGTCACTAGTTTGGAGACTCCTCAGGTTGCATCAGTTGTAAAGTCAACAAAGGAGGGTCAAAGGAAGTGCTTTATAGATAGCGAGAGAATGGGAGATGAAAACAGTAACTCTAAAGAACATACTGGGAACTCTGATGATGGTTTAGATTTTTGTTGCGACGCTGAAGACACTCAGAAGCAGGGAGTGGTTTCAGATGAGGTTGAACAAACTCAACAATTCATTTGTGATGCTGATTTACTGGTAGACTGCAACAAGCCGGATGATGGAAAGGAGAGTCAGGACACCAAATTATCCCTTGTATCCATTGTTTCTGGGGATATGCAACAGGAAGGAGCTCCTCAGGCTATAGAAGATGAAGGGTATGGTGGCACAATATTTCCTATAGAGGACAATGGAATAGAGAATGAATCGAATTTCTTGAATGATGATGTACCAGAACAAATGGGGTCTTTGGAAACCGCAAAGCACAGAAACCCTGGTGAAGTTGGAAGCGATGGTATTAGCTCTACCTTTGATGCTGGAGATAAGGAAGGAAGAAATGAACCATCGAGTGATCATGATTCTGGTTCTTCTGATGATATATCATTCTTTCAGAGTTGTCCGTTTCCAGATACGATAATGGACTCTGGTTTATTTGGCTGTAGCCCTGCAGAAGATTATCTGAATGATTCAAGTGAAATTGAAGGCAATCTGCCTATTGTGGTATCCCCTTCATTAGCTATTACAGAAATGTTAAGTAATAGTGACGGTGGCCGATGTTCATATGATCTAGATGACATCGTAAACACAGAGACAGTCGAACCAGATTTGAAGCTGGGACAGCAGGATGAGCTTCACACTGATCTTTCCGAGAAGAATGAAAAGATGCAAAAGGATCATGTTGGGGTTTCATCAATTGATAGTGATGTGGCCGCTTTGAGTATGAATAATGGTATAGCTGCTGATCTGAGAGCTGAAATTTTCAATCAGATATCACCCATAAACGAAAATACTTTAGGTATTGAAGCCAACTCCCATATTACTGACTCTTCTTTGATGTGGAATTTTCCATCGAACTTTGGAAATGGAGACATCGAAGTCTGTAATCCTGACAATGCAGTTGAGCCACTCAGAATAGTGGATGGCAATGGCAGAATAGGTGGTGAAGTTGCTTCTGCATCAGGGACTAATTTTTGTGAAATTGGCTTGTCTTCATCCCGTAGGAAGTCCCGAAATGGTAAACAGGGTAAAATGGCGCAGACAAAAAGGAGTGCCCCCCATCCGAGAAAGTCCTCTAGAAAGAAACAATCAGCAGGAGACCTTGATTCAGTTTTTAAGTGCTCAAAGCAGAAGAGGAGCTCTCTTTTAAAAATAAGCCGTTCATCTGAGTGGGGATTGCCTAGCAGGACCACTGAAATCTTCTTACAGAGCAATAATATTCCCTGTGATGGACCTCCGCATCATGATGCACAGAAATCTCAGAGCAATCCTAAGAATGGAGAGTATAATAGGAGTTCTAATAACGGATATGTAGAAGGATCTAACAAAAACATCCAAGCATCAAGTGGCCTTCGTTTGAAAGTTAAATTTGGTGGTGGCCAAAATCCTATGAACATTACATTCTCTAAGGTCAGTGCTAACTCTTTTCCTGCTAATGGTATTGTTAAGGCAGGATCAGGTTTAGAATTGCCAGGATCAACAAATTTTGCTGTGGATAATCTGCGAACTGGGGAAACTAAAGAGGATTTGGAAGAGAAAAACAACCTTGTGGAGAAAGTTCCATATCTGCAGTCATCTGATTTTATGAGGGATGAGAAACAAGACGATGGGGGGTTTTGTAGGAAGCCGGGTGGTGATGTTTTAGATGATGACCCACACCTTTCCACTAGTATAATGGTTGAAGAGTGCGAGAGGGCCACTGGGACGCGAAACCTAGATGCTGAAACTTCACCAGATTCCGAAGTTATCAACTCTGTGCCTGATTCGATTGTCAATATTGAACAGAAAGGGGATTTGCATCATGGTGTTTACAGCGCTCCAGAAGATGTGGTCGGCAAGAACAGAGGATTAGAAAAAAAAGATAAATTGTCTGCTTCAAAATCTCTTTTGGAAAATGGTTCACATCTAATTCCCAGTGCTAAAAAGGGTAAAGATGCTAAGTCTAAAAGGAAAGGAACAAAGAAAGGGAAATCCAAGCTTTCTGAATCTGCTAAAGACGGGAGAAAAAATGAATCTCATGAGGGAGTAGAGCAACGTCAATCCATGAATAGCAGTAATGAAAGGGTTGATAGTGATCATCTTGAAGTAGGGGGAATAGAGTCTCACAAGACAACAGGTATTTACTCTTTTGTTTATCTCTAAGTATAGTAATCCTTAATAGGATATTGTTTTTTGCTTATTTAAATAGCATCTCTATGTTTTCCATTTCTTTAACTGGCACATTTTGTGAATTCATGTATAGGTGCTCTTCTAGATGCAGATATTGGGAAAACCAGTGCCATTAATGGTACCATATCATCAGATGTGAACCTTGGGGAAATGGTTGTGGACGGTACTATTGAGGATAACTCTTCCTCAGAGAGTGCTTGGGTTCGATGTGATGATTGCTATAAATGGCGACGGATACCTGCTTCTGTTGTAGGATCAATTGACGAGAGCTCCAGATGGTATGTTATATTATTTCATATTGAATATGTACTTGTTTTAATGCAATTTTCAGATGTGCCCCCGCACGATGATAATACTTCATTCTTGTTGATTATTCTGTTTGTTACATGTTATGTTGATTTTTTAGCAATTTCCAGTGTGTTACATATTGTCGTTAATCTTGTTAGGGTGTACAAATTTGTGTTAACTTTGTATTCGTCGCACTTGTATCAAAGTTAAAAACGAGTTTATTAGAACTTCTTATTTTCTGATAAGTTTCTTATATAATTTATTCAACATATTTTGAAAATTCTTACAGTGAATTCATCTGGTACTTGTGACTGAATGTCAGTTGTATAAGCAGATGGAGTTTTTCATCTTTCTGATGTTTATCACATTTGGACTTTGTGCTTGTAGCTGTTTTGTATCATTTCCATACTTGCTACGTCATTCATATCTTGTAGTCTGTCTCTATATCTAATATGGATTCTCTGTTGTTTATAGGATCTGTAGGAACAACTCAGATACAAAATTTGCGGATTGCTCAAAATCTCAAGAGATGTCAAATGAAGATATTAATGAAGAGTTGGGCATAGGACAGGAGGAAGCAGATGCATATGATTGTGATTTGGCTAAAAGAGGGAAAGAAAAGGAACAGAAGAGCAAGCGTTTGACAGGTGCTTATAATTCAATATGGGGGAACCTTGAGAGTACCCTTGGCTAGAATGTTTGAAATTATCATATGGTTTTTCATCTATTTTTTTTTATCCTGTTTTCATGCCCGTAATTCTTGCAGGTAAGCAAAAGGCGTGCTTCAAGGCTATAAAAACTAACCAGTTTCTTCATCGCAATCGTAAATCTCAAACAATTGACGAGGTTAATTTCCTTGTATTTTGTCCATTTGTTATGTTTAGTAATGCTTAAGGTTAATTGTGCTTGTATTGCTTATCGTGTTTCATTTTTTTCTTTGACAGATAATGGTTTGTCATTGCAAACCACCACCTGATGGTAGGTTGGGTTGTGGAGAAGAATGCCTCAATAGAATGCTTAACATTGAATGTCTTCCCAGTACGTGCCCGGCTGGCGAATTGTGTTCAAATCAGCAGGTATAATATCTTTTTTGCAAGCGAAAGGGTTACATTTACAGTCAGTTTTATCACTCTCAAAATTTTTTGGCTCATGTTTCTGCAGTTTCAAAAACGGAAGTATGTTAAGTTTGAGAGATTCCAATCTGGTAAGAAGGGTTATGGCCTGAGATTGCTCGAAGATGTACGAGAGGGACAATTCCTTATTGAGTATGTTGGAGAGGTATGTCTGTGATGATTTTTAACTCTTGGAGGATGTTATCTGTTTGAGATGGGCTTTCGACCCTTATATATACTGTGGGTTATACATAACAGGTGCTTGATATGCAATCCTACGAGTCTCGCCAAAAAGAATATGCTTGCAAGGGTCAGAAACATTTCTATTTCATGACACTGAATGGGAATGAGGTAACATCTTCCCTTTTAATGACTCAGCTGCTTCTTTGCTTCATCTTTGATTGAAATTGTTTGTGATTTGCTGTTTAAATCTATGTGGAGTTGTTGAATAAAAAATGTGTGATGGACACTAAAATTGATATATGGTTGCCAGAATGTGACTCGTTTCTGATTTAGATAGCATATTTAGAGAAGTGAAGTTCCATCTTTGTTACGCTTTTCTGCTTAAGCAATTTGCTTGTACCTCTGGTTAGTTACTTTTATGTCTCTAATGTGATCCACGTGTGCCAAAAAAAAAAAATCCTTTACAAGACTAAGATGAATAGACAATCGTCTTCTTTTTGTGTCTTCGTTCATCTGACACTCGTCTGTATCTAGATCATTTTCACCATCTCTACTTAAGCTCTAAAGGTAACAGATTAGTGCTCCTGCTATTTTAGTACTAAAGCCTAGGTTACTTTTGTTGGTTGTGTTTGTAATAATTGCATTCCTTAGCATATCATCTGCACTGGCTTTAAATTACTGTCTTGTATTACCCTTTTGATGTATTCCTTTTGGAAGCTATGCTCTATGTTGCACCTTGCAATAACTTCTTTAGTTTTTTTGTTAATGCAGGTAATAGATGCTGGTGCTAAGGGAAATTTAGGGCGTTTCATTAACCATAGCTGTGAACCAAACTGTCGTACTGAAAAGGTGACTACTAAATGTTCTGTGCGATAGCATGTCTTGTGGTCTGATTATAAATCCAGTGATGAGTTGGGATCTTTCTTTTTGAGCTCGTCTGCTTGTTTATTATTTTAGTAAAGGTATTTCACCTTTTCTGTTTTCTCATGTGTATGGGTTTCATTTGGTACTTCTTAAATGTTGTTGCAGTGGATGGTGAACGGTGAAATTTGCGTTGGAATATTCTCCATGCAAGACCTTAAGAAGGTAGGCTTTCCCACACTTGCAATTTTGCGAGTTCGTTTCAGTAGTTTTTAATCTGCTGGTTCGTTGCCAGGGTCAAGAGTTGACATTTGACTACAACTATGTGAGGGTTTTTGGTGCTGCTGCCAAAAAGTGCTATTGCGCATCATCACATTGCCGAGGGTATATTGGGGGGGATCCCCTGAACGGTGATGTAATTATTCAAAGTGATTCAGATGAAGAGTATCCTGAACTTGTGATCCTTGAAGAAGATGAAAGTGGGGAAGGAATCTTAGATGCAACATCTAAGACCTTCATTGATGACGTTGACGAGCAAATGCCACAGAACTCTGAAATGGTTAATGGTTCCAAGGACCATGCTCCTGATAATGCCGAATTACAGAGCTCGGTATCTTTACAACTTCCAGAGCGAGAAATTCTTCCACCTCTTCAGCCAACTGGAGTTTTGAAGGAACTTTGGTCAGACACGCCTGTTAGTTCTGTCCGGCAGGAGGCTCATGTTGAAAAGAAGACTAAAAGCACATCTCCCACGTCCAATTCTCTTAGCAGACTGTCCTCGGATGGTGCAAATGCTGATAAGATGACAAAGCATGGATCGGGGGAAGATAAAAAGATACTTCCACGACCCCGTCCTCGTATGAAAACTTCTCGTTCATCTGGGTCGAGTAAGCGAGACAAAGGAGGTAGTCTTCCTGGTGTTAACAAAGCACAGGTTATACCAGTGAGTAAGTTGCAACAACAGCCCATCAAACCTAAAGGATCAGAGGAAGTTTCTCCCAGCGGACGTGTTGAAACATGTATTTTACTAGTTCTAGACATGAATTGTTAAGATACCATCATCATTCAGTCATATTCGCTAATAACACCAATTTTGCAGTTGAAGGGAAACTGAACGAGTTACTAGATGTTGCGGGAGGGATAAGCAAGCGGAGGGTAAGTTGTTTATAGCATTACTTCTGAAGTCTATAAAACTTTTTATACTTCAATTAGTTATGCTTAAGGTTAAGACATCATGTTTTTTTCCTTCTGCGGTTTTTTTTTGTTTTTGGTTTGTAAGACCGAGCACTTTTACTTGATTCTTTTCCACTTGAATTCTCTATATTCGTAATACTTTTCCTCAATCAAGTAACTGCACAATGGATACTTAGTTCGTTTTCTTATCTTACACAAACAGGATTCAGCAAAAGGCTACTTAAAACTTCTGCTTCTCACTGCCGCTTCCCGAGGCACGAATAATGAAGGAATTCAAAGGTTTCAAGAATCTGACCTGCTTATCTTTGTTCCCATTGTAGATTTATTATACTCTGCATTTGTGCCTGAATTCTTGTTGGTGTTTGTGAACTTAATGCAGCAATCGAGATCTTTCAATGATTCTTGATGCCCTTTTGAAGACAAAGTCAAAATCTGTTTTAGTGGATGTAATCAACAAGAATGGTACGTCAGTCTTCTTCTACTTTGGTCCATGTGTCTATCTGTTTTCTTTTGTATCTTATGAACCTTATCTCGTAAAGATGAAATAACCCCCAAACACATCCAGGTCTGCAAATGTTACATAATATCATGAAACAATACCGGAGTGATTTTAAAAAGACCCCTATACTCCGGAAACTTCTGAAGGTACATTCCTTTTAACCTCTGATTATGTATGGGTCAGAACACACTTGGCATTGGTTATCTTAAAATTTTTCTTCTCATCACGTTGGCTAATGATGCTTTCTTGAAATGGTCTAGCTTGCTTACAAATCAATATAACTGAATTTACTTTCAGGTATTAGAGTATCTTGCTACAAGGGAAATCCTTGCACTGGAGCATATAATCAGAAGGCCTCCGTGTGCACAGATGGAAAGGTTAGTAAAGTTTAATCATGGCCTTATCCTTGATCGAGTGAAAACTTTATTATGCTGTCACTAAGAATTGTGAAATCTGGCTGTCTAGTAAATTGTTTTATACTAAATTGGCCCTGTGCGTAACTTACTAGAATTCACCTGTCACTTGGTCTACTTGACAATGTGAATGCCAAAAATAGTTTCATCTGTCTTCGATAATGACACCTTAGTTCTTCAGATTCTCTTAGGACACAATATGACATTTAATGTTTATCTACACGCAGCTTTAAGGATTCTATTCTATCTTTCACTGAGCATGAGGACAAACAGGTACTGGACGTCTCATTTACCCTTATGAAACTGTATTCTTGGACTCTTGATTTATGTTAATGATCCGTAAGCTTCGACCTTGATCAAATGAGTATCTAGGGTTTAGCTTTTAATTTTAAATTATTTTCATGTGTATGGCTGCAGGTTCATCAAATTGCACGGAACTTCCGAGACAGATGGATCCCTAAACCTTTTAGAAAACCTTGGCGCATCAACAGGGAGGAGAGATCTGAGTCTATGAGGTCACCTAGAAACAACAGGTTCAGAGCATCACAAGAACCTAAATATAATCATCAGTCCCCAAGACCTGGAGAACCAGTTGCGTCTGTCATAACATCAATGGCTACAACTCCTGAAACAGCATCTGTATCTGAGGGATATTCAGAACCTAATTCCAGTCTCCCTGAGACAAATGGACGCAAGCGCAAAAGCAGATGGGACCAGCCATCTATATCCAAAGAACAAAGAACGTCTCAGCAAACTGTTGAAACTAATGGAAATCAGGATGTCCAAGATGACCTTCCACCCGGGTTTACATCACCTTGCACGGATGTGCCTGATGCAATTACTGCGAAGCCGCAACAAAAGTTCCTTTCTCGGTTACCGGTATCCTATGGTATTCCACTTAGCATTGTTCATCAATTTGGTTCACCCGGCAAAGAGGACCCGACCACCTGGTCTGTTGCTCCTGGCATGCCGTTCTATCCATTTCCACCTCTACCCCCAGTGTCTCATGGTGAGTTTTTTGCCAAGAGAAACGGAACAGTCTGTTCCTCCTCCATGGGAAACCCGACTTGCTCCATTGAGACCTTACCGGCTATAACTGAACCCAACCAATCCTGTTGTAACACCTCAAGTATTGCCGTGAATGACTCACCCGCTCCAAACCGGAAGAGAGAGTTTTCATCCGATATAGGAACAAGTTATTTTCGGCAACAGAAACAGAACATTCCCCCATGGATGCGGAACAATGGGTGGGAAAAAACAGCAAACAGCCCTATACCTGGAAATTTAACTGTAGAGAAGAAGCTCAACAATTAAGTATTCTTAACTTTAGAGAAGTACACAGCCAATGAAGTTGTTATGGAGACTAGGCAGCTCTTGAGGAGAATTACAGTGGTTGATTGGTTAGTTTTGCTCATAGGAAGATCCCCTTTTAGGGGACTCATGTGCGTTTCTTTTCTTTCCTTTTCAACTCCTTTTTCAGTATATTCTAAATTCTTTTGTTTATGATCAAAAGCAAAAACATTCTACTATAATGAAAAGGTCACATTTCATTGTAATAGCAAATCACATTCTTTATTATCTTCTGCAAAGAAGTTTTAAGTTACACTGAGATCTTTGCATCGCAAACTTCTTAAATAAAATATTGTTCTCAATAATTTGGTGATCAAAGGAGTAAGTTTCTTCTCAACTTTACAAGAATGTCCTGTAAAATGGAAAAGTGAGGGAAACAAAAAAAAACCAAACTTTTTGACAATTCAATATTTTCTGAGCAAACTTCTGACTCTAACAAACATCCAAGTTTTTACAAGTGTTGCATATTTTCTCCATCCATTAAAGAACCTTCCAATTACCTTCTTGTAGCTTGGTCTCCTTCTCACGACAGTCCAATACTCAGCCAGATTCTTCCTACTACTTATATACTCCTCTTCCAAATCCAACAGCGATAGCCGAGCTAGCACCGGGATTAGCATTACATCAGCCATACTAAACTCATTCCCTGCCAAATATGTTGTCCCCTCAAGCTTTGTTTCAACCTCATCTAGGAGCCTAAGCAAATGGTCTTTGCTTCTTCTTAAGGCACCAGGGTCTTTTAGTTTGTCTTCTGTATCGTATGCTTCCCTTAGCTTCCTATGGTAAGCACTTGCCAAGTCTGGAGACTCAGCCATCCTTGCAATCACAACCATCCTCAAGAACTTGGAAACATAGAGACGACGATTATCCGGTATGTGAGCAAGAGTGAAAAGCTTGGGGTCCCATTCCCTAATCTTCCGCATCCATTCAAGAACTTCTCTACCAAAAGTAGCATCTTCTATACCAGAGGAAACCTCAGCTATTCTCTCTAAGTACCTGCAAAATTTCACAAAAGCTCTAATTACTTATCTCCAAAAAGAAAAAAACTAGCACCAAAAGTGAGAATATTCCCCTATTAGAAAATGGTGAGAGTACATACTCTATGATCTCAATAGTGTCCAAAATGATGTGAGAACCATTCCTGAAAACGGGAAGTTTTGCGTTTGGATTCATCCTAAAGAAGGAAGGGTCCATATGCTTGCCAGTGATGGGATTGACATGGTATGATGTGTAATCAATGCCTTTCTCTTCTAAAGCTAGTCTCACTCTTTGGCTATCTAATGAGTAAGGATGGTGATATAACTGCATTGCTTCAGACCAATATCCTCCAACTACAGTCCAAGAGCTGCAAATTTAAGATATAATCTATATTAAAAAAGACATTCAAGTCCAAGTCTCTTCCATATAATCCACTTAAAAATCATCAACTAAGCAATATATTTCAGACATAAAAGCACCAAATTAACTGTTGACCTCACAGACCTGAAACTTCATAAAAGGGGGATTCATATTTGAGAAAAGGGTTTAAGCACGATATACAAGGAATCTGATCAAACAAAATGAGGTTGAGACCATAAAGATTGAAGCAAACAAAGACAAGAACAAGAAGAAGACAAGACAGGTTAACTTGGTGATTTAACTAACTACTAATAACAGAAGGAAGTAAAAATAAAGACATACCCAACGAAAAGACAGAACACCTTGGAGAAGAAAGGTTAGAACAAGAACTGAATCAAAAACTAGACAAAAAAAGGGAAACCTTCGTATATTTAGTTTCTCGAATTGAAGTTTCCTTCCTTCTTTAAAGTTTTGTCCTTTTTTTTTTTTTTGTCCTTTTTAATTTTCGAAGGAAGACGTCAAAATAGTGAAATACTATACAGCTAAGATTTTGCTCTGAACAAGAAAAAATTTAGGAAAGTGCGAGTATCTAATTCTCCCACTGCGCCTTACGTAGACGCAGATGTCTCTACTCGCTCTCAGATGTTGCCACGTGGTTACGGTCAACTTATCCGCCAAGGTCAAAGCGCTTTTAATGATCACTTTGTCTCTCAAGGGTATATATGTCTTTTTGATCAATCTGCCAACTTCTTCATCTTTTTCTTTATTTTACATACTTTCACCTAAATTATTGGTTCTATTATTGTTATATATATATATATATCCATTTTATCATTTATTTATTTTTTTTCATGATTCAGAAGGGATTGAAATTTTTTTTTTTGCAATTTTTACTATTGCCATTTTTGGATTCTGGTTATCTAAAAGGAAAAAAAAAAAAAAAAGATCATTATAGTGTCACTTGTGTTTTTTCTTCTTTGTATTAGGCCTACTTTGTATCCATCTCATTTGGGCCTTCAATAGATTAACGAGAAGGAGGATTATACATTTAGTAATATTGAATACGGCCCAATAATAAAATAAATAGCAAAAACGACTGAAACATGAAAAAAAAAGATATATAAGAATAAATAAAGTAATATATAATAAAATTATAATTCACGTGCATGGACCAAGAATAATACCAACCTCTAAAATAGAAGGGACAATAACTCTATAAGCCATCAAAACTGTGACACGTAATTAGCCAAATATGTTATAAATATGGTCCTATTCATCAAAAATCTATTGAATTTAAGAAACTTTAATGTTGTAACCAAGATCTTGTCTTGTATTTTCTTCTTCTTTTATATTTCGCCAAAAAATTTATATAGAAGCATCTTAGGTCCAAAAGTAATCATTGACCCCCAAAAGAAAAACGAGTTTTTCAAGGCTTACATCAACAAGTTAGAGAAACATCAACGTCAATGCATGTTGCAGATTTGTTCATAAATCGTACTCATTTGTGTTACTACTTACTAATTGTTTTTGTTCAGTGAAAATATATATATATAGTCGAATTTTATCTACAGCTATCTAGTTTTGTAAAATAGAGATATACTCGTGTCGTGTAGATGAAATTGAAAAAAAAATAACAATCAACGTGACGGTAACACTGACACATACGACAATTCGTCTCTTACGTACAATTCTGATAGTTGTATACTTGTATTGAAAGTTAATTACTTCTGCGATATTTCGTGAATAATTAGATTAGGTACGTAGAGTATATTTTACAATAGACAAATGCTAAAAGTTTAGAGTTCCGATCCTAAAAAATCTACATTATCTAATCTTAAGTCATTTTTTATCAACCAAATAGAGTTTTTATTTTATGGTTTATGTCGTGTACGTAGTATGTTATTTTGTATTTTGTATTTTGATGTAGATATTTAGACTAATGTACATATTGTCATTTCGTCTTAAGTTTGAATGAATGATCAATTAATAATAATTCACTACGTACGTACGTCATGTGTTTTATCATTGAAGGTACTAGAATTGATTAAAGGAAGTAATCAATATATGAAAGATAAAGAGTGGCCAAATATCAATTAATTTCGTTTTTTTTGCTTCACATTTAATTCTATTAAATTGCCCTAGCTAACTTGTGACATGCATGTCCGTGGTGTAGCTCTCCTTCGTTTTAATAAATGACATGCTAGTAGTATTATTTATGGCCATGATTTTTTTTCTTTTGCTTATAAATTGTTAAATTATTATGGTCATGATTCACGCTTCTTTGCAAAATCAAAATTTAATTTTAGGAAATTTTAAAATATTCCATTAATCTCAATTTAAACGGAGTCAAATGTTAATTAAGAAGAGTATATATGATGCCAAATAATCAAATATAGTACTGTATAATAATCAATTGGAAAGTTGCCTGATGTGTTTGACAAATTGTATATACGTCGGAAAAATCTTTTTATCTACTAGTATTATATAAAAAAAAAAGATGCGGAGTATGATCATCATTTATGTTAGTAGTACAACTCGATCGTAATCAATTCCCATATTTTTATACTTAATACTGAAAGGCTAATTAATTAGCTTTGTAAAGTATTCGGCTCCCAAAAATCATGCGAATTATTGGAACACGGTCTTTCGATTCGTATATGTATTAATTACGAATTTATGACACAAGTTGCCATATTTTAATAATCCTACAGAAAATGATTGGGTATTGTTGGTGTTGGGTTTCGCCGAGCAAAGGCCCACTCGATAGGCCCATTAAGAGGGAAGCCTCGGTAACGATTATGGGCCTGGTTAAGGCCCGGAAGGAGAGCTCAAGTCCGGGAGCGAGGTCAATTCAAAGAGGAGGTCGTGATCTACACGGTTGGGTCACGTGCGAGATAGCCGGAGGAGATCGAGGAGAAGTTAGGCCTAGGGTTTTAGTTTAAATATCCGGCTCGAGAACACGAAAAGGCCATGTAACAAAACTCAGAGCAAATCAGTAAAGAAAAAGTCAATACAAAATCCAGTTCGTTGTTCTTCATTGTTTCTAGTCGATTTGTACCGAAAGTCTGCCCAGATCTTATTCGATAAAATCATTCTTTTACTTGTTGTTTCTAGTCCCAACAATTTGGCGCCGCCTGTGGGGACTTAGGTCTTTCTATTCTCAAAAATCGACTACGTTGAACTCCAGCGAAATGGATCCATCCACTGCTAGCACGATCATCCCAGAGGCTGCTCCACTAGCGACAGTCCACGGATCCACCTCAATCAATGCACCCTCCCAGGATGCACCCGCGTCAGCCCAGTCCGATAACGAGGTCACAGACCCAGTCAGACCCGGGACAAGCTCGTCACTTAACGACAATCAAGCACCGAACCAAAATATTTTGGGAGGGTCGGGTCTCGTACATCAGAGATCCGCCCAAACTCAGAATCTCGGTAGCACAAACCCAGGGGTTACCATCGGGATTATTCCCACGGCCCCCGCGATTCTGGCAGGAAATAGGAATCAGTCCCGGGTATGGACTCGTTCAGAAAATAATGGAATGAGCCGTCCCGGACAGCACCATGCGCCGGTGGTTTCCTCCGGGGCCCCCGTCGCCAACGACCTCTCCGAGATTCGCGGAATGCTCGCCGTTCTGATCGATAAGACCCAAAGTCAAGATGCGACGAATCGGGCCCTCATGAACAGAATCGATCGGCATGAACAAGAGCTCGCTTCTCGCGCGAATCTCGGACCCTATCAGGGTACCGCGTACTCTTCGGGAACAGCTTTAACTGACCCCACGGAGAGAGCATTTCCCCGGACTCGCCTCGACTTCGAAGCGGTCCACGTTACTCCACCCGGGATCAGAACGTTACCCGTTTTCGCACCTTCAGAGAACAACGGGGCTCCGAGCTCGTCGGTCTTAAACGGCAACGCGAGCTCGCGACACGACGAGCATCCCCCTTCCGGGAATGTCGGATCAGCAGAACAGGACCTCCGCATCTCGGGGATCCTGGAGCGCTCCTCGGCAAGACTAGATCCAGTCCTGCCAGGAGGACTCAGAAATGGAACGTCACGGGGAACAGCGATCGAGGATCTCGGTCTTCCCGGACCTCCGAGTAACGGCGCATTCAGTGCGCAGTTCCTAACCGAATATATGAATAAGGCAAGCGCCGAGATGGCCCAAATCCGTTCAAAGGTGCACCTGGCAACAAGCGCAGCCCCAGACATCGATCGCGTGATTGCCGAAACTAGGCGCACCCCGTTCACGGACCGAATCGCGAAAGTTCGCCTTCGCGACGTGGGCAAGCTTCGCCTTCCCGAATACGCGGGCATAACGGACCCGGGAGCGCACCTCCGAGCTTTCAGATTAGCCATAACCAAAGCTTATCTCACCGACGACGAGTGTGAAGCCGGTTACTGCCGTTACTTCGCCGAAAACCTGGTGGGACCGGCGTTGGAATGGTTCGCCTCTCTGGAATCTAATTCCATTGACAGCTTCGATCAGCTCGCCTCGGCATTTTTGAAACAATATTCGGTCTTCTTCCAAGCTAAGGTGACCGAATCAGACCTTTGGCTTCTCGTCCAAGAAAAGGACGAACCGCTCCGCGATTACATCAATCGCTTCAAGTCAACCAAAGCCAGGATAACAAACTTAAACGACGAGGTTGCCCTGGCAGCCCTTCGGCATGGCTTATGGTACACCTCGAAATTCCGCGAAGAGCTCACCGTTCGACAACCCCCGTCACTCGACGACGCGCTCCACAGGTCGATTAATTTCGCCCGAGCAGAAGAGGAGCGGGCCGCTCTGGCCGAGATCCATAAGTCATCAAAGGCACCGTACAATCCTCCCAAAAAGACTCTCCGGAAGGAGCCGTTTGAGTCTGGTTTGCATGCTTTCGCGGTTGACTCCGCACCCAAAGCAAAAAACCCGAACTTTGATCCCGAGAAATTCTGCAAGTATCACAAAATACGCGGACACTCGACTGAAGAGTGCAGAACCGTGGGACGTCTCCTCGCGCGAAAGCACGAAGCGGGAGAGCTCGGCGAGATCGACCTCGAAAAAGAGGGAGAAAAGGCAAGGGAAGCCAACGCCAGTACCAAAGAAGCCGCAGCCAAGCGCGAAAGGGTCGACGAGGCCGAGGGATCTTCCCCCCCTCCAGCCCCAAAGAAACGTATTGACTTGGTTTTCAAAGGACTCTCCCTTTGCCATACCTCCCCGGGCTCGGTGTTTACCCCACCTCCGGCTCCTCGGAGGCTCGCAAGCTTCCGCCCGCTCATCTCCCGATGTTTCAAGGAGATGAATCCGATTCATAGAGTCGACTTCATCACGGGGGGATCCTCCTTATGTCGTAACTCAGTCAATTCGATCAAAGCCTACCAACGTAGGGTCGATAGTTACCACCGTGAACGGAAACCCCGCTCGGACCCGGACTACGAGATTACGTTTTGGGAAAGCGAAACCGCAGACCTGGATAAACCCCACGACGACGCTCTAATCGTAAGGTTAGACGTCGGGGGATGCGAGCTCTCCAGAATAATGATCGACACCGGGAGCTCCGTCGACCTCCTGTTCTACGATGCTTTTAGGCGGATGGGTTATCCTGATTCCGAGCTGAAAGGGGCCAAAACCCCGCTCACCGGGTTCGCCGGTGACACGACCTTAGCTAAAGGCACCATTTCCCTCATAGTGGAAGCCCGTGGGGTACGACGTCTCGTCGACTTCGTGGTCGTCGATCGTCCCGCCCCCTTCAACGCTATCCTCGGCAGACCTTGGCTGTATGGGATGAAGGCGGTCCTTTCAACGTATCACCAATGTGTGAAGTTCCCATCACGAGGCGGAATCGCCACCATCTACGGTAGTCAACGAACCTCAAGACAATGTTACAGAAGCGGCTACGATCTGATCAAAAAATCCGCTCAATAGCAATTAATGATCGCTGACGAGCTGGAGTCAAGACAGCTCGTTAAGCATACAGACCCCGCCTCGCGCGGACCCATAATGACCAAGGTCGATCAGGTCCCCATCATGGAAGGGCACCCGGAACGATGCGTTGGAATCGGGGCCGATCTCAAACCTAATATAAGGAGCGACCTGATCCAATTTCTGGGTCGGAATCATAACACTTTCGCCTGGTCCTCATCGGACATGAAAGGAATCGACATTAGCGTGACTTCTCACCAGCTCAACGTCGACCCCACCTACAAACCCATAAAACAGAAGCGTCGTAAGCTCGGCCCCGAAAGGGCGAAAGCAGTGAACGACGAAGTGGATCGGCTATTGAAAATAGGGTTTATCCGCGAGGTCCAGTACGCCGAGTGGCTAGCCAACCCCGTAGTGGTCAAAAAGAAAAACGGGAAGTGGCGGATCTGCATTGACTTCAAAGATCTCAACAAAGCCTGTCCGAAGGACAATTATCCGCTTCCTCATATCGATCGACTAGTCGAGGCAACTGCCGGACACGAGACTCTCTCCTTTATGGACGCCTTCTCGGGGTATAATCAGATTTTGATGGACCCCGCTGACCAGGAAAAGACCGCGTTCATCACGGACCGAGGCACCTATTGCTACAAAGTAATGCCTTTCGGACTTAAAAACGCGGGAGCAACCTACCAAAGGTTAGTCAACAAGATGTTCGCCGAGCATCTTGGAAAAACCATGGAAGTTTACATCAACGATATGCTCGTCAAATCAATGCGCGAGCAGGATCACATTCCTCAGCTCGAAGAATGCTTCAAAATTCTAAACCAGTATGGAATGAAGCTCAACCCGACCAAGTGCACATTCGGTGTCGCGTCAGGAGAATTCCTTGGGTATCTGGTCACAGAACGCGGGATCGAAGCGAATCCAAAACAAATTGCGACCTTCCTCGAAATGCCTTCACCAAAGACAACTCGTGAGGTCCAGAGGTTAACGGGGCGGATAGCCGCCCTGAACCGATTCATCGCGCGGTCTACAGACCGTTTCCTCCCATTCTACCAGTTGCTCAAGGGTAATCGGAGATTCGAGTGGGACGACAAGTGTGAAGAGGCGTTCCGAGAATTAAAAAAGTATCTCACTGAACCCCCTGTCCTTTCGAAGCCTGCGGATGGGGAGCACCTCTTCCTCTATATCGCCGTATCCGACTCTGCGGTAAGCGGGGTATTGGTACGAGAGCACGAGGGGGAACAGAAACCCGTCTATTACGTCAGCAAGACCCTTGTTGACGCTGAAATGCGATACCCCGCCATGGAAAAGCTGGCACTAGCAGTCGTGATGTCGGCTCGCAAATTGCGCCCTTACTTCCAGTCGCACACGATCGTAGTGATGACGTCCCAACCCATTCGGACCATCCTTCACAGTCCTAGCCAGTCCGGTAGATTAGCCAAATGGGCCATAGAACTCAGCGAATACGATATCGAATACCGGCCACGCACCTGCGCCAAGGCGCAAGTCCTCGCCGATTTCGTCATCGAACTTGCCGCGACCAACGAAAATACCGGGAACGCCTCCGAGAGGTGGTCGCTATACGCGGACGGAGCGTCGTCCAGACAGGGGTGCGGAATCGGAATCCGACTCGTATCCCCGACCAACGAAATAATGGAACAGTCCTTCCGGCTCGGGTTCGTAGCTTCGAACATCGAGGCCGAGTACGAAGCCCTAATAGCCGGACTCCGGCTGGCACTGGGTGTGGGAGTCAAAGAGCTCGCCGCATTCAGTGACTCGCAACTCGTAACCGGTCAGTTCCATGGAAACTACGACACGAATTGCGAACGGATGGGCGCTTATCTCCAAGTCGTTCGATCAATGGCTGAGCAGTTCACTACATTCGAACTCACCAAAATTCCCCGGGGAGAGAATTCAGCCGCCGACGCCCTCGCCGCGCTGGCTTCCACCTCCGACCCTTTGGTCAAACGAATCATACCCGTCGAGGGAATAGACCAACCGAGTATCTCTATCCCAGTTAAGGCTCATAGCATTAACCAAGTCCAGGACGGATCCGCTCCCCACTCGGGAGAACCTGAGCAAGTACCTGATCGGGACGACGAGCTCTTGGACGATCTTATCTCCGAAGACGAGCAGGAAGCAGAACCCGAAACGGACTGGCGGGTCCCAATCCGCGATTATATCACGAGCGGAACCGCACCAAAAGACCGATGGCAAGCGCGTAAGCTTAAAGCTCAGAGCGCGCGGTTCTGTATCATCGGCGATGAGTTATACAAGCGGTGTATCTCCGGGCCATATCTCAGGTGCGTGCACGGGGACGAAACCCTTAGCATCATGAGGGACGCCCACGAGGGTCCCTGCGGAAACCACTCCGGAGGACGATCACTAGCCCTCAGAATAAAACGGCAAGGATACTTTTGGCCGACCATGCTCGCGGACTGCGACGAGCACGCTAAAAAGTGTGATCCCTGCCAACGACACGCACCTCTGATCAATCAGCCCGCTGAGCTAATGAGCTCGGTCTCCGCTCCTTACCCCTTCATGCGGTGGTCGATGGACGCCATCGGACCCCTCGAACAGTCGGGAAAACGACGCGTTACTAACCTACTGGTTGTGACCGATTACTTTACTAAATGGATCGAGGCCGAATCCTACCAGTCCATCACGGGTGAACACGTAAAGGATTTTCTCTGGAAAAACGTGGTATGTCGACACGGAATCCCTTACGAGATCGTAACTGATAACGGGACGAACTTGATGTCCGCCGTGGTCCAAAAGTTTTGCGACACATGGGGTATACGACTAACCCCGTCTACCCCCCGGTACCCCCAAGGAAACGGACAGGCCGAAGCAGCCAACAAATTGATCTTGCACAGCCTCAAGCGCCGTCTGAGTGCCGCAAAGTCTGGCTGGGACACCAACTCCCCGGAGTACTGTGGGCCACCCGAACCACGCCGCGTGGCAGCACGGGTGAAACCGCTTTCTCCCTGGCCTACGGAATTGAGGCCGTAATACCGGCAGAGGCGACCATAGGCAATATTCGCCGAACTATTTCCCCCGAGAACGAGGAGGAAAATAGTGAAGCACTGCGAGATCATCTCGACGTCATCGACGAGAAGAGAGAACAAGCTTACGTGCGAGTCCAAAATTACCAAAATGCCATCGCTCGCTTCTATAACTCGAAGATCCGACCTCGGCGCTTCGTCGTCGGGGACCGAGTACTTCATCGAATGTTCGATCACAGAAAAGAAAAGAACGCCGGCAAAATGGGAACCAAATGGGAAGGACCTTTCCGCATCACCGAGGTCGTTCGCAATGGCGTATATCGCCTCGAAAATGAGAGCAACGGCAAAGCCGAGCTCCGGCCTTGGAATGTCATGAATCTCAAAAAATACTTTTAAAAGATATCCATAATAATCGAACTACGACCTGGCTTGATCCCTTTACGGGGTACGTAGGCAGCTCAATATCCTGAGCGCAGCCACCTTCCTAACTCGATCCACTCCGCAAAATCTTTCCGAATAAAACACGAAATTTTACCATGACCCGGTGCACCGCTCACAAACATACCAAATCAACAAACAATAATTCTCTTTAACATGCACGACGAAATTGCCTGCAAATAAACCTGCCCGCAGCACCAAACAGCACATGCGAACTTCGCGCTGTCTTGCAATTATTTCGAGCCTTTCCGAATACCTCCTCAAAAACAAAAAAAAACAAACAACAAGGTCAACACAGCTCTAGCTAACAGTCCGCACTCCACGACCTCACGTGAAAATAAATAAGGTTTCACTACCCAATTTGGAAAACCACAAAGGACTTCATCCTCAAATAGCAAATTCTTAGTGAATATTACAGAGTTCGCAAAATAAGTGTCCGGGAAGCATTTCCCGCTGTCCATAGGCCTGCCTAGGAGAGGTCCGTATACCCCGAGTACGTATCAGAACTCACGCGTTTCGATCTGAAGCAATTAACAAAGACAATATGCAAAGAACAAGGGTTTAAATGCCTCCCCAGGCAATTGATTCCAAAAAAGAAAAACGAAAAGAAATAAAGTCTTGGGTTAAAACCCCCCCGGGCAAGTCATAGCAAAAGAGTTAAAAGCCCTTTCTGGCAAGTAGCGCAGGTTCCAAACGATAAATAAAATAAAGACGCCATAACTTAGACGTTCTCTTCCCCGGTCCCAGCCTCCGGATCCTTCGCAACGCTCGCATTGCTCCCATGCTCATCTAGACCACGCGGGACCCCGGTTCCGGCATCAACCTCCATGGGCGCGACCGAGTCTTCCGAGATCTGGGGAAGGTCCAACTTGCTCACCGAAAAGTCCGCACCGTCAAGGAGTTGGACCTAACCGCAAGGACCGCCCGCTGCGTCTCGAGAACTTGCACCTCCTCCGCAATCGATGTCCTCCCCTCATCGATTTGCTTGATCAGAAGAAGGTTGGACTCGATCTCTGCGAGATCGCTCTCGACCGCGGTTTTCTCTTTCTTCCTCTCCCACTTGCTCTTCACCGAGTCCAGCACCGCCCGGTAGTCTTGGGACATCCGCTCCTTGGCCTCACGAACAGCTTGACGAGTCGCCTCTGCATGCTTCTGTTCGATGCCCTCGGCTTTCTCCTTCAGCCATTTGTTCTCTGTTTTCAAGAGGTCCCGGTCCCTTGCCGCCATCGCATGAGCATCTTGGGCGGAAGCGAGGTCAGCTTCAACGGAAAGGAGCTTATCCTGAATACTCCTCAAGGACGTTAGCTCGTCCTCTAAGCTCGCAACCTTGCCGTTTGCAGCTCCCTCTCTCTCCTGAGCAGCCTTGAGAGCCGTTGTCAGCTCGTGAACCACCCGCGTTGTGTTCTCGAGCTCAGCAGCCTGCGGGGTATCCTTAAGCCTCCGCTCATAAAGCACGATCAGCTTGTTGTCAGCAGCGACGGACTGCAAACGGATCAAAAGAATACAGAAATAAACATACTACACCCAGCGGGAAAAGGGACGAGTAAAGGTAAGAGCAAAGAAGGAACGGTACCTTCGCATGGGCCGCCATCGCCTCGATGTACGCTTCTCTCTCAACGAGATCCTTCACAAGCGGGACTTGGCAGTTAGCCGTCTTCAAGTGACGGAAGAGGGTCGCCATTCCCAGGTGGTCCTCTACCGCCGGGGAGTCTCGGGAGTGAGCAAACCTCCAATGGAACGGGCGGCTCGACGATGACCCGTTTCCTGAGTGAATCGGCTCCCCAGCTGGAGCCTCTGGGTTTCCACCCGCGGGGTAGCCTCCACGGCTTTCGCGGCTCCTCGTCTCGGGGATCCGGGGATTATCTGTACGAGCCCTTTTTGGCGTCGGAGACGGCTCGGCATGAGTCGACTGCGAGCTGACGAGCATGACCTCCTTAGCCGGACCAGAGGGACCGGTTGAGATCACGGGGGCTTGGTTCACCTCCTCGCTAACTACCCGAGACGGTGCGGGCTGAACGGCTCGAAGGGCATTGGCCAGCGCGGCGTCAACATCGCCTGCTCGGACCCTACGGGGTTGCTGCGACTGCTCCCTGAGTTCACGGAGTGACGGCTTCCTAACCATGGTACGTAGCGGGGTTGAGGTCGAAGAAGAACTTAATTCTGGTCACGAGCAGCACAAAAATAAACAAGGGGGTGAGCGATCCCCTACGTGCATGACTTTGGCGCATAAGAGATTAAGTAAAAAAAAAAAAACAAAAAAAAAAGAGCCATTACCTCTGCGAGCGGGGGAGTTGTCTGCTCTTTCGCTCCTCGCTGGGTTAGCAGGAAGCGGCGGGACCGGAGCTGCGGTGTCTCGGACTAACGGGGCGTTGAGGGCTGCTATTATACGAGCACGCGTGAATGAGTTCCACCGGACCTCGCCTGCTCGTAGCCTCTCGATCAGTTCTCGGGTCGCTGGTATTCTCGGAGGTTCTTCTGAATCTGCCATGCAACAAAAAAAAAGGGGGGCAAAACAGTTAGTACGACAAATAAACGCCGTAATCTTGGCGGCAACGAACAACAACTAAGAACTAAAGGGTCATTCTGACCAACGCATACGGCCCATTGGGTGGGGAGACGAGCAAAGTTGTAGTCCCCCACCGCTGCCGGAGTAACCCGGAAGTAAAAATATTTTTCTCTCCACCGGTCGTCCTTCCCCGGGAGCGCCTGAATTATCTCCGGGCTGCGGCGGCGACAGGTGTAGAATGTCCCGGGAAACCCGGAGTTGTGTTTGATGAGGTACAACCGGAGGATGTCATCGACCCCGAGTTCGAATCCTAGTTCGCGACCTCGAACGTACACCCCCATGACATGCCGAACAAAGTTTGGACACATCTGGGGAAACGCCATTCGAAGGCGTTGGAGGATCTGGAAGATAATCCTCGGGATAGGGAACACGAGCCCGCACTTTTCGAAATATACAGTATAAGCACAGCAGAAACCCGGCGGAACGGTCTCCGGAGAAAACGGGTCGTCAGAACGGAGTATCATCTCCACGTTTGGAGGAACTCCGTGCTTCTGACGGAGATCGGCGAGATGCTTGGCCGATGTAATCGGCGGGATATGATTTCCCCAGAGTTCGAGTGGAGCCATGGTGGAATAAGTTTTTAAGAAGAAAAGCTGTGAAATCAACTAGCCTAAACGGGCGAGATCGGATTGAACGAAAAACGCGAAGTAGTAGAGCAAGTAAACCTAAAAATCAAAACTTAGAAATAACTGAGCAGAGGAGAGAAGGTTAGGAAAATTACCTTGAAGTAGTGGATGAGTGCGCGGTTATGACGAGACGTGTGACTTATGACTTATAAGTCATAATTGACGTCGTTCTTTGTAATCCCACGAATCTCTCTCTCCTCTAATCTAAGCCGTCCAAACCTTTCGGCTCCACCGTTGGATCCTAGGAGAGAGGGGTAATCATTACGAAGATCTCGGAAGCCGAGATTCATTGAGCCTTTCCCGAGGCAAATCGCGAAACCGAAACGACATGAAAGATTCTCTGGATATTCGCCTTTCAACCCTCCCAAAATTAGGTTAAAAGGCTGGGGGGCAATTGTTGGTGTTGGGTTTCGCCGAGCAAAGGCCCACTCGATAGGCCCATTAAGAGGGAAGCCTCGGTAACGATTATGGGCCTGGTTAAGGCCCGGAAGGAGAGCTCAAGTCCGGGAGCGAGGTCAATTCAAAGAGGAGGTCGTGATCTACACGGTTGGGTCACGTGCGAGATAGCCGGAGGAGATCGAGGAGAAGTTAGGCCTAGGGTTTTAGTTTAAATATCCGGCTCGAGAACACGAAAAGGCCATGTAACAAAACTCAGAGCAAATCAGTAAAGAAAAAATCAATACAAAATCCAGTTCGTTGTTCTTCATTGTTTCTAGTCGATTTGTACCGAAAGTCTGCCCAGATCTTATTCGATAAAATCATTCTTTTACTTGTTGTTTCTAGTCCCAACAGGTATAATAAAACTAATTAAGATTAAGTTAGAGATGAGATACGTAAGATCGAGTGGCGTTGTCGTGGCAGAAACAAGAAAAAAAAAAGGCACCAACTGAAAAGAGTCTACGTTTCCTTTATCTTCTGGTTAAACGTTTTTGATCTCTCAGTTTGTTGCCACTTTCATTTCTCATCAACTCTGCCATTTAACTATTCGACATTACGGATTAAAAAAAACACATTATGGGGATACCAAACAATACATGCTTTCAGCTTTCAATAAAACCTAAAATTAGGTGACACAATATAATCATATAAACATGATTTTTTTTTATTTTTAAAAAAAGAAACATTAAATTAGGAATATTTCTTGTTAGAAATCAAATCCAAAACCGAACCTTGATCGAACAAATAAACCATATTTACTCCATTAGTTATGTTATTGTTTTTTCTTGAAAAAATAAAATTAGTTATAAAAAGTGAGATATGGTCCATGTCTCGATGACTAAATGAGGTAGACGCTGACACATGCCTTTCGGATTTAGTTGGCGTGTCGTTTTATCGCTACTAAAACGGCAGGTATTCCGTTACTATACTTCCCTCCATAATTAATAACTAACTCTCTTCTTCTTCGGGGGTTCGGGGGAGCATGAGAAACGGCGTTAAGTGACGTTACCAATACTTTTTAACGTCGTCTAATCTAATTAAATGTTGTGTACGTTACCTTACCTGATGCACCGGTAAGCATGGGGGATGATGGAAAAGGTCTTCTTCCGTTATGATGACGTGGCTTATCTAGTGACATTGACACGTGTAGGTTGTTGCAAGGATCACATGACATGACATGATCGTTTTTGTGTTTTTTTTTTTTTTTTTTTATTAACTTGGGGCTTGACATGTTTGAACCACGAAACCGGGGCTATTTACACCGACCCCATTCTGGGGTTGTAGTCAGATTTATTTCCCTATTTATTACTATAATTTTACTAATTTTCATTTCAATACGATTTTGTGGTCCTCTGTTATATGGTATAGTTTTTATACGATTTTCAATTAAATCTTTCTGATGTATATATTTAAGTAAAGTGTTATGCTCCAAAATTGGATAATTCATGATGAAAAAAGCCAGAGTCCAAAACTAAAATATATCAAATGGATTAAATATAGGATAAAATTTGGTATATACTTCCTTTTTTTTTGTTGATATACATATTAATTATAAAAAACTTGTTTCCATAGAAGTTACTAGTTGGCTTTTCAGGATAAAATAGTGACATTTATGATGATTTTATATTTTATAATTTAGCAAAATTAATAATAAGAAACATAATTGTGTGTTATGTGACTTCTGTCATGGTGGGTGATTCACACAAAAAAAAAATGCACAGTGAGAAAATGTCAAAATTGGAAAATGACTAGAAAATATATAATGATTTTATACTGTGAAGTAGGGTTTATAAAAATCATTTTTTTAACATTGGAAATAAAAAATGAAATTCTAAAAAGAAGGCTGCTCTTGTGAGGAGCATCAAAAGCAAAACCAAACCTGCGGTTAAAACTTAAGCCTCTGCAAGTTGAAAGAGAGAGAGAGAGAGAGAGAGAGAGAAAGATCTTGTCTTTGTGTGTTTTGTTTGGAGAGAGTATATAAATCCTTAAAACGATGTTCTTTTGTCTTTGGGAAACACACGTCAGGAGGAGGATATAAGATCACACTTAAAAAAATCCAGACAACAACAACATCTCTCTAAGGAAGATGATAGAAAACGGCGGAGAGAAACGGAGCTCCGTCGAGGAAGAAGAAGGAGAAGAAGGTGGCCGTATGATTCTTGTCGGCGTGAAGCTCGACGCGCCGAGCAGAGAGTTGCTCACTTGGGCTTTGGTTAAAGTCGCTGAGCCTGGTGATACTGTCATCGCTCTTCATATCATTGGAAATGGTACCTTTTTTTTTAGATTCTCTACACAAAAGCTTTGGTCTTTTTATGATTTTAATACAAAAGTTTCGATTTTTTTTGGGGGGTTCTTGTGTAGAGATTGTGGATAGAGCAGGGAACTCTTCGCTTCTCTCTCTGGTTAAAACTTTCGACTCTGTTCTTGACGTTTATGAAGGTTTCTGCAATTTGAAACAGGTATAAAAGTGCAATTTTGATCCTTTGCTTTAACTTTTCCAGAAAATTAACAAAGGAAATGTTGAATTTTTCCCCTCTTTGCAGGTGGATCTGAAGCTGAAGCTATGTCGTGGTTCCTCTGCTCGAAAGATTATAGTTCGAGAAGCCAAATCGTTTTCTGCATCGAAAGTTTTAGTTGGGATTTCAAAAAGTCACCACACGATTCGTTCACCAGCTTCCGTAGCTAAGTACATAGCCAAGAAACTATCAAAGGATTGTTGGGTGATTGCTGTAAACAATGGTAAAATCGTGTTCCAAAGAGAAGGTTCTCCATTATCTACCATTAATCATTCTCAAGGTTTGACCTTCTTTTCCAAAGTTTCTACATTTTTTTGTATCTGAATGATGTGTTGAATAATCTGTTGTTGGGATGTTGTTATAGGAAAGGAAGATGTTCGGAGGACTACTTTGTTGAATGTGCTTCAAAGATCTGTTACTTTGAATAAGACGACTAAAGTAGTTAGCCATTCCGAGGAAGATTCAAAAGAGGATGATGAGGTTCAATCCCGTGGCCAGAGTCTACAGCAGGTCTTAGCTGCTACCCGTTTTGAGAATTGTGCAGTTTGTGGTTCGGATTCTTTGTCTCTGAAAGATACAAATACTCTTGGAAATGAAAGTAGTGAAGATGATGATGATGATGATGATGATGAATGTCACAAAGCTATGGAGGTTATGCCTGTGAATGGTCCGGAAGATTCAGGCGGTTCTTTAACTATGTTGGTTAAGGAATTGCCTGAATCTAGGCCAGGTTGGCCTTTGCTTCGTCGTGCTGTTTCTACATTAGGACAGTCTGTTACTACTCCTGATAGTTCTTTGTCGAAACAGATACCGGTAGTTCAATGGGCTCTGAAGCTTCCTCCGAGGGACTCTAATCAACCTTGTTATGATTCTTCTGAAGATGATTTGTCAAGCTTAAACGCAGTTGTTCCGTTTGGTATCAACTCTATCTCCAAGAAGTCATCTCCTGACAATAGTCCAAGAAAATTGCCGGAGGAATTAGAGGGACTTTATGAGAGGTTCTCTTCAACTTGCCGGGTTTTCAAGTACAAGGAACTTGTTTCAGTCACATCGAATTTTTCCACTGGTTGGTCCTTCTCTCATTCATTTACTTATGAATGATATGTTGAAAATTTTCAAGGCTTATAACTAAAAAGTTCAATCTGATTTCAGATAATTTCATTGGAAGAGGAGGCAGCAGCCGGGTTTTTAGAGGTTGTTTGTCCAATGGGAGAGTGGTTGCTGTCAAAATTCTCAAGCAAACTGAAGATGTCTTGAATGATTTTGTGGCTGAGATTGAAATCATCACAACATTACACCATAAGAATATTATCTCCCTCTTAGGATTTTGCTTTGAAGACCATAACCTATTACTTGTATACAATTATCTTTCAAGAGGAAGTCTCGAAGAGAACCTTCACGGTACTTGTTAGACAAGCTCTTGCCTTTTTAAGCAACTCAGAGATTCTATTATGATCATGGATCTAACATATGCTTGGTTTCATAACCAGGAAACAAGAGAGATCCACTTGCATTTTGTTGGAGCGAGAGGTATAAAGTAGCTGTGGGAGTGGCCGAGGCATTGAACTATCTGCATAACAGTGCTTCACAACCTGTCATCCACAGAGATGTTAAGTCATCAAATATACTATTATCTGATGATTTTGAGCCACAGGTAAAAACAAAATTTATTGGTTTTTTCATACAGTATGCCAAAAGAGGCAACAATACTAAAAAGATATTTATACTTTGTTCCCAGCTTTCTGATTTTGGGCTTGCGAGGTGGGCGTCTATATCTACAACTCATATAATCTGCTCTGATGTTGCGGGAACCTTTGGGTATGAAAGAATCTGGTTTTAGGCTGATGTTTTAATGAGAGTTCTTGAAAATGTTCTTATGGTAAGCTTCTGTTTCTTGTTGCAGATACTTGGCTCCAGAGTACTTCATGTATGGTAAGGTAAATGATAAGATAGATGTCTATGCATTTGGCGTTGTTCTCCTCGAGATACTATCTGGAAGAAAACCGATTAGCAGTGGATGTCCAAAGGGACAGGAGAGTCTAGTCATGTGGGTATGTATTGCTGTATACCGATTAAGTCAAAATACCAAGCTTTTTTCTATACTCTTATTGAAAAGAAGTATGTATGATGTTCATGTACAGGCCAAACCAATTCTAGATGATGGAAAGTATTGTCAGTTATTAGACCCGAGTTTGCGGGATAACAACAATAACGACCAAATGCAGAGGATGGCGTTGGCTGCTACTCTTTGTATTCGACGTAGCCCTCAAGCTAGACCGAAAATGAGCATTGTAAGTCAAGGTTTTAATCTAGTAGCCGTCTCATAGCTCTATGTAGTAATTATCTTAACGAATGTGGAATGATGCAGGTCCTAAAGCTACTTAAAGGCGATGAATACACGTATGAGTGGGCACTGCAACAAGTGAGTAATTCATCAGAGGAGTCAGAGATGCTCAAGGATGAGCAATGCCAAAGATCTAACTTGCAATCACACCTTAACGTAGCGCTTCTTGATGTTGAAGATGACTCTATCTCCACGGGAAGCATCGAGCAAGGCGTCTCTGTTGAGGATTATCTAAAAGGCAGGACAAGCCGTTCGTCGAGCTTCGACTAAGAAGCCCATTTTTACTGAAACTATTGTGTGTGTTTGTACATATGAAAGGGCGTTCTTTGGAAACGGGTGGATTTGTGGGGTTCTTTTTAGCCCTCATTCCTCACCTGTTTAGGATACTATAATTGTAGATTTTAATTGTTTGGGATGTATCTTGCTATTTCCGGTTAGTCTTTTTTGGGGATACTGCTTATAGCTGTGGTAATAAAAACGAGAGGGAAATGCTTGTTGTTGGGAATTTGGTAGGAAAGAAAGAAAAAAAGTGCTTGTACAGTTGTACTTGTCTTCGTTAAGAATAAAAGAAAGAAATCGTTTTTTTCCTATAAACAGTTCACACTTATTTTCTCGTATTTGTATTTGTAAGTATTGATCCTTCAAAATTGCAGTTTGCACAAAATTCCTGTGTGGATCGTGTGCCAATAAGGCTCAACAACAATATCATTGCCCATGAGGTAAGTATATTTCGTCTGCACAAGAGATCCCTGATGAGACTGGTTAACTTGTTCTTCCACAGGTGGTTCCAGAGTGTATGCCTGATTGTTATTATTGTCTGCAAGGTAATAACTTTTGCTGTAAGAAGTCTCATTTTTGCGAATGTTCTTATACTGAGTCTGGTAGGTTCTCTTTCTCCAATGCCTAATGAGGGAAACACACAGTGATGTAGGTAGGGTTGTACGTTTCTAGTGACAAGTGTTTATAGAGTATGATACAAGTTGCTTTCTCATTTTCTGGGGTGAAACGCAGTGATGTAGATATTTGTGTGTTAAAAAGACCCATAAATGAGTATATAGAGTATAACATAATACTACAGTTTACAAATCAAGATCTGCAGATTACTACACAAAACTGCAGTTATTAATATGAAGTCATAAACTACTACTACCACTACTATTATTAGTAGTCTACTACTACCATACAGTGATGAACCTAAAAGAAGCCTTGAGATGGCAAATACAAATCTTGTAGGATCTCTCGTTTTGCTTCATGTCCAAGATTTTCTTATAGAGTCTTGAGTTTCACTTAAGATGTACTTTAAGAGCAGTGTGGTGCCGCGTTACTTGTTGCCTACAATATCTATGCACTCTCTAACATCAACACACAGATTTATCAAACGTTTTTCATGTAGCCAGGGTTTGAATGCACCTTCAAGAACTATGTTCTGCAAAAGAAGCAAACCACAAAAGACATTTAATCCATGGCGCATACAACTCTTACATTCATTTTGTTATATTGATAAAGATAATGCATTCAAGGTTTTATGGTAACAAGAGGGTTTACGAGACCAATGCACACTCACGACTTTGCACATGTTGTAGCCAAGAAAAATCAATGAAACAGAAAACTCTACCTCTAAATAAAAGAAAAATCCGCGCAACAGGTTTAAAGCTCGAGGAAGATCCTTCTGATAACGATGATAAATCTTGTTGAAATCTGCAGAATCAAACCGAAGTAAATTTAATATGGTTGCAATCGAGTATATGTTCAGTGAAAAGCAAACGTAAAACTACAGGACATGGTGAATTAAATTTCACCAAGAAAGTATCACAAATGGAATACATCATTTATAGCGATATTCAGATTATAATAATAAGCAGATATCCCAACAAGTGTGAATAGCAAAATAAAGATGTATGATTTGCTTAAATGTAAGAACGCCTTCAGCAACCTTTCCTCTAGAGACTTAGAGTTAGCTGACTGAGCCTCAAGCTAGCCTTTTATGTAGGGCAAAAACTTATCTATTCCTTAAACAGTTTTATCTTTGAGAAGATAGTTCAATACACTACACATCCACAAGAACACATTGTACAAGTTGTTTGTACCTTTATACTTTTCGAGATATGACGGTGCCAACTGGTCTTCAACATTATATTCAATCTCTCTTCCATCTCGTAACTGTCTAGACCGAGTCAATGGTCTCTTGAGTGATGCCTCAGTATAGAGTCGCAAGTACTCTTTTTCATCATAGGGATTTCTGAGAAGTTCAATTAGCCTCTTGCTAAACGAAGAGTTGAATAAATCATCAAGTTCAAGTTCAATACCATCTTCAAGATCCTTAGAAAACATTATAACAAAATGAAAAATGTCAGCATAGAAAATTAGAAAGAATCAGGAAAGACAGATTTCAAAATAGCAGTAAGAGAATGAAGGTATTCATACTATCACTTTGCCGTCTTTCGTGCCTCGAATGGGGTTTTGCCTCCATCCGGAAAGGGGTAATCACTGACTGCAATAATATCAGCATCTGACAAACTCGCTACATCTTTCACAGGTTTTACTTGTCGACCAGCTTTAACAGTGGTAATGGAGTTTCTCAGATAAGCTACGTAATATAAATAGCTTTTCTCTATTGACGATAGGCTCTCTTTACTTTCCTTCTTGCCAAGTTTAAAAATGTGAAATAACTTTTCTTTGACATGACCTCTAGACTTTGGTTCATCATTGTGCTTGGTCAAAGAGGTCTTCCTTCCCCGCAAACCCTCTCGTTTCGTTTGTTTGGTACCGTTGGTGTTAACCACTGGGATACTCTTTGAAGTCCAGTTATGATCTGATCTCCCATTTTCAGTTTTCAGTCTCTTTGAAGCTCTAGAAATCGTCTGAGACTCATCATTTCTCGTATGCTTTAATGTGACGTCTTTCTTCGCCAAAGAAGTCTTCCTTCCACGTCGAGCATCTCCGTTCTTTTGTTTGGTATCTCTGACATAACTTGTAGGCTTTAATTCGATACAGTCCTCGGCTACAGAACTCTTTCTTCCACGTCGAGCATTTCCTTTCATTTGTTGCGTTTCTTGGGTCCTTAAGACAGTCCTCGAAATTAAGTTCTGATCTGCTCTACCATTCCCAATCTTCAACCTCTTAGATACACTAGAAACCATAGGAGACTTCGCCTTTCTCCCTGCTTTACTCTTCTTGATTATCAGTGCTTTGCTTTTACTTCTATCAGATACTTCATGATCGACATTGTACATAATACGCATTGGAGTACTATCTCTAACATTGTCATCAAGCATATATAGATTCCCGATTTCACTATAATGTGCCAAGTACTTTTTATATTCCAAATCATGAACCAAACCGGAATCGTAATCATCAGCACAAACAATCTGCATATTGGTTCTGTTGATTTCGCCATCTTTAGCTAAAGCATCATCCCCTGATGGATTCACTTCACCACAAAGAGCCAGCATTCTACCACCAACTTCATCTGTATCTGTGTCTGTAGCTGACTCAATCTCAATTATATCATTCTTCACAATTGTCTTAGCCACCTCAGACTTCTTCGGATTCTTAGCTAAAACATCATCCCCTGATGCATCCTCGGCACTACAAAGAGCCAGCATTCTACCACCAACTTCACCTGCGTCTGTGTCTGACTCAATCTCAATAACTTCCTGATTCACAATGGCCTTAGCTACCGCAGACTTCTTAGCTAAAGTATCATCCCCTGATGCATTCACTTCACCAAGAGCCAGCAATCGACCAAGAGCCACCGCAGACTTCTTAGCTAAAGTATCATCTATGCTTGGCTCAGTCTTTATTTCTTTCGTCACAATTGTCTTAGCCACCGCAGAAGTCTTGGGGTTGTTAGCTAAAACATCATCCGCTGATGCATTCTCGGCACCACAAGGAGCAAGCATCCTACCACCAACTTCATCTCTGTCAGTGTCTGACTCAACCTCAATTATATCCTCCTTCAAAATGGTCTTAGCCACAGCAGAGTTGTCGGGGGTCTTAACTAAAGAAGCATTCCCTAATGCATCCGTTTGGACACAAAGAGCCAGCATTGTACGACCAACTTCATCTATGTGTGACTCAATCTTTATTTCCTTCTTCACAATGGTCTTAGCCACACCGGACTCCTCTGGTTTCTTAGCTAAAGTATCATCGCCTGGTGCATTCTCTACACCACAAAGAGCCAACATTCCAGCCCCAACTTCATCTGTGTCTGTTCCTGAATCTGACTCAATCACAATGATATCCTTGTTCACAATTGTGTTAGCCAGGGCAGACTCCCTCGTGTTGTTCCTCGTCATATTCAACTTAGCAGGCTATAAATCTATTCAATCCTGAAACAAGCATTTGAGAAAGGAAGAAGAAAGAAAACAAGAAAATGGTCACACTCGGTCGAATCTAACATTATTAATGAAGTAGAAATCGTGGCAAATGTTAAATCTAAACGCACAGTTTCTTAACCTAAAAGCCTGACGTTGAATTTGCCTATAAAGTATCCAAAAGGTAGAAACTTTAAATCAAGCAGGAACGGTTGATGCACACACACAAAGCAATTACCACATCGACCAAACCTAATCACACACATTCACATAACAGAGTCCACTCAGCTCAAAAAGTTCATGAAACTCAAGGGGAATCAAAGAACAAAATAAAGCAAATCTAAGTTAGAAATTCAGAACCACAGGAACCCTATTGTAACGAGAGGAAAAAGAAATAGAAGCAAAAGACTGAAATTTTGCAACATTTTGTCTCGCTTACTTACTTACCTGAACTTTGTTGGACAGCCAAAACAAAAGAACCGATTTTTTCGACCAGATCCAGCTTCCAAAGAGAGAGAAGAGAAAAAACCCAGTTCTCCGAATCAGAAAACCCTAGAATTTTTTCCACCGTAATCGTTGGTAAACCATTACAGCTCGCCGAATTGGCCAGTCATCGGAAATAGTGAAGTAACTTACAAATGCATGACTCGGAAAAAAAAAAAAGGAGAGCTGTTCCGTTACTATACAATTATACATACCACATACGCGCTCTTTTATGTTAATAGTATAACCCAAATTATTATGAATCTAATCTCACATCTAAAGTATCATAAATGGGCCTATGAATGAAGGCTTTTAAGTAAAAAAAGGCCCAGTGGAGATAATTTCGCACTTCCAAATCATTTAATTAAAAAAAGTATAAAATACGTCAACCACCCGTTTATAAAAAAAAAAGGTAATATAAAATACAAACCTCTATAAAATATCCATTAATGTAATCCACCAGTATAAATGTTTTACATTAATTAAGAAAATAAAAATAAAAAGAATTAGAAATTTATAATCGAGATATTTAATTGTAACAGTATTATTTTATTGGTACGAACGCACTTTTGAAAGCACGTGGGAGAGCATGTGGTTGATATAATACTACTCTCCTCCTCTAAAGTCAGCAAGAATCCCTAACTGAGGAGACTTGTAAAGTAAATCTATTTAGATCCGTCCTCAACCATTAAACTGAAGTGTTTTTATACGCATTAACAAAAAAAATACTAAAAGACTCAGAGTTGAGTTGTTGTTAGAGACACTGTAGGTAACTGAGTTGTCTTCTTTGACCAAAAAGCCTGTAATTTTTTTCTACTTGTGGAATATACCAACCAAACATAAATAAAAAATAAAAATCATAATATAAAAACAGATTCATACGATATAGGGATAGGGCCTTATCAAAATTTGGATAGAGATATAAACAGGTAGTAATTAGGTTAATAATACGTTGATTATTTTATTGCTTAATTTGTTCACTTTTCTTCTCCTTCTTCTGTTACATTTGTCTTCATGCGCGAACCATCATCAACTCATCTCAATTTCACTCACCACCACATCCACGTGTCCTCCTCCGTCTCTTCACCGTCGCCGGCGTCTGATCATCCTTAATTCCTCGCCGGGAACATAAAAATTTAATAATCCAGTACCTTTGTTCTCTGTTTTGCTTGATCTGTTGTTTAAATTTGATTTGGTTTGTAAAGCGATCAATCAGATCGCCGGCGTTTTTGAACCGCCATGAAACTCACCGACGTTGGATTCGACGTAGTGAAGTCACCGAGACTAATCAAATTGATCGCCTTCGCGTTTCTCTCGATCTCAACAATTTTCTTATTCAACCACTTCTCAGATTCCTTCTCTTATCCATCTCTTCGTTTCCCCGTCTCTTCCTCCTCAAACGTCACCGAAGCTATTCAAACCTCCGATACGGAATCAGCACCACCACCACTACCAGTACCATCTCCTCCACCTCCACAGCGTCCGCGTCTCAAGATTTCGCCTCCTCCGCTTCCACCGACAGTGGTGCGAACTGGAATCGTCGACGAGAATGGCGCCATGTCTGATTCTTTCGAGATCGGCGGATTCGATCCCGATTCCGTCGACGAGCTTAAATCCGCCACCGGGAATTCATCGGCCACGTCGGTAGATAATGATTCAGAAGCCGGATTCCGGATTGAGAAATTCAACTTTTGTGAGAAGACGAAGACGGATCACATTCCTTGCTTAGACAACGAAGAAGAGATCAAGAGATTGAACAGTACCGATCGAGGAGAGAATTACGAGAGACATTGTCCTAAACAGAGCCTCGATTGCTTGATTCCTCCTCCAAATGGTTATAAGAAACCAATCCCATGGCCACAAAGCAGAGACAAGGTGAAAAAGTGTTGTGTGATTTCATTTCTAGTTACTTGTGCAAATGTCACTAACTAACTGACTGACTGATGCATTTTTGTTGTGGTTTGCAGATATGGTTCAATAATGTGCCTCATACACGCTTAGTGGAAGATAAAGGAGGTCAAAACTGGATTAGAAGAGAGAAAGACAAGTTTGTTTTCCCTGGTGGTGGAACTCAGTTCATCCATGGAGCTGATCAGTATTTAGACCAGATCTCCCAGGTTTGTTTTTTGATGTTTTTTTCATTTTTTGGTTATTTGGCTCAGGATGTTTTTTTTTTTTGTGTTGATCTTATATTTTCTTAGATTGAATTTTGTAGATGATTCCTGGTATTTCGTTTGGATTACGCACTCGTGTTGCCTTGGATATTGGCTGTGGTGTAGCGAGCTTTGGTGCGTTTTTGATGCAGCGTAACACTACAACCTTATCTGTAGCACCAAAAGATGTCCATGAGAATCAGATACAGTTTGCGTTGGAGCGTGGTGTGCCTGCAATGGTTGCTGTCTTTGCCACACGGAGATTGTTGTATCCTAGCCAATCTTTTGAGATGATTCATTGTTCCAGATGCAGAATTAATTGGACCCGCGATGGTTAGATTATTACTCGACCTTTTTAGTGTTGTTTGAGATTTACCATGGAAACTGACGAAAGCTTTTTTATTTGCATGAATTACAAAGATGGGATACTTCTTCTTGAAGTTAATAGAATGCTTAGAGCAGGAGGGTACTTTGTTTGGGCTGCACAACCCGTTTACAAACATGAGGATAACTTGCAAGAGCAGTGGAAAGGTCTATCTATATATTATTCGACATAGTAATTTTCTCTGCTATGGAGTTTGTAACTAAAAAATGGGTGTTGCTTCTGCTCTTCGACTATCTTTTTCAGAAATGTTAGACCTTACGAACAGAATCTGTTGGGAGCTTATCAAGAAAGAGGGATATATTGCTGTGTGGAGGAAGCCTCTAAACAACAGCTGCTATGTCAATCGTGAAGCTGGAACAAAGCCTCCTTTGTGCCGACCTGATGATGATCCTGACGATGTTTGGTACATATATGTATCTTAAAGTCTTTTTTTTTCTTTTTTTCTGGCCTTCTTGCATAGAAAACTGTGATATAGCCACCAATTTCTCAGCTTATCTATTGAAACTTTCATAAAATCTCTAACTTTGTGGTTATGGTTTCCTGTTCTAGGTATGTGAATATGAAACCATGCATCACCCGGTTACCTGATAATGGTTATGGGGCTAATGTCTCCTCATGGCCTGCACGTCTTCATGATCCGCCAGAGAGGCTACAGAGCATTCAAATGGATGCCTATATATCCCGAAAGGAAATTATGAAGGCAGAGTCTAGATTTTGGTTAGAGGTAGTAGAGAGTTATGTGCGGGTTTTCCGATGGAAGGAGTTCAAGCTGAGGAATGTTCTGGACATGAAAGCTGGTTTTGGAGGGTAATAACCATCAATCACACCTTCTCTGTTTCTGTCATCTCCAAGTTTATCTGATCTAGTATTTCTTGATTTTTGGTAGTTTTGCGGCAGCACTAAACGATCTCGGGCTTGACTGTTGGGTAATGAACGTTGTTCCTGTTAGTGGATTCAACACCTTGCCAGTTATTTATGACCGTGGGCTTGTTGGAACAATGCATGACTGGTACAAACCGATATATAACCATCTGCCCTTTTTGTTTCTAATCCCACATAACTTAACACAAGATAACATCTAAAGCTTGTTTTCTCTAGGTGTGAGCCATTTGACACGTACCCAAGAACATATGACCTGATACATGCTGCATTTCTCTTCTCTGTTGAGAAGAAGAGGTAAAAAGAACTAGGCTTTGTATATTCTGTAGTGCTGAATTTAGATATAAAGGTCAGGGTTAATGTAATAGGGTTTCTTATCATACATAGGTGCAACATTACAAACATTATGTTGGAAATGGATCGGATGCTGAGACCGGAAGGACGGGTATACATAAGGGATTCACTGTCTTTGATGGATCAACTTCAACAAGTGGCTAAAGCCATCGGTTGGACAGCTGGGGTTCATGATACCGGGGAAGGACCCCATGCAAGCGTTAGGATTCTCATCTGCGATAAACGGATGTGAGAAAGAAAAGAAAAAGAGGATGTGATGATAAGTCTGCTCAAAGCGACAGTCCCACTAAAGTGATAAATTGTGTTTATTGGTTTGTTGATTTGATTGTTGTAGATTGAAGAGTGTTAATAATACACATTTTAACACTTAAGAAACAAAAGATTCATTTCCTCAGACAAAGAAAGAAACAATATACATTTAATTATCAATTTAATTTAACCTTTTACCAAAAAAAAAAAAAGAAAGAAACAAAGAGCAGTGTATTGAACACACATCTAAACTATCTAAAGCCAGAAGCATATTGTGAAGGGATTTAATTCTCTGGTGCCCTTATACCAGAAATTCTTTTCTGCATTACCTCCACTTATTCTCTACCCGTCGCACCCTAGTTGTACCAGTTGCAACCTAGTTGTACCTCGCATAGTGGGATTCGAACTCTGGGCGCGCGGGTGCGCATGGAACTCGCAACCACTGAGCTATTGTGTTTTTCGTTGAACATTTACTGATTTAGTTATATTTAACCTTTAACAATCTTCATTAAGGGTAATATTGTCTTTTTACCATTGAGGGGTTTTTGAGAAATTGTTTTAATGAATAAGGGTATTAGAGATTACTGTCCTATTGTGAAGGCCTTTGTTTTGGTCTTTCAGTTATAACCGTTGGATTGCTAAAGATGAGATCCAACGGTGTAGAGTATAGACTACTTGATCGATCTTTATTAAAAAAGCCGCAGGGAAAAATAATAATAAGTAAAAAGCGCGTGCACACACACACCACGGATTTGTTACTGTTACAGTGTTACTGTGGACTCTGTTACCGTGAGTCCTTGGGCGCGGGTTAGTTACTTGCACGTGTCGGTTTCACGCCACTGGTTACCGGTTTTGACCGGTGTCAGATCCAAGTTGAAAAAATGTAAATACCGGTTAAGGAGAATCTCAATCTGGGTCTGGGACGCGGAAGTTTCTTTTCAAAAATAATGATTCAAAGATAAGAGAAGCCCCCCGGGATTTGCAGAACCACCGGCGGCGAGTCTAAATCTCCGAGACCGATAAATCTACCCCTAATTTCTAGGGTTTGCTCTTCTTCTTCGTTTCGCGACGCAAATTTCTTCACTCTGGTACGGGTTTTTTTTTCTTTTCCTCTTGTCGTTTTCGTTAGAGCTTTGATTTTGGGGTTTAGCTTTTGTTCCGTCTTTTAGCGATTAGATAAAGCTCCATTGTAAGTTTCTGTGTTCTTGAAAATTCGTTGTTTTTTTTTCCTGGGAATATTATGTTACTAAGAGAGATGCCTTCAATTTCATGGCTTTTTGTTTGGTAAAGAATTGAGAATGACATGTTTTTCTTGTTCCTAGATGGTTTATTTTGGTGAAAAACCCAAGGCATTTTGATTAGTTTGTTTACCAATGACCAACATTTCAATACGAGATTTTTCCTTTGTGTGTTATGTAATTGTAGGATGGAAGGGTGAAACCCTAGAGATCCAGAGTCTTGAGGATCAAAAATAAGATGTTCATGGAGGAGGCGACAACAAGTAATGGTGAATTTATAGAGAAGAAGAATCACCGAAATTGTTTGGTGGAAAGTGAAGCGTTGAATAATTGGAGTGCAGGAGGAGGTGGTGATATGGCTAATTCTGCCAATGCAAGTTCCAGAGATAGCAAGAAGATACAAACTTATAAGCGGAGAAAACTTGGGAGGTCTGATTCTGGGAATAAGTGTTCTGAAAACGATATGGAAGGTGTTAGTCACTCAGGAAGCCGGGTACTTTTCATGACCTTTTTCTGTTTTGATACCTCTTCGTTGTGATTGATTTTAAATTGCTGGAGTATATTTAGTTGCTAATATCTTGCGACTTTCTCACATCTCATTTGTTATATGTTTTGTAAATTTTGATTTAAATCTTTCAGCTGTTTTTTTTAAAATAGGAGCCTTGGCAAAGCAATGTGTTTTAGGATCTGTATCAACCTAGTGATAATTATGTAGGTGCTTCAATACTGAATAATTGTTGAGGGAGCTAAAGACAAGGGTCATTCCTATTTTGCGATTATCTGACTTTGTTGTTCTGGCTACATTGGTATCTATTTTGTGTTAGCTAGGTCTCGAGAAATGCTTTGCAAATAGTAGAAAATCCCATTTTTCCTGGCTGTTTACACTTCACTTGAGAAAAAAACTGAGGAGTGTATTCTGCATTCATTCTTGAAATTGCCTTATAATATGTGTGTGATAAACTGCTGGAAGCCCCTGATTCACTTTGAAGAATATTATCCTAAACCATGTTAGCTCTTTCTTGTTTTGGACACAGGAGTCTATCTCTTGTGAATTATATAATCAAAGGTTCAGCACTGGAACTCATCTTGCCGGTGGTGAACTCCCAAAGCTTTCTAACCCAGATAAACCGTCAAGTGGATCCAAGTATGAGACTGCCACAGCTGGTTGCCAGCATGTTTTGTCTCATGTTTTAGCTTCAAAGGAGTTTGCATCCCTAAGTAAGCTGCTTTCCGAAAATCTTCAAGGGGTCAAGATTGAAGACCTTATAAGCAGAACTCTGATAGACACCAGGATGAAAGAAGGTGTTTATGAAAGTTCACCTGTGCTCTTTTCGACGCATCTCCGAGAGGTAATTAATGGGAATTATGCTTATTCTAAGATAACTATGCATAACAACAACAGATTATCATGTCTTTCATCCTCTTTCTCATTGTGAAAAGTATTGTCTGATGTCATGATTCAAAAGCTGAACTCAAAACTACTTGATGAAACGTGGTTGTGTTTTCCCGAACATACTATGCTTTAGACTGAAAGTAGACATAGAACTAAACCTAACTACTGGTTTCAGGTCTGGCAAAAAATACAGGATGTTGGTAATGATATGGCTGTTCTTGCTAATAGTCTCTTGGAGCTTTCAAGAACCTCCTATAACGAACAGGTGAGGATCATGCATAAATGATCTTGTTCAATGTGCTATACTGCTATCTTATTAGAACATTTTCCATATTATCCCCTGATCCTTTTTTTTTTTCTTTCAAAAATCTGCAAGTTGAAGCAGTTCCACACTGCGGAATCGAAGCCTCATCCCAATGCAGAGAACATCAGAAATGACAGCCTCTATGACATTTGCAAGCTATGTGGAGAGAAGGCAGCGCCAAGAGATTGTTTAGCATGTGATCATTGTGAAGATATGTACCACGTCTCATGTGCACATCCTGGTGGAAAAGGGATGCCGACACACAGTTGGTATTGTCTAAACTGCACATCTAAGGGAATCGGATCACCTCACGAGAATTGTGTAGTGTGTGAAAAGATGAAAACCCAAGGGATGATGAAGACGGATAATAGATGTGTTGATATGAGTACAGACTGCAAAGAAGATTCGGATGGATCTGAAGAGACTTCAAGCTGTAACATGAATCATGGGGTTCACCACGTAGAGATGAACGTAGATTCTGAACTCTGTAGGACCTGTGGAACAGAAGTGGAGAGTGGCGGAAAGTACATAACATGTGATCACCCTTTTTGCCCACACAAGTATTACCACATCAGGTGCTTGACCTCAAGGCAAATAAAACTACATGGTGTTCGTTGGTATTGCTCGTCGTGCTTATGCAGAAACTGCCTTACTGACAAGGATGATGATAAAATCGTCTTGTGTGATGGGTGTGATGATGCATATCACATTTATTGCATGAAACCTCCATGTGAATCGGTTCCAAATGGAGAATGGTTTTGCACAACATGTAAAGCTGCGATTCTTAAAGTCCGCAAAGCACGAGAGACTTTTGAGAAGAAGATGGAGACACGGCAGAAACAGAAAGGAAGAAAAACCAGGAATCTCAAGAGCAAACCGCGAAGTAAAAGCAATGGCGAATTGGATAAAAGCGTAGGAGGAATGGACATGCTTCTAAACGCAGCTGACACACTGAAAGATGAAGAACAGATGACATTTCAATCCATCAAATGAAAGGATTGGATTAGAAACCAGACAAGCAATACAGCTTCTTGTCCCACAAGATTTTTTAATTTGTTCATCTTCCTAACTATCAAAACCTTAAAATATTGATTTTTGTCTACAAGTTGTGCTCTTTTGGTAATTTACAGATTTTGCTAACTTTTCAAATCAAGACATAATTCTGTTGATAACCCTTCTTCAACAGTGCATTGTGATCTGCTGATTTTGCGCTCTAATCAAATTTACAATGAACTGTGATTCTTGGCCAGAGAGATGATACTTCATCGTATAATCCAAATCAGTTCTTGTTTTTAGAGCATGATGCATCGTAACTGAAAACATGATTTGATTTGATTGAAACATCCAATACAAAAAAAAATTCAAGTCAGTAGTTCAACCTTTTGGAGAGAGAGAGACAGATCACATATCATGTCCTTAATTCGAATCACGGAGGGATAAGACTAACTTTAACATGCACTAGCTAGTCTTCTACTCAAGAATACTATGAATTATAACGTCTGATTTATTTTCATTTTTTGCGTTTCGTATATACAGTAGATATGTATGTGTGTGTGAATGTGTTAGGTGTATTGATAATAATACATTAGGTGTAGCATTGAATAAAATACTTCCTCGAAATTAAATATGGCCTCACCATACTTTACTGGCAAATGTACATTTTGGAATAAAGACAATCAATCATTAGAGTATTATTTGAATACAATGGTCGTCACTGGAGAAAGTATATACAAAAAAAAAATCTCTCTTTTTCTCTTTTTTTTTTTTAATAACATTATAGTGTTGAAACTCGAGTCTAAATAGCTATAAATGTAGTTTTCTTGGCATGCCATAGCAATATAGCATCGACATCAGTCTTAAGTGTTATTGGCATGCCGTAGCAATAACGTATAAGTAAGTACTTGAATAACGTATAATGACATCAGTCTTTTTCCAATGCCAATACTCTAAACTGGTATGGGAAGGATTAGTACATAAGCTACTTGCGGACGCATACACAAGCCAATGGAGAGATGTCATCACCCTTCTTACTGGTAATGCTCTTGATAAGACTCGTAAATTCATACTAAGTTATGCTTTCCAAGCTACCCTCTACTCGCTGTGGAGAGAAAGAAACGGACGTAGGCATGGAGAACACCCTCTCACAGCAGAGCATCTGATAAAGCTGATTGACAAGAACATTCGGAATAGACTTAGTACACTCCCTGGAGGCCAAGACCAATCCATCCAAATTTGGTTTGAAGCTAGATTTTACTGAAGGTTTTTATATCAAACTGTTTTAAAATTTCCACACAAATTTTGTAAAACGTTTATTTTCTTTTGAATATAATTTAACATTAAATTCAAAAAAAAAAAGAATAGCTTAAATCAAACGTCCTATACGATTGTGCTCATTTAAAGGTTTTCACTTTTGAGTATGTAACATAATCTTCTTTTTTTGGGCTATGGTATAAAATTTGAATCAAAGGTTTTTTTCTTTTTTTTGAAATAGGGTAAATTTGAATCTAAGTTTTCTTTCAAAAAAAGAATTATAACGTTACTATTGGTTGAACTAATGCTACTAGACCAAAGAACTTCACTACCAAGTATAGAGGTACTAAATATATATACTCACCACAGTCTCACATGATGTATTATGGTTTATGGATGTATTCAAGTTTGGTTCAAACAATTTAGAAACTGTAAATTAAACTTAATTATATTTTTATTTATATTTCCATCTTATTCTAGTTTGATTGTTTTTCTATCTAAAATACGTAATTAGAAGCCAATAATCGTGTTAGGCAGAGAGATTTGACAAGAAAATGTAACTATATTATTTTAATCATGGTTTATTTCGTCAATGAAGCTTCCTAGGATGATTATACTCAACCAATAACACAGGCTACCACTAGAAAATAGTCATAAAGCCACTTCTAGAAAGCTATAAAGTATAAAATTTGTATTAGGCTATTAGCTAAGCTCAAAATAAAATACTACAAGATAATGATTTCTGTTTTACCTAACCAAATCCGAGAAAACATGTACTGTATATATACTTCACCAATGCCGTAGAGACAAACACACATTCACTCATTTAGTTAAGAGTTAAGACTTGTACGTTTCAACCATGGAACTTTTACTCCCACATCCTTCAAACTCATCTCCTCTCACTGTTCTCGGCTTCTTAGAACGAGCCGCCACGGTCTACGGCGACTCGCCTTCCCTCCTCCACACAACCACCGTCCATACTTGGTCTGAAACTCACTCACGATGTCTCCGCGTTGCTTCCACTCTCTCTTCCTCCTCCCTAGGAATCAACCGTGGCCAAGTCGTCTCTGTTATTGGCCCCAACGTCCCTTCTGTCTACGAGCTTCAGTTTGCTGTCCCAATGTCAGGCGCAGTCCTCAACAACATCAACCCACGTTTAGACGCTCACGCACTTTCCGTCATCCTCCATCACAGCGAATCCAAGCTCATGTTTGTTGACCATCACTCGAGCTCTTTAGTCCTCGAAGCTGTCTCACTCTTGCCCAAGAATGAGAGGCCTCGCCTCGTTATCCTCAACGACCAAAATGACATGCCACCATCTTCATCAAATGACGTGGACTATCTCGACACATACGAAGGGGTTATGGAGAGAGGAGACCCGAGGTTCAAGTGGATACGTCCTCAAAGCGAATGGGTTCCAATGGTACTTAACTACACCTCAGGAACTACGTCGTCTCCTAAGGGAGTGGTGCATAGCCACAGGTCAGTTTTCATGAGCACTATTAACTCTATGCTAGACTGGTCTTTGCCTAACCGTCCAGTATACTTGTGGACCTTACCAATGTTTCACGCCAATGGGTGGAGCTACACGTGGGCTACAGCAGCTGTAGGGGCCAAAAACATCTGTGTCACAAGAGTCGACGCGCCAACTATCTACAACTTGATCGACAAGCATCAAGTGACACACATGTGCGCTGCGCCGATGGTTCTCAACATGTTGACTAATTACTCAGACCAGAAACCGCTTAAGAGTCCAGTTAAGGTTATGACTGCTGGAGCTCCACCACCAGCTACAGTCATCTCCAAGGCTGAGGCGCTCGGTTTTGACGTTGGTCACGGTTACGGGATGACAGAAACTGGCGGTCTGGTTGTCTCGTGCGCTTGGAAGCCTGAGTGGGATCGTCTAGAACCATACGAGAGAGCAAAACTGAAATCAAGACAAGGAATAAGAACTGCGGTATTCGCAGAAGCTGACGTTAGAGACACGATAACCGGGAAAAGCGTGAAGCATGATGGAGTAACCGTGGGAGAGATAGTCTTCAGAGGTGGTTCGGTCATGCTGGGTTACTACAAAGACCCAGAAGGCACAGCGGCAAACATGAGAGAAGACGGATGGTTCTACACTGGAGACATTGGTGTAATGCACCCAGACGGTTACTTGGAAGTCAAAGACAGATCAAAAGATGTGGTCATATGCGGAGGAGAGAACATCAGCAGCACGGAAGTCGAGGCAGTTCTGTACACAAACCCCGTGATTAAGGAAGCAGCTGTGGTGGCTAAGCCAGACAAGATGTGGGGAGAGACTCCATGTGCGTTTGTAAGCTTGAAGTATCATGACGGGTCTGTGACTGAGAGAGAGATAAGGGAGTTTTGTAAAACCAAGCTGCCAAAGTATATGGTTCCAAGGAATGTGGTTTTCCTGGAAGAGCTTCCAAAGACTTCTACTGGAAAGATTCAAAAGTTTCTTCTTAGACAAATGACAAAGTCCTTGCCTCGATGAAGAAGGATCTTGCTTTGTTCTTATTATTATATTGTTCTCTACGAAGTTCTTCTCTATACCTCAGTACAAGTCTCTGGAATTCATTAGTGTGGCTCTATATTCTTGTCCCCGACCACAAAACGTTTAGTGTCGGTGTCCTGTCCCGATGTCTGAAGCTGTTCTCTCTTCTTTATTAGTTGTTTTGCAGTTTTTAGATCGTCTTTTGCCTCTCTAGAACCCGCCTGTGTAATGGTAATAACACGAATTAAGATCTCTGTGGGACTAAAGAAATTGAAGATTTGATAATATTATAACTTAAATTTCAATTTCTCGTGTAACTCACATTGATCAATAATGCACTTTCAAAACTCCTGATAGCACTGTCCGGCTCACCAAAATTTAGTTGTGCCCTTCCAAGAGTAGTCCACGCCTAAGAAACAAAGTTTAGCAATAGAAATAAGGAATCAAATTCCTATAAGAAAGCTTTTACAATCCATATTTTCTATGCAGAATCAACAAAATTATAAAGAAACATTGTATGAGTACCTCAGCCCAGGATGGATCGATCTCAGTAGCTCCTGTGATGAATGAAAAATCATAGGAACTGTTAAGAGGGTTCTTGACGAATAATAAGCGTACTCTAAATTTTACATAAAGAAAAGTAACAATATAGAAAGGCTTCAGGCATTACGTGTTGCAGCCTTGATTGCTTTCCATGCATCACCAAGCTCAAGTAACGCTTGTGATTTCTGTTCATGCAGGACTGCATCTTCGGGAACAAGATTAAGAGCAGCTTCCCATTTCCCTAGAGCCTCGTGGTATTTTCCTTCCTTCAATAATAGCCGGAAACCAGGATCAGCCAGAAAAAAATTGCACTAAGTAGTTCCATAAACAAAAGGTATACCATTATAAAGAAATATTTTTAACCATATTGTTTTCTATCAAGAACTTACGGATCATCTCCTGAAAGATGATTCACAAAGTGTTGTTGGAAAACGAGACAGGAAAATTTCAAAAATGACAACTTTCTCAAAAGAAGTTAAAACAGAGGTTCCATAGACCATGAAAGAGAAGTGAAAAACAAAGGTAGACTGCTACTATGCAACTCAAACTTATCTACGACAAAATATCAGTATATAGTTCTTTGGTTAGATGCTTATTACAATCATTGGCTAGAAAGAACACAGCCCTTAATAAGCATGTCTATCAGAACAAAGTGATTCTAAAGTCGGTTCAGAAGAACCTCACAATCAAGCAGACCAAAACAAAGCATAGGACTTGCCAAATCTAAACAAGTATCCAAATATCGTAGCTTTTTAAAAACGAGAGCTTTTCATATACAGCTAGGTGTTAGTTACCTCAGCGAGTTTGTCTCCTTGAGCTCTAAACGATTCTGCAAGATTCTTCGTTTCGAGATCGATGCTCCCATGACTTCCTGAATCCAATTTATCGTCAGTTTGTTCACGCACAGAATCGTCTTCGCGAAATTGGCGATGAGATTGAGTTTCTGGAGCCTCCTCCTTCTCGAAAGGAAGATCCCCCAAGTTCGACAGAGCTACGCGAGATCGTTTCTTAGGGTTCTTGTTCCACGTTAGTTTCATCTTGCTCTTACAGCTTTGCTCTGTTCTTCGCTATCTTACACAACCTTTGCTCTGTTCTTCGCTCGATGAACACAGTTTTAAGGATCTCATTAGGCCCAGTCCCCATTTGGGCCTCTACGTACCAGGGCCCGATAAGGAAACAACTATTTACAATCTTAACTCTTTTTGTTCAAGGTAATCGAACACCAGAAACAAGGACTCTCAGACTTGAGCTCGAGAGTTCAAAATTGAGAACAAACACGATACATAACACAGTATATGAGAAGCTGCTTCACAAAGATTTTGTTTAGCCGTGACAAACTTTTTATTTTATTTTTATGTGTAACAATCAGTCATATTGCGAGATACAAATCTAACTTCTCGATGAAGTTGTATAAAAAGAGTAGAGAAAACTAGTTAGTAGTAGTAGCATCTGTTGTTTTACCTGTGTGTAATCCAAGCAGATGAGCATCATCATCTCATAAAATCTACAACTTCTTTTTGTTAGATGGTGTTGACGAAGATGAGGCTTCCCAAAAAAAAAAGAGGCATCTTCAGCATTCTTGCAGCTTTGGTTGCGTTGCACCACCATTTTTCTTTTTTTTTACCTTCGCATTCGAGTCCACAATCCTGAAACTCTAGACTGGTGATGCCTCTTTGTGCTTCCTAAACCACTGTCGCTGACACTCCCTCCATCATGAAAGTTTTCGTGAACCTCTGAGAATTCTTTAGTCCATGGATTCAGTGGAATCACATATGAATCATCCTTTGTCGTTTTCTTCTGCTGCTCAAATCTTTTCACATTTTCAGATATCTGATGAAATGTTCTGTTTATTTTCGCTATCCCTCTTTCAACCGGTTCCACCACGTGAGAAACCGTGAACCTCATGTCATCCACAATCTAGCCAAAGAAATGAAAATTTTTGGTCATGATCGCAACCACTAAAGTAAATTAAGAATTAGATTCGTTATAGAAGAAATCGACTTACAATTTCACCACTCCCAAGCACAACATCACGAACACTTTGTGGGAAATTCAAGCGTTTCTCTATCTCATGTCTACCATACCGAGTTCTTGTCGTTCTTTCACTATCTTTAACCTCTTCTGGATCAGGTGGTACATCTAAAGAGGCATAATCTGACATGACTGCTACATTACGAACACATCTTTCTCCACGCTTGTAAGGCGCTGCTGGGAAGACATAGAGATGGACCACAGCAGCAATTCCCATCTGTAAAAACATTACATTTTAAGTTTATATCTCACACTAACTTAAACGAGGATACTTAAAGGAACAACTAGTTTTATGAAATTTACTTCGATACAGATGATGTAGTCTTGTATTCGCGTTTTCAGCTCCTTAGCCAAAGATCCTTTGAAGAGTCCCATAGAGAAGAGGAATGCAACAATAATACCTTGCCACCAGGTGAGGAATACAATAGACTTAAATGTTAGAAACTTGGCCAGTGGTTTAATGGGTGCTAGCTTATCTTTGATGACATTATAGAACTGTACAAGGCAATATAATGCCCATGTTTGACTGAAATTGAGCACTACAGCCAGATATGGATATCTGCAATTAAGACAAACATTAATTACAAAATCAGATATATTCTCGTTGACCATATAAAAATCAAGATACAGCAAAGAACAAATACACATCAACAAAGAGAAGGGAGGAAACAAGAGATATTACCCATAATTCCATGCAAACTTCCCTTCTCCATAAACCCCAAAGGCTTCAAGGATCATTGCTAGAAGAGCACAAATCATTTTCAGTATCATCTGCAGCAGAAACATTTCTTGTCAATTGAAGCACAAAAAAAAAAACATCACAGGGCATAGTCCAGATAAATTAATGACAACACATACATATTGAACAATGCCAATTTTCACATTATGATAAAACTGAGGACCAAGACTCCAATCTTTTACGAAGCAGTTCATTGGAAAGGGATGCTCCACAACTCCATAAGAACATGTGCCTTCCAGAAGGGGAGTGCTCTGAGTAATAACTGTCTGCTGTTCCATGAATTCAATTGTACGTTCCTCTCCATCTACAGATAAAGAGAAAACGAAATATTAATTGAGAAATAAACAAATGCCAACAGTTGCAAAAGATATTGTCAAGTTAATAAAGCATCTGTGCGATAAGCCTTTAGAATTACCTAGGCAAGCTATCAAATATCTCTCGAAACAATAGAGTGCAAAGGCTTCATAACAATCCCGAATCACCTCGCAGTTGAAAGCTGCTTCTGAATTCACCAAAGACAAAAACTGCTCGGACAATATAAAGAACCCAGAATTAGAAAATATCAGAATACAAATCTTCTGTGATACACAAACAACATATATAGCAACTTATCAAACCTACCGATTCCACGGCATAAACAGGAACCATCAGAATAAGTCCAATAAGAAACTTCTGTTCCTGTGTATTACAAGAGGGGAGCGTTATGCTTAGTAACTGATGATGTTGATAAATTTAATGGATCAAACGACTACAGGAATGTCCCAACTTATATCAGTAAAAGAGTCATAAAGATGATGATAACGAGCAAGAGAACACAAACCTCAGGTTGATTATAAGAAGCCAAGTGCTCAAAGATAAGATACATGGGGAGGAGGATGGCAATAACAACGAAAACACTGGCACTCAAGATAGGCCAAGTGAAGTATTGTCCAGAATCAACAACGATGTTAGTAGATTGCCACATAATCCCGAATCTACTTGAAGACTCTCCAACAGAAAAAATAAAAAGCAGCGAGCAGAGGATTCCCCTCCACTCCATCTTAGAAACAGCCACAAAAAAAACAAGAAGCAATCTTCACATCAAGCAAGAGGGTACTTTCCCCTCAAACAACTGTTCCACACAGCTCATAGATACCAAAATCACTGATGCCTCCTCTCTCAAGCTTTTGACAAATTAGCAGTGGACTGGTGACTCTTCTGATTCAGGATAGATAAAAAAAAAACCTCCTGCATTATTTACGAGTAACAAAACAGCAATTAGATTACGTTCTGATAAAAATTGAAACTTTAAAACCCAAATTGGGCAAGTTTCCATTCAAGATTATACAGCACAAGAGAGGATTAACAAAAATCAAAAAGCTAAATCACCCAGCAAGGAAAACGATATACGCAAAACCCTAAAATCACCAACCCCGTCAAAAAACGATTATTCAACAGAGGAGAGAAATTGGACTCACCCGAGTATTATCCCAATTACGTTATCCAAACAAAAACCCCTCTTTGATTCTTTAAAATTGCGCGAATCAAACAAACATCGATGAGAGATTATCAACTTTTTTTTTTTTTTTTGGGTAATATAAGAGAGAAGAAGAAAAAAAGCCTAAAAAGGAAAAAAACTTCAGACTTTTCTTTTTTTCCTTTGGGGCGGTTTGTGTTGTGACAACCCGCTCCTTAATCTGCTGACGTGTTATTCTTAATTATCTGACGTGTCGTATTCTTACTTGACGTATTTAATTTCACATATCTGATCACTTTGATAACAAAAACATTATTATTATTATTATTATTAGCAAAATACTAATCTTTTAGGAAAACAAAATTCAATCAACGATCACATAGTTTGACGATTTAAGATTATCGAAAATGATCGATCTATCATATATAATTGCAATTAGACTTGTACTACAAAGTTTGGAGATTTTAAAATCATAATTGCATTGTTTTGGTAATGTATCCATCTTAAAGGTCCTTTTATTATGATCAGATTTCCTTTCAATTAATACACAAACTTAGCTAGTCTTTAATACACATCTTGCGGTCACGTCTGTTAAAAACTAAACTTAATTGGCCATTCGTAGAGAGATGATACTAATCTTTGCCTAAGAAAACGAAAAGGTAAATTCAGTTTATAAATCCCTCAAATATCTCCACATGATCTTTTTCATGTTGCAAAAAACCGTTCCATAAGTCTTTTCTCTCTTCTTATTACCCTAGAGCTCTCTCCTTCTATCTCTCTCTCTCTCTCTCATTCATACATGGTGAAGAAATTAATCGTACAAAAAAATCAGGTAACATGTCAAACTTCTTCATATCCCTGAATCGTATCAATTGGTTGAGTTATCTAACCTTATATGCGTCAAAATGGTCAAATATATATGAGCTGCTAATTAACACAACGTAGGGAATGGTGACACACCAATAACAAGCACAAGGTAAGCTTTAAAGAGTGAAAGCAAGAGAGCCAACCAACCAAAGGAAAAGATAATCAATCTACAAATCCCACGCTTGGGTCTTTAAGGTATATATAAACATTGAATTTCATTCTGCTTATGGTGAGATCTTCTTATTGTCTCAATGAATGAAAAAATATATATATATATACAAATAAACTCAGATTTGTTGGTATTTTTTTCTTGAAAACATAAATTATTTAATGAAAAAATATTTTAATTTTTAATTAAATACTAGTTTTAAAGAATTTCATAACACTGATGCATAAACACGGTTTTTTTTGTTGAATAAATTTAACATTCATTTCAAAAAATAATATGGAGAAAATATGATATATTTCTTTACTTGTTAAGACACCATATATTATAAAAAAAAAAAAAAAAAAAAGTATTTTCTTATGAAGAAATTCCTTGCCAATTTAACCATTGTACTAATTAAGAAAGATGAGGTCAAATACAGCTCCTTAAAAAAGGGGATAAGGACAGAGATTGTCAAAGTGTAACTGCTAATATCTAAAACCTTTAATTATTTATCTTCACAGCTTGATTATAACGATCACTACTACTAGTTCACAACACTCGACTAAATCTTATTACAAAGACACACAGATCAGAAGATTCCTCCTCTTGTCGTCTCCAAGCTTTTAAAAGCCATGGCCGGTGGAGCTCTTACCGACGAAGGAGCCTTAAAGAGAGCTCATCTTTATGAGCATCGAATCACTTCTTATTTCATATTCGCTTGCATTGTTGGATCCATGGGAGGCTCTCTCTTCGGCTATGATCTTGGAGTCTCTGGTTAGCTCTCTCTCTCTCTTTTATCTTACACAAATACTCAAATTCTGAAACTCTCAAGTGCACAGCTTCAGTTTTGTTCAATTTCCCCTGTTTTGTCCGTTATAAGTTTCTGAGAAGGGTTTAGCGTTAGCCGTTAGTTTTGTTTTAAGTGGACTGCTTTAGCTCGAGAAGTTTTAGTTTACTTGTAACTCGAGGAACTTATGCAAGAGAGAGATTGCTCATTTTGTGTTACTTTCAACCTTGTTAAACACAGGTGGTGTTACATCAATGGACGATTTCTTGAAAGAGTTCTTCCCAGAAATCTACAAAAGAAAGCAAATGCATCTAAACGAAACAGATTACTGCAAATACGACAATCAAATCCTCACACTCTTCACCTCCTCTCTCTATTTCGCCGGTTTGATTTCAACTTTCGGAGCTTCTTATGTCACCCGAATCTACGGCAGGAGAGGAAGCATCCTCGTTGGCTCCGTCAGCTTCTTCCTCGGAGGAGTTATCAATGCCGCCGCCAAAAACATCCTCATGCTGATCATTGGTCGAATCTTCCTCGGCATAGGCATTGGATTCGGAAACCAGGCAAAACACACAATACACTAACTCTTATGTCTAAACAGCTTTCTGGTGTCTGGTCCGGTTTAACAGTTTAGTTTATACGTTTGCGTTTACAGGCGGTTCCGTTATACCTCTCAGAGATGGCTCCTGCGAAGATTCGAGGAACCGTGAATCAGCTTTTCCAGCTAACAACTTGCATCGGCATTTTAGTGGCTAATTTGATAAACTACAAAACAGAGCAAATCCATCCATGGGGATGGAGACTCTCTCTCGGTCTCGCCACCGTCCCAGCTATACTTATGTTCCTAGGCGGACTCGTTTTGCCTGAGACACCAAACAGTCTTGTTGAGCAAGGGAAGCTCGACAAGGCAAAAGCTGTACTGATCAAAGTTCGTGGCACAAACAATATAGATGCTGAGTTTCAGGATCTCGTCGAAGCCAGTGAAGCTGCTAGAGCCGTTAAGAATCCGTTTCGGAATCTTCTTGCTCGTAGGAACAGACCGCAGCTAGTGATTGGAGCAATTGGGCTTCCAGCGTTTCAGCAGCTAACCGGAATGAATTCGATTTTGTTTTATGCTCCGGTTATGTTTCAGAGCTTAGGGTTTGGTGGGTCTGCGTCGCTTATCTCGTCCACCATTACAAACGCTGCGCTCGTTGTCGCCGCCATCATGTCTATGTATTCAGCTGATAAATTCGGAAGAAGGTTTCTTCTTCTTGAAGCTAGCGTCGAGATGTTCTGTTACATGGTGAGTGCTCTGTTTTTTCTTTTTTAACTCTACGTACAAGCTAAGCTAGGGTTTATATCTTGCTAAACAAGTAACTTCATTTTTTTGGCAGGTTGTAGTAGGAGTAACACTAGCCTTTAAGTTTGGGGAAGGGAAAGAGCTACCGAAATCGCTCGGTGTGATTCTCGTGGTCCTTATCTGTCTGTTTGTATTGGCCTATGGTCGGTCTTGGGGTCCTATGGGATGGTTAGTTCCAAGCGAGATTTTCCCTTTAGAGACTCGATCCGCCGGTCAGAGCGTTGTGGTGTGCGTAAACCTTTTCTTCACGGCTCTTATTGCTCAGTGTTTCCTCGTGTCATTGTGCCATCTCAAATACGGAATATTTCTTTTATTCGCCGGACTTATATTCGGGATGGGGAGTTTCGTTTACTTTCTGTTACCGGAGACAAAGCAGGTTCCGATTGAAGAGGTTTATCTTCTGTGGAGACAGCATTGGCTTTGGAAGAAATATGTCCAAGATAGTGAGTGATATATAGAAAAGATCAATCGGTTGGTGGATTAAAAAATTTAAATAGAATTTTCTTGGGGATATGGTTTTGGATCTTTCATCCTTGAAAATTGGACGATAAGCTTTGTTTAGTGATACATCTTGAATAATTGTGATCGAATTTGTTGTTTTTTTTTTGTGTGTTTAGTAGAAACAAAATTTGTTTGTTACTATTTCAGAAATAAAAACATTAATCGATTAGATAATACTACAATTGTGAGGGCAAACAATAAATAAAAGCTCGCAAATGAATGGGATTTTGCTTCGTTACTCACTAATTAATCGAGAAATTTAGTATTTACAATGAATGTGCAAACATGAATGCAGTGTACATGTGTAATGCATGATCATGAATACAATGTACGTACATTGTTTGTGTAGTGGTTAATGGATAGGTGGGTGCCGATTAATAATTATAGCAACCGTGGTCAGAACCGTGCCTAGGATTATATGGACCGGAAGCGGTGTTCAAAAAAAGGTCTTAATATCTTTTTAATAATAACCAACATAATTGGAAAAAAAAAGCTTAGAACCAAATCTTAATTCTAAAACATAATTTTTCCTTCCCTTTTATGCTACAAAATTGTTAACCAAACTTTCGAAATTAATACTCTTAACCAGCCAAACCAAGAAGGAAGGAAACGTTAATGTTTTAGTTATGATCGGAGAAGTGAGAACAATGAGTCTCTTTAGTTAGCCTAATTTATTTTAATTTTAGTTTCTAATTGAAGTCTCCTTTATCGGGTTCTCTAGAACCATTGTTGCTCTCTTCCTTTTACCACATACAATATTTTTTTATTGGGTCTAACTATTGAACTAATTTGGGAAAATTAGGGCCTTTAACTTTTTTTTCAAAAAAAGAGGCTGGAAGCGAATGCTTCTTTTATTAACACATAGCCACGCGTGGTGGTGGCAAGCGTAATACGACAGCGAAATGATGTAGAGAAACATCGAACTGCGTCAAGGAAACAAACAAGGAGAACGTTGATACTGTGTGGTCAAATTTGCGAAAGTTTGAGAATTTAGGGGTCCAAGTGGACCCATTTCTTGTAGGCCCAAAATGGTCCTAGCCTATTGATTGTTCTCATCTACCAACAATCTTTTGAACAAGTTAAAGAAAACACATTTGATAGTGCACAATCCCGGAAGAAAGTATTTAGAGCAGGATAGTATTCTTACATTTACGACATCCACAATAGTTACTACCATTGTGGTGAGAATACTTGAACTTTAGTCTCTCTCAACTCCAAAATAAAGTCTTTTAACTAGTGAACCACTTGAATTGTTTTTTCATATTTAACTTCATGAAAAATATTCGATGAAATACAAAACTTCTGTAGGTTCTGTAAGTAGATATTCTTACATTGAATTAATGTATTAAATTTTTGAGATCAAAGTCAAATTGTGATTAAAAATGTTTGTTTTTTTTCTTACATCTTGGAGTTGGAGAAGACGATACAATTAAAATACGGAAGTAAAAAAATATGTTATGAATTGGTGACGGTGCTATCTATGCAACTATGTGTTTATATTCGGAACTAGACGTAAAATATATGTTATAATTCCATGTAGGTATGTATACAAAACAATGAAAAACGAATTTAGAATAAAAATAATAACTAATAAGACGGACAGATAGATTTCAATATTTCATAGCATAACAACATATACGATTCATATATACAACACATGCACGTTTATATAATCTTCGTCCAAAAAATATCAGAACTATTAAGTGCGAGGAATGGATGCTGTTGGATATATTTCATAATGGCAGTTCATATTATAATGGAAATAAAAACAGAGGAATTCATTACGTCGTTGATGGTAGCATGGAAGCCCTAATCTTATGCACGAGGCACGCCATGTTAATAATTTCTAAGTTCAAGGCATATCTTTATAATTATTCAAAGATATTTATTATATCCATGAGAAAATTTACATATTATTATATTAGGTTTTACAAACTAGCAATGTTTATTTGAGCACAGGCCACATGTGAGTAATTAGTCTTGTTTTCAATTTCATTTCCTTGGTATATTTGTATACTATATTGTTTAGTTTATATGAGAGGTTTACTTAAAAGTCAGCGTTCCTTTCTCCATTTGTTTTGTTGTCATTTCGATGAATATCTAGGTTTATAAAGTAGCTTGTCGCGTAAGGATTAAATTAACTACATCAACACAATCTATATGAAACTTAGTTGAATATTAGTGTTCATACTGTAGAAGCGAACACTACCTAGAAAGACTACAAAAATTCGAAATATACACCGGCCTTCATAGTTACATTAAAGATTCATAAATATATTCCAAATTTGAGAATGCTCTCACGTATCATCATCATATTAAAGGAAAATAACTAAAATTCTAACTAATAAACATTAAGGGAGAGATGTATATTTGTTTTAAAAACACTGTAGATGTAGATGACATATTTGTGCTGGTGATAAGAAAAGGACATGCTTAAGGGGGGTGTATTGAACTGAGAATTTTAAGAGATTTTGGGATATTCTTAAATCTCCTGTTATTTAATTGATGATTTTTTAAAATCATCTGAAATCCTATGTTATTGAATGTGAAATTTATAAAAATCATTTAAAATCTCTGGTTATTCAATCAATAGTTTATAAATCTCATTTCAAATCTACTGTTATTCAAAAAATCACAAATTTTCTTAAAAAACCTATTGGATGTGATTTTAGGAGACTTTTCAAACATTTTTAGTTGAAAATAATGTCCTACAAAATCACACATTTGAAGGTGAAATTTTAAAATATTTTAAAAACACTTCTTCGATCTACAAAAGAAAAGGAATCTTTTGCTCAGTTTTTTTTTTTTTGCAAACTCTCCTCTCTCGTTCTCTCGTTCTCTCTTTATAAATCCTAGAAATATTTGTTGATGTGTAATCGAGTGAATCAATCCTAAATCCCATTATTAGTTACCGATTCACTATGAAAAACAACTCCATATTCTCAATTTCACTCAATTTCAAGTCAGATTCGTGATGGAGAAAGAAGATAGATTAGGGGGAGTTGTAGAACAGAATAAAAAAAAGATGAGTTTCAGGGATAATGGGTTCTTCTTCGGCTTCAAATTCGATGCCACCAATTATTGAACCAATCGAATTCTGATAATCTTGTTCTTGGTCGAACCCATCCATGGCAATCCTCGGGGAAACTGAAAGAGAGATAGAGAGACGAAGGAGAAAGCGGGAAAGAATTGGCTCCATCTCTGTTCTTGCTTGTGTCTTGCCCATCCATGGCAATCCTTGGAACGCAAACTCCCTCCTCTGCTTCCACTGTCTTGCTGTGTCCTCCTATCAGGAGAGCGACGCGTTTTGGCACTCCTTGTACTACATCCATCATCATCACGAGAAGTGCGGTAACTTTCTTTGGATATATCCTTGTTTTTCCTTCTGGAAAACTAGCCAAATAAATATATAATCAGCCAACAAGATTGAACCTAAAAGAGAGCATAGGCTAAAAGAAAAGATGGAATTTATATCATACCGTTGCGTGATCCTTGCTCCAATCTATGTTTTGTGATTGTTCAACAGGTGTATATCCAGTGTCCATAACAATAAATAAGTGTCACTGTCTTTGAACTAATCTAATCCTTAACAAACATGCACACTATTAAATAATTTTTTGATTTTGTTTCTTAAACCTCTTATGTTTTTCGAATATGATCAGTGTGGTTATTCATCTCCAACAGTTTGGTCAGACCATTCTCTGTCTAGAGTGGGGATTTAAACTTGTTGGTTGACCTTAACTCTACATCATTATGGTTTTGTAGGATACTTCCTTTCTTTACATGGGGAGACTTTTAGAAGGCTTTGGCGTTGGAATCATCTCTTACACTGTAATTCTGAACTCGTCTGGTCACCATCATCTAACATCGACTTTATCCAATCCTCTCTACACAGGCAAACAAACCACACCGATTCAACCTCACGTGAAGATCACACTTTCATTGTAATAACAAGATACACATTGTAATTTATTTTATGTTAACCAAAGTGTGATCGAGTGAAGATCACGTGAGGTTGAATCAAGCTGTTTTTTTATTCTTCCCTTTCTATATTCTAAAATCATCTAAAATTTATAATCAAATCTCACCAAATCCCAAAACCCAAATCTCAAAAAATCTACCAAAATATCAAAATTTCCCAAAATTACACTTAAATCTCCCAAAATTCCAAAATATTAAAATCTCAGCAAATCTCCTAAAATATCAGATTCAATACACCCTCCTAATACTCCCCTTTTCGTTTTAATTATTGTTTTAGGTTTTTTTCACCACCTATTAATTAATAAGAAAACTATGGAAGTTCTTTGTTTTATCCCTAGTTAGTATATATACAAATACACTGCAAACATAATTATTATGAACACAATAACTAATAGTAGTAATTCTCAAAAGTTTGGTTATGGTAAAACAATAGACCGCAAATAGAATGGCTAGGTTCCGGCGGTAAATTAATATTTAAAAAAAAGCATTCAATTCAAATGATACTCTCAGGTACTAAAACGTCAACATCATAATAAAAAAAATTAATACGTAGGTAGATTAATAATGCTTAACAACGGTGCTATAAATTGACTATACCAAAGATCATGTACTAGTAGGTAGAACCCCAAAAGAAGCCGAACAAATGTGTTGAATAATGAGATAAATGTGGTAAATAAACATTAACAAATAACGAATGTAAAATGAAGAAGGAATGATGATAGAAAGAAAAAAAAAATGAAAATTGAAAGGGGAGATTATAGAAGAAGAGAAGGGGCATGTGGGAAGGGTGTTGACAACTGTCAGAAATGCCATGCTCAGATGGGGCAAACAGCCTTCACTCCTTGTGGGTCTCCTTAATTATCTCTCTTCCTCTTCCCTTCCTTCCCTTTCTTCTGATTTCTAACTCCAACAGTAAATCATACTCTATATGTCCAGAGAAAAAAACCCGAGTTTCTAGACTAGAGAGAATTCATATTTTACTATGTCTTCGTTGATAGAAATGTTATTAGTATTATTATTTTAAACCAAAAGTCTTGGCTCTTTACATCATAATACTAAAACTTATAGGAAAGGTGCAAGCAACTAAGCATCAATGTGGTGAATGAAAAAGACCATATACATGCATGCTATAATAGTATCATACAGGTTTCTTGACCCAAAGTTGGGTCTAGTTGGGAAACTCGACTTCCACCGAAAACCATTCATTCCTACTTATTTTTATTTAGCTGCCAAAGATAATAGAAGACGACAAAAAATAAAAATGTTAATATATATGATTTCGTTATCCATTTTGCTATATATAAGTAGATACTATTTCAATTTATAGACATTTTTTTAGGGAAAGACAAATTTCTGTTAGTGTATATACCAACTGGACCTAACAAAATATGACAACAAAAGAATTGTAATCGAGTAATATATGTATTGGAAGTATTATCATTGTAATTTTAATCCACGTATTGTTTCAATCATTTTATTATACACACGCGTGTATTAATGTTATAATATTGAACTTATGGTAATTCATCTTTTAGTTTATGCGTATTTGTGATTTTTAATTCTCTTACAATTCTCCCTTAATTTTCTACTGCAAATCTAAGGTCTTAGTCAATTTTAACAAGTTACTTGAAGAACGTTCGTAGTCAATTCCTAATGGAATATTACCAGCCAATTGAAAATATAAAACAATCAAATGTCATGGACATCTCTTAGTAATATTTTAAGCCTATTTGTGGTTTTTCCCCTCTTCGTATTCTCCCTTTTCTGTTGGATAAGTTGTTTAGTAAATTCCGATCGGAACATTATTACCCCATTGAATTGATCAAGTTCATCCATGGACCATGCATAGGTTATCACGAAAAGATAAATAACACCATTTACTTTGCCGAATGCAAATATCAACATTATATAAAATAAAAACATAATGGGTCATTTTTCTTTTAATAATACTGACTTGTGTGAATTTAAAAATGTGAACACACCTGTCATCATAAGTAAGCGATCGACTGTCCTTTTCTAACTAACTTCAACATTTCACTTCAATACCTTATTCAACTCTCTCTCTCTCTCGTCTTTATATAAACCCTATACGTTACTCTCCTCACACTCACCGAGTCAAACCCACGTGTCAATGACCGAGTCATCCATCACCTCCGTTAAACTATCGTCTCCGGTGCAGGAGGAGGAGGACGATCATCATCATCATCTCCACCAAGAAGACTCCCATCGAACCAACAACAAGAAACGTGTTAGACCCGACCCTGGTTACCGAGGCGTCCGGATGCGTACGTGGGGCAAATGGGTCTCCGAGATCCGAGAGCCTCGCAAGAAGAGCCGTATCTGGCTCGGCACTTTCTCTACTCCGGAGATGGCGGCGCGTGCACACGATGCGGCTGCTCTCACCATTAAAGGGACTTCCGCCGTACTCAACTTCCCCGAGCTCGCCACTTACCTTCCCCGTCCAGCTTCCTCCTCTCCCCGTGACGTTCAAGCCGCAGCAGCCGTAGCCGCAGCCATGGACTTCTCCTCTTCCTCTGCTCCCGTGGTCTCTGATCCAACCACGATCGTCGTCCCGGAGTCGCATTTGTCTTCCTCGAGCTACTCGACTTCTACGTCGTCGTCATTGTCACCGTCGAGCGAAGAAGCTGCGTCTACGGCGGAAGAACTAAGCGAGATAGTGGAGTTACCGAGTCTAGAGACGAGTTACGACGAGTCGTGGAACGAGTTTGTGTACGTTGACTCGGCGTATCCACCTAGTTCACCTTGGTATTTTAATAACTGTTATAGCTTTTATTACCACAGCGACGAAAATGGCATTTCGATGGGTGAACCTTTTGAGTCTTCCAATTTTGGCCCCCTTTTTCCTTAGTTCTTTTTCCTTTATATAAAAAATATTTCAATCCCTTTTGTTTAATCTTAATTATTGGATTCACAACAGTGTTTAATATACTCAATTAAACCACATAATGTCTATTGTTTCGATCGTGATCGGATCTTCTAGATACTGTATGTAGATACACAATACTGACTATACTTAGCTAGGTGAGCATTTGAGAAACTAAACTATTTATATCAAAGGTACGTAAGGGTGCAATAAAAATATAATCTCAGATGATTTGTTAGTTGGCATATGTGGAATCTTTTCAACTTGGTTATTTATTATCACCCGCTCTGTATTTAATTCACAAAATTTCCTTGCTTGGCTTGACATAACCTACTTTTTCAGTTTGAATTTTATTGCACTGAATTGTAATTACAAGTATATCTATTTGGATGATTAAATTAAAAAACAATATTGTCAAGAGAAGTAAAAATATATCATCGTTTTAGCAAAACAATTGGCAGGTTAATACTAATTCTTACTATCATTTACTCTTGTTTGACTTTGTTTTTTGCATTAGTCAGACATAATTAATGACTTGACTCTTTAGTTTAACATTTACATGCACTAACTCATATGCAAATCCAACGATGTAGATCGATTTCAAAACCTTCTTTATTCATTCTAACAGACTTTTGTTTGTGTTTGAACAAAATAATGTTTTTTTTTGTTTAATGTAACCAAGTATCGCGTGAGCCTTCTCGACGAAAACATCAATCAACACCGGCTCATATGGTGATTAAATCAACCTATTTATTATAATCATCGTACATTGATTTTGAACTAAAATTGATTGCTACGTTAATTAGTAATGCATTAAACTATTCCGTAGGAAAAGGCCATTATATTGGGATCCGCGGTCAACGGAGGTTCCACCCACGAGCACGGTCTTTATTTGTTCTTTTTCTTTCTTTCTCAAATATATCTGATTCTCTTAGTATATATTTGGATCCCATTTTATATTAATAGATACTCTAATATATGATTTATATTGTCACTTTAACATTGCATAAAATCAGATATCGGACTTTCTAAATCAACGTAAGCATCGCAACATAAGGTTACCAAAAAAAAAGTACGCAATATCACCCGCTAAACAAATGTTTAGATCATATACGTACCACTAAGTCCAAAATCACTTATTTATTTAACAATCCGTCTTTTAAAAACCAAATCGCAACAGCCGTTGTACTCTAATCGGAAGCTTCAAAACCCTCAAACAATTCAACAGAAAAAAATAATGAAAATTGCATGCATATGTTATTCAAGTATACTCTGACTTTCGAATTGTGTAAAGTGTAATGCAAGGAGGTGCAAGACCGTTGTCGTTAAGCCAAGCTGAAGACAACTAACAAAAGCACGCTAAGATGTCCACCAAAACTGCAAACAACCATATGCCACATTGCCACTAGGTCAAAATAAGCAAAACCTATGAATCTTCCGATCATCACACGCATTCACACTTAAATATATATGTTCAATAATCTTTCCCATCATACATTTAATTCTCTTAAAGACGCTAGTTACATCGACTAGGTAGTTCATATATTTTTGTTTGTTTACCCTACATCAAACAAATTGGTTGTTGATTGATAGAAACATAACTTGGTTCATTAAAGATCAAACAAAATCCATCAATCTATTATTTTAAAAGAAAAACAAAGAGAAGAAAGTTTGTTGTTGATATACTTATGAAACTTACATTTGGTCAAAGATTTAATAGCCCCATAGTTTTTTTTTTGTTGTTCTAGAAATACATGTCATGATGCTTAAATATGTTTTTCTCCTTTATAGCTATTCTCCTTACGTTGAATCATAATTTGGATTTTGAAGAACATTATATTTTTTTCTTTGGTCAATGTGGTGACGTTAGTTAACTCTACGCTAACGAAAATATGTTTTTGAAGAACTATACAGTTGAATATTTGATGACAGTTATGCAAAGTAGAATCTTATTCTTAAAAAAAATATTTCAATATTTCTTCAGAAATATATTATATTTATGTTTTCAAGACAGTGTTATTATATACTATATTGGTCAAGCGTATATTAAAAAGTCGCTTTGGCCGAGTGGTTAAGGCGTGCGCCTGCTAAGTGCATGGGGTTTCCCCGCGAGAGTTCGAATCTCTCAGGCGACGATATCTTTTATTTTTTTGACTTTTTTTTTGATGACCGACTTAGATATTCTTTTAAAAGATAAAAAAAAAAAAAAAAATCTAATCAAACCCTAAAAAGGCTGCACGCCTGATTTTGGAGAAACCAAGCTTCACCTCCTCCGTTCGTTCTTCTCCATAGCTCACCGCCGCATCGCACAGCGTCGATTGGGTAAGCTTCTTCGACTTATCTCCTTCGACACTTTCTTTTTTTCCAGCTTTCCTCCTATGGTTTCGTTTTCTACTGTTTCTTTTTTAGGTTTTTTATCGATCTCAAAAGTTTAAACGATTGTTAATCCCCGATTTGTTTTTTTTTTTTTTTTGTTTCTCCGTTGTATTGTAGTGTATTCATCCCAGATTTGTCAGGATTTGATCGGAATTTAGTCGGGATCTAATTTGTTGCCTCGAGTTTTTATCGCTAGAAACCCTAATTTCTGGGAGATCTGTGGCTTTTTACCATTCAGAAGCTTGTAGTTCTAATTACGGATTAAGGTATTATCTTCAGATGGTATTAAGCTTGTTGTTCTTTGTTTGCAGGAGACCTGATTCGCGAGAGTTGGAACTTTTCTAGCCATGACGCCTCTTAAAGACCTTTTACCTGACCCCAAATCAACCACTACCACGCATTATGATCATTCTAATGATCCATGGTTCAAAAACCGTTTCGTTGAAAACGAGGCCGAGAAGACCGCAACCATCACCTTTAAAGTGGTGCCTGTTTACCTGAAACGTCAAGGTTTCCGTCCCAAGAACCCTGAGGATTTTGGTGATGGTGGTGCTTTCCCTGAGATTCATCTTGCTCAGTATCCTCTTGGTATGGGTAGGAATAAATCAAATAAGCCTGGAGCCAAGACTCTTCCTGTTACTGTTGATGCTCAGGGTAACGTTGTCTTTGACGCTATTGTGAGGCAGAATGAGAACTCTAAAAAGATTGTTTATTCTCAGCATAAGGATATTATTCCAAAGATTCTCAAAGATGAGGGATACTTGGATACTGTATTGGATGAAGAGGAGGAATTGCAGAAGGAGATACAGGAGACTGCTGAGGAAACAAAAGCTGCCATTGAGAAGATTGTGAATGTGAGACTTAGTGCAGCGCAACCTAGTAATGTAGCAAGGCAGTCGGGTGAGTCGAAGTACATTAAGTATAAGCCTTCTCAGCAATCTGCAGCGTTCAATTCCGGTGCTAAAGAGAGGATTATTAGGATGGTGGAGATGCCTGTAGATCCACTTGATCCACCAAAGTTCAAGCATAAGAGAGTCCCAAAGGCTTCTGGTTCTCCTCCTGTTCCGGTCATGCATTCACCTCCCAGGCCTGTTACTGTCAAGGACCAACAAGACTGGAAAATCCCTCCTTGTATCTCCAATTGGAAGAATCCAAAGGGTTACACAATTCCTCTTGATAAACGTCTAGCTGCTGATGGAAGAGGCTTACAGGACGTTCAGATCAATGATAACTTTGCCAAGTTATCAGAGGCGCTTTATGTAGCTGAGCAGAAAGCTAGAGAGGCTGTTTCAATGCGTTCAAAGGTGCAAAAAGAGATGTCAATGAAGGAGAAGGAAAGAAAAGAGCAGGAATTGAGGGCTCTTGCCCAAAAAGCTCGCTCTGAAAGAACTGGTGCTGCTGTGACTATGCCTGTCGCATCTGACAGATCTGACAGGGGTAGGAGTGAAAGTGTTGACCCAAGGGGTGATTATGACAACCCAAGGGGTGATTATGACAACCCAAGGGGTGATTATGACAACTATGACCGGGAGAGAGAAAGGGAAAGAGAGAGGGAAGGGCCAAAAGAGACTAGAGAGGAAAGGGAGGAACGGATTCAGAGAGAGAAGATCCGAGAAGAGCGTCGTAGGGAAAGAGAGAGGGAGAGAAGGTTGGAAGCTAAAGATGCTGCCATGGGGAAGAAGAGCAAGATCACAAGAGACAGAGACCGTGATATCAGTGAGAAAGTTGCTCTTGGAATGGCATCTACAGGAGGGAAAGGCGGTGAAGTTATGTATGATCAACGGCTGTTTAACCAGGACAAAGGAATGGACTCTGGATTCGCTGCTGATGACCAATACAATTTATATGACAAAGGCTTGTTTACTGCACAACCCACTCTTTCAACGCTGTACAAGCCAAAGAAGGATAACGATGAAGAAATGTATGGAAACGCAGATGAACAGCTCGACAAGATCAAGAACACTGAAAGGTTTAAACCTGACAAAGCTTTCACAGGGGCTTCCGAGAGGGCTGGTACCAAGAGAGACCGACCTGTTGAGTTTGAGAAGGAAGAGGAACAAGATCCTTTCGGTCTAGACAGGTGGGTTTCTGATTTGAAGAAAGGTAAGAAACCTTTGGACAAAATCGGGTCTGGAGGAACAATGAGAGCAAGTGGCGGTGGTGGTAGCTCTTCAAGGGATGACCATGGCGGATCTGGTCGTACCAAGATCAATTTCGAACGCAGTGGCCGTTGAAAAATCATGACAACGAAACCTTTGTTTGATTCAATATATAACTTGTTATCTTTGGATCTGTTGAAACAGTGTTTACTTTTGATTCAGTATCTATGTTGTTGCGACTTGTGTGAGTCTCTGAACTCTACTCTAATACAATCTTTCAACTTCATATATCAGATCTTTGTGTTAACTTACATTACATAACATCCTAGTTTAAAAGCTTTTAAGAAGAGTTTTGTTATAATTTGGATCAGGACAAAAACAAGAAGATACACATGTTCTTCTTCTCTAGTCTCATCTCCAAGCTTCATGTTACAACTAAGACGAGAACAAATCACTTCCGTCTGAATCATTTCGCCTCTGTCTCAGCTTCCTCGATTACGTCTCTATCGCCTCAAGATCGAAACAAACTCTTGGCTACTCTGTTATCAAACTGCACTAGTCTTGCTCGTGTCCGTCGGATCCATGGTGATATCTTCCGTTCACGCATCCTCGATCATTACCCGATCCCTTTCTTATGGAACAACATCATGCGATCTTACATACGACATGATTCTCCTCTCGATGCAGTTCAAGTGTACCTCGGCATGGTGAGATCAAATGTTTTGCCCGATCGATACACTCTTCCGATTGTAATCAAAGCCGCCGTTCAGATTCATGACTTTCCGATGGGAAAGCAGCTTCATTCCGTCGCCGTGAGGTTAGGGTTCGTCGGAGATGAGTTCTGCGAGAGTGGGTTTATAACGTTGTATTTCAAAGCAGGGGAATTTGAGAATGCACGTAAGGTGTTCGATGAAAATCCTGAGAGAAAGCTGGGGTCTTGGAACGCTGTTATCGGAGGGTTGAATCACGCGGGGAGAGCTGATGAGGCTGTGGAAATGTTTACGGAGATGAAAAGGAGTGGGTTTGAGCCGGATGATTTCACTATGGTGAGTGTGACTTCAGCTTGTGGTGGATTAGGTAACTTGAGCTTAGCTTCCCAGTTGCATAAATGCGTTCTACAAGCTAAAACTCAAGACAAATCTGATATCATGATGATGAATTCGCTCATTGATATGTATGGGAAATGCGGTCGTATGGATTTAGCGAGTCAAGTGTTCGAGAAAATGCCACAGAGAAACGTTGTCTCCTGGAGTTCCATGATCATGAGTTACGCAGCTAACGGGAATACATTAGAGGCCTTGGAATGCTTCCGTCAGATGAGAGAGATCGGTGTTAAACCAAACAAGGTCACGTTCGTGGGGGTTCTCAGTGCTTGCGTCCATGGAGGTCTTGTGGAGGAAGGAAAAGCGTATTTCGCAATGATGAAGTCAGAATTCGAACTAGAACCGGGGTTATCTCACTACGGATGCATAGTTGATTTGTTGAGCAGGGATGGGCAGCTTGAGGAGGCCAAGAAAGTGGTGGAAAGGATGCCAATGAAGCCTAACGTGATGGTTTGGGGTTGTTTGATGGGTGGGTGTGAGAAGTTTGGAGACGTTGAGATGGCTGAGTGGGTGGCTCAACACATGGTGGAGCTCGAGCCTTGGAATGATGGTGTGTATGTTGTCTTGGCTAATGTGTATGCACTCAGAGGGATGTGGAAAGATGTTGAGAGAGTTAGGAATATGATGAAAGACCAGAAGCTTGCTAAGGTTCCTGCCTATAGCTATGCTTCAACCACATTTTGAAAAATCCAAACTAAGATTTTCTAAATCATTAATTGGATTAATAGCTACTGTCAGTCGGATTAATATAATTATATCTTAGAGATTTCATCGTCATGATAACATCAATAATATCATCTTGATCAGATACACATGTAATTCTTTCATTCATTTCAGCAATTACATATTACGCTAGTGTGGTTTAGTTTTTAACAAAAATAAATAACCAAATTTGAACGTATAGCCACATTTTACTACTTTCAAATCAGTTTCATATTTTCCATTCAGTTTCTACCCACAAATTAAGTTCTGAAAGCGTTTAAACCTACAATTAAAGTCGTTAACCAATCAAACATTTACATTAAGCATGTCTTTCTGTTTGGATAAATTAATCATATACTTTGTTAGGATGAAACACTACTTTTTTCTTTTAAAAAAAAAAAAAAACCTGCAAATAGTGTTTCACAAACACTATTTCATTCAACAATTAATGGAAGTTAGATTTGTGAACTCTTAGGCCATCTTTATCGGGCCATCTTTAGGGGTGTGCTTGATGTTATTTTTAATCCAAAATATTCGAAACTGGACTTTTGGACCAAAACATGTGCTTATTTCGCAACTGTTTTGAGTTGTGTTCTTGAGCGACGTGTCCAAAATTTATTGGAAAGAATTATTTGGGGGTCGAGTGTTTTATTTGGTTTCCTCTTCTTTGGTTTTATCGACCTAAGGTTCATCTTCTCTGGTCTTCAAAGGGCGATTCTGTGCCGATCTCTTCGTAACCGTCTCTGCGAGCTCGTCTGTGTCCGGCGTCTCTGCAAGCTTTTCCTCTCGACGTTCTCAGCTGTCTTGCGAAGCTCCTCACCTTCTCTGCAAGAGATCTCGTAGTCTCCTCCGTCGCCGCTGTCTCATCTGTCTCGTCGGCGATCTCTTTACCGTCTACTCGTCTCGTTTGTCTCCGGCGTCTCGTCTATCTCCGGCGTCTCGTCTGTCTCGTCTCATCTCCGGCGAAGAAAGGTAATGGTAATATCATCTTCTTGGTTCCATGGATCTGTCATCGATTTAGGGTATTGAAATCTTTGAAAATATTTGAATTAGGTTAGGATTTAGTCTCGTCTGGCCAAGTCATGCACCTAACATAGGATATGTTTGAGTCAATTTTGAGTCTTGTGTGTTGTTTGATACGATTTTGAGTCGCGTTTGTTGTTACAGTCAAACCTTGTGAGTCAATTTCGAATCTGTTTGAGTTAATTTACAGTAATGGTTTATCGCTTTTACTTGAGTCTCGTGTGTTGTTACAGTATTTCGCTTATGTTTGAGTAATTTTGGATCCATTTTGCTCGTGTGTTGTTACACTATTTCGAATCTCGTGTGTTGTTACAGTAATGATTAATCCATTTTGCTTGTTTCTTTGATGAGGCTTCTAGGTGAAATTAAACATTGGAAATTAAATCGAGGAGAAGGATCATCAAACCTGCATCATCAAACGATAAGAATCTCAAGGTTAGTGTATATTGACAGTGTTGTGATTGTCGGTTGATTTGGTTTAGTTTCTTGCTTGTTTGATTTCGGTTATTTTTTGCTTGCGAGATTAGGTTTATTTTGTGCTTGTTTGATTAGGTTTGATTAAACTTGGATGATTTGATTGGTGTTGTGTTTTAGGCAGTAGTTTAAATTTTAAAACTTGCGAGACTGAGATATATATGAAAGCATTAAAACTAGTGGTGAGAGATAGTATGATTAGTTTTTGTTCTTGCGAGACTGAGTTATATTTGTTGTACTTGAGTGTGCTTCCTAGACTAACAACTTGCGAAACTGAGAACATTTTTACTATGTTAGTCCAATGTTTTTATGTTTTTAATCCTATGTTTTTATGTTTTAATCATATGTTTTTATGTTTTAATCCTATGTTTTTATGTTTTAATCCTATGTTTATTTGTTTTTAATGAATACGCATATGTTTGTGTAACCCTTGGCTTAATCCTATGTTTATTTGTTTTTAATGAATACGCATATGTTTGTGTAACCCTTGGCTTAATCCTCTGTTTATTATGTTTTTTATGAATACGCATTTGTTTTTTATTTCAGGTAGACGAAGATATGTTCTCTGATTGTGACTATGGCATAAACAGCCCACTAGACTATAGTGATGATTCAGAATCAGAGGCTGAGACCTGTTACTATGAACCTACACCATCGGTTGGACGACCTAGTCTTACGGGCCGTGAGATATTGGTTCCACTACCTGCTCATGTGACACAACCAGCCGAGGTTGGACGACCTAGTCTTACGAACCAGCGGACCGACCAAGTCAACCAGCGTAACGACGAAGTGATCGTTGAGCTCAAGGACCAAGTCATCCAGCTCAACGACCAAATGATCCAGCTCAAGCTTTTGGTGATCCAGCTCAAGGACCAAGTCATGCACCTCAAGGACCACGTCTATCAGAGGCTCAAGTAAAGGATGTTGTTTGCTGAGTTTGGGATGTTGTTGTCTTATTTGTTTGGTGTTTCGAACGTACTTTGAATTTGAGTTTGTCCGCTTCAGTCACATGCATTTGTTTGCTTTGTTTGGACAGAGTCATTTATGTTTTTTGAGTTTGTCCGCTTGAGTCACATGTATTTGTACTGATTTGTTTGCTTTGTCACAAGGAACATTATCACTCTTGAGTTTGTCCGCAAAGTCACATGCATTTGTTTGCTTTGTTTGGACAGAGTCACTTATGTTTTTTGAGTTTGTCCGCTTGAGTCACATGTATTTGTACTGATTTGTTTGCTTTGTCACAAGGAACATTATCACTCTTGAGTTTGTCCGCAAAGTCACATGCATAATTTACAAACATCTCAAAGTCAAAGGAATGTATTCACGAGGCACCGGTAAGCCAACAATTGTTTTGGAGGCCGTAGCTTCACAAGATCTCTGGATATGGCACGCATTTTTTGGAGCTCCAGGTACTTGTAGCGATTTAAATGTTCTTGATCAATCACCAGTATTTAATGACATTATTTACAAAATATTATTTACAATGTTTTGTTGTTTCATTAATATTTGGTATTGTATTATGAATTTTATTATATGTTTTATAAGTAAAAAATTTAAATGTTTTTTTATAATATTTATATTTTAAAAGTTTATAAGTTTTTAAAAATGTTTAAGAAATATTATATAATTGTAATAAGTTTTATTGTAATATTATATACTAAATTTATTAGATTTTATAATTTTAAAATGTTTAAGAATATTTTATTATTAAATCTACTGATCTTAACCATGTTCTCCCTATAACTAACTTTTTAGCAAAAGTTTTTAACAAGTGATCTTAGATTATTTTCCTAATATATTTAACTTAAGAACACTAAAAAGTGTTATCCCTTTAAAGATGCCCTTATGGGCATAACGAATTTTTTAAGTCCAATACTTGAAAAAACAATTGGGCTTTATCTTCTCAACATATTAGGCGTATCATTATCAATATAACTTATATTGATAATGATAGGCATGTTTTAGTGACATGTTTTTTGCTTATATTGTCAATATATCTAATATAATAAAGTAGGGTTACACCTTTTAAGAAGCTCTATCTATCTACCACATGACACATTTAATCAAATACATATAACTCACACTTTAAATATAAAACTAAAAAATATATATTCAATTAATCCATAAATAAGACATTTAATTATACACTTTAAAATTAAACTTTCTTATATAATAAAGTAGGATACCTCCTAAAACTTTCTTCCACAGCTTGACATGTGGCTACTGTAAAACTGATACCTGTCCGAAAACCTTATTCACCAGAAATTTAACTAAACTACCAATAAAACATATTTAATCAAATAAATATAACTCACACTTTAAATGTAAAACTAAAAATATATATTTTCAATTAATCCAAAAACAAGACATATAATCATACACATTAAAATTAAACTTTAATATAAAACTAAAACAATAATTTCAATTAAACCATAAGTAAAACACATTTTATCTTATACATTTAACTCACAATTTAATAGAAAACTGAAAAAAAACATTTCCATTTAAACCACAAATAAAACACATTCAGTCATTTAAATTTAACTCACCCTTTAATATAAAGCTAAAAAGATTCAATCAAAACAATAAATAAAACACATTTAATCATATACATTTAACTCACACTTTAATATTAAAACTGAAATAAAATAAATATACATTAACTTTATTTCTCCACTCAATTTTATTCAACACACAATAAATTAGAATTAACTCCCATATTTTTTAGTTTCTAAATTGTAACTCTCATCACTTGCTATCCTATAAATACTCATTTTTCATTCTCTCATTCTCTTTCACTTCATCTTAGATATTATACATTTTTGTGTTTTTTTTTGTTGGTTGGTTGGTTGGTTATTGTTGTATGTGTTAAAAAACAAATTAAATATTATTTTAAAAGCTTAATTATTGATTTTAATTTTAGAGACTATATTATATGTATCTTACTTTTTTTTTTTTGAAGATCCATCTCTATTGTCCCAAAAACAAACATTCTCAAAATGAACCTATAAAATCTTACAGGTCATTTGTCCATATTTCAAAATCCACATATTACCACTAAATGAGCCCATATTATAAATAACTCGTGTATATACAGCTAGCCTAGATTTAATTTTTTTTTTTTTCTAATAGCATCTATTGCTTAACTAAAGCCTACCATCTTCCTATTTCCAAACTAAATTACCAAAGATTTTCATAAAATGTAGTAATATCTAAACTCTCCTACAACATGAGCAACACATCCAGTTTTGAATCCCAATAGCTCAAAAACCAACGCTCTATTAGGTGATTAGTCATATATTTAACATAGATAGATGAATTGGCTTGTCTTACCGAAAGAAAAAAAAAACATAGATAAATATTTTATATGTAGATTACATTATCTTATATTCAACTGCTTCCATCAGCTAATCCCTATTTTTGCTTCTAAAATATCACCAAAAAATAACCAAAAGTTGTTATGGAAGAATCTGATGAGAGTTTGGTGAGTAGCCAACAGTCTGATCGTGCCGTGGAAGATGATGTACATAGCACTCTCTCATTGAAAATACACAAGGGGATTCAATTTTTAAACCTCTTTTCTTATCAGCTTTGTTCTGCTTTTTATTTGATGTTTTGTTTTTTCCTGGATTTTAATATAAACGCCAATAATTAACAAAAGTGTTTTTATATTACTCAAAAAATAATAAAACAATTCCTCATATCTTTGTATTGTATTCTTATATGTGAGCTTCAAGAAGATATCTAAGCTTTACGCACACTCATACCACACAAAACAAGCCTACTATCCGTCCTATCAAGCTTAAATATTAAATTATCACTCTATTTAAATTAATTCTTAATGCAAACCTTCAGCTCAAACTTTTATGACTACTTTTAATTTTAACTTCCAAATACAAATTAGGAGAATACATTTATTTTTAAATATCCAAAAGCATATATTTGGGCTTAAGATTTATTTACGTTTAAACTAAATTTGATATTGAACTACATCCCAAATTATCAACAAAATCTTCCAAACAAAAATAAAGGTCATCACCTATATAATTAATGTTCTAATATCATACTTACAAAATATAGTACTTCTTCTCAAAAAGTTATTATTAGCTATTAAATATTAATTCATGTGCTGATTAGGATAGAACAAATATATATATATATATATATGTGTGTGTGTGTCGTCATGTTTTGCCATGTTTTAAACTCTTTGTATATATAGTGTGTATTTTTTAACGATTGATTTTTTAAAGTAAATATGATCATTTTGTTAATTTATTTGCAGAACACATAAGATGAATGAATGACATTGAAATACATAAAAGTATATTTTTTCCAACCACATAAAAGTATATTTTTATACATAGTCAACTCCCAAAATTATTTATATAGAGAAATTATATTTAATTATTACGAAAAGAGAATGACTTAGTTGCTGTATTCCAAAAGTAAACATGTTTAATTTATAATGGTATAGTAAGAAGATTTGTATGTGTAGTAGTGATATGATGTGAATATTGGCAATCTTTTATGAATAATAACTATTTCGACAAAAACATTTTTCAAATTTAATATTAATCAAATTTGACAGATTTTACACCACAAATTTCATCATGAATCTATTGCAAGCTGGTTAAATCACAAAACAACAATAAGCTTTAATACATTTTAAATCTAACAAAACAATCATGAATAATAAAATTATTTCAAAATGCGAAACTGGTTTTTACTTCTTTGATCATTTTAAAAAGGGTGAGCAAATATATTTATATATATTTAAATAAAAGGTAATGAAAAAGGTACAAATTCCAAAATACAAAAACACATAAAAATAGTAATAATAATAAGAAAAGAGAATGTTCATTTTTAAATAAGATAAACAAAAAGAAAATGAGTTAAAATTATTCAATTTATAAAAACAAAATTTTTTAAAAATAACTAACAACAATCCGTGCAACGCACGGGAATGTACCTAGTATTATATAAGTGACATGTTTTTTGCTTTTTCTTAAAATCTCATAATCATAAAAACTCAAAAGTAATATATAATAGATCAATCAACAAAATGAAAAATGTAAAGTTAATGCAACTACTAACATCTGAGTTAGCATCTACATCTCACCGTCAAAGAAATTTGGTTTTATTTGTATATAGGTAAGTTTAGGCGTCTAGTTGTTGTCTTGTTGAGATCGTCCTACTACTTATTAAGCTCTTGTTTTCCTCTTAAGTTTTTAATAACCAAAGAAAAAGTTAGTCTGACTGATAATTACATAACAATGTACCCATAACGAGAACAACAGTTGTTCACATATCACTCTCACGCAAATTAATATTTACTATAAATTATTGTGTTTGATTAAAAAGAAAGTTTATGTACATTATTGGAACATAAAAAATAAATCGATTAGATTTGTAATTTTCACATATTATTTAAACCATCGCTCATCATCATCATCTTACCATCATTATTCTCATTCATCTTTCTAATCTCACCATCATTGAGAGAGCTATGAGGATAAAATTTTCAATTTTCCTTTGTTTTTTCTTATTTTTCGTTTGCTCTTCCTCCAAAGCCCAACTGAGAGTTGAGTTCTAAAGGGCTACAAGCTTAAAAGTAACCATCTTTTGCTAATGATATTAAGTGTTTCCATTTTCTTTCATGCATTTTCTTTTGATATAATATCAGTTACATTGTACGAAGCTCATGGTAAAGTTAATAAACATAACAAAATTTGACTTATTTTTTATTTATGTTTTGTTTATGTTTTGCTCATATTTTATTTATGTTTTGCTCATATTTTGCCTTTTTTTTTTTTTAATGTTTTTGTTCATTTATTAACTTAAATTGTTGTAGTCAAACACAATGTTCTTTCAATGATTTTTTAAAATTAAATTAATGTTTTGAAAATATTTGATATAATGTTATAGAATTAGAATAACAATAAATCTGAATTTTTCTTTAGACCTTTGTTATATTCAAACCAAACATGGTATCATCACGTGTCAGTACTCTTGCACATCAAAATTCAACATCACCAATTTGATTTTAGCTATTGGATGGATTATTTAACTCTTCAGATTGTTTATTAAACTTTCGTTTAACGTTCGAAAAAGGAGTCAACGAGAGAAAGTAATGTTTGTGTGGGTTCTCTCATTGGGCCATTAACTTAATTAGGCCCAAGCTGAAAGTGATTTTGAACATTAGCCGATCGACCCAACGAGAAACGAAGAAAGTCCGTTGACCGTCAAGATTTGATATCCCCAAAAAAAAAAAACTTTTGTCCCATATGAAAATTTATAATTCCAAGTGACTAAATAGCATCTAAATCAAGACTTTCTAAATCATAGAATTATTTATCAGCTACCGTCAGTCGGATATTATAATATTCTCAGAGATTCCATTGTCATTATAGCATTAAATTATCATCTTGATCGGTATGTATGTATATACACATGCGTGAGACAAATCTATTAAAAGTTTATACTAATATGGATTAGCCATCAATCACCATTATGTTACATGCTATTACGTCATTGACGTGTGTATTATATATCTGCTTTGAATAGACACAGATAAAGTAATGAAGATACAATATTAATCTCGTGAGGCTTTGGTATTTGGCTTTTCTATTGGCATCATGATAACCAAAAGATAATACTTTGACAATGTTAAGTGTTACGGTACCATTTTCTAGCTAAAAGACTAAAACTATAGCTAAGAGCCTAAGAAGAATGTCACCAACACCAATCAAATTTGTAACATTTTGTCATCATTGACCTTTCAAAATTCAGCCTTTCATCTTTTTAAACAAAAATAAAGAATGATACTAATCTGTTTACGTTCATGTTAACTTCATCTAGATGAAATATCAGTTTCGACGTTATAAAACAAATTAAAACTTAATAAATCAAGACTTACCAAAATTATCTTCAGATTGAAGTTTTATCTATAAAGTTTCCACGTATATCAATCATCAAATATGTGGTATATACGACAAGTGGAAAATGACATGAAACGACTTTTTATACCGTCGCGTATGCAAAGCAAAAATCGTTGTATTTCGACGAAAAGGGGGAAAACAAGAAAAGTCACGACTCAACTCATGTTAAATAAATATAAAGCATTAAACAACAAACATTTTTATAAGAGAACGAATATTAAACAGTTCATTTAATAATGCAAATAAGAATGGATAAGATTGTGACACACCTCATTACACTTTATATACACATAAGAGAGACTCATAGGTAAGTCATTTCTTGCTCTAAAAAAAAAAAACAAGAAGAATAGGAAGAGACAGGTGAGAGAATATTTTGAGATGGGAAGTTTAGGAGAAGAAGAGTTAGAGAAGCTTGTGCTCGATTATATCGAGTCATCTCCCATCACAGTCTCCGATCATACGGACAAGTCTTCAACAGCTCTTATCACTCTTCAGGTTTTATCTCTTTTCACCCAAATGCATTTTTCACTTCTTTTTCATATTGATGAAAATTTAATTATTCAAAATTTTTAAAAATATTAACAGGAGATTCTTGGAGAAAAAGGACAAGAGGAGAAGAATCTTGAAGAGAAGATAGAGTCGTTTCTGAAGAGAAAAAGATTATCATACGAAGGAGACGACGAGAAGAGAGATGTAATGAAAAAGATTGTCTCTAAACTCAGATCTTACGGGTACGATGCTTCATTCTCCAAAACCTCATGGGACTCTTCTTTTGATCATCTTGAAGGTAAACAATAAACTAACACTCATCAATAAAACTGTATATATATATATTTGAGACTTTAGAAAATATCTATGTTACCAATTTTTTTATAAGTTGAAGACTTATTTCTTTACTGTTTGAAAATATTGATAAAGTCAAGAATTTTTAAATTTTGTGGGTTTTGTGGAAATAAGTAATTTATTGTTTGTGAAAATGTTTTACAGGGTGTAGAGTGTTTAGGTGCACGAGGAAGTATGAGTACATTGACGTCATGGTGAAGGGTGATGGCGACGGGGATGACATAATCCAGCTGAGACGTGTGATAGTTGATCTTGATTTCAAATCTCAGTTTGAGCTGGCGAAACAGACAAAAGCTTACAAAGACATGACTGAGTTGCTTCCGAGAGTGTTCGTGGCGACAGAGGAAAGACTCAGGAGAGTAGTTTCGTTGGTTTGTGGTGAGATGAAAAAGTCGATGGAGAAAGAAGGAATGTCTAGACCACCATGGAGGACTTCGAGGTACATGCAGTCCAAGTGGCTACCTGAGAATCGTCGAAGAGTCTCTAGGTGTAAGAAAGGGTCTTGGTCTTGGTCTGTGTTTGATGATGATGGTAGTGAAGAAGCTAGGAGCTGGACAGTGAGTGGTAGTGGTTCCAAAACTAAGTGTTGTTTTCCTATTTTCTGAGAGGAATGCGCAGCGTTTTTTGTTTTTCGTTTTTATGAGTACTTCAATTAGTAAAACAAATTGATCGGAGTTGTTTTTTGTTCGTTGCTTTGCTTCGTAAAGATTATTTCTTTTTTTGGGGGGTGTTCTGGAGATTTTTGTGTTGCATTAAAGAAAAAAAAAAAAGTGGGGCTTGTTGTGTCAGGTTTTTTCTGATGCTATATCATTGCATCTTCTACTTGTATCGAGAGCTGATGGGATATATAAATATAATATGTTTTTGTCGTGATGCAAATCTCCATATAAAATGTTTTTAAGTTTCGAATGATGATGCTTCGTCTATATTTTCAAAATTATCTATGTGCTTTTTCACTTATAATGTTTTTTTTTGGGTTAAGAGATTACAAAGTTACAATGCTTTTGTGGTTTATGTTTCAAATTTGATTCGTTTGAGAAGGATACATGGATAAAATCTCTAATATTTTTAGGAAGAAAAAGAATATCCCTTTTAATATATAAACTTCTTTTGGTTCAAGAGTATATTGATTATGTTGGATAATATTCTTGATACGAGGACTATCTTCCCTTGAAACGGAAGAATTAGTCAACTAAATAATTTATCTTGAACGTTTATTATATGGTTTTTTTTTTTGTTGAAAAATTAGGTGAATTGTAGATCAAAATTTTAAGAAAAGAAAACAGTGAGAGTTTAATTAACATGTGAGATGAGAAAACAAAACGATAGAGAAGCCTAATTAATCGAAATCATTTTAGGTGATACCGTGATAGTAAGAAAATAGTATATCAGTAATTCAATATCACCATATGATATAAGTTAAAAAGAGCTCTAAGCACAGACTTTTTCATGAAGTTGGGAAGATAAATTTTCCTTGTTCTTTGCATTCTTTGTATAAAAATGTATATAATCATAATCGGTAGCTTTTCCGATAGATATTAAATCAGAATCATATGATAAGGACGGTAAGGTGTATATAAGAAGATATCAGACAAAATATCTGAAGTCGAAACTGTAATTAACAATAACCAAACCGAACCATCACTTTCAACCACACTTTGATAAGTAATCCCTCTTTGGCTCTTTTTGTTTATGTTTTTGTTTTTCTGTCTTATCTATTTCGTCACGCTTTAACCTTTTTTCCGAGTTAATCCGAGGGAGCTTGCTAGAAACTACGGCTAAGCACACAGTAATCAAAATTTTCAAAAGTCAGAAAACTAATTAACTGTCTAGTTAAATAGAACTAAATACGTCACTAAATTGAATTGAATAGTAATATAAGAGAGGAGACAATTAAGATGAAGGGAAAGAAGAGACAGAGAAGGGGTCTAGTAGTGCACTATGATTTGATTAAATAAATTTTGATATGAAGTGGACAGTCAGAGACTGCTTATGAGCTAAGCCAGAGGAGTATATGAGAAGATATCGTCTCGAGCTCCTCATTTCTTATTAATGACTGATTTGACATTTTAATAAAAAAATATAACAACAATTACTTGAAGAAGAGAGAACCGTGTTAAGTTGACTTCCAAAAAAAAAAAAATTAATCAGCCAAATCCAACTTGGTACCAGATTGGAACTAAATCGTTTTGGTGACAATCTGAAATTTGGATGCAAGAATAAAAAGGTTAAAGAAATTTTTGGAATGTATTGCAAATATATGGTTTTTAAGGGCAGAATGGGGAAGTGTGCAGTGTACGTGTGAAAGGACAAGAAGTAAGAATGCTTCCAGAGAAGAGACAGAGAGATGTGTCAGCTTCTGCACTCAACCTCACATCATACTTACTAGTATTCTACTATTTGACAGTCGAGAAATCCAACGGCAGCAGCAGTAGCCGAGCTACACATAAGATAAGATACTCAAATAGCTCTGTTCTTATGTTTTCTCTTTTCTTATTCTCTTTCCCAAATCGGCCTTTACTTTAGTTGACGTCACTCGTCAGTCACATCTTTTGTTCATTTATTACAAGAAGATTCTCCTATTTTTTTTATGGACGCCCAAAGGATTTTCTAGTTTTTCTCTCTTCGAAAATTAATTTTGCAAAAATGATTTTAACCAATTTCAATAGAGGAGTAAAATTTCCTCAAGTTACATTACTTGATTGATTAGCCGCCATAATTGTGTACGAAGAACGGTCCAATTAAACTGTACCACGATGAATACACACAAACCCCAAAACTCGATCTCTCTGATGGGGTAGTCATTCATGTCTGTATACGTAAGATTCGACGAACCTGACCACAATATCTTCTTCTTCTTTCCATTGTCTCTCCATCATCATGATGATATATTTCTTGTTTGGTGGTTCTTTCTTCTATGCTCTCCATACCATACGGTAGAATCTTAAAGACTAATTTACACAAACTCTTTTGGATCTTTACACCATATGGCTACCTGATCTTGATATCCTTTGTGCTTCTTCCAAGTCCTTGAGAAATCTGACAACCAAAATCACTCTTCAGCTCACATTCTTATGATATTCAGTTTTATGAAACCAAGTTGCAATTCCTTCTAATTAATCATTCATTCAACACCAATTTTTATGTGTTCAATAACTTAACTAACCAATGCTGATTCCTAATAATATGATTAATTCTGTTTCTGACTCGGAACCCCAGCCGATCAAGGCTCATTTGCACACAGATGAACCTGTCTTAAACCGCCTGCATTACCCGGTTTAGTGTAATTACTTGAACGTACCTCTTGGAATTAAGTACTGCGCTACCACCGAGAATAAATCGAATCCCGGAGTTAGTGGCATTTTGTAGTGCAACAGAGCGCGATTCCTCATATGTTGTTCCACCAACCATGAAAATAACCACCTCTTGTGGCCTTGATAAACCATAAATTATGCAAAATTTGATTAGTTGATGTAAGTTTACGCATAGCAAAGATCCGTAACTGTCAAGCGAGAGTAGTTTAGACTTTTAATACTTTGAAAGAACTAGTGGCACATACCGTCCCTGTTGAAAATGATCTCCAACAAATGGGTAGTCCACATCTCGTAATCTCCCTCTGGTTATGCTCTCCATTGTTTGAAACAGAAGGGGCTGATGTTGAGTGTAGACATTCTCAACGCCCTGTATTTTTCAAGAAATCAGTAACATGAGATATATCGGGAGAGATGGAATGTTCCTGGAGAGGTATAATCTCAGATGCAGACCTTAAGTCCACGAGCCATGTTGCGCGCTATATTCAAAAGATCTCTATTTCCAAATAGATCACCAGTACGCTTCTCCATACCAGCTTGTTTCAAGAGAAATTGAACTAGCTGCAGTTGTGTGGCATTCAGTAAGTTAAGATATGAAAAAGCATGCATCTAAAGTAGGATTTGAGGGTACTTTTATCAAGTTATTCCGAATAATAATTAATACCCACCATGAGAGAAATTAAACAATCGTAAACAAGTATACTAGTAGCAGAATTATAAATCACTATTTACCCTAAAAGGAGATGCAGAAGCATATATTTTGAAAGCTACAAGAACGAAATGCAAAACTAAAAGGAAACAGATGGTACCCCTGGTTTGTACTTTGGAGACCGTGAAGCCAATTTATTGAACAGTTGCATCAACTGAACGGGATTTTCTTTCTCATAGCGCAAAGCATACAGCATTACCAAACGTAGTCGGTCGATGTCAGACACACTTTCATTACTTAAGAGATCCGTAACTGCCTGCAAATAAAGCATGAAAAGAGATTCAGATCTCCGTGCTAACAACAGAGGTCAACACAAGTTTGCATAACTAGCTATGAATTATGATGATCTTTGATTGTTACAAAACTGCATCTCACTGGATATTTGTATGGGACCAGTGCAAGACATAACGGATACTGAATGTGGAATTATTCAGTCAGACCTTCTGCATATTGCTACTAATAAAGCACTTCTCTGAATAGTTATTATTGATGAATGCAAGATTTCTCATGGACAGTGAGTAAAAGGTATAAGTAAATATTCATCACAGATATTCCCTACCTCATATGCAGCTCCTTGGCCACCATTGCAAGCCAAATCCTGCTCTGTTTGTGAAACCATCATCAGTTTCCTTGCTTCAACTAGCTTGCTCATTTCAGTAACCAGAGTTACATGCTTTGAGACGTTGCCTTGCATCTTTTTGTACTCAGGGTAGTTATCAACAAATCTGGCCATGTCCTCTGTAAAACCAACACATTCACAGATTATAACTGTAACCAGCACCAGAAACTTTATTTATAAACGTCTTTGTAGAAAATAGTTTAGACTAGCCATGTTTGTACCTACTGTCTGGATATTCTGGTTACTCTTTGCCACCTGCTGAAAGTCATCTACCATTCGCTTGATGTTCATTCCAATATCCCCAAAATTTTCATACATGTTAGATTTGAAAAATGCATCTTGTTCTGATGATAGAACCACCTCCTGCCAGGAAACGAGATGTATTAGCTATAAGGTTCCCAACTAATAATACTGTCTATGGCATTGGAAAAAAACCAACCACTTGCTGATCTTTTGAAAGACTTCCAATGGCTTTCAAGTCCACTTTATTATCCTGAAGTCCTATGAGCTCGTGCACCATTGCCTACAGAAAATCTCTTTAATGAGCAAGTCTTATTCAACTAGAAAAGCAAGGCATCTGTACCACAGAGTACATAATATACCATAGAGTAGCACAATATTTTATTTAGTCAAGATAACCTGGTATGTCCACTGATTCAGCAATGGGGTAACCGGGTCATCTCTTCTGTCAATTACAAGCAGCAGCGGAGAGCTTTCAGTCCGTCTAAAGTCAAAAAGAGCGCTTTCATGCTGATACATCAATTTCTGAAACATGAAAGTGTCTTTCAAATGACTACAGGATACCGGAAATAAATAGACTCGTTTATAGCTAAGCAAGCTGGAAATTAGTTCCATCAGATGCATGCAAAATAGCGGGAAGAAATAAATTTTCAAGAGCTCGTCCAACAACTTCACTTACAGCTGTTTCCTGTGCGATCCTTTTTGCAGTATCAGAGGTCCTCTGATATCTGATGACAGGTCTTCGTTTCAACGCAAGAAACACTGCCGCAATTCCATCAACAACACGATCGGAGAAGCGTTGCAAACCAGAGGGATCCACAACGGCTGGGATCATATAAAGGTGGTTTGATGCCATATTCAATGTGAAATGATATGGATCACCAGCAACAAAGTCTGCATAATACTCCTGCAACATACAACCCAAAAAAGACTATGTTAAACAAGCCACTACTACCTCGAGTGTACCAAGCAATATAGGTTTGAATCAGATAACTTGAAACAGGTCTAAGCTCCACAAATAAGGCTTGTTCAAAGAGACAGCTAAAATCTATACTTAACCAATCAATATGCTATGAAACATTCGTTTGGTATCAGTATCCTATTCAAAAACATCACGGAGGAAGGAATTGTAAAATCACCTGAACTTGCTGTACAACTTCTTGCTCATCCGAATCAGCCAAAATATGAATCTGAGTATCCTTTAACAGATTGGAGAAAACTGAAAGATACATTACAAAAACAAAATCAAAATATGTATCATTGCCCGTGAAAAATGATGATATACTCGAAAAAGGTGTAACAACGTACACAAATGGTATTCTCCAAATCTAGGATTGGCAAGCTGGTATCGTAGTTTCTGAATATTCTCTGAAGTTGGACGGATGAAATAAACAGCTTTCAGATGCGACATCGATTCTTTCGATACAGAGATTGAATCTATCATCTCCACAAGAAAAACTTCTTTCTGAAGCAGCTCTGACTGTGAATACACAATGCTTACATTGCTAACCTGCAAATTCAAACAATAAATCAAACAAAAACATATAATGACGACGAAACGATGTGTCTAAATCACGATTCCAGATATACAAATCAGAGAAGATCAGTAATCGAAGAAGACGAGATCGGATTTTTTATACCGTTTCTGAGTCGAGTATGAGAACCTTCATGCCGGAGATGTCCTGAAGCATGCGATTGATGTAATCACGCACGGACGTAACCAGCACCATCGTTCCACCGCAAAATTACGCTACGATTGACTTGTTTGAATTCAGATCTACGGCGATTGATCTCGTCGATTACTGTTTTGACAACGAAGGCTTTGGCGAATTCGTTCAGTATCTCAGATCTTCCTTAATCAAGAAGAAGGGTCCCCCGACCCGAGACTCAAACGAAGACGATATGAGTTTTTGCAAAGCAAATCCTATTTTATCTGGTACTTCCTTTTTATTAACACTAACTTATTTTTTATTAATTTAAACCCAATCTTTCCAAAAAAAATATTTACATAAAGAACATAGAAAGAAAAAAAAGAATTGTAAGTTTTCCCTAAAATCTCCAATTATGTGGATTCTAGTTTTTGTTAATATTTGTAAATAAAAACTAAAAACTAGTTTTTCTATTTTTTAGGGAATCTATTTAGTGTATAATCTTGAATGGAGAAAAAATTGGTTTTTGAAAAACAAAATCCAAAAACTATTGTAGAATCTACTTGCCATAGTAATTTTAAGTAGATTTTGGTTTTAGTTTTTCTAAAAATCTAATTTTTTGCCATTCAAGATTTTATAAAATTGGTTTTCCTAAAAAATAGGGAATCAAAGAAAAACCAAAAACCATCTTATAGTAGTTTTTATAATCGTTAGTGTTATTCTTTCATTTTCAATTTTTATTATTATTTTAAAAAATGTTTTAAACTCTTTAGCAAAAACCAAAAACCAAATATTTAGGGGGGTGTATTCAAACCATGATTTTGGAGAATTTGATGGGATTTAGGAAATTTAGAATTTTGATAGATTTTAGGTAAGTTCATATGATTTTCTGTAAAATTCTTTCAAATCCCACCTAAAACCATGGGATTTGGATTTCTGTATTTTTAACTAAACAAATCCTCTGGAATCCTCCAAAATCCTAAAAATTATTAAAATCCTAATCCACAAAACTGTTTTGAATAACAGTGGATTTTAAAGTAGATTTTTAAATCATCAGTTCAATAACAAGAGATTTTAATGGATTTTAAAGTAGACTTTTAAATCATCAGTTCAATAAGGGTAGATTTTAATAGACTTTTTAAAATCCATGATTGAATAACATAGAATTTGTAAATTTCACATAAATCACTTAAAATGTCAAGTTGAATACACCCTCCTTAAAAACCAAAAACTAAAATTTAAAAACCAAAAGCTAAAAACCAATTTAAAAACGCATTCCATTCATGGCCTAAGATTCTTGCAGTTATGTAGTATTAAAGATTTTTTAAAATGAAATTTTGAATTAAATCTAAGTTGTGGCATGTAGTTAAGACTTATTAAAACAGATTATGAAATGGAATTTTATTATTCATATTAAGAAGCTGATAAATGATACATATCCGGCACCTTAGTTAGTTTTTATCTTATGCATTATTAAGCTTTTATATCTTTGCAATAGCACATACTTAAAAGTGGTTCGGCTCTATCAGGTCCACAATAGCCTCCCGGATGACCAAGCCTCTTACATTCTTTGTTGCAATCTTCGGTCTTGAACGTGGGATCGCAATCGTGCAATGGAGAGTCGGCCAATCCTGTCCAAGTAGAAATAATTTTTTCTTATTCTTTTCGTTAAGAGATAAATGAAGCAATCTAAATTAAAGGAAAAGATTGAACTATGTAATCAATTGTTGATGAATATATTTTCTAATTCAAACTAAACGAAATAGATTAGGGGTATTTTTCTTTTTCGATAGTTTTTCATTTTCACGATGAACTAATATTAAAACGAATAATTTAGCATGAACAACTGTAACTTATGTCTTGACTCTTGATGTAAAAAAAAAACTGTAACTTATGTCTTATGTAAATAATATTCTTTTTGACTTGGTTTCTTTGAATCATCCAAATAATATATTCATGTTAACAAAATATATATCTCAATGTGCATGTAAGTGTTAGTAATCATTGATTCATGGATCAAATGATAATGAACTAGTATTTACCATCATGAACATAATAATGAATGATTAACACTTCTGTTTGCATGTTTACAGTTTTGAATCTACAAAGTATAATAAAACTATGATTGATAGGTGAAAGGTGACGAGTTAAAGAATAACCTGAGGTTAAGAGAACGCTAAAGCAAATAAACAGGAGAAAGAAGTGCTTGATTGAAGCCATTTTCTTTCGGTGGATCACTGGATCTTGATATATTCGAATATTTTGGGGAAAAGTAAATTATCTGAATGCCTAAAGATGATTTATGCCAACATAGATATATATCAAATTTAGAGACAAACATACATATATACTTATATATTTATGCTAACATACATATATACATATATATCTTAATGCAAAATATACAGAAATTTATGATTTGTTTCCTAGTTATGTAGATTTATGTTGACTAGGCTCTTTTATACCAAAAGAGAAACTATTTATCATTAACCAATAATTACATGATTTTTTTAAGGTTCAACATGCAATACCGTGAAATAACTTTCTTTGATATAATCATAATTAAATTAATTTAATATAACATATATAATATTCTAATATTGGTTGGTGCTAAAAAAATAATTAAATGATGGTACATGGATTAATGATATATCTTTTTTGTTGGAAATGATATTTTATAAATTTATATTAATGTTGATCCAAACTCATTCCGCCATTTAATCATTTCCAAAATAATTTTTTATAAATTTAAATACTTATATATATATATATATAAAGTATGAATATATCAAAAATAATATATGAAAACTTTTTAAAGGTTTAGTTAATCTAGATGTTGAACTAAACCAATACAAACTTTTAATTTTTGATGCTTGTTAAGTTAAGTTTTGGATTTAGATTCAACTTTGAATCATTGAATTATAGCCGATGTATGATGTTACTTCGAGTTTTTTAAGTTCATTGGTGAAATTGGAATCTACTCGCAAACTCCGAACACACTTTTTCCTTTATTAACTTTTTATATTATACAATGAGTCAAATAATTTTTTAAAAAATTCAAAAATAATAAGAGAATCATTATCTTAAATCTGAAAAAGTTTTGTAAATATCTATATTATTAATTGTGAAATATGATGTAGATGTTTTTAGTTTTTAAAAATTTTAATTGCTATTATTACAAACTTCATTACAACATATGTTAAATACCCTACAACAGAAGAAGGGAGTATTTTTTTAGCTTTTTTTTTTTGGATCAAAGTGGGAGTATTTTTTTAGCTTGACGAGATATTTTGCATTGCATTCCTTATTGACAGTCATATCCCAGGTTTAGAAAGAAAAAGGGTCCAAGAATAGAAAAATAGATCAGGGTTAAAAATAAGAAAACCTAAAAAGTAAAGGCGCTATTTCGCAAAAACGCATGGTTCAACGGTTCAACCACTCATATTGTTAATACGCATCGTTTTGTCTCTAACCTTCCGTCCAAAATCTAATTTTTCAAAATCCCTAAAATGTCTCTTCGCTGCTTCATCATCATCAGGCGATTATGAAATTCTCGAAACCGACCCTGATCTCACGGAGACAATGATACCTTCCTCAAGTCCCATGGAGTCAAGACATCGTCTCTCCTTCTCCACGTTAGTCTTCGTCTTCCTCTTCTTCTTCATTAGTTTCTCGAGTTTGATCAACACTATAGAGTATATAGACTATAGTTAGTTTAACTTAGTAAGCTTCACACACATGGTTGACTTTTCTGAAATCAGATCTTCGATCTTTGATTTTGATTCTGGAATGTGTTTCACAAGCGATCTCTGTGTATATATATATATAATCACTGCTTCGTGTTTTAATTTTCATGTATTGTGTAGTGAGAAGACAAGTAGGAGGAGATTCCAAAGGATTGAAAAGGGTGTCAAGTTCTCTACTCTGAAACTTGTGTTGATTTGTATAATGCTTGGAGCTCTGTTCACGATCTACCGATTTCGTTATCCACCGCTACAAATTGCTGAAACTCCAACGAGTTTTGGTGTTACTACTGATCCTCGCTATGTAGCTTCAGCTGAGATCAACTGGAACCATATGTCAAATCTTGTTGACAACTACTTATTTGGTAGAAGCGAGTATCAAGGAATTGGGCTTATAAATCTTAATGATAACGAGATTGATCGATTCAAGGAGGTTATGAAATCTGACTGTGATCATGTAGCTTTGCGTCTAGACTATGCTGCAAAGAACATTACATGGGAATCTCTATACCCTGAATGGATTGACGAAGTAGAAGAATTCGAAGTCCCTACTTGTCCTTCTCTTCCTTTGATTCAAGTTCCTGGTAAGCCTCGGATTGATCTTGTCATTGCCAAGCTTCCGTGTGACAAATCAGGAAAATGGTCAAGAGATGTTGCTCGATTGCACTTACAACTCGCAGCAGCTCGAGTAGCGGCTTCTTCTAAAGGGCTTCATGATGTTCATGTGATTTTGGTATCTGATTGCTTTCCAATCCCGAATCTTTTTACCGGTCAAGAACTTGTTGCACGTCAAGGAAACATATGGCTGTATAAGCCTAGCCTTCACCAGTTACGACAAAAGTTACAGCTTCCTGTTGGTTCCTGTGAACTTTCTGTTCCTCTTCAAGCTAAAGGTCAGTAGTAAGCTTCTTCGTCTTCTGTTGTCAGCTAGTTTAGCATCTCTACTGGTAAGCTGATTATGGTAATTTCAATTGCAGATAATTTCTACTCCGCAAGTGCAAAGAAAGAAGCTTATGCGACTATCTTGCACTCTGCTCAATTTTATGTCTGTGGAGCCATTGCAGCAGCGCAGAGCATTCGTATGTCAGGCTCTACTCGTGATCTGGTCATACTTGTCGATGATTCGATAAGTGAATACCATAAAAGTGGCTTGCAAGCTGCTGGATGGAAGATTCAAATGTTTCAAAGAATCAGGAACCCGAATGCTGTACCAAATGCATACAACGAATGGAACTACAGTAAGTTCCGTCTTTGGCAGTTGACTGAATACAGCAAGATCATCTTCATTGATGCAGACATGCTTATCCTTAGAAACATTGATTTCCTCTTCGAGTTCCCTGAGATATCAGCAATTGGAAACAATGCTACGCTCTTCAACTCCGGTCTAATGGTGGTTGAACCATCTAATTCAACATTCCAGTTACTAATGGATAACATCAATGAAGTTGTGTCTTACAACGGAGGAGACCAAGGTTACCTTAACGAGATATTCACATGGTGGCACAGGATTCCGAAACACATGAATTTCTTGAAGCATTTCTGGGAAGGAGACGAACCTGAGATCAAGAAAATGAAGACGAGACTATTTGGAGCTGATCCTCCGATCCTCTACGTTCTTCATTACCTCGGCTATAACAAACCTTGGTTATGCTTCAGAGACTATGATTGCAACTGGAATGTGGATATATTCCAGGAATTCGCAAGTGACGAAGCACATAAAACCTGGTGGAGAGTGCATGACGCAATGCCTGAGAATTTGCACAAGTTCTGTCTACTAAGATCGAAACAGAAGGCGCAACTTGAGTGGGATCGGAGACAAGCAGAGAAAGGGAATTACAAAGATGGACATTGGAAGATAAAGATCAAAGATGAGAGACTAAAGACTTGTTACGAAGATTTCTGTTTCTGGGAGAGTATGCTTTGGCATTGGGGTGAGACAAACTCTACTGATAATTCTTCGACAACCACCACCACTTCATCACCGCCGCATAAACCTGCTCTCTCTTCCCTGTGAATTCTTTTGGCTTTGTTGGGTCTGGTTTGGTACAAAAGTTACTCTTCCTTTCACTAACCAAATGTGAGTTGGTTATGTTTTTTTTCTCTTTCAAAATTTTTTAATCAGCTTGAAACCTTGTATATCAAAGATGAATCCCTGAAACGATGTAATCATGAGGAAGGAAAGACAAATGAAGAATTTACAGGAAGAGTTAGCATCGCATTCAGGTTTTAAAGCAAAGAGTGCTATTGTTACCTACCATTCACCAGGTTATAGAGAACCGGGTCTGTTGAACCGTAACCGACTAACCGAACCGTCAAAATTTATTTGTGACAAGAATCTTCTAGAGAACCGGATCTGTTTTCCTTATTTCCTCTTTTTTTTTTTTTGTTGAAAAAAATTTGATAGGCTAATTTCTTTTTCTCTCTACGATTCCAAATAGGAATTTCCTTTCAATAATTACAAGTAGGGTTTCCTTTTTTTCCGTTTTTCACAACAACGAAAACACTTCCCTGATTAGTGTTTATAAATACTGTCATCATCTCTTCTTATTTCTTCTTCACCCAAAAATAAAAACAATGAGAACACAAGTTAAGCGAGACAGAGAGAGAGAGAGAGAGGGAGAGATGTTATAATGGGGCGACGGAAGAGCAATTATGCAAACCTGGACAAGGTCGCAGAGAAGAGAGGTGAAAGAACAAAATTGGTAAAAGCTTTTAAATTTTATCTTTCTTTGATTTCTCTCTTTCTCTCTCTCTCTCTCTCTCTCTCTCTCTTCGTTGTTGTTCGTGTTCATTAATAACATATAAGATAGCTAACCCTTGATTTGATGATATTTTTTTTTGTATACACAGATTACAACAGATATCAACAACTCGAAAAACCCTAGAACCAGATCAAGGTCGGCGAATCTTCTTGACCTTATCCCGTACTTGCTCAGAGCACTCTTCGCTTGATCATCGCTAACTCTTCTAGCCTCTCTGCTCTGTTTTTTTCCCTTAGGTCGTGAATGATGAAGATGATCGTTGTGGCTTGAAACGACAGCGTTTGGGAGTTCTAAGAATTGATTGGGCTTTGGTGTTAGTTGGCCCACCATATTCTTTATTTAGGGTCTATTAGTTGAGACGCTGTCGTTTTCTTAAAACTTAATCTATAAAAGAAGGCTCTTTCACTCTTTTCTCACATCATCACATCTTTCCTTATTTCTCTCTATCTCTACAACGGTCACTCCGACTCCGAGCGTACGGTGGTGATCGGTCACATTCTTCCTCTAAACTCGTCTCTGTTTCTTTTTCTTTCTAATCGATCATTGGATTTTCACCTTTGTCTTTTTCTAGGGTTTGGTGGTTTCTAGCATATATAGCTTGTACTGTCTCTCCGATCGAGCGTTACGGTGGTAGTGGTGATTCTAAAACTCAGTATCTGTTTTTTCCTGAACCGCCGCGATCATTGGATTTCACTTGCTTGTTTATTTCTAGGGTTTGGTTTTTAATTATTGCGCATCGGTTGCTTTGGGCATCGGTTGTCGTTATTTCAGGTTTTGGATGATGCGTGATTGAAGGAAAACGCTTCTTCTCCGTGCTAACGACATCTTCAGGGGTTTTGTTCTTCTTCTTCTTCTTCTTCTAAAACTCAGTCTCTGTTTTTTTTTTCTGAACCGACCGATCATTGGATTTTCTAGGGTTTGGTTTCTAAATTGCATAGGTTTGCTTTATATATGTTCATGCTATTTACTTGTTGATGTTGTTTCAGGTTTTGGATGATGATTGATGAGAGTGATCATGGCTTTGACGGACACGCTTCTGTGCTACTTATTCAAAGGGTTTTATTCTTCCTCTTCACACTCGTCTTTAATTTACTTCTTCTTTAATTTTTTTGTTCATGTTCCTTACGTTTTTTTGCAGGTGTTTTGGAAGCCAGTTATGATATGATCATGGCTTTCTCGCAGGTTCCTTGATCTAATCCCATCTCTCTTTGATTCTGTATTGTCTCTTTGGTTCGGTGGTTTTTTCTAATTACAAGTTATTAACTTTTTCGTTTTTTGTTTTGTTGGTTTATGGTTTAGGTTTGTGGAGGCAGGCTTTGATATCGGTGATGGCTTTGACTGATCGTTGTCACTCTAATTCATGATATTCTTCTAGGGTTTTTTTAATTTTCTAAATTGAATCGTTCAATACTCTTTTTAACTCTTCTTGGTTCTGTTGATATTTTAGATTGTGGAGGAAGGAGGATGCTTTGATCGGTTGGTGATGGATCGTTTTGATGGATCGTTTTTTGTCTTCTCTAAGCTAGATCTTCAGGTAGTCTTTTTCATCTTTTTATTAACTTCATTATTACAACCATAACTTCACCATTGTTCTGTTTTATGTCTCAGTTATTCTTGAACTTGAAGGATGCCTTTGATCTGTCGTCGTAGTCGTCGTCGTCGGATCCTGTTACCTCTTTGAAGGTCTCCTTTTTCCCTTTTATTTTATTTTAGTGTTTTTTAGATCAGCTAATGTCTCTCTTTGATGCACAGCACGAGGAACCAGGATTCCTAAACAGAGAACCAACATTCAGATGAGAGATCGATGATCCACAGATTCTTTCCTACACGGTTTAATTGTTCTTAAACTTTGTCCTTTTTAACTATTTTTTGGTATTCAATATGTGTTTTAAACGAGAATGTATTTCTCTTTGATGCAGATCGTGAAGGCACTGGGAGGACTGATATGGTAAATCTAAGCCTCTGGTCTGTCATCTCTTTAATGTTTCTTCTGTGCTACATCTTTTAATTATCATTCTTTACAACCACAAGCTAACTCCACTATTGTTCTTCTGTGCTACATCTTTTAATTATCATCTCTTTGATCTGTCGTTGCTACCTGTTGGCTCTTTGACAGTCTCTTCTTTCCCTTTGTTATATTCTTACTGTTGACACAGATCAGCTAATGTTTTTCTTTGCTTGTGTTAGATTGTGGAGGTTAGGACTTTGTTGGAGGGAAGGATCGATGGTTTGAGAGTATATAACTTCGAGTTTTTGGTGAGGTTATATATGTTCATCTATGCTAATGTTCCATAGGTTGCTTGCTTTATAGTATATATATGTTCATGTGATTTTGCATTGTCGTTATGTACTTATTTCAGGTTTTGGATTTAGGAGGATGCTTTTATGGGATCATCAGTGATTTGGCTTCTTCTCCGTGACGTCTTCAGCGGTTTTGTGCTCTTCTTTCTCATAAGTCTTAACACTGGGCTCTGTATAAGAATTCTTGGAATTGGGCTCTGGTTTTAATTGGCCCACCATAATTCTCTATTTCTTCTTTTAGGGTCCATTAGTTGATGAGACGTTGTCGTTTTGCAGCATCGTCTCCTTCCATTTCCTTGTCTGAAAACAAAACGGAACGGAGGACTCAGGAGTGAGGAGTGACGACTGAGGAGTGATCTGAGCTTTCGGTATTGATAAGAGGTAGTACCTCTCCTTGGTCCTCCTTCTTCTAAATCTCTATGTTTCGCTTTAATTATAGTTTTGGTGGGTGTTGATTGATTTATTTGACTCTCTCTCTCTCTCGTTGATGATTCAGAACACAATCGTCGCCAACGTGCTTGCTTAAGGTAACAACATAAACTGGTTTTACTGATTTTATTGATGAATTTGCTTTTTTAAATACTTTAGTTGTTGTTGGTTCTCTTTGTTTGGTTACAATTACAATTTTAAGGTTTAATTATTTTGTGAATCAGATCAAGGAAGGTAGAGACCAATGTACAACTAATTCCATTGAATGACACCATTCCATTAGCCAACGTCCAACAACAAGAGGAAGAACAACTCCAGGTTTTGTTCATAGCATATCATCCTTCACTTATGATCAGTGTTTCTCTTCATATTGAATTTGAAAACAATTTGCAATCTGCTTAATTTGGAATTTTATTGTTGTAGGGGTCTGAGACGAAGTCGAATTGATAATGGTGCTGGTTTGATTGTCTCACTAATTGCAGGGAAACGAGTGTCACAAACATAGCTGCTAGCTAGCTCTACCAATCCATGAGTGGGACCATGAGCAACGTCTAAGAAGAAGAAGAAGAAGAACCCCTCAAGGTTTTGTTTCAAATCATCCGTCACTATTGACTAAACTTTTTTTAACCATTTTTATTTTCATGTGTTGATTGTTTCACTGACTGCAGGAAGATCATCATTCAAGACTAGAGACCATGTTCAACTTCCATGAATGGGGCCATGAGCAAACGTCCAAGAAGAAGAAGAACCCTCAAGGTTTTGTTACAAATCATCCATCACTATTGTTTAAGTTCAACTACTTCTTTTAACCATTCTTGTTATTGCAGGATAAAGTGTCGTGTTAGAACCAGTAGCTACAACACAAATCAAGCCTCAGGAAATAACAAGTTAATCCTACCGAAGCAAGCACAGAGGTAAACAAACTTCTGCTTTTCTTAGCCTTAGGGTTGATGATGACCCAAACTTCTTCTTCTTCTTCAACTCTTATCTAATTTGATCGAGCAAGTAAAGGTATAACAATTCTAGGGTTTTTATTAAGGGGTTTTCTCTTTGGCTCTTTCTATTAGAATTACTAATTAGCATCTGATGGTTCTTCTTCTTATTCTCTATTTGCAGATCGCGGAGATGCTTTCAAGAACTAAAACTGATTCTATTGGATTGATGGTGTTTGACCAAGTACAGGTTTACAGACCATGGCAAGTTTCGTCAAGAACCACCCGTGGCCTAACGTTGATGTTCATAGCGGAGTCCTGCTGAACTATTATCGTCTAACCGAAAGTAAGGTACAAAACTGCATCATTATCACTTAAGCCTGACTAACCACATGCCTTGTTTTGCTGAATCTTGGTTACAATTAATAGAGTGACCTTTTCTTTAAGATTTAGATACTACTACACCGTGCTTTTTGGTTGTCTCAAGGAATCTCGTCATGGTCACAGGTACATACACTGACATACTTTCGCGCTATTGACAATTATCTTTGAATAAACCCACACTCATCTTTCAGATGCTATTTTCTCTTTCTCTTTTCAGCTGATATGGGACTGCCGCTAGAGCGGCCAAAGAGTGTAAACATGTCCTCCCAAAGGTGAAACTTTGCAACTTCGTGCGGCGCTTAAGCTCAGAGTGAGTCTGTCCCAGCTCTTGAAAAATATTGGCCTTGGGAGTTCTAGCCTAACAAATTTGAGAGATAAGAGACAGAGAGAGATCGTTCTAATGGCGACAAGAGAGCAACATGATGATGGTTCGAATCTACTACTCAACCGGTCCATGAATTGTGAGTCGAATTTGCTTTCTAAACAAGTCAGAGAGAGGTATCTATCTTTTTCTTTTTTTTGTGTGTTCTTCTTATAAATCTATATGGTTTTGACAGTGTTAGTGTGTGAATATAGTTTTGTTCTGTGAAACAGGTGGGCGTTGATTGATTTATTTGACTCTCTCTCTCTCTCTCGTTGATGATTCAGAACACAATCGTCGCCAACGTGCTTGCTAAAGGTAACAACATAAACTGGTTCTGCGGATTTGATCGATGAATTTGCTTTTCTATTTTATTTTTGGTTACGGTTACAATTTAAAGGTTTAATTAATTTGTGAATCAGGTCAAGGAGATCATCATTGAAGCAGGTAGAGAGCATGTACAACGTATTCCATAAATGACACCATTCTATGAGCCAACGTCCAAGAAGCAGAAGAAGAAGAACACCTCCAGGTTTTATTTCATATCATCCTTCACTTACGTATGATTTTGAGTTATTATTTGTTCCTTCTGTTGCTTTGAAATTTGTTAATGATCAGTGTTTCTCTTCATATTAAATTTTGAAAACGATCTGCTTAACTGGGAATTTTATTGTTGTAGAGACCTGAGACGAATTGGAATTGATAATGATGCTGGTTGTTCCTGTTCTCGTAGTGTCACCACATTCCTAAGGTATGTCTGATTTAGCCTTATTTTATGATGTCAAACTATTTTTCTATGTGAATTCATTATATCTTCATAAAGCTGGTACCTTTATGTGTGTGTTTCGATTGCATATCCACAGGCTGACATCCTTGTTCGTGGTTTTGCTGGTTTGCCTTGAAGGTCTTAGACCAAGTCTTCCCAAAGGTACAGTGGTACACTCTTCTTATTGATTGGTGATTGTTTAATTTGATGGATCTTTTTGGTCTTCTCTTGGCTACATCGTCAGGTAGTAGTATTCTTCCTCTTAACCGATTTTTGTTTTGCTCTTTCTATATAAGTGAAAAATATCTCTGTCTCTCTTTGTTGCAGATCATGAGGAACCCGGGTTACTGTGTGGGAGGTTCGAAGAGAAAGAAAAATCATTGTGGGAGTGCTTTTGATGTCTGAGTTCAACTTTCAGGTTACCTCACATCTATACACCTTTTAGCATATCAGTTGTTTTATTTAATATTGGCTAGTGTTGGTCCTTTGTTTCTTTTGTTATTGAACTTTTCAGTTAACAGTAATGTCGCTGATCTTCCTAGTGATGTTGGCATGTATGTTTTAACTCTTAAGCCGAAGACCCTATATTTTAGTGGAGGAGGATGTTTTGATCGGCTGGTGATGGTTTTGATGGATCGTTTTGTCTTCTCTGCGCTACATCTTCAGGTAGTCTTCTTCCTCTTAACTGATTTTTTTCTAGGGTTTGGTTTCTACTTTGCATCGGCTGCTTTATATATGTTCATGCTATTTACTTGTTGTTATGTTGTTTCAGGCTTTTGATGATGCTTTTATTGATGAGAGTGATGGCTTTGATGGACACGCTTCGTCTCTGTGCTACTTCTTCAAAGGGTTTTGTTCTTCCTATTCACACACGTCTTTTACTTCTTTTTTTGTTTTGTTTGTTCCTTACATTTTTTTCTTCGTTTTTGCAGGTGTTTTGGAAGCAGTTATGATATGATCATGGCGTATTCTTCTCCATGCTGCCACGTCTTCAGCCACGTTCTCACAGGTTCCTTGATCTATTTGATTCTTTATTGTCTCTTTGGTTCGGTAATTTCTTCTACTTACATGTTATTAACCTTTCGTTTTTTGTTTTGTAGGTTTAGATTCGTGGAGCTTTGATCGGTGATGGCTTTGACTAATCGTTGTCACTCTAATTCATGGTATCTTCTAGGATTTGGTTTCTAAACTGAATCGTTCTAGTCTTTTTTTTTTTAAATTTATTATGTTCATGCGAGTTTTAACTCTTCTTGGCTCTGTTAATTTTAGATTGTGGAGGAAAGAGGATGCTTTGATCGGTTGGTGATGGTTTTGATGGATCGTTTTTGTCTTCTTTGCGCTACATCTTTCAGGTAGTAAAGTGAAAAAAACATCTCTGTTTCTCTTTGATGCAGATCATAAGGCACCAGGTGGGAGGTTCGAAGAGAAAAAAAACACTTTGTGGGGAGTGAGTATGATCAGGTTACCTAACATCTACATTGCATCGGTTGCGTTATATATGTTCATGTTATTGACTTGTTGTTTTGTTGTTTCAGGTTTTGGATGATACTTTTATTAATGAGAGTGATGGACACGCTTCTCCTCTGTGCTACGTCTTTAAGTGTTTTCTTCTTCCTCTTCACACGTCTTTTACTTCTTCTTTTTTTTTTTTTTTTGTTTTGTTCCTTACAGTTCTTTCTTCTTTTTGCAGGACTTTTGGAAGCAAACCATGATCCAATCATCACTCTCATAGTCATGTTGCTCTTCTAGAGTTTGGTTTCTAGATTGATTATTCAAGGTGTTTTTATTATGTTCATGCGACTTTTAACTCTACTTGGCTCTGTTAATTTTAGATTGTGGAGGAGGATGCTTTGATCGGTTGGTGGCAGTTTTGATGGCTTGTATTTGTCCTCTCTGCGTCGCCTACGTGCTTAAAAAGGTATCAAATCATAAACTGGTTCAAATAAAAATTGGATCGATGAATTTGCTTTTTTTTTTGGTTACTATTACAATTTAAAGATTAATTAATATATATGCGATTGATTTGTGCTTATAGGGTAAAGTTGGTTCTTCTCATTGAGGGAGACACTGGTTCGGGTAAGACTACACAGTTACCACAATATCTCCAAGGAGCTGGTTTGAAAGGTACGACCTACTACTTTCCCTAACTTGCAGCATGTATTACTAAAACACACATATTTTTTACAAATTGGTGTGTGTGTGTTATTTTTTAACCGACAATTGTTAGCTTGTTGAGAACATACTTTGCCGTTTCTTATTTTCCTGTGAAAGTTGTCCTTTGTTTCTTCAAAAGCTATTTTTTATTAAAGATGTACTTCCATGTAGGAAAGAGCAAAGAGCAAGTTGAGGCGCTGTCAAAAAGAGTTGCCTCATCGTGCGGCTGTGCCAGGTTTGTAGTTCATGTCTCTGCTTTGTGTTTTTGTGACCTCTAGTTTCATGAATTAACATTGCAGGATGTACAAGGATGGTAGCATCATTCCATTAGATGATTCTTTGGGTTTTGCTGCAAATTTTTCACACATGCTGGGATATGGTAGTCCCCAGATGAAAGAGCTCATGAGGCTTTATCTCACCATGCCGTTGTGGAGAGAGAGAGAGAGAGAGAGAGAGAGAGAGAGAGAGAGAGAGATGAAATGGCTGAGGTATATCTCTCTCATTCTCAATCTGCATATTGTTCATACAGTTCATACATTTGATCTAATGGGGTCTTCACTATTATTTAAGTTCAACTATTTTTTTAACTGTTCTTATTATTGCAGGATAGAGAGATATTAGAACCAGTAGCTACAACACAAAGCAAGCCGCAGGAAATTTTAAGTTACTCTTAACGAAGCAAGCACATGCATTGTGAGTCGAATTTGTCTTTTAAAAGTTATTGTTTTTTGCTTCTTGTTTACAATTTAGATGGAGACTGGGATTTTTGTTTTATGATGTTTTATGGAGAATTAGGGTTCCTGGAGCTTCGAACTCAAAGCCATGGGTCCTTATCTATCTATGGTCCAATTTACTCGCTCAGGTTTTGTTCTCAGACCTCTATTTTGTTGGCAAACCCTCTTCTCTCTCTCATATGGACTAATCCTTTAAAGCATTTCTAATTACTCAGATTGATAGAATTGCTCGTGTTGCCTTCAAGACTGCTCGGAAACGGCGTGGCAAGCTGTGTTCTGCTGACAAAGCTAATGTCTATGGTTGATAATTACGTTTTCTTTTACTTGTTTTCCTCTCTCTTGTTTCATGTGCAACACATATAACACTGATGCCAATGCAATTTGTTCTCTGCAGGCCTCAAGTTTATGGAAGAAACGAGTAAGAGAGCCTCTGAATATCATGATGTTGAGCTTTCATATATGTATGTTGACAATGCTGCGATGACCCGCCAACAGGTAAATTCTTTGGCCAAACTAGTCAGCCTTGATAATTCTTTTGAAAATTGTGTAAATAATTACTATGGGTTGATCGTTTCATATGTATGCAGTTTGAGACCATTTTTGTTGATATATTATCCGGTTAAGCTTCAATGATCACAGGAAGCATTGGAATGCTGGCATGCCGTCCATTGCTCAAGTATTTCTAATTGGCCAGATTCTTCTTGTCCAGTAAGGTTTTTATAGCATTTTCATGTTGTTTGGATCTTGTGTCAGTTTTCTTCACGTATCTTTATGGGGTGGTTGTTTTCTTGTCAGGTGTGTCGATATTGCCAACAGCGACCTGAATGTTGTGTTCGCCAAACAACGGAAAACTTCTGGATGTGTGTTATATATGTCAAATGATTACTTACACAATCTCATCAAGCACCACTTGGGAGATCTTTCCTACCGTTAAGTGTAAGCAAACTACTTGTTTACCCTCAATTTATCTTTGGATTTGTTACATAGCGCTCTAATCAAACGGAATATGGAAATTGCAGGTCTCAGAAGTTCGAAGACCCAGCAGAAGGGGAGGATACACTGGTGTCAAAAATTCAAGAAATTATACGACCATCTCAGTACTGGATTCCGTGCCTTGGTGGATGGAACTCGGTAAGCTGTGTCCGTCTCCACCGCAAGTCTAAAAATCATCCCAATTGGGTTGTTTTTGGGGAAATAAATTTCATTAATGTTTGCTCTCTCTTTCTCAGGTTACGAGCCAATTCTGCACCCAAGCAATGGCCAAGGAGATGGCCTTGTTAGCCTTCAATCTGGCTCTTACTTAAGCTGTCTAACTTCCTTTATTTGGTGTTTTAGAATATCTGGTTCTTGGTGTTTATGGGATCTTTGCCAACTTCTCGTCCAAAGCGTGGGGATCACAGGTGGTTCTGCAACTTTTGACTTCTTTTTTTTTGGTTACAGTTACAATTAAGGTTTAGTTATCTATATATGTGATTGTTTTGTGCTTATAGGGTCAAGGTTGGTTCTTGTCATTGTGAAGCTGGTTGAAAGGTACGACCTACTACTTGCCCCAACTACACAATATTTCTTTTGCAGGTTGCTGGGATCGCAGGTGTTTCAGTTCGCTAGGTCTCACAGCTTTATGGATTGGTGCCTCCTATTCTCACTGAGCTGGGAAAGGTACTATTTACATTATCATTCAAAAGCATTTTTGTTTCTGATTATGCTTAAGTTGATCACATGGCTCATGTTGCATTTGAGATTGCTACGCAAAGGTGCGGTAAACTTTTTTCTGTTGAAAAGGGCCACAAAAGCCTACTATTTTGGAGGTAAAAATTCTTGGAGGTGTGCGGTAAACTTTGTTCTGTTTTTTTTGTGTGTGTGTTGATTGCCTCATTGCAGGGAAACGAGTGTGAAAAACATAGCTAGCACTACCAAACTGATTATGGAAAGTCAAGCCATCGAAAGGCAAAAGCTAGATGATGCAAACTCGAGACAGGTGAGCCAAATGTTAGAATATCAGATTGATTCACTCCATATCTCACTGCATGACTGAAACTAGCTCCTCCTCATCACTGATTTATGTAGATTCTTAATCCAGAACCAGCAACGCTGCTGCCCTACAGGAAATAATGCTGTTGGTGTCTGGCAACGTAACACATAAACTTCTTCTTGGATCAGTTGGGACCGTCCAAGACAACAAAGTTGCACATAGGTTAAGGAAATGTTTGAAGTTTGAACATAAAAGATAAAAGTCAACTTTATTTATTTTAGAGAACCGGAATTGATGAACCGAACAGAACCGAACCAAACATCTGAAATTGATTGTAGTGATGAACCAGAGTTTTTTTAACCGAAAAAAAAATGGCCTCACGAATCGAGAAACCAGTCTCTTCTTCTTCTTCTTCTTCACTTGCCGGAGAAGATGGATTCGATTTGTTGTTTCCGACCGAATCAATCTTGTCTTAGAATTTCAGTTTTGCCTGCTTTCTGCATAAGTACTCTTTCCGCCGTCAATCGTTTCCGTTCAACGACGAGTCTTCGTTTTCGATTTCCGGCGCCGCCGTTTCCTCGGATTCCAAACTCTTCCTTCGTGACTCACGCGAAGAAGAGTAAGAGGAAAACAAGTATCGTTGAACCTAATCCGAATAAAGTCGAAGAATCTCTCTTTCAAGATGATGAAGAAGAAGAAGATGAGCTACTTCTTCCCGAAGAGATTCAAGACGGTGCGTTTTGGTTCCCGTTTTGGTGATTTGAATATAATCTTATCACTCTCTGTGTAGCTTGTGTTTGTATTCAACCATTTAATAATCAACAGAGTTACTAACGGATGGTGAATACGACGAAGACGACGATGACTTTGAATTCGATGAGAGCGATGAGGAAGAACTCTATGTAAGTGTCTACTTACGCCTGAGTTTAAGAAAAGATAAATCCTTTATGCATCTCTTTTATCTATGGATTTTGATCTCTTGAAGGCTGGAGATGGAGGAGGTGGAGGAGGCATTAAACTTGCTGGAACGTTATGGGACAAAGAAGCATTGGCATTAGCTGAGAGAGTATGCGAGTCTTTTGATGGGGAGTTAGGCATTTATGCCTTCAAGACTCTGCCTAATTCAACCATACAAGTGAGAATCGAGCGGCTCACTACCAAGTTTGGTTCCCCAACGATGGAAGATATTGAAGCATATTCAACAATCTACAGAGCAAAGTTGGCTGAAGCTGAACTCGCCAAGTCTATACCGGACAATATCTCTCTAGAGGTTACTTGATTAGTTCCTTTTCACATCAGTTTATCTCATGGAGTTTGGTGGTTCATTGACTCAAACAAAGGTTTTGAACCTTTTTGCACAGGTTTCATCTCCTGGTGTCGAAAGGGTGGTAAGAGTTCCGCAGGATCTTGATCGGTATAAGGATAGGCCGATGTATGTGAGGTACACTAACGAGGACAGTGAGACTGAAGGTGATGGTATTTTCAGGCTGGTTTCTTTTGATGTGGAAACCAAAAGATGTGTTTGGGGGATAGCTGACATTCGAGTAAACCGAGAAAAGGCAGGCAAAGGCAGACCTTTGATCAAGAAGCAAAGAGAATGGCGACTCGATACGGCTTTCGAGTCTCTACGGTTAGTCCGTTTGCATTCTGAATGTTGAGAGAACACAGTAATAATGGAATTGCCTTTTAGTTTATATTAAAATCTCAATAGAAAGTCTATTACAACGATACGTAATAGATTAGACACGACAATGAAACTTAAGACAGAGAAGTAGTAGGAGATGTGTTTCTTTTATTGCTCTAAGTGCATAAAGGCAACTAAAAACACAAGTAGATATCAGCATTGGCTAGAGAATGGCTTCAAGCACCCATTGTGATGATGCAACGGATACTCTCTCCCTTCAACATGTAATCAAAAGCCTTGTTGATCTCTGAGAATGGCAATGTGTGAGTGATGAATTTCTCAAGCTCCAGCTCCTAATTTCATAAATAAAACAATCATCAGAACATTGGTATATAATCAAAGTTGGCACCAGAAGATCCGGTCTTCTCATTACCTTGTTCATGTACTTTTCGACAACCCCGGGAATGTCAGTTTTTGGTTTGTAGTTCCCAAAGAAAGTACCCTTAAGAGTTCTCTCATTCAAGAAATTCATCGGATGAGACTTGAAGGCATCGTCTTTGCTTGGCACACCGACCAGCACCGCAACACCCCAGCCCTGAAACAACATAATACGTATATGTTAATATATGCACAATGTAAGATATGATGTAGGTTTGGTCCGAATCAATGTGAAGGGGAAGCTTACATCATGAACACATTCAAATGCTTGAATCATGGCCTGAACGCTTCCGGTACACTCCACACTCCTGTCCACCCCACCATTGGTCATTTCAGCGATCACCTGTTGGACTGGTTTGTCATGGTCCTTTGGGTTCACAAACTCAGTGACACCGAATTTCTTAGCTGCCAACAACAAACATATCAAGCTCAATGTAAGCGAGACTGAAGAATCAAGAACAACACAGTCCCAATACAATTTATTTATCTTTTATACTACCTTGATCGAATCTGCTGGGGTTAAGATCAACACCAATGATCCTTGAAGCACCAGCAATTCTAGCACCTTCAGCAGCGGCTAAACCAACAGCACCGAGTCCGAAGATAGCAACACTTTGACCCTTTTTGGGTTTAGCCACATTTAAAGTAGCTCCTAACCCAGTGGATAAACCACAACTGACGATACAGACTTTGTCAAGAGGAGCATCTGGATTGATCTTAGCGACCTGACCAGAGTGAACCACGGTGTACTCACTAAACGTGGATGTCCCAAGGAAATGATGAATCGGTTTGCCCTTGATGGAGAATCTTGATTCACCGTCGTGAATCATCCCTCCTCGCTCGGTGTTGATCCTGAGAAGATCACACATGTTGGACTCCTCAGAGTGACAGTGAGGACAATCTCCACACTCTCCGGTGAAGATGGGTAAAACATGATCTCCTGGTTGAAGATCAGTCACTCCTTCTCCAACACTCTCAACAATCCTACACAACAAACAGAACCAAACATCAAATCTCTGTATAAAACTCTAAAACCTCAAAATGAAGAAAGAAGATTCTGTGGTTTTAAAGTTAATACCCTCCAGCTTCATGGCCGAAGATACGAGGAAACAATGGTGTTTGTCCCTGCGGAATCGAAAAAAAAAAAAAAAGTAAGAGTTTTGAAACTTATGTGAAAAAAAAAAAAAAAAAAAAATAGAACTTGATTATGAATTTTTGGAAGTAATTAAAATAAAACCTTAGCTTCCCAGAAGTAAACATCGGTGTGACAGAGAGAAGTGAAGAGAATCTTGATGCGAACTTCGTGTTTCTGCGGTGGAGCAACCTCTACTTCCTCCATCACCAGTGGCTTTCCAGCTTCCCATGCCACAGCAGCTGCGTATTCGCAACAAAAACGACACCGTTTTTGTTATATCAACATAAAAAAATCTGTGGATTCATGATCATAAGTTCATAACAATATCATTATTCATTAAAAAAAAAAAAAAAAAAAAAAAAAACCTTTGCATCGAATGATCTGTCCGGTGGTAGACATTATCAACAGTGAAGAACTTGGATCTTTTTGTTTTTAAAGTAGTTCTGTCTGATTCGTGAATTGGGTGATGTAAGAAGAGAGAAGCATAGAAGAGATTTATATATAGAGATGGTAAATGGGATTAAGTACATATTACAGAAACGCCACTGGAATATTAATTAGTGTTTATAATTAAAATTAAATTGTAGTAATTTTCTTTGTCGACAAGTGTAGGAAACTAGGGGCGTCTTTGGTTTTGCTTTGTTCTCTCTTAACGCTCTTCCACTTGTCGTCACCAATATTCGTCCACGTGGCTGTCTTAATTTAGCAGTTAATTAAATCTGGTCTTAGTCCTTGATGGTCACGCCGCGGTGTCTAAAAGCAGTAATCTTTTGCACCCATCGTATGTTTTGTTTCGGGCGGTTTCACCTTAAATTGGGGGCTCTTTTAATACTATTCTTGGTCATCAAGTGTTGGGATATTTTTTTCTTTGTAACACTTTACAAATTTGAAGGATCGTTGGCTCTTTAATTATAATCTTGGCCATCACTCTCAAGTCTCAAGTCATCAATTATACTTTTGCCTCATTTAGTTTTCTCTCCTTTTGAATTACAGTATATCCAAACCCGAGTACCCGACTAATTGAGGAATTCGGGGGTTTAGTTAGTTTTAATATCATAGATTTATACGTAATTTTTTTTTAGGAGTTAAAGAATATATCATACGAACTAGATATAGAATGAGAGTATTATAACAAAAATTCTCTGATTTTAAACGGTGTAAATAGGTAAAGGCCGACTTCTAATACACAAATCTTTGTCTTTTTTTTATTTGGTGACAACATATATAGCTCGTAGTAGTAGTCATAGACCACGTACTGTCCTACTTTTTTTCGTTGTATATATGTGTATATGCAAAATTTGGTTTGATAGTGTTGTCCATGACAAGAATCTTCATGATGATTCCTATATGAATCATATGTGTTCACTATACATCACAAAATCATACAGTTCGCAGGAATCAACGTGGAAAGTAATATTCACGAGCAATTCCTAGCTAACCAAGCCTCTGTTACATCGCTACGTACGTTACTCTCCATGTGATTAATGTTGAATATCAATGATCTAGTACATAACGATAAAATATTATCCTAACCATCTACGAGTACTTCGATTCAACAATTTAACAGTTAATCTTTTTGACAAGCTCTTGATCAAGAACAAAAGCTCACGACTCTCTCTCTATTTCCACTCCTCTCTTTTTATTCGTGGATCATATCTTCGGTGTCAATGTATTGTGTGAATCATAGCCTCATAGGCCCAAGAGCACGTAGTAGAGAATAGTTACCGGTAAAGATACTATCATACCAAAGATAACCCTGAAAACAAAATCACCAATAACAAACAATTACATTTCACATTAATCGAATTCCCACAGTTTAAAACCATTCAAACTGTTAATGTAAAAAAACTGGAACCAAAATAAAAATAATAAGCAAGAAAACTCACAATGTACTGAGCAAGTCTGGATGCAAACCGTACTCCCTCGCAAACACAAACGGTACTATCCCTTGCGGTAGAGCCGCCTACAAGAAAAAGAAAAAAAACAAAGAAAAATCATATATACCGGCCTCATCATTAATTTAAATTTGTAATAAACAACGAGACATTTATAGCCACGGCTAATGTATTTGTTAAAATATTTAGTTATCTTGGACGAAGCCCCAAACTTAATCCAAATTCTAGAGTTTCTCTAGAGACATCCTAAAATATCATTACTTCGAAATAATATCTGAATCTTAACAAATATCTAGATACTTTTGTAACATATAAAAAACTAGATATTGGTAGAAAGGTTTAAATTTATACATAAAGTATGTTAGATATTTGTAGTGTTGGAAGCTATATAACCTTCTGTCTTTTTGTGACCATCTCCTTACCCTTACGAAAATTCTAATTCTTTTCAGAGTTGTTAAACACTCTCTCTCCATCAACATGTATTTTTCTTCCAACAATATTATGGTACTATATTATTATATCTCTAAATTAAAGTTGGCAAACTCTCTAAACATATTTGGGTATAACCAAACTTTTACCTGTACGATGGCAGCGTGTAACCTAGAACCTCTCAATCCGACAAGAAGGGAAGCAGCAGCCATGAAAAGAGGACCTGAGATGAACCTGATCAACATCCCTATTATCGCTTTCTTTGTCCCACAAGCGATCATCTTTGGCTGCAGCGCCATGAACAGACCTGTAATTTTGGAATATCAATATTGTATTACGTTTTTATAAGAAATAATAAAATTTGGTGCAGATTATTTTCTATACTTAAAAAAAAAAACTGTTTAATAAGGACATGGTCATACCTAAACTAAACATAGCCATCCCAAGACCTGCATCTGAAATGATCTTTATCGAGAATGCCACTATACTTGGCATCGCTATATTCCATCTGCTCATTATTTATATAGAGAATACGATAAAAGTTATAAACAACCAATTCAATGAATATAGATAAGATTTACAGAAAGATTTAAGTAATTGTTTACTCACTTGAAGGATATAAGTGACCAGATTAGTCCTAAGAGGCTGGAATATGTGTTAGGGTTTCTTGAAAGCTTGCGTCCCACGACTGTTAATATGAGTCGCACCATAACAGCTGCACTTGGCATTTCTTGCTTGCCTATTACAGCCGCCGGAGTTGTGTCTTTTTCAGCGGCTCCTTCTTCCATGGAAGCAATACCACCGGCTGCCGTAGTATGTGGTGCAGCCTTAAGTGCGTCTCTGAAGCTGATCTCTTTCTCTGGCACTGATTTATTAATCATATAATGTATACACGTCAGCAAATACAGACACTACTTAATTAAGACTAAACTTTAATACTCCCTCCGTTTCATAATATATGATGTTTTAAAGATTTTTGTTTATTTCATAATATAAGATGTTTTCAACTTTTAAAGTAACTTTTAGATTACTTTTATATTTTCTTATTATTTATTTTATGCAGTTTTGTTTATGATTAGTTGAAATTTTTTAAAGTGCTTATTTCTTAATTTTTGTGTTTTTACTCAAAACATCTTATATTTTGAAACGAAAAAAGTAGTATATATTTTTCAAAGCAACTAATTATAAATTTATAAGTCGTCTTGTTAATGATGGTTACGGAATTTAGTAATGAAAGTATGAAACAAACAAAAGCTAAAAGAAAAGAATTATAAAACCATGCGTCGGTTTCGCTGATGATTACACACGTGCTAGGAGAAAATGATAGCATTGAGAAAATTGAAAAAAAATCATGGGAAACAAAAAGTCAACATTATGTTGACCATTTTGGTGATTTTATTGATTATAGTAAGGTTGGGGGTGGTATGATGGGTCCGATTTGTTAACATGCTTCATCATGTTGTTTTATTAGAATCTTAAGCTCAAAAAACACGAAATGAATAAATCAAACCTAACAAAATTCAAAAGAATGCACACAAAATATAATATCAGTAAAAATAATTGGGATTTAGTGATTTTTGTTAAATAACCTTTTCTAATGTAAAATTTGGTTGAATTTCTAATTAGTCTACTCCTAGGGATTTGGTTTAATAAAAGACAAAAGCTAAGTTTATATCTGAAAAAGCTGCATTTTATGTAGTCTCTCAATGTTTTTCTATTCATCAAAATATTTGGAGATAACCAATAAATAAATTAATGATACAAAAAAGTTGAACAATGAAAATGGCGTCGTGTCAGTGTTTACGAAAAACGAAAACGACACCTCTTTGTAAAGAAAAACGTACCATTGATATGATCTTTAGCTACATGTCTCTGACCAGACTCCCATATCATCTTAGGCGAAGATTGCCGGTATATTCTCCCGGCGACTGGAGATTTCATCCAAACCGGTGTACCGTTTCCGTTAACGTCAAGCTCGTTAAAGTTGGAGGCACGTGGCGTTGGCTGCAACGAGTAAGCATCCGAGGAAGCGTAACCAGAGAGCCTCCTAGGACTTGCACCGTATCCGGGTCGAGTAAACCCGAACGCGCCTAGATCTCCGTTACAAAACATGATCTCGTTATTACCGTTATAAAACTGAAGCGTACCGCTTCCTCCCCCGCCGCTAAAGAAACGGTTATTAGGAGTGTTGACGGAGAAAATCTCGGCGTTTGAAAGGTTAGAGGCTCGAGGGGTTAGACATAAGGAGGAGGACATAACAGAATCCGGTACGGATGATATGGACCGTCGGATCCTTAGCCTGATCCGACCGTTGACATCGGTTTCTGTTTCTGTACGGAGCGGATCCATGCCGTCCAAGGAGATGACGTCATCGTCGACTTGGATCTTGGCGATTGACCCGGCTGCTTCACCCGGAAACTCGGCTCGGATGAGCAACCTAGCTGCCCGGAGTTCGAAGAGGAAGAGTAGTAGAGTATACCTATACATATATAAACATATCATAGGTTATAGTTAAATAATTCAACTAGTAAAATAAAATAAAACTATTCTATAAGCTCGGTTTAGTAAAAATATTTGATTAATATAAATAATCTAGAATAACTCATTTGATTTTGGGTTACAAAATGAGTAGTTAAATGATGTGATATCACAAAATTACCATTATGCGGGTTTTGCTAACCAGTCAGAAGGTTAATGAATAAATAACGGATATAAGTTTGAAAACGTACCAAATGATGCATTGAAGAACAACGAGCTGGACCATGAGGTTTTGAGTGTAATCTCCATACATGGCTTGAAGCAAAGGGATGCCCATGACAAGAGTGTTAGGGAGAGTGGCGACTGAGAAGAGAGTGATAAGCCAGTCAAGACCACCGGATTTGAAGAAAAAGGCCCATAGAGAGAGCAAAACGAAGACGAAGATTTTGGACAAAGTGTCAGCGAGGATGAACATAGTGTCCATTTTGTAAGGGTTGTTTTGTGAGATGAAGTGGAAAGAGAGGATCGGTACGGCGAAAACCGAGACAAAACGGTTGATTCCGGAACATTGCGTCGCCGTGAAGATCTTCCACCACTTCACCGATCCATAAGCCACGAACATGGCGAAGTAGAGTGGTGCCATGGCACACATCACCGCGTAAAAATCGTTTCCCGTGATCATCTTTTGCTTTGCCTTCTAATTCTTCTTGGTTAATTAAGGTGTATAGGTTAAGTTATGTGCCAGATGTGTATGTTTTGTTATATAGGGACTTGTTGACGAGATTACCCCTTAGTTAGTTCGATATTTGCATTGGGGAGGGACTAGTGATTATCATAGACATTGGTGATTTGCGGTTATACAAGTCATTGTGATTCCTAGTGGAGATTAGAATTAAGTTTACTTAATTAAAGGTGTAAGTACATAATACTATATAGTTTGAAATCTATCTAATGAAACACTTTCTTTTTCTGTATCTCCATCATTAACTTAACCTCTAAAATTCTGACAATTTTAAAATTAAGTAGTTGATTTGTTACTTTTTTGTCAACTTTACAATTAAAATTAAAGAAAACAAAATTTAATTGGTGATCCAAACCAGGATAAATAGTTTAAAAAATATTTGGTGGGGTTTATTGGTTTGAGATTTGAAATAGAGTTTAAAATATTTTAAATGTTATGTAGATACTGTTGTTATTAGATCAAAATTTTGTTAAACTCTGTTAAAATTTAGTGTTATTAGTTTGTGATTTGTAAAAAGTCATTTAAAATTTTAACAAATTTGGGTTATTGGATTCAGATTTTTATAAAATCATTAAAAGTTTTGTGTTATTCAACTAAAACAAAAGAATCTAAGATTGTTAATGAATTCAATTATTATGTTATTAGTTCATGATTTTAGACATTTTATTTATAAAATAAAGTCATGATCAATACATGGATTGTTTGGAGCACTTTACAAGATTTTAGAAAACTAATCAACAAAACTCTCTAACAATCTTTAACAATCTTTCACTTATTCACTTTTTAGAATAACTTGTTATAATATTTATGCTCTGCATTATATATTGCTTCTCTTTGGTGTATTACTCCCTCTATTCCTAATTAATTAAAAAAAAATTAAAATATTAAAAGAGAATACACTTTTAAAGTTTTTATGCTTTTTTTATTAACTATTAATGATGAATTGTAAAAAAAAGAAAAAATTGAATATTATTGGTTTAGAGTTCAAACATTGTTAATAACAAAAATAACATGTATATATATATATACACATATTCATTTTTCATTTTTTAAATATACGTTAAAACCTAAAGTAGATTAATTAGGAACGCTAGTATTTAACTAATACGTAAACAACAACGAATAGCAATTTAAATAACATCAGGGAAACATCGAATTAATAATTAAGTAGCTGTCAAACGAAATTTTCACCTAACAAGTATGTCGTCCACACACACACACGTTAGGATTGTGTGCATGTAAATCAGTTCTAAGCTTAAGTAGCTTTTGACACATGCCGTTGAATTTAAATACAGTAACGTACTTCTTTTTGGAATGTAGCAATGATTTATTGGTACCAAAAATATAAGTAACACGAGGAAAAAATAAAATAAAGATGATGAAAAAAAATTACAGAGGTTAATAAAACAATATGTCTATTGTTTATTGTTAACATCGAGAATGCTGTTATGACATTTTATTCGTAGTATTTTGCATAAAATATTAAGTCAATATTTTTTTTTCCCATTTCAATTTTTTAGACACACGAATAAATCTTCCTACAAAAAATCTATAATAAAATAAAAAAATTGGGAACCAAATAAAAATATATAATATATATATCCACTTTGTTTACCCAAAAATACTATGTTTTGCTGCCTAAAGTGAGCTTTTCACCCTTTTTATCTATCTAACTCTCTTTTTTTTTTTTTTTTCTCTTACTTATTGTAAAGTTTGTTGCATTTGGTGTATTTTACAATGAGAAACTAAAGCGCTATATATAGCTATTTATCGCAATCCGAGTAGAATATACCAAATCCACATATCTTCGTTATTACTACAAAAACCAGTGCCTTACAATCTATTTTTCGTCGCTACGAAACTTAAAAATGTTGACATTAAATAGGAAATAGAACGGAAATATACATATATGATTGGTGGGAGTGCATAGTTTTACAGTATTTTTCATTTTTTGCATCACCCAACTAAAAATTAATTTGCAGCAAACTCAGACAAGTAATTATTAAAACAACATTTGTTTATCCAAAACTCGTACACTAAGTGCTTTGTCGAAATAGGCTTTCACCCAAATTATTTCCCTAACTCTTTCGTTTTATTCTCTTGCTTACGCTTAAAAGACTTGTTTCTGGTAGGGGATTTTTTTTTTTTTTTTTTGTGTGATAAATCTCATACAACTTGTTTGTGTATATCTTCGGACCATTTTGTCCACAAAATAAAAAAATCTTCGGACCATTAAATCTCGCTACTGTATATAGAACAATACTTGGGTGAACCTCTCTATTCACCCCCTAATAAAATAAGGCAATAAAATCTGTATACATTATTATAAAATTAAAAAACTTAAACCGCACTTTAATAAATCCAAACCGACATATACGAAATCTAAACCCTAACCATCTCATTTGTGAACCCAAACCGTATATAATTTCGTTCTACTTATAAAATCTAAACCCTAACCATCTTATTTATGAACCCAAACCGACATATAATTTCGTTCTAATTGTGAAATCTAAACCCTAACATTTCATTTGTGAACCCAAACCGACATATTATTTTGTTCTACTTGTAAAATCTAAACCCTAACTATTTCATTTGTGAACCCAAACCGACATATAATTTCGTTCTAATTGTAAAATCTAAACCCTAACCACCTTATTTGTAAACCCAAACCGACATATAATTTCGTTTTAATTGTAAAATCTAAACCCTAACCACTTCATTTGTAAACCCAAACCGACATAATTTTATTCTAAGTTTAAAAATCTAAACCAAGCCAATATTTAACTTTCCTTAATTAAAAGTATACAGAATTTGTTTCCTTAATTTGGTTTGCTTTTTAATTTAATTTTAATTTATTTTTGAAATAAAATATTAGATGGAAGATTTTGATTGGCTAAAAGAAAAGGGGGTGAATGGAGAGATTCACCCCTAGCCTAAGTATTTTTCCTGTATATATCAGCGGCCAAAAAAAAAAGGAAACACATATCAGTAGTTCAAAATACAAAATCAAACTATTAATAATGAAGTATACTCACTTTTACTCATCTAACTTAAATAACGGTAACATATCTGAAATTATAAATTATTTGGAACTTCTAATTAGCAACTATAGGGGACGTACGTAATGAAATTATCGTACTAGTAACACTAGCTACATACATGCCAATTTAGATTATAGGAAAAGGGTCCACATATGGACAATGATTATCTTGTTCTAAGTTTATTCACATATAGATATATACATGAATTGTGTATATACACATATAGAAAGCGAAGGAGATCTCATAGAATCTAAGATCAATGATATATTAGCGCAATGGGTGGAGACGTACAGTGTTAGCCTTTTGCTTTCAAGCTTAGAAGCCTTTAGCCTTTAGCCTTTTGGCAATTGCAAGAACTAAGTCATACGTAACCTTTTTCTTATAAAAGAAACAAATTATTTTGTCAACGAAAGGCTACAAAAAAGTTGGGATTCTTGATTCCGTCCTATATATATCTAACCTAAGATAAATATTAACTAATCCTACTGTCTAACCAAAATGTCTAGACAAGAGCTCTCTAGGATATTATATAAAATAAGGTATAGTTATGATTATTTTTCCCAATGGGTAATTAATGACATTATTTAAAGCCTCTTGTAACCTTATATTGTCTGCATATATAAGTACACACATGAATCTGACAACAGAAAGTCAGAATAAGCAAGTTTGTTTCTCGACTCTCTCGAGTGAAGTTGTCTTTATCACTATAAAATTGTGATATTATATTACACACATAAACGTATGAAAACACCGTCGAATAAACATTAACGAGGTCTTCATAAATATGTATAAAATCATATTTAAAAATATTAAACAAACAAAAAAAAAAAACCTGAGGAAAAAGATAGTAAAAAGAAGGGTATATATATGATGATGAGAAAGAAGACTAAGAGGAAGCGCATGGGATCGAGTAAAGAGGAACACATGAATAGAAGTGGGATTATGGGGTAGGTTAGAAAATCAAATCAAATTCAAGTGCGAAAAATGATGGTTTCATTTCAAAATTCTAAATTACACACTATACAAGTGTTTTTTTTTTTCTTTCTTTTCTTTTGAACAACACTCTACAAGTGATTAGAAATGAAAATATGTACTATAGAAAAGGAAAAAAAAAAGGAAAGTGAGTAAGAAAATGGTCTGAGAAAAGGGGGCAAGAACTAAAATGTGTCCGGTCTAGTCATTGGAGAGAGAGAGAGGTTGGAGAAGTGTGAATATCAATGGAAAGTGACATAACATAAGTTTTTGCATCTTTCTAACTCTCTTCTCTTTGGCGTGCCATCAATTCATCATTTTGTTCGTTTCTTATTTTTTCTTTAATTGCCTCACTTTTCCCTCAACTTTGTTCTGTATTTTTCGTTACAGACATGCATGGTTACATTATTTCGTCTTGTCAATGTATATAAATAGGTATATGATAGATATTTAGATACGTACATGGTATCAGGTTTTTTGTGGTTGCAATGCGATTTGTATAAGAATCTCTAAACTAAAACTCATCAAAGTTTTATTGACCCACTTGAGTTAAGCATAATACTTCAAATTAAATTTAAAATTGCATGAAAAATCATTTCTTGTATTGATCTATAGACCAATTCTTGAGTTCCTACACCCAAGTTTGGTCTTAAGCCCAAAATTTCAAAGTTATGTTCATCATTTGTTTTCTTACAAGTAATAATATAAATTACAAATATTGTGTTAAAAAGTCTAATTAACCAAGGTGACAAATTCAATGCTAACTGATAAAATGATGAGGCAATTGCAGTGAAATATCAAAGGTGAGTAATTATTATATCCATATCGTAAAAAATGTAAATTGTCCAAATTCTCCACCAGTTCAGAGACTTGAGACACTTGTGCTATATAATAAAAACTGAAAGCACAATGCAATTAATTTAAAGGTTTTTAAGAAACTTCTATAGAATGTATATGTCTTTAATTTTCGTTTCTCAAATATGTGTATACTCACAGTTTTGAAAATTTCTAACTATATTAACGAATTTAGAAGAGAACCCGTCAAAATTAGTCATTAGCCAAATCTCATTTTCCCTTACAGTCTCTTAGTCGTGCCGCTCTCTGTATCACTCCTCTCTTTTTTTTAATAAACTTAAAGAAAGATCATACGATACAGAAATAAAGAGATTAGAGTAGAGATACCTCCTTGCATACGAACAAACATATTTACACGTGGACCTCACGTGACAAAGAGCTAACCTTGTTCTTTAAGATATCATCAATCAGCTAATTGAAACTTTTGTTTAGCTGAAACCTTCCACCTCAGAGAGATTCCTCCACATTCATCGAACGTAACTCTTTAAATTTGTTGCCATTTGCTGTCATTTGGTTGAGTTATTCTGATACTCACTTTGACATTCTGCAGAGAAAACAAAAGACGTTACGATGGATTGCAATATATATCTCTTTTATCTGTTGCCACATGCAATGTTCTTTACTTTAACACTAGCCACGTTACTATAAATTATCCACGACGTGAACCTTTTGAGGAAGCCCTGTTTTTGAGTTTTTTTTTCTCTTTATAATCTTTTTATTAATTAGCTTATCGTGTTTTGTTTAAGAGAAAAAAGAGAGCCAAAGTTGGAATAAAGTAAAATAAATTGGTTTATTATTCTTTATTTATGGTTTCTGGTGGAACAAGAACTCTGTTGCTTTAAAATATAAAATGGAAAAAATTACTTTATTGAATAGTTTACTTTTTTTTTGCATTGTTTTTTTTTATGATACAAAGAATCCTTTTCACAAAAATTTATAAAAGTGATTGTCACCTTTCTGAAGGTTTTACGCTGTAACAGCTATATGCAATAAATGACATAAGGTCAAAACAATGTGTATAGCCTATACACTGAATCTCTGATTCTCCTCTATGCATATATAAACGGAGCAAATATAATTTTTTTTTGCAAGTTATCCTAAACGATCATAAAAAAAAATGTGCCGTAGAATACGAGAAGATATATCGATTCTTTTGTTTGGTCCGAAAATGATCACTGTTGCATTATTACTAGTTTCGTTTTCTTTTTATGGTCAACTAGGTTATTCGGAGGCACAACTAGAGTTTGGATTCTATTCAGAAACATGTCCAAGAGCAGAATCAATCGTACGCGATGTTGTTCAGCAGGCGGTGACCAAGGACCCCGGAAAGGCTGCTGTCTTACTCCGTCTCCAGTTCCACGATTGCTTCGTTGAGGTCCGATACTAAAAAAAAAAAAGAGAACTAGTTAATTAATAATCATATTTTATATACTAACTAGTGATCATGACATATATAAATTGCTGTGGTTTATATGCTGTTGTAGGGTTGTGATGGGTCAATACTAATCAAGCATGATGGGAAAGATGACGAAAGGTTTGCCGCAGGTAATGCGGGTGTGGCTGGTTTCGATGTTATTGACGAAGCCAAATCAGAGCTTGAACGTCTTTGTCCGGGCGTTGTGTCTTGCGCGGACATCGTTGCTCTTGCTGCTAGAGATGCTATCGTTAAGGTTTATATTTCTTTATGAAAAAAATGAATACAGTATAATATATTGGGTTATATATGCTTTGATATTAAATAATGTTATCTTATTAGGCCAAAGGACCATTTTATGAGGTTCCAACCGGTAGGAGAGACGGTAGGATAGCAAATGTTGGTCATGCTACGAACTTACCAGATGTTCAAGATTCCATAAACTCCTTGAAATCAAAATTTAGAGAAAAAGGGCTTTCAGATCAAGATCTTGTACTTCTTAGTGCTGGTATGTTATCATAGTCTCAATAATTCGATCAAATAAAAAACTATCTCTTGCTTACTCGAATCTTATTTTTTGTTTAAGGTGCACATACTATCGGTACAACAGCATGCTTCTTTGTCATACCACGTCTAGATGCTCAAGATACTACGATAGATCCAAAATTCTTTCAAATCTTGAGGTCAAAATGTCCCCACGGTGGTGATGTTAATGTCAGGATTCCTTTGGATTGGGACAGCCAGTTTGTGTTTGATGACCAAATCTTGCGAAACATAAAAAATGGTCGAGGTGTCATTTTATCGGACTCTGTCTTGTACCAAGACAATAATATGAAGACAATCATTGATTCGTACTTAGAAACTAATCAAAGTTCAGTTAAAGCTAATTTTGCCGCGGATTTCATTAAAGCCATGGTAAAGATGGGTGCTATTGGAGTGAAAATCGGTGTTCAAGGAGAGATTAGACGTTTATGCAATGCTACAAACTAGTTTCGAAGAACTCATGTATAGTTAAAGTATAAAATCCGAGTATGTTGGAATAATAAAATAAACAAATTTGAATTATTAAAAAAATAGTTATACCAATTATTTGTTGCGTCTATTAATCTATAATTTGAAGATATGATGGAAAAAGCAATAATAAGCCTTTTACATTTCCTTAAGTACAAAATTATTGCTCATTTACGTGATTTTAATGTCTTTGAATATAATTTTGTTGTTGTTTAGACATAAAAATTAATGGTTGCATACAATTTTGAAGTTTGATCAATAAAATGATGATTTGTACTAACTTATGTTGCTTTGTGCTAGACATGTCAAAAATTATGAAATTTTTATGCAAACCATATGCATATGCAAAAGTTATCCAAATTTATGTTCTCGATATGAGAGTTCCACAAATTGTTTTTTCAGCGTATTTTTAATTGCTTAATTTTCAAATGCATTGTTTTTTAATAAGATTTTGGGTCCTTTTTCCACTAATTAAATATGATATCAATATAAACATCTACATGAGTTTTCAATTTATTTTAGATCTTAAGAACATAACTGTTCCAATTGGAATTCTCCTCACCGGACATTTGGTTATCTGTTTTTGATCAAGGTGCGCATACCTTCCGGTTAACGACATGCTTTTTTGTCACACCTCGTTTGGACGCTGGAAATCCAACAATTAGCCATGACTCTTTTCAAGTACTTAGGTCGAAATGTCCCCGAGACGGTAACGTAGGCTTTCAAGATCCGAGAGTTCCAATTCGACGACCACATATTTTGTAACATAAAAAACGGGCAAGGAGTCATCGCTTCTGACTCAAAATTGTACCACGACAACACAACCTCGTCAACAACAGTACTTTGAAAGATGATTTCGCAAGATCAATGGTAAAAATAGGCGCTATTGGGTGAAAACGAGTATCAGTGGAAAGATCAGGTGTATCTGTAATGCTATAAACTAATGTACCAATTAGTTAAATAAAAAAAACATGCATAGTGTATTGTTTCTAAAGAAATATGTTTAAGAATATTTTTTATTACCAAAAAATAGACATGTTTAAGAAAAATTCTAATCTGTTATGTTAAATACTTAAATATGGTGAATTATAAAAGTTCTCTTTAATAAATGACGTCATTGTTCACTTTGTAACATCTTGAAATTAATAATGGACTCAAACCCACCCAATTAATAAAAAGAAAGAAAAGAAAGCCCATTAAAGCCCAAATGAAACAAAACCACTAAACGACAAAAGGAACGTCGGTATTTTGTGTCTGTCTATAAAATTATAAAATGTAATTTTGTTCTTGGAAAACTAGACTTTTTACGTTTTGTTAAAGACTTTGCTCAGAGTAATTGTAAAACTAGATTTCACCTTTTGTTTTGTAATTGCCAAAGTTTATGAGCTCTGAAAATCATAGAATCTTGATTATGATGAAATTTGTATATCCGTGAAAACTTGAATGCACATAACCGTACCGTTCCGTACCACGAGAGTCTGTAATCTTTTTTTTTTTTTTTAATTCGATCCTAGTACGTGTGATTTCACATTGACACGTGTGAGGCTAGAAAAAGATTTTGGTATCATCGACCGTGTCGCTATGTGGGGGAATGAAAAGGTGTATATTAAGTGATGGTTCATTATTCTTTGGCATCGGTTTGGAAGTCCAAGAAGGAAGAGATATTGATCTCGAAGAAATCGGAATTGCAGAAGGATTCGGATTTATCCTTTTGTGTTGTTATATATATATACCTTTTCAATGGCGGATCCAGGAAGGAAATTAATATGGGGCACAGAAAAAATTTCAGCAATAGGAAAACAGAAAAATATAGTTTTAACTGCGTATTGTTGGATTCAAACCCTTGTCCTATCAAGTAGTATGGGGCACTCTTACCAAAAGGACTAAGAAACTAATATTGTTAGTACATTACTTAAACGGTTTTTATAAATGTGTATGGGGCACGTGCCCCACCTAGTATACATGTAGATCCGCCCTTGCACCTTCTCATTCCCTTCTATTGTATCTCTTATCATCTCTATCTTGTAATCTTTCTGAAATTCTGTTTTTGAGCTTGAGAGAAATACTTGAATCATTATAGTGAATTGCTGGGTTGAATCCAGCCCCAGACGTAGATTCATCACATCGGTGAATATCGAACTGGGTAAACAATCCCTTGTGTCCTTGCGTTCTTATTTCTTATTTCTGTTTTGTCTTGAGTTCGTGAGAGGTTATCGCTGTTAAAACTTAACAGATTGGTATCAGAGCCTAGGTCGAAAAGTGGACCTAGGGAAGTGGGTGTGGGCTCTATATTCGGTGTGGACGGTTCTCTCAAAAAGATGACATGATTAAGAGTGCCTCAAGAATACTTCAGGAATAAAAGGGGTACTAGAGCCTTAGTACCTGGGTTTCGCTGAAGGGGAGGCCATAGGATCGTGGTACATGGTTTGAGGGGAGGTTTGTTGGGATACAAACAATGTCCCACATTTGAAGATTAGAAAAGAAGTTTCTAATATATAAGCCAAGACCAACTTCAATTAGTATGAGGCCTTTTGGGAAGGAGCCCAATAAAAAATTCGTGCGGGCTTTGCCACCTGGGTCCAAAACGGACAATATCATATTAATAAGGGAGTTGGCTTGGACTTAGAAACCCAACAATCATCATCATCATCACAATGACAAAAGAAGTGAGAGGCATGCGTATCAGCCACAAATCTGTTGATCAACCCAGTCTCGAATTCGCCGGAGAAAAAGATGGAATCAGCTCCGCTCCGGTACTGCTGCGTCAGTTTTTCCAGTCGGGAACCACAAGAAAATCTCCGCTCACCGCAGAGTCGATGGTGGTGAGACTCAGAGTCAGAGAGAGACGAGAGGTGCGCTACTACGGCTTTGAGTAGAAGATCGCTAATGGCGTCTGGATTCTTATTAGTCTCGTCGACGGTTTTAGCGTTTCCAAAGGATTGGTCTTCTTGAAGAAGTTTCATCTGCTTTGTATAATGTGCTTGAGAAAATATAATGTGCTTGAGAGAAGAGATTAAGTGGGATAAAACTAAATCCTACTATATTAATTGAGAAGTATAATTATGAAACTAACCTTAAAATGTGTAAAAAATTACATTCAATTGCCATTACAAAAAAATTTAATTAAGGTTAATTAACTAATTTAAATAAATATAATTAATTAAAAATAAAAAACTCACAGATCAATTATTAAAAATCTAAAAAAATCTAAAAAAATATTTTCTCTCACTAATAAATTATGGAAGAAATTACTAATTATTTTTTTAAAAAATATATATATACCAATCATAATTTTAAAAACTAAGATTTTATATCCAACTATACAATACAATTATTTTTAATAACTAAATTCGATGATTTTGTTAAGATTTCAAATTATGATTCTCCTATCATCTTTAATTTATTTTATTAACAAATTGTTTAGAATTTTCATATAATACTTATAATTAATAAAATGCATATTTTTCTGCATATGTTGTGATTTGAATTTTTTTAAAACGAAGATATATTACTCAATGTATGAGAATGTGTGTTTTAATTTCCACATTGGCGGGTTGGTAAAAATAAATTTATATAGATCATAAATAATAATTTTATATAATTATAATATTAAAATTACTATTTTATTTCATAAAATAATGATGCAAATACAACAAATAAATAATATAAAATGTAATAATACGTCAAAAATAAAATACTATAATATTTTGAAATAATTAGTATTCAAATAGACTAATACATAACAATTAAAAATAAATATTACTTCAAACAAAATATATATTTTTTTAAAAAATAAAACAATAATTTCTATTATCTGCTTTCAGGCATGTAAAATTATACGTTTTGTTCTTGAAACATATAAAACTCTCTTTCAAGATCTAATTACGTAGCTCACAAATTTGATTTCTTTACGTATTTACAACTTGTCTAATGGATACACATGAATTTATTATTTTCAGCAGGATATACAAATATTGTTTTGTTGTAAGTCACGAGAGTTGTTAAAAGAAATAGATACAAAATGATACTTATGAAAAGAGGAAACTTGTCAATTTTCATATTTGTCTATTATTTTTCTTTTGTTTTGTTTTGTTAAAGTAGTCGACGATTGTGTGTCTAGGGCTATATTCACATGCATATACATTATACATTGATATATATCAGTAAAAAAAGAAAAGATAAAACGGTTATTGTGAAAACTACTGTACAATAATATTTATTTCATGTGAAACGCGATTCCACAATTTTAAAACACGTTTGTATTTTTGCGAAAGAATTGACATCATACAAGTTTGATTATTAAATAGAAAAATTTCAAGTGAAAATAAAATTGTAAATATAAAAATAAATAAACTAATCGCGAAGTATATGCGTATAGTATGCATAATTATGGATCACACTCACCCTCTTTATAAGTAGAGAAGGAGTCGTCACTCCAAACCATTCTCCTTGCTTTCCATAACTCTTAAACCCGAATATTTTCGTCTTCTTGAAACTCAATAATGGTGAAACTTCTCGTTATTCTCGTCCTTCTTTTCGAGCTTGCTAACACACTTGAAGTAAAATTCTACAAGAAATGTTGTCCTTCAGCCGAAGCCGTGATCCGCCGTGTAGTTCAAGAGGAGGTGGCAAAGAACCACAAGAATGCCGCCATCTTACTTCGACTCCAATTCCATGACTGCTTCGTTGAGGTTCATGTAATCTTTTTGCTTCTCCAGATTATTTTTTTCACCTCTTGATCAAGCTAGCTCTGCTAGTTTCTATTTGCAAAATGCAATAAGCCTTTTACAGTTCCTTAAGTACAAAATTATTGCTCATTTACGTGATTTTAATGTCCTTGAATATAATTTTGTTGTTGTTTAGACAGAAAAATTAATGGTTGCATACAATTTTGATGTTTGATCAATAAAATGATGATTTGTACTAACTTATGTTGCTTTGTGCTAGACATGTCAAAAATTATGCAATTTTTATGCAAACGATATGCAATAGTTATGCAAATTTATGTTCTCGATATGAGACTTTCCACAAATTGTTTCTTTCAGCGTATTTTTAATTGCTTAATGTTCAAATACAATAAAACCTCTATAAATTAATAATGTTGGGACCAAGAAACTCTATTAATTTATAGAGATTTAAATTTTTCGATAAATTAATAATTATTAATTTATAGAGAGATTTTCTTAATTTGGTAAAAAAACATTAAAAATAAGATTTGATGGCAATAACTAATATTTTTATAAAATCAATTACAATGAAAATAACAATATCATGCTTTGACGATAGCACTCAAAGATTTTTATACAGTAAAAATATTAAAAATGAACTATAATAAAAATTAATGTATAGATATATACATATATTTAGATAATTTATATAATTATTAATTATATTATTGATGGGACCATATATTTACAAAGGATTTTCAAAAAAAATATTATCTTATTATATTATCGAATAATGTCTAAAATTACACTAGTCCCAACTTGGGTCCGGAAAAATTTATTAATTTATAGAGGTTATTAATTTACCGATTATTAACTTATAGAGGTTCTATTGTACATTGTTTTTAATAAGATTTAGTTGGTCTTTTTTCCACTAATTGAATATGATATCAATATAAACATCTACATGAGTTTTCAATTGATTTTAGATCTTAAGAACATAACTATTCCAATTGGAATTCCCCTCACCGGATATTTGGTTATCTGTTTTTGATCTGAAGAACATATTTGGTTATCTTTTTTCCACCGGCATGCTTTTTTGTCACACAGCGTTTGGACGCCGGAGATCCAACAATCAGCCGTGACTTTTTCCAAATTCTTAGGTCGAAATGTCTCCGAGGCGGTGACGTAGGCTTCAAGACCCCCCTGTACTGGGAAGGGGAGTTCCAATTCGACAACCACATATTCCGTAACATAAAAATGGGCGAGGAGTCATCGCTTCCGACTCAAATTTGTACCACGACAACACGACCAAGGAAATCATTGAGGCATACCTCGTCAATAACAGTACGTTGAAGGGTGATTTCACAAGAGCAATGATGAAAATGGGTGCCATTGGGGTGAAAACGGGTATCAACGGAGAGATCAGGCGTATCTGTAACTCCACCAACTAATGTACCAATTAGTTAAAAAAAAAAAATCATATGTATTGTTTAAGAAAAATTATAATCTGTTATGTAAATACGGTGAATTATGAAAGTTCTCTTTAATAAAAAATTTACGTCATTGTTCACTTCGTAAGATCCTGAAATTAATTGTGGACTCAAACCCACCCAATAAATAAAAAGAAAGAGAATAAAGCCAATTAGAACCCAAATGAAGCAAAACCATTAAATGACAAAAGAGACGTCGTGTGTTGTGTGTGCCTATAAAATGTAATATCTAACTATTAGAAGTTTAGAACTAAAGTACTCACTAGACTCAAATTGGACTATGACTTTGTTTTGGTACGTTTTTCATTAAAAATAATTAGAGAATCACTTAATTTAATTAAATTACCCTATAGTTTCGATTTCACTAAATGATGAAAATACCTCTTGCTCACCCACTTAATTACCACTGGGTCAGGACGCGGATCCTCTTTAACCCGATAATAGAAGAAAAAAAATCTGCCGATCTGTTTGTACTCCAGGTTGATACTATTCGGATCGTGTATTTGGTTTAATTCAAGAATAATTATTTCTTTCGCCAAACAGAGGTATAATCCCTATAAATAAGGAAACTGGTATCCGAGTATTTAATGGCTTCAATAATATCAAGTATTAACTACTACCAGATTTAATCCCTATAATTATTACAAATATAAATAATAATGAGAAATCTTTAATACTTATGGATTGTGACTTTGTTGCTTCCAAAATAATCAATAGATTAAATACGAAATTGTATATATATGTAAACTTATTTGATTTGCTTTTATATTGTGAGATATTTACGTAAACAACAAATCAAACTTAATACAATTAAATAAATAAAAAATCATCATTTAGTTTAGATTTTTTTAATATTTCCTTAACAAAATTATAGTAATTAATTATGATTAGTATATATGGAAAGAATAAAAAACGCAGAAATTATATATATGTTCAGTTGTAAACTAATTTACAGGAAATATGTACTGTATATCCCACATCGACTAAATATTTTGGAATATGGTTCATAATCACTATAAATATATGACTAATATATTTTGAGTACAAATGAGCAGGAAGCTTGATTTATCAAGTATCCAAATTTAAAAGTTTAATTTGGTTCTATATTTGAGCAAATTTAAACTTTTAAAAAGTAAACATATTATAATATATTTACGTTTTTTAAAAAAGTTTAAGAGATTATAAATATTTAAATTTTTATAGAATGTTTAAATTATTATAAATATTTGAACTCCGTCGAAAGTTTAAAATATTACAATATATTTAAGTCTATAAAATATTTAAGTAATATTAATAATTTTACTCTTAAAAAATTTAAAATATAAAAAAAGTTTGAGTTAAACCGTTAAAACAGGTATTTTATCAAACTATAAATTAAATTGGTTTTTTTACAATTTTGCTGAGATTGGATATATCAAATATTAACTTCTAAATGATAACCTAAATATACCTAATCTTACTATAAATATAATGGTTTTCTAACCATTGAAATATCTCACACTAAAATTTAACAAGCAACTTCTCCTCTTTTGACGACAAACCAAAATAAAGAAAAATTCATTTTCTTATAAAACTACTATCCGATATAGCTTACAAAACTACTATCCGATATTGCAGAGTATCTATTCTCTTACAAAACTACTATCCAATATTGCAGTGTGTTTGTTTCCGTGAAAAGCTACATTTTACAAACTATTTACTCTATTAGGATTTCCAATTTACTGTATAACCTCAAATATACAAATAAACACTATATAAACAAAGAAAATAAGTCAAAATAAAAAACTACATTATAAAAATACAAATTACAAAAAAAAAGTAACTAACAAAATATATAATCCTGTGATGTAGCACGGGATATCACCTAGTCTGATTGTAAAACTAGATTTTACCTTTTAGTTAAAGACTTTGCTCAGAGTAATTGGAAAACTGGATTTTACCTTTTGTTTTGTTATTACCAAAGACATTTTTTTATCCGTAAAAACTTACTGTACCATACCACGAGAGTCTGAAATCTGAATTTTTTTGGCCAATCATAAAATACAACAAAAAATGTTTCTACAAAATATGAAATACAAGTGTTCCAACTCAGCTATGTTACATGGAAACTATTTTTGAGATGCGTTTCCTGTTTCCGAAACGTTTCTGAAACAGAAACTCGTGGAAACTCGGAAACAAGTCACAGAAACACGATTCCTAAAAATTTCTTTTTGGGAACACGATGGAAACTCCGTTTCTGTTTTGGAAACACGACGGAAACTCTTTTTTATAATTTCAAAATTTAATAAATAAATTGAAATTATAAGAATTCATGATACATATAATGATAAAATATATAATATAATTAGTAGCTTAAAAGTTAAAATCTCTAAATATATGGCGATGCTGGTCAAAAAAATTGATTTTGAACGTTTTTTTTTACAGTTTTACTTTTAATTAAACTATTTAATATTTATGTTTTGAATTTGACAATTTGTGTTGTTTCAAATTTTTTAAATATGGTTTTTATGTTTGGGAATTTATTATATTTCTATATATATATATATATATAAATATATCTATATACGTTTCCTACACGTTTCCATTACTTAATTTTTGAAAAAACCCGTTTCCGTTTCCATACAACATAGGAACTCAGCATTTCAAAAAAAGGGACTGTTAGAGGCATGCGTATAGTTAGTTAGTTAATGCCTAAAGTCCTTGCTTCGTGGGCTTTAGCTCAGGGCCGGCTCACAAGAGGGTAATCTGAATTTTTTTTATAATTCGATCTTGATCCTAGTACGTGTGATTTCACATTGACACGTGTGAGGCTAGAAAACGATTTTGGTATCATCATCAATGACAAAAGAAGTGAGAGAGGGCCATATGCGTATCAGCCACAAAATCTGTTGAGCAACCCATTCTCGAATTCGCCGGAGGAAAAAGATGGAAACAGCTCTGCTCCGGTACTGCTGCGTCAGTTTTTCCAGTCATCCTTACCACAAGAAAATATCCGCTCACCGCAGAGTCGATGGCGGTGAGACTCAGAGTCAGAGAGACGAGAGGTGCGCTACTACTACGGCTTTGAGTAGAAGATCGTTAATGGCGTCTGGATTCTCTTTAGTCTCGTCGACGGCTTTAGCGTTTCCAGGGGAAGGATTAGCTGTCGTGAAACAGGGTCTTCTTGCCGGTAGAGTTCCTGGTCTTTCCGAACCTGATGATCAAGGTTCGTTTCACTCTGTTCTCTCTTCTTCTTCTGTCTATCCTCAGTCCAGTTAGATTACATGATCTTTTCTTGCTCTGTGATTCTCTTCTGCTTGAGGATGTTACCATTTGGATCATAGGCTCATAAATCTCTAGGCTTTAATACACACTAGTAGTTGAATGAAGATATGTTGGTGTAATGTAATGTGTAATGCTCAGACAGGTTGGAGAACATACCGTAGACCAGACGAGAAGTCAGGAGGACATGGTGTTGGTTGGAGTCCTATCATCCCTTACGCCTTTACGGTTCCTCAAGATTGGAGTGAGGTTTGGTCCCTTGGCTCTTTCTTTTATGGTTTGTTGAAGTGTGTTATTAGTCATATTTTGAGATTCTTTTCCTCATTGTAATTATATCAATTTAGGTACCTGTATCGATCGCTGATCTTGGTGGCACAGAGATTGACTTGAGATTTGCTAGTCCTAAAGAAGGCCGCGTGTCTGTTATCGTAGCTCCTGTTCTAAGATTTGCAGATAGTAAGTTGTCTCTCTGTCATTCAAGAAGATTCATCAACAAATTTGAGTTATAGGCAATGCCAATCTTGTCTAGTTGTAATCGTAGATTGATTTTGGTGTGTTCTACTGTTACTGTTTGACAGACCTCGGGGACGATGTTAAGATTGAGAATATTGGACCACCAGCAAAGGTGATTAACGCGTTTGGACCGGAAGTGATCGGAGAAAACGTAGAAGGGAAAGTGTTGAGTTCAAATGTAGCAGAGCACGAAGGCAGACTCTATTACCAATTCGAGCTAGAGCCACCTCATGTACTGATCACTGCAACAGCTGCCGGAAACCGCCTTTACTTGTTTAGCGTCACCGGAAACGGTAAAGACAAAATATCTCTTCTAGTCAGAGCTTCTATTGTTCTCTTCAGTGAACAATTGTTGGTTATTTTTACACATAAGATTTGATTGCTTTATGTTTTGATGATACAGGGCTTCAATGGAAGAGATACTACAAGGATCTGAAGAGGATAGCTACTTCGTTCCGTGTTGTCTAGACTCTAGAGGGATTTTAGTCGAAAGAGTTTTTGATTCATCGGATCTTCAACAGGGTTTTACACATGAGCTTATCAAAGACTGACTAAGAACACAAAGAGCGCGGTACATAAATGTATTTGTAAAAAAGTTGAGAATCGTGTAATATTATTACAGTAAACCAAATACGACCAGTGTAATAACATGTTTGGCATACGGGTATTATTAGTAGATCATCAGAAACCAAACAGAATTCAATATTCGGTATGTTCAAGCGAACCGAATTCTGTGTCGGTTTTATTTCCAGGTGGCTTTATTTGATTTCTTAATGTAATTAAAAACAAAATATCGGATATGGATTTAAATCAAATTAAAAGAGATTGAACTAAACTTTGCCACGTAACATAAGGCAAATAATTAAACAAGTAACAGTTAATAGTAAAGGGAAAACAAAAGCTCCCCTATATATATATATATAGGGTTCTTCACACCGAAGAAAGCAGAACCATAAATCCATCCGTACTTTCAGACACAAACACACGAACTCTGATCTTTGTCTCCGAAGGTACAATAATGACCGATACGTTATCTTAGTATTACAAGTGTTGTTTATAGAGAAAGAGCTTCGTGGTTTATTTGTTCTACCTTAATTTCCACATTAGAGACAGATAAAAGGTTTGAGATTATTCAGCTTTTTAATAATTTACAAATTTGTTTTTTAAAATCTGAATCAGGCTTTAAATTTGAGGTGAACACTCTGCCGTTGACGATGGTGGTTATTACTTGAGCAGCGGGAGAGTCTCCGGTGTTTGGTTGCCGTAGCTATTTTCCGATGACATTCCCGGATCATCATCTGTTTTCATAAACGTGTTCTTCCCCATCTGTAAGAAACTTTCTTTCATTTCTTTTTTTTCTATAAACATTTCTAGTAAAATTTTCACATATATTAATCCTTTTTCTTTTGGGCGAAAAAAAAAACTAATCTATATTGTTAAAAACAGAAAAAAAACAAAAAAAAAAATCTCTTGAGAAATTGTCCAACAATTCTTCCTCTACAGCTCCAACTAAATATTAACATGAATTTTAAAATCTTTTTTTTTTTTTTTTCACATACATAAGATATTAGGGTTCCACTAAATTTGTCTAGCTTCCATCAAAGTCCTTCACCGTTAATATGTTTTTTTTTTTATATAAGGTATGTGTATCTCTCTATAGTGAAGGTGTATAAAGTTATTAATTAGCATATAGGAAGCATAAGAGATTCTGTTTACCTGGCTAGCCAGAACGTGGTTCTCTTCTCTCAGCAACTTCTCCTGTTTGGACAAGATCATATGGTCATTAGTTACTAACAAGTATATATTGAAGCTATCTCCATGACATGTTTCTTTCTCGAAACATAAACTGTCCTCAACCAATTTCGGTGATTCATGAGGGAAAAGGTCGAATTTGATCAAGAGTTTAAAACTGCTATTTCTAAAATGAAGCCCAGCATAACCTACAACATGGTCTTGATAGCAAATAAAAACCAAAGCACTAACCTTTTCTTGAAGGGACTTCACAGAGGCTATCATCAGTTCTGTCTACAGTACAAGACATTAAGAATTATGTCAAAAGGCTGTTCTTGGAAAACTAACTAAACAGAAGATTTTATGGATTAATTGGTTCAATCACTTGGTAGCTAGCAGCAGATATACCTTCCGAGCTCTACTTATGGACAGAGCAGTCTCGAGCTGTTCCTCCAGAGAAATTAGAAAATCTACACTTATATTATCCGCATTTGGTTCTTCAAGCTGGCTGTATTCATAAGTCGAGAAAAGAAAAAAAGTTATTTTTATCGGAAAAAAGAAGAAGATAAAAGGCAGTCTAATTCTAACCTTTGGACTATTTCTAGCAACTCCTTGTGTGGAAGATAATTCCGAGTTTTTTCCGCAAGATCCTGCACACGGAGAAAAGAATGGGAAAGGTTGTAAAGATTGTGAAGGTCGTGTATCTTCCAACAGACACAATAACTGTAACTCTAGAGAATTAAGTTCGGTGTGACAAGTTCAAAACATTAGTTATATACATGTCCGACTCGATCAGCGCTTCTATCCCTTCATAACATCAGAAAACCCAACCAGAAAGACTATTTGAATGTGTTCCTTAGCTAACTTACTAAGGCTTTAAGTTCATCAGCATGTTGTATGTCATAGCGCTCGATGATCTTGGACATGCTAGTAAAATCAAGGACAAAACAAAAATCAAAAATGCATTAGAACAATAATTTATGCTAAGATCAACAAAGGCTATTATAGAGAGAATGAACAAGAGGAAAAAAATGCTTATATTCAGATGTTACATAATGCAACAATTTGTGTTAGTAACTAATAGTTTATTGTCAGGATACTCCAAAAAAAAAGATAACCCACAAAAGTTGTTTAGCATTGCAGAGAAAAGGCCACGACTTCAATCCTAATATGTGTTATCCATGATCTATTAATGCAAAAATATGAATATAGGCTGGCTTAAAATTCACTTAAGTTATTTCCACGTTCTTCCTACTTCGTAACATCTTAAGTTGTGAATTAGTAATTTCACATTAATCACAAAAAAGGAGAAAAAATGAACAATTAGTAAGATGCATAAGACTACTAATCTCAACTCAAAACATTTTGTCAAGGTATAAAAGGAACAACCAAATAAATTAGCTACAACAAGAGCTTGACTATTGTAAAATAAAGGCAAAAAGAAAAGGTCCTAATACTTTTATTTGTGCAATGTTAGTTACAAATTCAACATGTTTTTCTTTCAGATCAAGCATTTATGGACATAACACAAAGAAATGAGAAGGAGCTATATAAACGCATAATGACAAGGGTTACATTTCCATTTTACTAAAAACACACTTTCAGTATCAATGTCAATGTAAACGCATTCAAAATGTAGAAGAAGACTAATAATAGAAATATCCACAAAATATAGGATAAGATTTCTTATAGATAGAAAAAAAAATGTCAACAGTTCATGGAGATAGAAATATCCACAACAAATAACACAAGTGATAAGACTATTACATTCATTGAACAATCGGTATATTCGTCAATAGATAACTTAATAAACCCACTAAGGCCACCGACTTATAAAATGGTAGTAGTGGACTTAGTTACAGTTTGAGTTTCTTTAGCAAAGAAACCCAAACTAAATTCATTGCAACATCTTGAAGAGCAACAAAGAGTTGCTCATTAAGACATATATATATATATATCTTGTATGGTTTCATATGCATGCAACAATTACGATTAAAAGGGAAGTAAAAGGGTGAAAACCGATATCCAATTAGATAAGCAAGGCAGCATGTGTGGCAAGTATCAATGTAAAATGTATCCAAGCACTACATATAAACATAGAAATCAACTAGAAAAACTTTGGACTTGGTACTTAATCAACAAATCCATCAAAGAGAAAAAGAAAAAGAAAACAATTTATTGCACAATGTAGCTAGGATTTCAATTGAAACCAAAGACACTCGATTAATGTTACCATTAACTCCAATTAATCTCTCAACAAATCTATCGGACGTGCATTGCAATATGGGATATAAACCAAATCTCAAAATCTAACAAATATACATATTGTTCTTACATTTGAAAAAAAAAAACGAATCTTGAAAGTGAAACAACATATAAACTATCGATACAAAGACTACTTAAACAACATCGAGACCGAATCACCACGTGTAGGAAATTTTCTTGAATCTCATGCAATATTAAATTTCGTAACAGGTGAAAGGTAAAATAAAAATAAAAATTCCTATTTGGAAATGAAAAAAAAAAAAAAAAAAAAAAACACCAAGAACATATGTTAGCCATCACAATGTTTAATCTCAAATTAGGTTTAAGTTCACACATCTGCTATATTCATACAGAAAACAAATAGAAAATCTCAGTTGATTTGAGAGAAACAAAAAACCCTAGATTTGAAGTTTCTATATAGGGAAAAACAATTAAACAAAGAGAATAAGCACAAGACTCGAGTAAGAAAGACCCAAAAGAGGAAAGTAGCTTACTCGTCACCGGATGAAGAGTTGTAGAGTTTTCCGGAGGCGGAGACGACGACGACAGCGACGGAAGATTCACAGAGAATCGAAAGCTGTCGAGCTTTGTCGATGAGACCATTGCGTCGCTTGGAGAAAGTGACTTGTCGACTGCTTTTGTTCTCGATCCGCTTGATCTCGATTTTTCTTCTTCCCATGGCTTATCTGTCTCCGGTGAGGGTTATGCCCTAATTTGAACCTAATGTCCGGAGACGCTCAATGCTTTTTGCTTCTTTTTATTTTTATTTTTTATTTTTTTTTTGGTTCAAACGCTTCTTTTTATTCTTTTTTCTTCGTTTTTACTCACTTTTTTTTTTTTTTCCTATCACTAATGACAAAAAAATCCAATTCAGATTGTTTTTGTTTTTGTTTTTGTTAAACGAGAGAGAAAATAAAAAAAAGTAATAAGTAAAACGGTGCGTTTTGAGGCGACGAAGGGACCCAAGTTTTGATTCTTGTAGAAATTTATTCTTGCAGTCTGTTAGACCGGTCCGAGTCCGATCATCATCCCCACCGAAACGATAAAACCACCGAAGAAACCAAAATTAATACTAACCAAGTTCTTCTATCTCATTGGTTTTGAAATTATGAAATTAGGGCTGACCATTTCGGTTAACTTATTGAATTTCACTATTATTGACGTTTTTTTTTTTTAACAGAAGACCGGATAATTAAACTTACTATTCAAAGCTTCACTTAAATGGATAAGGATTACATTTGAGTTCTAATATCTAGATCTATAACGTTTGTCAAAAAATATATATATATATATATATCTAGATCTATAACTTTAAAAGCGTATCACAACAATTATATCGATCATGTTTGGATCAATTTCAATACAATAATCTACCAAATTAAACATATAGAAGCATAAGAGATTCTGGTCTTGGTTACCTGGCTAGCCAGAACCTGGTTCTCTTCTCTCAGCAACTTCTCCTGTTTGGACAAGATCATATGGTCACTAGTTTCTAACAAGTATATATTGAAGCGATCTCCAGTCAGGTTTCCTTCTCGAAACATAAACCAACCTTATCCAATTTCGATGATTCATGAGGGAAAGGTCGAATTTGATCAAGAGTTTAAAATGGCTATTTCTAAATGAGGCCAAGAATCAATCAGAAACTAAGACAAAGACCAAAGTATACACCTGGAGCTAATTGACTAGGTTTAGTGATCTATATGCATGGTCTTGATAACAAATAAAAAGCACTAACCATTTTTTTTTTTTTTGAACAAAGGCACTAACCTTTTCTTGAAGGGACTTCACACACGCCATCATCAGTTCTGTCTACACCAACGACAAGGCATTAAGGATTATGTCAAAAGAGTGTTCTTGGAAAACTAACTAAACAGAAGATTTTATGGAATAAATTGGTTCAATGTACTTAGTAGCAGAAGATATATACCTTCCTAGATCTACTTACGGACAGAGCAGTCTCGAGCTGTTCCCAGAAAAATGAGAAAATCTACACTTATATTATCGACATTTGGTTCTTCAAGCTTGCTGTATTCATAAGTCGAGAAAGAAAAAAAAAAGTAATTTTTTTAGAAAAAAGAGGGAGAGAAAAGGCGGTCTGATTCTAACCTTTGGACCATTTTTAGTAACTCCTTGAGTGGAAGATAATTAATTCCAAGTTTTTTCCGCAAGATCCTGCACATGGAGAAAATGATGGGAAAGGTTGTGAAGTTCGTGTATCTTCCAATCGAAACAATAACTGTAACTCTAGAGAATTAAGTTCGGTGTGACAAGTTCAAAACATTAGTTATATATATGTCCGTCTCGATCAGCGCTTCTAATCCCTTCACAACATCAGAAAACCCATCCAGAAGAATAGTTGACTGTATTTTTCAGCTAACTTACCAAGCCTTTATGTTCATCAGCATGTTGTATGACATAACGCTCGATGATCTTGGACATGCTAGAGATATCAAGAACAAAACAAAAATGCATCAATAATTTATGCAAAACCATTTTCAAAACTACGAATAAGATATAGCATCAACAAAAGGCTATTATAGAGAGAACGAACTAGAGGAAAATAATGCTTATATTCAAATGTTACATATTGCAACAATTTGTGTTAGTATCCAACAGTATACTCCAAAAAAAAAAAGGATAAGCCACAAATGTTGTTTAGCATTTCAGAGAAGGTCACGAGTTTAATCCTAATATGTGTTGTCCATGATCTATTAATGCAATTATATGAACATAGACTGGATTTAAATTCACTTCAGTTATATATTTATACGATCTTATTACTTTGTAACATCTTAGGTTCTGAACTAGTAATTTTACATTAACCACAAAGAAAAGAAGAAAGGAACAATTACTAAGATGCATAAGACTACTAATCTCAACTCAAAACACTTTGTCAAGGTGTAAAAGGAACTACCAAAGAAATTAGTTACAACTAGAGCTTTACTATTGTACAATGAAGGCAAATAGATAAGGTCCTAATACTTTTATTTATAGTCTGTGCATTGGTAGTTACAAGTTCAACATGTTTTCTTAAGTTCATGATCAAGCATTTAAGGATTTAACATCAAGGAAATGAGAATAAGTTGTGTATACACATAGTGACAAGGGTTACATTTCCATTTCTACAAGCACTATATAAAAAACATTCAAAATATTACTGTCAAAAGTTCAGTAATAATGTCAATATAATCGTATTCAAAATATAATTCTACAGGAGAAGTGGATGAGATTTCCACTACAAATGTCAAAAGTTCATGGAATTAGACATATCCACTACAAATAACACAAGTGAGAAGACTATTAAATTCATTGAACAATCGGAATATTCGTAAACCGATTTCCACTTAATGAACCCATTATAGGCCACTGACATATATATGGTAGCTTCAGTGGACTTAGTTATAGTTTGAGTTCCTTTAGCAAAGAAACCCAAACTAAATTCATTGCAACATCATGAAGAGCAACAAAGACTTGTTCATTACGATTAAAAAGGAAGTAAATGGGTGAAAACCGATATCCGATTAGATAAGTAATAAAGCATGTGTGTTAAGTACCAATGTAAAAAGTATCCAATTAAGCACTAAAATTACCATCAAAATCAACTATAAAACTTTTGGACTTGGTACTTAATCAACAAATCTCCATCAAAGGGAAACTACAAAATAAACATTTCGGATCAATATATTGTACAATGTGGGATTCCAATTGAAACCAAAGACACTCGATTAATGTTACTATTAACCCCAATTAATCTCTCAACAAATCAATCGGAAGTGCATTGCAATATGTAAAAAACAAATCTCAAAATTTAACAATGTACATATTGTTTGTATATATAAAAAGAATCTTGAAAGTGAAACTATGGATACAAAGACTACTTAAAGTCTTAAACAACATCATCGAGAACGAATCACCACGTGTAGGAAAATTTCTTGAATCACATGCAATATTAAATTTCGTAAAAGGTGAAAGGTAAAATAGAAAATAAAAATTCCTATTTGAAAATGAAAAAAAAAAAAAAAAAAAAAAAAAAAAAAAAACACTAAGATCGTAGGTTAACCAGAATGAGCACAAGACTCGAGTAAGAGAGATCCAGAAGTGGAAAGTAGCTTACTCGTCACCGGAGGAAGAGTTGTAGAGTATTCCGGAGGCAGAGACGACGACAACGGCGACGGAAGATTCACAGAGAATCGAAAGCTGTCGATGAGATCATTGCGTCGTTTGGAGAAAGTGACTTGTCGACTGCTTTTGTTCTCGATTCGCCTAATCTCGATTTTTCTTCTTCCCATAGGTTCTCTGCCTCCGGTAAGGGTTATGCCCTAATTTGAGCCTAATGTCCCGAGACGCTCAATGCTTTTGCTTCTTTTTGTCCTTTTTTCTTCGTTTTTCTAACCTTTTTTTTTTCTTTCCTTTTTTTTTTTTCTTTCCTATGGGACTATTTATTGACAAAATCCAAGTGAGATTGTTTTTGTTTTGTTAAACGAGAGTGAGAAAATAATACTTAGTAGTAAGTTGAAACGGCTGCGTTTTGAATAGACGACGGTCGATTGGACCGCTCAGAGTGGTCTGATGAGCGATGATCATCCCCACCCCACCGAGTAAATACTTCTTTTTTTTGGTTTCGTCGGTGGTTTTAATTTATTTAATTTCATTTGGTTTTTATATTATGAAATGCTGACCAGTGACCATATCGGATAAATGACCGGAATGCAGTGCTTATGGATCGGGTACGGTTAACTTATGGATTTCTAAGTATTATTGACTTATTTTATTATTTAACAAAGGATTAGATAATATAACTTCCTATTTTCATACCTTCACCAAAATAGTAAAATGGATAACGATTAGATTTGGGTTCAAATATCTATAATTTTAAGTGTCACTACAATGATAGATTATGTTTGTATCACAGTGAAAATATATCAGTTTGACACAAATTTGGATACTTGTATCAATTAATATATAAAACGACTCTTTTCTGTTCCTGATGCATATATAGGATCCTCAGAAATTAAAGCACCTCTCACTCTTATGTTGGTACTCCGAGTAATTTTGACCATTTTGTATGTGTTACTTACATGTTCATCTACTCATATACGGTCGATTTTCACCAACTAAGATGATCTCACGCATGCATAGTCTTGATAAATAAAAAAAGTTTGATTATGCTAATAATTAATCCAAGTGGACTAACTATTTCTTTGGTTATCAAAAAGGAGAAGAAGAGCATAAAGTAGTAAAATGATCAATTAATTTAATACACATCAACCACTTTATAACTTGACTAATTTACCTATCTATACAAATAAAACCAATTTCGTAAAACTTTCATCTAAAACGATCTTATAGAGTTTGACGATGAGATGTAGATGCTGACTCATATGTTAGGAATTAGGAGTTACAGTAACTTGATATTTTCACTTTGTTGATTGAATTATTAAATACTTCTATTTACTTTTGAGTTTTGATGATGATAAGATTCGAGGAAAAAGCAAAAAACATGTCACTAATAGTTATAGTTATAGATAAGATTAAGACCACGTGCACGTGCTGTCTATTAAATTTAGTCCCAAGGACTTGGTCCTGTCAGTCTAAACGTAACCAAACCTCACACTTTGGTCCAATCAACGGGATTCGAGTGAAACAAGACTTATCGAGTGCTCCGGAACAATGTCGATGTTAATGGCTGTCAAAACCACTTCGCTCTGTTGCAGCAGCATAAACCTTACGGCTTCACCAAGATTCCGACGAAACCCACGCGCGGCGAGATTGGTGAATCCGACGGCGAGAATCCAAACACGTATTCACCGTCTGATTGAAGAACAAGGCATTGTGCTTATGCCTGGATGCTACGACGCCTTATCCGCGGTTATCGTGCAGCAGACCGGGTTCTCCGCCGGTTTTATATCCGGTTACGCCTTATCCGCTTCTCTTTTGGGAAAACCCGACTTCGGTTTGCTAACGTGCGCCGCAACTTTAATTTTTTTTTTTGTATTTTCTTTTATTAATTGTTTTTGTTTGTATGCTGTCGTTTAATTTGTTTTCGTTTGTCGTTTTAGACCGCCGGAGATGGCTGCGACGGCAAGGTCGGTGTGTGCGTCAGCTCCAAATCTACCCATCATTGCAGATGCCGGTAACGTTTTCAAATTTCGATAGTATATTAAGGAAATCACCAAGGATGCAAAGGGACTTAATCAAAAAAAGATTGAAATTTTATTTGTTGATTCTTTGATTAATGAGCATTGCCAAAAACTGAAACTACTATTTAGAGAGCATTGCCAAAGATTGAAATTACCATTCTTAATTATGGTTGCTTTTATTGTTCTATTTTATAGCTTTTTTGAAAAAATGGGATTTGCTTATTTATAGACTTATAGGCTGCAAATGGACGCAAAAAATTGAAAAAATGGGTTGAACAAAATTGGGTTGAATAATATTCAACTCATTCATCTCCAAAATAGTGGTTGAACAAGTTGAAGATTTTTGCTGTAGGATTAGTTTATTTTTTCAACATTTTGGGTTGAACGGGCTGAATAGTTTTTTCCAACCTCTTCAACCTTTACAATGCAAATGGTAAAAATTGGTTGAATAATTTTTTTCAACCTGTTCAATCTCTTCAACAATGCAACCATTTGCAGTGTATTGTTACCAACTAAGTCACTAGGCTCTTATTATATGTACGTAAGGGGATTCATTATTTGTTCGTTTGATCTTGTTTTAAGATACCGGTGGAGGAAATGCGTTAAACGTTCAAAGAACTGTCAAGGATTTGATCGCAGCAGGTGCTGCTGGTTGCTTTCTTGAGGTAAATTGACTCTGCTTCTTTGATGAGTTTCTCTGTCTCCGAATTGATCAAGACTCATTTACCATTTTCTTGGTCATTCTTCGCAGGACCAAGCATGGCCAAAAAAGTGCGGTATGTGTAACATCTTCAAATATCACTCAATGGACACACTTGACACTTCATAATCTCAATGTTTTCTTTTGTGTGTGTAGGTCATATGCGTGGTAAACAGGTGATACCAGCTGAAGAACATGCCGCCAAAATAGCATCAGCTCGTGACGCTATTGGAGATTCTGACTTCTTCCTTGTCGCCAGAACAGACGTACGTGCCACTTCTGCAAAATCAGGGCTTGAAGACGCCATTGCACGTGTTAATCTCTACATGGAGGTAACAAACAAGTTTATTACCAATAAAGAAGAAGAAAAAAAACATAACGGTGTTAAACTCTTAACAGTTGTTGTTGTAATTTTTCAGGCGGGAGCTGATGCTTCCTTTGTAGAAGCACCAAGAGACGACGATGAGCTCAAGGAAATTGGAAAACGAACAAAAGGTTATAGAGTTTGCAACATGATCGAAGGCGGAATCACACCATTGCACACACCTGAGGAGCTTAAAGAAATGGGATTTCACTTGATCGTTCACCCTCTTACCGCACTTTATGCATCGGCTCGAGCTCTTGTTGATGTTCTAAAGACTCTTAAAGAAAACGGAAGCACTCGTGATCACTTGCAAAAGATGGCTACTTTTGAGGAGTTCAACAGTTTGGTGGATTTAGACTCATGGTTTGAGCTCGAAGCTCGTTACTCAAATCTTAGGAACGCTCTTGGGACAACTAAATCATGAAGAGGCTACTACATACACACATATACATGCTTTGCTTTTATGCTTTTATGGTTGCTATTTTTCAGATGATTTATTTTCAGCCATGTATATGTGGGTCTCTTCAATAATGTTGCAAATTAATTGTTGGGCCTTCATAATCTAAATAAAGGCCCAAAGTAAGTCAAGCCCGTGAAAAGGTTGTATTGTAATTGTCTCCCTTCGTTAAACCCTAAAACCCAAAGCTAACAAAACTGTGAATCACGGCGAAGTCATCTTCTTCGTTACTAAACCCTAATTTTGGGGGATCCTCTGCAGTGACAAAGTCAACATTACCATGGTTGAAGGAAATGGTTTCTTGGTGAGTTCAGTCACTGAGCTTCACCGGAAAGAGAAGCAGAAGAAGAAAGGCAAATCTGGAGGATTCGAGTCACTAAATCTAGGCCCTAATGTCTTCAATGCAATCAAGAAGAAGGGTTACAAAGTTCCCACACCAATCCAGAGGAAGACGATGCCGCTCATCCTCTCTGGCGTTGATGTTGTTGCCATGGCTCGAACCGGTTCCGGTAAAACCGCAGCCTTTTTAATCCCTATGCTTGAGAAGCTCAAACAACATGTTCCTCAGGGAGGTGTTAGAGCACTCATATTGTCGCCTACTCGTGATTTAGCTGAGCAGACTCTGAAGTTCGCCAAGGAACTCGGCAAATTTACAGGTTTGGTCTAAAGAATTTAACCTAAAAACTTTCTCTTTGATTTTGCAAAGATTGAATTTTTAAAGCTGTGATTTTTTTTGTTGTTGCAGATCTTCGTGTATCCTTACTAGTTGGTGGAGATAGTATGGAAGAACAGTTTGAAGAGTTAACAAAAGGCCCTGATGTGATTATTGCAACTCCTGGGAGACTTATGCATCTTTTGTCTGAGGTTGATGACATGACACTTAGGACGGTTGAGTATGTGGTTTTCGATGAGGCTGATAGTTTGTTTGGTATGGGTTTTGCTGAACAGCTGCATCAGATTCTCACTCAGTTAAGTGAGAACAGGCAGACTTTGCTTTTTAGTGCTACTTTACCTAGTGCCCTTGCAGAGTTTGCAAAGGCTGGTTTGCGTGAGCCTCAGCTTGTTAGGTTAGATGTTGAGAACAAGATAAGCCCGGATTTGAAACTTTCGTTTTTGACCTTAAGACCGGAAGAGAAGTATGCTGCATTGGTGTACTTGGTAAGGGAGCATATAAGTTCAAATGAACAGACTTTGATATTTGTTTCCACAAAGCATCATGTGGAATTTGTCAACTCATTGTTTAAGTTGGAGAATATTGAACCATCTGTGTGTTATGGTGATATGGATCAAGACGCGCGTAAGATTCATGTATCAAGGTTCAGAGCGAGGAAGACTATGTTGTTGATTGTCACAGATATTGCTGCTAGAGGTATTGACATACCATTGCTTGATAATGTTATCAACTGGGATTTCCCTCCGAGACCAAAGATTTTTGTTCATCGTGTGGGAAGAGCTGCCAGGGCTGGTCGTACAGGTTCTGCATATTCCTTTGTTACACCTGAAGATATGCCATATCTTTTAGATCTTCATCTATTCCTCTCAAAACCAGTCAGGCCTGCACCCACTGAGGATGAGGTCTTGAAGAACATGGAAGAAGTAATGATCAAAACTAGTAAAGCAATTGATAGTGGAGTAACCGTATATGGTCGTTTTCCTCAGAAAACCATTGATCTTATCTTTAACAGAATCCGAGAAATGGTTGATGCATCTGGAGAATTAGATTCCCTTGAAAGAACATCCGCAAAAGCTTTTCGTTTGTATTCAAAAACAAAACCCTCACCGTCAAAAGAGTCCATTAGGAGAGCAAAGGATTTACCCCGAGAAGGCTTGCATCCCATCTTCAGAAGCATAATTGAAAGTGGGGAACTAGAGGCAATGGCTTTTTTCCAGAAAATTAAAAATTTCAGGTGAGTAGTATAATCATCCTTTTTATCTCTTTGTTTCTTGATACGGCCAGACTTGAAGATGGTATGACCATATGTAATTTAACACCAACTTGATAATTATATTTATGATTGATCTATGCTAGACCCAAGCAGACCATACTTGAAGCAGAAGGTGAAGCTGCCAAATCCAAAAATGTGAAGGTTATCCTCGCTTTTCCTGCCCTATTACACTATTTATATGATCAGTTCATCTCTTTCAAAATTCTCAACTTTGCTGGTAGTTTACTTGCGTATTTCTGTGATTTGTTTATAAATAGTCTAAGCCAAAACGTTTTGGTTCTTGTGCAGGGTCCCCCTGGCCAATGGGTTGATGTGATGAAGAAGAAAAGAGCCATTCATGAGGAGATCATCAATACGAGACTTCAGCAGAAACAGAAGAGTTCCAATAATCATCTGGAGATGGTAAATCTTGTGCAGTTTCTAACATGAAATTGTGACACGTGCTTGTTTCTTTGCCATTAGTTTCACTCACATGAATGTTTTGATATCTAGGAAGCTGAACCTACAACCTCTTTTGGCGAGGGCGCAATAGAGGGAAGCAAAGGTATTCGTGCTGCTTACGCTCTTGGTTCTTTAATTCTATGTTAAAGTCTGTTATCCACTTCTTTGGTTACCTGCCTTCAAATAAACTCTCCATGAATTTCAGTAAGCGGTAAGAAAAGAAAGGCGCAAGAAAGCTTCAAGGACGATGATAACTTTATCAGCTCCATACCAGTAAATCATGTATGTTATTCTCATTAAATAAAAGCATTTTCTGTGTCACTACGCTTTAGCAGTCAAAGCTTATGATCGTATTGAGATGATGCAAAGTTTGACTCTTTATTACTCTTATGCACGCAGCATTCAGAGGCGGGGCTATCTTTGAGGGGCAACGAAGGGTTTGCATCAAATAGGTAAATAGTTATTGATGGAGCTTTTTTGTGATATTCCGTAGAAGGATCCAAGGGGTTGCATTCAGATCTTGCAAACATAAAAATATTTGTCAGATATTGACGCGTCTTGTGTACTCATTTCGGATTTGTAGGTTGGACGCTGCTGTTCTAGATCTAGTTGCAGATGATGGGCAAGGGATGACGCAGCAAAAACAAAATTTTCATTGGGATAAGGTAATAGTTGTTGAGCTTCCTTCATTACAATTGCCCCAACCCAACTGTAATCTTAATTGTATTAAAAAATTGGATTTGTCTTTGGTAACAGAAAAGTAAGAAGTACATCAAGTTGAACAATGGAGATCGAGTAACAGCCAGTGGAAAGGTAGTGAAAGTGTCATTTGCTTAAAAACATTCGATGATTTTCTGGGAGGCTTTAAGCTAACTGAGGTTTTTGAAACTAAAATAGATAAAGACAGAGAGTGGAGCTAAAGTGAAAGCAAACAAAACAGGTATATACAAGAAATGGAAAGAGAATACTCACAAGTCAGCATTCAGCAGAGACAGCGGTGATGCAGGCGAAACCTCAAGCATGTCAGGTAAAATTATAGTGTACGAACGAACATATTTCCACACAAGTTTCAGCGTTTTGCCTTGTTTGAGTCGTCAACAAGTCTAAAAGAGAAAAACTTGGCAGGTAGAGGTGGCCGAGACGGGAAGAGACGGAAAGGATCAGTGCCTAACGCGCATGTGCGTTCAGAGATCAAAGACCTGGAGCAGGTCCGTAAAGAGAGACAGCAAAAGGCGAACAAAGTGTCTTATCTGCAGAGCAAGAGGGGCGGAAGAGGTGGGGCCAGGGGAGGTCGCGGTGGTGGTAGTCGGGGCGGTAGAGATTTTGGCGGTGGTAGCAGCAGGGAATTTGGTGGTGGAGGTGGAAGAGGAAGCGGTAGAGATTTTGGAGGTCGTCGTGGTGGTAGTAGCCCTAGTAGTAGTAGAGGGGGCAAGAGAGGAGGAGGACGAGGAGGTGGAGGGGGACGAGGACGAGGTGCTGGAGGTAAACGTGGGAGAGGAAGATAGTGATGAAGACTCTATCTACGAGAGAAGAAGACTCGTCAAAACTTTTGAGCTTAGACAACTATTATCACTTATCAAAAATGTTATACGACTCACTGAGCTTTCTCTACTCAAATTTTGTGCAACACTTTTTTTTCAATCTTGTTTGTATTCTTTTCCCGAATTGCTTTCGTAAAATCAAGTTATCGAAACGTGGAAAAATGTCTGACGGTTGGTGACAACAAAAAGAAAGCCAAATTAGTTAGTTACACTTGTACTCACGATTCGTGGTTTTAGGTATATATCTAAATAATGATGACATCAGGTGTTGTACAACAAGGTTCTATGGTGTAGTGGTTAGCACTCTGGACTTTGAATCCAGCGACCTGGGTTCGACTCCCGGTAGGACCTTTCCTTTTTGTAGAATTCGCCATCATTATTCACTTTTGCTAAATGAAAACAAAAGTTTGATTTTTTTTTGATCCGTGACTCTTTGTGATTGAATCCGCCTCAAAACTTTAAAAGAGTGTATTCAAAGTTGTATCTGTAAGTAGATAGAAATAGAAAGAAGTTAATATATCCATCAAACGGGTTTGGTAAAAATATCTAACTCTATTCAATTTATTCATAGCAATACAACTCATTAGCTATCTTGCATCAGTCTCTGGATCTAATTGACATTTCTAATTATTGCCGTATCTTAGAAATGGAGAATAAGCAAAAAGAGACATGAAACTGAATGATAGAAAGCACTGAGTAGACAGTTAAAAAGAGAGAGTGATGTTTTTTTGTAGTCCCGCTCAAAAGCGGCGCAATTAGTAGTATATTAGAAAAAAGTGCATCATAACTGTAAAGCCAATCTCTTTTTTTCTTTTCTGCTTCTTCAACCAGATCAAGAACCCTTTTGTGTACTTCTTCTTCCCCACATCCCTTCCTAAAAGCTTCTTCACACACACCAAACACCAAACCAACCTTTTCTTTTCTTATCTACCCAATTTATCACATCTTTGTTCTTTCTCAAACTCTTTTGATCTGATCATGGTGAAGGAAACAGTGTACTATGATGTTCTTGGTGTCACTCCCTCTGCTTCTGAGGAAGAGATTCGCAAGGCTTATTATATCAAGGTTTGTTTTTTTTGTCTCTTTGTTCTTTTGAAGTTTTCATTAGATCTGTGAGTTTTTTTCTCTGTTTTGGAGGACTGATTCTTAGATCTTTTAGGCAAGACAAGTTCATCCTGATAAGAATCAAGGTGATCCTCTGGCTGCTGAAAAGTTTCAGGCAAGTGAAAGTTCTTTTATTGTCCATTTGCTTTTCATGTTTTTATTTCTTTGATGATCAAATCAAGAGTTTTTCTTTTCTTCTTGGGAACAGGTTCTTGGTGAAGCTTACCAAGTTCTAAGTGATCCTGTTCATCGTGAAGCGTATGATCGGACTGGAAAGTTCTCAGCTCCCAGGTAATGTTTTGTTTTATCTCTTGTTTGAGTAAAAACATTGTACAATGTGTTTCTGTCTTCTTTCTCTGACAATGTTTAATGGTGTCCTTTGAACAATCAGAGAAACGATGGTTGATCCAACGGCTGTTTTTGCTCTTCTCTTCGGAAGTGAACTATTCGAGGATTATATTGGTCATTTAGCTGTTGCATCAATGGCTTCCACACAAATGGCTTCTGAAATTGAAACCCCTGATCAGTTTCATGACAAATTAAAGGCAAGTCAAAAACCATATGTTATAACTAATATATCTATCTTCTTTGATCTGATCATCTTACATAAAGAAATATTATTTTCTTACTCTGTAGGCTGTTCAGAAAGAAAGAGAAGAAAACCTCGCAAGGTTTCTCAAAGATTTCCTGAGTCAATACGTACATGGAGACAAAGAAGGATTCATACACCGCGCAGAATCTGAAGCCAAGAGACTATCAGATGCAGGCATTGTCTTGTCTCCTTATCTTCTCTTTCTTTCAGTTTTACCATCTTTGCATTCTGAATTGAATTCTTGTGAATGAAGCTTTTGGAGCGGATATGTTGCATACAATTGGATATGTATACACAAGACAAGCAGCTCAAGAACTTGGGAAGAGAGCTCTTTATTTAGGAGTTCCATTTGTAGCTGAATGGGTTAGGAACAAAGGTCATTCTTGGAAATCACAGATCAGTGCAGCCAAAGGAGCTTTTCAGTTACTTCAGCTGCAAGAAGAGAGTAACCGGAGAGTCAAGAAAGATGGGACTAGTACAGGTAATGATTTGGAGTCTCATATTCAGACCAACAAAGAAACATTGATGGGATCTTTGTGGAAACTCAATGTGGTCGACATTGAAGTGACTCTGTTACATGTGTGTCAGATGGTGAGTTCTTTGGTTCTTCTGCTGCTTTATATTCGGATCTCAGACATAAGATATGATTCTTGAAATAAAAAAAAATTGTTTAGGTTTTGCGCGATAACAACTTAAGAAAGGAGGAGCTCAAATCTAGAGCAATGGCTCTCAAGATTCTTGGGAAGATCTTCCAGGTTTCGAATAACATAATCAAATCACATTATCTGATCAGTTTTTGTTTCTTGTGCTGATTCAAGATTGTTGTGGCTTGTGTAGCAAGAAAAGCAATCAAGGAACGGTTCAACATCAAAAAGAGAAGATGAAGACAGCGACGACGATGACAGTAGCAGCGATGACGATTCTTCACAACCACTTTCATATAGAACTCCTCTGCTCACTCAGGTCAAATATGATTCTCACTTTTAAGTCATTTCTATGATCATTGATAATGCAATAAGATTAGCTGAGACTTAGATTCTTGATCGGACATTATTTTACAGGGGATTGGTAGACTCTTCAGATGTCTCTGCAATCCAGCCTTCGATGTAGACGATGATGAAATTGTATACAAAGGCAAATGATCAATACCACACTCACAATGCAATTGATGGGTCTCACATGTTGAATGTGATGCATCCTCTTAAGTTATTAATTCTTTATAAATATCTGTAATGATGATAGTTGATGGATCAAACTTAACAAATTGTTAAAATAAGTTTTTTTCTTAAAAAGAAGAAAAGAATCGTGTTTTGTAATCATTACAAGCTTGCTATTTGCTATACTGTTGTAAGTTTCCTTCTTTACCCTGTACTCTTGGAGATCTGGCATTCCAACTCAACCACTTCATCTTCAAACTCCAAACCGTGATTTATGATTGAGGTGGTGTAAAGTGAAAGTTTCACGGTGAAACCATGCGTCTCTAGCTCAGCAAAAGAATCAATGGTGCTATGTAGTTTGCTAGTGGAAACGTCTAGTTGTAGATCTTTGATTTCTCTATCAACCTGTAAAAAGTCACCATCACGCTAATGTTCTCTAGCTCAAGTTGCACTCTTTCTCATATCTCAATGTATGGACCATGTAGTGCACAATGCGATCAGACTATTGCAGAAACAGATCAGAAAACAAAGCATACCTATCAATTCACAGCGAAGCAGATAAACGAAATTTTCCAGGATGGATAGAAATATGAAACACTTACGTTCATCGAACTTCAAGTGATAGTAAGTTTTGTTTATTTCGTTTCAAACTCCTCACTCCATTTCTTTTTACTCAAACTTGACTTGTCGTTTTGCTTCTCTCGGTGGTATTAACACCACACAATCTGAGTATTCAACAATCAGCCCAACTAGAACCTGGATTCTTTGTCACATTCTTCTCTCTCATCAAATTTCTTACAAGCCCCGAGCTTTCCCAATCTCCAGAGGTTGCAAATATGGCGGACAACTGCACATAAGCAACTGAGTTCTCAGGTTCAAGCTCTATAATCTTCTCAGCAACTTTCTTTCCCATGGATTTATGTCCATTTGCTACACATCCTCTTAAGACAGATGACCACATGCTTGCATCCGGTTCGAAAGGCATCTCTTCTACAAGATTTAAGGCTTCTTTCACATAACCAGCACGAGCCAAAAGATCAACCATACATGAAAAATGCTCTTTATCTGGAACAAAACCGTGATCCAACTTCATTGCCTCAAAAAATTTCCTTCCTTCTTCCACTAAACCACAGTAATTATACGCTGTTAGAACAACCATAAAGGTGATCCGAGTGGGTTTTATACCAGCAACAATCATTTTCTTGAACAAATCAATCGCTTCAAATCCACGACCATTCGTAGCATAACCTGATATCATTGAGTTCCATGGTACTTCATCTGATTTCACCATAGTGTCAAAAACTCTCCTGCCATGCTCAACGAATCCACACTTGCAGTAGAGATCAACTAGAGAGGATGATACTACTTGATCAGAGTCAAGACCAACAATAGTTGCCCTCGCAAAAACCTGCTCACCGAGTTCGAGAGAAGAAATGCTTGCGCAAGCACTAATGACACTGGAGAGGCTAACCTCATCTGTAGGCAAATCCAGCTTATGCATTCGGCGGAAATACTCCAAAGTTTCAACTGGACAACCATTTTGACTGAACCCGTTGATCATTGAGTTCCAAGAAATCAAACTCTTATTCTCAATTCTCTCAAAAACCCGTTTTGCATCATCAAATCTACCGCAGCTGAAATATACATTGATCATATTATTAAGTAAGATTGTGTCATAGGTTTCAACCTCACTGAAAAGTTTGCAAGCTTCCATTGGGCTTCCACACTTGGAGTACATGTCAAGCAAAGTACTAGCTACAACAACGTCGTTAACTAACCCAAACTTACAAGCATGACAATGCATTTGTTTACCAGTCTCTAGGAATCCCAAACCAATGCAAGCGTTTATAACAGCTGCAAGCGTACGAGAATCTTCCCTGGTTTCATTCCTCATCTCATTATAAAGAACCAATGCCTCCAATTTCATATTGTTGGCAACATAACCTGAAATCATAGAGTTCCATAGAATTACACATCTGTTACTTCTCCTATCAAAAACTCTTCTAGACTCATTCACTCTCCCACAATTAGCATAACCTGAAACTAAAGCAGATAGAGAATGGTCATCAGGTTCCCCAATCTGATCCATCATAACACTCGCCATTCTCCACTCACCACACTTTGCATACAAATTAACTAAAGAACTATTCATCTTCGAGTCAAATTCAACACCACCGATCATAATCCGAGCATGTATCTGCTTCCCACTTTTCAAAGCTTCCAACATAGCACATGCCTTGAGAACTGTAGTCATTATGATCGCATCACCGCTAAATTTCAATTCTTTAAACAGCCTCAGAGCTTCCTCTGCATAACCGTTTAGAATATAGCCATGAAGCAGAGAGTTCAAAGTCACAGCATCTTTCTCCGGCATGGCATTGAACAACCTCCTGGAAACACCTAGCTCCCCAGCCTTTGCAAAACCGGACACAACCAAGTTCCAAGAATACCCATCCCTTTCTGGCATTGTATCAAAAAACCTCAAAGACGTGCCCTTTTCCCCAGAATTGATATACCCTTCAATCATAGTGTTCCAGGAGAAATAGTTTCTCTCAGGCATTTCGTCGAACAAGTTCCGTGCAGTTCTCATATTGCCACTCCGCGAGTATATCTGGAGGAGATGGTTAGCTACGATGACAATTGAACTGATAAAACCCTTCTTCAAGAACAATCCATGGGTTTGTCTCCATAAAGTTTCGCGATTTCTGTTGCTGCATGATTGAAGAAGACGGACGTAATAACGCCGACACTCTACTTCCATGGTCCGTAAAAATATTAAAGCGTCTTGTCTCATAAACCAATTTAAATAACTGATGGAAAAAAAAAAAAAAACCAATTTAAATAACTAATAATTTTAAATCACTCATATCAATATATTTATTTTTTATTTTGTGAGGCAAAAAAAAAACAAAAAAAAAATTCAACTATTTCGCTATTTATGATTATTTTTTATATTTTTTTACAAAAAAAAACACTAAAAATCTATAAGTGAAGGAACAATTTGTAATAGTTAAATCAAGGTTTAGATTCTTGATTGGATTGTCGACAATTATGTAAAGTTGTTACTGTCATTACATTTGATGGTCTCACACTGTCACACATGTGAAATGTGTGATGATGCAACAACCTCTGTCTTATTTGAAGACTGAAGTTATTCGTTAACGATGATGATTAGGTGTTGGACCAAACTTAATAAATTGTTAGATATAAGTATTTGGCAATCATTACAAGATTGCTATAATGTATATAATGTGGAAATCTTGAGATTTTGCATCAAAAGCCAAGAAGTAAACTCAAAGAAGCTTTTTTATTAACGTCATAAGGCTTTTTTTTATATGTACACACATACCAAAGAGAAGACCACAACGGTTCAGTGAGCCGGGTGAGGGAAAGCGGTGTGGCTTTGGTGAGACTGGAGGATGCAAGCACAGTGAACTGATTGTAAATGGAGACAACCGCTCATGACAAGTGAATGCCTGCCTGAACAAGTGTGGAGTGCTGGGAATGTATCGCATACCGCTTGAACAGCTGAAGGTGTGAGGTAAGTGCATTGGCTAATGTTAAGGCTTCTTAGTCCTTCTTCATCGAATTTTCCTTTCTTCACTGCTCGCCACATCTCGTGTTTGTTCTTGACTCCGCTTTGTGCCAAGGAGTACATAGCTCTGTCTGTAATGTTTCTGCAGTAGTATAACCCCAATGACCTCAAGTGTACACACCGGTTTGCCAAAGCCACAACACTCTCATCTGCAACAACAAGAAATAAATGTTTATGAGCAGAAAACAAAAAACTTTGTGATTCGGGTTTTGTAAAGTTTAAAAAGGTTTTACCTGTAATTAATACACAGCCACAAAGATCAAGAGTTCTGAGATCAGGACAGCCATAAGCTAAACTCATAACTCCATCATCACTTATATTCTCACACCATCCCAAGTTTAGTGACTGCAACTGATTGCAGTTTTCTCCAATAGCCTGCACAACAGATGACGAATTGTTCGATGATCGATACAAATTGAAATAGAATGGTGATGACACTAAAGAGTTGAATGTTAAAAAAAAAAAGGCACCTGCAATGCATTGTCAGATACAGCTTCCACACAACCACAAAGATTCAGAATTTTAAGCTTCCGACAAAATCTTGTCAAATGCGCAAGAGCAGTGTCGCTGAACGAAGTGCATCCGCTAAGGTTGAGTTTAGTGAGGCTAGTGCAACCACGAGCAAGAGAGTAGAGGGAACGGTCAGTAAGTTTCAAGCTTTTGCTCAAGTCCAAATCTTGTAGCTCGTGACAGCGATTTGCTATGGCTTCCACCGCGTTGTCCTCAAGCTGAGGTTTGTCCTGTCTCAGTACTAAAGTCTGAAGCTTGACGAATTTGGGAGCAAGAGAAAGAACCAAACTGTTCATATTCTTCTTGCACCTGTATAACAAACAACAAATACACACAAAAATTAAAAACTCTCCTCCTATAACTTTGTATCTGATACAAATTGGAACCAATCATCAAACTGAAACTACTATCCTTCATAACAAAAATCTGATCAAATCAAAAAAAGTTTTGACTCTTTCAATCACCACCCCCCCCCCCCCCCCCCATGACCCTTATCTATATGAATATTCATCCTGAATTGACGAAGATAGCCAAAAAGGTTCAACCTTTATATTAACCCCAAAACAGAACCAAATCATACATAAACAGAATCAAGCAAACAGTGAACACAAAGACAGAAGAAGAAGGCTATAGAGACATACCAAGAGAGAGAGAGACGAGTAAGGGCAAGGGAAACAGCATCTCTCCAGCCACTACAAAGACCAGAAGCAATGATCACAGTACGATCATCATCAACAAGGCTAAGGATCCTCATAAGAAGCTCCACGGGGATATCTTTCCACTCAGAGATCACATACCCTTCCATCTTCATCTTCTCGAAGCATCTGCTAAGTTCTTTTCTTGTTTCTCCTTCACTCACCATCTTTTTATTTTTATTTTAAGCGGTTTCTTTGATTCTCTAAATTAATTCACCACAAAGATCAGACAGAGAAACTAAGAGGATAAATAAATAAATATCTCAAAAGAATTAAGACAAATGTCGGAAAATAAGAATTGAAAATTAGGACAAAAAGGGTCTTTAACTCTAAACTAAACTAAAACGCAGCAAACATTAATGTCTGTCTTCTTATGTAACTCTTTTATTTTATATTTACATCATTAATAAACAAAAAGCCATTATTTTTAGAGCTTAATTTTGAATCAATTAAACCAATAAAAAAGATCGAAACTTTATTAACTTATGTCATACCTCAAAATTAGTTTAGTGTTCTTCGTGCCTCTTTTCTGGGTTTCTTCTCCTCCGTCGAATGATTTATTACTACTAATCCGTTATCTTTTTGAAAAGCTCTTTTAGGTACTCCAAAAAGAGATAAGAAGAAGACAATATCACATAAAAAAGACTTTTTCTGTGTATATAAAAGAGAAAGAGGCAAAGAGTTAACGTACGGGTAATGACTAGTATATGACACGTGATTTGCCACGTGTCTATAATTGACAGGGAGATATGTACATTACAATTTGATGCTTTAATTCGATTTCCAAAATTCGACTCTTCTTCTATGTTTTATTTTTGTTATTCATAATCATAGTTGTAATATCAGAAATTTAAGTAATCGAATAAGAAATGGTTAATCTAATTATGTACGTAAACTGATCCTTCAAAAGTCGAGAACTATTTTGATTAAAAAATTGAAGCCGAAGTCGCATATAATAATAATGTAGTAATAAACTCCACTTCTTTTTTTAAGGGGACCGTTTACGAGTCAATAACGTCCAAAGATATATCACTATTTAGTTTAGATTTAAGAATATTAAGGAAAAAACCCTGGGCGTTCGGTATAAACCGAAGAAACCGAACCGGACAATCCGAAATTTCCGGTTATCGGAACAAACCGAAGAGAGTAAGTTAAACCGATCGGCGCAATTGTTTTGGGTAATCGGATTTCGGTTCGGTTCGGTTCGGTAATCGGACCGATCGGTTTATTAAAATCTGCAGACATATATAAGCCTAACCCTATACCATTAACCCTAATTTTCTTTCTCTTCTGCTTCACCTCTGTCTCCTGCGATTCCGAGAGAGAATTATCAATTCATCTCTTCTATTTCTTAAGGGTAAGCTCTTCTTCTTGGTAATTAATTGATTGATTCTAGGTTTGATTCTTTGCTCTGTAACCTCTTCCTATTTATTGATAATTTCATATCCGATTTGGAGAACTCTAGGGTTTGAGTTTCAACTTTCAAATCAGAGATTATCCATTAATCTTTTGGATTTTTTACTTTGTTGTGTTTGTGTTCTTGTCGTTGTAAGTGCTAAATAGATACATCCATCCTTTATTAAACTTTTCAATTTTCGTTGTTATGAGATCGAAATTGTTGTTTTTTGCTGTTTGATGATTTTAGTTATACTGGTTGATGTAGTTGATTTTCGTGATGGTAGGGAAAAAAATGCATGCCCAAGAACTGTCCATCTTTGCCGTCTCAGCTCAGCTCAGCTCGCCGTCATAGATCGCCGCTGCACATTATCCTTTTTGGAAAACCCTAATGGATCTGTCCACTTGTAACTATTGGACTTATTTTCAGATTGATTTAGTTTGTTTTGAGCCGGGTATATGAGGTCCATTGTTATTTTGGTGGGTTGTAAACTTTTTTCTGTAAATTTAGTCCATTATCTTAACTTTTTTTGTTTATTCGGTTAGAATTAACCGAATTAGAAAAAATTCGGTTTAAATTCGGAACTGATTTAAAATCTAATAACCGACCCGAACAAACCGAGTACCGATTGACCCGAACCGAATTCAATTTCGGTTCAATTCGGCAGAATTTTTCAAAAACCGAATTTTCTCTAAACCGAACAAACCGACCCGAATAACCCGAACCCGCCGAACGCCCAGGGCAAAAAAGTATGAAGACGATAGATAAATAAACCTTTTTTTTTCTCACATCCTACGTTGCTCGTTTCGTATATAATAGGAAGATGCCAAGCCCTAAGCATATTATAAAATAGATTTTGTATTAATATCATATGATTGTTCCGACGTGTCCAATATGTGAGGTTGTGATGGAGATTTTATTGTAGGACTTTAGGGATTTTTGTCGGAGTGCAAAATCTAGAACGTTGCATAAACCAGGAAATATAATGCACCTTGACATATAAAGTTATGGAGATATCTATCTCAAAGAACAGAACGCTACTTGTATAAACACCTTTGGAGATAATGAGGCCTTTGGGTTGGTGGGCACGTTTTTTTGCTCTAATGGGATAACTTCCCACCAAATCTTCACTCCCTCCACCTCCGGTAACCCCCATGAATTGACTAACATCTAATTAGTTCTATGATAATGACTACGAGTGTGATGATGATAAGTTATTGTTTTTCGCCAAGTTTTAGCCGTATCATGATAATCTAGTACGTATTGTTAGTTATTTTGATTAGTTAGGAAGGATTGTTAGTAATCTCATATAGTATACTATAAACAAAAGAATTCACTATTGCTAATTGATTTTGAATTTTAAGCTTATAAAGTTTGATAAAGAACTTATACTATGATATATAACTGTGTTTGTAAGGTGAAGTGACGGTTTTGATTAGTCTATAATTATGTTTACCATAAGTCTACGAAGGGATATTTTGATGAATCTATCCTACATTTGATTGTTTTGACATGTCAACAACAGAAAATAATTATATCTAGATTTGTTAAATCTCCCATAAAAGAAAAATATAACATCAATGCGACGGTGCGTTTTCTTAATAGATTTGAAATTAAAGCACAAAGCCACTAAGTACTAACATTATTATACTTACTCTATTAATTTATACACAATTTGATTTAAAATAAGCAATACGTACGCAAATTAATTGTATATTTTTAACACATAAGTTCCGTTGTTTGATTGTTTCAGCGAGAACGAGTTTATTCTTCTATTTCTTTTTTTTTTTGAAAGATCACGCAACGAGTTAATTTAGTTTAATAATTAAGTATTGCTTAAACACATGAAATGATATCATTCGAATGACATGGAAACATCAAGCCGTTTACTTTTTTCTTAGTGTCGTGCATATATAGAGAGAGCTAGCTGTTTTCTTGTTAGCCTTACCCTTACCCTTACTTGTTAGCCTTACCCTTACCCGAGGCCGCACTCCATGCCATTTTCTTTTATTGCTTTTCGACTTTTTCACATCTACTTTGCATTGGCCCTCTCCCTAATTCAAGGACATATTTTGGCCAAATTCAAGACTATTTTATCACAGGTGATTTATTAAAATTTATTTCAATTTTGAATTAAGTCAAATTGATAGTAAAAGATTACAACATAAGGTCTCCAAAAATAACTATTCCACATTCCACAATAATCAAATAAGGTAAACAAAATTCTTAACAAGAAGGATATTTTACATTGGCCAAAAGATAGCAAGAAGGATTGATATTACATAGACAAAAGCAAGCCTTCCAAAATAGGAAAAGTTGCATATTATTCTTTTTATAGACATGTTCATTTCCCGGTCATAGTATGACTAAAGTAACCGAAAACCGGTTTTGGTTCGGTTTGATTTTGGGTAAACCACCAAAATCTCTGACCAAGTAAAACACCACACTAAGGCCATCTAGATCATAATACACATTTTACAGTACATTTATCCACACAATGTAATTGATTTTGTAAGTTACCTTTCATCTCAAGGCAGTATCTTCTCCAGCAAATTCCCAAAGAAGAAACTGGTTTTGGCCCATCCTCCTCCTGTTCCAACTTGACCTTCTTCTTTCCATTTTCTGCTCGGAACTTTATTCTTGACGTCAATCATCATACTGTGTCCGATTTCTCCCCGCAACGCCTCGATCGTCTTCACGTCCACTGGATTCCCTGAAGCATCTCTAACATAGAAAACGTTGACCGCTTGTTCTCCTACTGTTGTCACACCAGCTCTCGACACTGATAGCCCGTGCTCTCTCAAAATCCTTGTCACTTCCGACAGTAATCCAACTCTGTCCTTTGCGCAGAGCTCCAAACTCCAACCCTAGAATTGCATTTCAGAGCATAACTTTAGAAAGTGTTCCTTCTAATGCAAGAAACATGCACCAAGAAAATGTGTTTACTTACCTCGCTAACTCTTCGATGGATTGCGGCTTCTAGACATTTGACAACTCTTTCTTTTTCTCCTTCTGATTCAAGAGTGCAACCATCTTTGTGTCTGATGAAATACTCCTGAGAAGCATGAGATCCCCTCGATGAAATCGTGGCGTGAAACACAATGTATTGCATATCCGTAAGCGTGCATACAATATCGAACATGAGCTTAGGTCGATCCTCGCAGCTCACATTTATCACAGAGTATCCTTTCTCTTCGCAATGCTCAACCGTTATTTTGCGCTCAAGTCCAGGAGAAGAGGAATCATCAAGCTTGGTCACTGCTTCATAGTCTTTATCAGCAAAAAACATCTGATGGAGCCTACGGTCAACGTGAGTCGACCCAATGGAGAGACTCGTCCGAGCAAATTTCTCATCTTCTTGTTCACATCCACGCAGCACGTTGTTGAGCTGTTCTTCCACGGCAGACAGTCTTTCTGGATCATCAACCGCTGTAGACGTTGCATTATCATTCACATAGAGGACACACGCGATCCTACGGTTGTGAGTCCATGCTTCAGCCGCCACCACGTTGAAGTTGAGGTCTGCTAGTACGGCTGAGACCTCAGACAAGAGACCAGGACGATCACGAGCAATAATCTCTATCGATGTGTGGTCGCCTAATGAATGGACACCGACTCTTTTACCAGGCCAAGTGTTTTGTGAAGCCGAAGCATGACCCTTTGGTCCTAACACCTTTTCAAAGAAAAGAATAAAAAAACAAGAATCAGATATATAAGGTAATAGCAAACCATTTGCATTACATTATACAAACTAAACATAGCTTTAGTGCTTTTATGTATATTACCTTCTCGATGTAATCAATGGTTTTGCTATCAGTAACCTTGTTTCCTTGTTGATTAGTGACATGGAATACTATAAGATGTGAAAATGAAATCAATTAGAATTTTTATTAGAAGAAAAAAAAAAGTTGTAAATGTAGAAATGAGCAAAACATTATTACCGTCCATGAACCATCCACCATCAGAAGATATATAAGCTTTAGTGATTGTAAGATCAAGATCAGTTAGGACTTGCACAACTTCAAGTAGTATTCCAGGTTTGTTCATACTGTCAACCTATCAAATAATATATAGTCTCACATGCATCAAAATCCCAGTTAAAATCATCAAATCGATTAAAAATCCGAGAAAGAAGAAAGATACTTACCTTGACAAGAGTGCATTCTTTGCAGCTAGTGTTATCTATAGAAACACTGCAACAACATAGAAAAAAAGTATGGGCTTCTTGGAAACAGCATCAATAGCTCTTTTAAGTGTGAAATGTAAAATAATTGTTACCTTGGAGGATTGATTCTGGTGCTCAAGTTCTCGTATTCAGGATCAAAATACGGCCAATAAACTTTAGCCATTTAGTAAAGCACAAGATCTTCTGGATACTAAAAGCTCTTCACACGTTCTGTGGTTTAACCAAAAAAGAACTAATTTTATATATCACCGGAGACAAAGAACAGGAAAAGGGATATAAGAAGAAGCAACAAACAAACAAATAAACTCAAAAGTAGAGCTTGTAAGTCTGTCAACAAGTTGCAAGAAGAAGATAAGATAGATATTCGAAGATTTTGCTTGTCGAGACAAATAAGTGAATCTTGGCCACTAAGTAAACAACTCGAGAGAAGAAGCAGAATCTAAAGAAGATAGAGATAAAAGATTTTCATAAAGAGAGACCACAAACAGATATTCTCTGAAAAAAAAAACAAAAACAAGAGACTTGTCTCTGGTCCTCCTTCTCATCAACCAAAAAAAAAAAAACAGAGGAATAGATTCCAAAAAGATCTCCTAGTAATGAAAAAAATCAAAACTCAAAAAGATCGTTTCTAAGACATGACATTAGATTCTCTCTCTCTATTTGCATAAACGAATTGATGCTTAAAACGAACTTACAAGTAGCTGTCAAAGTTATTAAAAAAAATATATATAGTTAAAAAGAACAGTAGTAGTAGTAGTGTAGTAGTAATAAACAAAAACTTTATGAAGGAAAATATCGTATTTATTGGTCAAAGACGGAATCTAAAATGTTACAAATCGAAACACTATTGTATACATACAACAATAAATGAATAAAAAAACATAAAATAATAGTATTTAACGGATCAGAGTCATCAGACAATAAGGCAACTTGCAACAAGATTGATTACACTACTCTAAGCAGCAGCCACCACATCAACAACAACAACCACTTGAAGAAGTTTAAGACAAAACTTTGTTAGTCGATTCACACACACACACACACAAAAGATTCTGTTACCATCAAAATTTTCAATTAGTTTATAATAAATAAGTGCGTCGACATCAAATTCTAACCATACAAATCGTTCTCGAACTCTGTCGAATCGCTAAATCTTACAACTTTTCTAGGTTTTTTTTTTTTTTCTCCAGACAAAGCCCAGAGAATTCGAAAGGAGGAAAATTAAAATCAGAATCGAATTATAAAAAAACTATAAGAGGGAGAGTAGTGAGAATCGTTTACCTCAAGAACTTCAAAAGAAAAAGAAAAACTTAAATTTTGTGGTCGGCGAGAGGGAGAGAGAGAGAGAGAGAGAGCGAGAGGAGAGACAAAGCTATTGAGAAACACAAAGAGACGATTCTCTTATAAAAAAAAAATTAAAAAATCCTTACATCTTCAAAAAAAAAAAAAAAAAGACAGAGAGAGATTTAACAGAGAGAGAGACAGAGGAAGTACGACAAAAGAAAGAAGATGTCTTTCTCTTTCTGCCTCTCTCTCTCTCTTTAAATGAGATTGGAACCCCCTCTTTCTGTGTCAGAGGTTTTAATAGGAATCTAGTGGAGAGGGGAATAGTACGACAAACCCTTTTTCTTTTAATTTTATTTAAATTTAACTGAAATACAATACAATATAAAGTAAAATAATGTTTTAATTAAATGAGTATTAGTCAGATATGACGAAGCGAACATTATAAATTAGTGGTGGTGTTTTAATACGACGAACTATTCGCTAACTCCCCCCACACAACACACGCTCGCTACATCGCGTGTCCTCTACTCTCCAATTTTTGCATTGTGGTTGGTTTACAATTACCAACATCGGTTTGCGTCGGTCCATGTTTTTGGAGTTTTGGACTTCGGAACGAGCAAACCAGACCGATTTGGTTAACTAATTTACTTGGTTTTGTACTATACACATACACAGTGAATGTATAAGCACAGCCATTTAAATACTAGTTTACGTCACAATTTCACAATGTTACTTAAGTGAATATTGAAATATTGCAACAAAGGCGCGTGAGAGAAGTAGCGTTTGGATCTCACGGGCTAGTACGGGCGGTCCTTTTTGTCGCTTAGTTGCTTCATAATTTTACACCAAGCCACGAGACTATTTCTTATTTTAAAGTTCGAAACACGTATAAGCTCGATTGGTTGTCGTCAAAAGTTTCTACAACGGGGTTAAAACAGTTTTGACAAGTAACGGTAAAAAATTGCAAGTCCCATTTCGTGATCAGTTTTATCAATAATATATATACTAGTACATTTTCTAAGAACATAACAAATTCACATGCATGTGCTGGGTGTGCATTTGCACAGGGTCCATTGATTTTTTCAGTTTTTTAGTTAACATTTAGGGTCCAAATTTTGTAAAAAAAAAAATTTACATGGAAAAAGGGTCCAAATTTTTTTTTTTGCTCTGGGTCTATACAACTATTGAGCCGGGCCTTCTACATGCTAATGATGAGTCTATCATTTATCATCTCAAATTATACTAGATTACATACTATTTAAAGTAAATGTTAGCAAGTTTCTTCCATTAGATATCATTGATTAAAGTCATAAGATGTAAATCCCATACAAAACTGACATTTCATGTCGATGTCATCGACAAAACTTCATGTTTGATAGATCCTGAAACTACACGAAAGTAATACAAAATAACAAAATTCTTTTGTAAATGTATTGTAACGTGCATGTTTCTCGTGTATACTTTGACTTACCAAGCACGTTTGTTTTAGTAACGTATTTAGACTTTAGAATAACTAACTGTTCTAAACTTACGAGTCATGTGATTAAAGTACTTCAACACGAGAAAAGTTGATTTTATATTTAAAATAATTAAATATTGGTGACAATACAAAACAAAAAAAAAAATGAATTAAGTTCAAGGTATTTTAAATAAATATATTTTCATTTCAGTTATAACTTAAACTATCGGAATGTGCAATATTGCTTGAAATTATTTCCCTAGCATGTAGTACTATGAATTTTAGTGGGTGTGAAAAATAATTGGAACCGGCCAAGTCGCAAAACACAAGAGAAGATTCGGTATATTTTCCCTTTAATCTTTTTCCCTTCCCCACCACATTCTTACGACGTCACTCTCTTTATTTCATTTCTCCAAAATTATCCCAGCCAAATAGCCAATGGTCCATTAATTTATTTAGTTTGCTAAGCTACACCATCATTTTGTCTTATGTAAACATATATACATACATCACAAACAGTTCACATATGTTGTTGTCAACCACAAACAGTACCACATATAACCTGCCAAAATTTCAATAATACACTGCCCCTACAAAGATTCTTATGAAATTCATTAAGAACTGGATCTTCGAATGATAACTTTTTGTAATTATAAGTCTAACAAATCCAAGGCTTTCCTGTTATGGGTTTAAAAGCATATAGAACTAGATGTAATTAATCTTCTCAGATACATATAGAATTAAAATATCCCTTTTCTCTCTTGTTATTACGTTTTTTTAATAAAATGTTAAATTTGATTTAAAAGAAAAATAACGTTTGTACAACTAGTGCAATATGGAGTTAATGAAAGGAAAAAGAAACTTTATACAACAAACTTAGATAGTTTTGAAACTAATAATGTGATGCTAGCCAAAACTGCAGAGCAGCAGTCATCAGTTTTGGCTATCGCGAGTAGTTGGTCCTTCACTTGTCTATCGATGTATTTGATCAACTGCCCTGCAGTCGTTGGGAGCTCGTCATGTCGCCTGCGATTTCGCTCACGCCATAGAGCATGTACCGTAGCTTGGAAGACATAACAGACAGTAAAACTTTCCACTCTGTCTTTCCAGGAGTCTGATAGAATCGTTATTAACGTTTGCCAATCCAAAGAGAACCGCGTTGCAAAGATCTTCTTGGCAAGATTAGACCATATACCTGATGTAAAACTGCAAGAGAAGAAGAGGTGGTCCCGAGTTTCAAGAGTATTATCGCAGAAAACACAAGTCGTTTGCAGGCCCTTGTTCCAACGTAGCATTCTGTCCCCGGTGGAAAGTCTATTTCTCGTCGCCAACCAGACACAAAAGGAGAATTTTGATGTTGCGTGGGAAAACCAGACCCCTTTGTACCAAGGAACCGTAGGCGAGACGGACCGAAGGTGGTTCCAAGTAGCCTTAGTAGAGAAATTCGCACGATATACATCGTTTTTCCCTTTCCATAATGTTGTATCCTCTGCATTTGTACGTGACTGCTGCTTAGAAGCCAACGCTTCTTCAATCGAACTTAAGTCTGCAGATCTATGCTGTCGAGGCCTACGATCCCATGCCTCCACAATCGTCATATGCTTACTAATCCCAAGATCAATGTATCCTCTGTCCCTCGTGATCTCAATCAGTCTCCCCAGTGGAGACCACTCATCATACCAGAAAGATGTACGTGCTCCATTCTGCACATCCACTCTGCAAAAGTCTTTAGCAAGATCACGAAATTTGAGTAGCTTCCTCTACATCCAGGATCCCAGCTGAGAAGTCTGCTTGATCGACCAGAAAGTGTCTTTGCGCAGAAGATAAACTCGACACCAATGAACCCACAATGACCGCGGATGCGACAAAAGCCTCCATATTAACTTCAAACAACAAACATCATTTGCTTCTTTCAACGATCTAAGGCCTAAACCGCCTTCGACCTTCGGTTTACAAACTTCCACCCAATAAATTTTTGCTTTATGCGAACTCAAATCAGGACCAGACCAAAGAAAAGCAGAGCAAATCTTGTCAATATCTCTGATACACTGTCGAGGAAGTCTGAAAGCGGCAAGCCAAAAATTGCAGATGCTCTAGAGTACGGAGCTTATTAAGTTCAGTCGACCAACAAAGGAGAGGAACCGAGCTGTCCATGATCCGATCTTCTTTTTAATATGTTCCAATAAGGGGCTATAGTCAGCAGAGGAGAGCCTTTTAGTGACCAGCGGGAGACCAAGATATCTGATAAGGAGCTGACCAACACTGAACTGAAAACGATCTTCAATTTCCTTGCAAGAAGAAACTGTAACACCTGCGAGATACACAATAGATTTCTCCATACTAATCCGGAGACCTGAGCGTTTAGTAAACTGATCAAATACCGCTAAGATAAAATATATTTTTTTAAAGATACTCCGGTTCAAACCTATTAATAAAAAGTAGTCTTATTGTCGTCGTCACACTAAGATAAATTCATAATTTCCACTAGAGATGTGAAAACTCCATAAGGCTTCTGCTCGAATTTGAGTGGCTGATAAAACTCCATAAGGCTTGCTTTAGATACCTATATTTAATTTTTCTTATAAAGATTATTGAAAGTGATGACGAAAGAAGCCTAGAGATTTCTTAAAAAGAGTTAGCTTTATAAATTGATGTGATAAATGGAGATATACAAAAAGCTTAATAATAATGTATCCCACATTTTGTGTTCGTCGTTGATTCCATTATTATCCTCTATTTTCTTCTATTTTCATTACAACGCCAAAACAAACAAAAATAAAGTGATGCCAAAGTGCTTTTCCTACAAAGGACATTGCTTAGTGGAACATGTGATGGCCTCAACCTCTCCCACCTTAAATGTTGAAAACCTAAAGAATATCTTCAAACACTGTTTTTGAAACAACCCTTATGCTCAATTCTCACCAAGACAAACAAAAATAAACTTGTTTCATAATGCTTACCACTTTGATCCACTAATAAAGATTGGTGGTTTCTGTTGAATTGAGAGCTTATTTTCACATGATGCATTGGGTTTTGAAAGTCAACAGCTACTATTTTTTCTTAGACAAGATTGTACGTCCAGAAGGATAGAGGTCTTGGGGATATGTCTTGGACTATATTCCCTTCAAATCTTAAACCATGTTCTAATTCCTCGGCAGAACTATATGTTGGAAAATATATACTTTTGACAAATCGATTATTGAGTGTGAAAATAATAACCAAGAAAATAATAATCCTTCTCACCAAGTAACCACCGCCATAAAAAAATAAAAAAGAATAGTGTACGTAAAAGATTTTGGTTTTGGATTTGAGTGTGAAAAGAGTCGGACCGAAAGGCCCAATAATTGTTGATGTTATCTAGTTGGGCCGGCCCTGCAACAAGAAAAGGAAATAGCAAAGAAATTAAAATAATAGTAGGAAAAAAGGAAAATAGAAAAGGAAAATACAAGAGTCATTTATTTTTCATCTGGACCGTTGCTTCTATATATTAGTGTTATTCACAGTCATATTTAGTTATTCAACATTAATCATCCCAACTAAAACCTCTTTTACATGCTTTTTTTTTTTGGTAGGAAACGGGGGAAAACCCCCCATATTACCTCTTTTACATGCTTCTCTATCAACATTTTTCATTTTTGCTTAATTTACAAAATGAAAGAAATCAATAATTGACAAAAGATTTAAAAGATAGGGAATCATTATTTAAGTTTTAGGAAAAAAAAAAAGTTTTAGGAGAGTAAAGAAGTTAGAAATGATTATGATATACTTATGGAAGAGTCTCCGTCAAGTAAACCTCTAGAAGGAAAACAAATTGGGTGAAAAAAGCACCAAAATCCCTGAAAGCTGCAAAATGTTTGGTGACATATTGGGACACACTACTCATTACCCATTGGCCCAATGGTACGTAGTTCTTTCAAGTCTTCGCAATTTGGATTTACATTCTTTTACGTAACGTCCACAAAATAAGCAAATAAGAAAAGTATAGGGTTGCATAATTTCTTCATTTTATGACTTATAAGATTAGTGTTTTTTTCTTTCTTAATCTTCTTATATGATCAAATTCTACGGTGAGGATAAGAAAATAAATCGAATATAAACTAAATGGATTATTTTAAAAAAAAATGAATAAATATATGTGGAATGAATACGTAATGTCTTAATCTTGTCTTATTTAGAAGAAGAAAAATGAATCATCGAGATAATGAAGGCTACCTAGCACCACCAAGACAAAAACACGTCTGACATTGTAAAAAAAAAAATATATCAAGGGACGTTATGCAAATTTGTAATCAATGTTATACGTGATTGTCAGTCGAAATATTCAATAGCGACTTCAATTTATACTACGATCCTCCTAACTCATAACCACCATTTTTAACAAATTATGACCTTATTGTATAAAAATTGAAAGCAACTAATAAAATAAAATAAAATAAAATAAATGTGCATCCGTCTTCGACTCTTCTTCGAACGTAGTCTTCGTACGTTGGAGAGAATTAGGAAGGAAAAAAGACCGCATTCTACACGCTTAATTATGCTTTTAGTTTACCACATCAGAAAGACTCTCTCATATGTATCTGTCTGGCGTATCCCAAACGCATTCTATATTACCATTCCTAAAATAGTAAAAGTTACGGCAGATTTTTACCATTCCATATATTATCTCAAGAAACACAAATGTTGCCATCCTCCTTTAGTTCCCCTATTATCTATCATTTCTTTAATTGTTAAATCCCCCATTACGGCCAGGAGTGTAATCGAATCTAGCAACTAGCAAAATTAAGGATTTTAAATTCTCCGTTATATACAAAAAAATGATCTTCTTTTATTTTGCTTTCCACCACTATACGTTTCTCGAGACGGCTTAGTGCATTTTAAAAGCTCCATCGTGTTATATTAGTGGTAAACAAGTAGGGATCGGACGAGTAATTAAATGATACTAAACGACCATGAGAATGGTACTGAATCTAAATTAGGCTTAATTGCTTCATCTAATAGAGGTAGAGGAAGGATCTTTATAGTATTAAAATTTTAGAAATATAAATAAATCTAAGGCTTAGATTATCTCAGTCCCACGCTTTCCTTTGTAAATTAATTACTAATAAAGTATTATTATAAACTAATCATCATATATATAACAAAATGACAATAATATCCAATTTAATTATTTTTAGTCTTCGAATAAACAAATTGTAGAAATATAAAATGTTGATACGAAGGGCGTGTTTAACGGGACTTGTTGTGTCTGAACAAAGAAGAAGAAAGACTCAAACTTCTCTCAACTCAACTCTTAAGAAAAAGAAAAAAACTCGATTTTTATTTTTGTTGTTGTGATCTTTTCCGAAGTAGAAATTATCAAACAGCCATGGCAAGGTTTGATCTGTCGTCGAAATCGTTCAATACTACTACCACCACCCATTTGAATTTTCCAAGAGCTTTCGAAGATCATCCAGATTCCGGCGTCTGTTCGCCTCCTCTGTGGAGAACAACAACAAGTCCACCACCCAACGTCCACCGGCACGACGACGATGATTACGAGAGCCTCTCGCCATCAGGTGTTTCCAAGGCTCAAGTCATCGCTCGTGGTCAACGTGAGCTTATGGATATGGTTAGTAAGATGCCCGAGTCGTGTTACGAGCTTTCGTTGAAGGATCTCGTTGAGGTTGTTAACACGGAGACGGAGGAGGAAGAAGACAAGGACGGGAAGGTTGTTTTCGATGAATTGCCTCAGAGAATACAAAAAACTAGGCCGAGTAAAGTCGTGAGGAAGACCAAGAGTGATAGATGGGTCGATCCGATTCGAAACGGGCATGTAAATAACAGTGGGTTTCTTCTGAAATTGGTGTTTCCTGTTAGCTTGGGTTCCAAGAAAAAGACGAAGAAGAAAGATGATGATGATGATGATGATGATGATGAATCTTCTGTCACAAGCAAAGCCTCTAGGTTTTCTACAAGACCAGAGGATAAAGATTGGTGGAAGAATGGATTGTCTGAATCGCGTAGGAGTACTCAAACTGGTCTTGTCTCAAGGATCAACAGTGGGAGCTCAAAGAGCAGTGGTACTGGTAGTAGCAGTAGAAGCAATAGCGATCGTAGTCGAAACAGTCTAAGGTACGCATTAACTCTGGCCTCTGTGAAATTAAAAGGTTTTTGGATTTGCTTTTTGTGAGCTTTGGTCTTCTTGATGATTTCCTAGTGTCTCAACTGTTTTGTGAATACTATTCTCTCTCAATCAATTCATGCATAACTCTCTCTCTCTTTGTTTCCTAATTCCGTAATGTTTGAATTGTGGGGTTTCGTAATACAGAGATGAAAACAGGGGATGCTTATCTTGCCTCTGGAATGTACATCAACGAGATTTGTAATGAAAAGTTCTGTAATGGTTATACACTTGTTTGGCTAACCAGTTCATATTAACTCGAGCCACATTTAGTGGAGTCTACAAATCCCTGGACGAATGAATCCGGGAATGATGAAGATGAAGCCAGAGGAGGACATGAACATCTTCTTCAATGTACCACATAAAGATGCTATCCTTTTCTTCTACTTGTAGTTATCCTCTTTTTTTTTTTTTTTTTTTTTTTTTTTTGTGTGTTTGTAAGTCTATGCAATGTATGTATAGAGTTTTTGATAAAATGTTATGTAGATAGATACTTGAGCTATTGCTAACATAAACCATCAAAAGTGTACCAATGTTCTCATCACTAAATATATCAAAATTTGATGTTTTTGAATCTTATTATTATTGATTCACTACTTTAGTAATCTTTTCCTTCACGTCAAGTTCAAAAAGAGTGAGTCTCTCTTCTATGATGTATCTCTGTTCTTATTTTTTTCTTTTTCTGGTGAGGTTGATGATAGAGTTTGGTCTTCATTGTAGACTGTGTAGTGTAAAATTCTCTTCTTTTTGAAGTCATCTTCTGCGTTTTCTTTTGCGTTTACAAAATTAGAAGCCGACAAGTCAACCACGAAACCTGTAAGGGAAAGCGACGCCGTTTTTCGTCTCGTCACCACGTATAAAGTTTTATTTTTATAGTATCCTTCCCTAATGATGGTTTAATTATACGACACAAATAATATTTTAGTAGTCGACGATGGCTTATTAGTCTTTCAAATAACATTAACAAAAAGTGCAACAAAACCCAAAACACAAGTTTGCAACTTTTTTATTACAGAAAAGTCGCAGTTGATTCTATCTAGTAGGACGGCGAAAGGCTGACTTGACCCGACACGATTGAATACAAATATTACCGTGTTTGATAGTTTTCCGAAACCCCTAAATTGTTTAGTCTTCTTTTTAAAATCTTTGTGAATTTCAAACTCTTAAAGGTCTTAAAGCCCGATTCTTGCTCCACCACCACCTACAGTCAGGCATGGAGTACTCATCATCATCATCATCATGTTTCTTCTTCTCCTGTTTTCGATGATGATCCAATTCCAAAAACCAAATCCTCTGAGGTAATTAGGAATGATCTTCTTTGAGCATCATCATCACTCTTACGAGGGACAGACCCGGAACCTTTCTTTGACTGCCTCCGCAGCTACTGATCAACCGAAGAAAGGACAGAAACCAGAGGATTTGCTTTAATTTCAAAGACCTGGTTGAGTTCGCCAAAACCAGGTCCTCCAACCCCAACAAATAGGTCACTTTGAGTCTTCTTTTGCTTTGTGGCTTTACCATTCTTTTCACTTCTTTGTGTACATGTTTTGGTTTTCAATTAGTGGCATTCAGTGTGATTGATATAAGAGTGTCAAAATAATGACAGCGAAATTTCGAGATAATTTCCGAGAATTCCAATATACTGTATACGTTTTTTTATTCACTCGGACTCGGAATCGGAGGACACATCTTTAAAAGGGAAAAAAACCCGAAAATACGCCACCTAATTTTTTTTTTGCCGTTTAATTCTTCTGAGTTATTAAATTTCCCGAAAATACCTGGTTTAATTTCAGTTGTCTTTAAAAATCTTCATTTTATTAATATTGATAGATCCATACTTAATGCATAACGATCCTTAACTCTAATGACGGAAATATTAACCAGGATTAATTTATAACCCCCACGTGTTTAATTAAAAAGAATTAATGATACTGTTGCCCTCTTCTTCTCTTCCACAGATTGATTTCGAGTTTGAGATAGATAGAACCCTAAAATTTCAAAAAAATCAGATTTGGTTTGAGAGAATGGTTAGCCAAAGTTCACGGACTGATGTTGTTTTTGGTGGCGGTCTGATGTTGTTTGCAAAGAGGACCCAGCTCCGGCTCGAATTCGCATCAGACCGTGAACTTTGGCTAACCATTGTCTCAAACTAAATCTGATTTCTTAAAATTTTAGGGTTCTATCTATGTCAAACTCGAAATCGATCTATGGAAAAGAAGAAGAAGAGGACAACAATGTCATTAGTTATCTTTAATTAAACACCTGGGGGTTAAATTTTAATCCTGGTTAATATTTCCGTCGTTAAAGTTAAGGGTCGTTATATCTTAAGTATGGATCTACCGATATTAATAAGATAGAGGTTCTGAAATTAAACCAAGTATTTTTCGAGAAATTTCATTACTAGAGAAATTAAATGGCCAAAAAAATTAGATAGCGTATTTCTCGGATTTTTTCCCATTTTAAAAAGTACTTAACAATACAATGAAAACGTAATATCAGATCTTTTTGGCATAATAGAGGGGATTGGGTCGATGGGCCAAAAATACGTAGGCCGCCAAACTAGCCTAAACCTTAAACTAAAGATAAGCTAAATCACTATTTTATTAGACCAGCTTTAAATACTTTGTTTGGATTTTTTTTTTTGTTTCTTCTTTCTGTATATTTTTTGCTAAAAATCTTTAGATTAAATTAAAAGTGCTGTATCCTTTGACAAAAAAAAAAAAAAAGAAGTTAAAAGTGCTGTATATGTATATTTTTTTCTTTCATTATTCCATTAAAAAAAAATTAATATAAGCCGAGGTAATTAACTTAAGGCTGATTCTGATTGAGCTCGATTTATTCGGTGCTTCAAAAACCGTACTTGATGGATCATTCAACGTAGCCGCACGCCCTCACCCACCCACTTCCCTAGAAGAGCTAACATTAGGATGGCTTGAACAAGTCAAATGCTTTTCTTTTTTTCTATCTTTTTGTTAGGTAAACCTAACAATTCGCCCTTGTTTACAGGATTGGTTCCATTTTTTTTGTTTTTCGTAGTAACCATCGATTCCAATTTCCTATTTAAAGATCCAAAACAATATATAAACAGAGGTACTGCAAATTAAGTACATTCAGTTTTTGGTTTACTGGAATCTTCTTGAGGCAGTTACTACAAAATTCATTACATATATATGAATATGAAGACCATAATCATATTAATGTTCTGTGCCGTATCATTTCTGGGTTCAATGAAAGTTGCTGCCGTGGCAAAGCAACTACCACAGTCATGCCGGCGGCTGGTGCTTGCAAAATGCCTAGATGTTTATTTGAACGGAGGTCTTTTCCCGCACGGGTTAAAGTGTTGCGATCGATTTAAAGTGGCAAAACCAGTACATTGTTTCTGTGCCCTCCTTGCGTCCAAAAATCCTGATCAAATCCGGAGGGTTAATTTAATTTTTGTGAGTTGTGGTATTCCTAAACCCAATTGTTCAAAGATCTAAAAAGTAAATATTTATATATATACTAAGAAATATATGTAACTCTCTTATTTTATTTTTTTAGTGTTAACTCACCCACTTTTGTTTTTTTTTTTTTTTGTAAATGTTAAACTTTTGTTTATCACCATTGGTGGTAATCTGAAAATGGATTCTGAAATAATATCTTAACTTTTTTTGATGAAAATTTGTAATAATTTATTTTTTATTATGTTATTTATAATGGTTTGTGATTAAAAATTTGTTGCTTATATTATAATTTTTGTATTTTAAAAATGTTTATTGAAAACCTGTCAATAAAACATTTGCATGTAATGAATAAAATTATTTAAACCTTTGTGAAATCTTTGTTATAGTTGTGAAGTAAGTAAAAGAATATAACTAACATGTAAAAAAAAATCTCATATGTTAGTTTTTTTTAAGAACAAATTAGTTTTGATTCTAACAGATTTTTTTTTTAAAAACTTTTTTACAATTTATTTTATTTGATGTTTCCTTATTTTCGTTTTTTGAATTAGTTTTATTTATTTAATTAATTATTTAATCCTAATTAAGTTTTTCTAATAGCAAGTGAATGTAATTTTTTACACATTTTAATGTTAGTTTTATATTTGTACTTCCCAATTAATATAGTACTAAGTACTATCCCGCGGAAAACCACGGGCTGAACTTTTATTTGATGAGAATTTGTAATAATTTATTTTGTTATTATGCTATTTATAATGGTTTGTGATTATAAATTTGTTACTTATATTATAATTTTTGTATTTTAAAAATGTTTATTGAAAACCTGTCAATAAAACATTTGCATGTAATGAATAAAATTTTTTAAACCTTTTATATTAAACGAAATTTTTGCTATAGTTGTAAAGTAAGTAAAAAGATATAACTCACATGTAAAAAATAAATCTTATCTGTTTTTTTTAAGTACAAATTAGTTTTGATTCTAATAGATTTTTTTTTTAATTTTCTATATTTTATTTTATTTTATGTGTCCCCTATTTTCGTTTTTTAATTAAAAATATTTATTTAATTAATTATTTAATCTTAATTAAGTTTTTTTAATGGTAATTGAATGTAATTTCTTACACATTTTAAGGTTAGTTTTATATTTGTACTTCTCAATTAATATAGTAGGATGATATTATAGAATATTATTTAATTTAAATTTTGTTTATTTTTTAAAAGTTAGCCAATGAGATTATGACATATAGTAAAAAAAAGGTTTGAGAGTATCTCTAAAAATCTCAGCAAGACCTTGTTTCCCTCTCATCAACTTTTTATTATTTTTTTTTGTTTTTTATTACTTTGACATCCACACCCACTAATGGATGACATGAAGATGCTTTTAGATTTATCTGGCAATTTTGACTTGAACTAGATAACCTTAAACATTTGATTTTTTGGAATAATATATAATTGGATTATTGAACTCCACTTTTAACTATGGTATTTATTATTACATTATGCAATGAAGTACCAGATAAATTTACTTGATTCAGCTCAGCCTTATGCAATGAAGTATGGTGTTCAAGATGTAGTAATTTAACTATCTATATCTTAAACAAGATTCTAATTTTAAGCACCCCATCTTAAACATTTTTTTCATTGGTAAACAACTTAATGCTGAGCTGAATCAACTAAATTTATCCCGTGCTTCATTGCATAATGTAATAATAAATACTAGATTAGGACTCGTTTCTATAGTACGGGTTGAAATTTTTTTTTATTTATATTGTAATTTTTATATAAAATAGAATTTATGTGATTGTTTTTAAAAGATGTTGTGAATAAAATATTATGCAATAAAATCATATGCTAAATACGATGGAACCGTGCTAGAGCACAGATTTTTTTTTTGTTTATTTGGTAATTTTTAAAGCACCATATATGTGATTGTTTTATTTGTTTTAAAAGATTTTTTTATGAAACACTATGCCGTTAAATCATATGTTAAATATGACTTATGGAAATAACGTATATTTTTTTATAGATTTTGACAAGCGGTACACCGCGAATTAAGTTATTTGATAAAAAAAAATTGTTTGTTAATTTTCTTTGAATTATTTAGTGTTTAAAATTATATATTGTATTTTGATTGTTAATTCTATGATTTAACCCATAACTTTTTGTTACAATATTAATTTAATCAACTTAATTAGATATGTCTATTAATTTAATATTTCTATTATTAACAAATTAATAAAATGATATTTTACCCGTGTAGCACCGAATTAATGAAATTTTAAATTTATATTAGTATCTACTCAAACACGTCATGTCATATTAACCCGTCATGTAATATTTTAACTCATAGTACACCATGAATTGTAATGTACTAATGTGTAGAAACATAATAATCATATGATAAAATTAAAAGACATGAACCGAAAGATGATACCTTATCAAAAGGTAACGATAGATTATTGATCGGTTTATTTTTTAGGAATAATCGGAAATCACTCTTAATCCGCAGAAGAGTGAATATTTTTTGAGATTTGTTTGCCTATATATAGTTAATAATATTCATTAGAGATTTTATTTTATTCTTTCGAATATCTTGTTTTAGAAAATCTTAAATCAAGATTAACTAATGGTTATTTTTTTAGATTTGTTTGCCTATATATAGTTAATTAAATATTTTTGGAGATTTTATTTTATTTTTTCAAATATCCTGTTTTAGAATATCTTAAATCGAGATTAACTAATGGTTACAACCTATATAACATATAATGTATCAAATAATTAATCTTATAACCTATAATATATAGTCTACAAAAAAGTTGTGTACTTCTGTTTTATTATGTAGAGGATACTTGATGGATTCAACAAACTTGATGACGTACCTCCCCCACTTCCTACGAGATCAGCTAACTGTAGGATGAGCTATTGAACTATAATCTGTTGTCTCTTTGGGTTTGTAGGTGTTTCTTTGTTATGGGGCACTCTGTTGTAAAAGGGTTCCAACTCTCTTGTATATTAATGAAAGTATGTGTTAAATTGACTAAGAAAAAAAAAATTAAAATAGAATCAAGATCCGCCCTTGTTCATAGGAATGGTTCCATATTTTGTATGAACCATCGATTCCAATTCCTATTCAAAGATCCAAAACAAAATATAAATAGAGATATTATTTCTACAGATTAAGTACATTCATTTTTTTATTTTAAAATATAATTTAATTATATATTTCATCATAAATGAGCCGGATTTTAATTGTACGCACTCCATCTTAACCAATAAAAACTATAAAAAAAATCTAGGTAATATTAGAAATAAATATTTAAATATATATCCATCTATGCATTCTATGACTAAATGTCAAATTAATGTCAACCATTATAATATATATATATATATAAAATCTAAGTATAATTTTTCTATATGTCGTATCTCATAAATAATAATTTTATCTCATATCCCGTCAATTTTAGATGAGTTAACAAACTAAGTTCTTTTTGTGTTTTCACTTATGACTACATGTGTTAAAATTTATTAAATAAAACATAAGTAAAAAACTATACTAATATTCTCATAAAATAGTAAAAAAAACTTTTTCTTATAAACTCATTAATTTTAAAATACCATATTATTAAGATAATTAAAAAAAAGAATTTTTTTTGGACAAGAAAAAAAAGATAAACAAAATTTTAATCCAATTAACCCTTAAATTAAAGTTGAATCAATTATAGTGTTATATTAAACATTAACATTGATTATTTATCGACTATTATGTATGATAAATAAGTTTTTATTTGACACATGTTAAAAACTTGAATGAAAATTAGCATATGAATCTTTTCATTTTGTTTGCTTTCCTTTTTCAAGTTTTTTATATTTTCAGTTACAAATAAATAAAACTATATTACAACGATAACCACAATTTTTCATTGATTTAAATAAATATTAACTAGAGATCCCTATTAAATGACTTAAATTTATTTTATTTTTTTGGTGGGAAATAACTTAACTTTATAGTTCATTGTTTATTGGTTAATACTTGTGCTAAATAAATAAAATTATTCTGGTACATGTCAAAATCTAATTGACCAAAATAAATAAAAGAAAATAATAATATATGTAGCTTTAGAAATAATTAATGTAAAAACAGAATTTCTTACGAAACCTAATCCTATTTGATAGAGGTTTTGAAAAAAGATGAAACATAAAAAGACAGATCACAAGCTTTAATTTCCGTGTTGTGGTTTAAATATACGATACACAAAAGTCTTCTTTATTTTGACAAAGTTGAATCTTAAAAAAAAAAAAAAATGGACTTTATAAGGAGAAGACGTAAACTGTCACAAACAGAGGAAAAAAAAAAAAAATATAAGAAGAAGAAAGAAAAAAAAAAAAGATATCAAAGATGTTGAGAGTCAATTACGTGGGGTTTCTTTTGCTGCTTTTATTATTGTGTTCTAACTCTGTTTCTGATGATTGCAAAACCAAATGTGGAAACCTCACGATCGACTATCCTTTTGGCACTTCTCGTGGGTGTTACCACGACGAGAAATTTCTCATCAGGTGTAATCAGAAAGAGCAAAAGGCGTTTTTAGCTAAGCAAAACCTCGAGGTGCTCAACATTTCCCTCGATGGAGAAATGCAAATCCTCATGAATACGACCCGTACTTGCTACAACATCAACGGAGATGTTACTAAAGGTCAAGAACATGGTGTTGTATCTACTGACTTTACTTTCTCCAGCAAGAACCAGTTCTTTCGAATTGGTTGCAATATAATCACCTCTGCGATATTTGATGGGCCAATGAGAGTTGCAACCGAATGCATTACATATTGCAGTTCACCTCAACTTAATGATGGATCATGTTCTGTTCGGGGCGGTTGTTGTAGATCATTTCTCGATCCTGGAGCCAGCAAGTTAAAGTTAGAAACAATGACCTATCCTAATCGGACAGATGTGTTTGATTTTAATCCCTGCATACATACATTTCTCGTGCAAGCCGGATATTACAATTTTTCTGGACGAGAAGATCTTAAAAACCTGCGGAACCTCACACAGTTTCCAGTGTTAATAGACTGGAGTATCAGTGATTTGACATGTGAGCAAGCTGAGAACAAATCATGCCATCAGAACAGCGTTTGCATCAACCGTAGACATGGGCATACCTGCAAATGTCAAGAGGGGTTCCAAGGGAATCCATATATCCCAAATGGTTGTCAAGATATCGATGAGTGCAAATTGAGCGATCGTCATTGTGCGGAGCATGAAACCTGTCGCAACACCGTTGGTTCTTTCCACTGCAAAAAACGTAAAGAATGGGAAATCATTCTTCTTGGTAAGTTTCGTTTACTTTTTTTTGTATCAATTTTATCAAGAACTCAAAATCATTATTAATTTGGATCCACAATTTTAAATGTAACCAGCAAGCATCATTGGGATCTTGGTCGTCTTGCTCGTCATCTGCGGCCTAGTGCTAAAATATAAGAGCAGGCAAAAAGGCAAATGCAGAGAGAAACGTTTTGAAGAAAACGGAGGCATACTGCTGGCACAACGACTCTTAGACTCGGGCACACATGCACCCATCAAGATCTTCAAGGAGGAAGAAATCAAGGCGGCTACTAACAATTATCACGAGACCAGAATACTGGGTAAGGGAGGGCAGGGAATTGTCTACAAAGGGATTATGCCAGACAACACTGAAATCGCCATTAAAAAAGCTCGAGTTGGTGACCGTGATCAGGTAGGCCAGTTCATCAACGAAGTAGTTGTCCTCTCACAAATCAACCATCCACACGTGGTGAGGCTTTTGGGTTGCTGCCTAGAAACCCAAACTCCCCTCTTGGTGTACGAGTATGTGTCCGGTGGAACGCTTTACGACAACTTGTTCGGTTCTTCTCTGCCATGGGAAGACCGGTTGAGGATTGCAGCAGAGATCGCCGGAACTCTTTCATACCTCCACTCCTCTCCTCCGGTCCCATTAGTTCACCGTGACGTCAAGCCCGCCAATGTTATCTTGGATGACACGTTATCCGCCAAAGTATCTGACTTTGGGTCTTCGAGGCTTTTCCCTGCAGACAAAGAACAGCTGACAACACTGGTACAAGGAACAAAAGGATATCTGGACCCGGAATATTTTAATACAAGCTTGTTGAGCGAAAAGAGCGACGTTTACAGCTTCGGTGTCCTTCTGATGGAGCTGGTTTCAGGGGAAAAGGCCGTGTTCTTTATCCGACCACAAACTGAAAAGTTCCTGGTGACTCATTTAGAATCTGCTCTGAAAGAGAATCGCTTAAGTGACGTTATGGACAGGAGGGTGGTGAACGAAGAGAATCGCTGGCAGATTTATGAAGCAGCACTGTTGGCTCTCAGGTGCACAAAAGTGAAAGGAGAGGACAGGCCAGATATGAGGCAAGTAGCTGCAGAGCTTGAAGGTTTGAGAGCTTCAGGGGCAACATGGGTCGAGTCTATCTAGATCAGGAGTTTGAAATTGAATAAAGTGATTGATATTTATTTCCTTGGAGTACTAAAAGCAAACTATCTATAACTTGTGTGTGTTGTTTTTTTTTGTTTTTTTTTAATTTCTTTCTTTTCTTCTGCAGCCTTTGGTTGTTTGTGTAATGCTTGAACCAGTACTATGTTTTCATTTCGGCTGATGAAGTTGCAATAAAAGATATCGTCAAGTTTCTAAGTCTCTCATCAATGACGTGTCTAGTAAGTAATAGAAGAAATAGTCTCAAAGATATAGGGTTGTTGTTGAGATGGTGAGAATATGAATTCAGGTAACAGGAAAACACTCTTGGACAAGTTCTTGAGTTGTCCGATATCATTTCGAAACAAGTTCATAGTATATTATAATCTATTAATCTATCACCCAAAAACATAGGTAGCCAAAACGAGAGAGAGAAAGAGAGGTAGCCATAGGAAATTACCATGGTCCCTTCTTTGTAGGAATCAATTCCCACTTTCCATATTTCCACGATTTGTAGGAACCATTAATCACAATTTCCCAGTATTGGCAGACCTACAAAATAAAGCAGAGATTATTCATAAATTAAAGCAAATTCATCTTGACTAGCTAAACTAAATTCATTAGACATGAAGATCATTCCATTGATTCTCATTGCCTTCATCATACTATTGTCTTCATTTCCGGCTCCGATTAAAGTAGCCAGCAGGGGTGCGGCTGGGGGTGGTGGGCGTGGGGGTAGGCGTGGGGGTGGGTATGCGCGTGGGCGTGGTGCCGCACCTGCGGTCATTCCCAAGAAGCAATTGCCACAAGAATGCAAAGAAGAGGTTAGAGATTGCATCTATGGGTTTATACACGGAGGCGTGACGTACCAGCTTGAATACGGCGCACCATGTTGTGTTAAACTTAGTAAATCATTACCATGCTTGTGTAAATTCCTTAAGTCCAATGATTCTAAGGAAAGCAGAGCTGCAAATGCTGTACTTCGTTCTTGTCGTATTGATACAACCAAATGTTCAACGATGCCAATGCCTCAAGCATGCAAACCTGAAGTTAGACATTGCGTCGCTTCACATATATACGGAGGCCTAGGGGCACCTCCACACCGCGGAGAATGTTGTAAGAAATTTGAGAACTCAAAAAGCTGTGTCTGTACATTAATTAACTCTAAGGATCCTCACGTAAGCAGACATGCTGGAGGTGTCATTCGAGGTTGTCAATTTAAGGTGCCCAATTGTTAGGGGCTGATTGATTCATTATCTATATAATAGTTAAAATAAAATAAGACCAATGTAGCTATATGTATATATATATATATACAAATAAAATAATTGTATGAATTATGCTTGATTTTTTATAGTTAAATAAAGGTATATGAGTATATATTATTATTGGATTTACCATTGTCATTTGTCGCTGTCTCAATACCTACCTCCTAGCTGTGGCTGCATGCATCCGTTCAATCCTCATTTATTTTAGTTTATTAATTGTTACTATTCACAAAGTAATCATATTAGATAATACTATAATAGTAAGGGTAAATATTGGGTTTTATAAAAGTGATACCCACATTGTTTGTCAAAAAAAAAAAAAAAAAAAACCCACATGTCATGAATAAATTTGTGTACAACCAACGAAATTTTGAAACTCTTGAGTATTGATTGATCAAATACATTTCCTTAGTAATTTTGGTGTATTTTGTTCAGAAACCTCAGTAAGTTTGTTTATTTCTTTGTAACAGAATATTTAGTTGAGTTGAGATATTTTATGGGTTTTTGTCATTTTCTCTGGCGTAGACAAGTCTGCGCTTCTGGTGAGGAATCCTTGACGATAGGAAAGGACTCTAAAAGGTATTAATGTAAATTAAAACTGTGCTTCTTCTAACCACCTTTACAGAGTCAATAAAGAAAAACAATTAAATTCATCCTTAGAGTGAACCTTTTTCACATTCTCTTTCTCTTAGCCAATCAGAATCTTTTATCTAATATTTTGTTTAAAAAATCAATTAAATTAAATTAAAAAACAAAACAAATTCTGTAAATGAAAGTTAAATATTAGCTTGATTTAAATTTTTAAAATTAGAACAAAATTATATGTTGGTTTGGGTTTATAAATGAAGTGTTAAAGTTTAGATTTTACAATTCAAACGAAATTATATGTCGGTTTGGGTTCACAAATGAGGTGGTTAGGATTTATATTTTACAATTAGAACGAAATTATATGTCGGTTTGGGTTTACAAATGAGATGTTAGAATTTAGATTTTACAATTAGAACAAAATTATATATCGGTTTAGATTTATTAAAAAGCAGTTTAAATTTTTAATTTTATAATAATATATACAAATTTTATTTTCTTATTTTATAATGGGATGAATGAAGAGGGGTGAACCCAAGTATTGTTCGTCTATAAATACTATAATCACCCCATTACCCTAAGTTCTCACTCATGCTTTGGTTTTCAAGTGTAAGAAAAATAAAAAGAGATTTATTCGAAAGGGTTATATAAGATGCCAAGAAGTTCATCGAAGCTGCTCGTTGTGATGATGATTTTCTCATTCTTGGCGGCGCTTTTCATAATCTCCCATGCTCAACCAGGTAAGTTTCCATATATAACATATACCATATAATAAATAATATGCAATCTCAGGTGTCATACTATATACTTTTACAGCTCCGTACGCATCAATAGTATTATTATTAATATGATTAGGATTTGTGTTTCAGGTTTCTCGTACGACACTAATCCGGTTTACTCTCCTGTACCTGCAAATTGTTTTAAGCCACCTTATTGACATCCATGAGAGTTTCAATTTGGTCACATGAACTAAAATCAAATAAATACAATAAGGTGATGTATGGGTGAAGCTTCATATATTGAGAATAAAAAGCTTGTGCGATCCATGTTATAATATATGCAGTTTGTAATATATACGGATATTGCTGGTTCTGTTCTTTTTTTTTTATGGCTGTCATCATAATCATTGGGATATCGACGAGACACAAACCAAATCGAAATCGACCAAAACCATATCATCATCAAATGAAACTACGAAATTGAGATCTAAATTCGGCAACTGAAATATTTTATATTTGTCAATATTTTAGTCTTAGATGACCCGCCACAACATAACCATCTACAACTCAATGAATAAATATATATTTGGCCAATAACAAAAGGTTAACAGTCAAACTCAAGATTTCAAAAACTTGATGCCCAGACAGCCATACTACAAAAACTTAAACTAATTCACATTAGTAACATCTTTTTTTTTTAAAACGTACTTTGTCCTAATTAATCAATTCTTTTTAGGACAACGCCGTGTGGCAAAGAAAGTCAAGCGGAGGAAAGCATGAACATAAAGAAAAGTCTAACTAAGAAGAGATGATGGATTGGAAACAATAAGCAGAGGGTTTGATGGCTACCTAGTAGGGAGTGACAAAACATTTTTGTGTGATATTTATAACAGTTAACTTAAAATTAAATTATCGTAGAAAGAATAATAATTAGAATAAACTCAAGTTTGATGCTCCACATATTTGTGCAGTAGTGAGGTTCGATAGTAGCAGTGCTATGTCCATGTTGATTAGTCACTATAGCTTTGATTCCAAATAAATCGTCTAAAATGATCGATAGGGCAACACAAGAAAAAGAACCCTTTAGGCCTTTAAATACAAAATTTATTTCACAAGAAAATTAATCCTTTAAAATAGTTATACTAAATAAATAAAACACTAGTTAATTATCTATATATCATGACAAGAAAGGTAGATTAGATATGAAATTTCTCACACTATAACGTGATTGTAAATACTAGATAAAAACACCACACAAAATCTAAATTGCCGTGTGGATAGGGATAACCAGGTTGAGAAAATTGAATAGATAAATTAAAAAAAAAATGAATAAATAACTTATAAATTACAAATTTTTGGTATTCTTTTGAGCTATTTGGAAAAAGGAAGTTGACCCCAAAAAAAAAGGTTTAATCATATTTTGTCAGTTTCTCTAGAGTAGACAATGGTCCAGGCCTCTGAGGATGACCCTTAAAACGATCGGCAAGAACGAAAGGATCAAGGATGTTATTGTAAATTTACAAAATGTGTTATTAACCAATTATAAACCTAATCGGACAGACGTGTTTGACGTAAATCTTGGCTTCTATACATTTGTAGTGCAAGCTGGATATTACAATTTTTCTGGACGAGAAGGTCTTAAAAACCTGCGAAACGTCACACAATTTCCAATCTTTATATCAGTGATTCGACATGTGAGCAAGCTGAGAACAAATCATGCCATCAGAACAGCGATTGCATCAACCGTATATATGGGCATACCTGCAAATGTCAAGAGGGGTTCCAAGGGAATCCATAGATCCCATATGGTTGCCAATATATGGATGAGTGCAAATTGAGCAATCTTCATTGTGCGGAGCATGAAACCTGTCGTAACACCATTGGTTCTTTCCATTTCAAAAATCGTAAAGAATGGAAACTAACCATTCTTCTTGGTAAGATATCGTCAAGTTTCTAAATCTCTCATCATTGACGTGTCTAGTAAGTAATAGAAGATATAGGGCTGTTGAGATTGTGGGAATATGAATTCAGGTCACAAGAAAGCACTCTTGGACAAGTTCTTGAGTTGTCCGATATTATATCGAAATAAGTTCATATGATATATAATCTATCACCGAGAAGGTGAAAGATCCATTTAGTTAAGCTCCACATACAGAGCCTTGGCCAAAACAGAGCTTTCAAACCCAAAGAGAGAGAGAGAGAGAGAGAGAGAGAGAGAGAGAGAGAGAAATTACCATGGTCCCTTCTTTATAGGAATCGATTCCCACTTTCCATATATCCACGTTTTGTAGGAACCATTGATTACAATTTCCTATTCAAAGACCTAAAAAGAAGGCAGAGATCATTTCTACAAATTAAAGCAAATTCATCTTGACCAGCTAAACTAAATTCATTAGACATGGAGATCATTCCATTGATGCTCATTGCCTTCATCATACTCGTGTCTTCATTTCCGGCTCCGATTAAAGTAGCCGGCAAGGGTGGGGGTGGTAGCGTTGCTGGTAGTGGCAGCGGCTCCATTGGTATTGGCAGGGGTGGGAATATTGGTAGGGGCGGCGTCATTGGTGATGAAAGTACTGTTGGCATCGGTTATAGGGGTGGAACTGCAAAAAACCCCAAGCCAGCTGGTGGCGGCGACCCCGGTGCGTCAATTGTGGTCATTCCCAAGCAGCCTGAGGAACCTGTGAAGCTGCCACCAGAATGCAAAAAAGAGGTTCACAATTGCGTCACTGCGCATATACACGGAGGAGGGGGGCCCCCTAAATACCGTGGACCATGTTGTGTGAAACTTAACACATCTGTAGCATGTGTGTGCAAGTTCCTTAAGTCCCATGATCATAAGCTAAGCAAAGGTGCAAATGATGTACTTCGTGGTTGTAATTTTAATAAAACCAAATGTTCGAAGGTGCCAATGCCTCAAGTATGCACACAAGAAGCCAAACATTGCATCCATTCACATATATACGGAGGCCTTGGGGCACCTCAAGACCGCGGAGCATGTTGTCAGAAATTTAAGTACTTAAAAAAATGTGTTTGTACATTCCTCAAGTCTAAGGATCCTCACCTAAGCAGAAAAGCTAAAGGTGTCATTCAAGGTTGTCGTTTTAATAACGCCAATTGTCTAAATTAAGATCTAGGGACTGATTATGTATAGCATAATGAAATGAAAATAATATCAATGTATATATAGTATCTACAAATTATGCTTGGTTTTTTATTTAAGTATATAGTATTATTATTGGACTTACCATTGTTGCCGTCTCAATACCTCGTAGAGGTGGCTGCATGCATCATCCGATGTCGTTCAATCCTCATTTATTTTTCTTTTTATTTCCTTTTTATATTAATTGTTATTTTATAATTCAGAAAGTAATAATCACTAGAAAAGATTAAGGGTACAATTGGGTTTTATAAAAGGGATACCCACATGTCATGAAAGAATTTAAGTACAACAAACGAAATCAAATACATTTGCAGTAATTGGTGTATTTTGTGCAGAAACCTCAATAATTTTGTTTAGAGTAGACAATGGTCCGGGCCTCTCTGATGATGACCCTTAAAACGATCGGCAAGAACGGAAGGATATTATTGTAAATTTACAAAATGTGTTATTAACCCATATTGTAGAATATGTAGACTCTCTATTATTAGTACCAATCACCCAAGTTCACATGACGACTCAGTCACTCAGCCCTTTCTAAAGTCTTACAAGAAAAAAAAGAAAAAAAGAAAAAAAAAGAGAGAGAGAGAGATATGTCTTTAGTGGCTAAGATGCCAAGTTCATCGAAGCTCCTTGTGATGATGCTTTTCTCATTCTTGGCGCTTTTCATAATCTCCCATGCTAATCAAGTTGTTTTCTCTGGTATGTTTCCGTGCATAAGACTCTGTGTATCATTATTTCGTATCAATAGAATTAATAAGGGACTTGTGAATTGCAGATACGCCGTCTAATTCGTACGCTCCACCTATTTACTCTCCTGTTCCTGATGAATGTTTCAAGACTCCTAATCGTTGCCGTCCTCCAGGAGAGTCTCAGTTTGATCAAACTTAATTGATTAAGGTGATATATATGGGTTTCATCATAAGTATGTTTTTCATTAATTACTGGGAACTGAAACGTTTATGAGATCCATGGTATAGTATGTTGCAGTATGTTATGATATCTCTGTTTTCATTTGTGTGTGTGTTTTTTTATTAATGTTTTTGGAATTTTCACCATTAATTATGATGATATCTCTCTGTTTAATGAACCGAAGTTACCAATCATATAAAAATATTTGAAACTACCGAATGAGTTAAAAGCACAAAAGTAGTGGTTAACAAAAATAATCTTTTAGGAAGGAGGCATAGGCGCCGTATTGTTACTCCATCATATATATATATATATATATATATATATTTACTCTTTTCAGATGATAAGATGATACTATATTAGTTTAAGACGTTAGAAGAAAACTTAGCAACGAAAGCCCATTAATATTGTGAAGGCCGGCCGGTTATGTGTTGCCTCCTCTCGGAAACAAGTCTACTCTTTTTGTTCGTCGGAATTTTTTGCGCAATGTAAAAAGTAAAACCTTTATCATATGGAACTAAATGTGTTCGTTGGGAGGGATGATTTTGACGTAGAGAGAGATGAACATGTTTTGGTCGAGAATTTCTCAACCCATTTTAACAAGAAGCAAGAAAAGAAAAAGAAAAAAAGTTAATGTGGTTAATCTAGTTAACAAAATGCATTACAAAGTACTTGATTTAGTTGACAAATATAATTAGTTTGATTATTCTAAAACGTCTTCATATTCATTTAATTAAGCTTACATCATATAAACAAATTATTAGTTTAATGATATTAAATTATCAAGTATATGTTAATGTGGACATATTTATATCACTTTATAATTATTTATAATGAAAATTTCATACAAATTACCAAATATTTAGTTATTTCTGCAAACGTACATATCTTTTTGGATTTTTAATAAAAATATACATGAACAAAGTATATGGGTCAATTGAATAAAACGTTTATTTCAGTGGTAAGAAAAAACGTAGAAATGAAGTGTTAGTAAGTGTGTTTTAGACTTTTACTTTTTTGTTTTTTTTGTTGTGAGTAGAGTAGTAGATCTTGTTCTAATATATGTTATGTTGAGAGTGTAAAACAAAGTTTTAGTGAGCTATATTATAATAATGCTTCCATTTCTCCTTTTTGTGGTAACGGTTTATTTTTGTTACTTTGTAATTTGTGTGTCGAATTTATAAATCCGTATAACATATGATCAATAATATATCATGCATGATCGCCACAAAAAGAAAGGAACAAAACATATATAACCAAAGATGAATTACAAATACACATAATTTATATTGTATTTTTGTAACTATCGGAAGAGACTCGAACTTCTTATGCTTGAGAATTGAGATACGAGCAGAAGGCAGAGCTTTGAATATCGACAGCAAACGTATCTTATGATCTATATATGTCGAAAATTTATAGTATGAGTTAAAAAAAAAAAATACTGTCGGGCTTTTCGTAATTAAATGTTTTTTCCTGTTGATTTGGAAATTTCTAAAGGGCCTACTAGCAACCATATGATATAAATGCGTTTATAAGAAAAGAAAAAAATTGACATTGAATGCGTGACCCAATAAATAAAAGTAGGACTACCTGAATCTATCCAACAATATTTAATACTACATGTCTTTTCATATAGTATTATGTCATCAGCTCTGTCGGCAAACTGAGGTCCACTTTGATTTTTCTTTTTCTTGTTTTTTCGCCATTTCTCCTTTTTTTTTGTTTTGTTTAGTGAGCTTGATTATAATGCTATGCAACTTTATTTCAATTTGTTTGTATTCAATATGAACGCCAAATCATGTATAATCCCACTTACTTTTATCAGTTGTAAATAAAGAAATATATGATATAAACATCGATATGGAATATGGAATCAATACTCTATTTCGATAATGTAAAGGCAAGTAGATATGTAGTGTAAGAGTTTTTTGTCGGCGTAATTGAGCGTATCGCTTGGTCGCTTATTTAATAGCCGAGTTTTGCGTTAGCGGAAAGGATTGAATCAAGTCATGAGACTATCAACTCTGTAGTATACTGTACACAGATAGTTTTCGTAATTACTTATATTTATATCTTTAATCCAAATCATTTTGGTTAAAATTATTATTTGTTATGCCTATGTACTATACGAACGTGAGATGTAGAGATGTCAGATCGTAGAAAAATTGTCTTTTGACTTTTTGACTAATAAATTCCATCAACATTATTTCAGCAAGATTGGGTTTTTTTTGTTTTTATATATTTGGATAGTTTAGTGCTTGATTAGTTTGTTTGTTTCTTTTGCAAAAAAATTACTCTGTTATACATACATCGCTATGCAAACAAAAGAAAGAAAGAAAAATATATGTTATACTATTGGAGATGAAAAACAGAAGACAAGACCGAGCCACCGATCTTTCCTTATGCAAGTTAAAATTTTCAAACTTGGAGTGGTACCAACGCCACCGATCTTTCCTATTATAGTATTCATTATTCTAATCCACTTTCCCCCTTCTTTATATGTTTCCTCCTTTTTCTTTTTCACTTTATTTCCATGTTCCTCACAGCATTTAATGCCAACTGAATTCAGAAATTCATTTTTTAGAAAATTCTAATGATAACGTTTACACTTTAAAACTCGGTTGTTTATTAGATAGTGGCAAGAAAATACATTTGCCAAAAATATATGAAAATGTATCGTTAAACGTGGTTGTTAATCCCTGCCAGTGCCACCATCTACAAAAGCAACAAGCTCATAATATTTTACACATATGAACACATTTACTATATGAATCCCCTGATCCCCTAAAGACCCGTTCAAAAGCATAAAACATCCTACCCACTCCCACCTCTAGACAACACAATCTTTCATGCCTTTAATCAAGCAATTCCTCTTTCTAACGTAGACCGAATTTATGACATTTATATTGATTAACTAGTAATAGTTTATACTAGAAAACATAAAAGTCGCCCATTTATGCTTATGCTTATGCATAATATATAAAGCATATATAGTTGATAAAAATTTCAATAAGTCTCAATTCATACAAACTGTTTGAAAAGTTAAGTTAGTTGGTTTTACTTCTTTGTTTTTCTATAAAAAGAAAAACTAATTTGCTGGAGAGTTTATATGATACAGTTTTCTAGTTTTCAATAAACAACAAAACAGAAAATAGATCATAAGAATCAACCTTATTAGTTTTCTTTCCGTTTTACAAAAAAATGTATAAAATTCAAAAAAGATTAACTTCTAATAAAGTACACTTAACTTATATGTTAAAATTAAAAATGTCAAAATAATAACTTTTATATGTCCTCTCTTCCAGCCGTTGATTCCCATAAGGTTTGTTCCCTTTCTAAGCTTAGGCTTTGTTCTGTTAGAAGACGTGCTAGTCTTCTTGGTTTGCAGTTGGCTCTTCTCATGGTTTGTTCGTTGTGGTTGATAGCTTTCTCGCTCTATCATTATGCTTGTTGAAGCTCAGTTTTAGTGAGAAGTTAGGCTTCGCTTCTTGTCTTGGCTTTACAGATTTGTGTAAATCTGATTGCCTTTTGAAAGGATTTTACACAGATGATTTTGAAAGGTTTTAGTGTCGTCATCGTCGTATTCGGAAGCGTGTTCGGGTCTTGCTTGCCGGGTTATGAAGTCTTTGGTTCTGGTTCTGAGAGATCAGCTCTCTTAAGGATAGAAGGAGGTTGAAGTTAGCTTCGGATTGACCGTGGGCATCCTTAGTATTTCTCACTTGCACATGGTTCAAGAGAAGAACTTGTCTTGCTTCCTAAGATTAGTATTTGTTTAAGGGTTTAGCCTTGTTGCTTATGTCTTAGTTTAAGAGTTCGCCTTCTTCTAAAATCTAAATTCTCTACTTAGTAGATTTAATTATTGACTTCTTTTTTTGCTTCCGGAACTTTTCTTCTGTTCGCCGGCTTAGTTTCTCTTTTTTAGGCTTTAGATTCCGGAGATATCTTATTTTCTGCCAGCTTATGTTGTATTCCACCTTGTATACTTCAAAGCTTTATCATTAACATCAGTTGACAAAAAAAAAAAAAAAATTAACTTTTATATGTACAAGAGAACATGATTATAAGGTTAGAGGTTATTTCGGTAAGAAATATCGTAATCAAGACCACTGTATACCAACTTTATATAAATATATATAATATTATATGATGGTTAGTACAATTACTTTTCTTATAACATCAACCAGTCCCCCCAATAAACTCACTCACCTTAAGAAGATCACTCTCAGTTTCTCTATTTCTTCCATCTTTTCCCTATACCTGTTTTCTGAAAGCAAGCTTATATACTTGATAACAATGGGCAATAAACGCAGAGCAATGATGATTCTAGTGGTAATTATGATGGTGTTCTCATGGAGGATGTGTGAAGCGGAAGGCTTACGAAGATACTCATCATCAAGACCACAGAGATTTTTCAAGGTGAGAAGACCAAATCCACATCATCATCATCGTAATCAAGGTTTCATTTATGATGACTACCCTCCAGAAAGTTTCTCAGGGTTTTTGCCCAAGACATTACCAATTCCACCTTCTGCTCCTTCCAAGAAACACAACGTCTACGGTTTACAGAGTACTAATTCCCATAGATATCCATGATCTTTATCAACAAGATATATATACCCACACATATATACATATATATCTACATTAATATGCATGATGCATTTATATAAATACAGTATAACATAGACATGTAGTCTATCTTCTTTCTGATCCCTTTGTGTTTTTTTTCTTTCTCTTAAAGAAAGTTTTTTTTTTTGGGTAGGAATTAATTATTGCAATCGCTCATTGCCAATTTCCATCGAGAAACCAACTCAAGGTCGAGCTATTTTTGGACGCACGCCTACTTATTTTACTTGTATCATAGTTTGGAGAATATGTACCCTATATATATATATATGATGAACTCATGATTGAATAATTTGTATTAATGCATCATGTTGATGTACTTCTTTGTTCTCTCTATAACAAAACACTAGTATGTTTTTTTTTTTTTTTTTCTTAAATTGACAAGCCTTTAATGCCTTTGATAGGCGGCAGAATATTCTCACTCGCGTTATTATTAAGTTAATCGCCAACAAATATGTTCCATTTATCAGAAAATAACAAAAACAGATAACGTACCAGAATATTTAAGAAAGCAAAAGATTTGTCAGTGTTTAACAAAAGAAAACTAATAAAAATGTTCAAGGGCCATATATGTTTTTTTATAGATCCAAAACAAAGAAATCACATACCCCATCAGTTTCAAAGTTTGTTTTGTCAACAATATTATTTTAATTATATAGAAATGTTCAAAAATCCAACTTGAATTTGCAAACTTACAAAAACAAATCACAAGAATGCTTCAAAACACTACGAAACGAGTAAGCAGTTTTAGGGATTAATTTTAGGAAAATTTATTTATTTACTTATACTGTACCTTTATTAATTTGTTTCATAAATATAGTTCAGGAAAAATTGCAAAGAAACGGGAAAAATATTATATCGGTCAATTAATTTGTTTCTTTGGACTACGTACAGACATATTTACATGGTACTTGCAGATCCTAAAACTTTCGTAAATGAAGTCACAAATTCAATGAAGGAAAATAAAAATTAAATGAAGTCACCATAAATGATGCATTAATTTCTAATCGTGAGGTCATCAAGTATATTCTTGACATATATACTAATAGTATAACCTAGTAGTATTACTTTATTTCATACAAGGGGATATATATATAACAGTGACAGTAAGTTTCGGTTTGATAATTCAACAAGGACTTTGAAATTTTCGTATGTGAGAAAATATCGCATTTATTAGCAGCAAGCAACCCAACCATAAAACTAGTGATCTTATTTCAACCATATAATTAACAATTTAACATATATACTGCTGACTACATGCGGTTTATGTTTAACTTTGTCTTTGTGTCTTTGAAATGAACCCAAAAATTTGCTATTGTAAACAAAATATACTTAATTGTAAACGTAAATTCTATAATGAAAATGCAAAAGAGCTTTTCAACCTCATAAAGATTAAATCTAATAATTAAGTCTGGATTTCCAAATAAATAAGATAGAAACTAAACACATATACACATAATTAATGAGCCAAGTAAATTGAGATTTACACTTACTTTAAAGGGCGGTTAGGTTGAAACTTGAAAGGCGTTTTGGTTGTCGACAATGCATAGAATAGAAGTCAAGGAAAATATAGGTGACGAAATGTTTAATTTTTATAGATATGAATAAAAAGGTCGAGAGTTGTTATGAAATATTTGTAGGTGTGAATAAGTGATTTTTTACTCAGGTTATTTTCCTTGATAGCCAAATTCTACTCACTCATTGCAAAACTGATATGGTGGCAAAATCATAAATAAGTGAATATTTGATTTTGCATGTGCTCTAAAAAAATGAATACAATGAATAATTTAATAAAGTAAGATCTTATTTTAACTAAAGTACGTGAGAAAATCATGTTATTAATTTTAAAAAACTTGTTGGAAAAATACTTATTTATTATCTCTTTTCATCACATTGTTTTGTAAATAATGGGATTAAAAAAATTGACTATTTAGTAGATCTACACTTTTAGTTACTGCCTTGCAAGGGTCAACAAGAAGTAGGTGGATAATATGTATAAAAATTTTACATAGGAATAATTGTAATGTCTAAAATGGTAGTAGAACAAAAAGAATATAAAATATTGAGAATGTTAAAACATATAAATATGCATTGGTGGAAGTTGATGGATTTTTAGTTGCTTAATTAGTTGTGGGGTTGACTTATATTTTGGTAACACATTGTCTTACAGAATTAGGTACAACTTAATCATTATCTTTAAGTCAATTAATCACACACAAAAAAAAATCAATACTATTATTTATTTCAAATTAAATTTGGAAAAGTAGACCTACCATGCTTCAATTTTATTTGCTTGCTGTAATGTGATCCAAGAACCGATGGTCTTTATATATATATATATATATACAACATAGTGTACACGAAAATTAATCTCCCACAGATTTAATCGAGATAGAGATAGAAAAAAAAAAGGAAGATGAGTTAAGTTGAACAATGAAGAGTTTCGGGGCAAAACAGAAAGAAACTGGAAATTACGGGCCAAAATGATACAAAATGTTACTATGACTACTACTGAGGAACGTCTTCCTCTTCTTCTTCTTCTTCTTCTTCTTCTTCTTCTTCGTCTCTATGCGTTTGAGAAGCCGTTGATTTTTCCGATACTCTTACATTATATTTTTCATACACTTTTTCTCGATTCTCCGACCACCATGTCTCAGCTTGATGTTCTCCGAACCTTCGTCGGCTGCAAGAAACAAAAACAAAACAAAAAAGAAACAATCACAATCTTTAGTATCATCACACACTTACTGGTAAAATTTTGGAATGTACATTAATTCAAAGAGTATGAGCAACAATGTTAAACCTGAAGCGGACTCTTCGTAGATCTCTAGTTCCATCGTGGAGGGCGACAAGGGTTATATACACGCCTGGCTCGTACTGCTCGATCCACTCTGCTTCTACCTGATTAGTGTTGTTAACAAGTCCTCCTGTTTGGCTCGAACCATTGTCGCTGTTGTTTTGGAACTGGAAAGGCTCGTTTCTCTCACTGATTACTGACTCGCTGTTGCTAAGCCTTGGATCCGCTGAGTAAGCGTTGTTGTTTCTTTCGCTGGCTCTAGGCGTTTGCTTTGGTGACTGGAGATTGGACCAAGATGCGTTTGCAAAGGCAAAGTCAAAAGGAGCAACTGAAGATATAGATGAAGTCATTGACTCCGACCTTGAAGGATGAAACCCATTTTCTTCAGGGAAATGGAAACCGTTCTGGTCTATTCCGTTTTGAAGGCAAGCGAGTTTTACACTCTCACCAGGAGGCAACTTCTCAGCTACATCCTTGAGCTGTTGTTAATTAATACACAAGCAAAATCAGTTTAAGAGTTAGCTTGTGGGAAGTAAATTCAAAGTTTTCAATGTAGTTCATAAAATCTGTTGGACTTACCTGTGCTATGAGCGACTTTATTGCTTCTTTTGCGGCTCTTGATTTGGCAGATTCCTCCTCTGCCAGTGTTAAGGCTTCCTGAGTCTTCTTAACCGAGTTCTGAAGCTCTACTTCTTGGCGTTCACATTTTTGAGTAAGACTGTCAACCTAAAACCAAATCCATGATTTTTAAATTAGACTCACATGAATGACGACAATACCAAATCGGTGGATCATGGAAAAGAAAGTGACTTGTGGTCAGCTTTTACCCATTCACAAGAAAACAAAATGAGAGAACATGGAAAAATGAACCTCCTCTGAGAATGTATATATACCTGTGTTCGTAACTTAACGATCTCCTGATTCAGGATTTCATTGGTTTTTTTCATATTATCTGCTATACCCACCGGAAAATAGAGCCCCGAAGTCGAAGGCATAGGAGTGGCAGAGCGGGGAGGACTAGATCTCCTAGAGAAAGGTGACACCGAGCGAGAGTTAATACCTGATGGAACAGGAACTAACTTTGGAGTAGCTCTTCGCATATCACCTATATTAGACTGCACAGCATCTTTCAACTGCAATAAAGAAGGCAGCTGAGAGTTGCGACCGAGTGAAAACGTGTCAGTCTTCTTTCCTTGTTTTGCCGCTTTGCTATCCAACTGCTTAATTAAGTCCATATTGGATGTCCCAAATTTAGCTAATCTTATTTCAGATTTATCTAATCTGTCTTTGTTCTCCCCTGAAAGACGAGGCACAACACTGTTCCTTCTGTTAGTATCGCTTATCTCAGACACTTTGCTGAGCTTAACATAACAAGAGTCGCAGACACGATATAGTCTTCCCGCGCTTGGGGCCAATGCAGCTCGGAATGCTTTTTTTGAGCTGCATGAATGGCAGTGCACAAGTCCACAATTGTAACAGTTATGTCTTTTCCTTGTAAACCCAAAAGCCAGTCTACAGGTTGAACACTGAGACTGCTCAGCACCAGAGACCCATTTGTGCAGACATATGGCTGCAGTGTAATTTGATCCGCAAGCAATGTACTTTACATGTCTATCCTTTAAAGCTTCCACAAGAGTTGGTACTTTTCGATCCTCCAGATCACCATGCCCTAATCTCCCATTGGCTCCTTTACCCCATGTGTAAACTTCATTTCTAGATGTTAAGGCCGCCACATGATATGCGCCGCAGGAGATCTCCTCGACAAATTCACTTGCAAGCTTGTCTTCTACCAAACACGGTAATTTCCCGTCAGTCTGCAAATTCCCAAGTTGACCATAGACTGTACTCCCCATTGTGAAAACTTGTCCAGACGTGGTCAAACCAACTGTTAAACTGTGTCCACATGCAATTTTGTGAAAGTTGTAATCAATTAATGCAGGCACACACGTTGGTTTAAGCCGAGGATCCTTGTCACCATGTCCAAGACGGTTTTTGTCTCCATCACCCCATGTGAACAATTTTCCAGATGATACAGAACTTGAGTTTGACTGCGTGACAATGATCTCAACAACAGCAGCAGTGTGCCAAACCCCGCATGAAACCGCAATCGTTCTCAATCCTGATAAAGATTCAACTTCTCGTGGATACTGAACTGTTTCCTTGTCACCGTGTCCTAAGACACCAAATGTTCCATCTCCAAATGTAAAAAGCCTCCCGTATGATGTTATCAAAGCGGTATGCCAGGGCCCACAACTTACAGAAGCCACATGAAGCCCCTCGAGAGAACCTGCAATTCTTTTTGGAATCCAGTGACTGATATCAGAGCCATGCCCAAGAAGCCCGACATTATGTGTACCGTCACCCCAGGTATATAGCTCTCCGGCCAGAGTAACAGCACAAGTGTGGAATTCTCCACAAGCAACGAAATCAACAGAGGAAGTAGCCGTGAGAGATTCAACAAGACGAGGATGAAAAACATCTTTCCCAATACCATGACCCAATCTTCCACCAGATTCTTCACCCCAAGTAAAAATTTCACCTTGCCTTGTCACAAATGCGGCATGCCTAACACCACATGCAATTTGATGAACATCCAAGACAATATTCGACTCCAGTGGCTTCGGCACAAGGACATCCGTTCTTGTGGTCAGATAACTTGCATTCTTATCAATCCCGACCTTAACAACATTGTCACATATAACCTCACCCCAAATATAAACGTCACCTAGAGCATCAGCGTCATCTGCTGCAGAACCATGACTAGAACTACTTTGGGCACTTGAGACACTAACCCGAAAACCATCTGAACCAGATACCTTTGTTTGCATAATTTTGTTGTCCAATGCAACATGTGATTTCTCTGACTCAGTTGAAGGAACCTCAGGCTCAGGCTCAGCAGTTTTAGGAGAAGCAATAGGATCAAAATTAAAGGGAGTCCCAGGAGAGCTGTGACCCCGTGAAGCGCTGGCAGAACTGCTACTTGGACTGCTTGATGTCAAGTCTCTGCTGGCCTGGAACATATAGAAAGCAAACAAATGCATTGAATACTTAACTGGAAATGTTCATATCATCAACCAATAAGTTCAACAGTAGTCCTAAGAAAATGATCACAAAACAGCGTACACACAGAGTACTTACATCAACTGAAAGGCTTCCGCCACTCCAGCCATCAATTTTTGAGCGCCCGCCTTGTCCACCCGATATTAATGTTTTCAAGCCTCCAATCCAAATCTCAGCCTCAACCTTGTCCTTGCAAATCTATTAAGAAGTAAACTGTTATCCCTGGAGTTATTAACAAGTGTTGTTGAAATGATTCTCCAAATATTAGTTTTCAGGACGACTAACCAAGTCAAGAGACTTCTTTTTTCCGTTGTATAAGAGAGAAAAGGATAAGTAATCTTTCTCTGGGCGAAGATAGCGCTGGAAAACAGCCTGTTACAAAAGAGATGAAATGGTTATTATACAAAGGGATGCAGAGTTTTAGATACAGAAGAAGCTAAATAAATGAAAGATATCTTACAGTTCTTTGCCCAGGTACAATTTTAGATACAGAAGCTAATTTAAGTCGCTTTTCACCACTACTCGATATCCAGATCAAAGATTTTTCATCCTGCACAACCAACAACAACAGCAAGTATATAAGTTCAAGAAGCAAGTAAAGGAAAAAAAAAAAAAAGAAGTGGTTGGAGAAGAAAGCAACTTACACTAGACAGTCTAAACGGATAAAACTTTGGCTTTCCTTTGCGACCATATTTCAAAAGTTGAGTCCCCTTCTTCAATGTAATCAATGCCTGCGAGTATCAGTTTAACATGAACATCTGTTAATTCCACTCTTTCTAATTGATGAAACTCCCCCAATAGCTTATACAATGTATAAAAGTCCTTCCTTTTTTTCAATAAACCTCAAAGTTCACTAAAAAAAACAAAACAGATTCAAGACACAAGTTCATCTAATTTACACAGAACAAAATCTGAGGGAAACACAAACAAATAATCCAACAATTTGTTTACAATTTGAACAAACAGAAACTCAAAAAATTTCAGCTTGGGGTTTCATAAACATAACTACTGATAACTCCCTTAATTACAACAATTTTGACTCAAGATTTGAGCTTTATATACAGCTTCAGAACCAAAATAGAGGAAGAGAGAGAGAGAGAGAGAGAGAGAGAGAGAGAAGGAACCTGTTCAACGTTGTGGTCGGCGGCATTACTGTAGGTCACAAGATCTGCCATTCCATGTGAAAAAAATCAGCAGAAGACCTCTTCGATCCTTACACGAAGGACCGTTCATCATCTACAAACAAGAGCCCACGAGGTCCTAGCCGCCGTGGAAACCATCAATTTAAACACGTAAACCAGCCCCACCCCAGAACTTGGTCAAGTCAGAAACAGAGAGATAGAGAATAAGAGAAACGTAAAAACTGAAAGAAGAAGTTAAAACTTTGGCAGTTGCCCAGATCTAACAAGGCTTCTCCAAATTGTAAAAAAAAAAAAAAAAAAAAAAAGGAACAGAGAAACCCAAATTCAAAAGAAAGGAAAAGCTAAAACGATCTTCAGAGAATCTTCCTCCCAAAGAGTAAAATCTGATTTTGGCAAGTGTTAGTTTTTTTATTTAAGTTTAGCAGTGAAGAAACAAATCGGGTTTTTTTATTTTAGTTTCCGGGAGATAAATAGTGTGGTGGAGAGAGAGAAAAATCCGGCGGAGAAAAACGACGGAAAAGCAAAAAGGAACAAGGAGGAAGACAAGCAAGTCAGAGACAGCGATGACAGAGAGAAGACGTGAATCAACAAAAAAAAAAAAAAAAAAAAATTAAAAGAAAGTGACGACGCTGTTTAGAGAGACTTTCACCACGGTTAAAAAAAAAACTACTACTGTTACTCTATTGTAGTTTTGTACCACTAATTAAAGGAGAGCAGTTTATTTACTTTTTTTTTTTTTGTCATGTGATAATATTATAAATTTGAAAAAATACATTGTGAATTACAATTATGTCCGTGGAAAACAAAGATATCCCCATAATCTACAGCCGAAAAGAGAGAAACTAAGCCAGCAAACAACAAAAAGTTTCGGAAACTAAACTGGCGAAAAAAGAAATTCCCCGGAAGCAAAAGAGACAAAGAAAACAAGAAATGCAAAGCAGATAATATCAAGACTAACTTATACCAGTTTATTTACTTCTTTTTTTTTTCGTCTAAAGGATTTCATTGATATAGTTCTTCAAGTTAAATTACAGAAAGCTGGCAAGAAAAACAATCCTTCCAGAGACTAAAGCCGGCGAGTTCATGAACACTTCCGGAGACTTAAGGCCAAACAAGGCGAGCAAAGGGGAAACAACCCAGACAGACAGATTACATAAACATCCATTCTTTACTTCCCGGAACAGAACAGAAACAAGAGATTCAAAAAAAAAAATTAAATAAAGCCTAAAACCAGTTTATTTACTTCTAGTTATTACTTATTACCCAACAATATATATACTTTATTTTTCCTTTTTCTTTTATCTTTAAATGTTCTAAAACCAATTTCATATACTTTTTGAAAAATATAATATTATATTTATATATATATATATATGTTGAGGCATCCCTATGAGAGTCTATGACTCTGTGATTGTGAAGGCTAGGGTAAAAAAGAAAAAGCATTAAAAAAAAGGTGAAGAGAGGCGTTACCCATGCAGCAGAGTACTACATTCGAACTTAAATTGTTTTGATGTATTTTTTTTATCCATTCATTGGTATGGGCATTGTCAAATGTGATGAATTGATACATCATATTCTCTGTTTGCAACTTATAGTTTTATCTTCCTCAATCTGATGATATTGCCTACAGCAGCCTACTTCATGGCCGTGCATATTTCTTAGACTTTTACTGTTATCTTAAATATGACTAATACTGAGTTCTAATCCAATTACTATTAGGACCAAAGCTGCCCGGTTCAGGTTGTCCGGTCTAAGAAAGACTTCACGCGAGGTAGGGACTGGGGGCTATAACGGTAATTTAAAAAGAAGGAAGGTTTATTCTTTTTGCGCAGCTACGTTGAACGTTGGTTGCCGTTGGCTACGAAAAGACAAAAACACCCCTAAGGAGGAGGTAAGTAAGTGGGTCCCCGGTTGGTCTTTGGTGCTTCCCTCCAGATTTTGTGGGAGTTAGTCGAGGAGAATGTATCACTTTTTGCTGAAAACAATAATAATGCAATGCATCATCTCCCATTCTTCTTTTCTCTACTTTTTATTTTATTTTATTCTTTATCTATATCATATACTAATAACTCAATTCTTTATTTGTGTAATCCTTGGAAATTTACCGACAAAACAAATTAGTAAGTGGTTTACAAACGAATATGAATGTGATTTTGTTTGATACTAGTAGTATAGCATTACATAGGATCTAGCTCGTCTCGACATTGTAAAAGCAAATCGAAAACCTTGGATTGGATAATCCATGCCCAAGTATCAAGACACAAAAGTTATTGTTCAATTTTCCATGCATATATATACTGTAGATGGTACTATTATACTACTACTAAAAATATTGGAGTTTTATAATCTAGTACTATTGTACATTTGGTATTTAATATTACGTATATACTCCCTCTGTTTCATAATAAGTGTCATTTTGACATTTTACACACAAATTAAGAAAACATATTTAAATATCTCTTATACCCTTAAAATTGATATTGACTCTTGATATTCTTCAATGAATATGAGGTTAAAGTTGGAAATTTATGCTTAATATTGCATTGAAAATTTAAAATGACACTTAATTTGAAACAAAAAAATCAGGCCAAAATGACACTCTTTGTGAAACAGAGGGAGTATATAACGAATATTATCTGAATATAAGTAGACTTAAAAACTAACATTTGCATTGTCAAAAAAAAAACTAACATTTGCATATCTACACTTCTCCTGGTGAAATGAATAAATGATCAATTACTTAATAAGTTTTTTTTAAATGATTAATCAATTAAATAATACTGTAATCTTTACAAACTTCAACAATTGCAAAGTTAACTTCGATTTTACGTTTTTGAACGATATTTTCCAAGTGTTCCGAACATTGTATTATATTCTTTCTCTTTTACAATCGTTATGGCATATGACATATGTACATTAATTTATTCAAATGTTGCTAACTGTTGGAACGTAAGATTATTAAAACCGTTGCGTCTACGTTAATACTTTGTTCACATTAAACTCTGCAATTGTTGAAGGCTACTGAAACGTAGAATCTCATTAATAATACTTGCAAGTACCGTTTTTAAAAAAAAACTAATAAGATCATGTAAATAGCATATATGTGTGACTGTGTATGTGTGTGTTACAAGTTACAACCAATGCCAAAATATATGCATATATAAAACATCAACAAATGTAGTTTTTTTTTTTTTTGTGATACAGTATACAAAGGAATATAAATCAATAGTAAAGTTTTGGAGTGGAAATTTTTGATAAAAGTTAAAGTAAATTAGAGGGTGCGATGATAGATTGTATGATTGGAGTTTAGAGAAATAAAATGAATGATGATTAAGGCAAAGAGGGTAGAGAACAAATGAAAGTTTTGGTTAACAAAAAGAAAAAACTCTCAAGGAAACATGGAAACCTACTTACTTTTGTTGTATTGTTGTTGTGTTTGGCCCCATCTCCTCATTTCCTACATTTATATAGTATATGAGTATATATAATAAACATAACTCCGTTTTTATTTTGTCGTTTATATACACATATATTTTCTTGTCAACTAGTATTTATTATTAATTCGCTTATTCAAAGTTCATTCATCGTGATTTTGCATGCCAGCATATGTACTCTCCAAGACAACATCGGAGTATTTTCTCGTTACTCCTTAAGAAAGCATCTATTATACACATACGACAATCGGTAATTCACACATTCACTTATCTTAGACTGATCTGTACATATATATTGTTATTGTATCTCCTCTTCATTTATAGTTGTTTATACCATCGGTTAAATTTATTTGCTGCTGTATAACTGATAGGCAAAAGTCAATTTTTACGAGAAGGAGTAAGTGGGCCACTGGTACTCATCTTTGTTCTCTTCTCACCAAAAGAGAGGTGTATAATTTGTATTGTCGTAAAAAAAAAAAAAACTCAATTTTTACTATTATCGCCAAAATTTATCGTTTAACAAAACATAATACAAAACAGACAAGATAGTTGTTTGATCACTTACTTACTAAGCAAAATTAACATGAGTACATGAGTATATATGCATAATGCATGTGTAGCAATATATTGAAAACCGGATCCTGGATACAACATAACCGAACTCGGGTAATATGGGCCTGAAAAAAGTTGATTTAGCGGGCCGTTAAACCGTTAAAATTGAAATCATATCGGGTCAACAAAACGGGCCGGGTCTACAAGACTCGGATCTTTGAAGAGAGCAAAAAGAATCAGAAATTTCGAAATCAATCGTGATTACACACAAAGAAGAAACTGGAATCAAAGAGGGATTCGAGAAATTTTTGATTTCGTGAGAGCGCTTTGGAGCAGAAGAAGAAGAAGAAGAAGAAGGAGGGAAGCTAGGGTTTTCTTCAATCAAATCCAGATAGAATCAATTCTATTCATCGATATTAGGGTTCCCTTATTAAATTATCCATTTAGTAAAGCTTCGATTTCCATGGCGGATGGGTACTGGAACCAGCAGAGACAACAACAACAACAGCATCAGCATCCTTCAAGTGGTCCTCCTAAACGTCCCCGTTCCGATTTCGGTAAGCTTTCCTTTCACGTTTTCTCTTAAATACCCAAATTTGTAAATCTGAGGACATGATTAAGCAATTTGATCGTATCATCAATCATAAGGGGAGTATAAGTAAGCACATAGATAGTTAATGCTCGTAATTTGAATGTTATAGCTTAACAAATCCTGAGATTGAGTAATGAAAGAGAGTGAATTCAAATGTTTTTGTTACCGTCTTGTAGAAGCTCCACCATCTATAATGACTTCAGGGCATGAGATGCACGGTGGTGGTGGTTATTATCCGAGGGATGAGGATCTTGATGTTCCCGATACCAGAACTATTGGTTCAGCTTATGATCGATACCTCCAAAGCGTGGTACCATTTCTTGTTGATTCTTTTTTGGTTCATTGTTCTGAAAAAGTTCTGAAAAAGTTTTGTTTTTTTCTTTCTCTTGAAGCAAACCCCTCCTTCTATGCAATCAGGAGAAGCTGGTTCTGTTTCCATGGGAAGAGGAGGAGGAGGTAACGGTCAAACCATGGATGATTTTATGATGAGACGTGGTGGAGTTCTTCCTTTAGACCATGGTAGTCTAAATGGCCATGCTATGGGTTTTGATCCACCAGAATCTGTTGGTAGACGTAACCGAGAACGACCTTTACCTCCAGATGCATCTAACACTTTATTTGTTGAAGGACTTCCTCCTAACTGCTCAAGAAGGGAAGTAGCTCGTATCCTATTTGATGACAATTGAAACTGATATGTTTTTTTTTATCCTATTTAACTAACTTGACGGAAACCATCTATTTTTACTGTCCTTAACCAAGGTCTAGATATATTTCGACCTTTTTTAGGATATAGAGAAGTGAGACTTGTGACCAAAGACTCCAAACATGTAAGATTCCTTGCTTTTAAGTTAGGGTCTTGTTGGAAATCGCTTACCCAAGTATCTTATTACTTTGATAAACCTACGTACTGAAGTATTTCTCATTTTATGGGCAATACAGCGCAATGGAGATCCTATTGTTCTTTGTTTTGTTGATTTTACAAGCCCTGCTTGTGCAGCGACTGCTCTGAGCACCTTACAAGGTAAACGATAAGCTTCTCTTTCTTGCCACTTTTTTTTTGCTTTTAACTGTTCTCCTGGCTTTTGGATCACTTGTATTTTAAGTTTGTGTTAGTGAATCTTTTTCTATTTGGTTGTCTTCCAATTACTACATATTACGATACAGTGAGTTTGGTTTCGAAAAGTACAACCCTACATCATATGCCATAACACACTATGTGCTATATATGCCTTCAAACTATGCCTTAATCCTTAAACCATAAACTCGTCCTATAAGAAGCTATGCGCTTGAACCTTAATGTTCTTTACAACCTATTTCACAGGTTATCGAATGGACGAAAACGAGCCTGATTCCAAGTTCCTACGGCTCCAGTTTTCAAGAAAACCAGGTTCAAGACCAGGACAACGAGGAAGAAGGTGATGGATGACTCAGGGACATTGTGGTTCATCAACCAAATGGTAGTTTATTGTAGTCTAGCGGAAAGATCATCCATCCGTAGAAATCTCAATTAAACCCGCACATTACATCACTTGTTGTATCGTTGAAGCAAACCTGAGTCAAGACTCGAGAGAAACAAAGATGCGCGGAGATTGTAGAATATGAGGTAATAATAGAACCTTAAAAAGGCTCTTATAACATATATATATGTATACTTTTTGTTCCCTTCCTAGCTCATGAGTCCTGTTATTAAGTTGTGTTGTTAATTTCACATGTTCATTACTAAAAGATTGGCTTTACATATGAATTGATTCTTGTTTATTTTCTTCTAATCGAATTTTTATATGAAGATGATTACATTACATTACATTTGTTCTACTCTGCTTTATCCACAAGTCTTTTTGTTTTAGTTTTCTTTCTTTCTCAATTCATATGTTTGACTTGTCTTCCTCTCTCCTTTTGTCTTCTCTTCTGCTTGGGAAAAGAACAATTGTTTGGTTTCAGTTCCCTTTTTGTCAATTAGTTTTGTTTGTGAGACGCGTTTGTGGGTGATGTAGACGGGGAAGACTTTATTATTTTGAGATGAATGTTAATACTTAATAGTACTACAGATTGATTAATGGGAAAAATGTCATAAAATACATGAACTCACTCATTTAGGCCATTTTAATCATCAATTTCATCACAGGCTATTTTAAACATGAAATTGCATTGACTTTCTGTTTTAAACATGAGCTTGTGTTGACCAGGACCAAAGAGACATGTCGTTAACTTGGCAAACGGAGCAACTAACTGGGGTTAAGATGTCGTTAACTCTCTCTGTTAAGTCTTACACTGACATCGTTTGTCGCTAAATGAAATCGAGAAAACAAAAACCCAATCCCCAATTTCCCCAAAAATCCCTAATTCTCAATCCCCAATTTCTCCAAAAATCCCTAATTCTTCGATCTGGGCTCTCAAATCTTCAATCTCTTTGTCAATGATGGAGAATTTTGGTAAAGCATCTACAACCTCCTCATATACACCTTCTTCAACCCATTTAAACAAGTGGTCCTGAAACACAAAAACAAAACTCAAACCTTGAAAAACACTAAATCAAAACAATGCAACCACTTACATCTCCTCTCTTTGGACAGCGGAAGAAAGGTCTTCCTGGGTTTGCCTGCGTGTTCGATGTGTAAAGTACGACATCTAAGCCGCAATGACACTTCGAGGGGAACCCATGGCACCCGCGGCCTCTGTTTTCACCGTGCGATTGCCCAGAATTGCAACTCATGTTTGTAGGATAATATGGAGATGAGAGTTTTCGATATGCAGATGAAAAAATCAAACTTAAGAAGAGAAAACAATGTCGAGAATTAGGGATTTTGTTTTGAGAATTAGGGATTTTTGGGGAAATTGGGGATTGGGTTTTTGTTTTCTCGATTTCATTTAGCGACAAACGATGTCGTGTAAGACTTAACAGAGAGAGTTAACGACATCTTAACCCTAGTTAGTTGCTCCGTTTGTCAAGTTAACGACATGTCTCTTTGGTCCTGGTCAACACAAGCTCATGTTTAAAACAGAAAGTCAATGCAATTTCATGTTTAAAATGGCCTGTGATGAAGTTGATGATTAAAATGGCCTAAATGAGTGAGTTCATGTATTTTATGATATTTTTCCCATTGATTAATTTTATTTAGATCATTTTTTTGTGGTCCGAATTTATATGTAATATTTGTCTGATTGTGGAAACTGTAAACTTTCTGAACGAACATTCGACCCAAGGTAAAAAACAAAAATATTATTACTTTCGGGGTTGTGGATTACTTTTCTAATTTCGACTTTAAACATCATATCGATTACCGGTTAGATGTTGATAGCATTATTATTTACTACTATACAAATTAGTTTCTTTCTGTTCGTAAACTATTTTTCTAGACTTTTATTAGGAATTTGATATCTAAATACACTTAAATGTATATGAAATCTAATTTGAGAATATAAAGATCAATTATCACTACCGACGCTTTGAATACACAAAAACAGAATAAAAAAAGATGATACTTCCTCCGTTTCAAAATATATGATGTTTTAGTAGAAACACGCATATTAAGAAATAGTTACTTTTAAAAAGTTAAACCAATCATAAACAAGTCTGCATAATAGAAAATATAAATTTTGATCTAAAAGTTGCATAGAAAGTTGGAAACATCCTATATTATGAAACAAAAATATTTCTCTAAACATTCTATATTATGAAACGGAGGGAGTATTAGTGAGTATGACTACGATCGATCATATTTACATTCCGAATTTTTTTACCTAGTTTTTCATTATGTAACTATAAATAACTAACTTTATAACAGTTGGATCAGACCAATAAATATTGGTGATCGTAATCATCTTGTATTATAGTGTGTGTGTGTGTGTTAAAAATACTAATCTACAAAAACAAATTTGAATGTTTCGCGTTTCATAGTTATATATCATATTCACCTTAAGTTTTTTCCTTATCTATCGTTTTATTATTTCGTCGTTGTACTCGTTTGATATATATCAGTACTAACTTATAATAAACGTATTGTACAATTAGAATGTCTCTATCATAAGAATATAAGATCGACCACTCAACAAATTGCTCTACTTTTAATCAGAAAATAAAACTGGTCTTTTTATTATACAGTTTTAACGTCAAAAGTCTACTATGCCATACATATTGCTCCACTTGTAATTCATAAAATCGACGAGCGATATTTATTACATAACAGCAATTGATTGGCAATGTTAACAAAAATAATATATACTTATTACTTACTTTTCAAAGAAATCATTTAAACACACACAAAAAATCATTTACTATTTATAATGGGAAACAAAAAAACAAAAGATTAATCTCTTGCCAAAAAATCATATATGCACACCACAAAACACGTTATTCGAAGGCAGATGCTTTCCCCCGCATCACTTTTCGTATTACATATCAAACATTTTTCATGTCTGTTGTGTCCCTCTCTCACGGTTTTTTTTTACATCACTCGGATGTTTTTTTTTCTCCTTTTACGAGCAATATTTAGTGATTTTAGAGACAAAACTTGTATGTGATCTTTTTGCTTTTCTGTAATAAGCTGATCAGTTAACAACACACGTCCGTCTATAATAAGCTAATCACTTAACAATAGATTAAAAGAAACAAAAAAATGGCAAGAAACAAGAAAAATGCGAAGTAAGTTTTGTCCTCTAACAATTAAATGTTTCATACGAAATGCTGCAACGTGCTCACGAGAACTATAGGTTCATAGCCTTCACGATGGTAATCCACATTTACTGCTGAGATTAATAAACAAATACGCCTAGTCACGATATATCTAACATACCGTTGACAGTATTTTAAAGTATTGTTTTAGCCACTAGTTTGGAAAAAATATTTTAACTTGCTAGCATTCAAAGATAAGCATATATTTTTATTCGTTTAGTCGTCTCCTCAATCATAGAGTTCTAAATGACTCTTGATACCAAAGCTGGAAAGTTTAATGTTAGACAAAAACAACTTAAATATCTTTGGATTCTAATCACTTAATTATTCATATATACTTAGTTTGATACTACGATACGCTTTTAAACATGTTCATTACAACGTATGGCCAAGTCCCATGTCGGTTGTCAAAATCTACTGTAGACGAATGTGTTTTAGTTTCCTTTTCAACTTTTTTTTTTTCAGAAACGATACTACTTTTGAATATATAAACTAAAATGTATACGCTACACGTTTTTATATCCACCTTTCATCATCTTCTTTTTTCAATGTTGGCAAATCTTTACGGGAAAAAGGTTAATGAGATTGAGTTTAGTGTCTTTTTGGATACTTTTCATCATAGTCGGTGATTAACATATTCGTTTACATTATCCAATAATTCTTTGTTTTTATTGTTTGGCACGACGAAAGACTATCAAGGAGATTGTTGAATTGTTTATTTCCATGAAGAAAAAGAGATGCATGCATTTTTATGAAAAATAATTGTTTGTGAATTTTGTAGGATATATATTGATTTAGATGGATCTACATCTACCTATTTTCTACCAAATCAACATTATTGTAGTTATAAACATATTTAAGTTTTTATAGTTAGTACCATTATATTCTCCTTTAGCAAAGTTCAAATTAAAGATGTATAATATCACGTTAGCGAAGATCTCTATCTAGTATTTATGTATTTTTTTTCTGCTCTTTTTACGTGTAATTTTTCACACTCTCAAATTTGTTTCCATTTTCTACCTTTTTTTAACTGAGATATTGCAATGGATCAATGTTGTTTAGTTTGGGAAATATCCTTTTGGGATTTTCGATTAAGTTTAATTCAGACTGTGTAAGTTTGGACCCAATGGAATTATAACCAAAATATATATATATATCAGAGAGTTAATATCCATAAACACAAAAACACTTCGTTGGGTCTTGGTTTAATAGTCAGTAATCAGTACCAACTTAGATTTGTACATTTAGTGCATTTCACTATCGTCAAGTCTTTTCACAACTTACTTATAAATTGTAGACTTTTATGACTGTAAATTATTAACTTAATAGTAATATTATTCTCGAATATGTGTCTATCATTTGTGGTATATTACCTAATTTAATTTGGAGAAATTTTCACACTGAAAAAAAAAAATGTTGCCTAACAACTACTGAACTACAACAAAAACGAGGTAAAAGTATTGTTCTATGGTAAGTACTAGCAACTAAGAAATTCTATACATATTTAGAGTAATAGCAATTATATATGCATTTTGAGAGATGGATAAATAATTTGAAAGAGGGACGAGTTTTTCTCGAGAGGAGACAAAATCAATAAAACATTGAATAACAAAAAAATTGTACAGAAAGACGTATTTAGCAGCCCTCTTGCGGCCCCCCACGAAGAAATGAAGTCTACCAACCCCTTCCAGTGCTTTCACACGGATACATGAATTTGGTAATTTAGAAGTTTCAGTTTCATACATTCACACATTGTGCTATAATTTGGTAATATTATACAAATATTTATTTCTTAAACAATAATGAGCTATAATTTTTAGGATCGAAGATCATTAACATCTTACTTGAGTTTTTCTCAATACTTAAATAAAAAGTTGTAGAAAGAAATAATTTTTTTTTTGAATATGTGAGTAGCATACTGTGATTGCGTAAACGTACGTAAAATGATTATATATAAACATTATCTGTATAAATATCAATATTCATTACAAAATATATAAACTGTTGATCAGGTGAAGATTCCGGTAATGGAGGTTTAACAATTCTAACCAGTTTGTTTAATGAGAAATCAATCAGCCATGCTAAAGCGGAAAAACATTGTTTTTTTTACGTCTTTAACTTTTGCATGGAATTTTTGCTTTAAAGTCGTTGATTTGTTTGGTAGATCATTATTATAAAAATTCAAGCACGTAGTTTTTGATATAATACTAATGAGTGAAGAAAGCAACACAAAACTATTGTCTGTTGACCATCTGTTTTAGGTATAGAGTTTATTTATATGTAAATATAATGAGTTTCTAATTTACGATTTGTGAACGAGTGAGAGCCTGAATTGAATGTAAAATTTATTTTTTAAAAAGAATGATTTTATATTAATTGATATAAAAATTTCTTTTGTAGTTTTGATGCAACCCATAGTCAAAGCGCTCCATCATACTTGGGACCGAGAAGATCACTAATGGAGGAGAGACACTTTCGTACTTGTTTGTCGAGAAAACTGATGAGTTGAGGTGTTTCACATTCACTGGAAGAGAGAAAAACATCAGTGATAATAGTGATTAAACATTACATTTTCTTTTTGTTGACAATACTTACACATTCCATATAAAGAAATATGTAAGAATATATAAAATAAGTGAATCCAATTGTGTCCGATTTATTGGAACACATTTTATTCTTCATTTATTGAAACACAGTAAAGTTGGGCAAAGTGTGCATTACGACAAACATAAACTCCATAGGTGTTTACCAGGGAATAGTAACAATTAATATGTTTCGATCGATCAATGTATGTTCTTTCTTTTTCATACATTTCATATCTTTTATCAATTCAGCGACACGTAGTTGGTAATATATTGATATTAATACATTATATATCTTATCTCCAAAGAGAAAAAAATCAAAAAATCAAAAAAAATCAACCAGTTCTATTGACAAAATAAAACAAAAAATCATACAGCTATTATGAACCTTATAAGCTACCACATCACAGACGTACCTACGTCGCGTAAGATTATCAATCAAATACCATTTTCCGTTTTGTTACCTTTATTGGCTTGGACTTTGAATCACCAAACGATGTTTCGCATCTGCCTGCCTTGCAACATTAGTAACTTTTTTGGATAAAACGAATTTGAACTTAATACACACACACACATCGTCACAAAAAGTTAAGTTGTTGTTGGTATATTTTCATTCCTAAGCTTAATTCGATAGAAAGAAAAACCGAACAATCAAATTCTTCATTTATGTTTATTCGGATCATTACTTAATAAACAAAAAAAGTAAATCGTACTGTGTCTTTCGTATGTTCTTCAAACAAATATTTGTTTATTTCAAACATTAGTATTATGTTAAAATAACAAACCCTAATTTAAATTAACTTGGTCTAAATTATTAATTGACGGTGATTATATTAATTTCGTTTGAGGTCGATTTCTTCTTTATCAAAATTGTCAAGATTAGTTATATAACTTTTGACGCCTAACCAAAATAGTCAAATTTCGAGAAAAAAAAAATACTATATAGAATGTTAAGTTGTTGATTTGTCTATTTCATTATCCAGCTGGTTACTTACTACCCATTTGATAAAAATCAAAGCAAAAATAAAACCTCATTTAAATTCTTGTATCCAAAATGTTATATAGTCATATGTTGACCAAGCTTCGGTGTTATTAGTTTATTACCCTAATTTTCAAGAAGAAATTTGGCCTATTATGGATATGAAAAAAGAAATATACAATGTATCTACGTTATGGCATTTCTCGTTGGGTTGTATACATCGTTCACAAGTAAGCAGCTAGAACAAAATTCACCATAAATTATTTATCTTGTCTTGATCTTAAAACGTATTTACAATTGATTTAATGTAGACTAATTAACAATTACATAAAGAAATGGCGGATTAACAAGAGTAATGACAAAAGAAACATGTTATAAAAATGTAATGAAACAAAAACCCAAATACAAAAAGATTGACTGACTGTCACCGGTACAAGAGAGAATCCAGTACATGAACAATGACAACCTTCTCTATCAATGTTCCTTTACTTCTATAGTCAACTTGGCCGCCTATATCTTTAAGACTTTAACGCGTTGCTTCTTTTTTTTTTCTTCTGTATATACATTTTTCTTTTATTTAGCTACTAAATAATTAATAATATCTGACATAAAATTTGTAGGTTGCAATGAATAAAATGTAAAAAAAAAAATTGTTAAAAGATATGATAAACGTGTAACTGATAAGATAATTTGTTACATGCATTAGTTTAAATTCATCAAATATTTTAATACATATTTTGGGTTGATGAAAGCACACCATGGCATTAATTCATATGGCTTCATTTCTATAGTTAAACGTTTTGATAGAAGAAAACTAAAGTAAGGTAGATTTTATGTGATCTTAAATGCAATAATTTTTACATTTTAACGATTTACCATATCAGAAAGAATTGTGTAATTATCTCATATAACAATTAAGATCTTTGGGGCCATGATCTAAGCTCTCGATCAATTCTTTTAATTTTGTTTTGGGTTCCATTAACATATTACATATACCATGGTAAAATTATGTTAGCTTCACATTCAATGTTCTTTATAGTCTATATTATATTTGATTTTGTATGTTCGGAACATGCAGAACATGTCGATCAAAGACGACCAAAAATAATAGAAGGGATATATAAAGATAACAATAATGAAGCCCGAGGGAGACTAAACTCATTTTCTTTCTTTGTATTATTAAATATCTTCTTTATTTGTATTACTTAGACACGACACAAAATTACTACCATGAGAGATAGTAGTAAAAAAGGGATTAAATGTAAAATTGAGAAGCTATATAAAGGGTGCTAAGGGGAGAGAGTAAGAGCATCAAACACAAACATAAACACATAACAAAATGGGGTCACCAATGGCCTCTTTTCTTATCTTAGCATTCTCCCTTGCTTTTGTATCACAAACCACCGCAAATTACTTCTATTCTTCCCCTCCTCCACCGGTCAAACACTACACTCCTCCGGTTTACAAATCCCCTCCACCACCAGTTAAACACTACTCTCCTCCTCCGGTCTACAAGTCTCCTCCCCCACCCAAGAAGGACTACGAGTACAAATCTCCTCCGCCACCAGTTAAGCACTACTCTCCCCCTCCGGTCTACAAGTCACCTCCTCCACCCAAGAAGGATTATGAGTACAAATCTCCCCCACCACCAGTTAAGCACTACTCTCCCCCTCCGGTCTACAAGTCGCCTCCCCCTCCCAAGAAGGATTACGAGTACAAATCTCCCCCACCACCAGTGAAGCATTACTCTCCCCCTCCGGTCTACAAGTCGCCTCCCCCTCCCAAGAAGGATTACGAGTACAAATCTCCCCCACCACCAATGAAGCACTACTCTCCCCCTCCGGTCTACAAGTCTCCTCCTCCTCCCAAGAAGGATTATGAGTACAAATCTCCCCCACCACCAGTTAAGCACTACTCTCCTCCTCCGGTCTACAAGTCTCCTCCCCCTCCCAAGAAGGATTACGAGTACAAATCTCCCCCACCACCAGTTAAGCACTACTCTCCTCCTCCGGTCTACAAGTCTCCTCCCCCTCCCAAGAAGGATTATGAGTACAAATCTCCCCCACCACCAGTGAAGCACTATTCTCCCCCTCCGGTCTACAAGTCTCCTCCTCCTCCCAAGAAGGATTACGAGTACAAATCTCCCCCACCACCAGTTAAGCACTACTCTCCTCCTCCGGTCTACAAGTCTCCTCCCCCTCCAAAGAAGGATTACGAGTACAAATCTCCCCCACCACCAGTGAAGCACTACTCTCCCCCTCCAGTCTACAAGTCTCCTCCTCCTCCCAAGAAGGATTACGAGTACAAATCTCCCCCACCACCAGTTAAGCACTACTCTCCTCCTCCGGTCTACAAGTCTCCTCCCCCTCCCAAGAAGGATTATGAGTACAAATCTCCCCCACCACCAGTGAAGCACTATTCTCCCCCTCCGGTCTACAAGTCTCCTCCTCCTCCCAAGAAGGATTACGAGTACAAATCTCCCCCACCACCAGTTAAGCACTACTCTCCTCCTCCGGTCTACAACTCTCCTCCCCCTCCAAAGAAGGATTACGAGTACAAATCTCCCCCACCACCAGTGAAGCACTACTCTCCCCCTCCAGTCTACAAGTCTCCTCCTCCTCCCAAGAAGGATTACGAGTACAAATCTCCCCCACCACCAGTTAAGCACTACTCTCCTCCTCCGGTCTACAAGTCTCCTCCTCCTCCCAAGAAGGATTACGAGTACAAATCTCCCCCACCACCAGTTAAGCACTACTCTCCTCCTCCGGTCTACAAGTCTCCTCCTCCTCCAGTACATCACTACTCGCCACCACACCAACCCTACCTTTACAAATCGCCACCTCCTCCTCACTACTAGATTACTTAATCGTCTACTCTAACGGTAATGATTACTTATCATACTTTACAATGCTACACCTCAATCAAATTTCAGTTACCTATTTCATATGTTAACATAAATCATATATTCTTTCAGGAGTCGACGACCGTACACAAGAAAACAAAGAATCGTTTGGTAATATAATAAAAGACACAAGATCAATGACGAGAGAATTGAAACGGATACATATGTCTAAAGAGAAAGTTTCCCATTCTAATACCTTTTTCTTTATTTCTGAATACGTTATATTGTAATAAATTTCAAACATGTTGATGAACGTGGTCCCTTCATGCATGCAAATCAGTCATATGTTTGTTAAGTTCAAGTCCTGTTTTGCTTTCAGATTATTCAATTTCAGAGTTTCGTTGTTCAACTAAATAAAAAGTATAAGTTTCTTTTCATTTCTTCTGCTCCACTATCCCAAATTTTAATTGGCTTCTACGATCGAAACTCCCAAATTCTCAAATTAGCCATATTTAATGAAGTGACCATCTAAATGATTAGTATATTAGTCCCCTATATACGCATATAGTCCTTCTGTATCATGAATGTTGATATTCTAGAATTTTTTCTTGTATCACAAAGGATGATTTTTTTAGTGTATTTAATGTATATTTATTCTTAAAATCAAATAACTAATTAATGTTTTTACTTTTATAATAAATAATTAAATATAGACATGCACTTGAATGACAAGTGTAAAAAAAGTAGGAGTAAATGAGTACTAAAAGGAATATAAAACAAAAGTAATTAATAATAATACAACATTTATTATTTTTCTTAATCTTGGTAAAAATACTAAAAAAATCATCTATTATGATACAGATATATATAAATAAACATAAATAGTGAAATATACATTAATTATATCTATTTATACATTGCTCATCTCAGGTTTATTTACTAAGTCATTACGTAACATTATAAGTTTATAACATTACATTTTTTTTTGTCATTGTGGTGGGGTTGAAAACGTGTTTCAGTTGAAACTCAAGAGGATATAGTGGAACTGGTCAGAATGTGTGCTGTATAATGTAAGTACAATTAAGGACAACATCTTACGTCTTAGTTTGGACCAGAAACAAACAACACAAAAACCGAGTTCGTTGACGGTAAAAGATCATAATGCTGGTCAACGGCTCTTAGTAGAATCGCAATTGACTTATATATATGTCGTATCGTGTCATGCAACTCACGTGTGACCAGTGTGTGACCTTCCCTTTTCTTTGTTGGTAAAAAAAAAAGGAAAATAAAACTACTTGTTCGGCGAAGTAGGCTATGAAATACAGTATGTAGTAGTGATCTATTTATTTTGTACGTACGTATTAGTTTATCTCATATGCTTAACTAATAATTCGGCTTCGGCAAAAGACTATACTATATATTCTCTTTTTTTTTTTTTGGTATTATTACATCTTTGTAACTTTGTTTCTTCTGTAGTTTTGTGTTTGGATTTATCATGCTTTTGTATATTCTCAAAATTTCCTGCTTACGGGAGATATATCAATTGCTTTCAATAATTCATTGGAAACAAGTGGTGGTATATTTCTGCATTATTGACTACCTTGGCTATTTTGGAACAAAGTAGGCAGGTCTTCATACTTGTTGTATTGCAATTATTTAAGTTGTTAGAGAGAAAAGCATAATAATACGAAGTACTACTTTGCTATTGCCAAATTAAAATATATGTAAGAACAACGTAAATAATAATGTTAAAGTAAAAACTTATGTAAGAACACATATATAATACATGTACAATGTAAACATTCAAACTTATGTAAGAAAACAGTGTCGTAAGTTATATGTTTAGGTCTTTCTGTTTCATCTTTTCACCATATTTCAATACATTAGTCAGAGTAAACTATATTTTGGATCCTTATACACCCCGAGAACCAAATTATATAATCTTACTAAATTAAATTATTCTCATCAATTTGATCGACTCATTGTGATGATTTGTTGGATCATCTATAGACGGAACATAATGGTTCATGACACATGCATAGGAAATGGCCCCATTTTGACTTACGTGACCTAATAAATCATTGGTCATGAGCAAATCTGCATCATCAAGCATCTTCCTTCAGTTTCAAGCTAATGAAATCATATCATTAGTTTGCATATATAATTTACGAAGAAATTGAATCAAACATACATATGAGTGGTGTTAAAGTTGACTAAAAAAGAGATCAGTTTCCAAGAAATTGCTAGGTGACATCATAAGAGAATGAACCACTATTAAACACAATAAAGAAATTAGAGCAGTTCTTGTTGTCAAGAGTTCAGGTGAAACAGAGATGATTTAGGGTTTCAAAGACATATAAGTGTTTAAAACTTAATGAAAATCTCTATGAAGCCATTGCTTGAATATCAAAGTAACAAAAACCAAGATGCTCAAGGCAAATCACAAAGCAAGACTAGAATAACCATAGCACATTCCATTTTAACAGTTTTGACCAAATTCTGGATTACAAGAAAAGAACAACAAAGCACATCGAGATACAACAGAAACACAGCTTAAGAACATCTCATCAACAACAAAGAAGCAGAAACAATCATTATAGAAATCAGCAAACAATCATAAACAGAGAGAGAGAGAGAGAGAGAGAGAGATAAAGGTTTCTATGTAACGCGCAACGAAGACAAACGGACCTTTAGTTTTTGTCTGTCTTGTATCATGGCATCAATGTAAGCTTAGCATCAAACACAAACCCTCGACACAACCCATCAGCATAACCAGGTACACCCTCAATCCATCTCCAACCATCCCAACAATCCCACATAGCAAGCTTCCCCATCCTTTTAGCAGAGAAGTAAACCCTATCACCACCACCAAAAACTTTAAACTTACTCGATTCTTGAAACCCACGGTACATCTCTAAAGGCATCCTACCAGCTTCTTCCCATTCCAAACTCTCTAAATCAAGCCTAAGTATAAGAATCGTCGAACAAGCCGGGTTCAACGAAAACGTCGACTTCAAACCACCAATCATCAGAAGCTTAGAGTCACCGTCGCCGCGCAACAAACGCGGTCGTTTAATGATATCGAATATATCACCCCACTCATGCTTCTCCAAGCAAACCCAATTCGTATGAGTGACTGTTAGGTTCGTCAGTTTACAAGAGAAAAGCTTCCATTGACTCCTCCATGGTGATCCAACATCACACAATGCGAAAACAGAGCTAGACATCAAAACAGGGGATCTAGGTTTCGACGGTAAGTTAGATGAGAACTTAAGCCATTGGTTAGCAATCACAGCACCTGAGTAATACAAAGCAGCTAGCTCAGTGAGGACCATGACTCTATTAACAGAATCAACAAGAACAGTTCCGTGACGTGACCAAGCTGAGCCAAGCTGAGGCAAAACTTTGAACTGACGAGTTAAAGGATTACAAGCGACTAGAGATTTGCTAGATTCAGATAAATCAATGGAGTCACCCCAAAGGTAGATCAATCCGCTTGAAGAAGCTACAGGCTGAGGAGATCGGAAAGGGAGGAAATCGAGATTGAATCTGAACCATTGATTCTGTTCCGGATCGTATACGTGGATGTGACGGTGGCTGTGGAGTCCGTTTACGCCGATGTGACGGTGGCTGTGGTGGTGGTGGTGATGAGGAGGACGGAGAGCGAGTAGATTCAACGGCGGACGAGTTGAGATGATCTCTATAAAGCACTGAGATGTTAGAATCTGGTTAAAGAACTTACAAACGGATCTGCAGATCATGATGTCGCGGAGAGGAAGAGAAGAGAAGATCTGGTGGAGAGAATCCGGTGGAAGACGGTTGACCGGAGACGATTCCATTTGGTTTTTTTCTTTCTCTTCCGCCTCCTCCTCCGTTGGTTTGCGGCGGCGGGTCGCGGAGAAAAATGGGCTTAGCTGAGAATTGTGGGTAATAAAAAGGGTAAAATGGGAAAAATACAGAGAGTTAAGGCGTTGTGTGAGTTGTCATTGGTTGCGACTATTGGGTATATGGAACTGAGAGAAGGTGAAAGACAAAAAAGGGTATAATTTATAGTTTGCCGTTTTTGTCCTTGGTTTTGCTTTATGGGCTGACTCACCTACTTGTCTCCTTATCATTTGAATATTTCATTTCATTCATTAATACACAATACTATATATATTGTCTTTATATAAAAAAAAATTATAATTATTGGAAGTGTCTAAAAAATACAGTATGTATTAAAAAGACTCGACAACATACGCATTTTTGAATAAGTAATAGTTTAAACCTAATTAATAATATTATTATCTATCAATAATTTGTAGAGTATGGAAAGGCACAACTTCCACCAGCACCTCTCATCTACTTACCTACAAACAAAATAAAAGAGATTATTATTATATGATATGAAATTTCTAGTATATCACGGTTTCATTATTTGTTTTACGAATTTAAAAAGAAAAAATGGTCTAAAACAATCAAGTTGTTTATGTCGGCCTTGTTGGTTATCGGGTCGGTCCAAAACATATTTCGGCTACTTTTCTCATATGTTTTTTTTTTTTTTTTTACTTTTCTCATATGTTATTCCAAATATAAATAAATTGTATATAAAAAAAGGTCAAATTGTACAGGTATTAGAAATGGGAAATCATTTTACAGCAAAATAACGAAAATAGTAATCACTGCTTAGAGGAAGGAAGATTTACATGCAAATATCATAATCAGAAAACCTTTGTGTAATGAACAAATACTAGGATATGGTTTGATCGAATAAAATACTATATACAGAATTTGCATTACTGCTCAAACTTCGCTTAAAGCAAAAGTCGACTATATATTGTTTACAAAAGGACAGAACCGCTACCACAAACTCGGTCTTGTAATCCGAGCGTACAGCGTTAGGATCTGGTTAAATGATAACGAGCAAGCTCAACTCGACCCTAATCTATGAACCATGTGCTACTGGACTTGTCATTTTGGGCCACTTCGAACTTTGAAGTTGAGTTTAAAGTAACAGCTATCAAAAATTTTGACAACCGAATTAATTGCTAACACTTACATTAGAAATTGAGTTGGACAAAGAACTTAGTATTCAAGACATATTTTGTACAACAGTTTTGTTTAGATTTGCCACTAAACTAAACAACCACCAATCTCATAACAGTAGTCTGATATCAATTGCAGCAGAAGAGATAAATATGGCCACAACAATCGCAGCCACAAATGTGAAGACTCTTCCAAAAGCTCTAGCGCCTCATATTTTCGGTTCAATAAGCTGCTAAATTCAAAGACTAACCAAAAAAAAAAATCCAAAATAACAGTTTAAAACAATGAGCATAATAAGTTAACATAGAATAAAAGCCCTCAGTTACTGAAAAAAACGTCTTTTATGATCATAGATGGTACAACGCACAAGGTTTCTTCAAAGCCAATGACTCTTCATCATCTCCATTGCCGCAACAATACCATTGCATGTGTGTGTGTATATATATATATATATAGAAAGACAGAGAGAAAGAGAGAGAGAGAGAGAATGAGAGAGAGAGACAGAGAAGCAGGTACAACAATGGAGAATATGAGTCTCGACTAGAAGCAACCAAGCGGCACCACTTAATAACTAAAGTATCATCACAGGGCTTAAAATCTAACAAAACAAAACAACATACAACTACTTGTGATTCACAATACCGTCTCAACAAACAAACCATCAGAACTAAGTAAAAACAAAATAAAAAGCCCTCAGTAAACAAATCTGTCATATGTGGCGCATCAATATCCGGTTTTAAAAAACGAACCGTAATTACCATTGCAATAAACGAATAGTAGCAGCAGCAGCAGAGAGAGAGAGAGACGACTTAGAGGAAGAAGAAGAAGAAGAAGAAGAATCACTAACAGTGATGGTGATGATGATGAAGATGATGACGAAGAGCTACAATGATAACTACAGTAACATAATTAAATAAAACCAGGGCACCACTCAAGATTTGAGTTTTTACATCAACGGGCAAAAAATAAAAATCGAAACTTTAATTAAAAAAAAAAGAAGCCCTCAGATCTCATAGCTATAAATCTGATCATTCACGGCTTAAAGTAAATGAGTAAAATCCAGCAACCTTAAAAAAAAACCCTGAACACCACCGCTTCGCATCCGACTAACAAGTGTGTGGGATGATGAAACTGTGGTAGTGAGATTGTGCGTGTGTGTGTGTGTGAATGTTCATCGACTACGTAGCGACAGCGTTCAAGGCTTTCTAAGGTTTTTAAAAACAACAACATGCTGGAGATTACTCAAATACAACCGCTCTATAACATAATTTTATGCATCATTGGGCCAAAAACTCAAAATCACAACGAAAACCAAAACTAATAAGTTTAAGTTCCGACTAAAGAAGCTTAAAACCCAATCAACAAAAACAAAAAAACGAAAAAATTGGAAAACTATAAACAGAGATCTCAATCGCTAGACGGCGAAAATTATGCTAGCAAACAAAATCTTGATCTTGAGTTTGAAGGTTATTTATATTATCTAAAGAGACGATAGGATTAGGGCTTCCTATATTGAAATGACGATTATACCCTTAGACCTTGAAACTGTTGATTATTTTAGTTTTATGGGCCTTTGTGGTTTACTCATCTATAACCATAAAGCCCATTAGGTTTTTCCTTATATCTTCTAATCACTATATATATATACTAGTAGTACATTGCATGTGGTTTGGTCCTAATTGTAATAAATTTTAGTGTGCCAAACGCTGACGACAAAATTTAAAATGGTTATTGCCATAAGGCCAATGACATTGATTAATATTGTTTAATGAGAGTAATCACAAACACTAGCTAGTGCTCCACCGGTACTCTCTTAAAGCTGACAATATTTAAGCACGACGAAACCTTATACCGTCATTAATTTGAAGTTCAATACAAGTGTTTTGTAAAGAATAATTTTATTTTCAATCTAAGATTTCTAGCAAACTTACTTGAATAAGATTATGTAAGGAGATTGTGCTCAAAAACTTCAATGAGAAAAATAATCATTGATGTGACCAAGGAAAATAGTACAAATTTTTTTTTTTTTTTTGGTTTAAAAAATAGTACAAATTTGTGGACGAGTAGTCTTATTATGATTCCGCTTATCTTTTCTGAAAATGAAATTAAGATCTTAACGATGTTTTACTTATCAAAAGCGGCAACTTGCTAATGAGCCACATTGACCCTTTCAAAGACAAACTATCCGGGATGGCCCTTCAAGGTACGTTTGCCTTTTGGATCACCAACATGAGATGAAATTATAAACAAAATTAATTACGTCACATAACTTGGTTAATTAAACTATAACTATCGTAGTTTGGTCAATTCTTATATTAATCTTCCAATCATTTTTATTTTTCCTCGCAAAAATCCACACATAGTGGTTGATTTTGCTGTTTGATTGGTCGACAACCTCAATAATAAGATCACGAAATAACAACTTTGGGTAAACTTTTTTTGGTTTTAAATTCTGTTTGTGAGAATATAAACAACCTATTCAAAACTATAACTACATATGTAAGTAACTTGAACAAAATTAATGTTTCATTGAAACGTAAATTAAAAACTATGCATAACGTGGGGTCTCTCTACTTGATGGACTCTTCACACCATATTCACACACGATTGGTCCTTTTAGATTTTAGCATTGTAGACAAATATTGTTGTAGTATACTATTAGTTTGACGAAAAAGAAGTTATCAATATTAAAATTAAAAACAAAAAAAATTAATCGATCGAGAAAGAAACTATATAAATCTTTTGTACTTGAGAAGACAACCATTCATATCTGTCTTTAACACAGGAGAGAGAGAGAGAGAGAGAGAGAGAGAGAGAGTTGCATATTACATCTTCCGATGTTTCGTCTAACGAGAGAAGTCGTCTCGGTACTGGTCCGTACACACCAGAGTGGGAAGTGGGGAACGCAAGAGCACATGTAGCTTTTTCCGACAAGGAATAGTTGCCGTTTTCTGGAATCTGCTCTGACGATCATCAAGTCGACAAAAGCAGAGTGTGTGCTCACTTCTCGGTGTCTGTCATTTGCTCTGTCGTCTCTCCTTTCCTTATATAATTTTATATGAATATCAAATCATCTAATGTAAAATCGGAGATATATATATATATATATATCAATAACCCAATGTATACGATTCGAAGTTATCATCGTTTTGGATTTTGAGTAACGTTACGAAAACAATCGAATTATATATTGGAAAAAAAAAAAAAAAAACTCTAATGAACATTTTTTTTGTTGCAACTTGAAATAAAAAGCAGGAGGATCAGAATAAATGAAAGCTTGAAACAAATCTACTAATTTCTGAGATTCTAGGTGAAAAAAATAAAACACCCACAAGACAAGAATCTCTGAAAGCATGATGTGAACAAACATTACATACAAAGCTGAGTTTTTGTATCATTCATTCACAGGCGAGTTTCGTATCGAAACTGCTTAAACAGATAGCGAAAGCTTGAAACGCAGACAGCGGATATCGGAAATCCATCGTAAACATGTCTTTCCCCACTTTCCCAAACTGCAATATGATCTTGTCTGGACCATCCGTCTGGCTAGACTGTTGCGTCTGAGGTTGAGGTTGAAGTTGAGCTTGAGCTTGAGTCTGAGTCTGAGGTTGAGGCTGAGGTTGGTTTGCTGCAATCAGCTGAAAGTTTTTAACTGATGCGACAGTTACACGTCCCCTGAAGTTCAAACACCAGCACTGAAGCTGTTCATGCCACCTTGGTGGCTTGTTCTTAAGCACAAGCGGCGGCATAACCCGCTCTTTACCTTCTTCTAATCCCGCTTCTTCGTCCTCACCTAACGGACCAAGAATTTCTGAAAACCGTGCGCTGCTAAAATCATTAGAGTAATCGTAAGTGATTTTACTAGAAGAGGAAGAGGTAAAGCTGCGGAATGATTCGTCAAGAAGAGAGCGAGGGACAATGATCTCGGGTTGTCCAGGCACGGTTCCACCTTCAGCGAGGGAAGAAGCGGGAATTGAATGCATCGCACAATGCATTCTCCTTGGACCGCGCGTTCCAAGAACATTTAGCTCGTAAGATACCTGCGCGATCTTGTAGCTACCGGTCGGGACTTTGGGAGAGACTCTCTTTGAGTAAAATCTGCGGCTAAGGCCTACCGGTTGAACCACTCGAGAGGTGTTGTTGTTACTATTGTATGCAGGTTGTGTATCGTAAATTATGAACTTCGTCCCAAGAAAATTAGACCTGAAACAGAGGAGAAAGTGATATCATAAGCTGTGGAAACATTCATGTTTTATAACTCTGGCAAAGTGTGTTTTTACCTGATTTTGCCAATGTAGGTATTGCTTGATCTCGAAATGGTGTCTGCGTGCATAGAGATCACGTACTCGGTGTAAGTAGTTCTTCTTATGCGTTTTGCTGATAGAAGGAACTTTCCATTCTCAACTAACAAAGCTGAAAATAAATAAACAGACCAATGGATGAGAAGAGAGGTAATGAAAGAGAACAACTTGGAACAGAAGCAAAGAAGGTGAAGCCTTTACCAGGACTGAGACAAAGGTATAAATGGTATGTCAGGTTAGATTTATCCCGTTTGATAAAGCATTGCATTGTTGCATCTCTTGGTCCCGGCTATAAACACCGAAAAGAAAAAGAACGATTACTCGAAATCATCTTAATACTAAGCCAAAACATTAGAAAGAATTGTGACCAAACCTGTTTTAGGGAAACAGGGAATGTGATTTTGCCGGAGAGCTCAGGACTTTGAACGATGTCTTTGCACATATCTCTCCATGACCTGCACACAGAAGCACAAGCAACCACATGTCTTCGAGCAGGCCACACGCTTTCACTCTCTTCAAGCCTTTTGATCACATCTCGCAATAGCTCTGGAGGCAGATTCGCCCAAGGGGTTTCTTGAACCGTTACCACAAGTTGTTCCTCGTGAGAATCTTGAACCGAACCACGAGATTTCCCACCTTCTTTGTTCAGACTGCTTAACTTAAAGTCGAAACTACGCCTAGACAGACTTCCAATACTGTCTCTCACATCACGAACTATGCTGCGGAACGACATTTTTTCCTCTCTCTCTCTTTCTTTCTCTCAAGGTTCTGAAAGACCACAACAAAAGCAGAGTTTGATTCAAATTCTGAATGATACTTAATAACAAAGCAATGACAGAAAAGAAGATTCTCATCAATGGACCAAAAGCAGGAACCACCAGACGCTTTTTAAAAAAAAAAAATTAAGAAACATTCTTTTGATTCACATTTAGTAAAAAAAGAGAACATAGCAAACTTCAAAATTGAAAGACAGAAGCTGATAATTCAAAATGAAGAATCTTCGAAAGAAGTAAAAACAAACAAAAAAAAAAAAAGCAAAAGGGAAACAGAACAGTCTCTGCTCCCAAGAACAAAGTTTGATTGATTAATATGGTCCCAATTCTCCTCAAAATAATTGAGATCTGATTCCAAGTATAAACCCTATTATTATTCTTTGGATTCAATTGAGAAAAGACAAGTCTTTACACTACTTCAAGAGGAGAAAACCAAAAAAAAAAAAAAAACGAAACTTTAAAGATTTACATAACAACATATCATCAAGTGAAATTATAGACTCTAGGATTCAGGATCATATTTGTAGATCACAAATTAGTCTAATCTAAAACTTTAGTTGATTAAATTGGTCTATAAAGAAGATAGATCTAGAATCACTCCCAAACTTACAAGAAACAGACAAACCGAAAGATCGATAATTCCAAGGGAAACAGAGAGATCTGTTCAGACGAATTCGAAGAAGCAAAAAAAAAAAAAAAAGAGACACTCCAACACCTCAAAATCAAATCTTGAAACTTTTTCAGACAAAACATAAGAAACTAAAAATTTGGGGTCTGATCAGAACTTACTTACAGAGTTGTTGTGTTGTGTTATGCCTCCTCGTCTTCTCCGTTCAAAATCCTTTAAAGGGTTTTTGTCTCGATCTCTGTTTATCTCTTTCTCTCTCTCTCTCTCTATCTAGAAGTTATCTCTGTGTCTCGTACAGCACGCGGAAACCAACTACGTTGTCCTCCGCTCCACGAACACGAACACATCTCTTTATTTTCACCATTTTTTTATATTCAAATATAATACTAATACTTATGGAAACTGTTTTTATTACTCTGACTACAAATTATACTCTCTGCTCTCTGCTTCTGTTCAGGATATTTTAATTTATTTATTACTATACATATATATATATATATCAGTATTATGTTTTTAAAATGCAACAAATTGTATTAATGTAAAAAAAAAAATGATTCCACTAAGCACAAAATATAGCAAGTTGTTTTTTTAGTCGTTGACCTCTTCTTATTTTTTTATTTTTATTGGAAATATCATGGAAAACAATTTTGTTGAGATTATCACTTGCTAAGATTTATGTTTCTTAACTTGTAAGTCATTTATGTTATTGCTAACATCTAAAATTGTATATGTTTTTGTACAGAAACTAGTTTTCATGATTAGTTTATATGAATATGAAACAAAACAAAACAAAAAAAAAAAAATAGTTTTAAGCTTTGAAAATTTGGTAGGGTTTACGGTTTACCTACCGTTCTTTTAAAATATTATTCAACTTTGGTTTCTCATAAAACATTCTTTATATGTAAGATTAACAAAATATTAATGACCTATCGCGAATCAAACACAGTTTTTGATATGGGCTGATAAAAATAAGTGTATGATTGTTTTAGCTACCCAAAACTGAAATAATTTGTAAACGTCTACCGGACTATTCAATACGTGGGAGTGTGGGCGATGTGTTCGGGTGCTAGCCACAAACAAATTTATTAGTGCAAAATCTATGATGCTGAAACGACAAGTCTCAGACTCATAAAAGCATGTCATCCTTTTGTAGCAAAAAAAAAAAAAAAAAATCATATCGCTTTGATTGGACTTCACTTTATATCTTAAATTCCACTATTATTGGTTGGTTATGGTCAGATTTTTCTTCAACCTTCTTAATTAATTACTTGTCAACTTTCATTACATAACCAAAAAAAAAAGGTGCTAATAATGAATCTAATTTCATTTTTGAAGTATGCGAAAAAAAAAGGAAGATTGATTACGTGGGAACAATTGAGAAATTGAGATAGATAGACGAAAGAAAAAGAAGATAGATATTGGGATAAATGGATAAAGACTATTTATATTCTATAAATATGAACGGCTGAGATGGATCATTCCGTGATGAGATTAGTTGAGCGACACACTCTCGTCATAAAGACCAACATGACCTGTGAATAATACCAAAATTACCCCTGATGGTTTAATTACTATTACTAGTTACATACTTGTACAGTTGTACTTGCGAAGGACCATTATTTTAAATTATGGTGTTATTTTTTGTGTAACGATGGCTTTGTCAATTTGAGATAGATTTTGCAAACATACGCAACAAATATATGATCCGAATTTGTATTGTCAACTAGTAAGTATATTATCTGTTGTTTTTCTTTTCTTATTATAATAAATTAAGAAGAAGAAACACATACGAGAGAAAAGATCATGCCGAGACGAATATATAGGTCGAGAAAGAGATGTGTTCAAATACTACTGGTATACTAGTATTTGTTTATTCAGAATCAATGCTGTGAAAGATTTGCAAGCTAGAAACAACTCATTCCGATTCGAGTTATTATAAGAAAACGACAAAAAGAATAAATTTCGTAGATATATGTTGTATTTTGGAAAGCGATAACATCGTGGCAGGTAAGGCACACCAAAGAGGTTGACTTTGACCTTACAAAAAAAAAGCTTCGAACTGAGGCAGAGGCTTTATTTTCATATGAACATTCAAGAATCAAGGTTAATTATTTATAAATACCCATTTGCTATTTTTCGCCATTTGTGTATTTACAAAACTATATATGACATTAATTCAAATTACTCACAACTGATTGCAGCTGGGCTACAACGAATAACGTATAATGGGGTAGTGTAAGGAATAAAGATATTACGAAGAAAACGATACCTATCAATCTGGAAAATACAGCATATCTGAAGATATCATACTGTGTTTCAATAGTTTAAATGAACGTTGGCACGAAAACGAAAAAAAACCATCCCAAAAGCAAAAGTATCCCACCCAGCAGCCACTAGTATACAGAAAACTGGTTGAATAATGATTAGTAAGCTAATTAGTAGTTATTTACTACTATATTTAAAAAGCCCCCAAAAAAAAACAAAACAAAAAAAACGTGGTGGGAGTGAGACCTAGTCACCTTAAGACCATGAGGGATTCAATGTCACACAGCATAAGAATACTATAATAAAATCATAACTACGATACAAATTGATCAATTAACTAATTTTAATCAGCCTGATACACACACACGCGTATATGTACATGTGCGTGGCTAAATGATTAGAGCATAAAAAGTAATCCTATACGAGCGAGCGAGCGTGTTGCCTATACGAAACATAATATTCTCGTAAATGTTAAGGAAGAACATACCTTAACCGTTTTGTCGTTTTTAATCATGATGTTTTTTTTTTTGTTTTTTTTTTTTTTTAATTCAGCATAAAATACTAGTATTGCATATGAAGAATCTCATAATCAAAGCAGGTGGTATAGGTCTAGCACGTTTAAGGTCTAGCTAGAGTTGTGAAAGATTTGCTGCCCTTCACACAGTTCATTGAAACCAGATCTTGACTATAAACAAAAAATAAGGAACCGTGCAATAGCTTATAGATAAAGGCCCTCATGAGGCCCTCTCACCTGACAATATTTTAAAGGTGACAGGTTTCTTCGAAACAATGATAACTGGATTTCTACAGTATTCGGCCTTTTAATAAGTGAAGGCCCAAAACCTAAAATCATGTTCGCTGGGCCAGTGTGTTATTTGTATATGTGCTCGATGTACAGATTAATAATAGTCGACACTAAAGTAAAATTAAAAATTAAAAGTGATATCCATAAGGCCATGTTTATAGAGGGATCACTTCACCTGATCTTGGGCTTTTAAAAATTGAAAATTAATGAATAGTGCCCATAAGATCAGATGAAATGATCTTAATTAAGATCTGTTCTATGTGGTGTTCTTCTGCTGACGTGGCAGCTTGTAAACGAAAGAAAATGTTTAATTTTTTTTTTATTTCATTCGACGTTTATTTTTTACTTTTCTTCTTCTCTCTCTGAAAAATCGAAACGGCGATTTCACGAGAGATTTTTTTTCCTCATCGTCTTCTCCTCTGTCCGGCGATTGAAACACCGGGGCGACCGTCTCCTCGTCGTCTCCTCGTCTCCTCGTCTCGTCGTCTACTCCGGATCCACCGATTAGCTGTTCTTTGTCTAGCTGGGTTTTTGGGGTTGGGCTCTTTGTCTACCTGTTACTTTGGTGGGTTTGTTGAATTCCGGTGAGAGAAACAATGGCTTGCATGAAGCTGGGATCCAAATCTGATGCTTTCCAGAGACAAGGCCAGGCTTGATATATTCACTTGATCTCTCTCTCTCTCTCTAATTTTATTTTGTATTTTGCTTCTTGTTTTCTCCTTTCAATTGAGCAGACTTGGTCTGAATTTGAGACCATGGTCTTTCTTTAAGGCAATCTCAGCATTACTTAATCAAAAAACTCATTCCTTTGTCTTCTTGGGTTTTGCTAATTGCATGTTTTGCACAACTGGACTTCCAAGTGACATTGTCGTTGAAGTTGGGGAGATGTCTTTCCATCTCCACAAGGTACAATTTGCTTAACTTGAACACAACACTCTCTTCTTGAAACAGTTGCCTTAACCTGGAATAGTTATTGTCTTCTAGAATGTTATGCCTTTCTCCAGCATTGTAGAACTGCTATGTATCAAAGATCTGTTTGGTGGGTGTGTATATTTATTCTTTACAACATTGTGTCATATTAGTCTTTTGTTGATCAAAAAGATCGAAACTTTGGTTTTTAGCTTTAATCTTCTTATATGACTATTGACTAATCCACCAATGCAATTTTGCTAGCTGTTCCACATCCTTGATTATTTGCTGAACTTTCTTTTGGTTCCTTCACAACTCATTCAGTCTCTGTAGTTTTTTGGCAATGCCTTGTTTCCAACAATGAGAATTCTGACACTTATTGTAGAAACACGTATCTAGTAAGCCCCCTCTTTGTGAAATAATGGTGTTACTTGCAATTTCTTACACCTTTTGCTTTAATCATTTTTTGCTATGTGCAGTTTCCCTTGCTCTCTAGAAGTGGAGTCATGGAAAGAAGGACTGCAGAGGCGTCAAAAGAAGGGGATGATAAATGTCTCATTGAAATTTCTGATCTTCCTGGCGGAGACAAAACGTTTGAACTAGTTGTCAAGTTCTGCTACGGTGTGAAGCTCGAACTCACTGCCTCTAATATGAGTGTGAAGCTTTGCAAACACTAGTAGTCAGCATAAGTTGTATATGTTACAATTGTTACTATTAGTAGATTAATAAACATGATCACTATGAATCAGTACTGGAACAGAGTTGAAAACAGAGGATGTGGTAAGATACTTGTCATGCGTTATGCAAAATCAGATATAAATAAAGTAAACAATGTATGAAAACGCAAGAAAGGACTAAACAATGGGTATAGTATTTTGAAAATAATAGACAAGATTGGTTGAATTAAGATATAATAACAATAACAAATAATTCGTAATAAACAAGCATATCGCAAATTAAAGGAGGATTTGATTGAGAATATTTGGAATAAATTTGGTCATTTATATTAATTAAATAAAATGTTTGTCTTCTTTAATTAATTAAGTAATATGTTTGTTTTTTTTTAATTTTAATAAAAGTTTTATAAGTTTGCAATTAAAATGTTATTTTATAAATTTTTCTAATTGTAATATGTTTAATAAGAATATTAATAAACATTATATTATTAAATAATTTTAAACATTCTTAAATTATTTATTAAACATTAATCTTTGTATTTATTAAACATTTTAAAATTTCTATAAGAATATTATATTATTAAATCTTAAGATCTTATACCTGTTCTCCCAATAACTAACTTCTTAATAAAAGTTCTTAAGACCTGATCTTACAATATTTTTACAATATTTCTCCTCTAAGAACACCCTCACCTGATTCCCCTATAAACATGCCCTAAGAAAACAAATTAAAATGAATAATGGGTCCATCTGGTTTATTTATTAATCATTTTTTTTCTATTGTAGCTTACGTTTTAAATTTTGGGTCAAGGCAAGCAAGGTTACGGTAAGATCAAAATATGTCAATTATTCCAATTATTATAGTTGACGATGACCTGGCTGATAACGATGGACGGTAACGAACTTTGGCATGACAAATGAGGTTGACCATCAATATATAATTTTTTTTTTTTTTTTTTTTACCAAACAGAGATAACTTGCAATACTCGTAACTAAAAAGAAAACCATTAATGGTTTTAATAATAAAAATAAGTCTTAGACTATCCTCATTGGTAGTGTTTCTTAGTTATTTCTTAAGGCATTTTTAATAATAAAAATAAGAGAAGAAACTTTGGTAAGAGAAAAGAAAAATTGTGTTGATTATTGGTAGAACCAAATTTAAGTGTTTTTTAGTAATAAATATAGTAAAATAATAATTAATAACAGTAAAATAATAATTAATATCTTAAAATATTCGAAATTATTTTATATATCATAAAAACATATTTTATTAATAAAAACATAAAATAACATACAACATTTTAAATTAAAACACAAAACATTAAAAAACAAAAACATAACACACAACATGAAATAAAATATAGAAACATATTTAATTAAAACATGAAACATATTTAATATCCAAATTTAGTCCATAAATGTTCAACTAAATCATGTTTCAATTGGTCATGCACTTCTCTATCACGAATTATTATTTGACCATTCACCACGTTGCTGATATTTGAAGCCATATTGATAGAATATGAAAGATCCACACGTCTGCTTGTGGGAAATCAGAAACGTCAGCTTGACTGTATCCATCTCGTTCATTTTCAACAATCATATTGTGAAGTATGATACACGCCCTCATAATCAATCCCACTTTGTCTTTGTCCCATAAAAGACATGGATTTTTAATGACCGCGAATCTAGCTTGTAGGACACCGAACGCACGCTCAACATCATAAAAACATTTTTTAATAATAAAAACATAAAATAACTTACAACATTTAAAATTAAAACACAAAACATTAAAAAATAAAAATATAACACGCAACATTAAGAGAGAACACACGAAAATGAAAGAGAAATGCCAAAAAAAAATTTACCCCATTAATCTCATTTCACCATTCATATCGCGCCACCTGTCCAGTAAGAAACGTTTCTTTTGGTTCTAAAATTAGAAACGTTTCTTACAATCCTTAGCTTTTTTTCATTAATAATTAATATCTATACCTAAGAAACATCTAAGGACTACCAATGAGGATAGTCTAAAGAAAACAAATCTCTAAAAAAGGAAATCAACTAATCATCAATGTAGTTATATTTTTGTATACCACTGATAAGAAAAAATACACAAAATAATGTATATATATACGGGCCACGAATTCATTTTCTCGACGTGATATAATTGTCAAATGGAATAAAGTTGTTTCGCTATTTTAAGGAATTTTTTTTTTTGTTTGTATTTTTTTCTATTGCTCTCACATGGTTTGTTTGGAATATAAAGCAAAGTTATTTTCGGACAGAAGAAAAAGGCTTTAAAAGTCCACGTAAGCGGAGAAAATATTATCCTACGTGGCAAATATCAGATACAAAAGGGCGACACGTGACCTAAGATAAATCGAACAGCTCTCAATTTGACACGTCATATTATTTAACGGCTCGTGATGTTTACTCCTACGTTCTCATATGTCCCCTCCTTTTTAACCGGTTACAGTCTCTCCCGGTTTTGGTTGGTTTTTTTTTTCTTTTTTTTTTTGGGTAAACTGTTAAATTTTATCAGTACATATATATAGTTCTCGATTATTATTTTTTTAACAGACGAAGGGATACAGAAGACCAAAAAACTATTAGAACAAGCAATATAAAAAAAGCCACATATCGTATGAAACCAATGCAACGAGAATGTTTTAGTTGTATAGGACATGACAACGTATAGGCCGACTTAAAAAATCGCTAAAATGAAGTTCCCGAACATGAGCTTGTCAACAAAGTTGCCACAAGCAACCATGGTCCAAGGCCCGTTCTCAAAACCTTGGATCGGATGATGCCTAAAACTTCTTTGAAAGCAAAATACAATGACGACTCAATGAGACATAAAAAAAAAAAAAAAAGATAATCAAATTGAATAGAATTTTTTACAAATTAAAAGGTACATGAAAAAAAAAATGGAATACCTCATACGCCGACAAAAAATATATATACGGAACACATTAATTTGGTTGCGGTAAAGAAAATTAAAATTTAATAGTACAGTACAAAATAGCATTTAATTTTTTGGGGTCGATTGTAAAAGGTGAGTGCAAGTAATATTTATGGAGTTGGGAGAATCATTGGTACCATCCTCGAAAAATAATTAAGAGTCTATATAGTATGTGACAAATCGCATTTAATAAAAACAATTTGTTGTCTTTGTTCATCAGTCATTTCGGTGAATATATTGATTTATTAAATATCTTTGGTAAACTAACCCCTACAATGAGTTTTTACTTTTACTGTGTGTGTAACAAACGACCACATTATTTATTCACTAGTATTCACGTTGGGTAATTGCGTATCACATGTAATTTACATGTTAAAAACAAGAATGGGATGTATATACTATTCAATAATTAATATATATATATATATATATATATACAGTACTACGAGTTATATATATTAATATGAACGGCGTATGTATACAATACGTAGAAAGGGATCAAGTTGGGGTCACTTTACAGAGCCATACGTAGTGGAAATACATCTGAATCCAGCTCATTGTAACCACTGCTTTTATTTCTTCTCTTTTTATTTTATTTTATTTATCATCTTATAGAGTAGAAATTAAAGAAACTAATAATTCGAATAAATTATTTTTGAAAGAAATAATGAAAATGAACAGAACAGAGAAGTGAGAGAGACAGAGAGATGCGAAAAAAGTGGGAGATGAGTTTGGTGTTTCAGACAAAAAACAAACTGCCAGTAAGATTGTCCATTCTCCTATTAATGTTTTGTTATACTTAAACAAAACATCTCCATAACTAAAATGTGAATGCCTTTTATATGTTTTACACAGCTTACAGCTTCTTTTTCCTTATTTTCTTTTCGTGAATCATAACCACACAGATTCGGAATACAATTATGCCAAAATTATGCAGAGTTTTAACAAAATACAAATTATACTTGTAGCAGAATTATTTTACTATATCATCATCAACTTGCAAGTTGATGATATAGCATTGAATAACTTTATTCTAAATCAAGTCTGATCTTTATGAAATATATATATGTTAATTATAAAATAGATGGAACTATAAATGAAATAATAAAAATATCATTGAACCCTCGGTAGTTTAGAATTTTAATATGTTCATCGTTTGTTTGATAAAATAGAAGCAATTCAGTTTTAATGTGACGTACAATGGTCGATCGATAGTTTTTACATTTATGTTACCAATTGAGATTATAGTTTTACATAACTTGTTAAGATTTCTCTGATACAAATGTGTATACAAACGGAAAACACGTTTGATCTTTACTGACACGATATGTTCAGAAGGAAAAAATACCGGTACGGTCTTTAAGAAGAACAATAAGTAATAGAAAGAAAAAAAATTAAAACCAGTGGTTGTCGAAGAAACAACAAAATAACGCATGAAATATTTTACGTTAAAAATAAAGAAATCGTTACATATTAAGTTATTAAGCACCGGAATATTTCAAAAAACAATAAATAAGGTAGGTCATAAGCTAACTAAAGCATGTCTCTACTTGCTTTTTCTCATAAATGCTTTGACATCCGCCTAATAACCATATGTAACCTCGACATTTATCTAACTCCTCGTCTAATTTAATACCGTTAATTTGATGTTACATCACGTATATACAGTACTATTTATTACGCCCACACCGCCTCTATACATACATCAAATTGTCAAAAGTATAGTTTATCAAACGTAATGTTTCACCATTTATAGATTACATTTAAAGAAAAAAATATCATAGTATCACAAAACAAAATATATACGGTGAAGTGTACAATGACGTGTTCGTTGTTATTGGTTTATAATAAAAACTAGTTGTATGATTAAAAAGAGGGTCAAAGAATTGAGGGGGGGGGGTAAAAAGGTAAATAAACAGTCGGTGTCGTGAGCAATTTGCGATTTGATCCAGCGGCGGTGAGAAGCTTATTAAAGGACCCACAGTAGCCGAATATTATCCCTATCGTCTCTATCTGCAGCTGTTCCTTCTTTCTGATTACCTTTGATTTATTTTATTGCCTTATATACTAGTATAATAATAAGGTATACGAAAAAAAATAAAGCATCCATTATGATCTCAATCATTTAAAAGATTAGTGTAAATAATATTCTTTAGGCTTCTCCACACAGCTCACATAATCTTATACTAATATAAATTTTCTAATCGTATTAATCATTGTGGTTTTTTAAAAAATTTTATTTTTGGTTCTGTTTACTATGAATATACTCTATTCTTATATAGTAGTCACCAAAATATATTAAAAGTCATGACTCCAATAATTAAAAGACGTGTAAGAGAGAAATTATTCAAAGTGTAACTCGCAGGTCACATTTCACAAGTGGTAAAGTGGGACAGTTAAACACCGTCCAATTATATACCCACGTTAATTAAATTATTATTTTCTAGTCAACAATTTTATTTCTTTAAGTATCCGATCATAAACTTAAAAGTCCCTTTGCATAATTCAATTTTTAACAGTTTCGTTTTAAACTAAATTAGGTCTCTATGGTTTGAGTTTCTGAAATTTTCATTTGCCGAAAATACTGAACAAACCAATCATTAATCAGATGTTATACGGTGAAGGGTGAACCATTGACACCTAAGTTTTAAGTTTATTTTATATGAAATTACTTTTTTTGGTATACCAAAATTTTCTTATAAGCAATGAGAAGATTCCCAAAATTAAAAGACAGAAGGAAAGCGAAAAAAGTTCACCTTTTAAGTCCTACTCTTTTTTTTTTTTTTTTTTTAATGTAATATTAAAAAAATATTTATATACAAAAATAAATTGCATGAACCAAATTATATTTATAAGATCTAAGATAAATGGTCCATCCCACCCAATTAAATACCCCTAAGATAAATTCACAATAGACAAAAGAGAAAAAAAAAAAGAAAAGAAAAAGAAAAAAGGAAATTCAACCACAACCTTCGTCTTCTCTTCAAACTCTCTCCCTCTATCATATCTCTCTTTGAAGAAAGATCCAAATTCGAGTATGTCTGGAAACTCTTCAGGACCGTTAGAGAGTTCGGGTGGCGGCGTGGGCGGTTCCGGTGAAGAGGAAAAGGATATGAAGATGGAAGAAACCGGCGGTGGAGGAAACCGGTGGCCAAGACCGGAGACTTTAGCTCTGTTGAGAATACGTTCGGAGATGGATAAAGCTTTTCGTGACTCTACTCTTAAAGCTCCCTTATGGGAAGAAATCTCCAGGTTTGTTATTTTTTTTTTTTGTTACATGCATATTTATATATATTTTATAAAAATATATATAACAGAAATGTTATGATCATATATTTTCGTCTTAACACATTTATGGGATATGTATATGTGTAGTCATAATATTCGGTAAAATTCATTTGAATATTCTTATAAGAGCTATTAATATATGTTTATAGGGATGTATATATAAGATCAGTCTAATACATACAACTAGTGAACTAGCTAAAGAAAAAGTTTAGGTATGTTTTGTTTCTTAATTATGAGTTTTAATTTGATTGATACATAATTAGGAAAATGATGGAGCTTGGTTACAAGAGAAGTGCAAAGAAATGCAAGGAGAAGTTTGAGAACGTTTACAAGTACCATAAACGTACCAAAGATGGTCGTACCGGGAAATCCGAAGGCAAATCGTACCGGTTTTTCGAAGAATTAGAAGCTTTCGAGACTCTCAATTCCTATCAACATGAACCTGATCAGTCGCATCCCGCGAAATCTTCTGCAGCTGTTGCGACCGCAGCCATAACCACTTCTTTGATACCATGGATTAGCTCTAACAATCCATCAACCGAGAAAAGTTCTTTACCGTTGAAACATCAACATCAAGTTAGTGTACAACCCATCACCACAAACCCTACCTTCCTCGCCAAGCAACCATCTGCTACGATGCCTTTCCCTTTCTATAGCAACAACAATACTACTACTGTTAGTCAGCCGCCGCCAATTTCGAATGACTTGATGAACAATGTTTCATCGCTACATCTTTTCTCGAGCTCAACTTCTTCATCTACTGCATCTGACGAGGAAGAAGATCATCATCAGGGAAAGCGATCGAGAAAGAGGAGGAAGTACTGGAAAGGTTTGTTTACAAAGCTGACAAAAGAGTTGATGGAGAAACAAGAGAAGATGCAAAAAAGGTTCTTGGAAACATTGGAGAATCGCGAGAAAGAGAGAATCTCAAGAGAAGAAGCTTGGAGGGTCCAAGAGATAGCGAGGATCAACAGAGAACACGAAACATTAATCCATGAGAGGTCCAACGCTGCAGCTAAAGACGCTGCAATCATATCCTTCTTACACAAAATCTCCGGAGGACAACAGCAACAACCGCAACAACAGAATCATCATAAGCCAGCACAAAGGAAACAATATCAAAGCGATCATTCAATAACGTTTGAGAGTAAAGAACCAAGGCCGATTCTGTTGGATACAACAATGAAGATGGGGAATTACGATACCAACCATTCGATATCTCCTAGTTCTTCAAGATGGCCTAAAACCGAGGTCGAGGCCTTGATAAGGATAAGGAAGAATCTTGAAGCTAACTATCAAGAGAATGGTACCAAGGGGCCACTATGGGAAGAGATATCTGCAGGGATGAGAAGATTGGGGTACAATAGAAGCGCAAAGCGATGCAAAGAGAAGTGGGAAAACATAAACAAATACTTCAAGAAAGTCAAAGAGAGCAACAAGAAACGACCACTTGATTCCAAGACTTGCCCTTATTTTCACCAGCTCGAGGCTTTATACAACGAGAGGAACAAAAGTGGGGCAATGCCATTGCCATTGCCTCTAATGGTAACTCCACAGAGACAGTTGCTTCTCTCACAAGAAACCCAGACTGAGTTTGAGACTGATCAGAGGGACAAAGTTGGTGATAAAGAAGATAACGAAGAAGGAGAGAGTGAAGAAGATGAGTACGATGATGAAGAAGAGGGCGAAGGAGACAATGAGACAAGTGAGTTCGAGACTGTCTTGAACAAAACATCTTCACCTATGGATATCAACAATAATCTTTTCACCTAATTAAGTGGTTTTATATATATTCTTTTTGTATACACTTCTGTGCTAAACTACACATTGGGGTTGAAGGAAAAAAAAACATATACAACAAATGTAAGTAAAATGGCTTGATTTTTTTAGTTATTAGTATCCCGTTTCGTGATATATAATAAAAATAAATTATTTTATAGAAGTAAGTGAGATGTGTTCTAATAGCAATTATGAATTATATAACCAAAAAAGTTCATTAGTATCAAGTGATAGAATTGAATCAAAACTGGCCCAATTGGTTGGGAGAAGCCAAGGGTAATCAAGCATCCATCTATATCCATCCATGGGTACCCGACACAAGTAATAAACTTTTGGACCTACAAATTCAAATTGGGTCGTCGTTTTCATCATATATTTTTTTTTTCTCTTTCTTTTTAATATGATCTCAACTTTTAACTTCTTATTTCTTATCGCATTCTAAATTCTTAATATATAAATTTACCTTAAATCATGTAATCAAAAGTATCGTCCGTGTGGTAGATGGCGTTGGTGCGTTTCTTTCTGTAATTTGTGCCTACATGCCACGAGGTGGACCCAACTAACACACATTATATTCGAATTAATGTAGTATTGAATTGTTGACAAAATAGTGAAAAATACTACTAATAATGCAGTATTGATTTTCTTTAGTGAAATGACTACATTATTTTTCAAGACATGTGTCATTAATTAAGACTGTAATAAATAGACAAATCATAAATGAAAAAAAAAACTGTAAGTAAATAAAACTATAGAAGTGAAAGATACATGTAGTGCAGAAAAAAAACGATAACAATTTCAAAAAATTTATTAATGATTAATTGAAGTGTCAATATATATTATTTATGAAGAAATGAAATTACAAACAATAAAGTAAATTAATTAAAATTTTAATCAGAGCATATCATATGTATACCGTTTTATTAGGTCAATAGTACTGTTTACTCTGTAACCTTATTACTTTATGGCTTTCTCTCTTAACTTTTATTTTTTGGTGTCAACTTGGTGATATATAAATTTCTTTCCTCACTGTATTTTTGTGGTGTTTTTTTTTCTTAATCTATTTATATTTTTCAAGCGTCTTTGATGTTGTTAAATATTAGGGACTCCTATGTAAATACCATTTTACTTCTTTTCATATCACAATATTATTATGATAATCTACTCATATTATTCTAGGGTAGTATCAAAGATTGTATATGACATCTCAAAACGACAGAACATATCAATGAGAACGGCCGAACATTCTCTTGCTCTTATGGCAGAACATTCAATTCTGAATTGTGTAGTATTTTGATGAACGGCGTTCAAGTTTTTTTTTTTTTTTGAAATTCCGTATAAATAAACAAGTAACCATTAATTGGAAGCTAAACGATTAAGATATTCAGTAAAACTAGGACGGCCTAAAATATGTATTATTGAAAATAAGCAATAGATGTGTGAAATTTGTAACTGCGAAAAACGAAATCAAAGATGTTCCGTGGCATAATTTATAGTCATAGAAAATAGACTTTTGATCCTCAACGCCATGAGAAATCATTTGCCTAAAACTTCTTGGGAATATGCACTAGATACCACACAAATCAAAAGTAATTAAGAAACTACCATAGGACCCACAGTCTACTCTCTCCCCTCATATACAATTACTTTTATACCCATTACATATATTACATGTTATTTGTTTAAATATCATGTCATTTTTATTTTTTGAACGAAATTATATATCGGTTTGGATTCACAAATAAAATGATTAGGGTTTAAATTTTACAATTGGAACGAAATTATTTGTCAGTTTGGGTTCACAAATGAGATGGTTAGGGTTTAGATTTTATAATTAGAACGAAATTATATGTCGGTTTGGGTTCAATATAACATGTAAAATATAAATATTACATGCTATTTTAAAAAATCACACCAAATCTTTCCCTCTTTCTATCTAATAAAAAAACAAAAAAGGATGATTGTGTCTTTTTACTCTTAAAAAAACGTGGGGCCTATGGTATTTTCCTATAAAAAAATGTTGTTGTGGTATTTTCTTAATTTTACTCCATATTTATGCTATCTACTAATATTACCCAAACTTCTTTATGTCCCCCCACGAAATGTTGACCTTTGTCGTGTCAAAACAAAAGTAAAAGCTAACTTTGATATTATGCTTTGCCCAAACTTTTTTTTTTTCAAAAAACCATTTATAGCAAAAAGAATCGCTTTCTTTTTGGATATATCACTTCTTTTTGGTCAATTAGGGGAAAACTTTTCAATAATGTCTTGAACTATTATATAAATGGGGTTACAAGATAATTTGTATTCCCGTAATGCTCGAGAATTCATCAATTCCAAAAGGATTCAAAGTAATTAACATTACTGTTTTTCTACAAATGATTATTGTTGAAGTATATATGTATATAGTTAAAAATTGCGCTCTTATGCATGATTATAGATATACAGTATTTGAGTCGTCATCATTGTTTTATCCCCTAGAAAAAGAAGATGCAAATAGAAATTATAAAACATTAACGGAAAAGAAAAAGAAGAAGATTCCGTTCCTAATAAGTAGCCACCATTCTTTCTCACATCTCATTTTCTCTTTTCCATGCCCACTTCTCTGTGCTTTGGATTTTCCAAGTTTCATTTATAAAAAGAAAAAAAATTACCATATTGTCGGTATATAGTTTTTGACAATCAAGATTCAAAAATCACTAGACCTAAACTCTCGTAATCATACAAGCAACATAAACCAAACTTTTAAATCTGTGGTTATCGTAAACGTGTGACAGCTACATCATTCAAGCTATCTAAATTATCTATTATCGTATCATGGATTTTTTTTTTTTTTAATTCAACATTACTTTTCAGTTATACAAAAACTAAACAATAAGTACAGTATATGGGTTTTACAATTAATGGTGACAGGAATTAAAATTTGGGTGGAAAAATTGATTGGAGAACATTATTTTGAGATACAGCAATAAAAATGTCCACTTGCTGATTGCTTTACATGGAAGTAATTTACTCAGTGCCACAAATTGTTCGAATTCATTACAGATCTATATGGTCTGAAATCATGCTATACGCATCACAAATTTTTCCTGGTATATTCTTGCAATAAATTGTGCAATTTTAATAACTTATAAGAACAAATCATCTTATTTATTTAAATGATCGATGATACAACCTTCTATATGAGAAAATCCATATCCTACAAAATTTCAGTTCCTGCGTATTTTGAAAGATGTCATATACAGTACATGAGTCGGTTGGTCTAAGTTAAAACGAATGTGGAAAGCTGGATCAAATTTCTAATGTTTTATATCATTCTGTCATATTTAAAATTTTGATTTTCAGAAATTGTAATTTTTTGCCGATCATGAATACAAATTAACCAAAACTTCCAACATGCTGCAAATAAAATTGTCTATTGCAATCTTGTGCCTTACGGATAAAGTTGTTAATCATAAATATGGTATATGTTAAACCGTTTGTGTCTTGTGGAGAGAGTTGTTCGTCGTAAATATTGATATGTAAAGACATTCATAAAATAAATAAAAAATAAAAACTGGACTAAGTCAAAAAAAATAACATCAACCTGATCTATTGCAACTCTATATGTAGACATCATATATAATTGACAGTAAGTAGGTCGCTTGGTGAGAAATTATTACGATCCAAAAATATCTTTTGAATTATTTCAAAATAACATCCAATAAACACATCGAAAATTTTATGGACGTAAAAATAAATTCGTATATCAACTGCTGCTCTACATCCGTGGATCGGACGGTGGACCAGCAAGTTCGATTTTCAATACTAACAATAATAAATAAGGATATATATTTTCTACAAGTCCTTTTCGTTTACTTTTAAAGTCTACTTATTTGCCTTGTTTAATCATTTAAAAACTCGCACTTTGAAATTAGTTTAACGAGATATTGTGATATTCTATATATTCAACGGTACAAACTAAGACTTGCTTATGCTAAGAAAAAACATATAAAACGTAAACAGAGTATTACGTGATCGTTATCTGATCTAAATGAACGATAACACACACCAAACAAATTAAAGTGGGCTCACATGAGTCACATATTATAGGGAAGAAAGACAATTACAATAAAATGGTAGGAGTAGTTCCTTTCTTCAAAGGTTGGGTAAGATATAGTAGATTCGTGTCTAGGTTTTAAGGATTCATAGACAACTAAGAATAATTATATACTTAAATCTCTTTTTTTTTTGATATAAATATACATGGAGTGGAAACTGAAAGTGAAAATTGTAAAATCTAAGAGCATAAGCGTTTTTCAAACGAAAATTGTTTCTTACTCTCTCCTTTAATTTTTTCTTTTCTTTTAATGGTGACAAACTATACTAAATATATAATATGGATGCTGATGCTCTAACAAAGAGCTAATTTCATTGCTCAAAACGTTACGAATGAATACAAGATGCAATTTTATGTTCCAAATTTATAATAGAGCTTTTTGTCTGTGAGAGAGTTATGTCCTCGATTTAAAGATGTATATGTCTTTCTTGTTTATTTCCGGATCACATGAACTCATTCTTTTGTATAGTCCCCTTAATACTATTGAGGTGGTTTAGTTTAGGCAATTTGATTTCGGAGTACTTCTCCGTCAGGTTGGTTTCTTGTTTTTTGTAAAACATGTGTTTGCGTTTTGTTTTGCCTATAATATAAAATCAGATTTACAAGGAAACAAAAACAAAAAAAAAAAAATGAGAAGAAATCAGGTCTACTTAACTAATCGGACAAAAAAAAAGAAGAAGTAAAAACACATCATGTAAATGTTAAATGTCGATTAGGTAAAAAAATCATAAATGTATTTAATTTGGCGAAGTATATAGTTTGCAAAACATATAGAATAAATATTATGCATGTATTTTACAGCTAGATATCATACAGTATATATGATGATCAGAACTGGACGACGTAGTACGTAGACATCATGATTAACCGCATCTTAATTTTATAGGGTACAAATAAATATACAAAATATTACTCAACGTACAACCCAAACTTGGATATACATAAACGATCATGCTCTTCTTGGTAACATGTGCTGTGCAAAATACATATACTATAAATAATTAATGTACAAACCAAACCACGTATAATTATGATTTGAGTATGATATGAATAATAAATCTTTAAAACATCAAACGTAAATCCCAAAAATTTCGTATATGATGCATGTGTTAACCCTTGAGGATTCCACGAGAGCAATATATAATAAACAAAAGTGAAAAGCGTAAAAGAGAAGGAGTCACGATCATCGGTAGATACATATACTATCAATATTTTTGTTCGGTAAAAACAGATCTGGAAACGCGACCAAACATGTGTCTGATAGTACTTATGAATTTAATTGTGACACAGCGAATCATCATCATCATCATCATCGTCGTCTCAAATAATAAGAGTTTGTTTTTCATATATGGTTGGATCTGTCACGTGCGTTCGACAACTTGATATTACGAAACCACCCTTCTAGTGAAGAAGAAGAGAGTCTTGCGTTTTAGGGCAACGAAGAAGACACAGAGATATGAAAATAAAAGAGTAAGATTCCTTTTAGCCACGTGGACCCCCAAACCCCACGCTCTCTCTCTCTCTCTCTCTCGCTCATTGTGTGCATGTGAACTTGGCATCTTCTCTTTCTTTTTTTTTTTTTTCCATTTATCTTAAAAAAAAATTTAACATAAAGTTTTTATCTTTTATTTATCTTACCAAGGAACTGTATACCGAAAAGGATAAGTAACTCTCGTCTCCCAGTCCCACCTCGTAATTTAGACAAAAACAATAGGCAATAATATGTAAAAATACAAAAATAACACATCGTCACCAAACAACAAGAACCATTCAATTTTCTTTTATACTACATATTATTACAAAAACAAAAAAAAACATTATTACAAGTTACAGTTTTTATTATTCACTTACCATATAAAACCCCACATTGTCCCCCTCTCTTAATTAACATTTTTTTTTATTTATATATCCCCCGGGGCAAAAATTAATTAAATCACATTTATTTTATTTTTTGTTTTTAACATATTAAATCTCTCTTCGGTATAACTTAAAATAAAAATCAAAGATGAAAAAAGAAAAAAAGAAAAAAAAACAAACCCCCCCTCCAATATTTAAACTCTCATCTTCTCTGTATCAAAACTTAATAAAAAGAAAAAAAAGATTACTAATCTTTTCACCACCACGACCACTCGGAATCGAACTCGCATCATCGCCATTTAAAGATCATTCGTCGTCTTGTTGTTATTGCTAGGCACCAGCTCAAACTCACCTCCTTCCTCTTCTTCTTCATTCTCCTCGTCCTCTTCATCCTCATCATCGTCGTATTCTTCATCTGTACCTTCTTCATCGTCATAGTTCTGATCCGACGGCGGCTGAGGATGCTGCTGCTGAACCACAGCCACTGCCGTTGTAGTCTCGGTCGTAGTTACAGGCGCAGGAGGCCATTGCTGCTCCGGTTGTACCATCAAAGGAACAGAGTTTTCCGGTTTAACAAGACCGGAAGCTGAAGAAGAAGATGCAATACTGTTGTTGTGATGCAACTTGTTACGTTCTCTGTATAAAGCATCGAGCTGGTGGAAGTAAGGACAAGTCTTGGAATCTTCGGGACGTTTCTTGTTGCTCTCTTTGACTTTCTTGAAGTATTTGTTAATGTTTTCCCACTTCTCTTTGCATCTCTTTGAGTTCCTGTTGAATCCTAACCTTCTCATCCCCGCTGATATCTCTTCCCACAGTGGTCCTTTTGGCCCGTTCTCTTGATACTTGGAATCAAGATTCGTCCTCAGCTTTATCAATGCTTCTATCTCCACCTTCGGCCACCTCGACGAACTCGCTGACCCTGACGCTGACGCTGAAGCCGGAGTCATCATCATACTCTGATCTCCATTGTCCGTTTTCCTAGTCTCTGATGAAGACGGTAAAACAGCTTGAATTGGCTGCAGAAGCGGAGGAGGAGCAGGTGGAGACGGTTGAGGCGTTTGCTGCATTTGTGGTCGAACTTGTTGCGGCTGTGGCTGTGGCTGTACCGTAGTAGCAGAAGGCTGGTTTGGTTGCTGCTTCTCTGATAGTTTTTGAAGAAAAGCCATAACAGCAGCGTCTTTAGCAGCGGACATAGAGCGTTCTTGAGCTAAGATCTCTTGGTCACGGTTGATTCTAGCAATCTCTTGAACCCTCCAAGATTCTTCTCTGACAAGTCTCTCGTGCTCTCGCTTCTCAACAGCTTCCAAGAACTTGCGTTGAAGCTCCTCTTGTTTATCAACGACTTGTTTCATCAACCTCTCGAAAAACTCCTTCCATTTCCTTTTCCTCTTCCTATTCGTCGTCGTTGTCGTCGTCCCTCCGCCGCCGGTATCCATATCAGAAGAAGTCGAGTAGGAAGACGAAGAAGAAGATGTCGAATTGTCAGAGAGGAAGTCGGTTGGAAACGAAGAAGGTACATTCAATTGCTGAGTATACGGAGGAACCGAGGAAGATGGTGCGGACGGTGGCATAACTGTGGTTATAGGAGGAGGAGTTGAAAATATGGAGTTGACGTTGTTGGTTTGGTGGTGGTGTGGTCGTAGAGGCGGCTGATGTTGATGATGATGATGATGATGAGTCTCGAGAGCTTCCAATTGATCAAAGAAACGATAAGTCTTGCCATCGGATTTACCGGTACGGCCTTCTTTGGTTCGTTTGTGGTATTTGTAAACGTTTTCGAACTTCTCTTTGCATTTCTTTGCGTTTCTTATGTAACCAAGCTCCCCCATTTTCCTGACCAAAATTCATAAAACCAATTCCTCAGTAAAAAAAAAAAAAAAAGATAAAAATCAAAACTTTTTATTGTGATGAAAAGAAAAAAAAAAACGGATTTTGATTATTAGGTAAAATCAGCATGACTCATGAATATAACATGACTCAACTTCTTATTTTATCTAAATTAACTGTTTAATTATATTATTAAAGACAACTTCTTTAATCAAACCCACTTCAAGAACTGTCTGAATCTGAATCTCAATGACCAGAAAGAAGAAAAAAAAAAGAGACATTTTTTTGATAAATTCGACGAAATTCAAGCAACCCAAATACGAAAAATCTAATCTTTAAACACATCCAGATCTTTAGACACACTCACTGGTCAATTGAAAGATAAAAAAAAAAAAAAGACAAAAGCTTTCATAATCATATCCAATTAGACAAATCTTGCAGTGGTAAGAAGAAAGAGTTGTGAATTAACCAATAAAAAAAGGGGTAAGAGGAAAACGCGAACCTAGAAACCTCTTCCCATAAGGGACCTTTAACGCTAGCGTCTCGAAACGCTATTCCCATATCAGATCGTATTTTCAGCAACGCTAGCGTTTCCTGCCGCGGCCAACGATTTCCTCCGAATCCTCTGTCGTTCATCTCTTCCGATACCTCAAACGCACCAACCGCTGCTGCCGCAGCTGCTTCGGTAGCGGCTGAGTCGTTCGATTGTGGTTGTGGCTGGGGCTGTGGCTGTGGCGGCGGTGGTGGTGGAGTAGCGGTTGAAGCGGCTGCTGTAGTAGTGGTGGTCGTCGACGGAGTACCACCACCCAGTTGCATCATCGTTTTTTTCAAAAAAAGTTTTGATTTTTAATCTCTGGTATTGTGTTTTTTTTTTCCCCCTCTCTCTGTATCTTTGACGGAGAAGAAAGTTACAGAAATGAAAAATTAAAAAAAAAATTGGGAAAAGGAAAAAAAAAAATGGGAGAGATAAAGAGAGAGAGAGAGTTTACATGAGAGAGGAAGAAGAGTGAAATCTGCAGGCGCAGGGTTTTATGGTGTGTAAGAGAGTTTTTGTAAATTATACCTAAGTTAAAATCTTTTTATTTCTTCAATTGTTTTTTTAAAAATATTATTATAATTTTCTGGTGATGAGATCTGCTTGTCAATCTCAAGGAGTCATTCTTATTGTGTATATATATATAAAAAAAAAATATTTGATGTATTTCTTTTTTTCTTTTTCTTACCTATTTTATTTGTAATTTATCACCTTTTATTGATACTTTTTCCTTTGTTTGAGCCAAAATGGAATCTTCACCATTTCTCTCTCTTCGGTATTCTGAGTTTTGGGTAAATTATTTTTACACTTTTTTAACTCCTTTATCAACATTTTTAATGGGGGACTTAAGATTTATAGAATCAAAATAACCCTATTAGTTTCCAAGTTATAAATAACACATATTATTAAGTTTATAAATTAAATTAATTTTGACTAAACTTTAAAGTTAATTTTTAATACATACATATAGAACTAACATAACGGAAAAAAATAATAACATAATATAAATATTTAATAATTATATTAATAATTTTTGGTTGATTTTTAAAATTTGAGATCGATGTACACGTAGGCGAGCATGAGTGTCTAGTTTTAATTGCTGTTACATTGGATGGTGTAGAAAATGTGAGATATTAGTTGTAAATGTTTGTAATAGTATTGTTTGTATAAAAATAAATTTTTGTCTTAAAATAAAAGAAAAAACAAATATCATTAAGATGTTTTAATACTTTGGATTCAAATTTAATAATATATAAATTGGACCAACGTAACCGAAAAAATAATAATTAAATATATTTTTTAAGTAATTTTTGGTTGATTTCTAAAATGTTTTATCAATGACACGTATCGAACATGAGCGCTTAGTTTTAATTGTTACTGTGGATTGTTGCGAAAAAAGTATTTGTAAATATTTTTAATAACTATGAACGTTACATTATGTAAAACACATATTATTTTTGGTTGATTTCTAAAAAGTTTTATTGATGACACGTATCGAACATGAGTGCCTAGTTTTGATTGTTACTGGGGATTGTTGCGAAAAAGTATTTGTAAATATTTTTAATAACTATGAACGTTACATTATGTGAAACACATATTATTTTTGGTTGATTTCTAAAAAGTTTTATCGATGACACGTATCGAACATGAGTGCCTAGTTTTGATTGTTACTGTGGATTGTTGCGAACAAAGTATTTTTAAATATTTTTAATAACTATGAACGTTACATTATGTGAAACACATATTATTTTTAGTTGATTTCTAAAAAGTTTTATCGATGACACGTATCGAACATGAGTGCATAGTTTTGATTGTTACCGTGGATTGTTGCAAACAAAGTATTTGTAAATATTTTTAATAACTATGAGCGTTACATTATGTGAAACACATATTATTTATTTAAGCTTAGACAATAACAAAGTAAACTATTTTAGACAATTTAAGACATTTTATGAAAGTGAAAGTGTAACTGACTAATTTTTTGGTTCTATAAGTTCTAAATACTTGTAATACACTTCTAGTGTTTCCACATATCTTACAAAACCATTTCACCAATTAACCTTCCCAATTTTTTTTTGTTAACCATTGGTTTATAACTGGCCGGTCCATTAGCTAAATTCCTATATTCGTAGGAAGCAGGACTCAATCTCTGATATGATGGTGCCTTCTACAAATAAACTTACCTCCTGCTAATGCACTAAGGTCATTTCATACCTTCCCAATTTTTATGTTTATGTTTTTGACACTTTTTAAACATTTTATAAAATATTATAAGATAACCAATATCTTTATTATATTTTGTATACTCAAATATTTTATTTAAGTTATTATGTTATATTTGTTGGTATCAATTTGGAACTGTTACACTTAGGTATAAAATAACACGACCAAATTTTAGAATATAGTGATTTGTGCAAGTGTTATTGTATCATAATAGAAATTTAAAACCAGTAGTATAGATTTGTGTGTGAGTTATATATGTATATACTATACTTTTTGTATATACCACTCTTTGCAAAGAATAGGAAACTAATCACTGCTTAATTTTAGTTCATAATGAATGATCATCATAGTGGAATTTTTTTTTTATGATAAGAGAAAAGCAAAGATAGAGTAAATGGTGTGATGTTTCTAAAACAAGAGTTTTGTCATCATGGGTTGTATGTGAAATGATGAAAAAAAAAGTGGGCACAAAAAGATATATATGACGGAAACTGAAGGATTCAATTTCTAACCAATAGTTATTTACTATTTTATTACTACAACAAAATAAATTATTGCAGAGAGAGTTATCGACAGCTGCGCATAAAGACGGTGGTGATTACTACTAGTCTATTAGTTTGGTTTTTGTCCGTCCAGCAAAATTGTCTTAAAATGCCGGCTTTTAATCTTAAAGTAATTTTGTTTACTTAAACGAGTTTCATAATCATATTATAACCTTTACGTGCTAATCATAGTTTAACTTATAAGATAAAATAAGAAACATGTAAAAGATTAGTAGAGCAATATAAGGGTAAAACGTACGTAAAAAGAAGTAGGTGGAGATGAGAGGATCAAGTTTGGAACGTATTCAGTGGCAGGCGGGAGACTTACGTATTATTCGAAAGTTACTATTTTGACCCTAACGTGGATCCCATTGACCTTTAATCATTGAGGTTTTTTTTTCTTTTTTCTTTTAAGCTATTAATCTAGTATAATTATCTTAGCTTAACATTTTATAAAATTCATCATTAATATAATAAACTAAACCATCCTGATCACTGATCTGGTTTGTCTCCCCCAATCTTCCCATCGCATTCACACAAATGCAAATTTATTTTAGTTTTAACAGTACTACTGATCATCTAGCTACGACACTCTATATATAATAAACTACACGGGCTTGATGATTTCAAATCAATAAAGAGATCATTTTGATACTTTTTTTTTTGTAGTGAGAATTATTTGTATTACCTGAAAAATAATAAATATAAAAGGATGAAGGGACGATGTTGGAAGGGAAGTGGTTAGATGCAAGTCACTTTCGGGATTGAAGTAAATGGTGACTCTTTCCCGTTGAGGCCATACATATACATTATATAGCCTCCGTTAGTTTTTATTTCGTTATTGACTTTTTCTTTTTTCTTTTTTTCCTTCGCAACATCTCAAACCCAATTTGACGGCCGTTATTTAACTAATTAATCAATTATTTAAACACTTGAAAACGATTACAACCTAAACAATCAATGTCAATGGTTAAGAATGTTAATTCCTCCAACGTCCCGTTTTAACCTACAAAATTCTTACATGCATAAAGTTATGAATAATATTTTGTTCTTGTTTTCTGTTTATACTAGTATTAGTTAGGGATAGTTTTACCTTCACTTCTACTAGTATTTAGTTTGGTGGTAAATTTGTTGTTACCCTCCAAAGAAGGATGTGCTACACCGTGCCATTCTCTATTCTTACCTATTAAAAAAAAACTATTTTGGGTCAACCGCGCGTTATATGAATTTGAAAACCCAAAATACATGGGTTAATATAGATTGCACAGAAAAACACATATTGCACAAATATATTTGAAAAGAATCGGAATTTAACAAATCATTTTTGGTAGATATAAGGGGGGTAGATACAAATTATTATTTAACGAGGCATATGAGATCTAAAACAATCAATAAAACGGGACATACGAGCATAATTATGATAGTAGCTAGTGATCGATAATGACTAAGTTTTTTCACGGCCTTCATAGCTTGCAGATTTTCCAGTTACCATAATCACATTATCTCGATCTTTGTTTGATGCAACGATAAGTTAATAATAATTAAGTACTATCTTTGAATTTTTTTTTTTTTGTGTGTAAATTTTTCGAATGAGCTACATAATTTCTGTCAAACCACTTGAAACTTGTTTTACGTTTGTTTTAGCATGTATTTATATGAACTTACTAACACGATAGTAGTTTGAAGTTTGGGTTTGTTATACTGCAGTAATAATATGTAAATTGTCAAACGCAGCAAATTTGTACATAATGAAGGCTAAGTATCAACCTACTCAGGTAGTATATATATATATAGCGTTCGGGTAAACGATTCGAATGTTCATTGAAATTCACGGCATGATTAGGCAGTAAATGTTATATTTTTAAAAATAGCGTTAGATTGAGTTATTCAATCAAATACACGAAAATGTATTGAAAGGTGATATCAGGGACCATCCTTTTGGTAGCTCCTAAAAGCATTGATTATGATTATTTTTTCTACGAAATTATATAATAGCCACTCGATTTTAGCATGGCTCGACCCTTAACGTTACAAATTTTTATCTTATTACATTATTATACTAATAAAGTATATTTTATCTGTCGTGGGTCTTTTTCGTAGGTGCACTTCGGAGTTGAAAACGACCATTATAATAACGGGTCTAAAAAAATAGTATTGCGTACCCATTATTATCATATGCATCTTTTACTTAAATATGTGTTCTACACTATGTTTTTGTGAAAGATATTCGTCAAAGGAAAATGGTGTCTTTTGTTTCCTTTAGATAAAGTAAAAATACCAATACACGACGTGAAGGTGCTTGGATTAAGTATTAATACTACCTCTAGATTTATTATTAATACACAACGTTCACTCACATATAAACCCTATAAATATTGATTTACTATGATTACTATGTTTACTATTTTACAACCCTGCTAAGAAATTAACAAATTAGAGTTGATGAATTAGGTAGAAAACACAATTAGAAAAAGGAACAGAGACATTATTAGTGTACAATAAAAATTTAAGTAATTCAATTATTGATGGGCCAGTGTAATTTTAAGGTGGAAAAGAAATGCAAGTGGTTTGAGGGAGGCAACGAAGAGCTATGGACCCATCTAAAAAGATGAAATTACTGCACTAATTTTTACTCCAACAAAACACAAATAGAGGTAAAAAAATGTTTGTAGTTTGATCCCTGTTTGTAATTCTATTCTTCTACTTGGATAATTTTTAACTTTTTACTCCCTAAGACTATTGAGAAAAATAAAACTAGTAGTAGTACTCTCAACTACTATTGTTTTTTTTTATAACTTAGCAGACAATTCTAAGATCAGCTTTAGTTACCATCATTCATTACTCGCACGACTGCTTCTGCACGGAAAATCATACACATAGACACACACACAAAATAGTATGTGTGTGCACGGAAAATCACACACACACACACAATTATATATATATATATATATATATATATACATATGTGTGTGTCAGTGTGACTGTGAAGGGACTGTGTAAGACTGTAATTGCTCTGCTCCGAACTAATTAAGCATCTAACTTAATTTTCCATCGTGGCATTACACTACTCTCTAGTGTTTTACATTGTTATACATTTTTCATCTGCATTTTTTCCCCACAATTTCCCATTTTTTATAAACTTTACTGCAAAACCAAAAAAAAGGTTACATAGGGCTTGATTGGTAAACACTAACAAAACTTTACAAATAGGACAGCTTTAGATTTTTACCAATCACAAAAACTTTATTAAAAACTTTATTCTCACCTTTTTTGTACAGTTTTCATGTATAGCTCTTTTTTACAGCTTACAGTTTCAGCTTACAGCTTTTCTGTACAGCTTTAACTATGTTACCAATCAGACCCATAATCACTTGTTTAGAATAGTTCTTCTTTTATGTGAATTGCCAAATGTTTGTGTCAATCAGAAATACGAGTGGTGATGTATTTTAGTTTTCATCATCCAAACTATCGTATTAAAATATACCACTAGTTAGTTAAATTTTCAGTTTCAAAATTATGCAGACTCCATTCAGTTTAACATTAATCTTATCTTAGTGACATACTATTTACCTATAGGTTAAAACAAATTCCACGTAGTAACATATCTGTGTGCATATATTGTTTTCACACAACATGAGATATATAACGGCGGATTTTGGATTCATGTGTGAAGGTGCTTCGCTGTCGTAATTTGTATTCTCCTTTTTTATTTTTATATCTATACTAATCCCTTTTTTTAAAGGTGCTTCCATCAATTATAATTATGATTATGAATGATGTACGGTTTAAGGAGGTGCGGTTCTTTTCGATTTATACAACCGACAAAATTACAAGTTGAAACAGAACCGACATTTATGTGGTTTAATTAACTTGCTTAATATAATAAATAATTACCACTAAAAACTTTAGACACAATGTGAAAGTGAAGGGATTGTTTGAAAACTGATGAGGATCATTAACATGTCTACATCAGTATATATATATATATATATATATATATATATATATTCTACCTAAATATCATGGAGCAAAACAGATAAAATAATAATATGTACATAACAGACTGAAGACTATAAATTTATAAATGGAAGGCAATAGTACTTGTCTACTTGAGGATTCACAAATCACCCGGAGAATAAAAATATATATGTATAATTTAAAGGAATAAAATAAACAAACAGATGATTCTGCTGCCACAAGATTTAAATTATACGAGTAAAAAAACCTAGCAGTTCAACTTATAGGGTTTGCCTAATTATTGAAACAAATCAAATGATGATACAAGTGGGTCCATATATAGGATTAATTAAGAACTTGAAAAGGTTAATTTTTTTTTTTTTTTTTTAAAGTTGGTAGATCCATAAATAAACAATGTTACAAATTTCAACCATTCGTTTAACACAAGGACGGACGAAATTAAGCGAAGGTCAAATTCACGATGAATGTTGTTAATCTTATAATGTGATTTGGTAAATAGAAAAGGTTTGGATGTAAAAAAAAAAGAAGTGGGGGGTGAGAACTGGAAAGAATAAGAAAGTAAGGGGTAGAAAAAGTAAATAGAAAAATTCACATGGGAAAGGAGAGAGAGATTGGGGGCATGTGGGGGATTATGAGTTGAGTTATCTACGCCACTTTCATCTTTCCCATGTGGTTTTTTACCTCTCAGTGTTTATATCTGTCTCCAGCTCACTCTCTTAACTAATTTTCCAATTTTTATTTTGAGTAAAATTTAAATATTGAGATACCTAAAGCTTATTATAAAAGATTTTTAATCAGGTGATGTGTAAACAACATGTGTAATTTTTGTTGTAAAGGGGTTAGCGTCAAGTAAAAGCTTGTTTGTTTTTAAATGTACAAGTTAAGCAAACTGACACTGTTAAAAATGAGTCAGATTTTAGTATGAAATGACATTGTTTTTTTTTTTTTGTCTGTGATGTGAAAAAGAAAAGAAGAAAAACCAAAAAAAAAATAAAATATGTTGAAGGATAAAAAAAGAGAGTCTCTTGTGAACAAGGAAAGGGCAAAAAGAGGTGAAATATGGAAAAACAAAGCCAATTTCACATTCTTCTTTTGCTTTTCTTTTCCCCCCGAAATTTCGATCACGCACTTCATATTTCACTTTTCTTTTCTTCCCGATGTTTTGTACAAAACAATAGCAATACGAAAAAGCTTGATAAATAAAAAACAAAAAAGTCAGGAAACTTCCTTTAATTTTATTGTTATGTGGGTATAATAATGGCATGGTCTAATTGTTTTCTTACTAGCCCAAACAACATTTTTGGCCCAACCTCGTAATTTTCTAGTTGTAATTTAAACTTTTCCCCCTATTATCTATTTGTTGTGTACTTGTGTTAAATATATTGATTTTTTTTTTTACATTAGCCATTTTTTTATTATAAATAAAGGCACATTCAAAAGATTCTTCAGTTTTTACACCTAGAAGCTAATGGAAGAGAGCCAAATGAGAGGTTGGAGTTTTGAATAGTTACACTATATGTTCTTGTCATTGTCATTGATACTTACATGACATAATCAAGCATAGAGAAGAGAACCACTTTATATAAAATCAAGAATATTACATTATAAAATATTACTCGTATTTCTGTAGATTTTATCATAAACCTTTAGATTATAGATCAAAAGGGTTGTCATGAGAATTTTGAGTATTAATGATCTCACATTTGCTTTTTTTTTTCTTTTTACATTTTTTACTAAATCATTAATACAACATTGCATAATTTCATGACTAAATTATGCCAATCACAATAGCTTATTATACTCTTACATATGTGCTTGTTTTGTAGAACCGTTATGCGTTACAAAACTCAAAATAAAGAGAAAGTTAAAAGGCATTTATAAATAATTTTTGTTTATCTTACTTTATATATAATTTTTATTGAAATGTTAATAATTAAAAATGTCACTATTCATATATATATATATATATTTTAAAAATTTTTTTTGTGAAAAACGTTTCATAAAATATTGCGAGATTTCGCACTAAATCTATTATATGTTCTTACGTTATAAGCGTTATAAAACAAGCATAGAGAAAGAACCACTTTATATATAATCAAGAATATTACATCATAAATTTTATCGTAAACCTTTAGATTATAAATTAAAAGGATTGTCATGAAAAATTTGAGTATTAATTATCTCACTTTTGCTTTTTTTTTTTTTTACTTTTTTTACTAAATCATTAATACAACATTGCATAATTTCATGACTAAATTATGCCAATCACAATAGCTTATTATACTCTCACATGTGTGCTTGTTTTGTAGAACCGTTACGCGTTACAAAACTCAAATAAAGAGAAAGTTAAAAGGCGTTTATAAATACTTTTTGTTTATCTTACTTTATATATAATTTTTATTGAAATGTTCATAATTAAAATCTGTCACTATTCATATATAACTTTTTTTTAAAAAAATTGTTTTGTTAAAGACGTTTCATAAAATCTTGCGGAATTTCGCACAAAATCTATTATATATTCTTACACGTGTTGTAACTATAAAATTATAAAAATGAAGAGTTACGAGATATTGATAAGTAAAAAAACTAAAATTTATTGTCGTAATTGAAAAGTAAAATTTACATGTATTTGTTAAAAAAAAATCTCTATACATAGAACCCATACAATACAAAACCTTCAACCATAATTATCTTTTTTTTTTTTTTTTTTGGGCATAAATGTATTTTTATTATTATTAATTTTTTTTGTTTCGCATCATCATCACTTATTCACTTAGCTAAAACAAAAATCTGAAGCACTAATCTTTATAAATTCGCCTGGTTCGTATATGGGCCTAATTTTTCTACTTGTTGGGCCGTTACCCATATTATGATATGTAAAGTAAAAATCTTATTCGAAGAACAAAAGTATTTGTCAAGTTCGTGTCCGCCAGAGGTCAGAGTTTGTGTCCGGTTATACGATTCGTCGGCATCAAAACCCTCCTCCGAGAAGTGTCTCTAGTGGGAAGGTATCTCTGTCTACGCAATGTCTGGCGAGGAAGACGCCACCGTGAGGGAGCCACTAGATCTGATTCGGCTGAGTCTTGACGAGAGAATCTATGTCAAGCTCCGGTCAGACCGCGAACTTCGCGGCAAGCTCCACGTACGTCTTCTTTGCCTTCTTCCTCTGTGGGTCTCTAGTCAGTACTTTGAATTTCTAACTAGTTCGAACCCGCTCAGCTTATAGTTCGTTTGAATTTAGTGTTGCTGATTTCACTGTTTCGTATCGAATTTGGTTCTGTTTTTTTAGGGTAAAGTCTAGGTTTTTGCTTTTAAAGTTTCAATTTTGGAACAAAATATGAAATTGGGAATTTGTGGGTTGGTGTTGATTCAAATTTTGACGAAGTTAGTATATATTTAGAAGACTTCTACACTCTTTTAAGTTGAAAAGGTTTGATTTTTGTGTGTTTGTTCTGTGAGCAGGCGTTTGATCAGCATTTGAATATGATTCTGGGTGATGTTGAAGAAACTATCACAACAGTTGAAATCGACGACGAAACATACGAAGAGATTGTCCGGGTACGTGCTTTTTTCTTCTTCTGACTCTCTGATAAGGATTTATGGATAATTGAGGGATCTTCATAGCTTTCGCATTCGTATGGCTAGATAGAGAGCTTGATGACTCTGTTTTATATCTGTGTAATTCATTTACATAGTTGCCAAAATTGAAACGTGTAACAAAAATGACATCTGATTATATATATCTATCCTACGAGGATCTTAGTACTCTGAAATCTGAATGTTAAGCTATTAGTACGACATTAGTTGTTCACACTCCTCCTCTACTTGTGAGCTAGATTCTGATCGAACTTGGATCTACTGTATGTGATTGCAGACAACAAAGCGGACGATTGATTATCTGTTTGTGAGAGGCGATGGAGTAATATTGGTGGCTCCACCACTGAGGACAGCCTTGGGTTAAGGAGAAAAACAAATCTTTTTGTGCCTTTTTCTCTATTGGTGTGTTTGCTCACTTCTTGTCTAAAACTCAAAAAAGCTTGAAGAAGCTGAGTTGCTTAATTTTCATTGCTATTCGGATATGTCTCTTCATCTTTGACACTTCGTGTGATATCTCTTAATTACAACTTCAATTATCTGAGTTCACAAATTAAAAGATAGGTTCTGAAGAAATGCTGCAAACAATAAATACACCAGAAACAATATCGAAAAGAGAAGAATGATCAGTTTACGTACAAAAAACGGAGACAGACAATGTAATTAAACAAAAATAAAATAAACAAGTTGGTAACTTATTTATTATCTTCGTCTGGGTCGGGAATGAATCGGGGAACCAGATGATTGCGAGCCTCTGTAGTTTCTGCTTGGAGAATCCATTGATCCTCTCAAGGAAGAGTAGGAAGCTTTGGGTAACGTAGGCGTTGGCTCTAATGGGGTTGACTCTGCAAAGCATGCTGTGTTCAGACGAGTTCTCTCCATCTCTGGTTGTAGCAATTCGTTTGAACACTGTTTCGTTAGAGCCTGTTCACCAAAACAAAAAAAACAAAAAAAACTGATCAAAATTGAGGTTCTGAAATTTGATCGAATTTGTTGGAAAGAGAAGGGGATATGTTACCAGGAGGTCATCTGCTGAAACAGATTGCTTGTCATCTGAAACTGTGTCTTCACTGCCACGAGTTGGTCTGCGATTATGCCCCGGGGTTTCGACTGCTTCACTGATGCTCTCTATAGCTATCTCCAACACGGTTCCTTGTAGAGACTTGAGAGATGCGGTTGCATCACTTGTAAAATATGGATTCAGTACTGTCTCAAAATATTCAAGCTGCAACCGTTATTGTGAAAACCAGAATTAGCAACTCACAAATCTACAAAGCTTTTCTGGTTCTGTATAAATAGTAGTCACTTTTTATTACTTATCATTATAAATTTGAGTGAGTTCCGGTTTTAGTCAGTCAGGATTGCTTATGGTTTGAGAACAAGATGTTACCTCAAACATCAGTTGGCAGAAACCATTTGCATCAATTGATCTGTTTTCTTCCACAAGACTGAGAAAAGTGTCGATCAGACCTTCAATCAGAACGCCAAGAATCTTGTCCAGGAGGGGTTTGGCACCCGCAAAGACCTGCAATTTTGATACTCAGTTATCAGAATTCAACACTTCTACGGAAGCAAAAATTATCACTAAAATTTCTGAATATAAAGAGCAAGAGTGTTACCTCTGCATGGACAGCTACAAGAGTGTGCAAGAGCTCAACAGCCGCATCTCGTATGCCCTGGAAGATTGGAGCAAACAATTTAAGTAATTCTTTTCTTCATAAAAATCAAGAGGTATAGTTATCATTACGCATAGATTTCTTACTTTCACTTGAGGTGCTGATCCCCACTGAATACCAGAGTCCAGCAAATAATTTGTGGCAGCTGTTCTGATCAAATTTGCCTGATTACAGGTGAAATTCTTGGATATTTAAATTTCTATTTCTAATACGTAGGAAAGCATTTTTAGACTAACACGGCTGAATAAAAAATCAATACCTTAGCAAAAGTGTAATGCTCGAGGACCTTCTCTCCAAGACCAGAGAAAGACATAATTAGATCTTGAAGATCGCTACTGTCTTCATCTTTTCCCCTGAATAAGTGAAAGTACAAAGCAACTCTTAGTCTAGTTAATTATAGAACCATATACAAATTTACCCAGGAGAGCAGTATTCAGTTGTGAATCATATCGCAATCAACCATGGTACTTATTATCCAGTTCTAGACATTTAAGTATGAATGAGTATATGCCCAACTTGTTTACCACTTAGAGAAAACGTAGATAACTATTGATGTTCAGAAGAGCACTAATGACGTTAATTAAGCAGGGACCAACCTAGACTGCAACCAGATATATTTGAACTTGTTGTAAAGGTCGGAAGCAAGTTCATCTTTGCAATAACCTATATTACTTAAGACCATCAATAATCGCCTGTGAGGATCAACAACACTTCCGTAGGCGTTGGCTGATGGTTCCTCCTGATGATCATCAGTATATCCGTTTTTCAAATTTTCTTGTCTTGAGGTGCTTTGGGAAAGATCAGCACCAATTTGCTCCAAGTGCGCTGATACATGGTGAAAACAAATTAACATATCAATATAATCACTGTATAGTTTGTACATTTGCTTGCATACGTGGGCATCTGCATGTGGATTTTATGATAAGTATTTGGTAAAAAGTCGTACCAGCAAAATCCAGAAAGCAGTTCAAAAAAGCCAGTCTAACAGATATCAGGATTTCCTCAATTTGGGCAAACATATCTTCTGACTTAGCTGCTTCACCTTTGACAGAGAGGATCATCCTGAAAAATGTATACACAGAAATCAACAGCTAAACGGATAACACTGCAGTACCAACAAGAAAACTGAAAGTACACATTTGTATATGCAGTTTCCTGAACAGCAACGAAAAGCCTACAAGACTTGTTTCCTCTCATACAACATGGTACACAAGTCATTTCATTTCACATGTCACAATCATGGTATGACAAACTAGAACCACAATTAGAAACTATTCTTTTTTTTTTCTGATGTATACAGAGAAGACTAGACACTGATGTATGTACTAGAAACACTGACGTCTGGAACTACGAACACAAAAAATGGGTTTTTTCACTTCCTCAAAAATAAATAAAGAGCAATACTGCCCTCTCTATGTGTAGTAAACTACAATATGCAAATGTTTCTAATATGTTACCAAAGTGGCTTGAACTTACAGATTGATTTGTTCCATGCCAGAGACAATAACTGAACGGAATGTAAGAGGCAAGTAAGAAATGGCATATGGAGATCTATTCCTTTCAAGAATAGAAACCGGGATCCACGTCTCCTCTTTTGATATCTCTTCTGTGGATGCCCTCATCCAAGAGCAAAGCCTTTGGATATAAATCTTGGTGATTTCCGCCTGGACTTTTCTTAGTGCAACGACTGCCATAACCAAAAAGGTTATACAGCATCATAGTATACATAAAATTATACAACAAGCTCAAGCTTCAGAAGAAGTTCAAATACCAGCACTGTGAGGCGCTGACTCTTTGGCTTCAAAAGCTTGGCATGCTTTTGATACTTCGTTGATGGCATCACTCATAAATGGGCGGAGAATGCATGATTCATCAAAATCACAAAATGTGCTGTTCACCTACAATGACAGTCATCAGGAAATGAAAATCTTTAGAGCCACTTTATGGCACAGAGATACCACAGGGTTTCCCTTCCAATGAGGAGAGAAGCTCTACTGAAGAGGTCACTTAATTAGAAAAAAGAAACAAAGACACCACCTTTGCTTCATACACAGAAATAGTCTTGCGTATCATCCCAGCAACTTCTTCCAAAGAATGAGTTGAATACCTTGCCTCTGTGACCTTTTCCTCGGCTTTATTGGCTGAAGTATCAGTAACTTGGGAGGACTGGGCCGATAAAAATTCAAATTCAAATTCAAATGAAGAACTCTCTCCACACCAAGAAAGAAATAAGTAGGTACCACCCTCAGCAAAGTAATAATAACTACAGAATATATCTACTCTTGGTGGGATAAAGAGACCTTAAGCAGAAAGAATAGCTGATACCTTGGCAAATTTTCCACTGAAAATAGATATAGCTGTTTTCCAAAACACAGGGATATGATGCACAAGCACAGCAGTCAATCTTTTGATGTATCTTCCCTTCAAAGTATCAATCTCTTCGCCGGGGAATTCCACTGATTGTAGGTCAACTTGGACTTCATTATATTCAACAGAAGAGGCAGTATCTGACTAAAAGATTGAAAAAAAAACGCATGTTATCATCTATAGAACTGAATCTTGGATTGTCTTCTAATGATATATCATTCTCAATGCTGGACTCACATATGGAACGCCATTTTGTTGAATCTGTTGCCACTTCGCATCCGAGATGGCTTTCTCATGAGTCTCATGACGCAAACTTTCCACCCTTGCTTCATGATCATATGTACATTTCTCAAGCAAGCCGTGGATTCTATGATTCTGGTAAATTATAGAGCCAAGTAAGATAAAGTTACAAAAATACACGATGATTGCAACAAAAAGTGTGGGAGCCACACACACACACATAAGGGTGCGTTTTTCCCATTATATGAAGGTGCTAAGTTGAAAGTGAAGACAACAATCAAAGGAAACAAATGAACGATTTCCTAAGCTAAAAGTCACTATGATACCCAAAGTCAATAAATTATGAATCCAGATTCCACGCATAGGATAGCAAGAGGGTAGTAAAAGAGTGAAATCTTCAAATATACTGACCTGAACATTTAGGTAATGCCACACAGGATCAGATTCGGGTTCCAGCTCTAGCAAAAGCCTCACAGTGTTTTCCAGCTATAAATTACAATAAGAATAGACTTCAGATATCAAGACAGTAAATAGACTGGAAAGCGTCAAGTCTGGTTTCTCAAAGTTTCCAAGAGAAAGTATGAAATGTTTTCAAGTAGTTGTACACATGAGAAAAATGAAGAAATCACAATGCAGCAAATCAAGTAATTGAATCTATATCCAAGGACATGAATTTAGTTACAACAGGGCAAATGTAAAGAGGGGATATCCTTAATGGAAGTTAAAATTGATGACTGCAATATTAACATGATAGCAGTACTATGATATAAATGCATTTGGTGAATATATGAAAGACAGATTGTTCAGTTCAATCACTAGTTGGCATTAAAATAAAAAGAATTATAACTGACATACACTTGTGAAGTCTATTTTTGGATCTTCCATAGACTTGTATAGTGTGCCTTTAAATTCCAGCATAACTTTCTCAACCTCCTCGAGTACACGCTTGAGTATATTTACCTGAAAGCAGCTTGTTTTTTTATGTTGTCAAGAGCCTTGTTATGTATACAAAATCGTAATAAAAAGAAGATTCAGTGCTTATAGGGAAGTGGATAACATCTGTCTCAAGAGAGTGTAAATGAAATTCAGGCATACATGAGAAGGGAGAGCTATAGATTTCGCCTTCTTGTATTCTCGAACAGCCAAATCATATTCACCCTTGCTAATACTGCTACGAATGATACTGGGCAAATTGAACAATGTCCGGAATCTCTGAAGCATTCCTTGAACAGACCTGATTTTCTCAGCTTGAGCCTACAAGTGTTTTGAGAAAGGCTTCAGTAAAAAGAGAGACACGCAAAAAACCAAATTAGAACCACACCAACCTGTCTCTCAAAAAGAGGCTCAAATGCAAGATTGGCCCTTGATGTCACACTTTTCATACAATTGAACAAATGAGTAGTTCCTGACCCTTCAGGGTCTTCTTCAATCCGCTTCAGTTTTGACTCAATATCTAGAAAATCGGTAATTTACGTGAAAATGAGAGAAGAAAAAGATAAACTATTCAGTTGAGAGCAATAATACATACCATCAATTGTCGTTTTACATGAGACGAAGCAGTCAAAATTGTCCTTTACCAATTGTTTCCTTTGCAGATTCCGACCCTTCAGGTCACTTTTCAGGCCAAGGGCACCAGCCTCCAAATCTGCTGCACTCGTATCTTGGTGAATGCGAGAAAGAAACAACTTCGGATCGAAATGATCAGAGAAGTAAACCAATTTTTCTGCAGATAATCAGAAGAGGATACATAACAATTAGACAACTGGAGATTGAACATGGAATAAGCTACGCCTCCAAAAAATTATATTTTCTTATAAGAGCTACTATTCAACTCGAGTTTTAGATACGGTGAAGAAAGACATACCCCGAAGAGTATTATCCACTTTCTCAGCTTTTGATGGGCTGCCTGACGACTCAGTGATTAATCTCAGTGTCTTATTGTCTATTATCCTACGAAGTATACAAATTCACGTTTAGCTAAATTCTACCATATCCAAGCATAAAGTATCTGACTAACTTTCAATGTAAGCAAAACGAATGAGAGGAGAAATTACCCTAATTTTAGTGGATCAATACATTCCATACCGCGAGGCAATGACTGCAAACTTGTTAGAACCACTTTTTTGCCAGGTGCAGCTACTTTACCCTCTACTTTCTGAACCACGGGTGCTGTTCTTGATTCCCGCATATCACGAACCCTACGGGCAAGCTGCCAAAAATATCATCGGAAGTAAAGTGAACTGGACATCTTTCCAATTAAAATCCACATGATGCTATGGTTCAAACTTAAGGCACACTAGAAATTGAGATAGCATTCACGGTATTTCACGAATTGTGTTCTTCAGTGTAGTACAATTCAACAAATCGATCATGATATCGTACTCAAACTCAGAGAACTTGATGGAACAAGCAAACTCAATCACTTAGCCTGTGTCAGATTACAGTGTAACAAGCACACGAATCTAGCCACAAATAAGTACCTCAGCTTCATTAACCCGTTTCCAACAATCAGGCTCCTCTCCATCCCAAGCACTATCATCCTCTTTCCTCGCTCTTCCCTTCTCGCGAACATCGCTACCTCTTCCTCTCCCGGCACCACCACCGGAACCACCTCTTTCCCTTTCCCTCTCCAAATCATCATCCCCGCTAGAAATACTAAGCAATTCCACCTCCGACTCATCATCCTCATCCATAGAAGGTTTCCTAACAGCCGCCGCAGACTTCTTCGGCGGAGCCGCAGCGGCAGGCTTCTGCTGCTGTCGAGGCTGCTGCACTAAATTGGCAACAGGCTTGCGAGTAGATGAAGAAGGAGGTTTCTGATAGGTGAGATCTCTCTGAGCCTGCTCTTTCAACGCCATTTGAAGAAGCTCATCTTCGTCTAGATCGTTGCTACCGCTGGACATGTTTCGGTGGATTTCAGATGATCGTTTTATAAGTCTCCTCCGGACCTCCGCCTTGAGCTATCGTTATAGAGATCTGAGGAGAAGCTCTCGATTTGGAAATTTCAGTTTGTGATTTGTGTGACAAGTTTTTTTTTTCTTTCTTTATTTTTTATATATTTTTGTTTCCATAAATATTTGATTTTAAGATAAAAAGGTTACGCGGAAAAAACTTTTCCGGTGGGGTGTGCTTTGACGGAATAATTAGGTACGAGGGACAGACACATGTCGGTAACTCGATTAAATTTTTTCAATTAACAGACTCTCGGATTCATTAATTCTTACGATAGCGTTAATTAATTAATTTAGTTTCAACAAATAATTTACAAAAAAAATACATATAACCTTTGTTACAACATGATATGTCATTTATCTGAGGTATCATTTTGAGCTTCTTTTGTATGTGGTACACAACCATTCGGGAGTCAACCGAGTTCTAGCTAACAGCCTAACATATGGAACGGATGCTACGACGAACGTCGAAACTGATAGAGACCACTTTATAGATGTTTGGTAGTTGACAACAATCGAGAGCTTGGAACTTATTGACATTCTAGTGATTGTAAACCGGATTGTTATATACAAAAATGTTGTAACGTTCAAAACTGAATAAGATTATACAGTTGGCCCGAAAATCAAAATTATACTATAGATTAAAAAATTGGGTAAGGTCAGCGTATGAGGAACGATAAATAGTCTAGTACTGTAATGTTCTTTTATGAGCTTGTTATAAAGATTCATAGGAACGTGATACTCGAGCCATCAAAAATAAGAGTTTTCAAAAGATATTACATTTTGTTAAATGGGTTAGTCATACAAACATGTTTTAGAGAATACTATGTGAAAAGAACTTATTACAGAATCAAAACTTTTATGTAAGGAAGAAGAGGATCACTTCATTTATGGGAAGTGAAATTAAGGATATTTAAATGTGAAATGTAATTACTTCAAGGGATTTTTACATGTTTTGTTTTTTGGGTCACTGGTCTTGCTTGACTCTTGAGTGGTTTGGTGGATATGATGATATGTGTGCAGCCTATATAGTGTGCATCCTAATATCCTATTACTGAAAGCTCTTACCACTAGGGGGTTTCCCAAATGTTGAGAAATTATTACTGAAAGTTCTAAGTTCTAACCACTAGGGCCTTTGGTCCGTCTTATCTTTGCATGTACTTCTAAAAAAACTTAAAGCACAATCTCTTGAACGTTTATATCATTTGCAATTTTGCACTAAATGAGAATATTACACCTACCAACTTTTATTTGTATATTACCAAAAAAAAACAAAACCTTTTATTTGTAAGTATATTGAAACAATCTATGATGATTTGACTAAAGAGGATTTTATTTATTATTTTATAGTTTATACCATAACTATTTCTTTATAGTTTATATCATAACTATTTCAATGATTTTGAGGTTACTTTTTGTTTCTCGCGACAAATATCTAAGGAGGTGTTATTGGATTCTAATTTATAAAAAATTTTGAAGACTTCAACAAATTCTTAAAAGTGAATAAGTGAAATTTTTTTAAAGGATTATTAGAGAGTATTTTATAATTTTGTTGTTTAGTTTTATAAAGTGCTCCAAACAATCTATGTATCTTTGACACTTTGAGATATTTTCTATGACTTTATTTTGTGAAAAATGTATAAAATCATGAACCGATAATATAATAATTGAATTCATTAACCATCCTAGATTTTTTTTTGTTTTAATTGACTAACACAAAATTTTTATTGACTTTATAAAAATCTGAATCCAATAACCCAAATTTGCTAAGATTTTAAATGACTTTTTACAAATCACAAACTAATAACACTAAATTTTAACATGATATAATTTTATTCAAATCTCAAATCAATAACTCCCACTATTAAGATAATTCACCTAATATCATTTCAATTTATAATTATGTACCTAATTAAATTTTAGTTATATAATTTTTTTTCAATTGACTAACAAAAAGATGAGAGATGTCTATTGTAAAAAGAAACAAAAAGATGAGAGATCTCTATACAAAGGAAATAAAAAACAAATTAGAGACTGATATTGTCGAGAAAAAAAAAACGGAAAAAACATTTAACAATCGTTACAAAAATACATACATACACAGACTTATTTAGAATCGGTAATCAAACCCTAAAAGGAAGCTCTGATTCTAATCAAACCCTAAGGAAAGCTCTCACGCCGGTATTTGTTTTTAACACGCTCTCCCTTGTTTGTTCTCACTCTCTCTTTCTCTACGACGCCGCGCAATTTCTCTAGAACTCTCGATTGATTCCTCTCCGAGATAAGGTATAGCTTCTTCGATTCTCTCATCTTTCTTCTTAGCCATAGTCTCTCTCCTGTGGGTTGTGCCGATCTGAAAACCTAATTTTGTTTTCCGTTCGATTTGTAGAAAAAATCTTGACCTGGATTTGATTTATTCGGAAGGATTTTTGAAACCGACTCTGTAATTTATCAATGGGTCGGAAGAAGCAGAGTACTCGTGGTGGAGAAGATGAGCAGCCACCCGCTGCTGCGTCATCTCTCGTTGGTGCTACTAAATCTAAGAAGAAGGCTGTTAAAATCGATGACGATGAGTACTCCATAGGTACTGAGCTCTCTGAGGAGCCTAGAGTTGAGGAAGAAGATAAGGTTGTTGTTATCACTGGGAAGAAGAAGGGTAAGAAAGGTAATAAGAAGCAGCAGGACGACGATGATGAGTTTCCTCTTGCCGAGGAAGACGATGTTCCTGAGATTGCTTTTGTAGGGAAGAAGAAGTCCAAAGGTAAGAAGGGTGGCGGTGGTGGCGGCGCTGTTAGCTTTGCTTTGCTTGATGATGAAGATGATAAGGAGGATAATGATTCTGATGGTGACAAAGATGATGAGCCAGTTATAAGTTTTACTGGTAAGAAAAAGAAATCCTCCAAATCTTCTAAGACGACCACTAATTCCTTTAGCGCCGCTTTGCTTGATGACAACGAAGAAGAAGATGAGACAGTGGAAGACGAAGAGAGCCCTGAAATCACGTTTTCAGGTAAGAAGAAATCTTCTAAAAAGAAGGGTAGCAGTGTTTTACCCTCACTAGGTGATGACTCAGTTGCAGACGAAACTAGCCAAGCTAAAACTTCTGATACTAAGAGTGTGGAGGCTGTTGAAACTGGAAAGAGTAAGAAAAAGAAGAAGAATACTAAGAGTGTAAGGACAGTACAGGAAGAGGATGATTTGGACAAACTTCTTGCAGAACTTGGAGAAACCCCTGCTGCTGCTTCATCCAAAGAAGAGAAAGTTCAAGCTCAACCTGGGCCAGTTGCACCGGTAGAGAATGCTGCTGAGAAGGAAGGAGAAGAAGAGACTGTTGAGAGCGCTGCAGCAAAGAAAAAGAAAAAGAAGAAGGAGAAAGAGAAGGAAAAAAAAGCAGCAGCTGCTGCCGCAGCAACCTCTTCTGTAGAGGCTAAGGAAGAAAGACCAGAAGAATCAGTAACTGAGGAACAACAGCCGAAGAAGAAGGATGCGAAGGGTAAAGCAGCAGAGAAGAAAATTCCCAAACATGTTAGAGAGATGCAAGAGGCTCTTGCACGGCGGCAAGAAGCCGAAGAGCGAAAAAAGAAGGAAGAAGAAGAAAAATTGAGAAAGGAGGAAGAGGAGCGCCGCAGGCAGGAAGAGCTTGAGGCGAAAGCTGAGGAGGCTAAGCGTAAGAGAAAGGAAAAGGAAAAGGAGAAACTCTTGAGGAAGAAGCAAGAGGGCAAGCTTCTAACTGCAAAGCAAAAGACTGAAGCTCAGAAGAGGGAGGCTTTTAAGAATCAGCTCCTGGCAGCTGGTGGAGGTCTTCCTGTTGCAGATAATGATGGGGAGGCTACTTCAAAGCGTCCCATTTATGCCAACAAGAAAAAATCATCTCGGCAGAAAGGCAATGACACTTCTATTCACGTGGTAGATGAGGTAGAGCCAAAAGAGAACCCTGCAGGTGAACCAGATCCCTTACGTGAAGTGGGTTCAGCAGATACTGAAAAGGTTGATTTAATAGAGTCAGCAAACACAGACGAGAAATCAGAACCTGCTGATGTAGCTCAGGAGAATGAGAATGGGGTTGAGGAAGATGATGAAGAAGATGAGTGGGATGCAAAAAGCTGGGATACTGTTGATCTTAACCTCAAAGGTGATTTTGATGATGAAGATGAAGAAGCTCAGCCTGTGGTTAAGAAAGAATTAAAGGATGCTGTGTCAAAGGCACATGATTCAGGTTAGTATGAAATGTAGTTCTTTGTTCTTATTCCTAGTGTTTCATCCAATGTCTGTTTTTAATTTTATGTTTTGATTTTCTACACAGACCCTGAAGCTGAAAAACCAGCAGGTATGGGCAAGCCAACAACAGCTGCTGTAAAAGCTGTGCATGAAGTGGAAGATGCTACACAGACAAAACGAGCTACTCGAGCAAAAGAGGTCTCTAAGAAGGGTAAAGGTGTAGCTCCGAGTGAATCTATAGAGGGTGAGGAAAATCTGCGGTCTCCCATTTGCTGCATCATGGGTCATGTCGATAGTGGTAAAACAAAGCTGTTGGATTGCATCAGAGGAACAAATGTACAGGAAGGCGAGGCTGGAGGTATTACTCAGCAGATTGGTGCAACATATTTCCCTGCGGAAAACATCCGAGAGAGGACCAGGGAACTGAAAGCTGATGCAAGACTCAAAGTGCCAGGTCTATTGGTTATTGATACACCTGGCCACGAGTCCTTCACGAATCTGCGGTCAAGAGGTTCAAGTTTGTGTGACCTTGCAATTTTGGTGGTTGATATAAAGGCTGGGTTACAGCCACAGACCATAGAATCGCTAAATCTTTTGAGAATGAGGAATACAGAGTTCATTATTGCATTGAATAAGGTGAGACTGCTTTTCATTCTGCTAGGATGGGATTTTTGTTCTCTGCTGTAAATACTTCTATGGAAAATAAAATTTTCAACTTACACAGGTGGATAGGCTATATGGATGGAAAACATGCAAGAATGCTCCCATCGTGAAATCACTGAAGCAACAAACTAAAGATGTTATAAGTGAATTTAACGTGGAACTGAAAAAGGTAAGTTATACGTACATGTTACAAATGAATTTAACATGAGTCTCTTATGTATATCACTTTGTGTACATGTTGTTCAAATTATGTTGTTCCATTGGTATTCCAGGTTAAAAACCAGTTCCAGGAGCAAGGACTCAACACTGAGCTTTATTACAAGAATAAAGAAATGGGAGAAACTTTCAGTATTGTTCCTACTAGTGCTGTTAGGTATGAATCTTTATTTACTGTTTGTAAATCACAGCATAACAGACAAGTTATTCATCCTAAATAGTTGGGTAACTTTGGTTCTTGTTATTTCAGTGGGGAAGGGGTCCCAGATCTCTTGCTGTTGTTGGTTCAATGGGCTCAGAAAACAATGGTTGAGAAACTTACATATGTCGATGAAGTGCAGGTCTCTCTCCTCTCTCTTTTAGGTAACACTTGTTTCTGCAATGCTTCAGCATTGAGAATTCTGATCCTTTCTTGAAATTGTCGAACAGTGTACTGTCCTGGAGGTCAAAGTTATTGAAGGCCATGGAACAACGATTGATGTTGTGTTGGTAAACGGTGAACTCCATGAAGGTGATAAAATCGTCGTTTGTGGGCTACAGGCAAGTAAAAACTTACGATCCAAACTCAAACAAGCGATGGCACCTATTGGGTATACATATATATAGAACTTAGAAAGTAATATTATTTTCTTCCTCATATTGTAGGGACCTATTGTCACAACGATTAGAGCATTACTGACTCCTCATCCAATGAAGGAGTTACGGGTGAAGGTACTTTCGGTTTCCACTTCATGTGGCTTGTTTGTTACTGAATATTCGTCCAGAAATATGGTTCATGCAAATAGCTTCCTATGTTCCGTTTTTATACACTATGAGAATTAATGGTCTGATGTTTCAGGGTACTTATCTGCATTACAAAGAAATAAAGGCTGCACAGGGTATCAAGATTACTGCCCAGGTGATTGGACTGACACTAGAATAATTTTAGTTGCTAGCCTCTGGTTTTAAATATACGGATGTTAGATGACATCCTGGATATTGTTTCCTAATTTTGGATTCTGTTTTAAAGGGCCTTGAACACGCAATTGCTGGTACTGCCCTGCATGTGGTTGGACCTGATGATGACTTGGAGGCAATTAAGGAGTCGGTTATGGAAGATATGGAGTCAGTTATGAGCAGAATTGAAAAAAGTGGTGAAGGAGTTTATGTACAAGCGTCTACACTAGGGTCATTAGAAGCATTGCTTGAATTCTTGAAGTCCCCAGCTGTAAAGATACCAGTCAGTGGTATTGGCATAGGGCCTGTGCATAAGAAGGATATAATGAAGGCGGGAGTTATGCTCGAGAGGAAAAAGGAATATGCTACGATTTTGGCTTTTGACGTTAAAGTGACTACAGAGGCTCGTGAACTTGCTGAGGATATGGGAGTTAAAATTTTTTGCGCTGATATCATCTATCATCTATTCGATCTATTTAAGGGTTACATTGAAAATATCAAAGAGGAGAAAAAGAAGGAATCAGCCGAGGAAGCAGTCTTCCCTTGTGTCCTTAAGATTTTACCTAACTGTGTGTTCAATAAGAAAGACCCAATAGTCCTTGGAGTTGATGTCGTCGAGGGTATACTTAAGGTATCATATATTTTTATTTCCAACATTCTCAGTAACTCTCGCAAGTCCTAGGGTTCACACTTTCTTATCTGTCTTGTTTGTTTTTAGATTGGGACCCCCATTTGTGTCCCAGGCAGAGAGTTCATAGATATTGGCCGCATTGCATCTATTGAGAACAACCACAAGCCTGTTGACTATGCAAAGAAGGGCCACAAGGTGGCGATAAAGGTAATGGGATCATTCCGTTTAACAAGCTTGCAAATCTTTTGTTTACAGAGAGAAAAGAGGTATCGTTTGCTGCTGTTTCAGCTTCATCATGCATTCACCTTCTATCGATGCTTTCTTTGGTATACAGATTGTTGGTTCGAATGCGGAAGAGCAGAAGATGTTTGGAAGGCACTTTGACATGGAAGATGAACTTGTGAGTCACATTTCGAGGAGATCTATTGACATACTCAAAGATGATTATCGGGTAAGTGGAGAATTTCCCCTCCCTGTGTTTTCCCGCATATCATCATCATTTTAACAACAAAATTTGATCTAAAAATCAAACCCAAATTAATTGCAGGATGAATTAGACTTCGATGAGTGGAAGCTAGTTGTGAAACTGAAGAACATCTTCAAGATACAGTAGATTCCCTGAACATTCAAATGTATACTCTTGAGCTTCAAACACTCACACGCCTTGTTATGCCGTGTCTGCGTCGATGCAGAACAAACAAATTCATCTTCCTGCTTCTAACCGAAGCATTCACAGAAGATAGAGATTAAAGAGAGACAAAAGCGTGTTTTGTTTTTGCTTTTTTTTGTTTTCTTTTCTTTTTTGGTCCTTTTCTCCCTGAGAAATGCTGAATAATTGGTTCATCAACCTTCATGCTGACAAAATTGCAGGGAAAGAAGAGCCTTTTGAGTCTTCGTGATATACAAATATCATCATCCTTATATGCCTTTTTGACTTCTCTCCATTTTTGTTGACTAAAGGAAAAGTAATCCAATAAAAACATTTGTGTCTAATTGGGTTGTCTATGTGGTGTTAAAACTTGAGTTTTGGTTTTAGAAAAATGGTTGCAAAAATGAAAAATCACATCCGTTATCAATACAGAATGAGGGTTTTTAGCCAAAGGCTTAAAAGTTAAAACTCATCATAACAGAAGATATTGTTTTTGGGGTGAATTTGTGTGATGACCAAAACAAAAAAAAGGAACGAAGAATATATTCGCTGCAAACCCCGAGATATTATTACAGTGAAGGATGAACAAAACTCTAGAACTTTGGTTCAAAATCTTCTTGATTCATCTGCCCCTGAGGAATTGCCAAACCATCTGACTCTTCACACATTCCAATATGAAGGGTTAGTCAATCAAATAATAGATAGGAAATGCGTCGGTTTGAAAATAAATGAATTGCTTGTCGTAGAATATTACTCTCGACAGACTTAATAAACCTAACTTAAGTAAAAAAAATTACTAAAAACAAGAGTTCGGACAACTCTCCTTTACCGTTAAAAATAAAAAGGCACAAGGTAAGGGATTTTGTTGAGGAATCTTTTTCCTATTCATGTATCATAGATTGGTAGGGGGATTTGGATCCCTTATTTGCTCTTCCCAGCATTTTCCATATGAAAGAAATTAAGAGTAGAGAATCTATTTCAAAATCAAAACAAGGTAGATTTTATATCTATTCTTTTTTTATGAGTGTGCGCAGTGAAGTGAAGAACACGCGCAGGGGAGAAGAAAGAAGGTGTGTTATAACAAAATTGATTTTACCCTTCATCATTTTAAGTCGTAATTTAATCTTATAAAAATAACTAAATAAATCTTGCAATAGTTTTAAAAAACCATAGATTTTCTTATTTATATAACATGATTCGGATAATAATCAATTAAAATAAAAAATAGTGTTCATTGAAAATTTAAACTATACAATATAGAATAAAACTAAATAGTATAAAACAAAACTTATTTAATAAAATAATTTTATAAAAGTGGTAATGAGAGTACGGTACTAGTGGTGGTTATACGATATGGTGGTGGCTACAATGATCGTGGTGGTAGTTGCAAAGGTGGTGGTGGGATAGTAGTGTTGATGTGTTGGTCATGGTGTGTGACTATAACCGTAAGAGATAAGACATAAACAATCTAATCGATCGAATTTTATGTACACCAAAAAAATTATATACTCTAGAGAATATAACATAGGCAACCCAAACGATTGAAACACACACTGGAAAAAATACTATACCTTAAATGATACAATATAGGCAATCCAAACCGAGTAAACCGCAAAAAGAAAAAAGTACTATACTCTAAAAGATAGGCAACCTAAGCAACCGAGTGAAATGCTGAGAATTAAATTTTTTCATAACATGTAGATTAACAAAATATTTTTTTTATATAAATTATAAATTAATAAATGAAAGTGAAAAAAAGAAGGATAAAGAAGAAAAAATGAGGAGAGGAGAAACAATATATATGTGTGATATATATAGGGGGAGAGCCGGTGATGAAGAGTGGTAACTGTTAATTATGTATATTGGGCAAAATTGTCAATATTATAGAAAATACATAGTATCTATATATACATTTTTGAAGTACATTTTGGGTAATACCCTTTTATTTGTATTTATTAAAATTTTTATTTTGCAATGTTGATCCCTATAATCTTAAGATCTTACAATTATGTTTAATTGGAAATCATCAGAAAATTTAGGAACAAATTTAATACACTATTCCATAAATATCGCATACCAATCCTCTGAAATTTTGTTTCATATTTTTTGGAAACTTATTAATATATGTATTCATTATATTACATATATCTAGAAACATATTTTGTTATATATACAACAGTATATGCGTTAAAAATATTAGTTCATATATGTTAGGAACTACTTCCATATCAACAAAGTTTTTAAAGCAAATTACAATGCAATCAAATATATTTTGCTTGCTCACAAAGATTTTATTAAAAATCTATCACAACTAACCCTAATCGCTTTCATCTTATATATATATATATCAATTTCAATTCCAAAAGAACGCATCATTTCTACAAAGCTCAAATAGCTCAAAGAACAAAAATGGTTGCTACTTGTGTTTTTCTTCATGTTTTGTGACCTTACAAAGCCGCATGGTGCGTCCAAGTTAAGATCTTATATTGTCAAATCTTGCGATACAATATCAACATAGCAATCTATTTATTAGCTTAATAACAATAGCCAGTTTCTTACTCCTGACTTCACATTTAGAGCTTCATTTCTAAAATATTCTTAGGATGTGTTTCTTTGTCAGTTGGATATGTCACTTATATATACCAATTATGAGATTAGAATCGTATACCTTGCATATCTCAACCACCAATTTTTTTTTGTAGATTTAATACAATTTGTAAACGAACCTTCATGGTTGCATATCTATTTCGTCCAAAGGATCTGACGTTCGCTTCGATTAATATGTAAATTACAATCTTTTTTCTTTAATTGCTTATTCGCCATGTATAATTAGACCAAGAAAACCCACAGATGATAACGATCAACATTGGACTTAAAAGATTTGTTTTGTGTTTTGCTTTTCTAAATTCAAAAACTATTATATATAGCCATCTTTTTGAACAAAAAAAAAAGATAGCCATCTATTGCTGAAATTAATGTTTACAATTGCAAGGTTTAAGAGTATGAACACGATGGATTTGAATCAACACTAGTATAAATTTAAAATATTATCAACTCTATGTTAAAACACGGGTTACATCGTCATTTAATTATTTGGTCAATACTGCCAATATTAGAATATTAAATATATTAAATCAAGGTAATTTAATTAAAATTCTGTAAAACAATTAAACATTAGCAAAATTGTGATTTAATAGCTTATAAATTACTTATTTATGTTTTTAATTCTCTTATAAATATAATTACTATTTAATTAAATAAAACAAACTAAAAAATTAAAATTTTATTATATTAAAAATTATCCCGTGGTGTACCGTGGGTTTAAAATCTAGTATTATAGGTTAATGGTTAGTACAGTCAGTCTTTTTTTTTTTGTTAAAGGGTACTCAATATTATAGATAAATGCCCAATGGACTATTTCCGGATTTAGGCCCATTTACAATATCCCCTTAGGGCCTAAACCACATACAACAAACCAAGTAAAACCAAAAATCGAAATTGACTCGGGTTTAATTAATGACGAACCGGAATTAAACCGGTCGTCTGTAACCCTAATCCCAAACTGTAGAACACAGATTGAGCCGCCGCCCATGAGATTGCGGATGCTCATCGGATCAGGACCTCCGGTGAGCCTGGACGACGCGAGTTAAACGGAGATGGTGATCCAAGATCCGTTGCCATCCCGCCACCGTAGAGCAGCTTTGAGGAGGAAAAAGAGATCCGAGCTTTGCATGTCGACGAGATTCATGCTCATATGTGAGAGAAGACAGGCGGTAGGGAGTAGATCTGAGAACCTTCGACGGTGGCTTAGTTCCTTCTAGCCGGAGACGACCTCCCCCATCGAACAACGACTGTGAAAAACCTCCAGAATCTCCAGTCTTCGGATCTAACCACCTACCTCTCTCGATCCTTGCCGTGAATCTCCCTCTTCTACTCCGCGTCGCATCACCGCCGATAGAGCTCTTTACCGTCGGTATGTCGCGGAAGCTTCTCCTTCCTGCTGCTCCCTTGATTTCGATATGAAGCTTTACTTTGTTGATGCTGCAGTTTACGGATGAAGAACCATGGGCCTTGGGGCTCTCTTCGTCGCCGGAATCGACGGAGAACCCCATCGACGGTGCAAGAGGTTGTGGTCAGAAGAAGAAAGAGTTTGGGAGAAAAAATCGCCGCGAGTGTCGGCCACGCGCGACGATTCTCTCTCTATGTTTTGTTTAAAATTGAAGTGAAGTTGTGTCTTCTTTAAAATTTTTTTAGTTAAAAGAAGTACAGTCAGTCTTTTAGTTAAAATTTTTTATTGGTTATTGCTGCCAATTTCCCTTGTTTTTGTTGAGAAATTTCTTTATACAGTATTCTTAATAATTTATATGGGACTCGTGTAGTAACTAAGGGCATGTGCATCGGTTGTCCTACAATTTTGGTCCTTCAATTATTTTATTTATATTTTGAGAGTTTCTTAAGTTTTGTATAGCATTGGTGTCCTTCAGGATATGGTCCTTCATAGTATTTTTAATTAAAAAAATTAATTATTTAAATAAATATAGGAAAACATATTAAAGTTTTAATTTAAATAAAACATATAACATTGACATTAAAAACATAAGAAAATTACAAACTTACAAAAACTTGAAAAAAACAAAAAATACAATAAAAACATGGAAGATTCTCAACTTCGAATGTACATTTTGTCTAATAGCCTCAAAAAGATTTGTTTTGTCAAACAGAGGAGACTCGATGAACATGCACAAACCCAGAATTGCATGAAGAGAATACCTTGTCAAAAATTGTAGATATAGCTGGTTATTTACACCTCCAGGAGTACTTGATTGATCACTAGAAGAAAGAGATCTTTTAGAAGGGAGCTGCATCTTTATCGAGATCTTTGTGTGAACGCAAAGGTTCTGATAGATCCTTTGACACAATCTGCAGAAGCCAGAGGAAGTACTAACTCAGAAGACGAACTTTGTATCAGAGGCCAAATATGAAATAAGTAACAAGGAAAGTTTGAAGTGTGCTCTGCTCCTAAACAAATTTCTTATTACTATACTTGCAAGACAAATGGTCATATAATACGGAGATGCATAACCCACACGTAGCTCAGCACAAGATGAAGAGAAAATCCATCATAGCTCAAGATTACAGCCTAACAGATTTGCAATGCAAAATTCAAACTAGCTTAAGCAACAAACTAGTCATCTTATAGCATATACATCCCATCCTTACACTCAGAAATTCATACACTCATCCAGCTAACCTAGAAACATAATCTAAAAACCTAATTCGAACCAAAACTGAGACACGCAACTATCGAAACAAAAAACATAAACCAAAACCGTAAATCAAAACAAAAAACAGAGACATTTGCAGCGTAAACCCAGAGATAAAACTATTATCGAGAACAATCGAACCACAGACTAAACAATCGAACACCAGACTTACCGAATCAGGGGAAAAAATCGAAAATACAATACAATAAAATTCCTAAATCGTACATACTAAACTAAATCAAAGAACCCTAAATCGAGAGACTAAATTCAGGATAAAAAATTGAAACCCATAACCCTATATCCAACTCTAATAACAAATAAGAGACTCAATCGAGAACTCTAAATCGAGAATCAATATCGAATCGACAAACAATATACCAAACCCTAAAATCGCAAACGGCGTTGGAACACTAACCTCGTGAGATTGGAACCGGCGGATACCCTTCAAGATGAAACCACAGATCGATTCGGATGACGAAATTAACTGATGCTTTCGCCGGGAAAACAAGTCGCCGTCGAGAGAGAAAGAAACAATAAAGAGGGAGTCGGAGATGAAAAAAAAAAAGTGATGTTTCGATTTTTTTGTTTACCCTACCCAAACAATACAAACATATCACACGCAGACACGTGTAATGAAGGACGATGGAAAAACGTCCCCTAATAAGGAACGTATCTTGTTAATATATCGAATTTTGATTTAAATTAAATCACTTAATTGACAAGAATGGTGTTTAGGGACACCGATGCAAATGCCCTAAAAGCAAGCTGCTCCTCCTTTTATGGAGTCTCTTCACTTCCAAATCACACTGCATCGCCCTTATTAAACATAAATGGGAGGCAAAGGCTTTCCTTTATTTCTCTTATTTCTTTCGTTTTTTCCGGTTATTATTTTTTCTTTTCTCCCTTACAGTCCACCATGTATATTATATTCCGATATATTAAACCACATGGGTAATGTTTGTTGTACGAGTTAGATGTGATTTCGTGTTAGGTGAAAAGAACTGAATAAACATAAATGCAATCATAAACATTTATTAATGCAATCATAAACATTTAATATTTAATTATAAAGAAAGAAGATGAACGACTATAGAGTTGAAAACGAACATTAATCCCAACAATACCAGTTGGGAATTAAAAAGAAAAATTATCATATAGTAGCATATCAACGATAATAGAAATGAAAACGAACACTGAACCCAATAATAAAAATAAACTTAGTACTATAATAGTAATACTTAGAGAATTCTTAAATATATTTAAGCAACCAGTTTCTGATAATGATGAGTACTGACCAACTCTTGATCTTCAATTCTTCATATAAGCATAGGACTATCGACATGATGCACGAAGGTATCCACAAATCGGAACTCATCATCACCTCCGCCCAAAAGTTGAACCATAGATCTTGTGAATGTTTCTGTAGGTATATCGTAGTAGATCACAACGAGTGATCCCTCTTCGTTAACCATTATTGTTGCGAAAACAAGTTGCTTTGTTCTTGTGGTACCCCGGAAACGATATACATGCTTTATTTCATCCTCAGCGTAGCCTCTCCAGTTACGAATCAGTATGCTGTTTTTGGACCATCTTGAATAGCCATGCAATTCCCACATTTCAAGATAAGCATCGCCGCCGCTGGGTTCGTAAACGAACTCATTTGTTTCATCCACCACCAGTGCAGGTTTCCCGTCGTAATTGACAAATCTCCAGAAACCTTTATTCAGATCGACATCTTGAGGTGATGGAATGAGACGAAAGGTTTCATTCCTGACGTCGAAGCTCATTATGATATTCGACTTATCAGATTTAGTAGCACGATAATACAAAACTCCTCTGTCACATACTCCATGATGAACGGGAGTATGAGGAACATTGCATACGAGTCTTCTCCAAGGTTCTTGATCACCCGGTCCCACTCCCACCGTCAAAACCAGATATTCATTCTCCCAAGGAGTTTTGGGCTTTGTCTTTGTACATAACACCTTAAATTCATCCTCTCCTTCATCGTATCCGAACTGAGTTGTTATCTTTGTTGTTTCATCCGCTTCGACCATTGGTAAATCCAGGAACTTCATCGTGCCCGGATTGCAAATCACAACCCTATTTTTATTCTTTTCTTGAAGACATATCAAACCTCGGACCGGTGGAGAAAACATAAATTCTCCTTGTAGTGAGATGCTGATCATGTGACGTTGTTCACCAGATATCTGGTCTTGATGAAGAGAACGAAACAACACTTGATATTCGCTTGGTGTTGTCGCGTCCTTGTCGTCGATGGTGGCGAACAACTCTCGGGGCCTTCCCATGGATCGCGTCAAGTAGAGTTCTTTGAAGCTTTTCGTACGGATCGTAGCTGCCAATTTCTTCGAGACACTGATGCATTTCACCAGGGTGTTGGGAGACAACCGTATCAGAATCTCATTTCTGATTTCTTGAGGAAGACTTTCGAAAGTTATTCCCTCCATTATTTTTTTTCTCTTCAATTATGATATTTTCGTATATACTGTATGTATGTTGAGTGAGAGAGTTGAGGAATTTATAGAAAATCTTAATTAGAGAGCCTTTAAAGTTTAAACGACTCCATCTTTTTTAATTTTAATTTCATGCTAATTACATATTTACACCTAAAACCAAAAGAAGAAATTCGTTGGTGCAGAGATTAGACGTCAAGCATTTAATATATATATGTTAAATTGACAGATTAAGTTTATTTCCACTTAACCTCTTTGTACACACAGTTGCAAGAAGAGTAATTGGTTTCCCACAGTTTTAAATTGACAGATTTTAATTTAGTTCCTCTATATATTTTCAGTTCTTCGAATGCAGTCGATCCCACGTGAAAATGTTGATATTTGTACAAGGTTTTAGTTTTACCTCTCTTTGTACAGAGAAGAGGATTGAAATCACACGTCAAATGATGGATATTTGTAGAATAATTATGGCCAATTAATATTATTGAGATTATTGGACGCCATATGCATCAAAACTGACAGACTTAATTTCCTCTTATGTAATTATTAATTAAGAGAGAGATTATATATTGGTGCCAAATGGACTCTTATATGCCAAATGTGATTTTTCTTAATATTTCTTGGTCAAATTAGTTAGGGCATGGTTATAATTAATTATAATTTTTTTTTTAATCATCTAGCTACTCATTGCATTGGAATCTATACGTGGTCCGATGGAGTAGCCATAAAATGTATTTAGAAAAATCTCAGAGTTCGTTACCAACGTTGTGATATCAATTAATAAGGTGACATGCGATTAACTTGTTGTCTTATAACGCATTGCTGTATTACTGTAATTTCAGGTTAATTACATCTGAAACCAAAAGGAGAAATTTCATGGTTCCAGACGTTAAAAACTTACAACTAAATATGCACCTATACTAGCTGGCTTAACGGTGCAGCTAATTAAGTTGTGGCCTTCTCGGAAAGTGAGTTAAGCTTACTAAAAATGTTGGCCAATTAGCATATGGATGTAAAGCATGGAAATGACGCGTTTTTATTTCCTCCTATGTGTTTTAGTTCTTCGTAGCCACATGAGTCATGACACGTTAGATCTTCTTAGACATCATTATTCAAAATATTCATCACTAGTACTCTTTTATATTATTTATTGGTAATTTCATTGAAGATTTTATGCTTTATGTGAGAATTTAGAATTTTCAATAAGATTATATAATTTCAGTATTAACTATTATTCAGAGCTTTCTTAATATTGGTTAAATTAATTATGAGGGATACAAATTCCACCCTAACACAATTAACAAAATATACATAAGGAAGACGAATAGCTTTGTTCTCAGCAGACACGACATAACAAGAGGCCTGTGAAGCTCCAGCCTTCCAGTGTAGACATTTGGAATGTTCAGGGAATCTTAAAGAATCTCTTCAGTTAATTTCTCAAGGAGCTTCCATTTCTCTTTCGACATTTCCTTCTGCAATTGTTTGTTTTGGGTTTTAATTATTTCCAACATTTGTTTTTGGTCAGAATAAACGACAATGAGTCAAAGAAATAAACACACAAGGGGAAACAGCCCATAATGGAGATGTGAAAGAACGAATGGAAAATAATATATACTAGTAGTACATACGATTATTATAGTATACGACAACAGTTTTAATTTAAAGTAGCTCTCTTTTTCACTTTATGGATGTTACGTCGTAGAGATCACTGATATGTTATGTTCAATGTTTAAACATCATTTTCCCGTTTTTTAAAAGACACTTTTTTGGTCGGCAATATATTTATCTATAATCTATAGGTTTAGACGTTTAGTCCATCGTGAGATTAACAACATTCTCCATAGGGGCTGTTACAAACCTTACACATAGGTAATAGAGACAAACTAACCAACACAAATGAGTTGAAACACCCTCTCTCACATATAACGATTTTTGGATACACATGTGGGAGATGCACCATGATGATTAGGGGTCTAAATTGGTTTCTTTTATAGCGCATCTTTGTATATATCCACAAAGGCACAAACGTTCAATTTAAGTTGGTTTCTTTTTTAAGGCGTTTTGCTTATAAATCTACATTAATGATAATGATTTGATGTTAGATCAGAGCAGAGACAAATTCGAATTATTGACAAGCACACTCGGAAACGTTTGTCTTCGATAAAAATATGGGAGACATAACATATGATCGAGCATGGGGGCAATGGTTGCTTCACGATAACAAAAATTTTGATTATAGTTATTCAAATTGAAATTCCTTTAAATCTTGCTAATTATAATTGCATTTGTTGTAAAAATTTTTAGAAAAAAAAAATTACAGAAACATCCTATATATCATAGATCTGTGAAATAAGCAAACCGTCATCGTAATTCGTACACATATTTACGATATCCACGTCAGACAAACAAGCTTCTCAATATCAAAACAACTTATAAAGACCACTAGTTAATTAAGCTGTTAACAAGTGAGAATTCTTATAAATTTTTACGAGTATATTATATGGATATCATGGAGAGTTGCCTCTCATATAAAGCTAGCATACTATCTGGTCCAGATTTCACAACCTAAGAACTAATGTGAAAACTAAAAACTTTTTAAAAAGAGATAAAAACGTGTGTTTCTAGCTATGACGTATAACAATGGTTTTGTGGTAGAGGACTAGACGTTTAATTACTATGAAAGTGAAAAACTTTCAAGTCACATTAATTTGGCACCAAACCTCTCTGATAAATTACATAAGTCATAAAAGTGAGTTAATAAATTTTTTTTTTGACGTGTGAAACCATTTTCTTCTTCTTGCAATCAATCCGATCTGTACGAAAGATGTACAAGTGAAAAAACCTTCAACAAATATCCATGATACTTTGACGTGTGATTCAAGTTGTAAGTACTAAAATATAAGAGGAAAGAAAAGTCTTTCAATTTGATGAATGGCGTCCAATAATCTCTAACTATATTACTAATAAGCCAACATTATAAGCAAGTGTTTAACGCGTTTTGAGAGGACTCTCAGCAAGATTAGGTGTGAGTTTTTCCCTATAAATTCCACATCTCTGTTATCCCATTAGCCTCATAACACAAACAAAAATATCACTAGAGAAGAAGCAAAATAGAAAAAATGGAGTTCGAAAATCTTCCTGAAGATACCAAAAATGAGATTCTGTCAAGGATGCCTCGCAAGTCCATAGCTAAAGCCAGCTGCGTCACTAAGAAATGAGAGTCAATGATCCGATTCATTTCAAGATTACGGGTGTTGTTTGCCCCCAACGACATAATAGCACTTCGGTAATGTAATGTGCTGTTTTGCTCTTTCCATCAAGAGGAGAGACCACTACTGTTGTCGTCGTCTAGTGAACAATGGATGTTCATCCCTCTAGAAGGACCATATACGTTTAAAAAATGTTAAAAATGATATATATACTAGATGGTTACCTATACGATAAGTAGATAATATGTATTTTTAATTGTTTATATATTTATATTATTTTGTGACTATTTTATAAATATAAATTGTAGGTGTAATTGTTTATATATAAAAGAAATTAGTTTTTTTTTTGTTCTTTGAAATGTTGAATAGATATTAACAAAAAATAAACAAAACATAAGTAAAATATTCTTTTTATTTATGCTACTAATATAAAAGATGATGTTGTGTTCTTCCTTCTGGTCCCTATTGTTGTTCGCAGGTTCATATTTCTAATTATATCAGAAATAATTAAAAAAAAAAAAATGTTTATGGTTGTGTTTATATTTCGGCCTACAAAACATGTGATAATTTTTGATTGGGACATGCTACAATATCTGACTTTGCTTTTGATATGAACTAAAACTGAGTTGATTGATTGAAAATTAATTAAAAAAAAAATGTGAATATGCCGAAACAAAGCCGATTAGGAGGGCTTGTGGAATTGGGGACTATGAAAGTTTAATTAATAGAAACTATACTGATGTAAGAGTTTTGTTCTTTTAAGTGCTTTAGCTCTATGCCTCTGAGCTATAATCTCACTCCATAAAGTTTTGATTGTTGGGTCGTTTTTTTACGCTCTTGTTGTGTATTTGTAGCTTTGTTACATAGAGGATTCTACTTGCAACCAATTAGATTAGTACCAACTTTTATCTCCAAAATTCTTTGATTTTTCGGTTGGGTTGATCTCATTCTCTGATTGATTAGTGTATGAGCTAGATAACAATTTCCACACTAGGGGAATCAGGTTCATCTTCTTTCAAGACTAACAAATATTGGTTAAATCTTTCTGCCTATGGTTTAGTGTCTTGACAATGTCCTGCCTTGTTTTTCGAAGCCTACACAGGAATATGGCATCAACCTGCTTCACTTGATATGCACTCAAAAACCAAGTCTTTCCCTTTTCAGTCATTACCATCTCTGTGCTAGCTTTCGTCTCGCCCTCTTCTCTTTGGATCTTCTTCTGCTCATGGTGTGTGGATTTTGGCGAATACAAGGTGAGACTACTTGTCATTCTGCTAGGATGGTTTTTTTTTGTTCTTTGTTGTAAAATACTTGTATGAAAAATATGCAGGAATGCTCCTATCGTGAAGGCAATGAGGCAGCAAACTAAAGATGTTCCAAATGAATTTAACATGAGGCTAAGTTTTTTTATTTATTTATTAACACTTACCTTCATTATAGATATCCAAAGGGGGTTAGAGATACATCTACAGCAAGTAAATAAATAAAGAGAGTTACAAGCTTTATACTTAATGAAACATTCCAAACCATAAAACGAGGAAGGAATCCGCCGGTGAGGAAATTCGTTGAGCTCGAGATTGATTATACCGTCTTAGACTCTGCTGGTCGTGTGTTCGAGCCTAGGAAAAGACAATATGCTATAACATGAGGCTAAGTTATAACACGTTTATAGTTTCTTGTGTATGTTTGACCTATCGCTTGGTGTACATATTGTTCAAATTATGTTGTTTCAATTGGTATATTCCATAATGAATATAACCCAGGTCTCTCTCCTTTCTCCTTTAGTTAACACTTGTTTCTGCAATACAAAATTGCTCCTATCGTGAGGGAAATTAGACAGCAAACTGAAGATATAATAAATAGATTTAACATGAGGTTCACTGAGGTAAGTCATACGTTTAGAGTTCCTATGTATGTTTTGAACTGAGCTACCAGTTGGTGGACATATTGTTCAAATTATGTTCTTTCATTGGTATTCCAGATTATTACCCAATTCAAGGAGCAAGGACTTAATTCTGAGCCATGTTATGCCCTGTCTGCGTCCATGCAGAACAAACAAATTCATCTTCCTGCTTCTAACCAAAGCATTCACATAAGATTTGAGAGAATATAGAGAGACAAAAGCATGTTTTGTGTTTGCTTTTTTTTTTTTTTTTTCCCTTCTCCCTGAAAAAGTGCTGAATTATTGGTTCATGAACCTTCCTGCTAGCAAAATTGCAGGGAAAGAAGAGCCTTTTGAGTCTTTGAGTTTGAGATATACACATATCATCATCATCCTTATATGCCTTTTAACTTATTTCCACTTTTGTTGACTAAGGAAAAGTAATCCAATACAAAAAATTTGTGTCTAATTATGTTTTCTATGTGGTGCTGAAACTTGAGTTTTGGTTTTAGAAAAATGGTTACAAAAATGAAAAATCACATCTTATATCAAATACTGAATGGAGGTTTCTAGTCAAAGGCTTAAAAACTCAGCTTTGGTTATCAAAATATACATTTAGTTATATAACATTATTTTCTAAAATCATAACAGAAGTGTTTTTTTTGTTGTTTAGAAATTTCTTTATATTCGTAATAATGATATGGGATTCGTGTAACTAAAAGTCTAAAAGCAAGCTGCTCCTTCTTTTATGGAGATGTGAAAGCATGAACGGAGAAATAATACTAGTAGTACATACGATTATTATAGTATATACGACAACAGTTTTAAAGTAGCTCTCTTTTTCACTTTATGGATGTTGTAGAGATCACTGATATGTTATGTTCAATGTTATCAGTGATGTATTGAAACTCTGGTCCATTGCTTTACTCTTTACGTAATATGATCATTTACTCTTTCAAAACATCATTTTCCCGTTTTTCAAAAGACAATTTTTTGGTCGGCAAATATATAGTTATCTATAATCTATAGTTTTAGACGTTTAGTCCATCGAGAGATTAACAACATTCTCCATAGGGGGTGTTACACACTTTACACATAGGTAGTAGAGACAAACTAACCAACACAAATGAGTTGAAACACCCTCTCTCACATATAACGATTTTTGGATACACATGTGGGAGATGCACCATGATGATTAGGGGTCTAAATTGGTTTCTTTTATAGCGCATTTTTGTATATATCCACAAAGGCACAAACGTTCAATTTAAGTTGGTTTCTTTTATAAGGCGTTTTGCTTATAAATCTACATTAATGATAATGATTTGATGTTAGATCAGAGCAGAGACAAATTCAAATTATTGACAAGCACACTCGGAAACGTTTGTCTTCGATAAAAATATGGGAGACATAAGATATGATCGAGCATGGGAGCAATGGTTGCTTCACGATAACACAAATTTTGATTATAGTTATTCGAATTGAAATTCCTTTAAATCTTGCTAATTATAATTGCATTTGTTGTAAAACGTCTTAGACAAAAAAAATACAGAAACATCCTATATATATCATAGATCCGTGAAATAACCAAACCGTCATCGTAATTCGTACACATATTTACGATATCCACCGTCAAACAAACAGGCTTCTCAATATCGTCACCAAATCTTCAAAATTACATCTTTAATAAAATTGAAACATATGACCCCTTCATTTTCATAATCTGATTACCTATGAAGATCATTTTAAAGTAGAAGAGTTTAGATTTGTTTAAAACATACAAGTAAGTTTCACGAGTTTCGAACTAAAATCCGTTACAGGATTAACAACACTTACTTTTAAAATCTTATATTAAAGATTTTATCACAACAACAATTTAGAGTCCATGCAACCCAATAAGCTTAGTCAACCCGAACGTAACCGCCATAGCTAACCAACCTCCAAACAAAACCCTAGCCGATGACCTAACCGCTGGTGCCTTCCCTAGCGCCGCTCCTAACCACCCGAAAACCATAAGCGCCACCGTAACCGCCACCACAACCGCAACGATCCTCATTTTATACTCCTTCACAAACGCAGCCGCCAAAAGCGGCACAATCGCACCCGCGGAAAACGCAAGTGCGGACGCAGCCGCCGCTTGTATCGGGCTAGGAAGCTTCTCTTTCTCTATCTCTCCACTATCTCTCTCCATCTGAGCCAACTCTATGTCGTACTGAGAGTAAACGGAGACAAACTCTCCGATAGCCATACTACAAGCTCCGGCGACCATTCCGGCAAATCCGGATAGAATCATAGCCTTGACGTCATGCTTAACGGCGCCGACTCCCATCATCAACGACGCAGTGGAGACAAGACCGTCGTTAGCTCCGAGCACGGCGGCGCGTAGCCATTGAGAACGTTTTGAGTAGTCGAAGGTTGTTGATTCTTTCTCTATGTCCATGTTCGTGTTATGACCTAATTGATCCATGTTTTGATGATAGCTCTTTGTGTTTTTTTTTGTTTTTTTATTTTGTTTTGTTTTGTTTTGTTGAGTAGAGAATCGAGTAAGTGTGGAGAACACACGCTAGGCTGAGTTCTATTTATGGAGATTTTGGGGTTTACTTTTTGGTTTGGTGGAGACAATATGTGGAGCATCATCACCACTTATTGTTTGTTTGATTTTTGGTTTATTAATTTGTTAAATACAAAGGAAAAAAATTAGCAAATCGCACTAAGTTATGGCCAGGTTACATTAAGATACTATTTTACAAACACAAACTATATGTTTAGAAGAAAGCCAATATAGAAATGTTATTTGGATCGATGTTTATAAATTGGGAGTTGGATTTATTTTTCTATATTATATATCATCTTCAACGAGTATATTATAAAATGATATGAACTAAATATGAATCCCCCAAACTTAAGTGGTATGTATGGATACGCATCTTATACTTTTTTGTTTACACTTGTCAGCATATATAGACGATAGCTTTGTTTTTAAGTTAACATAATCTTTTACGTATATAAAAGACCCAAAATGGATAATTACAATTGATACATAATCGTAAATATCATAAACAATTTGATTTTTATGATTTAATAATAGTTCACAGTTATATATAACATACGATCATATTCATTCGGGTTCCATTTACGTAAACTACGCGATAACAAGAGGCAAGAGCCCGGGAAATTGTACCATACCATACATGTATTTTTAATAAGCCATATGGTTAGATAAAAGCTATAGTCATTTTCAATATGAAATCGAAATTGGTACGCTCAGCATATATAGGGGAAAATAGCATTTTTATACTTTGTTTCTATTAAGAAATCGGTTCGAGAATTAAATTGAAAAAGAACAAAACATTTAATTACAGATAAAATATAACGAGTAGCCTCAAAAAGAGGTGTTGTAAAAACCACATTTTGGTGTGTTTCTCGATATTTTTATATAACTAGAATAAAAATTTCTTAGTGAGGCCAAAAAAGGCAGTTACATGTAAGAAGCTGTTCTGTCCTCTTCATAATCAAAGGCATGCATGTCTTCTAGGGAAAAAGAAGAACAGAACTTATAAAAAGGAAAAGGAAATCTCAACTTGCATCCTTTAATATACGCAACCTTTAACCCAATTTTGTTGAGCATATCTATTTCAACCTGATCCATTACTTACTCATTCTACCTATGATACTATTTTCATGTTTTTAAAAGTAATTCAAAGTAATTTTACTTAAATGAAACCATGACGCAAGTGAAAATTTTGCTGATATTTTACATGTTGAGACTAATATGTATAGATGGTATCCATCTCAACATATAAGTTAAAAAAATGTCAACATAGAGATGTTTGTTTTTTCCTTTTTACTAAATTACTAGGTTTGAACCTGCAGTACACCGCGGGATAATTTTTTTTTTATAAATTGTATTTTTAATAAATTTTAGTTTTTTCATATTTTCAATTTTATAGTATCATATTTTATTTGCTGTGTCATCAAATTTATCATAACTAAATTTAAATCTTTATTACCTATCAAAATAGTATTTTTTTCTATTGTGCTATTTTTATTAGTCCAAATTGGTGATTTTGTTTTGGTTTTTTTGTTTGTCTTGAAAATTTTGCGCAATAATTCTTTAATAATTATATGTATGTAAATTCATCTTATAATCATATTTATGTAAAATCTAATCCGCTCCATTACATGGCCTACAATATTATAAACTTATGTAAAATCTAACCCGTTCATATTTTAACCGGCAATCATAGTTTTACATTTTAACTGATGTATTGTTAAAATATTTTATATATGAATGCAACTAAAAAGAAAATCTTACTTACATCAGTTTAACATTTTAATCTTTTATGCTGTTGACAAAAAAAAATGCAACTATACAATTACTTAAATCATAATATATAATTTGGTCTAAATTTATGATTTCTACTGAGGTTAAGTAATTAAGATTTAATATGTTAAATTTGAGTTCTTCATATCCCTAAACTCTCTAATAGAACTCAAGAAAATCTGAAATTATTGCAGCATATACGTAGCATTACATTTAGCTTTGTGGATTTACAACATTAGATGCTGACTATTATTTGGATTGTTTAGCTTTGTGCATGTGTTAAGATTTCACAAGATATTATAGTTACCGTATATACTAACTAACCCGTAATCACATTTAAACAGTTGGGTTCACCTATTTAACCCATTTACCCAAACAAAAACACGCGGACCCTATACTATTTGGATCGAATTGAATTCAATTTCTGATTTATTCCCTAATTATCCTTTTTAATTTTAATTAGTGTTTTCTAAATGCATAAATTGAATGGCAATTGAAGTAAATAAAACCATAATTTTGGACATTCTTAATTTTGTACTCCTCTTTTAATAGTATTAAGATAATTTTCTCATAATATTCTTAATCACACGAAATTGAGGTATCGTTTATCAAATCAGTTTTTTTTGTCCAATCCTGTTTAACATTGTACAATTTTCTTTTCTATTTTACTTTCTCGTTTTTTTTTTTTTGTGTTTTTTTTTTTTTTTTTTTTATCAAAGAGGTGTTATCATTCCATTAGATAGAAAATAACATACAAGGCCAGGATTGTTTGGGGTACAACAGAGAATAAGCTAAAACAAAACATAAAACAATACAAGTACAAGGATATATAGGAGCATTGGAGGATAAGAGCTTGAGAGCTATGAGCCATATGCTAGAAAGCAGCATGGAACCTGTGAGATCAAGACCAACCGATGCAGACTCCTTGAACAAGTCAAAGGAGTAGGGAGCCACTGTCTTGCAGATTTGAAGACTTGGCGGAAAAGAGAATGGCAGAGCTGTGTTGCCAAAGGGTCGAGCAGGGGAGCTGATACTCTGATAACCGGTTACTACATGTGTAGTTGATGGTCCAAGGTTGATAGGGGGAACTTGGAGAGGTTGTGGTAACTCCTCCTTGGAGAGAGGGTCATAATGCCACTTTCTCGTTTTCTTTTAATTAATATTTATACTTTTTTCCTCGACAAAGAAATGAACCAAAAAAGGAGAAAAGGAAGGGGATATGGGAGTAGCTAGCTAATCAATCACACTATTCAATTGATTTTAATTTTTAGTAATGTTTGACCTCAAAAAAGTTATCAACGATTTTAGATTTTAGTAGTGATTTGACCAAAAGTTATATCACATTTGAATGGATATATCACACGAAATACGTAAACCTTTCGAATAGGGGCTGCTAATTTTGGGGGTTTTGTTTTTGTCATGTGTCGGTGTAGGAACTAGTTGTTAGTAGAAATGCAGTTAAATTATATGTCTGGTTTCATTTGTTACAACTTATGAGCGTTTCATCAATCAAATTACTTTTACAATAAAAAGGGAATCAGATGTTTATTCACACAACATATTCTTAAATCCCCTGAAGACCACAATCCACGATGATCAATTAGATCCGTTTGAAAGTGAAAAACCTAAACAACAAATAGATAGTGAACATGTGAAAGTAGGGTTTCGTGATATATAAATTAACAATAAAACTATATAATAAAGAAATGGATTGATGAATTGGAAAGCACTGCAAAAATTATAATGAGATATAATAATGGAAAGAGACTGATAAGTAAAGAAAGAGGAAGAGTGTGGTTGCCACACGAAGAGCACCATCCTTCGCCATCATCACCCACGCATCACCACACTTGTACATACACCACCACTCGATTCATCCTACACTTAATGCAGTCTCTCAATAGTTGATTTAACTATAACAATCTATATAATAATATAATATACTGTATATATATATATATATCATCCAATAAGCATGCATACGTACTCGCCTACGTACATATATACTCGCCTTGCCACAACGATTAACATTATTAAAGTTTTGGAATATGTTAGACAACTAGCAAGTGTTTCAAACATATATAGTAGACACACATATATTTAAAAGATAAGATCACACAGTTTCTTGTAACTTATGTCATATAGTAAATTAGTAACGTTGTAACATACGTCATATATATAGTAAAACTATCGTAATTTAAAAACTGATTAGACTGTGATAGTTTTCAATTTTAATTCGATATTATCCATTGATTTAAAAGCTGTGAATCCTTATATGTTAGTAATATCACTTGATTGCGAGGAAAGGTTTCAACTTTATTTTATCTTTAAAAACCAAATAATAGGAACATGACTTCTGTATGGCTCTAGTGGAGTTTTAAGATTTGACGGTTCATGCTTTCCATTTGAAGGCTTCGTTAATGACTATGTGTTGTCTCGTTTTGTCTACCATTATACGAAACAGAAAAGACTATATTCTCTTACGTATATTCTCTCCGAATATAACCATATAAAATAATAAAACACAAATTTAATTAAAATTTCATGAAAAACATATACTTTTGAATACAGAAAAAAAAATTGACGCTTGGGGTCCCTCACTACTTTGTAAGTTTATATAGGCTGAAACAAAGCAGGCCTCAAAATATGGGCCGATAAAATCATAGCTCTTTCCAATAGGCCCATTTGATCCAATATTGGGATGGTCTGTTTCTGGTTTCTTGATCACTCGTGTGACAGAGATATTTATCCGACTTAATTGTCATTAAAAACAAAAAATACAGGCAAGTTAACAAAGGACCACCACTCAAAATAAATTAAGTTCTTAACAATGTTATCATTATTTGGATCTATATACCCACCATGCTCCATTTTTTCCCGTTTCTTCACAGTTTTACACAATTAGGTCATCTTTAACTATTTCTAACCAGTTCTACTTTTTCGAAAACGAAAAAGTTATTATACTTGAATGACGATTTGTCAAATTTCTCAACCAAATTCTATAAGAAATTCAACCGACTCCACCAAATGAATGTGCTACTATTAACAGCTACATTTCTTCATATAACCCAGTTGGTAAAGAGAATAAGTGGACAAATATAATATTGATTGTTAAAACATCAATTTAATGGAATTGTGAATTGGTGACTAAAACAAAGCTTGCGTCTTATGCATGATTGGTATAAATAAAGACAAAGCTGACAGCACAAATGCATGAGAGAACACAATGTACTAAAACTCCTCTCTTTCTCTGTCGTTTCGTTTAAAACAGTGCCTTGACCGAGAAGAAAGCAAGATCAAAAACAAAAATGAGACACCTAATTCCTCAAATCGGTGATGATGATGATGATACTGAGCTTGGTTTAGCGGCGGTTAGGCTAGCCAATTGCACAGCCTTACCGATGGTTTTCAAAGCCGCCATCGAGCTCGGTGTCATTGACACTCTCTACGTAGCTGACGTAAGTGGATCCGGTTTGTTCCTCACACCTAGTGAGATAGCGTCTCGGCTTCCCACAAAGCCTACTAACCCTGAAGCACCGGCTCTGTTGGACCGTATGCTTCGTTTACTTGCTAGCTACTCCATTGTCAAGTGCCAAGCCGTAGAAGGTGCGAGGGTCTACAAAGCCGAGCCAATTTGTCGCTATTTCTTGAAATATCATGTTGATCCAGAATTGGGAACACTTGCTTCTCAGTTCATTGTATCACTCGATAGCGTCTTCCTCAATACATGGTAAGACTCTTTTCATATTTCTAATATAAGATCGATATACAAATAATTTAGAGATATTTTTTTTTCTAGGGCACAATTGAAAGATGTGGTGCTAGAAGGAGGAGTTGCATTTGGCCGTGCCAACGGTGGTTTGAAACTCTTTGACTATATAAGCCAAGATGAGAGATTAAGCAAACTCTTTAACCGGACCGGATTCTCCGTGGGGATTCTGAAGAAGTTTTTACAAGTTTATAGAGGTTTCGAAGGAGTTAATGTGTTGGTTGATGTAGGAGGAGGAGTTGGAGACACACTTGGTTTTGTTACTGCAAAGTATCCAAACATTAAAGGAATCAATTTTGATCTAACTTGTGCTTTGTCACAAGCTCCTTCTTATCCTAATGTTGAAAATGTGGCTGGAGACATGTTTGTAGATGTCCCAAGAGGTGATGCTATCCTCTTGAAAGTAAGACAAAACCACAAACCATACTCTGCTCTAATATGTTAATACTTTTTCTCAAGTGTTTTTTTACTTACTTAATCTGTTTTTTTTACAGCGTATACTTCATGATTGGACTGATGAAGACTGTGAAAAGATTCTTAAGAACTGTTGGAAAGCATTACCTGAGAATGGGAAAGTGATAGTTATGGAAATAGTTATTCCGGATGAAGCAGAGAGTGATGATGTGCAATCCAACATTGCCTTTGACATGGATTTGTTGATGCTTACTCAACTATCAGGTGGGAAAGAGAGGTCCCGAGCCGAGTTTGAAGCTATAGCTACGAATTCAGGGTTTCAGCATTGCAACTTTGTATGCCGTGCATATCATTTATGGGTCATTGAGTTTTCTAAATAAGGCTTTGAAGTTGTAAGCTGATCCTTCTTGTGTTCTATAAAGGGGCTGAATCGTACCATGGTAATAAAAGTTGTATGGATCTTGATTCCATTGAATAAAAAAAGAAGAGATGATATTGTGATCTGCTTAGAACTTGTAACCTCTTATTTTTCTTTTGGAATGAATGAAACTAATAACTATGACTATAAGTGACATAAACAATGTTGATCCTCCTACTAACCGGAATCCTAATCTGATTCTTTTTATATTTCTAATATCATTATTATCTTCATGATCTGAATCCGTTACTTGAATTACTTCAGCTTCCCAGTCTTCTTCTTCTTCTTCAAATTCAATTTCTAACTCTTCTTCGTCATCATCACTTGTTTCCCTATCCACTGGTTCTTGGATCTTGTCTCGTTTCTCATTTCTTCTTGGTTCAGTTGATTCTTCTTTGTCTCTCTCTTGAATCTTTTTCGAGTCTTCAAATTCAGTTTCTTTGTTCTCTTTTTCTCTGCAAGAATGTGTCCTGTCTTGTACCAGTTCTTTGATCCTTCCTTGCTCTTTAATTCTCTCTTGTTCATTATCATCCTTTCTTTTTGTTTCTGTCTTTGACGTTTCTTCATATTTAAGGTTATCTCTTAGTCTTTGTTCCCTGCTCTTGTCTTGTTTCCTCAGTTCATCGTCTTCAGCTTTTGCCAAGACATCCGTAACTATGCTCTCCTTGTCTTGTCCTTCTTTGTTGTTCGTTTTCTCTTCAACCAATTCTTTGATGTCATCTCGGTTTTCATGTGTTTCCACCATTTTAGTTGATTCTCGTTTTTCAACTCCCTTTAACTTTCTTGACACCTCTGCTTCTGCATTTTCTTTATCTTCATTTATGCAACTGTTTGTTTCTTTCCCAAGCAGTCCCGGGTTCTTCTTGTCCTGATCGTGATGGCTCTTCTTCTTATGAGACTCTTGTTTTTGAGTCTTATTTCCTGAGATATCATCATCTGTCCTCTTTGTCTCTTGGTTCTTGTTCTCTTTTGATTTACCACTTGTGTCCACAAATGATTGCTTCTTGTCTTGCTCGTGTTTCTCAATCTCTCCTATCTTCAAAACCTCTCCCAATACTGCCCCTGCTCTGTTTCTTTCTTTGGCTTCTTTATCATCGCTTGTTTCCTCTTCTGCAATATTTTCGCTCATTATATCTGACTTTTGTTCGTCATGTTCATGAATCTTACTTGAGCTATCATGTTCTTCAATTGTCTCTTCTTTCTCAATGACCTCTTCCTCATTTCTCTTTTGTTCATGAGACTCTTGTTTTTCATTTGCTTGAGTCTTACTCCCGGAGCTATTATCATTCCTCTTTGTCTCTTGATTCTTGTTCTCTTTTGATTTACCACGTATGTCCTTTTCCACATCTGATAGCTTCTTGTCTGTTTCTTGTTCTTCAATCTGTCTTACCTTCCCAAAGCCATCAGCCCTGATTTTAGTCTCCACCTCTTCCCATACTTCCCCTGCTCTGTTTCCTTCTTTTGCATCTTTATCATCGCTTGTTCCTTGTTCTGCAAGTTTTTTGCTCATATCTTCTTCCCCATGTCCTTCTAGTTTATCTGAATTTCTTTCTTCCTGTTCGTGAATCGTCCTTGAACTAGCATATTCATCTACTGTCTCTGCTTTCCCAACAACATTCCCCTCCTCTAATTCTTCTATCCTCTCGTCAATAGTTTCTATTTCAACCAGTTCTTGATGTTTTTTTTTGGAGCTACTGTCATTAGCTTTCGAAGCCACCTGCGGCATTCGCTTTGAATTCTCCTTCTGCTCGCCTTCTCTTATACGATATTCTTCTTTTCTCTCCCTCTCAGTCATTAGTTCTTGTTCTGCATATCTCTTTGGCTGATCTGATCCTTTTTCCTCAGCATCTTGAGACTCACTTGAAGCCATAGATTTTTCCTTGAGCATTGCATTATATCCTCCCCTTTCATTCATTTCGTCTTCTCTATTCTTCTCTGTTTCTTTTCCCACTGATTCTTGGGTATTGCTACTTTCTTGTATCTCACTTAGTTTCCGGTGTTTCTCTACTTCATCTGATTCTTGTACTTTATTTTGTTGAACCTTTCTTGAGCTACAATCCTCAGTTGTTCTCTTCATCTCCTCAATTTCACTTTGTTCCATTCCCTTTTCCTCTTCTCTATGACATTCTGGGATCTTGTCATGCTCTCCATTTCGTAGAAACTCATATGGTTCTTCTTCTTTAATCTCTTGGTTCTTAGTGCTGCTGTCAGTCTTATCTTGCATCCGCTCTTCTGCAACTTTCTCATTTGCCTCTCTTTCTTTCTCAGGAGCATTTGATTTCTCTTCCATTGTTTTCCTAATCTTCTTCTTATGTTCCTCTTCCTCACTTGATTTAACATTGTTGATTTTTGTCTCTGCCTCTGCTTGTCCACTCTTTGACACATTTGACTCCTTTTCCAAAAACTCTTGACCTTTTCTAAGGCTATCATCTTCAGTCACCAACTTTACCTCATGACTACTCGATTCTCTCCTCTCTGTTTCTTCAATCTTGCCTTTCTGTTCTTGCTTTTTCTTCTCATTTGAATCTTGCACTTTGGTCTCTTGAATCTTCTTTCTCACAATACCATCGTCACTTGTTGACTTGAACCTTTCCGGTGACATAGTCTCAACAATCTTTCCTTGTTTTCCCTTTTCTGCTCTCCTTCCTTGTCCATCATCTTTGCAATTCTCTGTTTTTCCTTCAAGTTCCGGAACATGTGTTACTAGCTCTTTTATCTCTCGGACATATCTTGACTTGGGAACCTCCTCTTTTGTCTCTTTCACTTTAGGATCACTTATTTCAGGGATCTTTTCTTTTTCCATGTGTTCTTCTGATTCTTCTTCAATCGTTTTAACCGTTCTTGAACTTCCGTTCGCATTGCTTGCCACTACAGCTGCAGCTTCCTCTGCCTTTTCATCTTTCTGATCCCCTGTTACGTCTTCTAGGACCATGTCTTGTTTCTTGTACATCTCTAGCTCTTCCTTTTCAGTTTCTTGAATCTTTGTCGCAGAACCATCCACGAGATTTTCTTCTTCTTTTTCGCGATCACCTACTTCTTCTTTTAGTACTGCTTCCGACTTGTATAGCTCCTGTTTTTCCGGTTCTGAATCTTTATTCTCCCCTATCTTTTTGTTGATCTCATGTTCAACTTTTGTCTTAGCCTGTGCAACTTTCTCATATCTTTCTTCTTCATCATGTTCTCCTTTGCCTTCTCCTGTTTGTTCATCTTCCACTGGTTCATGAATCCTTCTTTGCTTAAACTGTCTCTCACGTTCACCTAAATCAAATTTCACAGTCTCTTGGCTTCTTCTTAAGACACCATCTCCATCTTTTTTCTTGACTTTTCCTCTGTAATCATTTAATTCCGTTTCCACTACTAACTCATGGATCCTGTCTTCTTCCCCACGTCTCTTCTGTTTACCTAATTGTGGATCTTCTTCATCTTCTCGAACCTTTCTCAAGCTTTCATTTATAGTTTTTTCCCTTCTCTCCACAATCTCATTCTCCTCCATTGCTCTAGTTTTGTCTTTTCCCTCTGTTTCTTGCATTTTGTCTTGTGTCATAGATCTCTGCAATTCATCTTCATCCTGTTTTTCAGTCTCTTGAACCCTCTTTGAGCTATCTTCCTCAGTTTTAAGTTCTGCCTTGACAATAATCTTTTCTTGTTTATCATCAGTATGGTCATCTCCACCAGTGTGTTTATCTTTAAGATCAGCTGCTTCCTCTTTAACCAAATCTTTTCTCTTTTCTCGCTCCTCGTGTGTCCAATCTTCATATGATTCTCCCTCTAGCTCAGCAATGTTCTCCACTTTTTCTACTTCTACCAACTGAGGAATATTGCTTTGCTCACTGTGTCTCCCAAATTCATCTAAGTCTTCTTGGCTTCTTAAGATATCATTCTCATCTTCTTTCTTGACTTTTTCTCTGTAATCACTTGTTCCCATTTCCACTAGTTTCTGGGTCTTGTCTTCTATTTTTCTCTTATAAGGTTTACTCGATTCTTGATCTTCATCATCTTGAACTTTAGTCAAGCTACCATCTTTTGTTTTTGTCCTCATCTCCACAGTCCCCTTCTGCTCCACTGCTATATTTTTCTTTTTGTCCTCTGTATTTTGCATCTTTGGTCCATCATATTTCTGTTGCTCAGTCTCTTCAACCTTTTTTGAGCTCTCTCTTTCAGTTTCCAGGTCTGCCTTGGCCGTTACCTTTTCTTCTTCTCTATGGTCATTGAGTCCCGCTTCAACCACTTCTTGAATTTTGTATGGTTTCTCCTGGCTCTGTAGCTTTTCAGGTTGTTCTTTATTAATCTCTTGAACATCTACAAAATTGTCATCCTCTTTTATTGTCAAAGGCTCTACCATATTCTCATCCTCTTGACAACTTGGTTCCTCTGCCCCAGTTATCCGGGTCTTATCACGTTCTTTGTGTATCTTCGGTTCATGCAACTCCTGTGCTTTGCCACCGTCAACCTTTCTCAAGCTATCACATACATCTTCTTCTTCTTCATGATCACCAATTTTCTCTTCTACCAATTCTTGAATCTTGCTTACATGTTCCCTTTCCGTCCCATACGACTCATGTTCTTTAACACCTTGAACCTTTCTTACAACATCATCGTCGATTTTGATCTTTGATTCTGCACCGCCATCTTCTTCTTTACAATCCTTGATTTCCTCTTCCACCGGTTCTTGATTCTTGTCTCCATCTTCAACATTGTCTTGCTCCAGTTGGCTGTTCAAGTTAACCAATTCTTGTTCTATCTTTTCAGGTCTGTCATACTTCTTCTCTTCACTTCGACAAACTTCTCTGTTGTTGTGGAGTTCTGAATCTGTTTTTGCAGTCTCTTGGCCTTTTCTCGAGCTATCCCTGATTTCTTTCTCTTCTTCTATTATTTTAATATCATCAACTTCTCCGCGACCACTTACTTCACCTACTATGAGTTTCTGGAATTGTTTTCCACATCTATCTTCTTCATGCAACTGTTGTTGGTCAATCTCTTGAACTTTTTTAGACTTATCATTCTCAGCTTTTGTATCCAACACTGCAACGATTCCTTTACCTCCATCACTAACTTTTTCTTCAAGTGCTAATTCTTGAATCATGTCTTTTTCTTCTTGCCCCTTCACTGCATCTGAATCTTGTTGTTCAACATCTCGAAATTTGCTTGAAATATCATCGTCATCAGCACAAAATTCTGTTTTCTTCTCTGCAATTTCGTCTTTATCCTTGGCTTTCCCATTTTTTGAAAAGTTAGTCTTCTCTTCAGCCAGTTCTTGGATCTTTTCTTGTTCCCTGAGTATTTTTGGTCTATTTGACTCTTGCTCTCTTGTTTCTGTTTCTGCAATTTCATTTCTTTTGTTTTTCACCAGTTCTTGCGTCTTGCTTTCTTTCTCAGATCTTGCTGGTTCATTCAACTCTTGTTTTATCTCTTGAAGTTTTTTTGTGCCAGCATCATTAATCTTTTTTCCTGTCTCCTTAATTTTCTTTAAGTACTCTTCTGGCTGATTCTTTGTTTCCTCTTGAGAAAGCTCTAGGATCTTGTGTTTTCCCTCACTTATCTCCTGAACTGGTTTCAAAATATCATTCCCTACATATGTCTCTGCCTTTGTTTCTTTTTCTGCAATTTTCTTCTCTTTCCCTTCATCATTTGTTTTGCTTTTCACCAGCTCTCGTGTCTTGCTTTCTTTCTCGGATCTTGCTGCAGGTTCATTCAACTCTTGTTTTCTAATAATCTCCTGAACCTTTCTTGCGCCAGGATCATTAGTCTTCGTAATTTTCTCTTTGTATTCCTCTGGCTGATTCTTTGTGTCCTCCTGGAACTTGTGTTTTCCCTCACTTCTCTCCGCTACTGGTTTTGGATTAATATTCCCAATATTTGTCTCTGCCTCTAGAGTTTGCTCTTCCACCAATTCTTTGATCTTTCCATGAAATTGTTGTTCTTCAATCTCTTGAAGCTCTTTTAAGCTGATGTCTTCAGTTTGTCTTCCGCCCTCAGCATTTTCCTCTTCATCTTGTTGCTTCTCAAACAGTGCATGTATCTTGTCTACCTCATCTGCTTCTAGTTTATTAGATTCAAAATCATCGTCAGTTTCTGAAACGTTTGGTTCGAATCCTTGTCCCATTTTTTCATCAACCTCTTCTTTGCCATCCTCATTATTTATCTCCATCTTTACACTTTTCTTCTTCACCTTTCTTGCTTTTCTTTCATCACCTGTTTTCTCTAACAATTCCACCTCTTGTGGTTCTTTCATCTCTTGAACTGCTTTTGGAATATCATTCCCAATATTTGCCTCTGCCTCTAGAGTTTGCTCTTCCACCAATTCTCTGATCTTTTCTTGCTTTTCGTGTTGCTTTTGTCCCTGAAATTGTTGTTCTCCAATCTCTTGAAGCTTTGTTGAGCTGATGTCTTCACTTTGTGTTCCAACCTTAGCATTTTCCTCTTCCCCCTTTTTCTTCTCAACCAGTTTCTGTATCTTGTCTACCTCATCTGAATCTATTTTATCAGATTCAAACTCCTCAAATTTTGTCGCTGCAATGTTTGGTGCAAATCCTCCGCCCATTTTTGCATCAACTTCTTCTTTGGCATCCCCAGTTTTTATCTCCATCTTTACACTTTTCTTCTCCTCCTTTCCTTTATCACTTGTCTTCGCCTGGACTGGTTTTGGAATATCGTTCCCTGCATTTGCATCTGCTCTTGGTGTTTTCTCTTCCACCAATTCTTTAATCATTTCTTGTTTGTCTTGTCGCTTCTGTCCCTTAGACTGTTGTTCTTCATTCTCTTGAAGCTTTAAGCTGATGTCTTTACTTTTTCCTCTCAGATTAGCATTTTCCCCTTCATCTTCTTTCTTCTCAACCAGTTCATGTATCTTGTGTACCTCATCTGCTTTTAGTTTATCAGATTCAAACTCATCAGCTTTTGTCTCAGTTTCTCCAATGTCATTGTCTGCAACTAATTGTGTTCTATCAATGTTTGGTCTAAATCCTTCTCCCATTTTCTCATCAACCTCTTCTTTTGCATCCCTTTTTTCTATGTCCATCTTTATAAATTTTCCCCTCTCGTGACCACTTGTTTCCCCTTCCAGTACTTTCTTGCTTTCTTCATTGTGTATCTTTGGTTCTTCAACCTCTTGAACCTTTCTCAAGCCGCCAACATCATCATCATCAATCGCTTCCGTTTCCATATCTCTACTTTTAGTTACATGAGGTTTTTGTTCTCCAATCTCTTCAAATGCTCTGCTTCCAAAATCATTACTAGTAGTCTCTGCTTGTGAATCTTGCTGCTCCATTACTCGTTCTTGTTCCTCATGTCCTCTCTGTTCATGAGAATCTCGTTCTTGTTCCTCATGTCTTGTCTGACCATGAGAATCTCGTTCCACCATCTCTCGTTTCTTGCTTTTTTCATTGTGTATCTCTGGTTCTTTAACAACCTCTTGAACCTTTCTCAAGCCAACATCATCATCGTCAATCTTTTCCTTTTCCATTTCTCTACTTTTAGTTACATGAGGTTTCTGTTCTCCAATCCGATCTTCAAATGCTCTGCTTCCAAAATCATTACTATTAGTCTCTGCTTGTGAATCTTGCTGCTCCACTACTTGTTCTTGTTCCTCATGTCTTGTCTGACCATGAGAATCTCGTTCTTGAATGTCTGGGAGCTTTCTCAAGCTACTGTCCTCATTCTCTTTATTTGAATCACCAACGATTTTTTCTTCTTCTTGTTCCTCAATCTGGTTAATCTTGTCCAAATTATCATCATTAGTTTCTTCCATATCCTTTTGTTCCTCTCCCAAAACTTGACTCTCTCTTTCTCCAAACTCTTCTTCTCTCTGAATCTCAGTCTCAGAGTGTTGGCTATATTCTTGTTCCTCATGTCTTGTCTGCTCATGAGAATCCCTTCCTTCAAAATCTGTAGGCTTTATTAAGCTAATGTCTTCACTTTGTGCTCCAACCTTAGCGTTGTCCTTCTTCTCAACCAACTTTTCTGTCTTGTCTAGCTCCTCATCTGATTCAAGATCTTCAGTTTTCATCGCAATATCTGCAAAGTTTGATGCCAATACTTCGCCCATTTTTGCATCAATTTTTTCTTTGGCGTCTCCATTATTTATCTCCTTCTTTACAATGTTCTGCTTCTTTACAATTTTCTTCTTATCCTCCTCTCCGTTTCCTTGTACGATATCTTGAATCTTGCGTTTGTCATTGCGTCTCTCTCGCTCTTCTTTAATCCCTTGATCCTTGCTCAAGCCATCACCATCACCGTCGCCGTCAGTCTTTGTCTTTTCTTTTGCTCCACTTTTACTTGTTCTATCCAGCTGCTCATCAGGTTCTTGTCCTTCAAATGCTGTGGATCCAAAATCATCACTTTTACTCTCTGCTTCGTCGACCCGTTTCTGTTTTTTATCTTGTTCCTCATGTCTTGTCTGCTCATATCCTTCAATGTCTGGAGGCTTTCTTAAGCTACTGTCCTCATTACTCTCAGCCAATTCTTTTTCGTCTTCTTCCAGAATCTTGTCTTGTTCATCAATCTGGTGACTCCTTTTCTCTAAGTAATCATCCCCAGTTTCATCTTCTTCCTTTTGTTCCTCTCCCAAAACTTGACTCTCTCTTTCCCCAAATTCTTCTTCTCTCTGAATTTCTGTCGCCTCAGAGTGTTGGCTATTTTCTTTTTCCTCATGTCTTGTCTGCTCATGAGAATCTCTTCCTTCAGTGTCCGGATGCTTTCTTAAGCTACTGCTGTCCTCACTCTCTTTATTTGATTCAGCCAACTCTTCTTCTTCTTCTTCTATACATTCCATAGTCTTGTCTTGTTCATCAATCTGGTGACTCTTCTTCTCTAAGTAATCATCCCCAGTTTCTTCTTCATCCTTTTGTTCCTCTCCCAAAACTTGACTCTCTTTTTCTCCAAACTCGCCCTCTCTCTGAATCTTTGTCTCAAACTTCTCAGACTGAACATCAGTTTCTTCCCTTATAACTGTACTCTCCTCTTCAACTTCTCCCTTGACCACTCTTTCTTCTTCTTCTTCTTCTTCCTCAATATTAAATCCAGAAATCCCCTTAACTCTTTTCGGCATTGTGATTGTAAGAGTGGCATCATCATCATCAAACCTAGCTTTAATCTCGTCTAAAACCACAGTATCAGGAATCCTAAAAACTTTCTTGAAAACCCTAAATTCAACTTCTTTCCTCCACGCCATCCATCTAATCATAACCATTTCTTCCACAGGCTTCCTCCCTTGTATCGTAATCCTATTCCCCTCTTTGTTTATATCTATTTCAATTCCTTCCTTTTTGAATCCTGCCCCAAAAATTATATTTTGAATCTCAACAATCATTAGAAGAACACTAAACCCTAAATCAATTCCATCGAAATTAAGTCTTTCGAGCACGTAAGCAAAAACAAAGAGGCAACAGAATTCAAAAGAAGTGATATTTAGTATTGACCTTTGATGTGAATGATGATGATGAACCTTGAATCGGTTTCTCGAGAAAGAACCAGAGGAGGACCAAACGGGTCTTTAGAGAAGCGGAAATCAACTGAAGACGATACATCCTCTCTTGTTCTCGTGACCTTTAGTCCCAATTCGAGCTCCATTTTGTTTAACTTCTTTCTCTCTGTTCTCGAGTGTTTTTTTTTTTAAGTGAGTTCTAAGGTTTTGATTTGTCTGATGGCTACTATGTTCCCCCAGTAAAGAGTAAAGGGCTGGCTAATATATTCGTTACTTCTTCTTTAGGACTTGAAGATAGTCAAAAAGTCAACGCCTTTCCTCTTTTGTTGCCTTCAAATAGAAGTAACCAATTCATCAAATTACTTCACCTTAATCCAAAGTTTTGCATATCGTTTTTGGTCTACAAGCAAGCATATACTGAACAGGTAACTAAATATTTTTAGATTCAATATTTTTGTTTTTTTCTATCTGAGGATCAATAGTATAACACAAAACTCACATTACATATAAAATCAGATTTTTTTTCTGCTTACAAAACAAATACTAATAAGAAAGAAAAAAATGGGTTATATCCTTAAAAAAATCATACCTAAAAACCTAAGGAGTGATCTCATTTTTTTCTGGATTGAATCAATTGAATAATGAAAACAATAATAGACATAAGCAGAGTGGATCCTGCAAAACATGGTAAACGAAACTTTTTTCTTCTCTTCTTTCTTGGTTTATCTTCGACTTCTTCTTTCTTTTCCTCATCATGATCCCTTGTTTCTTCCTCAACAACCTCTTCTTCAATCTTGTCTTCTTCCACTTCTCTCTGTGGCTCTTCTTCTTCTTCTTCTTCTTCTTCTTCTACCTCAGGTTTTAGCTCTTCTTTGATTTCTTCTTCTGGTTCTGTTTTTTCCTCTGTTTTCTCTTCAACTACTGGCTCCGTTTTCTCTTCTTCCTCCTCTTCCTCTTCTTCCTCGATCTTCAAACCCGTAATCCCCTTAATTTTCTTAGGCATTGTAACAGTTAAAGTCCCATCTTCTTCATTGAGTTTCGCTTTAATCTTGTCAAGATTAACGATATCCGGAATCCGAAACACTTTCTTGAATTCCTTTACTTCTTCAGGAAACTCAAAAAGTTTTGTCTTAATACAGTTGTTTGGGTACAGTGATATGCGTGTTTGTGGTTTAGATGAGCAATTACAAAACGATACGGTGCACTCGACCGTAGTGGATCATTACACTCTTTCTAGTACCTTCTGTCTTTTTCATTCAGAAGAGTTCACTTCTGTCTCTCTCTCTCTGGGGTCAAATTGAGTTTTCACAAGTGTCATCGTCAACCTACCCAACGCCGCTGCTGAATCAAAAGATCGTCTTTTTCTGATTTTTTTTTTTCATTTTCAATGGCGGCGATTTCTTCCTCGTCGTCTAAGATTCCCTCGCTGAATTCGAAAGATTCGTCTAGTGTTTCTGCTTTCACTTCTCGTTCTATCTCCGTTCAGTTTCCCGTTCGTCGGGTTCGAACCGGAGACTTTATAAAGTTTCCTTCTTTATCTTCAACGACTCGTTGCACTAGTCCTCGACCTGTAATTCTCTCCTTCTCTGCTTGCTTAACTTTGTATTTCCATTAAAATCTAGCTTTCTGTGTGCTTATCTATGTGAAAAAAGTAATACTTAATTCTCAAGCTTGAGACTTTCCTGTGAGAGTAGAGCTGCTGATGAGTCTTCCTATGGTGATAGTTTCTGATTTTAGTTCCTAGCTGATAATTATTACTCTAGGGTTTAGGAATTGGTTTAAAGTGAGTGTCTTTATCTACTTTTTGATTTAATGTTAACAAGACGTTGTTGCTATTACTTCAGATTGAAGCCAAGAAGCAGACATATGACTCATTTGAGGATCTGCTTGTCAACTCTGATAAGCCAGTTCTGGTTGACTATTATGCAACCTGTTAGCTAGCGACATAAATGAGTATACATTGTAGTCTGTTTGCTTATTGAGTTTATTCGTTTTGACATAGAGATTTTGGAAAGCTAGTAATTCAGAATGTAATGTTCGTTTTGCAGGTGTGGTCCCTGCCAGTTCATGGTTCCAATACTCGATGAAGTGAGCTCAACCCTGAAAGACAAGATCCAGGTGGTGAAGATCGATACCGAAAAGTACCCGAGTATTGCCAATAAGTACAAGATTGAAGCACTTCCTACATTTATCTTATTCAAAGATGGAGAGCCTTGTGATCGCTTTGTATGATGAGTTCTATCGTATTTTTATATCTTGTGGTTTACTTTGGTGTTTATACTCTTAAAAGTTCTTGATCTTACTCACAAACGTTTTCTTTCCTTGTGACTTATTATAGGAGGGTGCTTTGACGGCCAAGCAACTCATCCAACGAATTGAAGATTCTCTGCAAGTGAAGCCTTAGTTATGGATCAGTTGTACTCTTTTGTTTATTGGTATGTTTTTTCACTGTCCCTGACTTAATCAGGTTTTAGGAATAGTGATGTTTTTCGGTTGATTAGCAAAGAGAATTTGAGGAGAAAGAAGATATGTATGCCAGATTTGTAAAACCTTGTTCTGAGTAATGATCTTTTATTCTCAAAGTGATAACAGAGAAGCTATTTTTCAACATTCCTCTCCTATTACATAAAGACTAAATTTCTCTTAGCAAAAGAAAACATTGCAGGCGTGTAACCGGAATGAATACTATGATTCAAGGGTTATAAAAGGATCTAGCAACCGTAGGCTTGTTGTAGTTCACGGACAGAGGCAGTGGTGAGGAGGCAAGAGCATGGTCTTCACCATTGTTGTCAGAGTCATGGCCGTCACAGTAACCTTGGAGCATGTCACCTTCTTGTGCAGTAAACCCAAGAACACCAATCATAGTAGGCCAACACTTGCGTCCAACTGTTTTTATAGCACTGCAACACCCAGGGCCAATGTAAGTCTCACCGTTGAGGAAGAACAGGATCAGCTCTCCAGAGCAGTGTTGGAGCTGCATCAGTGAGTCCCAGCAGTAACCTGTATCTTCATCAAGCCTGAGCCTGTACACAAGGCTTGTGGGGGAAGACGACGAGCCCACAGATGGTTTCATGAGAGGTCGAGCTGTCACTATGGAGGAAGCCACCATGAGCATGAGCGTGGTAACCATGAAACTGGATTTGATAGCCATATCTCGCAGATTGGTAAGGTCGAAAGAAAAAAAGATTAAGAGTGGATATGGTGAATTTGCTTATGTTTGTGATGAGAAATGAGAGATAACCTTAGAGAGTTTATATAGTCACTTAGGACTTGACTGTTACAAGTAAATGGTAGAGTGGAAGGGCCAAAGTAATTACGAGGGGAAGCTGATTAGATTGTGAGATAATTAGTACTGAGTGGCGTAGTGGGTATTATTACTGTATTAAACCTGCGTTATAAGTGGGACTATAGAACATTTACTATTGTTGACAAGCGAGTATGCTAATGGGCCAGATTAGGATCACTTGACCTGGAACTCATTTGATTCAATTCAACCGAAACAAATTACAGCCACCATCAAAATCTTATGGAAGAAATAGGTTTGGTGCATGTGCTAACATATATGACTATTTGATCATCTGCAACAGAAGAAAGCACAAGGCAAAGTATTTTATAAAAACACAAGACACATTCAATACTGCAAATTTGAAACGTTATTTAGCTTAGTAGTATTGATTCAAGATAGGTGTTTCAAAGTACATAATAGAAGCAGAGATTATTATAGCGAATAAGAGAAATTTTAGATAAGTGCATGAGATATGCAGATTCGTCTTCTAGTTCTTCCCCAAGTCTTGGAGCGGCTGTCTCTTTGATGTTCTTGGAGCTGTTACGTTAACATTATGCACAATCTTCAAGTTTGGTGCATTCTCTTTCATGTCATGCCTTTTAGGCTTCACTTGTGTTCTGTAAATCAAGCTTGGTTCTCTTCTCACTTGCATCTCGGATATCGCGCCTGTTTCATCAATGTTCAAATACTCCTTTCTAATCTCAGGAGTAGCTTCTCTCCTGATCATTACCAAATCTGCAGCAATTATAAAAAGAAAAAAAAAATTAGGGGTTAGTCATTGTTTTAGCTGTTTTGCCATTTTTGCTGGATACAAGAGACAAAACATTTGTAAGAAATCTAACCTTTTTCATTCATGTTATTCTGAACAGTAAATTCATCAGGGGTCAGAGAGGTGGTTTTCTCTGAGAATGGATTGAGTAGAAGCAGTAATTAGTCAAGAGTATCCCAATATAGTAAGTAATACCTAGAAATTGCTTAGATGTAGAAAATAAATTTACCAAAGGCAGTAGCAACAGGACCAGCTGCTTCATCTTCATCCTCCGTTTCAGCTAAGATGCATGTCTTTCCAGTGACATTGACATAGGAGCCACCTGAAGAATTCAACAGGAAATTTCCCTCGAAGCCTTTTTGAATGTTCTTTGTTAGCTCATCTGCTTCATTAATGTCTACAAATGATTGGAAATAATATAACTATTTTGCACTTATGTGTATGCCTCCAGGAAAAGAGTAGGTGATAATGAAAATTAAGAGTGTTAAATGTGATAATTACCTGTTAATGCCAATTCTTCTAGCGCATCACTCATCTGATTCTGATTGTCTGTGGAAGGGCCAGATTCTTCTGCGTTTCAGGGATGAAGAAAGAGATATGAAAATTTAAACTCAACTGATAGAATGACATAAGCATAATAACTTCACACAAAAGGGTTAACTAATGGTTACTTCATATGATTCAGATTATATTGGCTGTATGAAATTTTTGTATAAAAAAGTTGCTCACCAGACACCATGGAACAGGTTCCAGCAACTTCAAGGTCGTGGGAAATTTCGTCAATTGTCTCGGAGTTACCTTTGGCTGGTAGCGCAACATAGGAGCTAAAGGAAACATTTCTTTCTGCTTCCATGATTGTCTCTGCCTCCTCAATCTCAAAATCAAAAAGACTTGACGAGTCAACATGTGAAAAATGCTCTCTGCTTGAATTTGAGGTCTCTTGTGTAGTATCTAGACCTACAACATCCTCTGCCTGAGAACCTTTTGGCATTAACTCTGCACCTGCAGTTTCGTTCTCAGCATAAAAGGCATGGCTGTAAGAAACTTTGGATGCAATACTACCACTTGAGTCAGCAATGAGACTTTCCTGAACCACACTTTCGTCCACCACCTTTTGTTCTTTCTTTCCAGCACTGTATGGTTCAAAGTTCCCTAGAAGTTGTCGTCTCTCTGGAGAAGTGAAAGCAAAAGACTCTTCGCAAGTGGTAGCTGTATAATCTCTCATGTTTATTGTTCCATCTAGTTCGGAGTCTCCAAACAGCATGTGCATCTCTGAGTTAAAGGACGTGTTAGATTCACCCAACATTTCCACATCGTTGTTTTCTCTGTATTTATTTTCAGCTTCATCTGGTTCAGACTCTCCCATAAGAAACTGGCCATCAGCAGCAGTGAGAACATCAGACACAGCATGAGACTTAGCTGTTATATTGTCTCCTTTCACCCCTTCATCTGTTTCAAGATGTTTCTCGGCACTAGTGACAGAGCCAATTCGCAATTCCACATGCTTATTTTCTTCACCTTTTGCAGCTTCGTTCAATTCTGAGATTTCTGGAATATCATACCCATCATGATACTCTGCACCCGCGTTTTCTCCAGTCTTTACTGCTTCCTTTTGTTCAGATCCTCCGTACAGGAGTTGTCTCTCCACGCTTGTAAAAAGACCTGACTTGTCAGCACTGTTGATTCCTTGCCATCCTGTTTCGCTTAGTTCAGAATTTGCTAAAGGTTGATCACTGTGTAGCCCAGTGGACATTTCAGATTTCTCATACAACTGCACAACCTCTTTTCCTTCACTTTTTCTAGCTTTATCTTGTCCAAGAGATCCAGCAAGCTCATATCTCTCTTCATAAAACTCCATAAGTTTATTCCCTCCACCTGATACATAATTTCCCAAGAGAGTATGTGTATCCAGGCTACAAGTGCCAGAATCACGTTGAAGCTCAACAGTCCTATTTTCTTCATTCATTCCAGATCGATCTCCTTTAAAGTCTTCCACAGTGAATTTTGTTTCTGAAATAGTAGCAATGCCAGACTCGCCATGAAGCTCAACAACTCTATTTTTGCCTTGCGACATCAAGTGTCTCTCGGTGGTATTGATGACATCAAATTCATCAGGAAAGTTGGCAGATGTATGTTCTTTATGTATCCCAGCATCCCCCAGAGTTGAAACTTGTTGAGGAGTTGTGAAAACAACAGCATGAGACTCTCCTACTTCATCGTTTTGTTCGGTCATTGATTCAGCTGCAAGCGCCTTTCCCTTTTCCCTGCTTTTTTCAGCTTCATCTGGTTCAGACTCTCCCATCATAAGAAAGTGACCTTCAGCAGTGAGAACATCAGACACAGCATGAGACTTAGCAGTTATATTTTCTCCTTTTACCCCTTCATCTGTTTCAAGAAGTTTCTCGGCACTAGTGAAAATGCCAGAGTCAACTCGCAATTTCACAGACTTATTTTCTTCACCTTCTGCAGCTTCGTCCAATTCTGAGTTTTCTGGAAAGGGATGTTTAACAACATACCCATCATGAAACTCTGCACCCACTAGTTCTCCAATCATTACTGCTCCCTTTTGTTCAGATCCACCGTACAATAGTTGTCTCTCCGCGCTTGTAAAAAGACATGACTTCTCAGCACTATTGATTCCTTGCCATCCTGTTTCGCTTAGTTCAGAATTTGCTAAAGGTTGATAATTCTGTAGCCCAGTGGATACTTCAGATTCATCTTCCTTTCCAGCCTCATCTATCCCAGCACCCCCCAGCGTTGAAACTTGTGTAGGAGTTGTGAAAACAAAAGCATGAGACTCTACTGCTTCATCATTGTGTTGGGTCACTGAATGAGCTGCAAGCGTCTGTCCCTTTTCACTGCTTTGTTCCATCAACATCAACTTCCTCTCTGGGGTAGTGAATATAACTAACTCATCAAAGGCGCTAGACTTGTTGTTTCTAGGTAGAGGTTGGGACAGAGCTTCTGTGTTGTCTTCCTCAAAACACTTTGAGACGTTATTTTCCTCAAGAGAATTTGAAGTGAAATCAGTTGACGAGCATCTTCTTAGCTCTAGCACATTAAGTTTGAAAACTCTTTCAAAAGAACTTCTCTGCCCGGATTTCTCCAAAATCTCATCTTTGACCTCATCCAGCATCTCCAGATTTACACATTCACCAACAGAACTATTCTTAGTGTTGTAACCAGAGAAGTTTCCATGAAGATTTTCTGCTTGTATTGTCTTCTTTAAGGAATCTGTCTCACCATCTTTGCCTGATTGAATCTCGTTCTGACATTCAGATGAATTTTCCAGGATTGCTGTGATTAAATGTCAGATAGCAACATGGATTAGTAAATAATTAGTTAAGCAGAAAATTAAAAATTAACTCAAAATGATTAACATCATATACCCTTTTCTTCTGCTAATTGAACTACAAAGCTGTGCTCCTTCAGCTCACATGTAGGAGCGGTAATAAGGATTTCGCTCTTGGTGTTGATATGTTCCTTAGCAATAACTGTTGAAGCAATATCCTTCACAAGAATATGGGCAGTAGGATCGCCTAACTCAGCTTCCGGGTTGCTCACTGCTAACAGTACTGAAGTAGGAGGTGGTGTGGTTTCTACAAGTAGCTCGACTGCAGGGTTGTTCACTTCTGAGCGCTCGATAAGAAATAAAGACAGCGATGATGATTCCTCTTTTTCCATAATTGCATCCATCAGAACTGTATCTTGCTCATGTTTCTCTTCACATTCTCCTTCCATAACTTCAGAATGCAACTCTTGAATGTTTCTTCTCTGTGAAATATCAACTGAACTTTCCAGAGTAGTTTCTAAAACATTCTCAGAAATCATAACAGAAACTGCAGCTTTGGTTTCAGATGTAGAAGGTGAGTACTCCATTCCTTTCTCATCATCTTTGCTTAAGTGAGTCTCTTTACAACACTCAGCTGAATTTTCCAGGATTGCTGTGATTCAATGTTTGAAAAAGACATAGATCAGAAAATAATTAGTTCGAGAAAAATACAAGAATAGTTCAAAGCAAATGAATAAAAGAACATACCTTCAGTTTCAGCTAACTTAGAGATAGAGCTATGCTCCTTAAGCTCATACCTAGGAATGCAAATAAGAATGTCTTCCTTGGTTTTAATATTTTCCTCGGTGATAACTGTCGAAACAATAACCTTGTCAATGATATGGCTGGTAGGCACGCCTAGGTCTGCTTTTGGATTCCTCATTGGTAATTGTGTTGAAGCAGGAGACGTAGCATTTTCCTCAGATAGATAACAACCAGTGCTGCTGTTATCAGGGCGTGTTTTTACTTCTGACCGCTCAACAAGAGACTTAGACAGTGATGATGCTTTCCCTTTACCCTTCTTAGTCACAGCCATCAGAAATGTTTTCTGCTCATGTTCTCCTTCCAGAAGTTCAGAATCCAAGTCTTGCGTGCATCTTACCAGTGAATAACCTGAAACTTTCAGTGCAGAATCCAAATCATTCTTAGAAATCATAACAGGTTCTGCAGCTTTGGTTTCAGATGTAGAAGGTGAGCGCTCCTCAGTCATTCCTTTTTGCGTATCTTTTACCAATTCTTGATTCACTGTCTTCATTGTGTTGGAAGAGCCAATAGTTTCCACACAATGACCAGCACTAAGACAACCGACCTTAGTAATCTCCATTTCTGAACTTTTCTCATCAGCTTTGCTTGGGTGAATCTCTTTCCAGCATTCAGCTGAGTTTTCCAGGATTGCTGTGATTAATCATCAGAAAGAAACACAAGTTAGAAAATAAATAGTTAGGCACAAAACTGAAAATAATTCAGATCAAATGAAGCAAACGTACCTTCTAGAGTGGTGCGCTCCTTAAGCTCAGACATAGGAGTGCAAATAAGGATTTCATCCATGGTTTTGGTATTTTCCTCAACAACTGTTGAAGCATTGTCCTTAACGAAGACATGGCCAGTAGGGACGACTAGCTCAGCTTTAAAATTGCTTACTGAATATTGCACTGAAGCAGGTGATAAACGATCGCTAAGGAGTACAGAGCATGATGATACTTCCTTTTCGTTCTCCTTAACCGCAGCAATCAAAACTGTGTCTTGCTCAAGTTTCTCTTCACGTTTATCTTCCAAAAGTTCAGTATTCAACTCTTGAGTGTTTGTTCTTTGGGAACTTTCAACTGATTTATCCGGTGTAGAATTCAACACATTCTCAGTAATCATAACAGATTCTGCAGCTTTGGTGTCAGATGGAAAAGTTGAGTTCTCGATCATTCCTTGTGGCTTCTCCTTAACACATATTTGATTCATTGTCTCTGACCTCTTGGAAGAGCCTCTAGATCCCACATTACTCTCGTCTGCTTCTTCTTGCTCAAAATGAGCGTACTGATCCAAAAGTTTTCTTGGCGTTTGATTGCCCTGAGCTGATCTATCCCTCTTCTTTTTAAGAGTTTCCCCCGTCTTCTTTTCAACCAGATTCTCTTCAACCACTATTGGATTCTCAAATGAATCATCCATCTGCATTTCATCACTCACATTTGACTTCTTCAGATTATCAACAGAAGCTCCATCTTTTTCAGTGTCAAGAACTGAGCAAGGATTCGGTGAAGTACTCACTGCTTGACCTAGCGTATTAGCTAATGTAGTGTGCGTCAAACTTCGCAGAAGATTTTTATCCTCACTACCATTTCCAAAAGTTTCCTTTGGCTGTTTATCACCCTTTTGCGCTTGGCCATCATCTACTAGGAGTTTACTGAGACGCTTTTCACGTTGCTTAAACTGATTTGGAGCCTTTTTTACTCCGAGGTGATCAAGCTTCACAGCCTTAACGGGCTGCTTATCCATCAGTACACCAATGTTGTTGCAACCTCGTTTTGAACGCCGAGGAACCTTTTCAACTTTAGAAGCATCCTGGACTTTCATCCTACAGTAATCTTCAGTTGCCTGAACCTCACAATCTATTGAAAGCTCCTTTGTTTGATTTTTGACAATCTCTCCTTCTTGACTAGTAACCACCGTAGAACTAGGTTTGAGCCTTGTTGACCTTCTCTGATCCTCAAGGTTATTATCCTGCACCATAGATACCAACTCCTTCACATTATTCTTGACAAGCTCATCTTCTTTATCATCGATATCTACAAGCAATTTTGACCGCTTAGCAGGTAACAAGGTCCCTGCCTTCGATGCTATCCGTGTAGACCGTCTCTCAACCTTTTCTACCATGAAACCATCTTGATCACTTCCAGAGATATCAGCTTCATACTCAAACAGTTCCAAAGCCATCAACTCGGTTCCTTTACACTCTTCCTGAATACCACCACCAGATCCAACTCGTTTCGACGGCCTTGGGACCTCGATAGCCTCATTTTCTTTATCTCCAACTACTGCTTTCCCCTTATTCACAATCCTCGTTGACCGCCTTAGCTCAATTCCACTTTCTCCAACATTACCAATCCCTTCGCTACGCGTTCGAACATCCTTCCGCTGACGACATCTCTTCACGGAACGAGTGAATTCAAAAACTTCATTCTCAGGACTGAATCTTACTTTCTTAACAACTGAATCATCTTTAATAACATCAGCTTCATCAGAATAATCTGGCAAAACTATCAATTCCGTACAAGTTTCATTCTACAGTCAAAAACACACACATACAAACAAAATCAACCGACGATTCCTAAAGATAAAAACGTTTGCAAGAAATTAGGATCAATGTGGTTTACCTCGAAAAGAGACGCAAGTCTTATCGCCATCTCAGTATTCTTAAGATTCGCAGGGATCCCATGTTTCTTCGATAACGCCTGTAAACGCTTCCTCTTCAATTTATGAAAATCCATTTCTGAAGATCAAAACAATTCGAAGATTTGTTTCTCTCTCAACATGAATCACTTTCAACACCGCAGAGTGTTAGATTTATAACAGAATCGGTGAATCTGAGTTTTGGGAATCGAAGAAGTACTGTAATTTGGGAATCGGAATCGTCCCTGAAATGTTTGTTTTTGAGTTTAAAATTTGAATTTGGCAACCCCCCGCTCTCTTGAGTCACGCGCTCGGCTTGTGTTACGTGAGTTTTACTCGCTTGTGTTTTAGCCGTCCGATGCAAAAGATGGAGAGCGCGTGTAGAAAAAGCTCGCGGAAGCGTATAGAAAGAAAGAACCGCTTCGTGGGCCGATATAATAGGCCCATTTAATTAAGTCCAATAATAATTTTTGAAATTGAAACTAAACCTTCCAAGAGAAGAAGAGTGTTTTCAGCGGGAACTGAAACGAATGATCTAAGCCGTTGATTTCTTATCTTCTAAAACACTAAACAAAGCTGAGATTTTTCAAAAAACCTGAATTGAGTGTGTTTTCGTGAGTTCGTGGATCTAACAATGATAAGATCATCATCACCTGGATTTGCAATTCATCCTTGTTTTCGATCCAATCCCTTGGTCAATTCCAAGAAACCAATTTCTCTCCCGGTGCAAATCTGGTCACGGCGGAGGAATTTCTCCAGAATCGGCGGTGGCGACGGTTTCGATGCAGTGGCTTATGAGTCTGAGCGGTTGAGTCTCGACGCGGCGGCGATGGAGAATATGGCGGAGACGGCGAAAAAGGAACTTGAATCGGATCCAGATATTGACCCGAAAGCGTGGAAATGGGTAATCCGAAAGAAGATGTGGGATCTAATGGAAGCTAGGAACTACGCTATGAGACCTAGACCTGTTCATCACCGAATCCCTAATTTCGTCGGTGCATCATCTGCTGCAGGAAAAGTTTGAGAATTTCTTTTACCTCCCTTCTTCATTGATAAGTTAGTTATTGCCTTTTGTTAGTAATAGTGAGTGTGCCTAAATTTGAGTTCTTTGGTGCAGTTAGCTGAGCTTGACGCTTTTCGTAAGGCTATGGTCGTGAAGGTTAATCCTGATTCCCCTCAAAAGCAAATCAGGTTTCTTACACTTTCTGGTTAGTTATATATTATCTATGGTTCAATCATATTGCAATCTCTTTTGTCGCAAAGGTGTTGAGTTGTTACAGTTTTATTTATTTCTGGTGATGTATAAGAAGAAACAGTCTTGAATTGTATTCCAAGTTTTAGACTTTTAGTGTTTTTTGTTCTGTAATTGTAGGTGAAAAGAAGTTGTTGACTCCTCAACCTAGGCTAAGAACAGGATTCTTCTCTGTACTAGAATCCGATTTCTTGAAACCTGAAACGATCAATGAGGCTTGCACCTCTGTAGGAGTAGCTAAATATGGAAGAGCGATTGGTCTTGATGAGAAAATCAAGGTTGATCTCATCGTCGTTGGCTCTGTTGCGGTTAACCCACAAACAGGTGCTCGATTAGGGAAGGGAGAGGTGAGAGATTGCTACAAAATTCAATTTCAATTTCAATTGAAGCAAGTATATACAAATATGAGCTCATCATTATGTGTTTTTAGGGTTTTGCTGAACTTGAATATGGGATGTTGCGTTACATGGGAGCCATTGATGATTCCACACCCGTTGTTACAACCGGTATAGATATAAATAATTAAGTACCAACTTTGGAGAGAACCTTCTATTGTTTTTTTGTTGTTATTTATCGTTACATGATTCATGAAGTGTTTACTTGTTTTGCAGTACATGATTGTCAGCTCGTGGATGATATACCCCTCGAGAAACTGGCGATTCACGATGTTCCCGTGGATATCATATGCACTCCTACTCGAGTCATTTTCACAAATACACCAATACCAAAACCTCAAGGTCTTGATTTCCGTATGAACCTCAAGATTTCATGCAACTTGTCGTCAAGCTGGACTGTTTGCATGATGATTCAGTGATTCTCCTTTCTCCATTTGTTCATGAGAGAGCTGATGGTTTTATTATTTCTTTTGCAGGAATCTATTGGGACAAACTGTCACCGGAGAAGCTACAGCAGATTCGAATACTAAGAGAGCTAAAAAAACGATTGGAAAAGAAGACTGGCCGTAAACTTCCGACAGGACCATCTGAGAAATTACCTCCTACGGCTGAGCGAAAACGCCGGTAATTTAACGGCTTCTAGTTTTTGGCCAATTGGTTTTAGTTCGGTTTTTACCGGTTTGTTTTCGGTAACTCTTTTATACGATAAAACAAAATATGTATATTATTATGTAATTGACTAGTGAAAGTAAACAAAAAATACGCAATATATAATTGTTGAGTTCACTTCTATCCATTATCCAAACACATCTCAAACCATCGTAGCAATATTATATGATCATACATAATTTGTTCTTATATAATTTTATCATACATTACTTTACTTACTAATAAAAGAAGGTCATTGACACTCAATTATTTTATCAAAAAAAAAAACAACAACCTCAATCGATTCAGCTTTTCAAAGCCACAATTATGAAACCTCAAAGCTTTTCCACTTCGTCTTCTTCAAAACTCTAATTTAATGGCCACTACCTCCAAGTCATTAACAATCTCAAAAATCAAACCTATATAATCATTCTCCTTGCCGACCGACCATACATACATTTCAAAAAAACTCCACAGAGCCACTAAAATCTAAACCAGTAAAAAAAAAAAAAAAGAAGTGCAACACCCTCCCCAGCCATTCACCTTTTAGATTTTTGATGCCATTGATGGAGATCCACACATTCATTTCGTAACACAATAAAAAAGACAGAAATGTTGGTTTTGACTAACATATCTGCAGTTGTTCACGAATGCAGGTTCTTCGTTCTTTATTCGTTAAATTGATAACTTTTTTCTCCTAAGTAATCAATTTTTAAATCAAGGTATACACTACTAAAGGTAGAGCACGTTTGGTCATTTGTTACTATTATTGATTCACAGTAATTTCAGGCAGATGAGGATATGAGTTTTATTACACATGTCACATGTGGAGCTGCGTGAAAGAATAAGAAAGCAACATGTTCGTACCTTGGAGGCTAAGAGCCAAGATTGAATTGGAAGACATACTCGAATTCATTTTCCCCCGTATACAAGTATATCTTCTCAACATATTTTCCAAAAAAAAAAAAACTAAACTAAACTAAATTGTAAACCCAACAAAATTGTGATGACAGGGTCTACACAAAACCTTTTATGTAGTTGTGTTTAGATCTAAATATTGATTATCAGAATACAAAAACATAAATACAATAAAGAGTGATATGTATTAAGTACTAAGTAATGCATCTATACTAGTATTTTTGCAGCAATTTTTGACAAAATATTCATTTTGGAAACAATTAGCATTCAATGCATTAACTTTGATATTAGTTACCAAAATTTTCAAAATTAATTATAGGTAGGATTTTAAAAAATAAAAAGATCTTTCTACCTCATTCAAACATAAATATATGATTCCCTTTCATTTTTATTTGAATTTATATTTAAATTATCTTTAAGTATTCTATAATACATTTAGTTAATAAAAATGGTGATTTTTTCCTGCATATGATGTAGTACAAATTTTTAAAAATGGACATATATTACTCAATAGATGAATAAAAAATACGGGTATAATATCTCACATCATCTAAAAAATTGGGCAATGGTTCAGAGTCATACTATAAAAAAGACCAAAATGATTCCGAATACAATGAGTAGAAAGCTTGGTTTATCAGACATTCAAGCTTTGAAAACTTTTATTTGGTTTATTCTGGTTCTTTATTTTAAATATTTTTAAAAGGTAAAAATATGATAAATATTTAAAACTTTTAAAAAGTTAAATATGATAAATATTATACTGTAGATACATAATAAATATTAAAAATTAAGATGATATAGTGTGAGTTAAAATATCTCGGGACGGGGTTATATAGCAGAACGAGTTTAATTATCGATATTTATATAAATTAAAAAATATCATTAATTCGGTGTTACACGGGTAAAACATCGTTTCATTATTTTGTTAACACTGTCGGTATCAGAGAATAGACATACCTAATTAAATGATTAAATATATATTATGTAAAATAAATAAATTATATTGCGGTATTATATAGTTTAATCTATAAAATTAACAATTATTATATAATTATAACATATTTAACCAACAAATACAACCTATAATTTAAATATTTTAGTTATAAATAATTTTGTCCCGCGGTATACCGCGGGTCCTAATCTAGTAGAAGATGTACTTTTGTAAAGAAAAGAAGAAAAAAAAAAGAGAGAACATGAGAAAGTTAAGCTCTTTATTTAATAACAAATGATATTCTAAGATTTTTACTTTCAAATTTCAAATGAATGTTTTGTAATTATGATACAGTTTCATTGGCTAAGTTATTCTTCTCAGGAAAATTTATACATTTTTGGTCAAACCAATATTAGAATTATAAGTCAATTTTCAAGTATTCTTAATTAGAGTGCATTTAGATGGAGGAAGTCATAAAATGCATAAACATATATATTTAAATTTTTTATGTATGTATTTAATTTCTAAAGTTAAAAAAATGAGAACAAAAGAATATTCTATAAGAGTTCAGAACATTCATTTATATAAATTATGGTATTCACATGTAACATTTTATTCAAATCATATATTTTGTTAAAAATATGTAGTTTCCCAATATGTAGCTTCACCTTTTTTAGTCTATTTTTTGTCCTTTTTTTAAAAAAAAAAAATCTTAAATAATTAGGAAACATAATAACAAACAAAACATTATACAATTCATCCCCGCATAGCGGGGGTAATACTAATACCTAGTAATTTGTAAAAGCTCTTATTGAAGAAATACTTATGGCTCGTCAGCCATTTCTTTATGATTACGGTCTGTTGTAGCTCGGTAACGAAAGGTTTTCATTTTTTACCAATTGATTTTTTGTTCAATTATAACTAAACCGTTTTGTTTTTTACTTTTTACTGGTTGTTTTCGATCGGTTACTCTTTTATACGAGAAAACCAAAATTGTAATATATGATGAATTTGAGTAATAAAATCACCGTAAAAAGAAGAAAAAAAAAACTATGTCAATAAAGAATTGATGAGATTTATTCATTATCCAAACACATTTTAAACCATTGTAGCAATAAATCAGAGATAGACTTTTCGTCAATACATATGCTTATCGCTTATACTTTATAAATATGTTTATTCAAAGAAATACAAATTCCCGTGAGAGCATCCACATTAGTCTAGATACTCTAATGGTATCTCACAAATATATAATATCAATAGTTCTAATATATTATAATTAAACTAAAGAGTTAAATTTTATATCAAAAACAAATTTGAACCTTACAAATGTCATCAAAAAGTCTCATGTTTAGTTGGTGTTAGCCACAGTCATGGGGTTACGGTTAACCAAAGCCATGGAGTTGGGGTTAGCCATAGTCATGGGGTTGCGGTTAGCCATAGCCATAGCCATAGGGTTGGGGTTGGGGTTAGCCGCAGTCATGGGGTTGCGATTAGCCGCAGTCATGGGGTTGCGATTAGCCGCAGCCATAGGGTTGGAGTTAACCGCAGCAATAGGGTTGGGGTTAGCCGCAGCAGGAGGGTTGGGGTTAGCCGCAGCAGGGGGATTGGGGTTAGCCGCAGCAGGGGGGCTGGCCGGCTTATTCTTCAGTAAACCTAATTATTAAAGAAGAATATAAGTTTATTTACACTTAACACATCATCAATAAGGTATTATGACTTTGTTATAAGATTTACGTACCCTGTTTACAGACGCACCATATGATAAGACCAACAGCCACCCAGAACATAAAAAAGAGTGTTAACGCCAGCCCTACCATCAAGTGCATTTTCTGTTACTTGTTCTTGTTCTCACTAACAATTCTTTTATGTATTTTGTGTGGGTTATAATGATCTTATTATAATCCAAATGTTGGAAATACTCATAGCAACATATAAAAGTGGTATTTTATAATCAAATTTGATCTTAACATGCGCTCAAATGGCCCAACTTTGATATAAATCAGATCATGACATGTGTGATACCTAATATTAAATAGAATGTGATATATGTATGCCATAAACTAATTTAGTCACAAGATATGTTTAACTATATCTAATATTAAACAGATTGTAACATTTGTTAAAGAATTTCCTCAAAACTTATAATGATTAATACAAAAAAATAACTTATATATGATATTGTAAAATGATATTAAAATCATTGTAGCATTAATTTATACATATATCTTTTTTTTTCTCTATAAATTTTTATCTTCTTGTATAGAAAATATAATACTATATATATATATATTTTTTAATGAATATAACAATAATTTTTATTACTATATTATAATTTTAGGAAAATTGAAAGTGCTATGTATATATATATATTTTTTTCTTCTCAGTTTTGATTGTGTAAAGTATTAAAAATTACAACTGAAAAATATAATGTTTTTTTTTTTGGTAAACAATTCTTTTTTTAATCTTTAACGCCGTGAAACAAAAACTTTAACGCCGTCTATTGGTCTTCTTCGTCGCTCATCGTCGTCGTCGACTCGCGTTCTCTCTCTCTCTCTCAGGTAAGCTTCTTCAGTTTTGCTCATACACCAATATAAAATACTTTGGTTTCGTTTCGTTTTGTTTCTAGACGCAAAGTTTCTTCCTTTTTTGTTTCCAATGTTCGTGTTCGATCTTTAATCCCCAGAGATTGATTAAAACCTAAATCGTCTCTCTTTCTGTAGATAAATTGGGAGAATCTTTGACAAAACAAAAAAAAAATGCAATTTTCTTGTGATCCTGTAAGTTCTATGACTGAGATTTCGATTTGGTTTTTGTAGCTTTTTTTTTTTTTTAATTACATATTTATCTGTTTGGTATGCGTTGTTTGTGTAAAAAAAGGATCAAGAAGGAGATGAGCTGCCACAATATGAACACATTTATCAGAATGACTTCTCATATCGAAAGTAAGAACCTTTCTTTTTGATGCGTGTGTGGCTTTTTGTTTTTTTTGGTTATCTTCTCAATATGAGTTGTTGTTGTTGTTGTTAAGTACATATTTATTTCAATGCCTCTCTGTATGTAGGCACAAGAAACAGAAGGAAGAAGATATTTCAATCTGCGAATGCAAGTTTGATTTTGGAGACCCTGACAGTGCTTGTGGTGAGAGATGTCTGAATGTGATTACTAACACTGAATGTACTCCTGGATACTGCCCTTGTGGTGTCTATTGCAAGAATCAGGTTAATTTGTTTAAAGCGTTTTGCTTCTTCTTCTTCTTCTATGTTTTCATGTTTAGAGCACAAGGGTTGATCTTACTGTAAATTTCTAGTGTCATTCATTCTAGCTTGGTGATGTTCTTATTTGAACTATTGTGGGCTTACATAGAACTTATTCAGTTAGATGTATGTTACTTAGTACTTTTGCATGCTTTGCTGGTCACAGAAGTTCCAAAAATGTGAATACGCCAAAACAAAGTTGATTAAGTCCGAAGGTCGTGGGTGGGGACTAGTGGCTCTTGAAGACATCAAGGTGAGGACTCAAGCTTCTTATTGTGTGTGTCTTTAATATTTCTGATACTCTTTTACTAAGGTTTATGAAATTTTCACTCACACTTCTTTGATCAAACGGGCATATTAGATGGCTGATGTATTCTTTTCTGAAGTAAATATTTAGTTGGGTTTGATCAAACGACTGGTTGTATTTGATGCTATGATTCAGGCGGGACAGTTTATTATTGAGTACTGTGGCGAAGTAATATCATGGAAAGAAGCAAAGCGTAGGGCTCAAACTTATGAAACTCATGGTGAGTAGAAACTTTACGGAGATGATGAGAATGTTGTAATGCTGTAGGTGACGTTAGGTGATGTCAAAATTGTGTTACGTGGGCAGGTGTCAAGGATGCATACCTTATATCTCTCAATGCATCTGAGGCTATTGACGCCACTAAGAAAGGAAGTCTTGCTAGGTTTATAAATCATTCATGGTAAACCAAACAACTGACTTTTTTACATGCTTCAAAGAAATTCATATCTGTGAAAACGTTCCTTATTGTTTCTTTCTCTATTTTCCCGCAGTAGACCAAATTGTGAGACGAGGAAGTGGAATGTACTGGGAGAAGTTAGGGTTGGAATATTTGCAAAAGAGAGCATCTCTCCCCGGACTGAATTGGCTTACGACTACAATTTTGAATGGTACGGTGGTGCCAAAGTCCGTTGTCTCTGTGGTGCAGTCGCATGTTCTGGATTTCTTGGAGCCAAGTCTCGTGGCTTTCAGGCAAGACCTCACTTTATCATCCTAATTGTATCATTTGTCAAAAATACGGAGAAATGATATTTATCATACTGGTCTATACCTAATATTATACCTTTCTACCCATTGCAGGAGGATACATATGTATGGGAGGATGGTGACGATCGGTAATGTCCTTTTCACTTATGTTTTGATGCATAGAGATGGTCACAGATCGTGTGAGAAAGGATTTTGATACTTAAGCCCATCTCTATTCTTTTGTCTCCAGGTATTCAGTTGATAAAATTCCAGTCTATGATTCTGCAGAGGACGAGCTTACATCTGAGCCCTCTAAGAATGAAGAGTCCAACACAAATGAAGAGAAAGAGAAAGATATCTCGACAGAGAACCAATTGGAGTCTACTGCTCTGATTGTTCAGCAATCGGATTCAACTCCTATGGAGGAAGATGTTGTCACGGAGACTGTTAAAACCGAAACAGCTGAAGATGTGAAGCTGCTCTCACAAGATTCACAACTAGATTCATCGCAGAATAATACAGCAATTGTATCACGGGTTCGCGGCAACGTTTACAAGATTAAGTCGGAGTCTCTTCCAAAGAAAAGAGGCAGGCCGTCGTTGTCAGGTGGAAAGACAAAGAATGTCGCTCAGAAGCACGTTGACATAGCCAATGTGGTTCAGCTACTAGCAACCAAAGAAGCTCAAGATGAAATTCTCAAATACGAGGTATTAAAGACTTTTTCAAGCTAATATAGCTACAAACTAAACAAGGTATTGATTATGTGTTTGGCAAATTGTTGCTTGCACTCCCCCAGGAGGTGAAGAAGGACGCAGCAGTACGGCTCTCGTCATTGTACGATGAGATAAGGCCAGCCATTGAAGAGCATGAGAGAGATAGCCAAGACAGTGTAGCAACAAGTGTGGCGGAGAAATGGATACAAGCAAGCTGTAATAAACTCAAGGCAGAGTTTGATCTATACTCTAGTGTAATAAAGAACATTGCTTGCACTCCCATCAAGCCACAGGACACAAAGACCAAACCTGTGGAAGCAGGGAACGATGACCAGGTTAAGCTCTTGGAACCCTGATAAGAATGAGCTTCAAAACCCCGCTAAACTAACTCGGATGGTTCTGATCAGTCTTGGAATTACAAGTCATTATGATTATTGATTACAGTTTTAAGCCATTGATTCGAGGAAAAAGGGTAGTAATTAACTGTGATTCAAAAATATTTTGTTAAGGTTGAGATCTGGATATATTTTATTCTAAAAATAATTTAAATTGATAATATTAAATATGCTCAAAAGTAAGTTAATGTAGTATTAACATAATAATCTAACTTCTTAAAAAATGTGAAGATAATTTAGTTTTATTTAAAATGCTAAAGAATACATGTTTTAACAAAAAAAAAAAAGATTGAGAAAGAAATATGTTAAGTATCTAATTGTTAAAAAAGGATATTTTATTGAATTGAAAGACAACTATATAGAAAATCATCTTTTGATGGCATACATTTAAATGTATATAAACAATGATATTATTAAATATGAGATCTGTTTTTTATTAATTTAATCTTAAATTTTTGAAATTGTTTACTGTATAATTCTTATTCAATTTACATAGTCTATTCATATATATACAATTTTTCAAAATTTGATATATTTTATAATCAATTGTAAAACATATCCTACTATATTAATTGGGAAGTACAAATATAAAACTAACCTTAAATGTGTAAAAAATTACATTCAATTGCCATTAGAAATTTTTAATTAAGCTTAATTAATTAATTTAAATAAATATAATTAACTAAAAATAAAAAATAAAACTCACAGATCAAATATTAAAAAATCTAAAAAAATAAAAAAAAATTCTCTCTCTAATAAATTATGGACAAAATTAGTAAATATTTTTTTAAAAAAAAAATAGAAACCAATCAGTTTTAAAAACTAAGATTTTATATCCAAGTATACAATATAATTATATTTAATAACTAAATTTGAAGATTTCAAATTATGATTCTCCTATCATCTTTATTTTATTTTATTTACAAATTGTTTGGAATTTTCATATAATACTTATCATTAATAAAATGCAGAATTTTTTCTGCATATGTTGTGATTTGAATTTTTAAAAATGAAGATATATCACTCAATCTATGAAAAATGTGTGTTTTAATTTCCACATTGGCGGGTTGGTAAAACTAAATTTATATAGATGATAAATTATAATTTTTAGTTTCTCACAATTATAATAATAAAATTACTATTTTATATTTCACAAAATAATGCTGCAAATACAACAAACAAACAATAGAAAACTGAAATAATACGTCAAAAAATAAAATACTATAATATTCTAAAATAATAAGTATTCAAATAGACTAACAGATTTACAGAATAATTAATAATAAATATTATTTCAAACAAAATAATATTTTTTTAAAAATATAACAACAACTTTTATTATTATATTATAATTTTTTTTTAAAATGTTGACCCGTGCTTTAAGCACGGGATATCTCCTAGTACTATATATTAACTATAATAATAATTACTGATTTATTCATCTACCTACTTATATAATAGACGTCGTACAAATTAACGGTTATACCACAATTCTCTCTTTTACTCTCGAGTTTCGACCTGTTCATTGGTGCTAAACCTAAGATGCAAGCTGTTCAAATTGATGAATACCCCCATAGTCCCTGAGGAGGAGAAGGGCGAAGGCTTAGCTCCGAGTCATAAAAATTTCTAAATTCTCACATAGTACAAAGCATACAACCTTTAAACCTCCCTTTCAACAATTTTTACAAAGAATTAAAGTTAAAACTGAAAGAAAACTTTTAAAAAGTTAAAACGCGTTGGTATATAAATTGATTTTGTAATAGATGATTAAATGTGGACGATGAAAAGAAGACCTTTCGTTTAAGTTAAATCTTTCTGCTAAATTAGTTATCATAGTATCATACCATAAGTAAGTTTTGACGTGTAAAACCCAATTTTTCTTCTTGCATAATTCTGTTACGAAGTGGTAAAGTGAAGACCTTCGACGAAAAAGTTAAATCCATATTTTGAAAGGAAATGTCACCTACTAATTACAACGTTGGTAACAAACTCTGAGATTTGTTTTCATAAATTTCACGTCTTTGTTATAGTCTCAGAACACAAGAATATATATATATATATATATGTATATATTAGAAAAAGAAAAATGATGGAAACTAGTTTCGAAAAAATACCTTAAGGAAAAAAAAAAACGTGTATTGTGGCTAAGTTACTTGGTGTCTTGTAAATTATATGATACGTGGTCTTTAAGCAAATTGTCTCATGTCACTGCTTGAAAAGATACTGAAAGGTCTCGGTGTTGTATTCCAAACTCCAAAATTATACAGTACTAAATAAGAAATTGATTTATAAGTTTTAAAACCAACAATTTATGACTATACTAAGCTGTTAAATTTTATGGTTATCTTGGAGAGTTAGCATATCTTTTGTTGGGGTACGTACTCGGACCACGTAAACATCCCATGCAATGAAATTTATATATTCTTATTAAAATTCTAAATCCTCACATAAAGCATACAATTAATCTTCTATGGTTTTAAACCTAACTTTTCAACAATTTTTACAAAGAATTAATTAAAGTGAAAACTATAAGAACTTTTTAAAAGATATATAAAAACGTGTTTCTATGTATAAATTGATTTTGAGGTAGATGAGTAGATATATCATGTGTACTACGAAAGAAAACCTTGGCACCAAATCTCTCTGCTAAATTACTCATAAAAATGAGTGAGTTTTAACGTGTGAATGCATTTTTCTTGTAAACAACTCTCTATACAAAGAGGTAAACAAGTTTTCACCTTTTACAAATATCCATATCTTTTGACGCGGTATTCATTTATAATTGAAGAACTAAAACATAAGAGGAAATAAAATCTGTCAGTACTTTGATGGTTGACGTCCAATAATCTCCATACTACTAATTGATCAGCTAACGTTATACGCAATTGTTTAACGTGTTTTGAGACTCAACAAGTCATCACCTCTCTGATCATTTTCTATAAATTTGGTGTGTTATCATCCCTCATCAGTCTCATAACACAAACAAAATATCATTAGCTTCGCTAGAGAAAAACAAGAAGAAGAAAGAAAAAAAATGGAGGGAACAAGTTTCGAAAGTAGTTTGGCCAGAAAGATAGAAACAAGGCCCCAAGTGTTACTCGTCACCAACGACTACGACTTAGGAACACCTAAAAAAAGCCGTATGTTCTTTCACTCTATAAATCAAGAGGAGGAACCTCTGTTGTCGTCCGTTCAAAAACAGATCAGCTTCAGTGGAGGATTTTTTATTGCTTCTCCACCCGTCCGAGGTTTGATCTGTTTTAATGAAGTAAAAGAACGTAAAGACTATTGGCATTCGATTTACAATCAGGCTACGAACACTTGTCGGCGTTTAGCAAGAATCCAAGCGGATGAAAAAACGTTGATGGAAACTAATTTCGGATACGATGAAATAAATGATGCATTCAAGGTGTTATGTATAAAGTCCAATATCGAAAATTTATGGGACCAAACATATGAGGTTTTGACGGTGGGACGGCCGGGTGAAGAAGAATCGAATGCAAAGTTCCTCATACTTCGGTTAGTCATCATGGAGTATTTGACGACAGAGGAACTTTGTACTACCTAGCTCATTGCAAGTATGATGATACTCACACCAAGAATGACATTATGAGCTTCAACGTCAGCTCTGAAGAATTTAAACCCATTCCATCACCTGACGGAGTCGATCTGACCAATTTAGGTGGCTGGAGACTTGTCAATTACAAAAAGAAAATTGTGTTGGTTGACGACAAAAAAGGTTTCGTTTATAAGCCAAACGGCGATGCGTACGTTGAAATTTGGCCGGTTTTCGAAGAACGGCGACGCATACTGATTCCTAACTGGAGAGACTACGCTAGAGGTCCTGCTAATGAACTATGTTACTACGATTGCTTCCAAGGTACCACAAGAACAGGCGAGCTTGTTTTCTCACCAAGTAAGGTCACGACAGAGGGGTCAGTCACTGTGATCTTTTACAATATGAGTACGCAAACATTGAGAAGATCTGTGGTTCAACTTTTGGGTCGAGGTCATGATGAGAACCGTTTCGTTCTCGTTCGTACATTCTTGGATTATGTTCCATAATCCTCTGCCTGTCTGAAGAACAAGCGTTGGTCCATTCATTGGGATTAAATATTCTCTAAGTACTAGCCATAATTATTAAGCTTACTTTTATTGGGATTTGTTAAGTTTTCATTTCTATTGTCCATAATTAATCTTTATTTATGCTGTATATAATAATGTTATGGGATTGGTCGTAATTACATTTCTATTGTCGTACGTTCATCCTCTTTATTTATAATAAATTAATAAATGTGACTTATATAAATTTTTTTTCCTTCATCTGTAAGTTATTTTGTTTATTAACTGCTTTGTTGCCAAATAAAATAAAATAATAATAATGATTTATGAAAAAATAGAATCTACGGAGAAAAAAAAAAGGAAAAAAGGGCCAATGAGAAGCTTACAAAAAAAAAAACCGCGTGGAGAAAAAAAAAATATATATAAATGGTTTGGTCTTCACTCTTCATTGTCAATTTCACAAGTCACCCCACTCGATCTCAGCACCATTCAAAGTAAAAGTTTTGAGACTTTTTCTAGTTTTGACCCATCTGACTCAGCGTAACTGAGTTGAAATAGAGGAGAGAGCCAAAAAAAAAAAAAGCTTCTTGCGGTTGATTTTGAAATCTCGTCGCCGGCGTCGGACTAAAAACAAGAGAAGAGAGATTTGCTCATCAGAGAAAGAGGGTTTTTTTTTTTTTATAGATGGTGAAGGAAACGGAGTACTACGATGTGCTTGGCGTTAGCCCAACTGCTACTGAAGCTGAGATCAAGAAAGCTTACTACATAAAGGTTCAATTTTTATTATTATTATGGGTTTCTTCTGTTTATCTAGATCCGGTGAGTTTGAATAATTCGAGTATAGTGATTGTGTTGGGTCGTTTTGTTTATTATTATATACACAGGCACGCCAAGTTCATCCAGATAAAAACCCAGATGATCCTCAAGCTGCACAAAACTTTCAGGTTACTTTAGATTTCCAAAAAAGATTGAGCTTTTAACAAATTCCAATCAGATTCAGTAAAAACTTACTTACTTTGGTGATTAGCTTTGTTGTTTTTGTAAAATCATTAGTACCAATTTTTATCTCCAAAATTCTTGGATTTTTAGGATCATGTCTGAGGTAGTGGAATAAGTTCATGTTCTATATATATCAAGAATGAGAATTGATGTTCCTGTTAATCTCTTCTATGTATGGTTTACATGGCTAGTGGAGATGTGTCTTGAGAGTTGTATTCTCTCTTATCATCTGCTTGTTTTGGATGTTTTGGCTAGATTTTTTTTTCAAACAGTAACTTGTTATTCAGGTGTTGGGAGAGGCCTATCAAGTGCTAAGTGATTCAGGACAACGCCAAGCTTATGATGCTTGTGGCAAGTCAGGGATCTCTACGTTAGTCTTTTTTTCTTGCTGAGTTTACTGACATGGGTGCGAAAAGTGTTGCGACTTTTTTCATTGGTGCTTACTTGTTTTTTGTTCTTTTTTTTTCAAGTGATGCAATCATCGATCCTGCTGCAATATTTGCAATGCTTTTTGGTAGTGAACTTTTTGAAGGGTACATAGGACAGCTTGCTATGGCATCAATGGCTTCACTTGATATCTTCACTGAAGGGGATGAGTTTGATACCAAAAAGATTCAAGAAAAAATGAGGGTAAGTTTTGGATTTATTAGTGTCCCCTGCTCAAAACCAAGTCCTCCTTGTACAAAATTTGCTAAAATTGTAGATTGTGTTTTGTTTCAGATTGTCCAGAAAGAAAGAGAAGACAAGCTCTCTGAGGTTCTCAAAGACCGACTCTACGAATATGTGATAAACAAAGACGAATTTGTCAGTAAAGCTGAAGCTGAAGTAGCTAGACTCTCAAATGCAGGTAATATATTCTGTAGAGTGTTCCGTGTTCTGTAGTTATGCACTTTTGCTTTCTCTTTCAATCAATGCCATCTCTATGCTGAATTGAGTCTCACCCGCTCCCCCTTCTACTTTGATATTCTTCAGCTTATGGTGTGGATATGTTGAATACAATTGGGTATATATATGTAAGACAAGCAGCAAAAGAGTTGGGGAAGAAAGCTATATATCTCGGAGTACCATTCGTTGCTGAATGGTTTAGGAACAAAGGTCATTTCATCAAATCTCAAATAACAGCTGCAACAGGTTAGATAAAAGAAGTAACTAATTAAGAACGTTCTTTGTTAGATTCTCTAGAATCTGTTCTTCTCTCTTAGGAAGCAAGGCATGTAGTGATTTTGTTTTCTTTTCGTGGCTGCTTATTGTCATTGTAGGCGCATATGCTTTGTTCCAGTTGCAGGAGGAAATGAAAAGGCAGCTAAATACTGAAGGAAATTATACTGAGGAGGAACTTGAGGAATACCTTCAAACCCATAAAAGAGTGATGATTGATTCACTGTGGAAGCTCAATGTTGCGGATATCGAAGCCACTCTTTGTCGTGTTTGTCAGCTGGTTTGTTTAGCTTAACCAATACTCATGTTCACATCTGACCTCTCTTTGTTTAGTTTCTCTGGTTTGTTAAACTTATCTATGAATCTTTTTGTTCAGGTTCTTCAAGATCCAGAAGCCAAAAGAGAGGAGCTTCGTACAAGAGCAAGAGGGTTAAAAACTCTGGGGAGGATCTTCCAGGTAATATCTGGTTTCATTTCCTTCTTATAGTCTGGCGGGTTGTTAGAGTGTGATTTGGGAATTAAGATACAAGACTAACCTAAAGCATTCATACAGAGAGCCAAAACAGCTAGTGAAAGTGATCCTTTAGAAAATAATGAACCTCAAAAACTAAACGGAAATGGAAGGGGTCACGACCATGATACCTCTACATCACCAAAATCCAGTGAAGCATCTCACTCCACCTCTGGTCCTCAGGTATCATTTCACATGAACCTTTTGCTTATCTTTGATCTTTCCATTTCACCAAACTCATCACTCTCCATCTTCAACGATGGATAAATCTTCCTTGTCTGAATTGTGTTAGATAGACATAACATTCATGCTTGTGTTGTTTAGTAGAAACACTCTGAATCAGTCACAATCTCATAAACAGTTCAAATCGAAACTAGTTAACTGTTTTCTTGTTTGGTAATCTAATAGGAACCACATAGCCCCTACGTGGAAGAAATCAAACTAGGAGATGAACAATTCAACTATTACTTCCCAAGACCAGCACCACCTCCTGGCGCAGGGAAGCACTCCTCGACTGGCTATGATTGATTCAGGTGAGATCAGAGGTACTGTAGCGGTTTCTTGCTTATTCAAAACCCTTTTGTAAATTATATGTAACATGCAGTCTTAGCATATTTGATATTGCAGTTGTGTGCCATGTATGTAAAATTTTCGTTGTTTTTTCTTTTGTTTTGGGGGATCCAATGTGAATTTGGGATTTGTTAGAAGAAAATTATTAATGTTGAAAGCACATGAACATATCTTTAATAGATGTTACACTAAAACAGTAAAACTACACCGATAATTTTATATTTTATAATGTAAATTTTGTTTAATTACTGTTTTCAATATATTAATTAATATTTTAAAAAAACTAAGGTAAAATATTTTTAAAAATAACAATTTAAAAATAAAAACTGGAAGACATTTTTAAGTTTTAACTATGAATTGTTTTCTTAAATTATTCTCCAAATTATTCTTGATTTTTTTGGAATGAAATCTTAATAATCAAATTCCAAACAATTATATAAGTTTAAATTAAGAAATTTTATAGGAAAAATAATGATTGTGAATTACAACACATGGCAACACATGCAAACAATATAAATATCTTATTAACTACATGAACTATTATCCTCACGTAATGATATGCATGAACAAACATGAATTCTGTGTATAATATCATAACCATCAAGTTCTGGTGCTTTGTTCGCCAGAATTCAGTGTTGACTAGCATTGACCGGCATTGATCGGCATTTAATTTTTTATATGAAAAAAAAAATAACTACCTATGAATTATAAAAAAAAATATATGTTAAAAAAAAAATTAAAAATTAATATATTTAAAAATTAAAAAAAAAATTATATGTTAAAAAAAACAATTTGGAAGATAGTTTTACCTATGAATTGTTTTCTTAGATTATTCCAAATTATTTTGGATTCTTTTAGTAGAATGAAATCTTCTAATAAGAGTAGATTTCATTCTATAAAACATTAATTAAAATGAAATTGTTTGTGTAGAATGATTAATTAAAAACAAAAAAAAATGATTAATTAATTAAAACATTAATTAAAATGAATTAAAATTAATTAAAGTAAATTCCTAAAATGATTTTAATTCAAATTATTTTGGATTCTTTTAGTAGAATGAAATCTTCTAATAAGGGGAGATTTCATTCTAATAAACATTAATTAAAATGAAATCTTTTAGTAGAATGAAATCTTCTAATAATCTAGATTTCATTCTAGCTTTTGAATGGTTTTAATTTACCAAATACTAAATCTAATAAGATATTAGGGTTATAAATGATTTTAGAATTATTAAAGGATATATTTTTTTATTAAAAATAATAATAAATTAAAAGATGCATGAACTAAAAGTAATGCCATATATTCAACCGATTCAGTAATGCCATATATAAAAAGATGTCATCACAACCGATTCAATATCGTGCGCGAAATAAATCAAATGGGTCGGAAGAAGCCGAGTGCTCGTGGTGGAGATGATGATGATGAGCAGAAACCTGCTGCGTCATCTCTCGTTGTTGGTGCAACTAAATCTAAGAAGAAGGCTGTTAAAATTGATGAAGATCATGAGTACTCAATAAATACTGAGGAAGAGAAAGTTGTTATCGCTGCGAAGAAGAAGAAGAAGAAGGGTAAAAACGGCTTTGCGGTTTTAGCTTTTGATATCCTTGGAGGTGATGATAGCGAAGAAGTTGATGGAGATGAGGAAGAAGGCTCTCCCGGTGAAATCACGTTTTCGGGTAAGAAGAAATCTTCTAAACAGAAGGGCAGAAGTGTCTTGGCCTCATTAGGCGATGACTCAGTTGCAGACGAAAGTGGTCTAGCTAAAACTCCTGTTGTAGAAACTGGAAAGAATAAGAAAAAGAAGAAGAATAAGAGTGGTAGGACAGTAGAGGAAGAGGATGATTTGGACAAACTTCTTGCAGAACTTGGAGAAACCCCTGCTGCTGCTTCATCCACCCCTGGAGAAGAGAGAGTTCAAGCTCAGCCTGGGCCAGTTGCACCGGTACAGAATGCTGGTGAGAAGGAAGGAAAAGAAGAGACTGTTGAGAGTGCTGCAGCGAAGAAAAAGAAAAAGAAGAAGGAGAAAGAGAAGGAAAAAAAAGCAGCAGCTGCTGCTGCAGCAGCAACCTCTTCTGTAGAGGCTAAGGAGGAAAAACAAGAAGAATCAGTAACTGAGGCACAACAGCCGAAGAAGAAGGATGCAAAGGGTAAAGCAGCAGAGAAAAAAATTCCCAAACATGTTAGAGAGATGCAAGAGGCTCTTGCACGGATGCAAGAAGCCGAAGAGCGAAAAAAGAAGGAAGAAGAAGAGAAATTGAGAAAGGAGGAAGAGGAGCGCCGCAGGCAGGAAGAGCTTGAGGCTCAAGCTGAGGAGGCTAAGCGTAAGAGAAAGGAAAAGGAAAAGGAGAAACTCTTGAGGAAGAAGCAAGAGGGCAAGCTTCTAACTGCAAAGCAAAAGGCTGAAGCTCAGAAGAGGGAGGCTTTTAAGAATCAGCTCCTGGCTGCTGGTGGAGGTCTTCCTGTTGCAGATAATGATGGTGACGCTACTTCTTCAAAGCGTCCCATTTATGCCAACAAGAAAAAATCATCTCGCCAGAAAGGCAATGACACTTCTGTCCAGGTGGAAGATGAGGTAGAGCCAACAGAGCACCATGCAGGTGCACCAGATACTTTAGCAGACACTGAAAAGATTGATTTAGTAGAATCATTAAACTCAGATGAGAAATCAGGACCTCCTCAGGAGAATGGGGCTAGGGAAGATGATGAAGAAGATGAATGGGATGCAAAAATTTGGGATAATGTTGATCTTAACATCAAAGGTGATTTTGATGATGAAGAGGAAGAAGCTCAGCCTGTGGTTAAGAAAGAATTAAAGGATGCTGTATCAAAATGCACATGATTCATGTTAGTATGAAATGTAGTTCTTTGTTCTTCTTCCTAGTGTTTCATCTAATGTCTGTTTTTAGTTTTATCTTTTGAATTTCTACACAGACCCTGAAGCTGAAAAATCAGCAGGTATGGGCAAGCCAACAACAGCTGCTGTAAAAGCTGTGCATGAAGTGGAAGATGCTAAGCAGACAAAACGTGCTAAGAAGGGTAAAGGTTTAGCTCCGAGTGAAGTTATAGAAGAAGGTGGAGAAAATCTCCGTTCTATTATTTGCTGTATCATGGGTCATGTCGATGCTGGTAAAACAAAGCTGTTGGATTGCATCAGAGGAACAAATGTACAGGAAGGCGAGGCTGGAGGTATTACTCAGCAGATTGGTGCAACTTATTTACCTGCGGAAAACATCCGAGAGAGGACTATGGAACTGAGAGCTGATGCACAACTTAATGTGCCCGGTGTATTGGTTATCGATACACCTGGCCATGAGTCCTTCACGAATCTGCGGTCAAGAGGTTCAAGTTTGTGTGACATTGCCATTTTGGTGGTTGACATAACGCATCGGTTACAGCCGCAAACAATAGAATCTCTAAATCTCTTGAGAATGAGGAATACAGAGTTCATTGTTGCATTGAATAAGGTGAGACTGCTTGTCATTCTGTTTGGATGGGGTCTTTGTTCTATGTTTTTAGTACAAAGTGGGAGAAACTTATTTAGATAGGAAATAAAATTCTTACAACTTCCAGGTGGATAGGATTTATGGATGGAAAACATGCAAGAATGCTCCTTTCGTGAAGGCAATTAGACAGCAAACTAAAGCTGTTAAAGAATTATTTAACAAGAAGCTCGCTGAGGTAAGTCATACATCTAGAGTTTCTTATGTATGATTTGAGCTATCACTTTGGTTTACATATCGTTCAAGTTTTGTTGTTTCACTGGTGTTCCCAGATTAAAACCCAGTTCCAGGATCAAGGACTCAACACTGAGCTTTATTACAAGAATAAAGAAAAGGGAGAATGTCTCAGTATTGTTCCCACTAGTGCTATTAGGTATGTATCTCTGCTTATTTGTTTCTAATGTACAGCGTAACAGATCTCTTGCTAAGATAGTTGGTTCTTGATATTTGCAGTGGGGAAGGGATCCCAGATCTCTTGCTGTTTTTGGTTCAATATGCTCAGAAAACAATGGTTAAGAAACTTACATATGTTGACAAAGTGGAGGTCTCTCCCCTATCTCTTTTAAAATAACACTTGTTTCTGCATTACTTCAGCATGAGGATTCTGATCCTTTCTTGAAATTTTTGAATAGTGTACTGTCCTTGAGGTCAAAGTTATTGAAGGCCATGGTACAACAATTGATGTTGTGTTGGTAAACGGTGAACTCCATGAAGGTGATCAAATCGTCGTTTGTGGGCTACAGGCTAGTAAAAACTTTATTTTCTAAATCCAAACAAGTAATGCACTTGGGTATTTATAGATCTTAGTATAGTGATCTTATGTCTTCCTCATATTTCAGGGACCTATTGTCACAACGATTAGAGCATTACTGACTCCTCATCCAATGAAGGAGTCAAGAGTGAAGGGTACTTATCTGCATCACAAAAAAATAAAGGCTGCACAGAGCATCAAGATTACTGCTCAGGGACTTGAACATGCAGTTGCTGGTACTTGCCTGCATGTGGTTGGACCTGATGATGACATGGATGCAATTAAGAATTCGGTTATGGAAGATATGGAGTCAGTTATGAGCAGAATTGAAAAAAGTGGTGAAGGAGTTTATGTACAAGCGTCTACACTAGGGTCATTAGAAGCATTGCTTGAATTCTTGAAGTCCCCAGCTGTAAGGATACCAGTCAGTGGTATTGGCATAGGGCCTGTGCATAAGAAGGATATAATGAAGGCTGGAGTGATGCTCGAGAAGAAAAAAGAAGATGCTATAATTTTGGCTTTTGACGTCAAAGTGACTACAGAGGCTCGTGAACTTGCTGACGATATGGGAGTTAAAATCTTCTGCGCTGATATCATCTATCATCTATTCGATCTATATAAGGATTACATTGAGAAAATCAAAGAGGAGAAAAAGAAGGAATCAGCCGATGAAGTAGTCTTCCCATGTATCCTTAACATTCTACGTGAGTTCAATAAGAAAGACCCAATAGTGCTTGGAGTTAAGGTCGTCGACGGTATACTTAAGGTATCCTATTCTTACTCTTCTATATTCTCTCGGTAACTTGCACAATACGAGTCATTGGAGGATTCTCATTCTTTTTAACATTCGTCTTGGTTTTTAGATCGGAACCCCCATTTGTGTCCCCAGCAGAGAGTTTATAGATATTGGCCGCATTGCCTCTATTGAGAAGAACCACAAGCCTGTTGACTATGCAGAGAAAGGCGACGAGGTGGCGATTAAGGTAATAACAACTTTTGTTTACAGAGAGAGACAAAAGAGAGTACTTATGGTTGCTGAAGTTTCAACTTGATGCATTCACCTTGTAATGAAGATGCTTTTCTCCTCTGGTGGTATAACACAGATTGTTGCTTCAAATCGTGAAGAACAGAAGGCGTTTGGAAGGCACTTTGACAAGAAAGATGAGCTTGTGAGTCACATTTCGAGGAGATCTATCGACATACTCAAAGAAAACTACAAGGTAAGCGGAGGATAAGATAAGTTATTTCCCATTCTGCGTTTTCTATAAATCATCATCATCATCGTTCTGACCAAAAACAAAAAAAAAACATAACAAATGCAGAATGAAATGTCTCCAGAGAAATGGGAGCTCATTTTGAAACTGAAGAGACTCTTCAAGATTCTCTGAACATTCACATGTCTACTCTGGAGCTTAAAACACTCGCAGGCTTGTTATGTATTGTCTGCTGCAGAAAAAACGCGATTCATCTTCCTGATTCTAGTCTAAACATTTAGAAAAGAAGTGAGAGAGGTTAGTTAAGGAGAGAGACAAAATAATGTTGTTGTCTAAATTATACATAGAGGATGCTTCCTAGTTTGCTTTGGACTTTTTTTAAATCTTATTTTCTGGTTATTGTATGAGGTAGATAACCGATTCCCCACTGCGGGATAAGTTCCTAATTTAGAAATTCAAGAAGAACTATTATTGTAAAACTATAATGACCTCAAGCATAAAGAAGAAATGCCAGAAACTTACTACAATAAAAAGGGAAACACACAAGATTGTTGATAACAATTTTAAGCTACTGTTGATTCAAGAAAAGGGTAATCGGTATAACCCACGACAGGATCAGAAGTGTAAAACGTTGGTCTATCATATTTATTGAGCGGTGCATCAACTTGGAACCTCTTTGGCAGATCAGGGTTGGCCAGAAACCATCTACCATAAGCCACGAGATCGGTTCTTCCCTTTGACACGGCCTCATTCCCATCTTCCCTCGTGAAACCTCCTGCAGAGATAAAAGTACCCTTAAAGGCTTTCCTCATAGGAATTAACGTGTGAGGACATGCATGTACTTCCCCCATTGTTTTCATTCTGGCTTCAATCACATGACAGTAGAGGATTCCGTATTTGTTCAGAGACTCCGCCATGTAAAGCCCCAATGCTCCTGGATTAGTGTCTCCGGATTCCATGTAGTCAGCAAACGGAGAGAGCCTGATACCAACACGGTCTGGTCCGATCTCCTTAGCCACTGCATCAACTATTTCTAAAGCGAATCTGCAACGTTTTTCCAATGATCCACCGTACTCATCAGTTCTATCATTCACCGTATCTTTCATGAACTGGTCAATCAGATAGCCATTAGCTCCATGAATCTCAACTCCATCAAAGCCTGCAATAACAAAAAAAAAACATTCAAAAGATAAGAATCTTGAAATGATTTATTCAGCTTCTTGAATTATTCCCAAATCAAGATTCACTTACCAGCTTCCATAGCATTTCTTGCTGCAAGCCTAAAATCGTTGACAATGCCGGGGATTTCTTCGATGTCTAGCCGTCTTGGAGGAGTAAACATGGCTTCGTCAATACCGTTAGAGCGGATTTGAGGCATCAATGGCTTAGCCGAACAAGAGATAGGAGCTTGTCCATTTGGCTGGAACCCTCGGTTAGAAACACGGCCAACATGCCAGATCTGACAGAAGAAGACACCACCTTTGGCATGAACAGCATCAACGATTGGTTTCCATGCCTCCACATGCTCTTTAGTCCATATCCCAGGAGTATCTTGATACCTTTGAAGATCAACAAATCACACAAATGTGGTAGGATCAGAATCAAAGACCCACAGAAATAAATAAAAACGTAACATTTAATCAAGAAAAAGGAAGAATATTTAAGTTACCCTTGAGCTGTATCTGAAACTCCAGTGGCTTCAGTGATGAGAAAACCTCCTGGAGTGGTTCTCTGAGAGTAATAAATTGCAGCGTGAGGCTGAGGAACGTTTCCGTACGATCTCTGTCTCGTCAGTGGCGCCAGAACAACCCTATATATATAGAAACAAAACGAATCAAGCTTTTGTTATCTTGAAGGAGCAGCACAAGTCATCAAAACGACAAAGTAAGTTAAAAAAAAAAATATTACCTATGAGAAAGATTGAATCTTCCCATCTTATAGGGAGTGAGAAGAGGTATACTCTGTTTTGCTACTGCGTTTTCCATTTCCATGAATTTCGGATTTTGTTTGATTTTATTTTATTTTTTTCTTTCGAAACCACTTTCAAGTTATTGTTTTCCTTGGATTGTGGAGGATAATGAATATGTCTCGCACATATTTATACACACATTGATTGATCAAAAGAAGTAGGAACGTGAGTCTTTATTTCGTCTATAAAGGAACGTGGACGTCATTGAGGACGCATTTGTGGACCCTTATAAATCCATCCACTTGGAATATTTTTACTTCTTCATGATGACGAATGCATTGACGACATGAAAGCACTTTGAACTTAACCTATATTCTTTCCTTTGTTCCTCCCTATCATCTACATACAGTCTGTTCGGATTCGACTTTTTCGATCCGTTGGAGCTTTATACAGAACATAACAAATGGTGGGGACTCGTATGGTTTCAATCACTTCTTTTGTTTTGGTTTGACTTTACGAAAACTTTGACCACCGACAATAATATGCTATGCTTTTTGTTTTCTGCGCAACATAGTAAAGAGTCGGAAGAATGTGAATTGAGACTCAAATGGAAGATTAAAAGAGACATAAACACACACTAAATTGCGGCATTATCACATCAAACAGATATAAGAAACCAACCATTTTGGGTGTATATGTGTAATGTGTCCCGCCCACCTTGCTTGACTAGTTTAGGTCACAAAATAAAGGTGATCAATCCCAAATAACAGCTGCAACAGTTTGAAAGTGACAAAGCTCTTTATCATTGGAATCAGATTTGGGCCTTAAGTTTATGTTATAAGCCCAGTATTAAAAAAAACTCCTAACACTTGTTGGCCTAAACCGTTTTATTTTTGGGCCTTAAGTTGCTGCTAAGTGGTTTTAGCATAACGCCGCCAAGCCTATGATGCACGTCAGGGATCTCAGTGTTAGTCTTTGTCTTGTGTGTGACATGGGATCTTCTCGGTGCAAAAGTGTCGGTCCTTACTCCTTGTTTTTGTTCATCCTTTCAATAATGTAACAATCATCGCAACATTTTTTGGTAGCCAAATTGAAGGGTACATATAGGACAGCATTACTTGATATTGCCAAAAAAACTACAAGAAAGAATGAGGGTAAGTTCTGGATTTATTAATAACTCAAAGCCAAGTGTTCCTAGTTGATGCTATACCCTTAAAGTGTGTGTGTGTGTGTGTGTGTGTATTATTCCTTTATCGTGTGGTTTGGGGGAAATTAATATGAATTTGGGCTTGTTATAAGACAATGATTGATGTTGGAATCTCACATGAAAAAAGCTCTTTTGTAACAAATGTGTTGGAGATCATGTGTTCACATTACTATATGTGTTGAGGCACAGGCTAAGTTGTGCAGATTTTGTCCTCTTAAAATGACTTATAATGCATTATTAGCTGTCCCTTTTTATTTGCATATGGGAGAAATTTACAATGACCCATCATTATTTCTTAAACTATTCATTAAACACACAAATTACAAAAGCTATATAAGTATTTTTTTGTTGTGGTAGTGATTTCTTTTTTTTTCCCCATTGGAACTTAAATGATACGGTAATGAATCAAATTGCATTAGCTGGAACAAAGGACAAAACTCAATAATTTAGTCTCGAAAATGTTTGGCTTGAGTGTGACGGTGTGACTGTGAGTCTGTGACCAATGGGAAATTGTGATTCTTTCTATTATTAATTAATTCGAAAATTATGGTTATTATAAAAGGTGTGAAAGCTTAACTCCTAGCCGTTGATGGCTTGATGCTATAGTTTTGTTCAGTTTAGATCTTCAAACAATGTTATAAAATGTTAATCGATATGTCCCACTATATTATATGGTTTGAAATGAATAATAATCCAAAGTAAGTACGTCTTAATTACCGTTAAAATTTCGCTGTTATCAGTTCCGTGTGGCTTAATTGAAGACGTAAGTACTGTTATTAGAGACGTCGTTGATATAGAGAGATTAAAAAGCACGACGTTACCAAAGGGGGTATAAAAGACAAAAGAATCCTTGTACAGAACTCATCCTGAAATAATAACAAGTGGACCAAAAGAGAAATAAAGAAGGTCAAATATGGTAAACGACACGCGTCAATGGAGAATAATCATAAATTTAATAATAATGTTTCGAAATCTTCAGATATGAATTAAAAAAAAAAAAAAGGAAATATACAAATCCAAGGAAAGCATCAATGGTGGAAGAAGAAGCTTGCTTGTGAGATTATTATATCCAGCGAGCTACGACGAGTCAAGCAGTAGTAGTGAACCATAAGTAGTACCACATAGTGTGTGTGTGTGTGTGAGAAAGAGAGAGAGAGAGAGAGAGAGAGAGAGAGAGACGTGTTAGTGTGTGTTTTCTTCGCCAAGCTACCACGGCGTGAATCGACTTTTTTTAGTTCCCAGATCTCATCTCTTCCGTGTTTGATTCACTAGAAATCTGCAGGCGAGAATCGAGATTTATCAGATCTCGTTTTCGCTTGCATTTAGGTTTTTTTTCAAAAAAAAAAAAAATCAAATCAAATCAAATCGAGATCTCCGGATCTGAGTAGTGTCGGTGTTCAATTTTTCAAAAATGGAGAAAACTGAGAGCGAGAAGAAATCGCCGGTGTCAGACGTCGGAGCATGGGCTATGAATGTAATCAGCTCCGTTGGAATCATCATGGCTAATAAACAGCTCATGTCCTCCTCTGGTTTCGGATTTGGCTTTGGTACGTCTCTCTCTCTCTCTCGCTCTCTCTGATTCTGTGATCTAACCTCTCTCATCTTGACGAATCTGATGATTTCTTTATAATAATGATTCCACACAGCTACAACTCTTACGGGGTTTCACTTCGCCTTCACTGCACTTGTTGGTATGGTCTCAAACGCTACAGGACTATCAGCATCTAAGCATGTTCCTCTTTGGGAGCTTCTTTGGTTCTCCATTGTTGCTAACGTCTCCATTGCTGCTATGAACTTTAGTCTTATGCTCAACTCTGTTGGCTTCTACCAAGTAATAATTTCTTTCTTTTTGATTTTGACTCTTTGTGTTACTCTGTTGAAAGATCTTTCGTTTTGATTTTGATTTTGATTTTGATTTGTGTTGTTGTCATATAGATTTCGAAATTGAGCATGATTCCGGTGGTATGCGTGTTGGAATGGATTATACATAGCAAGCATTACTGTAAAGAAGTGAAAGCTTCTGTTATGGTTGTGGTTATTGGTGTTGGCATCTGTACTGTCACTGATGTCAAAGTTAATGCCAAAGGTTTCATTTGTGCATGCACTGCTGTTTTCTCTACATCTCTCCAGCAGATTGTAAGTTTTTTTTTATTCTCACCATCCCTTTCTTTATAGTTATAGATCTGGCTTTGCTTCTCTTTGCCTGCTTTGATCTCTCTTTCGTTCTTGAAACACAAAGGCTCAAACTTTTCTTGGATCTGGAAGGGAACCTTTTGTCTCTTTAATCTCGATTTATGTATAATCTGTATGTTTGGCCTCCCAGTCCCAGATCTGAAATTCAAAAGCTAATCTGGGAGACACAGTTACTTGCTGTAATCCTGAAAATGGCATTTATTCTCAAGTGTTTTGGCTAATAAATTTTCAATTTTTTCTATTGGTAACAGTCAATAGGTTCTCTGCAAAAGAAGTACTCAGTAGGATCTTTTGAATTGCTGAGCAAAACAGCCCCAATCCAAGCCATTTCACTTCTCATCTTTGGCCCCTTTGTTGACTATTTCTTGAGCGGCAAATTCATATCTACTTACAAGATGACTTACGGTGCCATTGTAAGTTAAAAAAATTCAACTTCTTTAAGATTGAGATGACTCAAAACTAAACGCAAAATCTTTACTCTTATCTCTAAATTTTTGCAGTTCTGCATTCTTCTCTCCTGTGCATTAGCTGTTTTCTGTAACATAAGCCAGTATCTCTGCATCGGAAGATTCTCAGCTACATCCTTCCAAGTTCTAGGTCACATGAAAACAGTCTGCGTCCTCACATTAGGATGGCTTCTCTTTGATTCCGAGATGACATTCAAGAACATCGCCGGGATGGCCATAGCTATTGTTGGGATGGTGATCTATAGTTGGGCGGTTGATGTAGAGAAACAGAGAAACGCAAAGTCGACGCCACACGGCAAAAACAGTATGACCGAAGATGAGATTAAGCTACTCAAAGAAGGAGTTGAGCATATCGACTTGAAAGACGTTGAGCTCGGTGACACTAAACCATAAAAGTGTGTGTGGTGCTTATCATCCAATTTCAAATTACACGTCGAAACTGATTCTTTATACAAATATTTCCTTTGTGTGCTATTTTCACTTTATTCTTTCCACTTTAGATCATTTTGGGCCTTTAGAAAGCCCAAATATCCTTCTTTGCTTAAAAGTACAAGACCCATCTTAAATAGTGATATGTTCGTTCTATATAAAGTAATACAGAAATGTCAACTGAACCATGGGAGTGTTATTCATTTAATATTATTACACTAAGAATTACCAAAACAGATATTTTTGTATTTTATGAATGATTCAATGGCATAAAATTTTCTAACAGTGTGACCAGTGTCCAAATGTTATAAATTTGGTGGAAACGAGCATAATAACTCAGGTCATGAGTCAGGACATGTGATGTGTGTTTTAAAAAATACAAGAAAGTACATGTGATGTGGTTTAAAGCTATAAGGGAATGATTAAAACAAAAGCTAGGAGGGTTATTTATTTCACTGGGAGCTGTAAATAATTTTTTGTTAATAATAGATTTGTGATTGGATTGGGCATGAAAAGTTTTACTGGATGGTGGTAGTAAAAATAATAATAAAAAGTTACTGAGTTAAGTAATAAGATGGGAAAGAATTGGGGAGGTCCCAGTAATATGAAACCAGACCCCAAAAAAGATCCAAATCCTACAACTAGGTACCATGCTATTACTAGGCCCTCTTTTTCCCTCTGCTTTAATGTCTTTATTGGAACCCTCAAAACCTATAGACAATTCATAAAAGATCAAAACAAAATTTTAGAGAAAAGAATCACCTTTTTTCTTTTTAATTTTCTCAATAATAAATATATTTTCTAAAACAAAATTATAATCTTAATTGATAAAATTTTGGTCACTAATCTTCACATATTTCTTCTTGTTTTTTTTTTTGTTTGGCCAAAATCTTTATAAATGAAAGCTTTGTATTTTCAACTTCCAAAGCCAAAATAATCACAGCAATCTTGTTGTTCTTGGATAAGTCATTGCATTTATTATTTAAACCTCAATGGTGGTCGCTTGACTTAGCAGTTATACATACACTGATCTTGGACGTGTTTTTTTAGACCAAACCAAAAAAGCAAATACTAGAAAAATTTGACTTTTACATGTTCTCCCTTAACCCTCATTAGTAGTAGTAAACGTCCTTCACGTGCTCATGGAATCAACTTTATAATAAGCGTTTAGATTAGATGATGTCTAATTAGTAATTTACCCATATAATGACCGACTTAAAACCTCAATTTTTTTCCCAATATGAGGTACCAATTAAATTTCCAAAACTCTTAAAACTTTTCATTTTTGCTAGTATTTCAGAAAGTGTGAAAACCGAAGAGATTTAAACATTATTAACAGAGATCTTTTCTCCTTTTTTTTTTTTCCTTTTACTTTTCCTTTTTGTTTTGTGTTTTGCTTGAGCAAGAGAGCTTTTTGTGTGTGTTTTGTTTTATCTTTTTCTCTCTAAATTCATCATAGTGGTAAAGTCACATTCTGATTAAAATAGAAATGCTTTTTCCATCGTAAGGGATCATCTTTTCATGCCCGATTGCATCAGTGCAGATTTCCTTATTTACATCTCTTCTCTTCTCAAATTTTTCCTCTTTTTTTTTTTTTTTTCTTCTTAATCTCTCTCTCTCCCTTACTCCACTTCAATATAAATTTCCCCAAATCTTTTTTATTTTTCTCTGGATCGTATCAGTGAGAGGGTAGAAGAAGATTGTGAGAAAAATTGAAGCAAACCCACATATGATTACGTCCTCTGTGACCTGAGAAAACCCTACTCAGAAGAATAAAAAAAACTCAGTGCTTTTTTTATCTGACGAACAGAGACACACTTACTAATGGGTTCAGAGCAGCATAGATTTCTTCAGCAGGAGCAGGTTAATTTCTCTCTTCTGTTCCTTTTGAATTCCTGTTTGTGGGGTTTTTAGTTTCACTCTGTCTCCTATGGTGGTTGTCTAAGTTGTCTCAGATTTTAAAGTTTTCGTTTTTGGAAAGCTGCTTCCTTTTTTCTTTCTCTCTTGCTACTTAGATCTGACTATCCAACTCTGTTCACACTAATCTGCTTTTTTTTTTTTAACACTTGATAGAGCAATGTTCTTTTAGGGTTTTATGTTGAGTCTCTCCTCTGATCATTCTATCACAGTGTTGCAGCAAGTGTTAATTGAGAAATTGATTAAAAAGTTGACATTTTTCTCATTCAATTAGATTAAAAATTCAAGCTTTTCTGGGGTTGTGATCTAGATTCGATGCGTGTAAGCTTCTAAGATTACGTTTTTTTCTAAAAGAGCATAACTTTTAGATCCATAGTCATGGTTTTGTAGAAACGCTTGATTCACTTATATGCCGCAATTATCTTCTTACTTTCCAGATCTCTTTTTACATGTTTTAGCTTCAGTTAAGCTCTTTTACTGAAGTGTGTGTGGGTGTGGTGTCTTTTTTACCAGAGGAAAAGGTGGGGAGGTTGTTTAGGAGTGTTCTCATGCTTCAAGTCACAAAAAGGAGGGAAACGAATTGTACCTGCATCTCGGATTCCTGAAGGTGGTAATGTCTCAGCTTCACAATCTAATGGACCTCATCAAGCTGGTGTCTTAAACAATCAAGCTACAGGAGGAATCAATCTATCACTTCTAGCTCCACCATCCTCTCCAGCTTCCTTCACCAATTCAGCTCTTCCTTCAACTGCTCAGTCACCAAACTGTTACTTATCCCTAGCTGCAAACTCTCCTGGAGGTCCTTCATCGAGTATGTATGCCACTGGACCATATGCTCATGAAACTCAATTGGTCTCACCGCCTGTTTTCTCTACATTCACTACTGAGCCATCGACTGCTCCTTTCACTCCTCCTCCAGAGCTTGCACGTTTGACTGCTCCTTCTTCACCTGATGTACCTTATGCTCGTTTCTTGACTTCCTCCTCTGGTAAAGGCCATTACAATGTTTCAAGTGATCTTCAGGCTACGTATTCTCTTTATCCCGGAAGTCCAGCCAGCGCTCTTAGATCACCAATCTCTCGTGCTTCAGGAGATGGGCTATTGTCTCCTCAAAATGGTAAATGCTCAAGGAGTGATTCTGGCAACACCTTTGGGTATGACACAAACGGTGTCTCAACACCTTTGCAGGAGTCAAACTTTTTCTGTCCTGAAACTTTTGCCAAGTTTTACCTGGATCACGACCCTTCGGTTCCTCAAAATGGTGGAAGGTTAAGCGTGTCGAAAGATTCAGATGTGTATCCTTCAAATGGATATGGAAACGGGAACCAGAGTAGGCAGAACAGAAGTCCCAAGCAAGACATGGAGGAGTTGGAAGCTTACAGGGCTTCTTTTGGGTTTAGTGCAGATGAAATCATCACAACTAGTCAGTATGTAGAGATCACTGATGTGATGGATGATTCTTTTAGCAAAGCGACTTACTCTCCAAGCGATGGACAAAAGCTGCTCAGAAGAGAAGTAAATTTGCTGAGTCAAACAAGTCCCAAATCAGAAGCTGATCTTGATTCACAAGCTGTGGACTTTCATTCACCAAAGGCATCAAATGGCTACAAAGGTCAGTATTATCGCATGAAATCTTAAACACCTTGCAGAGAAAATATCATTCAGTGTGTGCTAAATTGTATCATATTGTGTGGCTCAGATCACAAGCAAAGAAACCAGCGCATCCACGCTGATGAAGAGGCTCTATTATCGAGAGTGGGTTCTGTAAAAGGAAGCAGAAGCTATCCCATCTCGAGCTCTGATGCAGAGGTAGAATACCGAAGAGGAAGAAGCTTAAGAGAAAGCAGAGAGAACAGACACAGGATAGGCTGATCAAGACGACAACAACAACAACAAAGCCAGCTCTGTTCTTAAGGTCTTCTAAGTTCTAAAATGTGAGATGCTAACTCTTGAGATAAGAAATCTAGTGTTTTTTTTCTTTAAGTATATATAGATATATAAAAATATATATATTACAGATGGTTTTTTAAGTAGAAGAATGATGTTATATATATAAGAAGAGAGCAAGGGTGAGAAAGTGAATGCTTGTTTTTTAGTTTGACATGGCTTTTTTGTAAGACCCATCTTTTATCTAATTGCAGCTATCTGTTTTGAGGTTCTTTAGTCGATCTCTTCTCTTCTTTTATGCATTGTTAAGGACTTAAAGATGTTAGACTGGAACTCTTGAATGTTAATATTATCTTAAGGCTAAGATGATTCTTGAATATTCTATATGAACATTGACATTGTTGTGAGAACATTCACATGCTCTGATAATTGTGTCTATACTAAAATTTTGTATTGCAAGTAGTAAAGTCTAATTCACCTTTATAATTGGAATGGAGGTTTTTTAATCAAAAAGATTTTTACTAGAAAACACAGACAAAACAGTAACACGTTAACTTTCAAACATCTTTGTTAAAGTAGTCTCTGTATCTAGTCTGATGAGGTTCTTCCCGTGTTCTAGAATGTTGCTGGACCGGGTCAATATTATTGGGTTGTCGACGTTGCTTAAGTTGAGTTTCATCTTGCTTAAGAATTTTAATCTTTCGAATTAGTCTTTTTAATTAAGGAAACATTGCCTTAAATGCTCTGGTCTGCGGCCGTTTTGTGACCGTTAACCCCTATTTAATTAATAAATCAAATTTTTTTTTTTTTTTTTTAATAAATCAAATTTAGTTATAGAAAGAAAGAGCGACTTTAGAATTTGGTGAAAATAAAGACTTCTTACAATTTCACTTCTTCAGGCACTAAATTTTATATTTGTTTCAAAATTTTCAACAATGGAATCTATTAATATAATAAAAGAGATTTGAAAACTTCTTGTTTCCATTATAATTTCACGAACAAATGACCTATTGTTTTTGTAAAAATAAAAAGAAATATCTATAAGAAAAGCACTGCAAGCAATAGAAAAAAAAAACTTGTTAAAATATTGGCAACTGTTTCTATACTATGTGCAAATAAGAGTGCCTCGGTTTGCGGAAGATGAAATTTCATTTTCAATCAATCATTATCTTCCACGTAGTCAATGTCAAAATGTATTATCTTCTTCTTCTTCTTCTTCTCTTCTTCTTGTTTCTTAAGAAAGAAAAAAAAGAGAGAGATAAGACTATAAAAAAAAAAAGAGGTGAAGCTTCCAAGCGCCCACCGATAAAAAATCTCGTGTACAATGCAAGTGTCAAAAACAAGTGGCCGGTGTGGTCTTCATTTTTTTATTGTTTACTATTTCTTCTTCTTAATCCAATTGTAAAGGAAGAAAAAGCGTGTTTTAAACAATGACATGGTGGACCTATTAAAGAACTCGTTAAAATTGTCATCTAACTAAATATCTAAAACACACTAATCTCCCACGTCTAATACACAACAATTTCATTTATCACCACTTGACACACCCCTCCCTATATATAAACCACATTCAAACCTTTTTCTATATATTTCTCTCATTCACTTTCCAATTCGAAAACATTACAAAACAAAAATAATAAACCTATACAAAACTTGTCTCATGAAGAATAATAATAATACTCCACGTCAATCATCTTTCAAGAAGTTCTGCCGGAAACTGTCACCGGAGAGGAAAGATCCATCCAGAGAGATACAGCAACATAGCAGTAGCAATGTTGACGACAAGAACAGAGACTTAGAGGCTGTTTTTGCTTACTTGGATGCAAATAGAGACGGTAGAATCTCTGCGGAAGAGCTTCAAAAGAGTTTCACGACACTAGGAGAGCAACTGTCCGACGAAGAAGCCGAAGCTGCGGTCAAACTGTCTGATACAGACGGAGATGGGATGTTGGATTTCGAGGAGTTTGCTCAGCTTATCAAAAGAGATGATGATGTGTTTACAGAGGAAGAGAAGAAGATGGAGCTCAAGGAAGCGTTTAGATTGTATATATCAGAAGGTGAAGAGTGTATTACACCAAGAAGCTTGAAGCTGATGCTAAAGAAGCTGGGAGAGTCAAGAACAACTGATGATTGCAAAGTTATGATTAGTGCTTTTGATCTCAATGCTGATGGGGTTTTAAGCTTTGATGAGTTTGCTCTTATGATGCGCTAATATGATAGTTATTATTATCACCTCCAATATTGTCTTTTTGTTGTTCTTTTTGTTTGATCTTCTACTGTATATAATGTTAATGGCTTGTGACGCAATAAAGAAGATTGTTATTTAACGATATGTGAAACTTTGTCATATTAGAGTCTCGCAGGAAAGGGTCAATCTACTGTAGAGTCCATTGAGGTTTGACCATCATAGTCATTTTTTTTTTTTTTTTGAATAGTTAAGAAATTCTGGCCTAGTCATATTATTTCCTGAAGCTCACAATTCAAGATAAAAGGTGAGCATGTGCAAATCGATAATAAGATAATAACAAGATTCATAATGAGAGCCTTTGTCAGATGTTCACGTAACGGTAACAATTGAGGAATCTAATAAAATATCCCATCTCGACCAATCAATCTCGTGCCTTCACCAAGTTAATTCTTTTTGACAAATTACGGAAATATATGGTATGAATGTGAAGCTTTAAACAAAAATGGAATTTGATTAGAATCTTCAATTTGTGTGCCTCCAACTTCTCCGAGCTTACTGTAAAAAAAAAAACAGATTTAGGTAGTACGTAGTACGTACCGAGCTTAATAAGGCTCATACTTCTCATAATTGATAGATTAGTGTAAAAAACAAATGACAGTCGTAAAATATTTTATATCTACAGACTACAGAAATACCCTTTCTTGATACAACTACCTAAATTTAAGACTGAAGAGAAAACGTGTTTTAAACATGGGGATAAGACCCTGTAACAGAGGATATACTAATATTTCCTTTCCTCTAGATCTGAAGACCTACTAATAATACTACTTCTTCTAGATCTAAAGACTAATAATATATGTTTTTATTTTTCTAGATCTAAAGAACTAGTCTGACTCTCCCACGTTTGATTCGTTTCAATTTCTATTTTCTTATTACTATTCTTGACTTGAAACACACCTATATATATAGAGAAACACGTTATACCATTTTCTCATTCAACTCGTAAATCAAGAAGAAAGAAACCATACTTGTAAACACACATACAATACCTGCAACATTTCTTTTTTCTTTTCAAAATGAAGAATATTCAACGTCAGCTATCTTCATCTTTCATGAAATTCTTGGAAGACAAGAACAGAGACCTAGAGGCTGTGTTTGCTTACATGGATGCAAACAGAGATGGTAGAATCTCTGCTGATGAGCTTAAGAAGAGTTTCATGACAATGGGAGAGCAAATGTCTGATGAAGAAGCCGAGGCTGCTGTTAAACTGTCTGATATAGACGGAGATGGGATGTTGGATCTTCATGAGTTTGCTCAGCTTATCAGAGGGAATGATGACTTCACAGAGGAAGAGAAGAAGATGAAGATAATGGAAGCTTTTAGAATGTATATTGCTGAAGGTGAAGATTGCATTACCCCTGGAAGTTTGAAGATGATGCTGATGAAGCTAGGTGAGTCCAGAACCACTGATGATTGCAGAGATATGATTCAAGCTTTTGATCTCAATGCTGATGGAGTTTTAAGCTTTGATGAGTTTGCCCTCATGATGCTTTAAGCTTTGTTGTTTCGTCTTCTATAGTTTTTGTTTTATATATGGCTGTGTAAATAAGGCTTTGCAAGCAATATCCAAAAACTTGTTTTATATTATCAAAAATCATAGTTCATTAAAGAAAAAAACTTCATCATGTTTCAGTTTCAATGTACATGAATCCTATTTCATTGTGTTTCTATTTGGTGTTACACAAAAACTACATGTCAAAACATCATACAAGAGAAAAAGAAATATAACAGAACAGATTGGATTTCAATTTATACTTATTAGCTCATGGGATGTTGAACAAGCTTATCCAAGACCTTCCAATATCTCAGACAAGAAGGGTCTGTGTGAATCGCCCTAGTCACCCATTTCTCAGGGCTTTGGTAGTTTTCAATCCCTGAAGCGGTTTCAGGTCTGTCTTCTGATTGTCTTGCGAGTATATGCATCTGGAAGTAAACCTCAGCAGGTCTCATTTCTGTCCACAAATATTAAGAAAAATCTTCAGTTGTGCTCAAAGTTTTGGTGGAATACGAAAAGATAAAGATTAGGACATCTGCAGTCTAACCTGGTGGCCAGCAGAACCATTCAAGACGAAGATTCTTCTCCCATTTCTCTTTAGAGCCAAGACTACCATGTGCTTGAGCTAATAATATATACACGATAGGCAAAGGAAACAACGAACTCGCTTGAACTTTGCTAAGACTTTTTACAGCCAGTGAGAGGAACTGCGAGTCATTAGACTGTCTAGCCAGCTCCATGCAGACAGCACCATGGCAGAGAAGTAGACAGCTCTCTGAATTTAACAATGAACAAGCTTGTTCAAGGAATTCCTCTGCTAAGAAAAAGTCTTTTTTACCGATGGAATCTAAGCCACGAGCTAAGCTATATACACCCATCCATTCTTTCCATGAATTCTTCTTCTGGTTCGAGCATTCTTGTAGGCTCATCTCCAAGAAGTTTGCATCAGGTTCCAGATCATACTGAGATTCTATGAGCTTCAGGCAAATCCAACCAATATTTGAGTCAGTCTTGAGCTCCAAACACGCTTTGTATTCCTCTTGCATGTTTCTGGTACTCCCTTTTATTGCATAGGCACGGCAAAGTTGCAAATGTCCTAGAAATAAGTAGCTACTTGGAAGCGAAAGCGAAGAAGCTTTTCCAGCATTGACAATGGACTCTGCTATATTTCCCATCTGCAAACTGATCTCAGAAGCACAAAGCAGAAGCTGGAACTTTTGATATTCGCCTTCCTTTGAACATGTCTCATCAGAGAGTGCCACATAGATTAGACGGTCAATAGAACTACAAAGTTGGCGAGGAAATCTCTGCTCACGTGCCTTCTGCACGAGATTCAGAATAAGCAAGTATCTTACACCGCTGTTCCAAGGTTCTTGATGCAAGAATCTGCGAATTAGAAAACAATCATTTAATAGTTATAGTGAAAATATATTTTTCTACATATTACGCCCTTAGCTCTCTAACATATACGAGAGATTCTGATCACAGGTATCAAAAATTGAGTTGTAGATGATGAAAGGATCAGTGAGAGTTGATCAATTCAGAATTTGAAAATGCTAAAATGGTGTCGAAAGATTTTAAAATACCTTTGCAGTTCCACAACAACAACAGGAGCATTCAGACACTGACAATGGCATGTCGGAAATGAGAACCTTGGAGCTGTATTGCCAATTACATTGCAAGCAACCGATCCTCCACCAAGGACCTCCAATGCGGACTTCAGACCTTCCTTATTTGCACAGTCAGAGACACTTATGATACAACATCTACTAGCAGTACAGGCATCCTTCATTCCTTCACCAGCTAACAAAATATATCCAAGCAGGTTCCTAATTCCAAAAAATCATATTTCCAAGTTATGATTACAATACCAACATACATTACACAGTTAAAACATAGCGCGCTTGATCAGCTTATGTAACCTCTGGTACTGATCAAAACTCACCTTATCGAATTACTATGAGGGTACATATGAATAACTTTTCTGAGGTGGGCAATCCCCTTCTCAAATCCAAGGAAATCTCCTGCTCCAGTTTTCAGCTGCAATATCCAGAGTGGTGTCATTATAATCCAGAGTTTAAACAAATACAGCATTCGAAATGAAAGGGCCAACATGATATTCGAGATCAACAGGCTCACCAACTTGCTGAGTGCGATCAAATAGTGCATTGCAACTATTTCTTCTTGTGATGTAATATAGTTACGAGTGCTTGCAACAATCGACTGAAGTCTATCACTCTGATCAAGAGAATGGATGGCAGATACTATAAAGCTGATTTTCGAACTCTGGAAGAAATCCTTTGGCATTTTCTGGATGCTGGTTATAGCAGAATCAACCCCAGATATGCAATAGAGCAGACTACAGATGAAACTGATTGGGGAGGCTATTGAGGGTTTTTCCATGGTAGAAATCCTAGCCCCAAGATCTCGAATCACTGAGAGAGCCGAATCATTCTCACCAATCTTCCACAGAGAGAAAGCATATATTTGCAAACCTCCGGCATCAAGTAAACCTTTTGGAAAATTTGATTAGATATTAGTAAATTTATTAACATTAGCCTCAAATTTGCATGAAACTCCAGTCTTCAAACTGGGGGATGAACAGTTTTAAGTGCAAACCTTTTGACTTCAGATTTGCGCATTCCATAACAGATTCTTTGAATCGTCCTGCCTGCAAAAATAGTTTAAGTGAGTACAATATTTGCATTTGACTATTGAATTAAACCCAATCTAAAAATAGCTTTCAAAAAGACATGTTAACGGAAAGAAGGGTGAGCTTCTCACCTTGCTGAGTGACCTGACCAAGTTCATAGATACTTTTCCAGCATGAGATTTCACTGAATTGTCGGGGTAAATACTCATTGCAGCTAGTGATAGCCTATAAGAAGCAATGGCAGTGTGATAATTATGTCTTGCCTCACAAACTAGCCCGTGGAGGTTATGGGATTCAGGGTAATAAGGGGTGCGCTGCACTGCCTGCTCAATGCAAGCAAAAATCTGCAACACAGTTTCAGGAGCGGGAGTTATTTAACTCACTTGGATAAATAAATAAAAACCTGTGTAGATAATAGATATATAACTAGTCTGTGTTTATACCTGCGGAGACGATATATTCCCCTGCAGCAAAGCAAGCCATGCCAGACCAACTTGGAACTCCGCAAGCTGAGACAGAATGATACCACGCCTCAATTAAAACCATCACAATTACATGTAAGTAAACCACAATTAAAGCAGCACTTACAGGTGATATCTGTGCAGCTCGTAAACAACTCTCAAACGCCTCGTCTGATGTTGACTCCCTGAGGTGTTAATTAGTCTATGGGGGGCAAATTGTATTTCGAAGACATGAGAAATATTTTCACATAAAAAGCAACTACCTCGCATAAGTATCAGCTGAGCCAGCCCAAGGTAGCGCAAGTGTAGGATCTATGCTTCTAGCACAATCAAAAGCTTGCTTTGCCAATTTCATTTCCTCCGATTCCCTGAAGATCTGTTTAATGCAACCAAAATTACAATCAAAAAGAGGGAAACCGTATTTGAATTAATTAACATTGGTGAAGCAAAAATGCAACCCCTGGTAAAGCTAGGACATCCAATACAAAGCCAGAAAGAAAAAGATGTTAAATACAATACCTGACCCATAAAAGCCCAAGCAACGGCTAAAGATACATCCAAATGCAATGCCCGGATCAAAGCATGTAGTTTCAAAGCACTATTATCAGACATACAACCCAAAGCAACCCAGAACTCTGAGTTTTCGCATTCAAGCAGTAATGCTCCCAGAGCCATCTTTTCTGGTAGCTTCCTGATAGAATAGTCAACTATTACAAGGGAGCGCATCGTACATACAAAAATGCCAAATAACGTTTAGTATAATCTTACCAAGAACTTGAAGTTTCAGAGTCATCGCTTAAACTTGAAACAAGATCACAAGTTATGGCAATGTCGGTATATACATTAGCTTGCCAAGGGGCTAAGTGTAGAGCTCGCTGGTAAGAAGCTTTGGCTGACAATGCAGCTGAGTAACAAATGCTTTTCCAAGAAAGGATTGAATCACTAAATGTTTTTAACGTGAAATCTGAGTTTTCAGTTCCAGCAGACCATGGAAAGCATCTTGCATATGTAAGCTGCTCAAGAATTAAATATTAGATCCCCAGCTAACGAGCGAGCTTTACACTTAAAATACAAGGACAGCCTAAAGTACCTGAATATCTCCATACAATTTCCATATACAAGACATGTTGCTGGACAGTTCACTACTTTCTTTTGCAGCTTTACGAGCATCCTGTAGTGAATTTGCAATAATCGTTCTCTCATATAGGTATATATTGAAATATGGATAAAAGCAGGAAAAATCACAAGAGTGTAGTGTTATTAACCTCCAACAACGAAGCTGCCCATCCAAATGCGCCCAAATTTATACATTCCTTTGACCAACTAAGCAATCCAGAAGCAAGACCATAAAGCACAGAAATATTCTGAGGCGAAATCTTCAACGCTTGCTCAAATAGCTCCACACCCTACACAAACACTATATGAGACTTCTGGAGCCACACAGACAAATTTTCCAAAGAGGTAATTTTAAATAGACGTGGTTACAAAGGTTTTACCTTTCTATATGAACCAAGCATCAAAAAGATATTGGCACTCTCCACTAATGTAAAAATTTTGGTCTCATCTAATTCAATGGCGCGCCCATACGCCTGTTGTATCATTGAGAAATAAAGTCACAATGAAAATCAACAAAAACTCAGACCACTTCAAGAAACTAGAAAGACACAAATTAAAAGGAAACAGTGTATTGTACCTTGATAGCAGCAGTAAACATTCCAAGTCGCTGGTAAGCCAGGCCTAGAGCCTGCAATAACAGACACAAGAAAAAGAAAAAAAGATTCTTGTCAAATTCGGTAACAGACTCATAACAATGAAACGAAAAAGTTAATAACTGGAGGAAGAAGAGGAAAGGACAATTACTTCCCACAAGTCTGACAAGGTAGGATAACCTCTAATCGCATGTTGAAGGCTCTGAACAGCTTCAGACCACTTCTTCTGATGAAGCTATAATAGAATTCATGGCAATAGATAAATTAGCAATCAATGTAATAAAACAAAAACAGAGAAGGGCAATTGAACAAAACCTGAATGTAACCCAATCTACAAAACGCCCAAAAAGCCTTGGGAGACCTCTCAGAAGCGTCACGGCAAACAGCAATCTCCAAAATCTCTTTCCCTTGCTTATCAAACAAATCGCACAAAGCTTCTCCGGAATCAGAATCATTAGGGTTTATCAACACTGCTCTTTGGTAACACTTAGCAGCTCGATTGAGATCAAGCGTCACACGCGAGTAGTAATGCCCTAGATACTTAAACGCCGCGGCATTATTCGGGTTCAACTTCGCCGACAACACAAAACGCTCCGCCGCTTGCTCCGATTCTCCAACATTATCCCACAGATACAAACCCTGAAATCAAATCATCAAAATTTCCAATTTTTTTCCAGATAACAAGAGAACCCATAAGTAAAAGGAACTAAATTTCATCATCAAAACAAAACTAAATTACGAGTTCGAACTGTAGAGAAGAATCATCTGGGTTCGCCTCTACAGACTTCTTAAGTTGCTCCAATTCCATCCCAATTCAGTACGAAAAAGATCGAAGATTTCGAAACGAGGGGAGAATTATTTTCAATCTGAAGTGAAAAAAAGTAAGAAGAGAATGATTAAACATGTGAATCTCTTCCTTCTTGTTTACTCTATCTCCCAGCAATTAAAAACCCTAACTTTATTTACCTCTCACCGGAAAACAAATCATCGGCGTCCCAGAGATACAAAACCAAGCTAGCAATTTTTTTTATTTGACCCTTGTAGTACTATCAAAATCAAAATCACGTCCTGTATTTTTCTTTAAATCTCATTAAACCCTGTAATAATTATTAGGCCCATAAGCCCGCTATTAAGACCCGGTTTGATTTATCGGTTTTATCTCGGTTATTTTCGTTATTAAATCTTAATTAGTTTCTCGCCTTCTCGGTTTATGATGATTACAAACAAAAACACTGGTTTTACAATTTCTCACTGAAAATGATTGTAATCAAATTATTTAATTACATGAGGAGGACAAAAAAAAAGTCTTTTGAATAAAAAACATCACGTTTTATTTTTTTGCTCCGACCAATTCACCGGCGATGACATACCGGAAACTCAAATTTTCCGGTAGCCATTCAAAATTTTTAATCTTCTTCTCCTTCAAACATTTTTGAGCAATTTTCCTAGCATCCTCTGGTAAACACTGAGCTGTTGCTTCCATGAGCTTAGACACATCCATTGACATGTCTTTAACATAATGCTGAAAGATCTTTGGCAACAAAATCTTTGTTCCTTTGTAAACACGAACGTTACTTCTGATATACTCTTGCTTAGCTTGTCTTAGATCCCTGAAGATTCTATCCGCGGTGTAAACTCGAACCTAGTGAACAATTAATGATCTATTACTGTTAAATGTTAATGCCACATTTAGACTGAAATCAATTAGAGTTGAAATGGTTTCATAGTAATTGTTACCGTAGGATCTGTGAATGCTCCTGAAGAAATAGCGAAATGAGCTAGAGCCTCGGGGTATTCCAATGCGTAAATGTGTCTAACACTACAAGTTTTAGACTTTCTTGAAGGTGAAAACAGCGCTTGGAGTAACTGCAAAATGTAAAATTGAAAGTGAGAAGTTTACTATATGTGGTCAAAAGTGAAAATGAAAGTGAATTAGCAAAAAGGAGACAAAGATGAAATGGTTTACAGGTGATGGTGATGTGTAGTGAGGTCTGATTCCTAAGATTGAGCTTTGGATGATAAAAGGGTTAATGCGATAGCCGCCAATATCATAAGCTGCCTGTGGTAATATAACAGAGAATTGCTTAGTAAAAACATCAAATAAGTGTAGCTCTGCTAAAATGATAGAGATGTAACCTTCAAAACCGAATTGTTTCTTGCGCGGTTGTGAGTTCCATAAGCTAAGTAAGCCTGCAAAGAAGAAGATTTATCAGACAAGAAAATATAAAAGAAACATATTAAAAAGAGGTTTAAGAGCTAGTTCACTTACATGCATCACAAGAGCATTGTGAATGTTGATCCAAAACGCGAGCTTCTCTTCACGTTTCATTCTACTCGGATCAACTTTCTCAAGATTTTGAACCAGTGATCTGCATACCAACAATGTTCATATATCAATCCCAATTACATGAATGTAGATTGTTACCACAAAACCATATAAACTTTTTACCTGAAGTTTTGGAGCATAAGAGCAGCGTAACTGAAACTACCATCATCTAAGTGTACTCTAAGAGCCTCTATCACAACAACACCACAAGGCAAAACATTGCCTTGATCTTGACACTGGTTCAGCAAATGATCCTCACTCGCGCAATTCAAGCTCCATTTATCATCATTATTAGATTTGGAAGAGAAAATAGTTGAGGCATTGGACAACGATGAAGCCGGGGAAGCAGGAAAACAAGTGGTGTGATTGGTACTCGTTGAGCTTCTTGAAAGTGTACAATACACAGAAGAAATGCATCTCATGATATCTTCAGAGAGTTTATTCGGGTTTATGAGGTTATTATTATGATCAACTATACAAGATGATCCTAGAAGCTCTCCAAGACTCTGATTACCAGTTACTACTCTACTCCCTTCCTAAAAAGGAAAGAAAAACACACAAAAAAAAAAAAACAGGTTAAGTTTTTATTTATAATGATATGTTTAAGTTGCTTGAGTAAAGAAGTATTAGATTACCCTTGAAGATAAGGCTTTTAAGCTAGTGTTGAAACTCCGAGGATATGAGATTGGTTTTTGGTAAGGCTGATAATGAGTTAGTGATGGTGAAGTAGTGACAGAACGAGATAAGGTTGTAGCAGAGAGGTTAGAGTAGGAATTAGGAAGCTGTTGCTCGAAAGATTTTCTGTAAAGAGATAAGAGATATCGTTCCATGTGTAGAATCTCTAACTCAACTGATGCAATCTCCTTCTTCAATTCTTCTGAAGACTGTTGAAAAAACAAGAAAAAAAAAAATCAAGAATCAAGAAAGCAGTAAGAACAAAGATTTGAGTGTTAGAAAAACGAACCTTTGGGATCAGACAGAGATTGGAGTTTTGGTGGGTTATTAAAGTCTTCTCAATAGGTAAAATCTGCAATTTGGAGGAAATTAAAAACATCTCTTCACTTTCATGTTAATGAAAAGTTTGCATCAAACCATATAAATAAAACACACAGAATGAAGAAAAAAAAAAGCAGAGAACTTTTCTTGTTATTTGAAAGAAAAAAAAAAAACCTTTTTTGCTCTGTTTTTGGGAGAAATAAAAAAAGGGAGGAAAATGAAATGATTTTGGAGACCGTACAGATATGCTGTCGGAAGAGAAACTTGAAGGTGACACATCAACTACACTCTGCAAAGCCATGTTCTCTCTGTGACTGTTCCTACAGAAACACAAGAACATTGTAACTTTGATTCAAAGTTATTATTGATAGATGATGCAGGTATACTTATGCAAATTGAAATCATTTACCTCGGAGAGTATGAAGAAGAAGAAGTGGGAGAGGAGGAGGAGGAAGAAGAAGAAGATGATGATGATGATGATGATGATGAATAAGCACAGTTCATCAGAGCCATCATTTTCTCACACTTTGAAAGCTCTCAAAGCTAGAGAACAGAAGAAAAAAAAAGAAAGGTCCAGCCTTTTTTTTTTGCACCAAATCTTAAGTTTGGTTATGTGACTTCAAAACCTGAAAAGGGGATAATGACTTTGTAACTTTCCGGGAAAATGAGCAAGTGACGAAACCGACATTTTTTATTTTCCCCGGGGATTCAGAATTTAGCGGGGTCAAGTTAACTCTGTTTTTTTTACTCCACTTACCTTTTCATTATTATTTTTGTTAAGATCTGAGTTCTATACTAGTATATATTTTGTATTTATATATCTGTCAATGTCCTCTGTTTTCATATTTATGGCAATGTTTTTCTCGCAGTGTAATTCCATTACTTCCACAGTCCCTTTGCATGTCTATATTTTACTCATAAGATCAGACCTCCAACAATATACTAATATAAATGCAATAAACAAATTACAAACTAAGAAGATCATTATTCATTATGATTAAAAGAATTCTAAATGATGAAGTTTATGCGGATTTGGTATAATCAATATGTTGCTCTAAACTGTCTAGTAGTGGACTTATTAGTAGCTAATAAACTGGTGAGATTATTGAATGAATGTAATATTACATGCAAAAAAAAATACAAGTGATTAGCTTATACTGCAAACAGAGTCACCAAAAACAAAATCTGAAAATTAAGCATACTTACTATAAGTAGTAGAAGAGAAGTGAGCTACTACTCCTACTACTATGCAATTAATGCATTTGAGCTAACTAATAAACAATTCACTAAAAGTAATGGGGACATAATTACTACATGAGATGCATGAGAGTTGACAATGGGGTCATGAAAAAATACCAAATAAATATGTTCCGATTACACCCATACCATACGATATACATCATCGACATTATTTTAACAACCCGAACTTTAGATCAACCTGAACTTGGTTATTAGCAAACACCAATTATAATGTGCAAACTCAAACTTCAGATGAAGAAAAAAAAAAGATACTTATGTAGGAATTAATGACAACCGATCATTGATATAAGTATGAAACTAATTAAATGAAATTTTTTGTAAGAAGGAAGAATCTAAACAAACAAGTATACGACTAGAAATGTGCATCCGTGCCATTGCATGTTAGTGGCCATAAATGCATAACCACGACAGCTGTCCCCATAAATTATGATGCCACCCTGTCCATTTTTGTTATTTTTATTTTCTTAGTACTTTTTTTTCAGTATCCATTAATTACTGCTATTAATACGGGTTTAGAGTTTATAGGACTTTAAAAGAGTACAACAATTCATTAATTTAAAAAACGGGTAAAGTCATACCCGTTTTAACTTCTCTTCGTACTATAAACGGTTGGAGTAGAAGAAAACTCATGAATTAGATTGTAGGGATGTTATATGTACTATATAGTATTTTATAAAGAATTAGATTTTATATTCGCTTTGGTTTTTTTGGTATGTTTCTACGTATTTACATTTGCATTCCTATTTTATAAATGTACTCTTATCTTTCCAATATTTAGTGATGTTTAACATCTAATTTTATATGCAAATGGTTGTATAAGGTCGAATGGTTGAAAAAATTGAGTTGAAAAAAAAAAGAAGAGATTTTGTATGAATGAATCAGTTTGAATTTGTCATGAATCTAGACAACGTTTTAGATCATCTATGTCGCAGACATAAACACCTTATATTGATCGGTCTAACATTTTGCAATCCTATGCTCTAAAGGAAAGATGAACCTTTTTTCTTTATCTAGCTCATTCTCAATAAATGGATATTCATTTATATATGTATATAAAGTTAACTTTGTTCATTTCTCCTTCTTCCACATCATCATCCACCTAATCATTTTTTTTTATATAAAAAATACTATTTTTAATATTCATTCATTGCATATTTATTACTTATAATTAATAATAGTAAAAATAAATAAAAAAGAATTAACTAAAATTAATTAAATTTTAAAATAGTATAAACAATAATATAATATTTTAGCAAATAATAAAATAATAACTATCTATAAATGAATTAAGTAAAAATAAATGAAAATTTTAAAATAGTAAAAATAATATTATAAATTTGTTTTAGTAATAATGTTATTATTAAAATTATAACCAAAAAAATGATTATATTCCAAAATTTAGAATTGGTTAACGAGTTTTAGAATGTAAGTAAGATTTTAATGCATGGTGGAGTTTAAAAACCAGTTATGTAATTGTATTTATAAAAATCTAAACATGAAAATAAAATTGAAGTGAAACATTAGTTTCTAAGAAACATATACCATAAAGATTTATTATTAAATTTTACTTATAAGAAAGAAAAGATTAATTACTTAACTTAACTTAAATTAAAAGTTTTGATCTAAAATAAAGACATTGTAAGGACACACTTTTTTTTGGGAAAACTATGGAAAAGAATTTTGAAAAAAATAATCTATCTAAAATATAAAATCAGTAGTCAGGAAATATAGAAAAAATGATATGTAAGCCGTCACAAAAGTGGCATATGATTTGTGGAGCATATCTCATAAGGTATATTATTAGCTGGAGCTACAATTTTATAACATGATATAAAACATATATAACAAATATAATATATATATATATATATCAAATGCTATTAACCCAAAACATTAACAAAAACAACATATTTAAAGTACACTATGTCTTTTTTTAGAAGACGGAGCTGGTGTTGCATCACAAAATTAACATCTTAAAATAACATATGAGATTTTAGAAAAATATGTAACTTAGATTAGTGAATAGATATTCATTGTGGGGTTTAAATGTTTCACTATTTAAGCATTTTTGACTTAGTCGGAAATTCTATTATGACAGATGATGCATTTGGACAACCTCATTGTAGCAACTGTTCATGAAACTTTGTATATTCTCATTTAATATAGGATATTGATATGTTTAAATAATCTATATAATTATTCTCGACGATATTATTATGAGACTAGACTATATATGTAATATATAGATTAGTTAAATAAGTACGGCATTTATATAGATTTATCTTTTATCTTCAAATTATATTCATATTCAATGATTCTTATTGATAAAAAATTTAACTAAAATCTCACGTAAAATCTCAAATAGATATAACAAATAAATATTATCTTCAAAAATATATATGTTGTATATCACTGAGTAAAGTAAGTTTACTATTTATATAGATTTATACTCGATTTATACTCAAAAGTTGGAATGATTATATTTGAGCTTAACAATTTCTATTGATAAAAAATATTTATAATTAAAATCTCGCGCGTGCGCGGGTACAAATTCTAGTTAAGAATAAAATCGAGAACATCTGCTCAAACAATTGGGAACAACAATTAACATGTTTTACAAAAAGATTTGAACACACTAAATTAGCATGTCATTCTATTAAATTTTAATATAAAATCTATTAATTTCATTAAGTTATTAATTAAAAATTTATTAACGATCTATTTTAGAGACAAAGAAAACAATTATACAATATTAAATATGAATTCATTTTTATATTTCTCTTAATATTTAATTTATAATAATATAATATTATATAATGTATTACATGTTTGAAAGGAAGAAGAAAACCCAAATAAAACTTGAGAACTTATATTAAATTTTGTACGAATTTTTTTTTTAATAAACTAACAAAAGGTAAACATGATAATAAAAAAAAAGATTGATATGATATATGAGAGTCTAGTTTATTTTTTATTATACAAAACTCATATATCAAAATATTTTACTTATGTTTTGCTTATATTTACATACATATTTTGTTTATTTTTTTGTTAATTTATTTTTCATATTAAACAATATATGTAAGGTGTTACGTAAATGCAAAATAAATCGGTGAAATTAGTTGAATTGAAAATACCTAATTACGCGTAATACTTTTTGTTTTATTCAATACTTAATAATATTAAACTTTGAGTAAATAAACAAACTTATCAACGGTAAGGGAAGAGCCAACTTACCAAACGAGGGAGACTTGCTTGAGACCTCCGTTTAGGCTTACCAAAGGGTTCACCTGAGTTTAGTCGACGAGAGGGACTTGAATGAAGTCAAAGAGGAACAAAAAAAAAAAGTTTGAAACTTATGACGATGAATCAGAAAGAAGTTGTTCCCTCCATTTTTGTTCTTCAATGAGTTATGATATGAGTTATGATATATATTTTCTTGTGTAGTGAGAGTTGAGGGATAATAACACAATTCATAAAAATATATGTGAGAGCCTTAAAACGCGTGTGGCGTCCATCTTTTAATTTAATTTCATGCTAATATTAAAGTGATTATTTTTTAATCTGCGTGTTTCACTCAAAACATCTTATATTTTGAAATAGAGGGAGTATTAAACTTTGAATAAATAAACAAACTTTTAAGTAAAATAAAATGTCAGTGATATACATATATATATAAGTTTCTACCAATATCACAAATTAATATAAAAAAAAATATAAAACTAAATACATCTAGTACTTACATATACGTACGTGACAACAAATCATGAAATCAACAATAAAGAAAAAAAAACAAAAGCCTAGAACATTGGTCGAATAACTTTTATCAAGTTGTGATAATTTTACAAGTCATATTTTACGTAAAGAGTTTCCATTTTTTGTTGTCTTGTCACAGGCAACATATTGGTAGGTAAAGAAAGCCTATGGTGATTCAGTTTCATATTGAATATCATTTTATATTTGCCAGTTAATCACTCATACAAAATTATAATTTATATTACATCGTTGATGTGAGATTCATAACAAATTCAAACTGAGCACCCTTTATTTTGATTTGATAAGCAAATCGAGTGGCTCATAGTTAGAAAACCCATCACTTGACCACCACCTTTGAATGCCAACTGTACTTTTTTTCTCGCACACGTCATATGCCAGTGATAATATTTCATACAATACAAATAGTACTAGTATATATTTTTGGGCATGTGTGATATCCTATCTGAGATTTTCTAGCCATCTAAAGATAGCTGAAATGAGATCACGAATGTGAATGTCCAAAATGTTTTCTTTATACACGTATATGTGCGTGTACAGTATATACATAGATGATTGTGTTATTAGCCTAGCTGTGACCAAAGACAGTGATAGAAACAAGACTGAAGAATACTTAAATGATTGAACAAATTTATATGAGAAAACTGATTTTGAGTATTAAATTCATTTCAGAAGAAAATGAAGATAGAGGTGTGGACCAAATGAACCTTTCATTTTCAAGTTTAATTAATTTGGGGCTTTCCTTCGCACCGAATTTTATGCCACACACATTAAAATCGAAAAGGAAACTCAGGCACGTTGGGTGACCCATTTTAATAGTTTTATGTACCCATTTCTAGATTTATATAGTATTACATTTTATTTTTTTCTGTACTCATATGATCTTCTCATAGTCGAATATATAAAACATAAAATAAATGAACATGTCTATAACAACTGGCTAATTTTACCGGCAATGGTACCATAAAACACATGAAATGCCAGCTTAGAGTAACTTCATTTATAACCTGTGTTTCGCAGAAACAAAAAAAAAAGTATATATAAAGTAGGAAGCAGCACTAGCACCTTACTAATTTGTATACTCGATCTCCTTAATCACTTCGTATTACTAGTTTATTAAAATATCCCCCACTACTCGACCTACTTTAATCACTTAGCACTAGTGTATTGATACTATATCGTCTCATTAATCACAAGTATTTTCATAAAGTATTGACCAAAAAAACATTGAATTTTGAAGAGCTTTCGCATCAACTTGCAAACTCTGTGATCATGTCATATTAGAGTTACTACTTCAAAACCTTAATTTTTAGGGGATCGGCCGATAAAACTCGATCGTACAATACCTTAACCGGTAGCCGGATAGATTTCATATTGAGAATTAGCTCGTTTTGACACCCAAATTTTCGCAAAGGAATTCAAAACTATTTCATAAACTATACTATATGATTCGAACGAATTACATTATATGAACAGTTTCAGTTTTGTATCTGCATATATATAATAGTACTAATCTGCAATAACGTCAATACCGGCGCATGTATTCTTGCATGATCGCTATAGTTCGATCTGACACGTGCTATCTCAAATTCAGTGCCATTGTAAATCACATATTTTTGTAATATACATAACAAGTCAATTATTTAAATAATAATCCTTTTTTGTCAGTTTAGCCAAATCACCATTGTGTAAGATTCAGATATAAGATGCACGTGTGGAAGCATGATGATTTTCTAACAAATGGAAAGAATCACTGATAATAATTGTTTATCAACTAAAAGTTACATAGTTAGTTTTTTTTTTTTTTTTCCTAATCGCCGATCACAGGCTGTGGGATACACAACCGCAGACCAAAATAATCGACTGCATCACAAATGGGCCCTTTTGTTCAACCATAGATCAGCCCATCATCCAATTGGGGTTTGTATCAACTAGTCCGTCTTTCTCTGGCATCAAACTCCGTTGAACCATAGAATGTGAGAAAGAACAAACAAAAATAAAATCACACGTATATATATCGTCGTAAAATTTTAGATCATCAGAATAAGATCAAACAAAAACTAGCTCTGCTATATTTTTGAATATAATTAGCTCTGCTATATTTTTGGATTGATCGCGATATATATAGTTACGTTATAATTATATACAAATCATGAGAGAACCAAAGCTAAGGGAGCATAAAAACATATCAATCAGACAGCGTGAGTCTCAGATCCCTTGCTAGATGTCACGATTCCTGCAAGCTTTTGTCATTTTATGAGACGTGGGCTTAAAATTATATATGTGATAAATAATTCAATGAATGTATGTGTGTGTAATATTTTAAAATCGGAATATCCACACCGCAATCCATATGTTTATAAATACAACCGTTATATTAATTCCGTTGTGGCTAAAAGAAATGAGTGTACATACGTTTCTATCTTCATAAATCAAATTAATGTTATTAACTAGCTTATAATATCATATATGACATGTACTGAATATCATATACTAGTGAAGGAGTAATAGATTAGATTGAATCAATGATTTAGAGAATATGTGTAAAGGGCAAAAAATTCCTGATATGATGGGAAGCAGTAGTGCTGGTTTGGTACCGAACCAGACACCGGAGCTAAGCTAGATTGTTCGGTGGTTGCTGTTTGGGCGCACATTGCTTTCAGTTGTCCCCTTGATCAGACTCCTCCAATGCACGTGAGTACTGTCCACGCGCCGCTGGCCCATGAGGTTAACTCAGTTTTGGAAGAAATTACAAATGCAAACTGGCAGGAGAGGAGTCAAAGCAGGGACACACCATTGCATTATTATTGATCATGATGTCTATCGAGTGTCAACGTTATCAAAGATTCAAAGTCAAAGTGTTTGAATGGTAATCAGTCTAGTTAACCAAACGGTAAATATTTGGTATAGTCATTAGGCCATACCGCATATTTTAACTATTTGTAAAATTTTGTTGCATGGTCAGCATATTACTTTTGTTTAGTAATTCTGCTATTTTCACTAAAATTAACTTTTTATTAGGTACTTTATTCTGCTATTTCATTCATAGATTAACTTTTGGATAATATTAGTAGATAGCACAAATATGAAGAAAAATAAAAAAAAATACCATAACAACATTTTTTTATAGTTAAATACCATAGGGCCCACGTTTTTTTGGAGTAAAAAGACACAATCACCCTTTTTATTTTATTGTTAGATAGAAAGAGTGAAAGATTTGGTGTGATTTTTAAAAATAACATGTAATATTTATATTTTACATGTTATATTGAACTAAATAACGTTTAGTTGTAAATCCAAACCGACAAATAGTCTCATTTTAATTGTAAAATCTAAACCCTAACCATCTAATTTCGTTTTAATTGTAAAATCTAAACCCTAACCATCTCATTTGTGAACCCAAACCGACATATAATTTCGTTATAATTGTAAAATCTAAACCCTAACCATCTTATTTGTGAACCCAAACCGATATATAGTTTCGTTCTTATTGTAAAATCTAAATCCTAACCATCTTATTTGTGTATCCAAACCGACATATAATTTTGTTTTAATTGTAAAATCTAAACCCTAACCATCTTATTTGTGAACCCAAACCGACATATAATTTTGTTCTAATTGTAAAATCTAAACCCTAACCATGTCATTTGTGAACCCAAACCGACATATAATTTCGTTCTAATTGTAAAATTTAAACCCTAATCATTTCATTTGTGAACCCAAACCGATATATAATTTCGTTCAAAAAACAAAAATGACATGATATTTTTAAAAATAACATGTAATATATGTAATGGGTATAAAAGTAATTGTACATAAGGAGAGAAAATGCCTTGTATGCCCTATAGTAGTTTCTTAATTACTTTTGATTTTTGTGGTATCTAGTGCATATTCCCTTAACTTTTCTATACAATCTACTCTGCTATTGCATTTGTGTATACTTTCTACATATCTTAGATTCAAATTACTTTTTTTTTAAATGACATGTTATATGTTACTTACATAAAACTACATTATAAGATTTTAGCTAGTAAAATTTAAAACATAATCAGTATCCATATGTGCAGAGCTTAGTTTTTGTTTTTATTGTGTATAAGATTGTTATTTGAGAAGGTATATATCACTGTGAGTCTGTGACGATGGTATTATTAACCCAAAATTAACATCCCTACCCACATGGCCACACACGACAGAAATTTATAATTTTAATGTTCGTAAAAACATTGTTAGTTCACACTTCACAGCTGTAAGTTTGTAACAACAAAAACTTATACAACATTACATACACAAAAACGAACATTAAGATTAACATGGATCATAACCAGATGACTCCTAATAATCACAAGTTTCAAGATCTCGAAAGGAGAATGCTAAGCTCCTGTCCGTAACAACCCCCTTGGTTCACCATATGAAACGACTCCGAGTCACACGACCCGGTGACTCGCTCAAACTTCGCTCTCAGATACAACGTATCGCCGCTCGGAATCACCCCGGCGCCTACGGAAACAGACTGCATCAGACGGAGAAAGCTGACGTCGTTTTCATTCGTTTCTCTCCTCACCGCAAATCCAAATTTCCTACCGTTGCAATACATAGACCAAACCGGAACGTTAAAGATATTAGACCGGCGGTTGCTTTTGCTCCGGAGAGCGATTCTGAGAAAGCCTTCCTCCATCTCGCGAGCAAGAGCTGCCGTGGGAACGGCTAGTTCGAGGAGGAGGAGAGGTGGAGAGGAGGGATGAGTGTCGTCTTGGAGGCAGAAGCTGACGTGACCACGGCGGTGACCGAAGAAAGTGCCTGTGACTACGCCGGGTTGGTCTAAGGAAGAAGTGGAGGAAGACACGGAAACTGTGTCGTTTTGATCGGAAGGAGGAGGTTGGTACGTGCAACAATATGGGATTACGCACTCGATGAGTGAACGGAGGGTTCGTCGGAGTCTGACTTCACGGGCACAGTCAACGCTCGTTGGAGAGTCGATGATTTGTAGATGACTTCTTTGTTTTCCCAAATCTACCATTGTTCTCATTTTTTTGCTTTTCTTTGTAATCGTGTAAGTGACAAGAGAACAAGGGTAAGGTTGAGGGTATATGTATAGGTGTGAGGTATTAAGATATTATTTTGTTTTTGTTGTTATTTTTTATGTAATGGATAACCATATTTATACATGCGTGTGCTTTCGTTTTCTCTGTTTTCAAGTGATTGTTTCTACCTTAATTAGTGTGTTCACAAAATGGTGGTAAACTAACCTGAATATAGTATTACGTTTCATGTAATTGCGAAACAGGGATCCAAAATTATGTAAATATAATAAATGATGTTGATAAGGAGAAGGGAATAGAGGGAATCGATATAATATAATTGGTTGGCTGAACAAGAAATAGGTCCACTTGTAATCAAGAACCCAATCGATCGATCCCTTTTATTTTTTGGTACTTCTTTGAATTTTCTTTAGTTGATATACTAAAGTCTAACGTATATGACAAACCGTGTTTTACGCTGATATAGTGATATGTATAAGAAATCAAAATATAACTTGAGGGTTTGATTTATGATCCCCAAAAAAATATTCCTAATAATAACGTGAGGGATTGATCGAGTCTAATTTAATTTTCTTTCATATGTGACTTATTCAGTAGACTAATTTATAAATTTTTTGGAGTTGATTGTATACATGATGTACATCTTAGCGTTACTCAATTCTGATTGCATTCTTATAGCTGGATTACTTATTATGGTTGTAAGTTATATCGTTGTATAATGCCCTCAATAGTCAATACTTACTTTTGGAAAACCTTCTCGAAAGATATATCCTATATATATGAATTACTCAGAAAGATATGTTTTGCTTTTTTAGGTTAATTTTTAGGCACTAACAAAATGATGATTCATTGTAATAGAGAGAGTACACATAAAAAAGTAACATGGCAATGATGGGTATTAAGCGTGAGAAAGCCCGTAGAAGCATGCATTCTGTTGAGATGATTGTCTTCAGATACTATATACCGTTATAGTGCCACGAATAGACAGTATAATGTGCTGTTGTGGGGACTATACATTTCCTTTGTCCATCATTAAAATTTGAAAAAATTACTAACCAGAAAGATAAGGCATTAAAGCCTAATTTACGGGGAAAACATGATATATGAAATATTATACCAATCAAGTATCAGCGAAATGATAGTATAGACAGAAAAACAAAACAATAACGCAGACGCCTATTTCAAAAAAAAAAAAAAAACAATGACGCATGGCTGCAGCTTAGATACTAGAGAGAGTAGTAGTACATAAACAGAACAATCAGAGCTTCTCAAGAACGGGCCTGTATTATATGGGTTCAGAAACTACTTTGATGGGCTGATAAAAACCTCACTCTAGTATTCTCATCCAATGCAAAATGTATCAAACTAAGCTACGATTCCCATGTCACTTGTGGAGTATGAACAAGAAAATTTCTAAAAGTCAAATCCACGTTTATTTTGTGTCGTCCCAAATTTCAAAATAACTAATTTACTACTATTTGGCTGACTTTAATGAAAATAATCATTCAATGAATGTTGATTGAAAATGTAGATTATATCTTTGAGATAGTTGAAAATGTCTTGTTAACATGATGAAGAAAAATATAGGAAAAAAAAAAAACGTAGAGCTAATGTTTGGTTACCTAGTCATTGATTGAAAAAAAGCCTCAAAACCTTCTATTTGTCCTCTTTCTCTTTCTTTGTTTCATATTTGATTGGGTCATGTAATCTCGATAGTTTTCATTAACAATGTTGATCGATATCATTTATAAATATAATGTTAAAATATCATATCTAATCAAAATTTTGATATATTCTAGTCGTATGAGGAACATTAGTTAATTTAGTCATTATCTTTTTTTTTTTTTGTTAAAGGGTTTTAATTTAGTCATTGTCCAATGTCCATAAGACTCAACATATATAGTATTATAGTCCATTTTGGTGATTCATATGTTTTCTATATCGGTGTCATAGTAAATTTTGGTTGAACATAAACCGATAAAAACTATTTTGCGAGAAGCTGTCAGGATCCCAGATAAGCAAATATAAGATTAATAAACTACCATAAATATTAGAGATGTAAACAAATCATTCATTAACAATTAGTTTTAAGTTAAAATTATATATCTAGCTCTTAACATAGATCCGAATTTACATGTTTTAGTCCATTATAGAAAGAGAATCAAGGATATATATACCGTATATACATTGAATTAAAATTAAAAAAAAAAAAAGTAATCGAAAGACCGTGATAAGATCGAAGTTTATCTACGGAAATGTCATGAGTCTGCGTCATAATATTGTTTTTCACGAAACAAATTTATTAACTTGATACAGATCGGAGCAACAGTGTTGGCCTCAGATCGGAGCAACAGTGTTTCAGCCACAGATCCGCTTCGTATTCTCTATTGCGCCTTTTCAATTGTCGCTACAATATCTAATAACTAGGGATTTCTAGGAATTTACCTTGATCTGCCTGTGGATGATCCTTGTACTGCAGATTTTGTGCGATATTTACAATCGGAGGAAGAGGATGCGCCATAGCTCGAGATAGCGAGAGAGATTGAGATCTAAGATTCAAAAAAATTGTTTGTAGAGAGTGAGAGAGAGTTATGTTTAGGTTTTATATTTTTAAAAGACGTGAAAGTTTAAAGTATAACATGTAGAAAAGTAATTTGTAAGTTATATTTTACTCATAACCTTTACCCGAGATAATTTTTATTTAAAAAATAAAATAAATTTTTTATTAACTTAATAGTTGATACTGATATATTTAACACATATTCAGAACAAGTCATTATGATTAAGAATGTGAATGTGATAGTTCATGGTTTTAATTAGGGTTCCGATAAAGATTAAAATGAAACAAAGTTTGGATAATATAATTATGTTATTTTACATAACAACGTAATCATTCTCATCATATATTTACCAAGAATCGAATTGGAACTTTCTAAGCACTGAAATTAAATTTATTTATTGTGTTGACAGTTGACAGTTGACACTTTTTAAAACAATTTATTTAAATTTTATAATAGAAAAATGTAAAGGTCAAACAAGGCGATAAGGTTAATACTATAAAATATCAAAAACAGATTTAATTATTTTTATAAAAGAACAAAATGATAAATAATTGCAAAAAAAAAAAAAATTGTGGCTCCCATAAGGCCAAAGTTTGGTTGGTACACTACCAACAAGGCAACAGCATATCAACGGTCCGATCTTACGCGGCGATATAGACCTGTTATTTTCATACACATATATACACCCCATCAAATGGGGTTATATATATGATCAAAGAGAAAGAAAAGGAGTTATATTTCATTGTTTCACTTTTTTCGTTTACTAAATCGAAAAAAAAACAAATTTCATAAATGATTAAAGTAAGTCAATTTACACAGTTCTGCATTCATACCTATTTTCATATGCGTACACACACAAAACCCAAAAACTGGATCGGAGTTAACTATATGATCAAAAAGAAAAAAAAAGAGTTATAAATTTTATTCACTTTTTTATTTTTCTAGACGGAAGAACCAAATTTCATAAATGATTAAAGTAAATCAATTTACATAGTTTTTGCATTCATACTAATGGACTCACATCAAAGATAAACAGCATCTAAGAATTGCCTAGCGTCCAATCTTTTTCCAGGGAACCTTATTTCTAGATAGAAGAATCTATTTTTATTTTTTTTGTAATGCTGGTAATTTTATTTCGTCTTAATTAACATATTTTTAATAGCTTATTTACTTCATTTCATAATTAATATTCCTGAAAATATATTTTTAAAAAAAAAAATTCATATATATATGTAGAGATATCCTCAAAGTCATAACTCAAAGTCATAACGCATGATATTTTTTAATCATCCGGCAAAGAGCACACGTATGTATATGGTATGTAGAGTAGGAGGCAACCGCACCAAATCGGGGGAATGAATAGGTAGTACAATTTCGTTTGGAGTCTTGTACATAAGTTGGTGATATAATTAATTACAAAACATAAGAAGATAATTTCAGTTAATGTTGTCGCCGCCAGATACAACCTGTCATTGTCGAAGACTTGCCGGTCATAGCGGAGGACTAGCCGATAGATTCCGATTTTGTTTACCCAATAGATTAAATTCGAATCTTAGGGTTCACACCAAATTCGAATACAATTGTTTAATAAGATTAATATACACCACGAGACTTTTCAACAGCCCTATTCTGGCTGTGATTCTGTAGTATGCGCCCACAGAAAAAATTTCCTTGTATATTAATTGGCTGGCTAGTTGAGCAAAATATTACCGGGAATTTGTATCACGATTTTTAAGTTGTTCTTATGAGGAGGGACAATGTACATATTTCTTATGTACGAAGTTACAATCATAGATTAGCCGATTAGAGTATATATCTAAGTTAAATTACGTTTTTTTTTGGTACTACCAAAGGCCAAAGATATAGTGTGAGTAAGTGAACGTATCATTGTAAGTTTCTTATTGGTTGAACTATCGAGTTTTCCGTAAGTAAATAGTAATGAGAAGGCTTTTGTTAATAATAGTTTAATACATCAACATCTTACATCAAAAGTGTAAAGACTAAAAACTAAAAAGCAACAAAAAGAAAATTAAAGTCTGAAGCTTAAATTGATTTAAAAATAGACTTCGAAGGTTAAATCCCCATAGGCTGCGAAGCCAAATCTTCCATTATAGTAGTCTCTTTCCGATCCCACCACACCATTAAATAGTAACTATTTTACGTCGGAATACCAAACTTTCTCTCCAAGTCATATTTTACTTTTATTTAACTTTTTCATACGAAAGTTCCATATGTGGAAATTTACAAGGATTTGTTTATCTTTATAACTTTGATTTGCTCCTATAATAATCATGTTTCCAAAAGCGGAGCTTTTGGCCTGATCCCCACGTCTTTATAATTAAATGGGCATTTTACTTAATCCATCCAAACCATTTCATATCATTAGTGAACAATAATAATAATCACAAGTTCATCCTAAAGCATACGTGCATGTGTATAAACAAAAATCTTATAAACCTCGCAAGTTTGCAACAACAGTGTTGTTGTTTTTAAGCTTTCTATGGGTACCGTACACATGTATAAATAATAACAAAATGGGGAGATTAATTTATCACAAAAGCTGTAATTTACACAGAGTGTTTTCATTTGTAACATTACACAATCGATCATTTCCACTAACGATAGTAATTAACAACAACGACAAAATTAAAAAAAAAAATGAATGAAACTTGTAGTGCTCTTTCTTCTACGTAATAAGTGTTTCTTCGATTTATGATGATGGGATCTGAACGTCGTCGGTGGCTTCGTATATAGTAGAGAGTCTCAGTCTAAACGATCGAACCGCCAATTTAGCTCTCCCAGACGTATATCTTTTCAATTTCTGAACCGAACCAGACCGGGAATAACCGTTCACAGCTTTAAACGGCGTCGTTCTACTTTGTAATTTCCCTTTTTCCATCGTCATCGTCTCGCCGGCAGCTCCGACTCTGTTGTTAACGGCGTTAGGATGATTCAGCGTCACGACCGGCGAAATCCTCCCGCTATTACGACGGCGATATTTCCTCCCCTTCTTCCCCTTCCCGGCAGCTTTCTCAATAGCGACGCTAGCTTTCACGGCGAGAGCCGCCATATCAGACGTCGAGAGACGGTACTGACGTTTAGAGACGGGAAGAACGAAATAGATCTGATCCGCTTGAAGAATCTCGTCGGATTCGATCGCTGGAATGAAATCGTCGTAGTAGAGAGAATCGGAGTTACATAGAAAATAAAAAGAAGATGAACGAGACGACGAAGACGAAGAAGACGAAGACGTCGATTCAGATTCAAGAACCTGAGATGCTAACACCGGTACATCGTATTCACGAAGATCGCCGTTAATCGTGACGATTTTAGCCGTCGTCGTCGATGAAGAATCGTACTCGTTTCGATCCACAGATACACAAAGACCCATTTGTTTGTAGCTTTTTTTTTTTTGGTTTGGGGTTTCTTGAAAATAAAAATTTGAATTCTTGATTTGTTGCAGAGAGAAATAGAGAGAAGACGCGTTATGATAAAACAGAGTATGGTTTATTACAGAGAGATGTGGTGGTGAGGATATAAATAGAGGAAACAAAAGTAAAGTGGTGACGTCATCGTTTTACTTAAACCGGAAAAGAACAAAAACGGTTAAGTGTTGTGTTACGTTTTTGTCAAACCGGGAGCTGACGCGTACGCTTAGAGCATTGTTATTAGAGGGTTTTTGACTCTTGTGGAGAGTAGTCTAGTCACAGTCTTGTTTGACAAGGCTTAATATTTTAATATTCATGGATATTGGTTGGATATGAACTGATCTGGTGGCTGGTGGTGGTACGGTCACTGTCCTTACCCAAAATTCATGAACCTTCTAGTTTTTTAAATGTCAAAAGCATTTTGACTGATGTAATTATGTAAACATATCCAAATTTCAAACAATTTTGTTTAGGTAACTTTCCTTTATTTGTAACTAATGTCTTTAGTATACATAGTAAATTGGTAACAAAATCTACTAGTAGTAACTACTGGATACTAAATCAAATCGACCAAAGGATATAGTCAAATGCTTTATTTCAGTGGTTTTCTATGTTACTATTTGAATTTTAATACGTATTTGCACATTTTGATGAAACAAAACATAATTTTGTGTGAAGTAATTTTCCAAACTCAAGATGATTAACGTGTGAATTCACAATGTAGTACTTTAATTTGTATGAATGTATTGTATAGTCACAGTGCCGGTCCAATAATTACGAGTGCCCTATGCAAAACTAAAAAACATGCACTTTATATATTAACAAAAAAAATATAACCAACTGTAGATAAGATTTTATGTTTAATGTTTTGAAATTTTATTAACACAAATTAAAGTCAAAGCATTAGATTTGATGAAAGAGTTTATCTTATAGTTTAACAAAACAAACAATTAACCTCAAAAGGAAAAAAAAAAATCAAAATCAAAACCAAAACTAACAATTAACCTCAAAAACTATGACTTTCACTCATATTAAAACCTACATATTTGTAAGAACCTTCAAACATATATAAAAGTTTTACAATAAAATGCCCCTTAAATTTTGGATGTCCTAATCAACTGCTTGAATTGATTGCCCTATGGTCAAATAGTGTGAAATGTTCTAGTAATATATACGCAGATGTGCGTTTAGATAGATAGCCTTTCTGTTGTTCAAAAAAAAAAAAAAAAAAGATAGATAGCCTTTCTTATCCATATCTACGGCTGTACAAATTGATCTAGAAAGTCTAGTAAAATTGTCAACTTCCCCCAACTAGAAGATACGCAAAATATTAAATCGTCAATATAAAATCTTCTCATTCACTGTATTTGTAGAGAGTGCTAATTAATACGTACGTCCATTTTCGTGTATATGGAAACTAATGACGATGTGTGACTTCAAATATCTTGGTGAATTATGACGACAATCGCGGTTTAGGTAGCAACCGTTTTGGGAATTTTTTTAACAGATTTCCATATTCCGGCCGTAAGGATCAAGATATGTCAGCAATGACGCGGCTTCGAAGGTCTCAGCCGTAACACGTGAGTTAAAAATTAGCGATAAGGAGACCAGAAAAAAACAATAATTGAATAAGCGTGGGGAATAAGGAAACCGCAGCAACTATTTTGTTTCCTTCTTTAATGTGAAAGACCACAGCAACTTGTATTTGACTCTCACCATTTATCAAAATATAAAATTCAATCCACGTACCAGAAAAACGCAAATGATAAAATCAATTACTTTTATTCGTAAATAAATGCTAGTATTTTCAATTATGTGATTTTTTCTTTCTTTTTCCTAGTAACCCTCGTAATGATTCTTTATTCAAAAAATGTACAGTGGCTTTTGTAACGATATATTTATAATTTTATGAACATTTCCAATCATCTCTATACTAAAAAAATAGTATAGAGTGAGATTTTCCAAACCCATCTCTATTTTTATTTTAAAATAAAATTTTCAATTTTTTTATGTTTTAGAGTTTACACTCAAATTTGAAATTTTTTCATATGAGCCGAGTAGAGTTGGAGATGAACCCAACTAAAAAATAAAATTACTCATTTTAAAAAATGGAAAATGGAAGTACTCTTATCAACTCACGAGATACAACTCAAGTGCAATTTACGTTATCCCTTCTTTTTCCCCAAAGAACTATCACTTTACTCATGCTGCCTTGTACTTGGAAATAAAAATAACTTTACAGAGGAAAATGTACTTCAATAAAAGTTCAAAAACTTTTCCATTACGGAGTCAATTTCATGAAATTTCATGAATGAATGAATGATGTTTAGTTAAAAGTTTATGATAATTAATTTTTAATAAGTCTAATGGGGTTTATAACCTTAATTAATCATCACTTGGGAATCATAGATTTGCTGTCACTTCGCTGTCATAACAGTATATAATGTGCAACTACGTGTGCTTGGATTAGATTAATTACGTTGACATCTCTAATTTTTTTAAAAGCTTCTCGTAGTTCGCGAAAATCACAAATTTGAATTGATTTATGGACTTTATTATTGCATCTTAATCATAGTTTAGTTTCATTCAGTTATTACCAAAAAAACAAGTCCGAAGAAGCTAGGGAACACCGTACGCATTTAATTATTACATTGAACTGTGTAAAGTCGAACAGGTCGCAGGCCATGCAAAATGCAAGGAGGATTCACGTGTTCAACCGTTGACTTGGTAACCAATAGTACCTAGTACGTACGTACCAACTACATTTATATTTAATACTCAATTTCCAACTACATTTACATTACCCAATCCAAAAGTATAATTACATGATACGGTCAAATTAATAAACGATCATACAACGACGCTATAGTATTTATGTATGCACAAACGTACAAGCTATTCGTTCTATCATATTTTACAACGCTCAAATACCACCTACGGTTTCATTCTTATAAGGCTATGAGCTATTTAATTTATAGATGTCATGAGTTAGAACCTCATGATGTTGAGATTATTCAGAGATGAATAGCGATCTCAAAAACTACTATATACATTAGATTTTTAATGTATATATTTGGTAAAAATACAAATTTTATCAATTATTTTAATGTATTGAATAAAAAAAATTAGAAAATATATTAAAGAAAAAATAAAAGAGAAAATTTAGTTGTTTTCTTAATATGTATTAAAAAACCTTAAACGACATGTAATTTAAAATACTGATAAGTATTTTGTTGGACTATGGAAATTGTTAGAATCTAGTTGATTGGAGATGAGACCTCCTGTGGTGTCATACAATGTTCATGAAAGTCTTAATTGATTTGTCAAGTTGATTGAAAGTAAATACATTAATTTCTTTTGTCCTTTACTTGAAGATGTCTTTAAATCTTGATCAGCTTGCTAAACGCGTAATGTGTCATTTAGTTACAACGGAAATGAGGTAACTTCAGAGAATTCCGTTAAAACACGCTTTGTTGCAGAGTTTTCCAACTTTGCAATTGGCCATAGTACTGGTCTGAGTCTCTGAGATAGTCAATCAACTTAGAAGTTATATAAATTTACTTCTTCGTTGCTTCCGTTTCAAGATTGTTCGACAAATGATTTATACAGACGTGAAAACTGACGTATAAAAATGTTAACCAAGAAATTTATAAGTATATAGTTTTAGACGTGTGCGTATTTGTTAGAACGGCCACGCAATCACGTTGCTAAGTTTTAAATCTCTTGCACGGCTTCAAATAATGAAATATAGAGTATAATATCCTACTGGAAATTGTACATTAGTTTATGTGTTAACGAAATGTTTGTCCTATTGGTGACGATGATCACGTGCTAATCAGGAAAGATGGGATTTTTTTAATAGACATAGATATTGGTACAATGATCCCAAAATTATTAGATAGCTACCAAAATAGTACCTAAACCGTTTTGTTTAGATAAACCTCCTTGCACGTTTGCCTTTGTTCCCTGCCAGAAAATTTCCTAATTTCTGGTTTATCCTATGTATAACGTGGTCGTGACTCGTGTGCGCACACGGACTTACTCTTGGTTATGTGATATTTTTTGTTATTTTTTTTTGGTAAAACATACTCCTTCTGTTTCATATTAAATGTCATTTTAGAGTTTCTCACACATATTAAAAAAATCATTAAATTTTCTATTTTAACCCTTATTAATATATTAATCAATTTTTTCTATTGGTGTATACATTAAATTAGTAGGGATAAAATTAGAAAATTTACTAAATATCTACATTGGAAATATAAAGTGACACTTATTTTGTAACAGTCTAAAATGACACTTAATATGAAACAGAGGAAACAGAGGGAGTAGAACAAACAAAATAATAAGCCTCATTGGTTATGTAATATGTACTCTGTTTCAAGGACTTAATTGAAACAATTATAGAGATCGATCACAAAAAGGCTTAATATTGGGCTATGAGGTAGATGATTAATTTTGTTATCGATAGTTAGTGGGCTTGCAACGTTGTGTTTCACAAAACAAAGATGATTATGGTCATGACATTGTGTGTGTGTTTTTTTTTCTCAAAGTTTCTCTGATGAAATGTGAAATTTATTTATCAAATAGACGAAAGTCTATAGTTACAAGCTTGGAAATTACAGACTTGAAAGACTAACATCTCTCCGATTAACAATTTGTTTTAAATAAGTTAACTTTTGAAAATAATTTGTTGTATTTGTTGGCATAGCATTGGCCATTGTTAGTTATACATTTTTCAACAGCTTTCAAAAAGATTTTACACCATATTTAAATTTAGATAAATGACCCAATAGTTTAAATATAAACCACTAAGTTACTTATAATAATAGTAAATATGTTTCCTTCGTTTTTGAAATTAAAATTATTTGTCCCAATCGAAAGAGTCATCCCTACTTTCTTCTCCTTTCCACCATCTTGTACGAATCATAGGTCCTTCCCTTCCACCATCTCCAATCACTTGCCACTTACAGAGATCACATTTGTCTCTCCCATCTTTAAAGATTGTAAACCAATGATCACCACCTCCCCTCCACGTTATATGGCAGCGAAATTTTGTAGTGCCTTTCCAATTTACTCTGAATTTGAAAGACCATGCACTAGCGTAACGTATGTGTTGCAATCCCAAGTCATCTTCTGAAGACTTGCAATGTACATTTATAACCTCTCTGTTTCTGACTATATTACCGATCATCACAGTTTTCTTTTGTAAAGGTAACAACCGTCTACCTCTCCCGATTGGTTCTTCCGATGCAGCATCTGAAAAAGCTAACAATGACGACGACACCAACACGTAACAAACAAAACTGTAGATCATCAGTTTATAAAACTGATGACTACAGAAGATAGCCATGATTTCTAATCCTCTTTGGTATGAGAATTGACAGAAGCTAGATAACAATATTTATAGTCCCTGTTTATTTTATTTATAGAATTAAAGATCAGTACAAATATTAATAGTATGCTGCTATCCTTGACAAAGAAGAATATATTTATAGTATATTATTATCTGTTTGACTAATTATAGTTTTGTTGTTTCTTATTCTATTCATATCGAGATCAAATTTCATATCCAAAAATCAACAAATTACTTTAAATGATAATATTAAGGAAAGAGTATCATATCACACCTATTATTTACTCTTTTTCATATATTGTATTACTAACAAATATTATTCTATATAATTCTTTTAATTATGATTTGTACTTTATATATAAGTTATATCATTCCATTCAATAATATAACAAACAATAATAATACAATCCTATTCAATCTATTTACATATGGTATCAGATTTATTACTGAAATCTGCTCTGATACCATATGTAAATAGATTGAATAGGATTGTGTTATTATTGTTGTTATACTATTGAATTGAATGATATAACTTATATGTAAGTACAAATCATGATATAACTTATCTATAAGTACAAATCATAATAAGAAAATAAGTTTCAAATTATCTAACAATCAAACTTATTTTCTTGATACTCTTTCCTTCATATATAGTACACACTCCAAAGAATTTATGAAATTAGTCAAAATTCATAATCAATTAGTCAACATTTGTAACCTAGTTGAAACTGACGATAATACACCGAATCGATACAAGTAGCATACCACGAACCATATATCCTTTTCAAACGTATATTTACAGCCAAAAACTATATGAAAAAAACATATTTCAATCCTTTCTGAGTATATAACCTAGTATCTATATTTATAAAAACAAACAAGACATGATACTACTACTATACTACATTCATATATCTTCAAAAGGTTAAAAAGCAATACTAAGTACTAACCGTATACAACCACATTTTCTAGATTTTTATACATATAGTTAGGTTACTCTTAAAGTTATATAACTTCAGAACGGAGCACGGTGTGGGACTCCCTTACGTCTGCTTGAGTTCCGGTGATTATAAATCGGCGGCGTCCCCGGAGAAAGATTAAAACCGCTCTCATCACCGGAGCTCGAAGACCGTTGATCTCCGGACAAGTAATCAAACTTAACGGTGGAGATGGAGAGACCACTCATGAGACGGTTGAAAGCACACGTCGTCTTCCGTATTTTAGTTGGTGTGGTCGCCTCATCAGACTCCCATTCACCTTCGTACTCCCTTCCATGCTTCCCTCTCAGAGAGAAGGTTAGACTTGGATCATTCCTTCCTCGCTTCATCCCTCCAAGCTATAAAAAAAAAATCACCAAACAACAAAGGTCAATATGGTCATTCCAACATAAACAGAGGAAAACAGAGGAAAACAGGGGAACAGAGAGATTACTTTGCAACCGAGGGAGCAGAAACGGAAAGAATCAAGAAGGCTTCTGCAACAGATTTCACAAGTGTTGGTGACGCCTTTGCCGATTCTTGGCTGAGGACGTTCGTTCAAGAAGACGATCCTTGCGCTGTTGATTATGTAAGTCTGAACACAAGAGATGTCTATGTACTTCTGAATCTCGTTTACCCTCACCACGTTGTGGTACGATGACCTCCGTATCTGCGGATAACATATTAGTTCCACGTTCTGTGAATTGAACGGGAAAGACAAGAACAATGATTTTTGAATATGATGGAAACAAACCTGAAGGACACGATGGTTTCTGTGATTGGACAAACAGTAAGAGCAAAAGGCTTCGGAGCTGCAGTCAAGACAGAACATGTTGCATTCGCTCTTGTTTGAAGCGGCGTGGATTGAACAGGGGACGAAGTAGTTTGCTCTTAGCATAGGGATTAGCCATGGTGGAGGACTCAGATTGTAGTTATCTTCTTCTGCTCTCATCATCGGTCCCTAAAAGATTATAAACACCAAATTCAAAGGGTAGAAATATAAGAATCTACACATTAACTCTTATGGAAAGAAACGAGAGTCAGAAGAAGAAACATTTAATTACCATTGAGCGTCTTGTGATATGTTGTTATAGAGGTTTTCAATAGCCAGCTTGAAGAGTGAATAAGAAGAACTGACCTAAAAGAAGATTGAAAAGACTAAGAAGAGATGTTTTTGATTTAGAGGAGGCGGCGGCGGCAAATAGTTAAAAGAGAAATTGAGGTTTTTCTTGTTTTTTGAAGTCGGCCACCGATATAATTTTTTCAGAGTTTAATTATAATTCACATGAAAATCATATAAATATCCTCTTTTTAAAAATTGTTTATTTTTTAGTTTTCTTTAGTTACTTTTCCTTTGGCCAAAATAAGTGTCTGCTAATTTTGCTTTTTAAAGTCCAGGGAGAGACACACGTATATTGGTGTGCACATGTGTGGGTCTCTCGAGACCCCAGAAGTAAAGGAACTAAAACAAAAAAAAAAGTGTAGTATTCTTGAAAATTCTGACTCATTATTGCTCACCTCACAAATGATGATAAATCTCATTTTTACTATTTCGTGGTCCGCGACAAATATCAAAATTTAGCCGACTATTTTTATTCGGTCCTACATCACTCCCAACGTAGGAAGAGGAAGATATTATTTTCTACCAAATTTGTTGATTGTATCAGTTTAATAATATTCGTTACGTTCAACATTTGTGATAAATATCCACATATAAGTATATTAACATAACTAGTGGTATAATACGGGCCATACGAGAGAAACCGAGAGTGGGTGGATACTATTAAAAGAAGTAAAAGGAACTAATTATATTACCTCTGGTCACATTAGAAACACGTGGCTAGAAGTGAAGAGCCAGAGGGATCGACGGACACGAGGGGAGACAGAACAGAATTGAGGGATTGGTGTAGATTCTGGTCTGAGCCGTTGGATTAAGAGGACAATCTTTTCTGCGTAACGTGGCAAACGCTTTTGTCCTTTTCTAGTTAACCCACATGACAAATCCTAGACCGTCGGATGGAGAAGTTGAGTCGCGGCGTACGTGTGCCACCTCTTTTATAATCGTAAGGTTAGTAAGCGTCTTGTCACGTGATCCAAATGCTAATAGTACTAGTATTTCTTTATTTAACAAAAAATATATATTAAAGTGGTCTTCTTATCATCTAGTGAGTGCTTTTGGTGAAAGTGCTTTCCAGTTTCAGGGTTGTGTCTTGTATGTGATCTAAACTGTTAGCTTTTACGGTCAAAGCCAAAACTAAGAGGATTTGTCCCGAATCTTATATTAGCTGTACGGCTTATGCGTGTGTGTCAAATTGTTCACACATGATTTCTTATAGGCTCACACTGTTTGAAGTTTATGTCGACTGATAAAAAATATAATTGCATTTCTCATAGTATCTTGTTAATAGATATTTTACCAGTTGCGAATAGCTCAATCTTATCATCATTCTTTAAACATATTTTACTGTTATCAGTTGACAAAAGAGAATATCTGCTATTATCATTGTTAATTCTATTTCTTGTTTTAAAATCTCTGCCTAGCACCGATTACACCCCGTAAAATCGCTAGGTCTATCCTCTCCATCTTGATTAATGATTAATCTCTACCTAATATTAATTATCTAATTATGCCTATCTAATTTGATTATAACCTATCTAATCCGATTACTTTCCGTTTAGTTTTATATATACTGATTACTTTTGGATCTAAATATAAATAAAATATATTTATTTTTGTTATTTAGACATTTAAATTAAAAGTTTATGATGTTTTATAATAAATGATGTACAAAGTTTCAATGAAAATCATAAAATCTTCTTTTTAAGATTATCTTTTTTTGTGTTAAACCGTAATTTTTAAAAGATAATATTATCTAGTTTTATATTTTATTTGATATGTTTCCTTTAACCTAAACAAAATTATACATATATTTAATACTATATATTTATATTTTATTATTAAATTAATAAAATAATCCTAAAACTAGTCTCCGATTAATACTTGTTTAATCTTCGATTTTCTTGTTAGTCGCAAAGTGCACCTTAACCGCCCGACTGGCGTCCGGAAGATGGTAACGAATGAATAAAAGAGAAGTGTGATCCACGTAATCAGTTAGTAGATATCTATAGAAAATTACACATAACCACCAATTGTTCAATATGTTGGAAGAAAAGTTAACGAATCATATTTTTTTTTTCTTATGATTCTTTCTACGTTCTTATCTCTTTTTCAACTCTACAATAAGCGATTATTGGTCTGTTTGTTTGGTTTTGTTTGTATTTGAAAAAGTGAAAAAGAAAGAAACTTTTTAAGACATTTTGTGGGAAGAAGGTGAAGATAGGGTAAGGCACTGTTGACCGACCTGAACAATAATAGTCAATATCGCACGTAACTCACGTGACACGTTGTGGTTCACTTTTATTTAGCAAGTGGCTAAATACTACTTTTACATAGCATTAAGAAAAGATATTACATTACAAGTTTACAACAATCGTCAAAGTAGATACAAGGAAGAAAACAAGATTCAGTAAATAGCCACAGCTTCTGTGTTGTTAAGAGAGAATAAACTAAAAACTGTAATTAAGTACAAGGAAATTAACAGATTCAAGAATAAAAACATAATTAGCCAAAGTATTAAAAAAACTCGGGTGTTGAAGCTGTCTCTGCGCTGACCCCCAAAACCTGTTTCTTCTCTGTACTCTCTGGCTCATATAAGACCAGTGCGTATTTGATCTCCTTCTCTGTAATGACCAAATTCCCACATGTCTTTGGGTTTTCTCACTTGCCTCCTGTTCTCAGGATCCTTCACCACATTTTTTAACTCTTTCTAACAGCAGTTAATTATACAAACCTTAGATTGAGCCATAATCAAGACCTCCCCAACTGAAGTGAGAGCCTTGTCTGACGATAGGGAAAGCGTGCATAAACACGCAGACACAAACGCAGACTGTAGCAACAGCAAGCATCGAGTGGATGATCGGTGTTGGGAAGAAACGATGTGAACCTGAAACCCTTTTCCGATACTTTAGAGCGACACTTGCACACGTGTTGCAAGATCTCTTGAGCTCTGAGCTTAGTCTCTTACTCAGACCAATCTGATCGATCCCATTTTCGATGTTCAGAGATATTTGACCGTTTCTTTTATCTGCAAGTTTACGAGCCACCAAGGAGTTGTAACTGTGGTTGTTTCTCATTGAAGCATAGCTAAATGGAGTCTGCCCGGTTGCATCGACTAGGGAATTCCAGCAAGACAACCCAATCTGAAACAACGTGAAAACTCGGGTTAGTGAAAAAACAAAGAAGCTATAGAGATGGGTTCTAAATATAGAAATTGTACCTCTTGTGGATCATTAGTCAGGACATCAATCATATCATCAGAACCAGATGTGGAAGCAGCCAAATGCAAAGGTGTGATACCGCCAGGTCCAGCGATATTAGGTAAGAAGATGAAGTTTTTAGTAGAGGGATTGACAGAATAATGAATCAGCGTTTCAGCCATTTTTGTGTTTCTCCTTTTGACAGCGCGGTTCAATAGCTGACTCTCGGCCAGCATATCTAAGGACTCCTTGTTCATCAGACCGTCTTCTCCCAAATTTCTCTCTACCATCATATCCAGGAGAGTTCTTATGAGAGAACAGTAATCTCTCTCAACCGAGCATATGAGCAAAAATTTGAAGCGGGGAAGAGAAAAGTCAGATTCTCCATGAATATTGGATGTCCATTTCCTCTGAAATAGCCAACCGAGCTCATTTAAGAAGCAAAGAACTTCTTCTCTTGATCTTGGACGATCTAAGTTGTGTGCTTGTTCTTCTATTACGTCTTTTGTATGAAACTCGTCTTCAAGGCGATTCAACTCTTTGCAAATCTTGGCATTGGCTATTATCAAAGGGAAACTGTCACCTCTGAATCCATTCCCGACCTGTTTTGACATAAAAAGGAACTGTTAAACTAACATCTTCCAGAAACCAAGACTTACTAAGAAACTTAAAGTTTCGTATTTTCAAAAGTCCTTACCTCAATGAAACAGCGTCCTAGAGAAACAGGGCTTGCACTCTGAACTTTGAAACTACCTACGTTTAACTCATCAAATTTCGTTCTTCTATGTTCTGTTCCAGTTACTTCCATTGATGCGTAGTTACCCATATGCGCGCAACGAAAACTGCAGCATTGGCCATAAGGCTTAGAGGGAAAAAGACAGAAAGATGCAAAAAAAATAGCTAAATCCATACAAAAATTGTTTACCTCATTCCGTCAATAGTCAAGTTTCTACCCCTTACTGTCAAAGCTGTTTCCTCACCGGCTACAACAGCCAACGGCGACACTGTGATCAGCTCTGGTGAATTCAAAGTTCTCCAAAATTTGCTCAGACGAATTCTACCTGTAATATTGCATAGAAATGACTTGGTCATTATCTTGCAGACCATACGCACCAACAGACACAGAGGTATCAGGCTATGAGCACTCACCATCTTTGTATGATGCAAGCTGTCTTCCTGTATTGATCAAAAATCTTGTGTTACTCCAAAAATCTGAATCTTGAACCAAAGAACTAACCCGTTGCTGCAAGTTTTCCTCAAGCTGCAAATAAAACATAAAACCCATTAGTACTCAGAGCAAATTCGGATAGTGTTAACCAATAATTCGACCATTCAGTAAATTCACCCACTTGTTCCCAAGCAGACGCTGACATTGCCACATAGACTGATAAAATAACACAACCAGGCCTGATATAACTCTCCATTTCTGATGGAATGCTAGAAAGCCAGCTATAGATCTGAAATTAAGAATTGCCAACTGTTAGGACTTAATATATATATTTTTCTTTTTCACAGTTTTAGAAGGTTAGAAATGCCGCAGAAGCAATCACCTCTGTTCGCAATGTCCCAGGGAGCTGACTAGGATCTTTTCCAAGTAGTTTGAAAACTATCTTTCCTGTGCGGTCCTGTTTGTAAAACCATAAAAATGGCTTTAGACCTGCTTTACTAAGATCTTGATTTAGTTTACTAAGGGAATAGGGCTTGCTGCATACCTGAGCATCAGAGTTTAGGCTGGGAGGAGAATAATCCGAACCAGATGAGGCATAACCAGATTGATGCCTGGAAACATTAAAATTAGGATTTGCAGCAGGTCCTCTGATCGACGCGCCAAAGAGCTCTAGGGGCATACAACTGGTCCTGGGACTGGGACTAGTGTTTTTGTAATTGTTAGACCTCCTGCTTTCAGGAGAAGTCTGCAGCGGGAAAAACTCCTGCATGACCGGAGACGATGATGGAGATCTATCATCAACAGGGTTACTGCTGGCTGAAGAATAATACTTTGTTGAAGATGCAACTGTTGGTCGACTTTCATCCTCTGGTGAAGAGGTGAATAGTTGTAGAGATAAGCTCGATCTAGTGTCCTGACCGCGTGAGTCTGAATCCTGAGAAGGAGAATGGTTACTGCTACTTGTCCTCTCTCCTCCCCCAAAAGAAGGAAACTCCAAAGTTCTCTTTTCTAAATTGGTAGTAGCACCGTGATCAGAAGAAGTTAACTTAGTCTTTTCATTGCTTTCTTTGTTACCAAACCCTCCTTGAGATAACAATGCTATAGTCTCAGGTGCAGATGAGCCTAAAGTTGACGAGAGAACAGCAAGTAAATCCATGGTAGATGGAGAAGAACACCCATCCAAACCATTTTGAGGGTTCATCGCGGAAGGTTGATCCGGACTCTTTCTGGCTAAAACTCCAATATTGTTCAACTTTGAGACAAGATCCATAGGTAAAGGTAAAGCATTGATCTTGTTAAGTATCTGAACAAGTTGTTCTCTTTGAGGCACTCCTGGAGACGCGTTGGGTTTAGCTTCATTCCTACCTGAAGGAACACAAAACAGACTTTGTTTTAAAACATGGATCATCTAAAAACAGAATAACCAGAGAGAGAGAGAGAGAGAGAGTGATGCAAAGCCTAAAGTACCTTGTGCACAAGCTAAAGCTGTTAACAAAGCCAGGACATCCATATTAGCGTTAGTAGAACTACCATCACGATTCCCGGGAGCTACAACACGAGAGGTAATCTCTTCAGGCTGCGTTTTCCTCCTCCGCCTGTTATGACCAGCCAATCTACGCCTACAACTTCTCTTTCCCTCATCAAACTCAGAGAGCAGATGAAACCTAACAACCAAAAAGTTCCAATCTTTAAGAACTCAATCATCACTCGCTAAAAAAGGATTGATTACAATCGAAAAAAGTCAGATTCTTTTCACCTGCTACACTGTTGGCAAAACCTCTGCATCTGTTTGCCAACAAGAGCTTTGGTAGCTTTGCTATGAACCTCACAAACTTTATGTCTTCTATGATAATCCTTAGCAATTGATAGATCTTCTTTACAATTATCAACCTGACACTTAGGAGAGTTTCCTCCTCCTCCTCCTCCGCCGCCCCTTCCCGGAGATCCCGACTTAACCTTCTTGTTAGGAGGAGAACTGGTTACAGCCACCGGCGTGTCTTCGAAATCGTTAAAACCACTGGCTAGATTCAAATCAAGCCCTCTTTCTCCTCCTCCTCCCTCGTAACTCAAACCACCGGTATTATTGTTACTACTACCAAGGCGGAGAGGCTCTTCTGCCTCAACTTGTTTAGCTTCAAATCTTTGGCTATCCCACTCCCACGTATTGGGATTCCAATCATTTTTAGGCTGCTGAGATGGCACAAGCCAGTGTGGCTGATGATGATTATAAAGATCTCGTTTTTTTCCCATGGGATTGTGAAATGAAATCGGAGCAGCTACTTGAGGACCTACCTCATCCATTTCTATCTCTCTAAAACTCGACTCTTTTTTTTTTCTTCACCTTTCACAAACTACAAAAATTCAACAAACGAGAATTAAGGGATTTTGAAAATAAAAAAGGGATCTCTTTTATCCGAAAATAGAAGAGAGAGAGAGATCAGATGAACATAAATTTCGTAAATTTGAAAAAAAAAAGGGGAAAATGAACCGACTCTGTTACCTGAGCATAACTCCTCTGCTCTCAATCGTACTTGTGTGTTACACGAATTTCTGATTTTGGAATCGGAGCTTCAAACGAAAAAAAGAAAAGTACCTTTTTCCGAAAATCGAATCTAAGACAAAAAAAAAAAACAGAGACTTTGTTCAGATTTGAGGCAACTTCCAAAATCGAATCTTCCGAAATTTTCGACCTGAAAAATCGATTGAGAATCGAGGGCTTTCTTCCTTGTTGTGTTTCCCTCTCAAATTTGTGTTCTTTCTCTTCTTTTTTTTGAGACTCTTTCCTTGTTTTCTCTTTCTCTCTCTCTCTAGTCTTCAACTCCTAACCTTTTACGAAACTTTTTTTCTTATTTTGTTCGGCGGTGGCACAAATTGTAAATTCGGATCGAACAAGAGGTCTTTTCTGTAACAGTCTCGCGGAAAAAAAAAATGAAGGATCCAAGATACTTCATTATTTACAGAGAAAAAAAAACAAAGGAAAAAAAAAAAACAATAATATATGAAAATACATTTCCAATAATACAAAATTTGTATTATTCATCATCTCTATTCACTACTATTGAGTATTCACGATTTGAAATTTTGAAATTTTTCAATTTTCCTATCAAACATTTTGAGTATAAGCATGTTTTATTATTAGTCTCTCTTTCATTAACGATAATATATACTATTCGTCAATAGTTTGATACGTCATCAGGAAACCAAAAAAAAAAAAAAAAAAATTCAATAGTACTCAGCTTCATTTCAATATAAGGAATACAACCTATTGAGTATTTTGACTATCCTATGTCCACCCAAGTAGTATTCATTATCGTTTTTACGTGTAGATAGAGTTGAGCAGTATTTTAGATAAAAACAAAATGCTTTGTTTTCTTATAAATAATAATTCAACAATGTGCACTTATCAACTAAAAGTAGAGACAAATATACTAGAACGATACAGAAGAAAGAGATTTCGTACACACACAAAAAAAAAAAAAAGAGTATTTGGACCCGAAAATGTGTGTCTACTTTGATATGGACAAATCTCTATATAGGTAAACGAAATGTCAAACGAATCAACACAAAGTCACAGTTGTATTCTATTACACACAGTCAAGCTAGGTCGGTAACGCGAATCACGCTATATAGATAAATGAACGTATAAATTGGGATTTGGGAGTTATCAGTTTTTAGATTTTAAAGCCTACTACTACATGTAGTAGTAATTAGACACACTAATAAGTAAACCATAAATCAAAAAACGCGTCCGCGTTTGGGGGAAGTCGGCGTCACAATAACGGAAGGTAAAAAAGGCCTAAAAGGCTAAAAACACACACCAAACCGTTCCCATTCCACCCAAAAACCTGTCGATATTACAAAGACATAATTATCCTTTTTTACTTTCACAAAATTACGAAACAGCCCCTTCTTTAAATTTAGACAAGAGATCGATCTCTCTCATGTACGGATTTATGTCGCGTGAGTCTGTCTCTTTACGCGGCATGCAACGCAACAACTAGCTTACGGCGCGTGACACATCCGAACACGAGAATAGTCCCTTTTTAGCCTTTTTATCAAGTTAAGATAATTCGTAAATCCTTTTTCTTCGTATCAAGTTTTAACTTTTTTGCTGCTTATATCTCTCTCTTTCTCTTCTGTGATGGAAGTATATGCATAAGATTGTGTGAATGTAAATTAAGATACGTACTACATGTAATAGATTAAAAAGTGGAGAAACAGCTGTATTTGGTACGGAAAGGTAGATGTCAATTTTGATTGGAGAATACTGACAAACCCATTCGTAGATTGATATAGATAGAGAGCTTTGTACTTTACTCTTTTATTACTTTCATTTCTTGTGTACTACCTCTTCTCTTTTCTCTTTTTTTCTCAACCTTTTTGTTTACATATTCATTCACCGTGAATTTGAAAAATATTATTTGTACGAAAAGCATTGGTCACAAGTTTGTACTATCAAAACAACAATTAACCTTTTGTAAAAGTTTCTTACCAAATATCTTTTTTACTAGTATCCAACAAAGAAAACAATTAAAGTCATAAATATTTATCCATACTATTAAAAGGGAAGCATTATTTATAAGGCAAAATGAATCCTGAAATATATGACATAAAATAACCCTGAATAAATTAAAAAACATACAATACAAAAGGGATATTAAAGTAAGAACAATACTTGGGTTCACCCCTAGGGGTGAACCTCTCCATTCACCCCCTAATAAAATAAGGCAATAAAATCTTTATACATTATTATAAAATTAAAAAACTTAAACCGCACTTTAATAAACCCAAACCGACATATATAAAATCTAAACCCTAACCATCTCATTTGTGAACCCAAACCGTATATAATTTCGTTCTACTTATAAAATCTAAACCCTAACCATCTTATTTGTGAACCCAAACCGACATATAATTTCGTTCTAATTGTGAAATCTAAACCCTAACATCTCATTTGTGAACCCAAACCGACATATTATTTTGTTCTACTTGTAAAATCTAAACCCTAACTATCTCATTTGTGAACCCAAACCGACATATAATTTCGTTCTAATTGTAAAATCTAAACCCTAATCACCTCATTTGTAAACCCAAACCGACATATAATTTCGTTTTAATTGTAAAATCTAAACCCTAACCACTTCATTTGTAAACCCAAACCGACATAATTTTATTCTAAGTGTAAAAATCTAAACCAAGCCAATATTTAACTTTCCTTAATTAAAAGTATACATAATTTGTTTCCTTAATTTAGTTTGCTTTTTAATTTAATTTAAATTTATTTTTGAAATAAAATATTAGATGGAAGATTCTGATTGGCTGAGAGAAGAGGAGTTCACCCCTAGGGGAGAGGTTCACCCCTAGGGGTGAACCTAAGTATTTTTCTTAAAGTAAATTTGATAATAAAAATGCACGGATCCTATATGCCCTGGATTAATTCTGTTCGGATCATGTATTAACTGTTCAGAGCTGTTTTTCATACTCCCGTATCCAAACAGAATCGAAACAAGCATCTGCAATAAAATTCAAAAAAGGTAAGTAGTTTTGCGTAAACAATTTAAGGAAACAATAATTTTGATATTTATGTATATGTTTAATTTGGGCAATTAATTTCGAAATTGTATATATGTAAACTTATTTAATTTGATTTTCTATTTTGAGATATATCCGGAAACAAGAAATTATGATGTTACCTAATATACAAAATCATCTAAATGTTTATAGAAATAATTTAAATCGGTATCTATTAAAATCGAGCAATTAAATACAAAATTGTATATATGTATAAAAATATAATTTGGTTATATATTGTGAGATATCTATAAACAATATTTATGATTTTATATTATGATTTCAAACATATGTATTACATATATACAGTATGTTTAAATCTTGGATACTGAATTAAGATATACATACGTTTAAAACTACTTATAACTTATCATTTTATCAATGCATAAATGTGCGGATCCAAAAACATGTTACAACTAAAGTAAAACAACAGTATTTTAAATATGTTTTCTTTCTTCAGCTTATCTAGCATAAGTATGTACAAAACAAGAGATAAAAGAATGTCAACTGACACGGCATGTATGTGTGATTCTATTAACTGAATGTTTCAAATAAATTATTTTTCTTCATCAAATACTTTATTTTGTTTTGAATCAAACTATTACGTGTTTGTGTGCTAAATATGTAGGAACATGATTTTGAGGAAATGATAAAAGAATAATGGGACGGAAACGGGATGGAAGGAGGAATAAGATGAGATTAAAAATTTTCAAAAATCAAAATCCAGGATCATGTTAGAATTAAAATAAATTAATGCTTCCAATATATTATGTAACATATTTTTCAATTTATCTAACACAAAAATGTCAAAAAAATATTCAAAAGAAAAAACATTAAACTATGTTCTATAATAGATAAAAAAAAAAAAATCAACCATAGTTATGAGACATATACAGGACATGATGGATTTTATGTCCTAAATTAGACATACCATCTTTCTGTTACTATTTTTTAATATAATTGTTTTTACTGATAACAAAAACAAATTTGATCATTTTTTTGTCTAAACCGAATTAAAAATAAATCAAATACTAAACTGATACAAAAAAGTTTGGATTATGAATGTTAATAACATTTATTAAAAATATGTTTACAAACATAATCCGCATGTACGTAATAAATTATAAATGTGTTAATAAATTTAGTTTTTAAAATTAACCGTGCGGGTCCGAATCTAGTTCATTTATATGTGACAATGTACTCGTTATAATAAGTGGCTATTACAAGATAAAACATTTGAGATCACGAGTGACGACACCGTTTGTATCAAGTTGAAGCCTCCGTAATCTACCCATGAATCATGCACTTTCCAAAACTAGACATGAGACTTGGGTGTAAATCCAACGTTATATTCTTTTTTTTTTGTTGGTCAACTGCTAGCTATTGACGCGTACATATCCTGCTAGTGTTTTTCCTATATGGAGATATTGTCACCGTAATTTCCGAAATTTGATTGGAAGTGTTCTTGATCGAAGAACGTGCACGTTAATTAGGCTGTAGATAATAATAATAGCGATCACAAAACCAACGAAAGATATTTAGGAAAGCTTAATCGGTTTTATTAATTCTCGATGGAATATGTCACGTTTGGTAATGCCAAAAGAAGCTCTTCATGATTAATTGGTTTAGACTTTAGAACGACCGAACGATAACGAATCTTTTTGAAACAAATATGGTTTGTTGCTATCGATTCCGATTTCTATATTTTTAAAGATTTAAGTTAATCTTGGGAGTTTTTTTTAGTGTCTGATTACGTAACGTGGAGAAGTTCTGTTTTGTTTCCTAATTAGTAAAAAAAATATTATAATACAAATTTCAAATCAGTTGATTGCTCTCATTATTCATCTTAAACCCCTAATAATTTCGTTATAATATTAACTTATGTGTTAGTTAAAGAGCGTATTTAGTTTGTCGGCCGACACAATATCTTTGGGACCTATACTTGAGGACAAAGTGTTTTTGTTTACATCGACATGCATAATTCTCTTTCTCAAGTCAAGAAGCTATTCAATTAATTATCTGGATTATCATGCATGATTGGTACAAATAGCCAAGCAGTCAATAAGTCTTAAAAAATAGTCTAAGTAAAATGCATGAAATCGGAACAAATCAAACTAAAAAAAAAACAATAGCTAAAACAAACTACACTAGCAATTCAACTAGAGTTGATAGTTTCAGCGATTGATGACTAAAAATGTTTTGAACGTTTCGAGTTCAAACATCAACGATAGAGAGAAGAAAAATACTTTAATCATGTTTTGGCAGGTCCGAAACTTCATGGTAATATAATAAAGATAATCAAACTATCGTAATTTCATATGCTAGTAGCCTGGTACGTAACCATGGTCCATATATAGAACATGTGTATAAGATTAGAGCTATGATATGATCTCAGTTAAGAATTGAATTTGAATCTATAAACATTTTTTATTTTTTTATAAACTTTGAACCAAATAATGTTGTAATCGGTTTGCTAACCGCTAAACAATCTATAGAGTTAGACGATGATTTCCCAATGATCATCGATAAAACGATTATAAAAAAGAAAAAAGAAGTTTTTAATAATTATTATTTTGAGGTCCTCATGGTATATTTGCATATGCTATGGAATATTGTCATGTTAAGCGAAGTTGGAGTGCAAAAGCATATACATATAATTATATAAACAAATAAAGTCACTTGCTGTTGCTCAGGATCCCCCTCGAGTCACGTGAGAAGTCAGGTGTCGGACTCTTTTAAAATATCTCCCAATATCTGAGAATTCTCAACAAAACCACATCCAAAAATATATTTCAAAATTCACCGACGGAACGAATTAGGAACAAATCTCATCGGTTTTTGTTTCTTACAAATTAATGCATACATGAATACTTTATGAATTATAGTAATACCTTGGGATGGTGAAAGCTTTCCAAAGACAACAACACATCAGAAGCAATAAAAAAAAAAAGCCTGTAAGAGAAATGCGATTAAAGTTAGTCCGCTAATTAAATTTCTAGAAAATTTCATTACAGAAACAAAATATAGGAATCCTTCATTATAAAAAATTGAGTATAAGTACACAATACAATAGTTGATAATTCTTTATTGGACTTTTAGAGAATGGTTCACTGCACGCAGTCATTACGCATTACCTACGAGAGTACAACAGTTTTCCACTATATTAACCAATAATATCATGTACAGTTTTGTTTTTTTTTGTCAAGTGTGTAATGTGCAAATTAACTATAGTCTATAGAATAATAGAATCTTGAAACTTTTTAAAGGAAAAACATTAGTTAAATTCTACATAGGTTTGATATCGAGTGAGTTGTAAAGAGCATAAAAAAAAACTAATAGAATGTCTTGGTCATGATCATGACTCGTGAGTCATCATCATCTTCCTTTTATTTTGGACTCCAACGCCCCAATTTAATAAGAGACTATACCATATATAAAACGTGTTTGCAGTATATAGTTGTAACAAGTGATAACGATGCGCTTCAACTTACAAAAGAGGGAATAAAAATATCCCATTATACTAGACTACTAGTGATCACTCGTTTCACAATCCACAATACCGGAACACGTATATCGTCGTCTTATGAACCTATAATATATCAACATTTTCAAATTCCTCAAGTTGCAAATTACAGGATTTAGTATTTAGAAATAGATAAGTGTTGGTTATAGTTATACTTCTAGGATATAGCAAAATAATGTGAATTACTCTTCATGTACTAAGTAACATATGGTATTAAACATATACACGCATTGTCTTTTTGACATATGTACATACATAGTAGACTCATCATGTCTGAAGAAGCATGGCTACCAGATTGTTATGTAAGGGATCAGAGACATAGTCAACAAGATTTTGAACAGGACCTTTTCCAGTGAAAGCAGCCTGTGAATAGAATCCAAGCCACGCGACCATAGCTAGTCTCCCGTTTTTAATCTCTTTAACCTTAAGATCTTCAAAAGCTACCGGGTCCTCAGAGAGGTTCAAGGGATCAAAAAGCGTCCCTCCGGGGTAGTTTATGTCCCCTGGCAAGTATATTCCCAGTGGCTCTAAGGCCTCAATGCCACAGTATCTTGCGTATTCCGGTCCTACCTGTATGCATTAAGGCTTTTGTTAAAGGAATGTATGATGTGAAGCAAATGCGTGTTTGATGTCGTAAATGTATTACCATCAAGAGCACTTGACAAATGGCGATTACAATGACACCTTGGCTTCCAGCTAAGTGCAGCCCTGGAATGCCCAGGTAGTCCAACGTTTCTCCCTGGTGAAAAACAAAGGCGTCCTCTTCTTGGTCATGCTAATGACTAGAAATTTGATAGTAGATGACTAGATGATGGTGAAAGATGTTTGAAAAAAAAGAGAGCTAAATTACTGAAAGAAACCTGAAGCTTCGAGTAACCGACTCGCCACCATACGGGTTCAGCAAAATGGAAAGCTCCCGTGAGATCAAATATTTCAGGGATCAGAGCACCCAACGCTGCAAGCATGGCCCAACGAGCATGAAGTATTTCAAAGCTGCAAAACAAGTGGTAGGATCACTTAACTACTATTTATGAATTTATCAAAAAACAAAGCTCAAAGAACAAACAAGTAATCATGAGGGATGAGGCACAACACAATCACAGTTAGCTTCTAAGTTCTATAACTATAACAGAACAAGGTTAAAAGTTTATAAAAGAGAAGACTCACTTGAAGTAGTTATCAAAAGTCAAACGATCCTTGCCAAGTCCAGCAATGTCGAAACCATAATCCCCTGGAAGTTCTCCTGTAAGGTATGGAGGATAATCATATGGGATTGGACCAAACCAACGGGGACGTTCTTCTCCATACCACTTGCTGCACACTTACAAAGAACAAACCAAAAAACTTTCTGATGATGAAACAAAATATTTATCAGTCACAATATTTAATATACCTGTCGGTTCTAGCTTTCTGAGCTTTAGCTTTGAATCTTGAAGAATTCTCAACGGCTTCCTTCTTTTTCTCTTCCAATCTCCGCCGCAAAGATTCTCCCAATGAGCTGTTCGCGATTGCTTTAACCGCCGTGAACGGTATCGCCGAGAAAACCAATACTCCGGCGAGCTAAAAAAAGCAGGAAAAGTTAAAATAATAAAACCGAGGATGATGATTACTAGTGAGAAGATAAAATTGAACCACAAACCTCTTGCCACGAAGCTCTGCAAATCGAACGGGACCTTGTCACGGCGACTCTGCTACTAAGAGGCTTGGGAACGAGTATCCTCGGAAGAGAATGAAACGACGAATAAGTTGAGGAAAGTGACAGCTTCTCTTGAAACAGAGCCATGGGTTCTTGTCTTCTTGAATCAACCAAGACTTGTGATAAGCGGTCTCACAATTTCCACTGTTAATGACCCAGTCCACGTGTCTTGATATTAGCCAGTTCTTTTACAAACCCGGTCTTGGGCTAGTCCATATATAGGCCCAATTATTTCAATTAACAGGCCTAGTCGTTAGATTTCTAAAAAACGATGCCGTTTCATTCCAAATGTTTTTAAAACCGGACCGGTAACTGAACCGGGAAAGCTTCTGGGTCATGAGTCAATATGGTTCGACCGGGGTCAACCGGGTTCAATTGATTTTGATGATATTTTTATAAATAATAGGTATGGATATGTCTTCTATTTTTTTTCAATGATTATAACTATGATATAATTGGATATACCAAATAAAATAATTCAATAATCATAATGTTTTTAAAAAACATTAAAAAGTAATAAACTCAAACTGTAACCAATGTTTTCAAAACCGGACCGGACCGGCGGTCGAACCACGTTAACCCGCAAACCGGCAACATGTCCGAGTTGGGTTAATATCAAAACCCAAAAGAAATTGAACCGGTAAAAAACCATATCAACCCGCCAAAAAACCAAAAACCGGTGAACCATTAAACCGGATAAAACCGGGTTCTACTTTTTTTTTGAAAAAATAAGTGCAATTAATTTAATTAATTACATTTTCTAGTTTTCTTCTTAGCAAATTAGCAATAGTAGGGTTTCTTAGAGAATGAAGATTAAATGTTCTACACTCTTATTCTCTTATTGTTTGAATTTCTAAAATATTTTATTAGTACTGGTTACACTTTGAGTTTGTTACACTTTGAATTTATTACTTTTTAAGATTTTTTAAAAACATTATGATTATTGAAGTATTTTATTTGGCATATCCAATTATATCATAGTTATAATCATTGAAAAAATAGAAATCCTATTCATACCTATTATTTATAAAAGTATCATCAAAATCAATTGAACCCGATCGATCCCGGTCGAACCATGTTGACTCATGACCCATAAGCTTTCCCGATTCAGTTACCGGTCCGGTTTTAAAAACATTGACTGTAACAAACTCAAAGTATAACCAGTACTAGTAAAATATTTTAGAAATTCAAATCTAAAAGCAATAAGATAATAAGAGTGTAGAACATGCAATCTTCATTCTCTAAGAAACTCTACTATTGCTGATTTGCTAAGAAGAAATTAGAAAAGGTAATTAATTAAATTAATTGTACTCAAATTTACAAAAAAAAGTAGAACCCAGTTTTATCCAGTTTAATGGTTCACCGGTTTTTGGATTTTTGGCGGGTTGATATGGTTTTTTACCGGTTCAATTTCTTTTGGGTTTTGATATTAACCCAACCCGGACATGATGCCGGTTCGCGGGTTAACGTGGTTCGACTGCCGGTCCGGTCCGGTTTTGAAAACATTGCTCCAAAGCGGTGTGTTTTGAACCCAATGAACATAGACGTTTCAATGGAAGGATTGAGATTTTTTTTACTAATCAGAATCAGTCTGTTCTAAAGATACAATACAATTATTAATAACACCACCAAATACTAATCTCTTAATCTTCGTAGATTAGACATTCGTCGGTCTTAGGATTCTCTTGACAGGAACTCTCGAGAGGATCCTGGTTCAGTAGCTTCAGTTTGATCTTTAGATCTGATCTGGCTTGACTCACCTCTTCAACTTCGTCCCACGCGACCTCTACACTCCTCTGATCTCTCGTCCGCGTCACAAACCTCCGTCGCTTCTTTCACTTTCTCCTCTATCATCTCCGATAGCTTCTCTTCTCTAATCTTCGTCCCCTTGTACTTCGCAGTCGCAGTCGTTGCAATCGTCAGCTTGATACGCCTCGGTTCTGTTTGAGTCAGTCGGAAAATCTCTGATCCGGTTGAGATAGACCGTCGCTGCTGGTGTAACGGAAACAACACTCTTACGTGGCTCGCCGCCGCCGACATCATCATCATCTCTGTGAATTTTGATTTCGTTTCTCGTCTTCTTTCTCATAACTCCTAATTATTTATTTGGGCATGTTGACTATAGATTTGGAAATTACAAATAGACCCATCCAATCAATATTGTTCTATTTGCCACGTCATTTATTATAGTTGTGGCATTATCCAAGCTACACTCATCAAACATTTGACCCCTTTTTACCTACTCCTTTTGTTGTTTTAGGTGTTCACCAAACAAACTTGAGGGGTGCCGTTGTTATATCATGATGTTACGTTTTAAGTATATACTCACATCGTATAAGTTTACGTTTGTTGAGGTTGTACTTGTATCAAACTAAGCTTATATGAGCATACCAATAATAATAAGCTTGTGTTTACCGTTTCTTTTTTTGCCATGTTAGTGTTACATGTAATTTGAGTACCAAAACATCAACGATCATGACATGATGATGAAATCCAGTTACTAGATGTCTTAATATAAAAAAAATTGTGGGCCATGTAAATATAAAACCTTAAAAGCCCAAATCAGGTCAAAAGAAATATATAATCAAATACATCAACTTTTTTTTTTTTTTTTTAATAAAAACCATGTGCATAAATTACTAAAATATAAACATTGGTACAAAAGATAGATTTATTTCTCTGGGTAGGTTTTTTTTCCAGGCAATACTTGGGGAAGAGGGAACGAGACGAGTCGTTTCGTTTCCTTGTATGTTTGCCTTTATTCCTTCCTCGTAATTACAATATTACCTAAAGGTATATTCCCTGTATCGAATGCTATATTCTCCAATGTTTCCATTTGATTTGCTTCACGCTATTTCCGTATTTACCCTTCACCTATCCTTTGGTCAGTTGGTACTCTTTCACTCCCCCTTTTTTAATTTAATTAGGAGTTTGGTCTCATTTAGGTGGGAATTGTCAACACGAACTAAACCAAAAGCTAACCGCATTTATAAACCTTAACTCAAAACCAAACTTTTAAATTACATACACTTACGATTGTAATTTTGCCGGTCTAAAATTATATAAACCCATAACAAATTGAATACTAAACCATAATGTTAGACAATCCGGGCATTAATCTATTTTTTTTTAATTAAAGTGGCATTTAACAAACCGAAAAGGTACGCCAAGGGTATTTCCGTCCGGTGGCAATCTCGTAATATCCAAGGAAAACTAGGGGTAAAAAGCGTGGACTGAAGCTGAAAAAATTGAAGACCAAATTTTGGCTGTTTGGTTGATCGTATCGCCAAGTCCCTTCCTCACGGCGCACACTATATATAAATACTTTTTGACGGACCAAAGAAAAAAAAAAGCTTTCTCTCTGGAATTCTCCGATTACCTCTGACACTCTCTCACCAACCTAATTTTTCTCACAAAAACCTAAAAAAAAAAAAGTTATCACCCATGGATTCAGATTTCGGAATCCCCAGAGAACTCTCTCCTCTTCAACAACTCCGATCTCAGTACCACCCCGAGCTTCCTCCTTGTCTCCAGGTTCGTTTCCTCCTTTAGATCTCTTGCTTCTCGCTGTTGTTACTGTCTTCAATGTATTCGATCTCTATGTATTTCATTAAATTTATCTCTTACGTTGTTTCGTTTTCTCACAGTTTCGTCACTTCGTGTATAATTTCGAATCCTTCGACTTGTTTATTGTGATTTTTTTTACACTTGAGGAACTTGCAATGTTGGTTCCGTTCATGCAGATCTGTTTTCACCGTTGTTATGATCGTGATCTAGGGTTTTGGATCCCCTTATACTAGTCCGTTTGAGTTTTCGGTCTGATTTAATATTTCAGTTTAGTGTGGTAGGTAGAATTGCCAATCAACGTGAACTACCTCGATTGAGTAATAACACTGTGACTTGTAATGATTGAATTGAATGTGATTTTCCGGATTTGTGTTTTGATAATGTATTTTAATTGTAGTTGCTTTTGTTCTTGATTTGATTTACATTACAGGGAACTACTGTACGTGTGGAACTTGGTGATGGAACCACTGTAGCAAAGGCCGCTGATGCTCATATCATTGCCCGTGCTTTCCCTCATTCTCTAGGCCAGCCTTTGGCTCACTTCCTCAGGGCAACTGCTAATGTTCCTGATGCTCAGATCATTACCGAGCATCCAGCCAAGAGGTCTGCATGCATCTGCATATATTTTGTTCTCTGTAATTCTTGCTCTGCGGCTATGTTGTTGGTTTGAGCTAGTTTTTTATTATTATTGTAGGGTCGGAATTGTGTTTTCTGGAAGGCAGGCTCCTGGTGGCCACAATGTTGTTTGGGGTCTTTACGAGGCTCTCAAAGTGCACAATGTGGAGAACACTTTGCTTGGATTTTTGGGTAAGTCCTGTTTTTTTCTTCAGTTAATTGGTTTTCTTGTTCTGTAACGTCATTGTTTGCTATAAAGTCGCATCTTGCTTCTGTATTGATATGTGCGTGCTCATTAATCAGAAACTTTGGTAATACGTCTACAGGTGGTTCTGAAGGTCTATTTGCCCAAAAGACCCTGGAGATTACTGATGATGTCCTCCAAACCTACAAAAACCAAGGTTGGTTGTTTGATAATGACGTTGTAATTATAATTCAGGATTTTATCTTTATTGCTTTCTGACTGATTGTATTTATATGAATGTTGTATAGGTGGCTTTGATTTGCTTGGAAGAACCAAGGATCAGATTAGAACAACCGAGCAAGTTAATGCTGCACTGAAAGCTTGCACTGATTTGAAATTGGATGGCCTTGTTATCATTGGAGGTACATAGTTTTCTTCTTTTTTTTTGGATGTCTGTTATGATAGTATCCAATGTACTTCAAATGTCGTAAATCGTATTGTTGACGTTCATCACAGTATTTTCTAAATCAATAATTTATATGTGTTAGGTGTAACATCAAACACTGATGCTGCTCACCTTGCTGAGTTTTTCGCTGAAGCAAAATGCCCAACAAAGGTCCTAGTTTTCCCCTAGTTCTTCTCTTTCTTTGTCTGATCTTGTAATGATGAACATTTTAGTGACAGTTGCACTTTATTACTGTAGCGTTCCTTAACAGCATAATTTACCAATATGTTTCAGGTAGTTGGTGTTCCGGTCACTATCAATGGAGACCTCAAGAATCAGTTTGTGGAAGCAAACGTTGGTTTCGACACCACATGCAAGGTAACTGTCCTTCATTCGGGTTCTTTTATTTGTAGGTTTTGTAACCAACATTATTTCCTTACCCTCGCCAATCGTTTCAGATGAGTAACCTTTTACTCATTATTTATGCTAATGTTATTTTATCGTGTACAGGTGAATTCTCAGCTCATTAGCAATATCTGCACTGATGCCCTTTCAGCAGAGAAGGTAAATGTTAATTCTTTCTGGTCGTTATTATGTTTTAGAAAGCTTTGCTAGGACACTCAACACCATTGAAATGTTCAGTCTAGCCGCATCTTAATGAATTTCGTATTCATATTGATATAGTTCTTCTGGTTATAATGTGAAGTTCATTAAGTTGGGTTCTTTTATGATTCTGTGATCCAATTTTCTTTGAATAATAATATTATATTTTCTTCTTTATTGCCAGTATTATTACTTCGTCCGTCTCATGGGTCGGAAGCATTCACATGTTGCTCTCGAGTGTACACTTCAGTCCCATCCAAACATGGTATTCGTGCAATTTCTGAATATCTATAATCGATTTTGTTGGCAATGCTGTCTCTAGTTTCTCATTTGCTTGTGATGCGATTGTCTCAGGTGATACTGGGTGAGGAGGTTACAGCATCTAAGCTCACAATATTTGACATCACAAAACAAATATGTGATGCTGTTCAAGCAAGAGCAGAACAAGGTCTCATAATTATAACGAGTTTGTGCTATTTTGGTAGTGATGTCTTTTGCTTATCTATTAACTCTATTGATAAACCGATTATTTGTACCAGACAAAAATCATGGAGTTATCCTAATTCCTGAAGGGCTCGTTGAGAGTATCCCTGAACTCTATGCTCTGTTGAAGGTAATGATTCAGTACTGGCAAGCAATTATATCTCATTTGAAAAACTATTTTTCCTGATACTTACAGAAACATTGTACGTATGCAGGAAATTCATGGACTGCTCAAAGAGGGTGTGCATACTGATAAGATTTCTTCTCAGCTGTCACCTTGGTCATCTGCTTTGTTTGAGTTTTTGCCCCCATTCATTAAGAAACAGGTTATAACCTTTGGCATGGAACTTTTTTTGTTGTTTTCCTCACATGTAAAAGCATACTTATAAATTTGTTGTCTATTGCTGCAGCTTCTTCTCCATCCCGAGTCTGATGATTCTGCTCAGCTATCCCAGGTAAGAAGAACGAATATAATGGAGCTACTGTGCTATAAAAACTTGGAAATCTAATTTTTTATTTGCTATCGTCCCTAGATTGAGACAGAGAAACTTCTAGCTTATCTTGTGGAGACTGAAATGAACAAGCGTTTGGTAAGTTGCACATTTTTTTTCACCTTGCTTGAATATGCAAGTCTTTCATTGATACGAAATCAATCTTTCCCCTAACACTAATTTTGGAAAATGACAGAAAGAAGGGACATACAAGGGGAAGAAATTCAACGCCATCTGCCACTTTTTTGGCTACCAAGCTCGTGGATCACTTCCATCAAAATTCGATTGTGACTATGCCTATGTATGTAATTTCTATCATCTCTACATTTGCTGTTGCAACTTTCATATTTTGGATACTCACACCATTGATCATAACTTTGATGCAGGTTCTTGGGCATGTATGTTACCACATCCTCGCAGCTGGTTTGAATGGTTACATGGCAACAGTGACTAACCTGAAGAGTCCTGTAAACAAATGGAAATGCGGGGCTGCACCTATCTCAGTTGAGTTTTGTCTCACTTGTTTATATGATGGAACTTTTGTTTTGTAAGTGTTTGTTCTTGCTGACTGCAAGTTTCAGTTTTACTGACCCTAATCTCTTTCTCTGTATAACCTTAGGCAATGATGACGGTTAAGCGTTGGTCCCAAAATTCTGGGTCTACTTCAATTGGTAGACCTGTAATTCATCCAGCTGCAGTGGACTTGAAAGGCAAAGCATACGAGTAAGATTTTGTTCCTCATCAACCTGTCATAAAGAACACCATTAGAATGAATCAAGTCAAACTAATTATTTGTCAAATGATTTTGCAGTCTATTGAGACAAAACGCGCATAAATTCTTGATGGAAGATATGTACAGAAACCCAGGACCTGTCCAGTACGATGGTCCAGGTGCAGATGCAAAAGCGGTAAGTCTGTGTGTAGAAGACCAAGACTACATGGGAAGAATCAAGAAGCTGCAGGAGTATCTTGATCAGGTGAGGACGATAGTGAGACCGGGTTGCTCTCAAGATGTTTTGAAAGCAGCATTGAGTGTTATGTCTTCGGTGACTGACGTTCTCACTACAATCTCATCTTCTTCTACCAGCGGTCAGCAGTATGCTTAAAGATTTTTATTATATCCCCCAAGTTTTTTTTGTTTAATTTGGTCATCCACTTAATCATAAACCTCATTACCTCTCTCCCTCTTTCTATATTAAAGTCGTCTTTTGACTGACGTGTAACGCTATTGTTCATGGTTGAGTTTAGGAAAAGAATAATCAAAGTTTAAGGATTTTTTTGAATAATCTTCTGATGGCCTTTTCGATCATACTGCTTTGTATATGAAGCGTTACACAAATGTTGGTCAAGTATACTTTTGACTTTAGAAACTAAATACGTGTAATGACAAGTGGACACGAATTGATAAATCTTAACCAAATTAAGAAAAAAAAAAAAAGAAAAAGATGCGTTTTTCAAAAGACCGCTCCAGTTTGAATTTCGAAAATTGATCCGTTGTGGAAAGCTCAGGAAAAAGGAAATTTATAATTTTCAATCTCATTTTAATTTATATAAGCCGTTCTATACACTTTGTTTCTCCCCCAATTCACTTTTCCCAATTCTAAGAAACCCAATTGAGAGAGAGTGAGAGCCGATTTCTAGAGAGAGAGAGAGAGAGAGAATTAGAGAGATGGACGAGGGAGTAATAGCTGTTTCCGCCATGGACGCTTTCGAAAAGCTTGAGAAAGTTGGGGAAGGGACTTACGGGAAAGTTTACAGAGCCAGAGAGAAAGCTACCGGCAAAATCGTCGCTCTGAAGAAGACGCGTCTCCACGAGGACGAAGAAGGCGTTCCTTCCACCACTCTCCGCGAGATCTCCATCTTGCGCATGCTCGCTCGCGATCCCCACATCGTTAGGTTAGAGTTTTCTCGATCGTATCTCGTTTTTTAATCTGCGTTAGGGTTTGTATCAGTCGATTCAATCACTATCTCGCTTGTTTTCCAGATTAGATAGATTCTCAATTAAGAAAATCTGAGTTTAGTTAGTAACTGTTCATAGATCTGTGGAATTTGTTGATAAAAGATGAGTTTAGTTTTCTAGTGATTGCAAAAATCAAATCTCCAGAGAACCTGATTGTCATCTTATATATATATCTTTATCAGGTTGATGGACGTTAAGCAAGGACTAAGCAAAGAAGGCAAAACTGTACTGTACCTGGTTTTTGAATACTTGGATACTGATGTCAAGAAGTTCATCAGAAGTTTCCGTAGCACTGGCAAGAACATTCCACCCCACACTATCAAGGTCTTTATTTTGTTTTTTGATAGCTCTCTTTTAACTTCGTTATGTGTTCCTCACTTGATATAATGTCCACTAACACAACATTCTGAAATCATTTCGCAGAGCTTGATGTACCAACTTTGTAAAGGAATGGCTTTCTGCCATGGCCACGGGATATTGCACAGGTGAACTGTTTTCCATTGTTTCATCTTTTTCAAGTGAGAATGATTTGAAATAGAGATCTTTGTTCTTACTACTTATCCTGGTGTGTCATAACAGAGATCTTAAGCCTCACAATCTCTTGATGGATCCCAAGACGCTGAGGCTCAAAATTGCAGATCTTGGTTTGGCAAGAGCCTTCACTCTGCCAATGAAGAAGTATACCCATGAGGTAGTCTATTTTGACACTTTGTATAGTGCTTATGTCCTATCCGTGTTTGTCTGATCTCAATGTATGTATTTTTATGAACCTACAACTTATGGTTTTTGATATTGGTTTTCCATTGCAACAGATATTAACTCTGTGGTACAGAGCTCCAGAAGTTCTTCTTGGGGCTACCCACTACTCTACAGCTGTGGATATGTGGTCTGTTGGCTGCATTTTTGGTACGTATTCTCCCTTTCAGCCTCGTTGATTTAACCATCAATCTTGATTTATAAAGTACTAGCAGCTAACATATTGTTACTTTTTACCATTTACAGCTGAACTTGTGACCAACCAGGCAATCTTTCAGGGAGACTCTGAGCTCCAACAGCTCCTCCATATCTTCAAGTAAGTCTCTGTCCTGATTCTTCAACCTCTTACATACGACAAACACAACAAAACCTTTGTTCATTGTGTCGCTCTTCCAGGTTGTTTGGGACACCCAATGAAGAAATGTGGCCTGGCGTGAACACACTCAAGAACTGGCATGAATACCCACAGTGGAAACCCTCGAGTCTCTCCTCAGCTGTTCCAAACCTCGACGAGGCTGGACTTGATCTTCTATCTGTAAGTCTAGAGTTCTATAATTAGTTATCAGACACACACACTCAACAGATGAACTAATTGCGTTATTTGTCTTTCTTGAACAGAAAATGCTACAGTACGAGCCAGCAAAACGAATCTCAGCAAAGATGGCTATGGAGCATCCTTACTTTAATGATCTGCCAGACAAGTCTTCTCTCTAAGGATTTAAATCTTCAGTTAGTATCTTTCCCAGTTTTATGTTTTGCTTCTTTCAAGCATATCTCTAGTGTGCTGTGTTCGGGAACCCTCTAGGAATCATCCTTCTTTCAAGCAGAATATCACTTCTGATTGTTGTTTCTTTCTGTTCGAATATTTGTATCAAACGGCTTTAACGTTTTAAGAATATATAAAAATTTGCAATTATGCATCTGGAAGTCTAAGAACAATTCTTGAATAAAGAGATACGTATAACATGATCGAGTTTGTGGGGTGGTGTTTAAGCCACAAGCCACATGAAGAATGTAGGCCAAAGAGTGAGTGAAATGGAAGCCAAAGAGTAAGTCCAGAGCATAATCACTGAGCATTCACTCTCCCCAGACCCGAATAATTGGGTCATTGTACCTGCAACGTAAGTAAATCTAATGATCTGATGATACACACAAAGGCAACTAATATTTATCAAGTTAAAAGAGAGTTGGTTTGCAGCAACGAACCTAGATTCATTGCTGGTGGGACAGCATACTGAAGAAGAAGAACGAATTGGTACAAGGGTTCTGAGGTAACTAAATCCAACTTATATGCTCCTCTCACGATTAAAACACCGCTTATAGGCAGCAAAATGTAACGTGCAACCAAGACGCCAATAATGCTAAACTTTGTAATTCCTGAACTCGTTATTCCTGAACTCATCGTCAGACCTTTAAGTAGGTTTCCTCCCATAATCAGGGTCATAGCAGGAATGGCCCCATCTCTTCAGCCAAAAGAAACAGGACACATAAAAAGTGAGTTTTTGCAAGAGATGAATCATTGTTGAGCTACTACTAAGATAATGATTCGTCTGTTCTAGAATTACCCCAATAGAGTTAATGAGTCTTGAACCACACGTAGAGGCGCTACTGTGCCGATTAGTAGGTTCCTTAAAGGAGTGATGAGCCCAATCACAAGGGCGATAATCTGAAAACAGAAAGGGTAAGAAAGATTAAACTAGTGTGATATATCTTGAATGTATAAGAAAAGGAGCCACTGTAAAAGTCTGTAACACAAACCGCAGCAATAGTTGCTGGAGCAAATATTGACGCAAGGTCGACTTTCTCTGACAGAGAAACAACTCTTTGCTTAAGTTTTTCCCACCTCCCAACCTGTCACACACACACACAGTCACATACCAAAAGGATTAAACACTGATGATGAAGAGTTATTAATTAAGTGAGTGATGATGAGACCTTATTATGGTTGTCTTCTTCTTCTTCTTCCTTGGAAGAAATAAGTGGGACTTTGCAGCTGTTGTAGTTGGATTCAACAGAATGTTGGGTTTCAACGGGAGAGTTCGATAGCACACGCATAAGATTGTATATGTAAGTCCATGAGTACACCGTTCCCATCTGCTAACGTATACAAATAAAGTGTCATGATCTCCACTGATATAAAAAACCTTGAAGAAGATGGAGAAAGACAGAGAGAGAGAGAAGTTACAGTCATGGAGAGTGTAACATAACCCATTCCATATTTCTCGCAACTCTCAGCATCTCCAAATGGACCTCCTTTTTCTTTACAAATGGCTGGGATGATTATGAGAGGCATTGTTCCCAAATTCCCTGGTTTTCAGTTTCATTCATCATCACATTTCATAAGCAAGACATATATAGGAGAACAAGGGCAACAACAGAGTCTGAAATCATGTTTAAGGCTTGTACCAGAAGCACAACTACTAATGATGAGACCACGAAGGTGCGAAGGAGGCTTAGTGATGACAATAACAATCCAGCCGAGTAACGAACCAATGATGAATGTGAGCAGAACATTAACCGGCATAAACCACCTGCAGCAAAATCCATCATTGAGCAAAGATATAATATCGGACTCATAATGGAAATCTCAATAAAGACTTACATTTTCACCAAGCTTTCATATGTAACACTATCTGCTAAGCGGCTTCCAATAAGCGAAGGACTAAACACATAGAAGACAATCTATATACAAAAAAACACACAAAATAACACAGAGAAATTAACTTGAATCATTTGGATATGTTAGAAAAGAGAGTGAAACAAAGTTATAAACGGACGTTGTTCAAATGTTTGCGAGCATCAGGACCAAGAAGATTGACTCTGTCGAGAGCCAAATAAAATCCAACTGATGTTATCAACAGAGTCTCCACAACTGGTTTAGATGAAGCTATAAACAACTCCAAAAGCTTCATCTCTACTTCCAATTTTTCTTTATTCTTCCAAAGCTACAATCTGCAAACATAATCAATAGATATATCCATGATTTGAGCAGAAGAAACAGTGAACCAATGGGGCTGCAAGAAGCAACGACGCTAACAGAGCTCGATTTCTCCTATAAAGTACCTTTTTATAGCAAGTGTGTGAGAGAGACAGATCTAAAGATAAGAGTAAGAACTGTTTTGTTCCATATGAAAAAAGAGAAAAAGCCAACGTATCATAGATATAATAGATTCCTAGCTAGCTCCTTTTTGAAGTCCAACATGATTCTGAACTTACAAACTTATGATAACTCTGAAGTTCCTGTCCTTTGATTGTAATACTTTTTTATTATAATAATTTCTATACAGACGTTCCTTTATTATTGTTTTTTGTTACCTAATTCATGAAATATATATTAAAGTTATTATTCAATTAATTTTCTTGATAGAGATACCAAAAACAAAAACAAATTCCATAATTTTTGGAAAACTTCTCAAAAGGTTCTTTGTTTGTTTCGTATATTGTCATGTGAATGATGCTTTATCTAAGAAGAGAATACAAATCGGAAACGTCGTCATGTTACTTTTGTGGTTCTTTGTGAAGATGTGGAGATTGTCACATAGTGTTCATCGTATGGTAAAGAACAATGATGTTGATTTTTAAATAGTTTTTTTTTCTTTTCTTTTTTGTCATTGTCATCTATCTTCTGGCGAATCTTTCATTAACTAAAATGTTTCTGTACTACAAATTTTACATAGTATATTTTGGAGCCTATTCTCTAATAATTCGTCCAAAATTGTTATATACCATACATTTTTATTAGTATCAACTAGGACTCAGACTCCCGTCATATCGCGGGGGAAGTATTTTAGAAAAAATAATTAAATTTTTTTAAAAATATACATTATGAAATTATTTTAATGTAATAGAATAGTTTAAATACATAAACTGTTAATAAAAACACAATTATCAAAATGAAAACTTATAACAAAAAATATTATGTAGAATAGACGCAACTTTGCAAAACATATTGTTTAAAGTATTATAAATATAAGATACTTTTATGAAGAATTATGGTAAAGAGGTACAATTAAAAAAATCATTATGACAAAGTGATCCTTACTGAAAATATTGAACTAATGGTTATAATGAGTAATGTAATTTTCTATTAAATAACTATAATTAAAAATATATTAAATAATGAGTAAAACATTATCAATGGTAAATTAAAATTAAAATACACAACTCTTAAGAACAAAATAAAATAAATTTTAAATATTAAAATAGTTTTTAACAAAATGTTACGATAAATAGACGCAACTGTAAATTCTATATTAAGTTTTATTAAATTTCTATATTACTATAATCATTTCTAAAATTTTAGTGAGATGATAGAATAACATTGAATATTAGATATATAGAAAAAAAAGAAAAATAATATTCAAATTATTTAGATTTAACATAAAATGAAAAGTTTGTTTCAACAAACAATGATTTGTTAGTTTTTGATGAAGAGACAAATATATAGAGAGTTCAAAAGATATGACTATTTAAATAGACATACCTATTAGAACGAAAAGTTGTGATGAAAAAATATGAATAAAATATAGTGAAAAGACACAACTCTACAATAAACAAATACAACTGTTTGAGCTTTTTAAAAAGAATAAATAAAACAAATTTTTTTAACAAAAAAGTATTACAAAAAATCGCAACTGTTGTTCTTATTTATTCAGATTGTTATTATTATTTTTAAATATTAAAATATTAGTATCATATTTAGGGCTGCCATATTTTGTTATTACAAAAAGCGAGCAATAGCAAGAGCTGCTTCTGCTATTGCAACTACAACATCATCCATCGGTAAATTATTTAGCTACAAACCATTTAATCATTTTTTATATACAATTGTACCTGTTTACGACCTGACATTAATTATTGATGAAATACCTTTCAGAGAAAACTTCTCCGCAGAAATCATAGCGGAGAATTTAAGATAAATAGACACAATTGTAAATTCAATATTAAGTTGTATAAAATTTCTTTATTGCTATAATTATTTTGAAAATTTTAGTTAGATTATAGAATATATTCAATTATCTAGACTCAACATAAAATGAAAAATTTGTTTCAACGAACTTGTTAATTAGTGATGAAGAGACAAATATAAAGAGAGTTAAAAGAGCATGCTATTTAAACAGACACACCTATTAGAACAAAAGTTGTGATAAAAAAATATAAATAAAATATAGTGAAAAGACATAACTCTACAATGAACAGATACAATCGTTTGAATTATAAAAAAACAAAAAAAAACATTTTTTTACGAAAATGTACTACGAAAAATTGCAACTGTTGTGTCTGCACTTGATTATACCTACAAACTCATATAAACTGCTTTTAAATAGAAGGCATCTTTATTACCATATTCAAAAGTCAAATCCAAAAGCTCATTATATAATCCATCTAACTCTTGGAAAAAACTCTATGTATAAAATTAACTAAAAGTTGTAAATTAGATTCATCATTCCAAAAATCTTTTGTTAAGTCAAGAATTGGAGGAATCTCTTTACTTTTAAAAGAATGAATGCTAGAGAATAATTTAGACAGCTGTAAAAACTATTGAAAATTGAAATTTTATATTATTTGGTGTCATGGCAAAAAAATGAAAACAGTTCAAACAGACAAATATATATATATTTCAAAAGATACGAATATTAGAATAGACACAACTCTACAATGAACAGTTGCAACTTTACAAAAAAACCGTTACAATAAACAATCGCAACTTTGTGTAAAACACACAATTTAAATTTTTCGACAGATTTTTTTTGGAAAATTATCCAAAAAGTACAATTGAAAAACACAACTTTTGGTGGCATTTATTCGAGATAGATTCATCATTCCAAAAATCTTTTGTTAAATCAATAATTAGAGGAATTTCTTGATTTTTAAAAGAATGAATGCTAGAAAATAATTTAGAAAAATGAATAAACTGTTGAGATTGAAATTTTAGTTGATTTTGTGTCATGACAAAAAAAATGAAAATAGTTCAAAGAGACAAATATATATAAATTTCAAAAGATACGAATGTTCCAATCGACACAACTTTACAGTGAACAGTTGTAATTTTTTATAAATAACCGTTTTAATGATCTATCACGACTTTTCAGAAAATATCCAAAAGTTACGATTGAAAAAACACAATTGTTGGTCGCATTTATTCGGTTTGTTATTATTATATAGATTGACTGATTGAGTATCTCAAACCCTCCTGATGTGGAAGTCATAAACGTGATCCTAGGTATCTGTTTGACGATACTAAACGGCTAGAAATGCTACATCATAATCTCAAATCTGATGTTAATTAGACAATTCATCTTAGAGTTGGATTTTAGGTTTGAGATACATGGGAAAACTGATTTCAAGAAATTAATCAGAACACTCACCACTAGAGTGTAATTACTACTTATCCTGGTATCATAACACAGATTTTAAGCCTCACAATCTCTTGATGGATCAAATAAGGATCAACATAGTAGCAAGAGTTTCTCCTAATCTGTTCCAAACCTTGATGAGGCTGGACTTGATCTTTCTAACTGTAAGTCCAAAGTTTGTATAAAAAGCTTATATAATTTTAAGAGTATATATTCTCTATTATACATGATCCAATCACCTAGAAGTCTACGAACAATTATTGAATGAATATGGGACACGTATAACAAGATGAGTATGGAGGTTTAGGCCACAAGCCACATAAAGAATGTGGGCCAAACAGTGAGTGAAACCGAAGCTAAAGAGTAAGTCCAGAGCATCATCACTGAGCATTCACTCTCCCCTGTTCCAAATAACTGAGTAATTGTACCTGCAAAGTAAGTGCAACTATAATGATGCATGTATCTTATCTGGAAGAAAGCAACTGTATTTAAAGAGTTGGTTTACAGCAATGAAACCTAGATTCATGGCTGGTGGGACAGCATACTGAAGAAGGAGAACGAACTGGTACAAGGGCTCTTTGGTGATTAAATCCAACTTATATGCTCCTCTTACGATTAGAACACCGCAAATAGGCAGCAAAACGTAACGCGCAACCAAGACGCCGATAATGCTGGACATTTTCATTCCTGAACTCCTCATACCTTTGAGTAGGTTTCCTCCAATAATCAAGGTAATAGCAGGAATGGCCCCATCTCTTCATCCAAAAGAAACAATACACTAAGAGATGATTTTTCCTAAGAGATGAATCACTGTTGAGTATCGAGTCTTAAAACTACAATTACCCCACTAGAGTTACTGAGTCTTGAAGCACCCGGAGAGGAGCTTCTGTGCCGATTACTACCTTTCTTATAGGAGTAATGATCCCAATCACAAGCGCGATCATCTGACAACAGAAGAAGAAAAGTTAGGAAGATTACACTAGTGTGAGTGACATCTATATATAATGCTTTAAGAAAAGAGTCTTGAAACACAAACCGCAGCAATAGTTGACGGAGCAAATATTGTCTGAAGGTTGACTTTCTCTGACAGTGAAACCAATCTTCGCTTGACTTTTTCCCACCTCCCAACCTGTCACAAAAACACACACACTCACTACCAAAAAAGATGATTCCCACATTGATGATTATTCAAAGTTATTATTGAGTGAAGATGGAAACCTTATGGTTGTCTTCTTCTTCTTCTTCGGTAGAAGAAATGAGTGGGACTTTGCAGCTGTCGTAGTTCGATTCAACAGAGTCATGTGGGATTTCAACAGGTGAGTTGGATAGCACACGCATAAGATTGTACACGTAAGTCCATATGTAAACAGCTCCTATCTAAAAAACATTTACCAAGTACAGTGTCATGATAATACACACTGATGATAAAACAATCTTGAAGAAAGAGAGAGAGAGAGAGAGAGAGACAGAGAAACTTACAGCCATAGAGAGAGAAACATAACCCAGTCCATATTTCTGACAACTCTCAGGATCTCCAAAGGGACCTCCTTTTTCTTTACAAACAGCTGGGACAATGATAAGTGGCAGATTTCCCAAATTCCCTGTTTTTTTTTTGGGTTTCACATTACTCATCATCAGCAACACATCTTGAAATCAGACAAATTCATCACATGCTAAGTGTTTTTTTTTGTTTTGTTTACCAGCAGCAGAACAACCAACAATGAGACCACGAAGATGCTGAGGTGGCTTAGTAATGACAACAACAAGCCAACCCAAGAAGGAACCAATCATGAACGTGAACAGAACATTAACCGGCATAAACCACCTACAGCAACAAAACCATCATTTTTCCATTATAAGTAACCAAAAAAAAAAAAAATCCCATGACAGACTTACATTTTCACCAAGCTCTCGTAAGTAACACTATCAGCTAAACGGCTTCCGATAAGTGTAGGACTAAACACATAGAAGACAATCTATATACATACATAACAAAAAAAAAAATGGAAATTAAAAATCAGAATTGTATAGACTTTTTTTTTTGATAAGAAAAAACTTGAAATAACTGACGTTGTTCAAGTGTTTACGAGCATCTTGACCGAGAAGATTGACACCATCGAGAGCCAAATAGAATCCGACAGAAGTAATCAAAAGAATCTCCACAACTGGTTTAAGTGAAGTGATGAACAGATCCAATATCTTCATCATCTTTTTTTTTTTTTTTATTATTCTTCCAAAGCTAAGCTATACACAATCTGAAAACATTAAAAAATATATATATTTCAAGAAACCAACGACTAAAACAGAGCAATTCGGAGAAACCGAAGAGAAACTAAACAGTTACCGTTGTTGTAGAGGAAGAGAGAGAGACGGAGGTTATCCGACGGTGACAGTGAGAATAACGCCGCCGTAGAATAAGAATCCAGAACAATCGGAACTCTCTTTCTCTCTATATGAAAGAGACGAGTATATAATAATACTATTTAAAATTCTTGTCTATCCCAAAATAAACGATTTAATACCATAAAAACGAACAAATTTCTTATCCTTTTATTATTATTTAAAAGGTAAGTAAATTATTTTTATTATTCTATATGGGTCTTAGTGGGATGAGAATTTCATATTTTCTTTCTACGGAATTTTATTTACACAATTGATTAATATCATGGTACTGTATTGTATTGTATTGTATGTAGTAGAACCAACTTGGTGTCCGTCCGCATGATCCGGGTCAGACTTTTACATCTTTTTTTCTTTTTCTTTGATTAGTTTTTAAGAGAGTTCCGTAAGGAACAAATCAACGTTACGTTATCACAGATTTCTTGGCTTAGATCCTTTCTGAATTCCACAAATTTGACAACTAGCTTGATTTATATGTAAGTATATTTGTAACATGCAGACGTTCGTGTATGTATTTTCTGGATCTTATAGAAAATACCAAATAAAAAAATATCCATACTTTTTGAAATACTCTCAATCGGGTCAGTCAGTCAATCACTGTGTTTATTTTTAATTAATTAATTATTAGTTAAATAAAAGCGGGTCTTTGTTTTGTTTCGTAAATTGTCGTTTATACATTTTTCATGGTACATGAGGCTTTTATCTTCGTCGTCATAGCTTTCGTCAGAGCGACAACGATACTTAAGTTACGTACCCATGTTTTATATATATATATATGTGGTTCTTTCCTTGCCCAAGATGTGGACTTATCGCAAAAGTGTTCATCGAATTCGAATCGAATGGTTTAGACTTTAGACCAAAAGAACAATAATGCTTTTGTTTTTTTGCTTTGTCATCTATATATATATACTGCCGAACTGTTTTCATAAATATGTTTCAATCATATATTTTTATTTTGTAAGATTCAGCATGCATTTTTAACCCAATGTTGAACGGTCGTTTAGGTTTAGGTAGGTGTTTGTCGATACTAAAGAGTTTGAATGGAGGAGGCGGACTGGTGCGGTCTGCTGGTACAGGTCTCTGTTACCATTCAAAAAGATAATTATAAGTTTGTTGCCGATCTTAAAGTGAGATCTAGACCTTTAAAAACAAAAAAAAAATCAAGTGAAATCAAGGTGAGATTATCTGGAAGCAAGTTGACACGATATGAAGAGTAAGTTTAATTACATTATAAAATCAAAAAGAGCATATTCATACATATTATACTCTCTCTAATGAGCATATTCATAGGAGTATATATATCATGTTCTTATTATCATATATATATCTTAGTATGTTCTCATTATCATATATCTTCAGTATTTTTAAAATAAATTAAGAAAAATATACAAATTTTATTTCTACCTGTTCTTAGCATTATTTCTCTCATTATTAAGTTCAAATAATATGGATAGAATGAGACTTATAAGTAGTTTTTTTTTTTAAGTATCAATTATAAGCATTTAATTCATAACATTTTGAAGGTTTTGACAGAATTTACATGTACTTGTGTATAACCATAAAATATATATATATGCTGGCCGGGACCTAAATAAGTCGTTGCGTTGCGTACCAGTGAATTGAATGTTAAGGATAACGAGAAAAATATGCTGTGTACAAGCACAACCACAAAATTCAAAATTCAATGCAAGAAATAAATGTTAGCTGCTTTCGAAACAGTCGAATATAAAATGTCCTATTGAATTTATAATAATCATATCCTACTAACAAAAATGTAAGTTGCTTTCATGGTTACTTACTTGTAATATACCGACCAAAAGAAAGATTAACTTAAAAAGTTCTAATTAATAGTAGTTCGGATGATTCTGTATGAATAAATTCAACACTTTAATAACACTTCTATATAAAAACAGTACTGCAGTGGCCTTGGTGCAGTGGCCAAAGGTAAGTCCTTAATGCACAAGGCACCATCACACCCGGGATCGAGTCCCGGCTCTTACGAATGTAGGAATTTGGCTAATGGGCCGGCCAGTTGTGGCCCATAATGCAGAAATGTTGAAAAAAAAAAAAAAACAGTACTGCATAGTCTGCATTTATTATATCAAAGAAAAACCATAATTTTAATATAATGATCGTAGTAGACAATTCTATATATGTCCATCTCTTAGCAGGTTGGTAAAAAATTGCAATACCAACATTTGTTATGAACGCTGACCTTATCAAGTAGTATGCGTAACTTGTCGTAATAGCGAGTTACAATAGAATAAAAACCATGTGACTTGATTAATCCTATAAGCTATTTTCAGGAAAAGCAATACCTTTAAACACAAGAGCCTCGTGAAGATGTAGTTTTTGAAGGTATGTGTTAAGTCTTTAAACAACACCAAAAGATACCTCTCGATTCGAAACGGTCTACTCATTTCAATACACGAGACAGATATTCAGAAATTCTGATTTGTACTAGTATTGGAGATGTAGGGCATCAGAAAAGGCTGGCTAATTCATGAATCATGAAGTGGTCTTTTCTTTTGGATTCACATCAATTCAATTAAGTTTTCAATTATTTGACACTTTGATAAGTAAGTACTAGTGAAAACTATATCGCCAGCATAGTGGTAAAGCAAACCACGTAAATTTAAGGTTTATGCTAATCGAATCAAGATACATAAGTTGTCTTCTTTTTGTTTTTGTTGTACTTAGATTTTTTTTTCTTTTCATAACAGACCTTATGTTATTAAGCCCATATTCCAAAGTAATGGGCTTAATCATTTACATGGGCCGTGAAGGTTCAATTTCCTGAGATATCATTCCTAATAAAGATACCTTGTAAATATATATTTCCTTTAATTAATTAACCATTTATGCCAATAAAATCATTTATTTTTGTTTTTGATGATTTGATTCTGTTTAATCTTTTTTTTTTTTTTTTTTTTTTTTTTTTTTTTTTTTTTATGTTTTAAACCAATCCGTATAATTTGATCTGCGCCTTTCTCTCCGTTAGATTTTTGATAATTCTGGCTCCTTTTACTCCGCCGGCGATTTTCAATTTCTCCGGCTACTAACTAACCCTAACCTTACACTCCACCGTCACCGGCGTCGTCTTCGTTGCGGAACCGGTAAACTTTTCAATTGGATTTTATTGCACTCTTACCACTGCTTTCGATTCCTTTTTGTTTCCGTCAGTTTGAATCATAGCGGATCAGTGAGAGAGTTATGCTCTCCGATTCTCGATTACATGCTTATTGCATTCTCTCGGGAATTAATCGATATTGCTTTCCTTGAATTGTTTATGAATTTGTGGATTGATCGTATTCCTAAGGATTTTGAATTCGTCGTTCTTGTTTATGATTCTATATTTTAGAGAAAGAAGCTTTTTGATGGCGGACACGGAAATGCAAGAGCAAGATGTGCCGTCTGGTGCTGATGTTGATGCTACTCCTGTTGATACCAAAGCCGTAGAGGTGGAGGAGCGTTTAGAACAAGAGAAAGACCAAAACTCTATTGAAAAACCTAAGTCCCCTGTTCCTGAGGATACGACTCTTACTTTAGAAAGTGATGTTCATTTATCTGATGCTCCCCTTACTAATCAAACTGAGGCTAATGAGGAAGTAGGTGGTCAGGACATTGTTGATGGCAAGAATGGTGATGTTGATGTTGATCAGTCTGGAAAGAAGATTACGGATGAAGGCGGACAAGAGGAGACAAAACTCGGGGAATCAACTTCTCTCAAGGGGGAACCGTCGAGCCCTCATGTTGCTGGTGAAAGTGTTAAGAAGTGGAAGACATGGTTGCTAAGTGATTCTGAGGTAATGAGAGCAAACATTTGAGACAATTGACCTGCTTGCATCTGCATTAACCGTTGAATATCATTCTTTTGTTATCTAAGAGAAAAGAGATTTGTGGTCAGCAGTGGCTGTTTCATTACAAGTTCACGTTTTTCTACAGGCCAGGGTTGTTGATGAAGCAGGGACACCAGCGGATCAAGAGGCGTTTATTAAAGAAGTGGAGGCCTTCCACAAGGAGAATCTCCTGGAATTTAAAGCCCCTAAGTTTTATGGTCAGCCCTTAAATTGTCTCAAGTAAGTTGCTTTAATTTCTTGGGAAATTTCATATTTCTGGTTATTTTCTTGTTTGACATTTGCATGTTTACTTTGCAATGTAGGCTATGGAGGGCCGTCATCAAGTTAGGTGGCTACGATGTGGTAATTATCTACTTTCGTAACTTTAAGATTTATGTTTACTAAGATCTTCTCCCTCCTCTCCCCATTTAGTAGGTTAAAAATCTTCTACATTATTACATACGAGTCATGAACTATAACTATAGTAAGCTAGAAATTTTGGTTGTTAGCTAATGAATGAAAAGATGATTTTAAGACCAAGGAATGGTTTCCAGGAAGAATTAAAGTCAATGCAGTTATCTGTTAATTGTGTTACGTCTGTGTTTTTGGAACTCAATTTGCTTAGTGTCATCTGCTTTGTTTGAGAAATTTATAAATTTAGCTCTAATTGTGTGAAACTATTCAAAATTCCTGAGACTTTCATTTTCTTACACAGGTTACCACATCTAAGCTATGGCGGCAAGTTGGAGAATCCTTCCATCCTCCGAAGTATGACTGGTTTTGTTCTCAAACTCCTCAACCAATTCCGTCTCTTGTATGACATTAACTTCCCCACTTTTTTTGTTTCATTATCATTCAGAACATGCACTACAGTCTCCTGGACATTCCGCATTTTCTATGAAAAGGTGAATTTCGTTTCTTATAAGTACTTGTTTAGTTCATTTCATACATGTTCAGTCCAAACAATCTCCTTGTGCTCCTTTTTCAGGAATGTGTCTGAGACTAGCTAGCCTTTTAACAGTTTACTGGTTGATTTTTATCTTATCAAGATGTAGAAACTTCATTATTTGTATTCTTACTTTCCAATTGCAGGCACTTTTGGAGTATGAGAAGCATTTAAGGCAAAATGGTGAGCTTAACCTTCCTGGTTCAGCATTTCTTCCGTCTGCAAGCCTTGAAAAGGAGGTAAGAATTCCTATGAATTTGTGAATTTTTATGCTTGTGGGTAGGTGGGTAGGTGAACACTTTGAGAGGAGGTCGATTTAAAGATAGGTAAAAATGCTGTTTAAATTAGTTGAAGTGAAAGCTCTGCAGTTCTTTTTTAGAATGATTAGATGCAAAGGGGAGTTTTGGGCATGCGTAATATCAGTTAAGCATGTTGAGTACAACTCTCTGTAATCGGATTGAATTAAGCTGTACCGTTTTTGTGTCAAATGGGAAGCATAAGAACTATTATGTATACACCACCCAGATAATTACCAATTAAAAGCTCCCAGAAAGGCAGAAACAGAAATTTTACATACCTCCCCTTTCTCTCATTGATATAAGGGCACATTATGTAGGCAACTAGCCATCAAGGTTCAGGGTCAGGTAGAGCACGAAGAGATGCTGCAGCTCGTGCTATGCAAGGTTGGCATTCTCAGCGCCTTCTTGGATCTGGAGAGGTTACTGAGCCTATTGTTAAGGTTTCTAGTTCGACCTTACCACGCTCCATGGTTCACCAATCACCATGCACAACTTACTCTTAAACATGATGCTGTTTGTACGTTTTCTTTTCAGGATAAAGGCTTGAGTTCAACCCCAAAGCAAAAGAACCTCAAAAACATTGGTATTATTCCTAAGGAGTGGCTATTGTTCTCCATGGTCTACAAAATGATTACCTAACGCCACCGTGTTTAATTGTTCTTGTCAGGTTTGCAGAAACAAAAAACACCTACTGGCGCGGATGTTGTTTTTACACATGAATCAGACAGACAGTTACGAAAGCTAACCATCTCCTGTGTTTTTTGTCTCTCTTATGCAAGATTTCTTTACCATGTGCAATTACAGATAGTCTTATTAATTGTGAAAAGCCTGTTTTATCGTCAAATGTGTGGTCTTTGGTGGATCACAAGCACTGTTTTGTGTGTGGTAGTTGTAAGAACTACCATTCCAGATATAGCGTAGGCGTCTAAATGAATACGGAGAACTTTGTTACCTGTATCGTTTCCTTTCTTATATCTAATCAAAGCAATATATTAATAGTATGGTTTTGGCTTGATAGGTCAACTGCCGAGGTTATAGATATTGGACCCCCAGCAGACTGGGTGAAGATAAATGTCAGAGAAACTGTGAGTACCTCTGCCGCTTCCCCTCTCACGTAATGTATAACAATAGTCAAAATCAAGACTGCCTGAAAATGCACTCTGGCTCTTTGTTTTGAATCTGAAATCTTACCGAATTTGTTTTGTTACCTTTATTTACAGAAAGACTGCTTTGAGATATTTGCCCTGGTACCTGGACTTCTTCGTGAAGAGGTGAGATTTTGTCCTTGGAATTCAATCTCTTAATCTTCTTTGATCAGCGTTTCATCACTGGCTCTTTTTCTTTAATGCAAAGAGTCTCGCCGAGGTTGTTAGGTACCAAAGCAGTTTATATATGCTGTTTACTACGAGATAGATGTGAGTAGTAGATTAGTTTGGGAGGATTTAAGTAGACATAGATTTGTTTGGGAGGTTTTAAGTAGACAGATACTGGATTCTAATCTCGAATAACACCATTTTTGTTAGCTATGATGAACATGCTGATGATCTTTGTACACGGAATTTAGTTACTCAACAAAAGTTGCTTTCTTCTTTCAGGTCCGCGTTCAATCAGATCCTGCAGGGCGGCTAGTTATAGCAGGCCAACCTGAGCAGCTGGACAATCCTTGGGGAATAACACCCTTCAAAAAGGTTAGCATCTTACATAGTCCAAACAGAGCCATGTTTACTAAATGAAGGATCGTCTCCATTTGATTTTTGGTTTTGGTTTTGGTAAGGTTGTGAACTTTCCAGCAAGAATAGATCCGCTGCACACGTCAGCGGTTGTGAGCCTGCACGGTCGACTGTTTGTGCGAGTCCCATATGAGCAATGACCAGTCTCATCTCTCTCGAGAGCCCGTTCTTTAGTTGTTTCTTTGGTGAATTCGACGACCAGTTCGGTTCTTATAGGAATTCGTTTGTATCAGTACTAAAGACATTAGCAAACGTGATAGTTTGACTGTAGCTTGAATTCTGAATATCTCGTAAAGTAGGGAAACGAACGTTGGTGTTCCATTGATGTTAGTAGGAAAGCTGCTCCCTGATACTTAGGATGGTTATGATTTTCAGATTATTTGTTGCTTTTATAGGATATGCTGATGATCATACATATATTTCCCGAAAAAAAAATTGAAGTTTTGATTTTTTTCCTCTTCTTATTTCAGTTTTAGTTTTTACGTAAAGAAAAACTTGCAACTTTGTAAGATTTTAAGATTTTGCTTCGATCATCATCATCCGATCATCTCTATCGTAGAGTACTGAAGTATAGTGGGCTGGAAGTTTTGGGCTTGAGTTTAATGGCTGAAAATCACAAAATGTTACGGAGTTACCGTCCCTCATCTCATAAGCACGAGTTATATGTTAAAATATGATATTTACTATCTATATATACGTTTACCATAGTGAAATTCAGGCCCGGCTAAAGCCCGAGAAGCTGGTGCTTTAAGCATCACGAAAATATACAAGTTTTAAGGACATCAACTTTCAAAAGTGTGCTGTGGTATAGTGGTTAACACCTGTTTGGAAGTCTTAATAGTTCGAAGCACACTGAATCTACGCTGGCCCTGGTGAAATTGTTATAGAAGAATTCAAACCATGATCCTTCGATATCTAAGAACAACATTTTCTGTTAGATTTCCCTCGAAAACAAAACCTATATATGATTATATGAATCCAGTCATAATTAATTGATTTAATTCATATTAGGCATACATTTACATCAACGTTTACTTATCAGCGTACTAGAAAACACAGAATGAAGAAGCTAAGATACATCTTCACCCAATTGTTTGCTCACTTGCATGTAAGGCACATGACATGAGCACATGGAAATCCTCAAAAGATAAAGTCTTTAATGCATGTATCTAAAAGTCCCAAAGTACATTACCCTTTATTCTCTTTACATAGTTTAGACCCTAAAAAGTCTTAATGTATAATGAATCTTTCATAAAAATAAAACCACCTCTCATTCTCATCTTATAACAAGTAAACCTGAAATATCTCAAATTCTTATATATAAAAAGTTGTCACCCGTTTTCCCTTAGCAGCTCATTGGAGATCTATTTCACCTCAAAATTATTTTGGACATGCATTGGTCATGTACAAGCTTTTCCTTTAACTTGATTTTTTAATATAAATTATATGTTTTCAAATTATCCATACATATCTTCCCTAGGGACTTGATGCATTCCTCATTTTCACACATTTTTGTTTTGGTACTCAACACCCACTTGGCTATATATGTTGATGTAGAGCTTCCTAATCTTTTAAAGGGAAACTGATGAAACTTTGAGCCAAATGTTTTTCATGTCTTGGTTTTGGCTGGACATGTACTGTTCTCGTGTTTACGCCTTAAATCGGTCATTGTAACCGTCGAAAATCATGTTTACATTATTGTAACGGGCGAATATATTCTTCTTCTAAGAATCGACAAAACTATAGTATGTCGTTTTCGTCGTAACCGCTATTCTTAAAACAGATTCATATAATTCTAAAATGTTATTTATTTTTTTGTAAATGTCTAGAACGTTATTTTCGTGATTCGTTGATAGAATCAAAGAAAGATTCGTATCGATCTCATCGAAGAACAAAGAAATCACTTGGTTAAAACATATATCAGCAAATCAGATTCCATGAATAAACATGATATTCAATCTTGAGGGTTTCCAAATCATAAAATCTTTGAGGATTTCATGTAAGGTATAATATATAATTGAATGAAAAAGGAACCAGATGTTTGATTTGTTGGTTCATATACATAGTAACATAGATTAAGTGTTTAACTTTTCATACCTACCCCAAACAGGGATTATACACATACCATCTCACATACTGAATCACTCTATTGTTACAAACTACGAATGAAGGTAACCAAGTGACATAATGAAATTGGCTTCTAAAAACATTATTTATTGTGAAGTCAAGCATAAAACAAATTAATATATAGGGTACAGCACGAAACCCTAGTGATTAAAATAAGAAGAGAAAATGCAGATGGAGATGTATAAACCTGAAGACGAATTCAAATATTTCAAATATGATCAACCATATTAAAACCAAACGAACCTCAAATAATCGAGAAGAAGTTGTTACCATAGAATGATTTTTTTTTTTGTTTTTTAATTATGAAAAATGAAATTTGGTTACAGCTATGTTACGGACATAATTTTCAATTCTAAAAAGGTGGTCTTGGAGCGGCTGAGGCTCCCCAACCAAGCACATGAGGATCACCGGCAAACTGATCATAACCACTCATGTTACCTCTTAACTGTCCTTGACCAGCTCCAGACGGTGGTGAAGATGCCGACGTGGCCTGCGGTGGACCACCACCTCCGGCTCCACTACCTCCCTCTCCAACTTCTCCTCCTCCGCCTTCTCCTCCTTCATCCTCAAGCGGAAGCCGTTCGAAAGTTGCATTAGAGAACGATGAAGCCATAAGTACCACTGGACCCGAAGCCACAAGCGGAGACACCGCGAGTCCTCCGACCACCTGACCTTGTGTGCCGGCAAGAAAGACAGAAAGACCACCGGATCCCGGGGGCGCAGGTGGTGGCAACACCGTACCAGTGATGGAAAGCACCTCAAACCTTCCATGTAAAGAAACAACACCTCCGGCTCCACCATTAGTCGCATGAGCCGTTGCCGGCTGACGGATGCTGACGTTAGCTACCGTGCCGTTACCACTGAGAATGGAGACACCTTTCCCTCTCCGGCGAGCGTAAGTGTTAACGCACTCAATTATGTCGGCTCCAGATGAGATTTCAAGAACATGAGATCTAAGCACGTTGGGGCTATCTCTTGTCACTATCACCGGTGGCTTCGGCTTGTTCTTAGATCCCGGAGGACGCCCACGTGGACGCTTCCCAGGAGTTGAACTCGAGGTAACCGGGTCGGAACCCGGATCCTTGTTGGAGTCAGATTCATCATCTGATTGTTGTTGCTGAGGCTCAGGTTGAGGTTGAGGTTGAGGCAGAGGGTGGAGATGAGGCTGAGGTTGAAGTTGGCGATGAAGGTCAGGTCTGAAGAGGTTGTGAAAGTATCCACCGTCCATGGCCGGCGCATCTACTGGGTCTTGTTCTTGTTCTTGTGGCTCATATATAAAGATATTGTGAGGGTGTGGGGATAGGATTCATATAAGAGAAGCTTTGAGATCCATTGGAGAAGTCAAATTTCAGGGTGTAAGGAGCCAATAGCTTGAGTTGATCGGTTACACAAGCCGACAAAAAACAGAGCAAAGAGACACAAATCAAAAAAGGTTATACTTGTGTGTGTTAAACCCTAACTCGCTTTAGGGCAAAGAGAGAAGAGATTCCTTCACCCCAAGACGGTGTCGTATCAAGTGATGTGTACAGAAGAAGTTAGAGAAGCTTCAAATTAATTCATGTGCTGAGACTGAGAGTGAGTTGTGTGAGTACTCTGCAATGCTTTTCTTGAACGATGAAAGAAAGAAAAAGAAAGAAAAAAATTAAATTCGATAGACACACCGAAACTTTAGATAAAATTCATTCCTTTCACATTTTTATATAAATAAATATATCTAAAACCACGCATATATAGTGGTATATTAATATATTTATGTACGCATAATTGTATATTAATAATTTACTTGAAATAAGATATTTATATACACAAGGTTTCGAGTTTTCTTTTCTGGATATACATTCGTTTCCTTTTCTTTTTTTTTTGGCTTATATATAGCTTCAAACTGGAGAAAATAAATGAAAGCTGCTTATGCCTTAAAGCTTTTTAAAAAAGGAAATTAAGAAAAAGTGTTCTAATATAAAAGCCAAAGATAAATAGATAATGTGAATAGAGAGGATTGAAGAAACATGCTGATAACTAATTGTTCGGAAACTATAATATAAAACCAAACATAAGGACTAAATATAAAGGGGATTTTATGTAATAATTTTTGTTTTTAAAATATATTGTATATATCAATTTTTCTTTTCTTTTTTTGGCATAATGATGTAATAAATGACAAAACAATGTAAAATGGAAGCGAAACTAAAATGTTAGCCATGAATCCAATTGCGTTGAAGCGTGTGCATGTAACGCCTTGTATTATCAATTTCATCATCTTCTGAAACTTATCTATTTTTCTTCAAAAAAAGAAAAAATTAATGTTAAAATTGTACATCAGAAATTTGAGTGAACTAACACTAGCTAGTATATAGAAGAGTTACATTTATTATCGATTAATGTTTATATTGTGCATCGGAAATTTGAAGGAACTAACATAGAAGAAAATAGTATAGTACTTGTTCTTTTGTTAAGGAATGAAAATTTATTTTGACCTCTTCTCAATATTTTTGATAGAAAGTGTAATCTAACTCTCTCGTTCTCAAATATATTGCAAAGATGACAACACCACTTGCATTAACAGATTTAAGCTATTAGAAAACTATTGCTAATCATATTTGCTTTCAACGTTTCAGAATACTTATAATTGTTTAACCCTCCACTCTCTATTCTATTATAGAACAACATTTGCTCCAACTTTACTTTATATTTTACTTTAAAATAAAGAAAGTAATAGGATTATTCTATATATAGTGCAATTCTGTTTTTACCTCTACTTTTTTCCACTAACTCTATTTTAAAGTTGAAAATAGAGTAATATATTAAAAAAAACCAATGCTCTAATTTAGAGAAAAAATAGATTTATGTATTAGAGATGGTATTAGTTAATTAATTAATTGCATTTTTTTTTTCTTAATTTGCACGCATATTCCCTTTTCTATGCTAGGCACTAGCCTACTACTCGATCTTGGTGGTTCCAAGCTATATATTAAAGAAATTGAAATTCTTACGAAAGTTCCCCACTTGTTTAATGGGTAATGTTATTAATCCACTTTTACTGTACTATAAGGGGGACGGGGCGGACATAACTAAGAATAATTTATGATTAGTTGATAAGAACGAATAATTAACTGTATAAAAATTGTACTCCCTCCATTTCATAACTAAGAAATTTTTTTTGTTTCATAATATAGGATTCCTATATTTTCAAGTTTCTATGCAACTTTTAGATTAGTTTAATATTTTATGTTATGCAGTATAGTTTCTGATTGGTTGAACTTGATAAAAGTAAAGACTTCTTAATCTGCGTGTTTTAGTTAAAACATCCAATATTTTGAAACGGAGGGAGTATTTTACAGCAAACTCAAAATAATTGTCTAATGTTTGCATTTCTCTGCGTAGCGTACACTAAAATTATATTCGATGATCGAAGCACGTTGATTATTATTACTTTACAGTTTACACAGAAAGATTCATAAGTGGAAGCTATAGAATATACTAATAATTAACGAACAATCAATAGGTACTGAAATGATCTTAGTAGATGATAACATAGAGCTTTAAATATACACCTCGAACCTCGTTCCGCAACCTAAAGTCGCAAAAAAAAATTTTGACGAGGACAGGTGAGAAATTGAACTATTGAGACTTGTTAAGATTTAACAAAGAAAGTCTAATTCAGTAATTTGTACATCAAGGAGAGTAAAGTATTTGAGCAAACTCTTAAGGTATTATTTATTTGTTGTTGTGTATATATATCGGTACTTGTAGATATGAAAATGTGGATCTTGGGTCGAAAAAGAGAAGTTGTAAAGATGTGTGATTAGTATTTTGATGTTAGCACTGCACCTTTGAAAGCAGTCTCTTTAACGTGGATGCATGTGCCTCACGCAACCAAGTAGTCTCGATCAGAGCCGTTCAGATTTACATGACCGGCGCAATCGGACGACTCATGACGTGGCGATGTAATCGCCACAGTCTGCTTGATGCCTTGATCCACACGTGCACGGAGCAAAAGTCACGTGCGGTCAAAATGTCAGAGCAGAAGCTGAGCTGTTGTGTACCACGTCGAAGCGGTCGGAAGCATCGGTACTTGGTCCACGTGTAGGTTTCCCCCAATCTATCCTACCACAATACCACATACACATACACATACACACAGGTATTAAATACCTCGAGTTACGTTTCTCTAATATTGAAAAATAATTATCAAATTTCTCATATTCAACCCTTGATGATCAATTACATTTTTCATGTTTTTTTTTAAAAAAAAGATACACATGTAAAGATCGTATTTGCGAGGGAGTTGAGTTCTTTGTAATCGGGATCAGTTTTAAAATATACTATTTTTAGAATAGTTATAATTTATATTGTAAGTTCGAATATGGTTGACTACATGCTTATAACATGTAAATGAAATATATTTTAAAGTTAATATAATATATTTTAAAGTTACACTTGAAAATGATTGACTACATGCTTATAACATGATACACGACATCAGCAAATTTTATTATAATAATAAAAAATGCGATGTTAGTTTGAAATTTATGAGAGTTGAGAATCGAGACCATAATTAACTAGAGTGGTCGAAACTCCTAAACTGCGAAAAACCAGTTCGATACTATTATAATTGCTAAAATTGTTGACATTCGGAATTTTTAAATATAAGGTAGTCGTATGCATGATCTACTATCATGATATGTACATCATGGACTACAGCACTGTGACAAAAAATCATCTATAATATATTGTAATCAATATGGTGAGACCAAACATGTGACCTTTGAATGGACCGAATATATAATCGTTGGAATGGACCTCAAGTTGCATAATACATTGCATGTGTTAGTATAGTAGTAACTAGTAAAGTCCTAGGAATTCACACCCATACAATATTGAATTCGTTTCCATCCTTACTCTACATGCGGCAAATAACGATTAATTATATATTGAACTGAGAACATCTCAGGGCCCATACATACATACTTTCGAGTTTCGACGTCGGTCCATGTATTGTTATTTCTTATTACGAGTTCTGCCAAGTAATAGTGATATGTATACCAAAAAACAAAGAAAAAAAGTTTTATCAATAGGGATGAATCAAAAACGTGGGAGTCTATGAATATTAACTTAGCAGCAAATGCATACAAAATTTTTATACTTTAAAATAATCAAAAGCAGAATGTAATTTGTTTCCAACAATCCTGTGGAGAGACTAATAATGTAATAAGTTATGACAAATCATTTTAAACTGTTGACAAACGAGGCTGCTCATCATAATCATTGACTATTATGTATAACTTTGAAAAGAAAAAAAAGTTAGTAAAAAAAACGATGATTACGGGACAACATATTTAAGAAATTATTTTTTCTCAATTTGAGAAATCTAGCTTTGGCGACTTGTTATCTGCCACTAAACCCAGTAACCCCATCCACCAATTATCATGTCTTTTTCATTATTATTTTATCAGCTTTAATGCCGAAAAAGATGACAAAACCAAAACTAAAGCTCTTTCCAATTTTAGTGCCTTTTCCAAATGTGTTATGAGCCTATCTTTTTCATTTTTTTTATCAACCATTGTGATTTGAACAACCATCATGAACGATAAATAAACAAAAAAATAAATCAATAAAAACATGTTAAATGACTTTAGTGCAGTGGTTAATGGTAAGTACTTAATGCATAAAGTATCATCACACTAGGGATCAAGTCTCGTTTCCTACGAATGTAGAGATTTGGCTAATGAGTCCCAATAATTTACACACGCCATTTTTTTATGTTAAGTTTATACGCGTTATTGTAAAGAATTAACCTCAAATGCCAATGATAACAAAAGGAAAAATTGATTCTGTTATAAAGTGAACCAATGTGTTATGTAAGTTGAAGAGAGTAGAGTTTAAATATTTTCAATGCAATTTTTTTTTTTAATGCAATTTCAAATGGTCAATACACGCAGCTCTACTATAAATTCTGAAGTTAGTATGTGTTTCGGTCAGAATCACCAGGTATTGAATTAGATAAGGATGACATTTTTGAACTTATACATAGAGAAAAACAATAGGCGCAGATTACCAAAATGGCTCGAGAAGATAACGCCAACAAATCTACCAAACTCACTTTGTGGGTTATGCTCGAGGATTTGGGTCAAAGCAGAGAGACCCACGCCACATGGGTAGGACAAAGTTTTACGTGGACAGGATGACGTGACGGACGTGAACGAAACAACGATTTTTGAAGCCCATAAACTTGAAATCACTTTATCTGGAGTTAAGAGTGGCCCAATAACAATTGGTTTCAGTGTCAACTTCGCAATATGAATTTGGATGGTGATACAACGACTAGTATAACACAAATTATAACACAAACCACTAAAATTTCAAATTTGTCTATTCATCAAGTTTTCTTGTAAATATTTTAGACATCATTCGGATATATGCATGCAGATAGGGAAATTTCCTTTGTTGTGAATAGTACCATCTTCTCTTATATGTTAAGTGTTTTAGCTCAAATTGAAGACCAATCATTCTGTAATTTGAATCTCTCCCAATCATGCAAACATATTAAGTTCCAAACGCTGTTGATCAGTTGACCTAGTAGTAGTGGATACAATAATTTTTTCTTCTCTCTTTTGTCCATTAAAATAGTGCAAGTTGGAATAATATTTTTATCAGGTGTATCTTCTGGAGAGATTCTAGAAGATGGTAAGAGTGGAGTCTTAGTCTTCTGGAGAAACGAAGATCCGTATCTTCTTAACCAACAACAACAAACGATTAATTATATATTTAACAACTAACAAAGTGGGAGAGAGAGAGAGAGATGTCCCAACACACAGGGAAACAGACATAATATATATAGAAGTGATAGGAAACAAAACAGAGAAAAAATCTCAAAAATGTCTCCAAACGCAACTGCATACACAATTTTTTTTTTTTCATATAGACCACTTCCTAACAAACAAAGACAAAAGCTTAGACAAATCAAAGAGACACGAATTATCCATGAGAGAGAGAAAGGAGGGAGGGAGTGAGAGAGAGAGAAAAGTGTGAAAATCTTATATCTCTCGCTCCTTCTCAATCCAGGAAAAAAAAAAAGAAAAAGATTCCACCAAGTCAAACAAACAAAACAAATAGTTCTTTTTTTTTTTATTTAACAAAAGGAGGGGAGGGCACGCACATGCACATGGTTTAAATCTCTGTCTACCAGCGAGTTTTGAGTTGTGAAAAGCCTGCCTTGTTTTTGGATTCTTGTCTTTCTTTTTAGAGTTTTGACCCAAGAGACATAGAGATGAATCAACGATCATGTTGTTGTTGTTGTCGTTGTCGTTGTCGTTGCTCCAGAGATGTCTCGGCTGGATCTGTTGTATTTCATGTGACTCCTCACTAGCTGTCCAGCTGCAATTGCTGACATTAGAGATAACTCTCCCGCTAATACTGCTCCTGCCACTATTGTTGCTAGCCTCCTTGAGTTCATCCCCGGCGCCTCTTTGCTAGCTCCTTTCACTCCGAGCAAGTTTAAACACGCTGATTGAGACGCAAGCTGTGTTCCTCCTCCCACTGTCCCCACCTGATTATCCAAACCCCCATAACCAATATCAAATCACTGAAACTTTCTAAGCAAGCTCAGAGAAACAGAGAGAGATCTGGTCAGTTTACCTCAATTGATGGCATAGTGACTGAAATATGGATATCTTTGCCGTCGTTAATAGCTTCCATCATGGTGATGCATTGAGAACTCTCCACGTTTTGAGCTGGATCTTGTCCCGTAGCTATAAATACAGCAGATACTATGTTGCTAGCGTGAGCGTTGAATCCCCCTAGAGAACCTGCAACAGCAGACCCAGCTAAGTTCTTGAGCATATTTAGCTCCACCAAAGCAGCCACGCTTGTTTTCAACACCTTGTTCACGATCTCTCCCCTGATTACTGCCTCACAAACAACTGATTTGCCACGTCCCTCGATCCAGTTCACAGCAGCAGGTTTCTTGTCCGAACAGAAGTTACCTGAAGAATCAAATATTAAATCCAAAAGATAATAATGAGGATACGGTTCTGTAATTTCACATAATAGCATCAAACAAAACAACTAAAGAGTTTTTAAAATATAGAGAAGGAAAGGAAACGAAACTCACCAGAGATACCAATAACATCCATGTCAGGAAAATCATCGGTAAGGTATTCAAGAACATTCTGAACACCTTTGGATACCATATTCATCCCCATAGCATCACCAGTGCTACAACTGAACCTTACATAAGCATTCTTCCCGGCTATTGTACATTTAATATTTTGCAATCTTGCAAATCTACTCGACCTGTATCCAAAACAAATCACTGTGAGAGTCAGTAAATGTGTAAAAGCTTTCCTATCAAACCTAGTCTCTATAGAAGATTTGAACAAGTCTCATCATACGACACATCAAAAAAGTCAACAAAAATCAAATCAAACGGGAAAAATTTATCGGACCTGTTGAAAACAACGGCCAAAGTATCGAAATTCTCAGGACTCTCCAAGAAAAACTTAAGCTCCGAAGCTCGTCTCGCCGAGGCGAACCGAACAACAGGAGCTCGAGTCATACCATCCTTAAGAACAGTGCTAGTGGCACCACCAGAGATAAACATAGCCTTGCAGCCTCTGTTAGTGCTAGCAACCAAACAACCTTCAGTTGTAGCCATAGGAACAGAGTACTCAAAACCATCAAGCAACAACGGACCAGCGATCCCAACAGGAATCTGAATATAACCAACAGGCATCTCACAGCATTGCCCCAATATAGATTCGTAATCAAATCCATCCAACGGTAATCCTTCAAGAGATCTCCCCGTGACTCTCTGCAACGCCTCACGCCGAATCGACGCCGCTCTTTTACAATCCCCGAGACGAGATTCGAGCGAGTACGATGGGATCACACCGTCGAGAACAGATTTCACAATCTCCTCGTCTTCCTCAGGGAGCGACTCGGTAACGATTGGTTCCGGGGGAGGCAATTTGGTAACGGTGACGATCGGAGCCGGTGGAGAGCACGTGACGAGACGGTGGTCGTCTTCATCGATTGAATCGGCGAGATCCCAGGAATCACCGGAAGCGCGTGAGATAAAGGATTGGACAAAGTCAATACCAAAAAACCCTAAGAGATAGATGAAAGAAGCGATGAGAGCGATAATGGCACCGAGCTCGGTGATAGTGACGACGTGGAGAGGGGTGTTGTAACGGATCTTGTCACGCCACCGGTGGAGGAGGTAATAAGCGACGGAGAAGAAGAGCGTGAAGAAGACGGCGTTGGTGAGGTATAGAGGGAGAGGAAGCGCATCGGAGGCTTTCGGTGGGGGAGTGATTGAGCGAAGGCGATCGTCGTCGGAAGAGCGGGTTGGTTGATAAGAAGGATAAGATCCGTTGGGATTCTTATTGTTGGTGGCGTTGTTGACCGGTGGTTTAGGAGGCCTCCGTCGGAGATCCATTGGAGGGAATCTCCAACCTTTGGAGAGAGAGCGAGAAGGGGCGAGAGAGAGAGAGAGAGAGAGAGATTAGTGGTGAGGTGGCGTGATAAGTGTGAAGGAGAGATTAACAAAGTTTTATAGGACTTGTCTGTTGGGGACCAGCTCGCTTTTTCCTTTTACAAATCTTTTATTTTATTTGCTTCATTTTTTAATTTGCAATTAATTTTTAGAAATTTCGTGACTTTTTTTTTGTTTTGCCTAATTTTCGTAACTCATCTAATTTTAGGTTTTTTTTTTTTTTTTTTTGATGAGGAATGGAATTAGTTGTCATACGAGGAGGATTTGAATGATAATAATGATGATGAAGAACAAAAAAAGAAAAAGCATTAATTATAGAAATTTGTGTATTTTTATTAATTTGAGATATGCTTTAATTACACCGAGCGAGCCAACCTGTCTTACATTATCATCGTAAGACAAATGTTGTTGTTTTACAAAATCTCTATTATTATTGTTATTTTTAGTTTTGGTTCACGGATGTGCGTAATGATATGAAATTGTGGTTTGCCAACTATAATTTGAGTGGTAGTTTTGTGTATATGCTTTGGATGTATCATTAAAGGATGTATAACTTTTTCCTTTTAATGATTTACGTACATTTATGAATCAAACAAGCATGGAAACAAAGCGATAATTCAATGAGGAATGGTAGTATTATCATCTGTTTTTTCGTATTACTATATTTCGCTTATTAGTAAGTATTGTATATGTTTTGTAAGGTCATGATCATTTGTCTAATTTCTATCAATAATTTGGCTATACACCTAATTAGTTCTAGTTAATTACACAATGAGTTAAATTGAATAGTATTTCCAAATAGCATAGTTATCGTATATATATCTTATATAATATGAGAAGCTTTTTCTCAACTTTTGCTAAGGAGATGACATTTGGCTTACCATATTGCTGACACCTATATTTTTTTTTGTTTGGACTTAAATAACTATAGTTTGAACCTAATTAACTACATGCCCATAAAACAACAAAAAATGCCATCAACATTTCCTTCATTCCTTCTTTAATCAGAAACATATGCAGCCCCAAGAATCTAGAGTCCTTATATCACTCTGTGGTTGGTTTAATTTCAGAACTATACCAACATTAAATTAAATTTATAGGTTTGAATTCTTGGGTTTAATTTCTGTGTTTTAATCTTCTATAATTTTCACGGGGACAAGCGGAATCAAATTTAGGTAAGATGATGGGATGGTATTACTTAAGTAAATTAGTTTATACAAAAATTAAATTTTTGTATTTACTTTCTGGAAAATTACGTAAGATTGTGAGATGGTTTTGATCTAATTTTATAATTATTTTGTTCGATTCACACTTATTATTTCAAACGTTATGGTATTTTTGAATTATTTAAAATTTATAAGTTTTCATATTAGGAATTTCATAATAAATTATATGAGAAGGTTTTTCTCAACTTTTGCTAAGGAGATGACACTTGGCTTACCATATTGCTGACACCTGTATTTTTTTGTTTGGACCTAATTAACTATAGTTTGAACCTAATTAACTACATGCCCATAAAACCAAAAAAATGCCATCAACATTTCCTTCATCCCTTCTTTAATCAGAAACATATGCAGCCCCAAGAATCTAGAGCCACCTTATATCACTCTGTGGTTGATTTCATTTCAGAACTATACCAACATTAAATTAAATTTATAGGTTTGAATTCTTGGGTTTAATTTCTATGTTTTAATCTTCTATAATTTTCACGGGGACAAGCGGAATCAAATTTAAGTAAGATGGTGGGATGGTATTATTTAAGTAAATTAGTTTAATTTAATAAAAATTGTTTATACAAAAATTAAAATTTTGAGCTTACTTTCTGGAAAATTACATAAGATTATGAGATGGTTTTGATCTAATTCTATAATTATTTTGTTCGATTCACACTTATTATTTCAAACGTCATGGTATTTTTGAATTACTTAAAATTTATAAGTTTTCATATTAGGAATCTATATTATGAAAGATGGCCAACTCTCTCCATCTGAGTGACACATCAGCAGTAGAGAGAGTGCCACTTGTCTATCCTCATTAAAAGCAAAAAGACCTATTCATGTATTTTGTTTTTTTTATATTACAAAAACAGTTTTAATATTTACATAAAAAAATTAGAGAGGCTTATAACATTTCCCAAAAAAGTAGATGCATCACCAAAAGATAAAAAAGTATCGGGATTGAATCAAGAGCCACTTCTTCCTCTCAGCGTAAACCATGAATCTATGGATATATGGTTTAGGAGTCATAATTTTGTCAATAGTTTGAAGAGTTGCAGCAGTGATAGAGATATTTGTTAATATTGTAGAGAAATTCATGAAAGTTTGTCCCTAAAATTTTTTTTTTGAAGAAGATTGAAGTTTTGTTCACTATCAAATGGAAGATAATTGAATAAAATTGTAGAATGTTGGTTTAGCAGAATACAGAGACAAAGAGGAAGGAGTTTTCATATTCTAATATTTAGAAGTTGTCAAAAATAAAATTAAATGAAATTCTTATAAATAAATAAAAAATTCTAGAGTTATATTCAAGAAATTGAAGAGCTAACATGAAAGGAAGATGTCTATCTTAATCAATCTTGATAAATTAAAATGTTAGTATTTCATAGTATATAACTGAGAAGCTAAAAAACTCTTTGTTACAAAATATGCATCTTTAGATCAAGCTTTCATTTGGAATATATTTTTTAGAAGTTTTAGACAAGAATTGTAAAATGGTTAAGCTTTCAAAATAAAGTTGTCTATGCATGTATCTAATAATTCAATTGCAAAATGAAAAAAAGCTATTTGAAGTATAAAAAAAATATCAAAATCAAATTATATTTTTCAAGATTTCCACAATTAAAAAATAGATAAACTCTACGTAAAAAAATCAAATTAGTAGCAAAATTGTTTAAAAATCGGTAAGCTATAAGCCCGCGCATAGCGCGGGTATTCATCTAGCAATACAAAATAACGACATATATACAGATCAGATTCAACAGTTAAACCAAATCAATGATTACCCTAAGTTCCCAAAACACTGTATTACTAAAATTGAGTCTAACTAATTAAAGCAAAATCTCCTACACGAAAAGTCCCAGTCTGAGCGGAGCACGACAAGTCCCAGTCTTTTTAGGTATGTTCCCACATTGGCTCGCCTTAGAGTAACCACACAGAGATGCTCTCTTCTTTAACGGTTCAGATCCATCAAAACAGTACACGTCGGAATCTCTCATCACTAACGTCTTCATATCGCTTAACCGTAAATTCTCCACTTGGTCGGCGTCGATTGCTAAGCATCCGCAGCGGAACCCTTATATCGGCGTCAATATTTATTATAATCTATATTTTATGCATGCATGATTAGGCAGCAAAGACTAATTAATGGTCGTAACTGATACTTGATTCATGTCCATATACATTATGATAACTGTAGAGAAGTATAATTATTTAACGTTTAGGAAAAAATACAGTTTACATATCACATCCTTTTAACGATATGATATTTATTTTTTTTTTTTGCATAGATGTAAAATTATATTCATAAAAAAAGACTGCGTTACGTACAATGAAAACCAAAGTTTTGTAACTTTAGAGGAATAATACAACTTGAATGAATTTTAGTTGCTATGGGTTTGAAATTAGTAGGGCCGGGTATGCCTCCATAATTCGATGATCTCGTCATTGTGCTTAGCCGAACTCTAACACACTCTTGTCAATTATTCCCGTGAGCTTTGAGGACGAAGCCTAGCTTTGACTATGTAACGATAAACAAGATCATTACACATGAAATGAAAAAAAAAAAAAAAAAAAAAAAAAAAGAGTTAGAGGAACATTTTACGCATTGCTATCAAACAACTACTAGTTTACTATCATTTGGTAGCGTTGATAATAATATACAATAACAAAAACAAAACTTAATTTTTAGAGAAAAGAAAAATCGAGCGTGAAAATCGCAAAGAGAGAATCAAATCTAAAGAGAAAGAGACCCTTTTCACGTAAGAAACTTTGAATCCCTTCGAGGCAACCCTTTTTTTTTTTAATATAGATGATATGATTTGGTTCATATAATTACATATATATAGTTCTTATATATAACGAGTTTCACGTTATAAAATAAAATATGATAATCAAGACAAACCGTCTATCTTAACAACTTTCTTTTGTCAACTAAAATCAACAAGATTCCAAATTTCAATGATCGTATAACATGATTTTATATCTAAACGTGAAGTTTTGAAATTTATCCCAGTAGAAAATGTTATCACACGAAATGTTTTTAAAATAAATATAAATGATCGTTCCGACTTCCGAGCGATAAACGAGATACTCGTTAGAATTTAAAAAATTGGTATCATGCAATAATACAAATTACAAATATGTGAGTCATAATATATTTGATTTGTCCCGAAGCAGTGGAAGTCACATTGTCACGTTCTACATCTTTCGAACATTACTCGAAGTAAGCAGACAAATAAAACCTACCTCACTTAACTATTTAAATACTAATAGTAAATATCCCCTTGAATTGCTCTCCTCCTCCATAATACTTTATTACTTTTGTGTTTTCTATTTTCAGATTCCTTCGCACAAACGCACAAATCAGTCCTTGTTATTAATAAAAAAAGAAGCGTTGTAGAGAGAAACGTTTAAAAAAAAAAAAAATGTTGGGTCTAACCATGGCTAAATTGGCTATGTCGATAAGCTTGTCAAATCAGTCCTTCGCACAAACAGCTGTCAAATGGTCCGTTACTTTTACCAAATTAGGCCAAACCATGGCTAAATTGGCTATGTCGATAAGCTTGATGATAATGTTGGGTCTAAATTTGAACACCCGCACCTAAAATAACGTAAGTACAAAAAAATGATAGTAAAAAAATGTCCAAGCGGATTCGCCCAAATGGTCTATGTACAGACCATTTGACAGCTCTAACTTAGGTTTTGTTCGTTTATTCATTTGGATGGACCATCTGAATGAACCATTAAATGTTGTTCGTTTTTGTCAAAAAAAAAAGAGCATCATTCAGAATAATTCACATGGATCATCCGAATGAGTTTAAAAATTTTAGGCAAAAATTTAAAATTCATTTGAATGATTCTAATTGGACCATTTGGATGGAGATGATTCATCCAAAAATAACTGAATAGACCATTCAAATGAACTATTTTTTTATGTTGTTTGTTGGATCATTTGATATTGAGATGAATCATTTAGATAGATCATTTTAGACGTAAATGCTAAATGATGAAAGAACATAATTATTTAGAGAGGGCCTAGGTCTAGGCAATAATTGCGTCGTCGTTTTCTTTTATCAGAGTAGAGAGATACTTCTATTCTTCCTCTGTAAATTCAGGGTTCGTCATCTGCACCTTTAACTTACTTATGTCAGATCATATTTGTGAAAGGACAAGTCAATTTCGTCTGTTACTACTCGATATCCATGAATGTTGCCCTTTAATCTCTGATTTATGAAACTATATATATATATATATATATGCAAAAGAATCTATGAATCAATTGTTCGGCGGGGGAATATACGGTTTCAGGGTTTACGATTACAAGATTGTGATCGTAAAAGAACCGCCTTTCCCATTACACAAGACACTCTGCTTCTGCGTTCTGTTGTGTCTTGAACTAGTTTTCGTTTAAACTGTATACCTTGTCTCGGCCACGAGAACATGTTAGTGTTCTTGGAAATTTCTCAATCTTCAGTTATGATCTTTGTCTCACTCAAAAAGCTGGGACTAAGTTATTATTACTTGATTTAATTTGTTGATAAGGTTTGATGTGAAAGCTTTATATGTTGGGAACGAGTTGTGGAGAGAGACTCTGCCATTACAATCGGGTTCTCGCGTTTACAAGCTACAAGGACTTAAGTCCAAGTCTTGGTATGAAGTGAAGATATCATAACCTGAGGGGATTGTGGCAATACCAAACTCCAAAGAAAGATCTTCCTTCATTTACAATATAGGCAAGCTCTTACATAATCAGCCTTTCTTTTAGCTTCTCTTGTGCCTACTTCTAAGTCTCAAAACTTTTTGGTAACAAATACAGTTTGTGAAGAACAACTCATGGGCATACCTTTTTCAAGCTGGTCAGTGGTTATATTAGTAGCTTCGTGTCTTGTGGTCGACTTCATAGTTCCTTGGTTTCTACCATCTTCTCTTCGTATAACACAAAAGGATCCTTGAGGTCACACATGTTTCTTCTTGCTATATTAACTTGTCTATATATAATTTCCATTATCTCTAGTTTTCTTCTTAATTACTCTTTAGGTTCAGGGGGAAATCTCCAATTTTGGATTTACTTAAATCAGTTTCTTGTTGGTTCATTTACTCCATTTACTCTGAATCTGTTCTTTCACAATCCAATAATGTCTTTTCTTCTTTTGTTTCTCTATCATTTTGAGACTTTTCTGCCCAAAATTGCGTGTGGTGAGAAAAAGAAATCAAAATGACAACTTGCACTATGTGCATCTGATAAAATTCAAGTTTGTTTTGTTTTCCTTTATACTTTTTCTTGACTTGTAGACTTCTCTGAATTCTGAAATATCAAATTCAGCTGAAGTAAGGGTCACCTTTAAAAATGTTTTCCACTCTTCCAATATTTAAATTTTAATAAATATATATGAATTACTAATAACAAAGAAAAACTTAAGAAACAAATCTTATGATTTTATTTTTGATCGATACAAAAATTCATTTAGTATTTCAGTGTCTGTAAAATCTGAAGTTGCAATCTTTATCCATCTCAATTCCCTCATATTTATACGCTAGCTACTTGAGTTAAAGATGATGAGTTGTTAAAATCAGATGCCACTTGTGTATAAATACTTTGAGATCTGTTTTTCTCTTTCGTTCACTCCAAAGAGCATCTTGAAGTTGCTAAAGAGAACGCCGCCAGCCAATGGCTGAAAAGCAAAAAGTCGTCTGTGTTACTGGCGCAGGAGGGTTTATTGCTTCATGGCTCGTTAAGTTTCTTCTCTCTGGTGGCTACACTGTCCATGGAACCGTTAGAGATCCTTGTAAGGGATAAAGAAATGACAAATCCTATCTCTTTGTTTTACACAGTGAACTTTTTTTTTGAGTATTATTAATTCTCTGTTTCTTGAAGTTTGAGGAAGCTTGCATGCATTGAATCATTTGTTCTCAGGTGATGAAAAGAATGACCATTTGAAGAAGTTGGATAAAGCTGCTAAGAATCTGAAACTTTTCAAGGCAGATTTGTTTGATTATGAAGGTCTTTCTTCAGCCATTGCTGGTTGCTCTGGCGTTTTCCATATCGCTTCTCCTGTGCCTTTTGAAGGAGTTCCTATCACAGAGGCAAGTACTTTATCAAACATTGCTTCTTCTTTTGTGTTTTGTTGAATCACTATCAAAACATCTTTGATTCTTAAAAAAAATCAGGAAGAAGTGATTAAACCAGCTCTCACTGGCACCAAGAATGTTCTAGAAGCATGTACTGAAGCTAAAGTGAAGAAGGTTGTGGTTGTGTCATCAATTGCTGCAGTTGTTTACAACCCAAAATGGCCTCAAGATGCTGCCAAGGACGAGGGTTGTTGGTCCGACACTCAATACGTTTACTCACTTGAGGTAAACTATTGTATCTATCTACAAAATGACAGTAAGAGATTTGTGTTTTTTTTTTCTGTGATGCAAACTCTGAGGATCTCAGGGTTACTGGCCTTATTACTATCTTGCCAAAACGTTAACGGAACGTGAAGCTTTAGAGTGGAGCAAGAGAAACTTAGCTGATGTTGTTACGCTCTGTCCGTCTGTCACCATAGGCCCTAGGCTTCAATCAAGGCTTAACTCTAGTAGTTTGGGGCTTCTCAGATTTATAAAAGGTAATGTAATGTGTGTTTCTCATATGCTCCTGAAGGCCTGAGAATTACATTTTCTTGGTTTAAGTGTTTTGATTCATTGTTGAAAAATTTGTTGATTGGTGTTGTTGTCTAAGGCGGTATAAAATCCTTGTTGAGCGATGAACTGTATCTTGTGGATGTGCGTGATGTGGCGGATGCGCTTTTGTTGGTGTATGAAAATCCAAAAGCAAAAGGAAGATACATTTGCAATTCTCATTCACTATACACCGATTCTCTAATGGAGAAACTCAAGAATATGTATCCTAAACGCAACTTCCCTGAAAGGTAAAAGAGTAGAACTTTCAAACATTTCAATTACGGTCTGATCTAATGGAATGTATAATGGCAGTTTCACGGAGAGCACAGAGAAGGAGGTGAAGGAAGTAAGGCTTCTAAGCTCAGAGAAGTTGCAGAATTTGGGATGGAAGTTTAGGCCATTAGAAGAAACCATTGATGATTCAGTGGTGAGCTTTGAAGCATTTGGTGATCTTCCAAAACCATACTAAAGCTTTACTCACAGAGTCAAAGTGTCTGTTTTTTCACTCTTTAGTAGTACTTCTGAAATAAAGTAATTCCATGAAATGGTTTTGGTAAAAAATCATTTTCATGGTATTGGTGTTCTTTCTTTTGTAAAAGTCAGATCTTTATTACTTTCACTGACATGAATAATTTGATGGAACATTTGAGATACTAATTTAACGGTTTGGTTTGTATTTTGGATATTAATTCCAACCAACCACTAGACTGAAGTGTTCGCGGCAAAATAAAAACCAGTTTAGTTAAGTCGTTATAGCTTTTGTATTCTAGTAGAAAATACAATTTAAATTTACATTGTTATTAGTTTTGTAGTCTAGTAAGATGTACATTATTTAGTTCATGAGCTCGTGACATAGTTCCGGTTTTCTAGTATCGTTGACACTTGACAATGGACCACATTGTGGACTAGTGGTGGGGTTAAACGAGTCACGAGCTCATGAACACCCCTAGCCAAATTTAATTTGGGAATGTTCAGATGACGAGGTTTAATCTTATTAGCACCGTAATTTAAATTCTAAAGATGGATAATGATTGATAATCAGACAAAACACAAAATTCGACTTCAGTTTCACATTTGTGTAACGTTACTACAACAACGGATAGATTTGATCAGAGTTTCAAAGTACAGAAAAAAACAAAACATATATCGATGATTACGACGTTAATTAACAAAAATTAAAGAGTATAAATAAATGGGTCCTACGTCATTTACAATGGCCAGAAACAAAAGTATCTTCTCTCTCTTCTCTCTCTCTTCATCTTCAACAAATCACGCAGGTCCATCATCATCATCATCTTCATCGTCATCACCAACTTCTTCATCATCACCATCAATGGAATTCCCCTAACCAAACCACTTTTTACCCTAAAAAATCGATTCCTTTTATCTTCCTCTCTTTAGTTTTGTAGGTTTTTTCTTCTTCTTCTTTTTTTTTTTCTTCCAGATTAACTCTTAAATTAGTTTCTTTGAGTTCTCGACCCTGTAGCTTCGTTCCTGTTAATAATTTCTTGTGATCCTTTCAGTACAAACCATTAAAAAACCCTAATTTCACAAACCCACCGACTTCTTCTTCTTCTTCTTCTCTCTCTCTCTGTCTCTGGCCCATCCTTAAACCCACTCTGCTTTTGCTTTTCTTTTCTTTTTTCCGGGAAATTTGATCTCTTTTTAACTCTCGTCATTATTTGTAGGGATGATCTTTTAGTTTTTGGTTTTGTTTTCCCCCAAATTCTCACTTTTTTCTCACTTCATCATCTTTCACATAACCGAGTAAACCCTAGAAATCTCCCCCCAATTCTAATTCCAATGGGTTTCTTTCATCACTGTGCTTAATCATGTCTTAGGGTTTACTCGGTTTCCTTTATTATATCACTTTGAAGTAATTAAATTGATCATCCTTTTTTTTTGCTTTGGCATAAAGTTTCCATTTTTTTTTCTTCTCTCTCTCTTTCTCACTCCTCTGTAATCACGGCGTACCAGTCAGTTCCGGGTTCTGGGTTTCACTACTTGAATTCTCCTTTTGGTGATACAACTTTCACAAAGGTATTCGTCGGTGGACTTGCTTGGGAGACTCAAAGTGAAACCCTTCGTCGCCATTTCGAACAGTACGGTGAAATCCTTGAAGCTGTTGTCATTGCTGATAAGAACACTGGCCGATCCAAAGGATATGGCTTTGTGAGTCCTCCTCCTCCTCTCTTCTCCCTTCTCTCTCTTTGTTCTTTTTCTTGCTCTGGAATGTTGAATGTTGCTTTAGCGTTACAATTATAATTACGGCTGCCTTTTGTAGATCAGTTGCCATTAGATTTATAGGTAGTGGCATATCCAAAGGCATACTATAACTGTATGGATCGTGTAAAAGTCATTGATTTTGGTGTAATTCTGTTGCAGTTGTTTTGTGAATGATTCAGTGCTCTGTTTCTATTTCATATGGAGGATTTATAGGTGACTTTCCGAGATCCAGAAGCTGCTAGGAGAGCTTGTGTTGACCCAACTCCCATTATAGACGGTAGACGTGCAAATTGTAATCTTGCTTCCCTTGGGAGACCTCGCCCTCCATTGCCCTATGCATTGATACCTAGTATGCCTGGTCAGTGTCTTCCTCCTCCAATACTCTCATCTTCCATTGCCTTGTTTTGGTCTAATATTGTGCATTGGTTGATTTTTCTTGTGTGTGGTTAGGGCGTTTAAGACCAGCTTCCCCGTACATTGGAAATGTGCAGGGTCCTCGTGGTTCACTTATTGGAAACTATCCGTATCAGCAACCACTTCCATTTAACTACCACCAGCAAGGACTTGTGTATCCTTATGGGTGAGTCTTGCAATTCTTATGTACACTGATGTCTTTGCACTAGTGGCTATGTTTCGTTAATGTATTTCTAAGGTTGTTTTATTTTCTATATCAGGGTAACCGCTTATGGACCCGAGTACATGTACTCGCAATCACAGGTTAACAATGGCCATGAACACTTGGTGTTATTTCTCTTCTTTATAAAACGTCTTGTAAATTTGACTAAATCTCGACTTGTTCCATGGTTTAGGGTTTATATAGTCCATACATGGGTCAGCAGTACCTTCAGGTCTACGGAGTACCTGGGGCAGTGAATTCACCCGTTTATCAATATGGGCAATTAAGTCAGACTATTCCCAGTGGCCAGGGCTATACAGCAGTTCAAGGCTATTCAGTTCCAGGAAGCCATGTTCTGCAGCTTGGTGGACCTACTGTCAGTGCGATGACCACTTCATCTATGTCTGCTCTTCAAGCTCCATACCCTTCAGGTACATTTTACTGTCTTACGCACCATGAATCTGATTGTCTTACTGATCAAATCTCAAAAGTAGCGTCTGGATGGCTTCTGAGTTAAAGGCATTGTGGAAAAACTAAGTTTATGTGCATTTTGTAATGTCCTCGTTTGAATATGTTTGTCAGGTATACCAGGCCCTGCTCCTGTACAGTCGCATATCATTGTCCATTCCCCTCAATTTATGCAGAATAGTGGTTCTGACCAAACAACAAGGTCAGTTCTTTATTTTGAGTGTAGTAGAGAGGAATTATGCACATTTGTTTTTTCTTTCACCACTTATATGGTAGTAATGGTTTCAGTTATTCTTGAAGACTGAGGAGAAAAGGAAGTTAAGCGGTAGCAAAACTGCTACTTAAGGTGGCAGCAGAGGCTTCCTGTTTTATTAAGTCTTGCACGTTATTTATCATGCATCCTAAAAGGTATGTGTCTCTTATTCGGCAATTTTGTAATTGCATTAACAGAGGATGTTCATCATCATAATGTGATCTCATTAACGTCTGTATCGTATTGCGTTACAGGTTATATAAAATAGTCTTGCTCACTGGAAAGGCGCAGAAGGAAACAAGAAAAGGAAATTGGAGTTACAGGGTTTGTGCTTCTGTTTTCTTACCCATCCATCAATGTGTATAAAACACAGCCACACAAGCAGCTGCTGGCTCGAGCTCGGGTTTGAGTTTTGAAGGCACTATAATGGTTTTGCTCTTGGGAGGGGAAAACCGTTAGTAATAAGTTGGTGTACAATATGCATATATATATATATATACACATACACGAGCATATACATGGTAGAATCAAAATCTGATTCTTTTATAGTCTAAAAAGTCGTAATACCACTACACTTCCTTCAGGTAGAGGAGTGTAGTGAGTAACATTGATAGGTATATAGCCTTTGTCCCCAGGTCCTGCATTGTAAGTAAAAACATGTTCATGTTCTTGTCTGTTACTGTGCATATTTAGGGTTCTCTCTTCTCCTTTGTCTGAACACACTGATGAATTGTTATCCCAAGCTTACTTCAAAGTATGGAGTCAGCTCCTTTCTCAGAAATTTCATTGCAAAAGACAAAAGTGATTGTTCAGTAAACAAATTGTTTGATCAATTCTATAACTTTGTTCCGCTGATAGATGTGAATGACATCCTCATATGAATCTGAAAGACTTGACTGTCTGCAAAACCAAAGAAAAGGTCATAAGCAACAGGTTTTGGTGAAATCTTCCATTGTTGTAAGTGTGATCTTCTGTCTTACCTTCTGAATCTTGGAGCTTTGTTCAGCAGATTCTTCATCTGTAAACTGTAATAACCAAAGATGGTCATTGAGTTAGACATAAGAAACTAATCAGAGAGGTTATTGTGGCGATAGGACTAGAACTTACTTGTCCTGTTACAGTGTATAAACGATTGTACCAACCGTTTGTTGCCATTCCAATTGCAGCGTACAGATGCTTACGAGCTTCTCCAGGGTTTTGTAATGTGTACTCGATGTAATAGAATCCTGATCATAAATGGTGTCAACGAAACACTGCCAGATACTTCAGAGATTCTCACTGAGTTTAAGATTTTTTGTGTTTACCCTTAGAAGCTCTGCTATCGATTAGTTTTGCAGTCACTCCTGCTGGCTTTTGCCAGCTTCTATCCAATCCACTGACCTACAAATAAATGTCACATTTACATTTTTTTAAGAAACTCTTTGCAGAGAGCTTGTTGGTTTCAATTGCAGGTAGAGAGACTAACCAGTGTTTCGGCGAAAGCTTCGACCTTTCCAAAAGATTCCATCCTGGTGAAGTCCGGACCTAGTCCAGTGATCGCTACGCTCACTGAAACGATCCATATTCACCTATCAGTGTTACCTCATGACTTGTGAACAAGGGGAAAGTGAAAAGAAACTAATCTTGATGAAAATACCATTGGAAGTTGAAGTTTCTTGAGGGAAAAAAGCTGTGATTGACTTGAATCCATTAGGTTCTGCTTGCCCGACTTGCCAATCTTGGTGTAAATGCAAATGAAATCAGATTCATTAATAAGTCATCATGATCAATACCATAAAGTCTTTTAAAACAGAGTTTGGTAGATTACCTTGTGGGATTGATATCTCGTATTTGTTCACCTCATCTGTGTACACACGGAAAGTTTCTGATGCATCTGACATCAAACAAAGGCTTTTATTAAGCTGCCACCATATTTCTCAAGGAACAAACAACAAAAACGAGCTTCTGAATCAACAATACTACTTGTCTCTGCGAATGCTGCTGAAGAAATGGCCAAAGGAAGGAAGAAAGCAGAGGAAGCTATCTGTAACATGACTTCTCTTCTCTTCGTCCCAACATGATCTCTAGACCTGTTAACAAAAAAAAAGATTGAGACTTTTATTAAAATCAGAACAAAAACACAGATGTTAGAAAAGAAGTGAATTATATTCACTGGGACGGTTAGTGGAGTATACAAAATCCGATGTTGTTCCTCGTTGGAGCTATCTAGAACAGAGATTGCCGCAGAAATTGATGAACATCTTCTAGAATCTGGAAAGAATTAGCTCCAAGAATGTGAATTTCGTACAAGAACGAAGCTGAATCAGTGAAGTGAGAAAGAGATTGAGAACCTGTAATGATGGTCTTAGTAACGCGAGGATTCGAACAGCTCAGCGGAGAAGAAAACCATGGAGTAATCGCTGCCATGTGTTTCAAGATATGTCCGATTCTCTGTTTTTCTCACCAAATCTATCGTCCGTTTCAATTTTTATTATTTATTATTATTCTAAAACTAAAAGTATTTAGGTGTGTGAGTGAGAATTAAATTTAATATTTTAATTTACCAATATAAGAAGAAGAAAAATAAAGCAAAACAACGTATAAAAGGAAAAATATAACTATGTTTTGTAGTCAAATATTTTTGATAAATATGAAGTAATTATCAATGTAATAAATATATATATATATATATATATATATATAATTTGTTAAAAACATATATAATTACCATCGCTATGTTTTTACATGTTTTCTTTTCACCAACATTTAGATTGCATAATGCATACATTTACACAATTATTATTATTATTATTTTGATAAAAAATAGTTTCGAAGATGATTAAAATGTGATATCCTAGTTTGAATATTTGAACCATGGTGATGAATCTTCAAGCAATAGACGACTCCGAATTGGTTAAAAGACCTTCTCTTAATGTTGATTGTTTTACTTCCTTGGCTCTTTTCAAAAGCAATCGAAGAGAGAAAGTGGCCAGAAGTAACGTCCGCCAAAACCAAGCCTTTGCATTCTTGGGATCCACTCTCCGAGCGAGCCATAACGCATACAGTGCTTCACTCACGTGCGCTGTCACCACAATCCCTGATGCTATCCGTAATACCAACATCGACCTAAAGATAAACATCGCAATGACTCTAAAGAACGGTATGGGTCCAATGTCCGGTAGCCATGCTACTGATATAATGCTAGGCAAACCGATCACACAGAAAATCCATGCGTAAATGCTTGGACCATCGACCTCTCTCCTTTTCTTGTCTTTAAAATATGAAATGGTTTTGGTCATGGCTTCTTCAGGTTGTGTTGTGGGCTCGTACCCGAGTTCCTCCTTGGCTTTACCGATCGAGTAGTAATGAGTCACCCCCACCTGTTCCGTTAACAAAAATGTTATAAGCTCATTCCAGTTCTTGTTTTCTATTTATTTTTACTCTCTATTTGTAATCAAAACTAATCTCTAACAAACCTTATAAACTTCAGGTGTAAGAATCAATGGTTGTGGAATCCACCCTTGGTTTAGTAGTGGTGATAGCATTGTGTATATTGCTTCACATATTTTTCCGAGTATAACCGCAAACGAAATAGATAGCGATGAATTTGGAAGATCATAATCAAGATTCTTTAACAGTGGCCGAAGAAATTCAAAAAAGTTTATTGGATTATCTGCATAAATTAACAAACCACAAAATTTCGGGTTCGAGATAAATCAATCAAAGCAAAGTATATAGAAAACAAAGTTTTAAGAGTATAAATTTTACCATCAGAAACAAAGTAGGCCTTCCCTGCGGCTCTCGGGTGTTCATTGAGTAAATCGGTGGTTGCCAACATGAGCGCGTGTACGATGTTATCCACATAAATCCAATCGGTTTTTGAGCTTGTATCGCCGATTTTGAAGAGGAATAAACCCAATCGTGCATAAGATATTATCCTATTAAGATACTTCTCTTCAGCCGGTCCATAAACTATTGGGCAACGAATCGCACACGTAGATAAAAGACTTCCATGTTCATTCCTATATTCCCATTAACATATATAAAACATTAAACCATTCCATATATAAAAAAAAACTTAGTAAACAACATTATTGATTTTTGAACTTACTCAACAATACGACCGTTGTTCTCTAGAACCAACTGTTCGGCAATAGATTTAGTCTTATCAAATGAACTGACGTAGTGGTTAGAAGGTAGATAAGGTAGAGTTTCATCTCCATTCTCAATCTCTTTCTCACCAAAAACGACACCGTTCGTGCTCAAATACACTAACCTCGTGATCCCTTTCTTGACACAGGTTTCCAATACGTTACGCGTCCCTTTCACGTTGACTTCCTCGATCCGGTGAGTCCTAATCATCTCCTTACCCGAACCACCGTACGACGCAAGATGAATTACAAAGTCCACTCCTTCAAGAGCCTCTTCTACGTCCTCTCTATTCACAACATCTCCTGACATATTGACATATATAATGTGACCAGTATATTTTAAAAAAATATTTCAAAATGGAAATGGAGATAACTTGATCTAACATAGTATATAAAGCACATAGACAAATCCTCTCGGTTCACCTGTTTTTTTAGTTGTAATTAGCACATGATTCAAAAAATTATCTACTCAATGTACTTATATATATATGGTTACACTCTAAATCTTGAATACATACCATTTATGCAATGGACGCCGGATTCTTTGAGACCGTCGGACCAAGGAGAAGCAGTGCGGCAGTCAAAAGAGCGGACTTGGAGAGCGCCACGGCGGAGCAGCTCAAGGCACACGGTGGAGCCAACTAATCCCAACCCACCGGTCACAGCTACAATTTTGCCTTGTATTCCTCTGTTCTCTTCTTCTTTCATCTCCATTTTTTTGCCTATTTGGCTAGTTCAATTTCGATCGTTCTAAATATGGTCAACGAGGAGTTCAATATATATAAATTGGTTGCTTCAGGTGATGACATCGTATGATGCATGTAAATTAAATATTGAACCTCGTTGTCGTTTGAAGCACGTGTCTAGGCCAGCGGGGTCACGTAGACGTAGCTTTAGTTGATGATCACGACGAGAAATTTAACATGTTCATTTGTAGTCCTAATCCGCAAATTAAGCTCCTTGTTAATATTACTATACTACTAAAATTCTTAGCTAATCTCCTTTCTTGTCAACAAGCACTATGAATCATCATTCAGTGACACATCGATGAAAATAGTACTCTTGTATTTCTAATTAATTAACTAATAAAAAAAAAAGAAGCAAGAAACGTTACACAAAAACAAAAGTTCATTTGGTCTTCCGGGTTTAGTACTCTATAATTTAAGCTTTAAATTATGCAAAAATTATGTGTGTTAATTTGATGAACTGCAATAAGAGATACAATTTTAGTTATAATCTAATAAAAAAATAAAGAATCTATGGTTTATTTATTATTATAAAAATCCTAATAAGCCATAGATAATAGATCTTTTAGTTTTATTAAAAATTATAAATAAAGCTGTTGTATAATTTATGTTTACTGAAAACATAAAATTTGAAATATGTAGAGAAATAGATAAAATGTGGGATGTGTTGCATAGTCAGCAAAGTTTCTGACACGTGGCTTATTCAGAGTGGTTATTTGGACCAGCTAAGTAAATAGTAGTATTTGGCTCCTACTCATACGCTCTCTTTCACCCCCGCGACTCAGCAATTATTCACCGCCAAGACCACCGTCGAAGACTTACCGGAGTTCTCTACGGTACCCTAAATCCACCACCTTCTTCTCCGTTTCCGCTTTTTTTTTAGGTATCTAATTGAATGAATTCGTTTTTGAGAACTTTCCTGGAGTTTTTTTTGTTTGGTCAGTCGAGATTAGGGTTTTTCCTATTTTGGGTGTTTTTTGTCTTTAGCTTCCCTACTTGGATTCTGTGTTCTTCATTCAAATCTACTAATTCTAGGGGTCAAGACTCACGGAATCGAGATATTTCAGAAAATTTTAATCTCGTAAACCTCCGATTGAGCTCTAGATTTGTCTTATGAATTCGACTGATTTGTGTTTTCACATTTGGTTTCTCCAGTGATTTGAGAAACCTTAGCTCAAACGATTTGTGTTTTACAACTTGTTTTCGAATTTGGAATCTTTATTTTGAGCAACGAGTGGTATGAAATTTTGGTTGAAAGGAGTAAACTTGCTTCATAGGATTAGACCAGTTCTTAATCTTTTTGCTTACTGCTTGTGTATAGATATGACTGATTTGGTCTCTCTCTTTGCTTTTACATCTTCAAACTTGACTTGTTCTTTGATTTGATTGTTATCTTCTTCTTCTTCTTTTTTTTTCATTCTTAATTCTGTGATATTATCAACAGGTAGGTTTGGAGGATTCTATAGCTTGTGGAAATACAGAGAGACACCATGAACACTGAGAATAATAATCAAACTACTACTACTACTACGACAACTCTCTCGAAAGTGATCTCTCATGTTTTTGTCACTGGTACTGCTAAGCAAGGCTCTCTTGGTCCACCCATCGGTCTTGTCGATATTGGCGTTAGCGAAGCTGCCTACATCTTCAGAGTCTCTCTCCCTGGCATTGAGAAAAATCAAAGTAAGTGTCTTTTCTCTTGTGCTGTCCTTTTCATTAGTAATACTCTTGCTCTCATTACGAAATTTCCTACTAATTTCTCTGCCAAATGTTAAAACTTGAATGGATTCTTCTCATGTTTTTGGGTTTGACGACAATGACCAATGACCAATGACATGAAAAGAAAGTTGCATTCTTTTTTTCATTATCTGTCTATGAAAGAACTTTGACCCATAATGCTATCTTCTCATCTGTTAATAGATAAGATCAAATGTGAGATTCAGAGGGAGGGAAGAGTATGCATCCAAGGAGTAGTGCCTGAGATTGCGATTCCAAGTGAAACCGGACTCTTGTACAGAATGCAGGTGCAACAGCTCTGCCCTCCTGGTCCATTCTCAATCACGTTTAACCTTCCGGGACAAGTGGATCCTCGTTTGTTTTCTCCTACGTTTAGATCTGATGGGATCCTTGAAGTTGTTGTCGTCAAGCTCGGAGTGCGTGTCCCAACTTCATAGTTCAAGTTTTCATATAACTAGGAGGATATCCATCTCACTTAAATCAGCATTTATAAGTAGCATTCGGCCCGACCTATATAGGTCTTTTGGTTCAGATTCAGATGTTAGAGAGTCAAGACTGTTCTAGTTTTTTTTTTCTTTTTTTTTTGTAAAATCTTGTTCAATGATCAGATTCCTTGAGATGTTGTTCTTAGACTCTGAAAAAAGTTGGTGGATGTGAAACGGTATAGTTTGGAAGAGAAATGAAAGTGAAAAATTATAAGAAAAGAGAACAATAAAAAGTTATGACATCTTAATATACACTAGAATACTATATTATCAAAATTCAAGCCTCTTATTCGCAAAATGACTAGAAACAAGTTATCAATAAGATGGTCAGTTTGTTACATGTGTTCTTTTTGGCTACCACATCCTTAAACCATAACACTTTTGTATGGTTGGCACAAAAGAAAAACACTTTTGTATCAAAAGAAAGGGGCTTGAAATAAAACTTCAATCCAAAAATTTATACCATAACGTTGTGAAAGTCAACTAAAGAAGTGGACTCGATCAGGGGAGGTGTTGTGTTCCTAGCAGTCAAACCAAAGCATATTCCATATTATTGTCTTAAAGAAGAAAAAATCTCCAAAAAAAAATCCATTAAAATGAAGAGACAAGGACTTAAAATTCTTCTCATTCTCTGTGTCTTGAAAAATCATATAAATCGAGGATACGATGCCGGCGTTAAGAGTGTTATCGTCGTTAGATGCGGCTAGGATACAATGGTACCATTTCAAGGCGATAATAGTCGCCGGGATGGGACTTTTCACCGACGCTTACGATCTTTTCTGTATTGCTCCGATCATGAAAATGATAAGTCAAATCTATTACCACAAAGACTCGATCGGAACCGCTCTTCTCTCAACTTCTTACGCAATCGCTCTTCTCGGGACAGCCTTAGGTCAGATCATCTTTGGTTACTTAGGTGACCGAGTTGGACGTCGTAAAGTCTACGGACTTTGTCTCTTAATCATGGTCTTCAGCTCCTTTGGTTGTGGCTTCTCTGTTTGCACCACTCGACGTTCTTGCGTTATGGTCAGTCTTGGATTCTTTAGATTCGTTCTTGGACTCGGGATCGGTGGAGATTACCCTCTCTCTGCAACGATTATGTCGGAGTTCGCTAACAAAAGGACGCGTGGAGCTTTCATCGCGGCCGTGTTCTCGATGCAGGGGTTAGGGATCTTGATGAGCTCTGCCGTGACCATGGTTGTGTGTGTGGCGTTCAAGAACGTCGCCGGAGAGGGGAGTTTGGAAAAGACGAACGCCGCGGGGTCAGAGACTTTGGCTCCACCGGAATCGGATATAGCGTGGAGGTTGATTCTTATGATCGGAGCTATTCCTGCCGCGTTGACGTTTTACTGGCGAATGCTCATGCCTGAAACCGCCAGGTTCCTTTCAACTATTTCTTCTTCTTTTTTTTTTCTCCCTAGATTAAATTTTGTAAAATGAAAATTAAACTTTCAACTAAATTTAATTTTTTCAAAAAATAATTTATTTTTTGATAGAATGAAAATATTTATTGTACGTATGAAAAGAAAATAAAAATTATTGTCCATTTTGTTTTTATTTTGTCTTTTTTTGTCCACCATTTTTTGACTATAGTTAATGCACAATCTTGTGTGACTTTGCTTCCTATCATCCCACATACAAACTTTGGATTTTTCCACATTGGTAGTATTAAATTAACTCTTTCTCCTCTTTTTTTTTTTTTTTTGGTATTGTTTTCCAAAATTAAATACATTGAGGTTAAATCGGTAGCCATTTCCACTATGGATTGCTTTGCTTCGATGCAAACTAGGTCGTTTGATAGTATATTATACTATTTTTTTTGTTGTCGGATAACATTCCATGATTAAATTTTATCATTTCTATTAATTTGTTTGCCGTGGACAAAATATGTTTTTACTAGTAACGCCGTAAAGCATATTATATTACACCAGTATTTTAGAAAAAAAAAGAGTAATATTATGTAGATGAAATATCTTGCGTGACTTTGTAAGCTACTGCCCCTTGACAATTTTTCAATGAAATCTCAATCTAGGACTATGAACTAAAAAGTTTAGTCGTGCGCAAAACAAAAGTTTAGTCGTGTGCTAAACAAAAGTTCTACCCATGTTTCCGTACAAAATAATATTGGGAGAACCTGAAATTTCAACCTAAATTTGATACGTTGTGGATGATAAAAACATAAACAATATACTATATGTAATAATGTAAAGAGTGGCGAGTTCGTGTTTTGTTTGTTCCTAGGAAGTAAGTTGACTTCTGAGGGAAATATACCGGACAGAGAGGTATATACCTCTTATGATAACGTATGCACATATATAGTATTCCATTTTAATACGCATAATATATAGTTTAAGTATATATTTTCTACATTAATTATCACTCTCAGGTAGAAACTCCAGCTAAGTATTAGAATTTTAGTTTATCATAAATAAATTTAATCTCTCCAACTAACCACGTACTCTCTTCCTATCAAGTTCTAGCTCCCACTTTGATTCCCTTATTAACTTCATAAGAAAAAGTCTTTTCCCTTCTGTGTGTAGTAGTAGTAAACTAGTAATAGTATGAGTTGTGACTATATATATAATTATATTGAATGATGACAATTAACTTTTGTAGTTTTTAGCAAAAGCGGCTAAAATATAACATTAACAACATTGTCAAACTAGATTATTAGAAATATTACATACAATCGTGACATATAATTCAGTATCACAAGGAATATATCAACTTAATCATTGGTCCATGGTGGTCTAGTTAAACTATTATCAAATCTTAACTTTTGAATTTCCTTTTTTCAGTATTTATGTACTATATAATCAAATCAGTATGGTAAGCACTATTTTTATATAAAAAAAAATGCATGCAGATACACAGCTTTGGTGGAGAACAATGTAGTCCAAGCAGCAAAAGACATGCAACGGGTCATGTCCGTATCCATGACTCAAATCGACGAGGATTCATCGTTGGAAGTACAACAATCGCCACGGTCTTCCTACAAACTCTTCTCACGCCGTTTCTTCAGCCTCCATGGATGTGACCTCTTCGCAGCCTCAGCCAATTGGTTCCTAGTCGACGTCGTCTTCTACACAAGCAATCTCCTCCTCTCTCAGATCTTCAACTTCTCCAACGAATCTATTCACTCCACAAGCGTCTACGATTCCGCCTTTGAAGTAGCTAAGGTCGCAGCCATCGTGGCCGCTTGCTCCACAATCCCCGGTTACTGGTTCACCGTCTATTTCATAGATAGAATCGGTCGAGTCAAGATTCAGATGATGGGGTTTTTCCTCATGGCCGTTGTTTACTTAGTCGCTGGGATCCCGTACAGTTGGTATTGGTCCAAACACGAGAAGACTAATAAAGGCTTTATGGTTCTCTACGGATTGATCTTCTTCTTTAGCAACTTTGGTCCTAACACGACGACGTTTATTATCCCGGCGGAGCTTTTTCCGGCAAGGTTTAGGTCCACGTGCCACGGGATATCTGGAGCAGCTGGGAAGTTTGGGGCTATCGTTGGCACTGTTGGTTTCTTGTGGGCCACGAAACACCATGAGGATGACGTTTTCTTAGACGTGAAACGTGTCAGAATCGCGTTTTTGATCCTTGGTGGCGTTTGTATCGCGGGAATGATCGTGACGTACTTCTTCACTCGTGAAACGATGGGGAGATCGTTAGAAGAGAACGAAGACGAGATCGGTTGTACCACGTCAGCAGAATCATCTTCTGCCAATGTTCTATTTCCAAGATAGTATTACTGATTTTGACATTATGTATAACACACAATCAAATCGTCTTGTGGATCTTTTCCTCTCTTATTAACTCTTAATTATTCCTTAATCTTTGATGTTTTGATACTCAAATTTGGTTTTTTGTTTTTGTTTTTGTTTTTCTCATGAGAATCTTTTATTCCTTTTTTAATATCTTTCATATCAAAAGGGGTGGATAATGGTCAAAAAACGTTGATCTTTCTTTAAGAGTACAAAGCTTGTCTGACTCTAAACCTTGAATGAAGACTCAGTCTTTAAGCGCTTAGTTCTGTTCCTCTTAGGCCACACTTTGAGTCCAAGTAATATGTTACCCTCAAAACGAAGAATCGAACCCTGAGGAAAAAGAGTAGCTCAGAAAACCTGAATCAACCAAAGATGGAAGCTCCAAGTTTAATTAGCAGCACAGATAAAGGGGGAATCTAGGCAAACAGGTCGAAACAGAATTTCTAACATCATCATCCAAATTCATAGGTAAATAACGAAATCATGTAGAAAGAGAAAACACCATCCCAAGCAAAAGTGATTAACATTTAAAACTTAATTAAAAAGAGAATAATAGTAAGAAAACAGATCACATCTCCAAGGAAAAGAGAAGAAATCACCAAAGGAGTTGACAGAGAAGACTATAGATGAAAAGCTATCCTTCTAGGAATATAAATCAAAATAGAACTTGCCTCTTGCCTCCTTGGGATCGCTTACTCAAAGTACCTATAAAGAAGGGCAGCTCTTCAAATAAAATAAAATAAAAGAAAACCACAGTCACAAGCATATGGCGGAACAGTAGGATATCAAACACTAGAAATACATGCAACATGAGAGATACACCAACATAGATAAAGGGGAAGAGACCAATAAGAAGTCTGAACGGGTGACTACGATCAATCAGAAAGCCACCACGATCGATCATCGCATCATCCACAATCTAAAACATCAAAACGATCGAGAAGCAAATTACAGAAAGAGCACCAATGCAATTAAGAAACATAGGGAAGAAACAAAAAGCAGAGACACGTTCAGAAGAAGAATACCCCCTGAAGACCCTAGGATAGAGAAAACGAGTGACATATCCATCAAAGCCATCAATGGTCAATAAAAACATACTGCACAATCTAATATAATAGACCGACAGGTAAATTGTATGAACAGAAATGGCCACGATGCAATTTAGAAAACCATAAGCTAGAAAGAGAAACTATCCATGAAAATTGATAACCCAAGGGTATGAAATATGATAGGTTCAAAAAGAAAAGAATCAGAGACTTATTGGAGAAACAAAAGGAAGGAAGTAATTCACAGAGGGCTAACAACTGCAAGACAAAGAAACCCAAGAATACATCCAGAGATGGAAGCTCCAAGTTCATCCCTATCAAGAGAACCATGTAGACTTGATTAGAAAAAATCCCAGTGCACATAAACATGATGCAAATTCCTACACGAAGATAATGACTTCATGTAGAAAGAGAAAACGACAATCCTAGCAAAAGTGATTATCATTTAAACCACAGATTATAAAGTTAGAAAGAGAGAAAAAAGATAAGAGGGAGGAACACTGATCAGAGGGATCACTTCACATAAAAAGTAGCCACGGTGACAAGCATATAAGAGTAGGATCAAACACTAGGAACATATGCAGCACGATAAATACAGAGAAATTAATAAAAAAAAGCGAAAGAGACCAGTAAGTAACCTGACTCTTTTGTCTTGTAGAACCTCGACTATCTAGCATATAAGAATAAGAGCAAACAGTAGGAATATATGCAGGTTAGTGGAACGTGTCTGCGTTTTTTTTTCAAAGGTTTAAGTTATTAAGTATTTGGTTTTCTATATTTGATTATGGTTTTATTTCGTTAGTGCAAGAGTTATTAAGTGGGGATTCTTACGGGTGGTATGTTTAAGGTTTTGTGGCTTTCACAGGAATTATTCATGATTTTAAAATATCTCAATCTTTTTAATTTGGTAATAGTTTTACCATTGCGGGAAGTTTGGTTATAGTTTAACCACTAGGAGAGTTTATTGGAACGCTTACGTTTAGGTTATTATTAGTCCGATTTGTGGACTGTCCAAGATAAGGACAATTGTTTGTGCAGTTGCAGGATTTGCGCCCACGGGATGTTGTTATTCCTTTTTACCAAAACCGAATACAAGCTGAAGTTACATCCCTCTTCTCGATATTGAAGTTTTAGCTCTGAGGATTTTGTTAACATGATTTGTCCGTCCTTGACAAGTGTCCACGACATAGGTGTTCCGCTTTGTGGTTGCATAGTTTGCTTTCGCGTCACACCTTTGTCGTGCGAGGGAGTATCAGGGAAGCAAGATGTGTATCTTACAGACCAAGTAATGTAGACCGTAAAATCCGTTAATGAAGTGAAGCCCAACCCAAAGAATATTATAGATCTTGATATTACTTATTGTACAAGCTATTTCTATATAAGTTTAGGAAATTTTACATTATATTATATTAGCAATATGTCAAAGCTATAATCTTATGAAACACAACTCAATAAACTATTCTATTTCTATAATATTTGACAGATTATTAGAATTATGTTGGTCTTGCTGCTTTAAAAAAAAACTCGTCTAATAAGCTTAGTTATGTTCCTCTTAGGTCACTTCGATGAATCTAAGTAATTTATTACCCTCATGGCCTCATAGTTGTTCAGTAAACCTCTGTTTCAGAGTGTATACTTTCATTGATTGGGAAACAAGACCAATTAGTTAAAGCCCGTTTGGGCCCGTATAGAAAACGCAAAACAGAAGCAGCAAAAAAAAAAGTAGAAACACGAGTACAGTGTAAAACTAAAGCAGTTTTATATCTTAAATTTATTAATTTCCATAACAATAATATATTTAGTGACAAAAAAGCATGTAACTAGTAACTAGAAAATATAGCATCAAAAACAAAACAAAAAATACGACAAATGTGGAAAGACTCTCTCTCCCCTCCCAACCTACGCCGGTTACGTCACGTGTGCACTCTGTCTCTCTCTACATCATAGTATTCACATTCGAGTTACATTTATGGAGTAACCTACCATCTCATCCCTAATACCACTTTTATTGATAACTAAATAAGGACTCCGCCCCGATGTGCGAGTTTAAAGTTTTGTATATAAACTAAATTTAACAAAAATATATATTAAAATTTGTTGTATATTATTTTAAGTTTTATTTTTGTTATAATATACTAATTTATATCCATTTACAAATCTTTTGTTTATGTTACCATTAAAAGCGTATTTTTTTACACTTAAAATATCTTGTTTGTTACAAATATATTCTTTACCACCACTTAAAAAATGTCGGTATGAACACCTTAAGCCAACTATTATATGTTTTTTTACTTTTACTTTTGCATAGTTTTTTTAATTAATAAAATTATTGGCTCAAAAAACATTTTGAATAAAAATATATTACATAGTATACTAATCAATGTATCATCACAATAGTGTATGACCAACCATAGAGAGAACATCGGTTTCGCCCTCCTTCCTTATGGAGAGAACATTGCATCCAACCTCCCCCACCATGGAGAGAACCTTGGCTCCACCTTCCTTCCTTGGGGTGATAATCTTGCGTCTAACCTCCTCCACCTTCTTTCCTTGGGGAGATAATCTTGCGTCCAACCTCCACCACCATATATAGAACATCGGCTCTACCCTTCTCATATGTGGAGAGAACATGTTCACGTCTTTTAGGTATCTTAAAATGGTTTGCTCCGACAACCAATGAAACTAAAGACCATTTTCTAGTGTCACAAAATCTCTTGATAGTAATTAATGTTAAATTTTCTAATGTATTAGTGGAAGTATCTTTTACACACTATGATGTAGCTTTTGTCTCTGGAAATCCGGACTGCCACCTTGCTTAGTGAGTCCCATGACCACTCCCAGTCCATGGGCCCCATGTCTACTCATGGCCCACCCATATCCGCCGGCCGGTTTATTATATCTGGGAGACTTTAAATACTTGTTTAACGACCATATAAATCACCATATGATCTTTTCCTGTGTTTTGTCCTCACTCGCACAGTTCCGACATCACTTCCCGAAAGTTCACTCATCCTGAAACTACTCCAGTTTTTGCATGCTTAACTCTAGAGTTCTCTCAGGACCTTTGATCGAAAAAATAAGTGTATTTTGGTGACATATATGGCAAAATGAATTCTTTTAAACATAACCGCAAACCAGGGTGTCGTTGTCTCCGAACTCCTATGGATCTATCAACAACAATTTTTGGTTTTCCAATCAATCTATCTATGTTTGTTGTAAGTTTGTGTTTGATTAGTCTATTTTATCTAACCATTAGGTTGATGAGTTTCCACTCTTTATCTCTCTTCAGGATTGAATGAATGGTAACAATTATGTTTGAAAAAAAAAAGGTCTATGACCAACCAATCAAAGAAATTAGAAGAAAATTAATTTGTCATAAATAAAGAAATAATAGAAATTATAAAAACGATAATATATGAATTTTAAATAATTCAAAGATGAAAAAGATAAATTAATTAAAACAATCTAAAAATACTATATTAAATTAAAATATAGTATTAAAAAAAGAATATGCATATATTAATATTTTTTTTTGGGTCAACATATTAATCTTAACTATTCCAAATTGAAAAAGGAAAAAGTAGGAGAAAATTTTGGTTTAAAAAAAATAAGACAAATTTACCTTTCCATTAATTTTTTTACCAATGGAACAAAGTTGAAAGCAATATTTTGAATAAATTATTTTGTTAGATGAAAAACATGAGACTATATATGTTAGTGAGTATTTAAAAATTTAGAATTAATAATTAACTGTATATTTTCCTTAATCTCATTTTTATTCTTTGTAGAATTAATAACATAAAATTAAAAATAAGTAAATAATATTATAGTTTCGAATTTTATGAAATATATATATAATCTCTTTACAATTATTTTAAAAAGTTTTCTTTTGACAACTATTTTTAAAAGATTTTGTTTTGGTATTTTTTTGATAATTATCTTTTTACGTTATTAATATTATTTAAAACATAGTATATATTTTGTTGTAATCTCAAATCTTTCCTATTAAATATTGAATTTTACACATGTCAAAATCTCAGATTAATATAAACTTGACACTTGTCAACATCTTATTAATGACTAACTTTCAAACCCAACTTTATATAATAAGATATTAACAAAAAATTTAATATGTGGTATATATTATTATCATAATTCATAAACCAAGTGTGGTTATCAGTAATTGATAGATATACAAATAATGTTTGGTACAATGTGTAGATTTTTTTTTTAACAACAAAAATATTCATACCAAGTATTTTCTTATTGTTATCTCTTGCCACTTTGATTTTAGATTATCCATTTTTTTTACTAAAACAAGCTCTTTACGACCGTGTCTTAAGAGATTCATTGACCTACGTTCTTCGTTAAATTACCAGTTTTCACAACCATTTTTTAGTCACTTCTTTATCCAGTTATTTTGTTAGTCTACAAGTTGAAGCGACAAAAAAAATGGTTAATCCACAAGAAAAAATTCACATAACTAATCTTAAATTCGAAATGGTCAAATAAGATATGTAGGAAAACATAGTAACTGTATTGTTAACAAGTTTTGGGAAAATCTGAAAATACAATTGTGATCAATTAGAAATCTTTCAGCTTTGCCTCTTTGTGGCATGATATACATTTAGTCGAATCGGATCAGTTACTAATTAGATATACAATACAAGCATACGATTAAAAAAAAAAACTTTATCCAGAATTTCAATTATATACTGCTATATGTGCACGGGTTTAATTGGTCCCCCACCCTGTATTTGCAACTTTTCGCCCATATTTATGAAGGCTTCGTCTGTCCCCATATCTTCAAAACCTTTCACATTTATTGCCATCCACTGTACGGATATCTTTACATGTAACATAACTCCATCAAATAATCACTAAACTGGACCAAAATTTATACACTAACCAAAAATATACTATCATATATATCCATCCATCACTATATACTCTACGAATCAGACTACTCGCATGATGATATTGTATATATATATATATATATATAATATTAATAATATTATATAGGTTATCATTGCTACCCCAAGATATAGAAATGAGTATTATATTTGTAAGTTTTTTATCAATCCTATAATGGTCCGGGGCAAAAATTTATTGAGTTTACTATCTCGAAGTGTTTTCAGTTAGAAACTAAAATTTAATGGGTTCTTCTAAAAGATAAATTTATAATTAAAATGAAAATCTGGTAGAATAAAAAAAGCAAAATGGGAGGAATAAAAGATTGCTTGTGAAGAGAAATGAGTGTGAGAGAGAGAGGTCGTTCTCTTCTCGGGTGTAGCAGGTCGGTGCTGCCATTGTCCTTTCTCTCTTCCTCCATTCATTTATTGTTTCTCCACCTTCTCCTTCTACCTTCATCTTCTTCTTTCCTCTTCTTCTTTTTTTGTGTATTTTTTTTTTTTTCTTAAAAGTTAGTGATGGAGGGTGACTCATTTAGATTAATTTTGTATCTAGTCCAATACAAAAAGAAAACAGTAAATTTGGTGTTATTCAATCAGTAGTTTACTCTTGTTATAATTTGTTCAAGAATCATATTTGATACAGACATATTAAATACAAACAGACAAAGACGAGTAAGGGACCCTCTTGTCATTTGATTGACATATACTATAAAAGAAATGTGACAAACAGTCATCTATATTCATTTTAGTGACTTTTGTTTCACCTAATATCTCAAAGTTTAGTGTCACATATACTGTATATTATTACTAGCCCCAGTAATTCTGTATATTTTATACACTAGTCCCTGCTACACAGAACCAGTACACCGTTTCTGCTTGTAAACTGGTTTTTGACTTTGGTTAGTTCCACTATATGAATAAATAAATAAGTGAAATAGTGTTACATGAAACGACGTACGATTATAAAAAAATGAAAATTTTTCCAAAGTGATATACCTGCTTGAATATTCTGCCAAGTTAATGATATTATCACAGACAGATTAATTTCATACATGAAAAAGTTTACTTTGACAGGGCCAATAATATTGTTTTGTGACGCAGAGGAACAGCACTATAATATATAGTAGACCGACGGTATCACTTGAGCAATAATGAACTGAAATAGACATTAAAAATAAATAACAGTTTTGAGAAAGATAAAAAAGAGCTAGAGGTCACAGAAATATCATCAGTGCTATAGAGATAGACCCCCTGGGAGGGGAAAATATATAATTTTAGATTATAGTAAAAATAGTACAGAAACTATGTTATATAATAAGCATTTAATAATGGGATAGGCTTAGGTAAGCCTATGCGGCAAGTACAGCAGGTTTTTTGAATTATTGGATGAAACATTTTGCTCAATGTAGAGTTTTTACTTTTTTTTTTATTACAAATCTAATGAGGTAAAGGAGTATTTAAATAAATAAATGTGAATAGGGGGGGTTGTCTAGGGGTTAGGGTAAAAGAATGACTTGGGAGATTTAACATAAGATCGTGTGTGCAGTTAATATTTAGTGAGAGATAGATACTGTTGTACGTTTTCATTTATTATCTTTTTTTTACCTGATCTCTTTTTTTTTTCTATCATTCTCCGCACGTGCCACCGCCGACTATCTGATATCTTCTACTATTTCAATATTTAAAAATCATCTTACAGTAACATATTAATATCGATAAATATGTATTTAAAACTGTTTCTTCCAATTATTTGTCTTGTTTTTTTTTTCTTTTTTGAAGAAATAACTTTTAGTTCAGGAAAAGCATTAAAAGCAAAAGTCTGGTTTTGTTGCAGTGCTCTCACTCGAATTTGGCCAATTTGTTTTCACACAAATAGTTTTGTTTCTCAAAAAACAAAATTAAATATCTCTAAACTAATCTCCTTTATGTATATACAACACAGTTCCAACGCTGATTTTGGTGTTTATATATGTTTCTGTTAACATGTATTTTTAAAAATTATAGTTTTTGAAGCTTAAACATTCTCAAGTTCAAACATAATCAGCCAAACACAGAAAAAAAAGTGTTTGCGATTAAAAAAACTTTTGAAAAATATATTAAAATTATGGACTTGTATGTAATACAGAATTTATATAACCGTTGAGAAATAAGTATAAAAGGAAGTGGTTAAGGTAAAAAATATGGAAAAGAAAGGAATTAGGATCTCAGGGCGAATGTGTATAAAATAATACATAAATAAATAAAAAAAGTTCTGACTCATGAATGTATAATGATATGCTTACACCCGCACGCATAAACCTCTGCCATCTTTTACTACTGCACACTCTTTTTCCTTTTCTTTTCTTCAAAGTAAAATTTATTTGCTGATAACCACAAAGTGTAACTGCATATAATGTAAAATCTGTTCAAGTACATTATTTATTTCACATTTCTTGAAATCTGAAAAAAACTTTATATTAACTGCATATAATGTAATTTGTTTGGGTAGAGAAATCCACTTGGTCCTATGTATGTGATAACCTCATTATCGGTATCTTCAATATAACGGTTTACACATTTAAAACTGCATATGTCAAATGTTCTAATGATATCATTTTAATAAAGGTTAGATAAGATTATAGATTATTATAAAAGGCATCGTTTTTTTAAAAGACAGTGTGTTTATGCAATATGCAAAACTCAATATTTCATAATGTTAGTATATCTTTACAAAAAAAAAAACCAAAATCCAAAACAAGAGCCAAAAACGTCAACACCCTCATTTAATACTATATTAATCATGTATAACATTTAAATTTAGGAAAGTACAAAAACGATACTGTAATGATCCATTGACCAATCGAGTAGTCATTAACGAAAGATCATAACTTAACATCACCCAGTCTCAATCAAAACCACAAGACCATAAGAATTTTGCTAAAGTAGTATAGTGATAAAACACAAAACCGCAAAAGTTGTTCTACAGTTTAGATTGTTACTACATAATAATTAAATTACTTTACTTGCATAGGAAAAAAAATAGGGAAAATAGAAAGAGACTCCTGGAAGCTCCCCAGGTGAGGGCAAATAGCAGCCCCCCTGCTCCCTGAATTTCACAGCCTTTATCATCAATGCTCCTCTAACCTCAAACACTCAAAATCCACTCATCTATACATACACCTCTACTTACACACCCCATACTCTCTCTCTCTCATATACACACCTCTACTTGTGTGCCATTTTTGTATATAAATATATAATCTTGCACACAATAAGGTTATACTTCCCATCACCTTTTCTATCATTTGCTCTCTTTGTTCTTCCTTTTGGTGTCTCTTCAGTGCAAAACAATAAGTCTCTTTTTTTTTTCGGTTATAATAATCAAAAGATGATGCTTGCGGTGGAAGATGTGTTGAGTGAACTAGCCGGAGAAGAAAAGAACGAGAGAGGACTGCCACCTGGTTTCCGGTTTCACCCGACGGATGAAGAGCTCATCACCTTCTACTTAGCTTCCAAAATCTTCCATGGAGGTCTCTCCGGCATTCACATTTCTGAAGTTGATCTCAACCGCTGCGAACCTTGGGAACTACCTGGTAACACATCAATACACTTCGTCTCTTCTTTCCTCTAAGAGTCTTTCTATTTTAGTTTTGGAATCTTGTTAAAAGTTTTAACGTTTTGAAACTTTGTTATATATATGAAGAAATGGCGAAGATGGGAGAGAAGGAGTGGTACTTTTACAGTCTAAGGGATAGGAAATATCCGACGGGTTTGAGGACTAACAGAGCAACCACTGCTGGGTATTGGAAAGCTACCGGGAAAGATAAGGAGGTCTTCGCCGGCAGCGGAGGACCGCTTGTTGGGATGAAGAAGACGTTGGTGTTCTACAAAGGTAGGGCACCACGTGGCCTCAAGACTAAGTGGGTCATGCATGAGTATCGCCTCGAAACCGACCTTTCACACCGCCACACGTGTAAGGTAAATTAAATCATCTTATTACCCACACTCGTGCGTCTCTTTGCTTTTAAGTTTTTAACTTTAGAGTATTAAAAGAAATTTGTGTGTGTATATTTTTTTTTGTCAATTTATGAGTTGACTTTTCGTAGCAAAAAACCACCCTATTGTTATTTAAATCCTGTTACTTTACTCCCACACGTGCGTCTCTTAAACTTTACTGTAAATTACGAGATTATGCTTTTTCTTATAAATTAATAAGTTGACTTTTACAAACGATATAAGGTGAAATGAAATGTTTAACCGATATCTTTAACTTTTTCCCATTTTTACTAAATTCGTATGTCATTATTTTGTTTGGGTTAGTATGGGGGAAGACAGGGGAGAGAGCAGTTTAGATGTGATAGATTTGATATAAATCTGTACGTGTGGTGTGGATGTCAACACCAAACACACCTTGCCGTTTTCTGTTCACCGGATGCTACTGTTGTGTCGTTTTCAATCACTATTGCTTTCTTTTTAATTACACTTCATAATTAAATTATTCATCAGAAATCAATTTGTCAGGCTCAGACAAGATCTATATCGTTCTTTGGTTAGGTGTAGTCATTATCTATATAAATATATGTACTTATAAATAAAAGTGTGTGATAGTAACATGTTTTTATTTTTCTTTTTTTGGTATGAAACACAGGAGGAATGGGTGATTTGTAGAGTGTTCAACAAATCAGGAGATAGAAAAAATGTTGGGATCCATAACCAAATCAGCTACCTTCATAACCATTCACTCTCAACAACACAACATCATGATACCTTGCCTATGCTTTTGGAAGCTTCCAACAAAACCCTAACCAACTTCCCATCGCTACTCTACGATGATCCCCATCAAAACTACAATAATAACCTCATTCATGGATCATCAGGCCACAACCTCGACGAGCTCAAAGCCCTAATCAATCCAGTCGTCTCTCAGCTCAACGGAATCATCTTTTCGCCGGGAAACAACAACAACAACAACGACGAAGACGACTTCGGTTTTAACCTCGGCGTGAAGACAGAGCCATCTTCGAACGGTGTTATAAACAATAACGAACTTGACGTACGAGATTACTTGGAGAATCCTCTGTTTCAGGAAGCGAGTTACGGTCTGTTGGGTCTTTCGTCTTCTCCTGGACCACTTCACATGCTATTAGATTCTCCATGTCCTTTAGGTTTCCAGCTGTAGTAGAATCCTATCCCTTGGATTTATATATTTGGTGCTTATTTTTATTCTCACCTTTTGTAAAATATATTATTTATATAGTAAATGTTATTGTTATTCCTAAGATCCAAAATCTTTTGTAGAACAAAACTTTTAAAAGTTATGTGGCTGCTTGCTGTAGCATTGCAGGTAAAAGCTATTATTGTGTTACTTTTGATAAAAACTGTATTTGTGGGCGTTTCACTGTTCGATGTGATGTCATAAATACGAATAATATTTTGTCACTATTCTGTCGTCATTGTTTCATGTTTTTTTCTTTCTTGGATGGACTATTGTATTTCTCATGTAAATATATAATTTTGATGGACTATATATCACTCATGTTAAGTTGTTTTCATTACTTCAGTTCAAGATTTTAGAACTGCAAAAATGACATTTCTGTTAAGAGCGCTAAATTGGGCCGGTTTAACCATTCGAAGACTATATATTTGGTTCAACGACGCACCAGCGTGTTTGATTATTATACAGTCTTCGAATGGTTAAACCGGTTTAGTTTGCTCATAGTTTCGAACTACGAAGCCCATTAAACACCAGAGAGGCCCAGCAATGGATAATAACTAAAAATATTACGATGTTGGTTGGACAAATAATACTTCATCCTTTTTTTGTTTGGAAAAATAACACCTCATTTAATTAATCAATGTTGATTAATACCTTAACTTCTAAATGTTGGAAGTTTTATACCTAGCACGTGTGTTATTATTTGAGAATTACAATTTTAACCTTAAAATTAAAGTTTAATATATTTATTTTAGATAAAATTTATAAAACAGAAAAATAAAAATAAAAAATAAAAACAAAAAAAACACGCTGAGAACGTCGTCTTCTTCGTCGTGCTTCTTCTCTAAGAACCTGCTGTGTAGATTTGTGTTCATTTTCTTCACCAAAACCGAAAATCCTAATTAGGTTTCATAAAAATTCTCCATGAATTTGTTTTCTTTTTCAATTTGAAGAGGAAAGACACATAAACAAGATGTCGAAATTAAACTAAAATTTATAAATCTAACAATTGTAGACATAAAACAGAAGATAAATATATATGATTGTAGGTATGTAGCGATTTGCCCAATTTGAGTTCGGTTTTGTTGTATGGGTATGCCCAATTTTCTCAAAGCTTAAATCTTTGTTGATGTTATTGTCGGTGGTTTTTAATGGAAACAAATTATAAAAATAAAAATTTCTGGGTTTTTGTTTCAGCTTGTGACGGTGATAATTCTGGCAACCTGCGAGTTAGAGTTAAGTCTCTTCACCTTCAACATCTTCAAAGAATCGTGACCAGAGGAGAAAACGTGTATAAGACCTAGCTCTCGTCCTCGTAAGCTACCACCGCCGAGTCAGCCACTTCCGATGTGGTCTCCACCGTCGAGTCAAACATTTTTTTTTCTTTTTTTATTTTTTCTATTTTAATTAAAACAGAAAATCATTTTTAAGGTCAAAATTGTAATTCTCAAATAATAACACACGTGCTAGGTATAAAACTTCCAACATTTAGAAATTAAGGTATTAATCAACATTGATTAATTAAATGAGGTATTATTTTTCCAACCAAAAAAGATGAGGTATTACTTGTCCAAATAAAAATTAGATGATGTATTTTTAAGCTTTTTTCCCGATGTTGAACACTTTTGTTTTTTTTTTTTTCTTTTGGATGCAAATACGATATTTAACTTAGCTCTATATATATATTTTTAAAAAATTCTTAATTTCTCTGTATTTCAATTCCCGTTAAAAACTCAAATATCTTCGATAACAAAAAATATTAAAATTAATTGAGTGTGAGAATGTTAAAATGTTATGTTATATCAATCTTGAGAAATGTATGATCAATGAATCATAATTTTAATATTATATATATATATATATATATATATATATATATATATAGATGCATGCACAGATTTATTTCTAACATATGAAATACTTTTTTATCAGTAAATAAAACATGAAATACTTAGTACATTAGATATGTAATCTCATTCAAGCCTGTCTATCGAATTTGAATTTGAGCATTACATTGCCTCTGATAAAAAAATATGTATTTTTTTAGAACCTTCATATATTGTCAACCGATGGTGGTTATATTTAACTGTAACACCACTAGCGTAGGGAATAAAGCATTCATAGTAATAACAAAATGATAATGTAGCTAACTACTAATGTGGGAATCTTCGGCCTGATTGGGAATTTTGGTCCATCATTTCTCAATGAGAATTTTTCGTTCCTCCTTTTAACAAACAAAAAGCATGTCTTCACTTTCTACTTCTGACTCCTTCGTTGTGATTCAATCAATAGAAATAAATACCCCTTACTATTTAATATGAGAAAGTATTAGAATGTAGTAATATGATTAGAGTTAGAGATCCCGAAGCAATATAATGCCACCATCTATTGATGGAGATAAGGGACAAACGGACAAGGGATATGTAATATATAGATCATGCACATGCACGTACAATATACAACGAAAGAATAATATTGCTTTTTTTAAAAGACGTATAAATAGTTCAGTTATTACAACAACAACAATAAAAACAGTATCAATCGCTTTTAATTTGAGTATGAAATACCATTTTTGTAGATTCAACATCAGTCAATTTTGTGTACATGTTTTATAGTATGAAAACTGAAATCATTGGTCCTGCAATCACATATGAAATTTCATAAGGTTCAACTTTAATGTCTTCATCAATAGAGTATTATATTATGCATTATTAATGGTTGGAGATTCAACGTATTTGGGTTGATGGTAAAAGCTTGCTTTCAGCTTGAAATTTTCAATGATGGAGCATTAGTGCGTTACTACCATTACGAGCTATATCATCAAAACTATGTTAGTTAGAGGAAATAATTGATGGATATTTTTGTGATAAAATGCTATATTCAATGTCAATTATGCAATTTAGTTTATGTCATTTTAAACTATACTAGCACTTAGCACATGGACGCACTTTCCATAGTGGACAAACTCGTGATGAATGATGATAGCTCGCGATGGTGGACCATATCTTTATTTGTACGTGTTTTACTCAATGGCTACACGAAAAAAGGATAAATAATCAATATAATCAGTTGTTTTTCGTCTGTGTAATTATCTACATCTTGACTAATTTATTATTAAACTACGTTCTACTTGTAATATTTCGCACTTTAGTTGTACCCTAAGATTTTGGCGATCTTTTGTTAGGTCAATGTTCGAAGACAAAATAAGATCATCTTCATGGTCATTTTCGAAGTTCTAATAATTTAAAGTCTCGTTTCATGTTTTAGTGGGATACAGGCTCGTGCTCCCAATATTTATAAAAATACTTTTAACAGAAAACATGAACAAATTAAATATATTAAAACCCGACAATTAGTTTGCTGCTTTATTAATGGAAAAGGGAAAAAGAGAGAACCCACACAATACACATTACACCATCTGCTCGACGTACACTGGTCCATCTGTCTGCTTTTTTCCCATTTTATATGGAATATTCCATTAGTTAATCGAATTTGTAGCAACGAACGACCAACATTTTAGGTAGACTAAAGTCCCTTTGATGTTTCTATCAAACGTAAATTGTACATAAGTAACATGACATATATTTATTTTTTCATACTCGAAACTTAAATACAGAACTATCACTTTCTATCAAACAAACAAATTTCAGTTTTACAAATTATTTATGAAGAAATGTTAATTTAATTATCGACATGATATTATCAAAGAAGTGCGTGGAGTTGATTCTTATTTATGATATTAAGTAGATTCTTATTGATTTTGGCACGACATAAAACCCTGCATGATGCATCTAAAACTAATATATGTTACCAACATTCACGTAACCATAGGCTAAATCGTAGAGACACAAAATAATGGAATTAAGCACTTGGTATATCGTATATATATACCCAAAAAACACAAAAGGTTAATTTCGGGTAATTTGGATTGTAGCAACGTAGAGATTACATTGTGTGGTCCAACGTCTTAGTTTCAAGAGTTCTTGTAACTATTTCATGGTCTCTAGCTAGTTCACAAACAAGATGTTAATAAAACAAAATCAGTTTCATGTTATGTATAAGGAATATAAAAGAAATAAAGGACTAATTCACTTTCCATTTCGTATAATAAATTTACAATAGATAAAATATATGTACATGCCTGCCGAGTAACTTTATCCTTTAAAAAGATAAGGAACACTTTTTTTAAATATCATATCTTGTTTAATCGAAAACCATTCATGAAAAAAATAAATGGGAAAATGTTTTAAAAAAAAAAAATAATCAAGGTAAGAAGTTATCAGGATCATCTTCACTTTGCTTGATTAGGGTATCAGGTTCGGATCCTGAACTTGAGCTACCGGGTAACCCGCCACATTTATGACACCTGGCAACCACTAAGATTTGACGGCAAGAAGGACAAGAAGAGTGGGATCCAAGCCACGTGTCGATACACAATACGTGGAAACCGTGACCACACTGCGGCAACACCCTGAGCTCGTCTCCGGCTGCGAACTCCGTAAGACAAATCGCGCACTCGACGAGTTTCTCAGCCGGCGGCGAGTCCGGCGAGTAAGTTAGCTTAGGTAACGATCGGAGCACTTTCTTCTTCAAACCTTTGTTGGCTGCAGCTACGGGGGGTTGATGAGTCTGATCCGCTCTGTTTCTGGTGGCCATACGTCGGAGCCAGGCGCAACGTGAGACGGCTATTAAGCCGAGGACGCACGTCAGTGCACAAAGAAGAACCGCGAGGATGAGGACGAGGTCAGGGTTGAAAGCCGGAGCAGCTCCCGCCGGAGATGGAGGACTTGCCTCTTGGAGAAGACGGAAGAGAAGACGCGCCATTGTTGCTAAAGACTTAGAGAGAAAGAGAGAGAGAGAGAGAGAGGGGTTGGTTTGAAAAAATTGAGAGGGATTAGGAGTGTGAGCGTTTTTTAGGGAGGCAAAGAGGACAGGGGATTTATAGTGAGAAAGATCTTTGTTGGGTGTATTTGCTTTTTATATTATAAAGTTTATATTATATCACTTTCGGTTATAAGGTTATTTTCGTGATTTTATTATTGTAATTAGTTCGAAATTTGTTTGGCTTGGTCCTATGACTGATCATGTAAACTCTATGAGTCCTTTTCTTCGATGTTTTGTATGTTAACGTTCTCAAGTTTTTACGGATAGGTCGGCAAGAAAGAAAAATGTTTTACGTATAGATAAATTTTGGGTTAGACGACACACAAGAAAAGGACTTTTGTTTTAAGTACCATCAAAGCTATATATAAAAGTATATATATATATATTAATGTTTATTTTAAATAAAATTTTACGATGTTTCTAGTTATATATAGGAGTTAGGACCATCTCATGTTCCAAGTTACGGGATGTTTATGGTTAACCTAACTCTTTTATACCTAAAAATTAAGCATTGGTTCAATTAAGAAAATATAGGCGTAATAATACAACGGTCTATTTTTTTTTTTTTTGTGTGGATAATAGATTGACAATCAAACGTTCCAATCTAGCTACTGGAAAATGATATATGGTATTTAAATGGGATATTGATAGTTTTGGTGCATTAGAAACATTAAATTTGATGTATGTAATAAAATGGTGCGTGTGGGGCAGACTCATGATGGGAGTGGAAGACTGGAAGAAGCTTTGTGTGTGCGATGCGACCATCAAACACCGAACCACGACATAAGTTGATAACGTATGTTGTGTATCGCTTATCCTAACATTATTTTCTTCTTCGTATTTATTGCCCTAAAAATGATTATTTGTCAGTTTGTCATCCACATCAAGTAATATCAGGCCGAATATGATGTTTGTAGTGGGTTATCTAATAACATAGATTATTACTGATACATTATGGAATTTATGGACCCTTTTTTATAATGAAGTTGTAATTGTAATGAAATGTTGATATATCTGATTTCACAAAGTTGGATCAAATTAAGCAACTCATTCCCTGCACCTTCATGGCTAATAATAACCACTACGATCTGCTTAAATCGATTTAAGATATATATATAGAAGATACTTTAATTTTAACTGTGTTTGGAATTTGAGTATATATCTTCTAAGATTTTATGTGAGTTTCAGTTTATGATCTTTTGAGTTATTACAAAAAAAAAAAACAAAAGGTTGGAATATTCATTCCATTGGTAGATCCTACATTTTACACTCATAATTTTTATGACTCAATACTTAAGAAATACTAGTAGTGTTAGCTACTAGAGTACTAGCTCTATCCTAAACATATACTGGGTTGTTTTATATTCGAATATTTTAAGTTTTTGTTTCACTGGATGATGCATACGTTAAAAGAACCTTAATGACGTTTGACCTAGTGGAGAAATGTGATTCTCTACTCTTCGTACTATAATGACCTTTGAAATCACGAAAAGAACATTTTAAATCTATGGCTGCTGGACTATATACTTGGAATAAACAAGATCTATTTGACGATCTTTTTAAAAATGTTATGTTAGGACTTAGGACATACTTATATGATGCTGTAACAATTTTTGAAAACATTAAATTACGAAAGTCGAATTATAACGTACTACGTTTTGATTACTAGTAGTATTATTCATTGCTGGTCCAGGACTTGCATTCAATCAAGCTGACATGGCATGCAATTGGTGTTGGGATAACGGCTAAATTCATTAAGGAAAACTTTTTGATGTTTAGATAAGATCAATCTTAAATATTAATCCTCCTAAATAAAACTTATGAACTTTTTCCTATACATAGGATAAATCTAAGTGGTCTTTTTCTTGTATGTACAATCCCATCTATTTAATAATGACCGTGGGATTGCATCACACATACCACCTATAAAGTAATCCAAGGAAATAATAAAGTAAATTGCAAACTTTTTCAAACTCGAGGTCCTATTTGTCATGTTATATAGACCATGAAAGTATAATATTTTTCTGATCTTATGGCAAAATAAAAATAAAAAGAACATGTTCAACATCTATTTGGAAGAACAGTTTTAATACCAAAAAGTCTTGTACCAAAACGTTTGTGGCTTTGAAAGTCTCAACAATAAATCCAAGTATATTATTTTTGGCTTAATATAGTTTTCTCCAAACACTCTTAGGCCATGAGAATAACGCCTTCACACGGAACGAACAACTGAGCTACCCTACGAAAACAAAGTTAGGGTGCAAACAGAACAAATAGTTTAGAAACATTAATATGATAAAGCAAGTTTCTTAATTACTTTTGGATCAACGATTGCTATAACATATTCTGACGATATATTCATATGAAAAATAATTATGTATTTTCTCCTGGAGAAGTAAATATACTGTTATGAAAGTTATTTGGGTTTTTTATAAACAAAATTATTCATGTGGAAAATAATTACGATTAACTTCTCCTGGCTATAAAGTAAATATAGGTGAAAAGCATATGTGGAGAACAGTCACTTCATCGGCCTAACATGTATAGAGTATGAAACGAAGGTTCATGTGTGTGAACCTTTTGTCCTCTATAGAGATCAAAGTTTGTGTGAAGCATGATAATAACAGCTAACTAAAAAAACATGCGTCAAGACTCGCAAAGATTTGGCAAAGAGCAGAGGGACGCCTGTCCATTTCTTATACATAAACTTTTTCCCTTTAAAATACTTACCACTCAATTTAATGCACTCGGTTTTTTTCTTATATATATATATATATATAGGTTGTTAATTTAATTTACTAAGAAAATTGTAGATTTAATTTACTAAGAAAATTCTAGTTTTAATTATTAAACAACTGCTGGTTAGATTTAAACGTTGAGTGTTTTGTGCATAAACTTCCCACCATTTGCTTATTGTCGCCTTGTTATGTTATGACTATATATGACATGATTTGCTTGCTGCAAGAGAGTGTATATTGAATGTTAAACACCTCTAAATTGAATCTTCAAAACAATATGATTTTTTTTTTTTTTTTTATCAAAACTAACAATAGCCCTGAATCTTGCATATTCATTTTCTTAATGCACGATATCAAAAAGATAGGTCAAATGTGAGGAGAGGTATAACGTCTGATGGAAGTAAGTTAGCTCTATCTTCGAACACTGTGATGAACTCTGACATCGTGGAGTTAGCCACTGTGAACAAATGTTAAGAGACAACCATTTGTTTATATTACCAGATGTTACTTTAGTGATAACTAATTTTTTTGAGTTTTGACTACCATGTTCTTGCTTTAATGATAATGTAAACAACTAATCTTTGATATTGTTATAAAATATTACTACTCCAGTATTAGTGAGAGGTTAAATTAGAAATGTATCTTTGTTGAAGATAACCGTGGTTGTTAGCTTATTTAACATTCATAAGCGTGGATATATACATTTTGATATAAGCTGTGGGCTCTCTTTTTGTCTTGATCATTACTACTAAATTTTTTTATTGTTGCATGGAAACTAAACGTACTAAATGATTATGAAACAACTAAAAAAAAATGAAAAGTAAGATGAGAAGAATAATAATGGAGTGGTACATGAAACAATGTGTGGTAAGAAAAAAAGAGGAAGAAACGTGTGAAATTATGAGTTTCTAAATAGAGTTAGATGACAAAAAAATTACATATATAAAAAAGAGACTATTTATTAATATTGTTGACTAAATTTCTCTTCTAGTGCACATATCACTTTTCCAGTTTCCATTTTCTCACCACCCACTCTTGCTTTCCGTCACATGCTCGGCAACTTTATTTTGTTTTAATTGGATTAATCCTCGAAAACTATAGACCTTAAAATTACATAAACTTACAAACATCTTTTGGCCAACATTAACTTAAAAACATTAAAACTACAAATATTTATATTGCCATCTTAAACTTTATTAGCGGGTTTATATAATAAGTTTATGACTAAAAAACTGATGCAAAAAAATATCTAAAAATCAAAAAGAATCGACTACTTCAACCGTTCAACGCCTAAAAAATTCATAGCGAATTCGTATAGCGTTGTAGTAGTAATAAACTGCTTTCACCAGTTGATGTAAATTTAGGAGTAACAGTATCATTCTAACTAGTTTTAACTTTTAAGACTTTAGTTTTGAGTTCGTGTAGTTTTGGAATTTCCTATTCTATAATTTTTTTTTTTTTTTTTTGGAAATGCATGTATTGGTGGAGTTATTATACATATATGCAATAATAATCTGTCTCTGCAGGTCACATGTGAACATGTAAAGCACATTTTACTTTTTATTCTTTTTATATAAACCCTTTCTTGGACCTTACGATTATTATAATATGCATGATCATATAGTGTATATTGAAATATTTGATTATGCGCAAGTGTTTTGCTTTTAATTAGTAGCTTATATACATAGTTACATTACATATCATCGGAGTATGAAAACCTGGAACCAAATTATAGGATTTTAAAGCTAAGAAAACACATCGAACGTGACCAAACTAATTTAATGCCAGCCATGAGATTTTCTCCATTCCTCATTAGTGGCTTAGAGACTACCTAAGGAATTGTTTTCCACGTGATCATATAAAAGCTGACATTTCAATCAAAGAAAGTGTTTGCCTTGTGTTTACTATCTCAAAGCTTCACCAAACATAATTCCAATAAATTTATAAATCAGTCCATCCATTTCTTTTCAATAATTCAAATTTTCCAAACAGTCAAGTTGATAATTATCTAAAGTTCTAAACTAATCGGTTTATTGTTGAGAGTATAGATTCATTGAACAGAGCATTGTTTTTGATATATAAAGTTTAATAATATATACTAGATGGTATATTGGATGATGGGGAACAAGATATATACGCGGCACAATGGAATGACAATGCAACTTTTCACGTTACTGTTACTAAATATCCCACAAATCTACATCATATATATATATATATATATTTTATTTTTTCCTGTTTTGCAAAACAAGATATTTCTTTAGGTATTCTGAAAATTTACTAGAAAATTAGAAATATGATAATGTATAGGTACACTTATGTTTTTTTTGTTAGACTATATACGTTGTTTAATGATTATACCATTTCACTCGAACACCGTTTATTATGATTTAGGAGGTCTTTAGTTTGGTTCGTCTTTCTAGTCAATTTAGGCATTTTAGCTTTCGGATATCACTTTATCATAGAGATAGAATCAAATATTACTATCGCAATGGATATATAAACTTTTTTTTCCTACGTGTAACTAATTGAAAGTTGAAACTGATAATACATTGCTAAAACGACTTATTACCCGACATGATATATATACATACAAAGATGATGTTCTAAAAGACTAAAAAAGTTGATAGAGATGCATGACTAGAAGATAATAACAATTACTTTCCAAAATATCTTTACAGGTTGGGGAAATTAAAAAAGTATTTAACAAAAGATTTGGGATAAAACTTGTCACATCTGCGTGCAATTTTTTTTTTCTTTTTTTATAAACAAAAATAAAACGAAAAAGGACCTCATCACTTAAAGAGTTAGAGAGCTTTTTTTATGTATCAGCCATTCAGCCGCCTCTAACAAAAACATTGAGATATTATAGTTAAATAGTTAAATGTAATGCATAAGAGATCACGTGGATTTGAAGTTAAAGGCACTAACAAAATCTAAACGATAAAATTGGTGACTAGTCTGAGTCTCTTTTTCTTTTACCGTTTGAAAACGATCTTTGATCCTTTTTCAGTTTTCTTTTTTCTTTTCTCGTTTCTGAGTGATGATGATCAGTAAGCAAATCTTGAGCATACCCCATTTTCGGATTCTGAAGATCAACACTTTTGTGTGCGACCTTTTTTTTAACTCTTTGGTACTGATGTTGATGCTCCCAGCAGCATTATTCTCAATTTATCCAAACCAAACCGGTCCGAGATTTTTAGTTGGTTTTTAGGTTTGGGATTGGTTAGTGAATTCATGACAAATTTCTGGTTTGGCATGTTTTGCCCGGTTAAGTTATCACACAGTTCAGGATCAATGGATCTCTGAGGGACCTAGGACTAAGAGTGTTTAAAGTCTCCTCTACTCATAATAAAGTTAAGTAGATACGAACCCTTTTATCCGACATAGGAACATCCACATTTGACTTCAGATCCATCGCACGGTTCAGGATCTGAGGGACCTTGGACTAGGAGTGTTTAAGTCTGTACTCATAATAAAGTTAAGCAAGATACGAACCCTATTATCCAACATAGGAACATCCACATTTGACTTCAGTCAGAGGACGCAAGGAATCAATACAATGGAGAGATGATCTGGAAGATTTCTGAATTTGAATTAATTGGTAGAATTAAAATGTGTTCATCGGGTAGTGTAATCAAATACATTTCTCAGATGATGATGATGATGAAAACTAAACGCAGTTACAGGTCATACCGCAAGTTCCATTTCCCCTTCATGTTTGCGTTGAAAGTCCAGTTATTTTCTCTAATCTGCATATAAGGAACCTGAAAGAAAGAGGTAACACACTGTTTTGATGAATCCAAAAAAAAGCCATTTTCCCAGTTTAACAAAGGAGATGTAAAGCCTAAACATGATGACACATCGGTTTCAAATTAAAAGGTGCTGCTTAAGTATTCATAATAGAGGCCACTACGCAAGTAGATGGTTAAATATAACCAGAAGAGTGAATTTTGGAAGAGACAACATACAACTTTCAGCTGATCAGATACGAGAGAGATGATACCTTTTCAAACATTTCGTAGCCAACTTTGATCCGTACATCTTGATCTTCCTTAAAATTCATAATGTTCCAGGCAAATTCTGCAGCTCCTTTAGGGTTCTTCTGTTGGTAAAAAAACGAGGACAGTTCGGTGAGGTAAAAATCAACAAGCAAAAAAAACATAACTTCAAAGAAAGTTCTTGAGACCAAAAAAGACACCGAACCTGATTCAAGTCTTGATCAAGATCACACCGCCCTTTAATATTAAAGGTTACATGCTTATCAGTTCTCACAGGAAACTCTTTTTTCCCGCGTAGAAGACACCGAAGCTTTTGGCGCTTATCATAATGCAGTCCTACCGCAAGGCCTGTTGAAACCTAAGGGGAAATTTGTAACACTATATTAGTCTACTAATCAACAGTTGGAAACTATTTAGGAGAGAGAAGAGATAGAGGAAACATCAGAAATTGAGATCAAACCTCAGGGAAAAAGTATCTCATCATCCCACAGAAGTAACTCGGGGCCCCAGTTCCAGTATCTAGCTCTCCATGAAGCTATTACCAAACAATAAACAATCAAAGAAAATAAGAAACAGAAATGTGATTGCAAGATAGTAACACAACTTGGCTATAAATGTCAAGATACTGCAGCCAAAGCTAAACAACTATAGCAGAACAAGCAAGCAGGATACGCAACAATGAGAAGTAAATGAATCATGATTCAGGAAAAGCCTGTTCCTTTTGACAATAACCATTATAAAGGAAGTTAACTATCCAGACAAAATCTTATACTTATTCCTCATTCTCAAAAATCCAAAACCCAAACAGCACAATGATGATACAGAGACCCACAAGAACACCAAGAAGAGAGTGAAACAAACAACTCAATTCTAAAAATTGGAACATTTCACTGATTAGCAGCAACTTCACTCAGATTAGGGTTTCATAATAACAACATAAAGAGCTGCTTCAAAATTCAAAACCCGGTGCCTAATCTTATCTTCTTAACCAAAAGGTTGAGACTTTACAGTTCACTTATGCACTTGGAAACACCCAAAAATAAACCCTACATGTAAACAAAATAAACTGAACCCCAACGAACATTCAAGAGACTTTGAGCAATGAGCTCAGAAACTAGTCAAGAATTGAATAGAGCTACTAAAATCCTCTTCCATAGCAAAACAAAATCGAAGGAAAAAAAAAAAAAAAAAAACAAAGTTCTCACACCTGTAAATGGGTTCTCGAGTTCACAGGGACCTTCTCTTTGGCATGAATTTTCATAGACCTTGAATTGCAGCTATACCTCAGTGATGTCTCCATTTTCCCTTCTCCCCAAACAAATCTTTGTTTTCTCGAGAAAATCGCCTGGAAACACAAACGCAGAGCCAAAACCAAAACCAAAACCTCACCTAGTTTTCACACAGTACTGTATCATCATCATCCTCTACACCAAGGTTTACCATATTCCAACCAATAACTCACTGCCATGTGTCCTTTAAGCCCATATTTAAGCCCAATATATATGGGCTTAGATAAATAAAATAAGCCTTTTTATTACGGGTTAAACCCGACCCGGGAGTTAACATCCAAGATTTTGTAAATACTCATCATAGGTCCGGGTTCTCCGAGTGAGTGAGCGAGTTCGAATAGTCTGACAAGGATGAAGCAATCAAGTGTCGTCGATCTGTTGCTGCTTCTGCTGACGATCGCTGTACTCGCGACGCCGGCGTTCTCCGATCTGGTTTTATCAAAAGTCGAACGTCGTGTAAGTCTCAATCACTCTCCCCCACACACAATATAACCTTCGATCTGGTTTTTTATGATTCACGAGGTTCCTGATCCAATAGCACGAACTTACATTTGATGATCTGTGCTTAACACTTGGAACCAGTTCTAAAGTTTTAAACTTTTTTTTTTGGTGATCTCGTTAGGATCGGATATAGAATTCTGATATTTTGTAATTTGTTATAGTGATTTCTATTTCGAAATTGTTGTGCAGATCGATGTGACTTCACAGTTTGCTCGTGTTACAAAGACCCTTAAGGTAACTTCCATGAGACTGTGCTTACGAATTCATATGTTGTGTAACTTGTGTTGCCGTATCTAAGCCCTCTTTTTCCAATTTGGTGTTTAGGTCGTTAATCCTGGCTCTGAATCAGTTTCTGAGTTTATGTTGATCTTCCCTAAGTTTCTTGGTAACAATTTGGCATATTTATCGGTGAAAACTAAACGTCCTGTGGCCAATCTCTCTGTTAAAAAAGCTGATCCGAAAGGAATACCGGATTCTATCAGTGTTTACTCAGTTGGATTACCCAAAACACTCAGTAAAGGTGATACTTTGACGCTAGAGGTTGTTGCTACATTCACCAATGTACTTCAGCCATTTCCGGAGAAGATTACTCAGGGTGAGATTCATCTTGTTATGCTCCAAGAAAGCTCACAGTATCTCTCTCCTTACACTGTTGAATCTCAGTCATTGTCTATCAAACTACCCAATGCTAGAATCGAATCTTACAGCAAATTGGAGAATACAAAGCTCCAGGGATCAGAGCTCAAATATGGCCCATACAAGAACCTCTCACCGTTTTCATACTCTCCAATTGTTGTACACTTTGAAAGCAAGGCTGCATTTTCCGTGGCTGAGAAGCTTGTGCGGGAGATAGAAGTGTCTCATTGGGGGAATGTGCAGGTCACTGAGCATTATAATGTTGTTCACCGAGGGGCTCAACTCAAGGGCGAGTTTTCAAGGTTAATACTCTTACTGAAGCTTTAATTGGCTATTCTAACTCACAAATTGGTTGCTTCATCATTCTCTTTATATTCCAACCGCAGGTTAGACTTTCAAGCCAGGCCTAATCCCCGAGGAGCATCTGCCTTTAGGCATTTACTTGCTAGATTACCTCCTAGAGCCCATTCCATTTATTACAGGGATGATATTGGAAATATCTCCACGTCTGAGATGCAAAGTGATTCGAAAAAGGTTGATATTTTGGATTTTGCGAGAATTAGTCTTACAAATATTACTGTTGTATGTGTTTTTCATTTTTTTGCTTGTTTGGTTGCAGACAGAGCTACTAATTGAGCCTAGGTTTCCCTTGTTTGGTGGGTGGAAAACTTTTTTCACGATAGGTTATGGTTTACCTCTTAGTGACTTCTTGTTTGCATCGGAAGGGAAGCGTTTCGTCAACATCTCCTTTGGCTCCCCTATGATTGACCTTGTCACTGAAAAACTAATTGTACAGGTTGGTGTTATAAACTTTCCACTTGAAGTGTTTTCCTTTCGTAGTTTGATTTTCATTAGCTTAGGAATGAGGTAGAAGCAAATTAATCAATGCAGCATGGATTGACCTGTGATACACCGATATTGAGTGACATTGAGTAAAAATTCTACTTGCGTGATGTTTTAGTTGTGTTTTCTTCTTCCATCGTAGGTTGTTTTACCCGAGGGGTCAAAGGATATATCAGTTACCACTCCGTTTGCTGTCAAGCAGTCTCGAGAGGTAACAGAGTCTTGGCTTTATTTGATCATGATATATCATCTGTCTAGTGATTATAAGTCTCCGTGTATTTCACTTCTATAAACTTACTGTTCTTTGCAGATCAAATATTCACACTTAGATATAGCTGGTAGACCAGTTGTTGTTCTCGAAAAAGACAACGTTGTCCTAGATCACAATCAGCATATCCAGGTAATGTAATACGTTAGAAATGCTGTCGTTCTAAATCCACAATATTCCAATGTTTAGTTGATCATGAGATTTGTTTTCTGTACAGGTTTACTATAAGTTCAGCAACATCAATCTACTGAGTGAGCCATTGATGCTGATCTCTGGATTTTTTGTTTTGTTCATCACTTGCATCATATACACACGGGCTGACTTCTCAATCTCCAAGTCCTCTCCTACATATTTAGCCAAACTCCAATGGGATGAGGTACATTGGAGCCTTTTTTTTTCAAGCATATTTTCTGCAATATACTGACATCTTGATTCTCTCAATGGTAAATATCAAAACATGGCTCCTTTTGTTTTTCAGGTCTTAGCAACACTCCAGGAAGTCCAAAGCATCATTCAAAAATGCTTAGCTGCACATGATAAGCTCGAAGCATCGCTGCGTGATCTCTCAAGAACCGGTGACATTCAAACCTGCAAAGCAGCCCGCAAATCCACTGACAGTTTACTGAAAGATCTTTCGAAAGAACTGAAGCCGTTGCAGGGTTTCTTACAGTCTTCCCCATCAGCTTCTCACATATCTCCAAAGGTCCCAAATTTAATTACACCTGTCTCACCTCTCTTAGTCTCTGCGCTGCTTAACAGTCTCTTATGTCAAACATTTTTCATTGATGCAGGTTGAAGAGCTAGTTGTGAAAGAGAAAGAACTTCAAGAGAAGTTGATGGCCAAGCATACCACTGTTGTGGAAGGGTACGAGAAGAAATCATCGGGACGTGATATCGAAAACCGGATCGCTTCTCAGCAGCAAAAGATCATAGCTTTGAGGCAAGAAATTGAAGATCTTCTAGAATTCATTGATGAGATCTAGAAAAGTTAAATGTAGCAAATCTTCTTAAGCTTAAAACCAGACTTTCGAATTCACTCCCATTAGAAAAATTTTGTACCTTAATGAGCAGTGTTTATCAACTTTGGATGACAGCTCAAGTTCCTCTGAGTTTAACAATGAATCAAATTATCTTAAAATCATTTACAAGAATGCATATAGGTCTAACCAATGTTGGAGAATATACCAGAGAAGTTTGGGATCTTATCAATGTGCCTCAAGGCGTTCTCAGCAATCTGTTTTGTCTTAAAATCAGCGTTTTGAAAGGCGTCAATAAGTGCTGCAGTTACGTTTTGTTCTTCTCCGACTTCTCTAGCTATTTCTTCAATTCGTAAGATCCTCTCTACCATCCACACAGCTCTAATCCTCAAATTCTCTGTTTGATTCTCCAAAAGAACGTTTAATATAGGCGTAATCCCGTCTGCTTCATCAATCAATCTCACTCCTTTCTCAACTTCTAAACCGTCTTCTAACAAAGTAGAAAGAGCTGCAAGTGCAGCTCCAACCACCTTCTCATTTTCATGGTCCAATAGATCAACCAACTTATCTACTGCTTGTCCTTCAACGAGACAAAAGCTTTCTCTCACTGAGCATATCCCTTGATGGATCTTGCAGATACCTAGAACAACAGGCGGCTTGCTCAGACATGAAAAGATTGATACACAGTAGTTGGGAGGAGGCAGTTCAGGTATCCTTGTTAGATTCTTGGATTCAAGTGAAAGATTCTCCAAAGCTATTGCAGAAGCCATCTGGATGTTGTCCTGACTGTTGGATTGAAGGAGCTCAAGGAAAAATAAAGTAAGATTGTTCTCACGGCAGAACGAAACGGCTTGAGTCTCCTTGGTGAGTGCAAAGGTGATGCGAGCAAGAATACTAACAAGTCTTTCGAGAAATGTTCTCTCGAACCGGATTCCCCTGATTTCTCCTTGGCGAATACCATTTATCTTGGAGATAATTTTCTCAAAAGCACCATCTTTTAACAATCTCGTCGTCAGAACCAAATCTCTCTCAGGAAGTTCAGCTAAAAGTCCAGCAGCTGCAGCTTGTTCCTCAGTGATGGTTGGTGTATTCTCTAATATGATCGAGACAAGGCTACCAAGCTGTCCAACAGTGCCACGCAACGCATTGGCTAGTTCCTCACTCATGTGTGGGGAAATGTTATGAAGAAGCTTGATAGAAGCTAAACGTAAATCATCATTCTCATGAATCTCAACGAACTGAACCAAGCTAATGATGGCAGCTGAGTTTCTGATAGCAGAAACAACATTAATAACCGAATTAGGACAGCTAGTGAGTCCAACAAGAACCGCCAACAGCTTTCCCTGGATTTCTGGACCAGTGTTGCTAGTTAGTTGTAGTAGATTTTCCACTATCTCCTCTGAAACAAGAGTTTGGTGATCAGGTCCAACAGGAACTTTGTAAAAGTCATAGCCAATGTTCACTATATTTGCAAGAATAGTGGCAGAGACTTCCTTAAGTCGAATTGGAAGCTGGTTTGGCCCAACATAAAACAGGTCTTTGATAAGCGGTGGTAGTATTCCTGTATCGATTAAGACTTTGGCACTCCCCTCAAACGTTGAGATGTTGTTGAGAGCTCGCAAAGCAGCTTCCCGTTGGCGCATGTTGCGAGTTCTCATAAGATCGATAAGAGAAGAACCCACAGTTTGAGCCACAATAACTCTCACCTCGTTATTTAAGGCAAGCTCCCCAAGGTAAGAAGCCATAGAGATTTTTGTTTCAGGTGAACCTGCATATCATATATAGCTATGATTCAGATACCTAACCAACTAAGAGATTCTATGTTTCCATTGTTACAGTTCCATCCCAACCAATCAGAGAAAAATGGTTTGGTAAACTCACCTTCAAGAAGCTTAGCAAGAAGAGGCTGTAGTCTACCATTGGAAGCCATCTCTCGAACATTATCCTCTGATACTTCCAAGTTTGTCAAAGTTCTATCAGCTTTCTCAACAGTTGAAACATTCTCTGAGTTGCTGCTTGTAAGACCAACCAACAATATGATTGCTCCACGAACTGATCCAATCTTCTCGCACAAGGACTCAGATTTGGATAGCTCAAACAAGACAGAAACAGCTGCTTCTCTCCCCTTTGATTGCTCTTGCGCTAGGAACTTGACTATTGTACGCACATTGTCTCCTTCAGCTACTATTGACTGCAACACAACACAACACACTAATAAGTTAACTAACAAAGGGATTAAGAGAAAAACACAGAGAGATAAAACAGAGACAAACCTTGCTCTCATCATCTCCCTCAACAACGACTTGAAGAGTTTGTAAAGCCTTATACCGCACTTCATGACTACTACTCTTTAACATATCAGTAATCAACCGAACGAGCTGAGGGTTGCGCACACGGTGCCTGATCTTACGAATGTTCCTACAAATATCTCGTACGTTCTTCAAAGCCAGCAGAATATTGGTCTCAGCATTTGCCAAGTAGAGTGACTGACGAGCAATATCTAGCTTCAAAGCATCGTTCCTAGCTCTCCACTCTTCGATTGTGTTACGCAAAGCTATACTCGGGCTTAGATCAGTGACACTCAGCTCCTTGGAAGTTATAGGACAAGACAGAGGCTGACCGTTATCGCGGCATTCCTTGAACCATATCTCAATAGCCTCACGCTCAAACGTTTGACCATTCTCTAAAGTGACGGGATCATGCATAACTTGCTTTGTCAATGGACATATAAAAGCTTCGTAGATATTATCAATCCCTGGCTCGAACTGAGAACTGTTATCTGATTGGCTTCCATCCCAACTTCCACTTCCGGCCATATTGATAAATAATTCCTTCTAACAGAAGAAGATGCCCCAACCCAATTACGTAATCAGTAACTGTTGGATTAAAAAGTGCTTAGTATACCAAATTAAGCTAAGTTCCGAGAAGAACAATGATTTAGCTGTTACTTAAATCAAAACTAAAAGCCGAAATTGAACAAATTTTTTTTTTCCAACACAATGATCAAAAATATTACTAAATTTAGAATCGCGGTAAAGAATAATTTTGTTTTTTCTTTCTCACGAGTGTATTAAGCATACGTACCAGTTTCAAACGAAAGAAGCCCTGAAGAATCAAGAAACCGATCTAAACCAAGAACAAAGAAGAACCTTGGTTTCTTCTTTTAGCTTGAGAAATTGAGAAACGACCATGTGGGTAATATACCAAATCTTTTAAGTGGAAAACGTGTGAAATCGAGTTACTTCCATGTACACCACATCAGGTCAACTGCTCATCATTTTCTCAAGCTTGAACCCGACAGAGATGATTTTTTGCCTGAAATCGAGTCAGGGGAAGAAAGATGGGAACTTAAAAAAAAAAAAAAAAAAAAGAGATTTAGTCAGTTAAGCAAAAGGACGGAAGAAGATACAAAAAAAAAAAAACACAGACACCGACAATAAAAAAACATAAAAAAATAGACATTTACCAAGAAAAAAAACGTTGATTAATGTACGTAATTGTGGAAGTAATGACAGAACACATGTGAACATGTAGACTTACCAAACTAATACGTTTTGGTGTCATTTTTAAATTACGTTTTAGTCAAAGTTCTTCCTTTTCGTTTTGATTTCCTTTTTTTTTTTTTTTTGTCATACACAGTTGTGAAATTTGTTTTATTCAGCAACATGCAATTTTTTAACGTAGGTTTTATGTATGATTGCAGTAACAAAATTAGAACAGACCTAAGTATATCCTAATATATATACATTTACAATCTTCAAAAACCATGGATCCAAATCCAATTTCCCCACCAAAAAAATAAAATAAAAGGGGAATTGCATTTCACAATAATGTTGCAAACTGGATATAGATATAGAGAGGCCCATTTGGGCCCAATTAAATCGAAAAGTCAGAAACGTTATCCCAAAACAATCCATACAGTATAAAACACGTGTATCAAAAAGCACGCACGAGTAAAACCGTGTCCACGTTTCGGTCAGCACGTACGAACTCACTCACTCGCACATGTGTAGTAGAAGAAGTGTGTAAACTAAAAAGTGTAAACCCAAAAAAAGAATGAATAGAAACGAAACGACGAGTTTAGCGAGAAGGCGAGAACGAGAGAGAGGATGGGTGAGGTAGCAGCAGCAGCTGATAGTAATAATAACACAATGACGAAGAAGAAGAAGAAGATAGGTAGGCCATCTCTACTCGATCTCCAGAAACGAGCTATTAAACAACAACAGCAACAATTGCTTCTTCAGAGAACAAAGCCCGATGTTAAAAAAGAAGAAGAAGAGCTTAGATCCGGTTTTAGAAACCCTAATTCCGGCGGCGCCGCCCGATCAAATCGCCGGAATTTTAATTCTGGAGATGAAGACGATGAGCGGAGAGACAAAAAGCATCGGCTTTTGCACGGATTGAATTCACACGATTCTTTTTCTGATTTCAAATCTGACGGCGGCGGAGATTTCAATACCGATGCTTCAATCACCCGCCGTCACGGATCTGACGATAATACGGTTAGTTATTAAAAAATATATATATTTTTGGGGAAAAAATCGAAGTTGGGAAAAGAAAAAAAAACAGTTAATTTAGGGTTTTGTATTTTTTGGTTGAGAATTTGGCGCGTTAATTGAGGTTCGTGTTGATGCTTAAATAAGGTTATTGAGTGATGAGTTTTGACTATTTCCTCTTTTTTTCTTTGTTGGTGGGAAATGGGAATTCATAATTTCAGCTTTTTCTGTATTTTTCTTTTTATTTTTTTTCTCCCTTTTTTATTTTTGGACGAGAAAAATCTTGGTGTTGTTGTTGGCTGATTTGATTTGAGTTTCTTCTTTCTTTCAGAATATATAATATTTTATTCTTTTTGATTTTAGTATTAATTCATAGTTATCACAAAACAAAAAAAAAAAATTAAAGACGGTTCTGCACTGAAGAGACAATCATGTCTGAAGACAAGTTCTCTCACTTTGTCTTTTACTACTCTACTGATAGTTTCTTTAAAAAAAAATTGTACTTTCACGACGGACATGAAAGTTGTCATAAATACAGACATCTGTTTTATTGTGTTTAGGATCTGTTTTTATTTATTTTAACATGAGGTTGATGATAGATATACTCTGTTTTTGTATTCCTGCAGGGAGAAAAGGCTTCGAAAGCGACACACATTCTCTTAAGTATTTATAATTTCCTATTTTTTCTCATGTTTTATGAAAAGGCAGAAACCTGTGTAATTTGTTTGTACTAATTAATTAATTTAAATAAAATTGTGGTATTTAACTTGTGGACAGGAGGAGGAGGGTCACTTGTGGAGTCGTATGGCCCCTCTTCTACACCTTTGCCTGACAAAAAGTTGCTCTTGTTCATCCTGGATAGAGTTCAAAAGTATGTTCTCCATTTTTTTCTGGCTTCCTTCTCTACTGTTGTGATTTAATTCTGGGTTTCGTTTTTTTGATTGATGTTCTTTTACAAATACTTGTAGGAAGGATACATATGGAGTGTACTCTGACCCAGTTGATACTGAGGAGGTGAATTGTTTCTTTATTGTTTAAGCTTGTTGATGTTGAAACATTTTCTCTTGCATTTATCTTACTTGTGAAAGTTTGTTTACAGCTTCCTGATTATCATGAGATTATCAAGAATCCGATGGATTTCAGCACATTGCGAAAGAAATTAGAATCCGGTTCATACTCCACCTTAGAACAATTTGAGGCAAGTCTCGTAATTGAACCTTTGTACATTGCTTCTCACTGCACTATCAGTTGGCTGTGTATAATTACATCTCTGCTCTGTTTTTTTCTAAAGCGGAGTTTTCATCTTTCATAGTTTTGATTCTTCATATTGTTTAGTCTCGTGCAATAGTTTCTCTGGTAGCTGCAACATCTGTGTTTGCCGACAAGCGTTCAAGGGTTTCTTAGTCTTACTACTAAACTATCTGACATTTTGATAGCCACAGTGTGACTTTGTAACCATGAGATGGTGCAAATATACTGTTAAAAGTTAAAAACTGGTTGTGTCTGAAACTATTGTTTATTGTCAGGAGTAAATCTCTCTGATACTACTCTCATTTTGATGCAGCAAGACGTGTTTTTAATATGTACAAATGCGATGGAGTACAATTCTGCAGACACAGTATACTTCCGACAGGTTTGTCTTGGCTTATATAAATTTGCTAATTTGCTTCCGTTTGTTTCTCTGATAGTATATCTATGGGTGTGTAACAGGCACGAGCTATGCTTGAGTTGGCTAAAAAGGACTTCGGAAATTTGAGACAAGAAAGTGATGGAGAAGAACAAGTGTCACTGTCACAACAACAACAGCCTAAAGTGGTCAAAAGAGGCCGTCCTCCAGGCTCAGGCCTTAAGAAACAGCTTGAGCAATCTTTGATTAACCGCAGCACGACTTCTGAAATTTCAGCTGATGCAGCTGGAGATAGCTCTAGATTATCCGGTTCTTACAATCTAAGGAAAAATCCTCCTTATGGATTCCGTCAAGCAGAAAGTTGCGTTAGAATCAACCATAGTAATGAGAATCAAAATGGCTTCTTGATAGATTGGGATAAGGAGTTTCCACGTAAAGATCTTCCTTTTCTAATACTACCTTCTTCAGACTCTCACTTTGCCTATACTTTTTGTTGACATAAACTCTTTTTCTGTAGCTTCTGTTGTGAAGGCCGTGAATAAGTATGGGATGAAAAACGTCGATGAGAACAGGCGAGATACCTACAACCAGATCTCTACTTCCTTGCAAGAAGCTTCGCTTTTTACAATGCTTGAAGATGATTTAAAACAGTTAACTCCTGTACGTGTTACCTACTTTTATAAAAAAGTCTCCTTTGTTTTAAGAAACGAAGAATCTGACCATGTGTTTTCTTATTTGATCAGGTTGGGTTGAGAACTGAATATGGATACGCTAGGAGTCTAGTACGATATGCAGCAAAACTTGGTCCTGTTGCTTGGAGATTTGCCGACAAAAGAATTCAAACAATATTACCAACTGGAACCGAGTTTGGTCCTGGGTGGGTTGGGGAGAACCCAGAAGCTCCTTCTGAGAGTACTCCTCAACAGCAAATCTTAGTGTCCGGAAAGCAAAAGTGTTCAAGTGACTTTGCGTCTGATGATCATCGTCATCCAAGCAGAATCATGTCTCCCACAACCTCTGTCTCAAGCTCCATCATAGGAAACAGACATTCTTCTCATGAGAGCAAAGAGTCTAAACCAGCTGCTCACGTATTGAATCAAGAAACCAAGAGCAATGGTCTAGTCCATAGTTTAAGCGGATTTAACAACAAACCAAACCAGATGCTGGATACAGATGTCTCGCAACAAGGCTTGTCTCCGAACATAAAACAGGAGTTTCAGCAGTTGCCACCGGACCTTAACGATAGGCTCCTCTCACCAAACTCACCGGGCTCTAACAATCAAGCAGGTTCATCGCAGCATCCGGATTTGGCGTTACAACTCTAGGTAATATCTACTAATCTTGAAAGCTTTACTGATAGGAGAAAGAAGAAGAGGCTGAGAGGCTTGTGATTCTTGGTACAAGGTTGAAAATATAGGGGAAGTCTATGTACAGATTGTTGCAACTTTCAGATTTTTTTTTTAGGGTAAACAAGACAACCGATAAGAGAACTCACAAGATGTATGAATATATACAATTAGTACAATTTTTTAGTCCATCAAATTAGAGTTATGAATGTGCATTTGACTATTGGTTTCATCCTTATGAAAGGATTGCACGTCATGTACGTTTGGTTTGGTCTTGTGGATCTGCATAAGTGATAATAACAAGAAGATTATATCCCCTTGAATAACTTGTTGTATTCATTGGTGCAAACACACACAAACAGAAATAACAAATTCTTGTTCACAGAAAACTGAAACAATAATATTAAGCATTGATATAGTAATATCCACAAGACCAAACAAGCTCTGTCGTCGTTGATCAATTTAGACATAGACAGTAGCAGAACACAAAACCTCAACCGGAACACGACCAGAGGGAACATGATCAACTACGGTCACAGCTTCTGATTCAATAGTTCCCCAAATTTCACCTTCCTCCTCACGTCTTTCCAACGAAATCTCGGTACACCAAACATCCCACCAAACATCAAAGGTAGCCCTGACAGAGGAGACCACAATGTTGACACCAAAACTGCTCAGCTTACTGACACACTTTTCGTTTGCAAAGGAGCGGAAGGAGGCCGAGCTAGGAAACTTCAACCGTAGAGCCTTCAAGCCTTTCACTTCCTTCCACTCCATTTCCTCAGAGTCACGCCAAACTAAACTCCCGAACTTATCACAACTGTACAACACTTTCTCAATCACACAATAATAACTTTGAGTCTCTGACTTCTTCTTTCTTCCCCATTTACCTTCACGTGGAGAGTAGTAGAAGCTTCCGTCCCAAAGACTCACAGCGTAAACCTTCTCATCCATCACTAGGGTCTCACGGATCAGATTATCACCTTCATTCCGATCAGGCATTGGCACCAAAGCATCCCAAGTTTGAGTCTTTGGATCAAATACCTCTGCCCAGTTCGAACAATCAAAGCTCTCGCATCCTCCAAACACATATATCTTCCCACCTACGACGCCAACGGCTGCGGAAGCTCGAGCTACTCCCATAGAAGGGGCGTGGCGCCACGTGTTAGTCCGACAATCCAGAAGCAAGACATCAGACGTTCTACTGTCGTTTGTTAATCCACCGATGACATAAATCCCCCAATCCAGAGCCACGAAAGAAGACAGCTCAGGAAGCTGAGTTGGGAAAGAAAGGACAGGGACCAGATCCTCTGCTGCGGCGTTTTCTTGGCAGGTCTTGGTATATTCTCGTCGGAGGATAAACCAACGAGAGGTTGGGTAGGTCTTGGTGCTTAAACATACGTAGTGGCACTCGTCGGTACGACCTAATAACGATCGTGTCTTGTAAAGCTCAGGGGAGATTACGAGAGAGCGGTATCTTTTGGAGACTAGAGATAAGGCTAAGTGGTCCAATCTCGAAACTCGAGCAAGGCAGCTCAAAGTCAATGGATCTGGCAACGACGTTAATGGAAACGACAATGGAGAAGTTTCCTCGTTGGCCGATGGCTCGTCTACGACGGAAGTGGACATCTTCGTTCGATGTTTTTGATTGATGAGGTCCAAATCTGTTTGGTTTTCTTCTTAAACAAGTTTTATTTTTGAGTATTTTAATGAGAGGAGTGGAAGCCCATTTGCCAATTTGGTTATCAAAATTATTCAAATATACTACTTATCAAATGTTTCTACTCTAGGTATAGTTTTAGTTTGTTGAATTATATGGATTATATTAATAGAGATAAGTTTATCAAACTCCACCAACATAATGCATTTATATTATAAAATTTAACCAACAAAAAAAGAGGCATTTATAGTGTTTGTTGTGGTAATACATATTCAAAGTCAAAAAAGTAATTAAGTGAACAATGTTTATTGTGAGTGTTTTTTTTTTTTTTTTTTTTTTTGTAAATGATGTTTATTGTGAGTGTTAATATGTAAAAAAATTTGAACACTCGAATTTTTTTTTTTTTGTTTAAATTTATGAGAAACCGTGTCTCTTAAGTCTTAAATAGTCTTACATCTTATACGTTACATATATTAGTTCAAATTCCAACGGAAAACAAACGTTTGAATATATAAACAAAAAAAGACAACAGAAGAAATGGAAGAAACGACGCGCAGTTCCAAAATTAGGATCTCATTGGCTCCTTTAATTTCGCTTCCGTTGCCCTCAAAATATTTTCACAGTTGCTAGCTGATCTCACCACTCTTTTTAATAATTTCTCTCAAAGAGAAGAGTAAAAAAGCCTGTTTCTTCCTCTTTAGTATATATAAAGAAACCATTTTTCACCATTCATAATGCCATTTCTATAAATTTAGTTCTCTCCTATTCAGATTCTTCCTAAGGAATCATTTACTGATCATTTTGTTTTCTTGAATTATAGAGAAAGAAAGAGAAAGACTCTCTGATCTCTCTCTTTCTCTCTTTCCCATTTTATAATCCAAGAAACAAATCTTAGGTCACGTTCTTTCTTTTTCTTTCTTGTTATTACAAGAATCCTAGGGTTTTTTTTTTTTGAACTTTTGGTTCTGTTTCGTGTGTGAGGGTTCTCCGGGAGCTAGGTTTGATGATAATGTTGGACATCATCTCAAACCAGCTCCTTCTCTGAATCCATTTCGTCCACCATTGTTGTTGTATTTACGTTCATCAATACCCATCATATCACCAGTTTATTTATTTAACAAAAAAAAATAAAAAAATGATGAGGTGTTTCTCTTGTCTCACCACCCAAACCAAGGACATGAAAATCAACATTGATACCCTTTCCGCCTTAACCGATTATTCCTCAGGTTTTGAAATTGCTTTTTTCTCTGTTTTCATTTTGGACCTCTCCAGGTTTTTTTTTGTTTTCCCTACTCATTTGTGATTCTCTTGCATGCAGTTAAGACAAGAAGCGATTCAAGAGGAACAGGGTCTAAATCTGGCATTTTAGGTTAGAACAATTCTGATGACTATTTAAAGACATTCTTTGAAATGTTGATGATAACATATTCATGTTTTTGAATTTTTGGGTTTTGGCCAGTTAATGGGAAAGTGAATAGCGATAAACCGGGTGGTGGCGCTCGGAGTTTCACGTTCAAGGAGTTAGCTGCCGCCACTAAGAATTTTCGGGAGGCGAATATGATCGGAAAAGGAGGCTTTGGGAGTGTTTACAGGGGACGTTTAGATTCAGGACAAGTGAGTAAACAAACTCACGAACTCTGTCTTCAATCATAAGTTTTTTTTTTACAGGAAATCTGAAAATGTTATAAGAAATCTGATGGGAATATTGATTGAGTAGGTGGTGGCGATCAAGCAGTTAAACCCGGGTGGACATCAAGGGAATCAAGAATTCATAGTGGAGGTCTGTATGCTCAGCGTCTTCTATCATCCAAATCTAGTAACTTTAATCGGTTACTGCACTTCTGGTGCTCAGAGACTTCTCGTTTATGAATACATGCCAATGGGTAGCTTAGAAGATCATCTTTTTGGTAACGCATATATCTTTTCCAAATCCCCCCACCAAATTGAAAGAGTTCTCATCTTTTTGTTACTAATAAAGAAACCTCTCTTGTTGTTTGTTTGAATTAAGATCTTGAGCCTGATCAGACTCCGCTAAGTTGGAACACTCGGATGAAGATCGCGGTAGGTGCAGCTAGAGGGATTGAGTATCTTCACTGTAAAATAAGCCCATCCGTGATTTACCGAGATTTGAAATCAGCAAACATTTTGTTAGATAAAGACTTTAGCGTCAAGCTTTCTGATTTTGGACTCGCCAAGGTTGGTCCTGTGGGAAACAGGACACATGTGTCGACTCGGATCATGGGTACTTACGGATACTGTGCTCCAGAATACGCAATGAGTGGAAGATTGACCATTAAATCGGATATCTATAGCTTCGGTGTAGTGTTGCTTGAGCTGATCTCCGGTAGGAAAGCTATTGATTTGAGTAAACCAAACGGAGAGCAGTACCTTGTTACGTGGGTAAGTAGTAATCCAAACAATTGAAAAACCAGATTTTTACCGCAACTCAAAAATCTTGTCTTACCGTCGTGTGTTTCTTGTTATGTGTTTTGATATATGCAGGCGCGACCATACCTCAAGGACCCTAAGAAATTTGGACAACTAGTTGATCCCTTGCTACGGGGAAAGTACTCGAAGAGGTGTCTTAGCTACGCGATTGCTATAACCGAGATGTGCCTTAAGGAAGAAGCGAATTACCGACCGAAAATAGGAGATGTGGTTGTAGCATTTGAGTACATAGCCGCTCAGAGCAAATCTCATGAAACTCGAAGAGCGGCCCGCAAGTCTACGGACTCTAACCAGTCAAGAGGGGAAACAACAAAACAGAGTTACTAAATTTTAAGAGTCATTTAAGTGAAACCTCTGCTAGAAACAGAAGGTTCCTTCCTGATAAGGCCGCTATATGTTTGTGCTTTTTTCCAGGGTTTTTTTTTGTTTTAGTCAGCTTTTTCAATGGGATTTGGTCGGATGAACCGATGAAGAGAGTTTTATTTTGTTTTGGGCTTGATGAAGTAAATGGTGCTTTGTAAAAAACTGAACTCTTACGTTCAAAAATATATATAGGTACATCATACATACAAATATTATTGGTGGGTCGTTAATACGCACACATACATGTTTTACGCTTTTGACTTTTTTTCTCAAGTATTTTTAGTTTCCTTTATAATTTTTTCCCTAATTTGTATGAGTACACAATTAATAATTTTTCAAGTGAGTTAGATTTGTTTACCAAAAGAGAACCGTATATTATATTTAAATACAATAATTTTCTAAATATATGTTCAAATTTAAAAAAGGATTTCAGAGAGTATGTTAAGAATGTGACATACAAGATACAGATAATATAGTCAAGCACGAAGTCGTTTGATTTTTTCTTACAAAGAGGAGAAAATTAAATCTAAAATGCAATTAGGTGGTGACTCTACGCGGACGTCGAACATATAGTTTATGTCAACTTGCATTACATTCTAATTAGTCCGATTTACACATAGTCGCATACTAATTAACATCTAGAAGAAGAATAAAATAACATCTCCCCACGTTTTCTACGTGATCTCTTCAGAAGATAAGTTTAAAGAAAGGAAAATATAATTAAAAGTGTTATAAACCGGATAATAACAGTTGTGATTATCCATCACATTACTTCTACATTAAGTAACTTTAATCTTATCCATTTATATCACTTATCTATTAGTGATGTTTATCTCATCCTTTACTTCTTCTTCAAGTTTCTTAAGTAGTAAGAAAGTGTATTTCTCATTCCTATATATAAGTGAGATCATTGCTGTAATAGAGAAGAACATAACAATAAGAGAGAAGAAGTTATCACTTCATCACTTTACTTACCTTTCGTCTCGCTCTTTATTATAGTGTTGTATATTACATACACATATATACATATATAATATAATATTTTATAGATTTGCGTTATATTTTATAACACGTTATCAGCACGATGTCTTTACTGCTGAAGCTTTTATGAGATAAGTAAGTTTTTATTGTTTCAATTATGTTTATAGAACACAAATATTATAGACATCGTGAAATTATGTTTTTTTCCGGATTGATCGTCATAAGTTGTAGGTATTGCCTCCTTTACGATCAAATCTATAGCTAAATTATATCTGGATAGATCGTTAGATATATAGTAGGCTCTGCCTCCTTCACGATCAAATAAAAGCTATTTCTTTTTCGGATAGATAGATCGTTATATATGGTAGGTTTTGCCTCCTTTTTGATCATACATAGAGCTATATAATTTTTGGATGGATCATTTTATATGGTAGGCTTTGCCTCCTTCTAGATCTAACAAGATACTATGTCTTTTCCAGAAAAATTGTTAAAAATGGCAGGCTATGCCTCCTATATGATTAAATATAAAGACTATGTCATTTTCTGGATTGATCGTTATAAGTGGTAGGTTTTACCTCCTTTGCGATCAAATATATAGTTATGTTTTATCTGAATTGATCGTTTGATATATGGTAGGCTCTGCCTCCTTCACGATCAAATAAAAGCTATGTCTTTTACAGACAGATAGATCGTTATATATGGTAGGCTCTACCTCCTTTACGATCATATATAAAGTTATATAATATTTGGATTGATCATTTGATATGGTAGGTTTTGCCCCTCCATCACGATCTAACAAATGGCTATGTCCTTTCCGGAAAGATCGGTTTTGCCTTTTATATGATCAAATAAAAGGTTTATCTTTTCCGGATTGATCGTTATATATATAGAGGTTCTGCCTCATTCATGATCAAATAAAAGATTTTGTCTTTTCCGGATTGATCGTTATACATATAGAGGTTCTACCTCATTCATGATCAAATAAAAAGCTTTGTCTTTTTCAGATTGATCGTTATATATGATAGGCTCTGCCTATTCTACGATCAAAGAAAAGCTATGTCTATTGAGTTCTTATATATAAGGCTATAGCTCTTATTTTATTTTCTGAATTTATGTGTTTGTTTATTTAATTCCGTTTATTAGTAAAGAATAACTATATGTGTTATATGAGATTTAAAGACAATGAAATTTCTTTAAAATCAAAAATATATTTCTCTTATGAGAATATATGAAGCACATGTTAGTATATCCTAGACAGTGCAAACATAATTGGAAGGTCTAGATGAGTTAGTCTCTCGACTTTCAAAGACATCATATTCATAATTATCGATGTCTAGTGTTCTCCAAAGTCTCAAAAAAACTCATGGAGTTTTAAAGACATTTTTTTTTCTTAATGAAATTATTATGTTGAGACTATATATAAATATGGTATCCCAAGATCGGCCATATTGGAGACACACATGTATATGATTATATCATACAAAAAAAAGATGGCAAAATAATAGTAAATATGAAATTCTTTTATGCTTTAATTATAACATTACCGGTCAAGTCATCCCGGTCAATCAATGATATTAAAAATCATTGAGCATTTGTTCAGAGGAACAAAAGTTTTTTCAAAAGTATTGCATGTCCCAGTTCACATTTCATGAAGTTGTAAGCAGTGCACTTCATTCATATTTCAGGTAACATCTAATTTATGTTGAATTTATTTGAGTTTATTTAAATTCATCTAAATTTCTATTTATTGTTTATGGAGTCGATGGTTATATACCTCCTCCTTAATTCTATAGTAGGCTATGCCTCCAGAATCATATAGTGTTGGCCCATTCACCATCTCTTTGGATTAACAAGCTCATTGTATACATATGATGGTTTGATTTCCTTAATAAATCTCCAAATTAAACCCCAAATATAACCGATCTAAAAATAAGATTCGGTCAAAGGTGAATAGACATAAAAGTCATCATCTTGAGAGGGGTAATACTAATCTCACATCTTATAAGAATCTAAGATAATAGACATAACCGAAATTGGTATGTTATTGATCCTAAAGTGGGATTCGGTACGAGATGAGTAAACTCCAAGAGTTATCATCTAGAGGGGGAGAATTAAAGGAATCCCACATCGACAATAAGTTGATAAACTTTGGTGAATTTGACACCCCAGAGCGATATAACTCTAGTGAAGTTATATCCTATGGTTTATCACATATATATGTCGTATGTGATAAAGTGGAGCATCCATGATGTTCACTCTTGAAATGAGCTATAATGAATCGTTCATAGCGCAACCCCAAGAGATTGCAAAATGGTTCTTGGTGATTTAATCTCTATTTCAAAACATGGAACATGCAGTTTTTCATGTAGTCAATATTATATATGAGGCCACCATTTTATAAAGAAATATTTCTCCCATGTTATGTATTCATGGTTGGAGATCAAATATTTCTCATTTTGAATCTTATGGGTGTGTGATATATATTATAAAATGCTCCTCCACACCACATAAAAATATCATCCACAGAGGATGAGATATATAGATGCGGGAGATGAGTCTCCTCTCTAATAATGTTAAAGCCATCTTATGAGAGATGTGCTTATTGCAAGATTTGCATATCATCATGTTAGATGATAAAGTTCTCCATCATTATGGGAGAATCATCGAATAATTTTGGATCTTTGAACAAATGAATATGAACTTGAAAGTTCAAAAGTTCAAAAGACCACTATTCAAAATTTATATTGCAAATCAAATGCAAAAAGCTGATGGATGAGATTTCATATAATTATTGATCCTTACATAAATGAATATGAACTTGTAGTTCTGAGAAATCTCACATCCCAGCTAAAAATTCTCCAATAAAATATGTCTCTGATGGATGACATACTAAGTCTATGACACATAAGAAACGTGATAGACTACTTTGGTTCCTAAGATAAATAAAATCCTCGAAAAGAGAAATGAGCAAATTAAAAAGAGGTTTATACTCTCAAAAGAGGAGCAAATGAACTCTTAAAGAAGAGTAGATAGACTCTTAAAGAAGAGCCAATAGACTCCCTGAGAGGAGCATATAGACTCCTAAAAAGGAGCAAGATACTTCTCGAGAAGAGTAGAGAAACCGATTGATATGGTTAATAACGAAATCAGGTACCTGTATAAAATCGTTTATATAATGATTAAAGAGATCTCGATTAACCATATCATTACGGGAAATATGGAACCAAAGGCATACATGTCGACAATAAAATGATATAGCGCAAATGTGATTAATGAGGATCATAAATATCCGCTTTGTGAGCGTATAGAGATATATATTGGCCAATAAAAGAGGTAATCAAGTCTATATTAAACTCGTATGAAAGACGAGTAATTTTTGGACTAATGGTCCAAGCATCACAAGGGTATAATGATATATAACAAAATGGTGTGTCGCGCCATGTTTTGTTAAAATACCCTATCAAACAAAATGGATGCTATATGAATGACTTGAAATATGCCTTATGGGATGCTTGAAGAGCTTATCCTGAAAAATATATGATATCATAATTATGTTTTCGAAAACTCATAACAATGATGATTTTAAACATCATCAAAACTCTTAAAGAGTTACTTGGAATAAAATATCTTGGAAAGACAAATATGTCTCCAGATATTCCAAACTAAACATCTATCAAAATAGATGTTATACTAATCACTTCTAAAGGAAGTCAAATATATATATATATATATAGTTATATAAGATCATATATAAATGCTGACGAGCATTTATATATCTTATGAATTGTACATAGCATTTTCTACTAATCTCTTTGCAGCATATAACTCATTCTCTATGAGTATATTTTGAGTATGAGTTAAAATGTATCTTCTATTGCAAAGGTGTGATTAACTTGGGCTTAATATATTTTGGAACCCCCAAGTTTGGTTTAGTTGGTTTTGCAGATGGAAGATCTATATCGGATCAATATAAAGATAAATCGCAAAAAACAACGACTTCGCGACGTTTCAGTGATAGACTTTGGCCGTCGCTTGTTCAAGTCATGCCAAAATAATTGTGCTTCATATGCCGTATCGAGAATCCCTAATGGCTCGGATGATGCCCGAACGTCAACCAATAGTTTTCTACCTAAGATTGGAGCCTCGTAACATGTTGGCGAAGAAATTCAAACAGAGGGTTTGATCGGCATCAACTAGTTAATGCTTGTTGAAGACTTTGTTGCATATGTCGCCCAAATCAAAGGAAGCTACACCAAGAACGACAAAACAAGAATTCCTCTCTTACACTCAAGAATTTGAGAAGAATAGAAAAGTTGATAGCCCGTCCATCAACTCAAGTAACAATGTAGCAGAGTTACTTACAAAGGTGCTTCCGACTACATCATTCAGAATGCATCTTCAGAGATCAAAATGCATCTTTTGAAGATGATACTTCCAGGGGGAGAATATGATGATTCGCGTGGCTGCACTCTTTTTCCCTTATTATGGTTTTTATCCCACTGGGTTTTTCCATGAGAAGGTTTTTAACAAGGCAGCAAATAACACGCAGAATATCGATCTCAAAGAAGAATGTCAATGGTGAAGGTCTATCTCTCTTCAGAAGAATGAAGAGACTGATCGATATGGATCATCTACGAAGATATGAAGAAAAGTAGACTCGTTTGTTCGAAGAAAAGAATGATCGATATGAGTCATCTACGAAACCTATGAAGAGAAAAAGACTAGTCTATTCAAGGGGGAGATTGTGTCACTGTACTCTTTTTTCCTTATCATGGTTTTTATCCTATATGGTTTTTCTATGATAAAGTTTTTAATGAGGCAGTACACAATAAGTAAATGATGATAGATAATCAAGGGGGTTTATGTGTTATAAACCGGATAATAACAGTTGTGATTATCCATCACATTACTTCTACACTAAGTAACTTTAATCTTATCCATTTATATCACTTATCCATTAGTGATGTTTATCTCATCCTTTACTTCTTCTTCAAGTTTCTTAAGTAGTAAAAAAGTGTATTTCTCATTCCTGTATATAGGTGAGATCATTGTTGTAATAGAGAAGAACATAACAATAAGAGAGAAAAAGTTATCACTTCATCACTTTACTTACCTCTCGTCTCTCTCTTTATTATAGTGTTGTATATTACATACACATATATACATATATGCATATATAACATAATATTTTATATATTTGCGTTATGTTTTATAACAAAAAGCAATTTGATACCCTCTCTTATTCATCGGTTTTATAGACTTATAGCGAACCCATCATTATATATGCATTAAATCAGAAACTTAACTCGAACCGTTACCAATTAGCGTCTGTGTGAATGAAGAAAGCCACACAATCAATCATCGTTAATCACTTTTGTTCATTCTATTCTAAGTTTCTATACTACCAACTGTCAATCTATCAACTTATCTTGTCATGCTCATAATTGCATATTTGCATGACCACATACTTTTGACCCTCGGAAGCTTATCATATAGTATATTTTTGAATAAAAGTATTTCCATATACTGTCATGATTATACTCGGACCCGCCATCCTCGTGTTTGACCTCTTCCCACTGATATTTTCTTCAAGCTTTTTCAAATAATGATACAGTATATGACATAATGACAATAACGATTTGCTTTTAGATTTGTCATTTACTTCTCTGTGTTTCTTCTCTAAATTTGATATATATATTTTTTTATTTTTTTCAGATAGCTGAAAATGTTTCATCTAATCTGTCTTTCTAGTATTTTTTACTAATAATATAGTATTATTTAAATTAGGTAGAGTTCGCCCTAGTTTTTCTCTCCTAGGCATGAAGCTCGAGGCAGCCTCTCGCCGAAGATATGGTCCTTCCCATCCTCCGGTGTCCTTCCACCGCCATCTTTGCTGTCTAATCGATCTGCTTCTCCTCCCGTCGGTAGATCTACGACACCGGCAAGGTTTGTCTCCACCTCCATAACTCTGTTTCAGCTTTTCCTGCTTTCAATGGACTCCTCCTGTCCAAGGCCACCGGATATAGCACTGCGGGTGAGCCTTTTGTCTCCTCCGGATCCGCCAGACCCACGAGATCCGCCAGATGACAAGTTCATCTCACCTCGGTCGTTGCCGTTCTATTGCTCCCGTTTTTCCAGTGATTTCGATGGAGAGTGGTTATCTCTCCTCCCCCTCCCTCCCGTTGCTCCCCTGAAGGTGTTCATCCATTTCAATGGGCCTCTTGTTTGGGGCTGGTCCCTCCTCTCAACCTCTCCACCTGCGCTCCTCCAGCAGTGTGTCTCTTTCTTTTTGCTTAAGGTTGGTCAGTCTCTTGAACCACTTTGTTGCAAGGCTAGAAATTTCGGATACTTCTCCGATTTTACTGGATACTACTCCAGCCTCTGCTTGATTGCAGTTGAGACTAGTTCTGTTGGTCTCCAGATTAGAACCACTGCTGTTGGTTCCTTCTCTGCCCATCTTCGGCGAAATTGGTTCATCGGATATTTCTCTGATGTAACCTTATCTGTTTGCGTCCAGCCAAAAACCATCTTTGTTGGTTTAGCCTCTGCTTTGTTCCAACGTTCTTTGCTCACCGGAGACTCCTCCGGCGTCAACCTGTCTTTGTATGAGGCAGTTCGTTTAACGTCACAATGTATGGTGACTTACTCTATTCCAGTCGAAGTTTATGTATTGATTGCTACTTCTTTCATGGGTGTTTTTGTGATAGTTAGTTTCAATACTTCTCCTGGTACCCTATCAAGCTTGTTCAAGTTTGTGTCTCTATCTTTGATTTGTGGTTTAGTTGCTTTACCTTTCAAGTTTGCTGTCCGGGAATGTCCGAATCAGCTTCATCTTCTTGTAACTGTCTATTTCTAATATAATTTTGGGTACACAAAAAAAGAAAAAATATAATATTATTTTTCCACATACAGAAACAAAGAAATTTGTTTCCTTTTTTTTGTTTGCTAATTATCTTAAATCTGTTTGTTTTTATGACGTACTCCATACTAATTATTTTCCACATACAGTAACCCACTCGTTTTCTGAATTTTGGTTAGTTAAATCAAGTCTCGAGTGTTTTTTTCTTCCCCCTCGTAATTAACTACCTTATAATATTTTTTCAAATAACAATTGTAGTATATTAGTATAATTTCTGTTTAAAATACTAAACTGAAAAAACACTAAATTTTGTAAAAATCTTAGTTCTCATCAAAGAAATATTAGACTTATTAGTCATCAAATTAGAACACATATATTTTTTTTCTTATGAAGTTGTCTAAAATTTAAAGTCAAATATTTTTACCACGTTTAACATTTGAAGAATGCCAAAACACGTTACTTTACATGTTTACTCAAGTTGTTACGTCATTGAGGTGACGCATATGATCACTACAGTCCTTAGTCCATGACTCCATGTGACACAAATGTGAACTGGATATTGCTAAGAAAAAGAAGTACGACAAGAATCACTATACTAAAATTTGTACATAAAAAAATATATATATATAACTCTACTGTGAGTTGATTACATAAAAAGTACGATACATATATACAATTTTTTTTTTCTTGTAAACAATTTAATGAATTCAAAGTTTCCGATTCATTCGATTAGTGAGTGAGCAGCGCGTTGAAATGTGGTATCACAGTTTCACATAATGTATAATAGGTATCTCTCTCTTATAACGACAAAATTCCCTTTGACCCTGGACAAAAGTTATTAAGAAAGACTTGACATATATGCAAGCAAGTAAATTAGTAGGAAATTACAAATGCAAAGTCAAAAAGATTGTTTCATCTTTTACGAACCGGAAATAAAATATAGTATTGAAAATGAAGCTTTACGAATGATGAAACTATTAAAACTCGAGATGAACATGGTTGTGTATGAAATGAGAAAATGTGTCTGAATCAAAGGACTAATTGAACGTTGAAATTTTTGGTAATAAATATAGATATTTCAGCATCAACCAATCAAATAATAATCACGATTCACGACCTTTTCTTTCATACACACAACCTTTTTATAAAACTAATAATAATATGATCGTCAAAAAAAAAAAAACTAATAATAATATATAATAAATTAACAATATATACATTTCCGCCCCAAAGAAAGAGTTTATTTGGCTTGGTCTTTCCTCTCTATTTCTCAGCTTCTTCCTCCCATCTTTCAATCAAAATCCTCAGAAAAGAAACTAAGAAGGGGTGGACAGTTAAGTTCTCTCTAAAGTTTATGTATCATAAAGGGTGAAGCAAAGACTAAAAACAGAGAAAACAACAGAGTAAATTAAGTCAAGAGCTCTGTTTGGTCTTAATGGGGAACATCTGCCTTGGCTCTGGATCTTCCACTGTTCAACAGGAACAAAGCCCTGTCTCCACCAAACCCCTCCCAGGTTCATTCATACACACATCTCTCTTTTTTTTCTTCTTTCGTTTTATTGGCAAATCCAAACATCTTAGATCTATTATTTTCTCGTTTGTTTGATTGGTTATTGACTTATTTCTGATGATTCATAAGTTTCTTGCAGTTCTTGAATTAAAATATCACATAGTTTTTATTTTCTTGAAATAAAGTTTCAATCTAACAAGATCGTGTGTGACATGGTTGATCTATATAGTGAGACATGGGCAGCAACATCCAGAGAACAAAAAGTTTCCTCCGGCGCTAGTGACGATGCCGGCTTTAAATCCCAAGTTTCCGATGCCGGAAACAGGAAATAGAACGAGATCCGCCGCTACACAACTTCGTGAAAAACCACAGCAGAGGACAAGATCCGTCGAGAACCCAAACCCACCTCGTGAGAAACCGCAGGAGAGGAGTAGACCCGACGATGATCAGCCATCAAAACCGGCGGCAGAGAAACAGGTATTAGGCATAGGGAAAAAGGCAGTGCCACCGAGCGGGAAGATAGTGACGCCAAATCTTAAGATGTTTACATTAGTTGAGCTTAAGACGGCGACCAAGAATTTCCGACCAGAATCTGTGATCGGAGAAGGTGGATTTGGACAGGTTTTCAAAGGATGGGTGGATGAGAAGACCTTAGCTCCGTCTAGAGCCGGCGTCGGAAGACCAGTCGCCGTTAAGAAGTCAAACCCTGATAGTGAGCAAGGCTTACATGAATGGCAGGCAAGTAAACTCTAATCTTTCCTTTTTTTATTTGAATTTTAACTGCGTTACAAGATTCTAATTAGGGTAAATATCAAATCATTAAAAGATTCTAATTATGTCTCAGTTAGTCAGTTTCTCCAAAATAAGGAATGTCATATTTATGTGCATTGAAATAGTATGTTTATGTGCAAATTAGGAAAATTTTAAGATTAACGATGAATTTCATGTAGAAAGTAATAGACGTCAGGGTCAATTTAGTGAATTTACTAACAGGTTTTTTACTTTAAAATATGTAAACACAAGACGCCAAAAAAGATGTAAGCACAAAACTTGGGTTAAAAAAACAAAATTACATGATACTCCTTAAACATTTTCTTGTTACATTTAAGCTTGCTACTTGTCGTTTTCTTGAAATGCAGTTAAAGATAATCGTTTATGATTTTCTTTTTTTCTTTTCAAACTATATAATATAAGTAAAATTTATTTTTCTGATATGTTAGACAATTTTTTTACTTAGAATTGATTAACGTTGTATCATCGACGGTGTCGCTAGAATTCGAACGTATTTATTTAGTTGGGAACTTGGAAAGTATACTTGTTATTTATCATTTACTTTTAGTAACCTAAAGGACGAAGAGGTCAACTTGACATTTAGCAAAAAAAGAAGAAGACGAAGTCAAGGGAGTTAATAACGTTTCTGTATTTATTAGTCAATCGGAAAGAAACAATACATACATAGTATAATTAGTCAATGAAATAGATCTTCATCGATATGGTTGGATGTTTCTTTGTATTGCGCGTGAAGTATATCTTCTTCTCTTATGTACGTGTCTCCGTGCGTGAACATTCACGACCATATATCGTGTAGATAGAATATAAAATATCAAACTAATATCTTTATGAATGAAAAAAGAACAAGTACTATTGATTAACTCTTGACTTGGTAATCGACAAGGAAGTTACGAATATATATATGCGAAATATCTAACTATAGTAAAATATAAAACAGTGAAATGTAAAACATCGATTATATTGAAACGGTCGTATTGAGATTGTTTGTATTGTAAAATTGCAGTGTGAAGTGAGATTCTTAGGGAAGTTTCATCATCCAAATTTGGTGAAGCTCTTGGGTTACTGCTGGGAAGAGAATCAGTTCCTTTTGGTCTATGAGTATTTGCCTAAAGGAAGCCTTGAAAATCACCTCTTCGCAAGTATTATTCTACTCAATCATCAATCCATTATAACAATTATCTTATCTTATACATCTATGTAAAGATATATGCATCCATGAATGTTAATGCAGAAGGAGCAGAGGCATTGCCTTGGGATACACGATTGAAGATAGCCATTGAAGCAGCTCAAGGACTTACCTTTTTGCATAACTCGGAAAAGAGTGTTATCTATAGAGACTTCAAGGCTTCCAATATTCTTCTTGATTCCGTACGGTGTCGTCTTTCCATATCTCTAGCTCCTTCCCACGTTTATATAACAAAACTGCTTGCTGTTTCTAGAAGATTGTCCTTTTTTATTTTAGTAACAGTTCTTGCCGTCCGTCTTTTCAGAACTTCCACGCCAAGCTTTCTGACTTCGGACTAGCTAAACTGGGTCCAATTAACGGATTCTCCCACGTAACCACGCGTGTCGTGGGCACACGTGGTTATGCAGCTCCCGAGTACATGGCTACAGGTAAAAAAAATAAACGTGCAAAATATATTTAAAACATGTTTTTTCTTTCTTTTGTCGGTTGATAAGAAGGCATGTTTTAATTGATGTTATATAGGTCATCTCTACGTGCGGAGTGATGTTTACGGGTTTGGGGTGGTACTACTAGAGCTCTTAACCGGTTTAAGAGCATTAGACCCAAACCGACCATCTGCACAACAGAATCTTGTGGAATGGGCTAAACCGGTGCTGACACAGAAGAAGAAGCTTCAGAAAATGATGGACCCAAGGCTTGAGCACAAGTATCCACTTTTGGCGGTGCTCAAAACCGCCGAGCTCATTCTACGGTGTCTTGAGGCTGATCCCAAAAACCGACCGCCAATGGATGATGTGCTCAGAGAACTTGAAATCGTAAGGACTATCAGAGACCAACCCAAAGAAGAGAGACGTAAACGGAGCAATGGTTCTGATAATAACCGGGTTCGAGGAAATGATTCATCACACGGCCGTAGAACCGGTCGAAACTGATAGTCAAAGAGTTCTTTTGGATCAGTCATGTACTATACACACTATATACAAACGAACCACCTTTAAAAACAAAATTTGATCCTTTTTTCTCTGGTAGTATATATTATTTATTTCTAGAAACTTAGCGAAACATTTGTTGTACACTATTGAGTCAAAATATAGCCATAATTTATATTTTTTTTCAAAGAAAATAATATATAATCTTTGTAGTTAACTGTCACTTATTGAGTCCTGTTTTATTTTCTTCCTTATGATTGCAATGCCAACTTAAACACAAAAGTTAATCAGAGTTTATGGAAGAGAAGTAAATAAAAATTGTGTATCTACATTTGCAAACCAACTACACATTACAAAAGTAGTAAAGTAGAAAACTTCAATAATTCTTTTCTAGAAGAAAAGGCTCTTTACACGTTTTCTCTTTCTGGCACCACCACCTAATAATCTTGAAAATAGTAAAAGAAAACCTATGAACAATGCTTACACAATACAGACTATATATGTAAAATCTTTGTCTCTTCATCTTCATGTCATGAAGGGCATCCACTGGCAGAAGAACGTTCTGAAAGATACTGAGAGGAGAGCTGAAGCAAAAGCTTAATTGTTTGTCCCGGGAATGATCTGCAAACATCTACACACTCATCTACATCGTCGTCACATCTCAACAAAACCCATTCATTGTCTTCATCTAAGTATTTCAAATCATATCTGCTCACATCTTCTATACTAAACCGTTTCGCTATTTCCCACAATAGATCGTTTAGCCTATGCGAGTTTCGCATTCTAAACCGGATCTTCTCCTCCTCATAGGTTACCTTTATCCTCAGTAAATCATCCTCCTGTGATGATGATGAGGGTGATAAGTGTGTGGTGGTCTGCCTTTCCTTAAAAGATCTTGAGAGAGTCATTGTCTCTTGTCTAGTCTTATCTGTAGGATCTTCCTTATTAACTTGTGTTTCACTGGAGCAGCTCGAGCTGTAACTACACGAGGAACCAGGGGATTTTGTAGGCTGTGAAGTTGATGAAAACAAGAATGTCGTCCTCTTGGATTGTTGTTGTTGTTGTTGTAATGATGATGCTTCTGGTGAAGAAGCTAGATTAGGGAAATTCGCATAGAAGGAGCCTATAGGTAGATGATGACCAGAAACACCTTCAACCGAGTCAATGACCCGTTGGATCTTTTGTAGTGAATGACCAACTTTCTTGATCTTTCTTGATGGCCATCTTTGTATCCCATGCTGCCGGCATATTCTCTTCAGTGTCGTTGGACAAACTGAAACAAATTCTAACATCAATAACAGAACTGAAAATTTCAAGAACTGGGATGTAAATGTTTTACTTACCACCAATACTCTTGGCAGCATCTTTGAGACTCCCTGCGAAATATTGGCGAAGAACATCCAAAGTTATGTTTTTCTCGGCTTTTGTTCGTTTCTTCTCAGTTATTCTACTGAAACCACCAGTAGCACTAGAGAAAGTGCTTTTCTCATTCACACTCAAACCTTTGCCATAGTCAGAGCCTAGCTCGCCCATCTCTGTTGTTCCTCCATCGAATACTAATCCAGCATTTTGAGGGTTACTATTACTCTCTTGTACTTCAGACGTATTCTCTATCTTTGGCAGTGTCACTCCTCTCTCTATGACCTCTCTCGCCATTGGATTTCCTTCTTCTTCTAGTTCCTTCTCCGTGACTGTCCTTAAACTTCTAGGTACGTGCGCCATTATAGTCGAAAGAGCATTCAACATTTTCCTCTGTTCCTCGATATCACGGCAACTTTTAGGCAAAAAGAACTCCAACACGAAATCAGCTGAGCCTGTGTGGATGCAGCGTAAGCGTATAGCGACTGTACCATGTAAGCCAAACATAGTGGCGTGGTGAGAGAGAGGGTACTCAGATTTCTTATAGCTAGAGACATCAGATGAAAAGCAAGGACCATTGGTCAAAAACGCTTCTCCTACAACTCCTTGACCTTTCAAGAGATGATGCTCAGAGCAAGCTTCATGGAATTCACGGACTGTAGGATCACCAACATAGCAAGCATCATCGATTGTGGATACACAATGAATATAGTTCTCATCGTTGTGACGGCAACCGGTTTTGCTTTGTTTGAGACAAGAGACCCATGTTTGAGCTAATGGTAGTTTATGCGTCTCACAAGCACATCTCAAGAGGTTTCTTATTTCAGGTAATGCAGCTTGGTAAGAGAAGTCAGGTTCCTGATTCAAGAATGATTTGGCTTCTTGTTATCAAAATGCAAGGAAGATAAAACAAAAATCCGAACATTTTTAGAAACTTTTTACCTTTAGAGAAGGCGGTATCGGAACTCCTGTGCTCCTTAGATCAACTGCCTGTGAAGAAAATAAACAATACTTAAAAGGTTCCAAGAAAAGCTTATTTCAAAGATAAAAGGAGAGAAAGCAAAAAGAAGCAAAACCTGAAGTGCTCTGCAGATGCTTTCAAGGTCAGGGCTCAACTTAACCATTTGTGTGGTCATTACAACTTCAATAACACCTAAGCAATTCTGACTACCTTGTTCAAACACAGGAATAGCTAAAGTGCCTCGAACATCGCAGTCTTGAGCATGTTGGACTCTCGGATACTCCTCGTTCTTGAAAAACCTCACATCAGGAGTCCACTCAGGAACCTTCCCCAAGAAAACCCTCCCAGGCAAACCAACCAAGTCGTTGGAATTATTGGAACCTGAATCCTCCTGTTCAGTAGAGAACTGATAATTCACAGAGATCTCTCTGTAATGAGCAAGCCTTTGGCACATTGGATCATGGCTAAAAGGTTGTTCCTTTGTGGTTAAAACCCTCTTACCACCTCTATCAACAGGCACCCACAACTGAATAAGAGAGCCTCTCTCACTTGTGTAATCTTTAATGTGGGCCACAGCTTGAACCAATCTCTCCATAACCGAAGAGCCATGACCACTTGGTCCAATCCACCAGCGTCTGTTAAAGCTAGAGAGATCTCTCCCTTGATCCTCAAGACTCGATCTTTCAGCACAATCTTGACCGTACATCGTCTGAGAGAAGCTATGAGATGAAGAGATAGCAGCAGCAGCTGTGTCTTGTTGCGTTGGAGACCACATGAAGGAAGAAGGATCAAAAGGGGTAACAGAGGTTGAAGGACTAAAATTAAACAACTCGGAAGCAGCATCTGTTGTCTCTAACCAACAACCTTCTAGTAGTAAACCGTCCATGAATGAAGAATCCATAGCCGGATCCAAAGGAAGAGAATTGTTTTCCATGGCTCTCACTCAAATCAATGAAGCAGCCACATCTGAAAAACACAAAGCATCCAAATTTGCCCCAACAAATTAAGAAAAAAAACACATTTTAGGAATCAGGAGGAGAATCAAATCAAGCAAAAATCTTTGTAAAGAAACTGAGAGAATCAAGGAGTAGTGAAAAGCCCCAAACTTTAAAAAAAAAATATTTAGGCTGTTGATGATTCTTACAAGTTGGTTAAAAAATACCCTAATCCCTTGTGGGTTAAGATACATACTGATTTAACCCCAATCAAAGAAGGAATCTTCTTTTAACACTAAAACTAATCTGATTCTTGCATAACGAAAAAATGAAGTAAAGATGAGACCTTTGAAACGAAAACTCACAAAAAAAGAAAGACACGCCAGATTCTCGGAAGATTCTTGAAATAGGGTTTTAAATGTTTATCCTTTTTAATTGAAGATTCTTGGAAGAAAGAAAGAAAGAAAGAAAGAAACTGTCCTAAAAAAGGATAGATTAGTTGGTGTTGTGTGAAAGACAGGAGAAACAGTTGAAACTCCCCCAAATCTCAGGGAAAAGAAAGCTGTAAAGATGTCTCTTTGATGGGTATGTCCCTGGTGAAGAAGTAAGCTAAGGTAAGGTGTACCTCTTCCACGCAAAATCACCCCCAATCAAAAAAAGAAAAAAAATCAATTTTTGGGGCATCGTTATCTCGTATACGCATCGGGAAAAAAAGAACCTTTAATTACTACTTTTTTTATAAAAGTATATCAGTACAGAACAAGACTGTCTCTGTTTCTCTCACTTCCAGGCTGCGTGGGTGTACTGTTGTGAGAAAAAATATCCCCAAGGACGGAGATTCCCATATTCTACACACAGAGTTAGATTATATTCTTTCTTTTTTATTTTGAGAAATTTCATGTCTTGGGAAGTGTTTAAGAAGTCAACGGTTTAATGTCGAGAGAAACTATCAGCAATTAGCATTAATAATTATCATTAACGAACCAATAATAAGGGACCAAGTAGAGTTGACAAAGAATTAATGAGTTATATGAATATGTAAGTTGAATTTTCGCCGCTGACTTTGTTATTTACTTGCTTTTATAATTCGATAACCCAAGAGAAGAAAGTTGGAAAGAACGATTACGTCTTTGAATTTTTCCGCATTATTTACTTATTATACTTCCATGTGTAACACTCTCCAAAAGAGAACTATTTGATACTAGTTATTTATTAAATACTAGGCAAATAAAGATTCTAAAAGCACAGTTAGAGAGAAGATGTCAAGTAAGTATATAATTAGTACTTAAACAAAACGAAAGTTTAATTAATTGATGGAGCAAGTTGAGAGAGAAAACAAGTGGGGAGCAGGTTTTGCTTTTCCCTCATGGGTAAAAAAAACGAAAATCAATATATTGGGGATATTATAATGACTAATTTATTTTGGTCTTTAGGTCAGCGTTTTTGTCCTATTGGAGCTAAAAATATACTTTGTAAAAAAAATGGAGGGCAATGTGTGTCCCAGTTAAGCTTCGTTGGAGATACGTGATTGCGACTCTTCAAGAAACAATTGTGTTTCCTTGGTAATTAACAAACAGGTTAATCCGTTAAGTTGTGCAATGTTTTTGAGTTTAACATAGTGGCTTAGAAGTATTCAGTGCCGTGCTTACCATTTTTTAAAAAGGGCACTTGCCTACAGCCACATTTTATACGTTTGATTTTTAGGCCACATTATTAAAAATATTTTGTTGATTTAATAGGTGTAAGTTGTTTCGCATATGTATTTTGCTTGAAATATTCATGTCACTATATACATTTAGACCCTTAATTTTGTATCGTTGCTCGTTTATTCTCTTATGGATATATTTAGGTTTGTTAGAAATAATTATTTACCTAAAATCAAATAAGTCATATTTTATTTTCGATCGAAGCCCCAAACAACCTAGATGTGACACTGGTAGTATTCATCAAAATGGGATGCATATAAATTCTTATACTAGGTCTACTTATGTATCATAGCTGTCCACTCTTTAGACAATAAAAGTTGCGGTTTATGAGGTTGAAATTATATACGTTTTCGTGTATGTCTTTGTATGGTTAAGATGCCTTTTGTTTTTTATTAGTGTTGCAACTTGCATTTGCGATTGTTTATTTGCGTTTTTTAAGTGAAATGAACATATTTTGAATAAAAAAAAAAAGAAAGTGAACGGAACATATCTAACTTTTTTGCAATAAATAGCAGCCGCAATTGAAATAACTGAAGACAAGGTGAGAGTTTATATGATTGAAAACGAAAGGGACATCAAAATTTGACATAACATGTATGAATAGAAGATTCCAATTTATATAATTAAAGTTATTATTCCTTACGGTAATAATTTCTACTTTGATTTGGTATTTCTAAAATATCTTATATAATAAAATAAGATTTCACAAAATATAAACTTTTTAAAATTATCAAGTATCTCATAATTTTTTGTTGATTTATTCAATTTTAATAACTAAAATTTATTAATTTTATTAAGTTATCAGTTGATCGGTAGTACCAATTTATGGTGGAAATGTGCAAAGGTGTATTGCCATCCACATCTTGCTCAATTTATTAATTTCATTAAGTTATCATTTGATCAATAGCACCAATTTATGGTGGAAATGTGCAAAGGTGTATTGCCATCCACATCTCAAGACGCATATATTTTTTATCATCACTTTGCATCAACGATTTAACAAGTTTATGTTCCCTGATCTTTGATGCAATGTGGAGAAGGTTCTGACCAAGTTTGTTGAGCATACATTTTAAATATGGATAATGTTTTTGAATCTCTTAGACAATTCTGATATGACTGTTTTCAGCAGCCGTGTGTATGAGAAAGAGATCATCTTTGTCGGTATTAAATATGAATTTATTTTCATATTTCTTAATACTTTATTAATAATAATATAGTATTATATAATGTGTTAGATGTTTGAAAGGAAGATGAAAATTTATATGAAACATGAGAATTTGTATTAAAATTTTATACGAAAATCTATTTTTAATGAACTATGCTAACATAATAACTAAAAAAAAGATGATATAATATCTTAGAGTCTATTTATTTTTCTTATAAAAAAACACATATACAAATATTTTACTTATGTTTTGCTTTGTATTTACATATGTTTTGCTTATTTATGCTAATTTAATTTTTCATATTAAACAATATATCTAAGATGTTACATAAACGTAAAATTTTATCGGTGAAATTAGTTGAAATCACTTAATTATATGTAATACTTTTTTGTTTTATAATATTAGAAAGTTTTTCACCAGTTATATTAAAGTAAATAAAAAAAACTTTTAATTAAATAGAAAATAAATTTTAAGTGATATATATATATGTATTAATGTATATATATTTGTTTCTACCATAATCACAAATTAGTACAAATATATTAACAACTAAATACATTACCTATGCATTGTGTGGGCAACCATAGTATTTATATATATGTGACAACAAATCATGAAATCAACAATAAAGTTTTAAAACAAAAGCCAGTTGGTCGAATAACTTTTATCAAGTTGTTATTATTTTACACGTCATATTTTAGGTAAAGAGATCTATTTTTGTTGTCTTGTCACACGCAAACTGATATATATACAGTAAATAATATACTTGACAACATATTGGTAAGTAAAGTAAAGCCTATGGTAAATACTAGTAAATAACTAAATATCAGTTTATATCACTCATACAAAATTATAATTTTTATTGCATTGTTGACGTGAGATTAATAACAAATTCAAACTAGCATATATCCCTAGTTTCAGCTGGATCATAAGATGTGTGCTAGGAACTTTACTGAATAGTGAATTAACCGGAGTAAAACTAAATATTGTATATGCTATATATACATGCTAAAACGTTTTCCTTCATATGTAAATCAAAGCACGAGGCCAACTTGATTTAGCTATCAATATGAAATTGAATATTCCAAAAGACGGATCCAAGATTTTTGTAAACTGCACCCAAAGCTCATCATCATTAGACCTATAAGCAGATTTTATATTCACCACTAGACGATTACTTATTAAAAGTGGGCTTATTGATTTGTGCGGAGCTTACAAAGAAACACAAGACGTAAGAGCGGTATGGCAAACACAGACAGAAGCAAAACATAGAAGCAATCAATCATGATTAGTCAAGTGACTGATGATAATAAACAGATTCAATTTCAAACCCATTATAATAGAAAAGAATGACATTTTTTAATCACGTACCATGTACTCTACGACTACTAGATTAAACGGAAGGATCGGAGGGAAGTACTATACTATTCAAAGATGCTTCGGATCTCGCGCGTGACACATGGATCTGGTTTAGTTACCTACCTTCGTTATTTCATTGTGCATTTGGTATTTAAACGTCCAATTGTGCATTGGTATTTGAACATAGAAATAAATAAAATCGATTGAGTTTAAATAATGATGAAATTGAAAAGTATAAAAATATAAACGAATCTGTCACTAAAAATCAAACTAAACTTAATGAATAGAATTTAGTTTTGCTTAGTGAAGTTTTGCCTTGCTCCTTGCCCCTACGATCTTGATCTGTTTAGAATTAGATATGATTGCTTTTTGGAAGGATTCTAGTTAGATGTAAGGAGACGCATTAGTCATTATCGTCGCATCTGGGAGTGTGTGTGAGTCTCTATAAACTTTAATGAGTGCTCTTTGCTTGCTCGGTTATATTGTCCTTGGTTCTCGAGAGATTGGCTCTCATTGTGATAGGAGGAGGTAGTTATTATCTACGGTTGGCCGAGGGCATCCGTGATAAATCACATGCACAGATGTTTCAGAAGAAAAAGATTCTCTGTTTTTTGGTTTTACCATTTTTAAGGTGGTTGCCTAGTTATTTCTGTTTATAGGGTAAAGAATTGTCTTCCTTCAATTTGGTTTCGATATTATCTGTTTGTATCTCTTGTCCAGTTTACTTTGTCTCCCTTTGTTAGGGTTTAGTTTCCAGAGAATTTCTTTTTTTCCTCTGGCGTTTGTCTCCGGGGACTTCTAGTTGTCTGCCGACTTAAGTTTCTCTCGTTTGGGCGTTTGTAATTTTACCTTGGTTGTTGAACCAAGTTTTAAGTTTTAATAAAATTCAAGTTGACCCAAAAAAAAAAAAAAACTTAATGAATAGAATTATAGTTTTTTTTTTTTTTTTTTTTGTAAAAATATTTGGGGAGATCTACAATTCCCAAACAAAGTGATAAATTGGATGAAAAATAAAATAAAAGAAGATTCTCAACTAATCTGAAAGACAAATTTTTTTTTAAATATCTTTAACTACTATTTAGTATTTTTTACTAATGAGATAGTATATCATTATTTAGTGTAGTACATATTAAAACTTAAAAGATAGATGTATCATTGATAAATTTTACTACTTGTTTACATATTAGCAAATCCATTATATTCTTTTTTTGCCTAGGTTCATCAACACACAGTTAATTAGGCATTTAATCCCCTAATCCTAATTCTTAAATTATACTAACAGCTTCCTAATTCCTTCCTTCCTCTGTAGATTCGTTTTAGTAAAAGAGAGCTTCTCCTCTCTTCTTCTTCTTCTTCTTCCTTCCTCCTCTCCGCGACGCCATTACCAGACTCTCAAACATCATCAAGGAGAGAGGTAAAAGCTTCTTCCTCTTACACTATGTTTCATCGAATTTGATAAACCCTAAATTGTTCCCCTTCTATTGTAGTCTTTGTTAAGCTAGATTCAGCGAGATCTAATCTTAATCACTCATGATCTAATTTGTTCCGCGATCGTTTTGATTCGTTGTAGAAAAACCCTAATTTCCCAGAATCGACGGCTCTAATTTGGAATCAATTCGAGTTTTCAAGTCGGAAGCTAAATGAATGAGTAACAACTGAGTAGTGTTAAAAATCCCCACCGACATCAGATCTTTGAGATGACGAACGATGAGGAAATCGAAACTTCAATAATCGAGGTTAAGATAGCTCCAGAGCCACCAATCCAAGAGACTTGGTCTAGTGTATTCCTTCGTCAAGCCTCAGTCTATGGTGTAGCTGCTGGCTATTGCCTCTCAGCTTCTCTTCTCTCAATCATCAACAAATGGGCTATCATGAAATTCCCATACCCCGGTGCCTTAACCGCTATGCAGTACTTCACAAGTGCAGCTGGTGTTTTGCTCTGTGCTCAGATGAAGCTTATAGAGCATGACTCTCTCAATCTTTTGACAATGTGGAGGTTTCTCCCCGCTGCTATGATCTTCTACTTGTCTCTTTTCACCAACAGTGAGCTTCTCCTCCACGCTAATGTCGATACTTTCATCGTCTTTCGCTCTGCTGTTCCTATCTTTGTTGCTATTGGTGAAACCCTTTTCTTGCACGAGCCTTGGCCGTCTGTTAAGACGTGGGGATCTTTGGCTACTATCTTTGGTGGGAGTTTGATTTATGTGTTTACTGATTATCAGTTTACGATCGCAGCTTATAGCTGGGCTCTTGCGTATCTGGTGAGTATGACTATAGACTTTGTTTACATTAAGCATGTGGTTATGACGATTGGGTTAAACACTTGGGGTCTTGTTCTCTACAATAACCTTGAGGCTCTGCTTTTGTTTCCCCTTGAGCTGCTTATAATGGGAGAGTTGAAAAAGATTAAGCACGAGATCACTGATGAGTCTGATTGGTACTCGTTTCAAGTGCTTTTACCTGTGGGTTTATCGTGTTTGTTCGGTTTGGCCATCTCTTTCTTTGGGTTCTCTTGTCGTCGGGCTATCTCTGCAACGGGTTTTACTGTTCTTGGAATTGTGAACAAGCTGTTGACGGTTGTGATTAATTTGGTGGTGTGGGATAAACATTCTACGTTTGTTGGAACCTTGGGGCTCTTGATTTGTATGTTTGGTGGAGTCATGTATCAGCAGTCTACCGTCAAGAAACCAAAGGCTGCACAAGAAGCTAAACCGCAAGAGCAAGATGAGGAGCAGGAGAAACTGCTGGAGATGCAGGAGAGTAACAGCATCGAGATAAAGGAAGCTCCAATATCAGAAGAGAAACTATAATCAATATCTATCCACAGAAGATGGTAAATCTGAAACAGAAGAGAAACTCTATGATTTTTAGTGTGTGGATTTTGCAGTGGCTGTAGTTTCTACGGTATACGATTTAGTTTTGCGATTAAAGAACTATATTGTTGTAGTTAGTGGTTATGCAATTCTTTTGTAACTAGAGGTAAGACTACAGCTTTCCTGATCCAGTAGTTGAATAATATCGTTTTCTTTGATTACATTTTGATGTGTTTCGTTACATTACATTTTGTGTTTGGATCTGGTTCAGATTTATACGCAAGTAAAGGATTGTAAAGGATTCTTATGCTTCCTCTTTGTGTTCAGATATGTATTACAGAAGTTTTGAAAAAATGTTTGGGAGTCGAACTAACCGTAAATATGCCAAGTTAATTTATGAGAGCACAAAGGTAGAAGGACTTGCAATGTTTGAGCCTCAAACTGAAAAATTAAAAAATATTACGTCAACAGCAGGGTTCGAACCTGCGCGGGCGAAGCCCAATAGATTTCAAGTCTATCTCCTTAACCACTCGGACATATTGACAATTTGTTATATCACTGAAACATGTATATTATAATCAACAAAACCTATACAACCTAACGAGTAGAACCCTTAACCCTTTGTGGCTTAAGCAGATTGTAATATTTCGTTGAAGATTAGTTGAAGGCCTGAAGCCAGTGAATTTATACAGAGTAGACGAATCTAATAAAAAGAAAATTAGCAACTAGAAAATCTAACTGCTGACAATTACTTGCTTTCATACAGATGCATATTCACGGGATTGTTCATCAGAAGATACACCATTTACTCTATTAATTTAACCTAAGAACAATACAACCAGAGAAAAAGCCAATAAACAAGGAGCGTAGGAAATATATTACACACAATGACACAAAGAAGCTATCAAGCTTGTTGGCTTCTTTTACTAACTTTTACCCAGGGGGATTGTTCTGATGCATATTTGTAGCCGGAAGGTTGTGGAACTCCGTGGGGATTACATTTTGGAATATTCCTGGCATTGTGTTGTGAAATTGCCCTGCCACTGCCTGTAACGATCTTGGAGCAGCCTGTAAATAGAAAACGATCAGAACACTCAACCATATGAATTGCTTACAAGTTCACTAACTAATTGTCAATGAGTGGTTTGTATTCGGGATGCCGATTGCAAAATTATACCACATGTTGAAATGCTTCCTGGCTTCCATCGCCAACAGTTTCAGATTGAGCCTGCACAGATGGACAAAGATCAATGAAACATACCCTATCGAGAACCCGTAAAAGATAAATCGATGATTCTGATAGCATAGTGAAAAAGAAAACGCTACCACACCTTTGACTTTTTAGATGTATTGTTTAGGCTACTTCTCTTCTCCCGTCTGGTTTCAGCTTGCACTGGAGCATTGCTTGCATGTATGTTAGGCTCGAGTCCAATCTGCGTCATTGTGGATCCATATTGATCTCCTTCTTGAATTGCAGCTTCTTCACATCTGGCGGGATGTTCGATGGTATTAAACTTAATAGCACATTGTTTAAAAGCTTCTTTCATTGCAAGCATGGCGATGTCATAACTTTCTTGGGAAAGAGATCCTTCTTCTCCCAAAATAACGGCTCGGCGGCAAAGATCATTGAAACGACGGATATTAGTCTGCACAAGTTCAAGGTTTCCGCTGATCTGATGTCTGTTTCTAGCTGCATTAGTCCACCTTTGCAGCACATAGTTGATCGGAATGGTGAAAACACCTGACATTTGGAGGACAACAATTGCATGTCTACAGAGATATCCCTTGTACTCAAAGGAACGGCAAGAGCAGTAAATATGTGACTTAAATTCATCCCAATCCACAAAATATTTCTGATCGTCATCAAAGTCCTTAACACTGTAAGTTGTTCCTTCCTCACTCTCCTTCGTAAGGTGGCAAGCAGCAGCACCCAAAACCTCAAGCTGGAATTTCCTGAATATCTCATGCGTATACACAAGTAACATTTGCTTCTCAAAAGGTGATGGAGATTTCAACTCAGGTGCTTCATGCCAAGCATCAAAATCAGCTTTAGCTTCCTCTTCATACCTATCTTCTAGCATTACTCCATATCCTTCCAAAAACTCCTTAAGAGAAGTTTCAATATGAACATACCTATCAAACAAAGAGTTCACACTTTCTGAACGATAACGAGTTGATAACCCCGCAAATGTCACTCCCCTCATAAAGGTAGGTGCCCAAAACTTACGCTCATCATACAAAGACCGCATCCACTGAACATCCCTAAGATGAAACTTGTCAATCAATTTCAGCCACCTCCTATCAAATTCCTCCTCAGACCATGACTTGTATATACATTTGAACAACTTTTTCATGAAAGTGTCCTGCCACATGCTCCAATAATCCAGATTCCTAGGAAGCTGTTCCAGTACATGCCACAAGCAATAGCAATGACGAGTTTCCATCAAGACCGCAGCGACAGCTGCTTTTATAGCATTGTTCTGATCAGTAAGCATTACTTTAGGCTTTTGACCACCCATTGCAACTAACCAAGATTGCATCAACCATACATAACTGTAAACTGTATCATCAGCAACCAATCCACAACCAAGCAACACAGGCTGAACATGATGATTGACTCCAATAAAAAGAACTAATGGCACTTTATATTTACTAACGAAATAAGTAGTATCAAAAGAAACCACATCACTGAAACTTTTGTAATCTTCAATCCCTTTAGCATCAACCCAAAACACATTTCTAAGCAAATGATCTTCACTGAAATCAACAGCGAAAAAGAATTTGGGATTCTCTTCCTGCATACGCATAAGAAACTCAAGCAAGATCTGAGCATCACCACCACCACCACCACCATCGTCGGCGAGAACAAGTCTCCTTCCTTTATCATGGTTGTTCCTAATATAACCATCAATGAAATCAAGATCGTTATAAGCACTGAGGTGTTTACAATCAGCCAAGGGACTGTTCTTCTTCCTCCTTCCATCGTTTAATTTCACAGGCTCATTGTTGTTTCTATGGCTTCTGAAGAAATGAGCTTGTTCTGGTAAAAGGTCGTGGTTGTGCTCTTTGACGAAACTGTAAACGTACCATTTCCCATCTGGTTTTCGCTTGACGTGCATACTCGCTTTGCATCCGATTTTAGGGGAAGGTCTAGGGTTAATCGCGTCGTCGGATTGTTGTTTGCTTCCGTAGCGTATGCAGGAGAATTTGGCATCGATGAACTCCTTTGAAGCTCTTGATCTACGACTGCTCAATTTCGCAGTTCCGAAACCAACGGATTTGGCGTAGTCTTTGTAATACAGATACGCATCTTCGTGTGTCTCGAACTCCATTTTTGAGAAGAAGAAGCTCAAAAAAAATCTACACCAGAAAAATTCGATACAGATTGGTGACTATAACACACAGAGCGGATTGAGTAGTATATAGATTACGAATCACAGAACTGATTCATCTTCACCAAACATGTTTTTAGCAAGATCCGAAATTAAAAAAAAAAAAAAAAAAAACATTCAGGAGAAGTTGGAAGAGAAGAGAGACTTGAAATTGGGCCGTATTGGGCTTCATATTCAGAATATTGGGTCGTAATGGGCAATTCAGTTTGACTTCTTTTTCAGTTCTTTAAGACAATGTATTGACTAATTTAAGCTATTGAAAAAAAATTTCTTTTAGAGAAAAAAGGGAAAAGAAAAAGGAATAAAGGAGAAGAGTCGTCAAATTAAAGTTTTAAAGATTTAAATCATCTATTAGCTTGAGTAAGAAAATCATGATTGGGTAAAAAATAAATAAATAGTACTAATGTATTAAGTTTTGTTTTTTTTTTTCTTTTGGGAAAGAAAAATCGATTTTTTGTTTTTCTGGCAATATATAGAAAGAAATAGGTAGGAGGCGGTTGGTGGACGGCGACATTGAAATAAATCATGGACCAGTGAACAGTGAACTTGGTGGTGGTGGTAGTAATAAGTAATAAGGAAGAAAATAAGCAAAAAAATTTGAAAAAAGGACCGACCGACGCACATGGTAAACAAATATAGCCGTTGGGTTGCTATTTCCTTTTTCCATTAGGTTTCTCTTCCCTTCTGAGGTTGCCCATCCAACGGTTCAGATTAACTAGCCGTTGATTTTATAACCCAAAAAAGAAAAAAAAATACACAAAGAATATTTTTGGTGTGTTGCAAAGACATATATCCGCTCTTCACGTCTTCAAAATCTTTTTGATTGATTACTCTCTTTTTTTTTTTGTTCTTCTTCTTTGCTTTTTTTTTTTTCAATTTGGTTTCCGTTGTGATAGAGAGAGAGGAAAAAGATAAGAGAGGGACGACGAGTCTTGTTCAATAGTGCTATGGGATTTTGCTTCTGACAGAGAGATAGAGACAAAGAGACAGAGAGCGTTAATAAAGGTTAGATCTTTACTGTTAATTTTCATCTGGGTTTTATGAGATTTTTAAGTCTTGTTCTTGATCGAGTCCAATTCTGCATCCAAGACCCAGTTTTTGATATTAACACACATGTTTCTGTGATTCGCAGATACGGAAGAAGAATAATAATGGGTGGATCAGATGAGAACGAGATACACGGAGTTATTGGACCGATGAATCAACAACAAGGTAAGAATCCAGAATCAGAAAAACAAGAATCACCCTTTTAATTAAAAATCAGATCTTTTGTTTCATTGTAGTACTAAAACAAAAAAAGGATTGATTTTGCCAATTTTAGGGGGTTTACGTGGAGGAAAGGTGATTACGGGGAATGGGCAGACAAGAAGAGCATTGAGTAATATAAACAAGAACATCATCGGTGCTCCTGTTTATCCTTGTGCTGTCAACAAGAGACCCTTCACTGAGTAATCCATCTTCTTCTTTTTCAACTTCTTCTTTATATGATCCGTTTATGAAAAAGTTGTTTTCACTTATCTAAAAAGTAAAAAGAACCAATTTTTTTCATCGCAGGAAAAATGTGATATGTAACAAGAAGATTCCACCTGTTCCAGTGCATCATCGACCAGTTACTAGGTCAGTGATCTCATTTGAATTTATTTTTTGCTTCAGTATGCGTTTGTTTAGGAGTTCTAATTCATAATTTAATTTTCAGGAAGTTTGCTGCAGCTCAGTTAGCTGAGAACAATTCCCAAATCCACAAGGAGGTAACATTTGACACTATTTTAATTTGGTTCTTGAAAGTAATGACATACATAGTTTTAGATCTAATCTCAAGTGGGTTTTTTTTAGGAAACCAAGAAATCAGACTTGATATCCAACGAAGCATTAGATAAAATCATAACAGATGTGGAAGAAGGAGACTTTAATGAGCCTATGTTTGTTCAACACACTGAAGCCATGCTTGAAGAGATTGACAGAATGGTATATAACAATAATAACATGTTTGTTGTTTTAAGTCCTGTTTTGTTTGATTACTCGGATGATTAATACATATTGTTCTTTTTTGTTTCTGCAGGAAGGGATTGAGATGGAAGATTCAAATGATATTGATATTGATGAAGAAGAGTCTGTGATGGATATAGACAGCTGTGACAAGAACAATCCTCTAGCTGTTGTCGAATACATCGATGACATATATTGTTTCTACAAGAAAAATGAGGTAACTTTTGGTGGTTCTGTTTCAGTAGTAATATGATCAACATCTGGTTTCAAGATTGTAACCATTCAATTGTTTTGCAGTGTCGTAGCTGTGTCCCGCCTAATTACATGGAGAATCAACATGACCTTAACGAGAGGATGAGAGGAATCCTTATTGATTGGTTGATTGAGGTAGAAACACACACACACAAAACATAAAAGTTTCTCTGATTTTGTTTGTTGTCTCATTGTAAAGCTTACTGTGAACTTATGTTGCAGGTACATTACAAGTTTGAGCTGATGGAGGAGACGCTTTACCTCACTATCAATCTCATCGACAGATTTCTTGCGGTTCATCACATCGCCAGGAAAAAGCTTCAGCTTGTGGGTGTTACAGCTATGTTGCTTGCTTGCAAATACGAAGAAGTGTCAGTTCCGGTTGTAGATGATCTTATCCTCATCTCTGACAAGGCTTACACTAGGACAGAGATTCTTGATATGGTATAAAACCTTTCACCAGTTCTTGTCCTGATCATAACCATGGATGTTATGCTTTATATGTAGATGATAAAATCATTATTGTGTTGTGCAGGAGAAGTTAATGGCGAATACCTTGCAATTCAATTTCTGTCTGCCAACTCCATATGTGTTCATGAGGAGGTTTCTCAAAGCTGCTCAATCTGACAAAAAGGTTTGTGTTACTTCAAATCTTCTCTCCTCTTTATGTTATATAAAGAATCAAAACATTACATCATAAGGTGTGAAAATGTTTTTCAGGTTGAGCTTTTATCATTCTTCATCATCGAGCTTTGCCTAGTGGAGTACGAGATGCTTCAGTACACTCCCTCTCAGTTAGCAGCCTCGGCTATCTACACAGCTCAGTCCACACTTAAAGGATTCGAGGATTGGAGCAAAACCTGTGAGTTCCACACTGGCTACACTGAAGAAACGCTTCTGTAAGAACACCAAATTTTAGAATCTTTTCACTAATATATCACTCACTCATTCATATGCCTTTCTGAGTTTCTAAAGTTTTGATGTTCAATCTCACAGGGAATGCTCGAGAAAGATGGTTGGTTTTCAACACAAGGCAGGGACAGGGAAGTTAACAGGTGTTCATAGGAAATACAACACATCCAAATTCGGTTATGCTGCAAGAACTGAACCAGCTGGCTTTCTGCTGCTCTAAACCAACGGTTTGGGGGATCACACGGAATCGATAATGGCTTGAAGAGAAGAGAGAGCAACATAAGTTGCATAAGTGGGAAATTTCTTTGACTTGTTTGTTTCGAAGTTTCGTTTGTAGATGGTTTAATCTTTTCAACTCTCGTTGCTGAGAGAATAATAGGAAACCTTAGGGTTCTTGACTGCAACTCTTCTTTCCAAATTCCATGTCACCAATTTGCTTTCTACTTTGTATCATATAGTTGATATCCTCTACCGGCATCGGTTTAGAGCAATGGTTTTTTCTTGTGCATGGAAAAATCTGTTAGAATGACGTTGACTTCTATCACTAGTGTCCATTGACTTTGACTTGGCATAACGTAATGTATGTTTCCTTCTCTTGTTGTTTATAAGACGTATATGAACTATATGAAATTGTGTCTTTGCTTATCAATAATGTTACTAATGTTGCTTATATCTTCATCCCCTGAGAATTCGTTCGGCTCAGCTCTCCCAATTGGTGAGTCAACTTGTGTCGTTGTCTTTTTAAAAACTTTTTTTTTGGTTGAAATAAGAACTAATACGCGTACAACTAAAAATGGTGCAGGGGAGAAGTATTAGTGAAGAAAACAGAGGCAGCAAGAAGAGTTGGAGTGACGGATGAAAAACATGTTGGATATGTAGTAGACAGAAGTCGCGGTTGCAGCAGCAATTTAACACAAACTATGTCGAATGTTTTATTTCCTACAACTCCTCTCTTCTCCGTTTGATCCCTACTATATCTTTATCCGATAAATAAAAGAATTGATAAATTAGTAAAAAAACGACCGCTACTAGAAAAGCATCATTTTCTGATTTCCACGACTAAAAAAAACGAACCATTACGGAAATTCGCATCGTTATATCTTCTACATAAGATGTGGCAATTCTCTTAAAACACCATCTGATGAAAAACATGTCAATGTTTCAAACATCTTAGTAACTCAAAACACAGAAGTAGTCCCTCTTCCCTGTCTTCTTGTTAGAGATTTTACTTACTGTGTACTTTAAAATGCATAAGTGACAAGTTTGAAGATGGTGGATACTGCAGATATTGTCTTAAAGAGTCGAGAAGCTACATTTCGAGGGTTTAACTATCTCACCGCTCCCCTTCCTCCTCTTGTTCCACGCCCAGTACCCTGATGACATAACCAACAATTCAATTAGTTGCTTTGAATTTTCCAAAAACATTGTCTTCTTGAGCTGTAAATCAGAAACAGAAAGGACTCAAGTGAGGAAAAAAACTTACTCTGCCTCGCATAGCACCACCTCTACCTCTGCCTACACCTATTGAAGAGCCCTTTCCCTGCATAGATCAAGTAAGTAAGATGTTATTAGTTTTCAATGTTTATAAAGTATAGATGGGTTTGACAATCTCCATCACATTCAAGAAGTATACCTTGCCCTTAGTATCCTTGAACATTGGAGCATTCTTTAGCATGTCTGGTATGATTATAAACCTGTCAAATTTTTAAAACAAAAAAAAGGCCACTTAATCAGTCAGCTAAGTTGTAAAAGAATGCTTCAACAAAGTAAACAAGTAAATGTCAAAAAGAGTTTAGTATATAGCACCTCACTAAGCTGCCTCGAAGGAAAACATGCTCAAGCTGTGATACCTTACCATCCTGTTCCACAGAATCATACAGAGCTCAAACGTTAGTTTGGTTAACAATTATGAACAAAAATAAATAAATTTCTATATTTGCAGTAGTAGTAACACTTCAAGATTGATTATATAGTCTTGTAATTTATAAATCAGAATCTCCTACAGATTCCTTCTAAGAAATTTTACAAGCTCTACTAGATCCATATCAATGGTGGAACTGTAAATAAGACAAGAGGTCACAATCTTTAGCCAACATGGTCATGTATCACTAATATAGGGATTTAATCGGCAATAATTTCACCAGGAGTCTCAATTTCAACACGAAACCTAAGCCGCTAAATTTTAGAGTAAATGTTTTCTTCAATTCTAGGGATTTCAAAGCACCTAAATCGGCAATGGACAAGAAACGTAAACCTAGGGTTCAACGAGAATGAAATATACAAAGCAAAAAAAAAAACATTACCTTGGCGGTATAGGTGATGTTCTCGAGCTGACAGTTCCAGTTATCCTCGCACTCGATCATGCTTCCTCTGTACAGCTCACCGCTCTTCAACTCAACCGTCACGGTATGACCAGACGACTCGTGAAGAAGCTTCACTGGAATCCCTAAACTCCGGCTCATCTTCGCGTGTTTCAAACAAGTTTCGATTTCACAAACCCTAATTGAACCCTTCCCTTTTCCTCTTTTTTGCAGCCTACTAGAACGAACAAAAAGTGCATCTGTTACTTCAAAACAATTGGCTTTGTTAAAACTTAAAAACCTTCTCCTGGGCTTATACTTATATATTAAGTTTGGGCCGGCCCATTAATTTCCTTCTTATAATTTACTTTGGTTTAATATACATGTTTTATTTTATTCTTTTATATTAACAATTTTATAATTAAAATTTTTTTTTGTTACATATGTCAAATCTATTTAGAATTTTTTTACATGTATCGAAATCTTGTCAATTAGTTGATACATGTCACGATCATACTGACTATATTCTATGAAATATCTATCTTATATAACATGGTTTTATACTTTAAATGTATAAAAAGTAAAGTAGAAGATTTGTATTTCATTTTTTGTATTACACATTTCATAATATACCTTTCAAAATCTCATCATATTGGATTGACACATGACACAATTAAGTTAATTACTAACTTTACACATCCTATGTTATTCAATCATAAATTTTAAAAAGTCTCCTAAAATCTATTGTTATTGAACTATAATTTATTAAAATCTACTGTTATTCAAAATAGTTTGTGGATTTGGATTTTAATGATTTTAATTTAGTGATTCTAGAGGATTTGAGAGAATTTATTTAGTTTAAAATACAGAAATCCAAATCTCATGGTTTTTGTTAGGATTTGAAAGAATTTTACAATATCAATTTCCCTGAAATCATCAAAATCAATTAAAATCTCATGAAAACTCAAATGACTTGAAATATTTAGATTGAATAAATCCCCTAAATACATTATTAATAAATAATAACTGTGATTCGTTTTTTTATATAAAATTAATGGTATACTAAACTATTTTCTTTTTTATTTATCTTTAAAAAGTGTAATCTTTTTATTTTTAGGATTTATAATTTATTGTATAATTTTTTTAATGATATGTTTTATATAGTTTTTTATATATATATAATCATTTAACTTTACTGTTTGTAATTTAGTGCATAATTTCATATATATATATATATATATATATTTGGCTGTAGAAATATAATAGATTGACTTAACACATGTCATGATAAAGCTTTATATAATAAGATTAGTACAAGATTTGTAAAATACTAAAATCTTTAAACTTTAATTTATCATAACCACCTCAGATTCTCTAAGTGGATAAGTTACCAAGCTACTAACAAGATGTGGCAAGTTACCAAGCTCCTTATGTAATAAATACTGATAGATTTTCTGTTACTGGATACTAAAAAGTTATTGGAGTGTTGCACACAATAGTTTGCCTATATATATACAATAATCTAATCCACAGTTTTATATGGTCTTAGTAGCTCAGTAACAATAGTGAAAATTTAAGATGGAAGGAACAATGAAGTGCTCAGCCAATTATGTCCCGCTTTCTCCGATCAGTTATCTCGAGAGAGCAGCCGTCGTCTTCGGTACCAGAACCTCCGTGATATATGGTGATATTCAGTACACGTGGAACCAAACACGTGACCGTTGCGTCCGCCTTGCCTCAGCTCTCTCCGACCTTGGTCTCTCCCGCCACGACGTTGTAAGTGATTGTTTAACAACTTTTCTATCTTAGTCAGACGTTTTTTAAATGATGTTTTAATATTTCTATCAGGTGGCTGCTTTGGCGCCAAATATTCCTGCGTTGATTGAGCTGTATTTTGGAGCTCCGATGAGTGGATCAGTACTTTGTGTGTTGAACACGCATTTCGATTCTAAGATGCTTGCGATGGCGCTGGAGAAAACGAAGCCAAAAGTCTTCTTCGTTGACTCTGAGTTCCTCTCTGTCGCTGAGGAGTCTCTCACTCTCCTTTCAAACATTGAAGAACAGCCTCTCATCATCACAATCACAGAACATCCAACAGAGAAATCAAAACACGTACAATACGAGGACTTTCTCTCTTCCGGAAACCCTAGTTTCAAACCCATACGACCACTTGACGAATGTGATCCTATAGCGCTCAATTTCACATCTGGAACCACATCGACGCCCAAATGTGTCGTCTATAGTCACCGCGGCGCGTATCTGAATGCAATGGCTGTTGGTGTTACCAATGAGATGAAACCAATGCCGGTATATCTCTGGACAGTTCCGATGTACCATTGTAGTGGGTGGAGCTCTGTTTGGACAGTTGCAGCTTATGGAGGAGTCAACGTTTGTCTCAGAGAAGTCAACGACAAAGTTATATTTGATAGTGTAGTGAAGCATAAGGTAACTGACTTTGGTGGCTCGCCTGCGGTTCTCAACATGATTGCCAATGCAAAAGACTCGGTCAAGAAGTCGTTCCCATGGACCGTACAAGTTATGAGTGGAGGATCTTCACCTCCTGAGGTATAACTAATCACAAAGTTTTAAATTACATGTTCGATTAAATTTTGCTACATGTTTGTTCAATCTGACTTATTCAGTTTTAACTTCCGTATCTTTAGGTTATATCTAGTGCCTTGCGTAGTTGCTTTATATGTTAGCTTTGTTAGTATGCATTGGTTACAACATTTGGTTTAATAAGTAAAATCCGAGCATATAAAATCCTTATGTAAATAATATATTACATAGAATCATAGTATAATATATTAATTTATATGGATAGGTTATTTTGAGACTCAAGAAGCTAGGATTCAAAGTGATGATGGCTTTCGGATGCACGGAGTTGTATGGACTAGGAACAGCTTGTTTCTGGAAGCCAGAGTGGGAGACTCTACCTGAAGAAGAGAGTATAAGGCTTAAGGCAAGAGATGGTCTCAACCATTTCGCCAAGGAAGCTGTCGATGTGTTGGACCCAACCACCATGGAACCGGTTCCACACGATGGAAAGACCATTGGGGAGATTGTTCTCCGGGGAAATACCGTCATGAGTGGTTACTACAAGAACAAAGAAGCCACTGAAGCGGCTTTTCGAGGTGGATGGTTCTGGAGTCGTGACATGGCTGTTATAGATCCTGATGGGTAAGTAAATAAAACATACATATATTATTTCGATTAATTATTTTTACTAATAATGATTTGATGTTTTCCGCATTCAAGATACATACATTGGAAAGATAGGTCACAAGATGTTATAACATGCGAAGGAGAAAGTATGGGGTCAAAGGAGATCGAAGGGCTTCTTTATAGTCACCCAGCGGTTTATGAAGCAGCGATAGTTGGTCAACCGGATGAAACTTTAGGAGAATCGACGTGTGCTTTCGTGAAACTCAAAGAAGGAGTTGAAGCAAAAGAGGAGGAAATCATTGAGTTCTGTAAGAGAAAGATTGGGAAAACAAACAAGAAGTTGGTTCCAAAGACAATAGTTTTCAAAGATGTTCCTAGGACTCCGACTGGGAAGATTCGGAAGAATGTTCTGAGAGTCATGACCAAGAATATGAAAAAATGATTTATCGATGCAACTAAATAAAATTTTTATAAAACTTTATCATTTAATAAAACCTAGTTTATATGTTCTATTTCTATAATGTAATTTGGACATGTATAACTATGAGATTTGTTTTTTTATTTATGGATGTTTTGTTGCCCTGGCTCCTTGATGAAGCTAATTAAGCTAAACCAGTCTAAATCAAATTAAACCGGAGAGAAATCAGAAATGCATAAATGGGCCAATTGTTAAGAAGGCCCACTAATTGTTTTTCAGATTGATAAACCTGAAATGTTTTTTATTCGTTTGCTTCTCTTCTCTCTTACATGTTCGCATCTCTTTGTGCAGATTGCTAGAACCCAGATACATAATTGAAACGGAGTTCCGATTAATCAAAGTCGGAAATTTTTAAAATGTTCGCTTAGAGATTTTAGTTTTTGTGAAGTGAAGTTTTCTCCTTTTTTCGTAAATTTCTGAAAAAAATCTCGAGGGACCTCAGAAATCGAGTCTGAAAGCCATGTACAGAGCTCTGTAAGTGAATTGGGTTATTTTCTTGTGTTGCCTACTAGTTTCAAGAAATGCTCACTGTCACTGACTTGCTTCCTGTTTGTGCTATGAAGGTGGCTTTCTCCATTGCGATTTATTCTGAGCTCCTCGGCGTCAAAGTTAACGCCTTACGTATCTCGGGTTCGTTTTTATGTTCCATTCCTTGTGTAGCTTTGAGATTTGTTAACGATCAGTGTTAAATTTGAAACATTTTGCAATTTGATTTAATGGGTATCTTATTGTAGGGACCGGGACGAAGTGGAATTGATAATGGGGCTGGTTGTTCTTGTTCTCGTAGTGTCACGACATTGATAGGTATGTCTGATTTAGCCTGTTTCTTCTCACAATCTATTGATCTTACTTGGATTATTGTTAAAGACGAGATTTTGTGACTTGAGGAGTGCATTGATTCCTTCCATATGCAGGTAATGAATTCATTCGATGCCAAGATGAGTCAACTAGGAAGATCTTACAAGTGCAGATTGTTAGTGCCCTTCGATCAGGAGAGAGGCCTGGAGCGTCAGCTCTGCTTTTAGAGTTAATACATGGGAATTATTCACTTGCTGCTGATGATTTTCATGTTATTCTTAATTATTGTGCTCGATCACCGGATCCTGTGGTAAGTTGATATATCTTTAGGCTTGTCTTTTGGTGGATGATTAAACTTTGTTTGCATCTGTTTTTAGATATGTTGCATAGTTTCAGAGTTATCTATCACTGAAGTTTTGGTGTGGATGTATATCTGTAATTAGTTACTCGTAGTACACTACTCTGGCTGTCTCTAACCTCAAGGCAGTAATTTGTTCCTGTAGTTTGTCATGGAGACTTACAATGTAATGTGTAAGAAGGAAATTAGTCTGGATAGCAGATCTTTGCTGTTTATAGTACAATCCCTTTGTAATGGGGGACACTTGGATAAGGTATACAAACATTCCGATTAAATATCTTGTATGTCCTTACATAGTATAGTAACTTACGTTTTATCTATTGATTTCTCTGCCCATATTTGTTCAGGCATCAGAGTTTATTCACTCTGTCGGAGAAGATGATGGTATCTTTCCTGTTCTGCCCACCTATAACTATTTTCTTGGCGCCTGTGCAAAAACAAGAAGTGGATATCACGCTAGTAAATGTTTGGAATTGATGGATCAACGGAGGGTTGGGAAGAATGAAATAACATATGCAGCACTTCTCAAGGTTAGTTAAAGAACATATCTCATTTCAGGGCTTTTATCTTTCTTTTTTCAAGAGCTGTTCATATGTCAACTTTTAATTTTGGAGAATAGGAGATATGGACAAAAATTATCCTTTCGTGATTCACATAGAGGTCTTAAGGACTTAAGCTTTGCTGTTTAATCCCCATTTCTGTTTTAGCTTTGCTGTCTCTTAAGGACTTTATACTGTTCCTTGACTTAGAGGTTTCAATTGCATTGATCTGCATAGTTGATTTTAGTTTTCTTTGTTATCTGATTAATATTATTTTCAGCTTGCAGTTTTTCAGCGCAATCTATCAGCTGTCAATGATATCTGGAGACACTATATCGACAACTATAGTCTCAATATACTCCCTCTCAGAAAATTCATATGGTCCTATACGAGGATGGGGGATTTGAAATCAGCATATGAATTATTGCAGTACATGGTGGATCTAGCTTTAAGAGGAGAGCTCTTTGTTCAATCCAACCGAGGAAAATTGCATTCCTCGAGACTGGATATTCCTGTACCATCAAATGGTGAAACCGGATCAGAGAAAGTTGCTTTTGGAGTAAATGATCACATGGTTTCGCCAAGGTTGGATGCTCATGGAAATAGCATTGTGGAGTGCAATTCGTCTGGTGGACAGAGTAATGAAACTGAGTCTTCTACGATGGCTGTGCCGAAAGGCCAAAACGAAACACCTGCAACTAGGATCCTCAGGTGGTCGTTCAATGATGTGATTCATGCGTGTGGACAATCTAAAAACTCTGAGCTAGCAAAGCAGCTAATGTTGCAGGTATCTCCTACCCCTTTCCCATTCATCCATTCCACGTCCTTATTCACTCACTATGCACTGCGTGCGATACTGTAGAGTTATGAGAAACCCCTCTTTGAAAGAGAGTTGAATTAACGACTCTGAATGGGAAATTTGATATTTTGTCTATGACCTTGGTTGAAATTTCAAAGCTTTCATGATAATTGATACCAGCTTTCTATCGTCCTTGTTGAGCTGTAGAATTCTATTAAATAGCTGGACGCTTCCCTTTTCTTTTCTAACTGGTTCCTGTCGTGCTTTGTGATATTTGATGAAAATTCATTTCTGACTTTCTTCTTATCTACACTAACAGATGCAAAATCTTGGATTGCTACCATCAAGCCACACATATGATGGTTTTATTAGAGCTGTTGCATTTCCAGGAGGATACGAATATGGCATGTCACTGGTAAGATTTTATGCCATCTGTTTCATAATCTCTTTCTTTCTGTAATTTAGCTTCTTTTTTTTTTTATAATGATTTCTCTTTATATTCTGTATCTCGACGCAGTTGAAAGTTATGCAGCAGCAGAATCTGAAACCATATGATTCAACTCTTGCTACGGTTTCAGCCTACTGCAGTAAAGCCTTTCAAGTTGATTTAGCTGAACATTTACTGGATCAAATATCTGAATGCTCGTACGCATATCCTTTTAATAACCTTCTTGCTGCATATGACTCCTTGGTTAGTTATTCTGATTCTACATATTGAAAGTTACACTGAATACCTCTTTTACCTTTCGCTGTTGTGTTCTCTATTTAACCCGAATCCTCAAGTACACAAGTTTGATCCTAGATGCAATAAAATTTCAAAAGACCATAGTTGTGACTATGTTGCCACTCTAATCATAGGGGACGCTTGGAACAAACGGGTTCATGTTCTGTTCTATTAATTCTTACTCTAAATATTTGTCCAAAATTGATCTGCACTCTAAGTGGTTGTCATGTTTCATAGGTCTTGAAATTATGTGGCAATATTTAGTACATAACCCCTGAACCTAAACAACTTTGTTCTGCTAATTTTCGTGTCACTGTGAGATTCAATTCCTACCTATTGCTTTGTAGGATCAACCAGAACGTGCTGTCCAGGTTTTGGCTAGAATGAAACAGCTAAAACTGCGTCCAGATATGAGAACCTATGAACTGCTCTTTTCATTATTTGGTAATGTGAATGCACCATATGAAGAGGGCAACATTTTGTCCCAAGTAGACTGCTGTAAAAGGATTAACGCTATAGAAATGGACATGCTGAGAAACGGTTTTCAGCACAGTCCTATCTCAAGGCGGAATGTGGTTAGTTTCTGCTCATATAGCTAGTTCTTAATCTGTTTGAAGAAGATGAAACAGATGTGACATAATTCAGTTTAAAAACAATAGTATCAATCAGCACAATGTACTTATTGTTTACCCTTTCCTTTTTCTTTCTCCAGCTGAGAGCCCTCGGAGCTGAAGGAATGGTGAATGAGATGATCCGGCACCTGCAAAAAGCTGAGAACCTGAGTGTTTACAGCAATACGTATCTAGGAACGCCTACATACAACATAGTGCTTCATTCACTTCTCGAGGCAAACGAAGTAAGTATTCATCATGTGATAGTTTTATAGAAGTTTTCATTGACCAGTATACATATAGCAATATTGATTGATCGCTAATTCTTAAATTACATGCAGACTGATTTGGTGATCAACATATTCAAACGGATGATATCATGTGGCTGTCCTGCAAACGCTGCTACCTACAATATAATGATTGATTGTTGCAGCATTATTCAATCTTATAAATCAGCTTGTGCTCTAGTTTCCATGATGATCCGTGACGGGTTTTCTCCAAAAGCTGTTACGTTTACTGCTCTGATGAAGGTAATAACAGAGTATCTGGTTACCATTTTAAATGTTTGCTGCCAAATCAAGAGAGTATCTTATTCCTGTTCATTTCTTTTCCAACTAACGAAAGCTGTGAAATTCCTCTTAGATCTTGTTGAATGATGGGAATTTCGAGGAGGCACTGAATCTCTTGGATCAAGCTGCATTGGAAGATATACATCTTGATGTCTTATCATACAACACCTTTTTGCGTAAAGCATTTGAGAAGGTAAAATATTTGTTGACAAAATGCTAAAAGTAATGAAAACAAACAAACTGCTTTAGTAAGCACATAACTCTGTCTGCAGGGAATGATTGATGTGATTGAGTACATAGTGGAGCAAATGCACCGAGAGAAAGTGAATCCAGATCCGACGACATGCCATTATGTTTTCACGTGCTATGTGGAACAAGGGTATCATACAACAGCGGTAGAAGCTTTGAATGTTCTGAGCTTAAGGATGCTCAGCGAAGAAGACAAAGAGAGTCTTCAGGAGAAGAAACAAGAGCTCGAGGAAAATTTCATCATGAGCGAAGATCCTGAAGCCGAAACAAAGATAATCGAGCTGTTCAGAGACTCTGAGGAGCATCTTGCTGCAGCACTTCTGAATCTAAGATGGTGCGCGCTGCTCGAGTCCCAAATTATATGGTCAGAAAACCAAAGCCCTTGGGCCAAAGAACTCTCCAAAAAGTATGGTTAATAGGTATAGAATGTGAACTGTTTAGTGTTCTGAAAAAAGAGCGGTTTTGGTTTCTTCCTCTTGGCTGTTGATTCTCTGCCACCACTTCGCGAAAGCTGCTTCGTTTTGGTTTTGTATCATGTACAAACTGGTGAGTCTAATTGATGGCATTCAACCGTTTTGGAGGTCACCAATCAACCAAACGAACGGCTCGTTTTGGTGGTTCATTAAGACGGTTAGAAGCTTAAGCGGCTACGAACCACCGCCTATGAAACAAGGCCAATTGCGAACCATCATCAAATGAGAATGAGTTTTAGTCTTTCAACAAATAAATATTAATTTTATATTTAATTTTGAACAATTTCTCTTAACGTAGTATTTTTTTTTTAATAAGAAATAGCCAAAGAAATTCTAATTGCACATGAAACTTGGTTATCTGAAGTTGTACTTGTGTTTTCTAACCAAGTTATAAATTTAAAAAGGGTGCAACGCATATGAATAAGACATGATCTTGAAACTTGATTCACTTAAAACAAGAAAAAGAATAATTACTGTGAAAACACATAAAGGACAGATGCAAACGACAGAAACAAACGTAATAATGTTTACAGCTTGCTCCTGTTTTTCTTATCTTTTCTTTTATTTGTATTTTACTCATCCAAATACAAAATGTTTTCCATAGACAGAGGACCAATCCTTATAGTTAGATGATTTCACACCATAGAATACCATCCAATATTGTACTACAACAATGCAAACAAAAAGAAGATATTTTTCTAAGTAAAAAAAAGAAAAGCAAAAGTAGAAAGGTGAAGATATTTTCTTCTCTTTAGCCAAAATGGACTAGAATAGTGTAGAAAGGTAATATGAAGATTCACTCAATGGCAAACAAATCGTAGATATAAAATGCCAATTAGTAATATGTGTACTCATTTATACAACTCACTCCTATATTTTAACTTAATTACTGAGGACAACTCTCATTCTTCTTTTGTCAACTATTGGAGACATTTGTTTGTTTGTTTTTGCCGACTTGGGGACATCTGTCTGTGAAGTGAGTATACATATATGTGTGTCATATATAAAAGACTCCATTGATTCATAGTTTCATATACATTCCTGATAATAATGTTTTTCTCATTGGAGATAAACAACTAAAGTTATGCAAAAATATGATTTTGACAAAAGCTTAACTAATGCTGCTGCCGACTGCCGTCTTAAGATCACTTGAGAGTTTGATACAAAAAAAATTATTTTAACACCTTATATTAATTTAATAATGTACAATATAAAGTTAGGTAATAAATAAAGTTTATTCAGTAGTCAATAGTCATCAAAATTTACAGCTTTTATAAAACACTAAACTAGTATAGCTCTCTGTCTATAAAAGTGCTGAAGAAACAAAAGGAACTCGATTTCTCTCTTTCTCTGATTCATATGTTTGTTTGAAGAAAAAAGAGTTGTTGTCGCTCGTGATCGAAACAATGCTCTTCTGTGATCTTTTTGTCAAATACAGTATCATTCTAAAAACATGTTTTGATTTCTAAAAATCCATACTTTTTTTTTTCTTTCTTTTCAAATCTCTCTGTGGGGGGGGTGGGGGGGGGGGGGGGGGGGCTCTCTCAGTGCGGCGAGGTAGTTACGCGGCGGCCGCCATGAGTTTCCATCGGCGGCGCTATCCTTACTACAACCGTCTCCGCCGTCTTCTTCCTCTCGTTTTCGCCGTATCCTTATCTCTCCTCATTCTCTTCGCTTTTCTCTCTTTCTTTGCTCCGCCTCCTGGAGATTCCGATCGCCTTCACCCTGGTGTTCGCTACTCGTCCAATGATCCGATCAAAGCTACGGGTTTTCGAGTTCCGGTTAGTTGTTTTTTTTTTTTTTTTTTGATTTATTCTTTCGCTAAAGATTGAAACTTTTGGAACCTATTTGATGATTTTGGATCCACTCGGATTACAGAGAGGTGGAGGCAGACCAGATCGTGATATCTGGCGTTCACGAAATGCTGAGTTCTTCTATGGATGCAGCAATGCCAGCAGCAAATTCGCTAGTGCGTAACTAACACTCTTTAATCATCATATTCAGTTGTTGAGTCATCTAGTTAGTAACATTGATCTTACCAAAAGTATGAATCTTTCGATTAGTTGGAACTTGGAATCAGGCATTGATGATATTAATATCCGATTACTTGTTTGTAGATGCGAAAACAGTGACGAGAAATGATAGATACTTGGTAATCGCCACTAGTGGTGGTTTGAATCAACAGCGAACTGGAGTGAGTTTCTTGTTCATACTTTCTCCCATAGATTATCACAATACGAGCATTTGTTTACTCTTAATCAGCTAATGGATCTTGTGTAATCCATATAGCAATTTGTTTCTAAGTCGGAGTTTTAAATATGCATCTTTCTGCAGATTGTAGATGCAGTTGTTGCGGCAAGAATTCTAAATGCTACTCTTGTTGTTCCAAAGTTAGACCAGAAGTCTTACTGGAAGGATGCCAGGTTAGGGACAGAATTAGCAGATACGTATTGTTGTTCTTCGAAACGATAATCAAATGTTTAGTAGTAGTAAACTTTGTGCGTTCTGTGCAGTGACTTCTCGCATATTTTCGATGTTGATTGGTTTATATCGTTTCTGTCGGAATACGTCAAAATTGTAAAGCAGCTTCCACTGAAAGGAGGACGAGTATGGACTCCAAGTAGAATGCGTGTACCACGGAAATGTAGTGAGCGATGCTATATTAACCGTGTTTCACCTGTTCTTAACAAAAGGCATGTAAGTTTCCTTCTTCTTTTAAACTTTTTCTTGTTGCCTTTTTAATTTTTTCCTCGTGGAACCAAATATGTCTAAGCAAATTGTTTGTTGTCTTGATCCTTTCTCGATTCTTTGCTTCTAGTTTCCCAATTCGCAAAGTCTTTCCATTTGTAGGCACTGTTGGTTTATATTCTTCTTTGTATATCTTTCATTGATCATAGAGACCTTGAAGCATTTTTTACCCATGGAGAAATGGTTGTCTTTGAATAAGCATCTCGCTATAAGCTTATATTAACACTTTTTTCTGTATGATTCAGGCAGTTCAACTGAACAAATTTGACTATAGACTTTCAAACAAGTTGAGCGATGACTTGCAAAAGCTAAGATGTAGAGTAAATTACCATGCTCTAAAGTTCACTGATGCTATACTTACAATGGGTAATGAATTGGTCCGGCGCATGCGATTGAGGAGCAAACACTTCATTGCGTTACACCTAAGGTAGACCATTATTCACCTTAATTTCCTGATATTTCTTCATTTTACACTGTTACTGAACAAGGGCATAGTACTAGGGGAACTAACATATAGCACAACTGAAAACTTTTAGCATGGCTTTGGTACTTTTAGTTCAAGCATCCTGTGGTCAATGCTCTTATCTTTTTTCTTTTGGTAAAGGCAATGGCTCTTATCTGATAGAGGTTGCATCGTGATAGAGTGAAATCGGATGCATAAGCATGTATATCCTGGAATTCCTCTAGTAACTCCTTCACATTTGGCATTCTAATCTATAAGAAATCTTTAAGATATTCTACTTTTCCATGTTGAAAGTATACATACTAGAGAATGTCTTGACGCAAACGATAATGACTTTGTCACAGGTTTGAACCTGATATGCTTGCATTCTCGGGATGCTATTATGGTGGTGGCGATAAGGAAAAGAGAGAACTTGCAGCAATCAGAAGGAGATGGAAAACATTACATGTATGCCTATTCTGTAATTCTTTTGGAAATTACATATATTTGTATATTAACTAGCTATAAGTGACTGTATTTGAAATTTTATGGCAGATTAACAACCCAGATAAACAAAGGCGACAAGGAAGATGTCCGCTAACTCCAGAAGAAGTAGGACTGATGCTTAGAGCTTTGGGGTATGGCAGTGATGTTCACATATATGTTGCGTCTGGTGAAGTATATGGAGGAGAAGAATCCTTGGCTCCTCTGAAAGCACTTTTTCCACACTTCTATTCAAAAGACACTATAGCTACAAAGGAAGAGTTAGAACCGTTTGCTTCATACTCGTCTAGAATGGCTGCTCTCGACTTCCTTGTTTGTGACGAAAGCGACGTATTTGTAACCAACAACAATGGCAATATGGCAAAGATATTGGCTGGGAGGAGGTACTGAAACATCTTCTTCTTATTCATTTCCGGTTCATCTTTTTGATGCAAATGCTAAGTTGAAACCAATGCAGAACGTTTCTTTGATACAATTGCAAAGGTTTAAGCTTTTTGGTTATATGAAACTTGCAGGAGATACTTTGGACATAAACCAACTGTTAGGCCAAATGCAAAAAAGCTTTACAGATTATTCATGAACAAAGAGAACACGACGTGGGAGGAATTTTCGACTAGAGTCCGTTCGTTTCAGAGAGGGTTCATGGGAGAGCCAAAGGAAGTAAGAGCCGGTAGAGGTGAATTTCACGAGAACCCATCCACGTGCATATGCGAAGATACAGAGGCTAAGGCAAAGGCGCAAGTGGAATCTAGAAAACTTGGAAAGAAAAGCAAATATACAAGTAAAGACGCAGCAGTAACAGTAACCAATGATGATCAAACGGAAGAGGATGAGCCAGATTGGTCGGAGCCAGACTATGAGGAAGAACAGAGTGATCTTCAGGACAGAGGATTATACAACGGGACAAGTTTAGATTACGATGATCCATCTACCTCTGATGAGCCTGAGCTTGAAGAAATGCTATCAGACTAGGTAGATTCACATCATTACAACTGAATCTCTCCTCTGCTTGGACACACTTGACAGCAGGCTTTCCAACCTTGGGGCTAGGCCTTGTTGTCACCATTTTGCATCTAATGTCTCTTGTACATAGAACCGCGCTATAGAGCATCGTTTTGTTTACCAGGATCTGAGGAAAGATCAATTTTTTGGGGTCATGTTTTAGCAATATTCGGACTCATGGCTTTACCAGAGATGTAGCTATTAAAAAAAGGCATATGTAGCATTATGACAAGAAATTTTACTTACGGTGATTACATATTTGAACAATTTCTTTATATAGACCACAGTATGGGTCTTACTTCTCACCGCTTTCAAGGGAGGCTCTTCGTATCATATACATAAAATAGATATTGTGATTAGAGATGAACAGAGACGCTAGTAAAAGTTCAACAATTGTAGTGTTGTGATTATTGTTATCAAAACGTTCAAAATTTGTATAAAATGATGACATATGGCAGTGGGCTTTTCCTCTGAAGCCTTCTTCGATTGAGTGCACGTACCTATCTTCTTGGCAGGAACGGCTTGACGGATTCGATCACAACCTAACATAAGCCAACACCAAAATCATAAGATGAACTCTCCAAACTGCTTTGAGAAGTTTTCCATAGTTCTTTAGGTTTTAAGCAAAGTTACTTACCCTCCCGTCATATGACAATGACGCAAAAATCCAAGGCTCACGCGAGCTCCAAGCAAGGCCTGTGACAGCAATTACTTTAATAATTTCACGGATTTTTAGTGGAAGAGAATTGTTACTAAATCAGTTTGGTCCAAGAGCATTTACCATAGACACTGTCTTCGTAGTCAGTATAAGAATTAAGTAACGGGTTCACACGCAGACGTGAGGCTTCCACCGGGCTGCACAAAATCGACATTAGAATAAAAGGTCAAAACAAAGTTGGAAAAATGCATATCATTGAGTGCGATGACAGAGAAATTAACCTTTCTGAGGCTTTCCTCTCACTAGATGCTGAAGCAAACCACAAGTTGACAGCTGAGTCTGTTCCAACGCTCTGTGTTGGTTAACTTAATCAGAAACTGAGGCTTTCAATAAACATAGTGACAGAACATGTTTTCAAATCATCAACTTTTAGCCTATATTGCAGCCTACAGAAACGAAATAACTTTTGGACAGGTAAAAGTATCATCGTTACTGATCCAAAACACTTCAGCTTATAGTCTATTACAGAATCATCTGATTGCGCTAAGAAGGAATAGGTAGGAGAAAATGAGTACCAGAATTAGCTCTTCATACTCAGGGTTACACCTGACAGCCCATGTCCTGTAATATTTTGTAGAAAGAACAGTCACGCTCGAAACAAATCCCAGGTCCAAAGCATCGGGTTTGAGTGCATGTTTAGCAGAATTATTGAAGGAAACAAAATAATCCACCGATGAACATAGAGCTATAGATACCAGTGTGTATGACCAGGGAGCTCTTGCACAGGAACCTTGGCCTTCCGAAGATCCCAGATATGTATGCCAGATTCATCATCTGCAGAGACCTACACATTCGACAGTCCAATGCATAAAGACAAACATCTGATACCATTTCTTTAATATAGTGGATCCAGTTTCTTTCAGAACAAGAGTTCCAGCCATGATTAAAATTTCACATGAAATGAGAAAAGTACTTCCTTGTTCCTTCCCATTTGCAATTTTTTTTGATAAAGCTCTTTGTTTGCATTAGTTGACAAGCATTTACAATATTTACAAAGAGAGTAAAGTCTTACGAGTATATGTTCTCTCTTGAGATTGTAATCCACATTCCGTACATGGGCACGTTCAATAGAATTAACCTTCCTGTAAATTTGCAAACATATCAAACTCAACATAATGGTAAATATATATTTAGAACCCCCAAAAGTAAAAGACTATTGATTAGGTGAAACCCGCTAGATGTACATGCAGGAATACAATATATTAACTTTCATGGGAACATGGGAGAGGAACAAATGAAATGATGACATACTTCATAGTCCGTAAGTCCCAAAACTGGATAGATGATTCAGAAGTCGCTGCAACAGAATTCAGATCATGTGGATTCCATGCTCCACCAGATAAAGAATGACGCATCCCAGCTGACTCCTTAGACAAAACCTATAATTAGCAAAAAAAAAAAACTGTTAAGCAGAAAGTACCACAAAGGTTGTCTATAAACACAGGAGCCAAATATGATTCAAAGGCTAAAATCACCTCAGCACTTTTTTTTGAAGAGTCTAAACTCCACAAGACAAAGTTTTGTTCATCCATGCTGATTAACTTGTCTGATTTTCCAGAGGGACACCAAAGAACGCTGTTTCCACAAAAAAGGAAATAGAGGATAAAGAAAGAAAGCAACACATTCTAAGACTTCGGAACTACAAGACTCAGTAGATACACACTGCTGGAAACAGTAAACCATGAACTCACCAATTAATCTTACCAACATGTGCATCAAGGGAAGCAACACACTCCAATGTTGAAGAATTCGATTGACCATATGGCTCAGGAATCTGCCACACCGCTGCTCCAAATGAATCGCCTTTTGAAATGAAAACAAACATTGTAAGTCTCTGAGCTGTGTGTGGTTTGACCAACACATGATTTTTTATTTTCAACTAAATACAAATTGCTGAGATGAATCATAGTTTCAATTTCTGAGATTACCATCAAATCAACTCACAAAAATAGCAATTTCGAGAATTACCAGTGGAGAAGACAGTAGAGAAGATGCGTTGATCGAAAGGGCAAGAAGCAAGGTCCCAAATCTCATTAGGATGAGAGAACAAACCCTCACATAACAGCTCAGATCCACCAGATGACAAACGAAGCAGATGAACCTTTTAAAATAAATCAACAAAATCAGAATCTTCCGATCCAGAAACAACAAGAGACGAAAAAAAAACAGATCTAAATTGATCGATGACCTCGTTTTCTTCTTTCAAACTTAGGGTTCCAGTGAGGAAGCTGGTGTGATCTTTATCAGCTTTCACATCCGATATACATCTAGCCTGGAAATTAACAAAATTCACAATGGTAGTAGTACAAAGAAAGGGTCCGAAACGAAAACGATGGGTGAGCTAAGGTACCTGATACTTCAAACCGTAACCAATACCAGATGATCCACCTTGCATTGCGTTCTCAACGGATTCAGGAAGATGAGATCTCTTCAACGATTTGCCGCTCTCTGACTCTGATGATTTTGCTGGTTCGAGCAGATGATATCAATGGGCCTATAGCGAGACATTTAAGCCCATTAATATAACCCACTTAAAATAAAAGGGCTTGTACAGATTGAGTCATTAAGGTAAGAAAGTGATTAATGATAGCCTGTTAATTTTATGGTTGACACTTGACAGCAAAAAATTTTGTATCCAAAAGAAGGAAATTGTAAATTTTAGATCTAAATAAAATAATTAGATATATAAGCAAATGTGAAAGATTATACAATCCATTAATTAAATATAATAAAATACTTAAAGATATATTTACATAAAATAATTAAATATATAACAAAATGTTAAAAATCTGAAATAAGTAAATCGACTCATATCTATTATCTTGTCACCCAGATCTTCACAATACCAAAAATAATAAAACAAATTCATGGGAAATAAATAAAATATTATTATATACTCATTTCTTGCACCAAAACCAAATTTAGAACCTCATTTTTATACAATTAAAGGACACGTATGTATATATACCAACACGCATTCTACATATTGTTAACATTACAATTTATACAATGCTCTCACATGAATATACATGTCATATTATTATTTTTATTTTTTTCTTTTTGTCAATGAATATACATTTAGGCTATTCTTGGACGACAACAAATACTTTTCTTTTCCTCTTGTCAAAATACAACAAAAAGTAAAACTTTTCTTGCAACACAGACTCATCATGTATTTACTCCACGTCATTCAAGAATCAATCCTTTGAATATACTTGTCAACATCCCCTATATATTTTTGTAAAAATACTACAATTAATGGTGATCAAACAGTAATTAATTACACTAACGCCTAGTAATACGTTTCTATATTCGAATTGATGAGGAGGACCACTAAGTAAACAAAAAGTATAATTTCTTTTTTTTTTTTTTGACAACAAAAAAGTATAATTTCTGTAAAGTTAATTTTATTTTTTTGTTTTGTCAAAAAACTTCTGTAAAGTCATGGCCCTCATGGGTAAGAATTGGTAACAAGTATTTAAAACATTCATAAAATTCGTTACTATATAAACAAAGAAACGTGAGAAACCAATAATAATACCAGTTCTTTTCAAACGTAATCAGTGCGTATAAAACTAATTAATTTATCGGTTTATACTTTATACATCTACTACATATTGTATCTTCCTCCCAAAGAAAAACAAAAACAAAAAAAGAAAGAGAGAAAAAGCAAAACCAAACCCACGCTTAATGTTGATATCACCTTCCACCCCAACAAACCAGCGCCTCTCCGCATCACTCCACAAGTTTTAAAATTATATACACAAAGACTGGTGTATACACATTCACATCTCTCTCTCTCTCTTTCGGCATATGAAACGTGTTTGAACATTCTCCACGGTGGTTATTTCTCATATTAGGGTTACGATCACTTTTACGCCGCCGTCATGTACGTTTCCAAAAGAATCTCCGACGTCGATCGTCGTCTTCTCCTCCTTCTCATAATACCTTCTCTCTCCCTCCTCCTCTTAATCTCTTTCTCTTCTCTAACCCTTGATCCTTTCCCAACTCTAGCCCCTCTTCGTAACCTAATCTACACTCGTACCCTAACCGTCACAACCGAAACCTCTGATTTCACCGTCGAATTATCCGATTCGAACCTTGACAACGTAAACCAACGACGGAAGAGGAAGAGGGATGAGTTGGTGAATTCTAAGATCGCCGTGTGTTTGGTAGGAGGAGCGAGGCGGTTCGAGCTAACCGGACCATCGATTATGGAGAAGATCTTGAGGGTTTATCCTAATGCAGATTTGTTTCTTAATAGTCCTCTCGATAAAAACTCGTATAAGCTTCGGTTTCTTAAGGACGCACCGAGGCTCGCTTGGGTTCGTATCTTTGAGCCTACGCCGATCAATGAGACTGAGTCGATGGTTCGAGTCCTCACACCCATGAATTCGCCCAATGGCATTAAGGTAATTAGATCATTAAACTCTTTTAATTTATTTACCATTGAATTTTGTGAAAGTTATCAACTCATATAACTAGCTTTCCTTTTTTAAAAAAATTTCACTAACTTTGAATTAATTAATAGAATTTAAATTAGGAAATATAGAATTAAGGATAAGAAAGTGGTAGAGAGGGGGTCCGTTTAGTTGGAGAGGTTTAGGGTTGGTGCAACCGTTTCTTGATCTGTACGTTACTCATGTGAAGGAATTTTTGTTTGATGATGGGTTTGGTATTTGGTGGCATCATCAATTCTCATCCTATATAGTATATTCTTTTTTCGATCTCGTAATTTTAGTAACATAATTGCGGTCAAAAATGGCGTTTCAAAAGACAAAACGTATGACATTAATTAATTATGTTATGGTTGTGACATTAATTAATTTTTGACTACATTTGTGATGTATGGGTTAATGCATCTTTCTTGATTCGGGTTCTATAGTTAGTATGAGGTTGAAAATTCAAATGATGATTTCTTGGAAATTTCTATTATCTAGCAACTCGCAAGATTGTAGTCTTCCTAGTCCTACTAGTCCGAGATTGAAAAATTGACCCCTTACCTTTTCGGGACCCATGTTTCCACATAAAGAAGATATTCATTAAGTTTGACAGCTTGTGATTTACATATATGGGGCTGTAGAAAAACTCGCATCCTGTTCTATTTGGCATTTTTTTTAGTTATGGTAATACTTTTTTGTGAAATGGTTAATGCGTGACATGATGATGTTAATGTGTGGCGTGATGATGATGTGAAATCCGGAGGCTTTTCAGTGTAGTGTGATTATAAACGTGTACCTAGTATATAACATGTTAGATGTTAGATAATTAAATTAAACTTTTTTCTCTCACTTGAAAATAATAATGGTTATAAACGTGACTCGTATATTAATTTTTTAGAAAATCTGATTCCGGTATATATAATACACGAATTACAAATTATTTGTTTAGCATTTGGTATAGTTTCCTCAAGTGTGTCCCCTTTTCAGTGGTTTTTTCTCATCTATGTGTTCAATGACAGGGCTTGTTACAGTACTTCAACCTCGTAGAAGGCTGCATCACCATGATTAAGGCATACCAAAACGAGAATAACTTCACATACGACTGGATAGTCCGTACCCGTGTTGACGGTTACTGGGCTGACCCGCTCGAACCAGAATACTTCATACCAGGTCAGTACTTAGTCCCACCTGGATCCTCATACGGTGGCCTCAACGACCGATTCGGTGTCGGCGATCTCAAAACCTCAACGGTGGCTCTCTCTCGCCTCTCCCTAATTCCAGACCTCGACTCTGCCGGGTTAACTCATCTCAACTCCGAGTCCGCCTTCAAGGCTCAGCTCACAATTCACCGTGTCCCTTACGTCACTAAACCTCTCCCTTTCTGCATCATGACTGATCGGACCTACGATTTCCCTCCTTCTAACTACGGAGTTCCCGTGGTGGCACTTTCTAGCCGCGGACCGTTGAGTGGTGCCAAGTGTCGTCCTTGCACGGTGGCGTGCAACAGCTCATGCGTAGCGGAAGTGATGGGAAAACTGAACAGAGAGTGGAGCTGGACGGAGTGGGAAAACGAGACGGTGGAGCTGTGCGACGCACATGGGGAATGGGAGGAAGGTTGGGAGAAGATTTTCGACGAGATAGCCGGAGAAAAACTCGCACGTGCAAGGAAACGAGTCGGAGGTTTGGATTCGAGGAGATGTGTGGAAGAGTTTGAAAATATGAGAGGAGCGGCCGTTAAATGGGAAGCTCCCGCCTCCGAACATATTTGTACGTTAGGCTTACGGCCCAACTAGAACATATCGGGCTTTAGGTCCAACTTAATTCGCTAACAAATTTTCCCTTTTTTCCTAGTGTTTTGCATTTGTTGTTTACTTTGACAAATATTTCAGGTTACAATTAAACCCAAAAAAAACAAAACAACAAAGTGGAATTCAATTAGGGTATATTGAAATGTGAGATGTGAAACAAGATCTACATTTTCTGTATTCAGTAGGAAAGAATCAAAACATATATATCGAGATAGACTTCTTCTAATAAACATCTACCACATGGAAGAATCACCAAATCTATTTTCGTAAATTGAACCTGTTACAGGATTCGATATCTTCCACTAGTGCAGATTCTTATACAGCTTTTTACGCATCATTACATATTTTACATGTACACACTTTGTTACGAATTAATGATTTTTACTACTGAAATTTTTTCCTATGGGTTTGGAAGACGGGCCAACCAAGTATGACATCAGTATGCAGTATAACTAACAGCTCATCACGTGACCTTTTGCATTTGGCAGATGGATTGGAATCTCGGCACATCACGCGAGGAAAGGATACACCAATATATTATACATTAGCCGTCTACTTCCACTATTTTCGACAAGCAAAGTATAATGTTTTGGTTTCATTTAGCTTATTTCATACCATACCACCTCCGTTTTATATTTTGATTCACGATATAAACTTTGATAAAATTATCAGGTTTTATATATGCTGTTTAAATTTATTGACTATATATTAACGTAAAATTACATGTGTGAAAAATAACCTTAAAAACGACAATTTGTCGACAATGAACATAACCAGCCCCTTCATTGAAAACAAAGTTTATCTGAAGATAAAACTTAATGCGTTCAATACATGCAAAGTAAACATGCTAGCTAAACCATATATGAATACCGAACGAAATAGAACTACTTCAGTTGAAAACGATGGATCGTCGTAAATGTTTTATAGCAAACTTAAATTATCGGGCAAGCTCTCAACATCCAATTAGTCAAGTATATTAATTGGTATCTTCTTCAAATAATGACATATCATTATTATTCATGACCATCAATCTCAAAATCACCACACAAAAAGAAGAAATTTATAATCAATATAAATATAACTGGAAACATGATCATGTGGATCTAAAACACTTGAATCGATAATTATCTCTAAAATCCGATCACAGAGTCTGTGGCTCCTCATATTTCATTTCAAGTTAGTTGCAATTAAAATCCAGATATCAAGTCACATGCTTAAAAAAAATCTATTAGCGTTAAGTAAGGTCCTCTTGATGATGTTTGTGGATCTACGCCGAATCACTCGTTTTAAAAGTCCACACGCTTGCACTACCTAATTATATAATGCTTAGTTTAAGTAAAATATCGATTTAAGGGATAGTTTAGATTATACAATTACATCTCTCTTTTTCGTAATCGTGGTAGGACAAAAGTGAAGTGTCGTAAACAAGAAAACCGTGATTTTGATCCTTTGATGCATAGTTGGAGTTGCCCTTCTCTGACACGTACCAGCTCACCCCTCGTGCTTTGTTAATTACTAGACACATAATCTTAAGTGTAACAGTTTATTAATATAAATGACCGGAAATTCATATATAGACTATATATATTAATATATATATATATATATGTGTGTACATTATAAGAATTCGAGATAGTACTTAAACAACACCAAAAAAACAAGGAAATAGTATATTATTTTATAGTGCATTGTAAGAATACGATCGAAAAACGTTTTCATATGTTACTGGAATTGGACGTACAAAATTTTTGAGTTTTGTTTGCTGTATACATATTTATTACCTTAAATACTGACTGTCGTAGATATATATCCCCAATATATGTGTTCATTAATTTTCAGCCGCTGATAAAGTTTACTGAAGAAGCCAGAATCTATATGCCGGGCACAAATAACTTAAGATTTGTTGAATGATTTTGAGGAGAGCCGTTGGATTAACTTTTTATTTCAATTAATGGACTCATTACTGTTTATCGTTTTATAACTTTATCCACGTAAGCATACGTTAATTGATATTTTAAAAAGGTTGATTTGGACGAACCAATTCGCCGAATGTAGAAAATATTTTTGATTAGATCTTAGACCTCTATAATCTTCATATTAGTTAATCAATTCATTTTGATGATCGTTCATAAACCATGTGAAAACAAATCTGTCTTAACGCGTCTATACCCCTACCAAATAAGTTTATTGAAGACTCAAGTATGATTATTTATATAGTTATAACTTATAACTTATATCATAAATAATACGAGACTACCGAGTGTGAAATACTCTATTTGTTTAGAAAGGAGAGAGCAGTTTTGGATTGGAGTTCTAGTTCTAGCTAGGGTGGCCAACCCACGTGTGTCCCCTCTCCGCTTGAAATGGAACATTTGTTATGTCTCTTAACTCGTTAAATCTGATTAATATATTCATCATTCACGTTATATAATCTCAAATATACTAGAGTATATAGTAAGTAGATAACTATTACAAACTATTTTAGCTCCTTTAACCGTATAATCTATGTTCTTATTTAACATTGAGTTTCTTTTCTTGTTCGGCAACGACATAGCATTGAGTTTGGCTCTTTACTTTATATATAACATGTTAAAAGTTGTTCAAACGTCCATGTAATAATCAAAACGTCTAATAAATAGGTGTACAATCGTGTAAAATTTGAAGAATTAATAATAAGTGTATATCTGAAACGAACTAAATAAAAATATAGTTGGGGAAATAACAAAGCAATTATTCTCAAAAAAGTAGCTAGCGAACTCATCCCACGTGCACATCATCTCATACTTCAATAGCCCGAAACCCCACTCTCACCTCATCACCGGTGTATATATATAAACGCTCCCTTCTTATTCCTCTTTCATCATTTCAAAACTCAAACCATCTCTCTCTCTTCTCTTCTCTTCTCTTCTCTATCTATCTCTCCTCAGAGAATGGTTGGAGTTTTCCGGCGATCACTCTCATTCCCTAACAAACCTTGCGGCCGTTCATCTCCACCTTCAAAGCCACGTGTCTCTCACCACACAAGATCCATCAGTCTACCTTGTCGATCTCATCCCTTAATCTCCCACGTCAACCACGAGATCTCCCAGCTCAAATCCTGGTTCTCCTTCTCCGGAGAATCTAACCGCCGCACCACCTCCTGGATCACCGACGGTCTCAGCCTCCTCAAAGACGTTCAAGAAACGCTCGCCGATATACTCCAGCTCCCACAATCCCAAGAATCTCTACGTAACCGTCCCGTCTTCTTCGAGAATCTTCTAGAAGACCTTCTCCGGTTCGTCGACGCTTACGGTATCTTCCGCACGTCCATCCTCTGCCTCCGTGAGCACCAGTCCGCCGCTCAAGTCGCTCTCCGTAAAAAAGACGACGAGAAAATCGCATCGTACCTAAAATCTCGCCGGTCTCTCGCGCGAGATATCGCGAAGCTTACGTCTTCGATCCGCGAGCCGAAGACGAAACACCAGCAGTACTGCCACGTGGACAGCGTGAACGGGACGTACGGTGACGCAGAGCTAGCGTCAGTTATAAGTGACGTCATCGAAGTCACCGTTTTGGTTTCCGTTGCTCTTTTTAACGGAGTTTACTTCTCTCTACGTCCCACAAAACCTTCGCCGTTTATTGGGTTCTTGAAACGGTCCGAGAAAAAAGAGAAACTAGACGAAGGCATCGAGGAGCTGAAGCAAGTCGAGGAGAAGAGTTTGGTTTGTTTACACAAGAAGAAGAACGAGGAAGTAAAGAGTTTGATGAAGAAGATGATGGAGTTGGAGAATTCGATCCGTGAAATCGAATGCGAAAGTGAGAAAGTGTTTAGGGGTTTGATTAGCACTCGTGTCTCATTGCTTAATGCCCTAACACATTAACTAAGTTATCACTCATCTCATTCTTTATTTTTTTTCCTGTCTATTTACGTTTTTGTCACATTATTTTATTATTATTACGAGTTAAATACATGAAAGAAAATAGAAAAAAACAAACAAATAAATTAAAGATACGTACTTTACATTTCCTTGTATTTATAAATCGAGAATGAGATGAGAGTGATAATCTCCCTTTTAAAATTCAACTTTTAATAGCGACTGCTTCACAAATCAGCGAGACTAACAGCTACAGCGAACAAACAGAACGAACCACAATATGTGGTAGAAATATTTGTATGCCTATAACTTGGTGACGTCTTTGTTTTGTATAATTTTTTTTCTTCCACCGTAAATACTATAATTTTCTAAAAAAACCTTAAAAATAACCAACCCAAATCATAAACGAATCGTGGTTCATTACCGTGTTACCAAATTTTACTGCCTTTATGTTGTTTTTATGTTATAGTTCAGAAACATGCATACCAAATTTTAATCTTAGATTTAGTTGCTTCAAACGAGATATCTGATGGCTGTTATAATTTAGTTATATATATATAACTAAATATTTATTTATTTTTCTGTTTCACATAAAAGAAATAATGGGTTACGCGTTAAGAAACCAAGGTCCACTTATTTTCAGAAGCCATCCCATGCCATGGCCATGCATTATCATTTATTTGGCAGACAACAAAACATTAAACATAAGAACAGAAACAGCGTGCGTGAACAAATTCAGTTGACACATATATTTGCCGGAAATAATTGAGAGAAATTTTAATTATAGGGCATAAGAAGACATATCACTTGTAAGGTTTTCACGTTGATGGATTCGTTCTAATATTTTGTGGTCTAACTGATCTCCCTTAAGTTTTAATTAGTGCATAACTCAGAATGCCACCACATGGTTTGTTAGGGATGCTTTTCAATTATCATCTTGATCTGATTCGGATTAAGACTTAATTATTTGACTAACACCGTATTAAAACGTGGGGTTTGCTGGAAAACAAACCGTAGTGTATAGTGCTATTAATTACTTAAACAATTAGGATCTTTCCCCTTTTAGCGGCGGTACGTATTGGTGGCGCTCATGACCGGTTGGACCTGTGAATTCAGTATAACCGGACTAATCAATCACTCATAAGCCATAAGATACTAAATCCGGTTGGGCTGTATAATTGGGTTGGTTGCTTTGAAATGCAACTTGCGTGAATTATTGTGATTTGATAGAAAAGCTTTACTAAGTTTGGAATAATATTATTACAACGAGGCAAAAAAATTGCCAACTCGGATTTGGTCATGACTTCAACCCAACTCCCAACCAAGAAGATAACACAGATGGAAAAGGGATATTGGTCCTCATTGAATGATTAGTGTTTGATTAGTTTAGGACCCAATTAAAAGTTAAATAGCACTATTTAGAGAAGAGATCATTATTAGAGCATGAAGTTTACATGTTCCTAATAATTAAAGGTCTTCAAATATCTTACCCAATTATTGGTCACTATTTGTTACACATCAATTATGTATAGTTGGTTAGTTTTGTCAATATGTATATAGTTGGTTCTAGTTTAAATGTTAGGTTTCATCCGTTATATCAAGTGAATGTTTTACTTGTATACAGCTATATCTAATTCTCTTAGGAAATTAAATTTTAGTACGTGCCGACATTCCAAATAGAAACGGTTTATAAAAACAAAATACACCGCATTTAGATCATGTATTATAAAACTTTCTTTTTTAATTGGGCTTTTGTTTTACAACTCCACAAAACTTCACAATCAGAACCTAAAACCGTCGAATAAACCAGTTAACTAGAATCTAAGCTAGACATGTTAGGTTAAGTTTACCAATTATTTCAGGTTTCAGATAGACTGAAAAGTTTAGGTTGGTGAAAGTGCATATATCGTTGATTCTAATTACGTCTACTGAAAGTGTTAACAATTGATGGCAGAACAAATTAAGACACAGTTTTAAAACTTTTGTGGTTAGACGATGTGATTTTTTTTTTTTTTTTTTTTTAGACGATGTGAATTTGTTGAGGATCTATAAAGAAGTCATTTTTTTTTTGCGTGGTTTGGAATTTGATCTTATAATTTAGGGAAGTTGTAGACTCAATATATGTGGTGTTTTTGGAAATTTAAAATTTAAAGTAGCGTTTAAAGAACTTCAAATTAGGTGTGTTTTAAATTTTGAGTATAAAACTTTATGTTGCCGAACCCACTTTATGAATCAGATATACGTATCATGTATGATTTACAATCAATGGATCATTTCACGCCTTAAGTAAATGTATGATTGAATGCAAATGGTTCATTTCACGCCTTGCATACATGTCCCTCATGCTTTGAAGACTTTCGGAGACTTATTAATTACAATGTCACGCATGCCATTGAACAGGGGCGATCTACAACAGAAGAAGGTCGGGCACATGCCCCATACTACTTCTTAAAGTTTAGCTACAATAAATTCTTTATCTCGGTTGGTAACTTAGCACCCACTGTTACATTCTTGGTCACGGTTCGATTCCATCCATCTACGTCTTACTGCGATGGGCATTTTTAGTTCGATTTTTTTTTTCAGTTAAACTTTTAACAAATTTAATTTTACTGCAAAGTAGTCATATCTTAATTGAAAATGATATTAAAATTAGTAAAATTAAATAATGTTATCTCTTTTTGTAGTTAATTTATTATTTTGGAGTTTAAATTTGTGTGTAGATATTTATTTTTTTATAGTGAATTGTAGTTTTGTAACTGTATTTCCTAACGATTAAATTAACTCTTTTCTTTTCTTCAATTACTAAATTAACTATATATCTAATACATGTGATAAAGTAAAATTATAACCAACAGAAATGATACATTCATAATATTTTGGTTTATTTCTCGATTTTAAATCTTAAAATATGTTGAAATTGCATGGTATATTTTAATATTATTAAAAATATATATTTATTTAATAATTTTTATAACATTAGATTTACTATTACTAATTTATATGACATATGCCACACACAAAATAATTTTCTAGATCCGCCTAAAATATTTTGGAATATAGGAAGGAACTGCAAAACTATGTACTAGAAAGTAAACAATTATAGAACCATCACATTAAAGACTTTCCCTAACGAAAGGCCTTGCAATGTGGCCGTATTTATAAATAGGCCCGTTTTAGCCCACTATTTAATTGTAGAAAGAGGCTGTTTTAGCCCAATAGGTTTGTGTAAGTCGGCAGATGTGATCTTTTTAACCCTCAGTCTTTCACCAGTCTCTCCATTATTTTGCTCAACAACAATTTGTTTTTTTCCGTCTCTCGTTCTCTCTCCGATACGACTCGTTCTCTCTCCGATACGAGAAAATTTCTTTTAGGGTTCTCTTGTATCTCTCGTTTTGATTTACAATTAGAGTTTGAACCCACATAGATCGAGGTGTCTTAGGCGTGATATCTGAAACCTAGATTCGATTCATTCACAACTTTTATCGAAGATGGAAAGACAAGTAATGGCTTCGAGAATCGTGCAACGAAAAGAGGACTACTTGCCAAGCAAGCAAGTTTCGGATGAATCGTCTGAGGAACTTGAAAAGAGTTGTTTAACAGAAGAAGACGAAGATGCCTGTTTGTCTGATGATGCTAGTCATAACATTAAGAAGAGGATAAGGGAAGCTACGACGACTTGTGAATCGATGAAGAGAAAAAAGCGTATGCCAAGCAAAGACTCTGGGTACAAGACGTTGTTTCATGATGATGACTGGCTTTTTGGCAACACTGATCTCCCAAAGAATGTTACCAATAATAAAGCAGATATCAAGAACGATCAAGACTTGATCATGAAGATGTTGCTGCAGATACCACCACTATCGGGAGATTCCTTGTTTCCTAGGGCTCAGTTTTTGCCTCAAGTCCAGATTTTTGCATTACCATATACAGTTCCGTATTAAGTCTCCATATTGATTTCTTCTTTCTCTAGGTTTAACCTGAGACTGATTATTCGGATATTAACTCATAAGTTCTATCTATGTTGTCGTGTGTACAAGAGTTTCCTTTTTGTAAAATTTCCTTTTCCTTCCTTTTGTATAAATAATATTTCCTTAAGTCAAGAGAAATAGGAGAACAATTTATATACTCTGATCGTTTTTACACTGCTCTTCCGAATTAATTTTGCCAACCATTCTGAAAAGAAAAAAAAAATGTATTGACTACAAGACTATATATATATATATAAACCTAATTAAGAAAAGTAATCTTTGATATCAAGGGGAGACATGAATACAATAATAATAGGAATTTATATGTAATAATGCTTTGGTATGCGATAACGTTGTAAACACATCTAGGCTGTCACAAAACCAACTTCGTTGATGGTTTTGTTTAATAAGTATTCTCCGTTCGTGCACATTCCCTACTTTTCCCCTATTGGACAAATATATTATTACATGTATGCGTGTATATATTATATAAAAATGGTACTTGGACATTTCTTGATATATGAAATCTCCAAGGATGCAATATAATAAAGGTTGCTGAGATTTCGAGAGCGACGTCGCAGCCAACAGTTCTTGTTTCTTGTTGGTTTCATATTTCCGCAGCCCATCCAAGGTTGCCGCAAATGCAAAAGTAGTCTAACAACTGAAATTTGGATATTAAACCATTTCTAGTTTTTTTTTTCTTTTCCGTCTCAAGATTTGTTATTGTTTTGTTTGTTTAACTATGTAACATTGAGCCCCAATTAAGAAAAAATGCGTATCATGTTGATAAATCTAATACAAAAAAATATGTAGGAAAGACTTCACATATTTACCTAAAAAAAAAAGAAACAAATGTACAACATAATCATCGGTGCGTTGTGGGTTGGATGGTTTCAGTTTCAGAGTAATTGGAGTAATCTCATTATAGCTATACGACACTATATATGTGGAAACATTTACACGTCAGTCATTTGAACTTTAGTTTAAATGTTGTATCTATGATGATCTTGCATGAAATTAATTTATTTGCTAAGAAGCATGTTCACCAGTCTGATTAATCAGTTGTTTCAACGATAATCGAATATAATTCAATGATAAACAAGAACAAAAAAAATAATAATAGTTGACAAAAAGAAAAATAGGCATCAAGGAAGAGGAGTGTAGATTTGTCGTTTGACTGTCGGAAGAAACTCAATTGCAACAGCCAATTCCAGACTGTATCTATATTCGTCTATTATCAATAAACTGGCTTCTACGTGTACGCATACATATACACACAAACTCAAATTAACATGCATGTACATATAAGACAACATACATATATAAGGGTGAGAGTATTAATTGAGAAACTGAACCTTTTGTTCGTTGACTATATACATTAATATCTCTACAGAGTGAATCAGCCATGGCTGCTACTTCATCATCAAATGCCCACGTGCGTTCAACAAGCTGGTCTGAAGACGTTCGTCCTCTGTCTCGAGCCATCGAAGATCATCTTCTGATACTAAAGAGAAGACCAGAGTCTGCTCGTCGGAAACTCGGAGTCTTAAAGAACCTGTACGAGGTTGTCGAAGTGTTCCTCCGTTTCCAAACGACGAAAACACAAAAAGCTTTCACCGGATTTGAAGACGTTTCCGACGGGTTCCTCGAGGTTCTTGATATCTGCAGCACGATCAGAGACGTTCTGATGCAGATAAAGGAACAAGTCAGAGAACTGGAATCGAGCTTGAGGAGGAGAGTGATCAGAAGCAAATCAGGAGATGATCAAGAAGCTTTCGTGTCGCGTGAGATAGACGCGTACGTGTTTAAGAGAAGAGCCTTGAGCAAAACGATTGTGAAACAGCTGAAGAAAACAGAGGATAAGATGAAGAAGAAGAAGAAAAGAGATTGTGGAGACGTCATTAACGTGATGAAAGGAGTTGAAAAGACGAGCTTTGATGTTTTGGTGTCTTTGTTGATCGAAGTGGTGACGAAGAATCAGAGCGATCATAAGCAGAGATCGAGGAAAGGACTTGTGTCGAGGATTTTTAACAGGAAGAATCAAGAAGTTGATGTGGAGGAGCTGAAGAAGTTGAGAGAAACAGAGCATGGGATTGAAGAAACAGAGAGAGAGTTGGAGAGTGTGTATAAGAAACTGTTGAAGACAAGAGTTTCTTTTCTTAACATGCTTACTCTTTGAGGTTTTGATGATTAGATGTAACTTTGTTCATGTAAAGTGTCTGGCTTCAGCTTTTTAGTTTAGGCAAAGATTTTTAAGATCATAATGATCTTTAAAAACTCGTAAATATTTGTATGCATCGTTCTTAAATGATATATATTCAAACGTTACTTGTCAAGAACATGTCTATTCAATCACAAGACTGAGCACATCACTCAGAACTTGTTTTCAAAACAGAGCAGGGGTGACTTTGAGATAATGGGCTTATTAATTGCAACGGGCTTTACTTATTTTTTTTATCGTCTGTCTTGAAAAAATTAGCTAAATCATACGGAAATTGCTAAAAAATTACGCAATAATGATTTTTTTTTTTTTTAATTATGCAAGAAAGTCTCTACATGATGATGAGACAACTGAAAATATATATAATGCATTATTGATTATTGAATTATTCATTATAATTCGCAGTCGCAGCTATACATTCCAAATGGGAAATCGAATAATAAGATTGCTCCACTAACAACAGAATAAAAATGAATGCGTTTGGAGGGATCTGGATCTAATTATATAATTTGTGAGGAGATATTAATCTGTTGAAAATAACCTGAGATATTAAGATCTTAAACACAAAATCTAATCCAGCATGTATATATCCATGCATCGAGCCATCGAGGTGGTTATACCTTTATTGATAGAGAATTTAGAATTATGTACATACACGTAATACATATGTGTTTTCTTATTATCCACGTTATAAAAAGGTTCATTGATATTAAACTAGTGTGAAAGTGTGAATAGTTTGCTTGGTCGAAAAAATCTACAGAGGATCAGGTTAACACAACCGCATGTATTGCCAAAGATGTATATGTATTCAGTATTCTGGATTTATTATTCTTTTTTTCTAATGTAAGACTTATATAACTTTTTGTAGATAATAAATAGATCCACTTAACCTGATACATAAACATCTCTGACAAACACGTAACTCAATATTTAAAGTCTGATCTAATTTCCACAATCTAAACATTTCTCATACCAATAAATTAATATTCGTCTCGTCTATTACAAATTGTTGCAATTTACCGACACAGCCTGGCACCGTCGCTCGTGCATGCATGGTACCTAAACCTGATACCTTCAAGTACCCAATAATAAAATTAAAATGTTTAAAAAGTATATATTATAAACAGAATATATATCTAAACAAATCCACAATGTACCCTAATCCACGAGTGCTTCTTACGTACAAAGAAGGTTCCTTGTGACCTGTTTTAAATCATTTAAACCATTATTTTGATAATACCTCCAACATGAGCTGTTCCCCAGATGTCCCACGTCCGTACAAAAACCCAAACTTAGGATCCTTCATCGTACTTTCCTCTCAGATCCCTCTTCTCCTCTATATATAATCTCACTCTTACACTCATTCAATATATCTCTAATCTTCCCTTAAAAACTCTCAAAAAGCCCTAAAAAACCAATCACTATTAGATCAAAAACTTACCTTTCCGATCGATCAATTCGCTTCTTTACATTCTTACCTAGGATCTCCAACAGATTAAGATCTATGGCTCAGATTAACTTTGAGGGTTTGAGAGAGCTACACGACTGCGTAAACTATCTCCTTGATCACTGTCCGAAAACAAGAGAATCTATGTCTCAACAAGGACAGGATAAGTGGACGGAGCAAGTTTCAGAAGCTTCATTGAGGATGTTAGACATCTGTAACATATCCAAAGATGTGATGACACTCGTGAAACACAACTTGCATGATCTACAACTGATTCTACGTGGCAACGAATCATCTGATGTCAACGAGAAGATCGCTGCTTATAATCGGTATAAGAACAATCTCAAGAAGGAGACGCTGAAATGCTTAAATTGTCTGAAGAATATGAAAGGAAGCGGAGGAAGAGTGGACATGCCAATAGAGCAGAACCTTCTGTTTGTATCTGAGGTTTTGAATGAAGTTAGAAGAGTCGTTGTGACAATGGTCGAGTCTTTGTTCTCGCTTGGTTGTATTCCTTGGCTAGAGAAAAGATCGAGCAAAGGGTCTTTGTCTTCGATCTTTACCATTCGGTCTTCGTATTTGTTAGATGATGCATGGGATGAGACCGCGGTGCAAAGTGCGACCACGAGGTTGGAGGCGGCGGAGATTGCAATAGAGGAGCTTGAGATAGAGTTGGAGTCTATTTTCCGGCGATTGATTCAGACGAGAGTTTCACTTCTTAATATTCTCACCAACTAGATAATTTATGATAATATTTGCTTAGATTTTGCTTCAAGCGGACATGCTTAGTTAACATTACGTAGACTGATGTGTAAGCCTATTTTAAGTTTGCAACATTATATTCTTTATTCTATATATTTTTTTGAAGTAACATTATATTTTTTACCCGTTTACGTACTAAACTGGCTACTTAACTTGGTTATAGATTTAGGGTTGAAGACTTGAAGCCAAACACTTTTTGTCTTCACCAGAAAGAAAAAAAAAAGTCTATAAAATGTTGAATTATAGATTTTATCTATTCACATTGCTAGAGAGTAGAGTAGACATTTCAATTTGATCAGTAGCATATTTGTGCTCAATTATGACTTCAAATACCATTTACAAGTTCAATTTCATACGTATTATTTTGTATATCTAACACCACAAATGTAATCCCTAGCGTTTCTTTGTAACTCGTATCATTGGAGGCTTGGATCTAAAACTCGCAATTCATTATATTTCAAATTAATTTGTAGACAGCAAAATGACAACATCAGGACTTAAAAACAAAGAAGCAAGTCTTCCAAAGTTGTGTACACAGCAAACAATTCACGACTTCTTCACAGTTCTCTTTATTTCGACATATGAAGCTGAAATTTAAAAAAACAAGAGACGATTCCTTCTCTTTTTTCGTCATGATCTTCAAAGGTTCAGTGAGACCTAAAAGCAAAACCTGAAACCAGATCAGTAAATTTGAGCAATGCTTATCAGGTTGTGTGAAAGGATAGCCACAAATCAGCGATGTCTCAGTAAACAGAATACTCAAACCATGTACCACTAAACTAATAACAACCATTCAAGATAGAGGCATTCCATTTTCATTCACCTAACTGCCAATAGTGTAAATGATTCATTCTAGTGTATATATAAAATCAAGAACATCCTTTAGAGAAGTTAAAGATCCTCTAAACATTCACCGTTTGTATGAACCAAAACCAGATAAAAGCTACCATCTTATTTCAAAACCAACTACAGGGCGCCCAACAAGAGATCTCGTTAGTAAGTTAACTTTCACTAATTGATGTCTTACTTATTAGTAGCACTGTGTACAAACAATAATGATCGCTTAATACGAAGATTTTTTTTCTTTCTCATCTTTATTAATGACCGAACTGTGTTTAAGAGCTTCAATAAGACAATCAAACAGTTGTACAAGTAGAGACATTACCTAGTGGTGATCCCCATGACCGTGATCACCATGGCCATCCCATGGGTGCCTCCATCCCTATCAGTTGCAAATAAGCAAAATCACATGTTAGCCATCATGGAAGAATTAGGAGAACATAGAAACTTCACAAGGGTGAGAGGCAAAGATAAGAATGAAAAAGAGAGTCTTCACCATAACTACAGGACCATCTTGCTTTGCCCTGTACAGAATCCAGAACCTGAAAAAAAAAACATCAAAACTTGATTTTTAAAATGAATTTTTTTTCAATCAATTCACATCGAAATGAAATTGAAATTGATTCCTTCCGGAAACATAATTAAATTCAAATCAATCCGATACTAATTTGACAAATCCATTGTCAACTTCTGATTTACAAACCAGGTGGATACTAGATACCAGATTCTTCGAATGGTCGATGAATCGAAACTCCCATGGTTAGATCTAGCTTCCGATCGAGAGATTAGCTAAGTCCTAAATCAAAGAGCGAATTAGGTGGGGGGAGAGAGAAATGTACCACATAACGGCGCACAAGCCTTTTCCGGTGACGGTGTGCCACGTCTTGGGAGTGTGTACAGTGACTCCCTTGTAAGTAATACCTCCTCCTCCCATTTTCTCGAAACCCTAGATTCCCCTCCGATTCGCACTTCGATTTCAGACCCAAAGCTTTCTTTCTCCTCCCTCTGCTGACAATAACCCCTCTCTCTCTACCTGAGATTTGATTCAGCCATGTGTGACTTTTGGTAAGGCCTCGACTAAAAGCCTTAAGCCCAATTTAAAAGCCCAATTTTACAATTACTCTCTAACTGGTTTTTTTTTGGGGTCAAAATTATTTTTTGTCTCCGTTAAACCATCTTTTTTTTTGTTGCTTAAATCTAGAGTTGCCACCTATTTACAAGACTGCCATTGTATTAAATTTTGATTTAAACATTTACTATAAATAAGGTCCTGATTAGTACAAGACTTTTAAGACTTTAAAAAAAATTAAATCCTTGAAAGCCATTTATTTGCCAATCAAACTTTTTTGACTTTATTTTTTTTTAAAGTTTTGTAAGTCACTTATTTTTTTTCTTTCCTTGTTTTCTCAAAATTTTAAAAGCGTCAAAACCAGGCTTTAAAATTAAAAAAATATAAAACTTTATTTTTTTCTCCCCCATTATACTTAAAAGCTTTCCAAAAGTTTATATATAAATTTTACATAAATTATTTTTACACATGAATTATTCTTATTTTTTTCTCCTTCTTTTAAGATCCATTTTAATAATAATTATTTTTATTTTCATTATCATCATTTCAATATATTTTAATAATAAAAGTAACAGCTTCAGCTTTAAAAGTATTTGTTACCAATCAAATTTTAACAGTTAAAGTTTCTACAGTTAAAGCATCTACAGCTAAATTCTCTACAGCTAAAATTTTAAAGTTAAAATCTTTACAGCCATAAGTAACAGCCGTTACCAATCGGAGCCTAAATCATATCAAATTTGAATATTTAATTTCAATAATAACTTCCATAAAATTGTACTAAACAGGATAACTCTCCTTTAATCTGAGGGACCCGAGATTTCCTATAAAACTGCACCAACTTTAGTGAATGGAAGCTTGAATCGTTTACTGTTTCCATTGAAATGTTTTTAACAAGCTAATATATTATTAATATTTATATTTTGGATCAATACTAACTACAATCAATTGATATAAATTTTCTGTTTTAATAAAAAACACTTCATCATTAGAATCCACTTGCACAACTATAAATACAAAAGTGTCAACTAATATAGAAATAAAACAATAAAAATTACAAAATCAAATTATAATATAATAAAAAATAGTATAATTGTTTACTAAATTAAATTTAATAAACAATAAGGATATATATAATAAACCACAACATGTAGTTAATGGAAATTATACACTAAATAATTATAGTACATTCACCAAATTGAAAATATAAAAAATAAATATATATGTAATATAATCAATAAATTATATATATATATATATATATATTAAAAAAATATAGACCTGCGGTAAACAATAGTTAAATTTAATAAACAATAAGAATATATATAATAAACCACAATATGTAGTTAATGGAAATTATACACTAAATAATTATAGTACATTCAACAAATTCAAAATATAATCAATAAATATATATGTAATAAACAATGGTTAATCAATAAATATATATGTAATAAATATATAATACCAAGGATTGACAAAAAAATAAATATATATATGTAATATAATCAATAAATTATATATATTATTTTATTTTTTAAAAATATAGACCCGCGGTGTACCGCGGGTGAGTATCTAGTTTGAGTAGTACAATTGGATTAATTAATCAATGGATTTATCGAACTTCTGCGCTTTATAGTACTGAATTGTATTTATTTGCTACTAATTAAGAAATCTGGATTATGATCTGTTACATTACATACCCTTTGCTTAGTAAAAACACTTAAGCTACATACTATAGTTTTTGTCCCAAATTTTGTACTTAACCATCAGGAAAAATCTCAAAATCGAAAGATGATACATTACAATTCCGACATATAATCATTGTTTTATACACAAACAAGAACACAACAACTCTTGTCGGAAAAGTTATTTACTAAAACACCATTTCATCAAAATTTACGACTCCACATTGTTAGGAAACTATTGACTGAAGCTGGCTCTGTCCGCGAAGAGAAGAGACTGGAGCTCCCTTGCAGGTGCTGCTAACCTCTGACTTCTCCACATCATTATTATCATCGGACATACTTCTCTTCACAAGCATGATGATGTGATCCATTAGACTTCCATCGCAAGGAACCTTTAAAGGACCATCAATGGTAGTCCCAAACTCGTCCTCTGCCATCTCCAATAGCACTTGTAACATCGGATGGTTTAGATAATTCAATGGCAAAACGAACCTCTTCTCTTCTTTCGTGTATAAAGCGAAGTATCCTTTCTTCCTTTTTCTCCATTTCTCCATCAATTCGGAGAGTCTAATTCTCTTGGAATATAGTTTCTTCATATGATTTGTTTGTTGTTGTCTGTGTGTGTGTGTGTGTGTTAATTCGGCTCTGAATTTGCGTTGTGAATTTGTCTGTTTGCAACCATAAGTGCCTCACTGCTTGTATATATATATGTGTGGAGGGAAAAGTATGTTCGTGTGTTATTTGATTGTTTTTAGTTGCCTTTCAAATCTGTCCATAAATTTGATCACGATCACTCGTGGAGTTACGTACTGATGATCTTCTACAAATATCTAGAGAGTTACATCATTTTTTTAAATCTTTATTTCCCTTAATAACTGCAATTTTCATGATCACTTCCACATTTGTTTTGAGCTTTTCTTTACTCACCTGCTTTATTTTATAATTATTTTTGTTGTCATTAATAAACTTTAGCAAAGCAATTTCTCCATATATGATAAGGGTTCATCATGCAGACATTTCATCAGTTGTCAGTTGATAAACTGAGTGAATCAAATCAAGCTAAGCTAGTGTATTGACAGGCCATAACAAAACATATAATTACCACATTTTTGTTTAATATATAAAACAGAGTAATAAAGTGGTTGCAGAACGCAAAGGTGGTGATAGAAACGTTAAACATGTGAGCGTTTAGAACAAGTTGCTCGCTACTTTTTACTCTATGTAGAGCTCTCTTCTACTTTCATGAGTGTTCGTTGTTTCTTTCTTTTTTCATATCACATGATAATCCTGCAAACCATTTATAAAAAAAGAAACTTTTACAGCCAACGAAGTCTAAGGAACTTCACCATGATATTAAGTGTAACATAGATATATTGAAAATGTATATTTCTTTAATCACAGAACGCTCGAGTGAAACAAAATAGAAAGATCATCTTCCGTGATCGTGGCTAGCAAAAATAATGCAACCTCCCATACTACTTTTATACAGGAAAACAACCTTTATAAACACTTTTGTTCTCATATGTCTCTAACCTAAGCCCTGAAATTGCATTCCCTGCTTTCATATTCTCAAGTCAGGTCGATTCTTCAAAGGACAACAAAAGCAATGTGTCCCAGAGTCCAGTCTAAGGTTTGCGGTCATCTTCATCAATGCATATGGGCACAATGCTCATGCCAGAAAGGAAGGAGTAGGGTTTGGATGCGTGAGAAGATAAAAAAGGTTTGCAAATGCTCTGAGTGGTATTGGTCTTTACATAGAGAGAGGAAGAAGCATCCTTCGCTTCTTCTTCCTGGCTTGTCTCACTTGCTTTGTGATTTTCATACAAACAAGCAATAGTAAGGTGACACAAACCAGGATGAATGCGAGTTGCAAACGCCTGAAGTACAAGGATACTGCTGAAAATACTAGGAACGCTAAGATCACTAGTTCCCATATAACAAAGACTACGACATCGACCCTGAAATCAAAAGCAAACAAAACGACTATCATAAGTACCACCACAGTGAATTTCATCAGATTTATATAGTTTCTTTGTGTGAAATTCACATATAAATGTTTACCTAGATGTACTCATATCCAATGTTCTAAGGTCAAAACCCTAAAATGATTAGAAATTTTACGATTCCAAATTGAGAGTATCACGAAGTCTAAATTTCTCAATGGGATCAAAATCAAATCTAATTCCCTGAGACTAATATAACTCTATGCAAGGCAGAGCAGCTCCGAATCACAGCAGAGAAAAAGCAATTGCATAAACCGAAGATCTCAAGACCTGACTGATTAAGATAGGTTGTCAAACCTGGAAGAAGAGAAATTGGAGGTGGAAGAGAAGAAAGAAACGGAGGCCCAATCATGCTTTGATCTAATTTGATACTCCCTCAGCTGTTCTGCTAGATTCGATCTCGTTATCATCGCCTTCTCCAAATCTCCACCTTACTTATGGAAACCTCAAAGAAGCGTCGGAGAATTACGAGATGCACGATCAACCAAAATCGGTCACAAACATAGAACTCTCCAACAATGGACAGAAAACAAAATCTTGCGAGAAGGAATATTTTAGCATCAACAAATTTACAGCGACGGGTGACGAAACATCGATTGTTCGTTTCGTTCGATTCGTTAGCCAATTCGCCCAACGTTGCGTGGACTCTCTCTCTCTCGGTGTCAACAACCGGGTCGGGTTATAGATCCGATCTGTATTGTTAAAGCCCATATCATGGATATTGGGCTATTTCGTTTTTGACATCATACTTTATTGGGCCCTTTATTTTTGACGGTCGAATTTACGATTGTTAGATATAAAATGGAAATTTCTTTTAATTTTTTTTTGTTTATTATAAGCAAACAACTCATTGAATAAATAGAAGAATACAACAACAACGTCAAGAAAGAAAAAAGCAATGCATTTAATTGATTCTCGTGACCCACTCAAATAAAGAGAGTGCTGTTGAATATTCCTGATTTGACCACAATAAGGCAAATATCTCGCCCATACAACTCAGATGGGCGGGGTTCAAAAAAAGAAGAAATAGACAGAAGAACAAACGAGTAATGTTCATTAGCGCACTCAGCACTTTTTTTGGTGCCTTCAGTTTCAGAAATCTGAAACTTGTTTATTTCCAAACCTTTACTATAGTTAGTTAGTTTGGTTGTGGATTATTATTATTATTATTGTTATTATTATTAAGTGTCGGCTACATGCAATTTTGTCGTTTCGTTATCACCGATAAACATTATCCAAAGATTAAGTTGGAGCTTCGGTGTATATATGACAAGAACCAAAAAGACGAACAAGTGTTAGTCATTGAAAGAGATTGGGTTTTGTTTGATAATGTGTGTTGGTACGTCATGGTTCGTGATTGAATTTTGAGACCAGAGACTACGAAATGATGTGGCAAGTCGTGTTCATATCTTTTAATGGAATGGTACACGGTTCATTGTCATTTTAGCCGAAGGTTAAGACATGATGCATTCCCGATTACCATCTGTCCCTTTATTAATTCTTTTAGTTTTATCTTTTAATTATATATACTTCGAAAATGATATCCCACACACACAGACATAAAACACATTGCATTAAAAATCCAAGTAATCTTATTCTCATTTGTCACTTCCTGATTTCATTATCTTACATACGGGGGGTTCGGTTTTTCGGTTTGGTTTAGGTTCGGTTTTTTCGGTTTACGGTTTTTTTGGTTTTATAAAAATGGAACCATAAAGAAACCATATATAATTCGGTTTGGTTACGGTTAGGTTTTTTCGGTTTATGGTTTTTTCGGTTTCATAAAAAATGGAACCATATAAAAACCATATGTATCACAATTCGGTTCGGTTTCGGTTTGGTTCCGGTTTTTAATGGTTATTTTATACTTTTAAAAAATAGATAGTTGATACATAACTAAAAATAAACATAAAAGTAAAACCTAAACATAAAAAAAAAAAAATAGAATCCAAATTTAGTTTCGTAATTCGATAGATTACTAAGAGATCAATAACTATAAGCCCAATAAAGAAAAAAAATATTGATATTGTTATACAATTTAAAGTTATAAGTTGGAGAAACTAATTATATCTAATTTATCCTAAATTTTTTTAAAAAACCAAAAAGACCATTCGGTTTTACGGTTTTTAACCATACCAAACCTAAACCAAATGCTTAACTAAAATGAAAACCAAACGGATTTTTAGACTTAACCATAACCAAACCAAACCTATTATTTCGGTTTGGTTCGGTTCGGTTTTTTGGATTTCGGTTTTTTTGTCCACCCCTAATCTTACAGTTTATCTTTTATAAAAAAATTCATCAAAACATATCCATTTAAGGTTGATAAAAAAAATACACAACCTTAACTCCGTAAATAAGATTACGAATTATTTTATTGTAAACTGTTCTAAATCTTTGTTTTGGTGCCCGACTAACCTTTAACAATAACTTTGATGAATATCCACAAGAAGCGTAAATCATCCCTATCCAATATTGTAGACTCTTTAATCGATATATTTTTGTTGCGTTTAATGTTTCCTTCCAAAGATCATTTAGAATTTCAAAAATCATGCGTCACTGGATTGGCCTCTTCAATATGCCTAGTTATAAGAATCTTTGATTCCAAGGGTTGATAAGAATTAAGAAAACCACGTTCTTACTGGTTTGTTTGTAACGCATCCAAGAAAGCAAAGGGAACGTTATAAAAATTTCTCAAAAATTCATCATTTTCTTCTCCAACAAGCTTTATTATGATTCCGACGTGGCATTTAGTCAATAAGTCTAGAGGCCCCACGTAACCGACATCACGTCTTTTACGCCAATCATGACACAGTATCGGGTCCCACGAAAAGGACAACTTCCCACGATGTATTGACACGTGTCAACATTCGATTCATCGATCTCGTTTTCTCTCAGTCTACATTTTCTGACTTTTATTAATTTGCAGCTCAACTCTCACCTCCGCCGTCCGATTAGTTTTGCTAATGTATGACACGTGTCTCTTAATAGAGGGTTAAACAAAATTTGCAAGCTTAAGAGTTAAGAATTTAAGATTAATTTGCCTTAAGTACGCTTCTCCTTTCTTTTAATCCATTTTTGGGATGTGCAAATTTGTCCCTATATTTCTGAAATCTTGCATAAAGAAACCTCAAAACTTTAAGACATTTCTATAATGTTAATTTAGATATTATCAAAATCTCTTTTGCGTTGTCAAAAAAATTATTTATACACATTCAAATGATTCCTTGCTCTTTTTAAAGTTTGAATAGAGTTTTCTTATTTCTTTTTACTTTATAAATCCATCATTGTACTACAAATTGTAGATAACAAGTATTATTAAACAAAAAACTTGTGAATTTGTGATAAGCCTGATGGTAAAAACCTAAAGAACAAATCTATCTTAGTTGTCATTCCTATCCATTATTCTAGTTCCACTAAATTAATTTAACAATAGATTTATCAGATAATGTATTAGAGAACGACCTCCAATCACGTAAGCAAACTATTTTTTTAATTAGTTAATTAATGAATTCTTCTTGATACATCTATAACCTTATCTAATAAATAAATCGAAAAAAAAAAGAATAAAGAAATTATAATTTTGGTGGGTCTGAAGGGTGGTAGATGTATAAAAAGGAAACAAATTCGGGCTATTTTATAATTTATCTATAGTTTTGAACTTTTTTAAAAAATTATAAAAAAAAGTAAACATACAGCGTGAAATCCGCGGTGGATTGGACCCCTTTCCTTTTAGTCCTTCACACTATAAAAGACAACAGTTTCTTCTTCTTCTCATCTCAGATTCTCTCAATCATCTCTTTTCTCTCATTTACTTTTGAATTTCAAAACCCTCACATATATTACTTTTTCATTTGCTTTCGAATCAACTATGGCGGAAGAAACCAAGAACGTTACTGAGCACGAGGTGCCAAAGGTAGCAACCACAGAGGAATCATCATCGACAGAGGTTACTGATCGTGGACTGTTCGATTTCTTCGGGAAGAAGAAGGACGAAACAAAACCCGAAGAGACGAACATCGACTCTGAGTTCGAGCAGAAGGTTCATATCTCTGAGCCAGCGCCAGAGGTTGTTAAAGTCGAGCACGAAGAGGAAGAGAAGAAGCCTAGTCTCCTTGAGAAGCTTCACAGAAGCGACAGTTCTTCTAGCTCTGTAAGATTAGATCTGATCATTATATATTCAAGATTGCATGAGATCTGATCTGTTGATTTGAAAGATTTATTCTAACTATATGGGTTTGTGTTTTTTTTTTTTAACAGTCAAGCGAGGAAGAAGGTGAAGATGGTGAGAAGAGGAAGAAGAAGAAGAAGGATAAGAAGAAGACAACCACTGAAGTAGAGGTGAAAACAGAGGAGGAGAAGAAAGGGTTTATGGATAAACTGAAGGAGAAGCTTCCTGGACACGGTAAGAAGACTGAGGATGCATCAACCGTCGCTGCTGCACCGGTGGTTACTCCTCATCCGGTTGAAGAAGCTCATCCAGTGGAGAAGAAGGGGATTTTGGAGAAGATCAAGGAGAAGCTTCCAGGATACCACCCCAAGACCACCGTAGAGGAAGAGAAGAAGGATAAGGAATAAGCACAAAAATTATTATGATTAAATACTATGAATAATGATGGTTGATTTGCTTTGTTTTTCTTTTCTTTTTTTTCTATTGTGATGATTGATCATCTTTTGCTTTTGTGATGTTTAAGTTTGTTGGCTTTTTTGTTGATTACAGTATTCATATGTTTCTCTTTCTCTTGTATATGGTTTTTTCAAAAAAAAAAAAAAAAATTATTTCATGGTATTTTAATCGTATGAATATTTCTTCATTTGATATTAGGAGATGAGGGTTAACCCTTTGCTTTCTTCATTAGTGATAAAGAAATTGAGAGTTGTGTAACGGCGAAGAGGATATAAATTCTTGGATGACCCCAGCTTGACTTCATCCAATTTCGTATTTAAGAAATTTTAATGCGTCGGTATAGAAGAAACATGAAACATGACTCGTCACACGATCATGACTTAGTGATTGTATGTCATTGTTGTCGACACAATTACTCAAAACGTGTAAAAGTGGACTTAACTCAGATATATTTTATGTTAGATCGATTGATGTATCCTAAGTTTTGATGAGATCAAATGTCATCATCATCGTGGGTTATATATCATGATCTTGTAATTGGATTTTTCACGATAGCTAAAAAAGCCCAATAGGCCCATTAAACTAAAACAATTCAGATACCGAAACCTAACGTTGTCGTTTCATGCATATGACTCCGAGTTAGGTCGTTTTTTTCCGGTTCGAGCAACACTCGCCGGCGACTAGTAAACATCAGTGTTTCCTTTACCGGTGAAGATGGAGGCCAGCGAAGCAAAAAGCAAGAGAGCAGGAGGGTCTCGTCTCTGCTGCATATGTAACAAGAGACGACCCGTTCTCAAACGACCCAAAACCCTTCAACAGGTAAATTTTTTAGAATAAGGTTCTGAATTTGGTATTGATTCATCACTCTTGGAAAAGATGTTAGTTTCTCAATCTATTGCGTGTTCTGTATGAGCAATTATGTTGAGTATTTGTTTTAAAGATATGCAGAGAGTGCTTCTATGAGGTTTTTGAGGAAGAGATTCACCAAGTCATTGTTCAGAATCGTTTATTCAAATCCGGTGAGCGAGTGGCTATAGGTGCCTCCGGAGGAAAAGGTTATGTCTTTTTTACTCACCAACGGATTCTGCTTCAAAAGTTCAAACCTTTGAATCTTTACGAATCACTCTGTTTTAGTTTGATGTTCTCGGCTATAATGTTTCTCCAACTGTTACCAAAGTTACATTCAATACTGCTGTACTGTAAAGATCGTATCAATAACTCAAAGGTTGATTATGCTGCAGACTCGACAGTGCTGGCATATGTATTATCAGAACTAAACAGACGTCACAATTACGGGCTGGATCTGTTTCTATTGTCTATTGATGAAGGGATAACGGGTTATCGTGATGATTCGCTCGAGACCGTTAAAAGGAACGAAGTTCAAGTAAGCTTTTTTGAATTTTATGTGTCATGTGTTCTCTCTGGAATTTTATTGTTTGTTTTGGTTTTGATGAAAACGATGCTAAGATTGCATTGCGGAACATAAGAGTCTTAGTCAATTCAAGGATTTTGTTTTTTTTTTGTGTCCAGTATGGTTTGCCTCTTCAGATTGTTTCATACAAAGATCTGTATGGATGGACAATGGACGACATTGTAAAGATGATTGGTCTGAAGAACAATTGCACCTTTTGTGGTGTATTCCGTCGACAGGTGAGCAAGCATTCCCTCTTTACTCAAACTTTCATCATACCTATCATCTTCTGTTTTATGATTTCATCTCTTATTGATTTCTTGAAGGCGCTTGATCGAGGAGCTACATTATTGAAAGTAGATAAGTTGGTCACTGGACATAATGCAGATGATATAGCGGAAACAGTTCTCTTAAATATACTCCGAGGGGATATTGCTAGGTATATATATATATCTGTTTATGGTGATGCTTTTTCTTGGTAAAAACATGTTTCCTGTCTGGTGTCTCTCGACTGATTTGATTTGTAACTTGGTTATTGTAGATTGAGTCGGTGCACATCAATCACTACAGGTGAAGATGGTCCAATTCCAAGATGCAAACCTTTCAAATATACATACGAAAAGGAGATTGTCATATATCCTTTGCTATTTAAATTCTTTGTTTTACTTGTTGAAAAAACTTTTCAACTGTCAACAGAAGATATCGTGAGACCTTAACATAGCTACACGTATGCTTATTTCAAGAAGCTGGACTACTTCTCCACCGAATGTGAGTTGTGCCTTTTCAAAGCTATGTAATTTTATTTTTACTGTTGTTAACTATCACTTTAGCTTGCGCAGAGCTTTAGCAAACTAAAGTTAACGGTTTCACTATAAGCTGAATTCATTATCGGTCAAGAATATTGGAGTTGATTCATTTTTATTTGGATTGCAGGCATATACTCTCCTAATGCTTATCGTGGGTTTGCTCGTGAGTTCATCAAAGACTTGGAAAGACTAAGGTTCTTGTTCAACTTTTACTGGTTATATTTGTCATAACCAAACAATGTAGTAAATATCCAACTTATGTTATATAAATTTCAGGCCAAGAGCCATTCTGGATATCATCAAATCCGGTGAAGACTTCAGAATTGCGACAACCACGAAAATGCCTGAGCAAGGGACATGTGAGCGATGCGGGTATATTTCTAGCCAGGTGAGACTTTGCAAAACAAAGACTGCTCTCTCTCTCTCTTATACATCCAGTCATATTTTACATTAGAACTAATATGATATGCACTGGAGATGATAAAATGTGCTTGTTTATACGATGATGCAGAAATGGTGCAAAGCTTGTGTTTTGTTGGAGGGATTGAACCGTGGTTTGCCTAAGATGGGCATTGGAAGACCAAGAGGAAGCGTAAATGGTGATAATAAGCACACAAAGGCTGGATCTACTGCAAAATCTATAGAGAGCAAACAATGTGGATCTCTGGATTTCTAAATTAAGAGAATAAAACGTAGCTAATGAGGTTGTAACAATACCCAGACCGGTTGTGTAAAGAAACACTGTTATACTTAAAACCCATTTAAAACCCATTGTTGTATAACATCTGACAATTGTGGTTTTGCCTCAATGACATAAGTTTTTGCAGCTGGTTCTCTGATCAATAGTGGTCCTTGACTCCTGGATAGAGATTCTTGAACCAGCACTATTACGCCATCAATGACCTCAACCACTAGCTGAGCAACCTAACTCATTTTGAAGTCAACCTGGTTATCATGAGTAATAATTCAATATTTGAAATTGAAACTTATATGCCCTGAAACTAAGACTAGTCTTTCTTCTAAGTTTTTCATAACCAACTAATTCTGCAACTTTAAAAAAATGTGGTGTAAAGCAAATTGTACTGTGTAAAATGCATTTTACAAAATACAACTCTTATTCAGGTTTCAACGCCACTGCACAACAATGTGGTATGTAGCAACAACTTAAAATAGGTACAAACCGAAAACAATGTTCTACGGAGCCTAACATACTATGAATGTACAAATGGATTTCGAATGTTGTTGTCCACACATGGAACACCTAATCCATGTTGTCGTTATTACATTTACAGTCACCGTACGCGTTTTGTATCTTTTTAGTATTTTATTTTGGGGAATTTGATTTAAAAGGACATTTTTTCTTCAATTTGTCCTATTATGCATTCTACGCTAAATTTGTCATTATGCCTAAATTACCTTTTAAAAAAATGAAACTAACTTTTAAGCAATTTTAAAATTTCTGTCACCTAAAAACAAATTCTAGAAATAAGAAATAGGTTGCCATAAGGTGTTTTTGATGAAAAATTGGTGTTTTAATATTGAAAAAAAAATATTCTGCAACATTTAGAATACATTTTCTACTAATTGTATATATTCTGAAGATATTAGATTATAAATTCTACATACTATACATGTTCTAAATAATGTAGATTACAAATTCTTCGCACTATACTTGTTCTGAAAACTTTAGAATCTATATATCTTCTAAAACTTTTAGAAGTCGGATTTTGTATGTGTTCTACAGAAATTAGAATATATATTCTACACATAACTCTATATTCTAAAAATTTTAGAATTTGTTTTCTTCACTTTATACATATTCTACTGAAGTCAGAATATGAAATCTACATTTTATCATGTGTCCTGCGAAAATTAGAACACTAATTCTACACTTTACTCTATGTTCTCCATAATTTAGAAACTGAATCCGAAATTTAAGGAAACAAAATATTTACGTAATCCCGAAATTATGCTAATCATATATATTTTTAAGATTACGTTCTAACATGTTTAGAAAACGTGTTCTGAAAACATTAAACATTTTTAATCGATTTTGTTAAAGGTTTTTCAACATTTTCCTACGCTTGTGGGAGAAGCTACCGGAGTCATCGATTCTCGCCGGTGGGAGAAGCTACTGGAGTCGTCGATTCTCGCCGGTGGTTTACAAAAGGGTGTCGATATCTCCTGAGAGAGAGAGAGAGAGTAATGTCGAGATTTTTTATTTTTGGTAGGCGAATAATGTCGAGATTTTGTAAAAAAAATGAGGAAATGGATTAAGAAAAAAGTATTTTTTTGATTAAATTTAGGAAGTATACAAAAAAGAAGAAATACAGAAAAAGGAAATTTTGGTTTTTTCTACAATTAAGAGTTTAATTGAGTTATTAAGGGTATAATTGAGTTATTAAGGGTATAATTGAGTTTATTCTGTATTCTAAAACCTACTCTACCAAACTTAAAAAAAAAAGCATAATGGAACAAATTGAAAAAAAATGTCCTTTTAAATTAATTTATTCTTGATCTTCTTTTTTTTTTTTTTAGTTTTTGGTATTATACTATTATTGGTGATCTTTTTTGGAAATGTTGTTCATTTATACAAGACCTATCTAGATCAACCTTTATTATTCCATAATTTAACATGCCATGGGACCCCTTACGCCAATTTTGCTCTGAGCCTCTGACGCGTCGCTTCCTCACCCAATTACAATCTTCTTGTAGCATTAGTAATTAAATGTTTAATTACTTTACCTTAATTTTTGGAGAGAGTAGTTAGTCCCTTTTATTAAAGGTGCTAATGAGAGTAGTGAGAGGCGATAAATCCGGAATTGCAAACGCATGTCAGGCTAATGTTTTCCTTTTTGATAAGTACACGTAAGGTTTTTTTTCCTCTCTAGTTAACTACTTTTTGGATCCTTGTACCATATTTTCCTATGTTATTGCCATATGTGTGAGAAATTTCATGAAAAAAGCCAAGAATTGAGAATTACCACTGAAGTTAAAGCCTCTGCCGAGAAATTGAAGTTACAGAAGGAGAACCATTCGAAAAATCCAAATAAATTTGAATTGAGCTTCCAAACGAATTTTGATCTTACAATCAGAAAAGGGGTCCCTTCCCTAGTTCCCTTATTCATCTTCTAGCAACTTTATTCAAAGGACATACAATAATAACCTAAAAAAGGATACAAAAATATTATTCCTTATTCGAATTAGTTATAAAGGCATATAAATTACTTTTTTTGTGTGTATCTTCGTTTCGAAGTTTTTTTTTATTGTATACGTCAAATCTTGAATCCAGGCAGGTTTATTGGATTATATAGTTTATATAGTTTTACTACAAATTCAATAGATAATAATCACACTAGGATATATGTATTCCTGTCTCCGATTCAATAATTGGAAAGACCTTTTGTCTTCTTATCTTTGGTTCTTTAATGCACATGTACGTGACATTTGACTCAAACAATACATGTCCTGAAAGACTCAACCTCAACTACTGTATATAAAAATTACAAACCGTTAATTGTTTTTCACCAGTAGTCCATAGTAATAATCTCTCCTGAATTGAAGATGCCCACAGTTTATTAGAGTGAAATCTGATTACAAGGCAAACAAAATAAATCTTACCAGTTACCACTACAGATATTTTCCCTTCCAAAACAGTCGGCAGTCAATTAACAACACCAACGATTTAAAAAAGTACAAAAATCCAAATTGTAATAATCAAATATACCAACGATTTTAAAAAGTACAAAAATCCAAATTGTAATAATCAAATATTTAATTTCCTTTTTACTTTTACCACAAATAATCGTTTGTTTCTAATTTAATAAAGTAACTAGGAGATATCTCAGTGGTGTTGTATAGCCCGGCTCAATGTTTTCAAAAATTATAGTAATATAGTGGTAAAAATTATTGTTATATTCTTTTAAAAATTATTTTGTTTAAGAGAGTATAAAATATTGCAGTTATTTGGTAAATTTACATATTTGTTAATCATATCTATTATATGATAATTCAAAACAATTTATCAATAAAATAAAAGAAAGATTATAGAAAAATCATAATTTTAATAAAATCTTTCAAATATAGTTATCAAAAATAATCATATTATATACCTAAATATCAAATCTTAATTTTAAAATTCTGATTGGTTTACAATTTTTATAAATTAGTTACTAATTTACAAATAATTATTTGGAAACTAGTAATTATTTCAAAAATTTTATTATTAGTTTCCCAAAGAATATTATATAAATATTAGACTTATAATTTTTGAAAATATTATTACTTTCCAAATAAATTAGTGAGAGATTACATATAATTTTTTTTTTAGAAACTAATAATTATTTATTTGAAAGATTTTATTAGTCTAATAACTATATTACATATAAAAAAAAATGAAAGAATTGGGAACCAAGTTGGCTTGCTTAGCCATGTGGATTGTGGCCGGGGGAGACAAATACAGATTTCCAAAGTGAACACAGAGACGCTCGTGGGTCCAGCCACCGACACTGACCTTTGTTTCCTTCTCTCTTTATATTCGTTTCCTCTCTCCCTCTCTCTCTCTCTCTGCCTGCTGTAAAAACTCTTTTTCTTATAATACGTGCCGACTCTTCTCTACACAACTCTACACTCAAATCTGAATGTAAAGAGAGAGAGAGAAACATCACGCCAAAAATACCTTTCTTCTATACAAAGAAAATGGCGGCCAATAATGCCTCATTCGCCGCCGCATTATTCATCGGACTCTCGCTTCTCTTCGCCGTCACGGCCGAAGACCCGTACAGATTCTATGAGTGGAACGTTACTTACGGCGATATCTATCCACTCGGTGTTCGTCAACAGGTAATAATAATATCAGTTGCATTAGTTTCACTCTTCGGTTTGGTTTACAGATCCGGTTTTTTAAAAATCTTTGGATCTCGTTTTCATTTTTTCCGGTTTAGGGTATTTTGATCAACGGGCAGTTTCCGGGACCGGACATTCACTCCGTCACTAATGACAATATCATCATTAACGTCTTCAATAGCCTCGACGAACCTTTCCTCCTTTCATGGTAATTATAATTAATTATCCTAAATCTGAAAACACGGTTTTCAAATCTGCAATACAATTTTTGTTAAGTTTAATTCAATATTTAGATATTGAATTCTGTCGTTGTTGATAGATAGTGGCTACTGGCTAGGCGTAGTAGTTAATATTCTCTTCTCGTGAATAGTACTCCTATATTTTCTTTCTTTCTTGAATAGTGATGTAATAATAAAACGTGCTTTAAATAAATAAAAATAACCTAAGTACGTAAGATTTGGTTTTGGCCACACCTTATGTCGGATTCGGTCCACGTTACAATTATTTTTACCCACAACACGACAGACAGGATTTGTTGGGTGATTACTGTTAAATTTAATTACATCAGAAGATAGTTTTTTAAGTTTATTATGCATGGCTGCTATTTAATAAGAACAGTGACGTACACAATTTTTTAAAATTTTACATGTGCGAAAATGGGTCCACCTTACCATATTATTAGCTGTATCCTACATTTGAGTTGAACTTTTCAATTTCAGCGGAGCACCCTTTTTAGGGGAAAGATTTACATTTTATATTAGTTTTGGGGGTAAAGTTAATTTCTATAGCATTTGCAGGGGCAAGATTAAGAATAATAAGAAATATTTTTTTTTGAAAAAAATGCAGGAACGGAGTTCAGCAGAGGAGGAACTCATTCGTCGATGGAGTGTACGGAACAACATGCCCAATCCCACCGGGTCAGAACTATACTTACATGCTTCAGATGAAGGATCAGATCGGAAGTTTCTACTACTTCCCTTCTCTTGCTTTCCACAAAGCCGCCGGTGGATTTGGTGGTATTCGTATCCTCAGTCGTCCTAGAATCCCCGTTCCTTTCCCTGATCCCGCCGGTGATACCACCGTCCTCATCGGCGACTGGTACAAATCAAACCACACGGTAATTATCACAACTCTGTTATCTCAAACTTCTTAATGAACTTATTAAAAGTGTTTACAAAGAAGATGCAAAAGCTTAAAACAGAGTTTAAAACAGAGTAACTAACTTGTTGTTTGTAAAATTCGTTTGTGTAGGATTTGAAGGCACAGCTAGATAATGGTAAGAAGCTTCCTTTACCAGATGGTATCCTCATCAATGGTCGTTCAAGTGGTGCTACTCTCAATGTTGAACAAGGTTATTATTTATTGCCTCTTTGTCTCTTCTTGATTTCTGAATTTAAGTCATTTTACATACAGTTTTACTGATGATGTGAGTTTCTTCTTTTTATTGTTCCTCAGGTAAGGTATACAGACTGAGAATATCCAATGTTGGATTACAAGACTCTCTCAATTTCCGTATTCAAAACCACAAGATGAAAGTGGTCGAAGTCGAAGGGACACACACTCTTCAGACTACTTTCTCTTCACTTGATGTTCATGTTGGCCAATCTTACTCTGTCCTTGTAACCGCTGACCAGCCTCCACGGGATTATTACGTTGTCGTCTCTTCTCGTTTTACCTCCAATGTCCTTACCACCACGGGTGTTCTCCGTTACAGTAACTCTGCTGGTGCTGTTTCTGGACCTATCCCTGGTGGACCTACCATTCAGATCGACTGGTCCTTGAACCAGGCTCGAGCCATCAGGTATTGAATACTTACTGTAAAAACTGTAGCTGTCCTTTAAAACATTCTTTGATGTTGTTATGTTGTTGTGTCTTATAGGACTAACCTTACAGCGAGTGGACCAAGGCCGAATCCACAAGGATCATACCATTACGGTATGATAAACACAACAAGAACGATCAGACTTGCTAGCTCTGCTGGTCAGGTTGATGGGAAGCAACGATACGCTGTGAACAGTGTGTCGTTCAAACCAGCAGACACTCCACTGAAACTTGCGGACTATTTCAAGATTGACGGTGTTTACAGGACTGGAAGCATACAGTACCAACCCACTGGTGGAGGAATATACCTCGACACATCAGTTATGCAAGTTGATTACAGAACCTTTGTGGAGATTGTTTTCGAAAACACTGAGGATATTATCCAGAGTTATCATCTTGATGGTTACTCTTTCTGGGTTGTTGGGTAAGTTTCATCCTCTGATTCAAGATTTTGAGTCATTTCTTGATCGGTTTTGGACTAAAGATGGCTCTTCTGATTCACAGCATGGACGGTGGACAGTGGAGTCCAAACAGTAGAAACGAGTACAATCTACGCGATGCAGTAGCTCGCTGCACCGTTCAGGTAGATCACATCTTTTGCATACAAAAGCCATAATGTAATCATGTTTTTGTCACATGTGAACTGTTTGATTAACATTCGTCTACTGTCTACAGGTATATCCAAGCTCATGGACGGCTATATTGATAGCACTTGACAACGTAGGGATGTGGAACCTAAGATCCGAGTTCTGGGCGAGGCAATACTTAGGACAGCAGTTCTATTTACGTGTCTACACACCCTCGACTTCTCTCAGAGATGAGTATCCAGTTCCAAGGAACGCTCTTCTCTGCGGTAGGGCCAGTGGTCGCCGTACCAGACCGCTTTGAGTGGGCGGTTAGATAGAGATATGAGAGAGAGAAAGAGAGAGAGTACATGGTCAGCCAAACCAGCTGACTGACGCGCGTTCTCGAGGATGTTTCTTGTTTTTATTCATTCTTCATTTTGCTAATGAATGAAATTATAAAAGAGTGTATGGGTATATCAGTTTGTAACGATCTCAGCTCGAGGTCTCATTCTTAATTTCTTATATTCTTTCTTTTTCTGTGGAGCCAAAAACTTTATTCAAATATATAATTCTATAGTTTCATTCATCGTATACCCTTACTTATTCACAACAACATAGTGTTACAGTTTAATATGATAGGAATCTTTCAATTACCAATTCCAAAACATACAACTGTAAAAGTGCATAATGCTGTGTCCCGTTCGGAGCCTACGAATGTATTACCAAGCTGGTGCCAGCTGCAAAAAGGGGCATTCCGAGAATCGAACTCGGGACCTCTCGCACCCAAAGCGAGAATCATACCACTAGACCAAATGCCCACTGTAGTTAATGATGTTCTAGTACTTATGATCAAATTAATAGTCTTGATATGTGACATTGGATAAGGCAAGAAAAAAATATCTTATCTAATGTAATAAAAGCATTGGGATTTGCACTTTTTTCAATAATCTTCAAACGCCGACGTCGTTTAGAGGAAACGACTTATCTAAAAGTGTGACTAAAAACACTAACGACACTGAAAAGGAGAAAAAGTCAGCAAAGCGGTGAAACCTGATCGGAGATGGCGACTAGCGAGTCTGAATTCAATCCTGATCTCCTTCTCGCTCATAAGCTTCCCGAGGTTTGATTTTTTCTTCTCCCTAACAGATATTTCCTTGATCGAGACGAACTCACTCTCTTTGATCGCGTTTTCGTTTTTTTCCCCTCACAGACGCAATACACCTATAACGAAAGGTTTGTATCTACTCTTGTAAAATGGATAAACATGGTAGAGAACATCGTGGGAGAGATTAGGGAATTAATTTTATTTGGGATGTTTTTACTTTGTGTGTATAAATTAGAGATGTTGCAATCTATGCTTTGGGAATTGGTGCTTGTGGCGAAGATGCTGTTGATTCCGATGAGCTCAAGTTTGTGTATCACAGAGATGGCCAGGATTATATCCAGGTATCTTCAATGATTTATCTGGGTCTACTTGTGACTGTTTTTTTAATTTCTTTGCCTTTTTTAATTAATCTATGTAAATTATAGGTATTACCAACTTTTGCCTCACTATTCACCCTTGGATCTATGACAAGACTGAATTTTCCGGGTTTTAAGTAAGCACAATTTCTGTCTTGCCACTTTTGTTGTAAACTGGATTTGTTTCAAGTTCTGAAGTTTCTCTAATGAAATTGGCTCGTGGAAGTTTCATCCTAAGTGTTCCACAATTATTAAAACTGTGTCAATCCCTGTCACAATTGAATACATTGAAGATGTGGAAGAAGGATGAAACCTGGCATGATGATGTTATTGTTTCTTGTTGCAGATTTGATCCTAGTCTCTTGTTGCATGGACAGCAGTACATAGAAATATGCAGGCCATTACCTTCCAAGGCATCTGTAAGTAGCTTTTACGTGTACTATACCTATATGCATATATATGTTTTGACTCTAGGATTTTCACTAAGTATCATACCTTCATTCTGGAGTATTGTTTTCGAAGACCTTGGACAACTATATACGAAGTGGCCTTTGCTTTATATTTCTGAATTGATGTTGTACATGTTGATGCAGTTAATTAACAAAGTAAGCCTTGCTGGATTGCAAGATAAAGGTACTTGTCCCTACTGTTTGTTTTCTGTGTCACCACGTTTCAGCAGAAAACCAAACTACTAAAGAGAATTAAAAAGTAGACTTAATTAACTCAGAGGAAGTTGCTATATTAAAAATATTGTAACTCCAAGCATTTAGCTATACTAACCCTAACTTAACAGGAAGTGGAATAATTTGGTCTTTTCCTGTTATGCATCCATCATTGACATGGGAAAATTCAAGGCAATTTAAATTCATCCTTTTTCTGTTCTCTCTCAATGACAATCTTTTAGGTAAAGCAGCTATCCTTGAAATAGAAACCAAAAGTTACGAGCAAGGGTCAGGGGAACTGTTATGCACGAATAGGTAAGAACGTCTCTGCAGGTACTCATTCTGGGACATTTTGGCTTGGAAACTTATGAACTAATCCTGAACTTACTCTCTGCAGGACGACAGTATTTCTAAGAGGTGCTGGCGGTTTCTCAAATTCTTCTCAACCATTTTCTTACAAAAATTATCCAAGTAACCAGGGTTTAGCTGTGAAAATCCCACAAAGGCAACCTTTAACGGTATGCGAAGAGCGAACCCAACCATCACAGGCAAGCATCTAATTTTTCATTGAGGTGTACTGATGTTTTTCATTTAAGTTGTTTATGTTCCCTTTGATTCCCTACTTGTTCACACTATCTAACAATCTTGGTTTATATCTCCTTGCAGGCATTACTTTATAGGCTGTCTGGTGACTATAATCCTCTGCATTCAGATCCAGAATTTGCAAAACTTGCCGGGTTAGTGTACCCCTTATAAGCTCTTTTGTTTTAAACAAGTTTTGTTATTTGAAATTCAACAGGTTGAAATGATTAAAATTCATTATTCATTGTATGACTTGGACATTACATGGGTTAATTGGGTAGTAGTAACCACTGAAATGTTTCTCCTTTTTTCTTTCTAAAACTCGCACATTACTTACTTCCCACACGGCTGACACTTGTTTCATTGAAGATTCCCTCGCCCGATATTGCATGGGTTGTGCACACTGGGTTTTGCAATCAAGGCAATCATCAAGTGTGTTTGCAAGGGTGACCCAGCCGCTGTCAAAACCATATCAGGACGATTCCTCACAATTGTTTTTCCCGGTGAAACTCTGATAACCGAAATGTGGCTTGAAGACTTGAGGTAGAATTTGTTTTCTCTCTTCCTCGTATTATTATCCATAGGCACTGTTTTATGCAATCCTGAGCTTAGCTTTCATGAATTCACAGGGTAATATATCAGACAAAAGTGAAGGAGAGGAACAAGACTGTGTTATCTGGTTATGTTGATATACGCGGCTTATCTTCGTCGCTTTAAAACTTTTAGGTCTTTAATACAGTCATAATGTTGCAAAGGCGACAAACGTTTCAGAAGGCAAAACAGCCATTACATGAACTGGTTTCCGTTCCTGAATAAATACTCTTTGATGTCGGTCACGGTTAATGAAAATTGTTGATTGTATCGTATGTGTATGTAGTGAAACCCAAAATGCAACCAGGGATATTTTGCGGTTGCCATAACAGATTCTACCTCTCTCTTATGAAAGCCACATAAACCGAGCCAATCTCAAATATTCAACTGATTGCTACATTTCGGTATGGGATTTCGAAAAGAATCTGTTCAATACAATCCACCCACTCCAAAGTACCTTATACCCTAATTTTGGGTGTCAAGCTTAGAAGGGACATCATAAACTGGACCATACAGCATGAATGTCAAATGAAAAACTGAAACTGAAAAAATGTGATCTGTTTGTGTGTGAATCATAAAACACCAAACTAGTTGAGAAATTGCGTGTAGGTAAGGGATTCTTTTTTACTCGGTCCATGAAGCATTCACCATCTTTGCCATGAATGCATACCGATCAGCTGCCTCATCAATCTGTTAAAAAACCTCAATTTTTTTCAGCCACGATTGAATGTAAAGCATAACTAACGTGAATTTTGTTATTACCATCTTTTGAGTTGGACGACCAGCTCCGTGCCCGGCATTGACTTCTATACGACCAATTATGGGGTTTGTCTGTGGACTATTCTCTAAGCTTGTGCACAGCACGTGCTGCAACGTCTGCAAATATATACGGGAAGAAGCATTTAGCTATAAGCTGGCTCCTTAAAGAAAAGACACAAAAGAAAACAGAAACAAGATAGGGGACGGACCGCAAGTAACTTCAAAGAGTGAAGTGGCACAACTCTGTCATCGTGATCAGCAGTCAGTAACATAGTGGATGGGTACTGAACTAGATGATCACTTTGTTGCTCCCATGGCCTCTTCACATTGTGCAGAGGCGAGTACCTTTTTCACATTCACATCCAAATTGTAACAAAAAACAGCATTGGGAAACAAATCAACACAACAACCCATACATATCATATACTACAAGACTTACTTTATCAGCCAATGAAACTCCTCTTCATTCTCGGAGCAGCCATAATCAGAAGTCCAGGCATGACCTATGCATGCAAAACATCTCATGAGTTAAAGAACCATGAAAGACAGCAGATATAAAGAAAGAGAAATAATTGAACTCACCTATGGTGAACTTGTGAAATCGTAGCATGTCCATGACGCCCACATGAGCCAAAGCACACCCAAAAAGGTCTGGTCTCTGCAGAATTAGAATTATGCATAAGTGTGCCAGCTATATAAAATAAAGATTGCAAATTCTAAGCTTTAGAGATAGACTTACCTGGTTTATGCAAGCACCAACTAAGAGTCCACCATTGCTGCCACCTTCAATACACAGCTTGCTCGGTTGTGTATAACCAGCAGACACGAGGTACTCTCCCCCAGAAATAAAGTCATCGAAGCAGTTCTGCTTTTTGGCAAGTGAACCTGCTTTGTGCCATTCCTCACCATACTCCCCACCACCCCGGATGTTTGCAAAGCAGAAAACAACACCGAGATGCTTGCTAAGCACAATGCGGCTAGCACTGAATGACGGTGTTATGCTTATGTTAAACCCACCATATGCATAGAGCAAACATGGGTGTGATCCATCAAGCTTAATATTCTTTTTGGCCACAATAAACATTGGTATCTTTGTTCCATCCTTGCTGGGATAGAAGACCTACAAAGAGGGCCAGAATCCACTTTAACATAAGCCAAGCAAATGAAATTTTGAAAGAACAGGAAGATGCAACTAGAGAGTGCGTTACCTGAGTGGCTTGAAATGCTTCCTTATCAAATCCGGGTACAGTAACCTCCCGGAACACCTTAACTTCTGGAGATTCATTGGCTAAGCCACACTTGTAAATCACACCAGGAGTAAGGAAGCTAGTAAAGCTAAAGAAAAAGCTGTTGTCCTTGCGACGAGCAGAAACATCAGATACTGAACCAATATCTAGAGGTAATTGGTGAAGCAAGGAACCAGATTTCAAGTCTCTAATTTGCAGAATGTGCTTTACATCACTCATGTAGCATGCGACCAGTTGATTCCCATTGACTGCACAAGCTGATGCTAGGACATCCTTCTCGTGTTCTTCAACAACATCAGTCCAACTGTTTGGTTCCTTTATATCAACCCGGACTAATTTGTACTTAGGGGCATCTTTATTTGTCAAGAAAGTAAATATAGTCTCATCATTAGAGATAACACTATATTGCGCGTCAAAATTGTCAACAAGCTTTATGAATGGAAGAAAACTGCTGCTTCCTCTGAAACTCTCAAGACCTCCTGCAAATGAAGTCATATCGCAGTAGTATAACTTGTTGACAGGGTCACAACCTTCGCTAATGCTCATGACTAAGTACTGCATGAAGAAACAACATGGTGAGATTCAAATCAGGAACTAAGAATTCAAGTTCCAGATAACGAATCACGGATTAAGTAACATGACCATCATACAAAAAAGCGGAAAATGATTAAAATGGTTTTCTGGTAGCATTTACAGAAAACAAAAAAGGGTGAGGTGTATGAGCTTAAACGAAGTTAAGCCAAGATAAGAACTGGTTGTGTTACCTTCCCATCATCAGTGACTTCAGCGCCGAACAGATACTTAGGATTCTCGTGATCTCTCCAGCACAAGATATCTTGAGATTGATCGGTGCCAAGAAAATGGTAATACAGCTCATGATAAAGGTTAGAATTAGTCTCGGTGCCAGCATCGATATCCTCTCCTTCTCTACAAAATCAAATTGGCAGAATAACTAAGCTTTCTGAACTGTAATGAAAGGCTTCTTCCAACACATCTTGTACGTCTCTTAAGCCAGAAATCAAGTATAGTATACATGACTTACTTGGGAGCTGGGTAGCGACCATAGAAAAATCCTTTGCTGTCGTGTGTCCACGTAATGCCGGTAAACTTAACCTGTTCCAAGAGAGAAAACATGAATATATCAGAAACCTTGATAGTAGAACTTTGCTGATCAAACCTCACTAATCAGCTACAATGTAAAAGGGACATACCCATGTTAAAGTATCAGGCTCCACTTTCTTGTCCTCGATCTTCATCAGCTTAATTGTCACCCAGTCGCTACCACTAGCACTAAGACCATAAGCCAGATACTTAGCATCCTCACTAACAGAAAAGGTGTTCAAAGCCACTGTTCCATCATCACTAAGAGTATTCGGATCAAGCAAAACCTCTGGCTCAGCATCAAGATCATCCTGAACTCAAAACGCAATCAAAACTCAAATGAAAAATAAAAAAAACAAAGCTCGATGTATATATGTACTGATACAAATGCTATGTCTCTCCAAGAAATATACCTGCATATAAAGCACACTTTGAGCCTGTAAGCCAGTGTTATGGAAGTAAAAGTACTTATTCCCTTGCCTAAACGGTGAATCGTAACGCGGATGATCGATAAGTTTGGTTATATTCTGACGGAGCTTCTCCTTAGTTTCGCATTTCTCAAGCACAGAATCTGTCAATTTCACTTGGTTCTCCACGAATTGCTTCACTTCTTCAGCATCAGGATCCTCTAACCTATCGAAACACACAAATCCAGAATGACAAAATTCAACGCAAAGAAGGATACAAAAGCATAACTAAATTGAAATCAAATCACAAGAAATCTCCAACAATTTAGGAAGGTCAATCTCCAACAATTTAGGAAGGTCAATCTCCAAGTCAAATCCAGAGCTACGGAGCCATTACAAAAACCTAAACGAACACTTACCAACGGTACGGATCTACGATCTTGACGCCGTGGTAGTCATCGACGACGGAATCATCACGACGGGCAGAAGGATACTGTAACAGGTCGCCGAACACAGAAGAAGATCCCATAACCGCGGAGGTCGAACAAGAACGAGAACGAAGAAGAACAAGAGACTTGGGTCGATGATTGGAGAAGTTTTCTTTGCTAATGAGAAGAGAAGAAGAAGAGGAGAGAGACGATATGCGACGTGATGATAAGGTATTTATACGGAGGCGGCGCGTGATTGTTGGGACGGTAACAAATGCGAAAACGTGAGAACGCGCGTGACTTGCAAACGCTGTGAGCATCGGTCTTTCAAGTCTTCTTCACCGAGTTTGCCGTTAAGTCGTCGGTCTATAGATAGGTACCAAAATTTAATCACATACAGATATTTTTTCACATTCATATTTTTTTATAAAAAATATCTGTATGCGACTTTTATACGCTAAAATCTTTTATATTTTTGACAGTTTGTCTTACAGTCCCTCTATTTTAATTTTTTTTTTACACATATTAAAAAAATATTTAATTTTTCTGTTTTATCTCTAACTAATATATTGTTTTATTTGATATTATCATATAAAACTGTATTGAAAACGTAAAACGACAACTAATTTGATACAAAATTATCCTCTAGAACGATAATTAATTAAAAATAGAAGGAGTTTGAAATACCTAGTTTGAATTTGAATAGTTTTTCCAAGAAATAGTGTTACGGCCAAATGGAACTTGTAAAACGGTTTGTTTGAAGTTTGAACTATGTAATCAACCTAATCAGCTGATGTGGTGTGGTATATGTTGTTTGGTATATCATCTTTGATTATAGTGATAAGGTTATATCACTTCAGAGTTCTCTGAGCTTCTTAATCAGCCACCAATTCATACAAGAATATATAAAACTTTTACCAACATTGTGCATATCATATGTTATAGTAGACTTGTAAATGTGCTATATATTAAGAGGCTTTGGGCCTAAATCTTATCATATAATGTAATATGTAAAGCCCAAATTCAACAAGCTTGAGACCATTACATATTAGAAAAAAAAAGCCTTTGAACTCTCCTAATTTCTTCTTTTTTTATAAGAGTCTAAGTTACCTTAAATGTATAGTAGTAGTAGTAACAGAGGCTTTTCACCGTTTAGGAGGAAACTGAGTTAAGAAAAAAAGAACATTTTTTCTTTTGCTTTCTAGAAAGTAGGTTTTTGAACTACTCCATTTGTTTTCTTTAAAGTATATATATTACGCAGAGTTTGCAGGATAATAATCATACGCAACAACAACACACTAGCCACTACAGAACGTACGTATAGAAAAATACTTATTGGAGTTTTTGTGAATTGACAAAACAAAGCAACTTTGACCACTTAACTAGAACGGAAATTTGAGAGTCACGCGCATATAAATAAATACGTAGAAAAAGTTTTGGAGATTTTGCCTTGAAAGGATAATTTAAATGCTACTGACACACTTCCAATGATGAGGCTACTAGGGGAAGGTTTTTTTTTGTTGAATTTTAATTTTTAATTTTTTAATTTTTCTTTGACGCGAGTGAGTTGTAATTTTGCAAAACTAATGGAGATGGTAATGTTTTGATCTATATATATACCTTGATTAATCCTCATAGGCGCATCAAAGACTTCGAACACTATAGTTCTAAACTTCTGCTTATATATAGTAACGTATAAGGTCAAATAAGGTTATTTTCTCTACGTTAAAATCCAGTAATCGTAACAAATAACAATATTAAGCTCAAACAAAAAATGATGTGACCAGAATCATTTTATCAGATTGAACTTGATTTTGGTTTCATTTATCCGCCATAAAAAGACAACAGCTAGTTTCTTGGTTAATCTAGTGTAAGAGTAAGATATATAGACAATAGCATTTTTTTTTTGTACCATCTAATCAAAAACTGACATAAAAATGTCCCCAGCTTAATTAGATCATATATATATAGAAACCTGATCATTACATTCCAACTTGAAGGTTGAACTTTGATTTTTCGTATACCATATTGTCAGATTGAACACATGTATATCATCAGATGATAGAAACATGCAATTTGTACTTATAAACAAAATAACCACATACTATAGATATAGATTCCAACTTAAGGAAAAAGAAGACATCATCATAACATTGTGTGGGCTTCACTTCAAGAACATAAAAAGGAAGAGTAAATTCTCCTTTTCATTACCATATTCTCCTACGATTTCAATCTACCTGTACCTTTATTGGGACTCATGGGTCCTCTTACTTTATGAATAGTTTACCTTTCCTAGATGATGTAAACGTCTCAAACGCCACCACTATTCCTAAACCTCACATTTGTCAACGCCGTTGCAAATTAGAAAGGATGAAGAGTTCTTACGATTAAACGTCTCAATGGTACAATCAAATGTGGTCAATCATATATAGAAACCCACCTTCGGATCAGAGTCTCAACCAAAGAAAGCATTAAACGTTTAAACTTTGAGAGATTAATCAAATCAAAAGAGATAGAATTGTCAAGTGAAATTGACTTAAATAAGAACAAGAAGTGTTCACATATTAATAAAAAAAGGTTGAGTAGATTCAAAATAATACCTACTTTTCTTCAGACCTTAATATGGATCGGGTGATCTTGAATACATCATGAGGGGTTTTACAAAGAAACCCTAACAGATCTCTATTGGCAGTATGCCCACCTCCCCTTCACAAAACACAACGCAGATGCGTATACCTGTCCTTTATACACATATATATAGAGAGAGGAGGTGGACAGAATGCCAAAGATCTCTGTAAGAGACTCTTTTGTCAAAACCCGCATGACCAAAAAGGTTAAAGATCCAAAAAATTTCACTCATTTCATTTCTGTCGAATGTAAAATAGAAAAGGGTTTTTCCTTTGAGAAGGAAAGAGAGAGAGAGAGAGAGAGAAGCTACAGAGAGAAAGAACATTTAGATGTGAGAGAAGCGAACGGTGAGAATATTTATGAGATTGGGAAAGAGGCAGATGGGTTTCTCTTAATGATGGTGATGTACAGTTGTTGTTTTGTAGCAGGAAATTTATGAACCAAAGACTTAAAAACAAATATACTAAAAAAATTTTTTAAAAAAACGAAACCCTAGCTAGATTCTGTTGTCACAAAGCTACGGAGAAGATCGAACAATAATGTATCGTCTCGAGAGCTGGAATTTTTGTGGATGGGTTTAATCAAATGAAAAGAGATATACTATCAAGTTTTTTAAAGATTCGGACATGAAAAGACATAAGATCTAACAACTATGAACAGAAACAACAACAAAAAAGAACAGTGAAGAAAGAGATTTGGAAGAAACAAAATGAAAGTAGAAGAAACTCAAAAGGGTTTTCTCGGGAAAATAAAGTAAAATAACAACAAGCTCTTTCCTCTCTCTCTCTCTCTCTCTCGATAAGTTTTCTTCTTTTCCAAAGTCTTAATGATAGATAGTATAAGCCAAAAACCCCAATAAATTTCTAGGGATTTTATTTGGAAAGCAAAATGTCAAATTCAACGGGGTTCTTTTTTACGCCTACGACCTACCGTTCGTTTTTCCTTTTCTCAGCTTTTTTTCCGGACCACAACATTGAAACGGCACCATTTTTAATTGACTATGGTTTAGTAACACTATGAAAATTTGCTCAAAATTATAGAAAACTAAAAAGAATTAAAATTTGAAATAGACTTTACTTTAGAATTTATATGTAGACAGTCGAATAAAATAAAGACTTTTAACTATTACTGATTAACAAAATTTGTACTTTATATTATGCCACGACACGGATTTTGTTAATCAGAATCCACATTTGCTAAATCTTAACTCACCCATAACAATCATTTATTTGATCACATGTTCTATTGGAGAGAAAGCGATTTCTATTTGCTTGTGACTTAATTTTTTTTGAATATATATATATATCTTTAACACATGTACGTAATATAGAAATTAAGAAATATGTAAAAATATATATTTGGTTATAAAATGTAGTATATTATTATTGAGAGTCATGTAAAATTAACAATATCTGACTTCAGTTCGTGTGAAGCAACTTCCAATTGATGGGTCCATTTAAAACTCCACCATGGAGTGGATTGCAGAATCCTAGGCTCATGGATGTAGTATAAGTATAACACAAATTTTATATTAAAGATTATTTCAAACTTTTGACCTAGCTAAATTAACCATGCTACACTAAAATAAATCGACGAATATTCAAGAAGAAGGTCAATCTCTTCTTTTTTTTTTGGTTATCTTACTTTAAAGTTTGAACACCAAAAAAAAAAAAATACAATTGGAATGACATCATTTTATTAATACTATATAACAAAAACATATTTTCCCTTCTGTCGACTGAGATGTCGCACTCATCACTCCCACAACCTGCAAAGTCTCATTTATTCCTTTGTGACAATTTGTTTTTCGGGGAGTATGTATTGTTGTTTTGTTATTTTATTTTTGTAGTATTATTTTTCTCATAAACGGGAACAAACTCCAACAAAAAAATAAAAGGACTTATTATTCATTCGGTAGTGTGGATGAGAAAACAAATATGCATGCCTTGCGTGCATTAATTGCAACAACTCATAATTCTTCCCACTATTTATTGCCTCAAAATCTACCACCCCCATCTAACTTTCTCTCCATTGAATTCTCCACATTTCACCCAAAAAAAATCTTAATTTTGTTGGCTTTGTAAAGATAAAAATGATGATAATTTTGACTTAATGTTGTTCGCATTATTAGAGTAAACGAGTTACAATATTGCTTCCAAATTAAAAATATTATATTTTCGAAACAAATATTATGCCAGAAATTGAAAAACAAATGGAGTATTGTTACACAGTTTTTTTTTTTAAGAAGTCAAGAAGATTTGCCGGAACGACCGGTTTGACAAAATAGGTTTCGTATTTACTGTTTCTGTTTGGTTTAGTTTCGTATTTATTGACAACAGAGAAAAGACATAAACGATTTTTTTCGTCTAACTTGATCTTTTTTTCATCTTTGATCTTTATTGTTATTGACTATGAGATATTGAGATGAACTAAAAAACGATGGGTTTGTCGCATAGCGAAATTGTCAGTGGTATGATCTAATCATTTAGGTAAGAAATGGCTTCAAATTATACTTTCCCGAATATCACCATGCTATCGATTTATAAACATTATGTTTTCTAAAAGTTTATAATAAGAGAAGAAGTATACATACAGTCACACAGACACATATATGTATATCAATAAATTTCGGATTATAATATGGCGTTCGGTATATTGTAATGCCGTATACATGATACACATAAGTTTTTAAAAATGTTACCTTCCCTTTTTATTACTATGTTTTAAGATTTAAGACATGAAAAAAATGAGAACTCGACTGTAAAAAAGGTCAACACTTTTGGTTCCCTTTTAGAAAGGCTTTTTTATTATGCATTCTATCTTCCGGACATTTTATTTTCTTTTTAGGTTAAAAGATTCTTATGTTTTCTTCTTTCAAAATTAATTAGTTTATTTTAAATTTTAAAGGAAAAACACTTATGGGTTTTAATTTGTTTGTTAATGACATGGACAAATGTCGATGCATGGACAAATGCTTTTTACCCCATCGCATGATTGCCTAAACTGATATCGTAATCTGTTTATATGCTGTAAATACCAAAAACTAATATAATTACTAACAAAAACTAATTATATAATTTCAAATGTATTTTCTCTAATTAAACTATGCAGAGGTTTCAAAAAAGGCAACAAAAGTAAAAAAAAAAATGCAGGGATAGTTGGTAAACTATAATTGCGAGTAGTGACTTTTATACAGAAAGAGGAGCAACCGTCGATGTACATACACACATAGCACATCTATGCTTTGTTAGTGTCGTATCAGTAATTTTCAGAGCTAATCATTTCTCCCGGTGTAACTTTTCTTTTTGGCTATATGTTCATATTCGTAGTGACTTTACATATTCGTAGCTACCATTTTGATTAGAGCTCTATTTTTGTCAATCCGTTTATATTTGTTATGGAAAATTTACCATTCGATTCACAGTTTCACACCTATAGGTCCATAAAAGACGAATGCATTAATAAAGACGATTCTCTCTAACGCCCTACAAATCCTGGGCTTGACTTGCATTATAGTGTTATACAACATATATAGATTGTGACTTTAGCATTATAATTCTTTGCTTTTGATTGTAAAGTCAAAGCTTTTTAATATGATTTTATTTGTGTAAAAACACCATTCCACCATTATATATACATTTTATCAATGATGGCCATAAATATTTCTAAAGATACGAGAGATTTTATTCTGAAATAAAAGCAACTTGACAATGTGTTATTTGAAGTAAATATATATTAGGATTCACTGTTCTTAATAATTGATGTACTAGATTTGTAGCACGGGTTGAAATTTCTTTTATTTATATTATAATTTTAGAATAAAATGTAATTTATATGATTGTTTTTAAAAGGTTTTTTTGGATAAAATATTAAGCAATAAAATCATATGCTAAATATGATGAATTGGAAAAAACACCTATTTTGTAAGTTTTATATTGTTAATTTTGTAATTTTATGTATAAGAAATGATTATGTTTGTTGTTTATTTTTATTTTAATTTTTTACCTGTGCTTAAGTAAGATTTTATTTTTAACTGCAGAATAAAATCTCAAAAATCACGATTAAGTGTAATAATTTACCAAGATTTTATTTATTTTTATGCCTAACAGTATATATATTGTAACAATACATAGAATACTAAGAGATTATTTTGGAAATTGTATAAATCATTGGAATATTCTCTTTAAGAGGATTCTTTAGAATATCCCTTATATATTAATAGAGGAACATTTTGGCAAAAAAACTGAGGTGTCAGCATTACAGAGCTTAGGACATTATTTCCTTTATTTGTCATCAGCTTTTAAAAATATTTACATTTATTTATCATTTGTATTTTTCCAAAAATACAATTAACACTCAAAATTAAATTTTTATATTATCTTTCTAACTTAATTATATCCTTTAATTATATTTTCATAACATCTTTAAAATAAATTTTAAGAACCCTTTGTTCATATGATATAATAATATAAGATTGATATTATAATAACTCTCACGGGTTAAATTTTAATTATTATACAAATTTCTTTTATAAATATATACTACACAATCGAATTTTAAATATGTCAATTATCCATAAATATAACATATTTTGTAAATAAAAATCCCCTATATATTAATAGAGGAACATTTTGGCAAAAAAGCTGAGGTGTCAGCATTACAGAGTTTAGGACATTTTTTCCTTTATTTGTCATCAGCTTTTAAAAATATTTACATTTATTTATCATTATATTTTTGTAAAAATACAATTAACACTCAAAATTAAAATTTTATATTATCTTTCTAACTTAATTATATCCTTTAATTATATTTTCATAAAAATTTTAAAATGAATTGTAAGAACCCTTTGTTCATATGATATAATAATATAGGATTGATATTATAATAACTCTCACGGATTAAATTTTAATTATTATACAAATTTCTTTCATAGATATATACTACACAATCAAATTTTAAATATTTCAATTATCCATAAATATAACATTTTTTTTTGTAAATAAAAGATAAGCTCAAACGAGCCAATTAGTAGGAAAATCGTTTACAAACAAAACTTGGTGCGGAGATGTACGCGTTTGGCGTGCCAAAGAATCCGCCATTTCATTAGCATTTCTAGATATTAAAGATAAAGAAAGTAGAAAATTCCTCTCTATCAGTCTTGACGTCGTCAAGGTATGCCAAGAACGCTGGCCAGTAGGAAGGGAAAGACACCATCTTTACCAAGTCTGAGTAGTTGGTATAGAAAGCCACCTCTTTGAAGTCATGGCCGATCATGCAGCGCATCGCCCAAAAGAACGCTTCAACTTCAGTATGTAATGGAGATAGACTTCGCCATTAAAAAAAAATCCCCTATATATTAATAGAGGAACATTTTGGCAAAAAAGCTGAGGTGTCAGCATTACAGAGCTCAAGACATTCTTTCCTTTATTTGTCATCAGCTTTTAAAAATATTTACATTTATTTATCATTGTATTTTTCCAAAAATACAATTAACACTCAAAAGTAAAAGTTTATATTATCTTTCTAACTTAACTATATCTTTTAATTATATTTTCATAAAATCTTTAAAATGAATTTTAAGAACCCTTTGTTCATATGATATAATAATATAAGATTGATATTATAATAACTCTCATGGGTTAAATTTTAATTATTATACAAATTTCTTTTATAGATATATACTACACAATCGAATTTTAAATATTTCAATTATCCATAAATATAACAGATTTTGTAATAAAAATCCCCTATATATTAATAGAGGAACATTTTGGCAAAAAAGCTGAGGTGTCAGCATTACAGAGCTCAGAACATTCTTTCCTTTATTTGTCATCAGCTTTTAAAAATATTTACATTTATTTATCATTGTATTTTTCCAAAAACACAATTAACACTCAAAATGAAAATTTTATATTATCTTTCTAACTTAATTATATCCTTTAATTATATTTTCATAAAATCTTTAAAATGAATTTTGAGAATCCTTTGTTCATATGATATAATAATATAAGATTGATATTATAATAACTCTCACAGGTTAAATTTTAATTATTATACAAATTTCTTTTATAGATATATACTACACAATCAAATTTTAAATATTTCAATTATCCATAAATATAATAGATTTTGTAAATAAAAATTACATTAAAAACATTAAATCCCCTATATATTAATAGAGTAACATTTTGGCAAAAAAGCTTAGGTGTCAGCATTACAGAGCTCATGACATTTTTTCCTTTATTTGTCATCAGCTTTTAAAAATATTTACATTTATTTATCATTGTATTTTTCCAAAAATACAATTAACACTCAAAATTAAATTTTTATATTATCTTTCTAACTTAATTATATCCTTTAAATATATTTTCATAAAATCTTTAAAATGAATTTTGAGAACCCTTTGTTCATATGATATAGTAATATAAGATTGATATTAAAATAACTCTCACGGATTAAATTTTAATTATTATACAAATTTATTTTAGAGATATATTACACAATCGAATTTTAAATATTTCAATTATCCATAAATATAACAGATTTTGTAAATAAAATTTACAGTAAAAACATTAAATAATTATTTTATACCGCACTATGTGCGGGTTGTTACCTAGTTATAAGTGTATTCATATATCTCACATATTAACCAGTTAATCTATCACCTTTATTTGTAACCAACCTATATGTAATATATAACATATTTTGTAACCAACTTATAAAAATTATATAGTCTACAAAAAATGTTGTGTATTTCCGTTTTATTATATAGGAGATTTTTATTTTGTAGATAATTTTTTAATACCATTATTTGTTTTTTTTTCAAACTATCATTTAGAAAATGGGTTGGGTTGGGTACATTTAAAACCCCATTATTTACAACTTATTTGTGACCTATTCGAAAGTATTATATTCATGTTTTTTTTAACTTGTAATATTTTGAGATACAAAAAGAAAAGAAAATGTGATATATATTTTTAGAAAACTGTTAGAAGACAAATTTCTTTTGACTATAACTGTAGAAATTTTTGCAAGATTTGATTTTTGGAATATATGATAAGACCAGAAAATGCAATGTACAGTACATTATGTACTACTGTTGACAAAAAAAAAAAGCAATGTGATATATTCAACCTGTTTTTCTTTTTTTGGTCAAGAACATAACAAAAAGTTAGTAGAATTATACGCTTTTATTTTTTTGATTTGGATAACTTTTTAAACAAGATTGAGACATGAAATTGGAAAAATGTGTAAATACTAAATAGTAGCTAAATCACACTTTAACACTGGTAAATTGTAATAAAAGGTTTAAAGGAGACAGGAATTTACTGACGGTTTAGCCAATTTTTTTTTTTTTTTTTAATCCCCTTTTTCACTTTTTTCTTATGCAGTATGCATGCGGGACATTTCTATCTCTCATGCTCATCACCACCATAATTTCCTCCGGATTAACTTGTATAATTGCTTATCAAATAATTATTAATTTTCTCTAACTTCCGTTTAATAGATTTGATATACTGTCATAGTTTTCTTTATACTTGGACAATTATGTTATAGTCTATTACGGTCTGTAGTTCTGTACTTATATTCTCCGTGGGCTTGTTTTGAAACTTGAAAGCACAACCATTGAGCATGATATGTACCAGTAGCAACGCATCTAGTAGCTTTATAAATCCATGACCATTAAAGAATTCAGAAGAAAACAATTTAATAACTTGAAAGATCTAGGAGACCTTCTATGAACAGAAAGATCTTTTTAGCACAGCATGTTCACGTGAAGCCAGAAGGTGTTCATGATTGATTCGATTTTGTTCTTTTTATGCAGTTCCCAAAAAAATTATATACTACTACTTGGATTAAAACACCATACAAAGCCCTTAGTCAAATATATAAGAAACTTAGATGGAAAAGACAGTGTTAGTAAAAAAAAAGGTATTGGGGTTTTGTTGTTAAAAATTCAAAACAAAAATGATGAAGTCTTATGACCATATAATATACACAAACACACATCATCTACTTTATAAGATCTCTCTGCTCGTCAAGTCCTAGTCTAGTGGCCACCAATATAGTAATGTAATATACACAATTACACACCCATGTTTTTGAGTCTTTTTGACCAAGGAATAGCTAAACTTGAGTTTTCTAGACCATGCTTAAAATAAATGAGTTTTTTTTTTTAATGGCAAGTATCAATTTATCTTATCAACAAACCCTAGCTAATGTCCATTATCATCTGCTTTGTACCCTACAAGTTATTTAAAAAAAATCTATATGGTTTTATCTTGCAATCTGAATACATTAACTTTTTGAAACAGAGCACAAGTCAACTTACTTCTCATAGAAAAGTGTAAAACCCTTTCTACTATAGTCTCCATTACTCTTTCTCACCACGCAATACAGTTTTGTATATAAAACGTTAACTAAAAAATTCACACAAAATGCAAATTTAACACTTGCATAGGAATACAGCTTAGAAAATCTTACGTCATGAAGACGTAAGTGCTTGACATTATTGTAAACCCCGTACAGAAAATGAATTACATATATTACTGGAACTCTGAAGACCAGAACCTTTGACACCGATACGAAGGTTTGGTCTAGATAGATACAGCAAGATTACTTGATCCAGACGGCATAGCGATGGCCACTTGTTGCTAGAGTCCAGTCTCTACCAGAAGGGCACCAAGAGCCATCTCCGAGCTTCATACACAGTTTCTCACCAGCAATGGCAGCGTATAAGTTAGATTCAGCTTTTAAAATGCGGACCGTTGACCTACTGTGGATATCATGTCGCCTCCTAATGTCAATCTGTCAATGAATAAAAAGGAGAAAAGAAAAACAGAGGACCAGTTTTAGAAAAGATGGAAAACGTAGGACCATGGATCCAATGATAGCTTCATATATAGAAATGAAAAAAAAATATTACCAGTTTGACAATCTGATCATGGATTGAGCTTCCCCAATTGTAAAAGTGATCGTAGAATACAGAGGGGATGCCGGGATGAGTAAGTATATATGCATAGCCCTGAAAAAACACAAAACCGATTAGGGAGAGACTTAAAATGTAAGGAAATGGATATAAGTTTTGTTTTAAGAGCTTCTTTACCTCCATAATGTGGTGTGAAGGGAACGGCCAATGAGCCTATGAAACCAACAAAAGTGTGCAGCCACAAAAAAAGGTAAGGAAACATGTGAAGGCTAAAAAAGCAAATGAACAACAGAAGAAATAGTTAAGGTAACCTGAGAAGAGCCAGTGTCATGGTTATCAAGGAATGTAACAGCTCTTGAAGGCCACCATCCCACTACACCCGGTGGCTTCCCTTGAGCATCACATAAACGCCAATACTGACCCTTTACGGCTTCCTATAGTAACATATAATGATTTGAGTTTCAGTACAATGGCGACATTATGTAAGCCAAAAATATCTATGAATTACAAAGAAGGTGACATATATTGGTCTTGAAGAATATACGTACCTGAAGAATTCCTTTAGTTGTGAAGTCAAATGCAGCAGAAATCTGTCCTGTGGAATCGATCCAATTGATTATGCGCTGTCTATGGCTATCTGTGAAAAACAAGTGTTACAATTTCATAACACTAGAGTCACCTGTCAAAACAATTCACAGGGTATAAAATAAAGAGACATTGTGAAACCTTGATTATAGTCTAGACCATGGCCATTGTATTTGCAAGAATCCCAACATTCTCCAACCGAGAATAACGGCTTCGCTGCTCCAATGTATTCCTTCACATAGTTTGCTGAGTAACTGCATCAATTACATTCAAAATTTCACAGATTAAGGACTCCACAAACAAACAAACAAATGAGTTAAGAAAAGAGAAAACTTACCCCCTAGCAAAGTCAAAACGGAAATCTTGAAACCCGACAGTGTTGCGCAGCCAACGAAGCCACCCGATGATATCTTTCCTAACAAAATGCTGAGTGTGATCAACATTTGGAACACCATTGAAATTTGCCCCGGTGCTTCGGTTACCCTGTTTTAGTGGAAAACTTTTTCTTTAGCTTTCAGAACATAATGATATCTATCTATCAAACATGAAACATGTAATATAATCATCACTCACCAGTCCTCCGGTACAAGAAGTCACAGCATGTTCATCCCACGGTAATGAAGATCCATCATAACGGTTATACATTCCACCATGTCCTATCGTTGTCCCAATACGATGATTGATAACTATATCAGCCATAGCTCTAACTTTGTACTGTTTCATCTTACGAAGTAAAGATTTCAATAGATGCTCAGAGCCATACGCTGAGTTTAGTGAATAAAGGTCCTGTGGAAGATAACCTGGACTTACAATAACAGAAACAACAGTAACCATTTCTGCAGTTAGTAATAGTTATTTGATTTCATTTCAAATATTCAAAAGCTCTTGGAAATCAACTGAGTCTAACCTTCTGGTGCAAGAGACTGAGATGGTGGTGGCAACCATGCAGAAGTAAAGCCAGATTTTGCGATGTCAGGAACTTTCCCGTCCAAGTTTCTCCACCAATCATGTTTGTGAGATTCCCAATTATAAGCCTGAGATATAGAATTCAAAATTTCTCTTAGGGTCTATAAGGCTAAGGTCAAACCAAGATTATACAGTTATAAGTGTTAAACGAGTTAACCAAGATTATATAAGTGTTAAACTATAATATAAAGATGAGCTAACCTGGAGAATGACTTCCCTTCCATCGCGTAGAACTCGACCTTATATAGAGAAAAAAGGCAATAGACTTTAATAACTAACTGCAGATTTAAAACTAATAACCTGAAAACTCATGAGCATATAAGGCTGATTTGTAACTTACCAATATCAGTTTGATCGTTGCATTCATCAAAGACCTGCAAAAGTATCATCCTTTAAAAACTGGTAGAGCAAAAACAAGAAAAAGAAAACAAAAGACACTTACATTGTTATAGTAACCCATGTCGAGATAAGGTTCAGTAAAACCCGATCAACGAAAAACCAAGGAAGAAACGAAGCTACTGTTGCTTCTTAGTGTGATGTTCTGTGAAGTTCCCTTTGCAAAACAAACCTGTATATATAGAGCCGAAATAGGGAACGTGAACTGATTGACTTCAGTCCCAAAAACGAATCAGAATCAAAAAATTTCAAAACAAATTTCGGCCGCACACAGTCAACTTTATTAAAAAGGTGTCAGAGGTATAAAAACAAAACACAGAGCTAATTGGAGTATGGCCCCAAAACCAAAAGTGACGATTCGATTCTACGGTTTCATAGATGAGCCAATTATAGAATACAATACCTTCTTCAAGTACTAAGCTGTAAACAACTTGAGCCGAGAATCTCAATTCACAACAGAGAAAGAAAGCTTCTTCTTTTTTTTTTTCTTTTTTTTTTCCTTTCTTTGAATCTGGACTCTCAGTCGATAAACGAAGAAGCTTCATCATAGGCCAAAGTTTGCTTTTTTTTTTTCTTCTCACTCGTCGTCGTCCTCTGGTGAAGAAAAAAATAATATTCTAGACGCGTTGACTGTTAGATTAAAGAAATCACTTGACGTTTTCAAATAAAGTATTTGGGCTTAAGATAAAGCCCATATATGAAAAATAACTAAAGGCCCAGTTAAAATAGCAATTTGATATCCAAAAACGGCGTAGTTTTATCCTCAGTCGTCTTCTAGGGTTTTGACCTTTGTCCGGTGGTAGCCATTCACGTAGTCGTTGCAGAGGGGAAGGCTTGACAAGTAGAGTTCGATGAACTCTTATCAATAATAATGGACACTCGGGAGCCAGAGAAGCTAGAAATTTTCCCCGGTGCAAGTTTCCTGATCGAGATTTAGATCAGAAGAAGCTCAAAAATGTTGACCGAAGACGAAACAGACTTGTACCGCGGCGGCGAGGAGCCTCAAAAAGTTGCTATAATATTCGCGTTTTGCGGTGTTGGGTACCAAGGGATGCAAAAGAATCCAGGCGCGAAAACCATTGAAGGCGAGCTCGAAGAAGCTCTGTTCCACGCCGGAGCTGTACCTGAGTCCATTAGAGGCAAGCCTAAACTATATGATTTCGCACGATCTGCACGAACCGATAAAGGAGTGAGTGCTGTGGGTCAAGTAGTTTCAGGTCGATTCAACGTTGATCCTCCTGGATTCGTGGATCGTCTCAATTCGAATCTCCCTAATCAGATTAGGATCTTTGGTTATAAGCATGTTACGCCGTCGTTTAGCTCTAAGAAGTTCTGTGATCGAAGAAGGTATGTGTATCTGCTCCCTGTGTTTGCTCTTGATCCAATCTCGCATCGTGATAGAGAAGCGGTAATGGCTAGTTTAGGTTCAGGAGAGGTTTATGTTAAGTGTATTGCTTGCTCAGAGAGAGGTCGTAAGATTCCAGAGTCTGTCATTTTGTCGAACAAGTCTAGTGCATTAAGAGCTGCCCTTAAGATTGAAGCTTTGAGTTCTGATTTAGCTAGCTTAAGCTCAGTAGATGTTGGAGTAGCTAGGATACAAGAAGATAGTCGTAAATTGAATACAAGTTCATCAGAGAAAGTCAAAATGGCCGAGGCAAAGAGCAAGTTTTGTTACGGTGAAAAGGAGAAGGAAAGGTTCAGTAGAATACTGTGTTGTTATGTTGGATCATATAATTTTCATAACTTTACTACAAGAATGAAAGCAGATGATCCGGCTGCGCATCGTCAGATCATCTCCTTCACCGCTGATACTGTCATTAATCTTGATGGTATTGACTTTATCAAGTGTGAAGTCTTGGGCAAGAGCTTCATGCTACATCAGATTCGTAAGATGATGGGTCTTGCTGTTGCAATCATGAGGAATTGTGCTTCTGAATCACTTATCCAGACTGCTTTCAGCAAGTAAGCTTCCTTTTTCTTCTCAGTTTAAAGCTTTGTCTATGTCTATAGATATGGTTGTTTTGATGCTTAATTTGGAAAATTATGTAACCAGGGATGTGGATATAACTGTACCAATGGCCCCAGAAGTTGGACTCTATCTCGAGGAATGCTTCTTCACGTCTTATAACAAAAACTTTGAAGACAGCCATGAGAAAGTGTCAATGGAAGCATACAAAGAAGAAGCTGAAGCATTCAAATTGAAGCATATATATTCTCATATCGGCGCTACAGAGCGAAGATATGGAAATATGGCTCTTTGGTTGCATTCTTTGAACCATAGAAACTATCCTGACCTGAATTTTGGCAGCCATGGACATAACGCGGACCAAGTTCTTGTGGATAAGAAAGTTGATGAAACCCACCACGAGGAAGATCAAGTCTCATTATGAGTCTCTAAGCCAAAATGATGAAAGCTTAGTTTGAAGATTTTGACATCGTTTGTTTGTGCTCTTATTATTCAACAATGTTCATAAACTATTCTTGTAACTTTTTTAATCAATGATTTTTTTGTGTGTGTTATATGGTCATGGTGTAACCAAAGAATTGATTTGTAAAAAAACCTTGTTCTTCTGTTTTTAACACCAAAGAGTTTAAAAAGTCACTCTCCAATGTCGTCGTCATCTAAAAGGATTTTACTTTATGGAAGAATCTAATTAGAACAATGTTAATCGAATAATAATAATGAAGTAAAAATGATTATAAGGAAGAAACGTGGAACCGAATCTACAGGCAGAGAGACGTGACATTACATATGAGCAGAACCATAAAATCCCCTAATCCCACGTCAACCTCTCCGAAGCATAAGACCCATTACTTTTACTTTTTTTATTTTATTTTTTGTAATCTTTAAAATGTTTTTTTTTTTTAATTGTTATTTAGGGTAAATAAAATGTCAGACCATCGATTGACCCGATGAGTTTTAGGGTGTGACTCCTATCTTCGTCTGCACTAATAATAAGTACTACTTTAACTTTCACTTACCAATGCATGTCAAATACTCAACAGTGACACATTTTTTCAAAGGTTTTTAAATGCCAAAACATTTGATATTCAAGATCGTACTCTGAGTCTCTTTTAAATTCCTCACCTAAAACGCTGCTTTTGTTTTCAAGTATCATTAACTTTTTACTCACATTCTTGATTTTTTTCTATATATTTTTAGGGTGAAGAAGCAAGAGAGTCTTCTTCTTTAGATATAATCGATGTTTTCATATAAAAATCGACTAAAGAAATTTCAAAATTTTTGAACTGTATCATTGATAACGTTGGAAAGAAACAGATGTGACTAAATTTCGACTGCTCGTAAGCTTAATTCAAAAAAATCTATAAAGTAGTTGGGGGTGCAATAATATCAGTATTAATAACCTGTCAAAAAAGTAATTAGTAGCATCAGACAAATTACTTAGCAAACATCATTCAAAAACGCCTCGAAAATAAAAAAAAAAATTTTCTGAAAGCAAAAATATATACACACAACTACAAAAGTATACAAATGTTTAATTCTCCTTGTGGTATATATCAAAAACACACAAAAAAGAAAGAAAATGACAAATCCTCACTCACGTCCGTTACTTTTAAATCCTTAGCAAAATAAAAATTTATATTTCCCTATTTCTTTCTCTGATTAAAATCACAAATCTTATCTTGAATCGTTATCTTTTCTCTTCTTTCCTTAAACCAAAACCCAAAAAAGAGAGACCAGACAAAAACATAAACAAAAACAAAAACACAAACCACTCTTCCTCCACCATTAAAAATAAAAAGAAACGAAAGAGAAGTAAGAATAGTCTCACGCACCCTCTCTTAAGCGATGTCATCGGAAGAGAACGAATCAACACCGTCTCAGGCGACGGTAGAAACGACGGCGACTTCACCGACGAAGATAAAAGAGTATCCAGAACCATTGGATTCACATGAAGTCGTTGTTAAAGATTCTTCTCGCTTCTGGGATACTCTCAGACGGTTTCACTCCATCATGTCCACTAAATTCATGTAACTATATTATTCTTCTTACTTTATTCTTCTCATACATATTTCGCCATTTAATTTCTCTTTATTTATTGAATATATATTACAAAGGATTCCTGTGATTGGTGGAAAAGAACTGGATTTGCATGTTTTGTATGTGGAAGTCACGAGGAGGGGAGGTTACGAAAAGGTCAACACCTTTTTATTTGTTTTCTTTACCAACAAAAAAAAAATACAGAAAATTTCACTTTATATGTTTGATTTGTTTTCTGAAAAATGCATGTAAATTGTAAAGGTAGTAGCAGAGAAAAAATGGAGGGAAGTTGGAGGAGTGTTTAGATTCTCTGCGACCACAACAAGTGCTTCGTTTGTCTTAAGGAAACATTACCTTAATCTTCTCTTCCATTACGAACAAGTTCATCTCTTCAATGCTCGTGGTCCTCTTCTTCATCCCACAGGTTTTGTTTATTTCTTACTACTTGAGACTTCTTTTAATTCAACCCTTTTGTTTAATGCTAATCAATGAAACATCAAATACTTGCTCTTATCATCTTTAATGCCCTGAAGACTAGAAAATTCAATTGTTTACCATTTTAACTTGAAATTCATATAAGTTAGTTTCCAAAATGTGAAGTTTATGGGTTCGATCGTGGGACACATTCTTATGAGTACTACTATTAGTTACAAACTTGGTAATCCACGATTGTTTTTTACCCGAATTTTACTCATCAGTTTTTGTCTATATGGTTATTGTAATTATCTTGGAACTAGACGTTATTTATTTATGCTAACACACATAAAATGAATATCAAATTTTGCAGCTACATTTCATGCCAAGGATCCTTCAACGAACAAAGAACTGGCTCTAGTCGAGTATACTCCTCCGACGAGTATAAGATATCATAATTCTCTTCCTCCTCCTTCTCAAGGTATGTACGTATTATCTACGTTTTTAATATAAGGACTAGAATGATTTAAGGATATTAAATAATGATTAGATATGTGTGTAACTTATATTTAGGGGCACATTTTAATATCGCATGATGATTGTCCAGCTATGTACTTATCGTAAAATCTTTTATGTTTATCTCAAATATACTTTTCAAAATATAGTCTAGAAATCGTAATGGTCCCACTGTCATTATGGTTGATGCATATTCATTTGGATTTTGTTGGATAATAAAACCGAAGCTATATGATTTTTTGTTCACGTAAGATAATGTTATGTATATTTTCAAGTTTGCTTATCATATACATGTGATATTTTTTTTTAATACATGGCCACAGGTTCATCGAGTTTCACAGCTATTGGTACGATTGAAGGCAAATTCGACTGTGGTTATCTTGTCAAAGTAAAGTTGGGCTCAGAGATTCTTAACGGCGTGCTTTACCATCCGGCCCAGCCTGGCCCATCATCATCACCACCAACCGCTGAATTAAACGGTGCCGTTGCGCCTTATGCTGATACCGGGAGTAGACGGCGTCGTTCAGGTAAAAGACGAAGAAGCAGACGCAGAGAAGACCCGAATTACCCAAAACCAAACCGGAGCGGTTACAATTTCTTCTTTGCTGAGAAACATTGCAAGCTCAAGTCTCTTTATCCAAACAAGGAGAGAGAGTTCACGAAGATTATTGGCGAATCGTGGAGCAATCTCTCTACCGAGGAACGAACGGTAACAAATTATATCTTAATAACCGTGACCGGTTTAGGGTTGAAATTAGATTTGTTGTTAACCGAGTTTTTTGGTTATTTTGATTGTAGGTTTATCAGAACATTGGGTTAAAGGATAAGGAGAGGTACCAAAGGGAGCTGAATGAGTACAGAGAGATGTTGAGACTCAGGGATGGTGACAAGACAAACGGCAAGGTTTGCTAGGTGGTTTTACTTTAAAAACAGCGAAGTTTAATTTGTTGTGCGCCGTTTCTCTCTTCTAAGATCGGACGCCTCTCTGTTTTTTTTTATTTCTAACTTGTCGTTATCGTTTATCGTAATTGTCCTCCTAATTGTCCATTGCTAAACTTAGGCCCAGTAAGTAAGGCTTGACTTGACTTGACAAGATTAGCCGTGCGTTTGGATTTATTTTTTTTTGGTCATCTAGAATTTTATTATTCAAACCATTACAACTTAGGATTACAAGCAAAGCCGGCGGAAAAACATGATATCTCCAGGTCTAAAGCCGGCGGAAGAACAAGATATCCCCGGAATCTAAAGCCCTATGCAAGGGAAACTAAGAACTGAAAAACAAGGCTATTACAAAGATTGAAGGAAACACCCATAACAAAAACATACCAAAACAAAAACCTCACAAAGAAGGATTATACCAAAACCCACAAGGAATGCTAACTTCAAGAGATCCTTTGCTTGTACAAAACGAAGATGCCCTCGGCCAACCTTCGAAAATCCATTCCTCCTCTAAGAAACTGCCTAAAAGTAACAGAACTCCTATGGTAATCTTCATAATCCGCAAAGACAGAACCACTTAGTTCTTCACACTTCTTCCGGATACGGCGATGTCGTATACAAGGCGACTTTTTTGCACCTAGGTAGAAGCAAAACCCATAGGACCAGACCTCGAACAGATCTGAAAAGCAGAGACTAGGAGCGAACAATCCAAACTGGACACCACCAATCACAAACAAGGACAGCGGAAGATCGAACCAGAGTGAACCCAAAGAGAACTCTAAAGGACACATAAGAACTTGTAGGCCTGACAAACACCACGACGAGGAATCGTTTGTTCAACAAACAAGCATAAACTGGGAGCCTCAACTTCTATCCAAAACAGTCAGAGACAAAACGAAACCTAATCAACTAATTCCGGGAAGATATTGCCTTATCCCCATCCCATACCGTGGGAGAAGAAGAAGAGGTAAACGACACCATCTCTAAAACTGAAAACAGCCTGAACCAGCCTACTAAATGAAACAACTAAAGCGATTCCATCTAACCCTAGCAAAACAGCAAAGAGGAAGGGTTGGATAGTTGGTTTACCGGACCAAGGAGCTGGAGCGAGACAAAAGGTCACCGATTCGCAAATCCTTTTCTAAGACAGAGCAACCATTAGATCTACAGATCTCGGAAGCCCAGAACGACAACTCTCTCTGGAGAAGCTGACCACCTGCCATGCCTCTAAAGCTCGCCGAGATGAACCACCGTCAACCTGACAACTCCTCTCTACTTAACCACCAGAGGTAAGACGAATCAAAAGAAACAACAACTAAACGAAAAGGGAACTACTGGGTACCCTCTCACGGCTGCGACGAGGAGCGCCGATCACCGGAGAGGGCAAGCGGAAAACAGATCTGGATGGACGGCGGCTAGTTTTAGGTTTTAGTCGAGAGAGAAAAAAATATGCGTTTGGATTTATTTTATTGGACAGTTCCTTGAGAAGTCTTTTGATATTTCTGAAATTTTTTTAACGATCATAGAATTGGTTGTTTTTTCTAATTCGATTCGTTTAATGCTAATAAAAGTTTGGAACTTTTCAAAGTAAGCTTATCTACAAACGCAAAATTAGACAAAACTATCATTTAATGACACGTAACCTAACAAACATCTAAAACAACCAATCACACAGCAATTCCATGAAGATAAGATAACTCTTGGTGCTAACTGATCAGTAAAACTCTCTTACTAGTTACTAACGTGCGTGATTTGTTAAACAAACCAATTCTTATTGCAGCATCTAACCAAACTTCTTCCCTAAATTTTATAGATAAGACATGATTCCTTAGGCCCGATAACAGATACATGCCGATCTGGGCCTATTAATCCGCTAAGTAATCGAAATCAATAATAGAGAATATCACGAGATGAAATCATTATTGGTTTAAATAAGTAACAAAGAGTCAAGACAGTTCATGGATCCAAGAGTGAGGCAGGAGAGAATATCACGAGATGTAATCATTATTGGTCGCCTGGTTTGATCAAATCGTGAAGCCAAGAAACTATGACTCTCTTTATCGAATGGAGGGTTACACGTCGAACACAGTTCCAATATATTGAACAATTCTGGCTAGTGGCATTTTTCCCATTTGGAATCTAAAGATGAATTTTTACATCAGTAATGCGAAGAAAAGCTCTCGACAGTTGTCGAATTTTGTGTTCACAGAGTAGGAGAAAAACACATATTTGAAGGTATCATTGTCCATATCTGTCTACTACTTAATTTATATAGATTAACAATTTTTATAGATCATGATTTCGACGAGCTTCAATAATACTTTTCCGGTCGAATATAATAGCTGGACATCGATTGTCGTATGTGCATTATGGTCTACAGTTGGTATGAATAGAGTAAACTAATAGTATCGGGTTTCATAAAAGTATGATAAAATTGGACCAATCTATAACGAACTTGTCCTCATTAACACATTAATTATGTCGTGTGCGCAAAAACAGCACGTGAGCGATGTTAAAGTAATGAGGAGTGAGCAAAGATTCGTTGTTGACACATCGTCATGTGATACGATCGATCATATGAGTCATGTGATACTACTAATCTACAAAAAAAATTCATAATTTAAGCAATAATATTGGGACCAGCTAATAGTTGTTAACTTGATGAGATCTCACGGATCCGGGACAAAGGTTTAACGATGGAGTTCCTTATTCTTTTTTTTGTCATCGGAGGAGTTTTTATCATTATGTTCAAAGCCTTCAACTATTCCATTATGTATCTTTTTCGTTTTCTTCCCTTGATTAATTCAGTTGAAACCATTTTATATTGATACACACTGTCTCTTACTTAGTTAATCATATAAAAACAATTCCTAAGTTGTTGTACGGACAACGAGAGAAAAAATAAAAATACAAGACCTCACATAGAATAAATTATTTAGGAGCTGGCCTTGAGACCCTACAACGTGGAAACAGTGAAGTGCTTGTATAACTTATTAAGGATATATATATATATATATATCTCTATATATCACAGAAATATACATCTCAGATATTCAAGTTCGAGATCGTAAATAATGATCTCATGACAGTAATATTCACATGTAGTTCTATAGATCTGGATCTATATAGATAACTAGAGTTTGCACTGTTATCACATATAACAGATGTGAACATAGACTAAAAGGAGCACATAATTAATATGTGATTTCTTAGCATTGTGTTGGCTACGTTCAATATCGGAGGCTGAATGTTCATAGTCCATTTTATAATATAGAAATACAATATGATAAAAAGAGAAAAGGAGAAAAAAGACGAAAAAAAAACTTTAGCTTAACATAGAGAATCATATAGATAAAATTATCAGATTTAGCATACCAAATACTACTTATCTAATAATCATTTGTATTAATGTATTTGTCATATCATAGCTTAAGTTAAGTATATGTTCTCTCCTTTTCAAAATATAGGATGTTTCAGTTAAAACACGCATATTAAGAAATAATTACTTTTAAAAGGTTTAACCAGTCATAAACAAGACTGCATAATATAAAATATAAAATTAAGAGGTATATTGAATTTGATATTTTAGAAGATTTGCTGATATTTTAATATTTCAGGATTTTGAGAGAGTTGAGTGTAATTTTGGGAGATTTTGATATTTTGATAGAATTTTGATATTTGGGTTTCGGGATTTGGTGAGATTTGATTATTAAAGGAGGGGGAGTGTATTGAATTTGATATTTTAAGAGATTTGTTGGAATTTTAATATTTCAAGATTTTTAGAGATTTGAGTGTAATTTTGGGAGATTTTAATATTTTAACAGAATTTTGAGATTTGGGTTTAAGGATTTGGTGAGATTTAATTATTAAATTTTAAGTGATTTTATAATATAGAAAGAAAAGGAAAGAATCACATTTGGGTGATCGGAAATACATGGTGATCGGAGTACATATGCAATATGTACGTCATGTGAAGAATCACATTTTACCTAAACTTCACTCATACTTTGGTTAATTTTAAAATATATTATCAAAAAGTTACATAGAAAATTAGAAACATCTTATATTATGAAACAAAAATATTTCTCTAAACATCCTATATTATTATGAAATAGAAACAGTATATCATAACATAAATGGTTTATAAACTAAAATCTTCATTTTTAAACAAAAATCCACATTAGTATACAAAATATGACAATTATTTTTGTTTATGACTATCTACGTATATGGCATTTCTTTTTATTTTTTATTTTTCCATGATATTTTTCTATAGAGAGGTAAGTAATGTGGACCATATAAATTTCTGTTATCATACTAATTAAAAAGGATTATTTAATTGCAAGATTCTAAATTGGATACTCCTACTATACATGTTTTGTAGATAAAAACCATTTAACCCGTAACAAAAGTAAAGAGTCGTGAACTTAACGCCTCCTCTCTCTCTCTCTCTCTCTCTCTCTGTTTCCTTCTTTCTCTCTAACTTCCTCTAGAAAAAAATGGTGGACTCGGTTGCACTCTTTTGCACCGCCGGTCTCGTAGCCGGTGCCCTCTACTGGTTCATCTGCATCTTAGGTCCAGCAGAACGAAAGGGAAAACGAGCATCAGACCTCTCCGGAGGATCAATCTCCGCGGAGAAAGTCAGAGACAACTACGACCAATACTGGTCATTCTTCCGGCGACCAAAAGAGATCGAAACCGCCGAGAAAGTTCCAGACTTCGTGGACACATTCTACAACCTCGTCACAGACATCTACGAGTGGGGATGGGGACAATCTTTCCACTTCTCACCACATATCCCAGGGAAATCTGACAAAGACGCCACAAGAATCCACGAAGAGATGGCCGTCGATCTCATCAACGTGAAACCTGGACAAAAGATCCTCGACGCAGGCTGTGGTGTAGGTGGGCCGATGAGAGCCATCGCGGCCCATTCAAAGGCCCAAGTCACTGGGATCACCATCAACGAGTACCAAGTGCAACGAGCCAAGCTACACAACAAGAAAGCTGGGCTTGACTCTCTATGCAACGTCGTCTGCGGTAACTTTTTAAAGATGCCCTTCGACGAAAACACGTTCGACGGTGCTTACTCGATCGAAGCCACGTGTCACGCTCCTAAACTCGAAGAAGTCTACTCAGAGATCTTCAGAGTGATGAAACCGGGAGCTTTGTTCGTGTCCTACGAATGGGTCACAACAGAGAAATACAGAGACGATGACGAAGAACACAAGGACGTGATCCAAGGGATCGAGAGAGGAGACGCGCTTCCTGGACTGAGAAGCTACAAAGATATAGCAGCGACGGCGATAAAAGTTGGGTTCGAGGTAGTGAAGGAGAAAGATTTGGCTAAACCACCGTCGAAACCGTGGTGGAACCGGTTAAAGATGGGAAGGCTTGCCTACTGGAGAAACCATGTTGTGGTTGTGATTCTTTCAGCTGTTGGTGTTGCTCCTAAAGGAACTGTTGATGTTCATGATATGTTGTTTAAGACTGCTGATTACTTGACTAGAGGTGGTGAGACTGGAATCTTCTCCCCGATGCATATGATTCTCTGTAGAAAACCAGAGAAAGCTTCTGAATGATTTGGTTTGAGAGATTCTTCTTCTTGGTTATATTTTCAATTTCCTGTTTTACCATTTAAGAATCTTTTTTTTTGGGGTCATTGTATTGATATGCTTTGGTGTTCAGTGTACTTTTTTTTTCTTTTCAATTTGATTTGGTTTGATGGATGATGAAGCACTAGAAATTTGTTATTTTACTTCTTACAAAATATTCGCCGGAGAAGAAGTATATCGAAGTGATCCGCCTTATTGCTTGTACTTTGTACAGAGAAATGTATCTGTTTAGTTTTAACTTCTGAAAAGATCCAAAACGGTGGAGATCTGCTGAGAGTAGCGTCGGCGGCTTAAACAGAGGATTAGCACGTGTAGTGTTTACTTTTAAGATCAAGGGGTAGCTTGGTAAATGAGAATGTGCTTAGGTGTGGCATTGTTGTCTGATACTGATAGTAGTGAGTGGTCGTGGGATTTGTGGTTTTATTTTGTCAACCGTCTGATGGACTATTTTATATACTTTATGTTTATATTTATAGTTTATGGCATTGCGGTAGTGGGTGCATCGTGGTCGCACGAACTCGGGGCTTACCTAAGAAAACTATATGTTATTTAACTTCAAATATGTTTTGAGTGATGAAATGATTGTGCATGACTATTGCCACTTTGCCAGCTTGTGGCAGCTTATTTCATGTAACCGGTGTTGTGTCTGGGTCAAAATTTTAGTGCCCTTTCTATTAACAACACATGGGCTAAAGAGTAAAGACCCATTTGATATGCCTCACTTCACCGGATTATGGATATACTTGTACTCGTACGTGGCATCGACAATATTACACGTATTCATGTCTAAGTCAATGAACCCTTTGGGTCGAAGCTGAGAAAATGTCCAAACTTTGACAGCTGATGCAAAATTTTCTTGTTTTTTTTTGCCAAATACATTTTCCATCCTTTTACCAGATCGAAGCTACAATGGAACCTTAGTAAAATAAAAATATTTGGTTCAATTTAGATGCTGATGGAATCTTCCAGAATATGTTGTCTTTATGCAACAGTTTCAACAAGACCAACTTCAATTGCTTTTAGAAACAGCACTCTCACCAAGTTCACATATTCTTTTTATACTGTCAGGAAAAAAATCTAATCCAACAGTGAACACAATCCACACAATTTTGAAAACAAGTGGACATAAAATTCTTGGACCCATTTTAAAACATCTATCCACATTAGACGACCATTCACTGATTGATCTCTAACCAAATCTACACAACTTACACAATGGCCACCGTCGCTAACTTCTTAGCCAAACCAATCGCCACCGTAGTCCCACGGCCGTCCTCCGCCGTTGCTTCCACCTCATCCTTCGTTTTCTTCAACCACAATAAAACCAACTCTCTGTTCCGCAGGCAAACCCTCCCGAGAAAACTATTCTCCGCCGTGAAAGTAAAGGCCGGAGCGGCGCCTCCGGGAAAGGTTGGTACACCGCCGGCGAAAGACGATAAGCTGCTGAAGATTCACAGCGGAGAGGAGTTCGACGAGGCGTTGAAAAATGCGAAGACCAAACTTGTGGTTGCGGAGTTCGCTACGAGTAAGAGTGATCATAGTAACAAGATATACCCCTTTATGGTGGAGCTGAGCAGGACCTGTAACGACGTCGTTTTCTTGCTCGTTATGGGTGATGAATCTGACAAGACCAGAGAGCTTTGTCGGAGAGAGAAGATTGAGAAAGTTCCTCACTTCAGCTTTTATAAGAGCATGGAGAAGATACACGAGGAAGAAGGTGATTTCCCAAATTTTCTTATTTGATTAAACTTAAAATTGAAATTAGACTTTTTAGTCAAACGAGGTTGCACATGATTCGTTGAACAAATCTCTCAAGTTAAAAGAGATTTAATTTAACACAATCTAGATTTTAATTAGCAGATTGGTATCACACTTGTAAATGATCTGATTACGATTTACGATGATTATTTATGCTGGGTATATGCATAGTTCATGTTGTAACACTAGTAACCACAACGAAATTGAAAACAAAGAGACATTAATATAAGCAAGATTTCGTGTTTTTGCATAATTAGACTAGTTATTAGTAAAGTAATATAGTGGCAAAGGCGTAAATAAATGGAAAAGTTTGACCATTGGCAGGTGTTGAACCGGACCAGTTAATGGGTGATGTGCTATACTATGGTGATAACCACTCGGCGGTGGTTCAGCTACACGGTCGACCTGACGTAGAGAAGCTGATTGAAGATAATCGTGTGGGAGGGAAGCTGATCGTGCTTGACGTTGGACTGAAACACTGTGGTCCTTGTGTCAAGGTGTATCCGACAGTGCTGAAACTGTCCCGGTCGATGGCGGAGACAGTAGTGTTCGCTAGAATGAACGGTGATGAGAACGATAGTTGTATGGAGTTTCTCAAGGACATGGACGTTATCGAAGTTCCCACTTTCTTGTTCATCAAAGACGGCGAGATTCGTGGTCGTTATGTTGGTTCAGGTAAAGGAGAACTCATCGGTGAGATCCTCCGGTACTCAGGCGTTCGTGTCACGTATTAATTTGTATCAAAACTCAATTTATTAAAACAGATAAATTGATATTTTTGTTTTTGTCTGTACCATTTGAGACCGGTTAATGTGGAAAAAAAACTCCAAAACAAAAAAAAAAATATTTTGGGATTTTCAGTAAAGGGAATGAAATGTAATTGTTACATAAAGATTATGATTTGTAGTTTTGTACCACTTACCCAATGAAGATACTGTACTATTTATTCTGTGCATTCTACACAACTAATATTCATTTGGTATGTGATATAAATGGTTGATTGTGAATTAACATTTAATATTGGGACAATTTGGTGGTGTGAAGATATTGGTTGTTGTCTCTTGTCAGACACATGTCATCATTCAAGAAAAACAAAATGTAACAGTAAATTCTAATTGTGGAGACGTGGAGTGAACTAGAATACTCACAAAAAAAAAAAACGAAGTGAACGATCATCATCATCAACAACAACACAATATATAGTCTTCAACATATACACATAAGAGCAAAATCCAGATTTATTGTGTATGATGATCAGTTTACAGTTTTGGATACCACTAATTTAAATATATATATTGAAAGTAAAAAGGTGAAAAAAATGGAGATGAAAAGTTTAATCTAAGTGGTTTGAAGATGAAGTGGTTTAGGTGGATCCATGGTTCTTCTCTTCCACAAGTTAACTTCTTTCTTTGGTTTTAAGTTTAACCCTAACGGAGCTGAGAACGGGATTATTATGTCGTCTTCGTCGTCGTCATCATCGTCTCTCAAGTTACCTCCTCTCGTGTCGTCGTCGGAATAGTAACCACGGTGATGATCAGCCGGCGATTCTTCTCCAAGTTTCATCTCAGCCGCCCAATCAAATCCACCTAAACCTTCACGGCTGCTTGCGAATTTCTTCATCTGACCTAACGAAGGCACGGCCGCCGCCGTGGAAACCACCGTGACAGGGTGTTCATCCGCGGCGGAGACGGCGGTGGGATGAGATTTTCTTGATGCGGTGTTCGCCGACGAGAACGAGAAGAAACGTTTGATCTTCGAAACACGACCTTTATCATCTTCTTTGGTCAAGGAAGACGACGTTTTAGAGACTTTAGGTATCAGGGACGCAGCAGTGGCTTTGTTCTTTTTACCGGTTGGGCATTTATTAGACGACTTACCAAGCTTGATCTGGCCGATGCAAGAGACTTTAGGTGAAGTAGGTTCGTCCCAAACGCCGTCGTTTTTGTTTCTTCTAACCCTAGCCGCGTTAGGAACCAAAGGAACCATAGGACCAGAGAAAAACATTTTGTTAGACGCCGTGTTACTGTGATGGTTGTGGTGGAGATCTCTTCCTGGACTAAACGGTGGAACTCGATGTCCGAACGACATAGCTTTGGGAAGCATCTGCAAGAGCTTGTTCTTGGTCTTAGGTTTTGAAGTCGAAGTATGGTGTTTACTGTCCATTGATGATTACAAGAAAAGCAAAAAAAAAATCGTAGATGAGAACAGAGGATTGTGGGTATTTTTTGTTCTTTTGGGGATCTATTATGATGTGAGAAGAAGGAAAAAGAGAGGAAATGAGTTTGAAAAGGTCAACGATGTTGCCTGGATTGGAGGAGAGTATTGGTCAATTGTGATCTAAAAAGCAAGAAAGACCTTTGTGTTTTTATACGGCCGACTTCTAAAATTTTAAAATGCGTAAGGCATGTTCGATTGTTGCAAGTTTCCTCTTTTTGTTACTACTAGCTACTACATTGCTACTACCTAAAAGGCTTAAAGGTAGATAAATTTTAATCTTTATGGTTCGATGACGATTAGTTTAATTACTAATTTGACTTTAGTTTGGGTCTTAAAAGTCTAAAAATCAAAAATAGTATATTATTCGTTTTTGAAATAGGGGTTTGATAGTTTGGACCTACAAGATGTAAAAACAAGAAAAATTCAACTATATTGGAAAGTAGAAGTTAGAACTTATCAACGATGCATTGAACTAGTTGGAGCTAGTATTTTTACTAATTACAAACGCCTCACAAATTTGTAAAATAAACCAGTTGTTGAAACTTGAAAGATTAAAAATGACCAATGTAAACATTTTTTCTACAACACAACATGTAATATGCGTATTTCAATTCAGAATAATGGCGTAATGACGACAATAAACAAATAATCATTAGGCTTAAATATTTTTACCATGTGTGTGTTTTTGTTTCTTCTGCAAATAATTGAATAAGAGAACTATATTAAATCACATGTTGTGTCTTTATTGAATCGCCGAACTTCCTGTTTAATTAAGTGATATCTTTGGATTTACTACTTCGTGCTTCAAAGAAAAACTTTAAAAAATGGGAGAATATTAGATTACTATTATTAGTCCACACACAAGACCAAGGCACGAACAACTAGTAAACGATTTATTTAATTAGGCTGAAAAATGTGACAAAAACCGAAATAAACCAAAAACAATGGAGAAAATAATGCTAAACTGTCCACTAGTGAGGATTAAGAAAATCAATATTAGTCAAACACGATGCTAATCCAACCTTAGTATTCTTTTTTCTTTTGAAGCTACCTAATTTGTCTCTTTGCAGTACTGCGATGGTTCGGAGAGATTCCCAAAGTTGGGAACCATTAAGTAATCGTACCAAACCAAGGCTACGGTAATTTCACGATTAATACTGATTACCGGTTTACACTTAAACCTGTATTGCACACCGTTTCATTAATTCACCGTCATGTGCTTCACACGTGACTTCTTCTTCTCCCATCTTTTTTTTTTTTCTTTTTTTAACTCAGGAGAACTTCTCTTGCCCTAAATTCGATTTCGATTTCGATTTCGATTTCAGGTTTTCTGAATCGAGAGATCCTTTTCTCAAGCGTGAATTCTTGTTTCAACGGGTGGGGATTAAATTATGATGGTTCAAGCCTTGGATTTGCAGAGCTTTATCCTTAGGGCTCGAGTTCTCAAGCTTTACCGACAAGCATTGAAGATAGCTCACAGAGCTCCTGTTCATGTTAGAGGTTCGTCTTTTCATTTCTTGTTCCCGAACACTATCTCGCGAATCATATAATACATCTGAAACTCTCAGACACAAGAAATTTGTGTTCACCGTAGATCTAATTGATTACAAAATCTTGCAATTTAGGGGGTTTAGTAGATTTTGAACAAAAAGTTCATGGAATGTAGTAATAAGCCTTGGGTAGTACGTTCGTGTAATAAGTGTGTTTGTGATTGGATTCATACAGGGGAATTGAAACAGACAGTTAGGGAAGAGATGGAAAAGAACAGAGACTGCAACGACAAACAGAAGATTCGGTATCTGATTAGTGAAGGTTTAGAGAGAGTTAAAGGACTTGACGAGATGTTAGATATGCAAGGCCATTAATTAATAAGCATTGGTTGATGTAAAGATGATATGTTCTTTTTGTAAGCTTTTCTGCTTTTAATTGAAGGTGGATGCAATGCTAGATTCTTTTAAGTAGAAATTCTGGTCATCTTTGTGTTTAAGCTCTTTGCTTGCAGTGTTCTTCATCTCTATTGATTGATACTTTTAGCGAGCAAACATTGTATTCTCTTTTAATCTGTGAAATACATATATTAAGATCTCTATTCTTTTTGACGTTTTCTCGAACATACCACTTTTGTTTTAGTCATCTTCTGCTGCAACCCATCTATAAAGCTTCTCTTGCAATATTGAAACCCTTTCTCGATGGGTTGCAATGGAACATCACTATAACAGAAACGATCTCGTTGGGGAAAAACGTCAAAATAATAGGGATATAAGTGTCACAGAGATTCAGGTGGAAGAGAATTTGATGTTGCTCGTTGAAAATAACAAATCTATGGAGATGGAAAGTATACGCAAGAGAGAGTTTAAACCACAAAGCTGATCAGAATTTTTATTTGAAGAGTGTATAGCATTGCATCACCTTCAGTTAAACAGAAAAGTAAGAGACCGTTTGGTTTCTCATAATTGTTCATTTTGTTTTAAATCTTCTTTACTCGTTTTGTGTGTTTTCAACCGCTTCTATCTTCATCTTTAGAACAATGTATGTTGATTTTGACCTGGCAAGTATATATATCCATCTACTGTATTTAAGCTTAAAAGTTGTATGTCAGCTTCTTCTTGATCTTCTCAGATCCTTTCTGAATGCACGTGACAGATTGTTTATGCCATTTTCAAGTCATTGTGTTTAAGACCGCCATCTTTCTAATTCTCATCTTCGTGATGAGTCACAACGTTTGAGTTTACAGGAAGAGATATAAAAAGGCTGCACCCGTAGTATTACTATTAATGGAAGCTTGCTTAGTTCTTCACTTCTTCTACTGTTCGCTCTCTCTTCTCCCTCTGTGGAAATGGAATACAAGCCAAAACACACTCCAAAGTCCAAAGGAGGTTCAAATTGATCTACTCGACGTCGTTTGAGTTTGAGGATAAATAGATAATTCTATGCGACTGAGCGTTTATATTGGGCTGTAAATGGGTCTATATAGCATTATGAATAAGCCCATTTGCCATGTCGTTGTAAGAGACGAAAATTTTCAATTTTGGTGTAGAGAGCGATGATGGCTGCGAAGCTTCAGAAATGGCGAAATCTGTCAGGTCGTCTAGATCTGATTGCTCGGAGCGCCGTGTCGACGAGACGTCTCCTGCACGAAGGTCCAGACACCGTGGAGGAGCTTCTCGATAGACATCTAGCGAAAAAAGAGAACAAAGTTATCGACGACGATGAGGCCGCGTTGCTGAACAGGCAGCGTCTGACGAGCACGCGCCGGGAAGCGCTGAGTTTGTACAGAGACATATTACGAGCGACTCGGTTCTTCATGTGGATTGATTCCAGGGGAAATCTATGGAGGGACGTGCTGAGAGAGAACGCTAGGAAGGAGTTTGAGGCGGCGCGATTTGAGACGGATCCGGAGGTTATCACAAAGCTGCTGATCAATGGAAGCGATGCGGTTTCGTCTGCTTTGGATAAGCTTGCGGAGAAGCAGAGAGAGATGATCGAGAAAAAACCGTGACTTGAGTTGATCAACCGTGCAGGAATGTTTCAATCGAATACTAAATCTGTTGAGCTAAATTGACATGTTTGTAAGGCTCTTCTTCTTGATGCCTTTGGAACTATTGCTGCAAATGGTTGCGAGAAGAAGAAGATGCTAGGAGATTTTTTTTGTTCTTTGTCATGTTTGAGTGTTGTACGACTTAGATTTTCATTGAAATGTCATTGAAGAGTCTGTATACATACACACCTCTACAAGCTATAAACAAGGCTTTTGATTCTAGAATAACTTGTTGCAACATCTCAACGACCAATAAATTGGAATCTATAATCTCTTTTGTTTCGTCAGATATCACTAGAGACGAGTAAGATCATCATAACGAAGATGAGTTCCCTTCTTTAGATCTCCATAATCATTGGCTGTGATGAATTATAAACCAAAGTCGAGAGATTAGTTTACCTGCGGAAAGCAAAGAGCAAGACTTAGATGTCTCAGTATAAGTCTATAACCAAAATCATTGTAACGAAAACAGAGTCTTAAGGAACGAGGTTAGTTAGAAAACCAGAGAGAATTGGGTTACGTTTTCTTTTCCGCTTCTACGAAGCAAGCCTACTATCTCTGCAAGATCTGGAGGTGGTGGACATGAGAACTTTACAATTTCCCCGGTGCATGGATGCGTAAAGCTATGAAGGTAAACAGAGTTGAAAAAGCAGTTGTTAATTGGTTCTGCTCCTAAGTTTATTATTAGAGAATATATGATTGAGGTTTGAGTTATCTTACCCGAGAACTATAGCATGAAGGCACGGCCTATCCAGTCTGGAAATTAGCTCTATGATCTCTTCTTGATCACTGCGGGAGACTCTTTTCTGCAGAAGAGAAAGGGCCATGCTTTTTGTTCCACCATACACTTCGTCACCCAATAGAGGAACTCCCATATACTTAGCATGAGCACGTATCTACTTCAAATCAAGATGGTAGAAATAAGACTTTTCAGACATCACAAGTTCAATTGTTCAAAACAGCTGGAAATAGATGACTCAGGGCAGTAACATAAACAAAAAAGTAGTAGACTTTCAAAGATACTTGTGGACAGAGTGTCACAGTGAACAATTTGAGAATACCTGATGGGTACGGCCGGTTTCCAATCTCCACTCAACCAATGCAGAGCCACCTCCAGCTAGTGTTTCAATTACCTTATACCTACGAGAACATTGTTTGGGCATATCAGTATCACTTCACCACTCTTAAAGAGATTTTTATATATATATTTATTCTGAAGAATAGATGCAGTGTTTATAGTGCTTGATGCACTAGTAAGAAACTGCTCTCATCACCTACTAGCAGCATGGCGGGCTCTTCCACTGCTTACTCCTCCAGGTATAGCAGCCATACGAATCCGATTACTCGAATCACGACCAATCGGTATCTCAATACGCCCCTGAGGTGGAGAAGGAACCCCAGTAGTAAGACTTACATATACTCTCTCAATTGTGTGTAGCTTAAACTGTTCCGCTAGATGGGCATGAGAATGTTCATCCTGCCATTACACATTTTGTTAAATCCAGAAGAAGCAAGAATAGTAGCTCGTAGAGCAGCGACCAGACGAAGAAGAAGAAAGAAAAACACTAACCTTGGCAACAACGAGCAAACCAGTGGTGCCTTTATCCAACCTATGAACAATACCAGGACGAACAGAAGCAGCATATGAACTAGAAGAGGTCGTCATCTCTTCATCATCTGAAAAAGATTCATCATCGGAATCATCATCTTCTTCCGTGTTTGAATAAGCAACACAAGGAAGACTACAATGGTGAAGTATTCCCTTAACAAGCGTGCCACTAGGATTCCCAGGCGCAGGATGAACAACCTAAACATATCAAAGATACTTAAAAATCATAATGACGATTCAATCTCATAATCTTTAGTATATAGAGAGAATGTGATTACCATGTGAGCTGGTTTGTTAACAACAAGAAGGTGTTTATCTTCATAAACTATATCTAATGGTATATCTTCAGCTTCAGCTTTTAAAGGTTGAAGCTCTGATATTGTACAATTGACCTCATCGCCAGCTTTAACATTGTGCGAAACCTGGAAGAGAGATTGAGAAGGATTAAGATAATTGAAAAAAAAAATTAAAGAAATTGAATCCGAAGTGAAAACCTTATCAATGACTCGGCCATTGACGGTGACGAGTCCCAATCGAATACTAGACTGTACACGAGCTCGGCTAACGCCAATGACACGAGAAGAGATCCACGAATCAATCCGAATCTTTCCTTGCACGGAATCGACTGTCTCCTCGATTTTGAGACCGGCGTTGTTAACTCTGGGGATGATGCTCTCCGTAGGAGTACAGGCGACCAAATTGGGGGTTCCAGAACTTGCTCTGACGAAATTGGAAACTCTAGGTAAGAAGGAGAAGAAGAGAGAGAGAGACGAAGAAGGAGAAGAAGAAGGATAACGAAGGGATTTGACGGAGGTTAACGAGAAACTCGGCAGCTGAGAGATTGAGAGCATCGTCGTCGTCACTCACTCGTCAACTTCAAACCAAAAAACCCGGTTTTGGTATCTGAAACTGAAACAACTTGAAAGCTTCTAGATGCGCTAGAGGTTTCGTACTCTTGCCGTAAAAAAAAAATAAAGCTTCTAAATCCTGACTTTATTATAAATGGGCCTTAACAAGGCTTTATGGATCTATTAAAAGAAATCCAGTTTAATTTTTAAATTCACCTCTTGATTAGCTAGCTTTACGGCAGTTTAATCATTTTTTTTTATCGAAAAATAATTTATATTGATGAATTTATAGAATCCAAATACTGATGAATAAGAGGCATAAAACATTGAAAGTAACATGTCTTGTTAGTAGATGTGCAACGGAATCACAACATCTCTTAGTGAAATGAAAATATACATAATTAAAACGTGATTTTCATAATCTGATGTTTTGGATGATTCCTTACTGTTGGTTGTGTAGTATCTAGTAGTTGACAATCACCTTCAAAACAAATTTTGCTTCAGCTTCCAAAGGAGTAGTTGTTGTCCCCAATTTTACTAATCCTCAGCTTTTTCCCTAGCCCTTTGATATGTCATTTGGATCTCTGACAATTCATCTTACTGTCACTTGATTTGTGTTTTTATCAAGAGCTCTGCATAATAATTGGTTCATGGAGTTAGGGTTATTGGTTTATAAAGTTTATTGAATTTAGAAATCTAAACAAAAATCAAGTGTTATTTAATCTTTGATTTTAAAATAATTATCAAAATTATATGTTATTAGTTCTATGATTTATAAAAGCTAGTTAAAATCCTATGTTATTCATTTAGTGATTTGTTTTTGGATTTCAAAATCCATAATACATATGTATTAAATAAACTTGAAAATGAAAAATATAAATATTCAGATCCAAGGGTAAAACATGTTATTTCAAAATCCATTTATTTTGATTTTCATAATCAATAAGAAATTTCAAATCCTATATAGATTTGCAAATCAATATATCAATAACACCCTATAAATTTCACTATTTTCGGCAATATTTTTTAAAAAACAATTTAAGAAAAAAAAAATGGTGGACTCAGTCATGTCATTTTTTTACATGTTCATAATCTCTTTGTCCGATGAGTTTTATACCGTAACAAATATCATCATCTACCCATGACTAATTATCTTCAACATAGATTATAAAATTTGATCAAACTGACAATTCTACATATGCACAACATATGTGCGTATAAAACACATTGAGTTAAAAACATGCTTTGGAATTTTGTAAATTTAAGTTTGAGCTAAAATGCATTAAATTATCTCATTCATTAATTTCTCAAAAATCATTTCATTTCAAATGACTCCAAAATGTCATTTTCATTTAACACTCCATAACATGATAATATTTGAGGATGCATTGACATCCATTATATATTGAATTGAATTTGTCTTCATGTCAACTAATATAACACATCACAAACTTGTAAATTATTAAATTATGAAAAATTTATGCATAAAGTGGAAATATGGTAGATCTTTCTTTTGATAAGATGAATAAACCTCTTGTAAGTGCATACATGCTAATGTTAATGTATAATTGTATATAGTTTCCCCTGACTGAAATCAGAAATTTTTGAAACAACAAAAGAAATATTTTAATTTTTGTGTTAATCTTTGGATAAATATGTGATCTAGCTTAATAAAATTGCCGCATATGAGATCTATCCACGTAAAATTTCCACGCTACATTTTATACCCTGAATATAATTTCTTTGTAATAACTTAAAAGTGAGCTTCCAAAAATTTCATAAACATGCTTGACTCATTTTTTGAAAAACATTATCATAAAACAAAACTATATTATCTAAATAACCAAAATTCCTTGAGAAAAATGGCAAAAACAAAACGAGTCATCTTAAACGAAACTTGTTTTTTTTTTTTTTTTTTTAATATTCACGCTGGTACATAGAATTCATTTTATATAACATACCAAGAAAGACAAGCATATATATGAATGCATTAATTCATCTCATTCGGGTTTATTATCGTACGTCTTTACTTTATTTATATAGTAGAAGCAAAGCATCCGTCATTGTAGTTGAGTATATCATCTGAGCAGCTTGGGATCTGAATCTGTAGTTCCTTTCCTCATCATCGCCACAAATTCCTCGTAGTTTATCCTCCCATCCTATATATCAGTCACAATCATCATCATCATTATCATCATCATCATCCATCATCATTAGACCGAAACAAAAAAGAATCAGAAGTAAATGTTTTCCTTACGTTGTCGGTATCAACATCATCGATAACTTCATCTATGGTCGCATCATCACCCATACCGTATTGTGTCATGGAATGTTTAAGCTCATCCCTTGTGATAAACCTGATTTTTTAAAAAGGAATAACGTGTTAGTTGTGTTTTATTTAGGTGAATTAGAAGGAGACGTGTATAAGAACTAAGAATACAAACCCGCTTCTGTCCTTGTCGAAGAATTTGAATGCTTCTATCAAATTCTCTTCTTTCTCCAATCTATGGCGATGCATTGTTGCTGTTATAAACTCAATGTAATCAATCGTCCCACTTTTGTCCACATCAGCCTATATATCAACATAAAACAATTTAAAAAGTTTTGCATGGTTTGATAATTAAACAATTGGATATTTGGATATATATATATATATATATATATATATTTGTTTTTTTCTTACAGCTTCCATGAGTTGTTTGATTTCAGATTCTGTAAGCTTAGATCCAAGACGATGTAACCCGCTTCTTAGTTCATCAAAAGTGATGGTTCCACTACTATCTGTATCCATGTTCTTAAACATTTGCTTTAATCCCTTTATCTCTTCTTCTGATAAGTTTTCCGCTATCACCTAATTATAAAAACAGAGAATTTCAAAATTTCATTTTTTTTTTAGACCGGTCTTGAAATCAACTTGGAGATGGAAAATAATCATATACTTTACCTTCAAGGCAAGTTTCTTAAGCTTGTTCATTGCGCGGAACTGCTTCATCCTAATGAGAACAGCGCTATCGATAGGTTTATCTGATATTTTGCTGTCTGTCATCCATGGATGCTCTGTTTTTTTTTGTTTGAATAAAACAAAAACCGCAACAAAAGACCGGTTAGTTAGGACTTTCGGAGGTAGAATATGTTACAAATGTATATGCATTGCAAAACATACCAAGTGCTTCAGCTGCTGTAATCCTTTTTTTAGGATCTATTGTCAACATTTTTCTAATCAAATCTTTTGCGCTTTCCGATATAGTATGCCAAGGAGAAGTCTCAAGATCCAGTTTCCCTTCCAAAACCGCCGCAAATATAGTCTTTTCGGTCTCTAAAGAAAGAGTACCAAATATAACGTTGGATATTATGTCTTAACATTCTTCAAGTTGAGTATGTAACAATAAACTTTAGATTCAAATTGTTTTTGCATACCTCCCCAAAATGGAGGAACACCACTGAGAAGAATGTAAAGCATGACACCCGCGCTCCATACATCGATCTCTTTCCCATAGTTTCGATGTAGAACTTCAGGTGCAACGTAGTATGCGCTCCCAACTATATCTCTATACACTTTGCCTACATAAAATTTGTCATATGCACGTAAGGATTTCAATATGCAGTATCAAAGTTTAGCCTAATATACATTCAAACAGATTCAATACTAGCCCTTCGGTCTGAAAAGTCTTTGGTGTGAATTTTTATATTTTTTGTTGTCATTTTTTGAAGTCTTGTGGGAAACATCTGTTGACTTGGGTTGACCCAAGTCGTTTTCGAAGTTGACTTGGTGTCACACTAGATTAACCCCACACGGAGATACAATGTCGCTATCTTTTTTTCTTGATTCTACAACAAGTTTAAACATAATGGTTTATCTCCTAAACACACTCAATTACTCAATGTAAAAGCAAAGACAAATCTTTTAAACAAGAAACTTAATTTTGGTTCTAACGTTAGAAAAGAAACAGTAGTCGTTATTTGAGTAATCAAGAAGTCAAGAAGAGATGAATTTAACGTTACGTTTTACCTTCTTCGATGAAAACAGAGAGTCCAAAATCAGTAGCCTTGATCTGAGAATCTTGTTCGTTACTAACAAGCAGGAAATTCTCAGGCTTCAGGTCTCTATGAGCAACGCCCATGAAATGACAAACATGAACAACGTTAACGATCTGTTTGAAGATATTAGCAGCTTCTTTCTCAGAGTAACTCCCTTTCTTGATGATACGATCAAAGAGCTCTCCTCCAGAACAGAGCTCCATGACGACGTGAAGATTCTCTTTGTCTTCATACGCGCCTCGAAACTCGACGATGTTTGGCTGACCCGTGAGGTGTTGCAAGATCATGACCTCACGTCTCACGTCTTCGATGTCTTTGCGACGTATGAGTTTACGTTTTGAGATGGATTTGCAAGCGTATTCTCTGCCGTTGGATTTGTCAGTGCATCGGTAGGTGATTCCGAACTGGCCACGGCCGAGTTCTTTGTGGAGGTCGTAGAGAGCTGAGAGATCGATCATTGGTCGGTTTAGGATTGGACCGATTTGAGAACCGGAGGAGGAGGAAGGATGATGAGGAGGAGGGGGAGCCGGTTTGGGTTTGGGCTGAGGAGTGGAGGTGAAGTTACTGGTTTGGCCTTGAGTAACGGTTGGTTTAGGGAGAGGTTGGTAGTGATGACGAGGGCTAGAATCGGAAGAAGAAGAGATTGGGATCTCATGGGTTTGAGATTTGGAGAAGCAAAACCCCATAATGTTTCTTCTAAAGAAATGTTTTGTTCGAATGTTTTTGTTTCTTTGGTTTTTGGTCGCTTTATTTGGGTTTTTAAGCATGTGAGCAAAGTAGATCGGTCTTGTTCCGTGATTTTTATTAGACTTTTTTTGTTTTTGTTTTTAGAAATAAAAGGAGAATACACAAAAACGAAAATTTAAAAGAGACGACAATAATGTTGCACTGATTTGGGTTTGTGGGGGTGCCTTGCTTTTGCGTTTAGAGAAGGTTAGGGTATCATTTTTCTTCATTGTGGCCCCTTGGAGAGGGTCTCTTCTAGGTTCCCTTCTCCTTTTGGTAATACAATACAGTAGTAGTAGTACATAATTATCAAACCTCACGAATAATTAAGTTTGTTTTAAGATGATTAAATAACGAATAATTAAGTTTGTTTTAAGATGATTAAATAGATTACGGAGATTGCGTTGGAAAAAAGGACAAATTAAAGGTTCAACAATCACATTGATTCCTTTACTTCGGTGGTTTCCTTGTCATCATGATTTCTTTCCACAACTTATAAACATTATAATCAGGGTTTTGTTGGGTAACCAAAGTACAAAAAAAAATAAGAAGGTATTGTCAATACGACATCGTTTCATCGATTTTTATTCACTTTGGAACATATTACAGAACCAAAAAATCACAAATATTGGAAGATAACAAAATATATATAGCTCTCTTTTTTTTGTTTCTCTATATAAACATCAAACAAATACATCACAAAATTCACAGTTTTCACCTGGAAAGAGTTTTCGATAGGATAAGAGTTTCTTCCATTACCTGATTTAACTGGTTGCGTCTCGGCTGTAGAATTGGTCAAGTGTCTTAGCAGGGATACGATGAAGAAGCTCGCGTGGGAAGATACGGAGCAATGTCCAAGCTAAGTCCAGCGACTGGAAGATGTTTCGTGTGTCGTAAGCTCCTTGCATCACAAACTTTCTCTCAAACTTGTCTAAAAACTCTAGATAGAGCAGATCCTCTGAAGAAAGTGCTTCTTCTCCAACAACAGCTTTCATCGCTTGAACATCTTTACCAATTGCATAATTAGCATACAGTTGGTTCGACACATCTGAATGGTCTTTGCGAGTCATGCCTTCGCCAATAGCGCTCTAACAGAACGAGGAATGATACGTTAATAAAGAGATCTAGAGAGAAAATGTGATCGGTATTAATCAAAGTGGAGTTGGATTCTAACCTTCATTAAACGAGAAAGAGATGGAAGCACGTTGATGGGTGGATATATCTGTTTGTTAGGGAAGAAGCAAAGATGAAATTTGATTCAGAGCCCAATCATAATATAAGTGAAATCGGTAAGATCAGGGTCTCGCGGGGATTATTACCTGTCTGTTGTGAAGCTGTCTATCAATATATATCTGACCTTCAGTAATGTAACCAGTAAGATCTGGAGTTGGATGCGTGATATCTGATTGTGTTTTTAAAAAACAACAAAGAGTATAAGTATTAAGGTTTCCTAAGAAACAAAAAAGAAATCTGGGAACTGAGATATGATTGTTCACCGTCATTGGGCATAGTGAGGATTGGGATTTGGGTGATGGAACCTTTTCTTCCTTCGATACGCCCAGCACGTTCATAAATAGTAGCAAGATCAGTGTACATATAACCAGGATATCCACGTCTTCCAGGAACTTCTTCTCGGGCAGCAGAAACCTACAGTTTCTCAAGCCTATTATCAAACTTGAAAAATAAAGTTATGTAATAAAGAGACTACTTCAGTTTAAAGTTTTCATTTTACCTCACGAAGGGCATCAGCATAAGAACTCATATCGGTCAATATAACAAGGACGTGTTTCCCACATTCATAAGCCAGATATTCAGCTGTTGTGAGGGCAATTCGAGGAGTGATGATTCTCTCAATGGTTGGGTCATTGGCCTGTTAAAATAATGGAAGGTCAGTTCCGTTTGAAGGTAAGAAATATTACACAAAAAAAAAAGCAAGATATGATAATAATAAGCTTTAGAAGTCACAACTAGTAAATATACCAGGTTCAGGAAAAGAGTAACTCTCTCCATTGATCCATTTTCTTCAAAATCTCGCTTGAAGAACTGAGCTGTCTCCATGTTCACACCCATAGCTGCAAACACAATTGCAAAATTGTCCTCTCCATGATCCTATAAAACCACAAGAGGGGGGACACATCATGGCTTTAATGAGCGACAAACAAACGTTGAAGAAGAATGTCTACAAACAAGGATTTTTAACTTTTTTTTATAACAGAAACAGAGTTTCCTTTAAAAGCAAAGAGCATCTCCAAATTGAAGGCCTTTAGATATACCACAAAGTAATCAATAACACTTGTAGAAACAATTTCAACTCAAATAAGTGCTTCAGCGAATTCTTCTGATTATAATATATATGTGGTGATACTGGTTACAAGGATTACCTCAAGTAGATCAACAGTTTTCTCCAAACGCTTGACAAGACCAGCCTGACGACAAATCTGAGCAGCAATTTCATTATGTGGAAGACCAGCAGCAGAGAAAAGAGGAATCTTCTGTCCACGAGCAATGGAATTCATGACATCGATGGTCGAAATCCCTGTCTGAATCATCTCTTCTGGATAGGTTCTTTCACTGGGGTTGATTGAACTTCCTATCAATATGACACACAGACACATTTAAGGAAAAAACCGAAACAAATAGACAGGATATTGCTTCAGAGATATCAATGGAGCAATTTACATCTAGAAGCTTACCTGAGATATCAAGGTATGCCTCTGGCAAAATAGGAGGGCCATTATCAATTGGTTTTCCAGAACCGTTAAATATGCGGCCAAGCATGTCCAATGATACAGGTGTTTTCAAAACCTAAAACACACAAGTTGATAAACAGGTCCCAAACACATCAACCAACCAATTTTCACAAAAGAACAGGCAAAACACTGGAAGAAAGAATGCTTTAATGGAAAGTTACCTCTCCAGTAAATTGCACAGTGGTAAACTTGTTGTCAATTCCAGATGTCCCTTCAAAAACCTGAAACCCTTAGCCGAGTAAGTCAATGTGGAAAATGACATATTCACTGAATAACATGGACAAAATGTTTAAACCTGGACAACAGCTTTCTCGCCATCGACTTCCAAAACCTGACCACGTCTTGTAGATCCATCTCCTAAGCGAATATTAACAATCTCCTGGTACTTTGGACCCTGGTACAAGCAAATTGTTAGTCAGTTATGTTTCTCTCCCTCACAAAGTAAAATGAATCAAAAATTCAAAAGTTATGATCTTACTTTCACTTTGTCAAGAATGACCAATGGTCCTGCAACACCAGAAACAGTTCTGTACTCTGCAATTCAAAGATCCATGACCCTGATCAGTCTTATCTTATAGCAGAATCAAAAAAAGAGCCAGAGTGTGCTAAAAAGATCTCCATAAAATCGAGATTTGGAGAAGTAAGTTCTAAATAAACAAGATCAAATGCTTAATCAAACTGCAATAACAAAGGATTGAACTACAAACGAATCCATATATCGATGGGGTGACTTACCCATGCCGATCTCCAAAGTTCCTTCTTCCACGTCGATATCATTCTCCCCCATTTTCACAGATCAAGCCTCTCCTGGTTACAAAATCAATGGAAAAAAATTCGATCCAATTATCATACAAACTCAGATGGAGAAAAATTCCGGTGAAAGAGAACAAGGTAAGAGACTCAATCGAATTGCGCAACGATGATCTGAATCAACAAAGACACGTACCTGGAACGATCTCCGATTCGAGCCGAGAGAGAGAGAGAGAGAGAGAGTTATGGTTTACGTCTGTGACTACTAATCAAGTTCCTTCTCTGTGAACGTGGTTAGACCATATCTCAAATATCTTAATTATTTTATGGGTCCCGGATCGCAATTTATGTTTTATATGTTTTTGTACAAAAAGGCTTCTGTTTACTTTTAGTTCCATTTATAGACCAAACTCTGTAAATTGAAATAACAGCCCATTATTAGCTTACGTTTTTGCCACGCCAGCAAAAATAGAATCAACGGTTGGAGATGAAAGAGAGTTGTGTCTAGCTTAGCTTCCGAGCAATCGTGACCGTTGCTTACACTCACCGTCACTCTCTCTGGTTCCTTTTTAATAATATAAATCTCCGGCGATCACGGGAAGAGAGAAAGAGTGTGATCGAGGGAATGATGATTCGAACGGTTTTGTTGTTCCTTCTCGTCGTCTTCATCATCGGGACGCGAGTAGAAGCGCAGTTAGTGCCACCGGTGAGGCAAGATGGTTTCGTTTACCCACCGGGTCATCGGTTTGACCCGAATACTATACTGATTGAGGCGTTTTATGACCCGGTTTGCCCGGATAGTAGAGACTCTTGGCCGCCTCTGAAGCAAGCTCTTCATCACTATGGATCTCGCGTTGCTCTTTTCCTCCATCTCCTTCCTTTACCGTCAGTTCTCTAGTTTCTCTCTTTGCCTTCAATTTGTGTTCTGAGCTTAGTTATAATTTCAATTTCGTTCCTCTATTGATTGATTCTAAGTTTCTAACTATCATAACGAGAAATAGCATATGAAAGGTTTGGACTTTAAAGTATGTTTCGCTCTCTGTTTTATGAATGGTTCATTTGAGATTTGTCAAAAACAAACTGTTCTTGTAATCAAGCTTGGCTTTTTTTGGAATTTGCAGCTACCATGATAATGCATATGTAACATCTCGGGCTTTACACATTGTGAATACTAAAAACGCCAATGCTACGTTCAGTTTGCTGGAAGGGTTCTTCAAGCATCAGGTTTGTTCAATGTTTGATAGTAAAAACTTTTTTTGCAGGTCTCGGAAACATAAGAGTGATCTTAATCTTGTAGTCTTGTAGAAAGCTATAAAACTTAGCTCTCTCTGAATCTCTCTACTGATAATTATATTGTTTGAATCTAAGAATTGTTATGTGATGTTTGTATGGTTCTCTGAAACTGTGTTTTTTTTTGACAGACAATGTTCTACAATGCGCAAACACAGCTCCTTTCAAGACCTGCAGTTATGGAGAAAATAGTCCAGCTTGGAACAGCCACGTTGGGAAACTCATATCAATCGGTCCTCAAATCCGGTTTCGCCGACAAAAAATCTGATCGTGCAACCAGGGTATCCTTCAAGGTAATTCTTTCAGCTTCCTTCTTTGACACCTTTCACTGGTTTAGGAACTAAAATTATTTATAGACAGAGACAAGGTGACTGGCTGCTTAGTCATCATCTTATATGTTGCCGTCCCTTTAATATCCCACACAAACAAAAAAATTGAATTGGCGTTAGGGTAGTAGAAGAATACTGAGTTCAAATGACTTAAATCTTGACCTGAAATCGAAGACACTCCATGGCTATTCTCACCGTGTTAACTTAACAAGAAATTAGTTCATATTTTGCTTTTGTGGCGTTATGCATTGCAGTATAGTGCTTCGAGAGGGGTTTATGGGACACCAACCTTCTACGTTAACGGGTTCGTACTGTCTGATGCTGCTTACCCCTCAAATTTCGGAGGATGGAAAAAGATCATTGATCCACTGATTCAACCACATGAGGCAGAGGTATAATAAGATAACCTCGTTTCCTACCATTGAAGATCTAAAGTGCCTTTGCTTATCTGTACTGTAATGTATATGACTTGTTCAAAATGTGTATGTTATTCATAGTAAATTTGTAATTAAGGTAAGTGATCCATATAAAAGCTGGCCAGCCCGGTTATATTAAACAGAATTTGTAATGACAAAGGTGAATTTTATCATATGCTAAGCAAAAAGAGTTGATATATATTTTGGACGTTTAGTGATTTATAAATCGGGAGAAGCTTAAATTTTCAAAACATCACTAACACTATATTAATCTACATAAATGTTTAAACAAACAACATTTTAAATAGTAGAATCAATAACATCACATATTCACATGTAGAATTTCGTATATTGCTAGTTTTACGTGTATTATTTTTAGTCCAGGTTATCCATATCTTACAACTGTGGCCTACTTTTTGTTTGAATAGTAGTGAACAAAACGTATCCTCCATCTGTTCTTGTGTAGTTGTGTTAACGTCGTGAGGAGGTGTGACGATGTGATCATGTGACAAGCTTTGTTAAAAGATTAAGGATCATATGCTAATTTATGTTGTTAGATGGTACAATTTTGGATTGTGCCACAAAAAAAAATGAAAAAAAGCTTAAATGCTTCTCACGTTTGGATGGATCAAGACTTTCCAACAATATTTTATATTGTATTAATGGATTGTCACATTCACAACAGTTTTATATATTTTTAGCTAAGTTCAAACATTTATTTACTTTTCTTTTCTCTTAAGAAAACATAGATCTCAGTTTCTTCTTGATGTTTGACATTTATTATTTTGCTCATAAAATTTCCTAAGAATTATATATATATATATATATATATAACTTTTAAATACTGGTATAGGATGTATTTTACTGTGTGTATAAAACTAATTTTTTTATTATAAGTTCGTCTAAACTAAGCATAGAGTGTTAGTGTACTCGTCTGCAAAAATAAACACAGACACGTTCTCCAAATATTTAAAGTAAACTACAATTTTGTCTTTTTATTATATTAAAAAATACTACTAGTTAGTACTTAGTACCGAAAATCCAGAATTATTATCTATTAATAACTTGTAGATTTGGTTCTCCTCTAAACAATTAATTTTCTTTTATTTTTTCTGAAAAAGCCATTTAGACTTTTTCCTTCGCATTTTGTGCAACTGGATAATCTTTTTTGAAGACTTTATTACAAGAATTTGGAGTTTACATACTCTCTCACAAAACAAAACAAAAAACATATGGCTCAAACTTAACCGAAAAAAACTATTTAAACCGAATTTCTGAACCAATCCTGATTAATTAATTACCGGATCTTCGTTGTACTCGACTGGTTAAGTGACCGGTTTAACTTGATTTAGCGTGGTTTGGTCTGGTTGGGTTTAAAAATAAAAATCGTGAACCGAAACCGATTAGGGTAGTGTGCAACGTGTGTGTGTGTGGAAGAGAAGTAGTGCGGCTGTGGTATATATCAGAGAGAGGCTTTGCAACAAATGGTTCTTCTTAGGGCGTATAAGGAGAAGAAACAAAGCCGTACAAAGAGGGCTCTTCCTTTGGGCATAAACCACCATTTTTCGTTTTATCTGAAATCTTCGTCTCTCTCGTAAGATCTAACCGCAACAACTGCTTAAGGTAAAGCATCAAAAGCTATATCGATTGATTTATTCGAAGATAAATCCCGATTTTATTCTTTTTTTCTTCTGGTTTCGCTCTGTATGTTTTGCTACAAGGATTCGACGAAATCCATAAACCCTAGGTTCTCGCTGATTTTCTTGTTTTCAGATGGATAGGTATCACAGAGTGGAGAAGCCGAAGGCAGATACGCCGATTGATGCGAACGAGATTCGAATCACTAGTCAAGGCAGGGCACGAAACTACATCACCTATGCGATGACTCTTCTTCAGGTATATTTGCATATTCGATGAATCTGTAATGCGTTAATCCAATTCATGTTTATGTAATTTGTTTTATGTGTGTGTGTGTGTGTGTGTGTGACGTGTTGGGAGATTTGGTTTAGGGTTTATGAACGGTTTTTGTCAACTGGTGTGGAGAATGTTTTGAATCCAGAGATCAATATTTTTGATGTTTTAGTATAAGCTCTTTTTGTAATCTAGGCGTTATATTCTTTACAATTAATTTGGGATTATAAAATGATTAGATTCTTTTGCTTCATTTATGTTGACATGAGTTTTGCCTTGTGATTGAACAAATTTATGATGATTCAAGGAATCTTATTAGATAGATGCGTTAGACTTTTTTTGAGTAATTAGTAATGTCATTTGTTGTGTGGTTAAAGATGATTAAGTTTTCCCATTGGGGGATTGTGATTCAGTTGAACAATTTTATTCAGACTTTGTTTTCTTTTTATAGGAAAAAGGTTCTAGTGAAGTTGTATTCAAGGCAATGGGAAGAGCTATCAACAAGACTGTGACCATTGTAGAGCTGATCAAGGTAATTTTGAGATTTGTCATTGTCCAAATTCACTAAACGTGGTTCAGTTGATGGGTTATCTGAAAATGTTCTTTTTAATATGTTACGCAGAGAAGGATCCCTGATCTTCATCAGAACACATCGATTGGATCCACAGACATAACAGACACATGGGAACCACTTGAGGAAGGCCTTCTACCGTAAGGGGCCATTGAAACTTTTATAAAAACGCATTTTCAATATGTTCACCTGTTACTGTTACTTATTTCTTTCCTTTTCTCCTTGTCTTGAAGTTTGGAGACTACAAGGCATGTATCAATGATAACCATTACACTATCCAAGAATGAGCTTAATACATCTTCTGTTGGGTGAGATTCTAGTTTTCCGTTTGATGTTTCTGAACATTTTTTGTTTCTTTGTAGTCCAGCATAGTCAGATACGTGCTTTATGTCTGAAGCAATTGTCTATTGAGAGAGTCTGTCTCTGGCCAGACTCTGGCTGACAAAAAAAAAACTGCATATTTTTGACAAGCATCTTTAATGTTGTATCTGATTTTTATAGGCAAATGATGTTTCAGGTACCAGTGCCCGATTCCTATTGAGATGGTGAAGCCAATGGGCGATATCGATTACGAAGGACGAGGTTTGTTGATATCACTCTCAGTGACTTTCTTAATCCCACTTTTACTTGCTGTCTTCATAAGTTTTCTTTTGCATTTTTCTTGTAGAGGGTTCACCTGGTGCCAGAGGAAGGGGAAGGGGAAGAGGAAGGGGAAGGGGCAGAGGAAGGGGACGAGGCGGCAGAGGTTAGAATACTTTCGAAATAATCTATTTAGATCATCACTCATCCCAAATCTCATTGAGATTTTGAACATACGATTCATGGATATCATGCTAAGTTTTATGTTTCATCTGTTTGCTCTCAGGAAATGCTTATGTGAACGTTGAGTATGAAGATGGAGGTTATGAACGTGACCAGTCCTATGGACGCGGCAGAGGACGTGGCAGAGGACGCAGCAGTCGTGGTCGTGGGAGAGGAGGATACAATGGTCCTCCAAATGAGTATGATGCACCACAGGATGGAGGTTACGGTTATGATGCTCCTCATGAACACCGTGGATATGATGACCGTGGTGGTCACGATGGTCCTCAGCAAGGCCGTGGCGGTTATGATGGTCCTCAGCAAGGCCGTGGCGGTTATGATGGTCCTCAGCAAGGCCGTGGCGGTTATGATGGTCCTTCTCAAGGCCGTGGTGGCTACGATGGTCCTTCTCAAGGCCGTGGTGGCTATGATGGTCCTCAGGGACGCGGTAAAATAATCAGAGCATAGCTTTTTCTTTTTTACCAGGTTCTTAGTACTGTAATTGTTGGGAATAAGACATGAGTTTTGATGCAGGGCGTGGGCGTGGACGCGGAAGGGCAGGTCGTGGAAGAGGTGGAGGAGGAGGTCGTGGTGGATTCAACAACAACCGATCAGATGGACCACCAATTCAGGCAGCTGCTTGAGAGTGAGGTTTCGCTTAGACAAACATAAAAAGAAAAAAAAGCCCAAGTCGTTGGATGTTTTTTTCTATATCCTTGCTCTCTGTCTCTCTTTCTATGTTTGCTTCTTCTGTTCATCAAGAAGACATGTTTGCTGCCATAAAAGTGTATCTCTTTCCCCTTTCTTTTTCTTCTTTAATCCATTGATTCACAGTTTTTTTTTTTTGAGTTTGTGGTCTGTTTTGTTTCTTTTCTAGAGTCGCTTAGGGTATAGTATATGTTCAATTTATTTTATGGTTGGTTAGAGAAGAACTAATGAGGCGTCCTCTTTTCATTTTTGTTTTTGTTTGTCATCTCTTCTGTTTTGTAGTTTTTGTTTAGGTGAGAGTGAGACACACAGTTTGGACAAATTAACTCTTTTTCTTGTTTGGTTATCAGTTTTTTTTAATGTGATGGAACAGTTGATTCTTTTATTTCTACGCACCCTTTTAATATTATATACATGTCGAAAGGCATTTACTCGAACGCATGCATTGTTGATACGAAAGAAAACGACGGATTAATAATAACCAGAGAAGCAGAAGCCATCGATTCTCGAATTTGCTTCAGGACTCTTTTGTAGTTCTTTACATCGTTTTTCTTGGGTTAAAAGTTAAAAATCCTAGTTAAGATTAATACAGGTCCATGACAAAAAAATCGTCAGCATTTTGACACAAGTTAAAAAAAAAAAATAAACGCCGTTGCCGGGGATCGAACCCGGGTCACCCGCGTGACAGGCGGGAATACTTACCACTATACTACAACGACTTTGTTGTTCTTTCCAACGATACAATCAATTTATTAGTAAATTATAATTCTGTCTTGAAGGAAAAGAAAGGAAAATAGTTTGGGTATGAAAAAGGAAAATATATGATTTACTTATATGTTCTTAATCCCTCAGAAGGCCACAAAACTCTCCCATCAATTTGTTGAAGAAACTGAGATTCGCGAAGAAAAAAGATGACTCAAGATGTGGAGATGAAAGATAATCACACCCCAACTCAATCCGTAGTCTCTGCTACTACCTCTACTCTGCAGCGTAAGTCTTCGATCTTTTTTATCCTTCAGTTTTCGCTACTAGGGTTGCTTTTTTCCTTTTCTCAAAATTTGATTTCAATTGGAATGCTTTCTTCTTTTTGTCCCCAGATTTGAAGGAGATTGCAGCTCTGATCGATACCGGTTCTTACACCAAAGAAGTCCGTCGAATTGCTCGTGCTGTACGTCTCACCGTTGGACTACGACAGAAGCTCACCGCTTCTGTGCTCTCTTCTTTCCTTGATTTCGCTTTGGTTCCTGGATCCGAGGCTCACACTCGTATTTCTCCTTTTGTTCCTAAGGTATCTACTTTGATTTCCGTGTAATTGTGAATTCTTAGCTTATTTAGGTTCTGTAACTTGCTCAATTTTAGATTACCCCTTCTATTTTGAATGCGCCTAGCTGATGTTTGGATATTTATTTTTTTAATGATGGGTTTCAGAGTGATGAACATGACATGGAAGTTGATACAGCATCATCAACATCTCAAGCTCCTCCTAAGCATTTACCTGCTGAGCTCGAGATTTACTGCTACTTTATTGTTCTTCTTTTTCTCATTGATCAGAAGAAGTACAACGAGGTTTACTTTTTTCTTCTCTCTCTTTTTAAGGGTCTTTGTTTTACATACTTTGTTGATTTAGTCTTGTTTGAGGTCTCTAATTTACAGATGTGCTTTTGCTTTCTTATCTTTTTCAGGCTAAAGTTTGTTCTTCAGCTAGCATTGCTCGCCTCAAGAACGTTAACAGGAGAACCGTTGATGTCATTGCTTCTAAATTGTATTTTTACTACTCTTTAAGCTATGAGCTAACAGATGATCTTGCTGAGATACGTAGGTGAGTAGTTCACTCTCAGTTTGTTTTTCGTCTTTTAAGTCTTTCACATTAGTCAAACAGTCAGTTATCTGAGATTACTTGTATGTATCTATTTCTGTTGCAGTACTCTTCTTGCTCTACATCATTCGGCAACGCTGCGCCATGACGAGTTGGGCCAAGTGCGTAATTTTCAAATTTTCCAAAACAGTCAATCTTATCTGTCTTTTGCTTTGATACTTATAACTGCCTTTCATGTTGCAGGAAACACTTTTGAATCTGTTGCTCCGCAACTATCTCCACTACAATCTCTACGACCAAGCAGAGAAGCTTAGGTCAAAGGCACCTCGATTTGAGGCACACTCTAACCAACAGGTAACCTTTCAGTCTTGCCTCCAAATAATTGGCATCGTGGCTTTCTAGTTTTAGGTTATTGTGTATATCTATTTATCTGATGCTTACTTTTGCCAACTTTTCACTCTCAGTTTCTTCATATTGCATTCACATATTCCTATTTCACTTATGTTAACTGCTGCTATGCAATGCTCATGTTCTTCTATGTATGTTGCACTATGTTGTACGTTCTGTCATTCAGTTTTCTTGTTTCTCTTGTTATGTTTCTGAATCTGCTCATTCATCATATTTTCTTTAATCTACCTTGCGTGTTCCTTTTCTTCGCTTCATTGAGCCTTCTCCTGATTTCTGAGACCTCCATATTGACAAAAGTATATGTATATTCTCTAGCCGGAGGATACTCATCTCATGATATGATATACAGTTTTGTAGGTACCTGTTTTACTTGGGAAAGATCCGGACGATTCAACTAGAGTACACGGATGCAAAAGAGAGCCTTCTCCAGGCTGCTAGGAAAGCACCTATTGCATCTTTGGGATTCAGGATTCAGTGCAATAAGTGGGCTATTATAGTTCGACTGTTGTTGGGTGAAATTCCAGAACGTTCAATCTTCACTCAAAAGGGAATGGAGAAGCCTCTGAGGCCATACTTTGAGCTAACCAATGTAAGTCCATCATTGCATATGTGACATCCTCATTAGTTGAGGTTCTCTTACTAATACTCTTGTTTATGTTATTGACAGGCTGTGAGGATTGGTGACCTGGAGCTATTTGGGAACGTCCAAGAGAAGTTTGCAAAAACATTTGCGAATGACAGGACTCACAACCTCATAGTTAGACTGCGTCACAACGTCATCAGAACAGGACTTCGCAATATCAGCATCTCTTACTCCAGAATCTCCCTACAAGACGTTGCCCTGAAGCTAAGATTGAACTCAGCAAACCCAGTGGCTGATGCAGAAAGCATTGTTGCTAAAGCTATCAGAGATGGAGCAATCGATGCAACCATTGACCACAAGAATGGTTGGATGGTCTCCAAGGAAACAGGAGACATTTACTCAACCAACGAACCTCAGACAGCGTTTAACTCCAGAATTGCCTTCTGTTTGAACATGCACAATGAAGCGGTCAGAGCCTTGAGGTTCCCTCCAAACACTCATAAGGAGAAAGAAAGTGACGAGAAAAGGAGGGAGAAAAAACAGCAGGAAGAGGAACTCGCCAAATACATGGCTGAGGAAGACGATGATGACTTATAGATCTGATTCAAAATTCTATTTGGCTGTTAAACACTTTTGTTATTTCGAGACATCTCTGCCTTTTGTTGTTGTTGTGCACATCGTTTCCCTTGCTTTATGAAATCAAAAACTCAAAAACTTTTGTTAAATAAGTTCGTTCATTCGGATTAGTATTTGCATAGCTCGTCAAAATTTTCTGATAAATTCACCGTAGAGGCATAATGTGGGTAATACTAAGAATATAAAACATGATTCAAACCCAAGATTAGTAAATGGGCCTTGTTTAAGGCCCATTAGTTATCTAATTCCAAATCGGCGAAGTATCTCCGATTGTGTTTTCTCGCCGTCGAAAGGTTAAACACTCGAAAAGAGTTTTGTTCTGTGTTGTTGTTTTTGTCTGAAACTTACGGAGAATGGAGGAGATTCAGAAGACTGAGGTAACGACGAATCCAGAGACTGAAGATGTTATCGAATTAACTAAGCAAAGTGTAGAAGCATGCGATGAGCAACAGAAGCAGCAAGCTCAAGAAGATGGTGAAAAGCGAGATGAAGACGAAGACGAATTGAGAAAACTGCTTCTTTCAGATATTGGAGAGCTTCCCCTTATTCCTCCTTCAGCTACACAAATCAATTTTGTTTCTTACTTCATCACAGGTTCGTTCACAGCAGATTCAGCTACTGCCCCCTTTTGATAGTTTTGAAGTGAATTAAACCCTTTTTCAATATTGTGTAGATTTCACGAAATCAGGTCATGATCAATACATCTACCGTCACGCTAATGGGTATGTCCAAAGATTGTTCCTTTTGTTTGAATCTCACATTGAAAATAATGGAATTTGGTTCTCTTACTTGTGTGTGCTTGTGTTTGTTTGTTTGTTTGTTAGTTTGTGTGTGATTGGATTGGCACCTACGCATATAGCTTTTAAAGACGAAGGTGGGATCACTAACGTCGATTTCAATGTTGGTAAGTCTGATCGTAGCGTCTTGAAAGTCTCCGGCAAGCGTAAAAAGGTTGCTTTCTCTTGCTTGAAGTTGCAGTTCGAAACTTGTTTTGTTCACTTTCTTTGATTGAGTCGAGCTTCTGGCTTTAGCTTAGTGTTTTTTTCACATGCTCTCTTATTGTGCAGAATGCGTTGCGCTCTGAACCGAATACGGCATTGTGCAAAGTTTCCACTGCAAAAGATACCTATATTGTGAGGTGCAAACGCTTTTTTTCTGGTTTCATCACTTTCCTTTGTTCTAAGTTCCCATATGCAAGAAGATGAAGTTGTTTTTGTTCTGAGTTGGTTTTTTTTTTCACTAGGTGTTGCGTTAAAGGCTCTCTCTTGGAGGTGAACGAGAGATTAATCATGCAACCTGAGCTTCTTAATTCATCGGTAAGAACTAAGAGAAGAGAAAAGTTTGATAATTCATACTTTGTCTTGTCTAACATATCCTCAAATTGATGAACCAATGAAAATCTCATGTTTTTGCTATGAGTGTCTATTGTTGCTGTATCTTCTATAACAATTTGAGCTCTTATGTTATACTTCTAATGTCAAGAATTTTGCTTATGGAATCAGTCGAGTAACTCAAGTAACTTCATCATCGTTTCTTTGACTTTGTACATGAGTAGGATATAAAGCTGATGCTGTTCTGAATCTTGGTTACCTCTTGGCTCCCATATTTATAAGATCTAACATTTATCTCAGGCTGACCGGGAAGGGTATATTGCGATAATCATGCCAACAAGACCTGCAGATTGGACCAAAAACAAGGAATCACTGATAACGCTGGAGGAATATAAAGAAAAGAAAGAAAAAGTACAGTCTGCCGAAACTTTGGAACCGTGTATGCTCTGAAAGCTGATGCTTAAGGCTCAAGTCAGATTAGGTGAAGAACTTTGAAAGATTTTTGCAGTCTTGTTGTTCTACAATATTTATAAAGTTGTTGTCTCGTGTTTTGTTTGCTGGCAACATCATTTTGGGAATGTTCTTCATAAACTTTTTACTTTACCAAAAAAAAAAAACGAAATTACAAAGTATATATAACTTTGAAGTTGCATTATTTTTTTCCTTTTAACAAAACTATAATTCAAGCGTGTAGTGTTCTTTTTGCACATATCTAGTGATGTCAAAACATCCCATTTAACTACCAATTTTTAAAATATATTCTAATCCACGTAAATCTATTTAGACTATTAATTTAAGCTATATATAATTATTTAATTAGATTAGTTAGTTTTTATTTTATATATGAATTTTTAAAAATATACTTTTAGTTATTTGTTGTTATTTACAATTTGTGAGAAAACAGTTTTTGGTGAAAAGTGAAAACCCACAATTTTGTGATTTTGGCAGAAAAACAGTTTTACGTATAAAATAATATGATGTAAATAGAAAATTTAGTTTTTAATATATTTGATACTAATATTTAAATATTATATTTTATTTATTAAGATATTTAAAAATTATTCGGATAATCAAGATATACATGGACTAAATTTTTTATGCAACATACTCAATTATTAAATGAATATAAAGCCTAATTTAACATCTTACACATATAACTTGGGTAATTGTGTGTCTTTTATCAGAATCTAATTCAACTAGAAATAGAATTGTGTTGTGAATATTTAAGTAGGAATAGGGAATCACAAAATTAGTCTAATTGTAAATTCAAGTAGGAATAAGGAATCATCCATTATATAAACTATCCTCTATGTATCTACTTCCAGTTGTGTTAACTCAACCCTGTATTCAAGATACCGAGAAACATTATTTCTAGACCATCAAATAGTTCAAACAAGTTTTTGTTCAACTTCTTTATTATCATCAATATGACTACTCAGAATAGAAACACACATCATCAGATTCAAGGTTCAGTCTCGAACGGAGGATCAAGTCGACGAATAGTCAGACAAGTGCAACCTCAACCGCCTATGATGTTTAATGTTCAACCGTGGTTTCCTTTTCCACAGTTTTCTTATAGACCTACGTTTGGTAAGTTGTTATCAATATTGGGGTTTACTTTTATATAATACTAACTAATTTGAGTATTCTAATAACTTATGTGAGTTATACAGATCTATCGGAACTTCCAGATTTAAGGAGGGAGGCATTAGAGTCTAATTTACCTTCGGTCATCCGTTTTCAGATTGATTATTATTTTAGGTAAATAAACTTTTATTTTTTGGTTTATTTACTTTCGAGTTAATTTTCTGAATTTATAGATTTCGTCTTGTCATATGTTTTACGTTGATTGATATTATAATGCAGCGATGAAAATTTGGTGAAAGATGTACACTTGAAATCTCAAATGGACAATCAAGGATGGGTTAGTATTCTCTGTATTGCAGAATTTCCAAGAGTAAGTAACTTCAAAAGTTGATGGAATATATATATATATTTGTTCTTTCAAGAATATGGTAGTGTGTAATATATACATACCAACTGATTTTTTTTTTCTTTTACACCAGATCAAAAGTATGACCAATGATATTGAGTTTCTATTGTCTTCACTGAGATCATCAGCTACGGTTGAAGTTCAGGTAATTACTAATTATTACACGTTACACATCTCTTCTTATTATCTTAAACTTAAATATGTAATACAATTTTTTAAAAAGACATTTTATTTATTAAACACCAATAATTAATGGATAATGATATACTAATATTCACTTGAATGTTGAAATCAAATTTCGTAGAATGGCAAGTTGCGGAAACGCATTGGATGGGAGAGATACATACGCTCATGAAGGCTCCCGGCCTCCACGTACCGATAGCAGTAATGAAGACGAGACCAGTAGATTTTGATATTATGTACCTTTGTCCTACATACTTTTGGGTTTTCTAAATGTACTTTTGGGGTTTTCGCTCAATATATTAATGAAATACAAATGTTCACTTTCATTATTTTTAGTCCTAATAATTTACCGCTGAAATTAATCAAAAAGCTTACGTTCTTTCCCTGATTTACGTCGAACAGATTATGCAACACATGTTTTTTGCATAGTGGCATGGATTTTTGCATCACATAGTTCATGAGGCCCTAACTTTTGTTCAACCTTGTAATGCAAATTTTAATCATTAGCGCTAATATATTCTGACTGAGAGAATCTTAACAAATATATCCGATGTCGTCCAGCGGTTAGGATATCTGGCTTTCACCCAGGAGACCCGGGTTCGATTCCCGGCATCGGAGATTTTTGAGCAATTTTTGTTTTCCTTAACCGCTGATACTTTGTTGTGAAGTAGAGCTGTAGAGGCACATACGTCGCTTTGTTTTACAGTTTTGTGAGCAATCTCCTCAAGCACGAACTTAGAATTATTTTCCCTGTGGAAGTCTTAAGGCAACTCTTCTTGCAATAACTCTGTAATCTTCTTCTCAGTGGGTTTCAAACTCACCAACTTACGTTTGGATCTTTGAAACCAAATCACATCCTGCAGTTTATATTCGATACCAAAAACGTGAGAAGATTGGAGTGATTAAATGCATTCTCTCCCAGAAAGAACTAGAGAGCTGTGTCTTGAAATATCAAGTCTAGATTTTAGTTAAATCCTTGTTCATCAGTTTTTTTGTATCTTCTTTAACGCGTCATGAAGTTATATATCTATTTATGTTACCAGAAATCTCAATCATCCGATCTTCAATTTGGATATGCACTGATGCTCTGCAGCTGATGTAACTTCATCAGCTTTCAGATTTGTTTTGGCAAGCAAACAAAAACGCTAATCTGGTTGGTTTTGGAATATGCTACTGCTAAAAACATCTCAAAGCCAACTCAAATCTTGAAAATTGAAATTGTTGTCACTACATATCTTTGTTGTAGAAGAAGCTTAACTATTCTGCTCCCTAGTATATAACAACAATATCTACACAATTCTGCATCCGTTTTCCTAATATCTTATGGTCTGGCAACATTCAAAACAGATGTTAAGTTAGCTCAATCGATTAAAACACCTAATGAATAGCTTCAAAACTTGAACCCCTAGTAAGGGGTAAAGATTTGTGAGCAATTGATTTGACTCAGACCATCTGTTCTAATGGCATCAGAGAACATATAAATCGAATGTTCTAATGGGTACAGAGAGGTGAGCAATTGATTTAACTCAAGACCACCTGTTCTAATGGCATCAGAGAACGAACATAAAGGCAGAGTTACAGAGAACTACAAAGAAGCTTTGCAACGAAGAAGAACGAACGAAGCAGCAATAAGGCAAACCAGCAAATCACTCTTAAAAGATAACTAAAAAGCACAAATTATCCAAAAGAGTAAAGAGACAATGGTGGTTCTTGATACCATAACAGAGAAGACAAAGAGGAAGAAGAAGAAGAGAACATAGTCATGAATATTAAAAAAAGAAAGCAAAGTCATATCATCAAACACTTAGAAGAAGAAAAACGGGGATAAACATAAGAGATGAGGAGACTGGTTTGGTTTGATCTTCGAAACATCAGAGATTGAATGAGAGAATCATTCAAAAGCCCATTGGTTCTCTCTGCGAACCTCCTCTTCTTCCTCTGGTGTGAAGTCATTCTTGATGTTGAACGTTGTGCGAATCTCTTCTGGAGTCTTCCCCTTGATCATATCAGCCACTGTTTGACATGTTAGGTCAAGCAAGTTCTTGATGTTCAGGTAATTCGCAGCCTACACAACAAAATCCAAAAAAACCAATTAGATCAATATTCACATAAGAACCCTAAACAATTTCAATTCCAGATTCAATTCCTAAGAAACCCTAAACGAAATCCGATTTCTAAAACAAATCCCCAAATTTACGAAACCCTAATTTCAATTTACCCCCAAATCGAAAACCCTAAAAAAATCAAATCGAGGGGGAAAGGGAAACAAACCAGGATGAGTTCAAAGAGGGTAGCCTGATCGATCTTCATAAACTCAGCATCCCAGGTCTTGAGTTCTTCGTCGGCGGCAGAAGAAGCAGCACCAGCAGCAGCACCATCAGCGGCATCGGTCTTGGAAGCAGTAACCTCGACGTGTTTCTTGCAATACTCGATCACCTTAGCGAGGATCTTGCTCGTAACGTTAGGGAGAGGGACACCGTTGTCGACGCAGTCGTCTTCAACCATATGAGCTATGGTTTGTGATTCGAGAGCAACCAATTCATCAACCTCGAAAGATTCACCATCGGAACTCTTCAACACGATCTTCTTCGTCGTTGTTGTCGTCGACATCTTTGATTTGATTTTTGAGAAAAAGAGAGAGAGCTTTTTTTTAGATTTGGGAGAGAGTTTGTGAAATTTTCTTGAGAGGAGACGAAAATATGATAAAAAAAAAGTTTGGGGGGTCTCTCTCTATTTATATATATTAGAGAGAATCCCTAATTTTTGTTAAGTCGGTCTATTGTTTAGGAAATAATAAAGGAAATATGTTTTTTTTTTTTACTTTTTTATTTTTTTATAAAGTTAACTTTTTATTTATTGTTTTAATGAAATTAGGATTGTTTTCTATTTTTTTTTCTTTTGGGAAATTAACTTTGATCCGTCGAATTCGTTGTATTTATCTCATTAATTAATATATGATTGATTTTATATTTTTCCTTTTTTTCTTTTCTTTTTGGGATACAATTCCATAATTGTCAGAGAAAAAAGTAAAAAGATATATTGAAATCACTGTATGATAAGAATAAATCAATGAAATCAGCTTTGTTAAGCTTTTAATAAAATGATGTATTTCTGAATCATACAATAATAATAATAATAATAATAATAATAATAATAATAATAATAATACATTTAACTTATTTTTGGTCAAGAATCATACAGTATTATTATGTGCTATGTATTTTCTTCTCTTTTCATTATTTTGTTCTTTTATTTCTTAATTAGTCATATCTTTTTTTTTTTTGTATATCATCATTATCATCTTTTATATTTTTCTTTACTAATTAATAACTATTGTTATATATACTTTATCATGATTTTCTGGTAACAAAAAAAAGGATTTCAGACTTGAACATGATCTTAACTAAGATTCTAAGATGAATATTTGGAAAAATTGTGGATGCTTCTCCCTTTTGACGATTCGACCTAAACATGATTAGATCATTTCTTTTACGATTTTATGGTACCCGTGATGTCTTCTGCTTGATGGATACCAACGTGATTTCTTGGAATTGAACATACTAAAGAAGGGGTATTGGTTTAGGATTTAGAAAGAATTTTCATGATTTTGTGTTTTTAAAAATTTTGCTGATTTTTAAAATCATAGAAAATTAGAAAGTAAAAATGAAGGATTCTATAAGAGATTGTTTAGGAAGTTATTTTAAATCTTGCTGATTTGTGTTTCCTAATCTTGTAAAATCTTTCATAAAATCTTTCAAAATCTTTCTATTTGATGAAAGAGTTTTCATGACTTTTGTTATGAAGGAAATGATATAAAATCCTAAACCAATAACACCAAACTTGAATTCATTAACAATCCAAGATTCTTTAGTTTTAATTGAATAACATAAAACTTTTAATGACTTTATAAGACTCTTAATCCAATAACACTAGATTTATCAAGATTTTAGATAACTTTTTACAAATCTACAACCAATAACACCAAATTTTTAAAGAGTTTTTAAAAGTCTTGATTGAATAACAACATATTTTACATAACTTTTAAAGTCATTAAAATTCTTTCTAAATCCTAAACCAATAACCCCCCCTAAATAGGAGATCCAAGAATTAAAATAAAACCATGAATCTATACTAGTATTTTTGCAGCAGTTTTTGCTGAAAAATATTTTTAGGAAAGTTTTTACATTTAATGCATTAACTTTAATATTAGTTACCAAAACTTCAAAATTAATTATAGGTAAAATTTTAAAAAATAAAAAAATCTTTCTACCTTATTCAAACATAAATATATGATTCTTTTTCATTTTTATTTGAATTTATATTTAAATTATTTTGAATTATTCTATAATACATTTAGTTAATAAAAATTGTGATTTTTTCCTGCATATGATGTAATACAAAATTTTAAAAACAGACATATATTACTCAATAGATGAATAAAAATACGGGTACAATATCCCACATCGTCTAAGAAAATTGGGCAATGGTTTAGAGTTATACTATAAAAGAAGCCAAAATGATTCTGAATACAATTCTGAATACAAATGAGTAGAAAACTTAATTTATCAGGCATTCAAACTTTAAAAACTTTTATTTGGTTTATTTCGGTTCTTTATTTTAAAGATTTTTAAAAGGTTAAATATGAAAAATATTTAAAACTTTTTAAAAAGTTAAATATGATAAATATTATACCGTAGATACACAATAAATATTAAAAATAAAAATGATATAGTGTGAATTAAAATATCTCGGGACGGGGTTATATAGCGGGACGGGTTTTATCGATATTTATATAAATTAAAAAATATCATTAATTTGGTGTAACACAGGTAAAACATCATTTCATTATTTTGTTAACACTGTCGGTATCAAAGAATAAACATATCTAATTAAATTAATTAAATAAATATTATGTAAAAAATAAATTATATTATAATATTATATAGTTTATTTAACAATTATTATATAATTATAACATATTTAACCGATAAATACAACTTATAATTTAAATATTTTAGTTATAAATAATTTTGCTCCGTGGTGTACCGCGGATCATAGTTAAAAAATACTGTATGAAGAGAAAGTTGTTTGTGGGCCGGGTTGGGTTTAAGGTATAATATAATCCATGGCTTTCTTACTTTTTTTTTTTTGACAGTGGCTTTCTTACTTCTTACAAGTGTCATGATTCATTCTAGAAGATGCACGCTCAACATATAGAATACTAATTTCTTAATGGCTAATCCGTGAACGAATGGAGGATGATGATTTCTCCGTTTCTCATCTACCAAAATTAAAGTTTGGTAGCTGATATATCTTTTAAAGATAACTGAGTGAGTCTATTCATAAAGTTCCAAGGCCCATATCTGAATTATTCATAAAGTTCCAAGGCCCATATCTGAAGTCTAACTAATCCGGAGGTGAGCATGCTCTTCGATAAGAATTTCTTCTTGCAAGCTTATACAACTTATGAGAAAAACAGGAATTAAAAAACATTTTGAGTACGTATATCAAAACTTACAACTTATGAGAGTATCCAATTCCAAACTTTACCTGTTTATATATCGACTTATCTTTTGCTTGAATATGTAAATGTATTAACTGTAAACAAAGAGTTTGTGAATATAATTTTCGTTGTCTATTTGCAGAGTAAACTCTACAACTCATCATGCTCATCTTCGAACCCTTTCAATCCATTGTGCTCATCTTCGAACTCTTTTAGTCCATTGTGCTCATCTTCTAACCCTTTCAGTTCATTGTGCTCATCTTCGAACCCTTTCAGTTCATTGGGCTCATCTTCGAACCCTTTCAGTCCATTGTGTTCATCTTCGAACCCTTTCAATCCATCATGGAGGAAATTCGAGTACCACTGGGCTGATAATTTTTCGTGGCGTGTCAAATTATTTTTGTAATCAGTATAGTATAGCCCAAATCTCGAGTTGTATCCTTCTTGCCATTCGAAATTGTCCATCAATGACCAATGAAAATACCCCGTAACATTTACTTTATCATCGCTGCAAAAACAAAGTGGAGAAAAACACACTATCATGCATCCTGAAAATAAAACAGTCTTTTTTGGTAAAGGTAAAACTCAAAAAACATGCATGATTTGTTTTACTGACCAAATTGATTCGTGCAAGCTCAAGAGATGCCTCTGTATATAGTATCTTCTGTGTTCATCTGAGAGCGCCAGTACAAGACTTGTGTCTTGCTCGCCTAGATCCTCTCCATATCCTTAAATCAAACACATACAACTCAATATATGTATATATACAAAAATTAGGGAAACGTTTTGAGATTTAATTTAGGTAAAAAACGTTTCTATCTAACCATTCTCGGTGATCATGATTTCAGGATTTCCGTATTTATCCTTAATATATTTCAGTAGGCTCCTCAAACCTTTTGCGTAGACTTCCACTTTCGCAACATCAGGCTTATAAAAAGAAAAAAACAAAATATATAATCAATTTTAATATTTTCATTTTAGTTACATCGTAAGTTACTAAAACTAAAATAATCATCATATATACCGTGGCAGTATAAGCATTGAGTTTATCCACATACCTTGCTGAAAAAAGTCGAACAAAAGTTGGATAAAATTAATCAAGTGAGAATTAATGAAAATAGTCTAAATTTATTTCAAAATTAAGTCAAATGAGACTTACGTTCCCAGTCCACTAGGGAATCACTCTGCCAACTTGGTTGCGAAGGATCTGGCTCTTCGTCGTGCATTGCAAATACCGAACTGTAGTAATTTATTCCTACAAAATCAGCTGAATTTTTCAACTTCTCCTTCTGTGCCTCTGTGAATTCTGGCAGTCGATGTCCAACATGATCCTTCATTGATTGTGGATAATCTCCATATGTGGTCGGATGCAAATGCCTGCGGAGTCAGAATAGTATTTGTCACATATTTTATTTTTTCATACTATATATCTGTTTTTTAAAAAATTAGTAAATTTTGTTACCATCCCAATATGAAGTCGATCAGGCCGGTTACAGGAGGTCCATGCTCTTCGTCCGAGAGCTCATGTGCCTCAAACCAAGCTGGACTATGAGCAATCCCAATTTTACCACCGTTACACTATAAACAAATAGAAGTAAATGTTTGTAAATACTTAGTTCATCAAATTACGTAAAATATTCACAGTAACTTTAGTGATGCTAGTTAGTTAATGTTTATATGGAAACCTTATCGCATTTCCTAAAGGCCTCAACGGCATCGGCATGTGCTAAGAGCATGTTATGACTGACGATATAAGCTTCGTATCCGGACTGTCCATCATGACACAACTCTCCATGTTCTTTGATGTACTTGAACATCGTCCCGGTGCTTTTTTCCCAATGTCGTAGCCAGATCGACTGAACACCCATGGCTCGTTAAATGTGATCCAATGCTTCACTTTGTGTCCGTACTCTTGGAATGTGAAGTTTGCATATTCCGTAAAATCCTCTCTGCGTTTATATATATAAATAAAAGGTTCATCGTGTTTTGAGTTGTAGACAAAAAAAAAAAAAAAAATCATCGTAAGTTGTTAATATTAGTAAAATCTTACATGATGCGGTCGCTTAGGAAACCACCGTATTCATCTTCTAAATCTTGAGGAGTGTCCCAGTGAAAAACGGTAACTAATGGTGTTATATCTGAATTTTGGAAATTGATTTAGAGTTAACATTAGTAATATCTTTGATGTAAATGTAATATAGAGTTTGTCAAATTTAGAATATTAGTTTATCGGAGAGAGAAAAATTTACCATTTTGTAGAAGCTCATCGATCAGGTCGTGGTAATACTGCACACCTGCTTTGCTTATTCCTTTCCCCATCCTACCATCTGTTAATATTTTTAAAAAATTGGATGTTGTTGTTATTTGCTTCCTTGTATTATAATCAACACTAAACCATAATTTGTTGAGTTTTAACTTACGGGGAAAAATTCTAGGCCATGCAATGGAAAATCTAAAGCCATCAGTGTTCAGACTTTTCATCAACTTGATATCTTCCTATTAAATATAATTTTTAAGTTAACATAAGTTCGAGAGAGCTTCACAGACATATTTTCAGACTAGGGGTAATTAGACGACATAACTAATACCTTGTAACGATGGTAGAAATCGACAGCAACGTCGGCATTGTGATAATTACATCTATCTGAAAATATAAATTTAAAAAGAAAAAAAAAAGATGACTAATATTGACAAATAATTATTTTCATTAGTCAAAGTGAAATTTTGAAAAGAGGAAGTTAGAGTGAAAGAGACGTGGGAATTTCTTTGTGTATACGTCCCACATGCTTGGACCTCTACAACCTTCATTTACAGCTCCTTCAACCTTACCACATAAATCACTAACTTTTTTAGAAGTTTCATAACGAAGTCAACGTTTCCAAAAAATCACTTTATTTTATCATCTAAAAGATCGTATCTATCTAGAGTCTAAATTCAAAAATGTATGTTACCTGAAAAGCCGCAGTTGCGGTACCAAAAATGAAACCTTTAGGGAAATTGGCACGAGTAAAGTGTATATCGGTACTAGAGCAGGTATACTCACTGGCGGCGGTAAGTGAGCCGGTCAGACCGAGAAACAGAACTAAACCTATGAGAGGAAGTTTATGAAACCTCCCCATTATTAGTGTAGATCTCTTAAGTACGTTGACAAATACGTTGGAAGGGATATTTGCTGTTATATATAGAGACAGACTAAAGAGACTTTAAGATACTGAAAGGGAAGATGTAAACCACGTGATTCACATACGTGACCGGCAATGAATGGGAAATTAGGAGATAAAAAGTGTGTGTTATGATTTATGAATATATCAACAGATAAATGGATTGTTCAATTCAATTCTGTTTTTTTTTTTGGAACAAATTGTTACGTGAATAATATTTTAAGTGAACTTATTTGATTGATGATAAACAAGAATTTTTTTTTTTTTTTTTAACAATAAAATATACAGGATGTATAGTTTAAGTGGTATATTCAGACAACGAAATAAAATGGTATACATAAACAATGCAATCCGTGTGAAAGAAGAAGAAACAAAGCTGCAGATTTATAGGGAGGTTTATTATCCATGACTATACAAGATTAACAAAACATGCACCAATATTAATCCCACCACCTTTTGTATGTATACCATTCCCTAGTTTGTTGAGGGATATATAATTCCGATCACTGTATAAGTAAAAATAATATCCATCCGCAATTAACTTAAGAACTCAATTTAATTTAATGAACTAAGAAAATTCCCGTTTTTTGCTGAAATTTACATGCATGTTCTTATAAGTAAACAAATATTAATGTTTTTTTTCATGAGATTTTATTTTTGTTTATGAAATGTTATTTTAAATGTAAAAATCGTTATTATTATCTTCTTTTCTTCTTCCTATACATATATGGTCCCTATAGGCTATAGTGCCTAAGTCTCAACGACCTCTTTTGCATTCAAAGTCTGCATAATTTTCAGAAAATGCTCACGAGTGAAGAATTGGAAATATATATGGGTGTGCTTATACAATAATTTTCTTGTTCCCATGAGGCCGACTTTGTTTATTTCACCTTAGCCTGAAAGTGTCAATTATTTTTGTTCTTTTTTTTATCCAAACACTATCAAATCCACAAGCTTACAGTTGTGTTAGCCTTCTTTGGGATTTATTTGCTTGATTTATATTTGAAAACTAACTCTCGTTTGTTGTTGGATTATATAAAATGAACAATACATTATACATTCTCTTTACGGTAAGAAAATCAAATATGATACTGACCATTACATATATATAACGATATGGTGACAACTAAGATTAAAATAAAACATTGTAAGAAATGAGGAATTAGGCAAGGCCTTTCGCTATCTGATAGACAAGTGGTTTAGATATGACTTCGTAGGCTTTCTGTGAAGGGTGAGCGAAGTCATAGAAGACGTGTTTATCTGGGTTGAAGCATGGTATTATTGCATTCGGCATACAACAACACGCTTTTCTCACTTCTAAAAACCCTGCAAGTATATATATATACACACATAGATTGTTATAGATACAACATGATCTTGATCACCATGTACATTTTAGAGTTATGATTTGGATATAAATACAAAACGAGAAAAAAAAAAAAACAAACAAAAACTGCATACAATATAAAAATTCTTTATATATAGTAACTTATCCTATATGTGAGAGTTACTATAATGAAATTCAGAATATATTAGAAAAAGAATTTCACCTTTCATTCTAATCTACATCAATAATATATGTAAACAGAAAATAAAAGGGAAATATTACTATATTAGTTATGATTTGCAAATGAATAAAAGAAACAAATGCATGATGCGGCTAGAAAAATTTGAGTCAAAACAATACAATAACTATGAATGGGTGTTGTGCATATGCATGGTATATGATATTGTCATCACTTGGTTACGTCATGCATATATTTATGGGGTGTGTATATACGTACCATAGGCCTTAGGATGGTTGACAAGATCCATAAGTTTACCGTACATGTCGACGTAAACAAATTTTGCATCTTTAAAATCATATTCTACTGCGTAACTTATAAGACCTTTCTGCAACTTGCTGTTGAAGTCTTCTGTAACTTTATTCAAGAAGAAATTACACCATCCGAATACCCCACCGAATACAGCTCGATGCAGAGGCAAACACCCCACTGGCATCACTCCCAACACCGCGAATTTTCTCGCCCCAAGATCATATAAATCCTTCACATATAGATTACATGCATAAACCAAAAGAGTGTGAACAGTTGCATATATTTCATATACTACTATATATTACATATATACTAAACCTTGATTAGTTTTTTATTTTATTTACTGTCTTACTTTTAGAAACTTTCTGGTCCAACCAACCATTCTACTGGTGTATGTGTTTGGGGACTGTAATCGTAAGAGAGCGGGAGCGACAAAGTATCCAAGATCGTTGTTTCCTTCAGAAATAAGAAACACTGCGTTTGAAACTATTTCTTTTACTTTTTTCTTACGTTTCACTATTTTTTTTAGTTTCTTCAAATACTTTTTAAAATCTTGTACTTGGTCGCCTGCCGATAAAACTCGCTGACCAAAACACCCACGGCCATCCAAAAAGAAATGAAAATAATTATTACGTAACATTGGTTGAGTTATATAATAGTGTTTTTTTTATCGAAATAACACAAATAAATTCATCTTTTTCACCAGTGTTCTTGATGTAAGATCGTCGATTCCTGAACCACCAGATGCAAAACAAACGCCGGTTTTGAGGTCATCAGAACCAATGCGACGAATCTTGCTATAAGCTGGTACAAGTCTTTTGATCCCCAAACCTTCAGCTACAATAGAAGACTTACACCACATGAGATCATTAGTATTCCTACTACATGATATAACTTAACAACAAATTTTTTTAAAGAAACGTTGTTAAACGTATGATGTTATACCAACTATATCGGTGAAAACTCTTCCATTACCGAATCTTCCCGTTGGAATTTTGTAGTCAAAATTCCAACCATAAGGCCAGTAATTTCCCTTGAGCAAAGTAAGAAGAAAATTATTGTTGCCGGTATCTAATACTGAATCACCAAAAGCAAAAAGCGCAGTAAATGATGTATTTTTGTCAGCCGCCGATGAGAGAAATAAAATAGAAAATAATGCTAACACAAATATTTTTTCCCTAAACATATCGAAAATAAGTTCAAACTTCTTCCGGACAGTTTTTAATGTATCATGTGTTTTATACAGAAATCAAATGATTTGTTCTACTTATTTTTAGACGTCTACATCCTTTTTGTCGTAGGAAGGCCAAATGCATGAGAGTACAGTACACAGTACACACCAAATGAATGTTAGGATATTTTAATACTATAATAATTCCATATATATAATCTAATGAATTATGTTTTAGTCCGTTTCTGGTCTTTATATGTGGGCAAGTTTAGTTAGTTGTTGCCATGAGACATCGTTAATATTTCAAACTTTTGTAGACCATGTTTTTTGTATACGATCATATATATCAGAGAAGCCTATTTGGAAGTAACATTAGTAAAGAGCAACATCAATTACTTTAGTCCGAAATTGTCAAGTTTGTTGTTTTCTTATTTAGTCTTTCGTGTTCTTTTAGTTCTAAAAGATTTAATTCCACGGTTTAAGGTTTAATCATATAAATGAAAATTAATTCTGTACAGAGGAATTGTTTAGACTTTAATTTTACAGCACTACAACTTTTAATAGAGGAATTGAAAATTAAACCCGTACAGTTTTAACTTTTAGCTATAATCATCCAAATCAATTCTCTTTGTTAGTGTTTCACGTAACGGACCAACTCGGGAAATAAGCTCACAGACCGAAGCCTTTATTCTCTACATTCAACAGGTGTGACATGGACTTATTCTTCATTTTTTTCTGGATTTTCAAATCCGTAACGTCCAAAAGTGTTTATTTTGTCATTTTCTTACTTTGGTCTAATGTCAACTAAATTTGTTAGGGAATTGTTATTAGATACGTTCTTGAATATGTGTCGTAAAAAGAAAAGAAAAAAGTTATTCAATATACATTTGTAAGCAAAACGTCTTTGTTGTTCTGGGATTTTATAAAATAAACAATACATAATACATTTGTTTCTTTAAACTGGATTATACATTGGTTTATGTAAAAAAACTGAAAGATCGCCCATCTATGATCTTTGTCTTCTCATATATATATATTATTAACGATGGCTGTTATTAAGATTTTAAAAAAGTATTGCAAAAGGAATCAGGCAAGACCCCTCTTGATATCCGCGACAAGCTTTTTAGAAATAATTTTGTAGGATTTCTCGGAGGGATGAACAAAGTCATAGAAGACGTATTTATCTGGGTTGGGGCATGGTATTATTGACGAAATCATACAACAACACCCTTTCTTCTCATTAGTAAATCCTGCAAATCATAAAAGAACTTAATCACTATACGAATTTTTACTTTTTACGAACGAGCTAGGAACATTACTTAATCGTGACATATATTTATGTAAAATTAAAGAAGCTATACTAATTGCGTTGTTATATGCCTATCATCCAAACAATAGTGAAAATAAAAAAAACAAGGGAATATGTATACTTACCATATCTTCTATAATTTTTGATAACATCCATAAGAGTGTTGTACATGTCAACATAGACAAATTTTGCACCGCGAAAACCTGATTCTCCTCCCCAAGTTTTAACCCCCCTCCTCAATTTCCCGTTGTAATCTTCAGCAAGTTTATTCGCAAAGAAGTTACAAATCCCGATTCTCGTCATAGGCAAGCATCCCAATGGTATCACTCCCATCACCGCAAATTTCCTCGCTCCTTGATCATATAAATCCTTCAATACATACACATAAAACCAATTACTACGTATTAGTATCAATATATATGTAGATAGATATGCTTGGTAAGAAAAATTCATTATATAATTTTCGTACTTTCATAAACTGTTTATTCCAACCAGCTAGTTTAGTGGTGTATCTACCGGCAGTCATTCCTCGCATAATAGCAGATCGAGTCGTAAAATATGAGATTCCAATATCATTATTTCCTTGAGAAACAAGAATCACTGCGTTTGAAACTATTTCCTTTGCTCTTGAAGAACCTGCCGTGGCCTTTAGCTTCCTTATGTACCCTTTGAAATCGTTTACTTGATCCTTTGGCTTCAAAACTCTCTGACCAAAAGCCACCATCCAAAATTATATATATTTAGTTGATTAAGATATATAACATTTTTTTAACAGACATAATAGTTCATTATTTCTTTTTTTTCACCATCAGTCTGGATGTAACAGGGTCGACTCCTGCACCACCTGATGCGAAACAAACACCGGTTTTAAGCTCGCTTGGAGGAACAAACAACTTACGATAAGCTGGTAATACTTTTTTGATCCCCAATCCTTCAGCTGTAATAACAATTAATGATAAATTTACTATATCAAAATGATATTATTCATACCATATGATTACCATAGCATTTTTATTAGACTGTGATATTTTACCAATAATATCGGAGAAAACTCTTCCATTTCCAAATCTTCCTGTGGGGATTCTCATGGTCCAACTCTTCCCATATGGCCAGATATTTCCTTTCATAAAAGTCAGTAGGAAATTGTTGTTACCGGTATCGAGTATTGAATCTCCAAAAGCCAAAAGCGCAGGAAATGATCCTCTAGCATCCGTTGATAGGAAATAAATGGAAAATAATACTAACGCTAATGCTTTTTTTCTACACGTAGCTAATTTTAAGTCCATATTTTTCTTTTTCTTTTTCTACGACAGTGTTTTAGATTCTCTTATATATGTTTTTACATATAGAGAATTCACATTCTAAGCTCATGTCAGTAGTACATATACAATTTGATTTCTAAGTCTTTTTAGACGTCTAGTCCTTGTTGTCTAAGGAAGCCAAAAATGCATGAAAGTGGTGAGAACACACTGGATGAATGTCACAGCATGTATTAGGAAGATAATAATTTCATATATCTGATGACATAAATACCAGACACAAAAAAGAATTATTTGTAAATATATTTACTCTTTAATTATATTAAAATTAATGATGTATACAGTCAGATGTTTTCCTCATGTAGACTCTTATTCCTCCCTATATGTATTGGAAGAGGATCTAATTCTTAGAATGATAAATTGTGAAGTAAAACAGCAATGGATATTTATTATATTTAGATCGAATACAATTTTCAAATGATACAAACAAGATATGATAAAATACAATCAATCATTAATTACGCCATGAAAATAGTTTTAAATTCAGACGAGCTGATCAATAAATTTGTTAATCAACAATGAGACTAACACTTTGTAAGTATGCTCTGTAGGATGATAACTGTCCCAAAACACATGATTAGACACGTCGGGACATACAGAAGATGTGATTTTATTGCACAACACAGAAACTTCTATGACTCCTGTTCCACAGCATCCTTTATTAGCCACTTTAAACCCTACAATAATTAACCCAAATCGTTCAAAGATATTACCTATTTATATTCAAGTACAGCGACTAGGCCATGCATGAAAATTAAATGAATAAAATGTTTTGAAGTATTACCGTATTTTGCAGGATTCTGGATGATGTCCAAAAGAGGATCATAGATATTAACGTACATCGGTTTGATACCCGGTAGAGTTTTATGCAACATATCCAGTTTTGGGGAAAGCTTTGAGTTGAAAAGCTTTGCTGCTTGGTTGTAAGTGTCAGCACAATCTCTCAAAATACCTCCTCCTAAGGTTCTCTGTGATGGTACACACCCAATTGGTGGTGCACTAAATACAGCCAGTCTTCTCACTCCATATCCATATAGTTTCTGTCAATTTCATTCCATAATAATCATTATGTTTCTAGAATTTCATTTATTTCTCTGACTCATTTTTATATAAATATAATTTTGGTAGATAGCCATCTATATTTAAAATGTTTTTTTCTTACTTATCTATATATATATATATTACTTTATAGTAATGTAGAAAGACTATATTAAAAGTAGTATTAGGCTTTATTCAAAGATTTGAGAGAAGCTTACTGTCACGAAATCTGAGGCAGAGTCAGACATAAGAGTAGTATAGGAATCGACGTCGTAGTGAGGTCTTGCACGAAGAGTGTAGTATGTATTGGCTATGTCGTCGCTGCCTGCGACCACCAAGAATAAGCTGTTGGCTATTATGAAGTCTTTTCTTTCTTCCCCAACTATATTCTTCACTTTCTCTATGTACTCCTCGAAATAAGTTAATTGCTCTTCTAATGATATTACTGTCTAATACCATCAACAAATGAAACCAACAAGTTAAGATAATTGTTAAATGAAATGATACAAAATACCATGATCGATAGGTTACATAGTCTTACCACGAGTTTAGGTGTTATAGGATCATAACCAGAACCTCCTGACGCAAATGATACACCGGTTAAAAGATCTTTGGAGTTTAGCTTCGAATCGAAGTATGCTGGTACAGTTGATTTTATCCCCAGTTCTTCGGCTGTATATAATAACAGAGCATGAAACATAAAAAATTTTTACGTTATTTTAAAACCTTTTTTTTTGGGGTTTTATTGATATGTTTCTTAATAATTATTTGACTATAGGAAAAAACCTAATAAATTTTGCTATGTATAATTATTGAGACAATGTTACGAGACTTATTTTCAACTACTACTAGTTCTATAAGGGAAAAGGAAACAAATGATTGCTCAAATTTATTTTGCCGTAGTCATTACTTGTGTCCTAGTAATTAATGGTCGTTACTCCTTTATATATAAATGCGTGAAAATCTAATTTTACATTGACTATTAGCTTTACGCACTGAAGTTAAGAAATAAGAGTAAAGAGAATGGACCTATCAAATCGACGGGGACTCGTCCGTCGCAGAACCTCCCTGTTGCAACTCCACCTTGGAAATTGATACCGTAAGGTTGAAAGTCGCACTTCACTATGGTTTTGACATAGTTGTTCATTCCGGTGTCGACGATGGAGTCTCCGAAAGCTATTACGGCCGGAATAATCAGGTTTGGTGGCAGCTTCACGGCGGCAATCGTGTCAGTGAGAATGAGAACAGACAACAAACATAGTTTCCACGAAGACCAAGAACAACAAGACCAGCTTGTATTGTCTTTCATGTTGCTATATAATGTAATGTAGAAATATGAATAAAGTTTTCTTTTTATAACAATGCGTTTGCTTCCAAGTTCCAAGTTTTACAACATAACAAGGAGAAACAGAGGATGCTCTTAATCAACTTTTCTTCTATCCTATCACACTTATTTATATATTTATAGACAGACACATGTCGATATATATACTATTTATATATATTTGTAATGTAATATATTTATATATATGCGCAATGCATATTACGTCGTGGAGATATTGTGGACCGTAGACAAGATCGAATTAATTGCTTGAAACATTTTGAGATATAGATTAGGTTTTTCTTCTTACAATTGGAAGGGAGGAGTTAAAAAAAATGCACTTTTTGATAATAATCCTTGAGAAAACTGAGATAGTGTAGACTCTCTCTTTTTTTTTTTTTTTTTTTTCTAAAAAAGAGAAATGTACTAACCTCAACCATAATTGTCTTTTTTGGCATATATATTTCAGCTGCTTTTAACAACATACAACTATTAGTGCGTATGTCGAAACACGAATTATCAGCAGAATGTGACAGGCAGAGTTTGACAGACAAAAATAGTTTAACTGCGTATGTCTTAATTAACGCTAATTAAACGTAAATGTTAATATATCAAGATATCTTCATCTCTTACTCTAAATTCTAAAACTAAAAACACCTACTTAATTAGTATATATATTCATGTTATCATGCGGTTATTCAACTTTTTCCACTCTCATATCGAACAATTTTGACAAATGTTTAGAAATTTAATGAAGATATATGCATCACATTGTGTTACAAACTTACAAGTAAATTTGAGTATTCAGCAATCTCTGCACGAATAAGTTTAACTTCGTACTTTTATCAAAATAATATTAAAAATATATATACGATTACAGAATTTTCTTTTAAAATGTTTCTTTTCTACTATTTTCAAAAATATAAGATATATATATATATATATAATAGTATATTAATAAGTATAATAATAGGTAAGTGTAATATGATAGATATCTATACATATATGTGTTCTCTTATTTCTTTTCATTTTTATCTTATTTCACACTATATCTATACATATATGTGTTCTCTTATTTCTTTTTATTTTTATCTTATTTTACACTATTTTTTTTAACGGCAAATTAATATATTAGATATCATAACGAGTTTATACAATACAGAAGCAAATCAAATACAACCATCATTACAAATATAAGAAATTAGGAAATTGAACATAATTTCCATGAAAATTTTACACTATTTTCATATGAAAATTTTACACTATTTTCATATGAAAATTATGCTACGTTTGAAATACAATAATAGTAATACTAATTAACGTAAGAATCTCATGTTGATATTTGAGCATGTGATGTAAACTGTTACCAAACTACAATCTTGTAGGTCATCACAATTAATAGGACAACAAATATTTCTAGAGCCCAACAGGCTCAGCAATATAGAATATATTTGTTGGTATTGTTTTTAGTTTCCTTCATAACGTATCATTTTTTGTTTGGATAAAAAGACATAGCTAGTCTTATTTATTTTATAGAATCCTTTAAAAATAGACATAAAGAATCATGTGATAAATACGAATTAGAAAGAAAAAATAATATGAACAAAGACATACGTAGCTAGGGACCGCATGCAGGGTAGATGTAGATCACAAGCAATAGGTGATACTACTATTTCCACTTAACTGAGTGTGGAGAAGGTAACTTTCCATATATATACACGTGAAAAAGGTACAAAAGAGACTTTACGAAGAAAACAATTGTGGTTATCAGAAAATATAGCGAAGGTAAAAAAATGTTTGTATGTTCCTCGAGAAGCTTGCTGTTAATGCTACCTACATAACAATGGTCCAAGTCTAATAATTATAGAATATATATAGTAAGCCAGAGCGCGCAAGTATCCGAAAAATCATGCTAATTAATTAATTAAGACTAAGATATATCGACAAGGCTACTAAAATGTGGAATTTAATATAGTGATTCACGCACAACCATATTATCGCCCAACCACTATCTAACATAATTATGTTTCTATAAACATGTGCAAACAAACAAACAAATTATACAAATCTTGAAATAATTTAGGTTCTCCCGTTTTATATTGCTTTACAAATTTTAAATGAATAAATACTAGCTTTATTTGTAGACAAGACAACTGCAAACTTAAAATTCTTCTTTTACAGTGCAATCTAAAAACTTAAGTTATTATAGTTAAATCAGAAGAGAAAATGTTGTGATGATCAACTACTATTCCCTTTTATATATAATCAGTACGGAAATGTTACAAAACGAGCAATAATTATGATATAACTACGATATTATGAAGTCATCGTATGCTATTATATAGTTTTATATATCTAATAGTATTCATGTATATCGTAGAAGATAGACCCTGTCCTATCGTGGTTGTATTGATATATAGTAATAACGCGACAGCGACAAATTTAAGTAATGACCAACTAACTAGCTGATCCATGATGACCAAAAAAGGAAGAGAAAAAAAAAAGGATATTGAAGGCGTTTTTTTTTTTTGGAATGCGATTTGATAACCATACATTATTGTTTTGGAAATTAAATTTGATCATTAAATAGTGGGACCAATATGCTAAAGACATCAAACTACTCACAGAGATAATAGGTCAATTTTTTTATATATCTTATCCTACGTGGTAGATAATTAAAGTGAGAACTACTTACTTACTGTTTACAGCCAATTGTTTCATATTATAAAATCAAAGAATTATAGGCCGAGCAAGCCAGTCGTGGCAACAAATGATGCATGGCCTAGACTAGATTAGTTGTCTTTAATTTGTGGTCGAAAGAGAGAGAGTCTGCTTTAATTTTTTTTGGGAGATACGTGTTAAGAATTCTGTAGCTATTGCTATAATTTTTTTTTTTTTTTTTTATGTTCTGTTTTTATCTTTATTTCTTTCTATTGGTATAAGCTTACAATTTTTCTTATGTAACATTTGTATATTCTCTCTATTTAGTGAAGTAAACAAGTTTAAAAATAACAATATAATCGGCTTATATACATTTTTTATTCAATATCACAAATCAGCTCTGTCGAGACGATACAAATCAGCTCTGTCGATCTTTTTGTATATCGCAATTTTGTATATTCAGCTCTGTCGATTTTTCTCCCACACCTTGAATAGGCTCTACCGTTATTGGACTTATCCTTCTTGTTTCTCCATGAGTGGGCTCTCTCGGTTGTAGGCCTCTCTTTCAACTTTCAAGTTTCAACCTCCGAGTTAAATTATTTTTTTTGGGTAGCTATTACTTATTACTTATTGCTTTTGATAACTGTGGGCTTTTTTATAATAATTATGGTGGGCAACTTTTTTGATAACTTTTAAGTTTTGGTATGTATGTTAGTATAATCATCTTAATAGTCTAGACCTAAGGACGATCATGGATCGAAATAGCTCCAAATTTTCCTTTACTGTTATGTGTTATCATTGCTGGAAATTGGCAGCACATAAGAGATGGCGTTGGAAAAATATTTGGAGACAGTGCCGGCTTAGATAGGCAGTGCGACCGCCCCGGGTTTATAAATTGAGGAGACAAATAATATAAGAATAAGGGGCACAAAAAAAAATAATACAAGATAAATGAGCACAAAAAAAGAAATAATGCAAGATAAATGGGCACAAAAAAATAATTTAAGATAAAAGAGACAAAAACAAAATTTGTAACACAAAAATAGTTCATTAAAGTATGTTTTAACGATTTAATTTTTTGGAGTCAATAACCAAAAAGACTCTTTATCTTCCATAATTATCTAACTGACTCCAACTTAGAACGAAAATAAATTCTTATAATCTTATCAAGTGTTTATATATTATCAAAATGAAATTCATATTTTTTTAACATATAACAGAGGTTAAAAAAAAATTTGGTCTTTTATTCGAACAAAAAAAAAATTTGCCCTGGGGCTCCTAAAAACCTTGAGCCGGCACTGTTTGTAGATCACGTCTAATAAGGTAAGCATAAAAAGACATGTTATCAGTGAAAACATGTCGTAGCGATCGAGATCATATATATCTCTCAAAATATTTTGTTGCCATAATTCTGTAAGTCTTCTCAGTCGGATGGAAACTATCCCAAAACACATATTCATCTCTATTTGGGCATACGTCAGCTGCAAAGTTGCATAAAACAGCAACTTCAATGAGCCCAGTTCCACAACATCCTCTATCGACCACCTTAAATCCTGTTACAAACATACAATTTCATTAACATTTTGATGAAAATAGAAATGTTGGACATTGTTCACAGTACGTAATATCAACGATTACCATATTGTTGAGGGTCTAGTATGATATCAAGAAGAGAACCATATATATCAACGTAGATTATTGTTTTCTCCCCTAAACTTCTTGACAAAGAATCCAAATTTGCAGCGAGCTTAGCATTGTAGAGCTTTGTTGCATCATTGAACCTTACAACACAATTTCTCGTTGGTCCCCCTGCTAAAGTTCTCTGTGATGGGACACATCCTAGTGGTGGTACACCAAATACTTGTATTCTTCTCGCCCCATATTCATGTAATTTCTGTGAGTACCACATCATTAAAAGACAAAAAAAAAATTACGGAAAAAACAAAGAGTTAAAAAGTAATTTTCTTCGCTCCATGAATCATTGTACCATATCAAATGATAGCTTAATAAATAATGTATAGTTAACTAATTATTGTTCATACGTACTAGAGCAAAAGATCGAGCGTTGTCGGCCATAAGAGTGGTAAAGGAAGAGACGTCATATTTATGTTGAACAGAAGGAAGACCAAAGTAGGTGTTGGTTATATCATTACTGCCGCATATAACCATGATCAAACTGTTTTGAATTATGAAATTTGTCCTTTCTTCCCCAACCATTTTCTTTAACTTCTCTATGTACTCTTCAAATAATTCCAGTTGTTGCGGTAAAGCTATTCCTCCCTTTAAAAACAAAATTAACTAGCATTTAAAAAACAATCACGTTTGTTTTATAGAGATAATGTAAGATTTTAGATGTTTGATTAATTACCGATAATTGGGTGGTGAAAGGAACGTAACCAGCACCACCAGACGCAAATGTTACACCGGTTAAGAGATCTTCTGGTTTCAAATTTGGATTTCGGTACGCCGGTATAGTTGGTTTAATTCCGAAATTTTCGGCTATGGTCACGAGCGAGATAATAATAATTATTGCAAGTTATATTATAGCTTTATAGTATCATAAAAACATCTTCGCCCTAAATCGCTTTCATGTTTCGTTTTTTTTTCCAGTTTTTAAACAACTCAAGAAAATGACACATACTTGAAAGCTAAAAGAAAAAAGAGAAAAGATAGATCACATGGTTACAGAGAAATACTCAACCACTAGATTAGATGTCCTAGACTGATCCTAGTTAATGCGTCTAATATAATCATCCATTCACATCGTCATTAAATAGTGATGGTACCATTTTTCAAGTTTCTTTGTACTACAAAAACTAGTCACTCCGTGAGATATATTCAGTACGATGTAGATGTATGATACAATAAATAGGAACTGGAAGAAAGAACAGTGAAAGGCTTTACAAGTTTTAACTTATAAGTTATATATAACACAAATTCATGAAATAAAATGTTTATTTCATGAGAAAATGTGGAAAATATATTTTAAAATTTCATGAGAAAATGGTAATCAATGTTGCATCATCAATAGAAAGAGAAGTGAAACTTACCTATAAAATCAGTCGCAACCTTGCCGTTGGAAAATCTTCCGGTAGGAACGCCACCGTCAAAATCGATGCCGTAAGGAGGATAATTGCATCTAGCCAACGTTGTCTTAATATCATCATTATTTCCGGCATCAACAATAGAATCCCCAAACACTATGATAGCCGGAATCGTTTCATTTGAGGACAGCTTCACCAAAGCGTTCGTGGTCGTCTTACCTAACAACACGAGAAAGAAGAGAACACACCAAAATAGACTCGAAGGAGAAAAAGTAACCTGATGATCAATCATACTGTGTCGTTTCATTGCTGCTCTTTGTGTTGCAACAGATTTTGTTTTATTTCGAAGCTTTTGGAGTGATGCGTAAACTGTAAAATATATATGTAAAAGCTTGGATCGGCTTGTATATGTCTTAAACATAATGAGGACTTTTGGGTTCAAAATGGCTAGCTAATAGCCTAGTCTAGAGCATTTAAAGTTGAACTAGAGTAGCATACTTCGTGATACGTAACGTAACCCTTAAAAACTGATAATAGTTATTGCACATACTGTATACTGAAATTACTAGATTTTTCATTTTTACCAAAAAGGTAAACTCAGTTTAAAAAGTTACCAATTATGACCGAAGTCTGAAACATTTTTTATACTCAGCAGGGCTTCAACCCAATTTGGGGTTTTCTTATTGGGCTTTCTTTATTCGATATTTTTTTGTTGATTTAATTGGGCCTTATATTTAATTTGTTTGTATCAACCTTGGGCCTTTTATTTGTTTTTTTTTTTTTTTTGCAATAAGTTTGAGTCCCGGCTCTGTGAATTCGAGGGCTATAATCAAATCTTTATTGGTTAGTACTATTATTGCAAAATTGGATTAGAACCTAATTTTCCGAATTTGCTAACAAAATTATAATCATATAGAAATGTGATATACATGAATCTTGTATATATAACCATCAATATCATATATGAGACAATGACAAAGCCTAGAGGAAGAGATAGCTGACAACAGTGTAATTTCTCTTCGAATTGGAATGATTATTCAATATTAATAGTGTATCGATCATGCTGAGAATAGGAGCTATATCGATTAGAAGAATCTGTCGAAATATTTATCAAAAAGTTTTGCAACTATAATTCTATAAGCTTTTTCAGTGGGATGAAAACTGTCCCAAAACACATAATCAGATCTTATGGGACACACAGCAGCTGTGTAGTTGTTGCATAGCGCAGTAACTTCTATTAGGCCGGTTCCGCAACATCCTTTATCGCCCACCTTAAATCCTATGAGATTCACAAAAATATATATATATATATATATACAATTTTGTTAAAATAAATTTTTACAAAATATGTTGAATAATATATCGGTTAAATTATATAACTAGAAAAATAAACAATGATTGATTACCATATTGTTGAGGGCTTAAAATGAGATCAAGAAGTGGACTATAGATGTCAATATAGATTATTGTTGGGTCTTGTAGAGTTGTTGACAAGGCATCAATATTTGCTGAGAGCTTAGAGTTGAAAAGTTTTGATGCATCATTAAACTTTGCAACACAATCTCTTGTAGGTCCTCCTGCTACGGTTCTCTGCGAAGGAACACATCCTATTGGTGGTGCACCAAATACAAGTATTCTTCTAGCTCCATATCCATAGAGTGTCTACCACCATATGAATAAATAGAAAAGATTTTTTAAAAATAATTAAAAGCAATGTTTAACTAATGATGACATCATAACTACTTATTAACTACTAATTAACCTTATTCGTGACATAAAACTATAGTATTATTATTACTAGCTATTTCTTTTACTACCTGAGCAAACGAGCGAGCGTTGTCGGCCATAAGAGCGGTGAAAGAATCGACGGTGTAGTGGAGCTGAACCGGAGGGAGAGCAAAGAAGTCGTTGGCGATGTCGTTACTGCCACATACAACAACGAACAAGCTATTCTTAATTATGAACTGTGTCCTCTCTTCTCCAACCATTGCCTTCAGTCTCGCTATATATTCTTCAAAATATTTCAATTGTTGCGGTAACGATATACCTCCCTTAAACAATTTAAAAAAAAAAAAAAAACATTATAGTAACTTCTTTAGATGCCCTAAATTAAATGCATAAGAATTTCAAAAGTAACTACCGCTAATTTGGTTGTCAAAGGAACGTAACCAGCACCACCAGAAGCAAATGTTACACCGGTCAAAAGATCTTCTGGTTTCAAATTCGGATCTCGATATGCCGGTATATTGGGTTTGATCCCTAACTCTTCCGCTGTTAGAACAAAAATATTATGAAAAAATAAAAATTATATAATTGTTAGATTGCTACTTCTTTGGTTATATTTAATTAAGGGAAATCTAGTTATGAAATTGCATCCCAATTGCAAGGTGGCAAACTTGGTGTTTTGACTTTATTGTACACATGACATCATTGTATAGAGTAAAAAAAAAATCGAACTATTCACGGATTGCAAATCATTAGTCAAGTTATATGTATTATTTAACGAAGAAAACAAGTTTACAAGCAAACTAACCAAGAATATCACCAGGGACTTTGCCATTGGAGAATCTTCCCGTAGCAACTCCACCATCAAAATCAATGCCGTAGGGAGCATAATCGCATCTAGCTTCTGTTATCATGTCGTCGTTATTTCCAGCATCAACAATTGAATCTCCAAACACTATTACCGCTGGAACGGTCGTGTTTTCCGGGAGTTTCACTAAAGCATGTGTAGTTGTCGTAAATAAAAGCACGAGAAAGAAAGTACGCCAAAATAGCATCGACGAAGAAGCGAGACAAAAATAAGGAATGATGTGATGATGAACTGAACGCGGTCGTTCCATAGTTGCTATGACGTATTGATGTAGTGTGTTCGTGCGTAAAAACAAAACATATACTAAAAAAAACTTGATTCTTTAAAAAAGCTTGGAACGTTAACGATAGATATAAATAGTCCTCTTCTCGTTTCCAATGTAGATATTTATATATATATATATATCCATGTCTAGGTGATGTGCTTGGTTTAGTTGTTGTCATTAAACATTAATGGCACATTGACATAATTTTTTGTCCACATGTTATTCTAATATCTAAGTATGTGTTATGGGATCTAAATGGTAACATAAAAATCAAAAAAACATTCAGCAAATTTCAGCCAAATTCAGCAATTTTGCTAGATTATTTTGCCATATTTTGTCAAAAATCACAAAAAAATAATAAAAAATAGCTGAATTCAACAGTTACCATTTTAAAAATGTGAAAATTCAGGCTGCAGATTCAACAAATAAATATTAAAAATTTAAGTTAGATTCAGTAATTCAACCAGATTTCTCGTTTACCATTTAAACGGCCATAGTTAAAAAAACAACAGTTTCTAATAATTAACAACGTACTTTCCAAACAAATGCAAAGAATGAATGAAGCCCTATAAATTTTGTTTCAAAGTTACAATATTTGAATCATATATGAATAAATAAATCAGTATCCTAGGTTTTTCAATATCCAACATAAATTACGCATAGCCTTTTCTTGAAAAAACACATAGGTTTAGTTGGACGTATATTACTGTCCACCCACTAATCTTAATTGTAAGGTAAAATTATAGAAATATAAGGGATCTTGCTAGCTAGTAACCATTTCTTAGAGTTAAGATTGTCCTTCCGAAAGCTTATCAATCACATGGAGTATTAGGACTATATTATATACGATTGTCCTTCATTCAATGTTAGTTAAGATCAACACACAAATAATTGTTCACTTGCTATTTATTCAAACACATGGACGTTAATTAAGAGATTATATACTAGTAAAATAGATAAAGATTAAGTTTTTCCTAGAAAGGAACGTTGTTACGAATTGGCAATGTAGTAAAGCATAACAAACGTCACGTACTGCCTGTTTAGAGTTTTTCACTTTCACATGGAAGTGAATAGATATTTTTTTTTTTGGAAGTCAAACATGTCACCATTTCGCTTTCTTTAGGAAAAAAAGTTGAATATGAAGTTTAAATACAGACACTTTCCAGTTAGCGTACCCAAAAAAAAAAAAAAAAAAATCCTATATATGGTAGTCAAAGAGCCAATTAAGTATTGTAGATGTACAATCTCATATGTCTAAAAATATATATACGTGACTTAAGATTTGTACCAAACGATGTATTTACATGTTTCTCACCTTTTATTAGCATTTCTCGAATATAGTTTCATCTAGTTATGGAGATAACTGAACAAAATTTATAAAATTATGTTTTGTTAGTTTTATACAGTGTATAATATTTAGAATACGGTAGATAATACCATCAAGTATTTTTAAATATTTGTCTACGTCACCACGTGCTTATTATACTCTTTCAAACTCTATCAATGTCTTATCGAAGTATGTGTTAACATCGGTGTTAAATGAGATAGGACCCATAATGCCACGATTCGTTCACCGGTGGAGCAGTAAATGCAAATTGAGTTTTCTTGTTTTCTTTCTAATTATGAAATAAATAACTTCAAAATCCGAAAAAATAAACACGTAACAAGTTTCCATACTATATACTTATCTCTCTCTTATCAAATCAGCTAGAGATACTATAGCCTAAACATTTAATTAAAGTACACATGATAGCAACCGTTACCGGTTTAAGTACTTTTTTTCCATGAACAAATTGCTAGTCATATAGTCAAAACTCAAAAGCTAGGAGGTTGCTTGATCTTCTATTGTCTTATCATAGTCATGACTCATGAGTCCACACATATAAAAAGAAAGGTCTTATCAATACAAAAGCAGAGTCGGATCGGGGAAGTTGGCTCTAATACTATTTTTTCCGATCGGGCAAAATCTGTTTATATCATTTTTTTTTTCTTACAAGATATGATTTCATCTGTGTGACAAAAAAAAATAGAAATTTGAATCTATGTGATATTTTTACTCACGTCAATAAAGAGGAAAAATTAGATACTGGGAGAGGGAAGTATTAAATGATTCAATCATACTTATATGATAACTCTGCAGTATATCACATCGATCGAAGACGATACGACAATTAACAGTTGTGCATTTATTCATGTCTCTTTCTGTTTAGATCAGACATATACCGAATTTTGTTCTGTTCTTAATTTAAGAGAGGTCCGCTACGCGTACTCATCTCGGTCACCTAATTTTCATGTAGTGCATAGGGTGGGGAGAGGGAGGGACCTTTACCTTTACAACGAACCATTGCGGTGAGTTTAATTCGAATATTACAAATCGCACACAAAGTTTAATGCCTATTTCATTAGTTTCTTTGTTCATATTTAATAGTCACAAATAAAAAGACAGTGTTCCAACCAATAAGTTATACTACAGTTAAGACAAAGATAAAGAGCTGGTTGTTTACTGGTGGGTTAGTCAACTTAATAAGTTGCGCCACCACATTGTTCGAGGTTAAGATTCAAGACGCGGCTAAGAATTATCCACATGTGATTCGTCTCGTATCCACATTAAAGTTTAATAACGACCCCAAACAATCTGGTATCGTGGGGCATAGAGAAACAAGTAATAAGATCCAACATTGAACTGAGTCATCCACAGATTCAGGTTCCACGCGACTTTTATCCTTAACTAGGAAATACCTAACCATATGATTATCTTTTAACTAAACAAAAACAACTAACCATATGTTCATTATAGAACGAACAATAACTAACCATATCGTCCATATCAACATCTTGGAAAAGCTTAGTTAACTAAGACCAATGCAATAAAATTCATCAATATTAATCATGGTGTTTTTTATTTCATACAACATTATATGAGTAAAATAAGCTCGTCACAATGGATCATTTCAGTTTATGAGTATATAAACGAATTTATAACAACTTCCGGCGACATGTTTCTCTTTTCCACTCTCTCTTAGCAATAGTAATGAAAAGAAGCTTGGTGTTAACGTACAATGATAATTAAAAAGAAAATAAAAGAGACAAAATACTATGCTATATGACATCTCTTTACCGTGATTTATAATATACAAATATATAATGAATAGGATATAGATATCAGTATTCTACAATCTTCTTTCTTCGTTTTTTCCAGTCCTCTTCAAGCAACTTCATTTTTCTGTCTGATGAGTGTAACAATAAAGTTTTAAAGTATGTATAAACCTGTGTATGGTCGTAGCAATAAAAATATACCGTCATTTATTTATATCAGTAATCCATCGTAGTTATATATATTCTCTATCCTTATGTTATAACGATTTATTTTGTCTATTGTTGACAGTTGTTAACTATGTTAAAGTTGAAAAAATATAAATTTTATATTATTATCATTACCTTGATATCATAAATATGAAAAATATCATGTAAATGGTAAGTGGTATTAAAAAAGAAAATGTAATAGACACTGTTCAAGGTACATTTAAGAATAATTGGACTCATATTCAAAAACTTCCCTCTCCCCTATACAGCGTTGGATACATAACATCTCTAGGAAGTGGGAACATTTTAAACAAACGTCCATACAAAAAAACAAAAACGAACGCACGTGAATTTAAAGTCACACACTTCAAATCCCCGCCAATTTCAAAGACGGCGGCGTTTGCATAAACGGGTCCTTGCTGTGTGTAAAACATCCGCTGCATTTTCACCAGTGGACGACTCAGCCTCGTCTGCCGCATTATTCTCGTCAATACCATTCATCCCCCTCTCTCTCTTTCTCACTTTCAAAAGCCTTCCCGCGAGATCTCTGCACAATTCCGATTTCTCGACCGCCATTTTCTTCCAGAGTTCGGCTTCTGTTCTTGCTTGTCTAAGACGAAGATTCATTTCTGCAGTTTGTTTCCTCATGTCTTCGATGGCTTTGTCTTTAAGTCTCATAAAATAGACGGCTCTTTCCTCCAGACTCCTTAATTGAGTATACAATTCTCTTGTCATCTGGTTCTGCACATTACTTAGTCGTAAATAAAATGTATGTTGATTGATAGTCTCAAAAAAGTGAAAAGATCATAATATAAGGTGTAGACCAATACCTGTAACATATGGTTGATGTCAAGTGCTTGTTGATAATAAGGAGCAACCAAGCCTAGAGGAATCACTGGAGGTTTCTGTGAAACTGGTCGGTTGACTGGTGTGATACTCAAAGACAAAGACAAGTCCTCTTGAGCCCCTTGCATCTTTGATAAATATGTGATACAGAACGTTTTTGTTACGAGAAAAGTGTAATTGTTGAGCCCTAATCAGGTTTGACACAAGTTTATTGAATTTATAGGAAATAATCAGGAGTGTAGAGAGACGCGAATGTTCAGAGATACAAAACGCATCTGTTAAGAAACTGATGAGTTGCGACTTCCCCCCGCCAAAACAAAACTAAGGCATCGTTTCGACTTTCGACAATAGAGCTCTGTTACTACATTGGGCTTTAAGAATAGAGATCTTTTGTCCAACAACTAAATTTAGGCCCATTAGTTGAAAAAGGAATACACGGGCCGAGCCTTATATATGACCATTAAGATTAATTTACGAATATACCCTCTATGATATTTCCATTTTTAGGATTAGGGTTTTTTTCCGTTCTCTATAATGTAAACTTTACTAAAAAGTCCTCAAAGTTACCGACTTTGCCCGAGTCGGTGGATCTCAGAATCTCAATCGTCTATAAATCCTAGACCTTACCCTATTCTTTTTCTTTGCTCATAATAACCATCGAACCTAACGCGCTTGTGAGCTCTCTTCTCATCCTACAAGCGCTAGAGGTCGAGACTCGTTTAGGGTTTCTCAAAAACTTTGGTTGGTTTACATCGAGATAGAGCTTTCTGGGTTTAATCTCCATCGATATATTCTTGTTTGGGTTGGTCGAATCTGAAAGCCAGCCTTTGGGTTATCTTTAGTTTAGGAATCGAATTCATCCCTAAATCCCCCCGATTCGATCTGAGAAAATATGTCGCGAGTTCTCACTTGCCCACCGCTTGTCCTTGCAAGGAACCAGGCGAGCGTTCGGAACTTGGTCGAATCGACTAAGGTTCGTTCAGAACCCACAAATCTGGTTTCTTGCTTGAGTTCTTTGTTTTTTTTTATTCTTCTAAAACCAAAACAATGTCTAAGTAGAATCTTTGAATTTGGTTGTCCTTCTTGTCTTTATGGCTAGAGAGTCTTAACTGCCATGTTCATATAAACTATAATCATCGCTTGTATTGTATATATAAAACTATATATTAGGTTAGGTTTACCATAGTCTCATATTAGGTATCAGGTAAGCTGCATTGTTCTAGTGATGACTATAGGTTATCTTGCATCTCCTGTGTCATGTGATATTGTTTGTTGTATTGGTGTCTCCACATTGGTGATTCTTGGGATGGTTGTGCCGAACTTGTGTTCTTTAAGACTCCGAGTCTAAAACCCTTTTATTCTAATGGATTAAAGCTTGAAAGAGTCACACATGATTCTAAAAACCCGCTCCACCGGATTGAGAAGAAGGAAAAGAAGGAGAAGAGAAAACATACTAAAGAAACTAAAGGGGAGAAGTCTCATAAACAACAGATTCTTTTATCGAAGAAAGTCTCAGATGAGTCTGACCAACTTGAGAAGAGTGGTTTGACAGAAGAGCTTGAGGCATCTCAAAACCACCACGGATATCTGTCTGATGGAAGCCAGAATAGTAAGAAGAGGAATAGAGAAGACTCTCCTCCACCTGTTGAAAGTCTCATCAAAGGTTTGTATTCATACTTATATACACAGTCAAGAACAGCATATCAATCGATATTTGTTGTTACGTGATACTAATGTATATTTGTACATTTATTTGCAGCTGCACCTGTAGCAGGTAATCCTCTACGCATTCGATTGGTATTAAAGAAACCAAAGGCGGAAGCTCCTGTTCCGCCTCGAGAGGATCTTGTTTGCTCCACTTCGGTTGCAAAGCCTCTCAGTCACCAAGATGTCATAGCAAGTTCTGTCTCATGTCCAAAAATATCTGAGCCTGAACAGAATCTGCCGTCAACATCTGTGGCTGCAATAGATGAAACAAAGAAGAGAAAGAAACACAAACCAAGCAAAGAAGATCGATACAATGCATTATTTGATGATTGGACTCCCTCTTCCATTTGTTTAGCAGACATTACTTCTTCCATGGAAGATGACGATGATTGGCTATTTGGGAAGAAGACGCAAGTGATGCCTAAGCCCAAAGCAGCAGTCAAGATTGACGAGGACATGAAGATGAGACCCAGTGATTCATCTTGGCCTAGAGCTCAGCTTTTGTCTGAAGTTGGGATTTATTCTTTACCGTACACAGTCCCATTCTAATGCTCCCAATTTTGCTCTAGATTTAGCTTAGCTTGTACATTGACTGTTTGTAACCACAATTATAATCTAACCCAATTTTGATATACCTCCTATATCGCTTTGTATCTTTTCTGTAGCCAAAGGCTTTGTAAAAAAAACCATTCAAATCAATTTGGAAACTGATTCATATCAATTGACTTTCTTGATTGATTCATATCAATTTGGAAACAAACAGTCATTGTGATCTAGACTTTGATCACAGGCCATGAACATTTGGTCACATAGTCTCTTCACAGAAAGAAAATAAACATTTTAGTCTCGTCAAATTGGCATATTTGTGTTTGATTAAGCACTAAACAAGTCTCGTGAATGAGTTATGATTTTTTTAAAAACCAAAAAATAAAACTTAAAAAAGTGAAATTGTGAAGTCTAATAATTCGTGCGACCAACTGGAGAAAAAAAAAAAACTGCTGACAGAGGAAAGAAGAAGGAAGAGAGGATGAGGACGCTCGCCGGAGTAGAAGACGAGGAGAAGTGGTTGGCGGAAGGAATCGCCGGAATCCAGCACAACGCTTTCTTCATGCATCGCGCTTTGGTCCGTTTCCTTTTTTCCTCCTCAGCTGAGTTTATTTTATTTCTCCTTTTGATCTGATTAAAAATTTCACAATTCGTCTGTCTCTCAGGACGCAAATAATCTCAGAGAAGTTCTAAAGTACTCCGCTCTGATGCTTTCGGAGCTCCGCACATCCAAACTCTCTCCTCAGAAATATTACGATCTCTGTAGATTCCATCGCCCACAACTTTTTGAATCTCTCGATTTCGTGCTTTGACCCCGTTTTTCTTATGATTTCTCTCTTCTGATTTCGGAATATTTTTAGATATGCGAGCTTTCGATCAATTGAGGCAGCTGGAGATTTTCTTTAAAGATGAGAGTAGGCATGGATTACCCGTGGTTGATTTGTATGAGCTTGTTCAACATGCCGGCAACATATTGCCCAGGATGTAAGCAGATGCTGGCTTTTGTTTTCTCTTGATCTGATAGTCTCAGTTATCTAAGCTTAGATTGGATTGAATTTGTGATATTTGACTAGAAATTGGCAGCTAGGCGCAGAATGAGATTATTTTGTTTTTCCACTTAATGGTTCTCTTATGCTGCATTGCTTGTAATTGAAACATTATGATGTTGGTCTATCAGGTATCTGCTATGTACAGTAGGGTCTGTTTATATCAAAAGCAAGCAGGCTCCTTCTAAGGATGTTCTTAAGGATCTTGTGGAGATGTGTCGTGGTGTTCAACATCCCATTCGTGGGCTTTTTTTGAGGAGTTATCTTGCTCAAGTGAGCAGGGATAAATTACCTGAGATTGGTTCAGACTACGAAGGGTGGGTTGTAATTATGTTTTTTTTTTTCTCTCTTTTTTTTCCCAATAGATTTGGTTGCTTAGCCTTTTTGTTTACTCTCCTCCTTTCAACCTTCTTGTAGAGATGCTAATACTGTGATAGATGCAGTGGAATTTGTGCTACAAAATTTTACTGAGATGAATAAGCTCTGGGTTCGGATACAGCATCAGGTGAATTTTCGATCTTTTGAAGAGTTGATGGTGGTTTATATATACGCATAGCACCTCTGCACTTGCATGCCTCTGACTGAAGCATAAATGAACGATGAAGAGCAGGCTTTTGGTCATGCAGGTTGTGTGGTGCTTGTGAATCATTGATATTGGTGAAACCTGAGCTGAGGGTGTTCCTTGGACTGCAGGGACCAGGTACTGTTCGAGAAAAGCAGGAGAAAGAGAGGAATGAACTTCGTGACCTTGTACTATCATTACCACTACTTGACTGAATTCCCTATTTTACTTATGTCACTGCCCACTAAGTTGTACTTAATTGTTTCCTCTCAGGTTGGAAAAAATCTGCATGTTCTAGGACAGATCGAAGGTGTTGACCTTGAGATGTACAAAGAGACTGTTCTTCCTAGGGTCTTAGAGCAGGTTCAGCAGCTCTTTTTTGCATCTACTACCAGTTCCTTTTTTATACATGAGTTTCAGTTACTGTATAATCTGCTAAATCTGGAAACCTTGAACAGGTCGTCAACTGTAAAGATAAGCTGGCTCAGTATTATCTGATGGAGTGCATAATTCAAGTCTTTCCTGATGAGTACCATTTGCAGACTCTTGAGGCCTTATTGGCTGCTTGTACCCAACTGATGGTGGGTAGGCTAGCAATCGAGATTTTTCTATTTCCTACTCTCCAATGCAATTCTAGTTTTTTTTTTGTTGACAATCATGCAATTCTAGTTATCTAAATGATTTGTTTGGTGCTTTCTGATTAATTCTTCTTATGCTGCCATTATCTCATGAAAGGGTCTATCTGAATTGTCTGTTTTGCCAATCACTATTTTAATTGTTTGCTAGTATTTCGGTTATTCTTTTGTTTATTTCTTGGTGACTAGGGCTTTGGCTTACCTGTTAGAAGTTTTTGAAGGAGGTCCCTGATCTCTTACACTTTGACAGAGACTCTAAGCAGGGAATCCTCAACAAAGAGCTTTTTTGTTTTCAATTCACTCTCTGCATTTTTCTCACTTGAGTTGTTTGACCCTATTCCTTCCTCTCTGACCTTAAGAAATCATTTCTCAGCCAACTGTTGACACCAAGATAGTGTTAACCCAACTAATGGACCGGTTGTCAAACTATGCTGCCTCAAGTCCAGATGTAAGTGCCTTCCGAGCTATCATTCGTTCTTTTCTCTTTTTGTGTGATGTTAGATATATATATCTTCTTATTCCAAAATTCTGGGCAGGTGTTACACGAATTTTTGCAAGTGGAAGCTTTTGCTAAATTGAGCAATGCAATTGGAAAGGTGGGCTCTATTAAAGAAAAATCTATTATGAATGCAAATTTCTTTTGGCTATTGGATACTTGAATCATAACGGCTCTTAGAATAGTCCTATGTAGGTCCTCAGTACAATAATTTTTATTTGTCATGCTATTTTCCATTCTTCGCTCATCTTCTCTTAATCAACTCTTTATTAAGCATTGTCGAATCAGTTACTTCCTTAGACATATGATGGAAAATAGGCCACTTTCGTCTGAAAATTTATGTCCTCTAGTTGTTAGATTTGAGAGTTTAGTATTTAGAATAGGGGCGCATGTAAACTTATGCTGAACTTAAAATGAAAAACCTTTAAAACATCAAGCTGTAAAATTGCTGGATGATGCATCTAGTTTAATTTGATGTCGAACCTTTTTTCCCGGTCATCCAATTGCCTCAGTTCATATTGTAAATTCTGTAGGTAAGTATACTTAATGCTTTGGGTGTTTGCTTTTTCCAGCCTCACTGCATTTGATGCTTTGTTTATATCTATATGACGTATGTACTTGGTGTGGGCTGCAGGTGATAGATACACAGCTTGAGATGCCTATTGTTGGAGCTATGACTCTGTTTGTCTCTCTTCTGACTTTTACTCTCCGGGTTCATCCTGATCGGCTTGACTATGTGGATCAAGTATTGGTATGGTATCCTTTCGTGGCCATATGTTTCTAAATTTAATTCAATGTTGTCTTTGTAGCTTGTATCTACACTAAATAGTTTTTATTTCGATTTTCAGAATCAGATTGGTTTCATTGTGAATGGAAATGCATTATTAATGTTTCATGATTACTTGAATCTGATGTAGCATCGAAGTCAAACTAACTCCTGATCCGAAAACTTTGTAGGGTGCATGTGTAGTTAAACTTTCCAGTGTGCCCAAGCTGGAGGACGCCCGTGCAATGAAACAAGTTGTTGCACTTCTGAGTGCTCCTTTAGAAAAATACAGTGACATCGTTACAGCTCTTACATTGTCAAATTATCCGCGTGTCATGGATCATCTTGATGATGGAACGAACAAAGTAATGGCAATGCTTATTATTCAAAGTATAATGAAAAATGATTCGTGTATATCAACTGCCGATAAGGTATATACTACTTGCTCTCTTCATTTAAAGATATAAATATTTCTACTGTGATAATATGCTAATTTTGTTCACTAGGTTGAGGTGCTGTTTGAATTGATAAAAGGACTTATAAAAGATTTGGATGGAACCAACGTGGAGGAGGTGCTGTCACTAATCCCTTCTTCTTCTTTTTTTTTTTCCCCATGTGGTTTTGCAATAAGCAACTCCTATCAGCTCTAATTTAGCACCTTGATTCTGATGGATTTTCTGTGTTTTTCTTTAGCTTGACGAGGAGGATTTCCAAGAGGAACAAAATTCAGTTGCCCGTCTCATACATATGCTTGATAATGAAGAACCAGAGGAGATGCTAAAGGTTAGACATCATAAATTTACTAATCTTTCGGGTTCAATATGCATTTTGCTCCCGGACCTGTTGTCTGCCCATGATTTTGTTTGATATGTATGGAATTGTTAAAGCTACTTGTTCGGTTAACCTCAACATGGTTTTTACTTAATTGTTCCTTGGAAGTGTACATCTTTTTCTGTCGCTTCACTCACCCAGAACATCCTACTGTCCCCATGCTCCACTACTCTGAAGCGGCCCTGCATTTCTATATTGACCTGCAAACTGGTTTCAGGCCCATTGGCGTTCGTTTTGCAGAAGTCAATAGATAAAACAAGGGCTATGAGGCCATGGTTTCTTTTTAGATTATTAACCCTAACTTATGAGCAAACGAATATCTTAACCAGGTATTTAACTGCTATGCAGATCATATATGTTGTGAGAAAGCATCTTATGACAGGAGGACCTCAACGCTTGCCTTTTACCGTTCCCCCGCTTGTTTTTTCTGCAGTTAGGGTATAGCTCTTATGTTCCCTATAATATGCTTATAGCTGTGGATATATATTCTGCTTTGAGACAAGTGGTTGACTTGAAGAGTTGCTTAAATGTTTCTGTCACAGCTGGTCAGGCAGCTAGAAGCCCAGGGTGGAGATATAGCAGGAGAAGATGTTCCAGCAACCCTGAGAAAGATTTTTCAAATTCTCAACCAGGTTTGTGAGCTTTCGTTTTTTTATTTTCATATAATAGAGAAACATGTGTTATTACTTCATGAGTTAGATGATATTTCTTGTGAATCGTTTATCTGAATTGACTCTTTGATAAATTCATATTATCTCTTTCATAAACCATTTCTAAGTGTTTAACTTGAAGCACTCTACTGTGTATTTGACATATTAAATAGTTCAAGTATCAATCAAAACTGATGCATTTTTTCAATATCAGTTTGTTTGTGATAGTTTTACTTTCTCTATGAGCTGTTTATTACACATTTAATCTTCAATATCTTATGTAATCCATTTAACATGTGCTTTATTTCAGACAATCGAAGCTCTTTCCTCAGTTCCATGTCCTGAACTGGCTCTAAGGCTCTACCTCCAATGCGCTGAGGTAAGATATAGAGTAACCAAGAAAATCTGGAAAACCTTTGAACAAATGTAGTTACGATTTCATAGCCATTTTTATAATATGTAGGGGGTCCAGTAATTTGTTGTGATCATAGTTCACCTGTAGGCAAGGCGTAATCTGACATAGCATTTTCAATATTTTGTCTCATTTTGGATTAATGATCAGGCTGCAAGTGATTGTGATCTTGAGCCTGTTGCTTATGAGTTTTTTACCCAAGCATTTATATTATACGAGGAAGAAATCGCGGTAATTTCTTTATTCTTTTATTTGTGAACTGTACACAAAGATAACTCAAAGTCTCTCCAAAACCTTTATACTTTCATTTTTCTTGTGCTGCATTGTATAGGACTCAAAGGCACAGGTAACTGCGATTCATCTGATCGTAGGAACTTTGCAAAGGATCAATGTTTTCGGTGTTGAAAACAGAGACACCTTGACACATAAAGCAACCGGGGTAGATGTTTATGTTCAATGCTTCCCATAAACCTTTCTTTTCAACTATTGTCCAAACTGTAAGTTGGATTTTCCTTGTGAGCAGTACTCAGCAAGGCTTTTAAAGAAGCCTGATCAATGTCGAGCGGTATATGCATGCTCTCACCTCTTTTGGGTCGATGATCCAGAGGGTATTAAAGATGGAGAAAGGTAAGTGCTTTTCTTCTTTCATAACTCTCATACTTTTAAGTCCACAACTACCTGATTCTCGATATAATTCTGTAGAGTTCTTCTGTGTTTAAGACGTGCACTGAGGATAGCTAACGCGGCTCAACAAATGGTTAATGCAACCAGAGGTAGCAGCGGACCAGTCACGCTGTTTGTAGAAATCTTGAACAAGTCAGTATACTGAACCAATTAAAAACAAAACATCTGACATTGATTCATCATACACAAAGCAGCATCTCAATACTAATAATGGGTTTTCATATACAACAGGTATCTTTACTTCTTTGAGAAAGGGAATCCACATATCACTCCATCGGATATACAAAGCCTCATAGAGTTAATCAACACCGAGATGCTAAGCGACAACGGTAACACAACAATCCACTCAGATCCCTTCTTTTCAAGCACATTGCGTTACATAAGGTTCCAAAAACAGAAAGGTGGTTTGATGGGTGAGAAATATGACCTCATCAAGTTGTGAGTTAGACCTGCGACACAGTCCTCGTCAAATCCCGAGAGGAATTTTCTGTAATTTCCGAAAAACACTGAAAAGGATGTCTGTACACTGCTTGTTTTCTTTTCGGTCCATGAAAAAAATGGAGATGGCATTTGTAATTTTTATTTTCTTTGTTCCTAGTACTCACCTGTGTGTATAGAATCCACGTTTCTGTAAACCATTCTTTGAATCAATGCCTCAATTCAACGTTGTTTCTATTGTATACATCACAATACGTTTTAAGTTGTCTGAATATGATTTGCATGCGAAGATCAACATAAGAAAGAGATGCTAAGCATAAAAGAAGTCACTATAAAATTAATAAAATTCATCTGTTAAAGAAGATACAAAATGGATCCCAACAGCAAAAAAACAAAGACAAGAAAAGAAAGTATTAAGAGATTAGTCTACATAGCAATAGTACAACAACAACACACCAAGAACTCATCTCCTTGGCCCTCACTTCACACATTAGATTCACCAGCAAAAAGAAAAAGTGTGTAAAGATCGAAACAAGTCGGATTCAACAACTATACAATGTTGCTGCATTTTTTATGCTGGTGCTTTTTTTTTCTTTCTTCAACTTCATTTGTTACCTAAATCTTTTTATATTTAAAAAGATGATCACAAGAACACGCAACGGTTCTTGTTCTTTTTCTTCTTCTTCTGTTTCGGTGGCTGAAGCACCACTTTTATCGCTGCGTCAAAGACTGCTTTCACATTCTGAAAAACCAAAGACCCAACATATTCACACTCTCTGACAAAACAAAAAGACATGTGAGATATGATTTATGTGTGTAGTCTTATACCTGCTGCGTCTTTGAACTACATTCAATGTAGATTGGCGATCCTATCAGTTTTTTTAGTTCTTCTCCCTACAGAAAAACAACTAAAGTTCAAGAACACGCTACACAAAAAAACTACTGTATTAAAGAATTCTGATTAATGGAGTTATCTACCTGGTTTGTAGTAATTGGCACTGCACCAGGATGGTCTATGAAGAACTGCTTGTCATCTCGAAGATCTGCAAATTCCCAAATTTGAACTATTTATCATCTCTTTCTTCATTTATCAGGAAAGTGTTTTAAACAAGAACAGGAGTTGATACCGAGTTTTGTTCCAACAAGGATAATAGGAACACCAGGGGCATAATGCCTGAGCTCAGGAATCCACTGAGATAAAAGCAAAATTCAAAATTAGCTCAGGCAAAGGTTATTATTATTATCAAATGAGGAAAGATCAATAAAAGAAAAGCCAACCTTCTTGGCTACGTTCTCATAACTAGCCTTGCTAATAAGCGAGAATGCAAGAATGAAGACATCTGCACCACGGTAACTCAATGGTCTTAACCTGTTATAGTCTTCTTGACCTGTTACACAAACCCAAGAATTAGTCCCAAAAAAAAATGAGACCACAAAAAACAAGAAAACCAGATTTGATGGTGTTTCAAAAAGGAGTATTTACCGGCTGTATCCCACAATCCAAGATTCACTGTGTTCCCATCTACAACCACATTAGCACTGAAGTTGTCGAAAACAGTTGGAACATAGTCCTGATAGTCAATACCAAGTCATGGAGTTGGTTAAAACTAAAACAAGTTTCTCAAACTCAATACAAAATAAATCATTAACACACAAACAAAAGAACAAGATTGATGATCCCTAAATGTAAATCCATGGAAGCATTATAAAAAGTTCTGAAGAAAATGTCAAGATTTGATTTTTTACAAGTTTTACGAGCTGATTCACATTCAAGAACAACATATGAATAATCTCCAAACAAAACCATTCTCAAAAGAAGCTTCAAGATCACTATAGAGAGCCAAAAAACACACTTAACAAGATTAAAGGACGAAACTTTACCGTAGGGAAAGTGTTGCTTGTGTAAGAGATCAGCATACATGTTTTCCCGACGGCACCATCACCGACGGTGACACACTTTATAAATCTCGAAGCACTCATCTCACCACGCAAATTCACAGACTTTTTAACAACAACAGAAAAAAATCACTATTTTTGGTTTCTTCAAATCCCAGCCATTCCCAAGAACCACAAAAGACACAACCTTTACTCACTCAAAGAAGAAACCCTAAATCCGAACTCTCCAATCCCACACAACACGAGCAAAAAATTCGAAAGTAGCAAATTGAAATCGATGAGAGAGAGAGAGAGAGAGATAATGGCAGAAGAAGAAGAATGAGAAAAAAGAAAAAAAAATATTTGCTTTAAATTTTTGTTTCTTTATTTTGTTTTCTGGTCTTTTTGTTTTTGGGCCGTTGGTGTGACTTTGAGATGAGCTTTTCATACAACCTTATGCCAGCTAATGCTACACCAAACAACACCTTATCATTTACACTCACCCCACTTTACAAAATATATACTAGTATTAATTTTTTTGCACTTTAATTTATGAATTTGAATGCATTATGATTATTTTTACGTTATATATTGAGGTTTTTTTATTTATTATATGAACATTATGAAATTAATATTTTCTTCTTAGATAGCCCAAACAACCACACAAAAAAAAAACCTAATTCACTAGTAAACATGGATTTTATTTTATTTATTTTTTAAACCAAAAAAAAAAAAGAAAAAGTTTTCTAATTTGATCATCTACATAAAAAATATTAGAAGAAGACAGCAAATAAATAAAGATTTATAATTTAAGATAAATCAAAGAGTAAAGTATAATCGACCAAACTATGGGGAGGCATGAAATTAAAACTAATCATTGGATTGAGACGACTCTCGTCAAGAACGTGCTACTTAGTGTTACGGCACCATTTCATTCCTTTTTATTGTCAAATCTCTTTCATATTTTATTATGTAGTTTTGTTTTTTTTTTTTGTCAAGAGTGCTTTTTGTTTTGGGTTTTATACTACATGTAATCTAATGAGTTTTCTTCATCTTTACGACATATATAAGAATCGCAAAAATCTTACAAGAACGTGCTCAACTCTCTCGTTCAACCTACCAATGAGCATATGACACATCATGAACTGTCCCACATTTTAATTTATCCAAATTATACAGTCGCATTATCACTTTCTTCGAAAATAGATCGACGGATCAAAATGTCAGCAATTTTTCTATTCATATGATCTATAATAAGCAATCATATGTAATATTAAAGTAAAGGGGTTAGAGTTAGCTCTACGCTTCTACCTACTCTTCACCAAAACCACTTTTTTACCCATTCATTCTAATTCTTACAACAAATAAAATTTCAGACTTTTATTATTCTTTTATACGAGTTTAACACAGTTTGCTTTTCTGTTGGTAGAAAAACTAAAGACCAGAAAAAAAAAAAAAAAAAAAAAACAGAAAACAAAAAAACAAAACAAAAACAAAGCGATATGGAGTGTCATACATAAGGCCCATACCACAAAAGACAAAAACATAAACACAACTGCAAGATAGAAAAGACAATAACACGAAGGCTCACTTCAGGCCCAGTAGCGAATTTAGGCCCATTATGATTGTCATCAGTATCACATCAGTGCCGGCGGATTAGACCATTTATTGTTGTCACATGGACGAATAAGTTGGATTAAGGTGTTTTACAGTGTTGAGTGAGTGAATTTGTTAAGGTGACCAATATTGTGTGACTGGTGTATGATTATCCACAGAACAAGAGATTACCAATTTATTTTGGAAACTTATCAAAGGTGCACTATAAGTTGAATCCGAAGAGGTCTACCCTGGAGAAATGTCCTTCTCAGGCTAAGATATTTTAACAATAATATCATATATATTTTGACAAAAAAGAAATCGTGAACATTATAAATCAAATGAGAAAATAAATATATAATAATAAAATGAACAAATACAAATATCTAAGCCCCGTACGTAGCAGGGCGATATGGCCTAAGTTATTACAAGTAACAAATATCTAAGCCCCGTACGTAACAGGGCAATATGGCCTAAGTTATTATAACTTGCAAAATTGTTCTACGTAATTAGTTGAGTAGATAAGGCTTAAGTTCCAGTTTTGTCGGCTTCTCTCATTCAATTTCAACATTTGTTAACAGCATAGTGCTAAAGTTTGACAAGTGCGAACAAGACCAATACAGATGGCGCTTAGGTCTTTGCGTCTAACGAAACAGGCATTGCTTCGTACTCAAATTTAAAAACATGGTCGAGAGTCCAGACATTGGGCCATATGTAATACATTTATTGAGTGGTTTATTACTTATTTGAATCAACCTCAAACTAGAATAGTCAAAGGTAATTCTTTAGACTTTAAGAAGATAGAATTTAAGAAAAAGCAATTAACAATCAAACACAAAAAATATTAAAAAGTTTACATTGTCAAAAATGAAACAGATATTTGTTACTCCCAACGTTTGAAAATATAAAACCTTTTAGTTAAATGCACGTATTTTAAACTTTAAAGTTGTTAAAATGATTCATCAACCAATATTTTTTTTTAACCGCAAATATTAATAGAATAATAGTCACAAAATATCATTTTTATTAGTAACAATTTGCATAGAAGTTAGAATTTTGTAAAACATGATACTAAAACGGGAGTATAATTAAAGACCTGATAAAGAGGGAGAATTTTTTTTAAGAATCAAAACACAGATATGTTGTTACAGTATTCAGTAATGAATAGCATACGGTGTGGTACACAGAACAAATCCAACTTCAGATTCTAACTAGCTTGAGAAAATTTAATATGGGTGCACGAAATTTATGCCATGCTGGTTCATACTCCATCAAATTAAAAGTTCTTTTTATAAAAACCAAAATACACATCTTGGAATGAGGATATATATATATATATAGAATTTTTTCTTATAACAACATAATAAGTTGCTAGCATGAACAATCAGTCACTCAGTCTCATTACTCAATACACCGCATCTTTTCTGATGTTTTATTAGTTAGCTAAAATAGCTTTGTTATAAAATTGGAGATGATGTTATCTATTGAGTTCTCTTTATATATAAGCTGAATATATAATCTTTATTACTGTACTCAGTTAATTTTTATGGGAAAGTTCTTCTTAAGGTTTTATATCGGAAACTAAAAAGAGATCATCAACAGTATATTATATTCTCCGAGTTCTCTATCTTTATTCCCACATAATGGCTGTGTACCTTGTGTTGCAGTCTTGCAAACAAATATGGACGAGAAAAAACAGTAGTACGTCGTACGTAAAAGCTTAATTATCTTATTATAACAAACCAACAACATCAAGATGTCTGGTATACATGTATAAGATCACTCTATGAGTGATGCTTACTTATTTTATAAAAATACACACACACACATTCGAGCACTAAACGTTTTTGGTAGTTTAACATGGGAAGTAGCAGATACATTTGTGAGCTGGGAAAACATAGTTGCAAGATCCATGTCGTGCTTTCTCAAGATTAATGCATTGATTCTTGCACGCGTTACTGTTTCCACAGACTCCGGACCAAGTCCCACTTGGCCTCTCGCACAACTTTTGTGCTTCTACCATTGTTGGTGTTTCTGCATATAGATGGATATGTCTCTCAAAGTTAGTTATCACAATACGTGAAAGAAAATTTAAAAAACTCATATAAAGATCATTACTCACCAAGAGCAGCAAAGAAAACAAGAGCAGCGAAAAGAAGGGTGACGATGGTAGCAGCCTTAGCCATGACTGTTGTTTGCTTAGTTGTTTTTAATGTATATATCTGTTTTAGTTTGAAGAAATAAGATTGAGATCAACCCTCTATTTATAGTGAAAGGATGATGGGGAGATCGATTTTCACTACGTACGTGTACAGCAGACAATTAGTGTTTCACCCCACATATTTGAAAACACATACCGACATACCGTAGTAAAAAAATATTAACACGCAAGTACCTAATGATCATATGAGATATTATATTTGACCAATTCGTAAACAGTGTGCTGATCAGTAATGGCTAGTTTCAAGTGCCACGTTTGCTCATTTGGAGTTTAATTGGTTCGGTGGCTATAACATTATTTGAATCACGTTGGTTGGCTTATTTGACTTGGTCAAACGGCTAAATATCTTCAGCAAATTTTAGTACGTACGTTACACAACACAAGTGGTAGTGATAAGTCATGGCCACATCGCATTTAATTTTTAAACAACGAAGTTGGATATTCTCTCTGGACTTTTCTTCTCAATTCATTGAAACCCCCAAGGACCGTCACTAGATGGGCAAGTTGATAAAATATGTTGTTTCTTCACTTATTTTTGTTATTAATCTCATAATCTGCAAACTAGCTAATTTGCTAGAGGGTGTGGACTAATAAGTTGTAAAATAAAACCCATATACATAGAGATCATGTGTAATTCCATAGTTCATACCCACATACAAAACTTCTTGGATTCAACTCTGCCAAATTCGGATCACCGAGAAGAAAAATCCGATTTTAAATTTTGTTTTTCAACTAGTTTTAAAAAAACTAATCGAAAGAGAAAATCGTTTTCGACTTCATGATAGTCGTCATCCGCAAACTTTGACAAAGAACCTGTCTCCTCTTTAAAACATTTTATGTACAGCCACGTGACAACAACAGCTTGCTTTCTTACCCTACTACTAAGAGAGCCCCAGCAGTCCAGCACTTGCCACGGACAAGTAGCAAACTCACCGTTAATTTGTTAGATATTTGTTTTTGTCAAAGGGTCTTCATTTATTGACATTTTAAAACTTCTTAAGGAATCGAAAGGTAAGTTTTTCGTGATGAATTAAAAATTACTAAACTACAACTTTTTACTAAGAACTTCAATATTGAATTTTTAAAAGTTTTCTGTTTCCATGTTTTTTACTTTTATTGTTTGCATGGAACTATCACTACAAGAAAACAGGCAAATAGCGACTGCACTATTAGTCACTATTTGGTCGCTAAACGGTGTGTTACGACTAAATAGCGACTAAAACTAGTAGTCGTAAATCGAGAGTCGCTAAAATAAATAGTCGTAAAATTAGTCGCCAAATAGCGACTACATTACGACTATTTTGCGTAGTCGTAAATTTAGTCGTAATATAGTCACTAAATTTAGCGACCACGTTACAACTATTTTACGACAACGCAAAATAGTCATAATGTAGTCACCAAATTTAGTGACTAATTGACGACTAATTACTGACTATAGTTGTATTCAAGTATTTATACATTATTGTATTTATACAGTATTTATACAGTATTTATACAAATTACATATATTTTATTAATTGTTTTAAATATATTTAAATTATGAATAATGTTTTAAAACATTATTTTTTGAGTACTATATTTATTATTATAAACCATGATTACAAAAAAATTGTATTACAAAATAAAATTAAAAATCATAACTAAAAATAAGAATAGATGAAAAACTACATAATAAATGGTTTGTAGCACATTCTCAATTGCTTTGTATTCCATCATTGAAGCCTAGGTAGTTCCCATTAATGTTCCAAGAGCAACTCATTTCTTCAAGTACCTTCAGAACAAACAAACAAAAAATGTATCATGGGGACTCATTTCCCATTATCAATATAACACAATTTCAAAATCGAGACTAGAAATGAGAAACAATCGGGACAAGCAATTCACTATAACTAACATGTCTTCTAGCTTAAAAACGTGAGTGTGAGTAAGAAGATCGACAATGGTGACTAAAGTTAAAGAGTGCATATAAAACAGGTGTCTAGAGATCGGTATTACCAAATAACTCTTGACAAATTCAACAAAAAGCCTCACAAAAATTACAACAGAGGCTTCTAAACAAATGACTCTTTGACAGATTTAATAAAAGTCTCACAGCAATAAGTAGCAAAGTATATATATTGTACCTTAATAGCGAAAGATACAATAGGATAAGAAAATGTCTTAACCAATGAAAGTTTACCTTACGCTCTGAAATAAAGTTGTACATCATGAGCTCTGTCTAAGAGTGTGCTTGGCTGTGGCTTTCTCTGTAAGCCAAACATCATCTTCGACCTAAGAACAATAGGACACTGAATCAGATGGTTTACGCATGCAACAATGTGACTTCAAAGAATTGAAGAGTAATACAAGAGTAATAAAATAAACATAAGGGTTTTACCTATCTTCTTCCAGCCAACCGCTTTCAAGCTTCTCCAAATCCAGTCTATTGATCACAAACAACAAAATAATATAGTAAACAAAAATCACATGTTCAAACCATAAGCTTCTAAGACACAAACACAAACACCAACACACACACATACCAGATTTTATCATATAAAATCACCAAAACTGAGGTGACTCTGTGAAAGAAGTGATATGCTTTTAGAGAGCTTAGTTTGAGTACCTTCGGTGACTTTGGTGACACTGAGGAGAGCCGAGTTGAGCCTTAAGTTCTTTAAGCCACAAGACTCAACCAAAACAGCTGACACTTGATCTGAGAGAAACCCACCAAAGAAAGCAAAAAAAAAAACAAAACAATTTTGCACATAAGTACTCAAGAATTCTGAAAAGATGAAATAACAAAGCAGTTCCAGGATTTTTTAAAGAAAGTAAGAAACCCACCTCCATGGAGACCAAAACAGATGGAGCTAGACATTTGAAAGAAATGACAAGAGATATACCCGCGTGGCAACAAAGCTATTGATGCGCTACTCCTTCCCTCACTTCTCCTTCATCATTCTTCTACTTCTTATCCTCCCTCATCTGCAATCACACAGGGGATGAGAGACGCGAAAAGGCAACTAAGTGGATCACATCAGCATTGGCTACCGATATCAAGCAGATAAATCAAACTCGTTTTCAGCAGAATCAAAGTGAAAATCTATGCTCCTACAGCGGAACAAGAAAAAAAAAAAAAAAAAGGATAACAAATGAAAGCAACTACTAAGCCTTCAAGAACGTCGGAGAGGATAGGTGTGAGAGCAAAAGAGAACTTGACCCATTGTTGCTTGATAGAAAAATTGATTCTTTAGTCGACCCAAGTTTTCGGCTGTGCGCCGGAGAAGCACACGACTTGAATCGAAGCAGATCTTTCCCGGTTTTGAGATCCCAACTTCTAATTTCGTCGATAAATCCACGGCTTAGCTTTTTCGTCTTCTATGCCGTCTTCCTCCGCTTCACCTCTCAGCTTCTGCTTCTTATATGTCGTCTTCAAACCAATTCGAAGATTAAGGTCATTACAAACGTAGACCAGAAACCCTAATCCCAAAATCAGATTTAAAGGGGGAAATAGAGATAGAACAAACTGACCTTCTCCCACGGAAACCAGTTTCCCTTCTAGATCTGGAGATACGGTCGGAGGTTTGGCCGGACAGAGTCATCGCGATTCGAAGAAATGAGAGTGAGAGTTTCTCCGAAAGAGTTTCGAGAGTGATGATGATTTTTTTTTTCTAAGTGTAGTGTGAGGAATAGAGGCACAGGTTGGTGAAGGTTTCTTTGTTTGTTGATTTTTATTTCTTTTTTTTGTTGGCCAATTTTCAAAGTGGTACAAAAGCCTCTCAAAGCCCAGACTAAATGATATAGTTTTATGTTTTTTTTTTATCAACAATTAGTTTCAGATTTTACAATGACTAATTTAATAAATTTTATAAGTAAATAGTTTTTGGAAGTATTAAATTATATATATACACTAAATAGTTTTAGATTAGATTTAATTTTATACACATAATGGTTATATTTTGGTTAAATGGTTTATAATTTAATTTCTATATACTATACATTATAAAAGTTTAAAATTTAAGATATAGGGTTTAAAGTACAGGGTTTGGTGTATAGGTTTATGATTTGGGGTTAAGTTTTTAATTTATGAATTATGAATTAATTTCTAAGATTTAGAGTTTATGATTTAGGTCTTGGGGTTTGGTTAAGGGTTTGGGATTAAATAGCGACTGATATGCGACTTCTTAGCGACCGTTTACTATAAGTCGCATATTTGTCGCTAAATTGGTGACTATTTAGCAACTACATATTTTGGTGTGCAATATAGTCATAAAATAGTCGCTAAATTACGACTAAACTAGCGACTAACATATGCAGTCGTTAAAAATTGACTAATATACGACCAAATATTTGTAGTCGTAAAATAGTCGCTAAATAGTCACTACTTAGTCGCCAAAAATGACGACTACATATATAGTCGCCAATTGTAGTCGTAAAATCCATGTTTTCTTGTAGTGTATGTTTTAAGTTAATTTCATGTCAAACTTAAACTTTCATTCGAAATAATATTTATACATACTCTTACCAGAAAAAAATTCTTTACTAAATTAGATAGGTAGAATGTAAAAAATTTATGCTATTAGATTACAATTTTTTTTTTTTTTTGTGAATAACCAATCGAATATGTTTTTATATTTTTTATAACTTGAAAATTATGGGCTAGACCACCATCACCTCATTGGTAACGGATATGCCTTGACCGCTGTAATTCAAGCATTTTAGTCACACATTTACGATTTTGGCTACAAAAAGTTGTCTTTTTCTTGTAGTAGAGAATTGGAAAGGAGTATGCGGAAATGAAAGATGACCATGATGCACCAGCGACACTCATGCAGGCTATGCGTAAAACTCGTCATGTTTCCCATCACACACGTAAAGCTTCCGCTTGAGAAGTTGATCTCGTATCATCAAATAAACAGGCGCACTATTTATGCAGAATATATATATGTTATTATAAGACATAGTTAAAAATGAGTTGGTCCTACAAAATAGTATCTAGATCTTGAGTTACTATTAGGGAAGCAAGATGTGTATCTTGCGGACCAAGTAATATGGACCGTAAAGTCCGTTAATGAAGTGAAGCCCAATCCAAAAAATATATTCTAGATCTTGATATTACTTATTGTATAAGCTATTTCCTTATGTGTTTAGGAAAGTTTACATTATGTTGTGTTAGCAATATATCAAATCTAATCACTATATATATGTATGCCTTAAATCTTGTGAAACACAACTTAATAAACTATTATATTTCTATAATATTTGACATGGTATCAGAGCAGACGATACTGTCGATCTAAATTCCGCTGTGATAACTTTGTGATCTTAATGATCATGAAAGGTGAAGCCGATGAAGACGATGGTGATGGAGACGACGAAGAACCAACTGAAGACGTGAAACTCTTTTCTTCACGTGATTTTGTTTCTTGTTTTAATATTCAATAGGTTGTTTAATTTGATTTTGGGGTATGTGTCTCTTTTAAAGTCAACGTTTTGGTTTTAAAATAAGTGTTTTTATTTATTTATTTTATTTTATGGATTTAGTGGAAGAATTGGGTGATTTTGAGAAATTATTATGTTTTAATGATTTGGGTTTTACTTTTATTTTTATGGGATTTATTCTTGAGTGTAGAATATTTTCTTTAAGTTTCCTTTATTACGGGGGAGTTTGGTTATGGTTTAACCATTAGAGGAGTTGGGAATTTATTGGATCACTCATGTTTAGGTTATTATTAGTCCGATTTGTGGACTGTCCAAGATAAGGACAATTGTTTGTGGAGCTGCAGGATTTGCACCCACGGGATGTTTTTTACCAATACCGAAGACAAGCTGAAGTTCCACCACTCTTCTCAAGATTGAAGTTTTACCTGAAGATTTTGTTGACATAATTTGTCTGTCCTCAACATAATGTCCACGACATAGGTGTTCCGCTTTGTGGTTGTATAGTTTGCGTTCGTCCCACCTACCTTTATCGTGCGGGGGAGTATTAGGGAAGCAAGATGTGTATCTTGCGGACCAAGTAATATGGACCGTAAAGTCCGTTAATGAAGTGAAGCCCAATCCGAAGAATATATTCTAGATCTTGATATTACTTATTGTATAAGTTATTTCCTTATGTGTTTAGGAAAGTTTACATTATGTTGTGTTAGCAATATATCAAAGCTAATCACTATATATATGTATGCCTTAAATCTTGTGAAATACAACTTAATAAACTATTATATTTCTATAATATTTGACAGTTACCGTGATTCAATTCTTAAATCAATATTCTTACTGAATACATCACCACACCATTTCTTTTCTTTCTTAAAGTTGAAGTAGCTATGCAAGCCATTACTTTCTCATTAAACTGGATTAGGCACCTCTAAGTAATGTGCCCAATTCTTGAGAGGATACTCAATCCTTATTGAAGATAAAAGCCGTTAATTTGTAGACAAATATGGACAAGAAGAAAGACTCCTACGACGTATATAAAATTTATATATTATTGTAAGTTTATAACAACAAAGTCAAACCAAACAGTAAAACATAAACATGCATGTCATAAAGTCACTCGTAGAGCGACAAAGACTTATTTTATGTAAGATACACACACGTTTAAGCATCAAATACTTTTGGAAGATTAACATGGGAAGTAACAGATACACTTGTGAGCTGGGAAAACATAGTTGCAAGATCCATGTCGCGCTCCCTCAAGGTTAATGCACTGATTCTTGCAAGCATTATTGTTTCCGCAAACTCCTGACCATGTCCCACTTGGCCTCTCACACAATCTTTGTGCTTCCACCATTGATGGTGCTTCTGCATATTTGTATATATGTCTCAAGGTTAATTATCAAAATTTATGAAACTAAAATTTAAACTCACATTTTTCATTCATATGATAAGATCATTAACTCACCAAAAGCAGCAAAGAGAACAAGAGCAGCGAAGATAAGAGTGATGATGGAAGCAAACTTAGCCATGATGAAAATCACTATTTTGTTTTCAATGTATGTATATGTATGTAACTATGTATGTGTTGTGTGAAGAAATAAACTTAAGATCAACCTCTATTTATAATGAAATGATGATGGTGAACTAGTCTTCAACTTGTGCATCGTAGTAACCCCACAAAATAAACACACAGCGTTTATAAAGATAAGATTTTGACTTATTCATAGTTGATGGCTGGTTTCTCCACCACATATTTTTTCTCTGTTAATATCTAAGTTGCTGCTTCGGCTTTGAGCTAATGCTATATCGTTTACATAGGCGGCTACTTAATCTGATGTAGTTAAGACTCAAAACAATAAAATCTTAACAAAGCCATATCTGGTTACACAAATAATTTTGATGTTTCAGAGATTTGCACCGTTCGTCGCATGAGCATGGAGCTAGAAGAGAAAATGGGATCGAGGATAATTGGTCATTTACTTGAATCGCAAGAAATACCTTCAATACTATAGTAAGATGTCACATGTCTCTAATATTCTCTTCTCCAACAAGATAGTATAATTTTCTTGAAATTACTTATTATCCGATATATATGATGATTCGTCTGTTCTTATGGACAAGTATATATGCAAACAAAACATAATGAATAAATGTTATAAGGTCACTCACATACTTATTTTACGAAAATACACAGACACAAGGCCATAGATTTTTGCTAGATAACGTAATATGCAGGCCCGGCTTAGAGGCAGTGCAGACGGTGCAAAAGCACCATATCTCCAGATTTTTATGATTTTTTCTTTAAGGTTTAGGGTCCTAAAATTTGAAATGTTGCAAATATAACCCTAGTTTTATGGGAAAAAAAAATTTGAGCACAAGGTCCCAAAAATAAGTGAGCCGGCACTGGTAATATGGGAAGTAGCAGATACTTGTGAGTTGGGAATACATAGTTGCAACTTGTATACTAGGATCCATGTCGTATCTTTGCAAGGTAATTAACGCAATTATTTTTGCATGCACTATTGTTTCCACAAATTTTTGACCATGTCCAAATTGGCTTCGCGCGTGCTTCCGCCATTATAGGTGCTTCTGCATAAACCAACTTTACTGTTTGTAACTATAATCGAGAGATATCAGAATGGTTCAAACCTTATGGGTTCACTCGACCAGATCCCACTCATGGACCCTAATAGTTTACTATTTGCATCTAAATGAGTAATGAGTTAATGGGTTGATGATGAATTATATGTTTACTATTTGGATTTTTCTCTAGTGATTTAGCGTGAACTTCCTACAAAAACTTGTAAATAAAAGTTTCTTCTGACATATATAATTCAGTCATTTAATTGGACAATTCATAGTTTTCACGTAGATCATTACACAGAAGATTTTTTTTATCAGTACAACGGATCGAGTTGGATTACATATATTATATATATATTCTTATTCATGAATACACCACCACCTCTTTTTTTTTTTTTTCTTAACTTGAATTAGCTAGCTTATACTGTACAATGCATTCGACTTTTGTGAAACTGGAGATGCTGTTAGGGGGTATATCTAGGAAGAATACTATAATTTTATTGTGCCCAATATAGTGATAGTGGAGAAATTCTCGGTCCTTTTGAAAACAATGACCGTGTTGAAGACAAGAAGAAACAGTCATGGCACAGAAGTACACGAAATATTTATATTATATATTAAGTCAACAAAGTCAAACTAAACTTGAAAACATAACACATGTATGTCATAAATTCACTCATAGAGTGACACTGACTTATTTTTATGTAAAATACACACGTTTAAGCACCAAAGATTTTTGGGGGATTAACATACTTGGGAAGTATATATTTGGGAGATTAACATGGGAAGTAACAAATACACTTGTGAGCTGGGAAGACATAGTTGCAAGATCCATGTCGTGCTCCCTCAAGGTTAATGCATTGATTCTTGCAAGCATTATTGTTTCCGCAAACTCCTGACCATGTCCCACTCGGCCTCTCACACAACTTCTGCGCTTCCACCATTGACGGGGCTTCTGCATATTTGTATAATTTTCTCAAGGTTAACTATCAAAATAAATGAAACATAATATTTAAAACACACAATTTTTTTTTAATGGTAAGATCAATACTCACCAAAAGCAGCAAAGAGAACAAGAGCAGCGAAGATAAGAGTGATGATGGAAGTAAATTTAGCCATGATGATTATCACTATTTTTTTTTGGTTTAAGATTATCACTATTTTGTTTTCAATATATGTATGTATGTGTTGTGTGAAGAAATAAGCTTAAGATCAACCTCTATTTATAATGAAATGATGGTGAGTTTGTCTTCAACTTGGCAAGCCTGCAACTTGTGCATCGTAGTATAACCCCACAAATTAAACATACAGCGTCTTCAAGCAGCTGATATTAACAACAGATAAGATCTTGACTTATTCCTAATTGATGGCTGGTTTCTCCACCACATATTTTTCTCTGATAATATCTAAGTGACTGCTTTGGCTTTGAGCTAATGATACATCGTTTACACAGGCGGCGGCTTAATCTGATGTAGTCAAGATTCAAGAAAATAAGATCATAACAAGTTTGTCAAAAAAAAAAAAGATCTCAACCAAGCCATAGTTACACGAGTATATTACGTCATATATATATATATTTATTTTTGGATAAAATGTAAAATTTATTCGAAAAAAACTTTTTACATCAGTGTTTGTTTAACTTTTCTTAACATGTTTGTCTAAATCGTTAAAATTACAAAACCAGAGAGATCATGTTCGTCAGATATTTTCACAGTTAGGGAAAGTGTAAATATCGCCATGGTTTGGTTGATCTCAGGAGCAGTATCGTTCCGCCATTAGAATTCAGCGGCAAACAACTTTAACCGTCATTTAGATGATTTAGCAATGCGTTGCGCTCGCCGGCGGTAGGTTTTCCAACCATCGGAAGAAGACGATTGGCGCCCGGCAAGGCAAGCACTGAGAACTGAAACCATTGTTGGTCATGGACTCATGGCCTTGAACGTAATGGGCTAAACTGAAAACCGAGACGGGAATAAAATACCCCAAACCTTTATTAATTGCTCGTAATGGTCTGAGACTCTGAACCTAATGGCCTAATGGGCTAAGTGGAGCCTCTAGCTCAGTGATTAACTGAGATAATAAACTAACTAAAAAAAAAAGAATTACCAAAAGATTATAAGATATAAATTAGTTTTTAAAAAATCTAAAAGTATAGAGAATTCTTTAAAATTCAGGATATATGTATATCTTTTTTTCTTTTTTTTTGACAATAAAAAAATGCGCTATATATGTTCCTGCTTCACTCCAAACATGTATTTTTAGATTCATTATTGCTATTAATTACTATTGTTTTAACTTTTAACGAAAAAAAAACACAAAGAAATTACCGGCAAAAATTGGATATACCTTCGTTTTTACCATGCATGAATTTGGTACGTAGTATGATCAAACTAATAAATTGGGCTTTCCGGCCACCTAGCTAGTGATTTAACGTCAACGTCCTAAATTTCTTGTATAAGTGATGATTCTTAATTTGACATACTCGTCGGCCATTTACTGGTCGAGTCTCGAGTGTTTTATGTTCTTTACGTTTTTGATAAATAAAAATTAGTGCTTTTGTTGGCTGTTGTAGACAAATATGAACAACAAGAAGAAACAGTCTTACGTCGAAAACAAATTATATTATTATAACAACAAAGTCCAACCAAACATTAAAACGTAAACTTGCATGTCATTAAGTCACTCATAGAGTAACACAGACTTATTTTATGTAAATACACACGTGTTTAAGCACCAATGGTTTTTGGTTGATTAACATGGGAAGTAACAGATACATCGGTGAGCTGGGAATTTATAGTTGCAAGAACCATGACGTGCTCCTTCAAGATTAATGCACTGATTCTTGCAAGCATTATTGTTTCCGCAAACTCCTGACCATGTCCCACTTGGTCTCTCGCACAACTTCTGTGCTTCCACCATTGACGGTGCTTCTACAGATGTATGAATATATTTCTCATGTTTAGTTATCAAAAATGAAAATAACATTTAAACACACATTTTTCATTCATATGATAACTAGATCATTACTCACCAAAAGCAGCAAAGAGAACAAGAGCAGCGAAGATAAGGGTGATGATGGAAGCAGACTTAGCCATGATGATTATCACTATTTTGTTTTCAAAGTATCTATGTGTTGTGTGATGAAATAAGCTAGAGATCAGCCTCTATTTATAATGAAATGATGGTTAGTTTAGTCTTCTATTTGTGCATCGTATTATCACGGATCGCAACCCCACAAATTAATCACGCAGTGTCTTCTAGTATAGCTGATATTAGATATCTTGATATATTCATAATTGATGGCTGGTTTCTCCACCACATATTTTTCTCTAATTAATAATATCTAAGTGGCTGCTTTGGATTTGAGTTAATGCTACATTGGTCACATTGACCGATATTATTGTTTCGTAGCGGTGCAAAACAGACAGAATTGAAGGGTACCAAACTGGTGCTTGCGGCCGCCATAGTAATATGTATTTAATCGGCCTGTTTTACACCAAAAAGTCGTTAGTTATGGTGGAAACCTACTTCTAACAAAGAGAATTGGTCACATATATTCACACCACATAAAATACATTTTTTACCTTTTTCTTTTTTAACAAAATAAAAATCAGCCAAATTTTTGTGTGTTTTTGATCCACCAAAATCTCAGCCTTAGCTCTGAAACAGGAAAATTAATTGTAAAGTTTAAAGTGTCAATAATAAAATTATTTTAAAAGTTTATAGTGTTATTGATATTCTTTCAAGGTTTAAAGTGCTGTTCACTAATACTTTAAACATTTTAAAGCTTTTTCCAAACTTTTTTTCAAAAATACATAAACTGTAGTCAAAACTTAGGCATAATACAATACAGTAATTCTTGCGGACAAAGAGATCGTCATCCCGGAAAATAGCATCGTTAATGTGTCTTTTCAAGGCTAATTCACTCATTATTTCTACAAACTCCTGCACTTGGTTCCTTGCACTGTTGCACAACTTCCCAACTTTTGTGCTTCCACCATTATTGGTGAATATATACATATATATATATATATATATATTAAGTTTAGTCAAATTCTCGATTTGATATTAAAATCAAACTAATTGGGACTACAAGTCTACAATCCTATCCGGTAAGATAAATCTAAATTGAAAATTTGATCGGAAATCTAGACCACGGCCTGAATTCGAAATGTTTGTTGGAAACACAAGCTTTTAATTTAAGTTCGAAATCAAAACCGTAACCTAAGCTTTTTATATGTTCTTGATTTATCGCCAACTAGGCACCTTTTTTACGCAAAGCTTTTTAATAGGCCTGGGCATTTTAACCGAATCCGAAACCCGAATCCGAACCCGACCCGAAATAGACAGTTCGGTTCGGATTCGGGTGGCATGAAATACCCGATCGGATTTAGTTTTTATGAAATTCGGATATCTGATCGGGTTTGGGTATTATCCGAATCCGATTGGATATCCGAATTAACCCGAAATAAATACAAAAATGCACTTATGGGGACTCAAACTCGGTACCTTAGGACATCTCCAACCCCAGTCTATTTTAGAGTCAAATCTCTATTATAGAGCAACATTTGCTCCAACCCTACTTTATATTTTACTCTAAAATAGAGAAAATAATAGGATTGCTCTATATATAGAGCAACTCTATTCTCACCTCTATTTTTTTACACTACCTCTATTATAGAGGTGAAAATAGAATAATACATTGGAGGAAAATAGTGCTCTATTTTTGAGTTACTCTATTTTAGAGAAAAAAATAGAGAAATACAATGGAGATGGTCTTATACATTATTTGGTGTATCATAAACCATTTTGCCACCTTAGTTATTGTGTCTTAGTATGAAAACATTAAATATTTATATATATATATATACATATGTAATCTAAAATTCCTAACTGACGTTTTTTTTTTGATAACCGTTTTTGATATTTAAGTTATATATTAATTCGGGTATATTGGTATGTTTCGGGTTTTTTACCTATTTCGGGTACTTTTATCAATTTCGGATAAAAATATCCGAAATCCATCGGATATCTGAAATTCACTTCGGATTTCGGGTGTATCCGAAATTATCCGAACCCGTTCGGATAAAACCCGAACCCGACCCGATTCTATAAAATACCCGATCGGATCCTATTTTCGTATATCCGAAGATCCGAAAATCTGAAGATCCGAACCCGATCGGGTTCGGATATCCGAACGCCCAGGACTACTTTTTAATACACAATATTAGAAAAATGAATAGCCAGATCTTGAGTTCTTTCATTACCATAATTTAACTAATAAATAATATTTCATTTCTTTAACGTGAATTTGATATAATCTGGTCAATCTATTGAATTGTAATTTTACTCGATCTAGTGATTTAACGTGAACTTGCTACAAAAACTTGTAAATAAAATTTTCCTTTGGCATATTATGATTCGGTCATGTAAATGGAAACCTGATATTTTTGTCGTGGATGTAGAGAATCAATCATATTGATTGCCATATCAATCACAATGATGATAATCGACTTCAGATCTTCCTCTTATGGCAATCAATATTATTGATTCTCTACTCCAGTGGATCAGTATATATATATAGTATCTATAATAGTATTTTTGCAGCAGTTTTTGCTCAAAAATACTTTTTGGAAAGTTTTTACATTTAATGCATTGACTTTAATATTAGTTACCAAAACTTCAAAATTAATTATAAGTAAAATTTAAAAAAATAAGGAAATCTTTCTACCTCATTCAAACATAGATATATGATCCCCTTTCATTTTTTATTTGAATTTATATTTAAATTATCCTGAATTATTCTATAATACATTTAGTTAATAAAAATTGTGATTTTTTCCTGTATATGATGTAATACAAAATTTTAAAACGGACATATATTACTCAATAGATGAATTAAAAAATACGGGTACAATATCCCACATCGTCTAAAAAAATTGGGCAATGGTTCAAAGTCATACTATAAAAGAGACCAAAATGATTCCGAATACAAATGAGTAGAAAGCTTGATTTATCAGACATTCAAACTTTAAAAACTTTTATTTGGTTTATTCCGGTTCTTTATTTTAAAGATTTTTAAAAAGTTAAATATGAAAAATATTTAAAACTTTTAAAAAGTTAAATATGATATATATTGTACCGTAGATATAATATTAAAAATTAAGATGATATAGTGTGAGATAAAATATCTCGGGACGGGATTATATAGCAGGACGGGTTTTATTGATATTTATATAAATTAAAAAAATCATTAATTCGGTGTTACAAGGGTAAAACATAATTTTATTATTTTGTTAACAATGTCGGTATCAAAGAATAGACATATCTAATTAAATTGATTAAATAAATATTATGTAAAAAAAAAATTATATTGCGGTATTATATGGTTAATTAACAATTATTATATAATTATAATATATTTAACCAACAAATATAACTTATAATTTAAATATTTTAGTTATAAATAATTTTACCCGCAGTGTACAGTGTACCGCAGGTCCTAATCTAATACTCCCTCCGTTTCATAATATAGGATGTTTAGAGAATAAATTTTGTTTCATAATATAGGATGTTTCCAACTTTCTATGCAACTTTTAGATTAAATTTAAATCTTATATTATGCAGACTTGTTTATGATTGGTTAAACATTTTAAAAGTAACTATTTCTTAATATGCGTGTTTCCACTAAAACATCTTATATTTTGAAACGGAGGGAGTATTACTTAACACACCACCACCTTTCTTCTTTTCTCATGTTAATAAATATTATGTAAAAAAAATAAATTATATTGCAGTATTATATGGTTAATTAACAATTATTATATAATTATAACATATTTAACCAACAAATATAACTTATAATTTAAATATTTTAGTTATAAATAATTTTGCCCGCAGTGTACAGTGTACCGCGGGTCCTAATCTAGTATTACTTAACACACCACCACCTTTCTTCTTTTCTACTTGAATTAGCTATATATCAAGTTGGGAAATTGAAGATGTTGTTAGGGTACCTCTAGGATGAATAATCTTTCATTTTCCCAATTATAACTGGAGAAATTCTCAGTCCTTTTGAATATGACCGTATTGAAGACAAACACAAAAATAGATAAGAAGAAATAGTTATGGCATGAAATACAAAAAGGATTTATAGTATTATATAGCAACAAAGTCAAACCAAACATTAAAACATAATTTGCATGTCATAACATCACTCATAGCGATTAACACAGACTTATTTTATGGAAAATACACACGTGTTTAAGCACCCAAGGTTTTTGGTTGATTAACATGGGAAGTAACAGATACATCTGTGAGCTGGGAATTTATAGTTGCAAGAACCATGACGCGCTCCTTCAAGATTAATGCACTGATTCTTGCAAGCATTATTGTTTCCGCAAACTCCTGACCATGTCCCACTTGGCCTCTCGCACAACTTCTGTGCTTCCACCATTGACGGTGCTTCTGCAGATTGTATATATATATTTCTCATGGTTAGTTATCAAAACAAATGAAAATAACATCTAAAAACACATTTTTCATTCCTTTGATAGGATCATTACTCACCAAAAGCAGCAAAGAGAACAAGAGCAGCGAAGATAAGGGTGATGATGGAAGCAAACTTAGCCATGATGATTGCCACTATTTTGTTTTCAAACTATATATGTATGTATGTGTTGTGTGTTGAAATAAGCTTAAATCAGCCTCTATTTATAATGAAATGATGGTGAGTTAGTCTTCTATCTGTGCATTGTATTATCACGGATCGCAACCCCACAAATTAATCACGCCGTGTCTTCTAGTATAGCTGATACTAACAGATAAGATCTTGATTTATTCATAATTGATGGCTGGTTTCTCCACCACATATTTTTCTCTAATGATATCTAAGTTGTTGCTTTGGCTTTGAGCCAATAATACATGTTTTACGCAGGCGGCTGCTTAATCTGATGTTATCAAGACTCAGGAAAAGTTTTTTAATTTTTAACCAAGCCGATCGAGTTACACAAGTCTTTATGATTTGTACAGAGTTTTTCACCGTTCGTTACAAGAGCGTATAGAGCTAGAAGAGAAAATGGGATCAAGGATACTATAATTGGTTATTTGCTTGAATCGCAAGATATAACCTTAATACTCTAATAAGATGCCACCTGTCTCTAATATTCTCTTCTCCAATATAATTTTCTTGAAATTATTTATCCAATATGATGAATCGTCTGTGCAAGTTAAGTTATTAATTAAGAAGTGTATAACATATATTCGTTCCTTTAACCGCACAACTTAAAATCCCTACTCAATTAATATTATGGTTGGTCTCTATATCTAATTTAGCTTCGAGGTTTTCTAAGCTATATATCAGAATAAAATTAAATAAAGATTGGCATTTACACAAAATCTTGTCGTTTGCCCAAAGACTATGATACGAAGAACATGAGCGACCTAAACATTTTTCTTTTTCTTAATCGTCCTGATAATGCTGAAAATGGTTGTCTCAACCCTCGGTGAATATATGTCCACAGTTATACTTTGACTGTCCTTTTTCGAATAAAGACTTCGGAAGCCAACCATATGAGCAAAAGTCAAATAAATTAAACTATATGGTCAAATATTTCCGGTTATATAGCACGTCAAAAATTAATGAGTGTGCGTTCTTCATATCGCCCCTTCACTCGACGACTATAACTATCAGAAGGAGAGGAGGGGCGCCGGCGGAACTGAAAGGGCAGGAACTACGAAATTAGGTAAGTCGCCTATGGATAAACAAACCATAAATTTGGAATTCAGTAGAAATCCGAACCGGATATAGAGAGCCTAAACCTTGAAAAGTAATGAGCAAAATTGAAACGCAGCAAGATCTAAACCTTTGCTCGTAGTGGCCTGGCAATGTAATCGGCTACGTGAAACTCAATAATTTTAGATACCTCAAGGTTAATGCACTTATTCTTGTATGCATTATTATTGTTTTCCCAAAAGTCTGACCATGTCCCACTTGGTTTTTCGCCTAATTTTTGTGCTTCCATCATTATTGGTCTGCATATATATTGCCACAACATATATACATACATCTGTTTAATTTAGTCAAATAGGCGATTAAAATTAAAACTAAACTAAACCAACTTTGCATATGATAGTCGTGGATCTTAGACACAAGTTTTTTTTTTTTTTTTAATTAGTTTAAGGGGGTTGGATTCATAGATTTTAATTTTATTCTTACTGTTTACCGCCACCCTTTTTTCTTTCTTAAATTGAATCAGCTATACAATACATTCCACTTTCTTGTGAAACTGGAGATGTTGTTCGAGTACCTCTAATACTCTTTATTCTGCCCAATTACAGTGGAGAAATTCTCGGTCTTTTCGGAAATAAGACAAATTAGACAAAAAGAAACAGTCACTACAAGAAAAGTTCACATTGATAGCAGTAGATTATAGCTCATTTTCTCTAACTGCTATGAAAAATAAATTTTTTTTTAATTACTATACAATAGCATTAGAAAGACGCTAAGATAAAAATTCATTAAGTGAGAACCTAAAATCGTTTGTTCCACCACTACTTTGATGAAAATTTTCGTTTAAGCGCATTTCAGATCCAATTTTTTTTTGTGTCAATAGAACCAAAAAAGATTGTTTTTGTTTTTTATATCAAAGTGCCAAGTTTACAGCAAAAATAAAACCTTATCTCTTCTCTGTACGACGAGACGAACAAAACATCAAAAAAAAATTTCTTCCCCCAAATTGAAATCTAGGTCTTTTGAGTCCACCATAGACTCCACCGTGAAGCTCGTCGGCGGCCTCATTTCGCGTCCATTCCGATTTCATATCTCGGCGAAAAAGTGATTAACACGAATCGTTATGTCTCCCTCTACCTCAATTTTTATTTGCTTCCTTCTCTTATTATCTTTCTCTATCTAGATCCAAGTTTGCGAGATTTCAAGCTACCTTAACAACAAATTCCTCCATTTTTTCAAATTTCTTTCAACTATTTAAGCTCCAGGTTCTTATTTATATGATTTTTCTTGTTTCTTCTTCTCTGTGATTTGTTCCTTTTTGTGTTTAGATGAACGATTAGATCTCGAGTCTGATTTAGTCTCTTTGCGATGGATATGGTTCGGATTCGGTTTCAAAGTTTTAGTATTTTGATTGCTTGTAAATCAATAGGTGGGTTAAGCTTTTGATTGTTCAACATTTCTCTTTATTATATGTTTTTCTGGAGAGGTCGATATATTGAATTGTATCTATGATATTGGATGACATATATGATATGCTTATTTCTCTCATGACATCGAATTAAATTCATAAGCTTGTTATTTTTTTCTTGTTTTAGTGCACAACGCTTGCATGATTTGGGTGATAAGTCGATTCAACAATAGTTTTGTGTACAGAGGTATTGTAGATTGTTTCTCGAGGACATACAGAGAATGTGGATTATATAACTATGGTTTTTGTTTACTTGTTCTTATTTAGGTCAATGGAGATGGAAAGTATGAGCGGATAAGTGGAACAAGCCTTTGGTGGAGGCACAGTTTTAGGTCCTCAAAAGCTTTTAAGAAAACGTAAGAGATGAATTTTCCGTTAACTCTATTCATGTTTGTAGTTTCCTCCTTGCCTGAGTAACTATTAATCTCTTAATTTCAGTTTTGATGAATTGCTTTGAGTTAAGTCAACATGGAAATAAGACAGAGTTTTTGACATGCTTGTGGTGGGGATATCTACGGTGGAACAAATTCTTTAAAGGTAATTGATTAATTTTGGTTTGCTAAAGTTATAGATTTGATTCATATATGTAAATTTCAAACCTTCTATTTTCATTATCTTTTTTTTGGTAGATTGGTCTCTCCTCTACAAGTATCACTTCGAGCTTTGGGAAAGCAATTTTCTGAATCATTTGTTTGGATTGCTAAGTGTAATGAGTTGTTTCATTCGTTAGGATCAAGATGGAGCACAGTTCAGAGGATACCTCAAGGAGAAGGTCTTACCTCCTGTTGAGCAAGTACTACCTTTTCCATTCTCACAATTGGTTTGATGCAGTTTTTGATAACAACAATCACGGAGATAAAAATTCTAAAGCTGCATCATGAGAATGTTATTCAGCTGAAAGACATTTGGTTCCTTTTTAGCTTGTTTCAAAACTTTGATGTTTTTACATGTTTTTTTTCTCCGTTATGGATCTATCTGCATTTTCTTACTGTGTATTGACAACAATCAGATATATCTAGACTTGAAGCCAAAGCACAACTCCAGCATAAGGATAGGGAAATTGCAGCTCAAATTTCAGGTAAGATGTTTTTTGCTTAGGCTTTTGATTGACATTAGATTGTTTTCTCTTCCTACGAGAAGCCAAACGAAGCCTTATGATCTTAGCAAAGCAACGATGCGCACAGCTGGAAGAAGAAAATAAGGTTTGAGGGAGAACCGTAGTGGTGGGAACAGCCAAATGGATGATGATGATTTGGTATTAATTCTTTATACTCTTTATTGTTCCTTAAAGGTTAACAATTTTCATGTTTATTTCTGATATTGAATTGTGTCTCGTATATTTTCGCTCATGTATAGGTAAGACTTACAATTTATGGTTTATTTATCTCTATGTGATTGATATGTGCTTATAGGGTTAATGGCATATTGTGGCTTCTCACGATTCTTTTGTTTCATATGAGCAGATACATATGGAGAGGATAACTAACATGTCTTTTTCATATATTCAAAGTGAACTAGTAGCTGTTCATTGGACTGTTTCAAGAAAGGCTGAGTGAGCAGCTAAAAGAGAGTCTTTGCTACAAGTAAGAAAGGCTTGGATGGGTTACATGTACATGTCAAATAGTGTTTTTATTTTATTTTTAATGTTAGTTTTATTTTGTTTAAGACTTGGTGACACTTTGTTATGTAAGACTTATTTTGGTTAATGTAATTTATGTTATGTATGTTGATTATTTTATGAAATGTAAAAATATAAATATATTTAAACAAATTTTGAAAAAAAAAATTATAATAATAAATAAAACAGCATGAATTTTGTGATCCAATAAAATATATTATAGCATTTGATTAGTGCTATGATATAATTACGGTAAAAACTCCTAACATAGCGTGTAAAATGACTTATAACATTATCTTTAAAAATTTGAAAAGCAGGATAACATAACATTTCTGTACTGCTATGGTATAATACTATACCATAGCATACGAATTATGCGCTATCATATGTGAGGTACCTACAATAACAGTGGCCTAATATAGCGTTTGTAAAAGAGCTATGAATTACATATTATAGCGTTTCTCTCGTGCTAACAATGTACAGATTTGTTGTAGTGAGTCATGGCTTAAAAAACACAAAGTGTTCATATTACTATAGAAACAAAAGTCCAACCAAACATTAAAACATAAATATGCATGTCATAAAGTCACTCACATAGAGCGACATAGACTTATTTTATGTAAAATACACCCATTTAAGCAACAACGATTTTGGGGAGATTAACATGAGAAGAAACAAATACACTTGTGAGTTGGGTTGGCATAGTTGCAAGATCCATGTCGTGCTCCCTCAAGGTTAATGCACTGATTCTTGCAAGCACTATTGTTTCCACAAACCCCTGACCATGTCTTACTAGGCCTATCACACAACATATGTGCTTCCATCATTGACGGTGTCTCTGCATATGTATATATATATATATCTAGGTCAGTTATCAAAATAAAGGAAAATAACATTTAAACACAAATTTTAATTCATATGATTAGATAATTACTCACCAAAAGCAGCAAAGAGAAAAAGAGCTGCAAACATAAGGGTGATGATGGAAGCAAACTTAGCCATGATGATTATCACTATTTTATTTTGTGTGAAGAAATGAGCTAAAGATCAACCTCTATTTATAATGAAATGATGATAGTGTGTTAGTCTTCTACTTGCATCGTATAAGCACGTAGTAATAACCTCACCAATTAAACACAGTGTCTTCTAGTAGCTAATATTAACAGATAAGATCTTCACTTATGCATATATAGTACGTTGATAGCTACTGGTTTCTCCACCATATATTTTCCAAATATCTAAATGGCTGCTTTGGCTTTGACCTAATGATACATCGTTTACATAGGCGGCTGCTTAATCTACTGATGTGTGGTCAAGACTCAAGAGAAATAAGATCTTAACTAAGCCATAGTTACACGAGTATTTTGATATGTCAGATATTTTCACAGATAGGGTAAGTGTATATCGACATGGTTTGGTTGATCTCAGGAACAGCTAGTATTGTTCCGCCAAGTTTGCAGAACAAGAAACCGTTCTCACGAGATTTCCGCCATTAAGACCTAGAAACACCTTTAACCATACATTAGCTTATTAGTCGGCTATGGATAACCAAACAAGTGTTGGTCATAGCCTGACCCTTGAACGTAATAGGCCGTAATAGGCTAAACTGAAAACCGAAACGGGAATATACAAGACCTAAATTAACCTTTAATTGCCCGTAATGGTCTGAACCTAAAGGGCTAATTGGAGCCTCTAGTTCAGGGTGATTAATTAAAGAAATAAACGATGAAATTCATCAAAATTTGGTGGATTAATTAGTTAAATTAGCTAGGTATAAATTGTAAATTCGTTAACAAAGGAATTGGCAAAATAACTGTAAAAAAAATCGTAAAAGGATTAATGAAAAAGCCTAAAAATAAAGACTAATTCACCACCATGCATGAATTTTTCGGTAATTCTTTAAGGAATTAATCTAATCAAACTATTAAATCCATAATCCTGAGTTTTCTGAATTTTTCCGTAAAACATTTGGATCTTTTTCCCCGTCATTCACTCTCAATCAATATTTCATTTCTCCACCATGCATGAATTTGGTAGCCTGATCAAACTATTAAATTGGGGGTTTCACCTGGCTATAGTGATAAAACGTGACGTCCTAGATTCTTTTTATATAAATGATAAATTTGTTTTTGACATGCATATTCGTAGGTCATTTAATGGTCGTGTGTTTCTCTGTTTTTATGTCTTCGATAAATAAAAATTAGTGGTCCTGTTGGGGTGTCGCCTGCTGTAGAGACAAATACGAAATAGAAAGAAACAGTCTTACGTCGTACATATTACATTTATATGAGTATTATAACAACAAAGTCCAACTAAACATTCAAACATAAACTTGCATGCATGTCATAAAGTCACTCATAGAGTAACACAGACTTATTTTATGTAAAATACACACGTGTTTAAGCACCAAAGATATTTGGGTTTTGGGAGATTAACATGGGAAGTAACAGATACATCTGTGATAGGGGAAGACATAGTTGCAAGAACCATGACGTGCTCCTTCAAGATTAATGCACTGATTCTTGCAAGCGTTATTGTTTCCACAAACTCCTGACCAGGTTCCACTTGGCCTCTCGCACAACTTCTGTGCTTCCACCATTGACGGTGCCTCTGCATATATCTCTCAAGGTTAGTTATCAAAATAATTGAAACTAACATTTAAACACACAATTTTCATTCATATGATAAGATCATTTACTCACCGAAAGCAGCAAAGAGAACAAGAGCAGCAAAGATAAGGGTGATGATGGAAGCAAACTTAGCCATGATGATTATCACTATTTTGTTTTCAAAGTATGTATGTATGTGTTGTGTGATGAAATAAGGTTTAGATTAACCTCTATTTATAATGAAATGATGGTGAACTAGTCTTCGATTTGTGCATCGTATAATCACGGACCGTAACCCCACAAATAAAACACTAAGCGTCTTCTAGTAGAAATATCAAAGATAACATTCTGGTCTATTCATTGTTGACAGCTGGTTTCTCCACCACATATCTTTCCCTATGGATGGGTTGCATCGTTATCTTTGTAACTTAAGTGGCTGCTTTGGCTTGGAGTCAAGTGTCACATCGTTCACATGGGCGGCTAGTTAATTTGACTCGGTCAAGAAGTAGTTTAAACGGTTCAATGTTTGGAAAGAAGTTCGTGAAATATGAACCGATGCATCTGTCGATACTGATGCGGATAATTTGTAAAATCTCGTTCCATTGTCGATAACTGGTTTTGATTTGAGATTAATTTAAATCTCATGAACATGAACAGATGTGTTACACTTACTTAGGACTGGGCTAATCTGCGTATAATACCCAACACACAATAAAGCACCAAGAGTTTTGGTACATTAAGATGCGAAGAAACAAAGACAGCGTTGCAAGATCCATGTCTTGCTCCCCCAACTATGCATTTACTCTTGAACACAATGTTGTTTAAACTATTTCATGACCATCACCCACTTCTCTTTTGGCACAACTTCTGCGCTTCCACCATCCACCATCTTTTGTTCTTCTGCATTCATAACTCAAGATTAGTTAATTCTTTTATAAAGAATTCGCTATTAACTTATTAGTAATATATATGTGTTGTCAAATAAATTCTAATTAAGTTGCCATTTTGCCATGCATAATTATCATAAGATCATTACTCACCAAGAGCACCAAAGATGAAAAAAGCAGCAAATAGAATGGTGATGATGGAAGCAAAAACCATGATGACTATTACTACTTTAGTTCAATGTATATATGTGTAGCCTGATAGGAAGCCTAAGATCAAACTATATTTGTAATGAAATAATGGGGACTTAGTGTTTTACTTGTCCCCACAAATTAAACACATACATAGTAGACAATATAATTAACACGCAAGTAGATAATAACATAAAGATAAGTTGTTGAACAGTTGTTGATGGCTGGTTTTTCAACCACATATTAGACTATATCTCTATCAAATGTAACCTAATAAACTGGTTAATCTGACTAGGTCAAGAATCTCAAGATGATTAAATGGTTCAAAGCTTCAACTCAGAGTTTGAAAGCACCACCATTTTTTTGTTTCTTACTTTTATTTTTTTATTTAGTTGAATAATCGCCAAAGTAAACCATCTTTTCATTAAACTGGAGATGATATTGTGTTCCTCTTGATTACGTTCAAATTCTTTATTATGTGCCCTTATTAGAGAAGTTCTCAGTCCTTACTGCAAGTCTACAAATGATGTTCGTGTGACATGAACAATTTAATATGGGCAACGGTATGCGTACAAGTTTATAATATTATAAGAAACCAACATAATCATATCTGGTACATGTCATAAGCTCACTCATGGAATGAGACAAGACTTATTTTATGTGAATAAGTGAATTACACAATTAACCGTCACAAATTTCTAGTCGATTAACATGGGAAGAAACAGGAACACTTGTTAACTGGGAAGGCAACGTTGCAAGATCCATGTTTTGCTCCCTCAACTCGGATGCAATGATCCCTGCACGCAAAATTACTAAAATTACAAATTCCTCGCATAGTCCCAGTACTTGGCCTCCCACACAGCTTCTGTGCCTCCACCATTGTTGGTGCTTCTACATGTATATACCTCAAGGTTAATGTCGATTAAATCGTAATTTTATAAAAGAAAAATTTATAACCTCATTTTGGCATGCATATTATAAGATAATATTTACTCACCAAGTGCAGCAAAGAAAAGAAGAATAGCAAAGAGAAGAGAGAAAATGGAAGCAAACTTAGCCATGATGACTATGATTACTTTGTTTCCGATGTATGAGTGTGAAGTGTATGGAAAGAACAAAGAAGCATAAGTTCAAACTTTAAATATAACGAAATGGTGGTGTGTCTGTCGTTTTCTTGTCAGCGTACAATTGTGTGTTAACCTCACAAATTAACCACGTACACACCATCTTCCAGTAGAAAACATTAACACGTACGCAAGTAGCTAATAATACATATAAGATGTTGACACGCATGTTGATAAATAAGTCGATGGCTGTTTTTTCAACCATATATTAGACTATCTCTGTATCAAATGTACCCTAAGAAACTGGTTAATTTGACTTGGTCAAGAATCTCAAAATGATTAAGCGGTTCAAAGCTTCGAATCAAAGTTTCAAAGCACCACCAGTTTTTGTTTCTGACATTTTTGTTTTGTGTGAATGCTCTAACTTATATATTATAGAGAAGTTATGAGTCCTTATTGCGAATGATGTTCGTGTGGCATGAATAGTATAATATGGGCAAGAGTATAAAATTTATACTATTATAAGAAACCAACATAATCATCTCTGGCACATGTCATAAGCTCACTCATAGAGTGAGACGGACATATTTATGTGAATTAAACGCATAATATTAAGCATCAAAATATTGTAGTCTATTAACATGGAAAGATACAGAGACACTTGTTAATTGGGAATCCAAATTTGCAATATCCTTGTGGTACTTTCTCAACTCGGATGCAATGATCCCTGCACGGAAAATTACTGACACTACAAATTCCTCGCGCAGTCCCAATACTTGGCCTCTCACACAGCTTCTGTGCTTCCACCATTGTTGGTGCTTCTACAGGTATTATATACCTCAAGGTTAATAACTATTACTAACTATTATCGAATAAATATCTTAATACATAAAGTAAAACTTATAACCTCATTTTGCCATGCATATGATGATAAGATAAGTACTCACCGAGTGCAGCAAAGAAAACAAGAATAGCAAAGAGAAGAGAGAAGATGGAAGCAAACTTAGCCATAACTATGATTTCTTTGTTTCCGATGTATGAGTGTGAAGAAATTAAAGAAGCATAAGTTCAAACTTTAAATAGAACGAAATGGTGGTGTGTCGGTCGTTTTCTGGTCATCGTGCAATAGTGTGGTAACCTTACAAATTAACCACGTACACTGTACACACCATCTTCCAGTAGGAAACATTAACACGCAAGTAGCTAATAATACATAAAAGATGTTGACTAGTCCATGGCTTATTTCGGAATCACGTATCGGGTTTTGCCTCTCTATCTAATGTAACCTAAGGAGATGCTTGGAGTTAATGCTACATTCTGGTTAATATATTTGACTTGGTCAAAAAAAAAACTAAATTCATTTTCTTCGAAAAAATCTGATGCAATAGTTGAAAAAACGTTAAATAACTCCGATGCAGGCCATGTTATTATTATATAGATTTTGTTTTCAATGTATGTATGTATGTCTTGTGTGATGAAATAAGGTTTAGATTAACCTCTATTTATAATGAAATGATGGTGAGCTAGTCTTCTATTTGTGCATCGTATAATCACGGACTGTAACCCCACAAATTAAACACTAAGCTAGCTTCTTCTAGTATAAAAATATCAAAGATAACATTCTGGTCTATTCATTGTTGACGGCTGGTTTCTCCACCACATATCTTTCCCTATGGATGGGTTGCATCGCTATCTTTGTAACTTAAGTGGCTGCTTTGGCTTGGAGTCAAGTGTCACATCCTTCACATGGGCGGCTAGTTAATTTGACTCGGTCAAGAAGTAGTTTAAACGGTTCAATGTTTGGAAAGAAGTTCGTTAAAGATAAACCGATGCATCTGGCGACACTCATGCTAACCATTAATTTGTAAAGCTCGCTCCACTGTCCATAACTGGTTTTGATTTGAGATTAATTTAAATCTCCCGTATTTCAATTTTACATGAAACTTAATTTTATGTTTTTGTTTCATCGTCATGGCACCCATTTCCTTTGTTTTCATTTTTCTTATATTATTACTACTTACATTTATGAAAAAAACTCTGGTGAAAAAGATATAAATATGGAAGTCTGAACCCTTCTCAAAGCGTCCTGAATACCTTATACAAAAAAATCGTTACTATTCGTGTATAAATTCATTAAATGATTCATGATTTTTCTGATAAAAATACAAGTAATTTTTTTTTTTTAATCCATAGGGGTCAATTGACGATTTATACTCATATAGTCATGGCTAAGTTTGATTCCATTTGTATATAAAAGAAGAATAGCAAAGAGAAGAGAGAAAATGGAAGCAAACTTAGCCATGACTATATGATGTATGAGAGTGAAGTGTAAGGAAAGAAGCATAATTAAGTTCAAACTTTAAACATAACGAAATGGTGGTGTGTCTGTCGTTTCTTGTCAGCGGACAATAGTGTGTTAACCTCACAAATTAACCACATACACACCATCTTCCAGTAGAAAATTTTAACATGCATGTTGATAGTAAGTCGATGGCTGTTTTTTCAACCATATATTAGACTCTCTCTCTCTATTAAATGCACCCTAAGAAACTGGGTAGTTTGACTGGGTCAAGAATCTCAAAATGATTAAACGGTTCAAAGCTTCGAATAAAAGTTTCAAAGCACCACCACTTTTTGTTTCTAACTTTTTTTTTAGTTTGGAGATGATGTTTGTGTTCCTCTTTCTTGATGAATGCTTTGACTTATATATTATAGAGAAGTTATCAGTCCTTATTGCAAATGATGTTCGTGTGGCATGATTAGTATAATATGGGCAAGAGTATAAAATTTACACTATTATAAGAATTCAACATAATCATAACTGGTATATATATGTCATAAAGCGCACTCATGGAGTGATACAGACTTATTTTATGTGAATTAAACGCATAATATTAAGCATTAAAATATTGTAGTCTATTAACATGGAAAGTAACAGTTACACTTATGAACTGGGAATGTAAATTGGCAAGATCCATGTGGTGCTTTCTCAACTCGGATGCAATGATCCTTGCACGGAAAATTACTGACACTACAAATTCCTCGTGCAGTCCCAATACTTGGCCTCTCACACAGCTTCTGTGCAGCTTCCACCATTGTTTGTGCTTCTACAGGTATTATATACCTCAAGGTTAATAATTATCACTAACTATTATCGAATAAATCTTATAGAAAAATAAAAACTTATAACCTCATTTTGCCATGCATATGATAAGATAATTACTCACCGAGTGCAGCAAAGAAAACAAGAATAGCAAAGAGAAGAGAGAAGATGGAAGCAAACTTAGCCATGACTATGATTTTTTTGTTTCCGATGTATGAGTGTGAAGTAAGGAAAGAAGCATAAGTTCAAACTTTAAATAGAACGAAATGGTGGTGTGTCGGTCGTTTTCTGGTCATCGTGCAATAGTGTGGTAACCTTACAAATTAACCACGTACACACCATCTTCCGGTAGGAAACATTAACACGCAAGTAGCTAATAATACAAGATGTTGACTAGTCCATGGCTTATTTCGCAATCACATATCACGTATCGGGTTTTGCCTCTCTATCTAATGTAACCTAAGGAGATGCTTGGAGTCAATATATGCTACATTCTGGTTAATATATTTGACTTGGTCAAAAAAAAAATTCACTTTCTTCGAAAAAATCTGATGCAATAGTTGAAAAAACGTTAAATAACTCCGATGCAGGCCATGTGTAAAGTTAAGAACCGAGATATTTAAAACCTTGTCGAGACATTGGACACATATAGGTGTAGTACAATTTATGAAAGGTTTGATTACTTTTGTCAATTAGCCTCAAAACTATAATTAAAAGGCAATTATAGTTAAAGACTTCATGTAGAGAGATATTCATAAGTTTTTAACAATCAAAACTCATATATTTATTAGTTATTACAAATCCAACATCAGGCTTATTTTATGTTAGATCTTTGGTATATTCACGTGGGAATGAGCAAAGACACTTGTTAACCGCATCAAGGCAGCGATGCAAAATCCATATCGTGCTCCCTCAAGTCCAATGCACTTTAATACAATTCTTCTATCATGTCCCAATTGGCCTCTGGCACAACTTCTGTGATATCATATTGCTGATATTTCTGCATATACAACTCAAGGTTGATTATGATCGTTATTTGAATTTTCTTCTTTAAAAAAAAAAAAAAAAAGCTGTCAATTTACTATGCATAATAGTATATGATAAGATCAATACTCACCAAGAATAGCGAAAAATAATAGCAACGAGGATAAGGGCAGTGAAGAGAAGGTGATGATGGAACTGACAGCAAACTTACCATGACTATTATTATTACTTGGACTTGAGTAATTGAGTTAACATGAGGAAACAAGTGTATGATCAAACTCGGGTTTATGACGTTTTCTATAATTAAAAAAAAAAACAATGTTTATAATAATGGTGGTGGTGGGTTAGTATTTTACAACTTGTCAAAGAATAATAAATGTACTAGCCCTACAAATTAAACACCGTCTTCTAGGAGACAATTTATTAAACACGCAAGTTAATAATAGAAAGACGAGTTGCTGAACAGTCGATAGCTGGTTTTAATTTTTTTTGTAAAACGATAGCTGGCTTTATTCAACCACTTGTTAGGCACTTAGGCTGCAACCTAATTTGGCTCGGTCAAGAAAAAATCTCATGATGATTGAATGGTTCAATGCCTCGAATATGAGCTTGAAAGAAATATCTGGACATGTAAAGGATACGAACCATGATTGCATGCATCTGGATGCAGGCCATCCCGTTGTCCATTATATTCTTGAATTTTCTATTTGAGATTTAGAAATCTCTGATTCGCTTGAGTCACAAGTAAAACCAGTCTATGATCTTCTTCTCTCCAACTAAAGTGGATGTGGATAGCCGTCAAGCGCCTGAAGGCTCAAAGCCCAATGATGATGCTTTGGTGAGCTGCTTTAGTATGGAGCGACTGCCAGTATTTGAATAGATGCAAGGATGCCAGGACAGGGAATTGTGAACTCGCCATATTTTTATAATAATTTAAGCCGAAGTTTACGTATAAGTTATAACAATTATAAACTTTACGTATAAGTTATTACAAAGTATTTAATTGAATTTGTAACTATAAATGTAATTATGTAGATAATCTCTCCGAATATAAAATCTTATTTTAATAATTTTAGTTCAATATAGCTTGAATCAAATATGTAATACAATTAAAAAGTCTAATATTGAAATTTGTATTTACATCCGACATACAAATACCAATCGCTAAGTTTCTATAAATTTAATAATAAATAATTATATCGATGCTAATTCCATTACTTTCCTCATAAATTATGAGTCCTAATATTAATTAGTCTGTCCGATTCCTCCTCTGTTTGTTACCATTATGACACTTGCATGTCATGAAAAAATATTAGAAATTAATATTTGTACGCTATGAGATGATTTTATTTTAAAAGTATATTCGATGTCAAAGATTCTTTTAAACAATTATGCATATATAAAATCAAATAAAGTTTAGAAAGAACAAATCTTTGTCCTTTTCGAATTTTCCAGTTGTACTTAAGAAAAAGAAAACATGAACCAAACAATATCGTAAATTAAGCAACATGATCGGTCATACGTAGAAATGACACATATACTTATTTTGATTAAAATATCTTCTTCTTCTTTTCTTGAAAGAGAAAAAAAAAATCGTTATTTTATGTAACATTGATTAACATGCATGGAAGTAAGTAGAACATGTGATATGAGAAGCTATATACTAGTAGTAACATGGAAACAAGTGCAAGATCCTTCAAAATTAATGTACTGTCTGTAGCATGTATTATAGCTTCCACAAACTCATGACCACGTCCCACAATTGTTCCTCATATACACAAATTTTGTGTTTCCACCATATTTGGTGCTTCTATAAATGGTTATTATTCAAGGTATCAGAATAAACTAATGAAAAGGAAACTTTAGACACATACTTCCATGCATATAATAATATATCATGGTTCGTAGATGATTGGTTCTTCTCCACCTATTTATGCTTTGGAACGCTGCTTGATCTATCTAATATAAGTATGTAACCTAAGCGACTGGTTTGGCTTAGCTAGTGCTACATTAATTGTCCAATTGGGCAGACTCAAGAAGAATAAAATCTTCATTAAGTCATAGTTACAAAGTCGTGGTGATTTGTGAAAGATTTGCAACCTTTATTGTATGAGTATATAAATAGAAGAGGAAATTAGGACTTCAGTATACTTTGATGAATTCTGCTGTAACTCAATCGGTGTACTACAGACCACTCTAAGGAAAAGATTTTTCTAGGTCTCAAATTGCAATATCGGATCATGGGTTTCATCAACCAATTTACTACAGAACCAATTTTATAAATGATGAGTTTTTTTCTTCATAGCATCCGTCTTTTCACCGGCCAATTCATAGTCTTGTCGGAGATCATGATACAAAAGTTGGAGGATGACATATATATATATATATATATATATATATATATATATATATATATTTATGTCCATTCTGAATAGTAAGACAACAATTCGCTCCTGAATGCACCATCACTTTTCCTTTTTTGTTTCTAGAGTTGATAAGCCAAGTAAGCCACTTTCTTTTTATATGTTATGATGTTATGTATACTTCTAGGCTGGATGCTTTCTGTTGTCCCAATAAGGATGTGTTCGAAGCAAATATAAATGGACAAGAACAAGAAGAACAGTTCTAATACGTAAAGATTTATATTATTATAAGAAACGATAGAAGTTTACATAGTAACAATACCAGGACACATGTCATTAAGTCACTCATAGAGTGGCAGAGACTTATTTATGTAAAATACACACACACTTACGAACCATGGAGTTTTTGGTTGATTAACATGGGAAGTAACAGATACATCTGTGATATGGGAAGACATAGTTGCAAGAACCATGACGTGCTCCTTCAAGATTAATGCACTGATTCTTGCATGCATTATTGTTTCCACAAACTCCTGACCATGTCCCACTATTCTTTTTGCACAACTTTTGAGCTTCAACCTTTGTTGGTCCTTCTATATATATACATAATCATTATCAAACAAATATTTAAACGGAAAAACAAATTGATAACTTATTTTACCATGTATATGATTAGATCATTACTCACCAAGAGAAGCAAAGAGGACAAGAGCAACGAAGAGAAGGGAGACGATGGGAGAGAACTTAGCCATGTGATTATTAATGATTACTACTTTGGTTTCAATGTATGTGTATCGTGAGAAAATAAGCATAGTATGAACTTCTATTTATAGTGAGTTCAGTCTTTTACTTTTCGTCTTTTTAAAATGTGTAACACCCCACAAATGAATCACATATTGTCTTCTAGTAAACAATAGAAGATAAGATGTTTGACTAGTTTAGAGTTGATAGCTGTTTTCTCAACCACATATATATGATTGTGCCTCTCTATCTAATGTAACCTAAGCAGATCCTTCGGGTTCGAGTCAGTGCTATACTGTTCACTTGGGTGGCTGGTTAATATATTTGACTTGGTTGGTCTTGGTCATGAAGATTAAACTCTATATTTCGAACGAGAGTTGGAAAAGAACCGATGCATGCCATGTTTAAAGCTCATCACATTCTTGGCGTTTCCATTTTCGACTTACTTAACTCTCTCATGCTTGATTCACAAGACCAACAACAGTACCCTCGATACTACAATAAGAGATGTCCCCGGTCTATCGTCTGTGCAAGTTGTTGCTAAGATTCTTTAACATGTCCTTTTTTGGGTCTTAATCCAAATTTTGATCGATTACATTGTTATTTGGTCATCATAACATTAAAATAATTTTAAAAAATTTGATATTTGATCACTTTTTATTCAGTCTAAAGTTTTATAAGAGAAATAACGCACAATTAAATTATATTATCTTATTGCAGCTTACCAATTTTTATTTTTATTATATAAATATAAAGTTACCAATCCTTTGCTGCAAGTTTGTAGCGAATTTTCGCTAAACATTATTTCAGTCGGACAAAACTGCCTTGAACTATAACGTTTGGCTACTATTTTGTCACATTTATAAATTTAGTAACATAGGAAGGAAGAGAGACACTAGATGATTGGGGAAGGCCTGCAGCGTTGATATTTCCTGACCATGTCCTAATTGGCACTTGGCCTCTCGCACAACTTGTGCGGCTGCGCTTCCACCATATAGTTGATGTTTTTGCATATATAATTCAAAGGTTGATTATTGTTATTATTAAATTACTGTCATATAAATCTTAATTTGCCATTTTATCAGGCATCTGATGATTAGATCATTATAACCAAGAGTAGCAAAGACAACCAAGAGCAACGAAAAGAAGGGTGGTGATGGAAACAAATTTAGCCATGATCACTACTACTACGTTGTTTTCAGTGCATAGTGTGTGACGAAACAAACCTGAGATCCAACTCTGTTTGTAATGAAATGGTGGTTAGTAATTTACTTGTCAACGTATAATAAATGTGTTATAACCCCACAAAGTAAACATATACCGTCTTCGGGTATACAATATTAACACGCAAGTAGCTAATTATAGATGATAAGATGGTGACAATTCAAAGTTGATGATGGTCAAGATCTTACTGGATATGCCCTCTCTAGCTAATGTTAACCTAGCTAAGCTGCTGGTTAAATATGACTTGGTCAAGAATCTCAAGATGATTAGATGGTTTAATGTTTCGAAACAGCGTTTGAAAAGAACATGTGGAGGAATCAACCATGATGCATGTTGCATTCCATCTGTCCCGTTGGCCACTGTCCATTATATTTGAACATCTTATTTGCTTGAATGGCAAGAAAATAACCGGGTTGGGTCTTTGGGTTAATGGGTCCACTGATCCAATGTTTCTAATGGGTAAGTGAATGTTAATCACCAACGTAATTGAAGGCCCAAGGGCCAATTAACTACTCGTAACGTAGAGTCTGGTGGACTATGTATATATCCAAGCCGTACATCGACCCAACAAATAAAGCCAAAATCTATAAAGATTAGTTATATCAGTTAATTACACATTTTTTATTTGTAAATCATCAAGTGTCTGAAATTGTAGGAGGGTGTATTGAACTTAATATTTTAGGTGATTTGGTGGGATTTTAATATTTTAGAATTTTAAGAGATTTGAGTGTTGTTTTAGGGGATTTTGGTTATTTGTTAGAATTTTCTATTTGTGATTTGGTGAAATTTTATTAAACTTTGGGTGATTTTAGAATACTTCAAAACAACATAAAAAAGGAAAATTTGCCTAACAAAATCTCAACCAACCCATGGCCCCGATCCTAGCATAAAACTCACATGACGATGATGGATGCTTTCTCAACTTCTCATCGATTTGCCCTGGAACTCACCGGTGTTCAATCAACGACCTAACCACCTTCCTCCGGCGTCTGAAACCACCACTTTGACAGGTTTGACGACGACATAAATAAGAACCACAATCATCACCATGTCTCTACGTACTCCGATCATAACAGTATTAGCGAAGATGTATCAAAGAAACACCACCATGTGATCCTGATCATCACATGGACAAACATAGCCCACCAAAACATGTCCGCGTGTTCGATAACAATCTCGTGTTCGATAACAATTTCATGTTCGACCGATGTTGTTATGTTTAAAAGAGGATTAGATTAATGAGAGAGAGAGAGACGCCAATGAAGATTCAACTTGATTGTGCTTTGTCGGAGTCCTTATTGTTGTTACTTGGTGATCATCTCTTATCTCAAACAATGCAACTAACTACGGCTTTGATGTGGAATCTGTAGCAAAAGTTAGTTGTTTTAAGAGCATTGATGCACTTTTATGACCAGCTTATAGCAAATTTTAAAACTTTTACCGATGACAAACTGATTTTGGGAATTTGATATTATAATGCTGAGAGGTAAGAGTTCATCCTATACATACAATTTCATCCATCAATTAAAATTGTACATGGCTAGTAGGAAGTTGACGGGTACTCGCTCGAGTTCGTCCTATAAGATTGGTGCTTCACACTTCGTTGATTTTAAAGGAGACCATGAAAGTTGTATTTCAGACACATCGAACCATCACAGAACCTTTCTCTCTCTTCCCAATCTAGATGATTTTGATTTCCCAGGAAGTCCCAGAATCCGAGAATCGATCATATTACTATTGATTGAGGTATGTTGCAGAATCAAAGTTATATTTCTGCAGTTTGTTTGTGACACAATATTTTTTTTCTGCCCGAACACAATTTGTTTTTTTCTTGATAAATCTTTCAAAGTTTCACCTCTAGAGGTGTGATTTTATAACTCATTTTTTCAACTAAAATAAGCTATGAAATCTCCTAGAATCGTTTTCATAAAAAAAATTCTAAAGTATTATGAAATTTTGAATAACAGTAGATTTGAAGTGAAATTTATAAATTTTTAATTGAATAACAAGAGATTGTGAATGATTTAGAATGATTTTAATAAATGTCAAGTTCAATAAAAAAGATTTTGGAAGATTTTTAAAAATCATTAGTTGAATAACAGGTGATTTTAAAAATACTCCAAAATCTCCTAATATATAAAGTTCAATACACCCCCGTAGTTTTTTCTGATAAGAATTACAACTGTACTTTTCTATTTCCTTGTACCTGGACACTTTTAAAGATTAGTACATTTTTTATAAAAAGTTTGAAAACAATAATACTTGACGAGTTGAATAGTTGATGAACAAATAGGTGTTGTTATTACAAACAGAGGGGACTGGATAGGAAAAAAGAAAAAACTAATTTCTGATTTAAGTTATGTTATGTTACTTGCTTATTCCTTTTCATAAGATCTAAAATGTTAAAATCCAAGACGTACGATGGAAACAAAAAGTGAAAAGTGATTTAAGGGGTCATTTGGGATTTGAGAAGTTTCTTCGTCCAAAATCATTGCATGAGTTGAATAGATCTGGGATTAAAGCTGCCAATATAGACAGAGGATTCGGTAGTGATTGAAGCAAAAGCCCAGCAGGCCATTAGGCAATCACCAGTTTCCAAGACAGAAGATAGTGTAAGACCACTTATGACACAACTTTGTCTTCACTATCATCATCTTCTTCTTCTACTTCTTCTGCTACTACTTTTGTAGCCTTGTCGTTTTTATCATAACTTGATTGACAAGACTATATGACCTATATATATCTTATTTTATCATTTCTCTCTATATTTCTTCTTTTAATTATTACTTAAAAAAAAAATCAAAGGTTTATTATCCCAAGTAATAAAAATAATTAGTGCGTTATATACTTATATGTGATAATGTGAATATAATTAGTGAATAGTATTTATTATATGTGAAACAAGCAGAACACAAGTAAAATTATTATACTTATGCTAATTTATTATTGGTTTAGTAGACTTTGTGTATACATGTTTTCTAGAAGGAGGAGACAGTAGTATATGGAGTATGACCCATTTTTTGTGTGTGCAATTGGTGCATCTGTATAATAAACTTTATGATATAAAATATATATATATATATATAAAATATATATATATATATATGAAATAGGTCACTATCTTTCTAAACAGTTTCAAGATATATGCTTCAATCAAATTGTATGAGACGATGCTATTATAAAATAAATAATTTTGAAGAAGCATAAGATGCAAAATGTACCATCGCAAGTGAAAATCCAAAATTCTTGTGAAAATCAAACATGTGAAACTAAGCTTCTACACTACAAAAAAAAAGGCTTTTAACGTCGGTTTTTTTAATGTATAGCGTCGGTTAATGACTGACTTGAATAATATAACGTCGGTTTTCAAACCACTTAACAAGCTTCGACGTTAAATTTTTTTGCATCAGTTTAGCAAGTGACGCTATGTTTAACGTCAGAAATTTACCGTCGGTTTTATAAATATTAACGTCGGTTATTCATTGACGTTAATGCTTACGTCGGTTATATAAACGTATTGTGGTGATTTCAGTTCTTTATTGTTAAATTTTCTGACTATTATTTACTAAATATAAAAAAAATTAGTAGTCAACGAAAACTTTGAAAGTAGAAACCATAGTAGACCATATTAAATTTCTATTAATCAAACGTATAAATTTTACACAAAAACATCTAAATGTTTCTTTTGTAAAAATATTATCCACAATTTTTATCTATAATCTTCAAAGCCTTTTCTTTTGCTCGTAAGTATCTTCAAAACTTTCAAAAGGTCCTCCTGTAGAATATACATCCTTTCAGCAATGAGCAGAGAAGTGTGTGTAAAAGCCCCTAAACACAATAATCATAGATTTTCGTAGTTAGTCTTTGTGCATCCTACAATAATTGCTTTAAACCAGAGCACACATTAAGCATACATATATCTAACTGTGCCGAGAGAATCACACACAATGAAATAAATAAAAAAAACAGTTAAAGGAGGGAGCTTGATTTCATGCCATTTATAAGGCAATAAGAATGTACCTTAGATTCTGGGAGCTAGAGAAATCTTGGACAAAGAGGGTTGAACAATTTGTCTTTTCTCTCCATACCAAAAGTGCCCACTCTACACAAAGAAACAGAGGATTATCAGATTCGATGTATGAGATCAGATAAATAAATAGACCTTAACAAGAGATAATTTCAAAGTACCTGCACTACTTTACATAGTATGTTCTATGTCAATCCCTTAGTGTTAGATTATATATAAAGTGAGCTTGTAAGTACATACCAGCAGTTTTCTTGAATTGTGACTCGGTAAGCAAAGCCTGGAAGCTATGTTGGTAACTGTACATCATTGATTCATGTGCTTTACTATGACACAAGATAAAACCTTTGGTAAAAGCTTGAGACATAAAACAGCGTCAAGTACTAATCAAATAGCTAGCTTTGTACCTTCCAATAAGGGATGACAACATCTGTTGATGAGATTCTGTGACAAACTCAGGATATCATGTTGCTTCTCACCCAAAAACACTATATGAGATTATCACAACACAAGTAAAATCTGGTCATGGCCTATTATTAGTATTTAGTTTTGTTGTTTGATAAAATAAGATATATTTACCTTGCAACATTCAAATCCATCATCAAACTGATGATCTAAAATTCCTCATTCCATGAGGCATGAAAAAAGTTGTTGTGTTTCTTCAATCTTTTAGGAAGCTATATGAGCAAGCAAGAGCATTCAATCTATTGTATAGATGTTTCCATCTTTTTCTCTTCTGAATTGACATTGTCTAATCAAGAGCAAATCGAGCAACCAATTAATCTTTTCTTAAACTCAGGTAAATCCATGAATTTTCATCTCCGCCAGTTCCTCTATACTAGTTCTTCTACTTTGAAACTCAATGAAACCAATCATAATTTCTCCTATTGATCAATTCTGAAAAATCTATAAACTAAAAGGATCGATGCTTTCAAACACTGAGATTTCAACTTCCCGTATCAAACTATCACGATTCTCCATCTAAATTTCCGATAACCTAACGGCGAATATCTCCGATCATGTTCCAAGTTAGAATCAATACCTGATTTGGTGGATTCGATGAGTTAGGATGCTTGTTTGTCTCAATCCGTTACACAGATCATCGATTAAGATATGCTTCTACGCCTCTGAGCTTGGATCAGAAAAGATATCGGAACTCCACAGCGACGAGAAGCTAAGAACTCGTAAATGGAAGAGATCAGAAGTGTAATCGAAAACTTTTTTTTTTTTTTGTCGGCGTGTAATCGAAAACTTATAAATTGGTTTTTACTTTTTAGATAAATGACGCAAAACAACTATCGGTTTAAGTCGGTTTCTAAAGCGACGCAAAAATCCTTTCTAATTGAAAGTTTAACGTCGGTTTACTAATTGACTTTAATATACCGACGTTAACCGACGCGTTTCTTGTAGTGCTACAGTTCTACGACCTAATCGTGTTCCTTTATTTTTAACAATTCCAATTAGGTCAATAACCGTGAGTCATTTTTTATGATTAGAATGGAATGATATTTGGGTGATAAATGTCCCCCATCTTAGCTATGTCGTAAAAGAATTTATTCTCCTATATATGTATTATCAGAAAATAATAATCCATAAAAAAGTTTCGAGATTCCTTTCTACGAAAATAAAATTTCCCACTTACTAAAAACTAAAAAGAGCTCCTTTTCTACTTGAAGAGAACCTAAAGCTTTATTCCCAAAGTTCATTTGAGTTTTGGGCATTTTCAGCGAATCATTGAAGAGATGCTTCTCTTCTTCATCACAAATTGACATCTCACTGGTTTCAAGGTTGTGTGTACCGGTTGATCTGATTTTTCAATCTCTACTTAAACCGGTTAATATATTCGTCTAACATAGACACGTGAAAAAGCACATACATATTTGTTGTTTTAAACTTTTAAGTATAATATATTTCAGCGTTTACTTTCTTAAATCTAGTGTTTATCATAAGATAATATCTCTAAAAGAGAATGCAAAAAAGATTAGTATAAAATGTGAAATTCGCTGCCATTTAGGAAGGACCTTTATACCAATATATATACTGCAAATAATATAGAACATATTGGTTCCCCTCAAGTGTATGTGTCTAGACATATGTCAACCCACTTCTTAAAAAATATCAAAGTCCCTTTTGTTGTTGCTTAAAGCACCTGATATTTTTAATCAATATATTAAAAAAAAAATTGGTTAGCGGGATGAAGATATATATTCGACAAGAACAATACGGCTTTGCTCCTATAAACGCAGACCAATAATTCACAATTTTATTATTTAATCGTTAGATATTTGAATATGGTAGGATCAATCTTGTGGTGGTGACATGCACCAACAAAACGAATATATTATACTTTTTTTAATCGAACCACTGAAATAATACGAAACAGGAGCATGAGTTTGGATAGAAGAGTAAAAAACAATATGAACATAGTAGCGTGGGGACCGACCGTTGATCACAGAAGGGGTCTATTGTATACTGAACCGGTGAGTTGAGTGTGCGTTAAGTTGTATGAACGGGGAAGACAGATCCAAATGAAGAGCGTTGACTCTTCATAAATTTTTGTCTCTTTAGGAAAAGGACACAGACAAGCTTTCTATACGGGCCAATTAGAAATATAGGCCCTACTTCTAATTAAAGCCCATTTACTCCTCTTTTTTGTCTTCTTCTTATTCCCTCTTATTTCCCATCACGTGACGAAACGATCAGCCACACACAAAAAAACGCCGTCGGATGCCGTTGACAAGACGGCGACTCAGAAGAAAGAAGAAACCAACAACAACCACAGGCTCTCTCTCTCTCTCTCTCTCTCTCTAGAGAACTTAACGTTAAGAGTCCTCTTCTTGTCTGTCGCATTTATTAACGGTCGGATCAACGCCGTCAGTGTATATCTCTACCGTTTCTTCTCCCGTTAAATGTTTAAAATAATCGTCGTTAATTTTTTATCTTTTTAAAATTCTGATTAGAAGCCAAAAAAAAAAAGAGTTGTGTCAGAATCAGAAAGACTTTTACAGTGAAGAAGAAACGACGACGTTCCCTTTCTTCCATGTCTAAAGTGTTAGTAGTAGTAGTACTAGTGGCGGCTACCCAAAAAAAAAAAAAAAAGTAAAAAGTGCCTTTTGAAGTGTAAATAATCCTAATTTTACACATTTTCCAGTGGATTTTTTTGGGTTAAAATAGTCACCAAATTTGTACTACAAATTCTCAGCAATATAACTGGATCACTCGGTTATTAAAGAAAAGTGAGAAAACTGACATGTATGTTTGACCACAAGTTGTAGTTCGTAATCTTGCCTGCAAATGTTCTCTAGTAGCTTGAATTGTACTTGCCTTCACTTATATGTTCGTAAAATCGTATAATTTCTATTCAAATAATCTGATTGGTAGACAGTAACCATAACAAAAAAAACTTATACAAGATCATTCCTAGAAGAACAAAATACACTAAAAAGGGTTTATAATTTGGCGCATTATTTTTATATAATAATAATTTCTATGTATAAAGTCACATAAGAGGATTTATTCTCTCTTTGAAGAAAGTCTTGGGGGTATTTAGAACAGTACCACTTCGATTCTCTATTTCATCTTCTTCTTCATAATATGCCATTGTTCATCTCTCTGTGTCCTATCGCATAACACTCACGCTAACTTATTATTCTCTCTCTCTCTCTCTCTGAGAGGACATCTTAAAAAAAAAAAAAAAAACATGGCGATGAGACTTTTGAAGACTCATCTTCTGTTTCTGCATCTGTATACTACTCAGCTTTACGTTATCTCTTTCTTCTTTCTATTCTTCTCACCATGCTTATTAGCTTACACTACTGACATGGATGTTCTTCTCACTCTCAAATCCTCTATGATTGGTCCTAACGGCGACGGTCTCCACGACTGGATTCACTCACCTTCTCCGGCAGCTCACTGCTCTTTCACAGGCGTTTCATGTGACGGCGAAGCACGTGTCATCTCTCTCAACGTCTCCTTTACTCCTTTGTTCGGAAAAATCTCACCGGAGATTGGGATGTTAAACCGTCTGGTGAATCTAACGTTAGCTGCCAACAATTTCACCGGTGAATTACCATTGGAGATGAAGAGTCTAACTTCACTCAAGGTTTTGAATATCTCCAACAATGTTAACCTCAGCGGAAGCTTCCCTGGAGAGATTGTTATAGCCATGGTTGATCTTGAAGTTCTTGACGCTTACAACAACAATTTCACCGGTACGTTACCACTGGAGATTGCAAAGCTCAAGAACCTCAAACATCTCTCTCTCGGTGGAAACTTCTTCACCGGCGAGATTCCCGAGAGTTACGGAGATATCCAAAGCCTAGAGTATCTCGGACTCAACGGAGCAGGACTCTCCGGTAAATCTCCGGCGTTTCTATCTCGCCTCAAGAACTTGAGAGAAATGTATGTCGGATACTTCAACAGCTACACCGGTGGTGTTCCCCCGGAGTTCGGTGGTTTAACAAACCTTCAGATCCTCGACATGGCGAGTTGTACACTCACCGGAGAGATCCCAACGAGTTTAAGCAATCTGAAACATTTACACACTCTGTTCCTTCACATCAACAACTTAACCGGACACATTCCACCAGAACTCTCCGGTTTAATCAGCCTCAAATCTCTCGATTTATCAATCAACCAGTTAACCGGAGAAATACCTCAAAGCTTCATCGACCTCGGAAACATCACTCTCATCAACCTCTTCAGAAACAACCTCTACGGTCCAATACCAGAGTTCATCGGAGAGTTACCAAAACTACAAGTCTTCGAAGTCTGGGAGAACAACTTCACCTTACAGTTACCGGCAAATCTTGGACGGAACGGGAATCTGAAAAAGCTCGACGTCTCTTACAACCACCTCACCGGACTCATCCCCATGGATTTATGCAGAGGCGAGAAACTGGAGATGTTAATACTCTCTAACAACTTCTTCTTCGGTCCAATCCCAGAAGAGCTTGGTAAATGCAAATCGTTAAACAAAATCAGAATCGTCAAGAATCTACTCAACGGAACTGTACCGGCGGGGCTTTTCAATCTACCGCTAGTAACGATTATCGAACTCACCGATAATATCTTCTCCGGCGAACTTCCGACGAAGATGTCCGGCGCTGTTGCCGACCAGATTTACCTCTCTAACAACTGGTTCTCCGGCGAGATTCCTCCGGCGATCGGTAATTTCCCTAATTTGCAGACTCTCTTCTTAGATCGGAACCGATTCCGCGGCAGCATCCCGAGAGAGATCTTCGAGTTGAAGCATCTATCGAAGATCAACACAAGTGCGAACAACATCACCGGCGTTATCCCAGATTCAATCTCGCGCTGCACTACTTTAATCTCCGTCGATCTCAGCCGTAACCGAATCAACGGAGAGATACCTAAAGAGATCAACAACGTGATTAACCTCGGTACACTTAATCTCTCCGGTAATCAACTAACCGGTTCAATCCCAACCGGAATCGGAAACATGACGAGTCTAACAACGCTAGATCTCTCTTTCAACGATCTCTCAGGAAGAGTACCACTAGGTGGTCAATTCATGGTGTTCAACGACACTTCTTTCGCCGGAAACACTTACCTCTGTTTACCTCACCACGTCTCATGTCCAACACGGCCAGGACAAACCTCCGATCGCAACCCCACGGCGTTGTTCTCACCGTCAAGGATCGTAATCACAGTCATCGCAGCGATCACGGCGTTGATCCTAATCAGCGTAGCGATTCGTCAGATGAACAAGAAGAAGAACCAGAAATCTCTCGCCTGGAAGCTAACCGCCTTCCAGAAACTCGATTTCAAATCCGAAGACGTACTCGAGTGTTTGAAAGAAGAGAATATAATCGGCAAAGGCGGAGCTGGAATCGTTTACCGTGGATCTATGCCAAACAACGTTGACGTCGCGATCAAACGACTCGTTGGTCGTGGCACAGGGAGGAGCGATCATGGATTCACGGCGGAGATTCAAACTTTGGGAAGGATTCGACACCGTCACATCGTGAGGCTTCTCGGTTACGTAGCGAACAAGGACACGAACTTGCTTCTCTATGAGTACATGCCTAATGGAAGCCTTGGAGAGCTTTTGCATGGATCTAAAGGTGGTCACCTCCAATGGGAGACGAGACATAGAGTAGCCGTGGAAGCAGCGAAAGGCTTGTGTTATCTTCACCATGACTGTTCACCGTTGATCTTGCACAGAGATGTGAAGTCCAATAACATTCTTTTGGACTCTGATTTTGAAGCCCATGTTGCTGATTTTGGGCTTGCTAAGTTCTTGGTGGACGGTGCTGCTTCTGAGTGTATGTCTTCAATTGCTGGCTCTTATGGATACATCGCCCCAGGTTAGTTTATTCGGATTGTGACATATCGATAACATTAGTACGAACCAAGATGTTATATATTATAACGTATTTATTACAAAATATGCCCTCCTAATGCGCCGTTTGTTTTGTTTGACAGAGTATGCATATACCTTGAAAGTGGACGAGAAGAGTGATGTGTATAGTTTTGGAGTGGTTTTATTGGAGCTAATAGCCGGGAAGAAACCGGTTGGTGAATTTGGAGAAGGAGTCGATATAGTTAGGTGGGTGAGGAACACGGAAGAAGAGATATCTCAGCCGTCGGATGCTGCTATTGTTGTTGCTATCGTTGACTCGAGGTTGACTGGTTATACGTTGACCAGTGTGGTTCATGTGTTTAAGATTGCAATGATGTGTGTAGAGGATGAAGCCGCGACGAGGCCTACGATGAGGGAGGTTGTGCACATGCTCACTAACCCTCCTAAATCCGTGGCTAACTTGATCGCGTTCTGACCCAAGCAAGATAAATGAAAATAAGATGTGTAATGTGGCGATAATTTTTTTGGGTGTTCTTGTTTATGGTTTTAAGTACTTTCGGCTTGTATATTTGTTGTGTTTCAATTTGTATATTACCTCTTATGTGTTCTTTATCTACTCTAATGGTTTTAAACCAAATCTTCTTTCAAAGTGTATAAAATAAATGATTGTGAGAGCTTCGACCTTTGAATTAGGGTCCTGTCTAAACTCATGTTTCTGTTAGCTTCCAACATGGTGTCATGTTGCACTCTTCACAATTCCTACAAAGTATTTACCTGCACATGGCACAGAACCAAAAGATGAAACTTATCTAGTAAGTTACTCTTATCAGGTTCATAAAGAGAATTACTCTGCATCTAGATAAATGACTAGTTTTTTTTTGTATTGAGCTCTTGGTGCCCACTCCCTTCTCACCTCTCTAAGATGTTAATTGTACCAATGCAAGCACATTTATACGAGCTAAGAGACTCACCTCAGGGTTATAACATTGTAGTTTCTACTCATCAAGCAAAACTGATGAAGCGAGATATTTGGAAATTAAAAACACAAATAAACTAGGAATCGAAAAATCCACAGATACCAAAAAAACAAAGAAGGGTGACAGCGTTAAGTTCATTAACAACAGAACGCAACCCGTATAATATGTATTATCCACAAGAGCAGACAAACATGCTAAAGATCGAGGATGATCCTGTAAAGCCAACTGTATACAAATCTCTTCCCTCCATTCATGGCAAATACATAAAAGAAATGGAAGTGATGGATTGCATTTCACTAGCAGAGGTAGACTCTTACCTCCAGACACACACAGAGTGACAACATAGAATCCAAGAAAGATCCACTCTACTGTCAGGTCACAAAACATTCTTCATTGCATCTCGGGTTATAATTCATCAAGGCAAACACAATATCATTTTCTTACACTAATAAGAAGCAAGCATATGTATAATACATTCACTGTAGATCAAAAGGTTTTCATATGCTTCATTCAGTTCATATGGCAAATACCAATACAACACTTGATTCAATATCCATTATATTAGAAACAAGAAACATGTATCATCATATCACTATCAAATTTTACAAATATATATATATATATATATCAATACAAAAAACAAACAAACAAAAGAACCTCAGAGTAACAAGAACAACAACACCTTATTCCTCATCATCTATGATACACGAGATCTATACCTAATACATGTTATCACCTACTTCACCAGCAAACTTTTTTTTTTAACCAAAGGAACAAAACAAAAAACAGAAAGGGAAAAGATTAAAAGTATATGTACTCAGAAAGCGCCGTAGGGAATGTGCTGCGGAAGCCTAAATCGAACTTGTGAAGCAGGTGACCTAACCGCAACACCGTGCCAGCAAATCCCTCCTTTACAACTACTCCCACCACCACCACCACCACCACCGTCTTCATGATGACGGTGGTGACGACTAAGATCCTCCTCAACACCAACACGATTATACCTCGACACCGCCTCCGCTGCTCTACGAGACACATCCCAAGCCAGCGTAACCGCCAACAAAACACCAACCGCCGTAATCGAAACAACGACGACAAATCCAGCGCTGAAACTCTTCCCTGTAATCAATCCGTAAGCCTTAATCGCTATAATCACCGCCACGTAGATCGTCGCGAGATTCCCGAGAACCGCGTCGGATAACGCCATGAGACACATTTAGATTACGAAATTTCTCCTCCGTCACCGTTAAATTTTAGCCACCGCTTCTTCTTCGTTGGGAAGCTTTAACAGAAAGTGAGAGAGAAGAAGGAAGGAGAGAAAAAGCGAAATTGTGGTTGATGTTGAAAACTCGAATTGGCGTAATCCTTTTGTTTCAATGTAGGGAATGAATATTTTTTACTAATATACCCTTGTTGAGATATTTTCTTCTCTTTTTCTATGGCTAGTGTGAGAAGAGTTTGCTGATACCCTTTAACCCTCGTGCATAAAAACGACACCGTATCTTCTGGTTTGGTGAAACTCGCCATGCCACGCACGCACTACAATTATGGGTGTGTATGACATTCATTCATCATTCACGCATGTCACTGTCATCAGACTCTTTCTTTGTTTCCTGTGGTCAAAACTTAATCGTGGGCTTCAAAATGGTTTGTAATGGGCCTATTAATAGGCTCCAATTGTAGACCCATCTTTGATCTTTTAAGCTTTCTTCTAATGAGAATAGTGTTTTCCTAACTAGTATGAGATAGAGATGAAGGCAATGTGTCTTCATATTCCATGATGGCTTTATTCTTATTATGATATTTTTGTCAAATCAAATGCAGTGAAATTAGACACTTGGTTTTTATTTATAGGTTCACTCCCACTAATAAATCAAAGGCATCATCATCATCAACTCACACTTAATTAATATTATCTGTTCTCTAATCTTTTTCAGCTAGTGGCTACCACCACAAATCACTTTTGAAAAATGTAATAATAATTGAGAATTTCTTATGGCTATCATATGCGTTTTGTAAAGTCAAATTATTATTAAATATAGCGGTTGAGACAAGACCAAGAAATGTATGTAGTACTAGTAGTAGTATTTTATTCATTTCATGGTTCCGAATGGCCAACGCAGCACCAGATAACAAACAAATGAAATATTCCCCCACCTATATTAGTGTACATAATAATAATAATATTCTTCTCTAAGCCTAATTTATATTAAAAATCAAACAAATATTCTGACCTTACAAATTTTAACATTCCCATCTTTTTATGAACTCCTCAACCAGCAAGCAGCCCACGTGTATTCTCACCCAAAAATAAGAATCCTCCCGTGAAGGGTTTACTTGCTTCTGTTCATTCCAGGTAAGGAACGGGCTTTTTTGCGTCAGCTCTGACTCAATCCGACGTCGTTCTGATGTAAGAAAAGGTTCACATGGGCCGGAACGAGATAAGGCTTTTTTAGTGAGTGATGGCCCACAACGTCCTGATTCAGTGTTTTACGCGGGTGACAAAAAAAAAAAAAAAAAAAGGTTAGGTCAAAAGAGCGACCACATCCGACAAAAGGCCAGCGCAAGAGTGACTGTGATTCCACATAACGAAGAAACATGATAACTGGACGGTGATCCTTTGCTCTGATCCAAAGCTCCTTCGTATATCATCGATGTATCCACCGGCGACCACGTCGTACTACTACTACTATCTCCGGCTGGAGTCGTAGTTCCTGAGGGCGTCGTCGTTTTAGGATCTGGGCTCTGATCTTGTGATGATTTTTGACTGATAAACAAAAACAAAATCATAGCCGTTCAATATACATGTGTAAGTGATTCTGCCACGCGTCCCCTCGAAATTGGACACGATATTAACAAAATAAAAAATCTCACAGGACCGTTAAAGATCCACATCCCAATAAATCTATCCACAATTCGAGGATGGTTATAAAAACAAATTTGTAAATAAAATAAAAATATTCTCTCTGTTTCATAATAAGTGTCATTTTGACACTTTACACACAAATTAAAAAAACATATTAAAATATCTTTTATACCCTTAAAATTGAAATTGACTTTTGATATTCTTCAATGAATATGAGGTTAAAGTTGGAAATTTATGCTTAATTTTACATTGAAAATCTAAAATGACACTTATTTTGAAACAAAAAAATTAGGCTAGAATGAAACAGAGGGAGTAAATCCTAAAGAACACACATTTCCTTTTTTTTTTTGCAGTATAAAGCAAAGTCCTATCCTATAGTGTAGATTCTTATTTTATCCTATATAATTGGCAAAAAACAAAAATCTCAGTTACTTCAATTGCACGGTAAACAAAAAAGGTAATTAATGGTTAGTAAATATGTTGTCTGATGTAATTGACGAAAATACCCTCACACCTAACCTTAATCATCATAATAAACAAACTATTCACTAAAGGATAAGAAGGGAATTACAAACCTGGTGTTAGGGGAAGGGCAAAACGTGATGACGTAATTAGGGGAGTCGGCGCATGTGAAGGTACTACTCTGATCATCGTAAGCGTAGCTGTAAGCACGTGGACACGCGGTTTTAAACACCACCGAGTACGACGACGGTTTACACGTGTCAGGCGTACCGAAGGCCCCGCTGCAACAGTACTCCGGCGTACGGAAAGCTTCGCACGCGCTTTTACACCCCATGGACTGTTTCCCTCCGCCGTCCAAACTCGTCACTTTAAGCTCCGACGGACACGAACCGTTCAGATCCACGACGCATCCGGTGCTGCTACAGTTCAAACCGGAACCTCCCTGAGGAACCACCAGCATCGGGACGTTGTAACCGTCGACGAGACTCACGTCGTAGAAATCTAGACCACCGGATCCGTCTAACGTGAACTCCGCTAGCGTCGCGGGAGGCGTGGCTCCGGATCCGGAGCATTCGACGGTACCGGATCCGCAATCTCCGGTGAGACAAGTGAATTTACCGCCGTCGGTGGTGCATTGAGTTCTTCCCCAGAAACGTCCTCCCCATGAAGTCGGAGCTATGATGGTTCGCTCTTCGCCTTTTTGGAGTACGAATCCGGTCGTCGGAAGCGGTGGAACTCCGGCGTTTGATAAAAGTCCAGGCCAGACTGTGTATTCGCATTTGTTCACCATTACGAAGCTCGTTGATCTAACTCCTGTGAATTTAAATAAATACCCGAAAAAAAATAAAATCAAAACATCTTATTATAGTCACAGTATTTTTTATTAAAATCATTACTTAAATTGAAGATTCGTTACCAGAAACGAACAAATGGGAGAGGGTAAGTAAGATCAATGGCAACGGAAGAGCCATTGGAACAAAGAAGAAGAAGATTTGTTAAGGATCTTAATGCTCTGTTTCGTCTTCTTCTTCTTTGTTGTAGTTTTATTTAATGTAGAACAGAGGAGTCTGAGAGAGAGCGAAAGAGAGATGAAGAAGACGATGTGTGATTTATAGAGATAGCATATTCCGTTGGCTTTATCTATTGGTAATAATCAGGTGTATGTGTTGGTTGGTGGCTTATGGTACGACTGCTTACGTGGTTACACCTAATTGGTTTATAAAAATTTTAACCGTTGAGATTAAAAAAATATATATAGCTATTACTTTAATACTAATAGACATAATTATAAGCACTATACTATAATGGGTTAGACTGATTCGAGAATAGTTAAATTACCACTAATTGTGTTTGTCCGAGTTTGATTGATAATTTTTTCAACGAAAATATCCAACTCTACCTTTTGACGTTCACTTTTGATTTTAAAAGTATCTACAAAAACGTAAAGTAATTCATATATTTTTTTCAAGATTCTTTTAACTTTACTGTATAGTTACGCGATTAAGATTTGTAAACCACGTAGACGTGCAAAAACAGTATTACGTTCTTTTTCTTTCTATGATTTTATAGGAATTTTCAGTAGAGATTGATTATGTGATTTCCATCTAAAGTCTAAACAATGAGAACTAGTAAGAAGGGTCTAGTTCAAAATGATGACGAGCTTCAAGAGTCCAAAACCATATGATTTTATAAAACTATCACTTCATTTTAATTAACAACTAGCTAGGGTACGACTAGTGGACGTTTCAACGTCTTTGATGATAGTCGCGGGCCCTGTAATTTATATTGGAGGATCCATATAATATCTTCCTTGTAATAAAAATGTTTTGTGCAATATAATATCTTTGCCTTGCTTGTTTGATTGATCAATTGCAACGAACTACGACATACACAAAACACCCAAAAATTATGTGCTAGATATTTTTGTCAAAAGTTAAATTATTGTTACGTTTTACTGTGTTCAAAAGACGTGGTGTGTGAACTGTGAAAGATTAAAGAAGATGTGAAAAAGTGATAAAATAGTTTTTCAATAATTGCTTGCGTTTTTTTTTGTACGACTAAATAGCGACCGTTTTTGTAATTTTGTATTCGGACAGGTCACATCCACTTTACAATATTTCGTAAGCCATCGTCTTCCCTCACGTTTTATTTTTCTTTTCGTCCGTCACATTACAATAAACCAGTTTCATGCGTACAATATATTCATAAGTTAGATACGATAAAATATTTAATGGGCCTTTTTGGTTAAGTAGAATGAATAAGCCTACCAGAATTTCATCAAAAAGCACAAATGTGCTGCCCATAAATTAGGTTGAAAATGCAGACTGCATGAACTCTTTTGATCATATTCCATATTCAGAATAGCACACAAAATAAGCGTTAACTCAAACAGCTAAATGATTATTATCATCGAATTTATCGTTTCAAAGAAAACATGTAGCTAATTTCTTGCCTTAAACACAGCACAAACATCTCAAAGTTCTTTGATTTCCATATATATATATTTTTTCGTAAGTCAATCTTTCGCAATGAGACATGTCATTGTTGAGGTGTTGGTTCTGACTTTTTTGGTCGTCTTGGAGTTGAGCTATGCGTTTGCACCTATCGTATCGTATCAATGGGTCGTCTCTTATTCTCAACGTTCCATTCTTGGAGGCAACAAGCAGGTTCCATCGATGATTCGTTTTATGTTTTATTTGTTTTGTTTAGAAGTATGATTTTTTAAGTCATTAATACATGATCAATCAACAGATCATAGTGATCAACGACATGTTTCCTGGACCGATCCTTAATGCAACAGCAAACGATATCATCATCGTCAACATTTTCAACAATTTGAACGAACCCTTTCTTATGACATGGTAAATATTTCACACTTACTTTAGGTGTGTTTTTGAATTGGTTTTGGTTTAGCCATATTTGTTATCAAAACCTGTATATATAAAAAATTAAAGGAATGGATTACAATTGCGGAAGAACTCGTGGCAAGATGGAGTTCGAGGGACAAACTGTCCCATACTACCGGGGACAAATTGGACGTACAGTTTTCAGGTGAAGGATCAGATCGGAAGCTACTTTTACTTTCCGTCGCTTCTACTTCAGAAAGCTGCCGGAGGATACGGTTCTATTAGAATCAATACCCCGGAACTTGTGCCGGTTCCGTTCCCAACGCCCGACTCTGAATACGACATCTTGGTAGGAGATTGGTTCTATGCCGACCATACGGTAAGTTTTGTTTTATTTTACCGTATACCATTACCATCCAAACTCCAAAGTAATCTCCTATATTAATTTTTTAACAAAAATATATTTACTTATACTAAATTGATAATTTATGTGCTTGATGAAAATAAAGGTGGATTATTATCTTTCTTTTTAATTTAATTTTTAAAAATATTGTGTAGTTTTTTTTTTTTTTTTAAAGATGTTTGGGTTTGATTTGCATAACACAAGTAATTTGTTTTGCAAATGGTTTGATGAAAGGATTTGAGAGCTTCACTTGACACCGGTCACAGTTTGCCAACTCCTGATGGTATTCTTATTAACGGGCGTGGTCCTGAAGAGACCTTCTTTGCATTTGAACCAGGTGAGTTTTTTTCTTAATATATTACACAAATGTACGTTTTGTTTAATTGTCTAATAACAGACCAATGTACCTTTTGTTTTGTGCTTAATGGCAGGTAAAATGTATAGGCTAAGAATATCAAACGTGGGTCTCAAAACATGTGTAAACTTCAGGATCCAAGACCATGATATGCTTCTAGTTGAGACAGAGGGTACGTATGTTCAGAAACGTGTTTACTCGAGCCTGGACATCCACGTGGGTCAATCATACTCTGTTCTCGTCACCGCTAAAACCGACCCGGTTGGTATAAACCGCGCCTACTACATACTGGCAACAGCCCGGTTCACTGATTACTACCTTGGCGGTATAGCTTTAATTCGATATCCCAACTCTCCACTCGACCCGGTCGGATCAGTCCCACTCGCACCTGCTTCGTGGGATTACGCTTCCTCAGTTGAACAAGCCCTATCCATCAGGTATTCTCTCGGATCAGTTTTTAGTTTCATATTCTTGACTAATAAGTAATAAGTAATAAGTAATAAGTGTAAGTGTGACACCACAGAATGGACCTAAACGTTGGAGCGGCAAGAACGAACCCACAAGGTTCGTACCACTACGGACGTATAAAGGTAGCCAGAACGATATTATTACACAACGACGTCATGCTATCGTCCGGCAGACTCCGTTACACAATAAACGGTGTTTCGTTTGTCTACCCCGAAACACCGTTAAAGCTCGTTGACCATTTCCAACTAAACGACACGATCATCCCCAACATGTTCCCGAATTACCCTACGAACAAAACACCGAGTCTAGGCACCTCAGTGGTCGATATACGTTACAGAGATTTCGTCCATATCGTGTTCCAGAATCCCCTGTTTGAATTGCAGAGTTACCACATCGATGGTTACAATTTCTTCGTCGTCGGGTAAAAATTACATGTCATAATCGAAATCATATCTGTTCATATGATTAATTAAGTGTACTAATCTTTATTTGAGTTGATGTTAAGATATGGATTTGGAGCTTGGTCTGAGAGCAAAAGAGCTGGATATAACTTAGTGGATGTTGTTTCACGGTCAACAGTTCAGGTTAAATCAAATTATAATCTTCGTAATTAACGTATTAGAATTTAGACTAGAGAGTTTAGTTTGTTTTTTTTTCCTTTTTTGGGGTTTAGGTATATCCATATTCGTGGGCAGCAATACTAATAGCAATGGATAATCAAGGAATGTGGAATGTGAGATCACAGAAAGCAGAGCAGTGGTATCTTGGTCAAGAGCTTTATATGAGAGTTAAAGGTGAAGGACAAGAAGATCCTTCGAATATTCCGGTTAGAGATGAAAATCCGATACCGGAAAATGTCATCCGATGTGGCAGAGTTCTTTGATAATTAATTGTTTTTAATAATTTTTAAAAAGCAGTAAAAACGATTTAAACTTGAAAGAAATGAACTTTTATAATCATCAGAAAGTATTTAGGATCGGTCAGCATCACTACTAGAATCAGACGACCGTTGTGAGAAGTTCCACTGCTAAACGATGCCGTTTTGGTTAATAGGCTTGCAGAATTGTTATCTACAAAACAAGGCCCAGCCTAGGTCTGTTATGACTGAATCTATATATTTGTCACATCACTTCTGTATTATTTTTTTGTACCAATAGGAAAATGATAGAAACGTGCTCCCATATCCTCTGTGTTCCCTTCAGTGACATTTTTACAAGAAGTTGGGAGCAAGTAATTTTACCAAGAACAAGTGGTTGGAAACAATAATATGTTTAAAAAAGAAAATAAAAAATAGGATCGGTTTTTTACAAGTTCAATTATTGATCTTGACGTTACGTATAAAAACAGTAGATCGAACTTGACATAAAAATAAAACCAAAATAATTGGATCAAATCTCAGATCTTACTACAGTCTAAATCTATCTAACTACATGTGCTATGACATTATTATTTTTCTATATGAGTACATATAATTCTTTATATTTTGTTTTGTTATCAATAGTATTTGCATGATAGATCCAAACTCAATTGGTGTGAGGATATTTTTATACCATGATAATTCAACCGATTTTCAAATTTCAATTATTGTGTTTTATCGTTTACGTAGAAATAGACATACTTATTCAAGATCTCCAAATCGTTTATTACATCTAGCTACATGTGCTATGTCACTTAAAACAACTAAGAGACTCAAGACAAGTTATTGAATACATTTCGCACCCATCTTGTAATGCATAAGTATATGTTACTGTTTCTATGGTTATAGTTCAAAAATTAGAAGAAGACTCGTCATTAGTGGATTCAAAGGTCTGAAAACGAGTCTAACAAATAACAGCCATAATGTGATTTCTTCTCTATCAATGTATGTAGACATTTTAATTAGTGAAAATATTGATATTTTTAATGGCTCATTTCAGACCATGATTTATTTGGAACTTTAAGAAAATCTAACAAAGTCCAAAAACAAAGAAAAAAAAGCTAAAAAAATACTATTGATGTTGATTAAAATCTATAATAGTCAATAGTAAAATTTAATGATATTATCTGTATAAGAAGAAAATAAAGATATCACATTTATTTTTAATTTATAATTTCCAAATCATCTTAAATAAAATTAATTATATATTGGTATGATGTATTATTCATTTTCCTTTCAAAGAATTTTCAATATCAAGGTTTTATTATTTTCTTTTGTTAAATAAATGATATATTGGTATATATATATAAAAAAAACAATTAGGGTGCAGTGAAAAAAAAACAGAGGAAGAAGAAGAAACGGTTATAGCTGGCAAGATCCATCTTCTTCCCCCACTCTGTCAACTTTGTCACTCTCCCGCTTCTCTCTCTCTCTCTCTCTCTCTCTCTCGCCTTCTTATTCTCTTCACTCTTCTCTCGTCTCAGATCTCAAATCTTTTATCGATCATCATGAGAGAGATCCTTCACGTGCAAGGTGGCCAATGCGGTAACCAAATCGGTTCCAAATTCTGGGAAGTTATCTGCGACGAACACGGCGTTGATCCCACGGGACGTTACAACGGTGACTCCGCTGATCTCCAGCTCGAACGTATCAACGTTTATTACAATGAAGCATCTGGTGGTAGATACGTTCCTCGTGCTGTTCTCATGGATCTTGAGCCTGGTACTATGGATAGTATCAGATCCGGCGCCTATGGTCAGATATTTCGTCCTGATAACTTTGTTTTTGGTCAGTCTGGTGCTGGTAACAACTGGGCGAAAGGTCATTATACCGAAGGTGCTTAGCTTATTGATGCTGTTCTTGATGTTGTTCGTAAGGAGGCTGAGAACTGTGATTGCCTTCAAGGTATATATATATATCTCAATCATTCTTTTGGTTTCTATCATTTATATATCGTGACTCTTGCATGTTTAGTAACCGTTGATCTCGAATTCACTTATTTTTTCTATGTTCTTGAATCTTGATCATCCTCGCATTGCACTTGTTGATCTCTTTGAAAAATTGTTTTTGATATGTTTCTTAACATTTATCTCATCAAGAACATGATCCTTCGATTTTGTTTTGCTCGTGGAGTGAGTCGGTGCTTCTGTTTCAATAATTCATATTGTTAAAGAATCAGATGTTAATTCATGTTGAGACTGAGCCCGTTACCACTTAATGATTGACCCAGCAATTAGATTTTGTCTACTTGTTTTTCAAACGACATTGAACAATATCCTAATTTGGCGGTAGTGTTATTGTGGCCCCTAATGTTTTGTGACAGTGGATCAAAAGTTATAATATCACGTGAACCTTAACCATATCGAATTTTTTAATCAGCAATTCAGCACTTTAGAGAATACTGTTGTGTTGTTGACTCTATCGAGGTGAAACAGATCATATTTGAGAGATGATTGAATAGGCAAATGGGACATGATTGGTTTCATATAGAATAACATCTCATTACTTTTTTGGATCTGGTCTGGACATAAAAGACAAGTCCTTTTATCAAACTTGCTATTTGGACTATGTTTAGTTGCAATTCAAGTGACATTACGGATACATTGTTACAGGGTTTCAAGTATGCCACTCTCTCGGAGGAGGCACAGGTTCAGGAATGGGAACTCTGTTGATATCAAAGATCCGTGAGGAGTACCCGGACAGGATGATGCTCACATTCTCTGTTTTCCCATCTCCAAAGGTCTCAGATACAGTCGTTGAGCCTTACAATGCTACTCTTTCAGTCCACCAGCTTGTAGAGAACGCTGATGAATGCATGGTCCTCGACAACGAAGCTCTCTATGATATCTGTTTCCGCACTCTCAAACTCAGCACTCCTAGCTGTAAGTACCAAGTTTTGTGTCCAATAAAGCTAATTAATGTTCTCTCTTAAATCCTGAGACGATCATATATGTATATACATTTGCAGTTGGAGACTTGAACCACTTGATCTCTGCAACAATGAGTGGTGTGACTTGCTCTTTAAGGTTCCCTGGACAACTCAACTCTGACCTAAGGAAACTCGCCGTGAACCTTATCCCATTCCCACGTCTTCATTTCTTCATGGTTGGTTTCGCGCCTCTCACTTCCCGTGGCTCTCAACAGTACATCTCTCTCACAGTCCCCGAGCTGACGCAGCAAATGTGGGACGCCAAGAACATGATGTGCGCAGCTGATCCACGCCACGGACGTTACCTCACAGCCTCGGCCATGTTCAGAGGAAAGATGAGCACAAAAGAAGTTGACGAACAGATATTGAACGTCCAGAACAAGAACTCATCCTACTTCGTTGAATGGATCCCAAACAACGTCAAGTCCAGCGTCTGCGACATCCCACCAACCGGAATCAAAATGGCTTCAACGTTTGTAGGAAACTCGACTTCGATCCAGGAAATGTTTAGGAGAGTGAGCGAGCAGTTCACAGCCATGTTCAGGAGAAAAGCTTTCCTTCATTGGTATACAGGAGAAGGAATGGACGAGATGGAGTTCACTGAAGCTGAAAGCAACATGAATGATCTCGTCGCTGAATACCAGCAATACCAAGATGCTACTGCTGATGAAGAAGGTGAGTACGAGGATGAAGAGGAAGAAGAAGTTTACGAATCTTGATTTCAGATTGAGAAAACACAAACCCAATCTTGAAAGCTCTCTTTCTCTCTATGCCTACTACTACTATTACTACTTTGTGGTTCTCTTATTGTATTTGCCATTTGCATTGTTTGTAATAATAATTCGTCAATGTATCTCTCTTTTAAGCTCTCATAAATAAAATAAAATAAAGGATTCTTAGAATCCTTTTAAAACTGCATTTATAAAATTATACACAACCAATACTTTTGCATTTTTCCCAATGGAAACTTGCAATTTTGGTTGAGAATATTCGTATCAAAATCCTAGTACATTTTTCTGATATATATCTAGGCACTAGGAAGGTAGAGAAAGCTCCCAAAAAAAAGAAAATAAAAAAGGTTACAATTTAGAAAAAATTACCAATCCCTACTTGAGTTGGTACGAGGGGATGAATCTAGTGTAAACCTTCTTGGATCGAATCAAACCTAATCTTCTTTGTCTTGCTTGAGCAGCTGCTTGGATTTTACTTGCTGATGATGATGATGTCACTCTCTCAAAACCAACCAATGGGAAGAGTTCGTTAGCACCTTCCTCTGCAGCTGGAAGAAGGTTCAGATCAATACCGCTACGTCGTTCGATATCACTCACGTTAACCGTACGATGAACAGATATCAACGGTCGCAGATTTGAATCAACTCTAATGGGCTGGGCTATTAACCCAACTTGCGCCCTAAGTAAACCCATCTCCGCCTGTAATATTCCATTCACCAAATATTTATCAAATATGGAAACAAATATTAATAAACCTTTACATTTCCCAAAAGAATAAAAGGAAAATAAAGAAAATATAAAAAACACCTCGAGAACAGAACAGGATGTGTTAAACTGAGAAGATGATGTCTGGTTTTTCGTACAAAAGAATTCTTCTTCTAAACCTTTTTTAATCTGTCGTTTAGCAACCAACTCGACACATCAGATTGATTTATGCAAATTACATAACAATTTTGTCAAACAATTTAAACCAGAAATAATAATAAGAACTTACGGTTTGAGAATTGGTTTTCTTGGCCTCACCGGTTAAGCACGAAGAACTCGAATTACTTCCCAAATCGCCGACCGATTTTATCACAGGAGACGAAGAAGAAGAAGACGAAGACCTCTTTTTAGTGCGACCCCATTTATGGAACAAAGGAGGAGAAAAATCAGAAGAGGAGGAGGAGGAGAATACAACAGGATGCGAAAGTTGCAACAAGACTGAAGAAACTTCGTAGTCAATTCTATCGAAATAGGAATCTTCGTTCTTGCCTTTGCCTTTAGCACAGTGCTCTTCTTCCATTGATAGACTCTGTTTCTTCTTCTTCGACATTGTTGTGGTTTTTTTTTTAGTAGTGAATCTGTGAATGAGGGAAGAGACACGAATGATTTTTTTTTTTTTGGGAAGGAGTCTGTCTCTCTCTTCTCTTCTCTTCTCTTCGGCTGCTTGAAACGATTGGGTTAATAATATGGAGAGATAAATCTTTTTCTGAAGATTTGGTTTCGTTTTTTTTTTTTTTTTTTTTTTTTTCACATATATCTCGTAGTGTTGATGGTCTAGCTTTATGACACGTGTCAGTACATTTTTTTGTTTCTTACTTTTGATTTTTGGGTTTCTTGTTTTCGTTGTAATTAACTTTTTAGCCATTTAACATTTTTTGTCAATTTTGGAAGAAAAAGAAATCGAATTAATCGCCAAAAATGCTAAGTTTGCTTTTATTTTTCTAAACACAATATTATTTGTCACTGACTGATTCCGGTAATCTCTTCTCCGGTGAGCCATTTAGTCTCTCCTCCTTGACTTGATGGATTCTGTTGCCACCGATTCTCGTCAGACGCTCTGAATTCTCTTCTCGCGACGGAAGATGTGACTCAAACCTTACATTCCTCATCTCTGCTTCCGGCAGTTCCTGTCTCTACTCCATTTGTTCCCACCATTGGAGCATGGGCAAAACCGCCTAAAATCATCCCGGAAGCTGAGCCTTTCCGTCATGAAACTCTGATTCCAATGGAAAGAGGCAAATCCGATCCAGAATTAGACATTCTTCCTCTAGCGATTAAAGAGAATGGACAACTACGCTTTCCATAGGCAGCAAAGATGGACCCTTCGATCTGAAATCTCCATCGAACAACAACACCAACTTACATGGAAGATGGCACTCCCAAGGTACACATTCCAAACCATGTCTTGTTGAGAGGACTTGAGAATCAACAAGAATATGTTATAGGTCAGTTTAATCGTTGCCTTACACCATATGGAGGTCTCATCAATGTAGTGACTAATAGAATTTGGGGGAGAAAGTGTAAGATTTTCTTACGAAAACTTGGGGAATCCTCTTATTTATTTCATATTCCGGATGCACCAACTAGAGCTTGGGTTTTACAGCGCGGTTTATGGCACATTGATAGCTGCATCATGTTTGTTGCTCCTTGGACTTCTGCTGATACATTAGCTCTGCCAGAGATCACATCTGTCCCGGTCTGGGTCACACTAAAAAACATCCCTAGTCGTCTTTATTCGCACGCACTGGGGAATCAGTTGGATAGCTTCGGGTTTAGGTGAACCTATGGCTACTGATAAACCAAGGCTGAATCCTTCTCTAATGGGAGTGGCTAAGCTCATGGTTGAAGTTGAGCTAGAAAAAGGATTTCCACATAGAATTGCGGTCGAGGATAAAAGAGGCTATGTCTTTATGGTGGATGTGGAGTATTCTTGGCTTCCATCAAAATATAGTAAATGTGGTTTTGTAGGCCATAAAGAAACTAGATGTCTTCTCCTCTCTCAAGCAGGTTCTATCTCTAATTTGGCCTCTAAGGTTGATGTAATTCCAGTTGTTGTTGAAGGTAATAAAATTCCCCAAACACCCCTTGTTGAGGCTGCCGAAACCTCATGTATTCCTACTCCCATTGTTGCACATGAAAATCTTGTTAATTGTGCATCCCCAGTTGCTGCAGTGCTAGGTGCAGGTTCTGTTTCTGCCTGCACATATGTCTCCCCTACTCTCTCAGTTGAAGCTGCTCTTGTTGAGACTACCGTTGAAGCTCCTACTACAGTTGAAACTACAACCAACACCACTGCCTTATGCAACCCTATTCCCATCCATACTGAAGTTGTATTGTCATCTTCTCCAATGGTAACTGTCCCATTTTCTCCCCCTTGTTCAAGTCCATTGCAAAATGAGTTTGTGCAGGAAAATATCGTAGGAAGTACTCAATTTGCTGACTTTGATGTTGGAGATTATGGTTATGAGATGGGTGATGAATCCTCTCAACGTACCCGAGGAGGAAGGACAATCAAACCTACCCAAAAACTTCAAGATCAATGGATTACGGTCAGAGGACGAGGCAAGCGTGGTCGTGGTGGCCGCGGTGGTCGAAGATGATCGATCCAAAAATAGCTAGAAGATTAAATTTCCAGTTTCCACTAGTTCTATCTTTCTCTCCTTTTAGAATATGCTTCATTGTATAATCTCCCATTAATTTACTTTCAAAAACTGATCTACAAATCATATCCCTGTATTACTTTTATGCATTTTAATTGAAAGCCTTTAAAAAAAAAAACACAATATTATTTCTGATAATTTTCACATACCTCACTAGATTTCGTTCTGATTAAAAATAATGTTTGAAGTGATGCGTTTAACAAGTTAGTAATTTTTTTATATATAGTTTTTTCTGTTTAGAGTTAAATTGGTCACCAAGTTTCATTTGCTCGCTCAAAGAAATTTTGCTTCTATAAAAGAACCAAAATTTATATATCCAATTATTCTATGTGTCCATTTATTTACCGAGGACATGTCAACGAAGTGTGGTTACTATATTCTGCAACTACTGCATAAAAATGGGATATTTCGTCAAGCTACAGACCTGATCCGAGTCTTGTACCAAAGCAATCTAGATTTTGGTTTAATTGTTTTCCTAAAAAGAATGGATGACTATAGAGATAACAGTCAACATTACCAGTCAATAACCAAATGATTTTTTTTTTTTTTTTTTTGGCAAGAACTAAATGTTAACCATACAATATTTGTTAACATGTTCAAAAAAAAAAAAATATGCATTCAATTAGTAAGCAAACCGTGTCCACTTAACTGGACTATTACTACAGTCTACAACAGAATAGAGCTTTAAAAACAAAAAACAAAATGTAAAATTTATTTGAAAAAAGGTTTTTACATCAAGTGCTTCTTTAGCTTAAAACCTTGTTAAAACATTTGATCAAAAAAATCAAAGAGAGTACTTCTTTAGTGTGTGGCAAACCTGACCTCCATACATTTGTCATAACCTCCATCTCCTTGCTCTCTTAGAGAGAGCCTGTGTTTGTAATCTAAACTAGTAAACTCTACTCGTAACTGTTTTACCCTCCAATGAATGCACTATAATTAAAGAACGTGTTATGTTGAAATCATATGATTAGTAGTAGTGTAAGCCTAAAACGCACGAGATAATTTGTTTTTTTTTTTATTTATAATAGTTTGATTTAGAGTTTAAAAAATATATGGGAAACTGTACTGTGGAGAAGAATCTAGAGGAAATTGTAAAAATAACCGATAGAAGTAGACTATTTTAAATATTAGTAATTAGTTTTCTGAAGATGAAGAAGTAGCATTCATAGCAAGAGTTTGAATTTTCAAAACATTCACACACATTAAAAACAAATAAACGGGCAAGTTAATAATTAGGATTAACAACTTTTTTTCTTTTACTTTTTTTTCTTTTCTGAAATATGATTTCACAATACGAGAGGTGCTCATATTTACAAACATGATGAATACACGTTAAAAAAATAAAACAATTAGGTTACAACTACTATTTTAAATATTACTAGTAATTGTAACTTTGATACAATTTGATGATGATGAATAAACGTTAAAAAAATAAAACAATTAGGTTACTTCATTTTTTTCTCTCTCTCCCTATTTAAAAAGATTCTATCAAATCTAAATTTAGAAAAAAAGAAGTAAATTGGAATTACTTGATTTTCTCACTCGTAACTTCCTAACATGATCAACCCTTGGCGAACAAGCATACACTAATCATTAATATACTCACATTCATAATTTCTCCATTTTACCTTGTAGAGATGTTTTCTTCTTCTCTGCCTCCTGAAGTAATTCTCAAAATCTTGTCTTTTCTTCCGGGCAAAACATTACAAACCCTCCGATTAGTTTCAAAGCAGTTTAACTCCTTAATCTCCGAACCCTACCTTCTCCGTCTCCACCACCCCCATGCCCTAAACTCCTTCTCTATCCTAACCGCCTTCACCGGTTCCCACGGATCCCAAACCGTATATCTCAAACTCTTCCTCTTCACCAAACCCAACGACGTCGCTCTCGCCGTTCTCACTGCTTTCAAAGCTTTTTACACAGACCGTCTCCCAGACACTTATCGTGACAATGAGCAAACACTAAAACCCATCACAAAACGCTTCCTTGGAGAGAGAATCAGAGTCTTCTCTTCTAACCATCGGTTTATCTGTATCTTGATCGACAAGGAACATTTTCTATTCGACCCTGTTAACCAAAAACTCCTAAAAATATCACAATCTTCCACTTCTTCTTCACCTTCTGTTGTCTCCTTCGGCTTCGTTTCTTCAACATTGCAATACAAAATCATCAGGTTTTTCCTTCCTTATCACCCAATCTGCAAATTCGAGATACTCACTCTCACAATCACAGGAAGAAACTGCAATCATCATCTCGAGATCTCACCATGGAAATCACAAGAACAAGAGTGTCCTTACCTTCTAGAACCATACCCTCCAGCTCACGCTGATGGATTCCTTTATTGGATAACAAAACATGTTCCACAGATCGTGTCTTTCTCTTTAGAACAAGAGAAGTTTTCTGTTCTGCCTCCACCGCCATGTTTTGAAGACAACCCTAAGCACCGTTTTAGCTTATGTGGAATCAGAGGGAATCTCTGGCTAGTAGACTACAATTCTTTTGCACCAAACATGGAGCTTTGGATGATGGTGAGTGGCTCAAATGGATCTGCTTGGATCAAAACGCACCATATCGACCTCAAGAAAACATTGACCCATTACTATCGAACGTTTCCGATCATGATTCATGATATACAATCTGATTGTGTAATCTTCCAGGTTTTGTTTCCAAGTAAGATACATATTTATTACACGAGCAAGAATGAAGTGGAGGACGTTGGGGGTTTATCATGCGGAGAGTTACAGCTTTGTCATTATACTGATGGCCTTTTGTCTCTCTAATTTGTACTTGTGAGATTAAATCTGTAATTTATCTTTTAAAAATATATGACAAAATCATTCATGTTCCCTTATGATTTTGAACTTTTCTCAATTTTTTTTTTTTTTCTTCTTATAGTTGACAAGAGGTATAATCATTTTGGGGATTCATGAAACAGCCTAAAACACAAAATTAATTATGAATCAATATTACACAATCCGGTTGCATGATTTAACAAATATTGTAAAATCAAAGTACATTAATCAATATATTAAAGAAAAAAACGATTCAATACCACCTTTAGTTTTTCAATGGATTACAAAAGAGACGAGGCAGAGTCGTTGGCTTACCCACGAATCTAATTTTCACCTAAAACAAACTTAACCCTCCACGTGTCACCGTCTTAAAGTGTTGGACTTTTCGACTTTGTGTTGTATGAAGAAAAAAAAAAGAGAGTAACTTTTAGCTGGGGTGGCTAGGTGGGGGTGGGTGCGTGCGTTACCAATTTTTCCAGTTTCCCCACTCCACATCCAGAATACTAATAATCACCTGATCATGCAACATAATCAATCCGGTCCGAAAAAGAGACAGATCTGGTCCTAAAGGTTTCGACTTTACTGGTTCTATTATTTTTGGTAAGAAAGTGAAAAAGATGAAGGCGGCGCAGAGGCCGATCCACGCCGTGACGACATGGGTTCGCCGGCAACCACCAAAGGTTAAAGCTTTTCTCGGTGTTGTATCAGCCATGACTGCTCTGGTTTTGCTGAGAATGATCGTTCATGACCACGACAATCTCTTTGTCGCTGCTGAGGCTGTTCATGCCCTTGGTATCTCCGTCCTTATCTACAAACTCACCAAGGAGAAGACTTGTGCTGGTACTCATCGATTTCTTCCCAAAGTTTCGATATTTCTTGATTTTGAATTTGGTTTTAGTCCCGATCCGATCCGTTTCAATTTCAAATTAGGGTTTGAATGAGAGATTGCGTGTATATGAGATTGAAATTGTTTGATGAACACTTGATTAGGATAAATTTACAATCTTTTGTTATGGTTTATTGACAGGATTATCTTTGAAGTCACAAGAGCTAACTGCTCTGTTTCTGGCGGTGAGACTGTATTGTAGTTTTGTGATGGAATTTGATATTCACACGTTGCTTGATTCGGCTACACTGGTGACTACACTTTGGGTTATCTATATGATCCGTTTTAAGCTCAAAGCTAGTTACATGGAAGACAAAGACAATTTTGCTATCTACTACGTCGTAAGTTGTTGTTCCTTTCTTGGAAATTTCGATTTGAGTTACATTGTTGTGACTTGCTGTCTGTCTAGTTATGAAGATTGTATTTGTCCATTGAGCTTTTTTCTTATGTGGCTGCAGGTTATTCCATGTGTTGTTCTATCTGTTCTCATTCACCCATCAACACATCACCATATAATCAACAAGATTTCTTGGGCCTTCTGCGTTTACCTTGAAGCTGTTTCAGTCCTTCCTCAACTTAGAGTCATGCAAAACACTAAGGTACATTGAAATTGGATAGCCTTGGAAACCAGTCTTTATCCTTTTAATCGGTTTAAACTAGAAACACATGTCTTTGTCTCAGATCGTGGAGCCATTCACAGCACATTACGTATTTGCTTTGGGGATAGCCAGGTTCTTGAGTTGTGCACACTGGGTCCTTCAGGTATTTTCTTTGTTCTTTTTTTTTTCGCATCCTAACTACAAAAGCTCAATATATACACAGCTTTGCAAACTTGATTGTATTAATTATGGTGTAGGTTTTGGACACTCGAGGGAGGTTATTGACAGCTTTAGGATATGGTTTCTGGCCTATAATGGTACTCCTCTCTGAAATCGTCCAAACCTTCATTCTCGCTGACTTCTGCTACTACTATGTCAAGAGGTAAATCACAAATGTTTATGCTTGTTATAGTGTATATGATGGATGATGATCTAATTAAGGACATTGATGGGTGTTCTCTGTTCTGAGATTTGATGTTTTTGGTTTTGGGCAGTTTAATGGGTGGTCAGCTTGTTCTTCGTCTCCCATCTGGTGTTGTGTAAAGTTTGGTGGAAAAGAGAGAAGAAGAAGAAGATACGGTGTTGTTTATGGTACTGTGGACTAAAAGCTCCATGTCTAATGTCTTGCAGGCTAGTCGTTTAGAGTCTTCTCTAATCTCTCTTTTTTTGTTCTTCCCCTTTTACGTTTTTTTTTGTTCTTTCTTGGAGGACTTGTAAAGAAAAAAAAAGAGAATTGACTAGAGATTTTTTTTACATATTAATTTAAAGTTAGCGTATCAGCTTTTTTAATCTATTGCATAAATAGTTGAGAATTTGTTAAAAACGCCCCTTTTGATATACTCCTTTTCAAAAATACTATTTTTTTGGCCATTTTTATTTTTGCCCTCTTTTAATTTTTAATGACTATTTTATCTTTAGATGAAAATTATTTTATTCAATAAAAAGAAAAAAAAAATTTTCCCGCCAAAAAATTTCCGACATATTTTCTTGCCAAAATTTTTTCGAAAAAATTTTCCCGCCAAAATTTTTTTTTGTCAAAAAAATTTTGTTAAAAAACTTCGACAAAAAAATTTCTCGCCAAAATTTTTCCCGCCAAAAAAAATTTACAAGATTTTTAAAAGGTTTTATAAGGTTTCTACCTTATAAACACCTTGTAAAGGCTTTTATAATATTTTTTAAAGAGTTTTAAAAGGTTTTTTAAACAACTTGTAAACGCTTTTACAAGATTTTTAAAAGGTTTTTAAAAGGATTTTAAAAGGTTTTCAAATAGTTTTTAAAAAGATTTTTAAAAGGTTTTTAAACACCTTGTAAACGGTTTTACAATGATTTTAAAAACCTTGTAAAAGTTTTAATAAGATTTTTAAAAGGTTTTTAAACACCTTGTAAATGCTTTTAAAAGCGTTTATAAGGTGTTTAAAAACCTTTTAAAAGCATTTACAAGCTTTTTAAAAGCATTTACAAGGTTTTTAAAAGCGTTTACAATGTGTTTAAAAACTTTTTAAAAACCTTGTAAACACTTTTAAAAGTTTTTTAAAAGCGTTTACAATGTTTTTAAAAGGTATAAATTTCAATATTTTTGGCGGAAAAAATTTTCGATTTTGGCGGGAAAAATTTTTTTTTTAGCTGGAAAAAATAATTTTTTCGGGAAAAATTTTCGATTTTGGCGGGAAAAAAAAATTTGGCAGGAAATTTTTTTGGTGGGAAAATATTTTCGATTTTGATGACTGTACATTCTTGCTGTCACTCAAAAAAGGGTAATTTGGTCATTTTGTATATAAAGAGGGGTAGTTTTAAAAATGGTCAACATAAAGGGGTATTTTTAAAAAGGGATATGGAAAAAGGGGTATTTTTGAGAATGCCCCTAAATAGTTTTGGAAAAAGCAACTAAATGTACAAGTTATTTATTCAAAAACTTGGAAAAAAAAACAAGTAATATATATTTAACTTGGAAAAAAATAAAAATTAAGTTGCTTGTTTTTACTAAGGTTACCACAAACCTTAAATTGTTAAAACAAAAAAAGAAGTTAATTTGGGGAAATAAAATATATATTATTTGGATATACATGTACTGATGTACATTTGGGTCTCTCAAGTTTGACATAGCCACAAAGTGAGTAGAAGTGTGTAAAAATCTTATGAACAAATTGTGTCATTTTTTTGTTTGTTTTAGACATTAAAAAGAATGAAAGTTGTGTAATATATATGTCCATTAATTAGCCCTGGGCATTCGGGTACTCGGGTCGGGTTCGGGTAGGAACCGATCGGGTTCGGGTTTTTCGGGTAGAGGAGTTTAGGACCCAATAGGGTAAACAGAAAATATCGGTTCGGGTTGGGTTCGAGTCTTACCGGGTTTGGGTCGGTTCGAGTCTAAAATTTCAGAACCTATAAATACCCAAAAAAATCGGATATCATTCGGGTTCGGGTATTTTGTACCCGATTACCCGAAATTTAACCCGAAAATCTGAATTTTACCCGATTATTCAGAAATTTTAATGTTAAATATTAAAATAAATTTTTAAAAATAAATATTTTTAAAAATATAGCTAAATATTTCAATATAATTTTGGTTATTTTGAGTATTTTCATTATTTTGATCTAAGAAAAAATAATATTTTTGAATTTTAAGTTGTAACTTTGAATAACAATGTTATATAAAAGTATATATAACTAATATTCTCTATATATGATTTTATTACGGGTATGTCGGGTACCTATTCGGTTTTCGGTTCGGTTCCAGGTTCGGTTCCGGTTTTTCGGGTTTAGGAGATTAGGACCCAATAGGATATACTACCGGTTCCGGATTCGGATTCGGGTCCATATTTTCGGGTCGGTTCCGGTTTGAGTTTTCGGGTCCAATTTTTTTGCCCAGGCCTATTAATCATAGTTTGCTTATTTGGTAAAATGTGGTTTTAAGAAAAAAGGAAAAAGCTTTGTGTTTGTATTTAATAATTATTAACATCTAACTTAAAAAAAACAAAAAAAAAGGATAAAAATACCGACGTTAGTTGTTGTTTCTTAATGGCTATAGATTTCCAAATCTCTCATGTATTTGTTTTTTTTATAAGTAAAGTGCTCGTCTTTCATATCGAGCCATTGAAACAGCGCATGAAATTATTATTAACGGCTAAATAATTTGCATGTGACAGTTAGAATTTCCTTTTTCTTTTTAACAACGGATCTTAAATTCATTTTCTTTTTATTTGTGTTCTTTAATTATTTATAAACGGCTAAATAATTGAGTCAATTCCAAATCCAACCGTTGGAATTTCCTTTTTTGTTTTTTATACAAAAAATACTAATTTCTTTTTTTTTACAACAAATCCTAAATTCTTTTTAATCCTATAATCCTATAATTAATCCTAATCCTAATTTCTTTTTTTAATTATCTTTGATAACATTGATGGTTTTTGGTTGCAGGTTTACAAACTTTCAGAGGACTGCGGACTGAGGACTGAGGACTGATCTGATCTTTGGTATTGATAAGAGGTACCTTCCTCTTCTAATTCCATGATTTGTTCTAATATATATGTTTTTGTTAATTATTTGTTCTAATTCTATGATTTAGGATTTTATTCTTGTCCCTCTTCTAGTACGAAATTCATGTCATCTACATGTCATCTTCACCCCAAAGCCACATAGGAGGAGTGGGAGGCAGACGTGCATCATAAAGGTATTTACAAAATTTTTGAGTTTCTGATAGTTGTTTAGGGTTTGATAGTTGTTTCTGAAAATTGAGTCTCTTTCCATCGATCGATTTAGGGTTTGATAGAGTGTGGAGATGAAAGAAATCAACAAGAAGTATTGAATGAAATTGATCATAGGGCAAATCCTAATTGAGTGAATGATCCAATTATTTCACCACGAGTTGTACTAAGAGTTGCACATAAATGATGAATTTGTAGACCAACCGAAAAATAAAGAAATTCATACTATTTTATTTAGAACTAGAAGATACTCGTTATCACATTATTAATTCTCTCAAATGTATTCAAATAATTAAAAGTATATAGTTGCTAGATTCTCTCATTAGCTCACCATAAATAAAGAGTCCTAACATTAATATTAAAAAGACATGGTTCGTTTATTCAGTTTTGAGTGAGAAACTAGTAATCTTCATAATATGAAATCCAAACTGTTTACCAAAATAGGATGGTCCGAATAAGATCTATTTCATTGATATTAGAGTAGGTTCGATCCGAAATGCGTCGATGAAGAAATGAATAAATCTGCAACAAGGCTGGAGATGTACTACTAGTCGGAGCTGCCGTATAAATGTAAGTTATTATAAATTTATAATAACGATATTCATAGATGAAAATATCAAATCCATCTTGGATCTAGCGAACACTGCTCTGAGTTTAAAGGGCCAACCTACGATTGGGCCAAAGTGGTCAAATCTATGCGTTTTGGTATATGTTCGAGGTTAATCTCACTTCAATAACTCACTCTGAAGCAAAATAAAGTAATTAAACCATGACGTAAGAGATCACTTTTAATGCACAGCATTACCATTTGACATTGTCTAATAAGAGACTATCTAAGCACAATTTTGAACTTACATTATGAATGATGAGATGCTTCTTAAATTGAGATGGATCTGAGATAGAAAGCCATCTTGCTCCATAACCATAAACCAAGTGTTATAAAACTGTGTTTGTGTTGATGGGCCGTAGAGTCACAACAACAATTGCAAAGGAAGACTTTGCAAGAAAGCAAGAAAATTATACGCTGGTAACTTATTTAAGCAAGTAAATATATATTTTTTTAAAAAAAATTATAAATCAAACTGCACATAAAAGAAAAAAAAGGAACAGTTTGAACGAGACAGATACGATTACATTGGTTGAATTGATAGTGTCACATATCTCTTCCATGTAAATTATTCTCGATTTCTTCTTCTTCTTCTTCTTCTTCTTTTCCCTACAAACGAATTATACATTAGTTACATACTTATTATAATAATGTTCAAGAGCGATGATGATTGATGCTATTGCTATTCTTTGTTCTTTCTCCTTAGTCCTTTCTGCTATTTGTGAGTTGTTTTAACTGAAAAAAATTCTCAAGTCTGAGCTTATCCAAATTTGTATTTTTATATCGATCCGACTCTTTTGGCGGCGGCTACAGCTGGATTCTGTAATCATCTCACCTAATATTCCACCTTTTCTTTTTTGGGTTTTCTAAGTATAATAGTAATTTACTAGATATCAGAATTCGTATATATTAGTTTCAATGAATAATATCAATAGATATTGTTGGATGATAGATAGTCATAGTTCGATCCAAATCCAAACATAATACACATGTGGACATCGTTTTGTCAGAATGACCAACTTTCTCAATAGAGCTCCACGCATTAAGTTCGTTCTAGCTACGGTTTCGTCGTCTGTCGAATAGAGGGGGATTAGGGGGTAAGTGGCAAAAGATGATGTAACAAAATATAACTTAAAAAATTATTGTAAAATAATTCTTCATTTCTTCAATTTGTTTATATACTACTATCTCTCGATCATATATGTTAACGATTTATTTTAAGAATAATTACCAAAATCACATTAATTTCGGTAAAATACTGTATACTACTACGACACATGCTGCATATATATGATTAAAGTTAAATTCGGATTATGACATAGCAACAATATGATTTCAAATCCACTAAATTACAATCTCTGATCCTTCAAAATCACATTATAAAACAAAAAAGTTACATTAACTTCGTACCATATCAATCAAACAGTAGTAATTCGTACAATATCAATCAAACAGTATCATAAAATATCTCTATTGTTTAATTGGATTGGGATGAAAACAAAATAAAGTAAAAAGAGATCACAAAAAGTTGGCAATTTAGCTATTAATGTGAATAATAAACAACACTTCACAGCTGTCGTAAGAACTCACTTATCTATCACTTTATTTCTTAAATTTTCTTTCCCTTTTTAATACATTAGCCATGTAAAGGCTACTTCCATTTTCGTACTTGTTAAATAAAAAGTCTCCTGTTTCACGAGGAAGAAAGAACCGAAGAAGAGCAATTTCTTGTCTTTAATAAATGAATGGCGATCGAGATATCCAAATAACAACAGTTTAAGAAATAAATGTTTTCAAGATACATATGTATCGTTGCCGATTATACAAAAAAGAATGAAAATAAAGATATGTAATCGTTATGAATCATAGTTTTCCTTACGTTTAGTTTATATAGATTTTAGTTTTCTTCTGTTGTGAAATATTATTGTTTTCTGTATGTCCCTAATTAGGCCTTAGTATATCAACCAGTACCATGATAATGATTGCTGGCTAATTAATGATATTTTACTGAATTTTATGGAATCTTTACCAAACAAAAAAATGAATTTTATGGAATCGCTTTCGGTTTTCGTTTAAGAAAACCAATGTGATAATTGATCAATAGTAAAATAATAAATCATTCTACACTTAAAACAGTGTAAGTTAGTTAGGCGCAAATATAGATTTGACATAACGTAGAGTTCAATGAAACGACTACCATATGTGTGGTATTATGTGCATAGCCATGATAACTGAAGTGACATTTTCATGCATAAGAAAATATGTTCGTCAACTAATTTTATAATTATAATTTGGTATAAAAGTGTGCTGTGTGCGTGTGGATGGTATTGGAGTCCGATAAGGTTGGTGAAAAAGCCAAACACTCGACAGACGATCCATGACCTGACGACCTCTCTCTTTCTTTACCTTTCCAGTTTCTCTATTATTTCGAAACTTCAATTAATAATTTGTCACATTTTACATCTTCTCTACGTCTCTACCTATTTATCATTATTTTATTCTCTACGTTTTATATATATATATATATATATATTAATATTAATTTATGTCGACGCTGATTTGTATTGCATATTGAAACGATGTCTTTAAAAATGTGGTATTTTTGTTTTCCAGCTCCTTACAACAACACATAGAGTTGTGCTCGCTTTATTTTCAATATAGCATTAGTTTTGGACCGCAAACATGTATATAAATTGATGGCTCCTAAAGATTCCTTTAAGAAAGCAAAAAAAAAAAGTAGTCCACTGGTTAATAAGTGCAACAATCTGAAACCATGTATTTAAACCCTTTTGTAGTTTTCAGAGATTTGTTTGCCCTAAAAGTTCATTGAGAATAATTCAATCTTAGTGGCCAATTGCATCTGTAAGACTGCAACTCCAGTTTGTGAGTCTCGAAAGCCTTTTTTTTGTCTTTTTTTTTTCTTGCTTTCTTAAAGGAAATGGTTAAAAAAAAAACATAACGATTGTTCTAGAAATCAATTTATTAAAATTAAAAAAGAGGAAATAATATAAAGACTAAATTGTGGGTCATTATCTCATAAGAAGAAGTGCAAGCTGTAAAATATGAAGGAAGTATTTCATATAAAGGACCACTCACGTCTACATCCCCTCATCCTTCTTGTCTCAATTTTATCAACTCTTCTACTAACTAATTTTCCATCAATTGGCTAATTCCTTACAATTAGTGTCCTTCCACTTTCTTTATTTTTTTTCTACATTTGTTCGTTTTGTTTCTTAATTACCAATAACTATTGTGATAGGAGTCCCCAAACAACGGAGATCAACACAAAAGAAAACTAAAAGTTGAGCATTGACATCATCCACCCAAAAACCAAAATACTTTTGAACGGCTAAAAAATTTTGTGGTGTTCTCTCAAATGTTTAGCAACTAAAAAAGAAAAATGGTTATATAATAACTCATCAGAACAAATTCAAATTAAAGGATCTAAGCGTAGCAAACAGAAAAAAATATAGTTTTCCACTTTTTCACAAATCAGTAAATCATTCATCGTAAAAAGAGCGTACATATATACTTCAAAAACCGGAACGAGTCAGTGTATACGTCAACGTATTAGTTTATGTTACTCAAAAAAAAAAGCTCACTAAGGAAGTAAAAAAATTCAATCGTTCGAGTAAATTATCATTATCAAGATTTGTTGGTAGAACCAAAAACTTACCAAACCCAAAAGCGAAACCAATAATAGAGTTTAGTAGGTATATGTACATCAAAGAAAGTCTGTACACTTACGCAGTAATACATTGGCTTCTAGTTATATCTAAAGCAGGATTCACATAAAACATTGGATTTTTAAACAAAATTTTATAATCAAAATTCGCTGGAAAAAAGAAAATGATACCGAATCCATTGATCAAATTAAAACAAGAGACCACTAATAATACATCCTTATTTTTTCTCCCCACCACAATATTCTCTTCTCCGCGTACTCCAAAACTTTTATACGCACCAACCGACCCGTTCGAAAAAGAAAAAATAAACCTTATACAATATACACCTTAACCATATGCTATATTGCTACCAACCATTTTTCATATATTAACCATCTACTGTAAAAAAAAAATATATATATATATATATACTTTTCTCAATAAACTAAAAAAAGAAAAAATAATAATGTGTGCGTTTTTTGGTTGCGATCATCAGCAACTGTTGGAAAGTACTTACTCTCTATCATCAGAACTATATTCCGAAACTTAGAAAGCAATTATTTTCCATGAAAATAAAAAAAGAATAGTCTAGACCGAATAATGGGGTCGGTTACCCATCCAAAGGAGGGCTATATATAGAAGCCTCTCCAAGTTCTCATTTCGACACAACAACTTAAACACACACAAATTTAGTCTGAATCTTGAGCTAAGGTTCTCACATCATATTCTCTCCTTGGAGAATTATGGCTATCTCTAAAGCCCTTATTGCTTCTCTCTTCATATCTCTTCTTGTTCTTCAACTCGTCCAGGCCGATTTGGTACGTCTTTTTCTATCACAAAATACTCTCAATATAATATATTTATTTATTTAGAAACATATTTCTCACATGTTATTACGACTATTTTCTTGCAGGAAAACTCACAGACAAAAGATGGTTACGCAAAGAAGATCGGTAATTATATTACTTCACATATTGTCCATATAAATACATAACGTTTTGATTTAATTAGTAAACTTAAATAATCTGTGTTTTTCTTTTATGTATAGATTGTGGGAGTGCGTGTCAAGCACGGTGCAGGCTTTCAAGGAGGCCGAATCTGTGTCACAGAGCGTGCGGGACTTGCTGCTCCAGATGCCAGTGTGTACCACCTGGCACGTACGGAAACTACGACAAGTGCGAGTGTTACGCTAGCCTCACCACCCACGGTGGACGCCGCAAGTGCCCATAAGAAACAGGACAAAAAGCTCTTAATTGTTTGTGGATAACGCGAGGATGTCGTTTTGTTAGTATTTTGTTGGCGCATATATATGTGGATCGAAGAATAAACGAGAACCGTACGTTGTTGTCGTCGTGAGTGAGTACTACTGTATTGTTGATTGGTCTATTTTCTGTAAGTTTCGAATTTTGTTTGTATTTATTTGTATATCGATTCGTGCAATAAATCTCATTGTATAATTTCATTTTATGTAATAAAATTATGTAACTTTTGAGTGATTGTTATGCTTTTTTCTTCTTCTATGGTAACCGGTTTTAGAAAGATATAGAGAGTGTAATATGCAAAGTAATTTCGATATCGATGCAAGATGACAACTATATATAATCGGACTGATTGCGTATAGAGTAAACTGAATAATTGTATTTCAGTGATTAATTCATTTGTGGAGACCGAGACCATAAGTCATATATTATAAGCATTTCAGAGCAAATTTGGTTTAAGATTTTGTTAACATCGATAATTATTCGACAGCCATACACCCTATTCCAAAATTTGGGCCACACACTCATGACATAGGTTCGTGTAAAAGAAAAGAAAACTACAAAGATGACTAGGGCGTAGTAGTATATAATAGGGATGGATAATAAAGTTTTCCATAAATCTAGCAGGAGAAGTTAGTTGATTTGGTGAAAATCCATTGTGAAAAAATATCGTTTTGTTAATAATAATGGGACGTTGTGATATAAGATTCTGGTGTTGATTAAAAAAAAAACAATAGAAACACAGAGCCCCCGGCGAGGATCGAACTCGCGGCCTTTCGCTTACGAAGCGAACGCAATACCACTATGCTACGGAGGCCTTCGATTATTGGACGAATCCTAATGTTATTTAAACAGTAATAATTAATAAACCCATGAGAAATGACAAAGGAATGGGAACTTGGAGCTTGGTGATTGCATTTTGCAGACAGCATAGACGTCTGGTTCGTCGATGTTAGTGAAATGCCCCTTGTCACGTGTTTACGTTTCTGTTCGTCTTACTTTGTAGCAAAATGAGTAAAAAACTAAATACTAGTATGTGAATGAACAACTATTATGTCTATGGGTCTAAATTCATAATTTTATATCTTTCTTGAACCATTGTTTGTTATATGGGCCTTAATTATCACATGAGTGGATTTTATTGTTGGGAACCAAATTTTGATTTTGGATATTATTAACTGATCAACTCGTATTCTTTTTTGGGCCTTGATCCTAGGGAGTGAACTGATGCTAATTAAATCGAATAAGGTATAGACAAAAAAAAAAAAAAAAAAAAAGAGAAAAAAGAAGAATGGAAAAAGAGAAGAATGAATATCTTTAGGTAGACTCACACACAGTAGATGATGAGGAGACAGTTGGCAGAAATCACCTGACTTGTCGATTTCAGTGTGTGACGACGTGGTGAAATCATTAATCTTATCATAGCCGTCGATTTGAACATCACCATTCACCACCACTAGTACTACTCTCTAGTCTCTCTCTATTTCAAAAGTCTAAACTCTATACAAGTTAGAGAGGGAGGAGCCTTTTGTAAGAGCCATGCCATTTTCTTATTGGACGAGACAAGACAAAAACATTAAAAGAAAAAAAGAAGAGATTAAGAAAACGCCGTGACATTCTCTCGTATTTAAGGAAGACAGCCAGACGTCTGAGTTAAATGGACCCGGCGGACGACCCAATTCTCCAAGTTTGATCATAATTCTTTTTCTTTTTTCTTTCTTAATGGTACTTTTTGGCCACTTTATAATAATGGTTGCGGTTGCGGAATAAGTAGTAGTAGTAGTAGTAGATGATGCGTTCAGAAAACAAAATTGAATGTCTAGTCTTCTTCTTCTTATGAACGTATAAAAAAATCTATAAACTGCCACATAATAGTAGCATTTTGTGATGTCCAACAAACCCCATTTACACTGGTTAAAGCCGTTTTTAGCCATTCATTATTTCGTCATCCATTAATTTGGCCATCTTATCAATATCTCTATCTATAAACATTTTTAACTATATGAAACGTTACAAAACTTGAAATTGATTAGAGTAGTTTACTTATACTTACTGACTTTTTTTTAAACGATGTTGGTATCTTTTTCCATGGAATTTAATTCGTTGGCACAGAAACAAAAGAGAAAATATCCAAAAAAAAATCGTACGAATTCAAAATCAAGTATCCAAGAAACCCATGTATGAAATAATTAGTACTATATATTTTTTTTTAATTCAGCTCTAGGTGCTGACGTGTCTGACACACTGATCTTGTTCTAATGGATTACGTGGCACAACAATGAAAGTAAACAAATCGGACGGCTCTCGTCTTCTTTTAACTAGACACCGTTGGATCTCTCACCACTGAGGGTAGATAGATAGATAAAAACGAAACAGAGTGAATGAATAAGCGTTTTTTATTTTTGTCACATTTGTGTGAAGAGAGTGACATTTATAAAAGCAAAGCGCGATAGAGTGAAACGACAACTTCGGATTATCCGTCTTTACTACATACAGAGGCCAGACAGAGCTAAACTATACACAAAAGATTAGAGAGAACAAAGGTTTTTGGATTGATCTCTCATCTCTGTTTATAATTCTGTGTGTGTGTGTTTTCGTACTGTGTACGTTTTTATTTTATTTTTCTTCATCTTCTTCTTGTGTCAGTTACATATCAATGTTTGATTTGATTGAAGAACAGTGACTCCATTAATGAATCTTTTTTTCCCTTACTAAATGCAAAAATACCTTCTTCTTTTTTTTTTTTTTTTGGGTTATTCACGGGTTGTAAATGTACAAACATTAATAAAAATCTTTTCTTTTTTTTTTTTTCATCTTTAAGTCTTTCTTTCTTTCTTTTTTTTTGCTTTTTGTCTCTTCTCTTTATTTCACGAAGAACCTGATTCTTCGAGACACGAGAAACGATTTTACAACTTTTCTCTCTTTCTCTTCTTCTTTCTGTAATCTAAAATCAAAGTGTGTGTGTGTAAGTAAATCATCAATCCCCTTTTGTTTTGCAGAGATGTCGAACAAGTGAGATTTTTTTTTTTGTTTTTTTTGTTCTGTTCTTCTCTGTGAGCTAGTCTGAGTCTTTCTTCTTCTTCTTCTTAACCTCTGGTTTAAGTGGTGAGAAAACAAAAAAATGGAAATGGGTCGTCGAGATGCGATGAGACGTGGAGGAGGAACCAATAAACAACAATCTGGTAACACAAAAATCCAATCTTTTTCTTTTGTTTCACAAACCAACAAAAATAAAAATCCAACCTTTTTTTTTTTTTTTTTGTCGTCGTTTGCTCTGTTTTGTTTGGTTTTAAGTTTTTGTATCTCCAACTCATGTGATTTTTTTAGGATCTGGGTATACTGGGAAATCAAAGAAACGAATGTTGAAGAAACTTGGTTTAGCTGATGATAATGTAAAACGAATGATGAGTTACGAGTTTCTTCATCATCATCATCCTTCAGATTTAGAAAACGAGGTTTCTCGGAAGATACCTAAGCTTCCAAAAAAGGTAACTTCTTCATCAAATACGCCAAACTTATAATTTCCTCATTCATTAACTATCCCTTAATTTTCTCCTCATCTTTTTAACTCTTTTCACATTTATTAATTTCTCTCTTTTCTCTCTCTCATATTCAGAGTTTGAAAGGCACTAGTGGTGTGGATCATGCCTCTGTACCACGTAAGCTTCGTTCAGGTGCGTTGTTCGTGACTCCTATGACACAAGAATACTTGTTACAAAACCAAATTTTTCATTTATTTTTTTTTTGTTAGTGAATTAATAATGAACTGCTAATGTGTCAGTAGAGTTGGTTGGGAAGATTATGGTATTTTTTTTTTGGCTTTTGAATCTGTGTTGGAGATTTTAGATTTCCTTATTTTTCAAGCAAACTCTTTTTCTTTTTCTCTTTCTTATTGTGGACGCAAGATTCTGCTACCATGTCTTTCTTTTTTCTTATATACTTTATAAAAATCAAAAAGCTAATCAATCTTCAACTTATAATATTTCTTTCTTTTCTTTAAAGCTTGTCTTTGTCAATTGGGGAACTCTCTTTTTCATCTCGAATTCAAAACCTACACTTCCTTTTTTTCTTTCTTTGCTAACCTTTTTTTCACTTTTTTTTTGTTTAATCTCATTTTGTGCACTTTTTCAACTGCAGCCATGAAGAAGCGGAATCTTGAATCTGTTTCTAAGCTATCCTCTGTCTCTAAGAGACTTAACCGGTCTAAAACCGGAAGTGAATCTTTTAACAAGGAGTTAGTAAAGAAGGAGAATCAAGAAATGGTTGGTTGTGTTTTTTTATGATTGACTTCAAATTTTGTAAGACATAAAAGAACAGTTTATGGAGTAATGGTTTTTGTTTTTTGTTTTTGGTTAGGAAGCAAAAGCTATTGTTCCTGAGTCGATGATGATTTCGAAAGATGAGAAAGAAGTTGCAGAGACTCTATACGGTTTAGCTGGAATGTTTACTGAGAAGAAGACTTTTCATGAGAAAGAAACTAGCAAACTTGACTCTAGCTTGGTTGTGAAACCTGACTATACACAAGCCGAATCGCTTGAACCGGAAGTTTCAGTTCTCTCTTCAGCCAAAACTAACCAGACTGATGCAAAGCCATTAGTGCAATCTGATAACCAGCTCAGCGTTACAGGGTTTGTAGCGAGTTCTCGTTTAAGTTTGTCTTCGGTTATTTAATTCTATTGGTGGTTTCTGTTGTCTAACTTTCACAGAATGGTTGATTTCATTGATAGATTGAAGCAAAGCAGCTCAGTGAATGTGACTGATGCACCTGTAAGCACTCCGATTCCTTCTGAATATTACTTTCGTAGTTTAGATTCATATAGCCACTGATTACATTGGAAAATTCTTAGGTAAGAGCCCTTGAAACAAAGGTTGCAACTAGTGACACGGACTATAAAAACAACGGTAATGAAACCTACCTTTGTATCATCACATACTCTTGAGTTAAGAACCGTTCTCCTAATACTGACTTTTGTGTTTCTCTAAAAAGGTCTTCTTGCACTGTGGCCTGGCTTATCTTCAACTGTTCGTTCAGGAGCTCAAGTTCTTTCAAAGTAACTCCTAACCTTTAACATGTATGTTAATTTTTTTTTGTGCTGCTAGGTTTCTTACCTTATATATGCGGATCGTTCTTTCTTAAATCAGACCATCATCCACAAAGCTTCCACCTTGGATGGATCAAGCTGCTTCTCCTTCTAGGACTGCTTCACTCTTGAGTGAACCGTTAAGAGTCCAGCCGAGAAAGTTGAAGAGATGTGCCTCTCACATTTACATTTCCCGTCTCATTAAAGTATTACAGACCAGTAAGAGTAGTCCCACGTCACTTAACCAAATTGAGCAAAGACCTTCAGAAATGTCAGAACGCAGACTCCCTGATCCGGTGACAAGCATTAGTGACTTTAAAACAATGGTGTCTCCAGCAAAGAGGTATCAAAACCCGCATTTACTCGATATACATAGGACACATAATTCAAAACCCGTGGAAGAAGACAGGACTCAGCTGGCTCTCGATCTCAATGGTTCACATACTTCACAGAAACAGGTAATATACATCACAGTTCTTATTCTCTTAATTCGTTTTCTGTCTGATTCTTATCTCTTTTCTCTTTTAACTGACAGAGCTATGATTTCCTAACTCTATCATCTGCTGGAGCAACACAATCACATTTCCAACTTCCAAATTCAATTCCACAGTATCTCTCAGCAGCTTACAATAGGCAACTCTCACCTGCAACTTCTAGCTATCAGGTTTTTATTTCTCTGACCCAAATTGTCTCTCAACTAGCAAATTGTCTCTCTCCAGTAGTAACATTCTTTCATTTTGTAAGTTGCAGCAGCTTTCTCCATATCTAGCCAGCAGATTCCAAACGGCTTACAATGCAAACCAGCAGCAGCAGCAACAGCTTCAAAAAAGGCTATGGGCTGCTCAGTACAGACCAACAAATGGAAACACCATGCAATCAAACCAATACAGTCAACCAAACCTCTCTTTGAACCTGACTAGTATTCAACAACCTCCCCAAGTTGCTTCCTCCCCAAGGTACAACAACAACAACAGTTATGTATCTCAACAGAAACATCATCTCATGGCTGCTGCTGCAGCAATGTCAATAAGCCATCACCATAATAATAACAATCCTTCACGGATGGTGATGAACAGACAAGAACACCATTTCCCACTTATCTATGAAGATACAAGGACACCATTGCAGCTACTTTGCAACGAGCAGTAGTGAAGCTGCCCTGTTTTGCTTTTATAGTTAAATAGTTGTAAGGATTTTACAGATGGTTTGAGTAAAAAAAAACAGAAATCTGTTTCTGTCTTCGCCGGAATTTGAGATGGTGATGATAATCGGTTAAACAAGGAATTGTCAGTGAGAGGTGATTGAATCCCACTAGTTTGAGAAAAAACCATTAATGTCTTTTTATGTAAATGATCCAGGAGTTCTTCAAAGGAGCAAATATTCTTGAGGACCATGTTTTCTAAAGTGAGACAGTAACAACAAAAAAAAATGTTTCATAAAAGTTTCTTGTGCAGCAAGCGAATTGCTCCAATAAAGACCTTAATTCTTTCAAGAAAAAATTTACATGAAATTTTTGGGAAAATGGAATTTTACATTATATTGTTGGATTTAAACAATGTTACAATGGCTCATTCCATTGAAAAGAAAGAAAGAAAGAAAAAAAAAATATATATCTTTTCATATCATTTTTTTGTGTAGATGCATTCTTACACGGATTTTAAAGTTTTTTATTTGTTTAGTGCAAGTTAGTTTTTTTCAATAATGAAATCCTCTACTTCTTATTCTTTTAACAGAGCGGGAATAAAATTGTAGTATATGACATATGGTAATTGCAAAATGGTATTTTTCACAAAAAAAAATTAGTGTGAAGGGGAGAAAGTTATATATTATGAACAATATATATATTCCAAAAGACTATGAGGTATTAAAAAAAATAAGAAATAAAGAGTACTCTGAAGAAGTGGAGATGAAGAAAATAATATGCTTTGCGTCGTCTCTCACTCAATTCTAAAGTCACAAAGCTATAAGCAGCAGAGCTTATGTATCTCTTTGCTGAACCACAGAGAGAGCTAAACACTAACTAGCCATAAGATGGAGACGATGAAGAGAGCAGAGATAGATACAACGGCACCTTTTAAAACTGTCAAAGAAGCCGTTGCTTTGTTTGGCGAGAGAGTCTTAGCCAGTCAAGTCTACTCCAACCATCTCAAAGTGGCAAGTACTCCTTATTCATAAACTCGAATTACCATATGATTCTTTGATTTCGAGATTGGTTATTGTGATAACATTAGTAATGAAACAGATGCAGGATGAGAAATGGGAAGAAGATCCATCAGGGATTGAGACAGAGCTTGAAGAGACAAAACATGATCTAAAAAGGGCAAAGGAAGATAGCATAAAAATGAGAAACTCATTGTCTTGTCTCAAGGAAGAGCTTGAACGGACAAAACAAGAGCTCCAGAAGCTGAGAGTAGATCCTGAGGAACCCGAAAACAGAATCGATGATACTGTCTTCAAAACCAAATTCGAAGTGTTAGTTCCTCGGGTTGATGATAGACTAACCAGAAGTCCGACGTTGAGATCGATGAGCGAGAAAAGATACGTGAAATTTGCAAACCCGAGTGGTAATAATGGTTCGGTGGTGGAGATGTTTCTTGAGAGACATCCTTCGATGAAAAAGAAGGAGAAGAAGACGAAGAAGAAGAAGAAGAGTTTGATCCCTTTGTTTATTGGAGGGTTATTTTCTAAGAAAAAGGTTTTGCAATGAAACAGTTTGGTTTCTAAATTTCTTTTGCTGTGTGTTTTTTTTTGGTTTTGATAATAATGTCACATGTATGTATGGCTTTTCGTAAATGCTCTTGAAAATATTTTATTATCCACTTCTTATTAAAAAAAAAAAACTTCTATATTCTTGAGTATACAATGAAAATGCTCGAAGTTTCAAACAAATTTACCTAGAAAAGAGTCGTCAAAAATGTGAATAATTTATAAATAACCATAATATAAGTTTCTCAAAATTACAATAACTCAAATAAAAGCAACGCCTCGAACCAAATGTTGAAGCAAACAAAAAAAGAAGTGAGCTTTGACTTTTGAGATGTTGATCACTAAACGTAAGCTTCATGATCTTCATCACAAGACATAGCCGAAGACTTGTTGAAGAACTCTATGCAATCAGCGATAGCTTCACTGTAGTGTACATGAGACGAATAGTACGAACTACTACACGAAACCTTCGGCGGCTCAAACCTCTCTCCGTCGTGGGAGCCGTTGCGTGAGTTCTTATGCCGGCGAGAGGAGGAAGGGAGAGTGAGATCGATGAGCCTCATGAGAAACTTTCGTAATCCGTGGAAGAGCTTCATCGTGAAGACAGATAATCCTATCGAACTGATCGTTCGAAGAGATGAATTGGATCTCGAGGGTTTTGTCTATATACTCTATATATGAATGGTGAAAGCTCGTGTATACATATTTTTGATAATTTAATAACTATAGAACTAGCATTCAAAATTCTTATAAAATTAAATTAAAAAATTTCCCCAAGTAAAATTTGTAATGATTCATCAAGGAGGAAAAACAGGAACAAGAGTGTTTCAATGATTAAACCACCAAAGAATTTCTTGAGATGTGTTTTATCCTATGAACATATGTAGGCCCCATCTTAACTCTATCTAAAGCTCTTAATCCCATCTAACTGTCTCCAATTTTTGTTTTAATTAAATGACAAGAGATTAACCTATTATATAGTTTATATTGTATATGGTTCCGACTAAGTGTCACAGACTCATAGCATTGCTCAGGAAAAAAAATGTTTTTTCCCCCAACATTGGCCAACAATATGCTTAATTTATTTTAGATCCCATATCAACTTTTGTTTTTTTCATTTGTTAGTTCAAAGACTAAAGTAGTTATCTTATTAAAATGTTTTCGTCTAAATGTGACTGCAATACAAAATATGAAAAATTACATCGTGGAATTATGATCAAAGTATAAGTGTACAGCATCAGCAACACTTCAAGACAATGTCAGTATCTTTTGCTATAATTCCAACGTATGATATACCTCACCACATGGACATAGAGACTGAAGTTTTCTTTAGTTTTAAAAGCTTTCAATGAGAAACAAAGGAAACTAATCAACGTACGAGTAATCATAGGTTGAATTGCCGTATAATTAATGCATAATTAAAGCTGTAATTAGTGATTACATTCAGAAAAGGAGATTAGTGGTCCTGCGGTTACACTTGTCTTTGACCTAGTTTTAGGGGTACAATGAATATTGGGACCAGTAAGCAAAACATTTAACTTCAAAAACATTATTCGCACGTAGAACAAAACAAGAGTTTGATTAAAAAAAAAAGTACATATTAAAAGGCAGATAACGAGGAAATTCATTAGAGAGAAGGCGACATGGAGAGAACAAAAAAGAATTAAGAGGCTTTTGGTGAAATGATTTGTTGGATTAGGTTTCTTTTTTTATAATTTAAGGTTTTATGACGGTTATGATTATGTCTTGCACTTTAAATTCTTCCTTAAAAGTTAAAACTAACTAAAACCACCTGGATAACTCATAAATAGCTCAATAGTTCATTAATTTCATGAACTTTTACTACTATATCAGAGAATTTTATCAGACTGATTCAGTTGGCCTTTTTATCTAGGAGTAAATATGCTAAATGATGATATGAGAGAAACTTATTTGTAAAAGATGTTGTGGTAAAATTGCGTAATAATTGGAATGTAATTTCGCACATGGACTAAACATAAAAGTAAAAGTGTAACATCATCATGTACAAAGATCGGCTAAAATAACATGTAATTTTTTAGTCATGCACGATAAATGATTCAATTAGTTTACTTCGTTTCTGTAAACAAATGAATTATCTGTACTTCAAAAAAAAAAAAAAAAGAGACGACAAAAAAAAAAAAAAAGACTTCGCCGAATTCAATGGATCAAGGACCTTTGAGTTACGATTCACACCTTTGGGTCTAAAATTTTTCTAAGGTAACTAATGGCCGGGGGCTAACAAGTCATGAAGGCCCATTCGAGTTTACACGTAACATATATTTTTAGGTGTTTCACCTCACAGTGATATATTTTTAGTTTCCATTTTGAGTCAAGTTTTTTTTGTGTTCAGTTCTTTTGAGGGAAGTTTTTCTATTTATTTTTTGTAAACAAGTCCGAGTTTTTAGGGAAGATATTACACTAGCATAGTAGAATCAGACTAGTGACTTAAAACGGTAAAATAAAATTGCAGAAAAAGAAAAAGTAAACAATATTCAATAATAAGATAATACTTTAGACTAAAGAGGTAAACGAAATACGGTAAAAAAAAAATTATAAAAAGAAGCAGGACAAAAAAATGTATTGCTTTCTTCTCTGTATAGCTTTTCTTATTGCACCAGTAATAATAGTAAGTTAATAATCAACAAACTATTAAAAGAACTAATCACTTGTTTTGTATATGACTCTTAAATATCGGGAAAAATGTCATTTAAATCATGAACTTTTAAATTTGGCCATTTAAACCATGAACTTTGTTGTAGGCCATTTAAAACATCAACTTTTGTTGATTAGCTTTTTTAAACATGAAGTTTCGTTGACCAAGCCAAAAAAGACATGACGTTAAATCCGATAGTTGACCTACTAACAGACGTTACTTCGCCGTTAATCACTCTGTTACTGACAAAACTATGTCGTTTTAATGGAAGTTTTAGTTTGAAAAAATGTCATTTAAACCATGAACTTTTTAATATAGGCCATTTAAACCATGAACTTATAAATGTATATCATTTAAACCATAAATTTTCAAATTTATGTCATTTAAACCATAATACATGAATACAATGATCAATCCTTCAAACTCTAGTGTAGTGTCTTAAAACAAGATGATCAATCCTTCAAACTCTAGTGTAGTGTCCTAATAAATGAAAAGACTCAAAACAAATAAACATGACAAAGATCGAAAAAAAAGGATGAATTGATGTTCTTCATTCTCTTTTTCAGAATCGCATCATGAGGCAGAGTCGAAAAAAGAAGAGAGAAACTAAACTAAGGGTTAAACGGTTTAGCCGGTTAGGGTTATATACTTTTGCGGTTTCTAATAAACCTACCGAACCAAAATCCAATTATCCAAATCAATTGCGTCATACGGTTAGGTTTTCTCTTTTCGGTTTGCTTTGATAACCAAAATTTTCAGGTTGTCTAGTTTTCACCTAACGCCCAAGGCAAGTTCATGGTTTATATGACAGAAATTTGAAAGTTCATGGTTTAAATGACATACATTTACAAGTTCATGGTTTAAATGGCCTATATTAAAAAGTTCATAGTTTAAATGATATTTTCTCGAACTAAAACTTCCATTAAAACGTTAGTAACGGTGTGATTAACGGCAAAGTAACGTCTGTTAGTAGATCAACTATTAAATTTAACGTCATGTCTTTTTTGGCTTGGTCAACAAAATTTCATGTTTAAAAAAATTAATCAACAAAAGTTAGATGTTTTAAATGGCGTACAACAAAATTCATGGTTTAAATGGCCAAAATTTAAAAATTCATGATTTAAATGACATTTTTCTCCTTAAATATTGTCAAGCTTCTTTTTTTTATCATATGTTCTGGATTTTTAAAGCCACTTTTTCTGGCTTTGCAGAATTCACAGATTATGATTCATCAATGCTACTTTTTATGATGATCTGAAATTATTTCCAAACACTCTTCAACAAAACCTCTCACAACATAAACTACAAGCGGGATTAAGCATCTCCCCATTTGGAATTTGTTGTTACTCAAAGGTCCATAGGTCTCAAATATTTTGTTTTATAGAATATACAAATATTACCATTACATAATCAATGTTGTTTAAAAATTTGGATATAGACATATGCGTATGTGTTTTAAGGTCTTACTTTTTAACATTGCTCGCTACAGTTGGTTGAGTCAACTTTAACTCCATCTTTTAATATAACTTCTGAATTCTGAAACAGTGAAACTGATGGTATGTTCCACATATTTGTTGCAAAACTCGAATATAAAACTGGTTTGATTCCAAATCTCTGATTTCATTTGCAACTTCAAGGAGAAATCGACTTATTTTATAAATAAACAATGTAGCAGCTTCTGACAACGAGGAAAGTTCCAATGGTGCACCCTCTCAGCGTGCTTTAACCCTTTATTATTTATGGGTAAATTTCGAACTTATCTGAACCATACCAATATATAACTACTGTGTTTCTTCTTATGTTTTGACGACACTATGTAATAATATGTATACTCAACTAATAAAACTATACAACACCCAACTTTTATTTACAAAATCAATTCAGCTTTCCCTAGAAAAATTAAAGAACAAAAAATGAAAAGAACTCGGGTGAATAAAACAATTTACTGAAAACGCATGTGGTAGCAATTATACCACTCTGCCAGTCCCACACTATTTGATGCCCACCAGTGTGAACAGCTGTGAAAGTTACTATAGTTAACAAAATGTTACGCTTACTTACTGGTCAAAAGGCCTAATTTGAGAAAAGAACACGTTAACTTGATCATAATTAATAATCATTAGTTTTTAACCTCACTCTACTAGTAATTCTTAACCTAATCATGAGCTCAATGATAAAAAAAATATGTAATTTTGAACATACTAGCTTAAAATCCTAAGAATTACACACTTATTAAGTCAATAATAAGATGGGATTTATGATTCAGGTTGATGATTAATTAACCTAATTTCCTTATACTATAAAATGTTAGAAGTACTAGAACAAACATTATTTCTTAAGTTAACATTACAAATTCAAGATTCTAAGACTTTGTAAATAACTACGAAGCAAGGTAATATAGCTCTCGGGTTATAAACCACAAGCTCCTCCAGATTCGAATAAACTCCAGCGTTGACCGCCACCGAGTCAAACACACCATTGCTCGATGAAACTCCGACCGCCGAACTATCCTCCACCGGAGACTTCTTCTCCGCCGTAACAGAACCCTCCGCCGCCGGTAAATCAACGCGTTTAACTCTCCCAGCGATCACGCGGCACACAAGCATCACCCTCCTCGCATCATCGCTACACGTCAGCAAATCATCAGCTCTTCCGCTACTCGCCGTCGTCCTCACCCCGCCTACGTTAGCGGTTGCGGTAGCTCCTCCTCCGCCAGCGGATTTTCCTAGGAATCCGTGGCGAATCGCGTTGCATACGCCACAGCCAGGGAGGTTAGAGCAGAGAGAAGACGAGCCACGAGCTCCGAGAGAGCAAGTGAGAGTGGTGCAGTGGAAACGAAGAAGCTCGTTGCCGTCAGCGGCACAGCGAGCGTCTTTTCTGGTGGTTTGAAGCGCACGCGCCTTCACTGCGTCTCGACAATCTTCAAACCGTTGGATCGTACGTTGAGTGTTGTGGACTTTTAATATCCGTTCGATCTGACAGATGGGACTGTCTTTTTTAAGCCAGCTTGATTTGAATATGATCTCCACTATGTTTCGACCCGAATCTTCCGGACCTAACTCCGAAACTGCAAAGAAAACGACAACGTTTTTTGCTCATAAAATCAGGGAAACTGTATTATCAAGTCAAAACAAAATCTTGAGTTTTGGAAACATTAAGACAGAGTTTTAATTCGGTTACTGTCAGGTGGGGTTGTAATTCTTATACTGTCGAATAGTTAAATGACACGTAATAAGTATCAGGGGGACATTGAATTTAGTTAAGAGCAGAGAGACAGCTGTTTCTTTTTATAGTACACAAAATGGTCCCCATGGCAGCATGCTAAGTGTTTTCCAAAGCAAAACGACATATATGGATACCATAGAATATATTGTACCTCTCCAGTTATATTTATTCCCTATTCTCTTTTGTAATATTCTCTAAAAATGCGGATGAATCTGCTACATAAGGCCAAATTCATCCTAACTTATTTGATCGATATTATCACCGACAATAACATTGAGATCTTGATTCCATTAAAAAAAGATAAGTGTAAGCTAATAAAGCATGTTCGTTAATTATTTGCTTAACATTATGGTAAATCTATCGATAAATCCAAGTGCAGATTCACCGGAAAACATGTGTTAGTGCTAATAATTCAATCAAATACTAAACAAGTTGAGTTTATATCATCATTCACAAGTCAAATCATGGACTGAGATCTTAATTTTTTTCCAATTAAGGATCCAAAAACATAATATTTTACTTTACTAAGCAATTTGCATTAACGAAATCCCACTGGATACTAGGTTTAACTTTAAAAAATGCGACTACTCAGTATTCACACCAAAAAAGAAAAAAGATTGTAGCTATTAGCTAGAGCGTAATTAAATAATTTGAGCTAAATGATAAAGTTAAAATTAATTTTAACAAACGAAAATAGTAAAATGTAAAACCCGTACCTGCGTGACGAACAGCTTGATGAAGCTCTAAGCTTTCAAGCTTGGGAAAAACTTCTCCACATTGGGAACAAGCACAAACCCTAGGCGAAATTGGATACCTACCATTTAAAGAAAAAAATAATGAACATACTAAATTATAACTAGGATGACTTCTCTCATCATTAATTTGTGTAGTCATTTTTACCTGCTAGGGTCAACGATCATGTGACATTCGTAACATCCGGAGAGTTTACGGAACTGCATGGCTCTAAACGAAGTCGTTGATGATGACGTGTAACTCCCACTGGCGTTAGATCTCGTTGAGCCAGATGTAAGAGACCGAGACGAAGAGGAACCGTGTTGACCAGGTTTCCGAGTCAGAAGCCGAGTCTCCGAGTCAGGAGCAGTCGAGTTAGCTACGTCGGGAGAGTGGTCTGCTCTATGAACCACGCGAGTGTTGCCGTGAGCCACGTCTCTGAAGCTACATATGGAGCTGCACGACGAGCCGAGCTTGGAAGGAGATAAGTTAGTAGTGATGGACGGAGCAGGCTGAGAGTTCTTGGAAGGATCATGGACTCTTGACCCTTCGATTTGTTTGCAAGTCAATAGGTTCTTGATTTGGTCCCATGAAGAAGGCTGCTTAGGAAGTACTGGTTTCTTCGATTTCTGCGGTTTGTGTGGTTTCTGTTTCTGCGGTTGAGTTTGGTCGGTGGGATTCTCGCGTTTCTTGCGTTTGCTCGACGGTGGATTGTGTTTTTGAGGCGGCTCTGCGTTTTCCGGCAAGAAAGTTAGTAAAGCCATTGTAAGAAAGAAGGAAAGAAACTCTTGAGAATGTGAGAGTTTCTCTTTTGTGTTCTTCTTTATGGTTCTTTAATTATAACCTTTTTTTTCTTAGGTGTTGAAATCGAAGATGGATCCAAGATGTGTAATAAGGAGGGAAGAAGGTTAAAGTAGTGGGCTCTATCTTTCTTTAATGGGTCTTTATTTTACAGTTTTACTTTCTTACCCTTCTCATTTCGAATTTTAATTTACTAAGATTTATAATCTTTTGAATTGAAAATAGGGTACTAAATTAACTATATTCAGATATCTTGTTTTGTCAGATCTTTCTAATTAATTTTGGCATCTGGTTGCTTACTTTTTTAGTTGTAGGCTTGCAGTGCAGTTAATTTTGTATATTTTCCTCAAAAGAAAGAACAGTATTTAATATGCATTTCAAATAGTGAATTACTTTTTTGATGATAAGAAATTAGTTAGAAGATACTATTGAAATTAATTTTTTTTGGACGAGCTTGGTTGGCCTTGTATGTGCTTTAACTGCTTTCATCTATCTATCTGCTTCATCTATATAATCTGCCATTACAGTTTGACCTACTTAAGGGGCTGACTTTGTTAACGTCACTGAAGCTTCTATTGGTAGAGATGCAGACAAAATGCCACGTAAGAAAGCATCTTGACTCTTTAATATATCGATTTGTTTGGTATATTATACTCAAATCTCTGATTGAAATCTCATTATTATGAGACGCTATAATACATAATAATAATGAAAATTTTAGCTATGAAGACTATAGATTGGAGAATTAATCCATGTTTATCAAAATAGAAAAGGTTTGAAGATTGGAGTAGTACTCATTATTATAAAATAATTGTTTTGGATGTATGGTCAAAACAATTGTTTAAAACAGAAACAAGATATATTACACGTTAAACACCAGACAAGGTCTTTGGAAACTTCGTATTTGGAACTGTGATTACGGATTCCAAATGTTCTATTTGTCTCGAGTTGGATTTTTCAATGCCTTTTATTTCTTAGATTCCTTCCTATAAATAAACTAAACCATACTGTATTTTAATTTATTTCTATAGTATGTTTTGGTGTTAAATTCAATAATTATTTACAGTATTTAAGATATATGCAATATATCTGCATTAGTCCAAAAAAAAAAAAAAAAAATGCAATATATCTGCAATGTGTATGTAATCTGTAAGAAAACGATATTGGACTAGACTGATAGACTGTTCCTTTCTCAAAAGTAATTAAGTTAGGGTGTCATAAACTGATTCCACTACAGTAAAAAGTGGTGGAGTTACACTTGAAGTTTGTGTAAATAGGTATGGGTGTAAATTCATTTATTAATATACTGATTATCATAAAAAGGTTTAGTGCACGAAATAAATGATACTTTATTTTATAATAAATGGTGAGAATTGAGAATTCCACAACACAGTGTCTAACTTACATCATGGCAGTAATAATATTGATAACTCAGGCACCATATACTTTTAGGTTGTGGTATTAAACACTCAACACATAGATTTGAGTAATTGTATTAATCGCTCATCAATAAGTAACATAAAGTGAATTACTGTAATCATAATCAAGGTAAAAACTGAAGCAATCAAAATATTTTTTTATAAGGTTGACCATTGACCAGATGTAAAAATCGAAGGCCTTCACATTCGCCGCAATACTTGGATTTTATCACGAAGTCGCTTTGGCCTTCTCACTTGTCGTGTTCCACATTTGTCCCTCTCTTTTGTTTTTTCAATCTAATAAACTTGGTTATAAAAATCATCAGAGATCATTATTATTATCATTATAGAATTAGTCATTTCGTTTCAAATTGTGTTCAATGATGTTTGCTATTTTATAAGTTTCATTGAGACAAAAGAAGAAAAAGGAGCGCGAGGTGTTGAGAATGTGTTTGATTCTTAAAAAAAACGAGTTTGAATTTCAAAAAAACGAAAAGTTAAAGTAATTGTTTACAAACGTAACGTTTAAATAATTTGTTAGAAGTCCGGTGACAATGGAATTTATTCGACTGACAGAAAATTTTAATCCCTGCTGCATGTAGTATTAAAAAGAGTCTATACTGACAACGTGGCTGGTAAGGGTTGGGTTGTGATTAATAAATTTTACTCATTTATAACTTCAAAATTTGATATAAATTTTATATTGGTATTACCCATCTTGTATTGCAGTAAAGAGAAACCTTCCAATTCCCAATTTGTATAAATTCAAGTGCTTTGAATATGGCATTAAATATAGAGCCACGAACGATTGTAGTTTTTTAAAACACCGACAGAGAGAGAGAAAGCTTCGTACTGTGATACGTATATACTAGTAGTATGGATCTTTTCATGAATTTTCTCAGGTATGTTTTGAAAATTTTTGTAAGGTTTATTTCTGTGACCAACAACAAGAAGACTAGAAGATCAGTATATCTCTAGATACAAAATGGTGTTACTCTTAGTATAATGTGTTATTCGTTTACCATGTTATAAAGTGCACGTGTGATTTGGGGTCTAAAGGTTTGGCAAAATGGTTTTAAAATATATGAAAACTAGAGACAATTGTTGTGTCCCCATTTCATGTTATCATAATATACTATACTACGTACTTATTATAAGGAATCGAATCAAGCCCCGCATCTGATGTCATTTTAATTAGATTACATCTCCCACCCAACTAGTTGAAAACTTAAACGTACGGACATATCACTAATATCAAATAATTAATCCCTAGCTCAAAGGGTCAAATATCATAAAGAAAAAAGAAAACAAATTATTTAGTACACTTTTTAAACAGACATACGATTTTTGAAATTTTGTACAAACAAACGAACATAATACCTGTGGTACAAGAAAATATACATTTGAGAATTAGTTTCCAAAATAAACTGTTAATATCCATTACTGTTTTGCATCATCTTGAAAGTATCTTACTGTATCATGTTCCATATTAATAAAGTAAACTTTTACAGTAAAAAAAACTATAGTCATATCTCATATGCCTAAAGAACTGTCACGAAAGTGTGAATAATACATTGTGATAATGATACAGTATGTATGAAAAGCATGTGGTCTACTTTAATACTAGAATACTTGTAACAACTGCAATGTAATTCTTTTCACACACTCATTCTGCAATCAAATAACTTGTAGAAAATTAGATGAGAGAAAACGAGACCTGGTTTTGGTCTTTACTACCTAAAAATTGTAGTTGTTTGTTGTTGTGTTGCTTTTTTATAGTTAGAGAGTCCAAAATTGGGATTTTTATCGCGTCAGGGATGGCTTGTGGAGAATTAAACAAAATGGTGAAAAAAATAAGAAGAAGAAGAGAGGTTCTTCTTGCTGACACTCTTTAGTTTCACACTGGATCATACAACAACAACAACAAGCTTCATATCAATAAATGCAAGTAGATATATACAACAACTATCATTCAAATATGGTCCCTAATTTTTATAGTGGATTCATCAATCATTCCGTTGCATATCCTTCTTTCAATTATTGGTCTCTCTACACAACTCATAAATTTATGAAAATCTGTATTCATTTTGGTCTTCGTTTTACACGTATTATCAAATTGGTTATTTTGTACGTACAATAAATACAATGCCATACAGTTAGATATTTTGTAAATGTTTATGTATTTTTCCACACAATGATGATATGTCACAACTTGTAGCCGTGTGGTCCTATTGTTTATGTATTATTTTTATGTTTAACCCCTTTCGTTTTATAAATTACTTTGCAGAGTGTTCTTTTATCTTTTGAGTAACAAATGTAATAACGACCAAAGTGTATATAGTTTCTTTGAAATTTAAAAATAAAAGTATTTGAGCAGTGATGTAAAAGCAGTTTATCCATTCTGCTACCCGTCACATTTAACCTGATCCACAACGAATTGAGATGATAGGTGGGTTTTGACAGGTCGGTTTATATCCGGCCTGCTAGATTAAGAGAGTGGAGACATGTCACATGTGGGCTTGATAAGGGATTGGGTGCCATCACACACGTGAAGCATTTAAGTTTACGGTACATGTCAAGCCAAATTCTAATAGTTCAATGGATAAATTAAGGTACTTTATTTATTAGCAATTTACATTTGTAATATGAAAGTAACATTAACGCATATACGTTTGTTCCTCCTATTAGCGACTAAAAGAAAGAAGATGAATGATACATAGTTAGTACAATGTGTGGATTCACGAGTCAGTCTTAGTGTTACATCCTCTTGGATGAGTCTCTACCTCACTTGGTAACTTCGTTTTCTTTCACCTTAGGAATTGGGTCATCAACTTCAGGTGTTGTTGTCTGTTTCTTTTCCTGTTCACAAATAGAAGAAGTAGTAAATTAAAGATCTTATAATGAACTCTCACATGTTAAAAAGAGTCAAAAAGAGTAGAAAGATCATGCGTGGACACTAGAAACAAGATATATATATATATATATATATATATATATATATATATATATATATATATACGCGTAGAGAGAGGTGAAAAGAATTAACTAATTACCTCAGACTTAGATTTTGGTGTAGATTGTTCGGAAATATACTGCAAGATCTCAAAGAATCTTGTGTGTCCATGGTTAATTGCTTTTTGGAGATATATCATTGCCATATTCCCAGCTCTAGTCCGTACCTCTATCAAGCTGCGGTCAATTTCATCTTCATGCTTTGAGATGTATGGCCTGAAGAAAGAATCGTACACATATGTAGTTCCCTGAAAAGGTAAACACACAGAAGATATATCAATTGTTAGAGAGAAAGACAATTGAATCAAAAGATTTTGTATCTCATAGGCTTTACTTACTTTGGTCTTTGGGAACCAGAGATAAATAAAGAATGCCAACTTGGCCTCGCTATACATTGGTAACCTTCAAAATGAAAACAAAATATAATATAATAAGAACAGCGAAACTATATATTTGTTACTAACCAAGTACTTAAAAAATTAATAACAACATGTACGTACCAGGAAACAAGAGCATCGCCAACTCGTTCGGATATCGTTAAAACAGCTACAATAATCCTACAAAGATGTTTAAGAGGAAGCAACAAGCAATATTTAGTAACCTTAAAAGCTAGAGATCAAGAAAAGAAAAGAATTATATGAGAGACGCTCATCATAATATTATACCAATATTGGCACCAGAACTGAAGGTGTTCAATCTCAGGCTTGTTGAGTTCAACCGTTTTGTAACACTCATAAGCAGGATACGCATATCCAAACACCATTCTGTCAATAATTGAAAGTTTCATTAGTTTGTTTGATTATATACAACTAACTATTCCTAGCTAGGGAACACAAAAGAAGAGATCAAAGTTATTGAGTAACATACAGAAGGCCTCTTGTCAGAAACGATCCAATCATTTGTGATCACCTGCTAAACATATGCAAAAACAACAAACGAATCTGCTAATCACAATTATATAATTATGAACTATATCCAAATTCCGAAAACGAGACACTAAGCATTGAGATGACGCAACGTTTAAAAGCGATTGAAACCATAACATATATACCTATCTTATGATGAGACGACGTGATGATGCGGCAGGCGACGGTTACGGACAGTGACTTGCGCGAAAGGAGAAGCGAAAACGGTATGATTCGTATCGGGGATAGTGACTTGCGAATCCTTTTTTCTCCTAATTGTATATATTTTGTTCTCTGCTTGACAGTTTTAACTTGAAACAGTGCGTTGCGGGCTCCATATCATATAGTAACCGAGTACGTAAAACAAACAACTTTGAAAAAAGTTTTAGCAGCCGTTGGATTTTGATCTGACGGTTACTATCTTCTACTTTTGACCAGAGGGTGTACCGTATCGTTTTCGCACCTGATTGCTCCCTCTCCGAAATACAAAAATGGATAAAATTTGGATAAATCGAATAAAGCCACGTGAACAAATCTTAGCCGCTAATGATTAAACATCTAGTGGCTGAGATTATCCCAAAACCACTGGTTCATCTTCTTCTTCCTCCTCCTCTCATCTTCGCGCGCGCTTAAGCTATCGTTCTCCATAGCTTTCCACACAACATCGAAATCGAAATGCCAGTTTCAGCACCCTCTCCGCCTCGTCTTCTTCACTCTCCGTTCATCCACCGTCCAATCAATTTCACTCCGCCTTCTTTCTCCGCGAAGAATCTCCGGTCTCCATCTTATCCCCAAATCAAAGCTGAACTCGATCCCAACACGGTACTTTTGATTCTCATCTCTCTCTCTCTCTCTCTCTCTTCTCTCTTCTCATCACTTCAATTTGATTCTCAATTTCGGTTTTTTTTTTCGTAATTTTAGGTAGTCGCAATATCAGTTGGCGTAGCCAGCGTCGCATTAGGAATCGGAATCCCTGTGTTCTACGAAACTCAAATCGACAATGCCGTAAGTCTTTCAGATTCACTTGATTCAATCGATTGAGATTTTTTTGCGTTTTTCTAACACAACTTCTCGATTTAGTCTAAGCGAGAGAATACTCAACCTTGTTTTCCTTGCAATGGAACCGGAGCTCGTACGTTTTTTATTATTGCTTCTTTTATTACTCTTATCTCTTATAACTCTCTATCAAGTTGATGGTGTTTGTTTATTTTGTGGAGCAGAGAAATGTAGATTGTGTGTGGGAAGTGGTAATGTGACAGTAGAGCTTGGTGGTGGAGAGAAAGAAGTCTCTAACTGCATCAACTGTGATGGTGCTGGTTCTTTAACTTGCACTACTTGTCAAGGCTCTGGTGTTCAACCTCGATACCTTGATCGAAGGTACTGTATGATTATTCAAAGCTACTCTGTTTTTTTTGTTGTTGTTGCACATTGTAGAGATAGATATACTCACACTTTTGTTATCTTCTTTTTTCGTATATGGTCAGGGAGTTCAAGGACGATGACTAAATTGTCTTTGCACTAGAGAAAACAGATCAAAGTATCTCTTTTTCCTCCCTTCTCACATTTCTTCATTGTACAATACTGTTTTGTTCACCAAACACATGACGGAACAACATGTTGTATCATAGAGATCAGAGTTCAATCAAAATATTTCTTCTGTTGTCATGAAGTAACATGACAGTAAGCTTGTATCTTCATCTTAAAGCTGATACTATTTTCCCTCTTTAGCTATCTATCATCAATCAGCAACCAAAACAAATCTCTACAAAAGACCAAATCTATTGGTTTTTACTTGCAACAACAAGGAGCTAGCTACATATATATAGGTTGAAGTCAGCCTACCAGTGAAACTGAAGGAGAAAGTTTCCTGCATTTTCCTTGTAACCATGTTAACCGTAACTTGTTACTTTTAAGAGATATGAAAGTCTCTCTAAGACCAGGGTTCTCAAAAATGTCTAAAGCTGCATAGTAGACGCCTTCATCCATGTTCTCTATCTCGTCAAGCACATTGATACAGTTTGTAATACTAAATCTGTCCTCTTGCGTTTCCGAATCAGCCATCCTTGACCTCAAAGTAGTTACCATGTCCGACAAAGCACCTGCCATTTTCTCCAATGCTGCTTGATCAATATGGCTCGGTCCTAAAGAGGTCTTTGAATCAGGTTCTCTCTTCCTTTTTCTATCTACCAAGTTTGTGTCTGCTTGCGCTAAGATTGGTGTTGATATATTCTCTGAGGATTGATTTGCCATGGATTCTTCTAATCCTTCAAAGTGACTTGACTGAGCATATCTACCATCAACGGAATCATCACCAAATATAGTGCAAAGCTGCTCATAAATGGGACAATCCTTAACATTAACTGCTTCATCACTCCTAGGCTGTACCTGTGGAACCATGTGTGCAAAAAAACAAGCATTTCCTTCAATAAAACACAATGCTTAAACCTAAAGAGGATAAAAGTAAGTAAGCTTACACCAGAGTCTTCTTCCAACAAGTCAAACCCCAAGATACATCTTGTATCTTCTTCGAGAACAGATTCGTTTTGAACATGAGATGATTCAAGAGTGTTATAGCGTTGTCTCAGAACAGCAAGATGTTTCCTCAACTGAATATTGTTGAAGTTAAGCTCCGTCTGCTCGTTGAATTCACGGCGTATGTTATTCCATGCTTTGCTATCGAAAACGTTGTTATGTCTGTTTCCTGATTGAATCTGTTTAACCACCAAGTCAGCTAAAACCTTGTCAAGAAACGGAGTCCATCTCTTTCTCGATCGATCTTGCTTTGTTGGTTGTGCGTTAGCTTCAACATCCATCAACATCTGTGATTCAAAATTAAAGACCTAATAAAAATAATAAGACATCAGCTATATATATCTATCACAAGATAAACACAAGACAGAGACTTTACACCTGACACAGTGACACTTGATAAAAATGACGTAACACATTACCAATTACTTTGTGGTACTACATACAAAATCAAAAGGACCATAGCAATTTCTAAGAAATTCAGCTAATTATGGTGTGATGTGATCACGAAATAAACTCATCATCCGGCGATTTCAGAACAAAATATAAAGAGAAAAAAACGCAAGTGCGGAACTTGTTATAGACTGACGACCTCTCTGGAGATGGAAATTATAACACGATCACTCGATCAGTCCTCCATGGATTACGAGCGCAAGACTGAATCTCTAGATAATAAGAAAAAAAAAAAATAAAGGGTTCGGATTTAGGGATTCTGCCAAGTTGGCGTGCTAATGGGCTAGTTTAATGCTTGGTAAAGCCCAGACCCAATAATCTCAAATTTTCCACTTTGTCTTTCATTGGCATAATGGTCAATAGACTCAATACTTATACACCTCTGGCTAGAGTCGACAAAGATGGAGAAGCCTTGCATGGTGAGATATGGCAACAAATGGCAACAAAAATAAAGCACCACTAACCCCACTTGTTCCTTATTAAACTTCTTTAATCTGTTGTTCTTGTTCCCATCAGATTTTTTTAATTTTTCCCAATTTAAAATGTTGGCCTACTTAATTTTATTTACAAACAAATTAGTTCTTTTCCTCCTATTATAAATGTGGACACCTAATAAAAATTGATATAGCGACCGACAATTGTGACAGTGACACACTGACTACATTTTACATACAGTTGTACCCGTCTCATTTGCTTCCTTTAAAGTTAAAAAGGGGTAAAACAGTAATTATTCACCTTATAAATTACATTAATCAATAAATACAACCTTGATTTAATATACTAACACAAAAAAAAAAAGATTCTAAAGAAGGAAAAAAAAAAATTAGATAGATCTGAAATCCCGCTTGATACTCCACCGACTTTAAACTAATTTTTAGAGAGATTTGATTTTTTATTTTTTAAGTTAGAGTAGAAGAAGCAGAAGTGTGGGCAGTGACTCCTCTCTCCACCTTCCTTTTTGATTCAACCTATCACCTTTGCTCCTCCTTCCCATCTTCATCAACAGATTCCTATAGATCCGTGTAGCTAAGTGAATCTAGCTACATTGAACCTCGGATCTAAAATCAAATCCACGAATTTCGAAAAAAATCAAAAAAATGGGGGAGAAATCAAAGTCCAAAGGTTGGTGCGGTTGGTTTATCGCGATTATTGTGTTAGCTGCTGTTGTTCTCGCCGTCGTTTACACCGTCAAATCTAGAATGAAGAAATCCGGTGACGCTGATGGTTCTGGTCCTGTTCCTGGTCCTCCCGGCGCCATTGATAAAAAATACGCCGACGCTCTCAAGTTGTCTTTACAGTTCTTCGATATCCAGAAATGTAATACTTCTTCAATCTAATTTCGCAGATTCCATTAGATTCTTAACTTACCTGACAAGTTATTTTTGATTTTGATTCGTTTGCATGTTTTTGAATGTTGTTAGCTGGTAAATTGGTGAACAATAAGATACCTTGGAGAGGAGATTCAGGTCTTAAAGATGGAAGTGAAGCTGATCTTGATCTTTCCAAAGGCTTATATGATGCTGGTGATCATATTAAGTTTGGTTTCCCTATGGCTTTCACTGCTACGGTTCTCTCATGGTCGATTCTTGAGTATGGTGATCAGATGGATGCTGTCAACCAATTAGATCCTGCTAAAGACTCTCTTCGTTGGACTACTGATTATCTTATCAAAGCTCATCCTTCTGATAATGTCCTCTATATCCAGGTTTTGGACTTCAAAATCATTCATGCTTAGATTAGAGTGTGGAAGCAAATGAGTCTCATAGTGATTGATTGTGTATTATAGGTGGGAGATCCAAAAATAGATCATCCATGCTGGGAGAGACCTGAGGATATGAAAGAGAAGAGACCACTTACTAAAATTGATGTAGATACTCCAGGGACGGAGGTTGCTGCGGAAACTGCTGCAGCTATGGCTTCTGCGTCTTTAGTGTTTAAGGATAGTGACTCTCAGTATTCAGCCACGCTTTTGAAGCATGCCAAGCAGTTGTTTGATTTTGCAGATACTAAACGAGGCTCTTACAGTGTTAATATACCTGAGGTTCAGAAGTTTTACAATTCGACAGGGTATGGGGATGAGTTATTATGGGCTGCTAGTTGGTTGTACCATGCTACGGAGGACAAAACTTACCTTGACTATGTGACTAAACATGGAAATGAGTTTGCTAGTTTTGGAAATCCAACTTGGTTTAGTTGGGACAACAAGCTTGCTGGAACACAGGTTAGATTGAACACCAGTTGGAGCATTTCTGTTTTTGATTTTTTTCGCTTGAATAACATTTATGCTTCTTAATCATTGCAGGTACTATTATCAAGATTACTCTTCTTTAAAAAAGATTTAGCAGGAAGCAAGGGACTTGGAAGTTACAGGGACACTGCTAAAGCTGTCATGTGTGGGCTTTTACCAAAGTCTCCAACAGCTACAGCTAGTAGAACAAACGGTAATCTCTACTTTTAATATTGCATATACAACATAAAGCCTCTTTGACTCAGTTTCTTATAAAGCTTGGTTCTTGTTAAATAGGTGGTCTTGTATGGGTTAGTGAATGGAACTCGCTGCAACAATCCGTGTCCTCAGCGTTCTTAGCCTCGCTTTTCAGTGATTACATGCTCACTTCCCGAATCCACAAAATATCTTGCGACGGTAAAATCTTCAAAGCAACAGAGCTCAGAGATTTCGCCAAATCACAGGTAACTACTAACAACATATGAGAAACTATACACAAACAATATAAAACAACTCAAAGAAGAAGACTCACTGGAGTTTCTTCCTGTAGGCTGATTACATGCTGGGGAAGAATCCGTTAGGAACGAGCTTCGTGGTGGGTTATGGAGACAAATACCCAGAGTTTGTGCATCATAGAGGAGCTTCTATTCCCGCAGATGCAACCACAGGGTGCTTAGATGGATTCAAATGGTTCAACTCAACCAAACCAAACCCAAACATAGCATATGGTGCACTCGTAGGTGGACCTTTCTTCAACGAGACGTTCACTGACTCACGAGAGAACCCAATGCAGAACGAGCCAACCACTTACAACAATGCACTTCTCGTTGGTCTTTTGTCTAGTCTTGTCACTACCTCTTCTGCTTTACAATCTTTGAAGTGAGCTATTTTTTATTGAAGTCACATTGCTACGTCTATTTTTTTTTTTTTGTTTCTTTCTTTTTTAATGTTTGTGTATTATTCACACGCTGTGTATTGGTTGATATGTTGATGAGTGTTAAACAAACAATTAGTTGTCTAATCAAATTACAAAGCTTGTCGACAAAAAATAAATCAAAGTACAGAGCTACAAGCCTACAACACACACACAACATAGGTTGACTAGTTGATTTGATGCACACAAATGACGAATGACAAAAAAAAATAACAATGTTGCAACTTGCAATATTCCTGAAAAATATGCATACTTATTTAATATTTGCCAAAAAAATATACAAACATTTTTCCTTGCCTGAAAATACACAAACAAATTTATAAATATAAAAAGCACGGTATATTTTCTATTCAGATTTCCCTAACTCCGTAACAGCCCGTTAACAATGTGAACAACGCTGTTACTGTTTTTTAAACAATTCCCGAAAAGAATCCAACTTATCAATATTTGTTATAAAATACATGAATTTTTTTTATAATTGCCAGAAACATACACATGTCAACATTTTTTATTTTTCTATTAACAATCTCCTGAAGTGGCCAGAACTCAAAGTTTCCTCAGTATCTTTGCCAGATTTTTTTTTTTATAAATTTCTGGAGTTTATAGGATTTTACATTTTGGTATTTAAAATTTATCATCTATATATTAATATTTGAATAAAATAAAATTTGTGTTGTTATATGAATACAAAAAATTGATGTATTATTAAAAAATAAGTTTTGGTTTACTAATATAGTATATAGACTTTTCAACAACAAAAAAACAAAACAGATTTTTTTCATTTTGCTTAAGTCATTGACCTTTCGATTTAAGCAAGTCTCCTCTTCATAGCATCCACAATTTTTCTGCTCAAAAATCGTAGTTTATATCCTATGCTTATCAGTTATTTTTGAGAATCCAAAATCTGATCGAAATATATATATATATATATATGTTTATATTATTTTATCATAAATTGTTCATATTTTATATCACCAATAAAAATATAGCACAATTTTATGTTTTATATTGTTAACATAATTTTAATTCTATATTTTTGAATTTTAAAAATTTTAAATAAATTTCTGGAGTTCTTAGTATTTTAAATTTTGGTAAATAAAATTTATTTGTATATATTAATATTTTGAATAAAATAAAATTTAATGGAAAATATATCTTTGTTAAGTTTTTGTTGTTATATGAATACAAAAAGTTGATGTATCATTAAAAAATAAGTTTTGGTTTACTAATATAGTCTGTAGACTTTTCAACAACAAAAAAAAAACAAAACAGATTTTTTCATTTTCCTTAAGTCATTGACATTTCAATTTAATCAAGTCTCCTCTTCATAGCATTCGTAGTTCATATCCTATGCTTATCAGTTATTTTTGAGAATCCAAAAATCTGATCAAAATATATATATATATATATATATATATATATATATATATATGTTTATATTATTTTATCATAAATATTCATAATTTAGATCACCAATAAAAATATAGCACAATTTTATGTTTTATATTGTTAACATAATTTTAATTCTATATTTTTGAATTTTTTAAAATTTTAAATAAATTTCTGGAGTTTTTAGTATTTTACATTTTGGTATATAAAATTTATCATGTATATATTAATATTTTGAAGAAAATAAAAATTAATGGAAATGATCTCTTCTTTAAGTTTTTTGTTGTTATATGAATATAAAAAATTGATGTATTATTAAAAAATAAGTTTTGGTTTACTAATATAGTATATAGACTTTTCAACAAAAAAAAAAAAACAAACCAGATTTTTTTATTTTGCGTAAGTCATTGACATTTCGATTTAAGCAAGTCTCCTCTGCATAGTATCCACAATTTCTCTGCTCAAAAATCATAATTCATATCCTATACTTATGAGTTATTTTTGAGAATCCAAAATTTGATCGAAAAAAATATATGTATTATTTTATCATAAATTATTCATATTTATTTCACCAATTAAAATAAGCACAATTTTATGTTTTATATTGTTAACATAATTTTGATTCTATATTTTTGAATTTTAAAAATTTTAAATAAATTTCTGGAGTTTTTAATATTTTACATTTTGGTATATAAAAATTATCATGTATATATTAATATTTTGAATAAAAATAAAAGTTAATGGAAATTATCTCTTTGTTAAGTTTTTGTTGTTATATGAATACACAAAGTTGATGTATTTTTTTTTTAAAATAAGTTTTTGTTGATATACTAGTATAGACTTTTCAAAAAAAAAAAAAAAAAAACAAAACAGATTTTTTCATTTTGCTAAAATCATTGACATTTCGATTTTAAGCAAGTCTCCTCTTCATAGCATCCACCATTTCTCTGCTCAAAAATTGTAGTTCATATCCTATGCTTATTAGTTATTTTGAATAAAAATAAAATTTAATGGAAGTTATCTCTTTGTTAAGTTTGTGTTGTTATATGAATACAAGAATTGATGTATTATTATCTTTAAAAGTCTGGGTTGATGTATATAATTATGTAGATGTATATAACTTTGCTTAACATTAGAGTTATCTTCTAATTTAATATTTGGTTGACAAAGAAAAAGCCTTTTCCTCTAAAATAAATTTTTTTTAAAAAACATATTTTTTCATTTTGTCAAAGTCATTGACCATTTCGACTTAAGCAAGTCTCCTCTTCATAACATCCACACACATGCATCTACCTTAAACAAGATATTCTCCATTCACATATATATAATCCATTCACATATTCTCCATTCACTTATCCCTCTCAACAATCTCATCAATAATGGAAGAGCTCAGGGAAGCGGCGGTTGCTTATTACAACAACGGCACCGAGGAACAAAAGAATTTGGCACGTCAGTTTTTCCGGGCAATGGACGTTGACGGTAACGGCCGTGTCAGCCTTCGTGAGTATACCGACTTCTTGGGTAAAACCGCCGGTTTAGCTAGCTTCCATCCCGAGATGTTTCCGACGCTTGACCAAAATGGGGACGGTCAGCTCGACTTCGCGGAGGTCTTGACCCTTTACTATGTGGCTCGGACGCATACCGTTTGCTGCGACGTGTGCCTCCATGCTCTGAGTGGTTTATACTTCACGTGTGTAACGTGCTTTGAATCGAAATGTGGCGACGACACGTTTGATCTCTGCGTCAAGTGTTATAAGCGGCAAGCTTATAGCCATCCGCATCGTCTCTTCTTGGATAGTAATGTTTTATTACGAGCTAAGCGTAACGATCCTCTGGTACGCTGTCTTTATTAATTGTTTCTTTTTATTTAGATTTTTTAGTTTTAGAAATATCATTATGTAAATGAAGAGAGATGGTGCAATGAAAGAAACGAAACAGGGAGAGACGACACGTCAAAACGATTATTCGATGAAGAACGGATTTAAATCTAATAAGGATTTTATTTTTTTGATCAAAAAACAAAAAAAAAAATCTGTGTTTTTTGAAAAACCTAACTCAGATTTTTTTTTTTTTTTTTCAACCAAACATTAATAAAATTGAAAAATAACTCCAAGGTTGGTTTGACCTTATTTATAAACCCAGAAAATTTGACCTTAATTTTTTTTTTCTGACTTGGGATTAATTACATGTCCCTTTTGGTTTGTGATTCAGATATTTTCCACAGTTAAGGATCTGGATTTCATTTATAAAAGCCTTAAACTAAAATAAAAAATGAAATTAGTGATAAGTTTGTTTTATTTCTCCAAAAGGTAATCTGTTTTGACTATGTATATTTGTTTTATGATCGTAGACTTTTATGACATTAATTTGTAACCGGCGTTTTTGTTAGAAAGTTGTTGTATGTAACATATGTATCTACCATTATTGAATATAAACATATAAATTTACCATCGTTAGGAAATTTTTTTTTATCTTAATTGCATAAACTATACAAGGGTTCATACAAAACAAGCTAAGTATTGTTGGTATATTCTAAATTTTGCAGCAGCCGCCACCGCAGTCGCCACAACAGCCGCCTGATGATGAAAACCAGTCTGAAGAAGAATCTGGGATTGTAAGCAATTTTGACATCTACTTTTTTTAAAAATATATTTTTTTCATAGATCGGTAGACATTTTTTTATTATTGGCTATTTCTAAGTACTTTATTCGTAGAAGTGAAAATATTTTATTTTAGTTTGATATCTTTTTAATATGTAAAAGTTTAGAGAAAAAAATTATCCATGGTAAAAATTGTTTTGATAACTTAATATTAATTAATACAAATTAATAAGGAAGGCATCAAATGATCACTTCGTTTTGATTTATTGATTATAATTACATGTATTAAATATATTGTTAAATCTTATTGCATTAATAAAAAGTTTTACCGAAGAAACATGCATGTGTTAAATTCAATTGCATTGTAAGAAAGTTAGCTTTCATTTTATATTAAAATCTAGATTAGGACTCGTGCTAGAGCATCGGTTGAAATTCCTTTTATTTATATTATAATTTTAGAATAAAATATAATTTATATAATTGTTTTTAAAAGTTTTTTTTGGATAAAACATTATGCAATAAAATCATATGTTAAATATGATGACTTGAAAAAAACACATATTTTGTAAGTTTTATAATGATAATTTTGTAATTTTATGTATGAGAAATGGTTATGTTTGTTGTTTGTTTTTATTTTAATTTTTGAACATGTTTGGTGAAAGTTTTTTAATATGACTCGTGCTTAGGTAAAATTTTATTTTCAATATCAGAAATCAGAATTAAAAGTGATAAATTGCCAATATTTTATTCTTTTTTACACCTAACAATATATATTTATGCCTAACAATATATATTTTGTAACAATACATGGAATATTAAAGATAAAACTGGAAATTGTATAAAGCATTGGAATATTCTTTTTAATAAGATTCTTTGGGATATTCTTAAGTGCATTTATATAGATTGACCAATTAATCTATAATCTCTTTTTAACCAACTTATATTTAATATATAACCTATTTTATAACTAACTTTTTTTTTTTTTTTTCGCAATTTTATAACTAACTTATAAAAATTATATAGTGTACAAAAAAGTTATGTACTTTCGTTTTATTATATAAGGGATGTAGATACAAAAGTGGTGAATATGGGGTTGACTAAACAAATATGTAGAATATACTAAATCAATAATTGTATTAATAGTGACAAGATACGAGGAACCATATTGAGAATTTGTAAGAATTGCCTTTTTCGAGATATTTCTTTTGAACATTTTCATTTTTATCTTCTTTAAAAAATTTACAATATGTTAAATTAATTTTTAGAATTTTATTTATAGGTTTGAATTTTCTATTTTATATTTAGGGTATAGTTTTGAGGAGGTATAATTTAGTATTTGCAATTTAGAGCTTAGAATTTAGTCATTTTGTACATAGAAAATGGTATTTTTGAAAATAAACAACATAAGAGGATATTTTTGAAAAATGTATTTTTGAAAATACTCCAAACATTTTTTTGAGGATATAATATGAGATTTTGGATGTGTGGTTGCAGGGATGGTCGGGTGCGCTGAAAGCAATGGAGGTCGGATTTACTGTTGGAACCGCCATTTCTGTATGCACTATTATGTAACAACTCATTTTCTACATCATTGTTGCATTTTCTTTGGATATATACTATAAGTTTCAATTGGCAGACTAAGAGATCAAATGCGAATGTAATGCGTTAATTTTTGGCGATCTCTCATGGGTTCTAGAGTGGATGGCTCCATTGGAAATTCTATGGCATATTTCTAAGCGTTTCTGTCTCTCTTTTTTTTTGCTTATTTTGTTCTTAAACCCTGCATTATTTCACATAATTGGTAGCTTCCAATAACAAAGATTCAACACATTGTAGAACATTCTCCTTATAACCAAGAATTGGTAGCACGATCTGTTTTTTGTTATGATATCCCCATTTGCCGTAACAGGATGAACGACGCTGTTATTTTTTTGACACAATTCCTGGAAAAAAAAACCCAACTTTATAATATTTATAAAAAAATACATTAAAATTTTTTATCATTGCCAGAAAATATACATGTCAACATTTTTTATTTTTTATTAACAATTTTTAGCCAGAACTCAAAGTTTCCTCTTTATCTTTACTAATTTTAAGATATTTAAATCTATAAACAAAATTACACAATTAGACTAGTCGATTTCCCAATTAAAACAAAAATACATAGTTAGATTATTTTGGCGTTGTGTTGATTTAATTAAACTAGCTTTAACTTTGATTTTGTTGGATTTTGATTGATTTGAAGTAATTTTTAGGATAATCAAAGCTAGTTGTTTTAGTGTTAATTTGCTCTGATTAGTTGAATTTTTTTAGCACTGTGTAGGTTTGATTAAATTAATTTTTGTTTCATTTTTTTTTTTTGCTTCAACATTTATAAGTTTTGGGACGAAGATATTATTTTAGGCTAGCAATTTATAGAGAGAAGAATATATATACAAACTCTCGAACCAAGAGGTTATTATAGAGAGAGAATGAATGTGTGAGAGACTGAGAGCCAAATGTAATATTTTTCACTTGTTGTTTTTATGTTATTTTTCTCATTAACACACAATTAAATAAGATTCAATTTTTACCCTAGTGTTATCTTAAACTAAAATAAATAAATAAATATTGTTGAAATAATTATAATAACAAATCGAAGTTAAAGCTAACTTAATCAAACCAACTCAACGCTAAATTTTTTGACAAATACTGTGTAAATTTGTTCTAATTGGGAAATGTACTATTTAATTGTGTATTTTATATATTTATAAATTTTGTTTTATAAAAAACAACAAGCTCTTGGATTCATCTATCTCTGTAACTGATAAGATACAAGAACTGCTCTCAATGACGAAGATACACAATATGGATGATATTACCAAACAAGTTCCTTTTTGGACTTTATGGAGAATTTGGAAATGTAGGAATATCTTAGTATATCAACAAAAACACATACCTTGGAACATATGTGTACGACAAGCACAAAGAGATGCAAAGGAATGGCTCGATGCCATGGCTGTTGCAAACAATTTTCACTCATTTCAGGCAGTTTCCAATACACCACCTCCAACAAGGACTCACTGGTCAAAACCTAATCGAGGATGGATAAAATGCAATTATGATGGATCTTTCTTGAACACCACAATCAAAGCACAATCTGGTTGGCTCTTTAGAGATGCTAATGGTTTTTATGAAAGTTCAGGCCAAGCTGAAGGACAATGCACTAACTCGCCTTTAGAAAGTGAACTCCAAACAGCCATATATGCAACATGCTACGGCAACATGCTTCAGCAAAAGGCTACACAAAGATTCATATGGAAGGAAACAACAAAGAAGCTACGGCAATCCTACAGGGAAAGACTTTAAACTTTGCAATACACAACTGGATGTTGGAATATCCAATCTTGGATAAAGAAGTTTGAGATAGTAAAATTTGGATGGACCTCGAGGAACAACAACAAATGCGCAGATACACTAGCAAAATCATCTCGATCATCAAATACTCCTATCATTTTTTACAGTCCTAGATTTCTAAACTCTGTTCTGTATCATGACTACACTTAATCATCAATAAAAGTTTTTAAGTGTTAAAAAAAAAGAGAGAATTACCCATGGTAACCCACTTTTTTTAATGATTAGCCAGGCTAACCTCTTTTTATTTTTTTTGTCAGACTAACTCACTTTTTGTGTAATAATTTTCATAATACCAAAAATGTCCTTTACCTTTTTTTTTTCAAATGACAAATATATATGGTTCATAAAATTATTAAAATTAAATTTCAATATCTAAATATTTATGGAAATATATTAATTGTTTTAAACCTAATATAATAGAATTAACCTTGAATCGACTATTTTCATTCTCCACAATATAAGATCTCTTACGTCTTTTTCTTTTTGATTAGTTTTAGTTGTTCAAGTTTATTGAATTTCTGGGTTGAATTATATTTTTGAAGTCTACCGAAAATATGAAGAATTAACAAAAATCTAGATTTACTCTGCAGATTAGCTATAAGTTTACTTAATATATTTTTGAAGTCTACTGAAAATGCGAAGACTTAATTAAAGTCTAGATTACTCCGCAGACTATCTATAAGTCTGCTTAATATAATTTTAAAGTTTACCGAAAATACGAAGATTTAACCAAAAGTCTATAGAACTTCGCAGAGCTATAAGTCTGCTTGATATATTATTGAAGTCTACCAAAAATACGAAGACTTAACAAAAGTCTAGATTTACTCCACAGATTAGCTATAAGTCAACAAAATATATTTTTGAAGTCTACCGAAAATACGAAGACTTAACAAAAGTCTAGATTTACTTCGCAGATTAGCTATAAGTCTACTTAATATATTTTTGAAGTCTACCAAAAATACGAAGACTTAACAAAAATCTAGATTTACTTCGCAGATTAGCTATAAGTTTACTTAATATATTTTTGAAATCTAATAAAAATGCGAAGACTTAACTAAAGTCTAGATTACTCCGTAGACTAGCTATAAATCTGCTTAATATATTTTTGAAGTCTAATAAAAATGCGAAGACTTAACTAAAGTCTAGATTACTCCGTAGACTAGCTATAAATCTGCTTAATATATTTTTGAAGTCTACCAAAAATGTGAAGACTTTATCGAAATATATGAATCTCCGCAGAATAACTATAAGTCTGCTTAATATATTTTTGAAGTCTACCAAAAATCCGAAGACTTTACTAAAGTCTATGATTCTTCGCAGAGTAATTATAAGTCTAACTAATATATTTTTGAAGTCTACCAAAAATACGAAGACTTAACCAAAGTTTATAGAACTATGCAGACCTATAAATCTGTTAAATTATATTTTTGAAGTCTATAAAAAATTACTAAAACTTTTTGAAGATTTTTATTTAAAAAATATTTCATTTTTCATTTGAGTTCCTTATTAAATGATTTCCTTTATTAATTTTCGTTTTTCCATTATTTCCTTTTTAAAATTTTGTTTTTAAATAATTTTCTGAATATTTAGTATTGTATATGTGATTTTTACAATATTTATGTAGTTAAGAAGAAAAATGAGTAATATATGCAAGGGTAATATGGTAAAAATATGCTATACAAATATTTTAAAATCTTGATAGGTTATTTTAGTTGTTTCTAATAAATTGTAGATTATTGTAGCAAATCTCCCTAAAAAAATTGTTTTATAAAAATAGTGAAAACTAAATATGGTTCAAGAGAACGGACAGAAAGGAAATATGAAATGTAAATATGTGTATGTTTGTGGCAATTAGAAAAAAGTTCATGTACTTTTCTGATAAATATATTAATAAGTTAATAATTGTTTCAAAAAAAGTAACAGCGTTGTTCACACCGTTAACAGACCGTTAGAACGAAAGGGAAAATTGGAACCCAAAAAATAGTTTTTTTTTTTTTGCTCAACTTCAACTTAATATTAGTTACACATTATCTTTTTATATTTACTAGTAGTATTTTTCTTTGGCAGCATATTTTTCTGGAAAATTGCAAAATGGTATGAAAAAGTCCGGTTAGAATTTTAAACCGGAAAATTCAGGTTAAATCAACGAACTGGGTTTCGGTTTTTATTTGGGTTTTGAACATAAACCCTTTTTGTTGTCTCGCGGCCGGCGTGAAACTAAAAGCAAAAAACCCTAGAGCATCCCTCCCCTTTAGACGACGAGACGAAGGCTTCTTCTTCTTCTTCTTCTTCTTCTTCAGTGTATCGTTTCGCCTCTGCTCTGCTCAGAATTACAAATTGTCGGCAGTATCCCGGTTTACAGTTCCGTCTCTCTCAGGTTCAATTTCTGTGTTGTTAAATTCGATTTCATTGAGCTTAACGTTTCATCAAGTCTTAGTTTTTAGTTTAGTTTCGTTGAAAGCCTAATCTCATCTTAGTACCGAGCTCAAAAAAAACCGCCTTCTTTGAAATTTGTTCCTGCTGCTGTATAAAGATTTGATTTTTATAAATTCTGAGAACTGAAAGCAAATATATATAAAAAAAATCAACAGGTATTGGATCTTCAATGGAGGGGTTAAAGCTATCAGAAGCAGAGTTGATGGTTTACATTCATCCTTCGAAGAGCAGAAACGTTTTCCAAGCTATTTGTCGCGAGCTCAGTTCTCTTCTTTTCCAGTTCGTTCTCTTTACTTCTCACCTTTTTAGTTTCTTAAAGTTTTCATCTTTTAGATTAAATTTTGGGTTTTTAGGTTGTGATTCTCAACTTTGTAGGTTCATTACTTACTGTTGTTGCTAATTGATTCATTTTACATGTTGGAAAGAACCAAATTCGTTACTTTAGGTTTTTAGCACATCTTTTTTTGTTTCTTGGTGAGATTAGTTTCATTCTTGATAAGAGCGTTTGATTGAATTTGCTTTCTTGATGCAATGTTTGTTGTTGATGGTACTTTGTTATTTTTTTTGTTCTGATAAAATTTGTGTTTCAATGTTTGTTCTGAAGGTATAATGAAAGCTTTGATGGTGTGCTATTGGCTTATGATGCTAGTGTGAAAAGCAAACAAGCTAAAATCCTTTCGGGACTTCATCCCTACTTTGGTGTCAGAGTTAACACTAGATTACTCCTTTTTGATCCTAAGCCCAATAGTCTTGTAGGTAAAGAATCTCATTCAAACTTTTTGCATCCTTACTTTTGTTGATCTAATGTGTTTGAACTTTGAAGCAATAATGGTTGGTTAATATCTTTAATTGTTTTCTTATGCAGAAGGGGAGATTGTGAAGATTTCTGCAGAGTCAATCCATCTTATTGTTCTTGGTTTCTCTGCTGCAGTTGTAACGGATGTTGACATCCGTGAAGAGTTCAAGTATAGAGTGGTATGTATAACTGATTTTACAGGTTTTGAGTGTACTTATTCCTTTCATCCAACTTGTTAAAACTGATTATACCATTTGCTATGTTCAGAGAGATGGTGAAGGTTCTTTTGTGAGCAGATCGCATAAACGGCATGTACTAAAGCTTGGAACCATGTTACGCCTTCAAGTCCAAAGGTATAATAAACAAAGTTTTAGTTTCTCTGTTCTACTGATTTTTTCAAATCAAAGTTGTGATATTGAATCCTAGGTAATTTTGAATTCGAAATGATTCTGCAGTTTTGATGAAGAGGTAATGCATATAGCTGGATCTCTAATTCCGGAAAACACAGGATGCGTTAAGTGGCTCGAAAAGCACTCTGAAGAAGCTTTGCATACAGATAGGTATAGTTAAATCTATACACTCCCTTTAGTTAACTGAAACTCTCTCGTCATCATCGTTAATAAGAAAACTCTTTTTTTTTTTTTTTTTTTTTTTTTTTTTGTCAGGGATCATAAAAGGAGGAAACTGGCCTGAAGGAAATATGAAAATACAACACAGAAGAGTAGAAAGCTTGAAATGAAGAGAAGCAGCGATGCTGAATTTTTGTTGTATCAAAATCCTATGATGTTAATGCACTTATTTATCATTAAGCTAATGTCCTTTTGTTCAACCTTTCATTTATGAATATGAATGTTCGTTTTAATCAAAATGTTATGACAGTAATTTATGAAACCATGATATGGGCTTGTAAGTTATTATAACAAGCTCTTGACTTCCAAGGAGCAGCTGTGATGTTCAAGCTTTGCTACTTCCGGTTCCGGTTCTAACAATTATTAGTTTATCCTGTATATATAGTTAAAATCATCATAATTAATATACATAAGCTAAGATTATTATTATGAGAAACAGAATTATGTTTTGAGAATATTGCGGCTGCTCGTATACCTAGATCTCCTACTGTAATTAACATGTTAAGAACGTTTATATTACGTTGGCTTTCAAGTGTGAGAGGTGCCGTCTTCCATTATCCCCGATTACGGTTTTACCATTTTTTCTCTAAAATGATGTTATTAATCGGCTTTTGAGACCTTAACAAAATAAATATTTTAAAACTAAATAACGTTATTTGCAAAAAAATTCACAAAGTATTTTTAAAAATTAATCGATGATTTTTTAAACATATTGCATAATTGATTTCAAAAAATATTTCTTAATTACCACTCTTATTAGTTATTACATCAATGATTTTTAAAGAAAAATCAAAAGAATATTTCTTAATTAGTTGATAAATGGTATCAAAAGTATCAGAAATTATTAACAAAAGCGGTATGTAAACAATGTTCCTTCACATTGGCTTATTTAAGCTGATTAAATAAAGTTGTTGACAAAAAAAAAATTATTGACTATGTGTTTTGATTAAGAAATGTTTTTGTAATTAATTATGCAATAGGTTGATAAATCATTGATTTAGTGTGTTAAGAAAAGTTTTTTTGTAATTGTTTTATCCAAATAATATTATTTTGTTTTAAAAAATCATTGATGTAATAATTATAAATATTCATTGAACTTAATTATGCAATATATTTATAAAATTATTGATTTCATGACTTAGAAGATATTTTAAAAAAGTTTTATCCAAATAATAATATTTGGTTGAGAAGATAATATTAATTTTGTCAAGGTAATTTCCATAATTATAATAACTCGTCAGCGTTCTAATTATGCACCGTCAGCATCATTTTCTGAAGAGGAAGTTGAAGATGACGATGATGAATAGAGGGCTGAAGATGCTGATGATGCTGATGCTTCCGCTACCACATCATCGGCTAAGGCTGTACCACCAGCTCATCATTCTCTGTCGTTTGTGCACCTCACATCGATGGGATATATGGTGACAGTGATTTTTAAATGCACCTGTCTTCCCATGACCGTGCATGTTCGTGCTCGTAGATTCGGACAGATTTTCCTCCGCCTTCAACCTCACAACCCAGACTTAATCCCTGAAGTGAACGCATCGTGGGATGATTTGAATGTCCTCATCCGGTACCAATGCAGACGCGGCAGTCAGGCTCGCTACAAGGGCAGGTTGCAAACCCTACCAGTGGATTTAACTTGTAGACAAGGGTTAGTCTCAGTCTCTGCTTTGATTTGATTTATTTCTTATGGATCCCAGTTCAATTTTTCTAATTTGATTTGATTTGATTTGATTTGATTTAGAGGAGCTGCTAATTCATTGTCGTTCTTGGGATTCATCTAGACTCTCTGGAGAGTAGGCTTCCATTACCAGTGTTTGTGTGATCCGGAGGTGAAGGTTCTTGTGCTTTCGGACTGCCTTTATCAGAGAACTACCACTCGGGTCATTCCTCAGGGCCAGACTGTGGATCACGTTGCCACAGTGCATTGGGATGTAGACCCTCGAAGGTACGAGTGCAGGTGCGGCGGATGCGGCAGTGTATGCATAGTCACTCGCAGCGTCGGGCCCAACCCTGCCATGGAGATACAATGCCTATGATCTTGCCGCTTGTTTTTGACTTAGGTAAGTACAAAGTAAATGGACCAAAGTAAGTACAGTGTAAACAACACAGCCGGGAAGAACTGGACTAAGATTTTGCAAAAACGAAAAAAAAGTTAGGACCCATTAAAAAAGAAGCCCGTTATAGAGGAGCTTTCAACCTAACCCTAGACTCTCTCTATATATATATATATTATCCTCTCACACTTCTCATTCGAAACCCTAATCGATTTCGAGATCCAAACCAACCTCTCTCTCTCACTCCCGATCATATCTCCTCTCTAATCTTTCGATTTTCGGCTCTCGGTTTACACTGAGATTACTGCTCTAACATCAACGGATCAACATGGACCGCCGCTGCGATGATGATACCAACATCAATGAGGACGAGTGGATGGCGCATACCATGGAGCATACCAAGATTGTGGAGTTTTACCCGCTTCGTTTTGAAAGGTGGTGTTTTGTAGAGACCCGATCATAGGCCCGGACTCTCTAATGAGGCAGAGGGAAGTGAAGAAAATAACGGGCAATACTCGAATAAGATTTGAGATACCTGGTTCTAGGGCAGATCTCTATGATGCTATTATGACAAGTCTTGCGAATACAGATAATGCTGACGACGACGACGATATCCGAGAGTATAGGAATCAATACCCAGATTGGAATTCGGAGAATCTAGCGGAGCATATCTGCCAATATGTTGAGTCTCAGGGTCTCTGGTCACAAGGAAGAGCACCACAAGTGTTTGAGCTCACCGCTGTTGAAGCTTTCGGCGACCTCTCCATTATGAGTGAAGATGCTGGATGGCGTCGGCATCCTCCAGGACGACGCGGCACACCAGTTGACAATGACATCCGAGAATGCACCGTTCCGATTGACATCGTAGAATGTACCTTGTGTCATCATCAGGACATGACCCACGGTAATAGCATTGCGCTAAGTTGTCGTCATGTTTTTCACAAGCATTGTTTCTTTCCTCTTTGCTCAAACGACGAGACAGTTCTCACTCATTGCCCTCAATGTAACAAAACAGCGTGTTAAATTTGTCCGGATTGTTGTCGTGTGTTTTTTGTCAATCTTATTAAACGGGCTACTTATATATTTTTTCCAAGTGTTATCTCAACTAAAATAAAATAAAAGTACTTTATTTCACACCGACTTATGAATCCTTATACATCAATTCATCGAGAAAATTGTTGATTCTGCCATGAACAGTAACAAAGATTTTATGAAATGCCATTTTTAATATCTTTTTCTCCCGCCTGCCACACACACATTGTATGAAGACCCTTATATCCTTCATCAATCTATCTCTCAAATTAAAGAATTTTAATTAAAATATAATTGTAAAACCATTTAATTGCATCGTAAACTGCAAATCGTTTCTTCTTTTCTTCTCAGAAATCTTCGTTTCTTCTTCTCTCTCTTGTCTTATCATCTTCTTCTTTGTTTCTTCTTCTTCGCCGCACATCCGCCTGAACAGTCCGTCCGACTTCTTTGTTTCTTCTTCTTCTTCGCGTTCTTTTATGTTTTTCGAAGAAATCCGAAAGCCCTATCCTTTTGTCTTTCTCATTTCAGTGTAGAGTCAGATGCGGAGATTCTAAGTGAGGGAAAGCCAAGGGCCGTCTCCCAGGTGAATTAGTTTATTTGTTTTGAACTAGCTTCAAAGCTGCTTAAATCGTCTTCCGTGTTAGGAATTTTATCTGTTTCTAACGAAAATAGTTGTTAAACAGACCATGGAAACCGATCTGATAGACCAGTTAATAGTTCCAAAATCTTTGTCCATCCAGTTTTTTTTATATGAGGATAGACCAAATGTTATTTGATAGACTACTTTTTCTCGATAGACCAGTTACAAGATCTGAAATTTTTGTCCATGCTATATTTTTTATATGACGATAGAACACTTATTGTCTGATAGACATCCTTCAGGAAAGGTTTTGGTCTACCATTACTTTTTTGGTCACTCCGTCTTTGGTAACTTACAAGTTACCTGCTGTGCATGTTATCTGGGGAGGTGGACGACATCCACCAGGAGAGGTTCTTGTCTACCATTAATTTTCTTCAAATAAATTTGATTATATTTACTTTTCCATGTCTAACATATATATTTGTCCACTGTGTAGGTTATCTCAGTAGATGGACCACAATATTAACCCCATGTACTTGTCCACCGAATTTATTTATATCGCTCATTATTATGTCTTAATATACCAAATTCAATACAGGAAATATTTATTTTCCCCATTATTATGTCTCCAATGCAGGTCTGATGACCACACAGGAACTGGGTATGTTCTCCCTCCGCAGGACAAGTTTCAGCAGTCAAGGTCTGTTGAACTGTAGTTTCCTCAGTTTCAACATTCAATGGATGCAGTAGGTGTCCACTGTTGACAAGTTTGTCCCTAATGCAGGTCTGTTGACCATGAAAGCACAAAAGCTGTAATACATCAGGTGGACCAGTTACAACAGCCAAGGTATGTCCACCCCCATTTATGCCTATTTATGTCTTCGTTTTGGGTGTAATAGACTAAATAGGCATGATTCATGTCCATCGCAACCATGTCCCCATTTACATATTCATATATGTTTGGTCATCCATTGTTGATTGTGAAAATTGTTATTCAAAACCCATTTGTCTATCGATTAACTAACATATTCATTTCTCGTTACTATAGTAATGTTGTTGGGGAACTCACTGACAATGATGATGCCATGGTGGACCAGATCAGACAAACAAGGTAGATGTCCACTCTCTGATGGACCAGCCATAAGTCACACAGTAGGCGTATTGTACACTTTTATTAGCCTCCTAGTTCTTCTTCTTGCACTTGGGTTTTGCATTATGAAATTTGGATACTGATAGACGTATCATCTTTCCTAGTTGGTCCATCCCATGTGGTAGACATGTATTTCTGTTGTTTTTTGTCCACCGCCAAGCGTATGTTTGTCCTATGCGGTGGAAATTGTATTTATGCTGTTTTTGTCTATCCTTTCTTCTACCACTATCCTACTCGATGGACATGTATTCATGTTTTTTGTGTCTACCTTTTAATATGGTTGTACAACTAATGTAGTGTTTTTTGTCTATCTTATTGTCATCTCTCTATTACAATATGACCATAGCCAATTTACACAAGTTAATGGTGGTAGACATTCTAATCCGATAGACATTCTTTACACAATTTAATGGTGGTAGACATTCTAATCCGATAGACATTATAGTTAGGATCGACCAAAAAAACGAAACAAAGTCAATATAAATAAAATCGAGGAACTTACAATCATGATAGACATAATAAAACCGATAGACATTACAAAGTCAATAGACATTACAATTCCGATAGACATAATAAAACCGATAGACATTGTTATCAACTGCTAGGGTAGACAACCCATTCGCTTCCCCATTATGTCCACAGTCAGTAGACAAGAAATGATCTCCACCATATGACAAATCGTCTTGTCCATCTGTGTCTACCAACATCCCAGTCGTGTTTCTTTCAGTATCGGTGGACACAATATTATGTCCTTCCTCGATGGTCGATGTTTTCTTCTTCTTCAGTGAAACATACAAATACAGTCCACCACACTCTTCATTCTTCACTTTAAACTGTTGAAACTCAACATCACTGTCTACTGAAACTGGGGGCATCTTACCTTGTGTAAAGACAATCATGTCTCCTGGGTGCCAAAAGCTTAACTCCATGTTGTTTTCCTCTTCTTTGACACCCAAAACCTCTGCAATTTTAGCCTCCAACCCCACAAACGTTGTATCTTTGTCGATTGACAAAAATCTTGCCATTTGCTCATGACGGACAGAAAACTTCCCCATCCCAATATCTGAACATGTCCATTCACCCATGAGACACACTCTCCCGAACATCTGCATAATTAATAGAAATAATCTTTTAACACAATTAATGCAGGAGGAATTCAATGTTGGCCATATTTAATGCAAGAACATCCTTCTTTCTAAATGAGAGGGCATTTTTGTCTTTTCAATTTATGCTTACTCCACAAAAATGGCATTTTTGGCGACAAAAGAAAAAAGTGGCATTTGGGAGAAATTTTTGAACAAAAATGGCATAACTAATAAAAATCCCATATTCATATCATGGGAACATGCAACCGTCGATATATATTTTAATTTTTACTTTATAAAGGAGACAGAAGTTGGGTAAACCATTTTTACACCCCCTACATCTATAGCTCTCTCCGTACGTATTTAACCCTGTGACAACTAATTAAAATTATATGCTCTTTTTAACCCAATCGGATATGTCAAAACGTCGTCAAACTTAACGTACCCACATTTACGTTACAAGACCTATCCACATCTCATCCTCGCATCCGCATTCTCACATCAACTTAATTTTTCCAACTTGTGAGAAAATAGTTGGCACAACTTGACTCATAACTCGACGTGATTTGCTCTACTTAATCTCACTGGAGAAGGAAAAACGAAAAAAAAGAAAAAAAGAAAAGAGAAGTAAATCTGAAGAACGTGTAACGTAGCTTGTGCCTGTTATTGTTATGGATCTTTTCTATAACTTAAATCTCCCGTAATCACGTACTAATAAGAGGAATTGTTTGAATACCAAAGCAGTAAAGAAGCAGCTGATGTGTTAAAGTTGAACCGAATCAACCAATCGTTTAAAAACAAACAATACAAACAAAGCGTCTGTATATAACTGATACACCAAATGATAAATAAATAAAAATGTTGTAAAGGGTATGCAAAACTAATGTAACCTATAGTTTCCCAGCTGCTCTTATTCCCATTAAGCAAACACCAAGAAGAGCCGCCCAATTCTAATGATACAACAAACCGTTTACAAATAAACGTATGAAACGAGTTCATCTGACTACACCTGATGGTTGATACGGTTAGGACAGAGTCAAGAGTAGTACCATTTTGCTTAATATCGATGTCTAGGACGCAAAGCGGAAAACGAATTCCCGCCTTGATCATGATGATGACTTCCTCTCCCTCTTCCTCTTCCTCCTCCTCTGCGGTCGCGGTCACCACCTTGTTGATGATGATGCTGATCACCATACCCTCGTGAGTTATTATGTTCGGACCCGCCTTGACCATGCCATTGTTGTTGTTGTTGATTATGATGATTACCAGAATACCCTCCTCCTCTAGTGTCATGGTGACCACCCCGTGATTGGCTCTGGTAAGGCTCTGATGGGAATCTCCCACTGGGTCCACGAGGTTGGTACCCACCTCGACTTTGGTAAGGAGGCGGCTGAGCATAACCTTGCACGCCAGGTGGAGCCATATAACCACCATGTTGGTAAGGAATTGGTGGAACATACTGCGGAGTATTGTAGCCGTAACCAGGAGGATGCTGAGCATGTACATCTGCTGGTGTCTGATATCCATGTCGGTCTGTTCCTATCTGTAAGCTGTTGGAGACAAGACGATGTGCTGCATCTCCCAGATGCCTCCCAGATACACTTCCAGGTGGGTTTTGCCTACAGAATTGAAAAAGAAAATAGCAATTTTAATATTCAACACTACGAATTCAAACTATTTCATAACACAGGCCTTCTTTTTTTACTTGGTTTGATTGATTTTATTACCTCCCCTGATTATTATGCATCCCATGATTATTCTGCATCCCGTGATTATTATGATGCCCATGATTATTATGCATCCCATGATTATTATGCATCGGTCTCCTTCCATTTTCCTCGTGCCACAGAGCAGGTGGGGGTTTTAAGTCTCCTACGTCCACAATCTGAACAGACGGGAGAAAACAACCAACTTAAGCTACCAATAAGATTTACCCACAGAGGTCACTCATAATAAGTTTCTTAGCCAATGAGCTAAAATATTCAAAAGTCCATAAAAGTCACAGATAAGACAAAATGTTATCACTTACCTTCTCAGGGAAGATGACACCAGGAGGAGGCCTGGTTATATGTTCATGTGTATCTGGAAGCCTGTAAATGCAACATCTGAGAAGCAATGAAAAAAAAAAATCAGTATCGCATCTTTAATCAATTTAAGCTTTGAACATCTTGAAATTAGGTCTGTGATCTCACATGACTTGGTTGGTCAAGATGTCCTCCATACCCTCCATTGGGGACCTGAATACTGGCGGGTGAGTCTCCCCTGAACACGGAGTCAAGTAGCCATTCATACCATCACTGCAAGTAGTTCTAAGAACATCAGGAAAACGACTTGGTATTTGTTGGCCTTAGTGAGATATCCAACTGACCAACTTACTTCATACTCATCCATCATGAAGTCATAAAACATAAAAAATGAGGTATGTTCTACAAACCTGAGCTCAGGTTTGATCTTAACCTTATAGTCTACTCTCTCCCTGTCACTTAATTGCCGACAGTGGTTGTCAAGTGAAAAGATGAGTTCAGCCAGGCGATGAGACGTTGCTATGAAAAGCATATCACACATCCTGCTGTTTCTACGCCTCTCTTCATCCTACAGATTAAAGAGAGAGCACTTTAAAATCCATCTTTTTGGAAGCACACATTTTGATGTGAAGGAAAGACGTATAGGGCAGCTTACCGTCAATGTAAATTCCACTTCGGAAACAGCTTCTAGTAGGCGCTTTTCATCAATGAAAGGCAGCTTAGCAATTCCCTTTGATGAAAAAAAAAATGCGTCAAAAGAAGTGATTGTGTTTCCAATACATAAGTAAGCGATAAAGAAAAACAATGGCTACCTGCCACGAAAATCGCTTTCCATTCATGTCGACCTCAAAATCTAAAAAAGAACAGAAAGCGTTGTCGATATAATTTGTAACAACAATTAATACTCAGAAAAAGATGGAATCTTCACAAGGAAAGGAAGCACTACCAGTTGGGTAAAAATCAATGATAGGAGAGGTGGGATCAGTCATCAAGGTCCTGTAGCGCTCTGGAAGTGCATGCGCACTGACCACCAAATAAAGTAACGATTATAGATATACCATAGAGAGGAAACAATAATGTAGAAAAGATAGAGAAAAAGCATTAATGCCCAAGGTATACCTTGCTGCTGGGAACACCCCAAGAAGTTGATTGAAAGGCTTAAAGGGAGTTCCTAATTCAAACTTAATATCCAGCTCTCCCAAATCCCTCAGATCAGAAGCAAATGGTGCATAATGATAAGGATAAAACCTGTAACAGTAAAGTACAATTATATCAGGAGTGAAATCTATAACCTTCCACAGTCAATAAACACCTAGGAATCTAACAAGCAAATATAGTGTCTAAACGCACCACTGCCATGAGCAAACACCTTCCATGTAATAATGCATGACCCAACAAAGGCCTTCTGTATACTTCAAAACCTGTACAAAAGAATGTTTCACAAATTAGAAGGACCTTTCCAGAAGTGGAACCAAAACTTAAATTATATATCATTCTCAAACTTACAACATCCTTCCGCACTCTTTCCATTTCTTCAGGGGTTACTACTGAGAACTTCTCTTCATAATATCTTTCTCTCCATCCAGGTTCCCCTAGTTTCACCTATGCAAATGAAAACCATTTTCAGGAATGAAGGGAGACCCAAAGATTGACAGTCAAAGGGTAACTGGAAAAATAAAGAAATTTCTAATTTAAACTATAAATCTAATTAGAAAGAACCTTGTCCTCTTCAGTAGTATCCGAGTTGAAAGCATCTGATTTCTCACGAATTAACTCCTTGAGTTTTGTCTTTAGCTCCTCTTTGTTCTCGTGTTCCTGAAATAAGTAGATAAATTAATAATTGCTCGCATATATAAGGTTCATCAACTCTCAACTAAACAGTGACAAAGGAGTTAAAAATCACATAATGCCTCTCCAGGAAAGGAATGCATACATCAGATTCGAGACTGTTCTCGACGTCAACAATAGCAGCACCAACACTGGATCCTGAAGATAAACGTCGAACTTTTGGATGCGGAGCAGACATGCCATCATTAGACTGAAATGGTGACGGTGTAGGAGCCGAAGCAAGTCGAGAACCACTAAATCGTGCAACTGGAACAAGAGAATCTGGTTGAACTGTCGGAGCTGCATCATCCATTCTTCTTGTCTGAGCTTTATCTCGCTTTACTCTTTCCGCTTGCCTCTAATATAAACAGAGCAAGAAGAACCATCAATACACATCACTACAGAAAGATTAGTAATATACATGTCTTGTCGTGATACAAAAACAATGTTGAACCATGTAAATTTCTTTAAATGGATCAAGTTACAGAGTCATCACTTATGTGCAGAGGTTTCCAGCAGGTTTTATTGGTCAAGGGTTTCCAAATGACCACAATGTAGCAATAGATATACTTGCAAAGCAAACAAGATTCACATTCACTCTACGAAGCTTAAGAATATACGTGGAGCCCAATACAGTTTCCATGAAAATGCAATTATATATTATATAACAAAACTCTGGGGAAGTATTAATATCTCTGCAAGCTCTAGTACTCAAAATTTATAACAATAATATGATGCAACCAAGTGGGAAAAGGGAACTGTGTGCTAGTCACATAATATCAGATATATCGATAGCAGATAATTAGCTACTCAGGTAATGTGCCTCACTATAAGGCCAAAAAGAAGTACGTTTTCTAACCTGATGCAACCTCGCTCTCTTCTGAAATATCTTATCTTCGTACGATCCAACAGCCTGAATAAACTGTTCCACCCTCTTTAAATTTGGCTGGAGGGGATAACATCAAAAGATGAAGTCAAAACCATGTCACCTAAGGGTAAATTGGAAAACGAATTATTTGAGTAAACTAGTCCAATATCAATGGAGAATAAGCACCTTGCATCCATCAGTTAAATAGCCGTCAAATGACCGAAATTCCTTCTTGTAAACAGCCATAAGCAAGTTGATAGCACCCTGGAGAAATGAAGAATTACAGCAACGTTTCATCAAACGATAATTTAGAATGTGATGTAAGATATGTCAAGTTCTTAACATAGGATAGAATAACGGAATTGACGTATGCCTCAGACATTGAACCGATAACCACCAATTCTAAAGTATCTTTTCAAACTAAGGTATCCCTTGAAGGTTCTTTACACCAATAATTCAAAATGAAATCCAAATCCAGGCAACACAAACCTCTCGAATCTCCAATGTCGGCATATGTGGTAAGAAATCATTGCCCACAAAGAAACAGATGAAGATAAAATCATCAACAATGCGCTCTAGATCAATCTCAAATGGAGGGTTGGGAATCCTCATTTCAAGCTCCAGGTATTCTCTAAGAACCCAAATATGGAGGAACTGACAAAAAGAATTAAAGACATTAGACTTGACAATAATATCACACATAAAGACTGTATCTCAAGAACCTGCTGATTGTTATTATGAACTTAGTCATGAATTTCAACCTGATATGGCTTTTTGACGAAATCATTTCCAACGCCCTTCTCATCAAATTCTCCTGCCCTCTTCTTTGCTTTTCCTTCACAATTTGCAGCCATATGGCCCATTTGACCACACAAGAAGCATTTATCCTGCTGTCCAGGAGTATAGACAACCTAAATCATAGGATGAAATTTTAAAATTCAGTTTAGTTACCCAGGAAAACAATAGAATTTGAAGATTTTACTCCAGTTGTCTCCTCCCCGTTTTTCCTACCCACTTTTGTTATTATTTCATGAGGAAAATATAAAAAGCCCTTAAACACATAATTTGAATACAAAAACATGTGGAAGAGTAAATCAAAAACCTCTCGAAGAATTGAAAAATGAACTTCATGGGTCGCCAAGCCCAACATAATCAAGTCAGCGTCCTGTAAAAGAAAGCAGGTGAAAATGAGCCTCATTAGTTAATAACACACTAGAAAGTGAAGGCCAAGCAAATAAATAAGTAATCAAGACCTCAGGATAGTTTTTGGTCCAAGTACACATTAGAAAATGAAGAATCATACCAGTCCATACAAGCAATGCCGAGTGTTTGGGTCAAAACCAGGAAGATTTCTTTGAAGCCGAATGTATGACATAATTTTATGCTCCCCTTCACCTGGAACATTTGCGTCCGAAAGGATAACCTTTGCAGTTCAACGATTAGGTGCAAAATTAGTCATAAACTGTGTGAAGATTGAGAAAATGTCAAGAACTAATAGGGAAGCAACAACTATAAACATCACAAATACCTTAATATTTTTCCAACCAACATCATGATTAAGTCTAAGGTGCACATAATATTGCAGCGCTATAGATAGAACACCCATGAATTCAGTTCCAGGTGTAATAACATTAGAATCAAACACTTGAGAGTCCACTTTTGGAGGGAGTCTTCTACCCTCCCTCTCAAACTCCTCTCGCAGACGTTCTTCTTCAGCAGCCTGTAATATTAACAATGTCAACAGATTTCCATTGAAAAGGAAGGAGACTCGTTAACAGAATCTAAAAGAAGAAAAAAAAGGCACGTAAAACGAATCAAGAACAAAACAAACATCAGGAGCATGCCTAGATGAAAGTAAAATAGCAAAAGGAAAACGAAGTTTTGTCTGGCTGAGGAAACTACACAGTAGAAACCCCATGCCAGTATGGGGGGGATAAAAAAGAACATACAGCATCGGAAGCATCTTTAGCGGATCTAAACCGTCTAGACCTCTGTTGATTCATTTTAGCTCTTGGAGCAACACCATCTAAGACCCAATCAAAACATACACAAAAGTTTAAGAAAGAGTATGCTTAAAGCTTAATACTTTATATTGCCCGATAAAAAGAATACTAACCAATAGCCATATAGAGCAACTTCCTTGGCCGTACCATCACGAAAAGCCTATCAATGTAGTCAAACATACACTGAAACACCTCCTCAAAGGTAGTTGGAGATGGCTGCAATGAAACAAATTAAAGGACATTACTTTAATTAAAGGGTAACTCCTAAATCAATGCTACAGTATCAAAATTTGAAAACCCTAATCTCGTCTCAAATAAATTAAAACAATGAAGAAGGAAGGAGAGAAGGAAACGTTACCCTATCTTCAGGGTGGAAGCAAGGATGGATAATCCCGTTCATGTCGAGATAGAGATTATCGTATTCGAGATTGTTAGGGTTAGGTTTACTAGTATCAACCGGAATCTTGATGCCTTCGATTTCAACAGGCTCTTCCTCGATAACATCCGCCACTAACAGCGGATACTTCTCGGCCAACCACCGGTAAAACGACGGTACTCCCATCCTTCAACGATCTCGAAGATATGAATCTCCACAAAAGGATAACAAAACTCAGAGAGACCTAAGCAGAGAGTATGAATGAATGAATCAAACCAACGGTGTTTGCCGACGGCGGGTAAGGTCACTTGTGCATATTAATTGGATTTTTTCCTTTTCTGGAACAGAGCAAAACCGGATATTCGGGATTAGTCTAAAACTAATTGGGCCTTAACCGGAAAAAAGATTTGGGGCTTTTCTATTTCCTAAGAAAACTCAACTCAACAAGCCCAATTATGTTGGACACTACAAAACAAAAACGAAAAAACTCCGTTGCCGGGACTCGAACCCGGGTCTCTCGGGTGAGAGCCGAGTATCCTGACCAGCTAGACTACAACGGATTTGTGACTAACAGCGTTGGCAAATGTTACTAATATGTTAACAGAGGTTGACTACAATTAGTCCACACAGACTCGTCGTGTACTTGTTTTTTTTTGGACATCAGACTCGTGTACTTGATTAAACTAGTCTCTTTCGGCTTTATGTCTTGTTCTTGTGGTCCCTCTATTACGGCAGAAATTATGATTCTTGGATTGAAATATCATTTTATCTTAAATTATCTTTGTGAAATCAGTGGCATAATTAAAATACATTTTTCTAACAATCTATATGTCTACATTATTGTTTTTTTTTGTTGCATTTGTCTACATTATCTATATGTCTCATAGTCTCAGTGTCACTACTGAATAAAGTGGTTTTTATGTAACGGAAAAGGAAAAAAAAAAACATTCATTTGTTTAACAATTACAAAAGCCCCTTTGGGTTTGTGGAAATTATAGGGTGAACCAAGAACCTAGTTAGTTAGTTAACTAACCCATCTGCCGAACAAGGTATGAACAAAAAAAATGAACTATTGCTTCTCGGTATTTAAACTAACAAGCTTTGAAAATGAAACTAAAATATTCATAATCTAATCACTTATAAAGTAGTACTACATAATTGTTCAATAAGTAAATATGCAACCTTGGTGATAAATACTATGTACGATTCGTGATTTAACTGGCCGTGAGAGATGCAGAGTTGGTCGTAACATTTGTCACAACATTGGTAGCTACAAACATATTGCAGATATTGTGTCATACACGCACATGTATACGAACACAAAAACCATACCCACCTAAGATATTTTCTTATAAGTCATAATGCTTATACTTTTGACAATATGTCTAATGCTTAGTGAGATAATCTCTTACTATAGTTTATCACATATACTCCCAATTTAGGATAAGCCGGTGTCTTTGCTCAAACGTGAGTTCGAGAGAATGACAGTACCATGAGGTCAGGACTAATCTAAATGTAGGAAAACATCTCTTTTATCAGCACCTTTATCTCGGTTCTGTTTTATCATAGATGTAGGTAAGATTTTTCTATCAATCGATACAAATGTGTTAAGTTTTGTTTAAAGTACAACAAAAACATTTTCTTTCTTTATATAATTAGCTTTTTGGGGAACAACAAAAAATTCACATAATCGTTTTTCCGGCGAAGGCATCGACCCCGTTTTCTCCACCTTTGTAATTAGTTCCAAGGCCGAGCCCATTAGTGGTAGGCCCATTATCATTACTAATATTAATAGAAAAGTTTTTTTTTTTTAAAAAAAAAAAAAAAAAAAAAAAAAATTCACATAATCCCAAGAGTTCTATACAGTGGAATCCAAAACGATGTCGTTATTACACTCTCCCTCCCTACTACGCTCCTCTCTTATATTATAACAACGAAACAACTAAAAAATATCATCTCTGCAAAAAAAGGATCTATCCTTTCTCCTCTCTAATGGCCGCAACGGTCATTTTCTTCCTTCACTTAACCTTCTTCTCCACCGTCTTCTTCTCAAGATTCCACCACACCTCCGCCGTCTCATCAGAGATTCAAGCACTCACATCGTTCAAACTCTCTCTCCACGACCCTCTAGGCGCTCTCGAATCATGGAACCAATCGTCTCCCTCAGCTCCATGCGACTGGCACGGCGTCTCCTGCTTCTCCAACCGTGTACGAGAGCTTCGTCTCCCTCGCCTACACCTTTCAGGCCACCTCAGTCCTCGACTCGGTGAGTTGACTCAGCTCCGTAAACTCAGTCTCCACTCAAACGACATAAACGGCGCCGTTCCTTCCTCTCTCTCTCGCTGCGTCTTCCTTAGAGCGCTTTACCTCCACTACAACTCCTTCTCCGGCGATTTCCCACCGGAGATATTAAATCTCAGGAACCTCCAAGTACTCAACGCTGCTCACAACTCACTCACCGGAAACATCTCCGGCGTCACGGTTTCGAAGAGTCTCCGTTACGTCGATTTATCTTCCAACGCAATCTCCGGCAAGATTCCGGCGAATTTCACGGCGAAATCATCTCTCCAGCTCATCAACCTCTCCTACAACCGTTTCTCCGGTGAGATCCCGGCGACATTGGGACAACTACAAGACCTAGAGTACCTATGGCTAGACTCAAACGAGTTACAAGGCACAATACCATCTGCATTATCAAACTGTTCGTCGCTTATTCACTTTAGCGTAACCGGAAACTCCCTCACCGGTTTAATCCCTGCGACTCTCGGAAAAATCCCAAACCTCCAGGTGATTTCATTATCGGAGAATTCATTAACCGGAACAGTACCGGCGAGTCTTGTATGTGGCTATTACGGTTACAATTCGTCCATGCGGATCATTCAATTAGGAGTTAATAACTTCACGGGGATAGCTAAACCGCCGTCTTGCGTGAACCCTAATTTAGAGATCCTCGACGTTCACGAGAATCGCATTAATGGCGATTTTCCCGCGTGGTTGACTGATTTGACCTCTTTAATCGTTTTGGATTTATCTCGAAACGGTTTCTCCGGCGGGTTTCCGGGTCAAATTGGTAATTTGGCGGCGCTTCAGGAGCTTAGAGTAGCTAACAATTCTTTAATTGGTGAAATCCCGACGAGTATCGGAAACTGCAGATCATTGCGTGTCGTTGATTTCGAAGGGAACAAGTTCTCGGGTCAGATTCCGGGTTTTTTTAGTCAGTTACGGAGCCTGACAACGGTATCTCTCGGAAGAAACGGGTTCTCGGGTCGGATTCCATCGGATCTTCTTACGTTACACGGACTCGAGACGTTGAGTCTCAACGAGAATCATCTTACCGGAGCAATACCGTCGGAGATAACGAAGCTAGCTAATCTTAGCGTTCTTAACCTCAGCTTCAATAGATTTTCCGGTGAAATTCCGGCCAATGTGGGTGACTTAAAGAGCTTGAGTGTTTTAAACCTAAGTGGATGCGGGTTAACGGGTCGGATTCCGGTTAGTGTTAGCGGATTAATGAAGCTTCGGGTTTTGGATTTAAGTAAACAGAGTATCTCCGGTCAGTTACCAGTCGAGCTCTTTGGTTTACCGGATCTTCATGTGGTTGCTCTTGGAAACAACGAGTTCGACGGCGTCGTACCGGAAGGTTTTAGCAGCTTGGTTAGTCTTAAGTACTTAAACCTCAGTTCCAATTCATTTACCGGACATATCCCTTCCACCTATGGGTTTCTCAAGTCAGTACAAGTGCTTTCCCTGTCTCACAATCGGATCTCTGGTTCAATCCCGCCGGAGATTGGTAATTGCTCTAGTCTTGAGGTTCTTGAACTCGGTTGGAACCGGTTAAATGGTCACATTCCGGTTTATGTTTCTAGATTGTCTCGTTTGAGGAAGCTTGATTTAGGTCACAACAGTTTAACAGGGAGTGTTCCTGATCAGGTTTCTAAAGATTCGTCGCTAGAGTCTCTCCTGCTTAATTCGAATTCTCTATCGGGTCGAATACCGGAATCTTTATCAAGACTGGTTAACCTAACCGCGTTGGATCTTTCTTCCAACAGATTGAACTCCACTATACCATCAAGTCTTTCTCGACTTCAGTCTCTGAGCTACTTCAACGTATCAAGAAACAGCTTACAAGGGGAGATTCCAACAGCTCTAGCTGTGCGTTTTCCTAATCCGTCCGGCTTTGTTAATAACCCGAGACTTTGCGGTAAACCGCTCGGTATAGAATGTCCAAACGTTAGGAGACGAAGAAGGAGAAAGCTAATCTTACTGGTGACGCTAGCAGTGGCTGGAGCTTTGTTGTTGTTACTCTGTTGTTGTGGTTATGTGTTCAGTTTATGGAAATGGCGGAACAAACTAAGATTGGGTTTGACTCGGGACAAGAAAGGGACTCCATCACGTACATCCAAGGCTAGTTCTGGTGGGACAAGAGGAGAAGACAACAATGGTGGACCTAAACTTGTGATGTTCAACAACAAGATCACATTAGCTGAAACTTTAGAAGCCACGAGACAATTCGACGAAGAAAACGTATTGAGTCGAGGAAGGTACGGGTTAATTTTCAAGGCAACGTTTAGAGACGGGATGGTTCTATCGGTTCGGAGACTCATGGACGGTGCTTCGATAACCGACGCAACGTTCCGTAACCAAGCAGAGGCTTTAGGTAGAGTGAAGCACAAGAACATCACTGTCTTGAGAGGATATTATTGCGGACCGCCTGATCTAAGACTTCTAGTTTACGACTACATGCCCAACGGAAACCTCTCCACGCTTTTGCAAGAAGCATCACACCAAGACGGACACGTCTTGAACTGGCCAATGCGTCATCTCATCGCTCTTGGAATCGCTAGAGGACTCTCCTTCTTGCATTCTTTATCAATCATTCACGGCGATCTTAAACCGCAAAACGTCCTCTTCGATGCAGATTTCGAAGCTCATTTGTCAGAGTTTGGGTTAGATAGATTGACTGCACTGACTCCCGCTGAAGAACCGTCAACTTCATCCACTCCGGTCGGGTCTTTAGGCTACATTGCACCCGAAGCATCATTAACGGGGGAAGCAAGTAAAGAGAGCGACGTGTACAGCTTTGGGATCGTGTTGTTAGAGATCTTGACGGGGAAAAAAGCAGTGATGTTCACGGAGGATGAGGATATAGTGAAATGGGTGAAGAGACAGTTACAAAAGGGTCAGATCGTTGAGTTGCTGGAACCGGGTTTGTTGGAGCTTGACCCGGAAAGTTCGGAGTGGGAAGAGTTCTTGTTAGGGATCAAAGTTGGGTTGTTGTGTACCGGAGGAGACGTCGTTGATCGTCCATCAATGGCTGATGTTGTGTTCATGCTTGAAGGGTGTAGAGTCGGTCCGGCGATTTCCTTGTCCGCCGATCCTACTTCACCTACTTCTCCAGCCGCCAACGCCGCATCTTGATGTCGCTTTATTTTTCTAATCATTCTATTTCTTTTTCTTTTTTTCCTTTGTGGATAATTCATTTTCTTTTTATTGTTGACTTTTATTGTTCCGTGACTTTTCTTGTGTTGTACTTGTCACGGGTACCACAATCTGATTTCAAGTCGTCAAATCTATTGAATTTTCCACGACGAATCAGTTCAATACTTCAATGTGTCATCTCTTGTGTTACTATCGAACAGTTTTTTCCCGGAATTCTCGTTCAATAAAAATATCATGTTCCTGAAAATTATAACAATACAAAATTAGTAATAAGATATAGTATAATTTTGCCCCAAAAAAAAGATATAGTATGACCCTACGGCGCCGTTTGGTAAGCATTGCGTGTATTCTTCAGACAGCTTTCCGTGAATTGGTCAGTGGGTTAAGAGTAGATGTGGGGTTCTCTCCTTCTCAAGTCTCAACATTGTCTTCGGTTCTGTTTAGTTCCCGCCAAATACGTTTGGACAAGTGGGTGTGTGACACGTGGTTGTCTCTCCCTAGGGAGATGAAAGTAGCCGTTGCTTGGATTCTTGTGTTTGTGTTTGTGTTTGGGAATAGTGAAGTTAAGCCGTCAGAGGACGAAAAGCTTTTTAAGCAGAGAGCCTAAATTGTCTGAAACCAAGCCACGTCGGATTTTACACTGTTCATAGCCTGTGTACTTGTTTTTTCTTGGCTTTTTTTACTCATATACTATTATTGCTTCTCTTTCAATTATTTAATTTCTAATGTTTGGTAGGTGTATATATCAATGGATAACTCCGCCTTGTTATATAGTCTTTGGATTCCTTTATAAAACCCTAAGGAATAAACTTTTAAGTAGTATAAACCTTTGTCAAAAGAAAAAGAAAAAAAAACTTTATGTATTAAATCAAAGCCCATAGAGACAACATTTAATTTTCCATGAAATTTTCGAAAATACGTTGTTCATGAAGATAATTAAATCAAGAATGGTAGCCGTGAAGAAGGGACTGGTGTAATCAAGAAGGGAAGGAGAATAAATGCAGAGGGAGTTGTAAGTTTGTGTGAGAGAGTTTAATGAATGTTGTTGCTGTGTGGACAACGACTCATCGGATTGTTAAATGTGTCATATCGCCCTCTCTCTTTGCCTGCTGCTGTCTTTATAACGAGTCATGGCTATTATTTGACTGTGCTTGTGTTGTTGGCATGTTCTCTTGAACCCACCACTGCCATTATTTTAACCACCATCATTATTTTCTTGTATGAAGCGCGAATGGTACGATAGTTGTATTTACTGTGAAAACGGTCATTCCTTCAATGCTGTGTTCATTTATTGAAAATAAAATCGAATATTCTACTTAGTTCATGTAACAGAGTTTATAAATCTCACACTCTGAACAACATATACTGATTATTAGAGTTATTGGCTACTATAATCATTGCGGATTAGTTTTCATTCCGAGGGAAACTAACACATTGTGTACGTAAATATCGTCAATTACTTTATGATGCAAATGAAAAAATTGAATGATTTTGGTACAACGTCAACTGATTTCACACAAGTTTGTTTCCAATAATATAACCGAACTCAGATGCACACAAAAAGGAGAAGCGAAACATTACATAAAACTTATCATATCAGAGATGATGATAATAATAATAAGTCTCCGCTGCTTTCACTCAGCTCTAGACTGACCAGCTCGAGATGAGAGGATGATACCGACAATGAGACCATACAGTGCAAGCGCTTCCGCAAAGATGAGAATCAGAATCATTCCCACAAAGAGCTTTGGCTGTTGCGCATTCGCTCTGCAAAATATAACATGCATGAGATTAAACAAAACAGATTCCTGAACTAATGAAGCATCAGGTGCAGCAGCGCCTGTGTTCTGCAGACTATTGATACTATTATTCATCTACGGTAATGCTTCAAAGATTCAATTCCAGGCAGTTCTGAACCAACATCACATCTAATGTCAAACAACTAAATGAGAGCTGAATCAGCAGATCAATAAAAAAACTTTCTCTGGGATGAGTTTTGATAAGAATCAAGTAAACAAAACGGTATTTCTAATCTTTGAATCAGGATTACAATCAAAGAAGGAACTCTAACTACAACTCTTTTAACTCTGCTAGAGCCAAAAGCTTTTCACTAAGAAAATAGTCAAAATATGTTTCCTTTTTTCACTAAGTCTCTGTTATTAGTCTATAAGAGCTTTCTTACAAATTAAGTTTCATCAAAGAAGTACAATTCCTAGCTAATGTAAACCATTGATCACTAAGAAACCAACAAACACCAAAAGCAAACAATGCCTAAGGCTAATCTAAGAAACTTCTAAACACATCAATTGCTGAAATCGAACAGTTTTTAAGATCAATGAAGAAGAGATCTGTTGTAGTTACCTAACACCAGCATCGCCAACAATACCAATAGCCATACCAGCGGATAAACCAGCAAGACCACAAGCAAGACCAGAAGAGAGATGAGCATAGCCATCGAAAAGGTAATAAGACTTAGCCTTAGGGTTAATCCCAGTACTGATGATGACGGCTATGATCAAACCATAAATACCTAACACACCAGCCATAACCACAGGAACAATCGATTTCATAACAAGTTCAGGTCTCATCACTCCCATCGACGCAACTCCGACTCCGCTCTTTGCCGTCCCGTACGCTGCTCCCATACCTGAAACAACATCAAATCGGATCGGATCGGATCGAAATCAAAACCATTCAATTGGGGAGAAATTGACAAAAGAGAGGGATCTGATTGGTTTTACAGGAGAAAACGAGAGCTGCGGCGGCGCCGAGGAATCCGAAGAAAGGAGCTGTTTCATCGCCACTGAAACCTGAAGCCATGGCTCTTCTTCGTTTTGATGATAGATGATGATGATGATGATTGTGTTGTGGCTCCGATGATGAGATCTCTTCACAAAATTATTGTTGTAGGAGAGAGAGAGATCAATTTTTTTACGGGAGTAAAACTATATTAACTAACCGCTGTTAAAACATACAACAAACTGGTTATCTTTGTTTTGGGCATTTTGGCAATGCTATTAATACTACTAAACGGCTTTGTTGGGCTAAGATGAGAAGCCCAATAAATGGTAACGTTAAGAATAGATGGTATTTTTTGTCGTTTGTGATGAAAACAAAAACTAGTTTTAAATAAATAATACTCCCTTCGTTTCAAAATATAAGATGTTTTAGAGAAGTTTTTTTTTCTTCATAATATATGATGTTTTCAAGTTTCTATGCAACTTTTAGATTAGTTTAGTATTTTATATTATGCAGTATTGTTTTTAATTGGTTGAACTTGTTAAAAGTAAAAACTTTTTAATCTACGTGCTTTAGTTAAAACATCCTATATTTTGAAACGGAGGGAGTAAGACTCATGCTGCAAATAGATGCACAAAATTGAAAAATGGGTTGAACAAAATTGGGTTGAATAATATTCAATTCATTCATCTCCAAAATAGTGGTTGAATAAGTTGAAGATTTTTGCTGTAGGATTAATTTATTTTTTCAACTTTTTGAGTTGAACGGCTGAATAGTTTTTTCCAACCTCTTCAACCTTAATAATGCAAATGGTGAAAATTGGTTGATACATGGGAACTGTTACGTTCAATCATTATATTTCGTAATATCGACATTCGTTTAACAAAACTGTGTTATTACGTCTACAATAATAATAAGAAAACTATAGATAGCAATGAAAATTGAGAGTCAACATATGTACGAGGCTTGAATTCATAGTTTTCATGAATGAAAAATGTAATTGTCAACGGTGGGTCAATCAATCACTGTAATATAATCCTCCTGTCTGCCTTCTTAATTTATAAATCTTTCGTGGATTTCTTTGCTATATAATATGTTTTTTTTTTTTTTAATTTCTATATAATATGTTAAGCCATAAAACGATTGCATCCCCTAAAAGATACTATTTGGACAGATTCACAACACATATGGCTAAATTATCAATACATTATACGATAACAGAAATTATTTTGTATATGAAAATATAAACCATTATACATAATATAGTGTATACCTACATTTATGCATCATATATATTACAGCTCATATCCATTAGAGTACAAGAAAAGGAGAAAACCAAAAAAATGTGGGCGGCTTTTGAATTATGAATGTGACAGAATTGCCAAATCTTTACTATTCTTTTTGTTTCATACCTTTCGCGCATTCTCTCCTCATCTCTCTGCCTAAATCACTCTTGTAATCACTTATTGTAAGTTTGACAACAAACTTAGTATGTATCTTAAAGATAATTGTCTGTTTCGTGAACTTTCTTATTTGAAATGTTTATCTACATTTGGCTTTCTCTAATTAATTACTATGATACCTAAATTTCATTTTTAATTACTCTATATGGTATCTACATTATCTATTTTGTTTGGTCGTCTGACCTTTTTTTTGTCATCATTTGATCTTAATTCTTCCTCCAACTCTCAATCACGATCGTCATTTGTCAACATTAAAAAAATTTGTTCTTAGGAAAATGAAAGCATTATTAAATTAAGTAATATTTACCAATTTAAAACTGAATAAAGAACCATTTAATTTGTTTATAGAAGAAAAAGTGATTTTCGAATGCTCATAAAAAGAATATAAAGCTATGAGTCCTGTGACATGTAACCTGTTACGTTATCAATACGCTTCGATACATATGCACACGTACGCGCAAACATCAACTGTAATATCAGTGGAGAGATTCTTAATATCTTTACAGTTTGTAATATGAAAAAAAAAAATGACACATATTTAAACGGCTCTTGGACATAAATAGTCAAATGAGTTGAAAACTATTTTAAATTTTTTTCTTTTGTCGACGATTTATTCCGAGATACATTTTGGCGATCTTTGATCATTATAAAACTCTTCTTTGCAGCTTTGAATATTTATCTGGAAGGGACAGTTGGACCAACGTGACAGAATAAAAATCTTCTTTCCATATCAGATTTTAATTATAAACACGGGTTTTATAGTTGCACAAAAGGTCCACTTTTTAACACGCCCAACGCATTTCTTTGTTTCGTATTTTGTTATCTGTGTATAGAAACTTTGTATATTAAAGATTCACTGAATTGTGTTTAGTGACGACGGTGGAATTAAAACGTTCAAATATATCAAAGAAATTACACCTGGGGAACACTGACTGGATTGCTTAATTAGTAATTTAGTACTTATGTTATGTTAGTCATTGGAATGTTTGGTGTTGACATAGCATTATAAATGCAACCCCTCACGTATAATGTTAATAATCAATCATAGAAATTATTCCTTCGACGACAATTAACATATAATATTAGTTCATTTCAGGTTGGTACCACGTCTTGATAATTGTAATTAATTGTATCTCAAAATGGCATTGAGCCAACCGAAAGAAATAGAAGTATTAATTACAACCGTATTTGTTTTACTTGAGTTGAGATCACTGTTTACTAAAAGGCTCTTAAGTCTTAACTATTTGCATAATCGGGTAGACAAACTAAAAGACTGATGGATGTGAATATACATATACTACAATCATCTAAATAAAATATTACTTTCGCAGTTAATATATTTGATGTGGAATCTTTATATGGCTTCATATATATTTATACAAATGTTGCATGGAATTTAAATCAGAGAAGAAACCTTTTTATAACGTTGGGGATAACCCAATCCTGCCGACCCAACTATTCCAATTTTACATTTACATGTCTTAAGAATTTTAAAAAGGTTTAATAAATTCGACGCTAATTTTTTGAAATTTCGATGCAAACTAGTAAAAGACTTTCAAATTAAATTGGCAGTAAGAGGCAGAATATTACTATCATTATGCTTTAATTTCAGTGAATTCAGTTTTATTTCATCACACGCGGTTTTGTTTAGTTACAAAATGGTAAGATGTGACCTAGGTGTAAGTTTGAGCGGTGGAAAATTTTTCGCAGCTTTTTAATGTTAGTCAACTTTCAATTAAATAACTTTCAAGTATTGAAATATTGAAAATTATTAAAAACACAAAGTAATGAATCAAATATGGCAAAATATCACCGTTGAAGTTTTGAAACAAATTAAATATGGCAAAATATTAAAATCGAAAAAGGTTTGTATGTGACTTGTTAAAATCGAAAAAGGTTTGTTTACTTATTTTTGTGTTGTTATTAGTATAATAAAATAGTAATTTTATTTAAGTAAACATGACAAAATATCACCATTGAGGCTTTGACACAATTTAAATTAAATACGTGTGTGACTTGTTAAAACCGAAAAAGGTTTATTTACTTATTGTTATGTTCATATTATAAAATAGGTAATTTTTTATTTAAGTAAACTTATTGCAATTTCCATTATAGACTAAGACTATAAGCTAAAAACAGGGAATGTGGCATGATAATCTTTTTTTTTTTTGTCAAACGTGGCATGATAATCTAAGAATATAATTGTACAGTTTCTAGTTTCTCCCATACTTTATTAAGTTATCTTTACATTAATATTTGAATTTTTTCCTCCAAATCTATATATATTAAGTACAGAGCTCATGGACAATTATACATGTACCACACAAATTAAAAGAAAAAAGAAAAAAACAACCCGTGACATAACTCAATACAACCAACAGAAGAAACAAATATGGCTGCAAAAGCTACAACCCGAATCTTCACCGACGTTAATTATCTCCGATACTTGGCTTTCTTCTTCTTCCTCTCGTGCCACTTGACATCCGGAGCCGGAGGAACATGGAAGCTTCTCTTACCGAACGTCGGAATCTCAGCAATGCACTCTCAGCTCCTCCACAACGACCGTGTCATAATGTACGACCGAACCAACTTTGGTCCTTCCAACATCTCTCTCCCTCACGGAGCCTGCCGACAAAGCCCGAACGATGCCGTCTCCAAAACCGACTGCACCGCGCACTCGATAGAATACAACGTCGCCTTGAACAGTATCCGTCCCTTAACCGTCCAATCCAACACTTGGTGCTCCTCAGGAGGAGTCACACCCGACGGCACTCTCCTCCAAACCGGAGGAAGTAGAGACGGAGAACGTAAAACTAGACTATTCGCCCCTTGCGACGACGATTCTTGCGACTGGACAGAAGTAGATAACGGACTAGCTACAGCCAGATGGTATGCTTCGAACCATGTTCTCCCCGACGGTCGTCAGATCATAATCGGAGGTCGAGATCAGTTCAACTACGAGTTTTTCCCAAAAACAAACGCTCCAAATCTCTACGCCTTACCGTTCTTGACCCAAACCACTGATCCTGGACAAGAAAACAATCTTTACCCTTACGTGTTCCTCAACACCGATGGTAACTTGTTCATATTCGCAAACAACAGAGCTATATTGCTCAACTACGCCACAAACACTGTCGTCAAAACTTATCCGGAGATCCCTGGAGGCGATCCGAGAAGCTACCCTAGCACTGGCTCAGCCGTTCTCTTGCCGATCAAGAACCTTGTGTTAGAGGTTCTAGTGTGCGGAGGTGCACCGAAAGGTTCTTACCTCCTCGCTTTTAATAGCAAGACTTTTATTAAAGCTCTTGACACGTGTGCGAGAATCAATATCAACGACCCGAATCCTCAATGGGCTGTTGAGAAGATGCCGAGAGCTAGAGTTATGGGAGACATGACGCTTTTACCTGACGGACATGTTCTGTTAATTAACGGTGGTTCTTCAGGGACAGCTGCTTGGGAGCTTGGTCGTGAACCGGTTTTTAATCCTGATATTTATCATCCCGATAGACCGGTCGGTTCAAGATTCGAACCTCAGAACCCAAACGCTATCCCTCGGATGTACCATTCAACCGCGACGTTGCTTCGTGACGGGAGAGTTATCGTCGGAGGGAGCAACCCTCACGCGTATTACAATTTCACCGGTGTGCTTTTCCCGACGGAGCTGAGTTTAGAGGCTTTTTCGCCGTCGTATTTGGAATCTAAGTACTCGAGTCTTCGTCCGGTGATCATGGATCCTAGGCCACAGACAACGATCAATTACGGTCAAATCTTGAGGCTGAGGTTTACTGTACAGGGAAGAGTGAAGACTCCGGTTAAAGTCAATATGGTGTATCCTTCGTTTAATACACATTCCTTCTCGATGAATCAGAGGCTTTTGGTTCTTGATCATGTCTTGTTTTCTAGGATTGGTTTCAGCAGTACTTATGAAGTTAGGGTCAGGACTCCGAGCTCTGTGAATCTTGCACCGCCCGGTTATTACATGGTTTTCGTGGTGAACCAAGATATACCAAGTGAAGGTGTTTGGGTACGTTTAGAGTGAACGTGACCCTATCATCAACATTGGTCATTCCCTACTATATGTGTGATTTTTTATTAAACCCACAAAATTGGGTGATTTTATTTTTTATTTTTATGACTATTATTTAATTAAGATTTAAGACCTTATTATATATTTATTTCTTGGAATTGTATGTTATTATAATGATGCAATTACAAAAAAAGGAATCAGATACTTTGGTATTATTTTGAGTCGGTGAAGTTTTCATGTTATATAGGATACTTTATAGCTACGTGAGAAAGTTTAATGGTTTAAAAGGGATACGAAATACCTAATTTAAGTTGTTAATTACGCTAAGAATAAAAGGGAATTACGAGGACGTGGGCAAAGAGAACGATGCTAGACTTATTCTTTGCGGATATGTGTGGGAATAACAAAAAAGATAAACAAGAATGTAGAGGATTAAATAAGTTGGAAAATCCAAAAAAGGAACGTCGTGTGTAAAGAGATTTGCGAGACCAGAACTAAAGAGGCAACAGATTCTAAAAGACAAAAAAAAACTACGTAGCGAGTTACGTCATATGATCCAACTAAAATTCTTACTGTCTTGCACGTCTTCCACTTGTGTCACACTCTTGCTATTGTGTTAACTATATCTACGCCATTTACACCCAATCGCAAAACATGCCACCACTTACATTTCTAGTAAAATTCATATCGGATCCACTAAGTTTTTCTTATACCAATTTTCATTGTTGTTGTGTACGAGAGGAAAACAACCACCCAAATAGACAAAACAAGAAGTGATGGACCTAAGATCCAAAAGTATTTTGTTCCATTCTTATTAGTAACATAAGTAAAATAAATATTTAAAAAAAAAAAAAAAATCTTAGGATGGGGAAAGAAAAAAAAAAATTGGTAGAAACCAAAATGTAAAATAAGGGGAGGAATTCTGATGGTCCAATTGTTAAAAGAATCATCATGATGAAGTTGGATAACCAAAAAGTATAGATCTTTTCATTCTGATTTTAATCATAGTTCGTTATTACATACACTTTAAATGACATGAATAAATCTGTTTTCCAACGGGGATTAGTTTTGATTTTGGTTTAGATTCTCTACTTACATCTATCTAATGACTTACTTTAATTAAATTCTTTTGTTTTAAATAAATACTCTCTATCTTATTATATAAACTTTAATGACAAAATTACTCATTAACAAGATCGTGACACGTGTCAATTGTATCATTCAGATGTTGACATATGTCAATTCTAAATTTATAAAAAAAATTAAAAATAAAAATGTAAAAACTCAAAACCTACCATAAAAAGGTTTTATATAAAAGTAAAATAGAAAAAAAAAACCTTTGTAAACTTCTAAATGTAAAACATAACTATTAACAGTTTTAAAAATAAAAAGCAATTAGAACAAAATTAGAAAATTTAAACAGCTTTAAAATTTTAAAAATGTCATTATAGGAAATTATATATATATATATATCATAAAATTCAAAATTATAATATAGTTTATTTATTTTAATTTAAAGTTGCTAATTTTACAAGAAAAATGATTACTTTTTATATAAGATAAAAAATGATTGGAAAATATACAATTAATTACTATTTCCAAAAAAATGGAAATACTCACCTTTACATAAAGAAAAAGATGGTTGAAATAAAAAAAATAAAAAAAATAGATCGTCTCATATTTTTTTCACCAATCAAATAATTTATTCAAAAAGACTGCTATTGTAATATATAAGATAGGGGTATGTAATATTAACGTATGTGTTTTTGTAACTATAAAAAAATTAAAGTGAAGAGACATATAATAAGTTATTTAAAGTGTTCATAAAGATAGTTTGTTGGTATTAGTAAAGACCAAAGAGTATTTTAACAGTAAAACATTATTGTGTGTACAAATACACTTTTAGTGGTAATGTATTATAGCAAAAAAAAAAAATATTTTCTATAACTAAAAGTTTATCTCTTTATTTTTATACATTGTTTTTACTTAAGAAAGAATAAATTTTATTTTATTTTGACTTTGAACACATCTACAACTATTTTCTTTAACTAAAAGTGTATCTATTTACTTCTTTTCGTAAGAAAAAACAGTGTATAAAAGTAAAGAAATAAATTTTTAGTTATAGAAAATAGTTTTTTTTTTTGCTATAATACACTAATGTATATTCATTTACAAATCTACTATCTACATTATCATTAAAAGTGTATTTGTACACACAAATATATTTTACTGTTAAAATATACTCTTTAGTCTATACTAATACCAAAAAATTGTCTTTATGAATACATTAAATAACCTATTATATGTCTCTTCATTTTAGTTTTTTTTTGTAGATACAAAAACATGTATGTTAATCTTACATAATATTATCTTATATATTACAATAAAAGTCTTTTTGAATAAATTATTTAATTGGTGAAAAATATGAGACGATCTATTTTTTTTTACTTCAACAATCTTTTTCTTTATATAAAGGTGAGTATTTATATTGTTTTAGAAACAGTAATAAATTGTATAATTTTTACAATTTTTTTTTATCTTATACAAAAAGTAATCATTTTTCTTGTAAAGTTAGCAACTTAAACAAAAACAAGTAAACAATACTATAATTTCCTTATAATGATCTTTCTAAATTTTAAAACTGTTAAATTTATTCTTTCCGTAAGAAAAAACAATGTATAAAAGTAAAGAAATAAATTTTTAGTTATAGAAAATAGTTATTTTTTTTTTGCTACAATACACTATTGTATATTCATTTACAAATCTACTATCTACATTACCACTAAAAGTGTATTTGTACACACAAATATGTTTTACTGTTAAAATATACTCTTTAGTCTATACTACTACCAAAAAATTGTCTTTATGAACACATTAAATAACCTATTACATGTCTCTTCACTTTAGCCTTTTTTGTAGATACAAAAACACATATGTTAAAATTACATAATCTTATCTTATATATTACAATAACATCTTTTTGAATAAATTATTTGATTGGTGAAAAAATATGAGACGATCTATTTTTTTTTTTTACTTCAACAATCTTTTTCTTTATATAAAGGTGAGTATTTATATTTTTTTAGAAACAGTAATTAATTGTATAATTTTCACAATTTTTTTTTTATCTTATACAAAAAGTAATCTTTTTTCTTGTAAAGTTAGCAACTTAAACAAAAATAAGTAAACAATACTATAATTTCCTAATAATGATCTTTCTAAATTTTAAAGCTGTTAATATTTTTAAAACTGTTAAAAACAAAACTTTTGTTTTACATTTGGAAGTTAACAAAGGTTTTTTTATTTAAAAGATTTTAAATAAAAATAGGTTTTTCTCTATTTTACATTTATATAAAACCTTTTTATGGTAGATTTTGAATTTTTACATTTTTATTTTTTAAAATTTTAATAAGTTAAGAAATGACATGTGTCAACATCTGAATGATAAAATTAAAACATTTTTATGATAGGTTTTGAATTTTTACATTTTATTTTTTAAAATTTTAATAAATTTTGAATTGACATGTGTCTTTGAATGATACGATTAACACATGTCATGATCTTGCTAATAAGTAACTTTGACATCAAACTTTATATAATAAAATAATTGAATATAGACATGCAGTTGAATGACAAGTGTAAAAAAAATATAAGTAAATGAGTATTAAAAGGAATATAAAAAAGTAATTGATTAATAATAATAATACAATATTTATTATTTTTTTCTTAATCTTGGTGAAAATTCTAAAAAATCATCTATGATACAGAAGGAGTATATTATATTCACAAACAATGAATTACCACGAAAATTAAGGAAACTTGTAGTTTATAATTAAACATTGTAAATTACTCTGTTTAAATAAAATATATTGCTTTCACACAGAAAAAGAAAGTACGGAGCCCAACAACTAAAATTCAAAAAGCCCAAACGTAATACCCAATAACTCAAATTAAATTTTCGAATCGATACTTTTCCTCTATTTTGAACTAAACAATAAATAATAATTTGTAAATATTCAAAACATGAAATCTTAAATCCCTAAACGGCTAAACAAACTTCTTGTCGAAAGAGAGAAGCAACATAAGTGGATTTATAATTATTCTTTGCAATATGAAGAACACATCTCCAAGAACAATGATATCATATCATCCAATCTAGAGAAGCAAACAGTACGAATATCATATCATCCAATAACCAATTCATAATATCTAAGAAAAAGCTCTTAAAAGATCATTGTATCTTGGTTCAAAGCAGCAGCAGAAGACAAACACCAAATCAAAACGAAACGAAAGATAGAATAAAATCCAAAAATACTACGAAGAACAATAAGAAAACCCTAGATATAGATCATCATAGAACAAATCTCTTAAGCACGCTCCCCACGAATCCTTCTTGCGAGCTGAACGTCTTTAGGCATAATCGTAACCCTCTTGGCGTGAATGGCACAAAGATTAGTGTCTTCAAACAAACCCACCAGATACGCCTCCGCAGCTTCTTGAAGTGCTAACACAGCATGGCTCTGGAATCTCAGATCCGTCTACACACATATCACAACACCAAAACCAACCCAATTAAACAACTTGTAATAGGATCACGAATACATAATAATTCTAGGGTTTTTGATCTATGTGACGTACCTTGAAATCTTGGGCGATTTCACGAACAAGACGCTGAAAGGGAAGCTTACGGATCAACAACTCTGTGCTCTTCTGGTACTTACGAATCTCACTGTTTTATTCACAAACCAAAACCATCGATTTCAGAGCATTGAAAACAAAGATTGTTATTTAAGATGGAAGAAGAAGAAATCGTGAAAGCTTGTTACCGAAGAGCGACGGTTCCAGGACGGTAACGGTGAGGCTTCTTGACTCCACCGCTGGTCGGCGCAGATTTCCTCGCCGCCTACGTTACGGAATACACAATCAATTACAGGCAAATTCGAAACCCTAGATTCTCAAGTTTAACAAATTCAAAAACTAAAAGAACGAACCTTGGTGGCGAGTTGCTTCCTCGGAGCTTTACCTCCGTGTGATTTTCTCGCGGTTTGCTTCGTACGAGCCATGATGAGCTTCCTTCTTCAACAAAAAAGATTTGAGAACGATAATGTCTCTGAATTGTGTTTTTAACTTTGGGTTGAGGAGATTAATGAAGGAAGGACTAGTTTATATAGTGAGGGAAGGTGAGATTAGGTCGGTTAATTTTGGGAGATTAAGGAAGGAAGGACTAGTTTGATGATAGACGTGTGATTAATGACATGTTCGACGGTCCAGATTTTATTAAGGATCAGATTAAGCTTACGTGGTAATCCGTGTCATCGATTCTTATTGGTCTCTTTTTTTGTGTGTAATTAGCTAGTTAATCTGTCTGTTTTTGTTGTTTGGTTTCTTGTTGTTGAGCTGCAGCCCAAATTGATTCTGGTCCATATGAGTTAGGCCCATTATAGTTAAACCCAAGTACAAGATGTGGAAACGTAGAGAAGCAAATCGTTTTATCAAATAAAGGGGGTGTATTCAACTTGACATTTTAATTGATTTGTGTGAAATTTACAAATTCTATGTTATTCAATCATGGATTTTAAAAATTCTATTAAAATTCACTGTTATTGAACTGATGATTTAAAAATCTATTTTAAAATCCCTTGTTATTGAACTGATGATTTAAAAATCTACTTTAAAATCCACTATTATTCAAAACAGTTTTGTAGATTAGGATTTTAATAATTTTTAGGATTCTAGAGGATTTGTTTAGTTAAAAATACAGAAATCCAAATCTCATGGTTTTAGGTGGGATTTGAAAGAATTTTACAGAAAATCATATGAACTTTCTTAAAATCTATCAAAATTCTAAATTTCCTAAATCCCATCAAATTCTCCAAAATCATGGTTTGAATACACCCCCCCAAAGAGTATTTTTTTTCCACATGTGTATAAACAAGTTAACAACATATTGTGTGTGAGTGACAAGTGACATGTAACATATCTCTCTACCTATACATGTTATGGCTTCTTCGGTTTGAAGGTTTGTTAGATATTTGATATGATACAGTATCAAGTAATTTATGGACTGCCCCTCAAGATCTTCTCGTTATCTTTTGATCATGAGGATCGTTTAGATATTGTAAAATAAGTTCATGTTTTTGTTATATCAAGTCAGTATGGATTTGTCAGTTAGAGTTAACTAATGATTTTGTACTTGATATTTGAACTCCTATGTCTTGATCAAGAACGATTTTTGATGGTGACGGGTGACGACCCAATCATTGACATGTCCAAGGTTTTACTTTGGTGAATGGTGAGTTTACTTCACTTGTTCTTCTAAACCTTGTAGTAGGAAAATCTCGAAGTAAGCATAAAAGGATCGAATAGACAATAATTAGGCCTTGGATAGAGTATGACGGATATTCTGAGAGTGACATAAACAAAAGGTATATACTCTACCAGTTATTTTTACATCTGATTCCAAATGATATTGTTTAACGATTCGGCCATTATATATTTATATTACACAACCACCCGTAGTGTTTCTACTTGCAGTCTTGCAGTCATGTCATGTGCCTAACTGCCCCAAAAGCCAAGAGTGAATGTATAATGCAATCATGACCAATCTCTTAAAAACAATTATTTCGTTACGACTTCAAACCCAACGTGTACCATGCAATCACCTCTCTATGACTTTGAGTTAATGAATCTCTCTTTGAAAATTAAGGGAAGAGTTTTTAATCTGGACCCATAAAGTAACGAACTTCTCTAATTAAAATGCATGAGAGAAAAAAAAAATGATAACAGAGATGTTGTTTTGCATTTTCTATTTAATATTGTACCCATTGAAGGAGAGATGAGTCGTTATGACGAAGTATAAACAAAACTAACTGGCTAAGCCACTACCTTAGACTCTTTGGTGTTAACATAAGCATTAGATGTTTCATACTAATAAACATTATTAGGTGCAGCCTACGGATAGACTATGTCTCCAGTTATTCAAATGAGCTGAAAGCAAATATTCATATCTATGTGGGTCACATGATAAATGAAAAACAATTCGTATCTGGAAAATATTGATCCCTCGCTTAAACCAACTGGACTACTCTTTCACCAAATAAAAACCACTACTCCATCATCGTATCTGGAAAATATTACTATTCTCTAAAAATACAAAAGCTTTCATCCAATGATTAGTTACTGCTGTTTATATCAAGTGGTTCAAATACTCACCGCCATATGACGTCCATACCAAATAGTATATATATATTATTATTTTTATAAAGGCTTTGACAATGAAGGGTTATTGGGAATATAGAATAAGGTTCAACAACTAGTTGTGTGATTCATGTGATAATATTGGTGGTGTCATTGAATTCCATTCCACAGTCCCAATCATAGGAGATACATTCATAAAAATTTCGTCCACAACCACGATTCGATAACTTTCTCACCCAATCATAGAATTATAAGAGTATATAAAAAATATTATTCGTTCACATCTAAATTAATTCGAGCAATTTTGCCGTTGATGATATGAAGCTGGAAAGATGACTATATGCATGGCTTTTTATGGGCACTCTCTTATTGTACGGATTTCTTGGAACTCGTCACAATCTTTTTCCATTTCACTTCTATCTTCCTAACTATACGTATCGAATTCACTATAAACGTATCTATCTCAGAACGCAAAATAAGTTTTTTTGTGAATGGTATTTACTTGCGCCGTTGAATAAAATATGAGAAGACTGACCCGATCAATTCCATCAAGATCCATTTGTTCAGTTACTTTAGCTAGAAATAATTAGTAAAATTTTCACTATATATCACCAATTTTTTCATCGTAGTATTATGATGCGTTGCACACCCATTAACCGTAATGGCCACATTAGTCCATTAATAACAACTTACAACACTGTATATTCTCTATTCTTACCAGTCATTTTAAACTTCAAAATTATACACTTCGCCGTAAGTAACACAGTCTTGTTCATAAAACTTAATAGTGTAATAGCTATTTAGCAATTCATGATTTCCTCATTAAAAAAAATAGAAATTTGTATTAGTTTAATTATATATAAATTATTAAGTTTCTCAAATTTGAAATATTAAGCATTTTCTCCCCAAAAAAAACCTGATTTGAAATATTAAGCTTAAATAAAAGTTGCGAACTGTTGTTACACGTACAATGATATAAACGAAAGAGAAGGATATTAAGTTAATAAAGGGATAATGAGAAACTTAATTATTAATGATAATAAAAAAATATCCCCTTTTTAATAAAAGAGAAGTACACAACATAGTTTTTGTGGACTTTATGTTTTTAATAAATGGTTACAAATATGTTATAGATGGGTTATAGATTAATCTATATATTAATTAATGGTTGCATCTAAATATTAAGGATATTCCAAACTTATAATTGATATATTAATGGTAACAAATAAAATCATGAATATTCCAAACTGTATTTTTGGAAGATTTTAGTCATATATCACATTGTTTCCAAAGATCAAACATAATATTACAAATTTATTTTCCACATATTTTATCGATAGACCACAACGTTAACCAAAGATAGATTACGAAATTGATAGATTGATTGGTTACAAGTTAAATAGTGGGTTACAAGATAAATTACAAAATAAAATTTAATCAGTGTTATAGCATGTGTAATTATCTAGAATCATTAACAATATAAAACTTACAAAATATGTGTTTTTTGTCAAGCCTTCATATTTAGCATATGATTTTATTACATAATGTTTTATCCAAAAGAAATTTTTTAAAAACAATAACATAAATTATATTTTATATTAAAAATACAATATAAATAAAATGAATTTCAACCCGTGCTCTAGCACGGGTCTTAATCTAGTTAGTAATGTATTTGAAATAAAGCGTCCTAATGATTCCTAGACAAACATTTTGATGAGCTGGTCTATGGACTGGCTTAACATTGACGTACTTGTATATACTCAATGAAGGACTAATCATTTCCAATATAAATTGGATGCTAATTATTATACATTTACTTTATTGTCTTTAACTAATCAAAGGTCCATTTCCGTTCTTAAAAATGAAATAAGAACATAAAAAATGTTGCAAAAAGTACTATAAAACTCTTAATGCTTGAAGTCCGAAATAAGGACTAACTAGTTATTCGAAAATCACATACGTCACTGCCTACTTATTCCTTCGCCCATAACAAATATTATTTCTACCAAAACCAGTATTATATGATACATTCTCATCGTATAATTGCAATGCAAGGCTGTGTTCTTTGCTTTTATCATTTAAACTTAATTTATCATATAATAAATTATCTTACAGCTTTTTGCCTCTTTTGTTTTCATTCTGCAAACCCATGAGCTAACCAAATCTAGTGTTACATAATTTTATATAATCATAAAAAAGTTTTAAAAATAATTATGATGATATCTTTTGCCAAAACCTTCTTGATACCCACAGATTATCTATAAAATATTCGACTACCATTTCCAGTATTGGCGTGATAGTTAAAATTGATTCCATTAGAATATACACATTGTCTGACCATGGTTAGTTTTACGAGTTTTAGAATGAGTTTTCAAAGTTTAATTCACCAAATGGGATTTGAGTATGATGCTGTGGATCGGTAGAACAAAAATTAGTGGATGATCCTGGATTGACGATACCTAGACTTTTCTAGTTGTTATTTTACATACACCGTAATATAGTAATTAGTATACATATACATAGTTAAGGAAAATAATAACGTAGATCTAAGAACTTTCATATCTTGACTCATCTATCGATTAGTGAATTAGTGAGTTTGTATTTTAAAATAGATTCTTCACTGATAGTACAAATTGGTATTGTTGGAGCCATGAACAGAAATAAAACATTAATTTGAATAGATATTATTAACATATTGTGTTTATTAAATAAAGAAAATATGAGGAAAGATAGAGACGTGGCGAAATCTGATAAGATGTCAGAGATGCCGAAAGACGTTTGCCTAAATAAATCCAAAGCATAATCCTGATTAGCATGTCTTAATGCCTTTATTAACCTAAACATTGCATGTGCATTTTTCTATGTCTTCAGTACTGTTCTTCACACTTATAATAAAACACTGATTACAAATTCGAGTTAATCCAACATAAAGATAAAAGTTGAACAAATAAAAACTTGAGAGATTCCAAATAGGCTTTTATAAAGCACAATAGCAAACTAATTAACCAAACTTATGCTTTTGTGTTTTACGCGTCATGATATCTTTTTTTCTTGGTTATAAAGAGTTTCTTAAAAAAAAATGTGAGTGGAGAATGACAAATTTCACTAGTAAAAAAGCTAATACGTGAAAGCTAGATAAACATTGAGGAAACCAAAACTTTAATCAGGTTCATCCCTTCTGCTTGTGGCTAATCACTGCCTAATGCGTAAAATAAACTAAACTAAACTATTGTACGTATTTAATTCATATTTAATAAAGAAATAAAAAAGAGATGACGGAATGTTCCGTGGGTCCGTAACGTTTACTGTGTTACAACAGAGAGCCGTCAATATATTTCACACTCGAAGCCTTGGACTGAGAAAGAGGGGTCTCAAGTCGGTCAACGTGATTTATAAAAATTATGGACGCCACGTCATCTTCTTATAATGACATGTCATCTCTAAAGAATTGGTCCACATCGACATACTCAGCGCCTAGTAGACGTCGTTTATACTTACGTTATCAATTGATTATTTTTGTAATGAACTATTTACAGCACTCTGAATTTATAAATTTAAATATATTAATGTACCAATTTTCTCCTAATATTGTATAATTAAAAGATTTTTATATGGATACATTGTTGCTTCAACAAATGACATTACCACACGGAGATATTAGTTGATGAGATTTGTGTCCTAGTAAAAACAAATTAAGCGAGTTAGCTTAATTGTTTGATCCCATATACTATAACATATATTTCCTCAAGTTGTGCGTGCATGTTAATGCAATTTGGCGAATGGAGGCATAAAGAGACAACCCAATGCCGATTCGTAGAATACGATCGACTCTCTTGTAATTTTATATCCTCTATATATATTTATAGATAATTGAGTAATTGGATTCATTATAACCAATAATAATAAATTCTTGCAGAAGCATTAATGAAGATTTGATTAGGAAGATAAAATTAAATGAGTAAGATCCTTAAAACGCAACAAGTGGGGTGAGAACGTTACGTCGTATGGGGGGGGATGCATCCACAACATGCATTTGGACCCACCTCTCTTCTTAATATTTCAATGTTTTTTGCATACTGTTTATTCGATATTTAGATTTAAAATAAGGTAATTCAATCATCTCTATCAAACTATCATTTCAATATGAAACATATATGTATGAATATTCGAGTAAATTAATATGATAAGTGAATATATCATAAGATTATTATATATCATGCCACATGCGGAAAATGTGATATGTAGGAGTGATAGGAACTCGAGGTGTGGACATTGGATTATTATTGATAAGCAATTCTATATTATTTTTCTAGTGTAACAATTTGTTTACTGAATTAACTTTCTTACACTAGTTGATTGATCTAATTGCAAGAGTGGAAAATAATGGTGACAACCTTTCATATACTAGACATAATCTGACTAATTTTAAGGATAAGATGAAATAAGTACATCAGATTAGACCGACAGTAACAAATACTGACAACGATTTAATATGGATTTTATCACATGAAAATATACGATATAGAGATAAATCTAGACATCAGTACGTAAATTAAAGTGGAAAATATGTTGGCTGCTTGTTGCTAAAAAAAATAAAAAGATAAAAATAACTGAAGATGGGGACATTCGCGCACATGGAGGCATGGTCACATTTGTAAACTACAAAAATAAATGTTTTGGTGTGGTACGCCGTATTACATTATTTTTCGTTTCGTATAAAAACACTACTTATTTTATGAATTCTCCAGTGAACAAAAAGCATCTTCAGTTAATCTTAACTGCGACTGGTGAGAGAACCTTTATACTATAGTTTTAAAAAGGTTTATAAGTATTCAATTGGCTATACAATTTTTAATTACGTACATTATTTTAATTACCTTTTTCCCAGCTACCCATGTGGTGGGTTTTATTTATTGTTGTTTAAACATAAATTCTCCCACTTCCGTGCGCCGAAATTAGTTTATACGTAAACGACAAAGTTTAATATAATAGAAGGACTGTATTTTATGTTTTGCCCAAAAAAAAAAACTACATTTAAAAGGTTTTGACCCTCAAGCGGCAGCTGTGGCTAATGGCCCATGTTTGTACGAGCACGAACTATCGATCTTGAAGTATTTTTATATAATCTATTGTTAAAAAGCACTTTAATCCTTTTTTCTATAATCCAAAAGACAACATGTTCGGTTTTGTTCGGTTAATTATACTGCGTTAGTTTGTAAACTCTTGCCATGTTCATAATTTCAAATACCCGTAACCCTAATCTCTTAAGATGAGCCATCATATGTTCTAAATCCTTGTTAGCTTGATTTGTCGAATTTCCATCTCATATCATATCATGTTGTCATGATTCAACTCACAATAACTGACATTGTTTAGTTGGAGGTATATATAAAAACACCTATGGTACTGATGTGAAAGAAAATGAGAAATGCATGTTTTGAGTAATTCTTTATGCTACTATTGTGTAAAAGAATATATATATATATATATATTTGTCACAATAATAATTTTCTTCCAATATAATGAGGCATAAGAAAATATTTCTTTTTTCTCAGTCACGCCTATAAGCATGAGTTATTCGAAGAAAGTCGTCTTTGATGTAACGATATCGTTTTAACAATTTGTTTATTTTTGCTAACAAATATAACAGTTTGTTTGCAGTTAAAATATTTGGTAGCTTTCAGATGCTATAGATTTATTTCTCAATCTATAGATTTGATTTTCTATTATATTTATAGGTGAATCCAAAATAGACTTGCTAGCAAAAAATACATCTTGCTGTCTTGCTGAGTGTCTAAACTTTTATGTGCATATATTAGTAAATATGTAAGCATTTCTTACTATTTTTAGTTGTATTCTCTCAAGTTACGTTCCAAAAAAGCTCAACTATAAATCTAATTATAAAGGTTAAGTAAAAAATATTAAAACTAAAGTAAACCAAACAAATTTTATAGAAATGTAGCAGTTACTATTATTATGTATATTCTTCAAACTTTTTTCCTCTCAACCTATGTTAGATACTTAATTTTCTAATATTCTGAATAAATCTGAATGAATATAATACTCCTTAGATCTGCTATCAACTTATACTTAAATGTACTATTAATTTTAAAAGTACATATATAATGCCCAAATATAATTTCATGTGGTACATATGATAACAACGATCATTGATCATCAGTTTTGGATAATTGAGTACGTTTCTCTTGGATAATAATTTTGTAATATATATATATATATAGGTGTATATAAGATTTAATCATTAATAAGAAAATAATTCACTTATAGATCTATAAAGTCAATAATATAAAATAGGTGTATGTACTTATGTAACAATCCAATATGATCCCAATTTGCATAATTACATTTTTGGGTGAATTATAAAAAAATTTAAAGAATCATATAAACATTCGACAGAACCAATAATTAGCCGAGTTCGTGTGTCCACCTGTGGTTGATATGAACCACTAAGCTATATATCTGCCTACACTTTCAGGTCAATGCTAAAAATCTCATCAGGTTAATTGCTTTTAACATATGAACACTTTGACAATAAACCAAACAAGAACATGCATACAAAGAGAGAAAAGTGCCTCTAAATATGATCCTAATCAAATTCCAAGGTGATGTTTGAAGTCTTTTCCAAAGACTGGTCGTCTTATCCAACACTAGCACATGCTCTTATTTCCCTACCATTTCTTTTTATTTTTCAAAAGCGACACTTCTTTTTATTCAAATTAACAGTAATCAATCCTTTAAAAAAATACCAATGACACTATTTTTCTTTATTTTGTTTCCATGATCGATAATAGATTCATTAGCATAATCATTATACATATGAACAATAATAATCAACCACTAATTAATAATATTCACATGTCTAATCCGTCATATCTCTTGTATCACTAAACCTTTGCGCACCATCCAATGTATTAAGAAGATAAAAACATACTAAAAATCATACTCCTCTTAAAAGAATCATTTGATTCGTATCTAATCTCTCTTTCAACAAAATCTTTTAAAAATTAATTTCTCTGAAATAACAAGTAATCTACCAATCACACTAATCTTTTATTTCATTAAACGTAAATGAATCGAGCCAAATTAAAATTAAGGGACCACGGAGGTAAACTCGTAAATATCTCAAAAACCAGTGGCGTTTTCTTATACCCTTTACTATATAAACCTCGTCCCTCCCAAACTCTCAAAATCCCCTCTGACACTTTCTCTCTCACTACAAACTACAATACAGAGCAGATCAAAAAAAATCAGTTAACCGGAAAAAAAAAATGGCTGGAGGTCTCGGAAAATGCAGTAAGATCCGTCACATTGTGAGGCTGAGACAGATGCTCCGACGGTGGCGCGACCAAGCGAGGATGTCTTCTTCTTTCAACCGCTGTGTACCGTCAGATGTACCGTCAGGACACGTGGCGATCTACGTTGGAAGCAGTTGCAGGAGATTTGTAGTGCGCGCGACGTACCTGAACCATCCCATCCTTAGGAACCTTTTGGTCCAAGCTGAGGAAGAGTTCGGTTTCGTTAACCAAGGTCCGTTGGTTATCCCTTGCGAAGAATCGGTTTTCGAGGAATCGATTCGGTTTATATCCCGGTCTGATTCGACCCGGTCAAGACGGTTTACTTGTCCCGATGATTTTCAGAAGAATTGCCACGTGGTGGGGATTAGTAGCAAGATAGATCTATGGATCGAATCTCGACCGTTACTTCACGGCGTCTCCGACAACAAAGCCGTGTGGTGATTTTTTTCAACGGATCACTTTGACGGCGTCGTACAGAAGAGTAAATAGAGACAAAATAAAACGAGAGCCGGTTCGGACCCGGTTCGACTTGGAACGAGTAATGTTAATAATCGAAGCCAATTTTGAAATAATCGTCATTGACTCCGGTTCGTTGTGGTTTTGTTTTTTTCTTCTTCTATTTATTTATTGATGAGGCGGCGGAGTGTATTTGCGGTGGCTCGGAGATGGCCGTGAAAGGTGGGTGAGTCATTCTACCGAGTCGTCCCGGGTTCGAATGTGATTTTAAAATTGGTTATTTGGTTGTATATTCTGCAATTTCCATTAAAATTGTAGTAATCATTATTATTGTTGGAGAAATTTTCAATATTCTAACAATCAACAACGTGTATATTCCATTACCATTGCACTCGTACTTGAAAAAGAAATGAGCTAATGATCATAACTCATAAGATAAGATTCATAACTATCATAATTTTATTAATATATAAAATGATTGTCATAATCAGTTCCTACGAATATTTTAATGAGTATTTTAAACCTGTTAAACTTTAAACATCATACTCTTTACTGTTTTTCTAGTACAAAAAAAAAAAAAAAGAGTTGGAATCTGTTATATATTTTTATATAGTTGAATTCATGTAAATAGATTAATACTTTAGGTGATATATTCAATAATAAACCATATAGTATAAAGTTTTTTTTCTTCTTAACATCCCCATGTAGTATAAAGTTATTTTCTAATTAACTAGTGTGAATTTTAAATCTATAATATTATTTACTTCTTCTTTTGATTCAATTTTTTGTCTACTGCTTCGGCGAAAGTTGTTTGAAATTGGACCGTAGTGATTGGAAACAGAAGAAAAGGAAAAAAAATCCGACCAGGTCATGTGAAGGAAAAGACTATCAGGAAATAGCCACTTTGTTATGTTTTCATTCTCAACAAAAAGCTTTTTGATTTTTCTGTCCTTCACGTTCTTCCAACAGTACAATTTACGGTACACAATGTCATCACCTTCATCTAGTTTTTAGAATGTGTTCATACAGCCTGGATTTTTTTGCTAATTAGATAGTTTAGATTCTTTAGTTATTTCTCTGATTCATTCCAGTCCACACTAGTTTATATGGAAGAAAATTTATATCTTTATTTATCAGAAAATTAATATTTTACAATGAACCTGAAAATGATGTTAAATTGGATATTTTATGATCATACAACCAACCTGAAAACATTTTACAATGAATGCAGAAAATATTTACAAGGAACCAGAAAATATTTTACATTCCAGTCCATAAGAATTAAGATATCTCTATTTGTCATATATCTTACTCAGTTCTAATAAGTAAAATATATTCCAATATCCAATGTTCATATTACTTCAATATAGTTATTATATTATTATATTGATCTATCGCATTCGGCATGATGTATCCAATGTTAATATTACATAATTGACATGATGATCCTTCTTCTCTAGCATCCACAAATATTGGACATGTTGAACATATATTCTGTACTTCATATTCGACACCACACATAACATTTCACAAATAAGAGACGGCATGAAGGAGTAAAGGACAAGACTAATTCACGTTAGTCTAGGAATATTATGCACTAGGTTGAATCTAGGGTTAGTATGAACGAAAACACGAGTTAGGGAAGCTAAACTACGCCATGTGGATCTACCACACAATAGCTATAAACGATGAATATCATGTTTGAAAAGGTGATAAAACAAACAACACTTAAAAAATATCATGTTTGAAAAGGTGATAAAACAAACAACACTTAAAAACCTTTTTACGAACGAAAGCGAATTTACTAGTTTTAGCTTTGATGAATGATACTTGGCCGAAAATAGATTAATGTGATAGATAGAATATAATTTGACAAGGAAGACTCGAAATGGTTAAAAGAACAATGTTGGGTTAAAGATAGTTGTAGCCAGGAAGGAGATCATTAACGAGGAAGATATATGTCCTTTTAGTACAACAATTATTTAGAATTATAATGATGAGAGTCGTGAACACGAGAGAGAGAGAGAGAAGTTGAGAGATTCTTTCGAAAGGACAGCGAAGAGAGGCCCAATGAGAGAAGCTTTGTTTAGCTTTACCTTTGTACCCTTATCCTTTGGTCATTTCACATTCAGCTACCCCCACACCCTCGTGCATGGCTAATCATTAATCCAATAGTAACTTCAAATAATTCATATGACATGCACGGGACAGAATATATGATAGTCAAACAGAGGAATAAGAAGAGAGCAGTGAAAATTAAATAAATCAAAATAGGGTTAACAACTTAATATATACAAACAACTAGCGGAATTATCACTGATCAAATTCCAAAAATTGATTAAATTTCTCCAATTGCTTTGTCTTTGTCAAATACTCACTTTTTACTGACTAGTTTTTTATGTCGGCTTTGGTGAATTTTTCGGAGATTACGGCCCAAGTCGATTGTGGAAAGACCCATCCACTCAGGCTTAACCAATAATTATGAGCCACCTAAAAGATATAACAACATTTACAAGTTCGCTTTGGTGAAGACCCGATTTCCTTTTATTTATCGAGATTGATGGTGACGGAAGAGGCCCAGTCCAATATGGATATGCTTTGTTCCTTCTAATCGTGTAAATATACTAGATACAGTCATTAGAGTTAAAAATCCTTATAAATGAACCGTATAAATTCTATTTTATCTTAGTTAATTTGGTGACAATCGCCGTATAATTTAATTTATCTGATTCTACCATAGAGAGAATCAGCTATATGATATTGTCACAATTCAATGAAATTTATGGTTGATGTAGTCATGATTATTATTGCATCAAAACATTATAGAGTATATATATAGAAACGAAGTGATAATATCTGGTGTGTTTTTTTCCTTGATATGCTAATTAGTGGATATGTAGCACTTTCGGACTTGGTGGGATTGTGATCTCTTTACCGACCCATTCGCATACAAATATTAGGCATTACCACATCTTAATAGCTTTTCTACGTTCACAAAGACAACGTCCTTGGAAAAAGACATCTTTATGTATAAAAGTCGGTGACCATAAGGAAAAGGAGATTAGTTAAATTCTAGCAAACTAGTATTTAATTATACATCTTCAAATCCGTACTAAAGCCATTTATCATCAATCAAAACAATGAAATCCGTACGGTAATAAATGGATTTCAAGAAATTTGTGACAGACTATCACTTCGCGTATAATGCGGAAATAACATTCAATTGGTTAGGAAAAGATAGAAAAAAAAGTAAAAGGGAAATATAATTCAAAGAAAGCACTGATATGTATGATTTGATAATGATACCTTCATTCTTCCGTAACACTTATCAATAGTTCTTCCTCAGTCCTTGGTGGAAAATACTAACTTCACCCACAAAACAAAACAAAACAAAAACAAATTTGACTCTCAATACGTGTCAAAATCTTAAACCCAATTCTAAGACTAATATATGTGGCAAAGTAATATGCAAACTGAGTTTTATCTCATAATTAAATTAAGCAAACCGAAGAAAAAGTCCATCCGTCCATAAAGTACCGTAGTACGGTAAAGAGAGGCAAGGGTAGGAGTAGTAGTAGTAGTAGTTATGTCAAATCATCATATAATAGGGGGAGTGCAATTACACGATACGGTGAATCTTATCGTGATCTTGAAGCCCATGATACAAGTCAAGCTTTAATGGTTTATTTATCTAAGCCGTCCAAAAATAATTGAAGTTGGCTCCCATCACCTACCACTCTGTGTTCTAGAGGATTATTAACCCTCTTGGTTGTTTTGTTGGGTTCATGATCATCTAAATAATCTATGTATACGAGATTTCTTAAGCTGTTGTGGGTCACGTTCGCATGTGCTTATCTCTCTCTCTGACGTTGATTTTGATATCTCCAAAACTTTTTTTATTTTCTATTTTTCAAAGACTGATTTTATTACCGAAGAGGTGGGACGAATTATCAAAGCAAAAAACACACCTAATAAACTTTTGCAGATTCTATGCTTAAAGTATATATTTTTCTCACGATTTGTTACACATTTGTGAAAAAGTGTGTATGGTTATATAAAGAAACCAAACGTAAATGCCATATGGCTAAATTAATTTTAAGCGGTTTAACATCAACATCGAGATAGGTTTAGCTCATTAGGAGTTATGGGTTTATCATAGCTTTTAATTTTGTCTATAACTATAGGTGTAATGAAAATTAATATATCCTCAAATGTATCAATCTATTTATCAGAAGATACTATACCAGTTACGACTTTTTTGCTCTACCACCCAACTTTAGGGTCCATATAAAAACTTTTAAGTTTTAACTTAATACAGAATCCAAATAATAATTCCAAATTTGTTTAATAAGTATTCTCTCTGATTTTTTTTAATTATCGTTTAAGGTTTTTCACACAAATTAAGAAAACTATTAAATTTTTCGTTTTGCTTTTTATTACCTTCCAATCTCGTAATTAATACGAAGTTAACGCTTTCACAAATTTTCAACCTATACCAAAAGAACCCTATATATATATAGTTATTATACTGTAACGATCCTGCAACTAACATTCCATCCAGATTCTTTTTTTTTTCTTTTTCTTTAAGTCATTTCAACAGATTTAACGGCTAAAAACCGCCGATTTGTAAAGAGACACACCATCTTTGCTTTAAAAGAAAAAAAAATACACTATGGAGTTTTTAAAAATTCAAAATATGAAAATAACCTTGAACCATATTACTAGTAAATTTGTGGAGAGAGACAAAACTCTAGAAAGTAACGAACGACCGTGTCTTATTGCTCTCTGTTTTCAAGGACTGTGGTACTTTGTTTTTTGAGTCTATACTATCTCAGCAATGAGGTTTTTTTTTTCTTTTTTTTTATAAAGAATTTATCAAACTAAATTGTAAAATTGAGTAACCAATTTCACATTTTTAAAAAATTGTCACACCCTCAACTATATACAAGTCTTTTTAAAAAGCAGCTTTACTAGATTTGCCATTTAACAGAACCTTTTTGGGAATTTGTTTACATTATACTACATGTTGACTCTGCGCAGAGATATTTGACTGAGTCCGCGTGACTAGAATTCAATTATCACATATTCACAACTTGTTTACAACAAGATGTAAAAAGAAAATCACATCAAGTAAATTTTTTAAAAAACCAAAGCCTTAAGCTGATAATATTAAAAAGTCTCTCATTCATCAAATATTAAAAAGTAGTCTCTCACAGGGTACAACATTGAACAAACCACACCACCATGAGAGAGTAAATCTGAGAAGAGTACCAAAAATAGTAATCATTCTCATTTAGGTTTTTTTTTCTTCTAAGGGTTAGTCTCACTCTAATACAACTACTAAACCCATATTAACCAAAAACATAATTAAGGTTTGCTAAACACAGAGAAGCATTTACTCAGCAGCTTCCTCTGTTTCCTCCCAAAATATATTAACTAAAAAAACCCTAAAAAAAAAAAGAGATATGTTCATCGGAGCATGGAGGTGGTGAGAGATCGGAAAACGACTTCTTCACAAGGGATAGTGAGACCCATGTCATGATCAAATCCAAACTCTTCCTCTGCTTGTTGGAGAAGAAGCTGAAACTCGGGTCGGGTCAAAAACGAAATGGGCACAACGTACCTGACCCGATTCTCTCCTACGTAGACGACGAAGTGACCTTTAGGCACGTCAAGAGGAGATCCGTTTTCGTCTTCACTGTATACATTGTTCTGTTTCTTCCCCAAGCTCGAACACCTCTTCAAGATTTGCTTGATCATCGCCGTTTGCGTTAGCTTGTTCGCTTTCTTCATCGCCATTTCTCTTCGACAAGTGATCTCTTCAAAATCTTTTTCTTTTTCTAACAATGAAGGATGAGTGTGTAATTAGAGAGAGTGAGGGGAGGGATCATGGACTTATGGTTGAGGGGTATTTATTGAGGCCTTGAGCGAGTGGAAACTCTTCTTTATTTTTTAAAAAGTTTTTAACGAAAAAAAGAATATACGGAATTTACAAAATTGTACAGTATATACGAATTTATACACACCCACAACATGTATTATTAGTATGTGTGCATAAATTAATTAATTATAAAGAGAGAGAGAGAGGGTGATGGTGATATCGAGGCGTTGAGGAGATTATGATGTGTTTGTTGTTTGAATATGAATTTGCGTGTATGCTACGGGTGACCATATTTGTTGTGCATTTAGATGATAAAAAGCAGTACTATTTAATTTGTTGCAGAATTGATGTAATGTAGAAACTCGAAAGCGACCACTTGGGTCATCTGGTTTGGCTCCAAGAGAGAATCTGTTGAATTCAATTTTTTTCTTATACAAAACAAAAATAAAAACCAAATTGATGCGTAATTTAGATTAATATATATTCATAAAAAAATGCTATGAATTGTGTTTTCAAAGCATGTGAAGACGTGGGGTCCTAAATGAGACGAGACGAGTATGTGTGGAATTTGTTAGACGGACGGTTTTGATGCATATTCATCTTACTTTCACTTTTTGTGGTTGGAATATATTTGAATATCTAGGCTACTGATTTTTTTTTCTTCTTTTTGGTACATGCATGCTTGTCGATTTAGTTAACTTAATTAGGGTTTCAATCTCATCCTTCGAGGTTGATTAGGGTTTTATTCGAATCTGTTGTACTAGTATAGTAGTTGTTCTTTATATTTGTATTTTATCTTTTACTGTCTCCACTTTATGGATATCTTGACACATTCTCCCATTTACTTGTCCCATTTATCTTACATCGAGCGTAGGGCTTTTTTTTATCCAAGTTGTTATCGAATTATTAACAAGCAAAGCTCACACGTACGAAACACTCAACGTGTTACTTCATGCACGTTGTCAAACAGTAAGATAGAAAATTCAATACTACTTAATAATCCATAAATTTTGTTATAAAACGTAGCTAACGTTCTTAATTTCAGCATTACCGAATGGACACTAGATATTAGTGCTTCATCTAGTAAAATATGATTGACGTTAGGATATTTGTACAGTATATATCAAAGATATTTTGTAATACAACATTTAATTTAGTATATTTTGTTTGTCAAAAGTTGCTGGATTTTTTTAGATAATTACAAATCCGTCACCTTTTTTCGGTTTGTTGGATTATGCTGTTTAATATCTGCAATTTGATCACAAAACTATATAAAAAGAATCCTAATATTTCAGAAATGAAGAAAAAGAACGTACAGAAAAGTACCACGATCTTGATTATTGAACCCGTGAATCTAGAAGAATAAAAGAAAAAGACATCAAAGCTGAAACTTCACAAGGATAAAAGGAGCGTTGTTGTACCCAATGAGCCACTAGTGAGTAATATTTCCCAATATTTTATATAGATAGAGAGAGAGAAGAACAAGATAGATTATATAATTAAGAAAAAAAAACAATGGTAAGTGTTAACGTAACACGTATAACCGAACTTCTGTCCACTTGGGAAACCATATACAGTGAATCTTTCTTTAGAGTAGTATTGAAATGCGTCAAAAAAATAATACTATTAAGTATGAACAAAAAAAAGAAAAAAAAAAAAAAGAAAAAACAAAGAAGCAGAGGGAAGGGGTCGATGTTTCGGACCACAAACCAAAACCAAGAAAATTGTCGTAACCAAGCGAGGACTCTCCAACTGTCTCAACTGACTCACATGCTCTCATGCGTTTCTCTACTTCTATAGTCTACCCCCCTATACAATTCTTATACCTTCTTTGGATTTCAAGATCTCTAAGTCACTTTCATTTTTACAAAGTTCCATTACCTTTTGCAAGTTAACTTCTTGCGTTCAACTATCACATACGGAGATTGCTAACTGAATGTTGGTATGTTTTCGAAATCAAATACTCCCTCCGTTTCAATATATAAGATGTTTTAGCTTCTTTTTTTGTTTCAAAATATAAGATGTCTTGTAACTTTTCATGCAAATTTTAATATATATTTAATAATCTGTAATCATTATTTATGCAGTCTTCTTTATTATTGATTGAATCTTTTTAATTTAAATATATATGATACTTTTTAAAAGAAAAATAAACTATCTTAATATGTATGCCTTACCTTAAACATCGTATATTTTTAAACGGAGAGAGTATTAATGTATCATATCAAATTCTGATATAAATTTATTATAACTAATTAAGTAGTCACGTTACCATCTTTGTGAGTTGGTATCGTACGTGGTCCATTTTCAAAAAGTTTATCATTTTTGGGTTTTAAAGCTAAAAGTTAGTCTCATCTAAATTCTAAATCAGCAATGTGTGCAACTGAAAGTTAGATAAATTATTTAACAAGATAACTTTTGAACTTTTGATATAATTAAATATATCGCTCCAAGTTGCATGAGTTCAATAGCTCCCTACCCCAAAATTAAATATGCAAATTAACTTCTTGCGTCCAACTATCACAGATTCAGAGAGAGGATAATTTATACACTCACGTGGTTTTCTCTGCATCTATAACCTCCAAACGAAAATCTTGAAAACTATGCAGCAACAGAAAGATATTGCTAACATCCGAAATGCGCAAACAATATATTATGTATAAGAATTTATAAAAATATTATAAATTTGTTAGCGTCTATATATACAATTCATATATTACTAAAACAATGTAGAAAGTAGAAACGAAAACAACATTTTTTGGATATATCTTGGAATGAAAATGTTGAGACGAAGACAAAAAATACAGTGGAAGCCGTGACGAGTTTGTTGTTTGTACAATAACAACGATCGAGCCTGATTGATGAACAGTAACCAAAACGGCATCGTGTGGATGAGGCTTAAACAAAGGAAAGGACATTTGTAAATTTGGGAGATAAGGACTCAAAGGTGTCTCGTTCGTACAATGACAGTACTCGAACCGGTTACGGCTTCTCGAATTTAATATCTGCAAATTAATCAAACACACGCACATGCAAGCCGTATATTTTTTTCTTGGATTTTTTGTTGTGGTGCGTATTCCGTCTTATTCTTCGAATCCATTTCACCGCATATCTACTTATAGATTTTTTTTTTTTTTAATAATCACGGCAAGTTTATCTCTTTGAAATGTAAATGAAATATAGATGACAAAAATATCGAAAAAAACGACAGTTAAAAGAATCTCAATAGCTTATTGTTATCCTAGTGTCTTTTTCTTTGTAAATACTACCTTTGCACAATTCAACTATTTACATGTTAGAAGGTACTATTTTGTTATAAATATTATATGGTATGAAATTATAGGGGAGAAATAAAATGATTGCGTATGCATCCGTATAGACAAATATTGTTTATATCTACTTTTGCTAAATTTTCTTTGATCTTGCATAAAAATATCCGTATAGCATCCATGCAAAACCCACGTATATGTCTAAAATGCTATATGATGACAAGTTGTCCAGCTAGTATATAGTATATATTCCACGTATTTTACGTACTTATTTGTAATATGTATATATGTAATATATTATATATATATATATAATATATTATATATATATATATATATATATTGGTAACTAAGTAGGTAAATAATGTCTTTTAAAAATGCATTGAAACGGGGGGATGACGGAATAAGGTTAAGTCCTAACGAACTGCGAAACCTCATCTTTAGAATGAAACCAAACTCACATGTTCCATCAACGAGATTGGTCACATGAAAACAGAAACTTAAATTGTTTTGCTTTCAATTTTTGTAGAAACTACACTAATGTTGATGGGTCCCTTAAACGGCGGAGTAGTTGGTAATAGACACAGAATACATAAAGGACCATCATGTTTATTTTCAAGCGAATTTACAAGACACTACTACCGTTTAATCAATTTTTCAGCCAAATGTCCTATTTTTGCTGTCTGATCTTTTCAATAGTTACGTAAACAAGAATTTATCTGCTAGAAAATAGTATAAGTTTCTGCCTAACGAAATACATAAAACAAACCGAACGATTCTCCTATATTATCAACCACCCTATACTAGATACAATATCCTTTTCTTAATATATTATAAAAGTAGGTACACACATCATATGAATCCACTTTTTTGAGGAAAACTATATGAACTTCATTTGTTTGTAGGAAAGTAGAAACACATGAGATTGATATGTGGAAATATCTTGAACTACATACATAGGGTTTTTGTGAACTAAACAGTTGTTAATCTATGAGATTTATAAATAGATAGATGAGTCTAAGCACAAATCCGTTGTAGTCTAGCTGGTCAGGATACTCGGCTCTCACCCGAGAGACCCGGGTTCGAGTCCCGGCAACGGAGTTCTTTTTGGTTTTTCATTTTAATACGTACAAGCCCACTTAAAGTTATAAGTCGGCCCACAGAAAAGCCCAGCAATATAAAGGAAAGGGATTGAATATATAGATGTCTTAATTAGCTACTCGCCGGACAGGATTATTTCTCGGCCAAGTTTTCTAGCTCAGGTTCGTCGTCTCCACCCCCCTAATCTTAAATCATGTTTAGGATTTTTTTTAAGTTTTTTTCTTTAATTTTTGTTTTATTGCTATTGAGATTTCCTGAGATTTGATTTCATGTAGTTCTAGATTTGGGGTGGTTCATAATCTGTGGTTGGAGTATTGTTGTTAGGTTAAAGAATTCGATTTTGTGAGATCTGTTTAGGTTGTACAGAACGGTGTGAGAATGTTGAATCCGGTTTATAGTATTCGAAAAAAGCTTTGATTTTTATGATACCCATTTGAGTTTATGAGGCTGTGGAAAGAGGGTTGGGACGATGATGCAAAGAAATTGGTGTTGCGGAGTTCTGGATGCTCTCTCAGATCAGATCTGTTTTGTGGGGTTCTTGATAAATGGGGGGAAGCGTTTGGAGTTTTGTGTTGAAGATTTGATGTATGTGAAGAGATTGAAGGAGGGTAATGTTGGTGTGTTGTTGGCAGGTGTTTGATGTAAAAAGTTGTCGTTGTTTGGTGGAAGGGAATGAGTTCAATGAGCAGAAGCAGGAGTCGAAGTCGGAGTCGTGATCGGTTTCGTAGTCGGAGTCCTAGAGACAGGAGAATGAGACCTGAACGAATTTCTTACCGTGATGCTCCTTCTAGAAGGGAGCCACGTCGTGCTTTCAGGTCCTTTTTTTTTGTCTTTCATGTCTTGGCCCTTTCTTCACTAGCAACAGTTGCTTCTCTTTTCACTCTCGACCCCTAAACCATAGTTAACCTTTATACTTCTCTTCTATATTAGCCTTCTCATACTAACAACTGACATAGAGGTTAAGCCGAGCTGGCGATTTCATCCACAATCCTATGCTTGTAGAAGAAATAGATGCTAATCCAGTCTCTAACTTGATTATGACTTTGACTTGCTGAACAAATTCTCTAATCTCAAGCTTTATTCTCTCTTCTACTCTTTACCAAGATGGTGTGTGATTAGGGCGGAACCAGGGTTAAGTCAAGGCTTTTCTTTCAATGTTTATCTCCAAGTGTTTCTTTGATTGAATTGATAGTCAGTGTTAGATTGGTTTTAGTTCAACTGCTTGCATACATACTTTTGGATGAAGTTATATTCGATTCAATTCGGTGACATGTTTGTTCACAATTTCTTGATCTTGTTGGAATCATTTGTTCAGCCAAGGAAATCTCTGCAACAACTGCAAGCGTCCTGGTCACTTTGCAAGAGACTGTTCTAATGTTTCCGTCTGTAACAACTGTGGCCTTCCAGGGTATATACGTCTTCCCAAATTTAATTACTGATTTTTTTTTTCTGTTTATAAGCATTCCCATTATGGTTCCTTGAACTCTCTCTGCAGGCACATTGCAGCAGAATGCACAGCAGAATCACGGTGTTGGAACTGTAGAGAACCAGGCCATGTAGCCTCAAACTGTTCAAACGAAGGAATCTGCCACTCGTGTGGCAAAGCTGGACATCGAGTGAGAGACTGCACTAACCCGGATTCTCGTCCAGGAGACTTGAGGCTCTGCAACAACTGCTTTAAACCGGGGCATCTCGCTGCTGACTGCACAAACGACAAGGCGTGCAAGAACTGCAGGACTTCAGGTCACATAGCTCGTGACTGTCGGAACGAACCGGTTTGCAACATCTGCAGCATCTCGGGCCATGTTGCTAGACAATGCCCAAAAGGGGACAGCAGTTACTCTGACAGAGGAAGCAGGGTTCGAGGCAATGGTATGCAAAGAGATGGTTTGAGCAGAATGGGCAGAGACAGAGACGGTGTTGGCTCAATGATAACATGTCACAATTGTGGTGGCCGGGGACACATGGCGTACGAGTGCCCGTCTGCTCGAGTCGCTGACCGTGGATTCCGCCGGTTCTGAGGTTCTAAAAATCGACCAGTTGAAGTTCCATTCTTCTTCACCTCTAGCCTTTTTTACCTTCTGGTTGTGGCGCTACAATGTTGTTTTCTCATGGTTTTTGTCTATTGGAGTGAATCAAGACTGGTTTTTCTTTTGGTTTTTTTTTGGGAAATTGAGACATTGTTTGTGTTGTGTATGAATTATTGAATAGATTATTGTGATGCAAAGTTCTGAAGTTTTAGAATCCAATATTTACTAGAAATCAAATTTAAATGTTTTGTTTCCTCCCAATCGTGAATAAGTAAAGATGTGTTGTAGTTTTATATTTAAGCTACTGTGCATGCAAGTATATGTCTTTTGTAAGCGATTAATTCAGTCAAACTCCTAGGCGATCTCGAAACAGACTTTTTAGTAATAGACTTGTAGATCACACAAAATTCGAAAAAAATTAAACAATGGACGTGCTAGTGGGAGAGACGACGAGATAGATGGTCCTGGTCATCTATCTACAAGTAGATGAAATTGGCTAACGTAAAAGGAACACATAAACAACCGTACCAAATACTCCATAAATACCAACTTGCAAAAATGTTAATTTTTTAAAGAAAAATGGCATGCGAGTTTTTCTTTTAGTTTTATTTGGCATGCGAGGTTTGTTGTATCCAGTTCATACTATTCAAAGACGTAGAGGCTATGAGTATAATAGTTTGTAAATGGAATGAATTGTTTTACACTCTTTCGATTCGTTGTATTTTATATATAGTCATATACTAGTAAGAATAATACAACATTGTTAGTGACATCATTGCGTAAGTTTTCTTTTGTAATTTTTAGAAAAAATAAAGATGTACATTGAAGGAGAAGACTTACAGTATTGATGATTGGTGGTGGACTAGCCTACTACCACGGTACCACCCCACTAGTAGTGTTACCAAAGGGATCTCTTCTTCTTTTTTTGTTTCTTTACCTTATATCTCATCTAATATTTTTTATTAACCACTAATATTCTTACCAACAATATTATAAAGCTCCCTATACCTGGTTTCAATAACGAAAAAACATTGGTTAAACTATACAGAGATAAGTAACCTATTCGTATGACAACTAACAAATTCCAATCTGAATTATATAATATAAGAAAAAATAAATAAATTAGAAATGTGATATATCTCGTTTTTATTAGAAACCTTTTGGTGTTTTACAGAACCATGCTAATATACTAGAGGTCAATATGCGTTTGTAAAAGACACATAATAACATTTTTTTTTGTTTGATAAAGAAAAGGCACATGATAAGTTGACAAACGAAAAAACATAATTATGATCGTCTTCTCTTCTTGATTTTTAAGACACAAACACTTTTATTCTTGGTAGGACCAAACCTAACATTTTTTTTTCTGGTTAGAAAGGACCAAACCTATCTGTCAATAAGACTTTTCAATCTATGTAAAGGGACAAAAAACAAACAAACAAATGCACTATAAATAGAGAGCCAAAACGAAGCTATCATATCAGATCAAACAAAAACAAGTCTAGTAACAAACTTTGTGGAGAATCAAGAAAAATGAAGACAACTTCTTCATTGGTGGTTATCTTCCTCATCGCAGTGATCTTGCAAACTAACCTACTAGTGAGTGGGCACGTCCGTTCCACTGATCAAGACACGCTAAAAAACAACAACAATAATGATATAAACAGCACAACCACCGAAGTAGTTATCAAGGACAAGAAAAGAAGTTACAATGGAGGAAGCGGAAGCTATAGATGGGGATGGGGTGGAGGCGGCGGAGGAGGAGGGGGAGGAGGAGGAGGAGGCGGTGGAGGAGGGGGTGGGGGTGGCGGTGGTGGCAGAGGATGGGGATGGGGAGGAGGAGGAGGCGGAGGAGGATGGTACAAATGGGGTTGTGGCGGCGGAGGAAGAGGAAAAGGAAGAGAAGGAAGAGGAGAGTTTGTGAAAAGAGAATATGCAGAGTGCAAAGGAAGAGGAAAATGTAGAGGAAAGATATTGGCATGTCCTCAGCATTGTGGAGGCTTTTGTTTTTACGATTGTCTCTTTCTCTGCAAACCTCATTGCCGTCGCTAGAGAGATAATATATCTTTTCGTCAATTCCATCATGCATTCCCTTTTTTTTTCCTGGTTTGGGTTTTTTGGTTTGTTTCTTACGGTTTTCTTTCTTACAAATATTTTGGGGACTTCTCGAGTGATGACCAAAAGGTAGCCATTATATTAGGATCCTGGTTCATCTAGTGTTTGTTTTTTTTTTTTTTTTGGTTCTATTATGAACTAAAAGTTCTTAAAAGAATTTCCATATGAGATTTTTCTTTTGCCATTTAATTTTCAGTGTAAAAAACTTTTGTCTTTGGTGCTTTCTATGATGAACATCTTTTGAAAAAAGTATGAGCACAACGCCTGTCTTGAGTACATTAACTTGTAATTGTTAACAGTAACTAACAGTAATTAATCAACAGACAGTTGAAAAAGAAAAGACAAAATTTTGTAATCAACCTCTAGTCTAGAGTACGACAATGACCAATGCACAATCAAACTTGTAATCAACCTCTAGTCTATGAGTACGACAATGACCAATGTACTGCAATCTCTTGACTATTCTTTGTCTCCCAAAGATTGATGTTTTGAATATTTTTAATAATTTTTGTTTTAATGATTACTGATGTTGTAGAGTGTATGGAGTGTAAAAATGGGAAAGTGGAAAAGTGAAAATAATAAATTATAAATTAATCATATATTCCCTCTGTCTTAATATGTGTGTAAAATACTAAACTTCAATCTTTGTGAGACAGAGGGAGTATATGTTTTTCTTGTTTCTTGAAAATTTTCTCGATTTATCCTAATCATATTATTAAATCACAATAGGTTAGTGAGTGTATAAATGAAAGTGGAAAAGGCTTTCAAGAATATATCCAAATATGAGACCGTAGTCAAGAGCATTCGAAAAAGTTGGAACGAAATCTTTCTCGGGAGCATTCATGACTCAACTTTAATCATTCCTCTTTTTCAGCATAATTTCTGGCTGCCGGTTTAGGGCATCTTTATAGGGAAAACTATTTTGGGTGTTCTTAAAATAAATATATTATGAAAATAATGTAAGATCAGTAGTTAAGATATTTTGCTAAAAAATTAGTTATTGGGAGAACATATTTAAGATTATAAGATTAATAATATAATATTTTTAAACATATTACAATTATAAAAACTTATAAAATAATATTTAAATTGCAAATTTATAAAACTTTTATTAAAATTCAAAATACAATACTAAATTTTTATGAAACATAAAAAACATTAAAGATAAAAAAAACAAACATATTACTTAATTAAAACACACAAACATTTTATTTAATTAATACATAGTTTAATATCCAAATTTTAATTTGTGAAAAATTGTTTGCAAGAGATTGTATCCATTCACAGCTTGCCATGTCAGCTTAGAACTGATCTTGGTGTTCTTCTGCCACTATTCCTTATATTTATAATTTTAATGGGCTAAGAACACCCATCATGTTTTTCCTATAAAGATGACCTTATATAATCAAAAGTTTTCAAGATAATGCCTTTGCCGCACAACAATGAGAAGCACTAAAAAAAACATCAAATATCAAGTTATCAACCATATTTATGTAAAGCGGATGGTTGACATTTTTGAAATCCAACATCGGCCTATATTATTAGTGGGCCCGTTTAACACAGTGAAGGTGACGTTTCTTTATTTTCTTCTTTCACCTCTTTTTTTCATCTTTCTTGGTAACTAGTACTATATTTTTAGTTGTTATGAACCAATATTACAGTTTGCTAATTAAAACGAGTAGATGACGTGTCGGTACTATTGTTTCGGCTGCCAAGATGATGTGTCGTTCCTTAGTCACTTGGTTAGTCATCAGAGCTCTGGAGGAGGCATATTCACTCAGAAACAAAAATATGCCGATGGTGATGGGCACGTTATTGCGAATTTGTCTCCATTACATATGCTCTATTCTTACCTTTATTTTCCACATTAAATAATTCCAACCAAATCCAAGAACCATCCTTTCCCCATATGGGATATGGGGACTGAAGAGGCAGAAGATGAAAAAGACTGTCGTCACATACTTTAAATACTCCACTAGATCTCATTCATCGAATTTAGTGCTTACTTTACATTTGACTTTACCTTTTTTTTTTGCCTTGAGAAAGCAAAAATAATGTAGACGATAATTGAAAATAACTTGAAGCCTTAATGCTTCCATAATAAAAGGAGAAAGTCTTTGGAATATCAACGAAACAAGTCATCTTTTTGTACACGAAAATTTGCTGTAGAGGATAAGTAAGAACATTTGCATAAACGAAAAGAGAATATATATGATTATTACAATGTTTAAAACAGCATAATCTCAATCACACTCAAATTTACAAAAGACATAACAAACAAAAAAAAGGGAGGCTAATTCTATCAAGATCGAAGTTGAGAGAAATCAAACAAACAAACAAACAAAAAAACAGCCCATGTAGGGAGATAGCAAATTACCAGAACGATCTAGATCTTTTATTAGAAGAAAGAGGAGAAGGATGAGCAAAAGTAGTAGTAGGAGTAGGAGTGATCTGTGGGACAGTGAAGCCACCATCATCATACCACCTCTTGTTGTTCTGTCCTTGTTGTTTCATGTTTTGTATTGGAGCATAAGACTGTACTTGTGGTGATGTTCCTTTGTTGTACATCCCAAACTGTATGTTGTTGTTGTCTTGAGAAAAGTAGTGATCATTTGGGTATGAAGAAGGAAGAGTTTGTGGAATCTGAGGGACCCAAATCCCTAAACTCTTAGATGGAAGTGACACTGTATTGTTGTTGTTGTTTCTCTTGGTGCTGTCATCTTCTGCTTCCACATATGGTAACACTCCATCATCATCACCACTCTGCAATCACACACAAAAAGATATAACCCACCAAGAAAGAATTGACAAACTCTATTTTCAGAACTTTATACAAACACCCAAATTAGGCAAACACATCACTATAAAAGTGTTTGTTACTTATCTTTATGTCTCAATTAGATCTGAACTGATGTGATATATTACGTAAACATAAGTTTCAATCTCCTAAGGATCTTTAATTCTTTATTGATCAGAGAGGAAGTAACAAACCTTGGAGAATCCAAAAGGAGGAAGAGAGGAATCAAGAAAGTCCTCAACGTGCCAACCAGGTAAGGTATCGATCAAATACTCTGAGATAGTGCTAGTGGAACCCCACTGATTGATCGTGGCATCGCCAGGTTGGATCTTGGAGTTGTTGTTGTGGTTGTTGGTCTGAGGAGGAGGTGAGAGAGGTTTCTTGAGAGGAGGAGGATTAGAGATTGATGATCCAGGAACAGAGCAATCTTGGCTGTTTGAAGAAGTAGAAGATTCTGATGAAGTGGGTTTGTAAACAGAGGACGTAGCAGAGAGCTTAACCCCTGTAAGAAGAAACCTATCGTGTTTCTTCGTGTGTTCGTTCGCGGCGTGGATCGATGAATCACAATCTTTGCATAGAATAGCTCTATCTTGTTGACAAAATAACAGAGCTTTTTTATCCTACAATATATCAAGAAAAAAAAAACAAGAAATAAAAAAAGATAAATCTCAGATCAATGGAGAGTTAGAGACAAAACCCATGTCCGAAGTAAGAAAGAGACCTGACAGATGTCGCAGAGAGGAGATGTGTTGTTTGAGGAAGAAGGATAAAGGAGAGAGAAACGGAGATGTTTCGAGGCGAGTTTGTTAGCGTGGTGGACTCTATGGTCACAGCCACCGCAGAGAGATGCTTCGTCGGCGGTGCAAAACACCGACGCTTCTTCTTTGTCGCAGACGTCGCACCTGATCTTCATCGGTCGTCGATTTGATTAAGAGAGAGAGAGAGAGAGAGAGAGAGAGAGAGAGAAGTAGTAGTTGAAAAGGATAGGAGAGAAGATGTGAGATTTTATGGAGTTTGTGTAATAAGGAAAGATAGAGAGAATATGTGAGTAAAATGGTTATGACTTATGAGGGTGCTTATGTAATTATCATTTTCTTTCTTTCTATGGTTTTCTCAATCATATATATTTCTCTCTTTAAATCTTTTTTCTTTTTTTTTGTAGGATAGAAAAAACTATTTCTTGTTTTATATGAAACGTCCATGAAGTAACCTTCAAAAACAAATAAAATAACTATAAACTTTGTTTAAATTATCTTTCTTTCTTTTCTTCATAACGAGATCTTGACTGAGAAGGTAATGCCCATGATAGCTCTCCTTCCGTTACTCAGTAGTAGATTAACTATATTTATTCTAGTATAAATGGATATATTATGTATTGAAAATTTGAAATACACTAATAGAAGTATATATTATATTAACAGTATATTAGAAATATAATTTGTATATCTTTTGTTTTCTTCTTCTTTTTTCTTTCAAAACGAAATGTAGTTGTTAAAAACAAAAATAATACAGTAGACACTTTTTTTTACACATAATAAAAAAGACAAGATCTAACGTAATGTCGCTTTTAGATCTCTTAGACTGAATATTATCTATATAAAAAGACATATATATATAAGACTTAATTAAGTGATATAATACATTAAAAATCTCATTTTGTTCTTTCATATAATTTTTTCTAACACGTTTTTTTAAGATGCATGATCAAGTTTGGATCAGATACATTGGGGAGCATAATAGAGTTATGCAAATTCAACATATATATATATATATATATATATATATATATATATATATATATATATGACCACCTAGTTTTTAGCCCATTTATCTTTTGTTTAATTTTAAATACCATCTATGTCAAGTTCAAGCATTCATTCACAAACTCCAAATAGAGGATAAATATTAAACATAGGTATGAACTTATGATTCCAGCTATAGTTTATATAGTTGCATATATCATCTTGTATTCTTGTTATATGTTCGCATGATTATTGAGTTATCTCTTTATAGCAGATCAAAGTGGAAGCAATTGAAGAACTTTGCATGGTGTGAAGCGCGGGTATCGAACCAAGTTGACTTGTGGGGTCTTTCCTTTACATAAGTAATTAAACAGAAGAAAAATATGTCTTAGTGATTTTTCCTGTTTTGAAAACTTAGAAAAGGTGAACAAAAAAATATTCACCTTTATATAATCTTTTTATCTCTATTTTTTCCATGTTTTCACCTTTTTATCATGAATTCCAAAAGCGTATTCAATCATAAAAACTAAGATGTCCAATATTTCTAGTTAATTTCGATTCTAAATTATATTGTTAATTCAAATAAATAGATATGGAATGCCCGAATGAGAACCAAATGTCATTTTATTCGGTTTAATACTTTATTTTCTTGTTTTTTTGGTTCAGATCGATACTAATTGTTAGCTATGCATATTTTGATAATCTTAATGAGTTTAGATCAACCCATTTTTCCGTTCAGTTTCTTAAAAGAAAATTTAAGTCGACAAGCTTTTATCTAGAAAACTCAGCAAAAGATCCCAGCTCAGGACAAATACAAGTCTATAAAATGGGTAAAGACAAACTCTGAAGGGGTAGAAGTAGAACCTAACCTACGAAGGGGTGCAGAGAAATCCTGAGTTACTGACATTGCCGACGAAATCCCACTATAGCTAGCGGTATTAAACCATTGTGATGAGATACGGTTATGCGAAATCCCATATACTATATGGTTTTCAGGAATCAGGAGTGACGTGAAATCTAGTGGAACCTTGCAATTACTAAATTACAGTCCTGAAAAAGCAGCATATTGAACAATAAAAGATTCGCCAATTAACTAAAGGCGTATGCGAAAGAAACTTTAAAACCCATATGGGAGGCTTCAAGCTTGCCTAGTATCATACTAATATTTATTTTTGGTGGAAAGTATAAAGGTATAATAAATTTATGATTTAAGAATCTATTATCCATATATGCCCCATCGCTCGTAATATTTTATGTTTATATGAGTCCCATAGAAATATCTTCTTCATTGTGGAAAAAAAAAGAAATATCTTCTTCATGCCCTTCACTGTTTGAAACAAAATCATGCTCGAAACTGAATTTAACCATCATACACACACACACAAATATTAGAAACAGATCTTTGCATCAATCTTTTCCTCGGTCCTAAGGTAATGTCTCTCCCCGACAAAATGACTTATAAAATCTTGATATTATATTAATAAAACATATAATTAGAATAATATGTTATATTAATCGGTAGTTAAAAGAAAATATATATAGATATACATATAAACAAATAAATCGGGAAATTAGAGTAACTTGTATGATATTGATATGAAACGGAGATATTTTGAATAGAGATGTAGTGCAGCAATGTGAATTTTTGTGACAGCATTTAAAATTAATAAAAGTCACTACTTAATACTTATTATTTAATAGAGAGCACATAAGAGCATCTTTAGCGGTGAGAAAGGTGTCACCGTTACTCAAAGAAAAAAAAATTAATATTTTAATATATGACTAATAAGTGATTGACATATGTTAAAAAACACTGAGAATCGTTTCTTCTGCCAATAACTGCAGCAACGATTCTTTACTTTCTCTCTCCTATTTATAATTTTTTATTTGATTTTATTAAAAGAACTGGGGAGAAAGCAACGCCAGTAATCATGGTCTAAGACAGCCACCATGTGAACAGCGTCTAACGCAAGATTACTTTAAGTTGAATAGTTATAACCTAGTGATGTGAGCTAGGGAACAAATGGGTCCGATCCTCACAAAGTCTCATGTTTATTAAGCAAGTGGATAATCATGGCCAAAAGACATTTAAATATCATAAGCTCATGGCAAAAGAGAATTGGGTCAAAACCAATTATTTGCTTTTTTATATATATATATATATATTAATTTTGGACTGGATGATGTTAATAAACCAAAAGAACTAGGTGATATTAGGTGTTTCCTGATGTCAAATATTCATTCATTGTTTCTCAAACATTGAGATTAATTTCAACAGATAAGACTTTTCATATCCAGAATGAATCAAAAGATGGAAACAGAAGAGGGACAACACGTGGCTAGTTTCGCCGTTGTGTCTGTCTCGTACGTTGTTCGGAGCTCCACAGTTAAGACTTCGATTAGGCTACTTTTAGTGGCTGGACACAAAGCAGGTGTTTTAAACTTTTAACATATGAGATGTCACGAGCAATCGAATTTTCATATCTCTCTTAGTATCCGATTTCGAAATAAAATGAATATTGCTGATATATACAGTTATAACACACTCTTTGTTTGTTTGTTTTACTACTTTGGTCAAAAACTCAGAACTCTATATATCGTTTTAATAATTCTTTTTTTGTCAAAATAATTTATAATATCACCCAATTGTTTTTTAAAATAATATTTATATATTGGTCGAATAAAATAAGGGGTATTAGTTGGATCTGAATGGGCAGAAGGTGGGGGATGCACAATATCGAAGCCTCTCGATTCTTAACAGCGATTTATTTAGGTTCTCTCTAATAAGCGAATTTAATGATTTATTTGGACCACCGTAGGAGTTTATATAAATTTAACGTATATGTGTATATATCCAAGAACAATATTGCTGAAAACATTGAACAATAGCACTCAAAATCTTATGTCAGTTAACCTAATTATATAAAATTTGAAATAAAATAAATTTAAATTAACAGCATTTTTCTTTAATTACTTATCTATATATATAAAGTTACCTTTCCTCACTCCTGGTGCTGCCACATCACCCACTCCCTCAATTTAATAAGCCCAATTTTTCAACACAACCCACTAAGCAATTTTTATTTCTTTGTTTCATATTTCTTTAAAAGCCCAGTTTCATATTTCTTTAAAAACTCAATTCTCCAGGAAACTCCACTATGCTGTCTGCCCGTGTGCGACCTGAAGCGTCCCTCCCCTTCTTTATTCTTTCATCTCGAGACACCTAAAGGATATCTTTGTAATTAATCTTTAAGCTGAAGGAAAAACAGTAAGGTTCACCAATGTTATCATCCTCTAAAAATTATCAAAATTTAAAATAAAAGTATATGTTTTCCTCCTTCATAAACATTACCTACGCCTTCAAAACAATTTAAACAAGAGAACGAGAGAATGTAACTGAAAGTATAGCAAGAATACAAACGATCAGGGAAAAAAAAAGTCCACCACTTACCATGACAACAAAAACAAAAGATACAAGATCAACATATATTAAAGAAACTTCCCACAAACAATCTCAAAAACAGGTCTAAAAGTATTACGACCACCAGGAGATAGATATATGCAAAGAGGCCTTTAGCTTCAGGGACACCTAGATCATAAAATTTGTCAGCTTCGAAAAACAGAGCTACTTAAAAATAAAAAGAAAAAAAACAACTCAAACGAAAAAAGAAAAATGCTTACAGAGAATCAGGGAAACACAACTAAAATTCAATTAACATTAGTCGCCAGCAATTGACAAAACCATCACCAAACAGAAAAAAATGTAAGAGATACACACATCATTAGTTGAAGGAAAAGATGCTGAAATTCGAGTTCCACATTTTGTTCACATTAGACCTAAATTTGAATGACTTACTAAACCGTCCACAAAAATATACACCCCAAAATGGTTTTAAAAAAAGCATCATAGAGGCGAAATTTAAAATTTACAACACACAATGTACATCCAATCGAAAACCACACTCTGGGACCAACCGAAACAAAACTTAAAACTAAGATCTCAAAAACAATGAATAAAGTAATTAGAAAATGAAAGGAAAAAAACAATTTAAAACAAGAACATATTTGCACACAAATTAACACTTAACTGGAACAAAAATATCAGGGGAGAACCAATTACCCCCTACGGATGCAAAGCGAAGAGGAAAACACCCAAATACACCAAAAAACAAATTGTGCATCGATGAAAGAGATGAATGAAGAAGGATTACAAGCATCAAAGAATTTTTTTCAAAACTCTTACTGTCTTGTAGATCGCAAAAATGACTTCTCTGCTATCCGTTCACGAGACATCATATTTTCAAAGGGAAGAAAGTCATTCTAACCTCAATGACATACCACTAAAGACCCAATGGCCCAACACAACTTTAAGGCTTACAGAAAATAAGGTCCAACGGCAAAAATACAAAAAAAAACAATGAAAACAGAATTGTAAGTAACTGAGATTTTTAAGCATTTTTAATCAAAAACCACTAACTAATCACTACAAACACAAAAGCATTGACAAAAAAACTACTCGCACAGGTTACTAATTAAATAATAAAATAATTAAAAGATTACCTACAACCACATATAATAAAACCAAATAACAATCCAATGACAAAATGACAAATAATTTTAATTAAGCAAAACTAACGACTAAAGCGAGACAACAACTATTACTATACAAACTTAACTTTAAATTCTATATTTTTTGAAAAATAAAAAAAGATCATGATGATTTAAATTTATCAAAAATCAAAAAAATTGACTTCATTATACTATCTGAAAAAACATACAGAAAAAATAAACTAACAAAAGAACAAAGAAAAACATACGAATAACATAACCAGACGGAAAGAGAAAAAATACATAACCAAAAAACAAATTACAACAAAAAAGCACCCTCATCTAACTCCCGCGCGTAGCGCGGATCAAATGCTAGTTTAATATAAAAAGAAATTAAAAAATGAACAGAACAAAACTAAAAGGAAAAGGAATAGTCTTAATACATTTTTTTTGGGTGAACTTGTATTAATTTAAATTAAAATCATATTCTTATAGTGGTTGTGACACTAATAATTCAAAAATAATATATATATATATATACAATATGTTCGAAAATATCTTTACTTCGTCATAGTACTACTAACTACTAATATTACAAAATATCAAAATAGAGGGGGAATTTTGTATATTACATCAAAAACAAAACAAAAAAACTGGCCTATCAGTATCAATCACCATCTCTCTCAAAATCCACTTTACTGCCCATTCTTTTGCATCAAATTCACCTCAAAGATCACCTCAACGAATTGATTCAGATTTTGTTTTTCTATATTTTTTTTTCACTGTTTATTGACTATTTCACACTGACTACTAATGTTAAGAAAAAGAAAACAACGAAAAAACAACCAATATTTGTAAAGTGACTTTAGTGAAGTGGCAAGAAATAAGTCTATTTGTAAAAGATATCATCACACCCAAGATCAAGTTCCACTCCTACGAATGTAAAAATTTGGTTAATTACACAATAATGGAGTATCACCAACATATAGGGTCTGATTAGTAACGTAGCCAAATCTGTACAGAAAAGCTGTAAGCTGAAGCTTACAGTTGTATATGAAAGCTGTAGAAAAAGTTGAGAGTAAAACTTTTAATAAAGTTTTTGGTAAAGTTTTTGTGATTGATAAAAATAAAAGCTGTACCATTTGTAAAATTTTCTCTGTATTTACCAATCAAACCCATATATATCCTATATAAATATATATATATATATATATATATATATATATATATATATATATATATATATATATATATATATATATATATATATATATATGTATCCTCTCTCATTTGAGAATTCCGTTTAGATATTTTCTGACTGCTCTCTCATTCATCTCAAATATGAACGATATCTCTCGTATCTACAAGAAAAAAAAAAATTTTAAATTCGGCATTTTTTATCATAACATTGAAACAGATTTGAACAAAGAAAAAAAAACTAATTTACCTGAATTAAGCAACTGTTCTTAAGAGTGACAATTTCTCCATGATTAATCTCTTCATCATTTATCCATATCGAAAATTTCCCAAGATTCTTGATTTCAAAACATCCGTTTTGCTTCAACATGATCAAAGCCTAGTTGCATTGAAATCCAACCAATGAAACTCACACATTATAAAACTCTCCAATCAATATATATAAACTATTAATCTAAAAGTTAATATATGTTATCATCACCTGTCGTCGAGAGAATTTTGTTTTAGACCCTGACCCTCCTAAGTCGATATCCACTGGATATTCGCCTGTCACTCTTCCAAGTAACACCTGAAATATTGAAATTCGTTTTAGCTTCATTTTAAATCGATCAAATTACTCTAATTATGCATCTCAAGAACATTGAACTACCTCTGGTTTGTTAATGTAATGCTTAGAGCTTCCATATAGAAGAGCAAAAGCTCCATGAGCAGAAATGTCACGGCTCATGTAAGATTCAGCACTCTGCTCTAGTCTCATTATCATTCTCGCCATTTCCTCGTTTCGATATCTCGAAGCTAAAGCACACACTCATCAGTATATAAATATATGACACGAATTAAATAAAAGTACAGTTTGAGAGACATCTTATTATTTACCTGCCAACTCGTACCGGTCTTGACCAATCGGTTCAAGGTCCATGTCAAGAATCTGATTAGTTCAAAAAAAAACAAACACAATTTTAGTAAATTTAACCATTAAAATACAATAGCTCACTCTGACTTAGCTTGTAAGAGCTTATTTACATACCATTGCTTCAACATCTGAAAAGGAAGGCAAATCGTCATCACTCTCAACTTCATTATATTTCTCCTCTGAAGCGTTTATATCAATCTTTGCACTCAATGTCTGTCCACAAATTTCAATATCTGGAGGGTGTTGTAGAGATGATGAAGTTATAGCAGCAAAAGTAGATGTGTCTTTCTCGGTAAAGCTACCACTGGATTCAGAAGAAGAACTAGCTTGTGTTGTGACAGCACAATCTCCTAAACCATAACTGTCGACAATGTTATTACCCTTTGCTTGTGATGATATTGGAGGCAGAGGTGGTTTTATATGCTTCCTCAATGATGATGATGATGAAGGATTACTCGAGTTTCGAGCTTTAGCATTGTTCAGTTTCAGGTTGATATTATCGTTATCTGGAATCTCATCGGACTCGCGGTTTAGAACACATATGATAACACCGTTAATGATTTCTGGATGTGGATCCAATTCACACAATGGCACAACCATACGAAAAGCTTCCTCTCCTATGTCTGGCAAGCCTTGATAAGACTGTGGAGGATTCCAAATCTCTGCTTGATTGAAAGATGTATTAGGTTGTTGAAACAGAGGATCTTGAAACACTTCTTGAAGCATAACATGTTCTATTGTTGTTGCTGCTACTGTAACATCACAATCTTGAATCTGTTCATCGTTGATGTTTAACATCTGATCCACCATTCGAACATCATCATCATTACCAAACATTGTTGTCTGATAATCAACATCTTGTTGATGATCATCATGAGAGGATAACATAATGTCTGGGAATGCTTTCTGAAAATTTTCAATGTCCTCAAACTTGAAAGTAAAGTCATCATATTCTCCAAACATACCCCCTTCATCCACGTAATGATGTTCATCAATGGCGGCATTGTTATTGACCTTAAGAGACTCCTCCAATTCCAAACGTCTCTTCTTTCGGGCAGTGTAGTACTGAGTTCTGACTGGTATTGAGCGATGATATTGACCTTGTGGATTGAATTGAGCTCCGTATTGAAGCTCAAATCCGACAGATGAAGAAAGAGATGTAACCTTAGGGTTGTAAAGAAGACAATGCCATCGATCTTTAAGTTCCGAAAGTGTAAATTTCCGAGAGAATCTCACCGCTCCTTTAGCCAACGTCTCTAGAGATGTTCCATCCTATTACACAAGGAATTAAACTCCATAAATCATTATTAAAAAAATTGCAAATCCTGGAAATAAATATCGACTATATGAATCCAAATTCGTAAGGATAGATACAATCAAGTTTTGAAAAAAATACTAAAAACTTGGAACACAAGTTTCCCAATTTTTAAACAAAAGAAAAGCCTTCGACGCTTAGGAAATCTAGGGTTCAGTACAAGATTCAGTAACATTATATACTCGTACGAGAAACCAAAAAAAAAAAAGGAAAAAAATCCAGAAATCAAAAGAGGTTTATGAAAATTAGATATCAAAATTAGAGTTTCGTGAAAAAAAAACTAAACCTCGAGTGACTTTATGAGAAGATAATCATCTTCAGGTAACCATTGAAACGCCATCGGAGAAGCAAGAAAACTACAGAAGCTTTTTCTCTATTGAATCGAGCAAATAGAAAAGGGAAGCGAAGAATCAGCCACCAAATCTTATTTCTCTAAAATTACTATATGTTTTAGCTAATTAAGTAATCTTAGTCTTCTCGTATTATTATGGTTTCTTATAAATGGGCTTTAAGCTGGCCCATGAGGATATTACCCTATGTCGGTGACTAAAGCCCAAAATAGATTTCATACAATATTTTGATGTACGAATAAATATACCAACTCACTTACTTCTTCTCAAAGACTGAAACTTGAGTATAGTGCTAAAGATTCGTGAATAGTCTACATATAATAGTCTATAAAAAGCTATATTAGTAGTTTATTCTATAAAATAAACATAATTTATACATGTGACATCGTGAGCTATATAATATACACACAGAATAAGGCTTTGTGAAGAAAAATGGTGGTGGTCACGTGACAATGAGTCTGTGTAACCTTCGTGGAGACCACAACGCTGTCTTTTCTTCGGCCGGTCTTCTCCTTAAAAGGCATATATAGGCCTATTATATTATACGTTTTCTTTCTTATATACTAATAAGAATGAGATGCTTATATATTATTGTAACATTAGTATTTATATATACACATTGATACACATATAGCTAGAGCTTATATTGTGAAGCATGTGCATGGATGTGAAGACGGGCCCCACGGGCTTTATGAGGCCCATAAAGCTAATGGAGGGGGACCACGTGGCAAAGGGCTAGTGCCTACAAGTGGAGGGATCCTAAGAAAGTTTAAGTACGTATAAGTTTGATCTCGTGATCGTACGTACTGTTTCTACTATTGGCATGCAGTGTTCGTCGCCTAGGGTTTCAGAATTAGACTCCCTTATTATACTTAACTTGTCATGTATCCCACCACACAGTTACAATCACATCACCTTACTTTGTTTTTTTTTATACATACGATCGTATGAAGTGGGTGAATGCACGCGAATTTCAATACGTGATGTGTTCGTAGACCTTAGTAGTAGGATATTAGTAGAGCGGCCACTGTAAAAATCCAGAAATTGGTAAAATCAAAGTATTGATTGCATGTATTTCGTAAAATGCGTTTATATTATATAGGATAAAGTTTATGCTCAACGCAGCGCAGTAAATCGAATATCTTAGCTTTAAGAAGACGCTTTGCGTCACTTCATTCCTTTTTCTTCAACAAGACAAAACCCGTTTCTCGCGGAAAGACCATAGTTATATAACTTAACTTTAAGCAAAAATGATGGTCACAATGACATAATGGAGAAAATTTATTATTTCGTCTAATAATAATCTCCTCAATACACTGTTTAAGAAGTATTTTTTTTGGTAAAAAATGTTGACGAGGCACAACCATGTTAATTGTTCAGTGTTTTTTACAACCATTGATTTGCGAGACATTACGAATTTTCCATTTATACATATATATATATATATATATGTGCGAGTTAAATTAATGTAAACGAACTTTTAATACATCGCATATATAGTATATTTAGATTACGAGTTTATGGTTAGTACGTAGTGCTGTAAGTATCAAATGTGATTCGGTTTAATTTTCAGTGGTAGATGCTAATTTTTTTGCTAACGTTGTGAAGATCTAACAACCCGACTATAGACCCAAAATATTCGTTTTTTTTTTGGAAAATTTTCTCTTTTGTTAATTTCGTATCAAAAGAGACAAAATCATAAATCTTGAATGTTTATTGTGAATTGACAAGTAAACTGAATGTACCTCACATGAAAAATTGTATTGTTGTAGATTTTGTGTGAATATATTGTTCTTTGTTTGCATCTCGCTTTAAAAGTGAATTGTTATAGATTTTGTGAGAATTTATTTTTCTTACTTTATTTTTTATAGTATCATTTTCTAAAGATATGATATTCAAATACGAACATTTGGATTTTAAAAACTTTTCAACCAATCGTATAGATAATAGATATAATCATCGAGAAGATTGTCGGGAAAATACTGTTAGTGAGAAGAATGATTGACTAGCATATATATAAAGAGAGGGGAGAGAGAGAGAGATAGATGTAGCGAGAAGAAAGGTGAGCACAAGGCTCGAGAGTGAAAGACAACAACATAATAATAATTGGACTATTGGAGCTAATCCTTAATTCTTGATTTTTCCCTACAATGACCTTTGCTCCTTCACTCTCTGTCTGACTTGTAAGGAGGTGACAAAATCTTTATAAATTTTTTTTAATTAATTGTAAGGATGAACTTATATAACATTTTAAAACACTTCTGTTGAAAAATAGAGATAATTCTTGATTTTTCCCTACAACGACCTTTGCTCCTTCACTCTCTGTCTGACTTGTAAGGAGGTGACAAAATCTTTACAAATTTTTTTTAATTAATTGTAAGGTTGATGAACTTATATAACATTTTAAAACACTTCTGTTGAAAAATAGAGAAAAAAATATCTTAGATCACATCTGATAACCATTCCAATGCACACAATCTTATATTGTAGTAGTTTTCCTCACTAAGATTTACAGCTGCGTAAAGCTCGGTGTTCGGCACCAGTTAAACCTATATTGGTTTGACGGTGGATTGAAGCGTACTCTCGGAATCAAAGTAGAAAAATTAGTTGTATGCTTTAGAAATAAATGATACTTTTTGTGTTTTTTTTAGAAAGAAAGAAGAATGTTGGATGACAATGCTAATCATTTGAACATGTTGTATAACCTCATTGCCTAGGCATGGCTAAACATAGCATTGTTTTTGTTGTTTGTAGATTTAATTAAAATAACATAAACTTAGATATAATTGGAAACACATGCATCCATATCAAACGTGAACGAGCTATGTCCGTCTCCACGATATGTCCGCCTCCTAAGAGAAATATTATCCGCCAATAAGTAAATCAGTGCTAGCTGGTTAATCCCGTCCAAAATTATGAAAAGAAAAATAAAATCTTAATAATGTTAGCCAAGGAAAAATAAAGTAAGAAAGACAAAAGGGACATTAGGCAACTAGTTTAATCATGAAGATCCCGAGTCATCAAAGTTAGGAGCTCCTTGGTTTTCTATTAAATAATATTGGTATTAAGTAATTACATTAACAAATAAAGACAAAATAGTGATTTAGTCAACAAGAAATTGTAAAAATACAAAAGACTCATGTCTCGGGCCCCTAAAAAAGTTCAAATCTTTTTTTCTTGGATAACTAATACGTACGATTAACCTTTCTATAGATATAGTACAGTACACACATATAATTGTTTTAAGTAAAGATTTGTTTGCTAATAAATGTGTTAAGTAATTAGTAGGGGTTAACAAATTTTAAGCCGTTTTATGTTTGGGATGGCCTTCTTTCTTATTTGATTGTGTGTTTTGTGTTTCTTCGCAAAGACTTGAAAACAAATCTGATAAATTTACATTTGAATGATTTTATGACTCAAAAGCTCTAAAAATTCTTACAAAAAAAACTCACATCGTCTTCTTTTTCTACTTTTGTTTCTCTAAATCCAATAAATATGCCCCTTCTTCTTTTTTAAAGAGAACAATATATATACAGCCAAGATTTCAAAGTTCTCGGTTCGTTAAAAAAGCATGCTCGCACTTGCTCACCAAAACGAAAGTAAATACGCAAATCCTTACAACTTGCATACTTCATCTCCAAGGATTAGTATATATAGGTAAGATTTTATCTTGAAATTGGTTGTGTATTAATTGGCCAGTCGATACCGAAGATTTGATCAAATCTAGCTCTTAGAATGCAGAAGTCAAATCTTACTCTCGTGACCTGCTTATTATGAATATGCATGAGAATTTGTCAACGAGATACGCAAGGCAAAGTGGAATATTCACTAGTAATTTTTTTATTTTTTTTTAACGACTCACTAGTAAATTTTTATTTTACTAATTTTGATAGAGTATATATAACAAGTTTCAAATATAGAAAATTTATAAATCTAACAAACAAATTAGCTACTATTGTTATTTTATTATACATCATATTCATCTCTAATGTTCGGCTTGAATTATCCTTCCCCGAGTGGATCTACATTTTAGAGTTTAGAGTTTAGGCTCTTGATCTTCAGCAAATGAAAATGGTCCACTTAGAGATAGATATCATTTAGGATATGAGAAATGGTGTTCAGTTTTAGGCCAACGATGCAATCCGCAGTTCAATCAACTGTTTAGAATGGAATTTGGGTGGTAAGATTTGAAGGGATGACATGCAAGTGCTGTCAAGAGTTTAAGTATGTGTTTTTCCCCAAAAAAAAAGTATGTGTATGTGGGTCGTCTATTGCAAACATATTGACCACAAATATTGATATACATAAATGAACAATATATAGGATAAATAATTCAAAAGGCCAACCATCAAAGTTATAAAATTTAAAAGCATTTAATATATTAATACGAAATGCGCTTAATTATCATTATCAAATGCAAATTGCGCCGCTAATTCACGCGGTTCCACGTGATCAAAGACACTAGAGTGGGTCTGCTTGCTTCGGTTCTAAAGAGGGTACAAGGTATATGAACGAATGAGTAAATCGTTACTGATTTTAATTTAAAACTCCTAGATAGTGTACATAACCAGTTGCGTACTAGTATAATATATTTAATTAAGAGGTATAATTAATAGTAGCTAGTTTAAGATAAACCACTAACGGTTTTACTCTAATTATCTTCATGTTTACTGTCTACGTGTATGTGTATCTTATATGTGTAGCTAAAATTTGTGTTTTTTGTTTTTGAGCTACAATTTTGTTTTTGTAAAAAGAGCGAAATAACCTTTATATCCTTTATATTTATACATTTTCTAAATTTTTCTACTTGAAAGCTAAGTTGAACACTCGTCGTTGAAAGTATTAACGTGAAAGCTAAGTTTTTCTACTTCGATTTGAATGAGCAAAAAAATTTCTAAATACAGAAAAGAATACATTATATTCATGTTTAGTTTGGGTAAAGATAGAAGATGATCACATCCCTCCATCGGCTAAAAATAATGACTCGTGACCTAGACCTAGACTAGGGATCGCTGTCCATCAGAACTCCCTTAAACACAGCACGTATTTTTCTTATAGTTCATATTCATCAAGTGTTAGCTTTTACGATTCCACTCGTTAGTACATTTATGAGTTTAGTTTCTATTTTAAGTTGAAAAATATATGGAAAAAACAAAAAATTAGTTAACATATATAGCAAAAATACCAAACAATTTTTTTTTATTTTACACACCAAAAGAAGATAAATGCAATAAATCATGCCACAAAGCTTATATAAATTCAACATTAATGCCACGTAGTCCTGATTAGACGAATAAAACAAAAAAATTTACAGATAAATTACCGCACGTAGGCGTCGTTGAAAAAGTTATGTCATTGAAGGTCTAATCGCCGTGATTAAGCGGTAAGCCTCAACGATGAGACCGTCCGTGACGATAAAATGTCAAAGCAATGTGACGTTAGTCTTTCCTTTTTGAATTTATTTTTCTCAGACTTCATTTATTTTTTCTTTTCCTTTTTCTCAAACTTTTTTTTTTTTTTTGGTTTTCTCAGACTTCCCTTTAATGTATGGTTTCATATAATTTCATCACAAAACAATAAAAACTGAATTGAAATGGGAAAGAAAAGATAAACAAACGGTGCAGAGGGTTTCACGGGGGAGGGACGAGTGGAGAAAAAACTCCCTGTTCTAACACGTGGCACTATAATTACCATTGATAAAAAACTAACACAATGCGTTAAAAAGCGAATTATTTAGTTTGCAGAAAGAAAATGGAATAAAAAAACAATAGTGTAGCAATTTATTTTGTTTTGATATTAACACAAACAGACAAATATCAGTATTTACTAAACGAAGACGAATCATTATTTTTAATTTCGATACGAGTATTCAGTATACTACTAGTATAAGACATATTTATACGCCTTCATGTATACTGTTTTGAATCCTAAAACTGTTGTGACTATATATATAATTACGACAGTTCTATATATAGTAAGGAAATAACGCGTCATCTAGTTTTCATCATCTTAGTTACATGTCTTTAGGTTGTGTAAGAGATTATGAATATACCGATGAAAAATGTAGAGAATAAGCATAAATATTAATGGAATGGAATGATTACTCTAAGAAAAATTACTTAAAATAATGTCACCTATATCTATTTATCCATATTCTTTTTCTTTCGTTTTTTTTTTCTCTCTTTCTTTTAAACAATATAGTGAGTGATATTTATGTGATGGGGATTCGCTCAAACTGGAAGATAACTGTAGTGAAGTGCCCAAAGCAAAAGATCTTCATGGGACTCTCTATGCCTTAAAAACCTTTTTTTTCTCTCTCTCTCTCTCTCTCTCTCTCTCTCTCTCTCTCTCTCTCTCTCTCTCTCTCTCTCTCTCTATCTCTCTTAAACCACAGAGTAAATCCAGCAAACTTCCACTTTCAGAGATCAAAATTGTGTTGCCTTAAATGTTGAAGAGAGACTAACTCCATGGCGGAGTTTGCAGTTTCTTAGTCTTTGCTCATCATTTACATCACTCTCTCAAAGCAAAGAAAAGGAAAATAAAATCAAGATTTACCCTTTTCTTTGATATCTCTTTGTGGTGTGTTGTGTGTGTGATGTGGATTATCACAAGGGAGAGAAATGGCAGGGTTTTTCTATCTAGGAGGGAGAGACAACAACAGCAACAACAACAACAAGCAAGATCATCACCAAGTAGACAAGGATCATCATCATCAAGACAAGAGCAATTATCTTTGTCTTTACAAAGACGAGATCTATAACAACAACAAGGGTTTCGAGATTTGGCCTCCGCAATACTTCCAACAACAAGAACAACCACCACAACAACAGCATGCCTCAGCTGCTGCAAACTTCTACTCCTTTGGAATGGTTCCTAGCGGAAGCAGCAGCAACAACAACAATAACCGGAGCCGGAGTTTATACTTCAACGTAGTCTCCGATCATGAGCCGGGAGGGTTCACGGTGACGAGACAAGGAGGTATGAATTGTCAAGATTGTGGGAATCAAGCCAAGAAAGATTGTCCTCATATGAGATGTAGAACTTGTTGTAAAAGCCGAGGCTTTCACTGTCAAACTCACGTTAAGAGCACTTGGGTTCCTGCTGCTAAACGCCAAGAGCGTCTAGCCCAACTCGCTTCCTTGCAGCACCACTCAACCTCCAGCCGTGAAACGCAAAACACTAAACGCCTTCGAGAAGCTAGTGGTGGTGATAATAATGATGATAAAGACCATAGTGGTGGTGGTGGATCGGCTCTTGTTACTACCCGTGTGGTGAATGCTAATTCTAATTCAGGTAAAAATTCGATCATGGTGTGTGTATTTTGGAATTGATGATACTGAATTAGCTTTCAAGATTGATTGAATTTTCATGAAAAAGTGTCAAATTTTTAATTATGAATGTTTGTGGAGAAGTACAACATCATTTGCGTGTGAATGAGGATGTCCGCCGGATATTGCTGCTTTATTTATACAAGTTACTGTTCCTTAGTAAACCTGACGACATAAAAGGGTTTTATTCAAGATCGATTTCATGTAAACACGATGCAATAAATACTTATAAGATTCGATTTTAATAATCAAGAACTAGTTATTAAAAGAGGCTATAAAGAACAAATCTTATGTTTATTTTTTGGTATTCTTATAATATTTATCATTAATAAAATTTAGGGTTGGAGGTGAGCCAACACTTGCCACCGGAGGTTAACTCACCGGCGGTTTTCCGGTGCGTTCGAGTGAGTTCAATAGAAGAGGATGAAGATGATCAAGAATATGCTTATCAAACGGCTGTAAACATTGGAGGACATGTCTTCAAAGGCATTCTGTATGACCAAGGACCAGATCAAGATCATCATCATCACCATCACCTTAACCTCCTGGCTTCCACTGCTACCACCACCAATGTGGAAGAGACCGCCACGAAAGCTGTCGCAGGTAACAATAGTAACGGATTAATGCTTGATCCTTCTTCGCTTTACCCGGCTCATCAGCTCAACTCCTTCATTGCCGGTACGCCATTCTTCACACCTCCAAGGTCTTGAGATTCGGATCAGTTATTGATTATTGTTATATCTTCAAACGTTATAATAATGAGACTTTCTTTTTAGTCGTTGTTTTTTGTATTCGTCTTTGTCTTCTTGAAATTTCGTGCAATCTGATAAAACACCCTTAGCTAGCTAGGTTGTTACTTGGTGGTGATTAACATGCACATTGTACGTACGTTTTTAAAAAAAAGATCCATGAGGGTTAAATTAATCTTCTAGTTTCAAAATATGATATTTTTCTATATTGTTTGGTAACTTATTGCACTTCCTCAGTTTTCTCATGTGGTTTATTCGATCTATAGTTCAACAAATTTGGTTTAGTTTGAGTATTATAATATCACTTAATAATTCATCTTTTATTTTTATTGGCCTACGACATATATTTAGTACCTTTTCAAGGTCAAATCAAAAACCCTTTATTTAAAGAAAAACAATTAATAAAAATATTTTTGGGTTTGATTTTGATTTAGCTTTCTGGTTGGTGTTGAGCTCCAAGCTGCTTTTCCCCCCCTTTATCCGTTTGCTTGCCGGATCTTAAAACATGACTTAACTAGGTTTCGTGTTACATCGATCAAAGATTTGAAAAAAATATATATAGTTAAGCATATTTCAAGCAACTTTTATAATACCCAATTGAATATCTCCAGAGTAAAAGTATTAATTAAAAGTAATTCTCAGTTGAAATATATATAACCAATTACATCTCTGAAATGATAGAAAAACTTTAGTTAAAATAATGGTCCTGAGAGGCATTAAATCATATATATATGCATTAACTTTATATATATATAGTTTGGTTATATCTTCTCTGATTTGAGTTTTTGAAGCCAAAAAATTTACATAACATCTTCAAATAGGACCCTTTAGTCTTTTGTGGTTTTTTTTTTACTTAGATAATATCGTGCCATTCTATCTAGATGCAACCCCTATCTACGATATTAGGAGGTTAAGGTTAATTATTTGGAGAACGTCAAATTGTGAGTAACATGTGACATATTGGCACCTAGAGATGTGTAAACGGATGATAATACAGGGCATTTATATCAAACTACTTCCCTGCAGAACTATCATATTTTTAGCTATTGGATTTTTTACTTGCATGGATGTGACTATCATTCGTCTATAGCTAATTCCCATTTAATATTTAGTTCTTATAATTTAATTTGAAGTATAAATAGTAAATACTGAAATCGATTTCTGTTCTTCTTATGAAATGATATAATAATTTGTTTTTATGTCTGTGTGAACTGATACTGTTAACAATAATAATGATTAGCTATAGTACTGTTATAGATTGCTTGATTTAGGACAAGTAAATATGACAGAGGAGAAAGATGGAAGTTTCTCAAAAACTGTAGAGTATCTGACTCACGACATGTGATTCAGTCTCTCTCGATCCAAATTATTATAAAAAATTAAATGTAGTTGATCCAAAAATCATGATCATCTCCTCTGAAATTTTACTTAATCTGTCAACCTTCCTGTTTCGCAAAAGTCCTACAGTCTCATAGGATTAGCCTATATATGGTTTGTTCTTTGGAAATACCTTCCCTCTGCCCATGATTTCTTATAATTAATGTTAACTCTTTTTTTTTTGTGGGTATTATTATTACGTACTGGTGACGTGCATGTGATTCCAGTGCTAAGAGTAAGTCGTACTTATAAGTCATCCTCACAGGTCAAATGTTTGGCAATGTCATTAACTGCCATTAAAATATGGTAGGTTAAGTTTGAAATAATCGCTTTCCTGCAAGTTTGAAAGGATAGTTAGCGAGCAAATTGTTAACTAATTATGTTAGAAAAAAGGGAAATTAATGTGCTAAGAAAGTATGAAGAAACTGTAAAGTCTATGGTCAAAGTTAGAAACTAATTCCGAAGAAAGATTTTTGAAATGCATATCCTCAACATCTGTTATATACTTATACCTAACTCGATTATGATTGATATGACAGTTTCTTTTCTTTACCGCACTTCTCTCATACAAAAATTACACAGTATGAATCTTCCAAACGCGTCATTAAATAGTGACCATGTGAAAGGAATTCGTAAACTGATAAAGAAGTAAAGAACAGTTTTTTTTTTTTAGGGTATCAAACTAACTTCAGTTTTTTCCCCGAGTTATTTGATTTTTTTTTGGCTCCACGTAAATATTTAATTTTCTATAAAAGTGTAAAGCTAAAACTCTATTGTAAGAGATATATGAATGGATGATTCTTATTGAGTATAGAGAGGAGTATTTATACAGAGTCGACTACAATAAATACAATATACTTATTAACATAACTAGAGATACGTATATGATATTGACAGAGACTAATTGATCTAATGAAGATAATGATTGATCAATCATGAATATGATTGATCAATCATGAATATGATTGATCTCCTATACGCCCCCGCAAGATTGAGGGTCTTGGTGAGACTCCAAGCTTGATCGTGAAGTCTTGAAACGCAGGACGAGATAACGATTTGGTAAGTAAGTCAGCCAGTTGGTCACAAGTAGAGACATGAACAACTCGCAAAGCCCCTTATTGAACCATGGTTCGAATAAAATGATAATCAATAGCTATGTGCTTCATCCGAGAGTGAAAAACAGGATTAGCACATAAGTAAGTAGCGCCCATATTATCACAGTAGATAGTTGGTGTCGCAGGTAACGCGAGACCAAGTTCCAAAAGCAGAGAACAAATCCAGCGAAGTTCGGATGCAGTATTAGCCACTGATCGATATTCAGCCTCCGTCGAGGAACGAGCAACCCCTTTTTGCTTCTTAGAGGACCATGGTTCAATAAGTATAGAGATGAATATTTATACAGAGTCGACTACAATAAATACAATATACTTATTAACATAACTAGAGATACGTATATGATATTGACAGAGACTAATTGATCTAATGAATATGATTGATCTCCTATATCTATCACTATATCTAATTACAAACATAAATCCAAATTCGGCGGCCATAAACCGAAATAATAGATACGTACTTAAAGATGAGGGATTGGTCCCCCTTTGTACATGAAACAACCGAGTGTAACTAGTGGTTAGGGTTTCTCAGTACTGATTTAGTTAAGTTCTTTCCGAAGAATTACATCTTTGTCATTGTCCTGATCGCCATCCATTTCTAACTTCGGTATTAGTGTTTCCTCTTTTGTCAACAACTTTGTTGTCTTTATCAGCACAATATATAGTAGTGGTCCAAACAATATGTATCCATCCATCTAATACATACACTATACATATTCAAGCATGTTTTTATAGTATCACGCTATCAGCACAACAGTGGTCCGAAAGTCCAAACCAATCTGTATAACTATTACCATGCATCTAATATTCTAATAGATACACACCTAAGTCTAACACCATACATGATAAGATCCATGCATGTTTTGGATGTATGCAGTATGTTGTAACTACATACATATCTACCTATTAATCATGTCACATAATACGAATATTATTTTCTTTTGTTTCCGTCAAGAAAGGACACTCGTCATTACTAGAAGAGTAAAAAAAACTTTTAGAAGGACAACCTAACTGGACATTGAAGCAGCTTGTACAAGAGACGAAATCAAGTGTGGCAAAAAAACTATAAAAAACCATAGTTCTAGGAAAAATATGCTTTTGAAAATAGTTAATACCCATTTAAAATCTGGGTTTAGGACTTTTGTGGACAAAATATATGGGCCTTGGCCCAATTATTTCAGCGTCTAAGTCGGTCCGGGTTCTTCTTGTTTTCACCTCCGCTTCAGAAGTAAAAGAAGAAGACTTTATACTAGTTTAGGGTTAAGTCAAAACGACAAAATTAAACCCAAAATCCGAAAACAGAGTTCAAGATCAGAGCTCAGGAGAAGAAGAGAGGAAGAATCTTGAATTTGGAGAGCAAAGAGAGTGTGTATTTGTTGGAGTAACGATGGAAGACGATCGAAGTAACCCTCATGAACTCGATTTGGAGAAAGGCGATCGACCAATTTGGTTGATGAAGTGTCCTGTAGTTGTCGCCAAGGCGTGGGGGAAGCTAACTCCTCCGCCTCCTTCTCCTTATTCTTCTTCCTCTGAATCTATTGACTTGGCGAAGGTTGTTCTCAACATTGATCCTTTACGACCTACCCCTGAGGTACATGTTCCATTTTGATTCTCAAAGTTCTTATTTTTTTTTTTTTGAGGTGCCCTAGTTTGTTGATTGAGTTTACCTTCATTATTTCGATGGTTGTGTCCATAAAGTTCGAATCTTTCATGCCAATTTCACTTACCCATGTGGTTGATTTATCAAATCTAGCGTAGGGAAGGATCCTGCTTTAGTGTTTTTGTATTTTGTTCTTTGTTGCAACTTATTTCCTTGTACTGGTTGGTATCAATCAGTTCACTATGGAGATGGTTCGTGCTGAGTATGAGAACATACCAAAGAGCTACGCTGTGAATATGTTCAAAGACTTTGTTCCCATGGAGGTCTTTTCGGATGTCAATCAAGGTGATTTCCCTATTTGATTGATAACATCAGATTTTGTATCTTCGATTGGCTCTCCATCTCATACTAGGCAAGCTACTCTATAGGTCATACAGCTCTTGAAGGAAAGGTCGATCACAAATTTGATATGAAGCCATATGGGGAAAACATTGAAGAATATGCAAGGCTTTGTCGGGAGAGAACGAGCAAAGCCATGGTTAAAAATCGACAGATACAGGTGTTTGTTTCCCTTAAATTCTCTCCTACGCTGGCTCTTTGGTTAGCTGCTGGCTCTTTGGTTAGCTAATTGTATAAGGATTTTTCTTTCCGTGACTTGCACTAAAGGTTATCGATAATGACCGCGGAGTACATATGAGGCCCTTGCCTGGAATGTTTCCTTTTGCTTCATCCAATTCAAAGGTAAAAATGTTGTTCTCTTCTCAATGATTTTGCATATATGGAGTCATCATTAAGATGGTAAAGAGTAATGAAGCAACAATTCAGCTTCAGTGCTAGTTCTTTCGTCAGACTAATTACGATTCAGGATGGATTCTTCAACTAATGATTTGAAAACTTTAATCTTCTGTCTTGATCTTTTCTTTACAATATCAGCGTTGTTACCAATGTAGAAGTTTGTGTTTGTGTTTGAATGAGCAGGAAAAGAAGAGACCTGTCCCAGTCAAGCAAACAGAGGTGAAGAGGACGAGAAGAGATCGTGGTGAGCTTGAAGGTATAATGTTCAAGCTATTCGAAGGACAACCTAACTGGACATTGAAGCAGCTTGTGCAAGAGACGGACCAACCAGCACAGTTCCTGAAAGAAATACTGAACGAGCTGTGCGTGTACAATAAGAGAGGATCCAACCAAGGGACATATGAGCTTAAACCTGAATACAAGAAAAGTGCTGAAGATGACACAGGTGGGCAGTAAAGCCAATCCCTTGTCTAGTAGTACTCTATATATGTGCCATAGTCGTAACATGGTTATTATACCCTGAGTCATTGATCGGGTTAAAAAGATTTTAGCAGAGAGGAGAAAAGAAGGATTTTAATTTGTCAAACATATTTATTTTGTATTATTGACCGAAACAGACAAATATAAAAAGTGAGTGTTTTGTTTATGACATATAACAAAATTACAAAATCATGTGGCGGTTTGGTTGGATATAAACATATAACGAACACAAAAGTCTTGTCCAAAGAGACTGAGACGTCAATGTGTCTTCCACTGCTTGAACACGAGTGTGATTGAGCGAGCTTTTGAAAACGACATGAATTTCTCCTATAAACTGCGTCCGAGATATTCACTCTGAAGATTCCAAGTTGTGTTACATTTGAGCCGTAGATTGGGATGATGGATATTAATGGAAGAGACAACAATATAAATGGTAATGTACGTCCCACCTTTGGTTTGTGGCAGACATACTAATCATGTTTGCATTTTGAGTTCTCCTCTAACTGTATTACTCATTTCAAATTTTTCGATCACGTAAGTTTTGAATGAATCAGAGGAACGACATTGCAATTTCTTTCTATGCAATAACGGAATTTTATGATTTTAGATTAGACACACATTCATCAAATACTGTAACATAATTTTCTAGAAGCCTACTAAAATGATACTAGGAGAGAAACTCGTGCGTGGCAAGGTGGTTACTGTTTTAGAAATTAAAACTAAAAGACATAAACTCGGAAAACCCGTAGAGTGACTTTTCTAGTTAGGTGTTGTTTCGTTTGTGCATCAAAATGCATATGCCAATTGCCAAATAATGTTGTTCGTTTAAGCACAAATAAACATATCAGTGAAGTGTAGGAGCTGATTTATAGAAGAAACTCATCCAAAACTATTCAAATTTAAAATATTGAAAAATACTCTCAAGATTTTTCAGTTGTTTTGGCAAAATTTAGATACTCATGCTAATCTACAACAAACAGTAGGAGAGAAATTAGTATTGAACTTGATCAACTCATCCACTTTCTAAATTTGTTTTTTTTTTTTAGTTTTTACTATTTCTCTCTCAGCAAGCCGAAATAGAATTTGATTAGAAAATTTGTTTTAAAAGATACAGAATCCCTAGCTCCTTTTACAAATCCATTTACCTTTTTGATCATTTAAATAAATTTTCATTGTTACTGGATCTATTTATAGGCTAAGATCGTATCATAGAAATTTATGATGAAAACAGTGAAAAAAGCATGCAAATTTAAGGAATCATCATTAGTACTTTAACTGTTAGCAAAATCTTTTTCTTTCCTTTTTTTGATTGCAAATGCTGAAAAGATATAAGTTCTCTTATTGTTTTTTTGACCAAGTCACAGACGTAAACGAAGAAAACAAAGAATGCGAAAAAGACATGTAAAGTGGTATATTGTAATTTTGTTAATTATTTTTGTTTGTTTGTTAATTACAAACTGTAAATCTTTACAAACAAATATTCTGCGCGAATGATTTCTCAACTGTATATGTATTATAATCATCCGATTACAGTAAAACAAAAATTAAAAAATAGAAAATATATACATGATGTTTAAAGTTATGAGAACTTAATTCATGTGAGTTAGCTTATGGAGCACAGAAGCGTGACTTGATAAAAGGAAGAGATAACAAAATGATCATGTTTAAGGTGGAAAAATGGTGTTATAGGAAGACTATAAGAAATTGAATTATGGCAATTATATCAGTAGTTTAATCATGTCGGACTATCTCTAACTAAGAAATCCCACCAAATTTCATGTCAAATATAGTGGATGGGTTGAAATTTTCCCATAATTAAGTTATGCATGCATGCCAAGCAAAAGCAATCGAGATGAATAAAAACAAAGAAAATATAAAAAGTCAGTATATGTTTGGACATAGAGAAGACTTCGCATGCAAAAAGCCAACCCACAAATAGTTGCAGAAACACCTAATTGCTTGTTAGGGAAAAAAATTTATATTTTTTCAAAGAAAAATTTTCGTTGAAAATTATATTTTTTCCAAGATAACTGAGTATAAGTTTTTCTTGATTTTATAATAAATTAATTTTTTAAGAAAATATTTGTAAACAAAAATTGTGTAGAAATGGTATGGCCTCATGTGTTGCAAATTGGCTAAATTTTCGTAACAACAGGTCGTAAAATGCAACAGCCCACAGTTCGTCGAACTGAAATCAAGAAAAAAGAGAGCTGTTTATACTAATAAACGTATTGAAATTACGTTAGTGGGATAAGTGGCATTAGTCTTATAATAATATGTTGAAGGGTCATACTTGTCTCGTCGTTATAGTGTTGTCATACGTCAAGGTGTCTCCTTAGTGACATCCACTTATCATCACAGATTCACAATTCACAACGAATCTAAGGACACTCTATATCAAACATCAATCAAAGCATCGGATGAATACTTTACATGCATAGTTTTTCTATCATAAAAGTGGACACCATTGAATTGCATGTGAACGGTGAACCACCACTACAGTTATGGAGGTGTATACAGTCATTAAATGTGTTCCAGTTTTGCAGAACCGTGTCTACGTTCTTCAGACAATCAGTCGGAGCGTTTTATCTTTGCTGATTATGACTGAGCACATAGTGTATTGGCTAATTAGTGAGACAATAAGAATCAAGTTTATAAGACTCCAAATTTATGCATTGATCTTCTCAAAATCTCTAAAAGTAATTTCGTTCTTTTTTATTAAAAGTTTAGGTTAAAAGCTAAAACTATTTGTGTGCTAAAACTAAAATTCAAAAGAGGAGTGAGAAAAAAGAGAATAGAGAGAGATCGGAGACAAGAAGATTCGCTCGTGGGCGAGCAAGAATGATAAAGAAATGAAATAAAGTGAGGAAAAAGGAGACAAGGCAATTAAATATCCCAACTAAGATTGGTCTCCCTCTCCTCTTCTTCGTCTCTGCTCGTTACCGGTTCCTATCTTGCTGGGTCCTTACCCGATCCGTTACTGTCTTGCTGGGTCCTTACCCGACCCGTTTCTTTACCCTTTACCCGAGAGATTTAGATCAAACTTTTATAAAGAGTTAAAGGGGTTTCTATTCTTCTTTTTCAACCTAAAAAGGGATTTGTTTTCTTCCTTTTTAACTAAATAAGGGTTTATCTTCTGTCACAAAGACGAAAAATGCTAATTAATTGCATCAGTTTGTATTTAACTAAACACTTTTGTAAGCACTAGTTCCGGAAATTGGGCTAATTAATACAACCTTCCGTCTTTACCATGAATAATACGCCTTCTTTATAATAGCAAATGATGTTTAGTGATCTTTCACACTAGTAGTCTTCATAAGAAACAAACCAAGATACTTCATCCTACCATCTACTATAATAAATTTATTATTTTCAGTGTTATGCAATTTTGAATTAAATTTGACACTTAGTTATGAGTTCAATGCTTGTTTCGCATAGGTAACAATAGATCATCATTTGGGAATGATATAAAACTACCTAAAATTTAAACTAGTATAAATCATGAAGCTATGTTATAGATCTCATGATGGGCATCATATATAAACTACTCGACAAATTAAGTTTTGGTGCTGGATTTGGTTTGTATCCATAGCTTGTTATTAATTGGTAAGGATTCAGAAATCCAAGCCAACAGCAGAATTTAGAAGACAAAAATTACTAGCCCACATCATAAATTATGTGCCAAACGGTCGGCTTTATTAATGACCTTGGTAAAAACATGACGAAAATATAGATGAGATGGGATCTCTTATATTAAACAGTCTGTGAAAAAGGCAATTGATGTCTTCTGATTCGCTACCATACATGTCATCTTCTAAATCAAAACCTTCACTATGAATGAATGGAAGAAAGGCTCATGCTAAGACCTCTAGCAAACTATGTATAGATTTGGAAATTTCCGTATAGTTAATGAAGGGGTCTAGTCTTGTGCCTTCCCGACAAATGGCACTATAAATACGGTTGAGCATACGTGTGCCAGTTGCACGGCCAATGGCATCACATACTATTATTTTCTTAGGTTTTTTAAGAATACCCTAAAACTACACTAAACAAAATTGATTTCAAGAAACGTCACAACTTTGTTATTGTTCATTAAAAAAATTACAATAAAAAGAAGAATATTTTATCATTTCTAAACATATTACATGTAGTTATCTAAAACAGTTTTGTGAAAACAAATTCTACGAAATGTTATTTCGTCGTGATATTACTACATTTTTATACATACGTGGAACGGGGGAGAAAAATACATATTTGGTTTGATTTCACGTGGATATGCACATGTTTCTGAGCACACTTTACTAAACAGTCTCACTGTTTTGTATACATTGTCGATCTCTCCAAAAATAACAAAACAAAAAAGAAAGAGAAAAATGAAAGAATACAAGCAACCATCAAAATTTTCGATGATTCTATTCTATAAGGATACAAATGTATTTGACTATCGGAACTAATATTAAAGTAATACAATTACACTTACACACACATATATATATATATATATATGAAAATAGAACTAGAATAATTGAGGACAAATACAGATAATAATATTGGTGTAAGCGTGTACATAAATATTGATCGTGTACTGTGGGTCCTGTGCCTACGAAATAAGAGGTACTGTGGGTCTCACGGTTCGCTAGTGCGCGTGGGGATCGTCCCCACAAAATTAATTTATCATTTTTTAATTCATAATAGGGAAAAAGAGTTTTAATAAATATAGTTAAAACAAATTTTTTAAAAAATGTAAATAAAAAACATTAAAACGGAATTTAGGAGTACTATTATAAGATTGTTATTCTCCTGGAGACTACTACTGTACAAGTAATAATTAGTGGCAATGCCATGCTGCTTCAAATAAATATCAAAGGAAAGGACAAACTAAAACCATTATAATGTCTAAGATAGTGAGTGCATATTGAGGAATACAGTGTAAATAATGATAAAGAAACATAGCTGCTTTTTTCAATCTAAGTTTTACCTTTTTGATTCTTCAGATTAAAATGAAAAATTAAGAAACCATGATGATGGTTGCGTTAATGAGTAGTGGCGTGAGGGTTGTCATGTCAGCTAAACAGCAGAAAAAATAAAAGAATGTGGGAGACAGCCTTTGCCTTTCACACAATTTTTAAGCTCTCTTCTTTTTTCTAAGGAAAACAATAGTACACAGTTAAATATTTCGCGGGCCCTTTGTTTCAATCAACTTTAGATTTATTAACAGCTTCATGATCGTTTTCCTCGAGTTTGAAATCAATCAGAATGGTTTAGTTTATTTGTTATACCACTGTGAGGACTTATTTTTGCTCAATTTGTCATAATCCCTAACCTGCAGGAATGCCAATTAATCCCTAACCTGCAGGTCATAATCTAAACTAATATCTAAATTTTTGGCAATGTCTTCAAATTTGAATGTAGACCATATTCTTCATTCTTCAATCTTGATCTTGACGATGTAACTTACAAAGTGAGAAGTTGCCACTTTTATGAACAAGTTTAGATTCGTCAAATTTGCTTTGATTTAAACAAAAACTGGTTTTCTGAGTCGGAAACGGTAACTGCAAAGATATCGAGAATGCGTTTGAGTTTTGAATATATAGTAAATAGGTGTTATTGGTCTGTGTGATTTTAAAATAGAGTTTTAATGACTTTAAATATTAAGTAAAATTTGTTGTTCTTTAATTAAAATTTGGTTAAACTCTATTAAGTTTGGTGTTACTAGTTTGTGATTTAGAAAACTCATTTAAATTTTTAATAAATCTGGGATTATTAGATTCATAACTTTATTAAATTAGTAGAAGTATTATGTTATTCAACTAAAACAAAAGAAAAATCTAAAATTATTAATGAATTTAATTATTATGTTACTTTATGATTTTAGACATTTTTCATCATAAAATAAAGTTATAAAAAATATTATTAAAATAGAGAGATTGATTGGGAGACTTTACAATATTAGAAAAACTAATCAAGAAGTTCCTCAAGTAGCACTTTTATTTGTATGTGTGTTTGTTTTGTCAACAAAATTATAATGGATACTACAATAATAGTAAAACATATAATAACCAATAGTGAAATAATAAAATAAATCAAAAAAATTAATTTCCCAATTCAGTATCATAATCAAGGAGTGAAATGCTACCAAAATAACAAATTTGGTGTGTACATTAAAAATGATCGGAAACAACAACAAAAAAACATAAATGTGCCTAAATCCATATTATTCCAAATTTCCAATATATTCACATTATTATAGTTAGGTTTAATAGATGAGATACCATATTAGAAATCTCAAGTGTGGTGGTTCCCACAAGCAAAGAGGGGAATGAGATAGCTATCTACCTATATTTATATCTCCCACAACTTCACTCTTTTTCCTCAATCAATACACACAAATTAACACACTCGTTCTCCTTCTCTCCATCGTTTGATCGGTTGTTGTCTAAGTTCGATCCAATGGCGGATAACAACGATAACCGGAGATCAATATGGGGAGTCCCGGAGAAGCTTCAGCTTCACATAGCGATGCTGACGTTGCAATTCGGTTACGCCGGGTTCCACGTGGTGTCTCGAGCTGCTCTCAACATGGGGATCAGCAAACTTGTCTTCCCTGTTTATCGTAACATCATCGCCTTGCTTCTTCTCCTTCCCTTCGCTTACTTCCTCGAAAAGTAACCTTTTCACTTCTTCTTTATGTCAAACCCTATATATGTTTTCTAGTTAATAATAGTAATTTAATTAACACACTTACTTGTGTTATTTAGGAAGGAGAGACCAGCGATTACTCTCAACTTTCTCATCCAGTTCTTCTTTTTGGCGCTCATCGGGTACATAAAGATATCTCTATATATATCTTTCACTCTGATTTTTTCAATAACAAAATTGGATTACTAATTAATTTGTTAATGAATTATTACACAACAGGATAACAGCGAACCAAGGGTTTTACTTGTTGGGACTAGAGAACACTTCACCAACATTTGCTTCTTCCATGCAAAACTCTGTTCCCGCCATTACTTTTCTCATGGCTGCTCTTCTCAGGTATTGATGATTGATTCCATATCTCCTTTTTTCTTTCTTACTCTATTAATAATTCGAATCAAAATAATACTAATATTTAAAAAACTTATGAACAGCTAGGATATGTATCACTTTAATAATGTTCAATTTGACTTGTCAACGTACCATAAGTGGATAAAATATTATACGTAGACAAAACATTAAATGGCCCTTCTAACTTAATTACAAAATAGTGATCATCATAGTAGTAACCATACTGTTCATCATGTACTTACTGTATGTAAAAAAACAATACAGGATTGAGAAAGTAAGAATAAACAGAAGAGACGGTATCTCCAAAGTCTTGGGAACAGCTCTCTGCGTAGCTGGAGCTTCCGTCATCACTCTCTACAAGGGTCCAACAATCTACACTCCGACCAGCCACCTCCACACTCACCTGCTCACCACAAACTCAGCCGTGATAGCGCCGTTAGGAGACGCCGCTCCCAAAAACTGGACACTTGGCTGCCTCTACCTGATCGGTCACTGTCTCTCGTGGTCAGGATGGCTCGTGTTCCAAGCTCCGGTTCTTAAATCTTACCCGGCGAGGCTCTCGGTTACGTCTTACACTTGTTTCTTTGGTATCATTCAGTTCTTGATCATTGCTGCTTTCTGTGAAAGAGATTCTCAGGCTTGGGTTTTTCACTCCGGTTGGGAGCTTTTCACCATCCTCTACGCCGTTAGTATTTTTTTTTCAAATCTTTTATTTTAAGCCCTATTGTTTCAAATCAATCAATTTAGTCCTTACAAATTTTGGTTTGATTTTCAGGGAATCGTAGCGTCAGGAATCGCGTTTGCCGTTCAGATTTGGTGTATTGACAGAGGGGGTCCAGTCTTCGTTGCTGTTTACCAACCTGTTCAGACTCTTGTCGTTGCAATCATGGCTTCAATCGCGTTAGGCGAAGAGTTTTACTTGGGCGGGTATGTCAAATTACTAAAACCGAGTTGTTTATTTCGAATTTATTTATACTCCAAGGACCTAAACGGAAAATAAACGTTAAATTGTGACACGTGGCTGTTTTGTAATGGCAGGATCATTGGAGCGGTGTTGATCATAGCAGGGCTTTACTTTGTATTGTACGGTAAGAGCGAAGAGAGGAAATTTGCAGCGCTTGAGAAGGCAGCAATCCAGTCATCCGCGGAGCATGGTATCGAACGTGCACCTGTTTCTCGCAACTCGATCAAGTCGTCGTCCATCACAACTCCACTGCTCCATCAGTCAACGGACAACGTTTGACTTTGTTCTTTCTCTCTCGCAGCTAATAATTACAAAATGCCATTTTACCCCAATTAAAAAGGGAACAATGGTGTCGCCCGTTGTGTTTTTATGACTTTTGTGTCTGCTTTTTTTTTTAGTGTTTTTTTTTTTGCTCTTTTAATTATTAATTACCTAAGAAAGGTTTTTGAGAAAGGAAAAAAGAAAAAAAATGGTGGATGAGACATCATTGTTCATGAGGATGAAGATGATGATGATGATCTATGTGGGAGGAGCTTTGGATTGGGACTTTTCTATATATAATATCTGGCTGATATATTATTGCCATTTTTCTTGTGTTATCTTTTTTTTGTTTCTTTCCTTTTCGATCATGATCAATAGAATGTTATCATTTGCATTTATGATATTTACTATTCCCTCTGTTTCACAAAGATGTCATTTGAAGAAAATATTTTGTTTCACAAAGAATATCATTTTACATTTCCAATGAATGTTTTAATGCTAAATTTTCTTTTTTTATCCCTAAACCCAAAGCTATTTTCATTGAATTTTGATCATTAATCACTTAATAAATAGGGCAAATATGTATGATTCAAACATTTCTTAATTTATGTGAAATGTGTAAAATTGACATTCTTTGTGAAATAGAGGGAATAGTAATTTATCACTGTCGGGATATTCAATTTGGATTAGATCAAACGATTGTTCTCATTCAATTGAAGTAATGGATCTTTCAACAAAAACTGATTAATTAAAAGTGGACTATTAAAACAAAAACAAGCTTTGTTTAACCTATTACTTTTCAATCCAAAATTTTTGAATAGAATCTTAGCCGAATGGAGAAAAACATAAAAATAAAATTAATATGTAATAACTGTTGAAAAAACAAAACTTTATAAGTTTAAATCTAAAATTCGATCAAAACTAATATTCTTATATAATATAAAGTATGGACCAAACCATTTATAACCAGTTGTCTTTTGACCTTTTTTTTTTTGGTAAGGGAGAGGGGACAAAGCCCCTTCCAAATTTATTACGAAATCTTAAAAAAAATTACACACGAGTTCTTCTAGGGAACGCAGTCCCTCTAGCATCTTCATCCAAGATAGAAACAATAGAGATGGGGCAAGAATCAAACAAAACGACCCCGAGGGGCTGAGAGAAGGCATAGTTAGCCAATCCATCCGCCAGACGATTAGCCTCTCTATAACCATGAGAAATTCGGACACTCCAGTCCTTAGAGATAAAGCCATAGCACATGCGTACTAGGGTAGACAAGGGATGGGTCTCACTTATCCCTGTCTTTAGATATTCGACCACCAACTCCGAGTCTACTACAAGGTCTAGCTGCGGTATTCTGTGATCCCAGGCTAAACACAGGCCGTAGTATACTCCCCAAAGCTCTGCCAATGGCGCCGAGCACACACCGATATTCAATGCAAACCCGCCTAACCATTTCCCTTCCGCGTCCCTCAACACCCCACCAGCTGCCGCCGCTCCCGGATTCCCTCTTGAAGCCCCATCCGTATTCAATCGGACCCATCGACATCCGGAGCCTGCCACGAGATCAGTCTTATTTCTCGACCCACCGCACGAGATACACCTTTGGTAACCAAGTGTGCATTGTGCACTGTCTGAGAGATCTCCTTCACAAACCGCACTCGATCCCTACACTTACCAACTTCCCCGAAAACGTTACCACATCTCCACTTCCAGCCCCACCATACGATCATACCAAACAGCGTAGACCATGGCACTCCAAACAACTCCTGATTATTAGACAAATTAGTGAACACCCATTCTAATAAACTTTGATGAAAGAACAGAGATTGGTGACGAGGTGGTATAATCCGCATCCAGACCCCTGAGATCGCAGGGCAATCTCGAAGAATATGTATGATCGTTTCCTCCCCTGCTTTGCACACTATGCAGACCCCAGAATCACTTAAGTGCCGTCTGTGCCTTTCCACATTTGTCATAATAACTTGCTTAACCACCATCCAAAGAAAAACCCTTACTCTTTCTGGTACCGCACTACGCCAAACCATACCGTATAAAATGTCCATATTCTGTCTCGGAACCGTGTTTCTAGTCAGAGCTTCATATGCCGGTTTCACTGTGAATCGCCCATCCAAACTAGCTTTCCACGAGATTCTGTCCTTAGACCCCGTATCAGTATCAACAATAACTGACCTGAGGTTCAAGCACACGAAGTCTGGAAGATATTGTTCAAAACGCGGGAAGTCCCAACCAACACCATCATGCCATAAATCCCGAATCCGAACCTGTTGGAGTTCAACTGGAGGATCTCCTATCCGCCTATCATACAAAGAGAAATCCCCCATCCACTTATCCTTCTAGAATTTGATCATAACTCCATCCCCAAGGACCCAACCGAGACCCGGGATCACCACTTCTCTTAAGCCTACCCCAACACTTCTCCAGGTTGAAGACCAACTGCTCTTTGCTATAAACCAAGATGCATCACCTATCTTGTACTTACTTCTCACAACCCGAGCCCAGAGACTCGATACGTCAAAGAGAACCCTCCATCCAATTTTTGCAACCAACGCCTTATTCATGGGTTCTGCAGCCCGAATACCTAGCCCTCCATTGTCTTTTGACCTTTAAATTGAACTTGGTATTAAAATCTAACATGGTATAAAACTTAGATGACTCGATAGCTACTTTTTTCGATATGAATATTTTGGTCCCATATTATAGTTTCGTTCGAAATACACTCGTAAAAAAGCATCATTTCAAAGAGACCGAATTAGAAACTCCACATTAAAAAAAAAAAAAAAAAAACTCCACGTTTATAATTCAGAGAGCTCCATTTTTCTCTCTCTTTCTCTCTATATAATAACAAGTCCATTAATAAAGTTTTTTTTATGTTACACATAGTGCATAAGCTAAGTCGCATAAGTGTTATCTTTTTTTTTTTTTTTTTATCTGGCATAGAATAAGAAAACAAAGGCCATGAATGGCTGCTGGTTTTTAACTTGTTTTTAGATTTTAGTTTTTAGCTTTTGAATTTTGGTTTTTGTTTTTTTAGTTTTTGATTTTTGGTGTAGATTTTAGTTTTTTTTTCAAAATCTTGAATGGTGACTTGATTAGTTTTTGGTTTTTATGTATAATAATTATTTTAAAAATAATAAAATAATAATTATAATTTTTTTATTAAAAAAAAGATACAATGATGCAGGAAAAAAACATATGTTGCACAATAAAAAAAAAGTTTTAGTTTGTTTTAGAATTTAAGGAAATTAGAATAAATCTATATTAGAAAAAAAAATTTAAAAAAAATCACGCTGAAAAACCAGATTTTTGTGGTTTTTAGATTTTATGAACAAAATGCTAAAATCCTTCAAAATCTGGTTTTCCTAAATTCTAGAAAATCTATTTTTTTCATAATCATGAATGGCTAAAAAATGGATTTTACAGAATCTAAAACCAAAAACTGATGTAAAATCAGGTGTCATTCAAGGCTAAAATTTTACATTCAGGATTTGGTGTTTTGAGTATGAAGCAAACCATTAGTTCAATCCCCTGTAGGCATTAGGTGGAGAGTGGAGTGGAGACCATAGATAGGTGGAGAGCGGAGACCATATATGGGCCGGATATAGATTTTGGGCTGACCATAAACGGGCCAGATTTATACAGATTTTGGGCTGGCCATAAACGGGGCTGGTTTATAATGTGTGATAAACCGTGCCATGTAGTACGCCGGTGAGAGGGTCACACCACACACATAGCACAAAGACGAAGGTATGTAAAAGAGGAAAAATAAAAATAGAATAAGAAGTAAAAACACAACAAACGAGACAATAGTCAACAAACTGAAAGCGAAAATAGAGACATATGTAGTCTACACATTGACCGTTACATTTACACACAACGTAACATCACGTTTTCTTTACACAGATACATTGCACTTCAAGTTTTCCCCATGACACATATTTAGCTTTGAGACACACAACTGTCATTTTTTATTTTTTATGTTTTATGATGTAGTAAGAATCTACTTTTATACTACAGACAAACGACATATATATATAGATGTGAACATATATGGAGCTGGTGTATATTTACATCACGGTGACGATATATTTGTATATGTAATTTTGTATATGATAGTCTTAATAATTAAGGAGATTTTAGTGACACCTCAAAGTGGGGAATGAAAGGAATCCCAATTAGAATAGCCACCGGAAATACAAGTATCAAACGGAGAAATATCATTATCTCCTTCATTAACCCATGGAAACCCTAACGACATTGTAGCTTCTTCCCATATAGAAGAATCATCCATTACCGGTAAATCCACGTTTATATGCTCCCATGATACCTCCTCTGTCACTCTCCTACATGATGACAACTCGTTAGATGAACATGGCGACTCGGAGTCGCTGCTTTTTCCACCCGTGTTGCTGCTTGGTGTCGTCTGGGATGTCTGAGACGACGGTGTATCAGGGTAACTTCTTAAGGACTCTGGGAGGTTAAGGTGAGCCTCGGGACCATAAAGCTTACGAGCTGCGGAGTCATAAGCCAAGGCAGCTTCGCGGGAGGTGTCAAAGGTACCGAGCCAAAGACGAGCTCCTCGGTTAGGCTCACGGATCTCAGCGACCCATTTTCCCCAAGTGCGTTGTCTAACTCCTTTGTAGGTGCAAGACGCGTTATCGGGTCCACCTTTTCCTCTCATACAGCCTTTCCTCGAACTTGCTTGGACAGTTCGTTGTTTCTTGTTAGCACCAACCATCATCACCTTTGGCTCTATGGATGACATGTACGGATGTTGACAGCTCGAAAGTGATGTTATATAAAGATTTTTTGTGAGTGATAAGGCAAAGACATGATGTAATGGGTAGGTGTGTATATATAGTGGAACATAGTGATGAAACGTGGCGTGGAGAAGATATAGCTGGCGCAGACATGACGGAGGGTCGTGTCGCAAGGAGGAAGCTGGTGTTGTGTTTGTAATCCTAACACTTGTCTCGAGAGACCCTTCTCTTTTTGGCAACAGTGATCGTAAAACCAGCAGAGAGAGAGAGACGATTTGAGATTTTCTAAAAAACAAAAGAGAGAGAGATATGGATAAGGTCATCCACGATTGGGGAAATATAAAATATATATCACTATGAATTAACGGTTCGTCGTGTGAACGCATTTAATAGCTAAAAATTAGCCTAATTTTAAATAGCTAAAAATTAAAATTAAAATGCGGAGTTACATTATGTGCTAACTCAAATAATGTAAAAGTTTAATTTTATGTGTCATAGAATCACCAAACCTTTTTTCGATGATTCACTAATATATATTCCCTCCATTTCAAAATATAAAATGCTTTAGTGAAGTTTGTTATTTTATAATATAGAATGTTTTCAAGTTTTTACGTAACTTTTAGATTAGTTTAATATCTTATATTATGTAACTTAAATAATGTAAAAGTTTAATTTTATGTGCCACAGAATTACCAAACCTTTTTTCGATGATTCACTAATATATATTCCTTCTATTTCAAAATATAAAATACTTTAGAGAAGTTTGTTGTTTCATAATATAGAATATTTTCAAGTTTTTACGCAACTTTTAGATTAGTTTAATATTTTATATTATGCAGTATTATTTCTGATTGGTTGAACTTATTAAAAATAAAGATTTTTTAATCTACGTGATTTAATTAAAACATCATATATTTTGAAATATATTTTTTTTTGTCAAACAAATCATATCATACAAGTAACTTGTAAACATTGAAAAAGAATCGTAGGTAGGTTTCCTTAACTCTCCGTACGTAAGTAAAGTCACCAATTTTTTTCCTTGATGTTATCCATTCTCTTGGCTTTTAATTGCCACGTGAAAAAAACATAACAAAATACAAGTATGTATTAGTGTAAGGGTCAGTCATGTGGCGACTATTTGTCCACGAAACTGAACGTACGGGCCCCGAAGGTCCCTCGAAAGAAGACACAAAGTTGGATTTTTACTTCTCCTTTTTAGAGAACATTTGTGGTCGAGACACACGTGAAAAGGCGGCCTCTTCTCATGAGTAGTTTGATAACTACAAAGCTCTAGTTCCAATTATCTCAACATTTCTTTTTTCCAAATAAATAGTCTAGATTTTAATTTGAAGTTGTTTACTTTCAGATAGATTATTGTGGAATTTGGTTAGCATTATTAACAAAATCAATGCAATTGCTTTGTTTTTTTTTCTTAAAGGCTATTGCAAAACTAAGTTAAGATAAACAAATTAACAACTACTTTTCAAAAATAACATTTTAATTTAGACGATAGAAATTACTTTCGAACCTTGTATAAGAAAAAACTAATCAATTAGATTTTTTTTCTTATTACCCATATAGATAAAAATGCTTTATTCTAATTTAGATCATTAAATATCTATTAAATATCTAGTACCCAAAAAAAAAAACATAAAAGCAGTAAGGTTATTTTAAGATGAATTATCTTGTTCAAATGGGGACTTTGTAGTCTTTGTTAATGGTGGATTTGACTTCGATAGTTCCATGCCTTGTGATAGTAGCACAAAAACACCTCTCCGATCTATCACGAAAAATGTTGACTGGGCATATCTTTCTGAAAATCCATTCCCGTTTTTCTTTTTGTTGTTGTCAATCCATTCCCGTTAAAGTGAGGTATCTATTTGTTTTTTAATAAATCAAATAGCCTTAGATTAAATAAAATTGTACGTGAGACAATCATTTGACCCAAAAAGAATGTCGATAACAAAGTCAAAGTTGTTGTTACAATAGTATAAAATTATGATAGAAGAGAAACATATCATCGTCGATGGTGAGTGATGTGTTGGGGATTATTGCAAACATTCATTAGCCACATACTTTTAATGAAAAAAAAATCAAATGTAACTTTTTTCTTTTCTAGAGAGTCCAAATTCCAAGATTTGATTAGCTTGTAGGTTGGTCGTCATCTTCGCTCTTCTCTTTGAGGATCATATATAAATAAGATGCAACGCTAAGTGTAGCGGCGCCTAAGGCGATTCCTCTGAAGACATCGAACTGATCGTACTTGTTATAAAACAAAGCCACGAGAACCGACACGATCGGCCACGTACAAACACTGATCACGTTCGAGAACTCAGCCGAGACAGCCAACACTAGCCCCACGATCCCGACCCAGTATATCTGCCATGCAACGGCTTGACCCACCATAGTCCACACGTAGGAAACTTGCCCCTTCGAGAACCCATCCATCTCTCTCTTCAAGTTGTGATGATCGCCGGAGATGAAAACGGCTGCGACAAAGATGACGGTGGTATAGAGAAACGAGAAGATGAGCAACTCAAGAACAACGACGAAACTTGGTTGTTTTATGTTTGTGGATTCCTTGCAAACGGAGATAAAAGCCTCGAATATGTTCCTGATCTGGGCGAGGAGCAAGGAGAAAAAGACGGCGCCACATACAGCCAGATACATAACACGAAAGGTGTGTATCTTCCCGTTGTAGATGATGGGTGACCCGGCGGAGAAAGTGTTGAGAGTGAAAGTTCCGGCTAGGGTGGCTAAGATGAGAGAAACAATCGTCCATCTGTTGAGTTTTACTTTGTTGGAAAATATAAAGATGGAGAAAATGGGGGTGAAGAAGAGCTGTGACGTGTAGATGAGAGTGAAAACTTTAAAGGGGATCCGGTGTTTAATGTTCGAGAAAAATGCTTGACAAAACATGTAGATGACGATAATAGGGTAAAGTACTAATAGCGCGGCGGCGACTCCATCGGAGGTAATGAGAAGTTGTTTCCGTTTCTTGGAAGAGAGGACGAGGAGAAGGAAAGGGACGAGGAGGATGGGGAATCCGACGACTTGGAGAAGGGATTGAGTCCAGAAGCTGTACCTACGGCTCCGGTTTCTGTGGCGGAAGTAATAGTTCTCGAGGATCCTGGTGATGCATTGACCTGTTACGGCCAAGATGATGCATATGATGATGGTAACCCACTTTTTGAGTCTTTGGTTCGAGTCACTGGTTTGGTTTATTGGTGTACTTGAGCCGTGCTCCATATAGAGCGGCATTTGCACAAATTGTTCTGCAAAGGAGAAACATGTAATGGTTAATCACAACATATTTGATCAGTAAAAAATCCGTTCAGTAATTAAAAAAAAAAAAAAAACATATTTTATCAGAAGAATCTGCTTACCTTGTGAATTAGACTGCATTGGTTGATTATACCCCATTGATAAAAATATACGAGTTTTGAGAGTTTGGAAGCAAATGGTTTAAGATTTGTTGTTATTTGATTATGTTTCTGAGGAATTTAGAAAGCTGAATTTATGTCTTTATAGCCAAGCAATATAATGGTTTGGGGGTGGACTTTTGACGGGGTAAGGCTGTTTTTGCCAGTTGAGCAATTGGGTGTTTTAGTTACTATTTGCAGACATAAATTGAGTATTTTAATTCATTGTCACTTTCTATTCCATTGTGATTTTGTCAACGGAAGACTCATTATTCTGACATATTCCTATGAGTAAGAGACCAAGTATAGTGAGATGACTTTCTCATTCAAATTCCCATGTTTTAGGAATTAATCCCAGGAAGGATGGCCCAATTAAACAGCTCGCTACATAATAATTCTTCGTGGTAGTTAACGAACACTTCTTAGTTCTTGGGATAGAAGAAAATTCAAAATGTATGTTTGGAGTTGAGGAGATGAGCTAGGGAGAAAAAGTACTATATATTAAAATCAAATCCATGTTTTATGTTTAAGACTTGAAATATTTAATTGCATGTTATCACACGGCACAAGGGAGAACATGTAACAGAATAAATGAAATCACTAAAATAATAACTAACACACAAACTTTATTATTTTTCTTACTATTTTCAAAACAATTCGAATTCCATTGGTGTGGAGATGTAAGGATCAGGTTTTAAGAACTCAGAGATGTAAAAGTAATACACAACAAATACAACAACAAACCGCAAAACTCTAGGCATCTTCCAATTACCAAAACCTCTTTTATGCTTGTAAAAAGAAGAAGCGACCGCAATGGCGGAAAGCACTAAAGCGGCTCCTAGAAAGCCACTAAACTCCTCTTCATCGTAATTGCAAAACAAGATTCTAAGAACCGTCACGATCGGATAAGTACAGAGACTGATGACGTTCGAGGTCACGATCGAGTCGGCGAACACAACAAGCCCTACAAGCCCCACCCCATAGATTTGCCACGCGGCGGCTTGACCAACCATAGTCATAACGTAAGAAACCTTTCCCTTCGAGAAACCATTGATCCCTCTCTTCAGATCATGACTCTCGCCGGAGATGAAAACGGATGCAATGGTGGCTATAAGAGACGAGAATATGAGCAATTCTAGAACGTCTTTGAAGCTAGCTTCCCTGGTGCTATTGGTGATGAAAATGTTACGAATGTTGCAGAGGAGAAAAGAGAAAGTGATGGAGGCTAACCAAGCCGACCAATCACCGCTTAAGTTAGAGGAGAGAGTGGTGACGACGACGGTGAAGATGAGAGATATCACAAACCATAGATTGAATTTGATACGGTTGACGATGCCTGAGAAGATCGATGTGAAGTAGAGCTGTGTCCCCTCGATGAGTAGGGACTTCGTGAAAGGTATCTCGAGCTTACCTTTGACGTATAGTTTTACCTGAACCACCATTAGTACGCCGGTACAAAGGTAAAGTACGGTGTGGGAAGATCGATCGGAAGTAATGCGAAGTTGATTGTGTTTTCTGGAAGAGAGGATAAAGAAAGGGAGAAGAAGGAGAGGGAATCCGATGACTCGGAGAAGAGGTTGAGTCCATACGCCGTCATCTTGAAAGTGGTTCCGGTTAGTGTGGTGGTCGTAGAAGGTTTCGAGGAGTTTGGCGATGGATTGACCGGTTATGACGAACATGATGCAGATGATGATGGTACGCCACTTGATGGGTTTCTCGGTTTGGTTAATCAGTGTAGTTGGATCAAGCTCCATATTGATTAGTTGTTCTACATATTCACCGAAAACAGGAGAAACAAAACTAAGTTTACACAAACATTTGCACAACATTAGTATGTGATATATCATGACTCGTGGAATCTAGAACTCAAAATTCAGCCTAACGGCATTCTATCAATTTAGTGGAATACAACTTTACATTCACTAAAAAAAGAAAGCAAAAATGTGACATCAAGATTATACATACCTTGCGGATTTTTCTGCATTAGCTTTTAGCTGATTCTTTGAGTTCCTTAGCGCCTGTTTGGAAGTGATAAAAAATTGTTAAAAACAATTTTCTTGTGAAAATGATCAGTAGGTACGGTTGTGTGTTTTTTTTGTATGATAGATGATTTGTGTTAATATTATCACCCGGTGGTTTGAGGGGTTGACTTTGACGGCGCAAAGGCTCCTAAAACATGTGTATCATCAGTCAGTACGACTTTTGAGCATGTGCATTATAGGTTTATAGCTGTTCTAATGACAACAATAGTAACAAAAAATAATGAACAATTATTAGCTGAAAAAGTCAACTGATTTTTTTTTTTTTTAAGAATCATTGTTAGACTATGCCATTCTATCCAAAAAGTGGAATTTGAGTAAGAAATCGGAACCGTACGTATAACATTACTAGCCAAAATGCTTCTCTTGCATATCATTCTTATCATGTTTTAGGTATCCAAATACAACACCAGTCCATCTTCAGATTATATTCGTAGTTAAACTGAAACACCAATTCATCTTCAGATCCAACCATTCCGAAGACAGAAATAATAAATGAGGTTGAAAGATTTGTCTAAACTATATAACTCATGAAACATACAGTAGATATATAAATTCTTTTTATAATTACCACTATAAAATTTGTTCAAACTTATGATTATTATTTTTTTTTATCAAAGAAAAATTTACATAACATTTTTAATTAATTTGTTCTTTGAAAAATTGTCTTAGTCTAAGAAAAGTTCCATAAATTGTGTGTTGAGAAATATTCATACTAGAGTTTAGCACACATATTTATAAAACAGGAAAAGACATTAACTATTCAAACCAGCACAAACAAATAAAATTAGAACACTTTTATTAATGGATTTAAAAGAAAACTGAAATGAAAAGTATTAACTGGTGTCTTGTCGCTAGCTGTTCCTCTTCTCTTGACGAAGCCTATAATAATAAGAGGCAACGCTAAGAAATGCACAAGCCAAGGCGGCTCCTTTGAAAGCATCAAACTTATCCTTGTCGAAATCAAAGAAGAGAACCGTCAAAACCGAGACGATGGGCCACGTAGAGACGCTGATCACATTCGAGAACACGTCCGAGACGGCGAACACAAGCCCCGCCAAACCCACCCAGTAGATTTGCCACGCGAAGACTTGAACCGTCATTATACCGAGGTACGCCTTCTTCCCAAACACACGAACATCTCTCTTTATAACATGATGCTCGCCGGAAATGAACACGGCCGCCAAGGAGACGACGGTGGCGGCGATGGAGGAGAAGAAGATCAACTCGACAACGGAGGCAAAGCTAGGGTTTCTGTGAGTGGCTACGTCGCGTTTGGAGATGACAGTTTCGAATATGTTCTTGATGGAGCTGAGGGTAATGGAGAAAATTACGGCGGCGAATAAAGCATATAACACGCCCCTAACGTATCTCACTTCGTCCTTGTTAGGTTCTCCAGGGAAGGAAGAATAGAGAGTGAGAGAGCCTGCGGTGATGGAGAAGACGAGAGATATAACTATCCATCGATTAAATTTGATTTTATTGATGAAGAAGGAGAAGATAGGTGTGAATAAGAGCTGTGACGTGTAGATGAGAGTGAAAACGTTAAAGGGTATCTCGTGTTTGCTTATAGCGGCGAGTCTTGCTTGCATAACCATGTCGATGCCGATACAAGGGTATAGTATGGTGAGGTATTTGAGGGAGCTTCGATGGGAGGAGAGACGAGGTTTAGTCAGATTCTCGGTGTAAAGGAGGAAGTAGAGAGGGATGCGGAGGAAAGGGAATCCGATGACTTGGAGGAGGGATAGAATCCATGTGCCTTGGCGTTTGTTGTTTGAGTGGAGGTAATAGTAGTTCTCGATGAGTCTTGCAACGGATTGACCTGTTATGACGAAGATGACGCATATGATGATGGTAGGCCATTTGATGGTGCTTGTCCGGTTCAATGTGGCGGTTTGGTTCATCAATGTGGTTGAGCTATGCTCCTCATTGTGGATTGGTATCTGCACAAATTTTCCTACACCTACCAAAGAGAAACATACATACATGCATGACTAAAAAGGTAAAACATATATACATGCACAAAGGTAAACATAATTTGTCTACCTTGTGGATTGTTCTGCATCAGCTGATCGCGTCCCATGATTTACAGAGTTCTAAGGATGCCGGAAATTTTTCTCTTGGTTCAGGGCAGACGTTTGTAGTTGTATATTGTCTTCGTAAAGATGATCAGTTTTGTACTGAACTTTGTGTGTGTTTGGACTGGATGATGTTTGCGTTTATATACCAAGTGATTAATTTGGAAGTGGACTTTGACGGCGTACTGATCTGACTTGGTTTTAACTACACCTTGCAAAGCAATCATATTTAATTCTTCTTTGGTTGGAACTTTTTCGTTTCTTAGATTTGATTAATTTGACATTGATATCTAACAGTGAAGCAAAGACGTGTCAAAGAGTTTCTTGGTACCTTAACAAAAATTGAGTAAAATTTATTTCTCTTAATATATTTAGATGATGTTATATCTAGTCATTGTTGTTTTGTTAATAATTCCCAAGTCACTGTTGACCTGTGAAAAGGACTGAGCTCAATCCCTTGACTTTGAGTACTTTAAACTTTTTATTCTTGGATCAAGGTCTTCAATAAGTATTGAAGTTTTAAGGATCTGATATCATTTTTGTTTAATCTTATAACTCATATAAAAAGACATTTAATACTATAGTTTTGCTAGTCTTTTTTATTTGTGGTCAAACAGTTAAGAAAACATTTGATAGACTTATTCAACTTCCAACGTTTTGTGAATCATGGTCATGGGTCATGGACCAGGCTCCATTCTCATGACCAGACAACACTCTATGACATTGACATAATTCAGGTCATTCGTAGCAAAACCAGACGATCAAACTTACTCCAGTGTCTAAGTACTCAACATGAACACTTATAGCCAGTTTATTAAAAATAATCCAGGCTTCAACTTAAGAAGAGCACAACACTTTTGTACTCAATTCAGCTAAATCTTATCAATTTCCCAAACATCTAATTAGTACCCACCATTATTAATATTTTTATAATGGCGTTAATAAGAAAACGAAATTGCACATACGAATAATGTAATTGTAGATTACAAAAGAAATGTTATCAGAAACGATGAAAAAAACTCCAAGTTCCAAGATTGATTTAGCTCGTGGCCTCGTCACCGTCACTATCTTGTTTATGAATCATATATATGTAAGACGCTACGCTTAGAGCAGCAAAGCCTATGGTAATCCCGTTAAAGACATCGTACTGATTATCTCCGTAATGGAACAGAAGCACCAGGACCGATACGAGGGGCCACGTACAGACGCTGATCACGTTCGAGAACACACTCGAGACTACGCACACGAGACCCACGATCCCAACCCAGTAAATCTGCCACGCAACGGCTTGACCAACCATAGTCTTCACGTAAGCAGCTTTCCCCTTCGAAAACCCATCCATTACCCTCTTCAAATCCTGATGCTCGCCGGAAATGAAAACGAATGGGACGGTGACGACGGTGGCGACGAAGGACGAGAAAATCAGCATTTTCAGACGAAGGACGAAAACTCCGAGTTTCCTGTACGTAGGGTCGTCACGATCGGGGATGACATCGTCAAAAAGGTTGTGGACCTCGACGAGGAGGCCGGAGAAAAATACGCAAGCTGTGAAAGCGTAAGCTATACCCGAGTCGTATTTCCTCTCGTGCTTGTTAGGTCCTCCGGCGAAGGAAGACGAGAAAGTGAGAGCACCAGCGAGGATGGCGAAGACGAGAGATATAACAGTCCATCGACAGAATTTGATTTTCTTGTAAACGACGCTGGTCAACACGGTGAATAAGATCTGCGTCGCGTAGACGGGAGTGAAAACACTAAAAGGTAACTCGAATTTACTCTGTGAGGATGATGCTGCCTGAATCGCCATCATGATACCGAGAGCAAAGTAAAATATGGCGAGGTATTTGTTGGAACGTTGGATGAAAGTATATGGGAGTCGTCGGTTCTGTTTTATGAAACAGAGGAAGAGGAAAGGGAAGATAAGGATGGGGAAGCCGATGAACTGGAGAAGTGATTGAGTCCAGATGCCGTTGTTTTTACGGTGTTTGTTTACTTTGTGGAGGTAGTAGAAGTTCTCGAGGAGTCTTGCGATGGATTGACCTGTTATGGCGAGGATGATGTAGATGCTGATGGTAAACCACTTGTTGCATCTCCGGTCAGATGATCCGGTTCGGTTGTTGTACAGTGTTGATGATGACCTAGGTTCGGTATTGAGCCGGATATGCGCGAATCCTTCTGCATCTACCCAACCAACCAACCATAAGAAAACAGGTGACACATGATGATTATGAATACTTGCATATCATGTGATCAGGAAACGAGATAGAAGAAATCTGCCTACCTTGCTGCATTCGTTGATTTTGTCTCATGATACTAATTCTGAGTTACTACAACTTGGAAGCGTATTAAGTTATGAGGAAGATTCGTAATACTAATTATCTTAAATCCAGAATTAATGACTGTTTTATACATGTATCGTTTCCCAGTCATGATGATCTGTAGGTGATGTGTTTTTTTGGATGATGTTTTGGGGAAATCCAATAAACTGGGTTTTGTCTCTATTACCAAGTATAATGAGTTTGGAGGTAGACTTTGACGGAGTAAGGCCTGTTAGAATTTGGAGATGAAAACTGATGTCTGAGATAGTCACAGAATTAAGAGACCAGGTACAGATTCAATGAATGAATCGGTCATTCAATTTCAACTTTTCTACTAAAAAGGAGAAAGCTTCATACTATTTCCTTTTTTTTTTTCCTACTTCTATCTCGTCGATAGAAGTATTCAATTCCCTCATTTGTTTAGGTATTCATTTTTCATGGCCACGTCACATCCCAAGTAGATCATTCTTTATTTTCGACAATTGTCAACTTCTCGATCCTAAATACACCGCCTCCCCTGCCCCTGGTATATCTGGAGGAGGCTCTGGTGTTATCAGAAATCACGTACGTCATGGTAAGAGTCATAATGTGGTATCAAATAACACAACTTAACTCTCAATCAACTGATTCCAACCGAATGCCTAACTTTAATCCTATTCAACAAAAATCCCATTAATTCCACATCCGAAGCTTACGCAATTGGTTGTCTTAGAAAAAAGCAAAAATGGAAACTCTGACTTTCTACGGACTACGATACTCAGTTTCATCTACAGCAGAGGTAATTTAACCACTAACCAGTACCATAATTCTAACACCATGATGGCTTACAGACTAATAATCTATTCTAGGCTACTGCACAGTCTAGCTCAAGAACCACCAAAATCACCATAATTTATAACCGCCATATTACACTTTACTAAACTTTGCAGTATTTCATAAATTTCGTATATTCAATTACTGACAAAGCTCAATATAGAGAGATTCAGAGTTCTATGTACCAGTAGAATTAAGTAGAGAACACACACTAAGACGAGGAAGGAAACACATCTTTAACAGCAGAAGCTGCAGTCAAGTAATTAAGTGTATTCCTCAACGTCTCTCTTTCTCTCTTTAACCTAGCCGCAGTATCTTCAAGCTCAAGCAACGCTTGCTGCTCTCTAGGAGCTCCTTCAAACGTACTCCCGACAAAGAACGAGAACGGCGTCGGAAACTGATTCCTCCTCAGGTCTTGCACTTCCTTCTCAGCCTTCCCATTCAATCTATTCGATAACCTAATCACTTCTTTCATCAGAACTTCGACCTCGTTCGCTGACGAATCAAGATTCTCTTCACCTGACGGACGATCTTCAAGCCACGTCACTTCTCCGACTAGGTAAGGTTTCGTACGGACAAGATTCGTGACTCGGAACCGTTCTTGTCCTTTGCATATCAAAAAGAACCGATCGTCGACTAGACGCTCGTGTTTCACGACTTCGCCGACGCAACCGACTTCAGCAGCGGATCCGGAGACGGAGTCGGAGTAAACGATGCCGAACTTGAGATCGGACTGGAGGAGAGTGTGCATCATGATACGGTAACGGAACTCGAAGATCTGAAGAGGGAGGATTGCTCCGGGGAAGAGAACGAGTGGGAGTGGGAAGAGAGGTAACTCGACGATGTCATCGGATTTTGGAGATTTCGCGTTGTTGTAATTGTATAAGGATTTTTCTTTCCGTGACTTGCACTAAAGGTTATCGATAATGACCGCGGAGTACATATGAGGCCCTTGCCTGGAATGTTTCCTTTTGCTTCATCCAATTCAAAGGTAAAAATGTTGTTCTCTTCTCAATGATTTTGCATATATGGAGTCATCATTAAGATGGTAAAGAGTAATGAAGCAACAATTCAGCTTCAGTGCTAGTTCTTTCGTCAGACTAATTACGATTCAGGATGGATTCTTCAACTAATGATTTGAAAACTTTAATCTTCTGTCTTGATCTTTTCTTTACAATATCAGCGTTGTTACCAATGTAGAAGTTTGTGTTTGTGTTTGAATGAGCAGGAAAAGAAGAGACCTGTCCCAGTCAAGCAAACAGAGGTGAAGAGGACGAGAAGAGATCGTGGTGAGCTTGAAGGTATAATGTTCAAGCTATTCGAAGGACAACCTAACTGGACATTGAAGCAGCTTGTGCAAGAGACGGACCAACCAGCACAGTTCCTGAAAGAAATACTGAACGAGCTGTGCGTGTACAATAAGAGAGGATCCAACCAAGGGACATATGAGCTTAAACCTGAATACAAGAAAAGTGCTGAAGATGACACAGGTGGGCAGTAAAGCCAATCCCTTGTCTAGTAGTACTCTATATATGTGCCATAGTCGTAACATGGTTATTATACCCTGAGTCATTGATCGGGTTAAAAAGATTTTAGCAGAGAGGAGAAAAGAAGGATTTTAATTTGTCAAACATATTTATTTTGTATTATTGACCGAAACAGACAAATATAAAAAGTGAGTGTTTTGTTTATGACATATAACAAAATTACAAAATCATGTGGCGGTTTGGTTGGATATAAACATATAACGAACACAAAAGTCTTGTCCAAAGAGACTGAGACGTCAATGTGTCTTCCACTGCTTGAACACGAGTGTGATTGAGCGAGCTTTTGAAAACGACATGAATTTCTCCTATAAACTGCGTCCGAGATATTCACTCTGAAGATTCCAAGTTGTGTTACATTTGAGCCGTAGATTGGGATGATGGATATTAATGGAAGAGACAACAATATAAATGGTAATGTACGTCCCACCTTTGGTTTGTGGCAGACATACTAATCATGTTTGCATTTTGAGTTCTCCTCTAACTGTATTACTCATTTCAAATTTTTCGATCACGTAAGTTTTGAATGAATCAGAGGAACGACATTGCAATTTCTTTCTATGCAATAACGGAATTTTATGATTTTAGATTAGACACACATTCATCAAATACTGTAACATAATTTTCTAGAAGCCTACTAAAATGATACTAGGAGAGAAACTCGTGCGTGGCAAGGTGGTTACTGTTTTAGAAATTAAAACTAAAAGACATAAACTCGGAAAACCCGTAGAGTGACTTTTCTAGTTAGGTGTTGTTTCGTTTGTGCATCAAAATGCATATGCCAATTGCCAAATAATGTTGTTCGTTTAAGCACAAATAAACATATCAGTGAAGTGTAGGAGCTGATTTATAGAAGAAACTCATCCAAAACTATTCAAATTTAAAATATTGAAAAATACTCTCAAGATTTTTCAGTTGTTTTGGCAAAATTTAGATACTCATGCTAATCTACAACAAACAGTAGGAGAGAAATTAGTATTGAACTTGATCAACTCATCCACTTTCTAAATTTGTTTTTTTTTTTTAGTTTTTACTATTTCTCTCTCAGCAAGCCGAAATAGAATTTGATTAGAAAATTTGTTTTAAAAGATACAGAATCCCTAGCTCCTTTTACAAATCCATTTACCTTTTTGATCATTTAAATAAATTTTCATTGTTACTGGATCTATTTATAGGCTAAGATCGTATCATAGAAATTTATGATGAAAACAGTGAAAAAAGCATGCAAATTTAAGGAATCATCATTAGTACTTTAACTGTTAGCAAAATCTTTTTCTTTCCTTTTTTTGATTGCAAATGCTGAAAAGATATAAGTTCTCTTATTGTTTTTTTGACCAAGTCACAGACGTAAACGAAGAAAACAAAGAATGCGAAAAAGACATGTAAAGTGGTATATTGTAATTTTGTTAATTATTTTTGTTTGTTTGTTAATTACAAACTGTAAATCTTTACAAACAAATATTCTGCGCGAATGATTTCTCAACTGTATATGTATTATAATCATCCGATTACAGTAAAACAAAAATTAAAAAATAGAAAATATATACATGATGTTTAAAGTTATGAGAACTTAATTCATGTGAGTTAGCTTATGGAGCACAGAAGCGTGACTTGATAAAAGGAAGAGATAACAAAATGATCATGTTTAAGGTGGAAAAATGGTGTTATAGGAAGACTATAAGAAATTGAATTATGGCAATTATATCAGTAGTTTAATCATGTCGGACTATCTCTAACTAAGAAATCCCACCAAATTTCATGTCAAATATAGTGGATGGGTTGAAATTTTCCCATAATTAAGTTATGCATGCATGCCAAGCAAAAGCAATCGAGATGAATAAAAACAAAGAAAATATAAAAAGTCAGTATATGTTTGGACATAGAGAAGACTTCGCATGCAAAAAGCCAACCCACAAATAGTTGCAGAAACACCTAATTGCTTGTTAGGGAAAAAAATTTATATTTTTTCAAAGAAAAATTTTCGTTGAAAATTATATTTTTTCCAAGATAACTGAGTATAAGTTTTTCTTGATTTTATAATAAATTAATTTTTTAAGAAAATATTTGTAAACAAAAATTGTGTAGAAATGGTATGGCCTCATGTGTTGCAAATTGGCTAAATTTTCGTAACAACAGGTCGTAAAATGCAACAGCCCACAGTTCGTCGAACTGAAATCAAGAAAAAAGAGAGCTGTTTATACTAATAAACGTATTGAAATTACGTTAGTGGGATAAGTGGCATTAGTCTTATAATAATATGTTGAAGGGTCATACTTGTCTCGTCGTTATAGTGTTGTCATACGTCAAGGTGTCTCCTTAGTGACATCCACTTATCATCACAGATTCACAATTCACAACGAATCTAAGGACACTCTATATCAAACATCAATCAAAGCATCGGATGAATACTTTACATGCATAGTTTTTCTATCATAAAAGTGGACACCATTGAATTGCATGTGAACGGTGAACCACCACTACAGTTATGGAGGTGTATACAGTCATTAAATGTGTTCCAGTTTTGCAGAACCGTGTCTACGTTCTTCAGACAATCAGTCGGAGCGTTTTATCTTTGCTGATTATGACTGAGCACATAGTGTATTGGCTAATTAGTGAGACAATAAGAATCAAGTTTATAAGACTCCAAATTTATGCATTGATCTTCTCAAAATCTCTAAAAGTAATTTCGTTCTTTTTTATTAAAAGTTTAGGTTAAAAGCTAAAACTATTTGTGTGCTAAAACTAAAATTCAAAAGAGGAGTGAGAAAAAAGAGAATAGAGAGAGATCGGAGACAAGAAGATTCGCTCGTGGGCGAGCAAGAATGATAAAGAAATGAAATAAAGTGAGGAAAAAGGAGACAAGGCAATTAAATATCCCAACTAAGATTGGTCTCCCTCTCCTCTTCTTCGTCTCTGCTCGTTACCGGTTCCTATCTTGCTGGGTCCTTACCCGATCCGTTACTGTCTTGCTGGGTCCTTACCCGACCCGTTTCTTTACCCTTTACCCGAGAGATTTAGATCAAACTTTTATAAAGAGTTAAAGGGGTTTCTATTCTTCTTTTTCAACCTAAAAAGGGATTTGTTTTCTTCCTTTTTAACTAAATAAGGGTTTATCTTCTGTCACAAAGACGAAAAATGCTAATTAATTGCATCAGTTTGTATTTAACTAAACACTTTTGTAAGCACTAGTTCCGGAAATTGGGCTAATTAATACAACCTTCCGTCTTTACCATGAATAATACGCCTTCTTTATAATAGCAAATGATGTTTAGTGATCTTTCACACTAGTAGTCTTCATAAGAAACAAACCAAGATACTTCATCCTACCATCTACTATAATAAATTTATTATTTTCAGTGTTATGCAATTTTGAATTAAATTTGACACTTAGTTATGAGTTCAATGCTTGTTTCGCATAGGTAACAATAGATCATCATTTGGGAATGATATAAAACTACCTAAAATTTAAACTAGTATAAATCATGAAGCTATGTTATAGATCTCATGATGGGCATCATATATAAACTACTCGACAAATTAAGTTTTGGTGCTGGATTTGGTTTGTATCCATAGCTTGTTATTAATTGGTAAGGATTCAGAAATCCAAGCCAACAGCAGAATTTAGAAGACAAAAATTACTAGCCCACATCATAAATTATGTGCCAAACGGTCGGCTTTATTAATGACCTTGGTAAAAACATGACGAAAATATAGATGAGATGGGATCTCTTATATTAAACAGTCTGTGAAAAAGGCAATTGATGTCTTCTGATTCGCTACCATACATGTCATCTTCTAAATCAAAACCTTCACTATGAATGAATGGAAGAAAGGCTCATGCTAAGACCTCTAGCAAACTATGTATAGATTTGGAAATTTCCGTATAGTTAATGAAGGGGTCTAGTCTTGTGCCTTCCCGACAAATGGCACTATAAATACGGTTGAGCATACGTGTGCCAGTTGCACGGCCAATGGCATCACATACTATTATTTTCTTAGGTTTTTTAAGAATACCCTAAAACTACACTAAACAAAATTGATTTCAAGAAACGTCACAACTTTGTTATTGTTCATTAAAAAAATTACAATAAAAAGAAGAATATTTTATCATTTCTAAACATATTACATGTAGTTATCTAAAACAGTTTTGTGAAAACAAATTCTACGAAATGTTATTTCGTCGTGATATTACTACATTTTTATACATACGTGGAACGGGGGAGAAAAATACATATTTGGTTTGATTTCACGTGGATATGCACATGTTTCTGAGCACACTTTACTAAACAGTCTCACTGTTTTGTATACATTGTCGATCTCTCCAAAAATAACAAAACAAAAAAGAAAGAGAAAAATGAAAGAATACAAGCAACCATCAAAATTTTCGATGATTCTATTCTATAAGGATACAAATGTATTTGACTATCGGAACTAATATTAAAGTAATACAATTACACTTACACACACATATATATATATATATATATGAAAATAGAACTAGAATAATTGAGGACAAATACAGATAATAATATTGGTGTAAGCGTGTACATAAATATTGATCGTGTACTGTGGGTCCTGTGCCTACGAAATAAGAGGTACTGTGGGTCTCACGGTTCGCTAGTGCGCGTGGGGATCGTCCCCACAAAATTAATTTATCATTTTTTAATTCATAATAGGGAAAAAGAGTTTTAATAAATATAGTTAAAACAAATTTTTTAAAAAATGTAAATAAAAAACATTAAAACGGAATTTAGGAGTACTATTATAAGATTGTTATTCTCCTGGAGACTACTACTGTACAAGTAATAATTAGTGGCAATGCCATGCTGCTTCAAATAAATATCAAAGGAAAGGACAAACTAAAACCATTATAATGTCTAAGATAGTGAGTGCATATTGAGGAATACAGTGTAAATAATGATAAAGAAACATAGCTGCTTTTTTCAATCTAAGTTTTACCTTTTTGATTCTTCAGATTAAAATGAAAAATTAAGAAACCATGATGATGGTTGCGTTAATGAGTAGTGGCGTGAGGGTTGTCATGTCAGCTAAACAGCAGAAAAAATAAAAGAATGTGGGAGACAGCCTTTGCCTTTCACACAATTTTTAAGCTCTCTTCTTTTTTCTAAGGAAAACAATAGTACACAGTTAAATATTTCGCGGGCCCTTTGTTTCAATCAACTTTAGATTTATTAACAGCTTCATGATCGTTTTCCTCGAGTTTGAAATCAATCAGAATGGTTTAGTTTATTTGTTATACCACTGTGAGGACTTATTTTTGCTCAATTTGTCATAATCCCTAACCTGCAGGAATGCCAATTAATCCCTAACCTGCAGGTCATAATCTAAACTAATATCTAAATTTTTGGCAATGTCTTCAAATTTGAATGTAGACCATATTCTTCATTCTTCAATCTTGATCTTGACGATGTAACTTACAAAGTGAGAAGTTGCCACTTTTATGAACAAGTTTAGATTCGTCAAATTTGCTTTGATTTAAACAAAAACTGGTTTTCTGAGTCGGAAACGGTAACTGCAAAGATATCGAGAATGCGTTTGAGTTTTGAATATATAGTAAATAGGTGTTATTGGTCTGTGTGATTTTAAAATAGAGTTTTAATGACTTTAAATATTAAGTAAAATTTGTTGTTCTTTAATTAAAATTTGGTTAAACTCTATTAAGTTTGGTGTTACTAGTTTGTGATTTAGAAAACTCATTTAAATTTTTAATAAATCTGGGATTATTAGATTCATAACTTTATTAAATTAGTAGAAGTATTATGTTATTCAACTAAAACAAAAGAAAAATCTAAAATTATTAATGAATTTAATTATTATGTTACTTTATGATTTTAGACATTTTTCATCATAAAATAAAGTTATAAAAAATATTATTAAAATAGAGAGATTGATTGGGAGACTTTACAATATTAGAAAAACTAATCAAGAAGTTCCTCAAGTAGCACTTTTATTTGTATGTGTGTTTGTTTTGTCAACAAAATTATAATGGATACTACAATAATAGTAAAACATATAATAACCAATAGTGAAATAATAAAATAAATCAAAAAAATTAATTTCCCAATTCAGTATCATAATCAAGGAGTGAAATGCTACCAAAATAACAAATTTGGTGTGTACATTAAAAATGATCGGAAACAACAACAAAAAAACATAAATGTGCCTAAATCCATATTATTCCAAATTTCCAATATATTCACATTATTATAGTTAGGTTTAATAGATGAGATACCATATTAGAAATCTCAAGTGTGGTGGTTCCCACAAGCAAAGAGGGGAATGAGATAGCTATCTACCTATATTTATATCTCCCACAACTTCACTCTTTTTCCTCAATCAATACACACAAATTAACACACTCGTTCTCCTTCTCTCCATCGTTTGATCGGTTGTTGTCTAAGTTCGATCCAATGGCGGATAACAACGATAACCGGAGATCAATATGGGGAGTCCCGGAGAAGCTTCAGCTTCACATAGCGATGCTGACGTTGCAATTCGGTTACGCCGGGTTCCACGTGGTGTCTCGAGCTGCTCTCAACATGGGGATCAGCAAACTTGTCTTCCCTGTTTATCGTAACATCATCGCCTTGCTTCTTCTCCTTCCCTTCGCTTACTTCCTCGAAAAGTAACCTTTTCACTTCTTCTTTATGTCAAACCCTATATATGTTTTCTAGTTAATAATAGTAATTTAATTAACACACTTACTTGTGTTATTTAGGAAGGAGAGACCAGCGATTACTCTCAACTTTCTCATCCAGTTCTTCTTTTTGGCGCTCATCGGGTACATAAAGATATCTCTATATATATCTTTCACTCTGATTTTTTCAATAACAAAATTGGATTACTAATTAATTTGTTAATGAATTATTACACAACAGGATAACAGCGAACCAAGGGTTTTACTTGTTGGGACTAGAGAACACTTCACCAACATTTGCTTCTTCCATGCAAAACTCTGTTCCCGCCATTACTTTTCTCATGGCTGCTCTTCTCAGGTATTGATGATTGATTCCATATCTCCTTTTTTCTTTCTTACTCTATTAATAATTCGAATCAAAATAATACTAATATTTAAAAAACTTATGAACAGCTAGGATATGTATCACTTTAATAATGTTCAATTTGACTTGTCAACGTACCATAAGTGGATAAAATATTATACGTAGACAAAACATTAAATGGCCCTTCTAACTTAATTACAAAATAGTGATCATCATAGTAGTAACCATACTGTTCATCATGTACTTACTGTATGTAAAAAAACAATACAGGATTGAGAAAGTAAGAATAAACAGAAGAGACGGTATCTCCAAAGTCTTGGGAACAGCTCTCTGCGTAGCTGGAGCTTCCGTCATCACTCTCTACAAGGGTCCAACAATCTACACTCCGACCAGCCACCTCCACACTCACCTGCTCACCACAAACTCAGCCGTGATAGCGCCGTTAGGAGACGCCGCTCCCAAAAACTGGACACTTGGCTGCCTCTACCTGATCGGTCACTGTCTCTCGTGGTCAGGATGGCTCGTGTTCCAAGCTCCGGTTCTTAAATCTTACCCGGCGAGGCTCTCGGTTACGTCTTACACTTGTTTCTTTGGTATCATTCAGTTCTTGATCATTGCTGCTTTCTGTGAAAGAGATTCTCAGGCTTGGGTTTTTCACTCCGGTTGGGAGCTTTTCACCATCCTCTACGCCGTTAGTATTTTTTTTTCAAATCTTTTATTTTAAGCCCTATTGTTTCAAATCAATCAATTTAGTCCTTACAAATTTTGGTTTGATTTTCAGGGAATCGTAGCGTCAGGAATCGCGTTTGCCGTTCAGATTTGGTGTATTGACAGAGGGGGTCCAGTCTTCGTTGCTGTTTACCAACCTGTTCAGACTCTTGTCGTTGCAATCATGGCTTCAATCGCGTTAGGCGAAGAGTTTTACTTGGGCGGGTATGTCAAATTACTAAAACCGAGTTGTTTATTTCGAATTTATTTATACTCCAAGGACCTAAACGGAAAATAAACGTTAAATTGTGACACGTGGCTGTTTTGTAATGGCAGGATCATTGGAGCGGTGTTGATCATAGCAGGGCTTTACTTTGTATTGTACGGTAAGAGCGAAGAGAGGAAATTTGCAGCGCTTGAGAAGGCAGCAATCCAGTCATCCGCGGAGCATGGTATCGAACGTGCACCTGTTTCTCGCAACTCGATCAAGTCGTCGTCCATCACAACTCCACTGCTCCATCAGTCAACGGACAACGTTTGACTTTGTTCTTTCTCTCTCGCAGCTAATAATTACAAAATGCCATTTTACCCCAATTAAAAAGGGAACAATGGTGTCGCCCGTTGTGTTTTTATGACTTTTGTGTCTGCTTTTTTTTTTAGTGTTTTTTTTTTTGCTCTTTTAATTATTAATTACCTAAGAAAGGTTTTTGAGAAAGGAAAAAAGAAAAAAAATGGTGGATGAGACATCATTGTTCATGAGGATGAAGATGATGATGATGATCTATGTGGGAGGAGCTTTGGATTGGGACTTTTCTATATATAATATCTGGCTGATATATTATTGCCATTTTTCTTGTGTTATCTTTTTTTTGTTTCTTTCCTTTTCGATCATGATCAATAGAATGTTATCATTTGCATTTATGATATTTACTATTCCCTCTGTTTCACAAAGATGTCATTTGAAGAAAATATTTTGTTTCACAAAGAATATCATTTTACATTTCCAATGAATGTTTTAATGCTAAATTTTCTTTTTTTATCCCTAAACCCAAAGCTATTTTCATTGAATTTTGATCATTAATCACTTAATAAATAGGGCAAATATGTATGATTCAAACATTTCTTAATTTATGTGAAATGTGTAAAATTGACATTCTTTGTGAAATAGAGGGAATAGTAATTTATCACTGTCGGGATATTCAATTTGGATTAGATCAAACGATTGTTCTCATTCAATTGAAGTAATGGATCTTTCAACAAAAACTGATTAATTAAAAGTGGACTATTAAAACAAAAACAAGCTTTGTTTAACCTATTACTTTTCAATCCAAAATTTTTGAATAGAATCTTAGCCGAATGGAGAAAAACATAAAAATAAAATTAATATGTAATAACTGTTGAAAAAACAAAACTTTATAAGTTTAAATCTAAAATTCGATCAAAACTAATATTCTTATATAATATAAAGTATGGACCAAACCATTTATAACCAGTTGTCTTTTGACCTTTTTTTTTTTGGTAAGGGAGAGGGGACAAAGCCCCTTCCAAATTTATTACGAAATCTTAAAAAAAATTACACACGAGTTCTTCTAGGGAACGCAGTCCCTCTAGCATCTTCATCCAAGATAGAAACAATAGAGATGGGGCAAGAATCAAACAAAACGACCCCGAGGGGCTGAGAGAAGGCATAGTTAGCCAATCCATCCGCCAGACGATTAGCCTCTCTATAACCATGAGAAATTCGGACACTCCAGTCCTTAGAGATAAAGCCATAGCACATGCGTACTAGGGTAGACAAGGGATGGGTCTCACTTATCCCTGTCTTTAGATATTCGACCACCAACTCCGAGTCTACTACAAGGTCTAGCTGCGGTATTCTGTGATCCCAGGCTAAACACAGGCCGTAGTATACTCCCCAAAGCTCTGCCAATGGCGCCGAGCACACACCGATATTCAATGCAAACCCGCCTAACCATTTCCCTTCCGCGTCCCTCAACACCCCACCAGCTGCCGCCGCTCCCGGATTCCCTCTTGAAGCCCCATCCGTATTCAATCGGACCCATCGACATCCGGAGCCTGCCACGAGATCAGTCTTATTTCTCGACCCACCGCACGAGATACACCTTTGGTAACCAAGTGTGCATTGTGCACTGTCTGAGAGATCTCCTTCACAAACCGCACTCGATCCCTACACTTACCAACTTCCCCGAAAACGTTACCACATCTCCACTTCCAGCCCCACCATACGATCATACCAAACAGCGTAGACCATGGCACTCCAAACAACTCCTGATTATTAGACAAATTAGTGAACACCCATTCTAATAAACTTTGATGAAAGAACAGAGATTGGTGACGAGGTGGTATAATCCGCATCCAGACCCCTGAGATCGCAGGGCAATCTCGAAGAATATGTATGATCGTTTCCTCCCCTGCTTTGCACACTATGCAGACCCCAGAATCACTTAAGTGCCGTCTGTGCCTTTCCACATTTGTCATAATAACTTGCTTAACCACCATCCAAAGAAAAACCCTTACTCTTTCTGGTACCGCACTACGCCAAACCATACCGTATAAAATGTCCATATTCTGTCTCGGAACCGTGTTTCTAGTCAGAGCTTCATATGCCGGTTTCACTGTGAATCGCCCATCCAAACTAGCTTTCCACGAGATTCTGTCCTTAGACCCCGTATCAGTATCAACAATAACTGACCTGAGGTTCAAGCACACGAAGTCTGGAAGATATTGTTCAAAACGCGGGAAGTCCCAACCAACACCATCATGCCATAAATCCCGAATCCGAACCTGTTGGAGTTCAACTGGAGGATCTCCTATCCGCCTATCATACAAAGAGAAATCCCCCATCCACTTATCCTTCTAGAATTTGATCATAACTCCATCCCCAAGGACCCAACCGAGACCCGGGATCACCACTTCTCTTAAGCCTACCCCAACACTTCTCCAGGTTGAAGACCAACTGCTCTTTGCTATAAACCAAGATGCATCACCTATCTTGTACTTACTTCTCACAACCCGAGCCCAGAGACTCGATACGTCAAAGAGAACCCTCCATCCAATTTTTGCAACCAACGCCTTATTCATGGGTTCTGCAGCCCGAATACCTAGCCCTCCATTGTCTTTTGACCTTTAAATTGAACTTGGTATTAAAATCTAACATGGTATAAAACTTAGATGACTCGATAGCTACTTTTTTCGATATGAATATTTTGGTCCCATATTATAGTTTCGTTCGAAATACACTCGTAAAAAAGCATCATTTCAAAGAGACCGAATTAGAAACTCCACATTAAAAAAAAAAAAAAAAAAACTCCACGTTTATAATTCAGAGAGCTCCATTTTTCTCTCTCTTTCTCTCTATATAATAACAAGTCCATTAATAAAGTTTTTTTTATGTTACACATAGTGCATAAGCTAAGTCGCAGAAGTGTTATCTTTTTTTTTTTTTTTTTATCTGGCATAGAATAAGAAAACAAAGGCCATGAATGGCTGCTGGTTTTTAACTTGTTTTTAGATTTTAGTTTTTAGCTTTTGAATTTTGGTTTTTGTTTTTTTAGTTTTTGATTTTTGGTGTAGATTTTAGTTTTTTTTTCAAAATCTTGAATGGTGACTTGATTAGTTTTTGGTTTTTATGTATAATAATTATTTTAAAAATAATAAAATAATAATTATAATTTTTTTATTAAAAAAAAGATACAATGATGCAGGAAAAAAACATATGTTGCACAATAAAAAAAAAGTTTTAGTTTGTTTTAGAATTTAAGGAAATTAGAATAAATCTATATTAGAAAAAAAAATTTAAAAAAAATCACGCTGAAAAACCAGATTTTTGTGGTTTTTAGATTTTATGAACAAAATGCTAAAATCCTTCAAAATCTGGTTTTCCTAAATTCTAGAAAATCTATTTTTTTCATAATCATGAATGGCTAAAAAATGGATTTTACAGAATCTAAAACCAAAAACTGATGTAAAATCAGGTGTCATTCAAGGCTAAAATTTTACATTCAGGATTTGGTGTTTTGAGTATGAAGCAAACCATTAGTTCAATCCCCTGTAGGCATTAGGTGGAGAGTGGAGTGGAGACCATAGATAGGTGGAGAGCGGAGACCATATATGGGCCGGATATAGATTTTGGGCTGACCATAAACGGGCCAGATTTATACAGATTTTGGGCTGGCCATAAACGGGGCTGGTTTATAATGTGTGATAAACCGTGCCATGTAGTACGCCGGTGAGAGGGTCACACCACACACATAGCACAAAGACGAAGGTATGTAAAAGAGGAAAAATAAAAATAGAATAAGAAGTAAAAACACAACAAACGAGACAATAGTCAACAAACTGAAAGCGAAAATAGAGACATATGTAGTCTACACATTGACCGTTACATTTACACACAACGTAACATCACGTTTTCTTTACACAGATACATTGCACTTCAAGTTTTCCCCATGACACATATTTAGCTTTGAGACACACAACTGTCATTTTTTATTTTTTATGTTTTATGATGTAGTAAGAATCTACTTTTATACTACAGACAAACGACATATATATATAGATGTGAACATATATGGAGCTGGTGTATATTTACATCACGGTGACGATATATTTGTATATGTAATTTTGTATATGATAGTCTTAATAATTAAGGAGATTTTAGTGACACCTCAAAGTGGGGAATGAAAGGAATCCCAATTAGAATAGCCACCGGAAATACAAGTATCAAACGGAGAAATATCATTATCTCCTTCATTAACCCATGGAAACCCTAACGACATTGTAGCTTCTTCCCATATAGAAGAATCATCCATTACCGGTAAATCCACGTTTATATGCTCCCATGATACCTCCTCTGTCACTCTCCTACATGATGACAACTCGTTAGATGAACATGGCGACTCGGAGTCGCTGCTTTTTCCACCCGTGTTGCTGCTTGGTGTCGTCTGGGATGTCTGAGACGACGGTGTATCAGGGTAACTTCTTAAGGACTCTGGGAGGTTAAGGTGAGCCTCGGGACCATAAAGCTTACGAGCTGCGGAGTCATAAGCCAAGGCAGCTTCGCGGGAGGTGTCAAAGGTACCGAGCCAAAGACGAGCTCCTCGGTTAGGCTCACGGATCTCAGCGACCCATTTTCCCCAAGTGCGTTGTCTAACTCCTTTGTAGGTGCAAGACGCGTTATCGGGTCCACCTTTTCCTCTCATACAGCCTTTCCTCGAACTTGCTTGGACAGTTCGTTGTTTCTTGTTAGCACCAACCATCATCACCTTTGGCTCTATGGATGACATGTACGGATGTTGACAGCTCGAAAGTGATGTTATATAAAGATTTTTTGTGAGTGATAAGGCAAAGACATGATGTAATGGGTAGGTGTGTATATATAGTGGAACATAGTGATGAAACGTGGCGTGGAGAAGATATAGCTGGCGCAGACATGACGGAGGGTCGTGTCGCAAGGAGGAAGCTGGTGTTGTGTTTGTAATCCTAACACTTGTCTCGAGAGACCCTTCTCTTTTTGGCAACAGTGATCGTAAAACCAGCAGAGAGAGAGAGACGATTTGAGATTTTCTAAAAAACAAAAGAGAGAGAGATATGGATAAGGTCATCCACGATTGGGGAAATATAAAATATATATCACTATGAATTAACGGTTCGTCGTGTGAACGCATTTAATAGCTAAAAATTAGCCTAATTTTAAATAGCTAAAAATTAAAATTAAAATGCGGAGTTACATTATGTGCTAACTCAAATAATGTAAAAGTTTAATTTTATGTGTCATAGAATCACCAAACCTTTTTTCGATGATTCACTAATATATATTCCCTCCATTTCAAAATATAAAATGCTTTAGTGAAGTTTGTTATTTTATAATATAGAATGTTTTCAAGTTTTTACGTAACTTTTAGATTAGTTTAATATCTTATATTATGTAACTTAAATAATGTAAAAGTTTAATTTTATGTGCCACAGAATTACCAAACCTTTTTTCGATGATTCACTAATATATATTCCTTCTATTTCAAAATATAAAATACTTTAGAGAAGTTTGTTGTTTCATAATATAGAATATTTTCAAGTTTTTACGCAACTTTTAGATTAGTTTAATATTTTATATTATGCAGTATTATTTCTGATTGGTTGAACTTATTAAAAATAAAGATTTTTTAATCTACGTGATTTAATTAAAACATCATATATTTTGAAATATATTTTTTTTTGTCAAACAAATCATATCATACAAGTAACTTGTAAACATTGAAAAAGAATCGTAGGTAGGTTTCCTTAACTCTCCGTACGTAAGTAAAGTCACCAATTTTTTTCCTTGATGTTATCCATTCTCTTGGCTTTTAATTGCCACGTGAAAAAAACATAACAAAATACAAGTATGTATTAGTGTAAGGGTCAGTCATGTGGCGACTATTTGTCCACGAAACTGAACGTACGGGCCCCGAAGGTCCCTCGAAAGAAGACACAAAGTTGGATTTTTACTTCTCCTTTTTAGAGAACATTTGTGGTCGAGACACACGTGAAAAGGCGGCCTCTTCTCATGAGTAGTTTGATAACTACAAAGCTCTAGTTCCAATTATCTCAACATTTCTTTTTTCCAAATAAATAGTCTAGATTTTAATTTGAAGTTGTTTACTTTCAGATAGATTATTGTGGAATTTGGTTAGCATTATTAACAAAATCAATGCAATTGCTTTGTTTTTTTTTCTTAAAGGCTATTGCAAAACTAAGTTAAGATAAACAAATTAACAACTACTTTTCAAAAATAACATTTTAATTTAGACGATAGAAATTACTTTCGAACCTTGTATAAGAAAAAACTAATCAATTAGATTTTTTTTCTTATTACCCATATAGATAAAAATGCTTTATTCTAATTTAGATCATTAAATATCTATTAAATATCTAGTACCCAAAAAAAAAAACATAAAAGCAGTAAGGTTATTTTAAGATGAATTATCTTGTTCAAATGGGGACTTTGTAGTCTTTGTTAATGGTGGATTTGACTTCGATAGTTCCATGCCTTGTGATAGTAGCACAAAAACACCTCTCCGATCTATCACGAAAAATGTTGACTGGGCATATCTTTCTGAAAATCCATTCCCGTTTTTCTTTTTGTTGTTGTCAATCCATTCCCGTTAAAGTGAGGTATCTATTTGTTTTTTAATAAATCAAATAGCCTTAGATTAAATAAAATTGTACGTGAGACAATCATTTGACCCAAAAAGAATGTCGATAACAAAGTCAAAGTTGTTGTTACAATAGTATAAAATTATGATAGAAGAGAAACATATCATCGTCGATGGTGAGTGATGTGTTGGGGATTATTGCAAACATTCATTAGCCACATACTTTTAATGAAAAAAAAATCAAATGTAACTTTTTTCTTTTCTAGAGAGTCCAAATTCCAAGATTTGATTAGCTTGTAGGTTGGTCGTCATCTTCGCTCTTCTCTTTGAGGATCATATATAAATAAGATGCAACGCTAAGTGTAGCGGCGCCTAAGGCGATTCCTCTGAAGACATCGAACTGATCGTACTTGTTATAAAACAAAGCCACGAGAACCGACACGATCGGCCACGTACAAACACTGATCACGTTCGAGAACTCAGCCGAGACAGCCAACACTAGCCCCACGATCCCGACCCAGTATATCTGCCATGCAACGGCTTGACCCACCATAGTCCACACGTAGGAAACTTGCCCCTTCGAGAACCCATCCATCTCTCTCTTCAAGTTGTGATGATCGCCGGAGATGAAAACGGCTGCGACAAAGATGACGGTGGTATAGAGAAACGAGAAGATGAGCAACTCAAGAACAACGACGAAACTTGGTTGTTTTATGTTTGTGGATTCCTTGCAAACGGAGATAAAAGCCTCGAATATGTTCCTGATCTGGGCGAGGAGCAAGGAGAAAAAGACGGCGCCACATACAGCCAGATACATAACACGAAAGGTGTGTATCTTCCCGTTGTAGATGATGGGTGACCCGGCGGAGAAAGTGTTGAGAGTGAAAGTTCCGGCTAGGGTGGCTAAGATGAGAGAAACAATCGTCCATCTGTTGAGTTTTACTTTGTTGGAAAATATAAAGATGGAGAAAATGGGGGTGAAGAAGAGCTGTGACGTGTAGATGAGAGTGAAAACTTTAAAGGGGATCCGGTGTTTAATGTTCGAGAAAAATGCTTGACAAAACATGTAGATGACGATAATAGGGTAAAGTACTAATAGCGCGGCGGCGACTCCATCGGAGGTAATGAGAAGTTGTTTCCGTTTCTTGGAAGAGAGGACGAGGAGAAGGAAAGGGACGAGGAGGATGGGGAATCCGACGACTTGGAGAAGGGATTGAGTCCAGAAGCTGTACCTACGGCTCCGGTTTCTGTGGCGGAAGTAATAGTTCTCGAGGATCCTGGTGATGCATTGACCTGTTACGGCCAAGATGATGCATATGATGATGGTAACCCACTTTTTGAGTCTTTGGTTCGAGTCACTGGTTTGGTTTATTGGTGTACTTGAGCCGTGCTCCATATAGAGCGGCATTTGCACAAATTGTTCTGCAAAGGAGAAACATGTAATGGTTAATCACAACATATTTGATCAGTAAAAAATCCGTTCAGTAATTAAAAAAAAAAAAAAAACATATTTTATCAGAAGAATCTGCTTACCTTGTGAATTAGACTGCATTGGTTGATTATACCCCATTGATAAAAATATACGAGTTTTGAGAGTTTGGAAGCAAATGGTTTAAGATTTGTTGTTATTTGATTATGTTTCTGAGGAATTTAGAAAGCTGAATTTATGTCTTTATAGCCAAGCAATATAATGGTTTGGGGGTGGACTTTTGACGGGGTAAGGCTGTTTTTGCCAGTTGAGCAATTGGGTGTTTTAGTTACTATTTGCAGACATAAATTGAGTATTTTAATTCATTGTCACTTTCTATTCCATTGTGATTTTGTCAACGGAAGACTCATTATTCTGACATATTCCTATGAGTAAGAGACCAAGTATAGTGAGATGACTTTCTCATTCAAATTCCCATGTTTTAGGAATTAATCCCAGGAAGGATGGCCCAATTAAACAGCTCGCTACATAATAATTCTTCGTGGTAGTTAACGAACACTTCTTAGTTCTTGGGATAGAAGAAAATTCAAAATGTATGTTTGGAGTTGAGGAGATGAGCTAGGGAGAAAAAGTACTATATATTAAAATCAAATCCATGTTTTATGTTTAAGACTTGAAATATTTAATTGCATGTTATCACACGGCACAAGGGAGAACATGTAACAGAATAAATGAAATCACTAAAATAATAACTAACACACAAACTTTATTATTTTTCTTACTATTTTCAAAACAATTCGAATTCCATTGGTGTGGAGATGTAAGGATCAGGTTTTAAGAACTCAGAGATGTAAAAGTAATACACAACAAATACAACAACAAACCGCAAAACTCTAGGCATCTTCCAATTACCAAAACCTCTTTTATGCTTGTAAAAAGAAGAAGCGACCGCAATGGCGGAAAGCACTAAAGCGGCTCCTAGAAAGCCACTAAACTCCTCTTCATCGTAATTGCAAAACAAGATTCTAAGAACCGTCACGATCGGATAAGTACAGAGACTGATGACGTTCGAGGTCACGATCGAGTCGGCGAACACAACAAGCCCTACAAGCCCCACCCCATAGATTTGCCACGCGGCGGCTTGACCAACCATAGTCATAACGTAAGAAACCTTTCCCTTCGAGAAACCATTGATCCCTCTCTTCAGATCATGACTCTCGCCGGAGATGAAAACGGATGCAATGGTGGCTATAAGAGACGAGAATATGAGCAATTCTAGAACGTCTTTGAAGCTAGCTTCCCTGGTGCTATTGGTGATGAAAATGTTACGAATGTTGCAGAGGAGAAAAGAGAAAGTGATGGAGGCTAACCAAGCCGACCAATCACCGCTTAAGTTAGAGGAGAGAGTGGTGACGACGACGGTGAAGATGAGAGATATCACAAACCATAGATTGAATTTGATACGGTTGACGATGCCTGAGAAGATCGATGTGAAGTAGAGCTGTGTCCCCTCGATGAGTAGGGACTTCGTGAAAGGTATCTCGAGCTTACCTTTGACGTATAGTTTTACCTGAACCACCATTAGTACGCCGGTACAAAGGTAAAGTACGGTGTGGGAAGATCGATCGGAAGTAATGCGAAGTTGATTGTGTTTTCTGGAAGAGAGGATAAAGAAAGGGAGAAGAAGGAGAGGGAATCCGATGACTCGGAGAAGAGGTTGAGTCCATACGCCGTCATCTTGAAAGTGGTTCCGGTTAGTGTGGTGGTCGTAGAAGGTTTCGAGGAGTTTGGCGATGGATTGACCGGTTATGACGAACATGATGCAGATGATGATGGTACGCCACTTGATGGGTTTCTCGGTTTGGTTAATCAGTGTAGTTGGATCAAGCTCCATATTGATTAGTTGTTCTACATATTCACCGAAAACAGGAGAAACAAAACTAAGTTTACACAAACATTTGCACAACATTAGTATGTGATATATCATGACTCGTGGAATCTAGAACTCAAAATTCAGCCTAACGGCATTCTATCAATTTAGTGGAATACAACTTTACATTCACTAAAAAAAGAAAGCAAAAATGTGACATCAAGATTATACATACCTTGCGGATTTTTCTGCATTAGCTTTTAGCTGATTCTTTGAGTTCCTTAGCGCCTGTTTGGAAGTGATAAAAAATTGTTAAAAACAATTTTCTTGTGAAAATGATCAGTAGGTACGGTTGTGTGTTTTTTTTGTATGATAGATGATTTGTGTTAATATTATCACCCGGTGGTTTGAGGGGTTGACTTTGACGGCGCAAAGGCTCCTAAAACATGTGTATCATCAGTCAGTACGACTTTTGAGCATGTGCATTATAGGTTTATAGCTGTTCTAATGACAACAATAGTAACAAAAAATAATGAACAATTATTAGCTGAAAAAGTCAACTGATTTTTTTTTTTTTTAAGAATCATTGTTAGACTATGCCATTCTATCCAAAAAGTGGAATTTGAGTAAGAAATCGGAACCGTACGTATAACATTACTAGCCAAAATGCTTCTCTTGCATATCATTCTTATCATGTTTTAGGTATCCAAATACAACACCAGTCCATCTTCAGATTATATTCGTAGTTAAACTGAAACACCAATTCATCTTCAGATCCAACCATTCCGAAGACAGAAATAATAAATGAGGTTGAAAGATTTGTCTAAACTATATAACTCATGAAACATACAGTAGATATATAAATTCTTTTTATAATTACCACTATAAAATTTGTTCAAACTTATGATTATTATTTTTTTTTATCAAAGAAAAATTTACATAACATTTTTAATTAATTTGTTCTTTGAAAAATTGTCTTAGTCTAAGAAAAGTTCCATAAATTGTGTGTTGAGAAATATTCATACTAGAGTTTAGCACACATATTTATAAAACAGGAAAAGACATTAACTATTCAAACCAGCACAAACAAATAAAATTAGAACACTTTTATTAATGGATTTAAAAGAAAACTGAAATGAAAAGTATTAACTGGTGTCTTGTCGCTAGCTGTTCCTCTTCTCTTGACGAAGCCTATAATAATAAGAGGCAACGCTAAGAAATGCACAAGCCAAGGCGGCTCCTTTGAAAGCATCAAACTTATCCTTGTCGAAATCAAAGAAGAGAACCGTCAAAACCGAGACGATGGGCCACGTAGAGACGCTGATCACATTCGAGAACACGTCCGAGACGGCGAACACAAGCCCCGCCAAACCCACCCAGTAGATTTGCCACGCGAAGACTTGAACCGTCATTATACCGAGGTACGCCTTCTTCCCAAACACACGAACATCTCTCTTTATAACATGATGCTCGCCGGAAATGAACACGGCCGCCAAGGAGACGACGGTGGCGGCGATGGAGGAGAAGAAGATCAACTCGACAACGGAGGCAAAGCTAGGGTTTCTGTGAGTGGCTACGTCGCGTTTGGAGATGACAGTTTCGAATATGTTCTTGATGGAGCTGAGGGTAATGGAGAAAATTACGGCGGCGAATAAAGCATATAACACGCCCCTAACGTATCTCACTTCGTCCTTGTTAGGTTCTCCAGGGAAGGAAGAATAGAGAGTGAGAGAGCCTGCGGTGATGGAGAAGACGAGAGATATAACTATCCATCGATTAAATTTGATTTTATTGATGAAGAAGGAGAAGATAGGTGTGAATAAGAGCTGTGACGTGTAGATGAGAGTGAAAACGTTAAAGGGTATCTCGTGTTTGCTTATAGCGGCGAGTCTTGCTTGCATAACCATGTCGATGCCGATACAAGGGTATAGTATGGTGAGGTATTTGAGGGAGCTTCGATGGGAGGAGAGACGAGGTTTAGTCAGATTCTCGGTGTAAAGGAGGAAGTAGAGAGGGATGCGGAGGAAAGGGAATCCGATGACTTGGAGGAGGGATAGAATCCATGTGCCTTGGCGTTTGTTGTTTGAGTGGAGGTAATAGTAGTTCTCGATGAGTCTTGCAACGGATTGACCTGTTATGACGAAGATGACGCATATGATGATGGTAGGCCATTTGATGGTGCTTGTCCGGTTCAATGTGGCGGTTTGGTTCATCAATGTGGTTGAGCTATGCTCCTCATTGTGGATTGGTATCTGCACAAATTTTCCTACACCTACCAAAGAGAAACATACATACATGCATGACTAAAAAGGTAAAACATATATACATGCACAAAGGTAAACATAATTTGTCTACCTTGTGGATTGTTCTGCATCAGCTGATCGCGTCCCATGATTTACAGAGTTCTAAGGATGCCGGAAATTTTTCTCTTGGTTCAGGGCAGACGTTTGTAGTTGTATATTGTCTTCGTAAAGATGATCAGTTTTGTACTGAACTTTGTGTGTGTTTGGACTGGATGATGTTTGCGTTTATATACCAAGTGATTAATTTGGAAGTGGACTTTGACGGCGTACTGATCTGACTTGGTTTTAACTACACCTTGCAAAGCAATCATATTTAATTCTTCTTTGGTTGGAACTTTTTCGTTTCTTAGATTTGATTAATTTGACATTGATATCTAACAGTGAAGCAAAGACGTGTCAAAGAGTTTCTTGGTACCTTAACAAAAATTGAGTAAAATTTATTTCTCTTAATATATTTAGATGATGTTATATCTAGTCATTGTTGTTTTGTTAATAATTCCCAAGTCACTGTTGACCTGTGAAAAGGACTGAGCTCAATCCCTTGACTTTGAGTACTTTAAACTTTTTATTCTTGGATCAAGGTCTTCAATAAGTATTGAAGTTTTAAGGATCTGATATCATTTTTGTTTAATCTTATAACTCATATAAAAAGACATTTAATACTATAGTTTTGCTAGTCTTTTTTATTTGTGGTCAAACAGTTAAGAAAACATTTGATAGACTTATTCAACTTCCAACGTTTTGTGAATCATGGTCATGGGTCATGGACCAGGCTCCATTCTCATGACCAGACAACACTCTATGACATTGACATAATTCAGGTCATTCGTAGCAAAACCAGACGATCAAACTTACTCCAGTGTCTAAGTACTCAACATGAACACTTATAGCCAGTTTATTAAAAATAATCCAGGCTTCAACTTAAGAAGAGCACAACACTTTTGTACTCAATTCAGCTAAATCTTATCAATTTCCCAAACATCTAATTAGTACCCACCATTATTAATATTTTTATAATGGCGTTAATAAGAAAACGAAATTGCACATACGAATAATGTAATTGTAGATTACAAAAGAAATGTTATCAGAAACGATGAAAAAAACTCCAAGTTCCAAGATTGATTTAGCTCGTGGCCTCGTCACCGTCACTATCTTGTTTATGAATCATATATATGTAAGACGCTACGCTTAGAGCAGCAAAGCCTATGGTAATCCCGTTAAAGACATCGTACTGATTATCTCCGTAATGGAACAGAAGCACCAGGACCGATACGAGGGGCCACGTACAGACGCTGATCACGTTCGAGAACACACTCGAGACTACGCACACGAGACCCACGATCCCAACCCAGTAAATCTGCCACGCAACGGCTTGACCAACCATAGTCTTCACGTAAGCAGCTTTCCCCTTCGAAAACCCATCCATTACCCTCTTCAAATCCTGATGCTCGCCGGAAATGAAAACGAATGGGACGGTGACGACGGTGGCGACGAAGGACGAGAAAATCAGCATTTTCAGACGAAGGACGAAAACTCCGAGTTTCCTGTACGTAGGGTCGTCACGATCGGGGATGACATCGTCAAAAAGGTTGTGGACCTCGACGAGGAGGCCGGAGAAAAATACGCAAGCTGTGAAAGCGTAAGCTATACCCGAGTCGTATTTCCTCTCGTGCTTGTTAGGTCCTCCGGCGAAGGAAGACGAGAAAGTGAGAGCACCAGCGAGGATGGCGAAGACGAGAGATATAACAGTCCATCGACAGAATTTGATTTTCTTGTAAACGACGCTGGTCAACACGGTGAATAAGATCTGCGTCGCGTAGACGGGAGTGAAAACACTAAAAGGTAACTCGAATTTACTCTGTGAGGATGATGCTGCCTGAATCGCCATCATGATACCGAGAGCAAAGTAAAATATGGCGAGGTATTTGTTGGAACGTTGGATGAAAGTATATGGGAGTCGTCGGTTCTGTTTTATGAAACAGAGGAAGAGGAAAGGGAAGATAAGGATGGGGAAGCCGATGAACTGGAGAAGTGATTGAGTCCAGATGCCGTTGTTTTTACGGTGTTTGTTTACTTTGTGGAGGTAGTAGAAGTTCTCGAGGAGTCTTGCGATGGATTGACCTGTTATGGCGAGGATGATGTAGATGCTGATGGTAAACCACTTGTTGCATCTCCGGTCAGATGATCCGGTTCGGTTGTTGTACAGTGTTGATGATGACCTAGGTTCGGTATTGAGCCGGATATGCGCGAATCCTTCTGCATCTACCCAACCAACCAACCATAAGAAAACAGGTGACACATGATGATTATGAATACTTGCATATCATGTGATCAGGAAACGAGATAGAAGAAATCTGCCTACCTTGCTGCATTCGTTGATTTTGTCTCATGATACTAATTCTGAGTTACTACAACTTGGAAGCGTATTAAGTTATGAGGAAGATTCGTAATACTAATTATCTTAAATCCAGAATTAATGACTGTTTTATACATGTATCGTTTCCCAGTCATGATGATCTGTAGGTGATGTGTTTTTTTGGATGATGTTTTGGGGAAATCCAATAAACTGGGTTTTGTCTCTATTACCAAGTATAATGAGTTTGGAGGTAGACTTTGACGGAGTAAGGCCTGTTAGAATTTGGAGATGAAAACTGATGTCTGAGATAGTCACAGAATTAAGAGACCAGGTACAGATTCAATGAATGAATCGGTCATTCAATTTCAACTTTTCTACTAAAAAGGAGAAAGCTTCATACTATTTCCTTTTTTTTTTTCCTACTTCTATCTCGTCGATAGAAGTATTCAATTCCCTCATTTGTTTAGGTATTCATTTTTCATGGCCACGTCACATCCCAAGTAGATCATTCTTTATTTTCGACAATTGTCAACTTCTCGATCCTAAATACACCGCCTCCCCTGCCCCTGGTATATCTGGAGGAGGCTCTGGTGTTATCAGAAATCACGTACGTCATGGTAAGAGTCATAATGTGGTATCAAATAACACAACTTAACTCTCAATCAACTGATTCCAACCGAATGCCTAACTTTAATCCTATTCAACAAAAATCCCATTAATTCCACATCCGAAGCTTACGCAATTGGTTGTCTTAGAAAAAAGCAAAAATGGAAACTCTGACTTTCTACGGACTACGATACTCAGTTTCATCTACAGCAGAGGTAATTTAACCACTAACCAGTACCATAATTCTAACACCATGATGGCTTACAGACTAATAATCTATTCTAGGCTACTGCACAGTCTAGCTCAAGAACCACCAAAATCACCATAATTTATAACCGCCATATTACACTTTACTAAACTTTGCAGTATTTCATAAATTTCGTATATTCAATTACTGACAAAGCTCAATATAGAGAGATTCAGAGTTCTATGTACCAGTAGAATTAAGTAGAGAACACACACTAAGACGAGGAAGGAAACACATCTTTAACAGCAGAAGCTGCAGTCAAGTAATTAAGTGTATTCCTCAACGTCTCTCTTTCTCTCTTTAACCTAGCCGCAGTATCTTCAAGCTCAAGCAACGCTTGCTGCTCTCTAGGAGCTCCTTCAAACGTACTCCCGACAAAGAACGAGAACGGCGTCGGAAACTGATTCCTCCTCAGGTCTTGCACTTCCTTCTCAGCCTTCCCATTCAATCTATTCGATAACCTAATCACTTCTTTCATCAGAACTTCGACCTCGTTCGCTGACGAATCAAGATTCTCTTCACCTGACGGACGATCTTCAAGCCACGTCACTTCTCCGACTAGGTAAGGTTTCGTACGGACAAGATTCGTGACTCGGAACCGTTCTTGTCCTTTGCATATCAAAAAGAACCGATCGTCGACTAGACGCTCGTGTTTCACGACTTCGCCGACGCAACCGACTTCAGCAGCGGATCCGGAGACGGAGTCGGAGTAAACGATGCCGAACTTGAGATCGGACTGGAGGAGAGTGTGCATCATGATACGGTAACGGAACTCGAAGATCTGAAGAGGGAGGATTGCTCCGGGGAAGAGAACGAGTGGGAGTGGGAAGAGAGGTAACTCGACGATGTCATCGGATTTTGGAGATTTCGCGTTGTTGTGATGCTTCTCGGAGAAAGAAGAAGATGAACAACGGAAGAGCTTACATCGCCGGCGATAGTTATCACTCCGTAACGGAGATAGAGATCTAGGGTTGAAGGAGGAGGAGGAGTGATGATACGGTGGCTTGGATTTGAAGGAAGGAGATGGAGATAGTGAAGTTGAAGATGGTGAAGAGACTATGTGTGGAATCGCCATTACAGGGGAAGAGACCGAAGTAAGTTAAATCAGAGAAAAACAAAAAAAACTTTAAAACCTAATTTGTTTTTTTTTTTTCCTTCTAGACATGTCGTTGTTTGTATAACAAGTGATTGATTTTTTTTGGGGTTGTGGATAATAAACGAGAGGAGGAAGAAGTGGATGTGATTCTGAATATCCCACGAGTGACACAGACTTCATATTATCCATCTACAACATTATTGTAATGCCACGTGCTCGCTCTTTTTATAGATTAGGGAATCACAAAATTGTTTACCCACAATTGTTTTGCCGTATTCATATTGACTGAGAAAAGTTAATTTAATTTCTAAGATTCTATTAGGAAAAAAAAGATGGTTCATTCTTGTAAGAGTTTATTTTAAGTCGGTTTATAACACATTTGTGTGCCTTTTTACTCTCATCACTCGGCCAATAGTTTTTTTTTGACAATCACTCGGCCAATAGTTGAAAGTTTAAAACTGGATGTTCTTGTGCTTGTGCTTGTGGGTAAGTGGTAACTTCACTGAATGTTCTATACTATAATATTGTTGGAGGGAGAATAAGGACCCATAAAGAAAGGCCCAAGTCATCTACCCAACTGATTTGATTACACTAAATAGTTGATTTGATTTGAAGATTTTAGAGTACCCATAAAGATAATATAAAACGAATAATGGCCCAGCAATAATCACATTGTATAAATGGCCCATTCTATAGGAATATAGGTTTATATCATAAAATTCTTAATATTCATTAGCTTAAACAAACTTTAAAAAATTTTGACACTTGCAGTTGCAGCCAAAGGAAATTTGGTTGAGCGCTATTTTGGTTTCATAGCTAGACTTTTGTTTGTTTGTCAACAGTGGCCCTGTTCGTTTTCTTGTAGCTGGTTTGAGCGACAGCGACCAGTGATAGCGATCAGCGACAGCGACACTGTTTGTTGTTCGTTTTCCCGTCTCTGAATTCTGTCGCTGATTCAACGACTGTCGCTAACAACTGTCGCTATATTGTTCGTTTTCCTGTCGCTGAATACTGTCGCTGAATCAGCGACTGTCGCTGAAATCTGTCGCTATATGTCGTTCGTTTTCCTGTCGCTGAGACTATAATTTTTTTTTTAAACTTTTTTAAAAAATTTTACCTTTTAAATGTATAATAAACATGTGTATTGTTGAAAATTTTAAATTGTGTAGATTTAAATTAATAAAATAAATAAATTAAGAAAATATGTTGTAATTAATCAATTCTAATACCATTAATTACATAAGTATTATTCTCACACAAAATAAAGTTTCACACTAAAACTTTTTAGTAAGGCAATTGACGTCCTCTACCAATCTGACCGGTGATAATATCACGTAACCCTTCCATTGCTCTGTCTCCAGTAGGTTCATATGGAGTGTATCCACCATGAAAATCATCATCACCATCATCATCATCATCATCATCATCATCATCTTCATTGCCATGAATATTATATTCTTCTGTTTGTTGCCAACGCATAAAATCATTATCCTCTCGATGTGATTCACGTATGAAGTTGTGTAGTGCCATGGTTGCTGTCACAATCTTGATCCACTTAGTCAAACCATACTTAGGATGCTTACGGTCTAAGATTCTCCATTTTGCTTTCCAAACTCCAAAAGTCCTCTCAATTACTGATCGTAGTCCTGAATGTTTCCTGTTAAACAACTCCCGCGTGTTTTGTGGTGGTCCTCCTCTAGTAAACTGATCAAGGTGATATCTAACACTACGATGTGGGCCAAGATACCCTGTCCTTGTGGGATATCCTGAGTCAACCAAATAATACTTCCCATTTGGCGGATGTGGAAAAGAAACTTCATTCTTCGCACAATAAGTCAAGACCTTTGTATCGTGTGCTCTACCTGGTACTCCAACATATGCATATATGAACTTCATATCGAAGTTACATATAGCAAGGATATTCATAGTTGGTTCCAATTTTCTTCCTCTGTAAGCTTCTGCATTTGTACTTGGAGGACGAACTGGGATGTGCGTTCCATCAAGTGCTCCAATGCAATCCTTAAAATAAGGCCAATATCGATCATCATTTCTCAGAACTGAGCTTACCCTTGTGAATTCTCCTTCTACCGGTTTTATTGTATCTGCTGCAAACTTCAGAATAACGCTTAAGACTTCATCAAGTTTCCTCTTCACTGTATCCAATGATCTTTGATACCTTACAGCAATGTCTCTCACGGTTTTATCCTGACCAACCATCTCAAGAAAAATAGCAACTGCTTCTTCAGTGTGAACATTGCAACCTCTATCTCTGTTCTCTTCTAAACCATATCTCGTAGTAAGCATCCTGCATAATGCTTCAAACGTTCTTTGATTCATCCGCAGAATATCATAATACTGTTGGTCTGATCCATGCATTAGTTGCTGAACATGACGCCATCCTCCTCCTCTATCTGTTCTATGAATCAACCTCTCATTATTAAGCCTTTCTAACAACTCAACATCATCAACATCATCATCATCATCTTCCAACATCCATCTAAGCATCTGCAAAACCATTATACATGTACAAAAAAATCATGTAGCCATAAACCAAGAAAAAAATCATATTACGGCACAAAGTTTGGTATAATGGTTTAGTCATCAATACTAAAAAAATCATATGAAACTTTCATATTCATAACCAAAAGTCACAAATAAACAAGTTTAGTCATCAATACTTATTCCAGTCCTATGCTCCAAATAACTAATCTTATCCTCAATACTAGAAAAAGCAATGAAACCCTGTCGATTGGCGACATCAGCCAGAAGATGGTCAACCGAAGCTTTGTGGAAACGGGACCACATCCTCACTCCAGGCAATTCATTCAAAATCTCTACTACACGCACAACACTGCAACTATCATCACGCTCCAACATCTTCTCAACTAATTCATTCTTACGAGTAAGAATCAAGTTTCTTGAAGAAGAAGTCTCTGTAGCTATGTCAACCTCCTTTCGCTTTCTTTTTGATCCAGAACTTCCCGCTCTAAACTGTGTTCCTACCACTGGTGGTGCTGTACTTGCATCAACTGAATCTGCTTCATCACCATTTTCTGCATCCACTCTAGAATCTAAACTTGTTTCTCCTTGTTGGGCGCTCCATCCCTCTGCTCCAGTAACAATCACTGAACAAAACGCATCTCTAAAAACATCCTGGTTGGGCAGGAGTTTGTTCTTATACTTTACAGCATCAGGCCATTCCTATATAAAGAGAAACAAAGAGATAAGTTAGTATGTAACAAAAGCAGAAACAAAGGCTTGAAGCCAAATCAAACTATGGTGAAAAAATGATAAGGGCATAATGAAACAATGATACATGTGAATAGTGAAGAAATAAAGAGAGAGAGAAGTTACCTTAATTCTTTCATTCCACCAATCATCAGCCATGTCTATTCTTCCAAAAGCATCAAAGTTCATTCCAGTTCTGTTATGGAGCAAGATCTTATACCTATTGTATGCTCTTCTACACACATCATACTTGTTTTTAAACCTAATCCATGGATATTTCTTTTGGAATTTCTCTTCAAACTTCTTTGTGACAGAATCCTTTCCAATCTGATTCAGTCCCGTCTTTGTTGTGTTCCCCTTTGTTTTCTCAGAAGTATAAAGTTGAAGAAAGTAACGACATTCCTCATCCGACCAATTCTAATTTCAATCAAAATCAACCAAATTCAAACAAATGCAAACATATATTTCTATAAAAAGAGAAGAAAAATATAACTTACATCATCATTGTTCATCTTCTCAAGTCAGCCTTGGAATACAGCAAATCAAATCACAAGCTGCATAAACACAATAAGAATAGTTTCACAAAACCACAATCAAAAAAATGAGAACGAAATGGACTAACCATGAGAGCTTGTAATGTGTTTGGATTTTTTATCTATCACGTATATAATAAAAAGTCCACTCATTATAAAACATATAAGACTGACATGTCTTGAAGCACAACCAAATTGATCTCAAAAATCAAAACTTTAGTCATTGTTATAATAGCTCCACGTAAAGCTAGGTTCCAAAACGAAGCAATTAGAATCATTATACAAACTAAGTGATTAATCACATTCAACTGAGATAAACAAATTGATGAAACTACGAAAAAGAAAGAGAGCTGATAGAACTTCTCGTTATTCAAATCAAAGCTTAACAAAGTCTCAACCATCAGGAAGAACACTCCTGACTCTTTAATAAACATAAAAGTTATTGAACAGACTTAGAATTCCACTTAAGTTAAGGATTATCTAAATAAAAACCTGAAGAACATAACAAATAAAAACCACCAACATAAGAAAAGACCAAACGGAGTAAGCAGTTACCAAAACAACTAACATCCACATCAGTTCAAAAACTTGTTGTTTCGAATTCAGAGAGAACTTGTTGTACTCACCGTAGAAGCAGCAGAGAGAGCAGTCAACTTCCAGAACACATCAAGAGAAATGACTTCACTCTTCTCAGATTCAGAACCACACAAGCTGTAAACAATAACAAAAATACAATTTTTATTATTGAACACTGAACAGAGCAAAGAAGAAGCAGGATTAAACAACACCCAGAAGACATTCACAAATTAAACTTTCTGCAATAGAAGAAAAAAAAGACAAAAACCCATCACCAAACTCATTAACATAGGAATCATTCATCAAAGTGTTTGAATTTGACGTGAAGTGTTGCAAGTCAAAGAGAAATTTCTGGATTTTTTCAAACCAAACCAACATACAACAAAAACCCATTAGCATTCTAAGAAGCTGAGAGATTTCAAAACACACTAGAATAGTTACTACACATGACAAACAAAAACCCAGAAACCACACTACTCTCTGACCTGAAATAGTTCTTCTACGTACAATAATTGGTTTTAAAAATGACTTCACTCTTCTGAAACCACAAGCTGTATAAACAACAAAAGTACCAATTTCAAACTACACCCATTAAAGATTACCGAATTACAAATCAAAATCTGATTCAAGTAAGAATCATAACTAGTTTCAGCAATGTTCAATGAACCATAAGCCTCATCAAAGTTTAATAAATCAAACACACAGTTTCAGTAAAGAAAACTAAAACCCAATTCCCAGATATTGGTAACAGTTCAAACCCTCTAATATTTAGATCTCAAAATCGAATTGGAGCTTGAAATGACAAGCTTAAACTTACAAAAGCTAGAAGCTTTCAAATCATTGTTGTTTGGAATCGACAAAGAGGAGAAGAATCGAAGAAGATAAGAGAAGTAAGAGAGATTTATGAATCACCTGAGCTAAAGCTTGAAGTTGGTTCTTCGCGGCTTCAATGGCAGAAGAGATGAGAACATAAGATGTATCGAGAAGATCGTAATTTGGGATTTTAGGGTTAAAGGTCTCTTTGTGATTTCACAAAAATAACGAGGGTATTTTAGTAATTATATTAGTTTTTTAAAAGCTGTCGCCGTGTTTTTGAATCCAGTCGCTACAAAAATCAGCGACATGAAATTATGATCGTTGTTGCTAGTTTTCTGTTGCTGCGACTGGTCGCTGAACCAGCGACAAACAAACGAACAGCTTTTAGTCGCTGTCGCTGGTTCCTGTCGCTGGCGACAGGGAAACGAACAGGCCCAATATAGCTAGACAATATCTGAAAAAGACATCGTAAAGACCAAAAAAACAAGAAATGTTTTTTCCGAAATTAAATTTGAAAATTGAAGTTAAAATGAGAACCACTAATCATTTGGAGATTAGGAGACCAATAGAAGTGTAAAGACGAGTCCAAGGCACGTGGGCTATGGAATCGTTTTGTCTATGGTGCGACAAAACCATTCTTATGCAAATTCAATCGACATTAATTTTACAGAAACAAAACTAATTATCGCTTTCGTTAAAAAAATGCATCAGTGGTTTCATCTCAATGTATTGCCCAATAACGATAAAATAATATCTTTTGTAATAGAACTTGGGACAAACCATTTGTTTGTGTTTTTGGTTTTGTTTTGTTTTGGTACTATATAATATGGTTTATAATGTTAGTTTGACGATTTGAGACCTTTTAGTTTTTAGTATGAAAAACAAAAAAACAAAAAAGAGAAAGAGGACGTTTTTTTCCTACTGAACACAGCGAGACCATGAGATTATAAAACATAAAGATTATTATTTGAAAATTTATCTATCGTATCTAGCCTGGTTTATAAGACTGTCTTTGAAGTTTATATATTTTTATCAACTGTTTTTTACTTTTGTCAGATATAGATATCGTTATAAATACAAGAAATTTATGTAAAAATTTGATGATAAGAGTTAGTTTTTTTCTTTCCGAAGAGCTCATTTAACTCCAATAAGGCAATAAGTTTTGACCACACACAACAAACGAACACCTAATATGTAAAAAGAGTTTTATTTCTTGGCGGAATATATAAAAATAAATATTTTTAGATGACAGAAAAATGTGATGTGTATCCCAACACAAAAGCATCATAAACGTCCACATTATCTTTCAATACATTATACTTAATAGTTTTTTAAAGACTTTGGAGATTTTTGGAGAATGATTGGCCAAAATGTGATGTCGATGGAGGCTTTGGGTTTTAGCTTTGGTCCAAAACTCTCAATTCACGTCGACAATGAAAAGCGAAAACCAAAAAGAACAAAACACTATTAGAAAACATAGCCATAATATAGGAAAAACGCAAGGTCCCCTTCACGATGATTAATGACCGTACCAAGATCAAAGCTTCAGAGAATCTTATATAGTTTTCACATTCGTTAAAACAAAAGTAACAAACACATTACTTTTTTACAACTATATTTACTTTTATTTATGGACTTAAAGGCGTGTGGCTCTTTATATAATTTGACGTAACTAAGTATCTCAACATATTATTTGAAGTAGAAGTTTTCACATACATTAAAAATTCACCAGGTTTCAAACTTTATAACTTTTTTTGTTAAAAACACACACAACAACGACACTACTACCAAATATGCTGTATATTATGGTCTAAAAGTTACAGTCTTATTGACCTTGTGTTGTAAATATATATATATATATATATATATATATATATATATATATAACTAGTGTAATCATTAGTCCAACTTTTCGCTAAGAAATCTTGAAAATGTAAAGAATCTACCTCCAATCAAAGCCATCGTAGATTAGTCCAACTAAGGCTTTGAATGGGAGGACAGAAAAATAGCAGATCACCCTTTAATGTAGTCCTTCTATCACTAAGTTACCATTCAAAAAAAATTTTATTTTTAAAAATTAATGCAGATGAACTGTGTGCAGTTCATATTTTTTTGTCTTTTTATGGTAAATGCAGGAGAAATATGTGCAGATCTGGTCTACAGCTTTTTTGATGTTGTTCACCTTTGATCTGCATTTGAACTGCTAAATTTTTGATCTACTTTTATTCTGCTTGATCTGCTTGAACCATTTGATCTGCTCTGCATTACTTGCTTTCTCCATTCAAGGCCTAAGGCCAGAATCAAATTTAAGATATCAGCAAATCATAGATGTGTAAATGGTACGTCTCGTCTCTTCATTTATTTCAAAGGGTCAAAAATATATTTGCCATATTTGTGGAGAGTATCGTGAAACTTGTGGCTGCACACGATAACCATTTCTAGTCTCTTCATTTATTTCAAAGGGTCAAAAATATATTTGCCATATTTGTGGAGAGTATCGTGAAACTTGTGGCTGCACACGATAACCATTTCTAGGCAGACATATATTGTGAATATCTCGAATCAAATCCTTTTGGCTCCGTATCTTCAATGTCCCAATCAAATTTATTTCTTTCATCTTTCCCTTAGATTAATCATTTCACGTCTACCATAGTCAACAGTATTATCATTACGAGTTATAAGTTACGTACAGGTAATGTTTAACGTACAAAAGAACGTAATTATAACTTGTATATAGTTAATCTTAAAATGTTGAAAATATAAGAAAGTAGTCTTAACTTACTGTCCGACCTCGAATTGAAAAAAGGTTCATGTTTGCGTTAGTAGATGTCAACGGTTTAATTAATTTATTATGAAATTTTTACTATTCGAATAAAAAATTAATTATCTAAAATTAACAAAAAAAACTAACTCAAGTAAAACCTTTTTAAAAGCGTTGTTTCTATTTTTTTTTAGAGCATGTATTATGCAATTTTCAATTTAAAAGGTGCAAACGACGAAACTAGCGCACAAAAGTAGACTACAAGACATTTCAAATACCACAGGTATTTAGGGTCAATTCTTTTGTTCAAAAAAAAAAAAAAAAAAAAAAAAAAAAAAAGGTCAATTCTAAACTTTTAGCTAGGAAGGTTTCATACAACTAGCAAGTTCAGCAAAAATGTGATATTTTGAGAATTCACTTAACTATTAAAACCTTTATATAAACTGATATCTGCTGAAAACAAAAAAACTGATATCTAAAATATGATTTATTCGATATGAATGTCTTAAAGAACCATGCGGGGATGTTTAGTGATGATCAAAAGTTTTATCGCCAAAAACTGTTTTCATGTTTAATTTGGATCAAACTTGAGGTGTATAATGTTTTACACATAAACGTGCCATGAATCCGAAATTTAAACTGTGGTAACCGAGTCCTAAAACGTCTGCATTTCTAATTAATCATCAAAGCATCGTAGATGATTTATTAATTATATGATATATGATACAGAATCTAATTAAAATTATAAAATGTCTTTTGGAATTAAAAGACAATAACAAAATAGAAGTTGAGCTGTAAATGAACATGAATAAAGAGAAAAAGTGTTGGGAACTCATCTCACTAAGTTGCTCTGTCGCTCTCACTTTTTTTAAAGTCTTAACGAATCTCTTTTACTTCTCAAACATCTCCACTTCTCTCTTTCACGTGACACTAATTATCCACCCATATATTACTTTCACTTAAATACATTTTTCAATTTTTATTTTTATCTGCGTATCTATTATGTATACGTATCTTTTGATGTCTTCATTCTTGATATATTAATGTAATATGATATTGATATACGTGTGTAATTAATGCAGAGTCTGATCACTGCGTCGTGAAATTAGAAATTTAATGATATATGGTTTAGTCGTGGACAATTTTCTTCCACTGTATTTTTCTAATAAATTTTGTTTGCTAATAACACAATTTTTTTTTGTTGTTGGTAAAATTAGAGAAGAAAATTAAGTTATTCAGGTGTTTTGCTCATTGGTCACAGTTATTCAATTATTTGGCGTAATTATGTTTTAATCAACAAAATCCTAATTAACCAGTTGCATGCATCCAACATTCATCATCAGAGAACGACGGATGATACTGGTTTTGTTCACACGGTGATAAAAATATATCATTATATATTAGACCAAGACAATACAATATGGATTGTAGAGCGATCACGTAAATAAAAGAAAACACCATAACCCCAAAAAAGTTTCCCTTACGACACTAATAATTATAAGTCATTTACTTTATAGGAAACCTAACTTGAATATGTAATCTAAGAGAAAAATAATCAGCGAATAATATCTTGACCAAAATGATCAAATATATAAAGTAACTAAAATTAAATCATGTATGGGACACTTTTTGCATGGAGAAAGGTGGATATGTTTGGTTTATGACCAAAAAAACTCGCAAGTGACAGTTGTGTGTAAGGTCCACTAATCAATTTAAACTCGACATTACAACATACTGTCCATTCAATATTATAACGAATTATTATAAATATATGCACAAAATTTTCCTAACCACTTATATGGCTGAGAGACTGATTCGAAAAAGATGGTTCCGAACTCCAAAAGGATCCCACGATGATGCCACGATAAAGTTACACATACTCGGTTTTAACTTTTAACCAAAGGAATAATTAACTAATTGCATAAAAGATTGACGAGGCAGAGTCTTTAGACTTTAGAGCATGTTTAAAGTAATTGATGGTGTTCTTGTTCATTTTAAAAAAAGATGTACTCTTCTTATAATATAGTTCCTTTAGTCGTCTAACACGTAAGATTTGCTTAGAAATTTATAGAATTAATTTTAGAAAAATGCAGTTTTAAAGTACATATAGAAATTCAATTTACATAAACAAAAAAAATACTTTTATAAATTTTTAGGTCAAACGAAACTTTATATTAGAGAAGTGTGTCAAGTGTGCGTTTAACTTTAGATTGTGACTAAACATCATTCAAGTGGAGAGTACTATTGGAGATGTTAAAATTTCTGTTCAATTAACCCGAATAATAAGAGATAGGTATAAGAAAAGAAAATAAATAGAGACGTGGAAAATATCATATGACCAATAATCGAAGTCTTTAGTTAAAAAGAGATGAACAATAGTATTATATATATATATATATATATATTTTTTGTACTTCCAAGGATTATATTATAAATATATAAGAACAATATTAAATATATTATACAAAGTTTTAAGTTTGACGAATAATAAATGGTAAGGGATGAAGGATTTTTTTTTTAAGGAAGTTAACGATGGGAACGTGAAAGAAAGAAGAGTGTTAGGTCGATGTCCACTGTTTTAAGTTGTTAACGTATGATCTCTTTGTTAGGTTATCTCCACCTGTTTGTACTCATTTTTCTTGCTTGAATACGACTTCTAGCTCCTTTATTTTCTCTTTTATCAAGCGGTCTCACATATCTTTATCATCCAACTCTACTTCATTAAAAAATTGTATGCATGCCTTTGCAAACATTTATTCTGTAAACCGCAGAATTCATGGGTTTTTAGCTCGTACGTTCTTTTACTTGTTAAATGTAATTTTCAATTTTAGACATAATTATAACTGTAAACGCAAAACAAACAGAATTTACTCTTAAGTTTGTCATATCCAAATTATATTTTTATTAAAACCTACTAAAATTATCTTTGAAAGAAGAACAAAGATATATAAACCCAATCACCAAAAAAACAAAAAAAAAAATCAGCAACGATTCTTCTTGAGAACATTTAAAGTCATAGTTGTGAGTTTGAAAAAGAAAAGAAAACGACAAGAATTAACAGCATTTTGGTGATTTTTAAGTTACATATATAAAGCTGATCAACCTTAGGAACAAGGCTGTAGTGTTTTACAAAAAAGAAACAAATAAAAAAAATGCCAAGTGGTAATATATTAATAGACATAATTCTATATGAGCTTAAAGAGAGAATATTGTGTACAAAAGAGTGTTGGATTTGGTCCGATTCGAAGATTAATTTATACATAATCGATGAAAGACCAATAGCATTATTTCATGGAAATGCGTAATAATGTGGCGGTCTCCTCTTTTAAGGTAAGGATTTACATATTGTTGTTTTTCAACTCTTTCGTTCTCCATTACACAAAGAATCTCTATCGCTATAGAACATTACATATATACTAGTTGAACGCTTAAAGATAAAATTTGCAGATAGAGGTAGATGTATAGGATCGTGAAAAAAACGTTGGTATAGTACAGGATCTGTATGGACATTCATGAACCACGATCTGTATTTAAGCATAGATGGGACATGCATGAACCAGGATCTGTATAGTAACATAATAACTCTGTTACAAGCCAGAGTAGTGAACAAAAAAACAAATATATTTGTCCTTTTTCTCTGTATGCCACAGTTTAAAAAGAAAAAAAAAAAAAATCAAGGGTAAGTATTTTTCCACTACATATATATATCCGGCCACATATATGAATATGACTGTAAAATCAGTACAATCTATATGGAACTATGGACCCTATATTAAAAACATTATAAATTCTAGAATGGGGTTTTGTTCTCCTTCACGCAGACATACACACTGTGCCGTTGTCAGTTCACATTTTTCATTTGGAAGACATATCGAAGATATAGATATCGTATTATTAATTTAAAGTCACATCATTCTTGAACTATGTGTATCTGTTATGTTTTGGACTTTTTTTCTATTGATAAATATCAGATATAGATTGTTTTGTTGGTGTGATTGTCAAGTATATATAATCCCACCAAATTATATACTTATCAATTTTTCTTCAAATAAAAAAATAGATATACAAATGCAATGCATGGATTAATCTTTTAATTCAGATGTTTAATTAATTACCACGATTTCCAATTTTTTTTACCTTCCATTTCTTTTATGTCTGAAACAACATGAGACATGCTGGCCCCCACGCGCGTCTTCTTTCTTCTGGTTATATCGTTATCATTACATTTTCACAAATTTCAATATGGATATTGTTCACAAAAAGAAAAAAGAAAAACAAAAGGTGTTGAAAGATGTGGTAATTGTAATATAGTATTACGAAGAAAGCATATAATTAGTCTCATCATCAGTGTCCAAATGTGAATCTTTCGTCACCATATATACGATGGTGCCAATATAAAACTTATTTATGAACATTAAGAACACCAAGACGTACGTAGGTGCCATGTTCAAGTGGCAATATGATCTAACTGTTTAAGTGCTATTGTGTTTTAAAAATTGATTGGATTTATCAAAGTTTCCCGTCAATAAGTCCAATTGGTATGTGTTATAGTTACAAAACTTTATTACGGCGGAGAAAAAACTATGTAAAGATTTAAAATTTCACCGTGACAAAGAGCAAATTATGTAACAAATGCATGCATGCTTGTAAATTATTCTCGGACTATTATAATATCTGGAGGTAAGAAAACACAAATCCGAAAAAGAAAAAAAAGAAAAAATCAAAAACATGAGAACAAGTTGACAATAATGAGATTTGAGAAATTGGTAAAACGTACCAATCTATATTATCGTGCAAAGGTATTAATGTTTGGATTGGCATCAAATAGATCCCAACTTGCTCTTCGTTGTTTTCTTATAGAAATATAGTACCAAAATCGCGACCCACCAAACTAATTATCATCAAATCTTAGCTAGGCGTTAGATTCCCCACTATTCAAAACACACATAGACGAAAATAAAACTTATAAATTATTTCAATCTCGGTCATCCAAAGTGACTTCACCAGTTCACGTCTTAATATTTTGTTTTAGAACAACATATATTTAATCGCTTCTTACAAACTTTTGATTAATAGTATATACAAAACTCGAGGAAGAGCAGCTTAAAATTTAGATTTTTATATATAAGTAATAACAACGTACGGAGTCTTGTTAAACCAATTTTGACTTCACCTACTATTTATAGAGAATCATATCTTTATAAAGTACTAAACAAATAGATTTATATGATTTGAGAAGATTGCCAAAAAAAAAAAAAATGTAAAAATAATAATCATATTCATCTCGATGGAAGCCAAATAGAGGATCTACCGACTGCAAAGTACTGCAGAAGAAGAATCTATCTATCTTCTCTTTTTTTTAATATCGTAGTTTTTTTTTTTTCTCATCATATTTTCGTTTATTTATTTTTGTATTTTCATAATCTAAATAACTTTTTTTTTATATACATATTCATAATTATATTTATTATTACCGTGTGGTTGTGTGGCACAGTGACCACGTGAATGAGAGAACTACTTCATCTCAGGAGAGAACAGGGCCCACTATGATTCTCCGTATCCAAAACGTGGACCCCACTGTTTTCACTACACACGTGTGACCTCATCCTCTCCCACGTGAATATCCCACGTGGCGTTCTTATGTTTCGCCTCTCCCCCCCCCCCCATATCTCTCCAGTCTCCCCCATGCCATATGACCTCTATGGCTCTATCCCATCCTCTACTCTTTTCTTTTTTCTCTCATTAATTTCAGTTAAATTAGTTACATTTTTTTTTTTGCTAATGATAAGAGATGAGAACTATCAAAGATTCACACTAACCATCATAAAACGTTTTCGGGACCAATCGAAATGTACTGTTGAATTGCCTAGTGCTTGTTCTTCATTACTCTAGAGGTAGAGGTAGACGACTAAATTTTCATAAGTCAATTGTCAAATCAGTTGTATTTAGGTTGAACACTGATATAACACGTTTTTTTTTTCATAACCATATATCAAATTGGTTGTTTTTTTTTTTTTGTATCTTGACACTGCCAGTTTTTGAATTAGTCAAATCCTTTACGTAGTCGGTCTATGATGTCTTGCTCAAACAAATTTATACATACGTGATACGTGTGTACATATACAGTATTATTAGCTAACATCAAAATTGACCAAAAAAAAGAAGAAAGGTTAAACAGTGAGTGACACGTAGATATCACACGGTTCTTTTGTTGATTTTTGTGTAAAGATGAACTTGTTAATAAGAATATGACGTGATCTTCTCCGGTACAACTCTTTGTCCTATAAATAAGAGAACTCTTGTCTTCATATTCTCGACACACACATATAAACCGCATAAACTCGTTAATTTTGTACGAAAATAATAGTATTTAAAAACACTCGTTATATATTCTTTACAATAATATATTAAAGTTTCACCCAAACCGAAAAAAAGAAAGACAGAGAATCTGTGCATGTTGCTCAGAAAATCTTCAAAGCGTAATCTGGGCTTACGTTAGCTCTCACGAACCCCCAAGGATCTCCCTATATATGTTTTTTCATTTCCCCATAAAATTTTCCATTATCTGAAAAAAAAAAACCATTATCAGAATATCTTCTATATATTTCTTTCCTCCTCTCGATCTTGATTCTTGTTTCTTGACTATTCTTTCATAAGTCGTGAAATGACGTCAAGCTTTCTCCTCATCACGTTCGCTATATGTCAACTGATCATAGCCGTTGGTCCGAGTGAGCTCCTCCGCATCGGAGCCATCGATGTAGACGGATATTTCAGCGTCCACCCTACCGAGTTAGCCTCTGTTTCGTCGGACTTCGGTATGTTGAAGTCGCCGGAAGAGCCATTAGCCGTGCTTCATCCATCCTCGGCCGAAGACGTGGCACGGCTCGTCAGAACAGCTTATGGTTCAGCCACCGCGTTCCCGGTCTCAGCCCGAGGCCACGGACATTCCATAAACGGACAAGCCGCAGCGGGGAGGAACGGTGTGGTGGTTGAGATGAACCACGGCGTAACCGGGACGCCGGAGCCACTCGTCCGACCGGATGAATTGTATGTGGACGTTTGGGGTGGAGAGTTATGGGTCGATGTGTTGAAGAAAACGTTGGAGTATGGGTTAGCACCAAAATCTTGGACTGATTACTTATACCTCACCGTAGGAGGTACACTCTCCAATGCAGGAATCAGTGGTCAAGCTTTTCACCATGGTCCACAGATTAGTAACGTCCTTGAGATGGACGTTGTAACTGGTTAGTGTTAAAAACATTCAAATTCAAATATATATAAAATGATTTTATTTGAAGTTTAAATAACAAAAAGTTGAAATGAAAAATAGGGAAAGGAGAGGTGATGAGATGCTCAGAAGAAGAGAACACAAAGCTATTCCATGGAGTTCTTGGTGGGTTAGGTCAACTTGGGATCATTACACGAGCACGAATCTCTCTCGAACCTGCTCCCCAAAGGGTAAAATTTTTTATAATAGAAATCAAAATTCCCGGGCGGGTCTTTTAATATTTTACCTTTTACTGTTGATGCCAATATTTGTTTCTAAAAATTATTTTAAGATACTAAAAAACCCTAAAATATATTATGATGACAGGTAAGATGGATAAGGGTATTGTATTCGAGCTTTGAGGTGTTTACAGAGGACCAAGAGTACTTAATATCGATGCATGGTCAATTAAAGTTTGATTACGTGGAAGGTTTTGTGATTGTGGACGAAGGTCTCGTGAACAATTGGAGATCCTCCTTCTTCTCTCCACGTAACCCCGTCAAGATCTCGTCCGTTAGTTCGAACGGGTCCGTTTTGTATTGCCTAGAGATCACCAAGAACTACCACGACTCCGACTCCGAAACCGTCGATCAGGTCCCTATCATTATTCACTTAGATAAAGAGATATTTTCTTTTTTATATTTGATGACTATCTGGAAGGATTTAACGCTATGCGATTATTGGGAAATCATTATGAAAGTTAATTTAGTTTATATGATCAAAAGTAGTGTCCATAGTATTTTTGTTGTGTTTACACTTTATTATAATTTAAATTTGGAAGAGGACATGAAGAAGAAGCCAGAGAGGATCTACAGAGATCTAGCTTTTCCACCTGAACTTAATAATACACATTAAAATATTCTTCTTCTTCTTCTGATGTTTTAGTTTATCACTAGCGAATTAATCATGGTTACTAATTAAGTAGTGGACAAGGTCATGGACCACTCACCAAATAATGATTCCTCTTTCTCTAAGTTAACTTTTTTTTAAGACCAACTCTACTGGAATCTTAACTTATCTTTTGTTTTGGTAGGCTTTAATAGCAAAACAGCTTTTCTTAATTTTCCCCGTAAACTTTATTTTCCTATTCCGGATTAAGTATATTAAACGTGGATTTTTTTTCCTTTTCTCTTTCTTACAGGAAGTAGAGATTTTGATGAAGAAATTGAATTTCATACCGACATCGGTATTTACGACAGATTTACAGTATGTGGATTTTCTGGACCGGGTACACAAGGCGGAGTTGAAGCTCCGGTCCAAGAATTTGTGGGAGGTTCCACACCCATGGCTCAACCTCTTCGTACCAAAATCAAGAATCTCTGACTTCGACAAAGGCGTTTTCAAGGGCATTTTGGGGAATAAAACAAGTGGCCCTATCCTTATCTACCCCATGAACAAAGACAAGTAAGTCTTAGCATAACCGTTGATTACTACTTCTAAACTCTGTCGTTAGGAAAAAAGAATAAAACGAGTCTTGCATGCATGCAAAGTTACACTTGTGGGGTTTAATTAGTGGTCCAATAATAAAAAAGTTTGACAAAACTGAAAAAAAAACTCGACACGTGGTACATGGGATTGTCCGAAAAACGTTGTCCACATGTGGCATCGAACCAGCTAAGATTGACAATAACGCCTCGTCGGCTCGTCTTTCCCTTTTGTTCGTTTTTGTTTTTGCGACCAAATCCGACGGTCCACATTAGGTTTTGTCTGTTTTTTTTAAGTTCCTAGAACTCATGGTGGGTGGGTCCCGATCGGATTCTCCTAAACCAAACCGATCTCAACGAACCCTCCACACATCATTTATTAATTGTATATAGATATTGTCGTTGCTGACGTGGCTTTATGTGATTGTTATTTGCCAGATGGGACGAGAGGAGCTCAGCCGTGACGCCGGATGAGGAAATTTTCTATCTGGTGGCTCTATTGAGATCAGCTTTAACGGACGGTGAGGAGACGCAGAAGCTAGAGTATCTGAAAGATCAGAACCGGCGGATCTTGGAGTTCTGTGAACAAGCTAAGATCAATGTGAAGCAGTACCTTCCTCACCACGCAACACAAGAAGAGTGGGTGGCTCATTTTGGGGACAAGTGGGATCGGTTCAGAAGCCTCAAAGCTGAGTTCGATCCGCGACATATACTTGCTACTGGTCAGAGAATCTTTCAAAACCCATCTTTGTCTTTGTTTCCACCATCGTCTCCTTCTTCGTCAGCGGCTTCATGGTGACAGAACAAAAACCAGAAGAAAGTAGTAGTTGAGAAAAATATTCTTCCTGATGTATATATATGACCTAGTAGAGAAGCATCAGAGAGATTAGGTTGGGGCTTATGTTAGTAGGGTTTTAAAAAATTAGAGTAGAAGATTCAAAATTAGTCAAATTTTATTGTGTTGTTTTTTTACATCACGGATTTTGGAGATGGGTTTTGGGACAAGCTTAAAACCCGGTTAAATTAAAAATAGACAACAAACCTCGAGACTGTTTCGGATTATTTTACATTTTTCTTAATGGTCGAACGAGGTTTTATACTTTATCGTCGTGGAACCACCATCGAGTCTCCTTTGGAGATCTTCCGTTCTTACAGTTCTTCACATAGCGGTCATTGTCGGTTGGTCGTTGCTGCAACAAAAAAAAACAACCAAGCGAGAGGAAGGTTCAGCTATGTGGAAAACTAAAGAGAGTATAGTTTATATAATGGTGAGCTCATTAAGAGCTATGCTGTGCGTACCTTTTCAGTTGAGCTTGACAGCATGGAGAGGATACTGATGCAGATGGAACTCACCGTCATGGCTGGAGACCAAGAATCATACAAAATATCTACAAATCGATACACAACTTTAGATCAGCGTTCAAAAAAACTGTGCTATTGAATTTGAGCAATAAAATACAGGAAACACGCCAAATGATTCACTCATTATGTACATTTGCTCAACACTGATCTTAAGAGTTTTAAGAATACGAGTGAACCGTTGGATCTAAAGGAATATATAAGACTCAAGTCAGTTCCACAGAAGATCATAAAATTCATAAATAGATTATGTTAATCACTAGGATTGCCAAAATATCCTAATATATCTTGTTACTAGCAACACAAGCGAGTCGAGATGCCTTATTTCATATGACAAGAAACAAATTTATGGAGGCTAAAAAACTAATAATCATCATTGACATCTCCCATCAAGCTTCAGATGAAGGCAAGCAAGTAGAGCCATTAGAAATGTACCGGATTCAGAGTAAAACAAAAGTGAAGTGGAAGATAATAACCAAAAGAGCCAAGAGAGTATCATAAAACAGAGGATATAGACTGACATACCTAAACAAATATGCCCGTTGCTGTAAATGTGAGGATGCACAGGAGCTGGATGAAGAAAAATCACCTGCACAAATGAATAACAGAATAAATAAAGAACTTAGTACTCAAGTCAAGTCAACTCAGAAAGAGCTCAAGAGATTTCATAAGAAAGCAGAGACCAGATAGCAGAGATTCCAAGATTGATAACCAAGCACTAATGTGAAAATCCAATTGAAGTAAGTAAATGCAGTTCAGCTTACAATTTCAAAACTTAGTCAAGAGATCTTCTTCATTACACTGATTACACTAACATAGAACAGAGGAGAGATATACACTCACTTGTGGTGACTCCATAGGATAATGTTCAGGAAAATCAACTTGAAGCTGATAGGTATCGTTGGCGTACAGAGTACCTGGAGCGCCAATAACTTCAATTATCCATCTGCAAAACCCATGATTTTTTCACATCAACATATTGCTAAAATCGCACACAAGTGACCTTGTATAACAACCCTAGTACTAGTAGTACCCAAAAATTAAAAATTACCTCTGGAGATTATCAGTGACCTTGTGTTTGAAGCCAGTGGGTGGATTCATCTGCCATTCAACAAGCTCTTTCTGAAGCCTATTAGTCGCGATCTTGCTCAGAGCCTACACAGCACACAGTTTCCCAAAACAGAAAGAAAAAAAAAGAGTCAAAAACCCTAATTCCAAAGCCAAAGTCAAAATAAACAGAGCAACTGAGAGAGAAAGAGAGAGACAGAACCTTACGAGAAGGAGCACCGGAACTAGTCATACTGCCTTCTAAGAGATGGAGACAGATACAAAAGAGAGATCCCCTTGGAGAAGAAGAAGAAGAAGCGAGGAAGGAAGGATCGTAGTAGATCGGAGGGTTCAGATTTGTGGGGTCTTTCTCTGTCTGATTGAAGAAGAGATCTTAATGATCAGATTTTTTTTCTAGAGACGGTGGAGATGATGACACGTGTAGCATCCTGAGGTTTTTTAGATCCACGACCGTTTCGTACTTTGGTGTATCTGTGTCAGTGATATTGCAGAACAGCCAGGATCCCCTGGATTTTGCTGCTGCGTGATGAAACGGTCGAAGCGGTACAATCGTAACATTAATTCCACGTTCTGTGTGCGTTTCCATTATCACCCTTTTTTTTTTTTTTGGTCAAAATGTCACCCATTTTATGATACCAAAATTCTATCACAATATTATTTAAACAATTTTTAATACTAATTTCAAAAATTTGTGCAGTAATATAATGATGAGAATAGTATATAATCAGTTGTAAAAATCGTTTTAATTTCCTTTTAAACCGACTAAATCCTGTTTTGTCAGTTTATTTTTCTTCCAATTTTGTCATTTTCTTTTATACAATTTAATAAACAAAAATTGCTCAATTACAAATATTTTTAGAAACAGTTTATATATTTATAATCATTCTACACTTCCTAGTGTATTTGAGACCAAATACAAAACAAAACGAATGAAATCAACACCAAACCAACCATGTTATTAATCTTATTATATGTGTATCACATTTTTTTTAACGCTAAAACGATCAACAAAATTAAATTTTCAATTAAATTCCGTAAAATTGTCAAATTTTTCACTAAATGCTAGGTTCGCCTCAATTAAATTCGATAGAATTATAGATATCATTTTATGCAAACTTTTTTTTTTTCATCTAGGTTTATATTATAATTGAACAGATTACATCTGTTGAATACAAAAAAGTGAACACAAAGAAATCACCTAAGACTAATCCCAAACAAGGGAAGCACTAAGTCCAAACAAGGGAAGCTTAAGCTGGTAAGTTACACACTTCCAGACACATAAGCCGGCAGGTTACAAATTTCCGGAAACAAAGATACAAAGACTAAACAACCTAGAAAAACAAGTCACTAATGAATAAACAAAAACCAAAGATCTAAAACTGCCCAGCTGAATCAGAAAAAAGCTCACAAGCTTTCCCATAGAACCTGTAAAAGCCGGAGAGTACCAATAAGACCAGAAGTGCTATAAACCATGCACTACAAGAAAACACGCCTATTGCGATGGAAGAATTCATAGCAAATCCCTCGCAAATAGGCAAAAACGAGGGAATTGCGAGGAACACACTTCCCTCGCAAATCGCTTCTCGCAAATTGGTCAACGTCGCAAATCCCTCGCAAATTTTGCGAGGAAAAATTTGCCCTCGCAAAAACAACGCAAATTGCGAGGGACAATATCAATAGCAGATTCCTAGCAACTTCATTCAAGCAATTCCCTCGCAAACTTTGCGATGGTTTTGCGACTTATATGTCCGTCGCAACATGATGAATTATACATTTTGTAATTATGATTATTTTCAAATTATGCAAATTAATTATGATTATTTTCTAATTATGCAAACTAAAAGTCATAATTAGCCAAAAAACTTTTAATTAAAACTGAAAACAAACTTGTAAATTACAAAATATTGTTAAAATTACACAAACATAAGTTCAAAACATAAATTGAAACACAACTACAAGTTCAACAACAAGAGACCATCACACAGAAGTAAAGTTCAAGAACAAGAGACCCTACGATGGTCTCGTGGTATCTCCTGCTCCGGTATCAATGGTGGCATCAGTCTCAGGTCGGGGAAATCTTGCAGCAAATTCAGGGTCCTTCTCAGATAGATAATCGAAGTAGGCATCGTAGCAATGCATCTTCTGAGTATTTTGTTGCAACTTCAATGCATAATCTTCTAACTGAGTAGACTGACTCGCAAGAACAGCTTCAGCCTGAGAAAGCTTCTCAGCTAGAATGACTGGATCTTCAGTCGGAGTAGGCGTGAGAACAACATGAGCTGAAGATGCTTCAGTTTGCATATTATCGACTCCATATATCCTGTTTTTCTTCTTCGGAGCAACCTGCAAACAACAAAAAACAGAGACACAATGTAAAGTTCAAAGATATGAAACAAGTGAAAATCAAAACACAATGTAAAGTTCAAGAATTTACCTCAGCAAAAATTTGGTTCTTCATACTAACTGACAATCCGCCAGAAGCACTACTCTCTATATTGTCCCCTGAGCATAGCCCAGTTTCAGCCTCAGTTATCCTCGATGACACTTCATTGTATACCTTCTCAGATAGTCCATCCACAAACGACCCATCAGGTTTCCTATGAGTATCTTCTAGGACTTTCAAGAAATCAGGAAGTGCCTCACCAGTCATCTCCGACTAAACAAAGATATGAAACAACAAAGTATTAGAATAAAGCAAGAATTTATAAGTAATTGTACTAAATAACTAACTTAACATACTTACATGTTTTCGTGCACGGGCTTTAAAAGAGGTCTGACCAGACCGGTGTTTATGCATTCCATTGCCATCAGGATCACTGTATCGAGCATTTCGACTGTTGATACTCTTTTCCTCAGATTTTGGTTCAGACCAAAACTTGACCAAGCCTTCCCATACTTTAGGATCAAGCCACCGCGGCATTGCATCATCACCTTTTACTCTCCACTTAGACTTCCACCGAGACACTTGATCAGTCATCCGGGTCTTCAACTTGCTTTCAAACTCGGCTCGAACTCTCCCATTGATAGAGTGGTCCCAGTTATATGTTTGCTTGTAAAAACATAACATGAATCAGAATCATAATCAGAATCAAGTAAGTAAAAACAAAATCTGTAATTTAAACACATCAACAAACATTTAACTTACCACAAATGTTTCAAACCACCGGTTTACAACCGCACCTGGTGTTTGGGTCCAATTGGCATGAACTTCTTTGAAATCTCTTTCAAAGATGGCCCGAACAGTAGCAGCAACCTGAGGATCCTGGGCAAACCTACAAAACACAAGAAAAAAGGGAATGAGGATCAATGAAAATAGATCTGAAAAATTAGACAACCCTAACTACATTCTTACCATAGAGTACCCGGAGGGCGTTTAGGGTCCAGTTTCTGTAAGCTAGCACGACCGTGACTTGCAAGTAGCTCTTCCAAAGTAAAAGAAGAGGTCTGAGGAGACACATCGTTGACACGCGAAGTCGAATGCTGTGGAGGAAGATGATCTTCCACCACCGGTGAGGTTCCTTGACGATTATCTTGGATCACCGGTGAGGTACCTTGCGAGGAGGCGGGAGAAGCTACCCTTGGAGCAGAGGTAGAAGAAGGTAACCTTCGAGAAGGGATGGGAGGAGATAGCCCTTGAGAAGATATAAATCTTCTGTAAACGTTTTGGCCACCAGAATGATTTTGGTTCTCTTGAGAAGACATCTAAAAAACAATTCCAAAAAACTAAATTAAAACACTCAAATTCGATATAATTAGAACCCTAAAAACAAATTAGATTAAATCCTAAATTCGAATTAGGTAAAAATCCTAAATTCGAATTACATAAAAACCCTAATGTTGAAACCCTAAATTAAATAACCCTTAAAATCAAAATCAAACCTAACCACTAAAACCAAAATCGAATCAAACAATCAAAACCCTAAAATTGAAACCCTAAAATTCGAAACCCTAAAATCTAATTAAAACCCAAATCGAATCCCCAAATTGAATCCCCAAATTCGAAACCCTAAAATCTAATTAAAACCCAAATTGAATCCCCAATTTTGAACCCTAAAATCGAATTAAAAACAGAAGAAAGAAAAGACAGAAGAGATCGGAGAAGAGAGAAGAAATCAGAGAAGAAATCAAAACCCTAAAATTGAAATCAAAACCCTAAAATCCTAAACCTTTGTCTCGCAAACAGATCTAGCCGACATAAGAAGAGAGAGGAGGAGTAGACTAACCGAGGACGAGGAGATTAGCCGGAGAAGAGAGAGGTGGAGGATTTGAGTAACCGGAGAAGAGAGGTGGTTAATCGGAGAAGAGAGGTGAAGATTGATCAGAGAATAGAGGAATTAGGGTTCGAGGGTTTTTGCGGCTGTGGATTAGTCGAGGTTTGAGCTTCGCTCAAACTAGGTTTTTCTATTTATATAGGAAAAACGATGCGTCGCAAGTCTCTCGCAAAAATTGCTACGGATTAGCTACGGTCCCTCGCAAATCCCTAGCAAACGTATTAAAATATGTAATTTATATTTCCAGAAATTGCGAGGGAATTGCTATGAACTGAGACATTTGCAATAGATTTGCGATAGATTTGCGATTTATTTAGGGTTTAGGTTTTAAAATTGTCATTTATGCCCTATTTTTTTATTATAAATCTTGGATTCATCTTTTGAAACATTAATAGTAATGTAATTAGTCTTAAGGGTTTAGGTTCAAGGGTTCATTTGCGAGGAAATTGCTATGACGTAAGAGATATGCGATGGATTTGCGAGTAATTTGCTATGCAAATAGCAAATCCATCGCAAATTTGTCGCAAACCTTCAATCTCTAATTTATAAAAACCATCAAAAATGATTTAAAACAATTAGTCAAACAAACTTTCAAGTATATTATGTGGTCCAATAGGCTCATCATACTTTTTTCTATCATCAAACTTTTTAAAATTGTCCAATTTTGCATCTTCCTCTAATCATTAACTATCTTCTAACTATCTTCCTATATATGTTCATTACATTAAAACAAATATTTGACAAATATTCCAAAATTGTCCAATTCTCCAAATATTTTGTGTTGCACTGTCCTATCTGTGATTATAAGTCTTGGATTCATATTTTTAATCATTAATAGTAATGTAATTAGTCTTTAGGGTTTAGGGTTTAGGATTTAGGGTATAGGGTTTGAAGTTGTAATTTGCGAGAGAATTGCTATGATTTTCTTAATTTGCGATGGATTTGCGACTAATATGCTATTTATCTAGCAAATCAGTCGCAAATTTGTCGCAACCTTGTATATTTAATTTATAAAAACCATCAAAATAATTTTAAAAGTTAACAAAATTAACTTTCAAGTATATTATAAGGTCTAATGTCTCATCATACTCTTTTCTATCATCTTTTTAATCATCAAAAAGTAATGTCTAATTATATTAAGTTTTGTAATATTAAAAAAAAATTTCCTCATTTTGCAATGGATTTGCTATGGCAATCGCAGTTCACTCGCAGATCGGTAGCAAATTTGCTATGGATTTTATTTTCGCAAATGCATCGCAAAATTGCGAGTGATTTGCGAGGAAGGTGACCTTCCCCGCGAGTTTGTCGTAAATACCTCGCAAATGAGCAGTGGATTTGCGACGACATGCTTCCTCGCAATTTTGCGAGAGATTTGCTATATATTTTTAATTTCTTGTATTTTCGTCGCAAATCCACCGCAAATTTGCGAGGGCTCTCCTCCGTCGCAACACGTCCTCGCAAAAGGCGTGTTTTCTTGTAGTGATGACCTATTTATGCAAACTCTTTTGTTAAGCAAAATAAATTAACGATAACAATTTATAATATAATAAGATAAATTAAATAGAAGCTATGAATGGGTCAAAAGTCGAAGACTCGAAGGCCCATTGGATGTGTTGTAGCAACTAGCAAGTAGATGTGAAACTAAGAAAAGCCAAAGCAATGTCTTCGAGATCTTTGCAGCGTGTTTTCAAGAAAAGCCTAATTAGCAGCTACTATCAACGAAAATACACATACTACTCTTTAAAGTATTACATGCTCCTTTGCCTTTATTGTTCTGAGTTCAGATTCAGACGCAGACAAAATCTCTGAATTTCCAATAAATAATAGCAATCATGAACCAGCTTCTCCCTTTTTTTAACATCGACATTAATACGGTAAAACTCTCATGAAGATTTTGAACTAACAAGTTTGTATATGAAATTTTTTAACATAACTTCAATATTTTGTTGTCAACTTTTAACTCCATTCTTAACATTTGAAGAATTATGGAGTTTGTTTTTACTTTGGTAGAAAAAATAAAAAAAGACTGTGGATATGTGAAATCAGAGTCGTTATGAAGATTAGTTATTCCCTAAGCACTAATGAGAATCATTGGCTCCACAAACAACTTTCAAGTTTATCCATTTTGATTATTATGTATATCATCTGGATTGTAGAAATATAATACCATAACTTAACTAATAACAAAAAGAAAAGCAAATAGATAAGGTGCATGTTGTTAACATTTATATTATACTTCCTTCAAGATTTTGAAAAATAATTCTTATAAAAAAAAGAAGTTAATACTTGTTGTTTGTTTGTGTGTGTCTTTTTCTCTTTTGGGGGTTTGAACTTCCCAACAAAGTTAGAAGCTCAAAAAGGGATTGTGGATGCTGAAACAAGATAAGAAGAAGCATTTATGCAAAAGCCTGTTGTTTGTTTGGTGCTCAGAGGAGAGGGACCATATTATATCCCTTTTCTTCTTCTTTTTTTTGACAAGGATATACAAAACCAAATTCTTTTGGACAGGTGTGTTACCTTAATTGTTTTTATTTTATTTGCCAATATTTTAAATACTAAGTGCTATTAGTAGGTGGAAGTGTAGGTAACTATGCATAGTGCTTTTGCTGCAGGATATGCAGCATCGGTGGCTCTTCTTACTCTATCTAGCTAGGTGCTTCTTGATTTCAAAATCTTCAGTGCTTTTCTTAAACACAATAATTGTTTCTAAACTTGGCTTTGACCATGGATTACCTCTAATAGTGTTTTTTCAACGTCAAAGAGTTTTTATGGGTTGCCACAAAAATATAGTTTACGAGGGGTCTAATCGAATAATGGTCTACCTCAGTAAACTCCACAGATTTCAACGAACAATTTCTTCATATTTCAAATTTGATAATTTATAAAAGCAATAAAGTCCACCGAATATATCATGTTACTCAATTATCAAAAAATGAAAAAATAAAATAATATAATGCTATTCGTTGAATTTTTGGAGGCACTCTCGTTTATACTGGTAACTAGCATTGGCTAGTATTTATGGGTTTCAAAAGCTAGCTTCGCTACAAGTCAACTTCCAATTTTTAATATAAAATACATTATGAAATTATGAATAATATATATATATATATATATTGATTGCTTCTTGGTTACTTATTTATTTATGTATGTCGAGCAAAAAGAGTAACAGAACATCTCCAAGTAGAAAAGAAGATGGAGTTTAGGGTAAGGCATGAGTGTTCATCTCTGCGTGGTACTTTGCTGGATTCAAGATATGCCAAGGCAGTGCAGTGCCTTGTAGAAGAAGTAATCGATATAGGTGGTAGAGATGTTGAGCTTTGCAACGACATCTTAATCCAACAGCTCTTTCCAGGAAGGAAAAGATCCGGTTTTAAATTGTCTTCCGAAATCAAATCCGAACTTTGCAGTTCAGGTTTCATGTCTTTGCCTGAGAATCATGAGATTCATATCAAAATCACGAAGCTTCTCAGTTTATTGCAACAGGTCAGTCACTCTAATCTTCCAAACAACTTTGAAAATAGTCTAAATTGGTTTATATATATTTAATTTAACAAAGCAGTGTATACTATTAAACCATGAACTCCAAAACTTACAGTCTAATAAGTAAATCTAAAGTCTAAAGACTAAACCTTAAACCCAAAAATTCTAAACCCTAAAGCATAAAACCTTAAATTTTGATGACAAAATCTAAACAACATGGTATATTTCTTAGTATTCATAGAGTTTAGGATTTTTTTGTCTTTTTGAATTAAGATGTTTTAAGATTGGTTTCCTAAATGTCCCATAATTATTTCCTCTGTTTTTGTTGTAACATTATTTTGGTTAACTCCGGTTTATGGACAGGTAGAAGAAAGATTTGACATGTACTGCAATCAATTGGAGCAAGTGATATCAGCATTTGAGGAAATAGCAGGAGAAGGATCATCCAAAGTATACACCGGTTTAGCTCTTCAAGCCATGACTCGACATTTCGGCAGTCTAGAAGAAGCAATAATCTCTCAGCTCAACTCTGTTCGTCGGAGATTCATCAACTCTCATCAAGATGTTCCCAAGATCATCAGCTCTGGCTTATCACAGCTCAGCTTGTTCGATGGGAACACTTCATCATCACTTCAGCGTCTTGGTTTGGTTCAAGGACCACAAAGACATGCTTGGAAACCCATCAGAGGCTTGCCAGAGACTTCCGTTGCTATTCTCCGAGCTTGGCTCTTTCAACATTTCTTGCATCCGTAAGTTTTCTTGTTGTTTAAGTAACTAACAGTGGATCGAAGTAAATGTTGGAGAAATAATATTTGATTGTTGTAATGTATAAACAGTTATCCGAATGAAGCAGAGAAGCTGGTGTTGGCGTCTCAAACAGGACTTTCCAAGAACCAAGTATACACTCCTCAGAATCTGCTCTTGCTTTTAAATTTTTTGGTATCATCCTGATTCTGATTGTCATTTTTGTTGTTGTTGATGATGATGATCAAAGGTATCGAACTGGTTTATAAATGCTCGAGTTAGACTCTGGAAACCGATGATAGAAGAGATGTATAGAGAGGAATTTGGGGATTCCTCAGATGAATCCATGCAAAGAGAAGCTAATGATGATTCAAACTGACTGAAACCATAGAAAAACAGAACAAAAGGTTCTCAGTCTAATTTAGATCTATGCTTCTTCTTTTGATGAATTTGTTAGTCATTATTATCTCTTTCCTTCTTTATGTTTCTCTATCTTTTATTCTTCCCCAAAATCAACAATAGTAAGTGCACTGGATTCAAGTTTCTTCGCTTCGCCTAGTTTTGTTACAGCCTTGTTGAGGCTAGAAACAACAATTAGAAGAATAAGTTTGTAAAATGAGATCTGGGCAGACTTTCGGTACAAATCGACTTAGAACTATGAAAAACAACGAACTGGACTTTTGTATTCACTTTTTCTATTGATTCGCTCTGAGCTTGATTACATGTCTTGTGTCCTTCACATTCATCTGCTATTTAAACTAAAATTCCTCGAAACCCTTCCTGAATGTCTCGCTGCAATCTCGGCTCCCCAATCCCGATTTCTTCTCCAGGTTGACTTCATCCTCCTGCTCGGGCTTTCCTCCATGGGCCCTTACTGGGCCTCTTTTCCTGGCCTGCGCGTACGCCCTAATGGGCTTATTTGGTGGGCATTATGATCGTCGAAACCCAACACCAACAATTGCCCCCCAGCCTTTTAACCTATTTTTGGGAGGGTTGAAAGGTGAATATCCAGAGAATCTTTCATGTCGTTTCGGTTTCGCGATCTTCCTCGGGGAAGGGGCAAAACATGCGGAGGCGACTCGTCGAGCTGTTCGTGAGGCCAAGGAGCGGATGTCCCAAGACTACCGGGCGGTGCTGGATTCAGTGAAGAGCAAGTGGGAGAGGAAGAAAGAGCAGACCGCGGTCGAGAGCGATCTCGCAGAGACCGAGTCCAACCTTCTTTTGATCAAGCAGATCGACGAGGGGAGGACATCAATTGCGGAGGAGGTGCAAGTTCTCGAGACGCAGCGGGCGGTCCTTGCGGTTAGGTCCAACTCCTTGGCGGTTTCGGACTTTTCGGTGAGCAAATTGGACCTTCCTCAGATCTCGGAAGACTCGGTCGCGCCCATGGAGGTTGATGTCGGAACCGGGGTCCCGCGTGGTTTGGACGAGCATGGGAGCAACGCGAGTGCCGCGAAGGATCCGGAGGCTGGGACCGGGGAAGAAGACGTTTGAGTTATGGCGTCTTTATTTTATTTATCGTTTTGAACTTGCGTTATTTGCCCGAAAGGGCTTTTAAATCTTTTGTTATGACTTGCCCGTGGGGTTTTAACCCAAGACTTTATTTCTTTTCGTTTTTTGGAATCAGCTGCCTGGGGAGGCATTCAAACCCTTGTTCTTTTCATATTGTCTTTGTTAACTGTTTCGGGTCGAAACGCGTGAGTTCTAATATGTACTCGGGGTATACGGAACTCTCCTAGGCCGGCTTCGGACAGCGGGAAATATTCCCCAGGCACTTAATTTGTGAACTCCGTAGAATTCACTAAAAATATGCTATTTGGGGATGAAGTCCTTTGAGGTTTTCCAAATTGGGTAGTGAAATCTTATTTGCTTTCACGTGAGGTCGTGGGATGCGGACCGTTAGCTAGAGCTGTGTTGACCTTGTTGTTTTTTTTTTGTTTTTGATGAAGTGTTCGAAAAAGCTTGAAACGGTTGCAAGACAGTGCGAAATTCGCATGTGCTGTTTGGTGTCGTAGGTACGTTTATTTGTAGGCAATTTCGTCGCGCCGTTAGAAAGAGTTATTGTTTGTTGATTTGGTATATTTGGTAACGGTGCACCAGGTCATGGTAAAATTCGCGTTTTATTTGGAAAGATTTTGCGGAGCGGATCGAGTTGGGAAGGTGGCTGCGCTCAGGATATTGAGCTACCTACGTACCCCGTAAGGGGATCAAGCCAGGTCGTAGTTCGATTATTATGGATACCTCTTAGAAGTATTTTTTGAGGTTCATGACATTCCAAGGCCGGAGCTCGGCTTTACCGTTGCTCTCGTCTACGAGGCGATATACGCCATTGCGAACGACCTCGGTGATACGGAAAGGTCCTTCCCATTTTGCCGGTGTTCTTTTCTTTTCTGTGATCGAACATTCGACGGAGTACTCGGTCCCCGACGGCGAAACGCCGAGGTCGGATCTTCGAGTTATAGAAGCGAGCGATGGCATTCTGGTAATTTTGAACTCGCACGTAGGCTTGTTCTCTCTTCTCGTCGATGACGTCGAGGTGATCGCGCAGCGCTTCGCTATTTTCCTCCTCATTCTCGGGGGAAACAGCTCGGCGAATACTGCCTATGGTAACTTCTGCCGGTATTACGGCCTCAATTCCGTAGGCTAAGGAGAACGCGGTCTCGCCCGTGCTGCCACGCGGCGTAGTTCGGGTGGCCCACAATACTCCGGGGAGCTGAGCGTCCCAGCCTGACTTCGCCGAGGTGTACTACTAAAACCATTTACGGTGCTTTTGATGACTTATGGATCTCGGCCAGAGCGGCCCGCTCCTCTTCTGCTCGGGCGAAATTAATCGACCTATGGAGTGCGTCGTCGAGCGACGGGGGTTGTCGAACGGTGAGCTCTTCGCGGAATTTCGAGGTGTACCATAAGCCATGCCGAAGGGCTGCCAGGGCAACCTCGTCGCTTAGGTTGGTTATCCTGGCTATGGTTGACTTGAAGCGATTGATGTAATCGCGGAGCGGTTCGTCTTTTTCTTGGACGAGAAGCCAAAGGTCTGATTCGGTCACCTTAGCTTGGAAAAAGACTGAATACTGCTTCAAAAATACCGAGGCGAGCTGATCGAAGCTGTCAATGGAGTTAGATTCCAAAGAGGCGAACCATTCCAACGCCGGTCCCACCAGGTTCTCGGCGAAGTAACGGCAGTAGCCGGCTTCACACTCGTCGTCGGTGAGATAAGCTTTTGTTATGGCTAATCTGAAAGCTCGGAGGTGCGCTCCTGGGTCCGTTATGCCCGCGTATTCGGGAAGGCGGAGCTTGCCCACGTCACAAAGGCGAACCTTCGCGATTCGGTCTGTGAACGGGGTACGCCTTGTTTCGGCGATCACGCGATCGATGTCTGGGGCTGCGCTTGTTGCCAGGTGCACCTTAGAGCGGATTTGGGCCATCTCGGCGCTTGCCTTAATCATGTACTCGGTTAGGAACTGCGCACTGAATGCGCCGCTACTCGGAGGTCCGGGAAGACCGAGATCCTCGGTCGTTATTCCTCGTGACGCCCCATTTCTGAGTTCTCCTGTCGGGACTGGATCCAGTCTCACCGAAGAGCCCTCCAGAGCCCCCGAGGTGCGGAGGACCTGCCCTGCTGACCTGACGTCCCCGGATGGGGGATGCTCGTCACGTCGCGAGCTCGCGTTACCATTTAAGACCGACGAGCTCGGAGCTCCGTTGCTCTCTGACGGCGCGAAAACGGGTAACGTTCTGATCCCGGGCGGGGTAACGTGGACCGCCTCAAAGTCGAGACGAGTCCGGGGAAGCGCTCTTTCCGTGGGATTGGTTAAAGCTGTTCCCGAAGAGTACGCGGAATCCCGATAGGGTCCGAGATTTGCGCGAGAAGCGAGCTCTTGTTCATGCCGCTCGATTCTGTTCATGAGGGCCCTATTTGTCGCATCTTGACTTTGGGTCTTATCGATCAGAACGGTGAGCATTCCGCGAATCTCGGACGGATCGTTGCTGACGGGGGTCCCGGAAGAGACCACCGGCGCATGGTGCTGTCCGGGTCGGTTCGTTCCGTTATTCTCTGAACGAGTCCATACTCGGGACTGATTCCTGTTTCCTGTCAAGATCGCGGGGGCCGTGGGAACAACCCCGACGGTAACCCCTGGGTTTGTACTACCGAGATTCTGAGTTTGGGCGGGTCTGTGATGAGTGAGACCCGAACCTCCCAAAATACTTTGGTTCGGTGCTTGACTGTCGTCAAGTGATGAGCCTGTCCCGGGTCTGACTAGATCTGTAACCTCGTTATCGGACTGGGCTGACGCGGGTGCACCCTGGGAAGGTGCACTGATGGAGGTGGATCCGTGGACTGCCGCTGGTGGAGCAGTCTCTGAGATGATTGTGTTAGCGGTGGATGGATCCATTTCGCTGGAGTTCAAAGCAGTCGATTTTTGAGAATAGAAAGACCTAACTCCCCACAGGCGGCGCCAAATTGTTGAGGCTAGAAACAACAATTAGAAGAATAAGTTTGTAAAATGAGATCTGGGCAGACTTTCGGTACAAATCGACTTAGAACTATGAAAAACAACGAACTGGACTTTTGTATTCACTTTTTCTATTGATTCGCTCTGAGCTTGATTACATGTCTTGTGTCCTTCACATTCATCTGCTATTTAAACTAAAATTCCTCGAAACCCTTCCTGAACGTCTCGCTGCAATCTCGGCTCCCCAATCCCGATTTCTTCTCCAGGTTGACTTCATCCTCCTGCTCGTGCTTTCCTCCATGGGCCCTTACTGGGCCTCTTTTCCTGACCTGCGCGTACGCCCTAATGGGCTTATTTGGTGGGCCTTATGATCGTCGAAACCCAACACCAACAAGCCTGAACAAAAAAGTGTTTTAGTTATGATCATAAAATGGGAAAGATTGCAACACATTATCAAAGATCACAATAAGCAGAAACTTACTTACCTTGATGAAATCATTGGGGAGAACGTAATCACGCTCTGCACGTAGAGCTAACATCCCTGCTTCAGTACATATGTTACGCATATCTGCTCCATTGAATCCCTACAAAAGAAAATTTTCCAAAAAAAAAAAAGTTCTGTTCTGTTTTGCACTTTTGCTTTACACAAACACAAGTCATGAATGTAAGTGAGTCAAACCTCAGATAATTTCACGATCTTATCGTAATCAATCTCTCCATGTTTAGTTATAGCAGAAGCATGAATCATGAGTGTTCTCATTCTAGAATCTCCATTAGGCAAAGGAACCTCTATCTTCTTATCGATTCTACCAGGTCGAAGAAGTGCAGGGTCAAGAACATCAGCTCTGTTTGTTGCCATTATAACTTTCACCTAATTAACAAAAGCCATGATAATTCATACATGATTTTTTTGCTGCGCATGCATTTTAAAACTACAAAGATGCAAGAAAAAAGAAGAGACAGAGACACAAACTTTATCAAGTTCATCAAATCCATCAAGTTGAGAAAGAAGCTCAATGAGAACACTAGTTTTTGCTCCTCCTTCTCTGGAGCCACGACGTCTACCAATAGCATCAATCTCATCCATAAAGATGATACAAGGCTTTAACCAGAAGAAAAGAACACAGCTTATATCATACGTAAGTAATACCAAAAATTTCACAACATGTATTAAGCAAAAAAATGAGAAATTTACTTGATGATTACGAGCATATCTAAACATCTCTCTCACTAACAATGAACTATCTCCCAAATATTTACTTACAAGCGCGCTAGAAACAACCTACAATGAACCCAAACTATCCTAAATTTTGGTATACGTTAAGGAAAAAAAAAACTAGCATTATTTGTATATGAACTCGATCTTACCGTCAGAAAAGTTGAATCCATGTTGCTAGCGACGGCTCTAGCTAACAATTTCTTTCCAGTTCCAGGAGGTCCATAAAGAAGTACTCCCTATTAACATAACTCAACACACTAAGTCTCTTTATAATTTTGCGGAAACTGAAATCAATCAAACAAGAAATCAATCCTAACCTTGGGAAGTTTTACACCAACTCGTTGAAAGAGTTCAGGATTTGTGAGAGGAAGTTCAACGTAATCTCTAAGATCTCTGATTTGTTTGGATAAACCACCAAGATCTGAGTAGCTAACATCTCCACGGTCTCGATGCACCATATTATCAACCAATGGATTAACCATAGGAGGGAGAATTCTCATTATCGTCAATGAATCTTTCTGATGAGTAACTCTAGTTCCAGAAACTAGCTTTGACTGATCCACTTTGTTACAGCAGTTCTGATAGGTTAAGGGTGCATGTGGCGTTCATGAGGAAGAAGGCAAGAACCAAAGGGAGAAGAGCTAGACAGTGGCAGAGTAAGTCTCAGATGGGAAGTGGCTAAGTGTGATAGAACCTCGTGGGGAAACAGAGGGTTCGAGAATAAATCATTAGTGGCTTTGTTGTGTCTCTTACCAAAGCGTTGTCGTTTTAAGAAATAAACTCTATCTTAGGGTATTAAACATTGTATCCCGATGAGGGTAAACTTTATGAAAGAAAATATCAATTATTACATCTTGCCTCTTTTCTCTATTCTCTCTAACCCTAATCCCCTCCTTCCTCTCTTATCTTCTCTTATCTTCTCTATTCTCACCTCTTAATCCATTTCTGGTGACGTCGTTAGGCTCGTACCTAACAAGTTCACAATGTAACGACCTCCACCGTCTCCTTTCACAAGAACTGAAGATTGAATTTGTGAAAGTGAATGACTTGGGGAAGAAGAAAAAACAAAATCAAGAAAAAGTGAGAGAGAGAGAGAGAGAGAGGTTTACATCGTTCTTTGTCTAGAGATTTCACAATTTCTCCACCTCTTTCCGCACGAGTAGTGGTAAGGTATTTGAGATCGTGTTCAGTTTCTTGAAACCTTTTCTTGCGATCTTCCAATGTCATCATCTCTAAATGAAGAAAGCAAAATGTCATCATGCATATTGTAAAACCCTAAAGATTAGACATGTGTATGGCAAAAAATTAGCTGAAAATTTAGGGTTTAGAAAGAATCTGGACGAAGATAGAGTAATATTTGGAGTAACTTGCGAAGTTCGACCTTCGACTTGTACGTCTTAATGGCGTCGCATCTCCTCGCTGACTCTTCTTCTCTGTCTTCCATGGAAGCGAACCTACAAAGCTTTGAAGTACTAAGCAATGTTTGGATACGAACGATTCTGAGATTTTTTATGCTTTTGTTTTCTTTCTCTCTGCTTAAACAATAAAGAATCTGTTCTGTTTATACTTCCCGTTTGATTTTTTTCACAACTGAAACATTCGTAACTTATATCTATTTAATCCCGCTATTTTATATATATTCTAGTTTTGACCCCATACGTTTTGGTTTTTTCAGTTTAATCCCTGGATACTTACACTTTAGTACTTTACTAATTCAGCAGCAAAGCTAATCTCAACCCGTATTCGTGGATATAAGAAAACATTGTAGTTTAATTCAGCAGCAAAGCTAATCTCAACTCGTATACACAAAAGAAAAGAAAAAACAATGCGGTAGTATTGTATATTTCTATGAACAGAATAAATAAGAGAGAGAGAGATCAAGAAACATTGTAGTTTAATGATCTCATCTCATCGTAAAGCATGAGCTTTTGCGTGTTGCAAGACTTCCCTGAGCACTGAAGCTATTCGATGTGACATATGATGTTCCAAAAACATCTCTTTTACTCTCTCATACCCATTTTTCCCCATTGTTAACCTTAACTCAACTTGCATTGCCAATTTCACTATGTTCTTGGCAAGAGGTGTCACGCCTTCTTTACCTGCATTATGTAACAGACCGGTCGTTCCGTTCAGTACAATTTCCATTGTACCTCCGGCTGCAGTACCAAGTACAGGTAGCTTAAAGGCCATGGCTTCGATTGTTATTCTCCCAAAGCATTCTCCTCTGGCTTGAGAATTCTGGACAAGAACGTCTATGGCTGCTATATACGGAGCTACGGTTAGAGTTTTGTTGACAAAGTGGACAAAGCTCTCAAGTTTCTTTTCTTGGACAAAGTGGCGTAGTTCAGTCTCGAACTTTGTCTGCCGGCTCATGTCGCTTCCTACAACTACTGCATGCATTGTTGGTACCTGAAGTTTCTTCTCTTTGATTGTTTCAAGACTTTCGTGGAAGGCTCGGAGAAACAGGTCTTGGCCTTTTCCTCGTGATAGACCTGAAAATAATAACAAACTCAAGTAAACTCTTACTCCTTATTAAATAGATGATACTCCTCAGGAAACTGAGAAAAGAAAGACATAAGAAGATGGCATACTATTAATAATGCCAAAGAGTAAGTCTTCATTCCGAACTCCAAGAGATTCTCGGACGTGCTCACGGAGAACTCTCTTGGCAACACTATCTTCAGCTACTTCCATCAATTCCTTGCTATTTCCTAGGTGCACCACATAAGTTTTGGGCATTTTAATCCTGTATTCCAACATTCATAGAACAGTGTTAAGCTACAAGAAGCAAAAAAAATAAGTGAATCCAACTGAGTTTACTGTATAGGAGGAAACGAACCCTAGGCGAGCCTGAGTTCTGTTTTTCCAGTACTCAGCAGTTGCGTGAGAATCAATCATTGCCCCTGCAACAAAAGGGAGGTGTTTGACCAAATCTGGATTGAAATAGTGTCCTCTCATCTCATGAATCCACCAAAGGATCTTAGGTAGAACTTTTACAACATTCTCCTTGAGAACAGCATCCAGCCATTTCCCAGCCACAGCAGTATTTAGTACAATCAAATCAGCCTTCAGAGCAGTATCTATGGCTTCCTGACCCTTTGCAGAGATCACCTGGAGTCAAGAAAGCTCACGTTAACACCAAAAACCCCCCCAAAGAACTACGAAGAAGCTCAAGACAACATTTTTACAACAAATTAAGCAGTCTAATGGTAGAAACTAAGAGAACCTGAACTCCACGATCCAACATCTTGTGCTCTAGACTGTAGATAACTTCATCTGCCTCAACTGGTTTCTGATTAGTGATCCAAACAACATCAGAACCAACTCCTCTTAACAAAAACGCCAATTCCATTAACAGCAAAGGTCCACCTTTTTGTCACACAAAACCAATCATCCCTTCAGAAAAAAAGTTGAAATTTTTCGAGAACCCAGATCAAAAATAGGAGAATCAAATCAGCACCTGAGAGTGATAACTCATGAGAAACTAACAAAACAAGCTTTGATTTCATGAAACCTAGAGGATTCGATTGAAACTTCGTGGCGCTGTTAACTTCATTCTTCTCCTTCACGAATTGGCCGCTATAGCTACAGGATTCGAAGCTAGATCTCACGAGGATTACACCAACTGTTGATACAGATACAAACAGTAAAACCACCATAGCCCATCTCTTCCTTTGCATTGTGACCCAAACGCTCGTCGACGCTTTCGCCATTGTTTTTTTTTGGTTCTCCGTTTAACTCACATCCCAGGGTTTTTCAACACTCTAGATCTTTGCAAATTTCTCGAAGATCAAAACTTTGAACATCAAAATAGAGACGAGAATGGGCACGAAATTGGATCTCTGAGTAGAAGAAGAACTGTTTCAACTCCGTTGATACTGAGAGAAGAACCTTGAAAGCAATTTTCTCTTTTAAAGGTTTGGCACTCCGTGACGTTTTGATCGAACATCTTGCCGTTTTTTAATAACCCTCTAGTTTACAAAGAGGTTTATTAAACCCGCTAGTTGCTGAAGAGGTTTTCGCTAGACTATGGCTGGCCTTATGGGATTTATTAGAAAAGGTAATTCGCAATTATATCCACTACTAACATTAGAAACTCCACTTTAGTTTGTATCCAAAAGCTAATAGAGGAGCTCATCTCATCCCACAGCCACAGAGCGTCACAACTCACAAGTGAGTACTGGTTATGTCACTTGTTTGTATCCAAAAGCTAATAGAGGAGCTCATCTCATCCCACAGCCACAGAGCGTCACAACTCACAAGTGAGTACTGGTTATGTCACAAGTGAGTACAGGTTATAGCCGTATGTTACGTCTAGTCATCTAACGTGGATGTATCAAGTGTTTGACGGTGAGAAGGTTTCATCCTTTGGGTAGCTAGGATTGGTCTTTTGGATAGTATAGAGTTTAAACTCTTTTTTGTAAATTTCAGGTTTCCTTAACTGAAACAGGGTATTGGTTTGAGATTTATGAAGATTTTTTAAGAGTTTAATAAAATCATTAAAAGTGAACAAATGAATGATTGTTGAAGATTGTTAGAGAGTTTTGTGGATTAGTTTTCTAAAATCTTGTAAAGTCTCCAAACAATCCCTGTATTTTTGTGATACTTTCCATGACTTTATTTTCTAAAGAAAGTTTTTAAAATCATGAACCAATAACATAATAATTGAACTCATTAACAATCCTAGATTCTTTTGTTTTAATTGAATAACACAAAACTTTTAATGACTTTATAAAAGTCTGAATCCAATAACCCAAATTTCTGAAGATTTTAAATGACTTTTTACAAATCACAAACTAATAACACTAAACTTTAACAGAGTTTAACAAAGTCTTGTTCTAATAACAACAGATTCTACATAACATCTAAAATCTTTAAAACTCTATTCAAATCTCAAACCAATACCCCCAACTAACTTAGCAACTGCTGTTTTTTGGGAAATGGTGGATAATGAATGTAATCTTGTATGACCGTTCCAACAAATAAGTAACATATATATAAAATCAGTTGATAAAAAAAAAAGTTTGTATCCATTAATAATGAGGTTTAATAGTGTTATTATTGTCTTGACGTTGTAATCTCATGCACTGCAAGGGAAATTATTGTGTGCTACGTACGTTGTTTTATGTATGTTTTGAAAATGTGTTTTCATCTGTTAACTATGGGATTAATTACTATTCAACGGTGAATATATAACCATATATACTACTAAACTCTTACGTTGATGTCAATTACATGTATTCTTCAAAATAAAATAACTCATAGTATGAACTATGAAGTTTCAAAAAAAAAAAAAAAAAAAAAAACTATGAAGTATTCATAAACCAAATTGCGATTATTTTTATATCATAACTAAACATATTGATTATTATTAGCTGTCATATAATGTAGGTGTACTAAATGTGGGAGAGAGCTTTTGTCCAAACCAAAGCTGTTGATTTCTTACTCGTTATTTTCCTCATTTAGCACTATATCATCATCACTCATCGTCGGTTCATCACCTTCTTACATCATAGTATTATAAAACTCATCATAATTCGCTTTAGAAATCCACATTCATTAAAACCTATTTTAGAAAGTTAAAAAATATTTCAACCTTTCATATATTTGGATTTACTCCCATATATTATTACACTCACCAGTCGTTTGCCAATTGTACATTAAAGAAAGAAAGAAAAATCCACTCATTAAACAAAAAAAAAATGAAGATAATTTGGTGTAACACATTGATTCTCATTGAAAGGTTTGTGTCGGCTGTTCCAATCTATAAACAAAACCAATACTCAACCAGAAATTAACAAAAAACAATAAAAGAATAAAAACAAAAAATTAAAACAAAATAGTAAAGAATAAACATTTATGAATAATGGACACAAATCCGTTAACGAACGTCGTCTACAAAACAAATTGGCGTCCAAGTCTTTTTGTTTTTTTTGGCCACTTTCACCAACCTCGCGTCCGACACAGCTACCTTATTTATTTCAATTCTTCATCATTTTTATTCAAATTCTACTTTTTCTATTATTTATTACACAACCTCCATAGATCCTCTTGGGACAAGGAATCGACCCATCATAAAGCTTCCATTTTATATTGTTTTATAAATTTATAAATAAAAACATCCATTTTTTTGGTTTATGAATAAATACATTGTTCCTCATGTCACATATACATAACCACTTGATGATTCAAGAAGATATATGTTTATTGGGTTAGTCAAATTATTAGATTTTTCGTTACAAGGAAGGAAATTGGGTAGTCAGTAGTCACCAACTGGTTGTTAAGGGTCCTTTAATCCCTCAATTAAGCAATTGAGCATACACAAACACTTCTTCCTCAAAGCAACACTTCTGGCAAATCAATTTCTCTTAGCTCTAGGGGTGGTTTTGCAAATTTTATAACTTCATTTTTAATATATTGTTTTGTTGACATTTCTAGTTATTTTATTTATTTGTGTGAATCATGTAAGAAAATAGAAAATTCTGAATTTATTTAGTTTCCTCTTTTGCACGTCACTTAATAAGAAATGTGTGCCCGATGTATTACGCGAACGATACACGTATGCCTGCCTTATTATAAAATAGTAGGAGAGCAACAAAAAATATGTTTATTTGTTGATTGATTTCAATTACATGTATTTAGAGACTTCATAGATTAGTTTATGAAGTAGTATCATAATCTCTCTCACGTAACACATGTTTCTCGTTGGCTTATAGCCAAGGATCCCTACCGCAATCATGTAAGAAGAAATAAAAACATATGTTTGGTTCATGACTAACCCATTGATTTTAATCGCACAACCACAACTAATTTGAGAGATGCTTTAGTTAAATTAATCTGTCATTAAGCTTTGGTGGAGAAATTTAATAGTAAAACAACTCGAACGGTTGCTTGAATTTGTTTCCAAGCTAGTATTAAACTTCACAACAACAAAAAAAAAAAAACATAGAATACGAAAAACTCAACTCTTGTTTATATTTTTTAAATGATACTATACTCTTTTTTAAAAAAATTTATAAGCACCAAGTCAAGTCAATGACAACACAGTATTCGTTCTGGTTCCAATAATATTCTCTTTTTATTTATTTATCAAATTAACTTGAAATTTAAATGCATATTTTATGAAAAATATTCTCTATTATCTTAATAACCCTATCAGAAAAATATATAAATGAATTTTCTGCTCACGCGTGCTGTTCTCTAAATGGTTGGCACAGAAAAAAAAAACTATTATATAAAATGATAATTTGATATAGAAGCTTCGGTTGGAATAAAAAAAACAAACAAAAATAAATTACTGGTAGAGATTGTCAAATTTTCTCCTCATATGTTTAATTATATATTTGTTAAACATTATTATATATTAATTATAAAATTTTAAAAAATCAGGGTTTGTTGTCGAGGTTCCAATGATAAGATGGTTTGGTTCTGTTCTTTGTGAGTTAAAGCACCAAAAAAAATTTGTTTATAATTTAATATATTGCAATTTATAATAATAAAAATCGTCTCTTGGGATTGGGTGGTGTCTTCTCTCTCTCTCTCTTTTTGTCTTCGACTGTTCGAAGTTCTTCTTCTTCTTCTTTCTTCTTCTCTCTTTTTATCTCTGTGTTCCCTGATTCAGTCACATCCACAATCTCTCTTTTTGTAGAGGCTTTTAAAACTTTATCATCTCAGGTTGTGATTTTTTTTTTCCTTTTTCTTTAAACTTTTTTTTATAATAACTCGATTGTTCTTAGTATTAGTTTCTTGATTATGATTGACTTGTTACTTGTACTGTGTTTCTTTTTTTAAAAAAAGATTTCCTTTTTAGAAATTTTTTATCATCATCATCCATCTTCTCTGTTAATTCTTATAACCAAGAAAAAGAAAAAGAGAACACTTTTTATATATATCTCATGGTTTCATCATCATCATCATGCTCTGTTTTTTTTTTTTTTTATGGTTGCGTCACTGATTGAAGTGGAAAGTTTCATCTGTACAAATAAAAAGATTAAATTTAGGGTTTTGATATCTTCTTTTACCTAGATTTAGGGATTTCTGGGGTTTCATTTGTTTCTTGAATTCATCAGTAATTGCGGCGTAAAAGAATATGATGTTTTAACCATTTCAAAGATTGTTCTTTTATTACTTATCTCTATCCACAATTCAAGTTTTTTAAACTTACACGTCTCTCTCTCTCTTCTCTCTTTCAGACAATCGGATGTAAACAACATTTTCTTCTTTTTTACATTACAAAACACACAAATCAATGGCTGTGTATTATCCAAACAGTGTCGGCATGCAATCTATGTATCATGAATCCATTTACCTCAACGAACAACAACAACAGCAACAACAACAAGCTACTTCTTCCTCTGCTGCATCTTTCTCCGAGATTGTCTCCGGAGATGTTCGACATAACAACGAGATGGTGTTTATCCCACCAACAACAAGCGACGTTGCCGTCAACGGGAACGTTACTGTGTCAAGTAACGATCTGAGTTTTCACGGTGGTGGTCTTTCTTTAAGCCTTGGTAATCAGATCCAGTCAGCTGTCTCTGTCTCTCCCTTTCAATACCATTACCAGAATCTTTCGAACCAACTGAACTACAATAATGCTTCTACTATGTCGCCGGATGAGAATGGGAAGAGCTTGAGTGGTCATCATCATCATCATCATCATCATCAACAACAACAGCATCACTCTGACCAAATGATACCTTCCTCTGGTTACAACAACAACAACAATGGTGTTGGATTCTACAACAATTACCGTTACGAGACATCAGGGTTTGTGAGTAGTGTTCTGAGATCTCGTTACCTTAAACCCACTCAGCAGTTGCTTGATGAAGTTGTTAGTGTCAGGAAAGAATTGAAATTGGGGAATAAGAAGATGAAGAACAACGATAAAGGTCAAGACTTTCAAAATGGGTCGAGTGATAACAACATTACAGAAGATGAGAAACCGCAACAGTCGCAGGAGTTATCTCCTTCAGAACGTCAGGAGTTACAGAACAAGAAGAGCAAGCTCTTAACAATGGTGGATGAGGTAAGAACAAATCATAATTTGAATACTTTTTATAAGTGAGTGAGAGTAGAATGTTTTTATAATTTTTTGATGATTGTTGTTGCAGGTAGATAAAAGGTATAACCAATACCACCATCAAATGGAAGCTTTAGCTTCGTCTTTCGAGATGGTAACAGGTCTTGGAGCAGCTAAGCCTTACACATCCGTCGCTCTGAATAGAATCTCTCGTCATTTCCGTTGCTTGCGGGACGCGATAAAAGAGCAGATTCAGGTAATCAGAGGGAAGCTTGGTGAGAGAGAGACTTCTGATGAACAAGGTGAGAGGATACCACGTCTTAGGTATTTAGATCAACGGTTGAGACAACAAAGAGCTTTACATCAACAGCTTGGAATGGTTAGACCAGCTTGGAGACCTCAAAGAGGCTTACCTGAAAACTCTGTCTCTATACTCCGCGCTTGGCTCTTTGAGCATTTCCTTCACCCGTACGTTGTTTGGTTATCAAAACACTTCTTACTATTTGTGCTTCTCTTAGCTTAAGTAATAACCATTTCAAGGTTTTTGTAGATATCCTAAGGAATCAGAGAAAATCATGCTTTCAAAGCAAACAGGACTATCGAAAAACCAGGTAACAGAGAAGGCGATGAGGTCTCACTTTTTTTTGTTGTTTGCTTTAAATTTGAATGGTCTTCTGATTCTTGACATTTTTCGAGGTTGCAAACTGGTTTATTAACGCGAGAGTTCGACTATGGAAACCGATGATCGAAGAGATGTATAAAGAAGAGTTTGGAGATTCAGAGTTAGAGACTAACTCTAATCAAGACAACAACAAAACGCAAGAAACTTCTCAGCTCAAACACGAAGAGTCTTCTTCACAACAACACAATCAGGGAAACATCAACAACAACAACATCGCATATACATCTCATGGAGAAGAGAATCTCGTGTTTGCAGATCCGAAACCAGACCGTGCTACCACTGGAGAGTACGACAGCTTGATGAACTATCATGGGTTTGGTATTGATGATTACAATCGCTACGTTGGCCTTGGAAACCAGCAAGATGCCAGATTCTCTAATCCCCATCAATTGCACGACTTTGTTGTCTGAAAAGCTTCAGTGCTTTTTCACAACCTTTACAGACTGGCAATGCCGGTTAATTGGGGGAGTATGATTCTTGAAGCGCAAGAAAAGTCGCTCTTCGCATTTTTATAGATAGGGGTTATATAAAATACACCTTATACGTATATCTGTAATATTTGTTGTGGCATATAAAAAAAAAAGATAGATTTTGTGAAAACTGTAGGTGTTAGTTTTCACATTTGTATACGAAACTGAGCCTTGTGTACACTTTGGTAAGCCAATATTGTAATGTTTTGTGTATACTCTTCATGGTGGTAAAAACAATACTTTCAAGTGTGAGCAAATCATAAGATTTGATATAATTCCATTATCGGTTGCAAAGAATTGGAGCAGATTTTGAGTTCCTCTGGAACTTTCGTAAACAACAAAACCTCGTGCTATGTAAAACTGGAGATGCCTGTTTTAAAATTAGGATCTTTGTAAATGGCTGGCAATTTCTCAAATCTCCCTAACATGACATGTTTGTTTCATTACTAAAAATTATCCCCACAGGTTACACTGAAACACACAAAACATCCAAAAAAAAAAACGTTAAAACACAGCTCTAAAGGCTAAAGCTGAAACTGATGCTTAATACTGTTTTTTACAAAGCTTTCCTAAATAACCCACATGCCTCTGATCCAGATCCAGGGGTTTCATCATAGCTGAGATGTCTGGTTAAGTCCCTGAAATATGTCTTATCCGTTATTACAAGGCTATCATTTCATTCACAATTCAGGTTTGAAAAGAATTCAGAGTGTATGGGTCTTTACCTCTATGCTTGGTGAAGAACGGTTATTACGATGTCTAGACCAAAACCCCTTCTTCAATGCAGAGTCTTTGGACGAGGGTTTACTCCACTTGGAGCTGATGGAAGCGAAGTGCCATTTCAAGAATGACTTATTAGACGAGCTCTTGCTACTGCAACTAGGTTCCAGCTTGAGAGCTTTGCCTTCTCGTTTCCCCATTTTCTCGAACACAAACTCATCACATTCACTCTCACCGTAACTATCTACCACACGGTTTTTACATCTTTTGTACTGCTTTGCCTTCGCTTCCGCCTCCGCTTTTAGAGCTTTCCTCGTTATTTTCGCAACCCGTTTCTCCCCAATCGTGCATATGGGACAGGCAGGATCGTACTTCTCTATTTCGGTAGTCATGGTCTCTAAGCACTCTGCATGGTAAACATGGCCGCAAGCAAGAACAGCAGCAATTGGGAGCTCGAAATTGGCAATAGAAGACCTCTCCGTTAGTAACTTTGAGCAAGCACCACAAGTCTGTTGATCAACAACGGAAGGGGAGAAGGAGAATCTGCTGCTACCACCACTTAGTTTCCGTCTGCCAGAGCCTAAGTGTTCGCTATCAAAAGACCATCTCTCCCTTTGAGAATACGCCACGAGCTCAGAAAAAGTGTTCATAGACCAGCCACCTTCAGAGGAAGCGTACTGGGATCCGGTGGCGAAGTCATTGCTACAGGTCGAAAGCACAAACGATGACCTTCCTTCTGAGACTGAGTAATTGTTATTTGGGGATTTCAATCCTAAAATTTGACTATCAGAAACCTGCCTAAACAACTGGTGCCCAGGTGAACGCCTAGCCCGTCTTGATGGTGTGGATTTAGGAGGAAGCAAACGAGAGTGAGCTGATGAAAGATCACCGACTGGATTGGGAAGAGAAGGTGTAGAGAACAAAGGTTTCGGTTGAGCTGACGGGACAACTCCAGGTGAGTCAATTAAATTCTTCACCTGAAACAGTGACGATCCAAAAAGAGGCTAAGAAACCCTGAAGGAAAAAAGATATTACTTCCTAAGTAGAAGAGAAGTCCAAGCACTCTTAACTTCAAATTGTAAGGAAGTAAAAGGTGCTTCAAGAGAAACACACAGGACAGAGAACAAACCAAAACTCGTAAGCTTAAACTAGAGTTCAAATCGATCATCTCACCTCAATGAGATCACTGCTTGCCAATGATGAACCTGCCGCACAGAAAAGAGTTAACATAAGACACAGCAAGAGTACATAAGCAAGCTTAATTCATTGCAGTAACGGCAAGATAAACATCCTACCTAAAAAATTCATCTGGCAACTACATATGCTTTTCAATATAACGAGATAGATTCTAGTCTAGATAAAGCTCCCAATACTAGTTGTTGTCTTATGGAATTAAATTACCTGAAGAAGGTGGAACCATAGAATTAGTACTCAAATCAGGAGTAGCTGATTTCTGAGAAGCAGGAGTGCCTAAATGTCCATCAGGAGGTGTACCTCCCTCCTCAGAAAGAGTACCTCTTTCAGATCCTAAAGACATCTTATCCATACTAATACCTCTACTCCCAACAAAAGAACTGTAATAAGGAGAACCCTCAATCTCATCAGCAACTCGTCTCCTATTGTCACGCCGGAAACTCCACTGTGGCGAACACGCTGAGTTACGATGAACAACAGATGCACTAGTCGCAGGTCCACCACCACCACTACTACTAGGTGGAACCTTTCTGTCTTTCACAGCTACACAACAAACTGAACCCATAATCCTTTTAACTTAAAACACACACAACAAACTTGTACAACAGCCACTTGTCTTCCTCCCTGCAGAAGCACACCAAGAAAACACACAATACAATAAGATCTGAAACTCTTATAACCAAAACAGAAGAAAAATTTGTTTCATGTTATCAAACAAAAGCGATCAATTCTAATGGACTCAGGACATGAAATGAAATGACTGAGTCAAAGAACAAGAAAACACGAATTTTTTAAAACAGAGAGATTGAGTGAACGAACACGAAAATATTAGAAATCAACCTAGAAATGCTAAGTCAATTCGTTGTAAATCACCAAGGGACAACAACGAAGGTTCTGGGCGGAATCAAAAAACACAAGAAAGGGGCATACGTACGTACACAGGAGATTAGATTAGATAGAGATAGAGATCCTCCGACGATGAAAATAAACGGCGGAGATTTAACCGTCGTTGATTTGATCGGCACAACCCCAAATCGATCTGAGAGAAAGAGAGAGAGAGAGAGGGGAAGCAGTTTTTGGTTTTTGTTTATTTGGGGGGTTTGGGGTGCGCGTCTGCGTTTTGCGTCTGGCAAGGAAGGAAGAAACACGCACGGGGAATTGTGCCACGTTCCTCTCTCTACCTTTTTTTTTTTTTTGCTTTTTCTTTATTTTATTTTGTAATTTAAAAAAAAAAAAACTTTTGCTTTTTCTTAAAGATTTTTGTCTATTTGGGAATCAACATATGAATGAATGATTTAAAATTTAAAAACATCATTAAGAAAAATAAATTATAATACTCCATAAAAGTTGGCTAATTCATATCCCTAAAGAGATAGACTTACCATTTAACTACCATTTTAAAAAGTTAATTAATCACCATTTCCAAATTAGTAAATTGATTTATATTTTTGGGTTTATAGTTATGTTGCATGGAAACTCTTTTTGAAGTGTGTTTCCCGTTTCCGAAACGTTTCGGAAACGGAAACTCGTGGAAACTCGGAAACAAGTCACAGAAACACGATTCCTACAAATCTCTGTTTGGAAACACGATGGAAACTCCGTTTCCGTTTTGGAAACATGACGGAAACTCTTTTTTATAATTTCAAAATTTAATAAATAAATAAATTGAAAATATAAGAATTCATGATACATATAATGATAAAAAAATATAATATAATTAGTAGCCTAAAATTTAAAATCCCTAAATATATAATGATGCTAGTCAAAAAATTTGATTTTGAATGTTTATTTTTTTTACAGATTTACTTTTAATTAAACTATTTAATATATGTTTTGAATTTGTGTTGTTTCAAAATTTTTTAATATGGTTTTTATGATTGGGGATTTATTATATCTCTATATATATATATGTATATACGTTTCCTACACGTTTCCATTACTTAATTTTTGAAAAAACCCGTTTTCCGTTTCCGAAATGTTTCGTTTCCGCGTTTCCATGCAACATAAATTTATACTATTGAAGTAAAGAAGATAGGTTTGGTGGCTTTCTGGGCCACGAGGAGGGAGGGAGTGCGCTCTACGTGTTACTGTTTCTCCATTAGCCGCAAAAGCCAAAAACTTTGATGCCCCTATATACTTATATTTATATATAAAGACTACTTTTTTTTTTGTCAATACTCAAATAAAAGTTTTGATGGCAATTATTTTACAACTTTGTTTACTCTCGTCTTACATCAAAGTAACATATTCGTTCACCCACTTCTCATCAGTTAGGCCATAAATTTAGTGACGACAAATTAAATAACATTAATCAATGTTATGTACTTTACAAGTATAAATGCCAAAACTTGTCAGCAGGCTTAGGTTAGAGTTAGACCCCGACTTTATTTTTCAAACTCACGCGCAAGACCGCACACCTCGTGCTTTTTTTACTTTGTTTAATGCTACTTACTACTGTATTAGGTTAATTTGTGAAATTTTTTACTTTTCTTCTGAATTAAAATCATAGTATAATTTTTTGTAAACAAATCCATATTTAAGGTATGAAATCACTAATCATACCTTGGCCCCATGGAAGAAAGAAGAAGTCCCAATCTAGGTGAGGTGACTTTTCTTTTGTTTCAAGAGATTTGATTAGTCATTAGTCATTAGTATTTAAATAATGGGCTTTCTTTGAGGGCCCATTACCAAACAAAAGCCTCGACCTAACCTCTTAATCACTCGACAACCTCTGCAGAGTGGTCAATAGCAGCTACAGTTCCCTCATTTGTTTATTTTTTTTCTTTTTTTGCACAATTTGGCCCATCCAAAAATTTATATATATATTTAGTTTAGATAATTCTTGAATGGAGCAAGTAGCTAAAGAATAGATTCTGGATCGATTATAAAAATAGTGGTTGAGAATCTGGAGATGAAGTAATATACTCCACATATATTATTGCCTTGGAAGTTATAGTGTTATTCTTACGCTAAGTCAGAGTCACGAGTACAACTTTTTTATTCCTTTTGAAACAGAGTATATTTTTTTGCATTACAAGCAAATAAGGACAAGATCACTAATCAATACACGGAAGATAGATTCATTGAACATATATATATATATGAGTTTTAAGATATTGGAAGAAAATGACTTTTGTTCATGAAATAATGTTTAATCATTTCATCCATGACCACCACTACTTACACCTATTTCTTGGTAGGCTTTGCAAAAAAGTTGATATGAAGCATTCTTTTTGGTGCGTGACGATCCCTTGAGAGTGATCTTTTTTTGTTTACTTTTCTCTTCGAATGTCATGATTATGAGTAAAGACTATCTAAGATCCATACCATTTGAGAATAGTCTAGTTAGTTGCATCTCTTTATGTGGGGTGTTAATAAATTTCGAAGATTTTTATGGCGATATTTTGCTTACATTATGTAACATGACTGAAGACTTTTCTCATACATTTGGTCAATGATCAATTGTAGTGCAATCTACACATTGTATGTACATATATAAAGCCAAATTAACCTTTTAGGTAAGGGGAAGAGTAGAAATTTGAAACCAAAATCTCAAAACTAATGTGTTTTGTTATTATCTTCACTGATCCACTAAAGGCTTCAATGTCATATAGTGAGGCGAAAACCGATCGACTAGTCATCAACTTTAGAATCATTTGAAGACGAGGCCTTGACAGATTCGAAGTGTTCATGGTTATGATCATGATCATGGTGTTGGTGGTGGTTTTGATTATCTTCATCTTCTTCACTGTCATTCATCGCCTGGTCGTTGTGCTCATAGAACAAAAATGAAAAAACTTTAGATATCTGCATAGGGAGACAAAATGATCAATTCTTGGCTGGTCAAGATAAAATGATCATATCACCAAGAAGAGTTAACAATAACATTAGAAAAACAGAACAAAATAATCTCCTTTAGAGAGAGAACAATATTTGTAAACCTAAATGATGTTAAGTTTACTTACTACGTGATTTGGTGATGAATGACAAGAGCTAGAGATTATAAACTGCAGTTCACAGCAGACAACTAACACAGATGGTTTATGAATAGAGTAATGGATTTAAAATCAGAGAATTATGAGAAGTCTCCAGGTGTGGGAAAACTCATAAAAGCCTACACATGAAGCAAATGTCTCACAAAAGAACGAGAAACAGAGAACAGAGTGTAGCCTAGATGGCTAGATGATTCAAAGGAAAATCCAATCCTAACTCAATTGTTTCGAGATGAGGTAAGCTGGTCGCGGAAGATGTTTTTAAGTTTTGTAATGTTTCCAACAAAACTTAAAAACGTAAAATAATCAAAGTTAACATAGATTAAAGAAACGAAAAGTTTTAAGTTTACATGAACTCTCTTATGATGAAATCATCTTTCTTTACTGTAAGTATGGAAGATCTCACTATGTTTACCAAAACACATAGATAAGCTACCAGATCGTTTAGTTTTGTGTTGCATAACATGAAAGCAATGACACAAAGAATGGAAAACACCTGGTTAGTAGCAAACCAATACACACTAGCTAAGAGTCTAAGACAACTAGAAACAGAGAACTTCAGGAAGCAAAAAAACGATCAGGCAGACCTTTTTTTTGTAAATTCTTAAGCAAGGAAACCGATATATAGAGACACTGAGAGTCTTCAGTAAAAAAATGAAACGTGTAAACAAATAAAATAATCTTCGACAGGATGCAAAAATCGATCAAGAAAACTAAAACCTAACGAAAAAATCGATCTAAGAAACTATCTAAGATCCATGCCTTAAACTGTTACGGAATCCATAGACTAAAATTAAACCTAACGAAAAAAAGAAAAACAACGAGATTTATTATTTCAAACCTTTGACTTTGAGGAAGATGAAATAATGGTCGCCAGCGAGAAGTAGTCAACAGCGTCTAATTTCGTTGGGCTCTTTTTTGTTTTTTTTCAAGGGTTAGTCGTAATAAACGACGTAGTTTGGCAAGCTACAGTGAAAAAGTTTGAAACGACGTCATTCCGGAAGAAAAACAAAAAAAACTCAGGTCAATTAAAATTTACTGCTAGTTAGACTTCATGATCAATGGAGACTGGAGAGCCCATCCCACACCTGCCAGTCTGCCACACCATAAAAATTGATTCGAAGAGTTTTTGTTTCTCCCGTTGTCTATTGGACTCAACATTGCTCGTAATGCATTGCTTGGATCTTAACTAAACACTTCAATCAATGTGTTTCCATTTCTCCTTTCTCACAGTTCTATATATACAACTTTTCTAATCAAAAGAGTTACAACTCTTTCTAATTATCAACTAGAGTTTATTTTTGGCCTTAAGTGCAATTGAAAATCTTACGGGTGAACAAATTACTCTTGTAACCTGTACGTAAGTGCTTTTGACCGGGAATTACGAACCTGTATATGTGATTCATGATAGATAGTGGTAACGCGAATATATATAATTGTAAATAAATGAAATACAAATTTAGGCCAGAAGATATATAATGAAGAAGCGAATGGTGCAACAATCTAAAGAATCGATTCCTAATCAAGCTTTCGTACGTGTATTATTTATTCGGATCAATTATAAATAAAAAGATGAAATCGATGACAACAAATTGTGGTGGAGACAGAGAAATATACGCCACATAATATTACCCTGAAGTATATAGCATTTATTCGTACGCTAAGTCACATACACGAACAGCTACTTGCCCCATTTGTTTATTCCTTTCACTGAGTCGTAGTTATATTTTATTTGCAATAAGCATATAAGGACAACATCACTAATCAGACAACACCAGTTATATGGATTCATTGAACATACATGAGTTGTTTTCAAGTATTGGAATTTTTTAATTTTCTTTTTCTTGTGTGTGTTTATGGTTTAATCATTTCGTCTGTGACCAACTTACGGCTATTTGCTTGGTAGATTTGTAAAAAGTTAATATTAAATATTGTTTTGGTGCCTGACGATCATTGAGGGTGATTTGTTTTGTCAAATTATCTAATCGAATGTCATCATTGTGACTAAACTCCGTAATTATTGCCACTGTAAACTTCGTTGAAACTCATTCATGGTAGCTAGCCTCCATCTAGGGGTTGATTTAAATCGATCTCGTTTTAAGGTTAGGAGATCATTGTTCGAGTTTTTCTACTGAAATGTTAATAATATATAATTGGAAGTTGTATATGTCTTCAATGACAAAAGTACTCGGTGTGCTTCACAACTCCAAAGATTAGTGTAGACTTTGGTTTGAGATTCCTCGATTGATAAGAAGAACGTATGGTATGAAAGTTACAGTTTGCATATAAATAAGATACAATCCTACATACATATGTACATTTAATTGATAGGAATTTGAGATGAAAGAATTGACATGTAGATATTTAAAGGAATAAAGAAACGAAATTATTGATATAGTGAAATCATGTGCCTCTCGTACGTAAGATTCTTGAAAAAGAGAAAACTCGAGTGACCCATGATAATAACTCATTTTTAGATGTAAGTACCAAAATGCATCATGATTTATCACATCGGACAATATAGTCTCCAACACAATAATCACAACAAACCATTTCTATATAGTATATCTTATAGGACCACCCATCTACAACAAAACCGTCCACGATCTTTCACATTTTTTTTTTTTGTTTTTCAATATTTTCGCTAATAGCCAAAAATCTCATCTTTCTAATAAGAGCAACAAATACTCCCAAATAAGGTATATAGGAAAACCCCCAAGGAAAAGACAAAACTATATTATTAAAAAAAAAATTATACCAAACTCACATCACCATCTTCATGACATCACATATCTTACACTGTCTATAAATTACAATCAGTTAAAACTCTAATTGAGCGTTACTTAATTAAAATCATCTTATAATATAAAAACAGAGCATCAACATAAGAAAGTTACATCTTTACCCCATGATAAGATTCGTCTAATCTCACGATGATAATGATATGAAATTTTTGATTACTACTACTTAGCAACAGTTGAAAACATCACCAGCAGTAGAAGCAGAAGCCATGATTGATTGATTATAAAACCCTAAATTCATATGATTCATCACTCCATCGTAAAATCCACCACCACCGACGTCGTTTAATCCCTGACCGGTCTCCATACCGAACCCTGAAGACGAAGACGATGCTTCGACGAAGTCCACGATCTCGTTAAGGGACTGGAGACGGTGGTTGAGCTCGAGAAGCTGAGCTCTGAGAATGTCGTTCTCCGCTTCGATAGTGACGTAGTGTTGCGTCGTGACGGCGATCCCGGCGACGAGCTGAGCGTTTTCTTTACGTAGATGAGTCACCTGAACAGTGAGATCGTCCAAATACTTCTGCTTCCTCATCCTCGACCTCCTAGCTGACTCTCTGTTCGACTGCTTCCTCTTCCGCTTCCTCTCGTCGATCAGATCTTGTTGTTGCCCGCGGAGATCAGACTCTGAACCGGAGTTTTGTAAACCGGTTATTGATATCGTCGACGAGCTATTTCCACTAGTCGACGACGCCATTTCAGTTTTATTATTCATATCACACGACACAAGAAAATCAATACACACAAAAAAAAAAAAAGACGCAGGACCCGAACGTTATTATGTAAATATATAGATATGAAAGAAGTATATAATATATAGTTTTATGTTATTATTATGGTTATAGAGAATATAGATATATAGATAAGAGGGCTAAAGGAGAGATGATTTATGAGAAAACATAGAACCAGTAGAGGAAGACAACGGAGAAAGATTGAACAAGATGGGTCCTGCGTCTAAGAGACGAGTCTATAGTTAAACCAGATCTAAGGATTTCACTAATCACCGGAGACATGAATGTTTGAACATCAAGATCCACTAGAGTTTTGCCACATCAAAAAAAAATATTATTATCAAAAACAAAACACACAGAAACTGATAATCAAAAATTAAAAAAAAAGAGAGAAGTTAAAAAGGTAGGAAGAAGAAATTGAGGAAGAGAACCAAAACAAAAACGCTAAAGAAGAGAGAAAGAGAGAGAGTAAGTGAGTGATTTGATTCGAGAGCGAAGGGGGAAGAGGTAAATTAAGGATTTGGGAGGGGATTATATAGAGTCTGATAAAAGGGTTAAGAGCATTTAACTAAAAAAAATAAAAAAAATAAATAAATAAAGAGAGAAAGTGAATATTAGAGAAAAAAAAAAGGAAAAGAAAATGGGAAGATGAAGAAGCATGTGAAGTGGGATTTTCCGAAACAGTCAAGTTACAGCTGTTTTGCAATATTTTTGTATTTTTATATTCATGTTTATGGGTTTGATTTTTATATTAATGATTCTGTATTCTATAACAACCAATGGCTATTTTTAGACATCTTGTATAGAAAGAAGGAAAGAATCTTGGGTATTCTATAGGTGAAAATATTTGTAATTTTTAAATTCTTTGAATTTCATTCTCTGATTTAAAGTAGTCTGTTTAATTTTTTTTTAGTCAAATGACGAATTTTTTAAAATTATACTCCTACTATTTTTTTTGGTAAGACAAAGGAAGACAAACCTCCCTAAAAAAGAAAAAAAAGTAAAATTACAAACAAATCCATCGCGAGATCGCCTCTCCACGCGCATCTTCCATCATGATAGAGAGAAGAGCCTCCGGACAGGTATCGAACAACTGTAAGCCTGATGGATGAGTAAAAGCATAGTTAGCTAAGCCGTCGGCAAGACGATTAGCCTCCCTATACACGTAAATAATCCGGACTGACCAGTCCTTTGATAACAAGTCATAGCACATACGTACTAGGAATGGCAAGGAATGAATATCAGGAATCCCCGCCGTTAGAAAACCAACCACCAATTCTGAATCAACTTCCAACTCCAACTTCCACCAAAATTATACTCCTACTATTTGTGTAACTAATGTAAAGTTTTTAGTAGAGAATCCTAGAGATTTAAAAAATAATAATAATAATTGAGACTTTTGATTATTGGTTTTCGTATTCTTTTAATACATGAGAATCACCGCCCAAAAGTACCAGAATTAACCGTTCAGCAACAGACACCTGGAGTATAAAGACAAAATTATGAAATGAGGAGGGTAGAGGTGTTATTTCTTCATTCATCTGTGGGTACTTTCGGTATTTAATGTTCTACCAAAATATTCCCAATCTCAATAATTCATTCAACCAAATTTAGACCGTCAATTAGTATTTTCAAAAAATATAGTATTAATCTTTGAATTAAGTACTTAATGTCATATAGTTTTGCGTATATTTCTTCAAGTTGCATAGAAACTATACAAAAAGAACAATAGAATGATACACTTTCCTACGATAAAAGGTTTCTGAGATTTAAAAACTCATCAAAGAGAACTTTCAATGTAACCTTCAAGCAGTGGTATATACCATCAATTACAGTACGTAAACTAATCATTATTATATACTTGGAAAATATAGTTATTAGGATTTTCGGTTTTGGTGATTTACCAAAATACTCACGTACCTTCGAAATCAGTCAAACATTTCGGCAAACAAAATAAATTCTTTACTTGCAAGTAAAAAATAAAATACTAATATAATAATATAATTCTACATATCGACAAAAAAAAAAAACCAAGTATTATGCCAGTATAATAAATTTTAATTAGTTTTTTATTTTATTTTTTTGGTATAAAATATCAATATTTTGTCAAAAAAATTCATAATAGCACAAATTAAAGTTTAAAACACATTTTTTTAAAAAACACATTCAAACTTTAATAATCTTTTATAAAAAAAGACTGATTAAAAATATCTAAACGGTAAAAACTGCAAAATAGTACTTAGAGAAAATAACACTAGTTTTATTTATTATGATATATAGTATTGTATGTGTATTCCTTTAAAATACCTACAAGTAATAATAATAAAGATTAAACAAGTTTTAAAAGAAAAAAATATTAACTACGTATTCTAAGACTTTTTTCCTCCCAAATATTAACTACGGCAAATCGTTTTTGAGAGGAAGAGAAAAAAAAAATGTTTTTTTCGTTTAGAAAAAAAACCTAAAACATTGTTATATTGAAACAAATTGTTTAGAGAAAAAAAAACAGGGCCAGCTTGTGATGGGCTCAAAATTTTATATGCTCAACACTAAATGAGCTCGAAAATTTTACTAATAAAAATACAGGGCTATGAGTCCGAAATATTAAAACGAACCGGGTAAACCTTGTAATTTTAAGCCTGTTTTAACAACCCTACTCGTGGCATATGAATGAAATCCGATTGACAAAAAAAAAAAATTATAGAATTATTATGTCATTGTGTGTTTATGAATCATTGGAGAAAGAAATAGCGAACTGATCATGCACAATATTGATGATTGGTATTAGTGTTTTGACAAATTATTTTGCTGATCGGATAAAAAAATTAGATTTAAACAATGTGTGTTTTACAATTATGTTAAGTATTTTTTATATTTTCACTAATATAATTTATAAATTTTTATGCAATTAAGATAAAAAAAACACTCACTTAAACTGCAAATTTATAGAAAATATTCTTTAAATATGTACAAGAAGAAAACTAGATATACATAAAGATTACAACTATATATATATATTCCCTCATTTTTATAAAAATATAGTTTAAAGATTATTTTGTATATTTTAAAACAAATTTTATTTTAAATTTTCACTTAGCTTCAAATCTATTGAAAAATCTCAAAAAATAATTTGAATTTATTAAGAATATAAAAAAATTGATATATTTTTCTGAATTGTTGTCAAAAAATATATTGTGAAAACAGAGCGAGTATCACTTTATTAAGTAACCTACAGCTTAATTAATTGAAAAGGTAATTATTTTAGATGGACCGTCAATTGTACGGACATCTCACGTGCGATACAAGAGTGCGTGCTTCTGTACACATGTGGACCCATGTTAAAACCTCTTAGATGGACGTAAGATCGACACGTGTCCTTATGTATTTTTTTTTTAATGTTAAACTTATTAAAATAATTTCTAATAGTGTCAACAATGTTGGTTCGAGCAAGCAAATAAGTGAGGTCTGACGATAATTAGGTATCCTATTGATCAAATTTGTCTCTGCATTCATTGGAATAGGTAACAAAAGTAATTTGTACTAAATGTCTTCTTCACACATTGTTTTGTCCTTTATTTTATTTATATTCTTCTTTTAACATTGTAACTGATGGTTCCAAGAACCATAATTTATTTTACATAATTTTCCTTATAATATTGAAGATAACAAAAATTAAACTATATCAAATTTATCATAAATCCGAAATAAGTTGAAGAAGGGAATAAAAACTGCGACATAGATTGGGGTATGCAAAGGATCCCCCACTATAAATGTCTATAAACCAAAATGGTTACCACTTACCAAAAAAAACAATAGTAATAGATTAATAGTCACCTCAATAATTTCCATTCAACATAGAAGGTGGTTGTTATATTAATTGCTTTTTACCAAGGAATATCACAAAAATAAAAAGTAATTTTAAAACTTTTTTTATTGTGTTACAGAAAAAATAATGTAGATATAGAACTTTATTTTAATGTTTATTAGCTCAGAAAAAAAAATATCAATAAAACTAGTTCATCATATCTAATTACATATATAGATCTTAATAAAATTTCAGGATTGCTTGCTTAACTAAGTTATAAAAAGGGGATCATATTGTCAGAAAATATAGTATGTACTTAGTAGCTATATTTTTGACCTAGTAATTCAATTAAAAAGGTGTAAATTCTATGCACGTTATAAACATCATATTGTTTAAATTAACGATCATCTTCTTTTTTTTTTTAGTTTCGCTTTGAATCTCATATATAAATACCAAAAGTTAACAAAGCTGATCAAAGTTGAGAGATTTAGTACTGCAAAGTTTGGTAAGTGGTGTGTGGTCAGTGGTGTGAAGTCTCTTTTTACCCAACGCAAAAGAGATACACAAGTTGCTTAGTGAAACATATACACAGATTGGGAAAAAAAAGTATTATAAAAGCAAAGCAAAGATACTGCGTTTTGTCAAAAACAGGTTTCTATATCAAAAGTGGAATCAAAGTGTAACAATTATTCTAGGGCTGTTACAAAATAAAACAATCCTTAGAGAGAGATAGATAGATAGAAGGTAAGAAAAAATAGAAAAATAGGTGTCTTGGAAAAGATTCTGAATCTGCCTAACACCCAAAGCACATGCCCTTATCTTTCTTCCTTAGCATTGATCTCTTACACTTTGCTTTATCCCTTTTTCTTTGCGAGCATTGTGGAGTTGTTTTATATTCAGACTACTTTTTATATGTACTACCTTGAAGCGAGGCAAGTAATTTATGATTTGTTTTGGTGAGCTAGCATTGCATATATAACGAACAACGAGTTTTGTTGTTCACCGAAGAGTGAATTGGTTAGATGTGAATATATATATTAGAAACAACATAACCGCTGAATTATTTCGGGATTACCAATAAATTATGAAAATGTGTATATCTCTTTATATTATATGATCTGAATAGATTATGGCCACACAGAACTCATAACTTTTTGGTCATACAAAGGGCAAAAAAAAACTCAGTGAATTGTGTAGTAAGCAGGTACGTTGAAATTAATAACAGAAATTATTTGCTTTTTAATTAATTGTGGAATCACTCGATCGAACTGGAAAACGAAAAGCCAAAAGAAGTTTTGCCAAATTATTTTATAGGTGGGTTCTGGTGACTAGTCAATTTGCATGAATGGACACTTTATCAATGTTATATATTAATATATAAAAAAGAAGTATGGAAACATTCAACAATTTGGTATGCAGGTACCATAGGAAAAATATTCTATTTTCAGTTAAATATGAGCATTTTCCACTTATTGGATTAGGTACTTAATTAGTGAAAGTCAGATTAATAATCAAATTTTATAATAACAGGAAGAAATATAATCCATATTCTACATAAATGTGTAAAATATATAAATAGAGGTGGTTTGTTCGTAACCCTAATTAAGCTCACTTAATGGAAACACACAGACACAGTTGCCTAATATCCGTTAAGCATCTCTTTCAAAGATGAGTGAGACCCTAAGGTTTTTGTTTTTCTAGTTTCCCTCACTCGTAATTCTTATATTTTTGTAAGTAATTAGACCCATATGCAATTGTCTCGACTACATACGGATATAATATATAAAGATATTAGCTGTGTCACTTAAGTTAAGATCTATCATCTTAGGGATTCCAAATTTGTTTAGCTAAGACTAGATTACTCTACTAACATCAAAAGTTTGAAAAGAAAGCCATTTCTCGTTACTAATCAATGAAGGAGAAAAGAGAAACTATAGGAAGACAATGAATCTTTGATGGTTGGCCAAGTAGGGTCGGACGAGATTAAAAGCAAACAATTGGGGTCAATTTCCTTATTTTTTTTAAAGCTAGCCTTTAAAAGCTGTATTATATCTTCTTTTTCTAATACAATGGGCATTTTCTTGAAGGTTTTTTTATTTTGTTATTGTTAAAATGTTCTTGAAGTTCATCTTCTTCTTGTTCGTCTGTTTTGTTTTTCCTTTTCAATTAACAGGTATCTTTCCTAATGTCTTATTTGCGAAATACTCTTTTTACAAAATTTGTAGTCATTCTTAAAGGTTGGTTCTCTCTCTAGGAGCTTCTTTAACAAAATGGAAACATTTATATGTATAACTGACTGGTTTATCTTAAAATACCTATAATTTGTTGGTTGTCCTAGAAACAAAGAAGAACATAACAACTGTTAGTTTTTTTTTTTTTTGTGTTTTTGATATACAAAACACACACATACATTATCAAATTTGAACTTAGATTAGCATACGTCGAAGAAAAATTATTAGGTGACAAGTTCTAGTCATTAAAATAGTTACTTTAGTCTATTTGCCTCACTTAATAACCATATGTTGACAACTATTTATTTTATCTCCATTAATTACAAGTCGCTATTGTTAAAAGTAATTCATCATCACTTTCACATGTGCTACAAAGATTTACTGAAAGTCAAAAAGAGAAGGTAATTAAATAGGACGGTGCTTCTATTGTTGAAATAAGAAGTGGTGGTTGTTATGTTTGTCAACAAAAGTGGGCTAGGACGGTGCTTCTATTGTTGAAATAAGAAGTGGTGGTTGTTATGTTTGTCAACAAAAGTGGGCTGCAAGCTTCCTATAAATAGAGAGAGATCAAGCGAGAGCAAATCATCCCATAGCATCCAATATAATAAAGAGAAGTTGCAATACTAAGCAACATATAAATAAGAGAGTGTGTGAGGTTTGGAAAAATAACGAGTGGTGTGAGATTTGAGTGTTTTTACTATAAGTTATAAACTTTGTATTGTGAGTGATTTACAAATAAATATAAGAGTGTTTTATTTAGTTGGCTTATATATTTGTGGTTAATTTATAAATTGTGTATTTACAAGATACCAATTATACTTTAACCCAATATTAAACCGATTAATTTCTCAACATTTGGTATCAGAGCGAAGTCGATCCGACCAACTCTAATATATATTTGTTTAGTTGTTATTTGGAAGCTTTTGGTAAAATCATGACGGATTTTACTACCTCTATTGAGAAGCTCAATAACAACAATTATGGGTCATGGAGTACTCGCATGAAGTTTTATTTGCTCGGACAAGATTTATGGGATATCGTTAACGGAGCTGAGACGACACCACCAAGAGAAGCAAGAAGCACAAATACAACTTCCGACACCTCAACCTCAACACCGGTACGACAAGATGCTGCACCTCAAAGACCAACGAGTGATCATGACGCCTTAAAGAAGTGGAAGGTCAAGGCTGGTAAAGCCATGTATGCTTTAACCGTGGCTGTAGAAGAAGATTTTCTACAACGGATTAAAGATGCCCGAACACCAAAAGAAGCTTGGGACATATTGACGGCAATCTTTGCGAAGAAGAATGACGCAAAATTACAAAGGCTTGAGAATGAGCTTTTGTCTATCTCCCAGAAGAATATGACCGTGAGTCAATATTTTTCAAAAGTGAAGTCTCTTTGTGATGAGATTTCTAAACTAGATCCTGAAAATTCTATTACTCAGACAAGAATGAAAAGAATTATCATTCATGGTCTGAAGCCAGAATACAAGAGTATTATTACGGCAACTCGGGGCTGGGCTACCGAGCCAACTTTAGCAGATCTAGAGAATTTGCTAATGAATGAGGAGGATCTAGATAAACCCACACTTAGCCGACCAACCAATGGTGAAGAGACAGCTTTATTCACCAATAAGAGAAATGACCAAGGTTATGGTTATGGTCGTGGTCGAGGACGTGGTCGAGGTCGCGGTCGAGGACGCGGACGTGGTACCGGGAGATTCAACGGACAAGAACGAGATGCTCAAGGAAACCATGAGAGAAGTTTCCAATCAGGGGGAGCTCGAGGAGCTCAAAATAATCAAGGTGGTCAGAATCGATGGCAACAAAATAATAATGAAAGTGATGCATGTTACCATTGTGGCAAGAAGGGACATTATGCAAGAAATTGTTGGTCAAAGAAAGTTGAAGGAAATGCTGCCACAAGTTCAAAGAATGAAGGACATGGAGAAGAAGATTGGGAGTTTGAAACTTCTTTCTTTGCGGAGGAAGTGGATCTTGATGATGGAAGAGAGGAAGACTCAATAAAAGAATTTGCACTCACCGCTGTATGCGATCACTCAGTCGACTACAAAAATGATTGGATCGTTGACTCTGGGTGTTCAAATCATATGACAGGAGATGTGTCAAAATTAGTGAACATCACAAAATACAATGGAGATCGTGTTATTATAACAGCTGATAACACACAATTGCCAATAGCCCATGTTGGTGAGACAAATCTACCACAAAAGAATGGACATGAAGAAATTCAACTTCGAAATGTTTACCATGTCCCAGGAATGAAGAAGAACCTGTTATCCGTACCCCAACTCACAAGTGCAGGCAACTACGTACTGTTTGGTCCAGAAGATGTGAAGGTGTATCGAGAATTAAAAATTATTGGCACACCGTTCATAGAAGGACCAAAAATGAGGGCTATTTATGTGATGTCAGCAGAAGAAGCCTATGTTGAAAAAACGAGGAGAAGTGACACTGGCGACTTGTGGCATGCACGACTCGGACATGTCAATTACAGCAAATTAAAGATTATGATGCAGAAGTCGATGTTGAAGGGACTCCCACAACTTGAGATGAACCATGAGATTGTGTGCGCAGGATGCCAATATGGTAAGGCACATCAATTGCCTTACAAGGATTCAAATTTTAAAGCTAAGGAGCCGTTGGAGCTGGTTCATTCAGATTTGCTGGGAAAAATCAAACAACCATCAACACGTGGTTATCAATATTTGATAACCTTTATTGATGATTTTTCAAGATACGTATGGGTTTATTTTCTAAAGCATAAAGATGAGGCTTTAGAAAAATTTAAAGAATTCAAGACCACAGTAGAACGTGAGCTCGGTAAAACGATCAAGTGCCTACGCACTGATAATGGAGGAGAATACACTTCAAACGAGTTTAACAACTACCTTAAGGAGGTTAATATTCGGAGACAACTCACTTGTGCAAAAACTCCACAGCAAAATGGAGTAGCCGAAAGAAAGAATCGCCACCTCGCAGAAATTTGTCGAAGTCTTCTGCACGCTAAGAACGTTGATACAAGATTTTGGGCAGAATGCATGAAGACGGGTGTTTATATCACCAATAGGCTGCCACAACCAAGATTGGAGTTTGTTTCACCATTTCAGAAGTTATATGATGTGAAACCAACGGTCAGTTACTTTCGAGTATTTGGATGTGTGTGCTATGTTTTTATTGCCGATGAAGATCGCAGTAAATTTGACAAGAAGGCCATTCGCTGCATTTTTGTGGGATACGACGAACAAAAGAAAGGCTGGAGATGTTGTGATCCCAATACAAACAAGATATATGTCTCACGAAATGTTGTATTCGATGAGGCATCTTCGTGGTGGGCAAACAAGGTAGCTTTACCAGATACGCATGAGTTGCAAGAAAAATTACAAACGAAGTTACAACTAGAATCGTCTCCTGGCAATGAAGACACAGAAGAACAGTTACCGTCACCTCAATCGAACGTTGGATCCAAGTCAAGAAGCCCTTGGAAAACAGGTGTTCATGAAACACCAAATGAAGTGGAGACCACTCAACAAGAAGAACAACAAGTGGAGCCAGTACAACCTCAACTACGAAGGTCTATAAGAGAAAGACGTAAAAATCCAAAGTACATAAATGCTGCGTATGCTGAAGTTAAAGAGCCAACTACATTCGAAGAAGCGTCAAGGAATCCAGAATGGAGAAAAGCTATGGAAGAAGAAATTTTGGCACTAAAACAAAATCAAACTTGGAATTTAGTGCCTAAACCGGAAGGTGTTAAACCAATATCCTGCAAATGGGTTTACAAGCTGAAAACTCTTCCAGACGGTACAATCGAACGATACAAGGCCCGATTAGTTGTACGTGGATTTTCTCAAGAGTATGGTATAGACTATGATGAGACATTTAGTCCAGTGGCAAAGATAACCACAGTTCGTGTGCTACTAGCACTAGCCGCAAGTAAGTCATGGAATTTATGGCAGATGGATGTGAAGAACGCTTTTCTAAATGGAGAACTTGATCGTGAAATTTATATTGATCAACCCCAAGGATTCGTAAATCACGAAAAACCAGAGTATGTGTGCAAATTAAAGAAGGCTTTGTATGGTTTAAAGCAGGCGCCTAGAGCATGGTACGGGAAGATTGCGGAGTTTTTAGTCCAAAGTGGTTATCATGTTGCCCCATCAGATTCGAGTCTGTTCGTGAAGATTCAAGGAGAAAAATTATCAATTATTCTTGTATATGTCGATGATATAATCATCACCGGAGATGACACGGGCGAGATTCAAAGGACAAGGGAAAACTTGTTTGTTCGATTTCAAATGAAAGAACTTGGTGAATTAAATCACTTCCTAGGATTGGAAGTTGAAAGAACAAAAGACGGCATATTTCTTGGTCAACAGAAATATGCAAGAGATCTCATTCAGAAGTTTGGGTTAGCTGAGTGTAAACCAATCACTACACCAATGGAGCCAAATTTGAAGTTGTGTGCCTATGATGGAAAAGACTTGGATGATACAACAATGTATCGACAAATCGTAGGTAGTCTTATCTATCTTACTCTTTCTAGACCCGACATAACTTTCGCTGTAGGCGTTGTTAGCAGGTTCATGCAGAAACCGAAGAAACCACACCTTGAAGCAGTTAAAAGAATCTTGAGATATATCAAAGGCACGATTGATTGGGGACTCCTTTACAAGAAAGGAGTACAAAGTAAGCTCAATGGTTATTGCGATGCTGACTATGCTGGAGATCATGACACTCGGAGGTCAACTACTGGATATGTATTTAACCTTGGTTCTGGAGCTATATCATGGTGCAGTAAGAGACAACCTACCGTTTCTCTTTCAACCACAGAAGCAGAATATAGAGCAGGAGCAATGGCAACACAAGAATGTGCTTGGTTGACTCAACTCATGAAAGATTTAAACCAACCGATAGAAGATGGAGTTCCATTACACTGTGACAACCTGTCAGCAGTTCGTTTAGCCGAAAATCCTGTTTTTCATGCTCGAACAAAACATGTGGAGGTACATTATCATTTCTTGCGAGAAAAGGTACTTCAAGGAGATATTGTCATGAAACCAATCAAGACACAAGATCAGGTTGCAGACATCTTTACAAAAAGCTTATCTGCATCTAAGGTTATCGGATTTCGAATGTTACTTGGAATGACTACACGCACAAGGAAAGTTGATAATGAGGGGGAGTGTTAAAAGTAATTCATCATCACTTTCACATGTGCTACAAAGATTTACTGAAAGTCAAAAAGAGAAGGTAATTAAATAGGACGGTGCTTCTATTGTTGAAATAAGAAGTGGTGGTTGTTATGTTTGTCAACAAAAGTGGGCTGCAAGCTTCCTATAAATAGAGAGAGATCAAGCGAGAGCAAATCATCCCATAGCATCCAATATAATAAAGAGAAGTTGCAATACTAAGCAACATATAAATAAGAGAGTGTGTGAGGTTTGGAAAAATAACGAGTGGTGTGAGATTTGAGTGTTTTTACTATAAGTTATAAACTTTGTATTGTGAGTGATTTACAAATAAATATAAGAGTGTTTTATTTAGTTGGCTTATATATTTGTGGTTAATTTATAAATTGTGTATTTACAAGATACCAATTATACTTTAACCCAATATTAAACCGATTAATTTCTCAACAGCTATAGTTTTTAATTCTCTAAAAAGAAAACCAGAAGATATTTTCAAACATATAGACACGTTGCACGATATATGCCTCACATATATACAACGACGTTACGAGATTAGTTGATATATTTTACAGTTTGCATATTATATTGGCCATTCATTGTAAAGAAACACATACATACGTAAACATTTTCTTTATACATATCACATCAAAACTGATGTTGCAACTTAGGGGTCGAGATTTCTTGTCTACCTTTGTACGGTCCCGGACTTTTCCTTCGGTACTAAGGCAAAAATGGCACATGCACATTCAAGCATGCATTAGTGAGTTTAACCGGAACGTGTTTACCATTGAGCATTTATACTTACAGCAGTAGTATAATTAGTATATACTGTATTAGTTAAAACCTATACTTACAGAGTATTATCGTATCAATCGAACTTTAGTAACACACGAATTTATGTAACTTAATTAATCAGCTAATTAGCACGACAGTGTTGAGAAAAACTAACTTCTTCAATCAGAGAAGTGATTGTATATATTGTTCCAATTTTACTAGGTATGAATTCGAATTCTAAACGAAGTCACTGCGGCCGATTTGTAATGTCCGTGATACTGATAAAATTCAAGACTTTGCTGACTAAACAAATAATATAAAATTATTCTTATATATGCGTACGCAATTACGTATTATCACACAATGGATTGGTAAATAACTTAAACATACATGCAAATGGAGGGCATATTCTTTTGCTTAAGAAAAATGCTATAGAATATGTGTTAATTTCATCAAGAAAACATAAATATATGTATGTGAATTCTAGAAGGATTCTCTTTAATTAAACCAAGACCAAAGAATACCTAAACGATAAACATAAAAATAATATAAGTATATAAAAAAGAATCTTGGAACAAGTTCCAGACACTAGCATCGACATGCATGATCTATCAAATCTGGGATATCAAAAAACCAGATTCGAAAAACACACGCATATGCACTCATACATACTACATATAGTAATATACCTAATTAGAGAGCAATATATATACAATTATACAATTGTGTAACATATTGGTGTCTCATAAACTTGAGCATGACCTTTCTGAATTCGTCGTCTCAGTTGTTATTACTTAAAAACACAACAACCTAATCGACGCGTATTAAATTTTGATAATTTTTGGAAGGAGATCACTTAATTAATAGCACAAAAATTAGTCAAAATAAAAGACGACGGGTACGTGATTTCAGGTTCATGCACTCCTACAAAGATATACTACTACTACTATTTAATAGTCGCTGAGACTGTTGGTGAAGTGCATGTATATATATTTACCAAATTCGTTGTTTAATTAAGCCTTCAATTAATGATATACTTAATTAGCTAGGTGTGCTAGCTAATGAACCAAGTAAAACCAAGTGTCTATCTATACTTCGGAGAAAAGATCTCTGATCATGTGAAGCGGATGTTTTACAAACTAATCAATAACATATTTGGTACTATGCTCTATGTAAAGTTTTTTTTTTTTTTTTTTTTTTTTAATTTATTTAATAAGTAAAGTGGTAAAAGGAAAGAAGAAAGAAAGAAAGAAAGAAAGAATGAAATAGTGGTAGGGTTAAGTCGGGAGAGAATGCTAAAGTCTTGAGAGTGAGTGAACGCGAGGCTTAGAGCAGCCGACATCGAATCTTTTTAAAAGTCGCAAAAAATATCAGAAACACCTTATCATATAGCTCATACATATATACGTGCATCTGATTATCTTTCTTATTTTTTAAAATATATATGAATCTTATACTACGATATATATATATATATATATATTTCAATTTAGTTTTTTTCTTCAAACGAAAAGAACTTGAAGCTTCCTCTTCAGATACATCTCGAACCATCAATTTTATAATAATAGATTATTATATGTTGGAGGGATCCACATATATAAGACAAATGAAAAATTATACATATATAGTCGGAAGTGTAAACCGTGTAATTAAGTTCGGTTAATACCCAAATATCACTCTTTTTTAAAAAAAACAATAAATCAAAAATATGTTTGTATGCTCGAATATGCTGTTCAGTGATTATATATATTTGACCAGTTCAGACGTTTGTGAATGCTCCATCTTTTGTCTGTTATAGAGGTCAACGCTTTGACTTATTACTGTAGTTGCTTTTTGAAATGTTGGGCTTCCCCTTCAAAGCCCATTGTTTTCTTAATGGTGTCCAATAAAAACGGGTTTGATTTTGATCGGTTGATCCGTTAACTTTTTGTTTTTGTTGTGTGTTTGTGGTGGTGGTTGTTAATTAATTAAATCAAAAAGTTAAAAACACTCGTTAGATGCTAGAAAAAACCATGGGTAATTATTGGGCCCTAATTATAGGCCAAATTTTGTTTAGGACCAAATAAACCCCAGAGAATCTTAGCCTTCTGTTAGTTTGTTTGTTTGTTTTTTCCTCCAGAATCGTAGCACTCTCATGTCAGTCTCAATGATCAAGCAATAATAATGGATATGCATTACAAGTAAAATACAAATGAGAATTCAGAAAAAAAAAAAAAAAAAAAATCCAAACATTGAGGAAGGGGGGGTTGGGGTGAGGATATTTTTGGGGCTGAGAAATTGGATAACGAAGGAACGCTCGTGAAGCCATTTACCTATCAATTTTTTTCGTTGGACCGATAAGGTATTTGGCAATGTCAAAGGGGCCATCACTGACACTGACCTCTTAGCTTACAAATTTGTAGTAGTAGTTTCAACTTGCTTATTTCACTTTCCTTGAATAAGACTTGCCTTTTCCGCTAATTGGCCAAATCAAATTTACTCAGAATTTGTTAATTGGTATTCTTTTTATATGATGTGCCCATTTCTTTTTTTTTGTTTCAACATAAACTATATTATTTTTTTGGTTTAGATATAAATGTAAATACTCTATTTTTAGTTAAGTATATCAGAAATATACTGTATAATTTTAGTTAGGACACTTTTTTTCTAGAAGATTAAAAAAAAAGAAAAGGCTAAAAAAAAGGGAGTCCATGTTTTATAACTACTACTAACCTTATCCAAAACCATCTCTGAGAGATACAAAGGGCGCATGTACACGTGGCATCCATCTAGGCGAATAATATTTCGTCTGCCGTCAAGTGATGACGTGTCGAGCTTTTACGTTGTCTTGTTCTCACGTCATCACGTTTAGCTTATTTGAATTCCCTTTTTTAACCCTTTCCCATTTCGGTTTTCCTAATTACAATATTACAATATTAGAATAGGTCTGGCTCAAGAAAAAAAAACAAAAAAAAAACAGGAATAGGTGAATGAGTTATTCCGTACCAATTTTATATGCTTTATGATTTTTTTATTATTAATCTATTATATAAGTTGTTGGTACATCTTTTGCTCAAATTAGACGTAATTGAAATTGACGGTGTCCTGATTTTAATAACAATGACCAAAGCACAATTATCATGTGTTTGTTGTATTTGGTCAAATAATAATTAAAGAATTTTTACATATCGATGCCTTCCTTAACTAGAAATGTCAAAGCATACATATTGTATCATTATTTTTCCCTTAATTATTTTAAAAACCTATATGAGATTTCCCATTTTTCATTTAGAAAATACTTTTTACAATTAACATTGACTAAACATAAATAAAAATTACCAGATTATATTTTAATCACAATTTAGTTTTATTAATAAATGAAAAAAGTAGGATGTTTTTGTTTTGGTAGACATCGCTAAATTTATTCAAAAAAGTTGGTCCATAAATAAAATACGAAATGGTTAGGCAAAATGAAACATCAAAATTTGGGGGAAAGGGGTAAAATCGACAATTAAAACAAAAACTGAGTCGATAAAGGTAACGGAGATTCTCTCACTCCTTTGATCTCTCAACTCCTCCTCCTCAAGTGAAGAATCATCTCTCTCTCTCTCTCTATCTATCTATCTATCTATCTTCTTCCGATTGATCCTCTCTTCTCTTTGGCTTCTTCGGAACTCTTCGATCCTCTTCTTGAATCGATCTGTTTAGAGTCGTCACTAATCTCTCTCGTGCGAGTGTTTATTACCATTCACGATCATCTGATCTTATCCGTTTCCACTTGTAAGTGATTCAATGATCTTCCTATTTATTTGATCATCGATATGTGTTTTTTTGGGGATATCTATGGTTAAACTCGATAAATAGATGATCTATATGATAAAACGCATTCCATTGTATAGAGATCACTGATTGATTTGACTTTTTTGTTTTTGGTAGTTTGTTTTGGAATCTGTTGTATGGATCAATGAGTTTGTAGAATTTTTCAGATTAGAGATTTGGTAATGTTTTTGATACTCTAGAATCTCGTGTGTTTGATGATTGTGTATTGAAAGGAAGGAAGATGAGGTCGCTTCAAGCACCAGTTGTATGCCCTACGATTCGTCCAAGACAAGTTGGTGGTGCATGTGCTTCACTTGTCAACTACACTGGTTTGAAACCTAGAAGCCAATTCTGGGGTAATCTTCGGAACAAAGGTGTCAAGTCTCATCAGGTTACCACAAAAACAATCACTCTTAGATTCTGCAACAACAGGAGTAGTATTAAGTGTGTTTTCAGCTCTCACTCTGATGGTACTGGAAGCACCGCTGAGAATTTTAATGAACATGATGAAGATTATGTCAAATCTAGTATTGTGGAAGCTGGTAAGCTAGTTAGTGGGATTATTTTCTTTGTCTGGTTTTGATTGAATTTGAGTTCCACCTTATTATTATAACTTTTGGTTTGAATGTTTTAGTTGAAGTAAGGAGTGGAGCAGATGGTTTCATGGTTAAGATGAGGGATGGTAGGCAACTACGATGTGTTCATAACAATCCTCATGGAGGGCATTTACCAGATTATGCTCCACACCCTGCTATTGTTTTGAAAATGGAAGATGGAACTGGTCTTCTCCTTCCCATTATCGTCTGTACGTGTATTAGCTTAGTTTTGATGATCTCAAAGTGTTTTTTTTTTTTTTTTTTTTATATCTCACTCTCAGAATGTTTTCAGTTTCTTATTTCGTTTTGTTTTTATTATTGCAGTGGAGATGCCTAGTGTGTTACTCATGGCAGCAATGACCAATGTCCAAATTGTATGCTTTTATCGTTCCTTGTCTTTTCTTTTTTTTGGATTAGTGAAGAGTGATTGAAGAGAGGTTTTATGGTGTTTACTTGTTGTTGCAGGCAAGACCTACCATGTATCAAGTGGTGAAGGAAATGGTGGACAAGATGGGTTACGAAGTATGTCTTATGGTTTCAGTTTGGCCTCATTTTTGTATTCTCCTCTAGTCCTGAACATATTGTTTCATGAAAAATGTCTCAACTTTTCTACAGGTTAGACTTGTTAGAGTCACCAAAAGAGTTCACGAGGCGTATTTTGCCCAGTTATACCTTTCTAAGGTTTGCAACTGGTTGACTTAATACAACTTTCATTCAGTCTTGGAAACTCAATATCTATTCATTGTCTTGTTTCATCTACTAATTAAGGCTGCTTTTCGGGAAAACATTGCAGGTGGGTAATGCCTCGGATTGTATCAGCTTCGACCTTCGGCCTTCAGATGCAATTAACATAGCTGTTAGATGCAAGGTACGACATAACTATGTTTATTTGTCATCTCAGCTAAATGTAAATACGTATTCATTGATATATATCGTGTTGATCCATCTATAGGTACCTATCCAAGTGAACAAGTACCTTGCATATAGTGATGGAATGAGAGTCATCGAGTCAGGAAAGCTATCAACACCGGCACCTGCTTCAGATGGTTTACTATTTATTGAACAAGACCGGTAAATCTTCATACACCTAAAGATCGGTCTAACATGATCACATCTTTTTGCTGTGAATTTGAGTGCCACAACTTAAAACTCCGTTTCAACTTTGTGCAGACCAAATGGTCAAGCTTGTCTTGATACGAAAGAGTTCAATATTTTGAGCAACATGATGCAAGCTGTTGATGAAGAGCGATATGATGAAGCCGGTATGCTTATTGTCTCTGTCTATATCCAAAATGTTGCAAATATCAGACTGGTATCATCACTTACTGGTCTGATTGGGGGCTCAGCATTGAGATTTAATCAGATCTATGTATAATAGATCACTTACACTGTTGGTTCTATGATTTGCAGCTGAGTGGAGAGACAAGCTTGGCCAGTTTCGGGCCAAACGTAACCTGAAGAAATACACGTGAGAGAGGTAAGGAGAAATGAACTAAAATCCATCTAAATGACAATATCGTTTCTCGATGCTTATGTTTCTCCTTGGGGCAGCTCGATCAAAAAATTATTGGCTGTGTACATAACAAGAAGAAAGTCATTGGTCGGAATCAAAGTGGAGGAAGGAAGAAGCCTGAAGTGTCGTCTCTGTATGATGGGAGATCGAAGAATGCTTCTGCACTTTACCCATTTCCCAAAAAGGAAAAAATGTATAATGTATGTAGTGTGATGTGTACATATCACTTGTTAATCTATGCATATTAAGGTCGCTAATTAATCATAAGTCTACTCTTGTGTTCGGCGTTGTTTGTTTTCGTGCTTCTTTCTTCTTTTTAGTTTTTATTTTTCTTCTCAATATTATAATACAATATATTATTTGTTGTTACTTGCGGTTGTGTCAATCTTATAAGCAAGTTAGTATTATTAGTTTATTTATGTCAATGGATTTTCTTGAAGTGACAGATGGTTAACAAAAGTTTGGAAGAAAAAGACAATTTAGGTGACATTGCCGACATATCTGCAGTGTCTGTTTTGTTTTTAGTCAATGTCTCTAGAACATATCTTGATATATTTTCTTACATCAGAACTCACTCAATGTTTTATTATGATATTTTTCACGTAAATTATCTATATATATTCGTACTAGTTTACAAATAAGTTTTCTTTAATTTTTTTTTATATACAAATAAATTACAAATAGTTTACAAATAAATTATCTATATATATTCGTACTATTTTGCGAAGACATGTGTTTTCCCAAAACCATTATAACAGTATACGTAGTAATAAATTGGTTTTCGTTGAGCTAAATTGTAATTTAACTAGTTTACAATTCTTCATCGATTGAATTTTAGGTGAATCGATAATGACGGGCAATTCACATTATGGTACTATTGAAATAGCTTTTGCTATGCGTTTCTTTTGTTTTAGATTTCTTTTTATTTAAAATTTTAAATAAAAATAGAATATTTGTCAATTGAAAAATGGAAAAAAATTAAATAGAAAAAACGAAAATCCATATCCATACAAATAAAATATCTCGCAACATTCGTTTCATAGGACAAATTAGTGTGACAAGCACTTGTCAAAAGTGGGCTCGCAAAATATAGAAAAAAATATTTATAATAAATTAATAAGCAATGTTTTATTGAAAAAGCCAAAAAACAAAAAAAAAATAAGAAATAAAGGAATTTTTTTTTTAAACTGTGACAGGTTCAAAACAGAAAATCATGTAAAGTGGTTTTCAATAATACTATATAAACAACTCATATATGAACGAACACCCAAAAAAATTATAGCAAGGTCATGTAATATTGGATATCAATTTTTTTTGGAAAAAAGAGTTAGTCAGCTCACAAACTATAACCACACATACCAACTTCAGAAATGTATACACAATTACATAAATTATATGTTTTGCATGACCACATATACCAACTATATGATGACATATGCTCAACATCACAACCATCTTATTCCGGTACACCGTTCATCAGAATCCAGTATTGACCAGCATTGACCGACGTTGATCGGCATTGACCGATATTGACCAATAAAAATATGTAAAATTTTTTTTTAAAATATTTAGAAACCAAAATAAAAAATTTAATTGAATTATTTAGAAATCATGTATGGTGTTTTATAACTAAAAACATATATGAATCCAAAATAAAGATATATTGTATATATATTCCATTCATTTAATCTTATAATAGTTACCTTTTTTTTTTTTTCAAAACTTAACTAAAATTGAAATAAAAATCATTTATAAGATATTAAAACTTAAATTCAAACCAGATAATCTTGTTGTAATAAATCAAATAAGAAAACTACTTATTTTAACATTATTAATTTAAAAACATCAATTTCTTACTTAATTTCTCTAAATATAAAATTAATATTATTTAATATTTTCGGCCACAAAAAATATTTCTACAACAAAATACTTAGAACCAAGCCCAATACATATCAAAATCATTATAGTTATTGAAAAATATTATACACTCATGGTAAAATAAAAATTTTAATATCTAAAAAAATTATTAATGATTTTTTATTTCAGTTTTATTAAGTTTTGCAATAGAAAAATATATTGCATATATGTTAATTCATCCAGTCTTATGATAGTTAGATTTTTTTTATTCTATTGCAATTAAAAATATCAACTTATTATTTGATTTATTTAAATACAATGTTTTTTGTTATTTAATAAAAGCAATATGTTTGATTGTAAACAACAAAAACACACAATATTGATTCTTAATATATAGAAGATAGAAGATCCAAAAAATTAATTTTGGAAAACAATATATTTGACTGTAGAAAAATAGTATATATATATATATGTTTATATATATATGTATTCAAAATAATTATTAATAAATTTTATTTAACTATTAGTTTAGCTTCAAAATTAAAATTATTAATTATAAGAATGAATATATTAAAGATGTAAACAAAATATTTAGTTATATAATATTGAATTTGTCTTAATTAAAAAAAATTATAAACTACTTGATATAGCAATTTATGTTTTTTTTTAATAGTATACACAAAAAAATAGAATATTTTTTGGGTCAATATTGGTCAATGCCGGAGTCAGTTAACCGGTGTACCGAAATTGTATGTTTATGGTGTTAACCACATGACGTCATATAGTTCATGCATATGGTCATGAAATACATATAGTTCGTGTAGTTGAGAGTACAATATTATACTTAGTATGTGAGACTATATGCTCCCTCATACTTCGTGTAGCTTGCCATCTTTTTCCAATTTTCAACTAGTTCACTAAATTTTAAGGACAAAAGAAAAAAATCAACTCGCTAACTTATACAATTTTAGATTTTGAATATGTTTAGGTCATTAGGTGACCTACTATGTATCATAGTTAGTAAGCAATTCTCTCATTATAATACATTTCAGAATAGTTCATTGTTAACGAATTTATATAACTAACAAAAACATTTTATAACGGTAATTGGCGCGCGCGGGAAATCATCTAGTTAATTTGTTTTTCCGAAAAATAAAAATAATTAATCAATATTTAAAATAAAATAGAACAGAGCAAAGCAAATACTATGTTTTTAAAGTCTTTAAAGAAGAAAAATGGAAAATAAAAAAATCACCGACGGTGTTAGCGTCTGCCGTTGGTGTTTTCCGGCCAACAACAGCAATTAATGTACCTCTCATAAGTCTAACGCAAAGTTTAAATAAAAATAAAATAAAAGAAGAATGACTTAAAAATATGAGGTTATAAAACCCCATCATCATCACTTTACTTGTCCCTCTTTACGTCTCTTTCAATTTCTCTCTGAAGAAAGAAGAATCGCTTCTCTCTCTCTCTCTCTCTCTCCCGATTTCGAATCCGCCAGTTCTCGTGGAGATCCCCTGATTCCCTCATGTCAGGCTCTCTTGATCGACTCGCGAGGCCTTGTGAGTTTAATTGATTTATTCACCTACCCCCCTTTCTCCGATCATCGTGGTTAAGATATATAGGTTTCGGATTGAGGATTTTAGGGAATTGAGTTTGAGAAACTGTAATTTGGATTGAGAATTTTGTGGATTTTTGTTGTTTATTTGAGATTTTGTTGTTGTTGTTGTTGTTGTGATTTTTGTTCAGGTTTTGAAGGGTGTTCGAGCAACGATGAGAGAAGAGAACGGAGGTCAGATTTCGAAGTTTCAGAGGATGAGAAGAAAACAAGAATCGGGAATTTCAATTTCAAAAAGAAAGCAGCGAAAGCTTCGAGCAAGCTCAGACACTCGCTTAAGAAGAAAAGTAGCAGTAGGAGGAGAAGCGGCGATCGTAATTTCTCTCTCACCATTGAAGACATTCACGATGTCGAGGAGCTCCGTGCTGTTGACGAGTTCCGTCATTTGCTCGTCTCTGAGAATTTGCTTCCTCCTACTCTTGATGATTATCACATTATGTTGAGGTCTGCTTTTTTATTCCCCTCTCTCACAATTCATGAATTGTTGTTGATGATGATGATGATGATTATGTTCAATTTGTTCACTGTTAGATTCTTGAAAGCTAGGAAGTTTGATATTGGGAAAACTAAGTTAATGTGGAGTAATATGATTCAATGGAGGAAAGATTTTGGCACAGACACAATTTTCGAGGTTATTTATATGGTTTTTTTTAATAATAATCTTAATATGCGTTTGAAATTCATGTGATGAGAGTTTGATTTTGTGTCAATAGGATTTTGAGTTTGAAGAGTTAGATGAAGTTCTGAGATACTACCCTCATGGTTATCATGGTGTTGACAAAGAAGGAAGACCTGTTTACATTGAAAGATTAGGACAAGTTAATCCAACTATGCTCATGCAAGTCACTACAGTTGAAAGATTCATTAGGTATCATGTTCGAGAGTTTGAGAAAACTATCAACATTAAGCTTCCAGCTTGCTGCATTGCTGCTAAGAGACACATTGACTCTAGCACAACAATTCTAGACGTCCAAGGCGTGGTAAGTAAAAGGACCGGATTCTTTTAATTTTCCCTAGTGTATTGTTTGTTTGATGTCCTGCATCTTATTACCTTTAATTATGTGTTTTGCAGGGATTCAAGAACTTTTCTAAACCTGCGAGGGATCTCATAATCCAGCTGCAAAAGATTGACAATGATAACTACCCTGAGGTATGAGCTTGTTGCTATTGATTTTGTAACCAAATGTGTGTTTTCATATTAGTTTAATTAAAGATAATGTGAGGTAACATTTCATATATGTGGCTATATGCAGACACTTCATCGTATGTTCATCATCAATGGTGGTTCTGGTTTTAAGCTAGTTTGGGCCACAGTGAAACAATTTCTTGATCCAAAAACAGTCACGAAGATTCATGTAAATTTACCCTTTTTATGCATATCCATCCACATTTCCACAAGTTATAATTATCTTCAATCGTATTCACTATTGTCGATGTGTTGTTGTAATAGGTTATTGGTAACAAGTACCAAAGCAAATTACTTGAGATGATTGATGCAAGGTAGAGACTTCTCAGTCCTCTTGTTTGGTTGACATGAGTCCAAAATATGATTTAGCTTCCTAACCACATTCGGAACTTTTTCAGCCAGCTGCCAGATTTTCTTGGTGGTACTTGCACCTGTGCCGATCGAGGTGGTTGTATGAGATCTGATAAAGGTCCCTGGAATGACCCAGAGATATTAAAGGTAAAAAATCGATTTGCCACAGCCTATTCTTTACTGTATTTTAGTTAAAGAGATTTACACAAATAGAGAATAATGTTACCTAACTGATCTCCCCACCTGTAGATGGTTCAAAGTGGTGGACCGCTCTGCAGGCATAATTCAGCTCTAAACAGTTTTTCTCGTATGTCTTCGAGCGAGAAGCCATCTTTTTCAGGGGTAAAGGTCTTCTGGACTTAGACGGGAAACTTGTTTTTAATAATATGTATCTGACAGTAACAATAATGTCCCCTTTGTCTTTAGATAAAAATGAGTGACACTTCCACAGCGGAATCAGGGTCTGAAGTGGAAGAGATGGCTTCTCCAAAAGTAAATAGAGGGATTCGTATTCCCAAGCTGACTCCTGTTTGTGAAGATGTAAGAGTTTTTTATTGTATACAAGCGAAAATCACAGTATGCATTTCAGATTACTTTAATTATTACCGGACCTTACTTTCAGATTAGGGCCAATGGTAGATCAAATCCTACTGATTCATCAGAGTATGATTCACCAATGGTGGACAAAGTTGTGGATGTTGCTTGGATGGCCCATGAAAAGCCAAAGGCCTCAGAAGGTAAAAGAGTGAAAGCTAAATACTATGATATGTAAATCAGAAATCAGAACAATGTAATGGAATATGTTGGTGCAGGTTCAGACTATACTCCCAGTTTTGGCAAAACAGGATTGGTTAGTCATATCTGGATGTGGCTAACCGCGTTCCTTGTAAACTTGCTTACGCTTATCGCAGCTGTGGCTCTGCCACAGAGTAAAAGACGCATTCAGTCTGAAACTTCAGTTCATGAAACAATCGCTAGAGAGTCTCTTCCCCCTTCACCGGCTTCTGCAACTACCACAGAGAGAAATGTGTTTTCTTCTGTTGTAAACCGACTAGGAGATCTTGAGAAACAGGTAGAAACACTGCACTCGAAGCGACATGAGATGCCTCCTGAGAAAGAGGAGTTGCTTAACACAGCTGTTTATCGTGTGGATGCACTTGAAGCAGAGCTCATCGCTACAAAAAAGGTAGTTTAAATTTCACTGAATTCCATGTTTCTTTCATTTATTGAGATAGAAGTATTTGTATATTAACTTGTATACTCTCCAAATGATTCAGGCTTTGCATGAGGCTTTAATGAGACAAGATGATCTTTTGGCGTACATAGACCGAGAAGAAGATGAGAAGTATCATAAGAAAAAGAAGGTGTGTTGGTGAAGAGAGCTTTGGGGTTTGGGTTATATACGAAATTACGAGAAGTGGTGATACGACTCTGCATTCTGAGTAGGTTGGTAATTTCGTATACACACCAATCCCTCCCTATATATAGAAGAGAACAATGTTTATATCCGGATTTAGGTCTCCTAAGCAAAGATTTGATTACTTTTGGGGGAAAATCAGAAAACTGTTTTTTTTTTTTTTGTTGATATTCAAAGTACATTTTTATTTATATATCAGTGACTATTTTCTCTCACTTCCGTCTCTGCTTTGCCTCCTATCGTATTTTTTTTTAATCGATATGATCATAATTTTCTCCATTTTTCTTGGTCTTATATGTTTATGAGTCATTATGAAAAATGCTGATGATTACAATGAGATAAAATATAATGTATTTATAAAGCAAAGAAAGATTGTAGTATTTCCGTATTTCAGCTTCATTGTGGTGCCTAGTAAAAGCATGATAAACCATCAAAGATGAAAAATTGAAAATAAAAGCTAGCGAATTCAGAAAAATAAAAAACCACCAGCATCATCTAATTTTAAAATTAACTAGGAAACTCATTTTGAGTTTTTTTTTTTACTTTTTTGACCCTATCTAACTCCAAGTCAGCTTTTTCGACTACCACGACACAGAGCCATAGCCATAGCCATCGCTAGTGGCAGTACTAGCAACGAGGTCATGTGATGACCTCGAACTTGAATATTGAACGACGTCGTTTTCGTGAATAAGGCTTCTCTTCGTCTCCATTATGAAGCTTTCTACCTTCAAACGAAACTCTTCACTGCTCAGCCTCTCCATCTCCACCTCCACCTCTTTCGCCGATTCCGTTCTCCGGTACTCTGTCACCGCCCCTGATTTCTTTTTCTTCGCCTCCGATTTCGTCCTCCTATAAATTCCCGTCGTCGTAACCGCCTTCTCCTCACTAGCCTCATCCACATCAACCTCCGGGAAATACGCCGGAACGATTTGCTTGCTCGATTCATCGTACTCCACCACATTCGCCGGAACGATCTCCTTCTTCGTCGTAACCGCCTCTTCAACCTCCGCCGTCGGAACAATTTGTTTGTTCGAGTCACCATCGACTTCCACCACTTTCTCGTCGGGGGCGGTTACGGTTACGGCGGGGGAAAAAGAGGTGTATTGCTCGTAGAGATCTGGTTCGTTATGACCACTACTACAACTACTCTTCTCGTCGTCGCTCTCGCCGGAGAGAAGGAAGATCAAAACGACGAGTAGGTTAGCGATGACGAAGGCGACTGTACGATCGGTTATCAAAGCCGATCCGAACCGGTAAATCAAACCGCCGACGGTTTGTAACAAAACCGCCACAGTCGAGAACCATAAGTAACAGAGAAAAGCTACGGCGGCTAAACGTAGCATGTCGCGGAAGCTTCTACGGTTGTTGTATCTCCTCATCGCTTCCGCTTTCTCCGCTTCAACGCCATGGTACTCAAACTGCTTCATCTTCTTTTTCTTAACTCACTCTGTTTTTTTTTTTTTTTTTTTTTTGTTCCGTGAAATTGAAACAGAGAGACAGAGTAAATGTTTTTGGTTTTGATCTGATGAATATTAATAGTATAGGTTTGAGAAAGTAAATTACGATTGAGATTTTTTTTTTTTGTAAAATGATTATATTCTGGGAAAATGAAAGGGGAAACTAAACGATTCAGTGATATTTTCCGGGAAAATTGAAACGGGAAAGTGAAGCGGTTGTTTTAGGAAGAGAGGAGATACACTACTGACACACCTCTGATACGATATAATAATAATACCATCGCAGCCGCAGCACTTGTCTTTTTATATGACTCTTTTTGCATTTTTCCCTTAATTTTTATATTGTTTGGGTTTTTTTACCTAATTATGTTTATTGTGGACACTCAACCAATAATGGTAGAGCAAAATACATAGTAATTGTTCTTTTTTGGTTTTTAGTATTAAAATGTACTGGTAGAAAAGAACCTAGAGAATGAATACTTTAATCTTCAACATTGTTTTGTTTTGTCTCCCTGTCAATGACAAGAAAACACTGATTAGTTTGATTACTACTACTAATTTTCCATAAATAATTAATTATAGCTATCGACACTATTTTCACTATATAGAAACTTGCACGAAGATAAAAATGTTAATAGTTCACTTATGCTATCTCGTTCGTATATACTGAATATATTTCAACTTACTATAAAATTAACAATGCCATCTGTAACGAAATATTCGACCGACTGGGCATTTTTGAGAAATTAAATAATAATGGTAATTGATTACATGGACAAAAGAAGGACTTAATCTTTGAAGAATACACGTGAAAGTCACGCGCCGACGCCGTCAAAGTAAAAGAAGAACATTATAACTTACAACACATTTACGAGGTTCATGGATCCCGAACAAAAGAAAAGAATCGGAGACAATGGTCGAGAACCACGTGAGATCATAAGATGAGTCACGTGCGACGGAGAAGAAAACTTCTTACGCATAGCCTATGCAAAATATTTGTATATTAAGTTGATACTACTAGCTTAATTCATAGTAATGATAGTATAAAATATAGGGGGAGCTAGTAGTGTTTATTGCAGACAAAAGCTGATTTGGCATATCGACAGAGCTGATCACTGTCCCCGAACAAACAAACGAATGCATTATTTCGACAAATTAACGCAACCAACGATTTGTATTGTGTTCCAACATTATTAAAAGTTTGTTTCATTTGGATTGTTCCAACATAACCAACAAACTAATTATAGATGCGGTTAGATATATCGTTTCACTAGCCCGAACAGAGTATCTTTCATCATTTTTATGCTAGGAAACAGCAGAACATTAGTTTATCCTCAAATACCTTCTTTTAGTGTGTGTGTGTGTGTGTATCTACCAGTTTTGAGCTTTAAGATAATTTACGTCTCCGGATCACACAACATTGTCAATTTAAAAGGGATCTACAACTTCAACATACGAATTACTAGTTACATAGTGTTTGTATATGAGCATAGTTTAGTTCCTGGTTAGGATTGATCCCACATTGTTTGACGTGAGCCACCTCCAATTTTATTAAGTCATTACAATTTTTGACTCGGTCTCAGTTTGATTTGGTCTCACTTTTCCCCTATAGGCTATAACGATGTAACTTGTAAGTACATCCCTTACCCAAACTGCTTAGAAACACACAATTTCATGGTGAGGTTAATTGGGCCGCTTCTTCCTTTCACACAGTTCTTAATATAACCGATTAAAAGCCCACGTGTTTTTCTTTCAAACTTGAATGAACTTAGTCACACCGATACAGTATTAGCAACACCCCTCAAAAGAGTAGTTGTGCAAATCTTCAAGTGCCAATATATGTCTTTTATATCCCCAAGTAAACCTTATTCCTAACCTACGGTATGGCCATACTCCAAGATTGTGCTCTGCTTACTATTAGTAAGACCACTGCATCACAGTACATGTTCTGCCTGATAACTTCAGCAGACACTTGCATAGACTATGACCCATGTTCAACAAGCCGTAAATCTAATTGAAAAAACGATCTCAAGCAACTAAATCAACACAACACTTACACATAAACACCGATTTGACACACTAGTCATAAAGTTCATGCCATAACTTTCCAACAAACTGTGGCAAAAGCCTCATCCTTTCTTTTATTTGCAAGAACACAAGAATCAAAGGATCATTTGCTATGTTTCTCTAGCCATCTAAAACTAATGTCAAACTCAAGAATCACAAGCTAAAAGCTTTTATCCTTCAGCTGTCCACTACTTGTAAGTTGTAACATTGCTCTGAGATCACTAAATCACACATAGAGATAGCAAAGTTCCAGATTTCATCCTCACTCTCGAATTACACATAAACAAGACATAAATCAAATTGCAATTCAGAAGAGCATTAACATAAACAATTTAACAGCCTAAGCAAGTATCAAATTCAAAGGCATAAGTTTTTTTTAACCAAAGAGAAACAAAAGTAACTTATCTCATCATTTCTTCTTGCCTTTGCCAGGACCTTTACCTTTCTTAGTAGGCATAACAATCTCACCTTTAAGAACAGGAATCTCCATAATCTCAGAAAGCCCAGCGAACCTCTTACGAAACTTCTCAACTTGATCAGCATCAACCATCAAAGCCGAGCGGTTCCCGAGGTAAAAAGGATGGTTACCTGACCAAACATCAACCACATACTCTTTCTTAGTTCCTCCAGTCGTCATCACCAGCTCTCCGTTACAGTAAACTTTGGCGTCTTCGTGGAACTCTGGATGCAAATCTTTCTTACGACATGTTATTTGAACCACCGGCGTATTGCTGCTGCTGCTGCTTCTCGCCGATTGTTTCCCTTTTCCTTTCCCGCCGCCAAACAATGCCGCCATAGCCGGCTAATTTTGAAAAAAAAACCCCAAAATAATAAATTTAGTGATTTTTGAGGGAAAGGAAGAAGAGGAAGAAGGATGAGGATCAATAATGGAGCTTTACCTTTCTCAATTCCATAGAAGGAACACATGGATTGATTTGAAGAAACGAGTTCGGGAGAGAAACCGCCATTTTCGCCTTCAGAGCTTACCTTACTACTCTTTTTCCTGGTGTAGAAGAAACGATTAAGTTAACGATGATGGATAAGAGAAAGATGAAGTTTTGTGGATTTACGTGTATGCCCCTGAATACCTCAATGTTATTAAGGGTAATAACGTAATTTACATAGGCCTTTTTTTTTTTTTTTTTTTCCTGGTGTTACTCTTCGTCGTCGATCTAACGCTTCCTTCTTCTTCTTTTTTTCTTAAAGAAGCAAAATCATATATACACTGCATATGGTAGTCATTCACACAGTTGAAGGTTTATAGAAGGCAGCGAGAATGAGAAAGGAACTCTGCAGAAACTTTCAGCGTGGCAGGTTAATTTCTCTTTTCATCTTCTTCTTCTTCATCTGTTCTAGGTTGTTTTGACTCAGTTTGGTGCTTGTGTGTTGTTGTTTATTTAGAGTTTTCGATTATAGAAAAATTAGGTTACTTGTTGTGTATTCTGGGGTTTTAATTTGTTGTGCGTGACGGAAGTAATGTGTATAATCGATGTTTCTTGACTTTGATCGTTACTAGTGGCGGTTCTTTTAAGTGTTAGTAGATACCTAATTTTTTGGATTCTCATTGTTTTCGTTGGGTGTTGTTTCTTGCAGTTGTAGGTATGGGGAAAATTGTAAATTTCTTCATCCACAACAGGCTAAACCAAATAATCCCTTTGGCTTTGGTTCACAACAACAACCACAACAACAACAGCAGCAGCAACAAAAGAGTTCTAACCCTTTTGGATTTGGTGTACAAAGTGGTGGTGGTGGTTCCAGCAGACCCAATCAGTTCCAGGTTTTTTCCTCTTTTAAGATGCAATTACCGTTCTTATTTATGGATGAGAAACAATGGTGCCTTTTCCTGCTGTTGAATGAATTGGTGGTGATATGATGATGCTTTTTTTGCAAACTCAGCCTTTCGAGAATACATGGTCACGGACGGGTTCTACACCTAATGCTGCTGGTGGTGCTTCTGCGCAGCAGACTGGTGGTAAACAGACGCAGTCTGCAGACCATAAGTGAGTATATGCTTCTTCTATATGTATATCATACAGTTTTGCCGTTTGTTTCTTTGGAAGTTTACTGATTCTGTCTTTGGTTACTATGCAAAAAAGATGCACAGATCCTGCTGCGTGTAAGCGGGTAATGCAAGATGATTTTAAGAATGAGAGACCTATGTGGAAACTCACATGCTATGGCCACTGGAAATAGTATGTGTATTGCTTCACATTTTGTTCAGTATCCTTGATCTTTATCCATTCTTTATAACGTGTCTGATCTTTTCTATCTTCTATTTTTGGTTTCTTCTAGTTTTCCATGTGACGTTACTGGTGATATCAGCTATGAAGAGCTACGTGCAATGGCATACGACGAAGCTAAACGAGGAATACCTCTACAGTCTATTGTGAGATTAACTTTTCTTATGTTTGTTTTACTTTACACTAGTTTCCCTTTCATACTCATGAGACATAAGTTGATTTTCTCTTTCCCTGACTTATAATGGTGCATTATATAGGTTGAGAGGGAGAGAAATTTGCAAAACTCCAAAATAGCTGAGTTTGAAAACTTTCTGCGGAATCCGTACAAAGGCTCTGTTACCGCCAACCAAAGCCCGTTTGCTTCACCCACTCCTAGTATATTCCCACCAACCAATCAGATCAATTCTTCTCCTCCAGCATTCTCTGGCTTTAATCAACAACCTGCATTCCCAAATACCAATGCTGGTGGACTCAGGTATCAACTTTTCTTGGATTTCTCCGTTTTTTCTTTTTTCATATATTCCAATAAGTTTGTGTTGCCTTCATAAATTAACTCTTGTTTTCCCTTGTTCCTTGACATAGTTCATCTGGACCTCTGAATGCCTTTGCAAGCTTCAGTCACCAGTCAAATAATCAACAAACTACATTTCCCAATACCAATGCTGGTGGAGTCAGGTACCAATTTTTGTGGGCTTTCTCCGTATTCCATATTCCTGACAAGTTTGTGTTACCTTTATAAAACTCTTTGTTTCCATATTTCTCTTTGGCCAACTACTCCTCTGCACAGTTCATCTGGACCTCCAAATCTCTTTGCAAGCTTTAATCAACAACCGAACAATCAACAAGCTGCATTCCCAAATACCAATGCTGGTGGAGTCAGGTATCAACTTTTGTGCGCTTTCTCCATTTTCAAATTCCAGTAAAGTGGTGCTTCCATAAACTCTCTGTTTCCATATTTCTCTCTGGCCAATGGTTCCTCTACATAGTTCATCTGGACCTTCGAATGCCTTTGCAAGCTTTAATAAACAACCAAATGCTTTCAGCGTCAATACACCTCAACCTGTTCCTTCAGGTACTACTTCAAGTGTTAAACTTTTCTCAGAGGCCACGACTCCCCATCATTTAAAACCTCTTTTGCAAATGATTTACAGGTCCCTCTGGTTTTCAAACCCAACCATCAGTAGCATTCAAACCAGCGTCATTTGGACCTGGACCCGGACTCGCCACAACTCCACAAAACAATAACATCTTTGGTCGACAAACTCCAACGCCGGCTCCCAACAATTCCCAGAACAATGCATTTAACTTCAATGTCCCTGTTGCATCTTTCACTGCTCCTTCTGTAGACACAACAAATACATCCTCCGGGTAAGTCCCCCATTCTAATTCCATGTTGTTGAACATGTCGACAAATCGATCATCGACAGCATACTATGATGTTTCATACGTTTCTAACTTGAATCATTTGCGGCAGAACTGAGCTGCAAATACAAGGTGATCCTGTTGATAGTAGTATATGGTTAAAGGAGAAATGGAATCCAGGGGAGGTAAATTGCTCAAAACTTTTTTAAGTTGATTACAAAATTTAATTGCCATAACTATATAATCTTTAAGGTTATTTTGTTGCTTTTTTGAATGCAGATTCCAGAACAAGCCCCGCCAGATGCCTTTGTTTAAACAAAATATGAAATGAGACATTGAATCAGTGTTGAAATAGTTAGTTTTACATATAGGCAAGCGTTGTAAACATGGCGCAGAAAACGCCTTGTGATCATTTTACATTTGTGTAAAGATTTTATGAACCAAGTTAGACCAGTTCAACTCCACCAATGTTAGTTTCTCCGCAACATCATAAATTTGAACTTTGTTTCAAAACAATAACTTCAAGGTATCAAACTATAAAAACCATATCTTTCTCACAAGTGACATCTTTTTTTTTTTTTGTTAAAGAAGTGACATCTTTAGCTTACATACCCAAAATTTTGAAAGCTTACTTAAATTTTTCTCATTACAAAAACTAACCAAAACGTCAAGCATCAATCTCCTTGGATTTCCTCTTCTTCTTTCTCTTCCTCTCTCCATCACTCTTCCTCTTCTTCGATTTTATATCCCTGTGGATGCTCTTTAATTCGGTGAAGGCACCGGAGGCTCGTCGTAGATACGCGCTTACGTCTCGAGAGGCGCCATTGTCGGAGGAAACGAATCCAGAGAGAAGCGTAGCTGCCTTAGACAGAGAGATTGGCTCTGAACAGTTAATTCTTCCGGTGACCGTCTTCATCGGAACAACAAGCTCGTAGAACAAACAAACGATGGTCGCGCCTCTAACTCAAATTAGGGCAAGTTACAAAAAAAAAAAAAAAACGTATTAGTAGAACTGAAATGGGCCTACACAAGGCCCAATAACAAAAATGCCACCGGAGGTGTCTAAAGGTCAAAAGATGTATGTAGTGACAGTCACAGAGACAGAAGAAGCTCTCTCGATTAAAAGACGATGGCGGCTATGGCTTCTCACGTTTCGACGGCTCGATCACCTTCTCTTTTCTTCTCCTCCTCCTCTTCATCCTCCTTCGTCCCCGGTACTGCTCTCCGCAGATTCTCCGCCGTTTCATTCGCTTCTCCGGCCCTCCCTCGCCTTCGTGTTTCCTGTCAAGCCTCCTCCGTCACTTCGCCTTCTTCTACTTCCGATGTCAAAGGTTTGGTTTTTAATGGTTCAATCCCCACCATTTCTTCATCATTCCTTATTTTTGGTTTTTGGTCTGAGGAAGATTTGCATGTTGGTATTAGGTTCTGATTTTATCATTCGAAAAATGAGATAATGTGACTCCTTTAATGGTCTCTGTTGATTGATTCACTACGCAAGTTTGATACTTTTTTTGCTGATTTCGTCTATAGATTCATATCCTCACGATTCTGAGATGTATCATAGCATAATGTCTTGATCATCTGGTGAAAATGATTAACTAAAAACCCTATTTTTGCTGCTTGTTTTGTGTGTTTGCAGGAAAGTCTGACCTGAAAGACTTTTTGGCGACTGATGATTTTGACACAGCGACCATAAAATTGATTTTAGACAAGGCTTCAGAGGTTAAGGCCCTTTTGAAATCAGGGGAGAGAAATTATCTACCTTTTAAAGGGAAGTCTATGTCTATGATCTTTGCAAAACCATCCATGAGGACTAGGGTTTCCTTTGAGACTGGTTTTTTCTTGCTTGGTGGCCATGCGGTGTATCTAGGTCCCAATGACATTCAGATGGGTAAGCGGGAGGAAACTCGTGATGTTGCTCGTGTTCTCTCACGCTATAATGACATCATTATGGCTCGTGTGTTTGCTCATCAGGTATGCTGGTGAGTTGTTTGATTGATTGATAAAAAATTTACAAGATGGAACATTAGAAGCATACATATGGCTTGTTCTAATTTCAGAAAGATAAATGCATTTGTATGTTTGTTTTGGTGTCTTGTTAGTGGCATTAGTATCCATTTTTCAACTGATATGCTTGAGTTTGCACTTCTTTCTAATCTCAGAAAGCTGAATGACCAAACTTAAATCCACTTCTATTGCAGGACATTCTTGATCTGGCTAACTATTCGAGTGTACCAGTTGTCAATGGTCTGACAGATCATAACCATCCTTGCCAAATCATGGCTGATGCCCTCACAATGATTGAGCATATTGGTCAAGTGGAAGGGACAAAGGTTAGTTAACTATTTCGCCTGCTGCTGTAGATGCAAGTTACATTTATACATACACCTTACTTATAACATGGGAAACTGAAACAAACCCAAGATTAGTGCATGAAATCTTGACATCCAAGATTATCTATGTCAAAGCACACAACTAGTGTAGACATGTATGATGATCTCATCGCATATTCTATATGTTGCATACATATAAACTCATATATAAAAAACGCGAAATATACTAACAATGATTCAATTAACTCCAGGTTGTGTATGTTGGAGATGGGAACAATATGGTACACTCATGGTTGGAATTGGCATCCGTTATTCCTTTTCATTTTGTCTGCGCTTGCCCAAAAGGGTTTGAACCAGACAAAGAAAGAGTTTTGAAGGCACAACAAGCTGGATTAAGTAAGATAGAGATCACCAATGATCCTAAAGAAGCTGTCATAGGAGCTGATGTTGTGTACTCAGACGTATGGGCCAGTATGGGGCAAAAGGATGAAGCCGAATCTCGCCGTAAAGCATTCCAGGGATTCCAGGTAACATATAAGTCATATCTGGCTTACTTTTGGTAAAATGTTTGGTCGCTTAGTAAAGTAAACTGATTCACGCTTACATGTTATGTTCAATTGCAGGTGGATGAAGCTCTAATGAAGTTAGCTGGACAGAAAGCCTATTTCATGCATTGTTTACCTGCAGAAAGAGGAGTCGAGGTGACCAATGGAGTCGTGGAGGCTCCTTATTCCATTGTCTTCCCACAGGCAGAGAATCGCATGCATGCCCAAAATGCTATAATGCTTCATTTGCTCGGCTTTTAAAACCCCCTGTTATCTTAGTTCTCTCATGCGGCTTGTTGGTGTACCACATTGACTTAATAATGTACTACTTATTAACTTGATGAATAATATTGTGGCTTATTTAGCTGAGAATATGAATAAGCCTATTTTTATCATTGTACGGCAGTTTCTTCAATTTCTTTTTCCTAATGGTGTTGGCTTAGCTCATTAGCTGTCCCAAATCAATCAAATGAATCAAGTCAGTGATTTGATCAATGATGAGAGAGAGAGAGAGAATGTCTTTGGTGAGTAGGTAAGTCCTACATTACATTATTAGTTACGTCATTCTCTTGGGAGGATGTCTATATAACATGAGACAAGGTTGTGTTGAAACTTGAAAGTAGAGAAAGATCTTAATGGTGGAGCTTAGTGGAGTCATTCCGACAATAGATTTTGGAAGAGGCTTCTGATAAGATTTTGAATCGGAAAATCCGTGAAGCGGGTGAGAGATGGTTTTTACATGAATGAGCTTCTTTTATATATAATGACCCATGGATGTAAATATTTATAACTGGTTATTACATCTCTAGATCTGTCTTCATCCCATACCATAGCAGCTTATCCTGTACTTTTTTTAACTTAGGTTCGGGCTGATTGGTTCTGATTTGCAGGGTGACTTCTGATAATAGGGTAAAGGAAGATCCAAAGTTTCACACCATCTTACTTATCGTTCGTCTGCACCAAATTTGTTCCATGCTTCCTGTAGGATCAGAAAGAAGCTGGTTAGAGACTGATTTGCAGATGGAGGTAACTCAATCAAGTGGAGTTGATTTTATATTGATAGGTTAGAGAGAGAGAGAAACCTTGAGAAGGTCAAAAACTTTCTCGCAAATGTACATCTGCTGTGTAGATGCGCCACGTTGTTGAAGCTTGTCAGGATGAACGTAAAGAGTTGCCTTTCGGTAGGCTTTTCTCACGGAAGCACTTAAAACAAGATCAGTGAGAGGAATCGGTTTCCATCCACTCTCTGCTCCAAGTATCTGCAAACCACAGAACAATCGATTAAGACTGATCATCTAATCCGTTAGACAGAGTTAAGAGCTATTGTACAAATGGAGAAAACAAATTACATATTGGAGTGTTGAGAGCAACGCCCGCAAGTTGTTTTCCTTTCCACTCGACCACCGTTTGACATCAGCATCAAGACCTTCCGCAAGTTTCTGCAATTTCAACCCGAGAAGAAGAAGGCTTAATACAACCAGCAAATTCAAAGATGACATTTAAAAAAAAAAAAAAAATCTGATCATATATGTGATTACATTTCTCTCTGCCTGCTCTTTCTGGACTTTAAGATCACGAAGTTTCTTCTCTGCAAGAGCCTCTGCCTGGAATGATGACAGCACAGAAACATGTTCTAAGCAGAGATAAGAGGATTATAAGAGACAGATGAACAGCTGGTGTACATACCGCGCGATCAGATGTTCTCTGGTGTCTCTCAGATCTAGCTTTACTTCTCTGGATTGGCTCACCTTTGGCTTCATCACGCAAATCAAATGAACAAGTCAGTATATTGGTCAAACATCTTGGAAACGACTATATATATATACACAGAGACATACCAGTCTGGTTCGAAGAATTGGAAGGACCTGAACTTTTGTTCTCTGTACCCTGCTAAAGAATTTCACAAATCAAAATATTACATGAGAGCTATGAATGATAAGTTGAAAGAAGAATAAGAAAATAGGTGTCAAAAACTCACAGAAGATGAGGAGCCTCGTCTTTCACCAGAAGAGCCTAATGACTTGCTGCCGCCATAACATTTTGTTTGAGAAGAAGCAGCCTTTCCAGACAATGCTTTTTCCAGTGCACGTTCTCTGGCCTCAGAGAGTGCTCTTTCTACAGCAGCACGCTCAGATCTGAGTTTAGCTTGCATTGTAGCCTTCTCAGCTGATGACAACTTATCATTTGCCTCAACAGAAGCCTTCTCTGATCTCCTTGGAACCTCAGAAGTCCCTTTACGGTGGGCTCCTGCCTTTGCTTTCTCTATTGCAGCTTTTCCTGCTCTTTCCTTAGCATCAGCAAACGCCCTTTCGCGGGCTTCACGAATAGCTCTTTCTACCATAACTCTCTCTTTCTCTCTTTCTCTTTCCTTCTCTCTTTCCTTCTCTTTCTCTCTTGTTTCATCTTTCTTTTTCAGATGTTCCTCAACCAGCTCTGCTTCGTTCTGTGAAGCATCAGAAGCAGCATCTCCCCCTTTTTCTATAGATGATCGACAACTCTCCTCTCCCTCATTTTCTTTCGTATTTCTATCTGTTGATGTGAAAGTATTTTTGTCTCCGTTGGGCAAACAACAGGAAGACTCAGCTGCCTCCACATTGCTTCTATCTGTTTCATTCTCTTGATACTCAAACCGGTGCTCTTGTTCAGTCTTATCTTCATCATTCTCTAGGCCAAAACTTGTTTTCATGTCATCATTTTCTTCTTTGGTTTCCTCCATTTCGTCAGGCTTACATTCTGCCTGACTTACTACTCCATCCTGCATTGATCTGTCATCATCCTCTGCAACACTCCAACCACTTCGTATTGAATCAGAATCTATGTCTTCAACGTGTTCTTCTGTGCTGCTGACAGCACTGGCTTTTTCAGGGAATTGATCACTGAGATCTTGCTCAACGCCAACCTCCTCAATGTATGAATCCCCTTGTCTCATTTCAAAAGATGACCTGCTGGTGTCAGTATCTACACTACCATCGATCTTAGTTTCTTCTGCTAGTTCATGCGTTTCCTCAAATTTCTCCCCAGATATATTTGAGTCTGTTTTACTGCAATCATCATATTCATGCATTTCAGCACGAGAATCTGCATGCTCCTTTATCTCATCAAGTTCAGCAAGTCGTTGAGCCCAGCCAGCTTCTTCAGATAATTCGTGTGCATCTTCCCCTTCTTGGTCGCTAGCCATTCTATTGGCCTCTAGCTCTTCTCCTATCAGTTCACGGACCAAAGACGTTTTACCTTGCAGCTCTACCTTACCATATGTTTCTTGCGTCGACTCTTCATTTTCTCTGGTATGTGCATAGGCTTCATAATCCTTTCTTACTGTCTCCACCTCATCCTGTTCATATCTATCTGTGCCAGTCATCTGGCAGTAAGAAGTCTCTGCAGTTTCGTTTCCGTTCTCATCTCCAGCTTTGTGATGGATATCAAGATGATCCTTTACTGATTCCACTAAGCAGTAAGTTTCATCTTCTCCCTTAATATCTGCTGGCTGAAACATCTGCCTAAACATTTGTTTAAGAACGGTCCAATTTTCTTGTAATCCTGAATCATTAGCTTGTCCAGATGTACTTTCTGTTTCCTCGCTAGCATCATGAATCCATACACCCTCCTCACGGAAGGATATTTCTGTGGTTTCATTCTCCAGACCTCCTAGCCACAAGGGCCTGTTGTTTTCCTTCGGGGCCTTGATCATATTATAGACGTCTTCAGAGGTCTTCCAAACTCCTCTTCGCCTGGGAACCTTGTGCATTGTCTCTTGCACCTCATCTGTGTTTCCTGGCTCAGAAATATGTTCTCTGTTAAAAGACACCATAGTTCCAACACTATCATCGGACTGCGTTTTACTGAAAATATGATCAGGTGTTGGGATCTCTTCCACTTCCTTCACATATGTTTTGGTATCATCAGTACCAACAAAAATCTCAAGTGGCTCAAAGATTCTCTCCTTCTCACCTTCCTGATCTAGAACAGTGTAAGTTGGGTCAGGATTTTCATGCAAATCTTCTACGCCCCACTTAGATCCACCTTCAGACTCACAAGCACTTTTAACTTGCGTTCCAATTTCTACCTCCATAGTCTGAGAAGTCCCTTCTGTGAAAGCACAGATTGTAGATTCAGACTTCTCTTCAATATTAGTTTCGGTCTTACTCTCAGGTTGTTGCGGGGTCTCTTCCACTTCCCTTGAATATGTTTCCATGACTGGAATACCAGCTAGCATCTCTTGTGAGTTATTTTCCTCACCTTGAACCATTTGAGCGAGGGTAGAACTATCCTCCTCAGTAACCTTTTGCTCATCCTTTTGTGAAACCTTGCTCCCCGTGAAGGTGAAGGCCTCTACAACACACTTTATTTTACTGCCAAGCTGTCCAAATGTATAGAAGGGATTCTCAGTCAGTGGTTGCACCTCTTGTTTCGTATCAGTTTCAGGTTTGGCTGGTGCAAAGTTTTCTGGCTCCTGCTGCTTACCGTTCATAACTGATTTGAATATCTCTCCAGGTGATACCCAGTGTTTGCGACCTCTTCTTGCTTGTTCCTCTTCTAGCTTAACCACATTGTGTTCTTCTAACTCTTCCAGCTTATGGTCTGAAGTTGATTTTAAAAGTCCTTCAGGAACTTCCCACAGCTTCCGTGCTCTTTTTGCATGCTGATCCCCCTCATTTGAAAATGATTGTTCAGATGAGTTCCCCGTCTCACCAAGAATCTGAGAATTGTTGTCTCTGCTTTCCTCTGTAATTTCTTCAACTTCTTTGTCCCCTTTAATCTCGATTTTAGGGTCATCACAAGATTTCGGTTTTGCACAACTGCGAAAGCCTGACTTATTCCTTCCCATCATTTGTTTTGCAATATTCATTCTTACTTGTGCCTCTTCTATAGCCTTCTTCAATGCTGCAGAAGACTCAGCGGCAGGCGAATTTGCATCTGTTTCAGCATCAAAGTATGGAGGTGAACTTGGAGGATCATCAGCATCTTCAGTTTGTAACCTTTTCGAAACCCCAGAGTAAGAACCCAAAAATCTTTCAGAAGATCCATTTTCACCATTCAATGAATGCTGCAAGCTTGAAACTGGTTTCACATCCGGATGTTCACCATTAGAATCGGTCTTGCACGTTAACTTATCACGCGTACTACATCCATTCCGAGCAAAGACGTTCTCGAAATCAACCTCAGTTTTAGAACCCCGCTTTCTAGAAACCTTGACTTCCTCACAACTCTCATTACATGTCTTCTTACTCTCAACTAGTGGAATAATAATAGGTGGTTTACTTTCAATCTTCTGCAACGGACTCGTACTCTCAACCTGCAGTTTAGTAAGCACCTGAGCCTCCTGAGTAACATTAGTAGTAGTCCTATCCTCATTGCGCGAGACCGCCTGGTGATTTGGTATATCAGAGTGCTTCATCCTAACCATTTCAGGTGAATTTTTCCCCTCGTTGCAAACAGGAACAACAACATCAGAAGCGTTTCCACTTTTCCTACGATTCCTACACATTGGCCAAAAAAAAAAAAGTTCTCACCAACAGAGATCTAACATCAAAGTGTTCCTCTATTCAATTCAACATGTCTCCAGCAAAAACCTCAAATCACACAATCATATAGCCTTTTAAAAAAATTGAAGAACCCTAAATATATTGAAAATTTTACCTTCTCTTATTGTCAGTAACGGCGGTTTTGTAACCGGAGTTGATGATCACTTCCTTGGGAGTAAGAGAGAAATCGCAACCACCAAAGCCAACACCACCACCAAAGACGGAAGAGTAATCGAGCTTAGAACTGCGAACATCGACCTTAACTTTACCAAGGTTGAGCTCCGGTACATCCAGAAACGGAATCGAAGAGGTAGAAGGACCCGAAGCTCTGAAAATCTCGCCGTAATCAACAAGAGGAGATTTCAAATTAGACGGAGAAGCAAAAACGCCGTCGTATGCAGCATTTGCACTAAAGCTAAGGCTGCTATGGCTACGATTATTAATCTTCCTGGAGAAAGTAGTAGCAGTAGCCGGAGGCTTGTCATACTCCATTTTATTTTGCGAAGAAGAGATGGAGAAAAAGGCTTTGTTAGGGTTTTGTATTGTTCGTCTTCTTCGTTGTTTATGATTTCTTATTCTCTAATCTCTTCCTAATTTGTCCTTCTCTCTGGTTTTTTGCAGACGAAAAAATCTGCAGAGCTTTAAGAGAGAGAAGAGAAGAGTGTGAGAGAGAGAGAGAGAGAGAGAGAGAGAGAGAGAGAGAGAGCTATGAGCTGTTTATTTTTTTATGCCGAGTTATTTGGGTTTTTTTTTTAGAAACAAATTATACTATTAACTAATTCGAAAAAGCGCGTGAGCAATAATAATAATAATAATAACTGTCTGTAATTAAATAATTTAAGAAACTACTAATCGCGAGATTAATTTTGCATTGGTAGTACTACTATAGACTATAGAGTATATAAAAGCAAAATTAACGTTAATGTGTGTTGGTCAAATCTCTTTCATTTTTATGCTCTTTGTCTTTTTTAGATTATTTATTGATGATACTTTAAGCATAGACCCTATAGTTTGTTTTCTAGTTCTTTTTTTTTTTTTTTTTTTTTTTGTCTTGGTGTGATTATTTTATTTAGTGAAGTGTATAAAGGAGTAAGATAAATTGTGTTGTCAAAATCAAAAGTATTTAACACGCCAATCTCCTTCGTCTTATTTAGTTCATGTACCTTAAAAATTGTATAAACGTTTGTTGACAAACAAAAAATGTATAAAATGCCTTTTTGACAAATTAAAAGAAAAAGAAAAATGTCTAATTGCGTTCTTAAACACATGGGACTTGGCCGATTACAAAAATATTCAAATGGCTCGACTTTTTTTTTTTTTTTACTATTTTATTGCTTTATCAAAAAAATTTAAATTATATTTTTCCGAAAGACAGTTATATCCAAGCTGTTATCAACAGTGTATAAAGGACGATGAAATAATGTAAGGGTATCTTCGGAATTTTGATTAGCAATAGTAAAAAGCTATGATTCTCTCTCGACTTGTCTGGGCGACCGTTATGCATTATTATGCCTCTTGTCAAAATTTTCACCATTTTTATTTTTTAAACTTTCAAACCTAAAAATAATGTCGTTTATATATAAATAAACTCAGACAAATGTAAAACCCAAAAAAAAAAAAAAAAAAAAAAAATCTAAGTGTCATAGATGCGAATATGTTAATAATTCAAACTTTGGAAACCGGTTTGAGCCATGAGCTATATCGAATAAAAAACCTTTTTTTTTTTATTTGAAGGATCAATCACTAATTATAAACTACATAATTGTAGTTCGAAGTCGTTTGTGATTACGTATTGATAAACTACTGTTTCGGTTCTTGAAATGAACCTTCACGATTGTAATTAAACCCAACACAGTTTCCGTGAGTTTAGTTTGATGATTCATTCATACGATGTTTTCATCATCAATTTGGTTTTATACATATATAGTAACCATGCAAGAAGAAAATAACAAGAGAATTAAGGGGTGGATAACAAGTGGCGCGCGCGTTACAAAAGTGTATGTTAAGCAGTTGTATATGTCTTTATCTCGAATGATAGATCACATGATTTTTTGATACAAGACATGGATTCTTGTCACAACAATTTCCCACATATCTTTTGTTTATACTCAAATTTTTTTTTATAGCAAAAACGAAAACAAAACCAAACAGTATATTGGTCATATGACTCATAATTCATGATTTTAATTTTAGCTTCTTCCCTTGGTGGTTTTTGGGATGTGGTCCAAAACTTTAGATGAATATATATATTTGAATTATATAGCTTACTGTATTTGAATTGAATGAATACAATAATAACATATGTATTTATATGCACACGTTTGGTAGAAATGTAATGATTCACAGCATTGTAGTTGCTGGCAATCACCAAGAGCCAGAGAAGTCATGCATTTTCCGACAAAATCCATATGTTAGTATATTACTACTATCAAAATAGTATGAACCCCCAAAATATAAAATACTACTAGTAAGGAAACATAAGTCACAGATCGAATAAAAACCAAAAACGCTTTGTCATTTCCAAGATCGTTCCTGATATCACCGCTCTGAGTTTTTTAAACATTAGAAAATCCTATTGAACCTTATATGTTTATTTTCTTGTTCCCTTGATAAAATATAGAGCGCAAAATAAAAGTTAGATTGTATACCTTAAAAAATCATCGACGACCAACAAAGAAATAAACTTTAAAAAAACATCAAAGAGACACTTTGTATATATATTAATGGTCCACAAGTTAGATGAAATAAAGTATTTAGTGATCGAACACTGATAACTGATCACCTAATGATACTATTATAGCTTATAAGTGGTAGTGACAGATATAGTTGTTGGTAATGCCTTTCTCTAAACCATGCATGATTTGTATTATAATTAGGACTCTGAAAATGACATCGTAACATGGAAAAAAAAAAGGTAATAAGATTCATGTGTATGATGTTGACCGTTTTGCTCATATATAAGTACAATTTCTAACACTTAAAATCCTCAAACGCCTAATTTTATGTTCAAAGAAAAGTCATGAAATGTAAGTATATCGGAAAGCCAAAATCAAACTAATACAAGTAAAACACTCACATTGTATCTTTACAATTCAGAGAGCATATTGACAATTCCACACAAGAAAATGTAACAAAAACTCAATAAATATAGTGGTAAGATTCTGCCCCTAAATGGGTTGTCCACATACTCTTTGATGAGTTTCGCTTAAGACAACTAAGAGTTGGCGACACACAAAAAAAATGATGGTAAGCTTTTGGGCAATTGAGATCTAACTATACAAATCTAGGTTCAGTTACTTTTATAGCTTTATAGAAGAAGAAGAAAAAAGTAAATCGATGGCTAGCCATACGATCGAGAATCTAATTATGTCAGTCAATGCACAAAAAAATGGAGCCCACGATACATACACATACTAGTGTCATTATTTTCGTCCCTTTGTAATAAATAAAATGTATTTCATGCTTTTTGATAGACCATGGCATCATGGAAACCTAATCTAACATGGCCTTTACAAGGTTTTATAAGCTTTAAAGTGGTTTCAGTTGCCTTTTTTTTTTTTTTTTGGCCAAAAGTAGTCTATGAGAGAATCTCTTAGCCATATGCTTTGCATATTCACGACCCAACCACATGCTTGCCTACTTCTGTATTCATTTATTTTTACTAGATAAAAATCACACATTGTCTCGGGCCCAGTAAGGACCCAAATTGAAAATCTCTAACTCACAAAGAAGGTTATAGCATAAGTTTAACGTTGTCGTATGATTTTAAACAATTCTGACTCTGAAACTCTTGATTTTTATATCATACTAATGGATGAAAGGATTTGTGGATTTCAAACAAGGTTGATGAATTGTACATTATTCAATTTTGAGTACAACATTTGCTTGGTTTCACAGAACTTTACATTTGGCTTTATTTAATCTCACGCGCACACTCACACACACACATTCTTAAACTATACACTACAAGAATCATTCATTCATTATTATCGTTACAACTATGTTACTTGCGTAATCGTAGCGGTGATTCAGTGCTTTTATGAAATCTTCTCAAGTGAATTGATTGAGATACTCATCGACAGTGGTGTACTTGACATCAGGGTAAAGCTCAGTGGCTTCCACACCGAACAAAGTATCTTTGGTGAAACTGGTCTGATCTCCCTTCACAAACACCGCGTGGTTTATCGACTTAAAAACATCGACGGGAACTGGAGATTACACACACACACACACACACACACACAAAAGAAAAAAAGGAAAAAATATCTTTTCATTCAGAAAATGGAAAAAAGTGATCAATTAAAAAACATAAGGATTTTGATTTCTATACCTTGGATGCTTTTAAGGATTTCTTCTTCGGATATGTGTGTCTTCTCAAGAGACTTGCCAATCTTTTTCTCCCACAAGGTTACCATTTCATTCATTGATAAAGTGTTCCTAGGTGATTTAATGTAAAGGGTCTTGTTCAGAGTCCTTGGATCATCCACTGTCCTGATTGTGTAAGCAGCAGTATCTTCCTCTTTGTTTATCACAACTGCAAAAACAATCTAAAACTTAGTTATATAATAAATCTTTTTTTTTTTTTTGGTTGAAAAATTCTACTTTCTATTACATTAAAAATTTCTCAACCTTTGGCATTTCCATCGCCTAAAATAGTAACTTTGTCTATCGGAGGAACATTTCCGTCGCCAAAAATGATGACTTTGTCTCTAGTAGGAGAAATTAGACCAGGCTCGAACTGAGCTAACGTACGCAAGTATAAACCGGCACAGCAATCGCTAACAACGTAAGTGTATGGTATTCCTTCAGCCTCTATGGCTTTCCTAATCTGTAACTTCCTTGCAAAAAATGATCTTGCCGGCTCAACCGCACTTGTCCTCTCCACGTCTGTCCCGAATTCAGCCGGCAAGAATCTCTGAAAACAACAATTACAAATCTTGTAGAACACTACGAGCAATGTGCTATATGATTTTTCTCATAACTATACATTTTAATTAGATCATATGCTAATAAGATTTCCATTTATAAGTAATGAGTTTGGAACAAATTAATACCTTGACGTTACCGGCTTCTTTAATGGCGGAAATGATCTTGGTTTGATCCAAGACTTGCTTGTGCCCGATGGTTGATATCACCACATCGACCTGTTTGATGGCCTTCACTAAGCTTTCATGATCATTCAACTCTCCCTGACCAAGTTAGATAACTAATTAAGGTTATGGTTATGTATTTGTATGTAACACATGTTAGAGAATGATAGTTCATGCATACGTGTAGTATTGTGACGCCGAGATCTTTGAAGCACTGGACGGTTTTGCCCTTGACAGGATCGGAGAGAGACGCTTCTCGGACAAGAGCGAACGTTGGGTTACCGGCTTTAGCGCTAGCTTCAACGATGAATTCTCCCATGTAACCAGTCCCTCCGATCACCAGAATCTTGCTTTTCTCCGTAGCCATGTTTCAAACGTGGTAGTGACTAATGAGTGCGTCTTATTTGAATAATGATGCTGTGGAATTTGCGTGAAGCACTTTGGCGTTGACACAGGACCATTTATGGACACTATTTAGTGGGTCGACTACGACAATACCCTCACCCAGCACCATTTGTTTTTCGATTACGACTCCCGACTTTACAAAAACAACGAATGTCGTCTTTAAAATCCTAAACCTATATATGTCTAATAAAAAATAATATCTCTTTCTTTGTCCCAACATCTTACGTTAGTCCCATCCATTTCTTCCACATCCTACGACTCCCTTCCTCACAATCTCACCAGAAGAACATAATGGGAAAAAAACATAGCGGGACAAAAGAACATAGTGGGAAAATATATAGTACTTCCGTAGTTTTGCGGTTTTAGACCAAAACTAATAATAATTTTGTAAAAAATTTTGATATTACGGGAAATAATAATGTCACAAATTTTACGGTGTTAGACGGAAAATGTAATCTGCCAACTTTTTTGATTTGTTTACCGAGAAATGTAATTCCACAGTTTTATTATTTTGGAGAAATTCGTAATTTTTTTTTTTGTTTTGAAGGCTAATGTTTTGCAAATTAGGTGAGATTATAAATTTTCAAAAACCGTGAATTATATATTTTTCTTTAACTGGAAAATTATGAACTTATTTTTTGTGAAAACCTCAAAACATATGGAATTACGTTTTTCCGTTGAAACCACCAAATTTTAAAATTATGAGAAAAAAACTCGATTTTTTTTGTGAAATTTCAAAGCAGAGGGACAATGGATGTTAAGGGAATGAGTTGGACCCACGTGAGATGTTGAGGTATATTTTTCTCTAATATTTTGTATCTTATAAGAGATAATAGGCTAAGAGTATTTTAGGTTTTTTAAAAAAGTTTTTTTTTTGTAAAATTTGCATATGAAACGGGTAACGTTTTTGTAGATTTCAAGCAAGCTTAGTTGAAGATGTACCCCTTTTTTTCTGGTCAAAGAAGTTGAAGATATACCTTACGTTCTAATTGACACAAGAGTGCAATATTAGCTTAGTTTCACAAAACTTCACATTTGGCTTAATTCAATCTCACACGCACACACACACACATTCTTAAATTATATAACTACAAGAATCATTCATAATTATTGTTACAACTATATGTTACTTGCGTTGCGTAATCGTAACGGTGAATTCAGTGCTTTAATGAAATCTTCTCAAGTGAATTGATTGAGATACTCATCGACAGTGGTGTACTTCACATCAGGGTAAAGCTCAGAGGCTTCCACACCGAACGAAGGCTCTATAGTGAAACGGGTCTGATCTCCCTTCACAAACATGGAGTGGTTTATCGACTTAAAAACATGGATGGGAACTGGACATTACGCAAAAAGAAGAAATCTTTTTATTTAGGAATGAAAAAAAAAAACGGATGATAAAGAATCTATAAACCTCTCCTTGTGAATCATGCTCGGATTAGAATTTCTAATCTTGGATGCTTTTAAGGATTCGTTCTTCTGATACGTGAGTCTTCTCAAGAGACTTGCCTATCTTTTTCTCCCACAAGGTTACCATTTCATTCATTGATAAAGTGTTCTTTGGAGGCTTAATGTAGAGTGTTTTGTTCAGAGTCCTTGGATCATCCACTGTCCTGATGGTGTAAGCAGCAGTATCTTCCTCTTTGTTGATCACAACTGCAAAATTCGATCCAAAACATGTTATATAAAAATCTTGTTTCTAAATTATATATACAGTACTTTCTGTTACATTATAAAATTCTTCTCAACCTTTGGCATTTCCATCGCCTAAAATGGTGACTTTATCTCTAGGAGGAACATTTTCGTCGCCAAAAATGATGACTTTGTCTCTAGTAGGAGAAATGAGACTAGGCTCGAACTGAGCTAACGTACGCAAGTATAAACCAGCACAGCAATTGCTAACAACGTAAGTGTATGGTATTTCTTCGGCCTCTATAGCTTTTCTGATCTGTACCTTCCCTGCAAAAAATGATTTTGCCGGCTCAACTACACTTGTCCTCTCCACGTCTATCCCAAACTCAGCCGGCAAGAATCTCTGAAAAACAACGATTACAAATCTAGTAATTATAAGAAACTATGTGCAATAAGATTTTTCTCATAACTATACATTTTCATTAGATATATATCAAATGCTAATCGAATCAAATACCGACCTTGACGTTACCGGCTTCTTTAATGGCGGAAATGATTTTGGTTTGATCTAAGACTTGCTTGTGCCCGATGGTTGATATTACCACATCGACCTGTTTGATGGCCTTCACTAAGCTTTCATGATCATTCAAATCCCCCTGACCAAGTTACATAATAAAGGTTTATGGTTATGAATTTTGTAAACATGTTAGAAAGTGATACTTTCATGCATAAGTACGTGTAGTATTGTGACACCGAGATCTTTGAACCACTGGACGGTTTTGCCCTTGACCGGATCAGAGAGAGAGGCTTCTCGGACAAGAGTGAATGTTGGGTTACCGGCTTTAGCGCTAGTTTCAACGATGAATTCTCCCATGTAACCAGTCCCTCCGATCACCAGAATCTTGCTTTTACCCGTAGCCATGTATCAAACGTGGTAATGACTAAATGAATGCGTAGGTATACTACTTGAATAAACGATGCTGTGGAATTTGAGTGAAGGCGTTGACTCACAGGGCCATTATTTTATAGACGGTATTTGGTGGGTTGATTTACGACAATACCCTCACTCAGCACACAATTTGTAATCCCACATGTTGAACGTGTTAATGCTCCTAAAATACAAATTATATACGAATTCTAGAACCGACCATATCCACAATATAGACCAAAGGGGGCGTGTCCCTGGCGACGAACACATCAAAACATTTACGTACATGCAGGTGAGTTTTTGAGATAATAAAATTAGGAAAGTTCTTAATTAAAAGACATCAATTTTTTTGGAAGAATAGTACAAAAAAATTCTTTTGTCTGAATAATATACCATTTCATAAATACTATGGATTAGTATCTTATTTCTAAAGCGTGTGTATGAAATCAGATGTTATGTTTTAAACGAGGTTCTATATCGGAAGAAAAGTTGGCGTTTTTATTGAGAATTGTCAAATCGTCAGGGTGATCTCTCTACGAGCACTCACAAAAGAAGAAGAAACACGGCAGTACGAAGAACTGAAATGACTTCCTTACTCTTCTCTACTTTATCTATATATGTCACAAAAGCTGACCACTTTTCTGGTGTAAACACCATCTTCACCAATTTGGAGCAATCCGTAACGAAATTGACATTAATCTTCTCTTCATCGGTTAGGCATTGCACCACCCACAATCAGTGGGTCCAGCTCGGAATGTAGTGACACAAACACACAAACATACACACAAACACACACACATCGATCATTCACGATTGGGAGAATCATTATTTATTGTTACAATTATGAAACTAGCGTCATCATTGAGGTGAGTATGGTAATATGCTCAGACTAATTCACTGAGATACTCATCGACAGTGGTGTACTTGATATCAGGGTAAAGCTGAGAGGCTTCCACACCGAATGAAGGCTCTATAGTGAAACTGGTCAGATCTCCCTTCACATATATGGAGTGGTTTATCGACTTAAACACATCGATGGGAACTGGAGAATACGCAAAGAGAAGATATCTTTTTATTTAGCAATGAATCTATAAACCTATCTCTCCTTGTGAATGATGCTCGGATTAGAATTTCTAACCTTGGATGCTTTTAAGAATTTGTTCTTCTGAGATGTGAGTCTTCTCGAGAGACTTGCCGATCTTTTTCTCCCACAAGGTTACCATATCATTCGTTGATAAAGTGTTCTTAGGAGGTTTAATGTAGAGTGTTTTGTTCAGAGTCCTTGGATCATCCACTGTCCTGATTGTGTAAGCAGCAATATCTTCCTCTTTGTTGATCACAACTGCAAAAACAATCTAAATTATATAAATATATATATTTTTTTTAAATTCTACTTTTCTATTACACTATATAATTCTCCACCTTTGGCACTTCCATCCCCTAAAATGGTGACTTTGTCTCTAGGAGGAACACTGTCTTCGCCAAAAATGATAACCTTGTCTCTGGTATGAGAAATGAGACTAGACTCGAACTGGACTAATGTGCGCAAGTAAAAACCAGCAGAGCAATTGCTAACAATATAAGTGTATGGTATTCTTTCAGCTTCTATGGCTTTCCTAATCTGTACCTTCCTTGCAAAAAATGACTTTGCCGGCTCAACGGCACTGGTCCTCTCCACGTCTACCCCAAACTCAGCCGGCAAGAATCTCTGGTAAACAACGATTACATATCTAGTAAGAGACTATCGGCAATTAATTAAACGAGGTTTGATGATGAATCAAAATTCCGACCTTAACGTTACCGGCTTCTTTGATTGCGGAAATGATCTTGGTTTGATCCAAGATTTGCTTGCTCCCTACGGCTGATATCACCACATCGACCTGTTTGATGGCCTTCACTAAGCTTTCATGATCATTCAAATCTCCCTGACCAAGTTACATAAATACATAACTAAGGTTATGGTTATGAACTTCATGAATTTGTATACATGTTAGAAAATGATAGTTCATGCATACGTGTAGTATTGTGACGCCGAGATCTTTGAAGCGTTGGACGGTTTTGCCCTTGACGGGATCGGAGAGAGATGCTTCTCGGACAAGAGCGAACGTTGGGTTACCGGCTTTAGCGCTAGCTTCAACGATGAATTCTCCCATGTAACCAGTTCCTCCGATCACCAGAATCTTGCTTTTCTCCGTCGTCATGTTTCAAAGTGGTAATGACTAATGAATGTCTACTATTTGAATAATGATGCTGTGGACTTGGCGTCGACAGGGCAATTATTTATGGACGGTATTTAGTGGGTTGATTACGACATTACCTCCTCACTCAATATCCCATGTGATGTGGTGAACAGTACTTTCGACTCTCATGTTCTGTTCGTAAAATACAAATTACATGAATTCTAGCACAAACGATATTCATTATTATATATATATAGGTGATATATCAAACCAATTAAATGCATACAAAGATATGTGAATTTGTGAAAAATAATATTATTGTGGTACAGCACTGTGACAACACATCACAAGAGTCATTTTTATTGATACAAACATGAAACTAGCGTCATGGTGGTAAGTTATGAAGTACCTCAAACAAAATAACTGAGATACTCATCAACACTTGTGTACTTGACATCAGGGTAAAGCTCAGAAGCTTCAAAACCGAACGAAGGCTCTATAGTGAAATTGGTCTGATCTCCCTTCACAAACACAGCGTGGTTTATAGACATAAGAACATTGATGGGATCCGGAGACTCTGCAAAAAACAGAAATATAACTTTTTATTCAGCTAATCAAAAAGGCATTACTAAAGAATCTAAAAAAAAAAACTCATAATTCTGATTTTCTAAACCTTGGATGCTTTTAAAGATTTGTTCCTCTGACAAGTAAGTCTTCTCAAGAGACTTGCCGATCTTTTTCTCCCACAAGCTGACTAATTCGTTCATGGATAAAGTGTTGTTAGGTGGATTAATGTAGAGGGTTTTATTCAGAGTCCTCGGATCATCCACGGTTTTGATCGTATAAGCAGCAATATCTTCCTCCTTGTTGAACACAGCTGCCAAGTATTCGACCGTGTTACGTACATTCAACTGTATAAAAAGCAGATTAATGTTTTGGATATATATGAAACTAACCTTTGGCATTTCCATCACCAAATATTTTGACTTTGTCTCTAGGAGGAGAAGTGAGACCAAACTCGAACTGAACCAATGTGGGCAAGTAGTAACCGGAAAGGTAATTGGTAACAATGTAAGTGTATGGTATCCCTTCCGCTTCAACTGCTCTCCTGGTCTGTAGTTTCCTTGCAAAAGTCGACTTCGCTGGCTCAACCGCATTAGACCTGTCCACGTCCATCCCAAACTCAGACGGCAAGAATCTCTGCATATAACGTCAAATCCAATATGAGACTATATCTTCAATTGAATGATTGTTTTTTCAAGAAAATGTATTATGCTGGTCTTAATTCGGTGGTGACAGGTCCAACAATACTAACACAAATCACTAGACTAATTGAATTATATTTATATGTCCACATCTATACCAAAAGAAGCTCTGTAAATCAACAAATCCATAGTACAAGAAACTATATATGTACGAATTCGATCTTATGCAGATCTGACCTTGACGTTACCGGCTTCTTTAATGGCGGAAATGATCTTGGTTTGATCCAAGATTTGCATGCTCCCAACGGTTGATATAACCACATCGGCCTGTTTAATGGCCTTCACTAAGCTCTCGTGATCGTTCAACTCCCCCTGATCCCAAGTTTGATATACATAATAACTAGGTTATGGGTTATTGGAATCTTTATGAAAGATATATATTAAAGGAATCAAGCGTACGTACGTGTAGTATTTTGACGCCGAGATCTTTAAATTTCTGGACGATTTTGCCCTTGACGGGATCGGAGAGAGTTGCTTCTCTAACAAGAGCCAACGTGGAGTGCTGTGCTTTCACGCTTGCTTCTACAATGAGTTGTCCGATGTGACCTGTCCCTCCGATCACCAGAATCTTTGACGCCATGTTTTAGTGTTTGAGACCTTTACGATAATGAGTTAATGACTGTGTGTAATGTTTTGAGTGCTAAATTGATTTGAGATGTGAGCCAAGGAACAGCAATTTATGGACTAGGTTCGTCAATTTCCGATAATACCCTTACCTGAGATTTTTATTTTCTTTATTTCTTGTTTTATCGCAAGTTCGCAACCACATTTGAAAATAGATTATGTAGCTCACGCTGTCACGCTTCAAAACCTTTGAGAATATAATATAACTTTTTTTCGTAAAAGATTTGATTTTGATATAAAAACTGATTTGAATTATAGAATATATTCTTAGTGGTTTACACGTGTTGATAATAGGTATGAATTACACAATTAACAAGTATGTATTGTGAAGAGTCACACATTAGGTCATATTTATCGGTAAAACAAAGGGCTGATTTTGGGCTTTTTTATATTAGAAAAAAATGAACAGTGTAAATAAGATCAGGCCTTCTGATCTTAAATAAAATCAGTTCTTCGGGGTGATCTAAGGCCACGTGTTTGAAAGAGATTGGTTGGAAATTTTATTGTCTTCGTATTATTTTCTTTCTCTTCATTCGGGTTTCCGCAAAAAATTTTTTTGTTCTCTCCGAAGAGACAAAACGGCGTTTCGCCGAGAGATTTCTTCCTCTCCGATTCCGGTGTGTTCCGACCAGTTCCGGTGATCTCTTCTTCTCCTCGTCTCCTCGTGTCCACCGATCTCGTCGTCTCCACCGTCTCCTCTGTCTCGCCAAGTCAACCGATCTCTTCGTCTCCTCGTCTTCTCTGTCTCCTCTGTCTCCTCCGGCTTTATAGACAAGGTAAGCTCCGGCAATTTAAACCTAATCTCATTTCTGAATTAGGTTTCGATTTAGGTTTTCAATTTTAGGGTTTCGATTTAGGGTTTTCAATTTTAGGGTTTCGATTTAGGGTTTTCAATTTTAGGGTTTCGATTTAGGGTTTTCAATTTTAGTGTTTCGATTTAGGGTTTTCAATTTTAGGGTTTCGATTTAGGTTTTCAATTTTAGTGTTTCGATTTAGGGTTTTCAATTTTAGGGTTTCGATTTAGGGTTTTCAATTTTAGGGTTTCGATTTTATGCCTTCGATTTTATGCATGTCGTGTGTTGTATTGAAACTGAGAATTAATAGATTTGTATGAGTGAATTATAATCGTTTTTTCCTCTACTTGAATTCAACTTTACACCCATAAACGTTAATCGATTTTGGCTTGTTTTCGGTTTGTTCATGAGGCATATAGGTGAGGCTAAGGAGGGCAAATTTATTCACAACAACAACATTCCTTACTCGCAAGTAAAAGGTAAGTCAAATGGTTTGTGTCTAAAAAATTGTTTTTCGTTTCTTTGTTTGTGAATAAATTGGTTTGATGTTTTAAAAGTAAACTTGTTTCAAAAAATGTTTTGAAAAATTGGTTTGATGTTTAGTTGTGATGGTAACGTTTGAAAAATGGTTTGATTTTTAGTTGTGATGGTAAACTGGTTTAAAAAAATGGTTTGATGTTTGGCCAAAGTCCCTTTTTCGTTCTCCCACACATCTCTAAACTTAAGTTGTGATGGTAACAAAACTGAATTTAGTTGTGTAGTAACTGATTATTAAGACATTTTCAGTGGTTGTAGTTGCCTTGAAAAGATTGTTTGCTTGGTTTTTGTGATGGTGTGATGGTCTATGCCCTTAAACTATAGTTCCGATACAGAAGATGAGGCTGAGACCTGTTACTATGAACCGCAACCATCAACCGAGATTGGACCAAGTCTGTCGAACCGTGATGCTCAACCCAAGGACGAAGTGATCCAGCTCAAGGACCAAGTGATCCAACTCAAGGACCAAGTGATCCAGCTCAGCGACCAAATGATCCAGCTCAAGGTACTTGTGATCCAGGTCAAAGATCAAGTGATCCAGCTGAATGACCGCGTGATCCAGCTGACAGACAAAGTGAACCAGCTCAAGTAGTTGTTGCTTTTGGAATTTTATGAACCCGTGATGTACTTGTTGTTGTTTCTTTTGGAATTTTATGAACCCGTGATGTTGGTTGTTGTTGTTTCTTTTGGACCCGTGATGTACTATGTCTTGAACCCGTGATGTTTGATCACTATATATGTATGAGAAGAGCACAAGGTTTCACAAGATCAAAAACAAACATTACTCTCAACAAAACAAACATTTCTTTCTTTCATCAAACACAAACATTTCCTTCTCTCAACAAACTCAAATATTTCTTTCTTTCCTCAAACACAAAAATTTCCTTCTCTCACCAAACTCAAATATTACTTTCTTTTTTTTAAAAACTATCATTTCCTTCTCACCCAAAACACAATATTTCTTTCTTTTCTTCATTGCCATGGCATCTTCTTCCAACAATTTTTACTACCATTATGACCCAAATAATGATAGTTTAAACCAATACTTTCAAGAGCAATTTAATAAACAATTTGAAGCTGTTGAAGAGGAAATTCCGGTGGAAAGGAAACCACGTGAATATATTGATAGAAAACGAGAAGAAGGGCATGAACGTTTGTGGAACGATTATTTTTCTAATAATCCGACTTACAATGCTCACCACTTCCAGCGACGGTTTCGAATGAACAAGCCGCTGTTCTTGCGTATAGTGAATCGTCTGAGTGAAGAAGTTCCATATTTTAAGCCAAAAAAGGATGCAACCTTCCGCAATGGTCTATCACCCCTACAACAATGTACTGCAGCAATTCGACTTTTAGCGTATGGGACTGCGACGGACTCGGTTGATGAATACATACGTCTTGCTGCTTGTACTGCTCGTAAATGTTTGGAACATTTTGTCGTCGGGATAGTTGACTTGTTTGGCACTGAATACCTACGCCGACCAACACAAGAGGATCTTCAAAGGCTACTATATTATGGAGAACAGAGGGGTTTTCCCGGGATGGTTGGTAGCATTGACTGTATGCACTGGCAGTGGAAAAATTGCCCAACCGCTTGGAAAGGAATGTATTCAAGAGGCACTGATAAGCCAACAATTGTTTTGGAGGCAGTAGCTTCACAAGATCTTTGGATATGGCATGCATTTTTTGGAGCTCAAGGTACTTGTAACGATTTAAATGTCCTTGATCAATCACCAGTATTTAATGACATTATTTACGGTCGAGCTCCCGAAGTTACGTACTATGTCAACGGAAATGAGTATAATTTGGCTTACTATCTGACGGATGGTATTTACCCGGAGTGGGCGACATTTGTTAAATCCATCCCACAACCACAACATCCGAAACATCGTTTATTTGCACAAAAACAAGAAGGTGCACGAAAAGATGTTGAGCGTGCATTTGGAGTCTTGCAATCTAGGTTCGCCATGATTAAAAATCCAACTCTTTTATGGTCAAAAGGTAAAATTGCATATATAATGAGAGCATGTCTCATACTGCATAATATGATTGTCGAAGATGAACGAGATTCATACACACTCTATGACGAACAAGAATTCCAACAAGAAGATGGAACTGGAACTACTCCGGATCTTACCTTTTCAGTAACTATGTCTACAAATCTTGAAGGTTTAGGTGATGACCATACATTAATTCGTGATAAACACGCATATCGCAAATTAAAGGAGGATTTGATTGAGAATATTTGGAATAAATTTGGTCATTTGTATTAATTATATAAAATGTTTGTCTTCTTTAATTAATTAAGTAATATGTTTGTTATTTTTTTAATTTTAATAAAAGTTTTATAAGTTTGCAATTAAAATATTATTTTATAAATTTTCAAAAATGTAATATGTTTAATAAAATTTTTAATAAACAATATATTATTATATAGTTTTGAACATTCTTAAATTATCTATTAAACATTAATCTTTGTATTTATTAAACATTTTTAAATTTCTAATAGAATATTATATTATTAAATCTTAAGATCTTATATCTGTTCTCCCAATAATTAACATCTTAACAAAAGTTCTTAAAACCTGATCTTACAATATTTTTACAATATTTCTCCCCTAAGATCACCCTCACCTGATCCCCCTATAAACATGCCCTTACACACATAGAAGGTAAAGCACTGTGTGACGAGTCACACACATACACACATCACAAGAATCACTTTTATTGATACAAACATGAAACTAGAGCATCGTGGTGGTAATTTAAGTGTTTAATCTTTTATGAACTTCCTCAAACAAAATAACTGAGATACTCATCAATACTTGTGTACTTGACATCAGGGTAAAGCTCAGAGGCTTCCACACCAAACGAAGCCTCTATGGCGAAATTGGTCTGGTCTCCTTTCACAAACACTGCGTGGTTTATCGACAACATAATATTGATGGGAACCGGAGACTCTGCCAAACAAAACAAAAACAAAAAAGTTTTGGTTCAGCTAATTAATAAAAAAAAAGGTATTCATAAATTAAAGAAACTAAAAACCTCATGGTTTCTAAACCTTGGATGCTTTTAAGGATTTGTTCGTCTGGGATGTGAGTCTTCTCAAGGGACTTGCCGATCTTTTTCTCCCACAACGTGACCATTTCGTTCATCGATAGAGTGTTGTTAGGAGGCTTAACGTATAGGATTTTGTTCAGAGTCTTCGGATCATCCACTGCCTTGATCGTGTAAGCAGCAATATCTTCCTCCTTGTTGATCACAGCTGCCAAGTAGTCGAGACCATATATATTAGCTAGATGCATGTATACAATATACTATATATAAAGCGCATTAAAATTTAGATTCTGAAAAAAGGACCTTTGGCATTTCCGTCGCCTAAAATGGTGACTTTGTCTCTAGGAGGAGAAGTGAGACCAGGCTCGAACTGAACCAATGTAGGTAGGAAGTAACCGGCAAAGCAACCGGCCACAGCGTAAGTGTATGGTATTCCTTCAGCTTCAACGGCTCTCCTGATCTGTATTTTCCCTGCAAAAGCTGATTTTGCGGGCTCAACCGCGCTGGTCCTGTCCACATCCACCCCAAACTCAGACGGCAAGAATCTCTGCACATAACGATATATATATGTACAAAATGAGTTTCTCAATGACTACACTTTTCATAAAGCGGGTTTAAATTCTGATAGAGCGACAACACTAACACAAACACAAAGACAAACCAATAGACTAATTAGAGATTATATTTATTATATACACCAACCTTGACGTTACCGGCTTCTTTAATGGCTGAAATGATCTTGGTTTGATCCAAGATTTGCATGCTTCCAACGGTTGATATAACCACATCGGCTTGTTTAATGGCCTTCACTAAACTCTCATGATCATTCAAATCTCCCTGACCACCAAAGTAACTAAGTTATGGTTATAAAGCATAGTAATAATTAAAGAATAAAGTTAGAGTTGAAGAATAACCTGTAGTATTGTGACGCCGAGGTCTTTGAAACTCTGAACGGTTTTGCCCTTGACGGGATCAGAGAGAGTTGCTTCTCGGACAAGAGCAAATGTGGTGTGGCCGGCTTTGACACTCGCTTCTACTAAGAATTTTCCGATGTAACCAGTTCCTCCGATCACCAGAATCTTGCTTTTCTCCGACGCCATTGTTTTAGTTTCAAAAGGAGGATGATGATGAGCGCGTGCGGTTTGAGTGGTAATAGAATGATTTGGAAATGTGAGTGAAGGAAATGGCTTTGGCAGCCAATTTATGGACCAGACCAGTGATTGATTGATTTACGATAATAGCCTTACCGAACCTTACTTCAATTCTAAGATATTTTTTATTTCTTGTTAATGTCTCCACATCAAAAACTCTAATTAAAATCGTATTAGTGACCACTATAATTCCCTCGATGCACCAAAAGAATACCATAAACCATACCGTTTTATAACCATTCAACTAACCCCCAACCCTTAGCCCCAATATGATATTTTAGCTTAAAGAACAAAAAATGATTTATAGTAGTGAGGTATGATATAAATATCTCATTATCATTAATTTGGTCAAAATATATAAATTATAATGATAATGTACAGAACCGGACTAAGCAAACTAAAGCTTAAAACCAAAAAGAGAAACAAATCAGACTGGTTTATACTTTATAGTAAACCAATTTACATATGGAATCTGGACACAATATTAGATCAAATTCACTGATTAATACATTCCAACATCATTTGTGTTGTATGACAAAAAAAAAGAAAAAAAACCAATTGGAGAAGGTTCGAAAAATATTGGAAAACACTGAACGTCACAGCCACTTCATCAGTGACGTCACAAAATTCCCATGAAATATAATTTTGAAAGATACTTTCTTTATTTCATAATTTTGCTTATATTTTTTTTTTTTTTTTTTTAATAAAACTTTATATTAATATTAATGGGCCTTCCCAAAAAATGGGCTTGGCCTTGAAAAATTACATGGTTTCAACAGTTACAAAAAGAGAGAAACGGAGGACGTTGCCGTCGCCGGAAAAAAAAAACGATCGGATCCTGCTGAATGACCTTGAGACAGAAGCTCGAACATGAACGTCGGTGGTTGCAGGATCCACGGCTTTGCGGCGGTCACACCAAATCGGAACCCTTGACAGAAGCAACCAAACTCTGTTTCGGATTCCTCATTGGTGAACCAACTGACCCGCTACAGATCCTCCGACATGCTCAATCAACCGATCTTAGGCTCCGCGAAGTCAGGTCCCATGCCTAGCAACCCGCTCACTCAGATCTAACACGCTTCCTCCAGCTCCGGCGACCACCGCAACCTCAAGGTAGATTTGCTTCAATCCGGTCTGGTGGACACAAAATCATGGCGTTTTACAGAGGATGATGGCTCAATCCATCCTCCATAACCCGGGACCCATGATAGCCCCTAAGGATGCCGAAACATCTAGGTTAACCACCGCAACGATGCAACATTTACCCTCCTGTCTTCCTCCGACTTCCGCCGCAACCACAGCTTCTATTGGAAGGGTGAACCAAGGGAAAGCTCTACCGCGAACAAACGCGGCTTGATCTAGAAGCTTCCCGACCTACCAAACCGAAGCCACAGCTGCATCAGAGGAAGAGAAAACCACGCCTCTGTTGCCGGAGATGCAAACCACCCACCACTGCCTTCCCCTTGTAGATTCAAGGCCTACAATGAAGAACCGCCCAACCTACCTGTCAAAGCCAAATCCGATCTGTAACGTGACGCCTCGGCTGGATGGAGAGAAGTCAGGATCCAGTGAGAGAAACACCAGATCTGACCCCCGGAGCTCACCAAAGAGAGACTACGGCTCTCACTTCTCACCGAAGCCAACGAACCCACCGGCGAATCCTAACACACAGAGTCTTCAGCCCCGATCTGCCGACTCCAGCCACGAATAAGAAGCCGTCCTTAAGCAATTCCTTCGAACCTTCACTAACAGACCCCTCTAACGAAGAGTCCGCTTGACGCGCCGGGACAACACCGGAAACCACCATCAAAAGAGAACCAGACCGGAGACGAAGGACCACCTCACAGAGGATGACGATGACAGAAGAAAAGCCTTCTTCGGTGCCGGAAGGGCAACTGGAGAGGCGGCGGTGCAAAAATTAGGTTTAGGTTTTTTAGAGAGAAGGAAGAGAGAAAGGGGAGGAGAATTTTGCTTATATTTCTCCGACTCGATTTGCGAAAAGTTTTCTGGAAAATAAAAAAAGTTTCGATTCGATGGCTCTCGATATCTGCGTGAAGGTTGCCGTCGGTGCTCCTGATGTTCTCGGAGACTGTATGTTTTCCCTCTCTCTCTATCCGTTGATCGATGATCAAGCTTTGATTTCACAAATTAGGGTTTTTGATTTCACAAAGCTTTGATCTTTGTGATTTTATTCGATGAAAGTTTCGATTTTTTAATTTGTTTCTTCAGGTCCGTTTAGCCAACGTGTTCTACTGACCCTTGAGGAGAAGAAGGCTCCCTACAAGCTCCATCTCATTAACGTCTCCGACAAACCCCAGTGGTATGTTCTATGCAATCTTATTAGCATAATACCCCAAGTCGAAATCAGAATAGGTTGGATCAAAGTTTTGATTTTTTTTAATGGGGGCACTTATTAGATTCTGTTTCCTCTGTAAATTTGTGGGCTTTTTGATAAATCTTAAGACTTTTGTGTGTGTGTGTGTGTGTTATAGGTTCTTAGACATTAGCCCAGAAGGTAAAGTTCCGGTTATGAAGCTTGACGGCAAATGGGTAGCTGATTCTGACGTTATCGTTGGGATTCTCGAGGAGAAATATCCAGAGCCTTCTCTCAAGACTCCTCCTGAATTTGCTTCTGTGGGATCCAAACTCTTTGGTGCTTTTGTGACTTTCTTGTTGAGCAAAGATGCTAATGATGGATCCGAGAAGGCCTTGGTTGATGAGTTAGAAGCCTTGGAGAATCATTTGAAGACACATCCTGGTCCTTTTGTAGCTGGAGAGAAAGTTACTGCGTTGGATTTGAGTTTAGCACCTAAGCTTTACCATCTTGTAATTGTTCTTGGTCATTACAAGAACTGGTCTGTCCCTGAGAGCTTGACTTATGTTCGTAACTACGCCGAGGCTTTGTTTGCTAGAGAGTCATTCGAGAAAACCAGGGCTGATAAAGAGTTTGTGGTTGCGGGTTGGGAATCTAAGGTGAACGGTTGATGTTGGATCCATGCTTCTCGAGTTATTGTTGCTTAGAACCTGTATTCTTCACCGAATAATGAAAATGCACGATTATGCGTGTTATTGTTCTTTAGAGTTTGTTATCTCCTATCAATAATGATGCAGTAGACAACCATTGTCTTTTTGATAGTGTATATCTCTTATTTGATTTGGGATTACAGAGCTATGTTCATTCTCTCGATTACAGTTTATACTTCCTACAAGGTGATAAAGCTGAGAAGCTTCCACTCCAAAGGAAGGCGTTATTGTAAAACAGGTTTGATCTATCTTCACAAAGATGGCATGATTCAAAGGCAATAGTATATCAAGTGGATGTGGAGACTCTGCAACATTGTTAAGTATTAGCCAACACATGACCTTGATTGTCCAGATAAGTAAGGTATTGTATAAAAGAGTGCTAAAGTAGCTCTCTCACCTGGGATTTTCTTGAGAAGTTGTTCCTTTGAAACGTAAGTCTTGTCCAAAGTTTTACCAATCTTGCTCTCCCACAATGCGACAATATCGTTCTGTGAAACAATGTTCTTTGGAGGATTGATGTACAGTATTAAGAGTTCTCATCAGGTCATCGATGGCTCTCATGGTGTATGCAGCAATGTTCAGAATAGTTTGCAATTCATTCAGACAAATCAGAAATTCGATCTAATCTTTCAATTACAGGTTTTGATTAGCTAGTTACCTTTAATGTTGCCATCGCCATAGATGGTGACTTTATTTCTAGGAGGAGAAGTGAGTCTGACTTTCACATTGACATTGTTCAAGAGTAGGTAAGAAATAGCCGTCTAAGCAGTTCTTTGATCACAACAAGTACTTTTACTTTTCCGGTAATGACTTAATTACATTATATTCTAATGTATTTCCAGAGGAAACCGATACAAATATTAAAACAACAACATTCGTATTCATACTCCAATTTGTGTTTTTTTTTCTTTTCAAACCAGTTAACAAGGAGCAAATAAAGCGTTTACACAATAAATTTCATATAAATTATTTTTAAGTGTTCTCTATATCTTTGTCTTTACAGGTAAACCGGCAACCATGTCTCCGGGGCTTCAAAGGATTCTCCGGTTCCGACTGACTTGACTCCGCGAGTAACCCTCTCAAGCACCTTCTTCTAACTCTCGGCTCATGCCTCAACTTCTCCGTTGCCTTTACCGTCTCTGGTTTCTTCTCCGCCACGCTCTCAGGGGGATTTATAATTTCTTTCTTCGTTTTCTCGAATTTTAAACTCATATGAACTCCTGGATCATTCTCACTCACTGAACTCTCGACTATAATCGAATTGTTGATCCCTTGTGTGTTGCCGTTTACGTATGCCCTAACCCTTGTTTCTTCTTCTTCGTCGTCTTCGTAGTCTTTAGGGTTTTTGCCTTTGAAGGGTTTCCTTCCTCCTTCGGTTTCCGTGGCTGTAGTGTTAGGGCTCTCGTCTGGATTACTTCTGTATCCACGGCGGATATGAACCTCACCGTCTTTCTTGTCTTTCTCAGAACCTATTCCCATTGTGGCTCCTCTGTTTTCGCCAGTGAGAGTATAGACATTCACGGATTTCTCATCGCCGTTGCTTTTTCCCCAAGTCAGCTTACTGATTCCATCTTTGATGTCTTCTTTGATCTTTCTCCCCATTGTAGATGATCCCTGCCCATTTGGAACTCTCGGATTCCCAAGATTACTCGTTGATGCGCCTTTGGTTTTCTGATGGTTGTCATCGGTGTGAAACTCTGTTTTGTTTTGCGTTTTTGTCTCTCTCTCAGGTAGATCGCTAGGTCCTCTCGTGGATTCTGATGCTGCTGCAATATGTTGTGTGGTTTTGCTTTGCGTTACATCTTCTCTACCTGCAGCTTGTAAAGCTCTCTTCGTTTCTTCTAACGCAAGTTTCTCGTTTTCTTTTCTCTTTTGTTGTCCTTTATCTGCTTCTGACTTCTCTCCACTGCCGTCATGAAGAACTTTCTTCGTTTCTTGTAACGGAAGTTTCTTGAATTTTTTTCTCTGCTGTTGTCCCTGATCTGCTGGTGACTTCTCTCCACTGCCTTCAGGAAGATCTTTCTTCTTTTCTTGCATCGCTTGTTTCCCTGCTTCTGTCTTCTTTCTCTGTTCCTGAGATGAATCTGTTTCTTTTCGTTCTATATGCTCTTCTGGACGAGCAATAGGAGGTTTCACTGTCACCGGATTTATACTCTCGCTAGCTACTTTTGCAGTCTCTCTCGATGGCTTCTCTTTCATCGTTACCTTTTGCTCATCCTTCCTCGGAGATTCCAGTTTCTTTGACGGCGAACCAGGTTGTTGGTTAGTCTGTTTAGCCAGCCGGGTTGGTGTGGCTGCACCACGAGAAGGAGACTGAGACGTAGGTAAAGAAGCTGTTATGCCCGCAACGTTGCTTCTAACCCTAGAAAGTGACGGAGACGCCTTGGGCTTTGTTTCTGGCTTTGACGGCGGAGCAATGCCTGCAGGACGAAAAGGAGGGCGTGAAGAAGGAGGAGGAGGAGTAGGTGGTGGTGATGGGGAAGAAGTCCCTGAAGAGAGACGAGAAGGAGAGTTGGAGGAGAAGAATGGAATGTAAAAACGGAAAGGAGGCATGATGATTGTAGAGAGATGTCAAAAAAGGCAAATATTAACGGGGTAAATGGTAAAGAGTAAGTATTTGATTCATTCATCTGTGTGTGTGTTTATTTGTATGTATGTGTATGAGTAGTTTTTGTGTCTCTAAAAGGAGAAAAGATAACTTTTCAGGTAGGTAAAGAAAAGTGATCGGTTTCTCCAGTGAAGTTATCTTTGGAATCTCTGTGTTCAATTGATGCTTTTGCACCTCAACAGAGAGCTTTATGAAGAAGCAAAGAACACAGGAAAAACTTAAAATGTGAAATTAGTTGTTTAGAAAAACAAAACAAAAATAGTCTTCTTGAAGCAGTAGTTTAAGTCATTGAACATAGATGGGAGCTTTTGTAGGAGTGTGTACAACAACAAACTCATAGTCGTATCGAATTTATGTTTTATTTTCCTTTGTAAATAAGAATGAGCAAAAAAAACATTATTTCTCTATTATGTTTATCCAATTTATCATCATTTCATTCATGTTTATATAATTAATTCATCATCTTATACGTTCTATTTAGACGCCTAATGTATTATGTACTCTGATAACCCAAGCAAGTGTAATTCTGATATATCAAGAACTTTTGCATTTCGTTTTCATAACATTTTTTAACGATTATGTATACACATATAATTGTTCTTTACTGTGACTCGAATCTACAAATAACCAATACTATCCTTTCAAAGACCTTCGACTCTAATCAACCAAATGAACAATACCAATGAAATTAGACAACTTTTTTCGTCGTTTTCATTAGACATAAAGTATTTACAACAGAAAATAGATTAGATTTGGATATAGGAATTTTATCACAAAAGGAAAAGATAATATCCCTTATGTTCTTATTCTTTGTAATTTTTCTAAGCTCGGTTATGTCCTTATTCTCTCTTTGCATCAAATTTTTGGTGGTTCTTATAAAAATGCTTGTCATTACAAATGGGTCTCTTCCATTACATCACACATAAAAGTCATTAGATTCAAGGTCCCGGAGAATATGTTTATCTATCATTTTGAAATGATAAACGAAAATGATTTTCTTTCACAAATATCCACCAACTTTGGTTAAGGAGATAATGAAGATGACATATCGAATCCTTTTTTTTGTTCCAGTCTCAAGCATTTTTTTTGCATTCGTTTCATTATCACTTAATGCTGGGAATATAACTTGGACTATCATTCAAACATCTTTTTATATGCTTTGGATTTTAAAATATGTATTTTGATATCTATAAGGCTAAAATGTAAGCAATTTATATTAACTAGTTCACTTTTTCTCCCACAAAATTAGCCACAAACCAAATAATGGTTTATCCTTATTAGTTATGATTATTTTTTGGACATACAACTGAACTTTTACAGAATACAATTCTTGGCATACCTTACCATTTTCTTATGGTTCAATATCAAAACCTTTTCAGATGTGCACTTTTCATTCCGATAATATTTAATTATACCAATCACCAAACAAAGTGGCTTCCATTAAGATATCGAAACTGTGAACTATACGTACGTACAAACCAAGTAGCTAGTGGCATTATTGTTGTAATCTTCTATCATATAAGCACATTAGGCCAAGTTCTTCAACTTACCAATTAACTTTAACCCTACGTTGTGAACCGGCCTGTTCTCGATATGATCAATCGGTTCCAACTTTTTGCTTAGACGTGCATTGTCCTAAAATAGCTACTAAATGTTACTAATTTGTAAGTGTTCTGCACCATATATCTACAATGTCATTCATGAACAGAAAAAAAAAACACAAAATATGAAAAACAAATTCAGAAATGTGAAAACAGATATTTAAAATTTATATTTTTTTAATACTAACTCAATTTGCAATGGTATTCCTAACTCAATTAGCTGTTTTGTGCATAATAACAGCCATTTACATGATTTACAAAAGTCAGTCGTAACGCCAAAATAATAATTTCTCATGTGTATTTTTCTGAAAATTACGGTTACGTGTTATCACACTTTTCATGTGGGAACTTTTAATAAAACATACTTTCTGTTTTTTGGGTCAAAAAGATATACTTAACTTTCAGAAAAATACATATGAGAAATTATTCTTTTGGCGTTACGACTGGCTTTTTGTAAATTATGTAAATGGTTGTTATTATGCATAAAACGTTTTTTATACTTACTTAATTAATGAAAAAGGAATATAAAATATAATTTAAAAACAAAAAAAAATCTCCCAACTTGCAGAATCTAGGAACTCTCTTTTTCTCCTCCTTATAAGGAACCCTTCCTTGCTATTCATTTTACATCAACTCTCATCACTCACTCTCTCTTTTATATATTTTTTCCTTTCCATCTCAAGTTGTAAAAATAAATGGCGTCAAACTCTAAAAGTTCAATCTCTTCATCATGGACGTTCGATCAGAACAAGATGTTCGAGAGGGCCTTGGCAATTTACGACAAGGACACACCCGACCGTTGGCACAATGTTGCAAAAGCTGTCGAAGGGAAATCTGTAGAGGAAGTGAAGCGTCACTATGACATTCTTGTTGAGGACCTCATCAACATCGAGACTGGTCGTGTCCCTTTGCCCAAATACAAGAACAAGACCTTCGACTCTAAATCCAGAGTCGTCAACGACTTAAACTCGAGGTATATAACGAAATATTAATATGAGATTCTCATAATTTTGATTTTGAGAAATTCTCTCGAAAACTTCTTCTTTATATTTGGTTTGAATGTGCTCTATCATCTATGTATATATGACTAGTTCGTGCAAAATATATTTCAATTATGAACTTTAGATTATGGATCCTATTGTTTCTTTGTTTTTTTTTTCTTTTTCTAAACGTCTTTTGTGTTTTCTTTTCTCTTGTGTTTACATCTGGATTTTTACTTCACTTTTTTTTTTTAATATGGTTTTGCTCAAACAATTTTTAGGTAATCATAATAAATGGAAAACGTACCTTTTGTGCTTATATTTTATAAAATAACTTTGAGTTTCTTAAGGCAACTTATATCCGATGTTTTTTATTTAATATAAAGGTAAATTAATTTTGTATTTTAAATAAACATATTATATAATATAAGCATAAAACAAATTAACACACTAGAGGGAAATGTTCACATGAAATCTAATCCTTTCTTTTACATCATTATCACATGCACATTGTCTTAATTATTTTTGAAGCACACAACATCATATCATGATAAGATACATGTACATAAATGGATAAATTGCTTATTTCTACTTCTGTCCATGGTCGGTGGTTGACATAGTGTTATTTATATAACAAGTTGTTATAATAGCAAAACTCGAGTTTAGAAACCTTTACTTAACGATATCTTCAAGTTGTTAATTGAATATCTCTATGTGATTGGAATCTAATCAACATGCTTGAATTATTAATTTATTAATTATGCCTTTATTTATGCTGTATTAACTCTTGTACAGGATGATGAAGAATTTGAAGATCTAAGTTTTTCACACCAGCGTGAAGGTCGAAGTTTATGCATCAACTTGTGAAGAAGACCTTGTAAAGATTCAGATGGATATGTGATTCTTTTGTCTTCTGATTAGTTATGTTTGTATTGGTCATTTTCTTTCCTATCTCTCTCTCTCTCTCTCTAATTTCTCTGTTCAGAACAGATCATAGTATTGTCTTAATTTGTGTTCTATTTTAATTGAAGAAATTATTGTCTTAATTTGTGTTCTATTTTAATTGAAGCAATCAAAACTTGGCTTATTATTATGTAAGGGAGGGTTATTGGTTTAGGATTTAGTATTGTCTTATTATTATGTAACTACTACAAATGGTGATATAATCCAACTAGAGAATATAATAAACCTTTTTAGAGCCGACAAGAATATTGTTTTGCCTAATTTAGGAAATGGGGAAGAGTGATTTATACAAAAAGCGTGCCGAAAGAAGAAAACCAATTAGTAGCTGGGAATTTGGCTTAATCAATCAATATACTGTACCTCATTACTAGTAATACTTCCTGACTGGTTCAAACGCAGCGATTGCGGTTGTGGAAAATTACGGAAACGAGCAATTTCAGTTTCAAGCGTTATTAAGCATTTTGAATAACTGGTTTAGCGTTTTAAAATAGGTACGTTTGCGGGAGTTTTACGACTGGTTGACCAACAGTTACAATAGCAGTTAAAACATAATAAATATAATATATAATTATAGAAATGTTTTAAAACACCAAAAACTTTATTAAACTTTATTTATAATTAAAAATCATTAAAAATACTAAAATAATTATTCATAAAGCAAATAAATTTCATATTGAAACATTTACTACTTTATGCATTTGGCTTTTCATCCAAAATTTAATCAAGTAATGTGATAAATGACAAAGCATATACTTTAGATTATAGATCTTCTCTACTAAATCTCACAAACTCAATAATTTCCTCACATTGAATTACAAGCCTAAAATAAATTAATTATGCAAGAGTTGTAAAGAGTCATTGGTGATTTGTTTTAATATTTTCACAAATAATATTATTTTCTCAAACTTCTGATATAATGTCATCTTTATTTAGATTTTTTGAAATTATGTGCAGTGTGCCAATAGTTTTACATCATGTTTTTTTGAGTTTTTGTTAATTGGAATCTTATTTTATTGTAATTGTTTATTTTCTAATCTCTTCAATTGTATTTGTACTTCATTTTTTCTTATTTTTAATGGGTACTATGGCTAGGTTGAAGATATAAGAAAAAAATATTTTAATCTTTTTAATTTGTTTTTTTTGTTTTTTAAAAAAATTTCCAACCGCAATTACGGAAAGTAGCTTTTAGATTCAGCCGTTGGGAACGGTTAGAAACGGTTGGGAGTGGTACAGAGCAGTTTGTGTGATTGACCCTAACCGCTAGCAACCACTAGCAAACACAAACGCAGCATTTGCGGAAATTAGAGGGAGAACCAATCAACACCTTAGTATAATTTTTCAGAATTAATCTATTAACTTAAAATGTAAAAAAAATATATGTATATATATATACAGTGCATATCCCCTCTTCGACTTGACTGATCATTGATAAAGCGATGACTGTTTAATTTAGTTTATCTAATTACTTTGCTGTCTCCTCCAAAAAAATATGTGGCTGCTATATATATCTAGTATAGAAATCATAAGTTTTCATTAAAAAAGGTGAAATGGAGATTTTTAATAATATGAGCTTAAATTAAAATCATAAATGAAAAGAATTTTCTTCTATAATCGTGAAAATTTAGTATTAAAATATCAATAAAAAGTACCTTAAGATATAGGCTCTGATTGGGAGAGACTTTTAAGACTTTTAAAATTAATTTAAAGTCTTAAAAGCCAAAATTTTACCAATCATGCTTTTATTGCTTAATTATTTTTAAAAGTCTTAAAAGTCTAACTGCCACTTTTTTAGTTTGTACGTACAAATTTTTAAAGTCACAAATGTGAGACTTTTTTTGCTGTAAAAAAAAAAAATAATAATAAAACTGTAGTTATTTTTCTCTTTCTTATTATCTATGATGATTAAAACATTCATATTCAATCTATGTATAATTTATCACAAATATATTATAATTTATTAAAAAATAGATTTTTTTATTTCTGTTATTTTGAGATCCATTTTTCAAAATTATTTTTGCATCAAAAACCATTATAACACATAATCAATTATGTCATATCTTTATATTTTTTAATTTGTTGAAAATATTTATCTATTCATTTTTTATGAGTTTTTGTATATTAATTTTAAAATTTTTATTTTCTAAATAAAAATCATTATGTTGCCACATAAATTTATTCTTAGCATATTTTATATTTATGAAAAACAATAGCCATTAAAGTTTTAACAGTTAAAATTGCTACAGCAAAAGTTTCTACAGCAAAATCTTTACAGTCAAAGCATCTACAGCCACAAGTAACAGCCGTTACCAATCAGGGCCATAATTTGTTTTTTTTTTTGACAAAAACAAGAAAATACATGAGCTTAAATAAATCACTCCAACAATACCAATGGGCTACTGGGCTGATGATTATTATTATAGTAAGGTCTTAAAACGTTGAACCAGCCCAACATATAATCAACACGGTGGCCGACTAAACACGAAACGATGTCGTTAGAGTGTCATACGGAAAAAGAAGGATCTTATACTTTTTGGTTATTGTACATTACAAGCATACTTTTAATATGGGAGAAGCTTTTAAGTATAAACTCTTTTGGCCCACTATCTTTTTCTCAAAGGAAGAAACATAAATTCGATGAGAATTAGATTTCATGAAATTAATATTTATCAACAGTTTCCCACACAAAATTGTCGCAAAAGAAACTCGAAGAAATATAATTTATAACCAATTATTACATATGGGTAGCTTAGATACATAGGTCGTGACGACACAGAAAAAAGAAGAAGATACATAGGTCGTGAGTTCTATAATTTTGGCCTCATCTATGAATTTTATAACAATGAGAATCTTCTCTCTTTTTTCTGTTTTTTTTTTTTTAGTTTTCAATTTTCTTTTCACATGTTTTTCTTTTTGGTACAAATTTGGAAGGTGACAGATCTACAGGAGACTCAAATCATATGGTTACAATTTTGGACATATTTCACATCAAACATTCAAAAAAAGTTCAACTTTGATCATAACGCTTGCGTATGCGTATAATTTATCATATATTTATAATATACATTTTTAAATCTTGGATCGTTACAATATAGCAAATTTTTTAATATTGGCATATAGATAAGCTTATCTACTAGATATAGTAGTTGTGCTTTAGCTTAATTACCTTTGTTGTATATCTGTTTCATTTTGTTAGCACTAAATGATGATTATATACAAGTAGAAACACTATACATTTAGAATGTTTGCATTTGACGTTTAGGTCGAAATGTTTATTTTTTTAAGTAAGACTTGTATATTAAAATGTTAGTTGTAATGTTGTATATGGGTATCTAAGTTTAGTACAACACAATTTTTGGTTGTGTTAAGCTTAAATGTAAAAAAAGACAGAAGCATAAACTAATACTAGTTCGTAACAGAAGCTGATTACAAGTACGATATTCGAAAAAGCCAAACAAAAATTGTAATAAAAAAAAAACACACACACACACAAAAAGAGACTAAAAGCAAAATCCAAATTAAAAACATTAACTAAGCAAACAAAAGATCCATTGATTGATCCAAAGATCGTACAACAAACTACAAAAACCTAGAAAAAACATTTAAAAAAAAAACACAACAACAACAACAAGAAAGAGATTAAAGTAAATGTCTTACATAATCACTGAAATTAAGATGATCAAATCATGATCTGTGTGAGTGATTTAGAGAGTAGTAGGAGTTGGTGGTTTCTTGGCATTGTTCTTGTTGTTATGCATCCAAACTTTGAAGACTTGTCTCTTAACTCCGATCTCACCGCAGAATCTTTTAAGCTCTTCTTCGTCTTGCTTGTTCATCCTCCACCCTAGCTTCTCCGCAAACTCCATCATCCTCTCCTTCTGCTCCGTCGTGAACTTTGTCCTGAACCGTTTCTTCGACGACGACATCGAATACGCCATCTGCCCCCCCGCCGCCGCACCTGCTCCCTCTCCGCTAGATTGTCCATACAGATTCAGATCCTCACTCGACGACTCAGCTCCTCCTCCTCCTCCGTAAGCTACGCTCATCGGCGTCACCATTCCTCCTCCTCCGGGAGGACTCATTCCATACTTGTGGTGATGAATCGGCTGATAATTCGGCGGCGGAGGAAGCATGAGTGGGTTAAGCATCATATTCTGCGGCGGAGGTCTTCTCCCTCCTCCTCCTCCGCCGTACTGGTTATGGTGGTGGTGGTGATGACGGTGGTGAGAGACTAAATCTGAGCTTCCGACACCGTCGATCTCCTTCCGGTGGAAATTACGGTGACAATCACAAGCAGCACATCTGAGAGCTTCGATAGTTCCTTCTTCACCGCTTGGCATGAACTCGCCGCATCCGTCGTGTACACTACCGCCGACGTTCGCCGCGTGGTTCTTCAGACACTCGCGGTACCGTACGGTGGATGATTTAACAGCGGCGGAGATGGAAAACGAAGAGGGAGACTTGGACTGGAGGTGATCTAGGGTTTGAGAGTTGCAAGAGACACGAGTGTTGTTGTTGTTGTTGTTACCATTGCAATTATCATCATTAGTACTAATGATGTTACTAATAACACCACCATTGTTATTGCCATTGTCATCTCTTCTTCTCTCTATCATTTCATGGCTTCTCATATCCATACTTTTTTTCTTCTTGGAGTTTAAAAATTAAAAATTAAGAACCAGAAAGGATTCAAATTAAAGAGATCAAAAAGAAAAGTTTTTTTTTTGTTACCAGTGAGCTCAGTGAAGTTTGTTAAATTTATGCCTGAAAAAGAACATATTAATGAAGTTACTAATAAGGAAAGAAATTAGAAAATTAAAGACAGTGAGATTCAGAGACTTACAGAGATGAGATAAGTACACGAGGAAAAAAACCCAACCAAGTTTCTTTTATTTTTGTTTCGCAGGAACCGTAGTAGAGATCGAGGACCTTAAACTCATTTAAAGCTCAGAGCTTTTTTTTTTTTTTTTTTTTTGCTTGTGAAGGGTTTTAATGGTGAGAGAGAGAGAGAGAGATTGGTTTGAGGAATTAAACTGTAAAAGGGAGGTTTATTTTAGGGCTAATTGGGGGGTTTTTTTAAGGGTGAAAGAAAGAAGAAACCATGTTTGATGTCTCAGTGCTCCCAACAAGCCAACCTTTGAGATCCGATTATAAGAGACAATTTGGTTGCTTGTGGTGAGGCCATGAGAAAAGAAAAGAGATAAGAGCTGAGCCCTTTGTGAGAGATGAGACTAATATCATATACCCTACTATATATTAAGTGTACTCTTTCTTTTTTATACGTCTTCCATTAACCTGTATTTTATCTCTATTTTAGCTTCTTCTTTTTCTTGGACATGCTGTTTTTATAATTTTTAATGATGAACAGAAATTTAGTTAATTTTGAGTTACTTCTCTTAATTTTTGTGTATTTACAAAAGGTTTAATTATCCTATAATTTTAGTGTATATCAGAATGTTATTTTGAGTTTTATAGAAAAAGCATCAGTATAATTAGCCTACAGTCGACGCTTATATCAAACTTATATAATCCTCCGTAAAATGGAAAAAAAAAAAAAAACATATAGAAAATAATAAAATGGGGAAAATACTATTTGTGTTGTAATGAATTAGGCTAATTAATTTACTTTATTTTCAACAAGAATAACTGAAATATTCTTAAGATCTGTGGAAACAGATTTACTTTAACTATTGAGTTCAATTTTATAGTTAATGTGTGTCTGTTTGGCCTGAAAGAGTGTGTTTTTTTGTTTTGTTTTTCTATATGAGAGTGTGTTCTGATTAATGTAGTTTTTTTTTTTTTGACTACTGTATATAGATATTAACATTGCATATACATAATACATATTCGTTGAGAATGAAATGAAACTATTTTATATTTTTTTGGAAGGAATTTGATTGTTCTATTCGAAACATATAATGGTTGAATAGTAACTTGAAGCTCAAAATTTCGTAATATGTGTCACTCGGCTCGCATGAAACTGATGCAATTATTGACATTCTATCTCTCGGGTTTTGTATGAGCTCATTTTTGACTGTGTACTGTGTACAGTACGTCATTAACGCGTTACTATCATATCGTATTTGTAAAAACGTACTACCTACTTGAAAATTGGAGGGAACAAAAAAAAAAATTGGGATGCTTTGTAAATGTTAAAAAAAAAAACCCCGAAATGGGATTAGACTGCTGCCTCTGTATATTCCAGCAGCTAATTTCCTTTAAGCATGGAGTAATAAACAATGTTAATAGTCAACCGATAATAATAATTAAATAAACTCTAATTAATTAGTGAAAACGTTGTAATTTGTGCCAACGGATCATACTGTTACTGTATGTAGTAGTACCTTGGTTATCGGATTATTACGTAGTCTTTTTTTTTTCTTTTTCTTTTTTACTCTCTATATACTGTATTGCTACTGTCATTTGTCACTATATATCAAAATTATCACTATTGAAGCGGTTGTTTTGTTGATAATACACTCTCTTATCCGTTTAACAAATTTTTGCCCACACAAAGTAATACATACACATACTGTTTCTAAAGAATATTTTCACATCTATTATGAAACTACAAACTGTGAACCAATAGTAAACTAGTAAATGTAATTATTTACAATCATTGCATCTTGAACTCTACAATTTATTAAAGTTAAGTAGATAAAATAAGAGAAACAAGATAGAAAATCAGTTTTTTTGTGAAACAGTAAAAATGGTAAAACATCAATCTTTCAATAACCAAATATGTATTTGAATGATAAGCTAGCTAAATTTTCTTACTTTATGATGTAATGCTGAATATACTTTAAAAAAAAAAAAAAAAAAAGAGGGGGTGAAATGAAAAGAAAAATTAGGCTTTTTATTGATGAGATGAGAGATATATAAGTGTGTGGGTTGCAGAGAAGGGCAGTGCAGAGAACAACCGACAAGGTCAAGTTGGAAGCCCAGCCACATGCCCTGCCACATTATGGACCCCATTCTCTCTCCCCTCTCTTCATTATTACATCTCTCTCTCTCCTTAATTTTCAAACCCTTAAACCCTAATTTGTCCAAACACCATTTCTTCTTACTCATGTCTTTTCTTCTTTTCTATATTCACTTTATTATTTATTTAGTCATCTTACCTATCTATGCTTCTTCTTTTTTTTTTTTTTTTAACTTTTCCCTTTAAATGTATAAATTTCATGTTTTTTTGTTAATTTTTTTTTTCAAGTTTAATACAACTTGCTACAAGTCTTCAAGATTAATAATACTCAAGAAAACCATCTATATTAACATGTGGACCATGTCACCTAGCATGGAGATGTTTCTCTGTTTGAAGCTTAATCTGAATATAGAGTAATGATATACTATCATCAATGTGCATCCATATTTTTTTTGAAATTTTTACTCATCATGCATTTGTTTCTCTTTTAATAGTCTCCTAATATATACATACATATATTATGAAAGAGAGTAATTTGATGAAATATATATATATATATATAGCTATATATATGCTGACAAATGTTTTGAATTAGTCACAAATTCACAATATACTTGTAGAACTATATTAGTTTTTAGTTGAGAATATATGGTATCCTAAACATTGATTAGGTAGTAATAATAGTCAATGATAAAATTATGGATCTCTTGCTTTTACACTTGTTTAGTCAGGAGTCAAAATATATATTTTACTATTAGTAAATATTTAACAAATGATCCATTCGAGTGGAATAATTTAGACACATATTAATTTCAGAAGATTAAAAAATAATACTAATACTGTACATATAAAAATGGTTGCAAAACCAAAAAAAAAAGTCAAATTAATTAATTTTGATAAAAACAAAAAAGTAATCGTCATAGCCTCTGCAGAATTTCCCATGGACAACCTGTCACACGATAATTACTTCTCTACCATAACATGTTTTGTCCCCTTTAGCATTATGACCTCATTCTCTCTCTCTCTAACCATTTCATTTTTGGCTTTGATTTACTCAATATCGAATCGAATTATATACTATATAATAAAACCCAAACTAATTCTGTACTAATTTCGAATTTTTGTTTGGCACCGTCTAACAAATATATTGTTTACTTAAAAAGCAGTTTTTGATTTCCTGGTTCTACCACTATTTTAGATGAGGTTTCTGCTAAATTGTGAATCATATTCTCAGGCTCTCAGCAAATCCATAAGAAATGGTAATAAATAAATGCAGCTATTTTCCAAATTAAAAAGTGTAATATATTGTTACTTCTCTTCTTTAAAAATAAATAAATTTAAATGTCAACAACGTAACCCTGGATTATCTATTGCAGAGAACGACCTCTACTATAGAATGGTAGTAAACTAGTAATCAGTGTTAAAGTAAAAAACATACGAACAGTATATTCCAAGATTATGAACATTGCTTTACATTTTCACTCAAAGAGTTTACCAATTTTAATGGTCTTGGAAACATCATCTGTTCTCTGACAAGCTTACCCCAAACAAGAATTTGAAGATCTATATTTGATACGATTTAGATCATCATGTCTCAACATTATGTAACATCAAAAATTCAACACTATAGACCTAATTACGCATTGGATTGGAACAGTGTACATATTCGACCTTTTTGACCTAGAAAACAAAATTAAAGTCAAATAAACAAATCATGCTTAATACGATTATCAATCTTATCATCAGATCCCATTAATTAATTAATTATTTCAATATTTATATTAGTTTATTATCGAAGTACGATGACTTTGGTAGTTTACTTTCGGGCTCGTGTCATTAAAAAGTTAAGGTACAACTCTATGTTTGTATACACAAACAATGATGCTATCTCTATCTAATCATAGGATTTGAGTCTATCTAATTATATTTGTATATAAATCATATTATCTCCTAATTGTCACTCATCACAATAGGATCCGCTAACAATGATCTTGTTTTGTCTCTTTGTTGCTTTGGGACGAGTAGACTTAAATCGGTGTATTACGATTTAAGAACACAACCATAAGTAAATTACTAATTACATTTACAGGGGAATTTTGGATATCCCTTTACTAAGAGATGCTTCCAGGTGAAGTTAAATCAAAAATAAAATTATAAATGAAACTTGACGTCAACAATGCATGGTTATATATTAATACACAAATTATGAACTAAACTTAAACCCAAAAAAAAAAAATGAATATGAACTAAAAAAAAAGGATTGTTAGGATATGAAATGTCTATATTCAGACAGAGAATCAAACCAAAAAAGTAAAACAAAGCAGTTTGAACTAGTAAGAACTGTAGAACCCAACATTGTCTGAATTTTCTCTCTCTACTCTCTCTCTCGCTCTCTATACTTTCTGCCACTCTCCACGCTTCCCCGCAGTAACCTTTTCCTTTTTTTTTCACTCTCTCTCTCTCTTCTCTTTTTTTTCGTTTTTTTTTTTAAATTTTCTTTGTATGTTTTCTTACACCTAAGTTTAGCTTCTAACTATAGTGTTGTTGTAGGGACATTTTGGGATTTGGAATTCGTAATCCCACCACCAGCATGGTTTTACTGAAAGTATTCAATTTTCCTGTCTGGTTCATCCAAACCGATCTCTGGTTAACTAAATGCATGTAAAAAGAGAGTTGTTGTTGCATAATGTGGTTATTTAAGTGATTAAAGTTCATGGAATATTCTTATGTAAAACCATTTAGATCGAATATTTATTTTGTATATACAAGAAAAAGTTAGCTGGAAAATGATATGAATGAAAAGGAAAGCAGTGATTTGTCCCTATCAGCTCTCTACTCTTTCTGAAAAACAAAACTTGAGGGTTTTGTGTTGCAACTTGTTTTGTAGCCAAAACCAGTACTTCCTCTTACCTCGCTGTTTCAGAACACTTGCTTTGTTGTTTTCTACAAAACCCTTATGAGTTTTTGTTTGGCTCTCAAGTCTCTCACCCTCCCCATGCTTCACTTTCTTTCTTACTAAAACAGAGCTTTAATTGTGTGGTGTAGAAAGACGGATCTGTGTCTCAGTTACAGTGACACGAGGCAACAAACCAACAGAAGTTTTTCATCAACTCCGTTGTCTTTAAACTCATAATAGAAGATCCCAAAACTGATGTGTATCATCGAAAGGCTTCGTCTTTTTTCTTCCATGTGGTTACTGTGTTTTGACAACTCAACGCAACAAGGACATAACCTCTGTCTTATGACTTTCTTGTGACTATTCTACATCAGCAAAAACCATGTGTTATAGATGAAATAACTCAAAAAATGGATTTTTGATTAGGAGACGTGGCCCTGTTTTAGAAATAGTAATGTGGCTCTGTTTTAAAATACGAATCAGGAGAGGCTCTAGAGGTTTCCTTAGAGAACGGTTCAAGTCTCCAACAAAAGAAAATCGATGAAAAAGTTCATTAGCTAAACTAAATCGTACATACTCTTCACTTGCTAATAAAGATTTCTGTTCCATAGCCTTTTTTATTCTTATTTCCTGGCTGCGGAAGCGGAAGAAAGACTTCTTCACCAGACAATAGCCAAAGACCACCGGCGGAATCCCTATCCCGCCATGAAAGACAATAATTATGGTCCCAAGTCAGCTACGTTTGGCCCCATGCCCTGTTAAAGAAGACAAACATACTGAAATTAGAAGAATATGATGTATAAACATCCTTGTAATTATTGTAACTAGTCCATAATTCGCAACCAAATTCAGCATTACCGAAAACAGTGACTTGGGTGAGAAAAGCTTCACCTATCATGCTATGAGTATTCATGGTTAATCCCATTGTAAGCAATTCATTCGACTAGTGTCATTTGCATTTTGCTTGGGGAAATATTAGAATTCCTAAAGTACCATTCTTCCATCTCAACTAGTTTTAGTAGGTATACAATATACACTGCCATAAATGTGATTAAGTTGAAACCTGCATATATCACTATACGGTGCATAGCCTAAGGCTGAGGACAAGACGAAGATAAGCGAACGAACTTGACATGAGAAATCTATCAATTATAATCAGAAGATTAAATAGGTCTATCCAGCCATGAAAACCAACCCTAAACCAATTCCCTGCATAGATGCCCTATTCTCAAACATTGTAAGCATTACAAAACTACGCATTTTCTTAGGTTTATGCTTGTACTCTCATAAAAGTGTTTTCTTTACAAACTAAAACCAATTTAACCTATCTCAACTATAAGTTTATGTTCCTGGACGTTTGACAGTGAAAGTAGAGCGTTAAAGCACTGAGATTTAACTTTAGGAGACAATAACCAAACACACACGTTAGTACTAACTCACAGCAAGTACAGTAAAAACGCAATCAATCCAATGCTCTCTTTATCTAAAGCACATACACCAAAATTCAAGCAAAGTAAAAAGTAGATGACAAGTATTGCATATTAAACACTGAGATACTACTAAGTTCGATAAAGTAACTGACTATACCCGATACTGAACACACTATTAAGAGGGTCCATAAGCTGAGGCTGTTGTTGCTGCTGCTGTTGTTGTTCTTGAATGTCTTCCAACTGTGGAAACGAAAGAGCAGCTCCGGCAGTCACAGTGGAAGCATTAGGAGGTCTACCTTTAGATTCAACAAGCCGCCACATGTACCATGACGCTACTGATCTATACGGACGCCATTTCTCGCAAAGCTGCTCCATTTGCGATGGACGAGGCAAACACGGCAAGTCGTAAAGCATCTGCACACCTTTCCTTACACCAAGATCATTAACTGGCAACACATCGGGTCTATGAAGAGAGTTTATCATAAACATATGAACCGACCATGACCCAATCCCATTCACCATCGTTAGCATCGTGAACAAAGACTTCTCATCCATGTTAACAATTGCAGAATCCGACAAGATCCCGTTTTGATATTTCCTAGCAAGATCGTGAAGGTAACTCGCTTTACGCCCTGAAACACCGATTTGACGAAGCCGTTGAGGTGTCAAAGGCAACACATTCTCCGGGACGACGCCGTTTTCACCTCCGCACATGTCAACGAAGCGTGTGTAGATTGAGTTCCCTGCCTTAGCTGCAAGCTGCTGATAGAGAATGCTTCTAATCAGAGCCAAGAACGGAGTATGAAAAGACTCGAACGTTGGTGGCGGGTGGATATCAATCAACGACGCGAGCAGAGGATCAACACTTTGGAGATGGTGAAGCGCTGTTTCAAGCTCGCCTTCACATGTCAGAGACCTCGCGTGGATCCTCGGCACGGTTATAGCGCGTGACTGTGATAATTTACTCTTCACGGGTTGTTTTGTAGCCGTCACGAGTGGCGGCGTCATCATCTGAGAAAGGTTATGCTCCGGCTCGATGTTACCGGAAGCGTCGTCGTCGGGTGAAAGCTTCCGGATTTTTCGAGGACGGAGTGGGATTTTGGAAGGTGGTGACGATACATTGCCTAATTCAGTGACCCGTGGTGCTTCAATGGTGGTTGATGAGACGATTGAGCCAGAGACTCCGGTGGATGAAGCGGAGTCGTCATCGTAGGTTTCCGGTGGGATCGGATTAGGGTTTTCGGGATTGGGTTGGTCGTGGAGATGAGTATGTGAAGATGGTTGAGAAGGTGAGTGTTCACCCATGTGGGGGAAATTGAGAATTGGAATTGATAAAAATTAGGGTTTTTTTTTGGGTCGCTGCAGAGACGGAAGAGAATCGACGAAAACCTAATCGGAGATTAATCACGGCTGAGTGAAGGGAAGCGGAATGTTGCGTTCTCGTGGCTTGCTTGAACGTTAAATTCTTATCTAACGCGCCTTTCATGAGAGTGGACATCACGCTCCGACGTCCTTTTATATGGGCTTCAAGTAATAAGCCCATACGTGCTTGCTTGGGTCTTTTAAATTGGGCTCAATAAACTCGACAGTTATTTACAAGAACTAGTCGTTGGATGTAATAATGTTTTCATATACAGTAAATTTGATATCTTTCGTTGGATGTAATAATGTTTTCATATACAGTAAAAGGAGGTTGAACTTTTACAGTAACTTTCGCATATTCCTCATTTCCCGTAAAAGTTCAATCACCTTTTCTAGTTCTGGAACTACAAGCATAGTTCTCCAGCCTGAAGAAATGAAAAAGATCAAGATGCAAGAAACTGGGGCAAACAAAGTGCACTTTTTAACAGTTTCTTCTAATAGCTATTTTCATCAACATGCAACTGCAACTAGCTATGTCAAACTGATATAAAAAAGAGTACTGACTAGTGAGATCATCAATAGGAAGTTTTTCAAACACTAAAATGCCTCTAAGAAATATGACCATTCAATACAAAACTCCAAAAGAGTTTTATCTCCAATAGAAAACATGTCCTTAGATTCACAAGCTTGTACCAAGTGAAATTGATATGAAAATAGGCAAGAGAAACTAAGAATGTTTATAGACACTAAGAATAAGCACCAAACCAGACCATTACTTGAATTTACTCTTCATTGCTATAGACGGCATTGGGATGAATCAGAGAGGAAGAAGGTGAAATTCATGGGACATGAAGTCTTCACTGGGTCTGTAATACTTGTCTGGTGAGTACAAGCGCATGTTTGAGACTTGGCTTGTGTACAGGCATGCAAATCTCTCCACCTGATTCGAAGAGAATGTGGTTTGGAAAATCAATACCTCATAAATGCAAAACACTAACCACCACATAAGAAAGCAATTTATAAACCTTATTTACCTGATGAGCAAATCGAGAACTCTGGTAGCCGGTTTTCATCAGTTGTCCCCAGACCTTGTGAAACTGCAATTTCCAAGACCCATACTAACATGAGAAGTCGTAACAGATTGTGTAACTGAAAACAAGCTGTTACACCAATACACACTCGGATTAATGAGGCTACATTTACCTTTTGGTGAGAGTCTCTTTGAGCTTGTTGATGACTCAGTCATACTTTATCTCTTTTAGACTGTTGAATTCCAAAAAACATGTTTGTGGACTTAGAATCACTCATCCAACTGTTGGAGATCCAGAACTTACAAAAAATCTCTATCTTACCTCCAAGTCCTTGAGCGCTGATAACATTTCCTCCTTATCATTCTCGCTAATATCGTCACACCTGAATGATATAAGTGGTTACGCAGATAAACTTAACAATTACGAATTATAATCTATGTATGTAACACGGCTTTCTTTGGACCAAGACCTAATTTAAAGAGCACTCACTTTAGGGACCAATTCAAGTGATGAATTTTGTCTTCAACCGAATCACGCTCATTTCTCATCAAAATAAGTTCCTGCACACCAAAATATTAAGAATAAGAATTAAAGTGGGCGAGACCAAAGAAAGCATACTGAATTGAAAGCTTAATGTATACTGACAAATATTAGGATCATTAGCAGTTTTTGATCCAATTTCGTCAAGGAAAATCCGAAGACTTTCCCCACATACAGAATTACAAATGTCAATGGAACTTCAAATATGCATGAAGCAGAAAATATTCAGTCTATGACACAACATTGAACGCAAACCAATGATGCTTACATGAACCTGGAATATACCGGCAGAATATGATAGATGATGTTGACCCAAAGGAACACAACATGGAAGACCTTGGTATTTCATATATGAATTGATCATTCAGTTTAACAAAAAGAGACTCCTACAACATTGATTTTTTCAGAAATTGATAGACCTCTTAGAATAATAACAGATATAAAGAGACTAAGAGAGTATTCAATCACCTTTCGCATATTCCTTAGTTCCCATAAAAGTTCAACCTCCTTTTCTAGTTCTGGAACTACAAGCATAGTTCTCCATCCTGAAGAAATGAAAAAGATCAAGATGCAAGAAACTGGCGCGAACAAAGTGCACTTTTTTAACAGTTTCTTCTAATAGCTATTTTCATCAACATGCAACTGCTACTAGCTTACTTACATACTAAGCTCGCCAGTCACAAGTTCTATATAGTAATGACGATGTAAGTATTTTACATGCGAGAAATGAGGAGGAAAGAAAAAAGCTTAATCAATTAGTATATGTAAAGTTGTGGTCAACGAAAAATAAAATTAGTGATGGATCGATCGAGACAGTAAGTAATATCAGATCCACAAAGACGTGTTAGGTGTGATATGAATATGATACGCTCACGTTCCTCTCGTTTTGCGTTTTCATTAATTTTCTTATGTTTGATCAAATGTTTGACAAAATCCATTTTTACAGACAGGGTATTATATTTGTCGAGAGGTAAACTACAAATCATATATAGACTAATAGACAATGTCAATAAATTGATCTTACGTAAACCGTGATTTATATATATATATATATATTGCAAATGGTACAAATATTATTGATGTATAATTGACTAGTGAATACGAAAGTTATGAATATTTACTATTTAGTTGACTTTTCTTCAGTATTCACTATTCACTATTCAATGATAGCATACAAGTCTCACTAATATTATAAATTTGTGATTTTTCAGCACGTTTTTTATAGATGACAACGATAGACACCTCATAAATCAAAATGAGATGAATATCCTATACAACTAACGCATGTATATATATACACCTTCGTAGATTTTTAATTTGATAAGAATAGTTTAGTTTTACATGTCTTTATGATCATGCTCTATAATTCGCAATATGGCCAAACCACCATATTTATAAATTAAAGTCTGACATCTAATCCCCTTAAAATGTCACGATAATGGATTCTTTTTTTATGTGAAAATAGGTTTTGATCTACAAAAGCTGGTTTGTTCAAAAAAAAAAAAAAAAAAAAAAAAAAAAAAAAATCTACAAAAGCTGGTAGCCGATAATCATCAAAGTGACCACAAACAAGTTCTTACTTCTTAAGTACGTAAGGGAAAGAAAAAAAGGATGGATTGAGAAAAATTTGAAGGGCGGAACGTTGAGATGTTTTTTACTCTTTGGACATCATCCAATTATGAGGGTTTTCAAGATTATGGTAAGTAAATCATTAGTCCATCATCCATCAGTTATGTACCATGAAACAATAAGATTATATTATAAGATCACTTTTTCTTCTAGGTCTTGTATACTTAATTAATTTGTTAATGATGTAAGTAAGATGTGGACGCCTTTATCCAAGAGAATAAATAAAGTTTCGTATTCTTAGTATTAAAATATTAAGCCGGCGTGTTTACAGAAATATTTCCACAAAATATTTTCTTATCATATCTAATTATTTGCCAACACATTTTCTTAATTTGCATAATCTTATTCTTATCTATAGTATTTATTTGCCAACACATTTCTCCAATATGCATAAATTTACTTAGATTTTTTTTTGTTGGGAAGAAAGTAAAATTTTTAGAAAATAATCCATTAATCCAAAGTTGGTAAAAAAAAAAAAGTCCACATAAAATCCATTCCAAAGAAATTTCTAAAAATGGTTAATAATGAGATGAGGCCTAAGGCTAACTGTGATCTAAAAAAAAAAACTGTCTGAAGCAGTCTTCTTTCTGGTTCTCTCCTCCAGCAATTAAACACTACATTACAGCCTTTTATAGACTCTTAACAAATTTGGGTTTTCTTAAATCCGTTCTTATCCAAGTCTCGTCATCAATTCCTAGATCCTCCAAATCGACAAAGAAAGTACAAAGACGGCTTTTTTATTTGGCATTCTCTCTGGTTTAGAAAATCTTGCATTGGACCTCTTCAGGGGTGGGGGAGACGAAAAGCTTGAAGCTTTTTTGAGATATAAGAAAGATTTTGATAGATTAGGGGGATTTGGGTGGGAGTTGTAGAACAGAGAATCAAAAAAAGATGAGTTTCAGGGATGATACGGAAGAGGGTAGGAATGATCTGCGGCGGCCGTTCATACACACAGGAAGCTGGTACAGGATGGGTTCGAGACAATCTAGTATGATGGGTTCCTCTCAAGTTATTCGTGACAGCTCTATCTCTGTTCTTGCTTGTGTTTTGATCGTTGCTCTTGGTCCTATTCAATTTGGATTCACTGTAAGCCAAAAGCAATATATATCCCAACCTCCTTTTTTTGTTTTCTTTTTGTAGAAAGGTGTGACTTTTTCATGATCTTGGGTTTTGTTTGATTTGTATGGAAATCTGGAGATTGAAAATATGATATTTGAAGTTCATATTTGGTGAACCGAGATGATTTATGATGTGTTTGGGAGCAAATTAGAGGACTATAATTGGATAATTTTCTGATTTGCTTATTAACTCTCTTCTGTTTTTTTAACCTTTTGATCAGTGTGGTTATTCTTCTCCAACTCAAGCTGCAATCACCAAGGATCTTGGTTTAACGGTGTCTGAGGTAATAGACCATTCTCTTTCTAGAGCTATCTGGTTTTTATCATCGCTTGTTGAGTTGTGTTTGACTTTGATCTCTTGCTCCATGTTTTAGTACTCTGTGTTTGGTTCTTTGTCCAATGTGGGTGCTATGGTTGGTGCAATTGCCAGTGGTCAGATCGCAGAATACATTGGACGAAAAGGGGTATAGTTTGTTTGCTGATTCCTGGATGGTTCTGTTTTCGATCCATTTTAATAAACTCTTCTTTCTTGCTTTTCTTAACCTCTTATTGTGCTTTCTTGGACAGTCTCTGATGATTGCTGCAATTCCCAATATTATTGGATGGCTTTGCATATCATTTGCAAAAGTGAGTTTTTGTTGTCCTTTAGTTTCTGTATGCTGCTTTCTCATTAAGTCAAGTGGCGATTTAAACTTGTTGGTTGCCCTTAACTATCTACATCATTCTGGTTTTGTAGGATACTTCTTTTCTTTACATGGGAAGACTTTTAGAAGGCTTTGGCGTTGGAATCATCTCTTACACTGTAATTCTGAACTCACCTAGTCGTTTGCTTATAGATTAACACGTTCCTGTATATTTACGCAACTCGTTTTGTGCTTTCAGGTACCTGTATATATCGCTGAGATAGCTCCACAGAATATGAGAGGAGGGTTGGGTTCTGTTAACCAGGTTTGACATGTTTAGCTGACTAACTAATCTATGAACCGACTCATTTATGCTAACATTAAATGGATGTTTCTGTAGCTATCTGTGACAATTGGAATAATGTTGGCCTATTTACTTGGCCTCTTTGTTCCATGGAGAATTCTTGCAGTTTTGGGTAATTCTCATTATACGAAGCCTGAGATTTGATTATGATTTATTGGTACTCTTCTAATCAGTTTTGTGCTTGTATTTGTTTCTTTGTAGGGATATTACCGTGCACTGTACTGATACCAGGTCTCTTTTTCATCCCTGAATCCCCTCGCTGGCTGGTAAGACTTACAAATGTTGCCTTATTTATCTATTTTAGTGCATATTTTGGCTTAACCACTTTAATGGGATGCTTTATTTCGTTAAAAATGTAGGCAAAAATGGGTATGACAGATGATTTTGAAACTTCATTACAAGTTCTTCGAGGATTCGAGACTGATATAACCGTTGAGGTTAATGAAATCAAGGTAATATTACCACTGAAAATGTTTTCTCTCAAAGTGTACATGTTCAAACGCTTATTTTTTAATCTCTTCTCCAAATCTGCAGAGATCTGTGGCATCATCTACAAAGCGAAATACAGTTCGGTTTGTGGATCTCAAGCGCAGGAGATATTATTTCCCACTTTTGGTACAAACATTAAATTATCTTTCCCTTGGAATATACTTTGTCTACCATAAGAAACATTATTTTAAAACTCCATTTTTGTGTGTGTGTGTGTTTAACAGGTTGGTATAGGGTTGCTTGTACTACAACAACTCGGTGGAATTAATGGCGTCCTATTCTATTCCAGTACAATATTTGAATCTGCAGGTAGAGCCGTGCTCTAAGAACACCTTATGCTTCTCAAATCATATTATTACTTAGTTTTACATTTTTTGTGTTTTCATTTCAGGAGTTACATCGAGTAATGCAGCAACATTTGGGGTCGGTGCTATCCAGGTAGTGGCGACTGCAATATCAACATGGTTGGTGGACAAAGCAGGTCGTCGGCTTCTGCTTACCGTGAGTATTAATTCATTAGTTTCATATCTCTCTAGAGAACATTTTTAAGCCATATCCAAGATTAAGTGATGAACTAATGCAAATGGAAAATGTTTTCTAGATCTCATCGATTGGGATGACGATTAGCCTTGCAATTGTTGCAGCTGCTTTCTACGCAAAGGTAGCTTTTTAAGTCATTAACTTTCGTAAACATCATTTCATATCCTGCAACAAACCCGAAGTTCGAATTTTGAAGTTTTACATCTCTTGTTTTAGGAATTTGTGTCTCCTGATTCAGACATGTACAGTTGGCTGAGCATCTTGTCAGTAGTTGGAGTGGTGGTAAGTTAGTTTGTTACTTGATATATAGTGAAACGTTTCTGATGCAATAAGCGATTATTTGCACCTTAACTCTGCTGATCATTACAGGCAATGGTTGTTGCTTTCTCATTGGGAATGGGACCAATTCCGTGGCTTATTATGTCTGAGGTACCGAGTTGGTTAGAAAGTTGGACTAAGTGTTGTCAAAACCGAAAAGTGAAAAAGTTACTAAACTCTTACCTGCTGCTGGCTTTGTTTGTTGTTTGATAAACAGATCCTTCCTGTAAACATAAAGGGTTTAGCTGGAAGTATTGCAACTCTAGCGAATTGGTTCTTTTCTTGGTTGATTACCATGACGGCAAACTTGCTCTTAGCCTGGAGCAGTGGAGGTTTCTCCCTCCACCCTTTTCTCTCTCTCATATGATTAGGGACAATAGAGCATTTTTGATATATTTTTCGGTTAATTTTGGACAGGAACTTTCACTCTTTACGGGTTGGTTTGTGCATTCACAGTGGTGTTTGTGACTCTATGGGTTCCGGAGACCAAAGGCAAAACGCTTGAAGAACTTCAAGCCTTGTTCAGATAGGCAAATTCAAACAAGTTATTCTTTGTCTCCCTCTCTCCTTCTCTACTTTGGTCAAGAACAAGAAACAAAGAAAATGTCGAGATTCTCCAGCTGTATTTATCGGGCTGAGGACGTTTCTAAGATTTGTTTGTTTGTTGTGTGTCAATAATCCACATTACCTTCTATCACATGTATATCAACACACCTTCAAGTATTTGTAATTTTGTTGAACTCTCCTCATAGAGTAGAGATTCTGCCATCAGAGAGAATTCTGAATATCAACATTGCCAAAAAAAAAAAGTTCCCAAGGTTTTTCTAATCAGTGGATGATGGATGATCTGGAAATTCTACTTAACAGCAGAGTAAGATGATACATTAAAACTGTACTGTTTACAACTTTTGTACCCAAAAGCATCTGAATTGGTACCACTAACATTACTTCTTCTTTTTTACCTTCACCCCCTAAACATGACTTCTTCCGAAGTTGTAAGATAAAGTTACACTATTCTTAGATTTCAAGGGAAAAAATTGTCAAACTGATAAAAATAGAGTACTGACTAGTGAGTAGTGACTACTTACTGAACGAAACAAATAATTGAATGAAATCAATTACTAAAAATTTAAGACTAGAGCAGTAAAAAAGCGAAATTGCTAGCCAGAGATTTGGTCCATTTATGATCAATAGGAAGTTTGGTAAACACTAAAATGCCACTAAGAAATATCCGACCATTCAATACAAAACTCCAAAAGAGTTTTATCTCCAATAGAAAACATGTCCTTAGATTCACAAACTTGGTTTACTCTCACTGCTATAGAGGGCATTGGGATGAATCACAGAGGAAGAATGTGAAATTCATGGGACATGAAGTCTTCACTGGGTCTGTAATACTTGTCTGGCGAGTACAAGCGCAGGTTTGAGACTTGGCTTGTGTACAGGCATGCGAATCTCTCCACCTGATTCGAAGAGAATGTGGTTTGGAAAATCAATCCCTCACAAATGCAAAACACAAACTGCCACATAAGAAAGCAATTTATAAAACCTTATTTACCTGATGAGCAAATCGAGAACTCTGGTAGCCGGTTTTCATCAGTTGCCCCCAGACCTTGTGAAACTGCAATTTCCAAGACCCATACTAACATGAGAAGTCGTAACAGATTGTGTAACTGAAACAAGCAGTTACACCAATACACAGTCGGATTAATGAGGCTACATTTACCTTTTGGTGAGAGTCTCTTTGAGCTTGTTGATGACTCAGTCGTACTTGATCTCTTTTAGACTGTTGAATTCCAAAAACATGTTTGTGGACTTAGAATCACTCATCCAACTGTTGGAGATCCGGGAATTATACAAATTCTATCTTACCTCCAACTCCTTGAGGGCTGATAACATTTCCTGCTTATCATTCTCATTGATATCGTCGTCACACCTGAATGATAGAATTGATAGAATTGGTTACGCAAAACAAGTTTTGTGTATAAGGACTTTAACAATTAAGAATTATAATCTATGTATGTAACACAGCTTTCTTTGGACCAAAACCTAATTTAAAGAGCACTCACTTTAGGGACCAATTCAAGTAATGAATTTTGTCTTCAACTGAATCACGCTCATTTCTCATCAAAATAAGTTCCTGCACACCAAAATATTAAGATTAAGAATTAAAGTGAGCGATACCAAATAAAACATACTGAATTGAAAGCTTAATGTATACTGACAAATATTAGGATCATTAGCAGTTTTTGATCAAATTTGGTCAAGGAAAATCCGGAGACTTTTCCCACATACAGAATTACAGATGTCAATGGAACTTCAAAAATGCATGAAGCAGATAATATTCAGTCTTATGACACAACATTGAACCCAAACCAATGATGCTTACATGAAACTGGAATATACCAGCGTTGACGCAAAGAAACACAAACATGGAAGACCTTGGTATTTCATATATGAATTGATCATTCAGTTTAACAAAAATAGACTCCTACAACATTGATTTTTTCAGAAATTGATAGACCTCTTAGAATAATAACAGATATAAAGAGACTAAGAGAGTATTCAATCACCTTTCGCATATTCCTCAGTTCCCATAAAAGTTCAACCTCCTTTTCTAGTTCTGGAACTACAAGCATAGTTCTCCAGCCTGAAGAAATGAAAAAGATCAAGATGCAAGAAACTGGCGCAAACAAAGTGCACTTTTTAACAGTTTCTTCTAAAAGCTATTTTCATACTAAGTTCAATTACAACATCATACATAGTTCAGTTAAACCCATGAAAGATTTGTTCAAGTTACTTCACAAAACAAAACATAAGAAATGTCTATAACTGGACAAGAAAACCTTACCAAGTACTTTTTTGCTGCGCAGGATATCACCGTATATATGATCACCAACATAAAGTACCTAACAAATGGAATAGCTGGATAAGTGACAAATGATGCATGACACAGTACATTCAGTCATACATTACTATAGGTTCTAAGATCTGTCCTTTCATAATACACTGATACTTCTAATCAAGAGCAAGCAAAAGTTTCTTTGAGAAGTAGTTAGTGCGCACAACCTGTGAACTTGACTCAATGGAGAGCAAACTGTGAAGATGCCCAACATTTCCACCTTGGAAAACTCGACAACCTTTATCTTTACTCTTCAGTAAAATTTTTGGTGAAGGATCTCCCACCTTTCAACAGATTCAGAAGGATCATTTTAATAAGCTGAGCATGTGAAAGACTGAATGACTATCACAATTCATTAAATCAAACCTGAGCCATAGGTGTTCCATTATCAGTATTAATAAGCATTCCAGAATGAGGTTCCACCTCAAAAAGGTTAGCACGGCTCTCTTCATGGAAGAAACCCGGTTTTGCACTTCACGAAAAGGTATCCAATTGAGAATTCAGATAGCAAACAAATGAAATGAGATAAAAATATCTCCAGTAACAAAATACATCAACCAATTCCTAACCACAACAACGATTATGATCACAAATATTTTGTTTAAAGCATTAGGTTAAGAGACTTGGTAACGAAAAAGACCTGCCAGTGATCACAACATCAAAATACTGGAGCCAATCAAAGTTGCAAGTATGAGGACCATGTACCGTGCGCCCTCCACAGAGAAAATTCATCACAATATTTGTGTAGTCCCACAAACTGCAAGAATGTTATTTGAAATTTTTTCTCTCAGCAATATGAAAGTAAATTGATCATATAGGAACAGGTGGGAACAAATCACCAATGTTAACGTTTATTTCTCAACAACAGGATATTCAATAATGTTTTTTCGTATCTACCTTAGTTCCATATTTCAAGTACAAGAGTGGGGAACAGGTTACAAAATGGTTGAAATTAATTAAGTCATACTTACTTAGAATTCTTAAATCTGAATCTACCTGAACAGCTACAAAAGCAATATCTGCATAAAATAACTGAAGGGGGAAACTTTGAAGTTTGTAGAATATCGTCAGCATTACCTATTGGTCACCAAGAATGTAGAACGTCCAGAATCTCGAATCATTTTCATTAGGGGTACTATCGTGGTATCCTCATTAATGTATCTGAAAAATTAGCACGTTAAGGAAAATATCATGGAAAACGAGAAAATAAATTTCCAACGAAGAGAAATGGCAGTCGTGCTCATCCAACTTACAAAAGACAGTGATGGACATACCATCAGCCTTACCTGTTAGGTTCTTTTGCTACCATCTGCTTTAAAGTTCCATCACGGTGGCATAAATCAACAGCAGCACGAACATCTTTATACATCCGAGCATAACTAAAAGAATATCATTGGAGGAGAAAATAAATCCGCGAAAAATACAAACAAATATAATATCAGGAGATTCTCAACCATAAGCACAAAAGTTAAAGGAGACAATTCATACCAAGTACAAGTTACAGAGTCTCAGTTAACAGAACTATAACCATTAGCAAAACATAAACTGTCCTAAAGGCTATTGAAGAATCTGAAAAATGTAATAAAATATGGGAAGCTGTCTTACTCCACGTCCTTGGGAATTTTTTCTGGGTTATAATCTTTAAAATCAACGAGTTGCGCAAACAGATAGGCTTCGGCCAATGAAAAGAGAGTATCTATGAGAGCGTAGTCGGGTTCATCAAAAGAATCTCGTACTAGGCTACTTCCGTAGATGTCAACTTTGGCATCCTTAGAGAGCTCCCTAAACCCATGGTAAGCTACTTTCACATATTTATGGCGGTCCATCTGCATGATCAACAGTCAATTAGAAAGATGCAACAATAATTATGAGAGTCGGATACAAGGTAATCAATCACCTTTAAGATGTTTCCCCTCTTTTTGTCTAGCACCAAGCCTCTAACCATGTAATTCCAATCAAATGTCCACTCTAGCAGCTGGATTTATTTACCACACCAAGTATAACACTATTAGCCAAACTTTTCTGCTGGTCACAACTTTAAAACAAGAAAGTGGTATACTAACCTCATTTGGATACCCCAAATCATATACCAATTTCCTGACGGTTCCATCATAAGCAAGAGACTCAAAGGTTTCAGACTTGTATTGGGCAAGAGTATAGTCCATATCAAAGCCTACGGCAATGATGTTTCTCATATTCAACGATCTGTTGCAGAAAATTTGTTTGCTTATATCGATTTTGTTTCCTCCTCCCGGGGAGGACCATTTATGAGGAACGTCACATCCATCCCTGGAACCCACAGTGTGAGACTGCAACACATTGTCACTAAGAGCACTCGGTTTCTGTTCTTCCATCGAACTGTTAAAACACAGCTGGCTTGTCCCTGAGAGGTTATCAAGTAAAGTAAACATCATTTTTTTCGTTTTTTCAAATGATGGATTATATAGATAGCATGTACGCAACACAAAGTACAATTAGCGTAGAGAATTGTACAAGCAATATCCAGCAAATAGATCATAAGAATATTTAAAATCACATCCCGGAAGAAGCAACTGGTTAGTCAGGAGAATCCACCAAGGCTAAAAATAGATATACACAGAAGAAGATGACGACACGTTTTTCTACGAGTGGATAAGTGATTTGGAATTAGTCAACACGAGTCATACAACCCTTAAAGCTGATCAGCATGAATGATCCCACTAGCTCACCAACAGAAAAAACAAACCCCCTAAGAATATATATACAAGAAAACCTAAACATATCTTCTTCTTACCTCGATCAAAAGACCAAAGCAGTGCACCACGTTAAAATCCTGATCCTAAAGTTTCTTCCCAAGGTATGCTCCAGGCAAGACCTAGAAATTGCAACTTCCACGATTAAAGATACCCTACTAATTACTAGCACACCTTACTTGCCGATCTACGATTCTTTCACTAATAAACAAACTCTGAATTTCCCAAAAACTAAGCTACTACCAGAATCAGCTATATGGAACAAAACTAAGTTAACCAACCAAGTGGAAGAATCTACAAAACGAAAATAGAAGTGTTTCTTTCGGCTACACTAAAATTCATTGCAAGATAGTGAAATCAGTCATAGCGACGTCATTACACATGCGATTAAGACGGTTAGCCTACCACGAAAACAAAGAAAACACAAACGTACACGAAACGGTTTACATCAATGGACCACAGATGATGAACAAACAAACAAACAAACAAACAAAAAGGAGGAAGACGAACCAGTGGTGGTGTGGAGAGATTCTCTTCGAGTAGGGAATTTTGCGGGGAAATGATGGAAACGGAAGCGAGGAGATAAGGTAGAGATACAGAGAGAAAGAGGAAGAGAGAGTTGGCGTTTGGAGAGACGCATGGTGGTTGTGCTGGTTAAGCTATTAAATAGGAGGAGGCATTGAGAATCGAATTCTGGAGAACGAATAATAGGTACACCTGGAAAACAACCACTACTTGGGAATGCCGTCGATAAAGTTGGATTCCAACTTAAACACCACTCCGACATTTACCGGAAATTCGCCGGCGAATATTCCCTCCGTTTTAATTGCATTTACTTTTTATTTAGAACTCTTCTCCTCACTCTCTCTCTCTCTCACTCGCCGGACCTAGGGAGGGAAACGAGGCGTTGCCGAAGAAGAAGAAGAGATTCCCAAAGAAGATTGCCACGTGGCGGTGGCTTATTAATAAATGCGTGTGGTTGTAGCTGTTTAGGGCTTTTTTATTTTCATGGGCTTTTTAACCTAATTTTAATGGGCTTAAAAGTCAAGCCCAGTTATTAAACCTCAGACTTCTAGTGCTCTCTTTTCCGTCTTCCCCATTTCACAGCTCTTTCTCTCTCACATCAACCGATCTTAGTTCGCGTGAACACTACGCGCCGCCGTAATAGTCGTCAGTCATGTCTGCGACTTCGTCCTTGCGTGCTCGGCTAGCTTTTGTTGCTCTACTCTCGGCGACGACTTTTTACTGTATCCACAAATATCGCCGCTTGAAGCGTCTGAAAAACCTCTCCTTAAACCCTAGCTCTACTACTTCGAAACCCAGCAGAGGAAAGATCTTCTTCATCTCCCAAACTGGTACAGCTAAAGCGTTAGCTCAGCGGCTTCACGAGCTCTGCGCATCTAATGACATAGCATTTGATCTCATCGATCCACGGAGCTACGAGCCTGAAGATCTCCCCAAAGAAACCCTAGTTTTATTCATCGCGTCGACTTGGGACGGTGGTAAGCCGCCTAAGAACGGAGAGTTTCTCGTGAACTGGCTTGGTGAGAGCGCCGAGGACTTCAGAGTTGGCTCGCTTCTCCTCTCCGATTGCAAATTCGGCGTATTCGGTGTCGGGAGCCGTGCGTATGGTGAATCTTATAACGCTGTGGCCAAGGAATTGTCGAGTCGGATGACAGGTTTGGGTGGACTCGAGATGATTCCGGTGGGAGAAGGTGACGTTGATGACGGAGAATTAGATAAATCATTTCAAGAATGGTGTGATGGAGTTATCAGGGTTCTGAAAGGAGGTTCTGCTCAAGAAACAAATGGGGTGTCGCAGCAGATTGATGCTGTTGAGAATGATCTTGAGTACTACGAGTCAACAGATGAGGAAGACGATGATGGTGATGACGGAGGTCTTGTTGATCTTGAAGATATTGCTGGAAAAGCTCCTTCAAAGAGAAATGGCTTAGTTAAAGTGGCTAAAGTTGATGGAAAGAAAGAAATGGTGACCCCTGTGATTAGAGCAAGCTTAACGAAACAGGTATTAGGGTTTGTGGTGTTTGAGCTTTGAAGCAGTGTTTACATTTTCTCGCATTTACTCGAATGAACATGGTTTTTACACTTGCAGGGCTATAAAATCATCGGTTCGCATAGCGGGGTTAAAATATGTAGATGGACCAAGTCACAACTTAGAGGCAGGGGAGGTTGCTACAAGCACTCCTTTTATGGCATTGAGAGTCACAGGTTTAATTGAAACTTCTGCTATTTTTCCCCCTAGTTGTATGGATGTAGGTCGTGATTCTTATGATAGAATATTCGTTTTGAATAAGCTAGGTGCATGGAGACAACACCTAGTTTGGCTTGTGCAAACAAATGTGTCTTTTGTTGGAGGCATCACACTAATCCTGTGGGGAAGAGCTGGCAGTGGAAGATGGATGAGCCTTCAGTGATTGTGAAAGGTGCTCTAGATCTTCATACAAAGATGATTAAGCAAATGAAAGGAGTTCCAGGTTAGTTTATATCTCTCAATATTTTGACCTTTATTACCTATGATCCCAAAAGCTTGCTAGGCAGATTTAGTATTGAGCTTAGGATACCTTTTGGAAGTTAGATGTGCTCTGGGTGTTTTTTTTATTTGATCATTTGTTTGCACTATTTATTTTGAATGTTAGATGCTGATGTTTATCGTCTGGCTATGTTCTTTAGGTGTAACTCCAGAGAAATTGGAAGAGGGTCTAAACCCAAGACATTGTGCGTTATCACTTGTTGGTGAGCCCATTATGTATCCGGAGATCAATGCCCTTGTAGATGAGCTACATGGAAGGCGCATTTCTACTTTTTTGGTTACTAATGCACAGTTCCCTGAAAAGATTTTGATGATGAAGCCTATCACGCAGGTATGTGATGTCTGTTTTGTACATTCATTTCCAGCTTTAAGAGCCATTCATGCACTTAACTGAACCAAATTGCCTAACTCATTATCTTTGACATGTACAGTTGTACGTAAGTGTAGATGCTGCCACCAAAGAGAGCTTGAAAGCTATTGACAGGCCTCTCTTTGCAGACTTCTGGGAACGGTTTATTGTGAGTATTTTTAATAGCCTCCTTTAATGAACCTTTCAAATCAGATGTGAATTAAGGTAAAGGTATATAATCTCTGCATCAATTGTTTTCCAGGACTCCTTGAAAGCTCTCCAGGAAAAGCAGCAGCGAACTGTCTACCGTTTAACACTTGTCAAAGGATGGAACACAGAGGAGCTAGATGCTTATTTTAACCTTTTCAGCATTGGGAAACCTGATTTCATTGAGATCAAAGGCGTCACATATTGTGGAACGTGAGTGTGTTCTACTTGTTATCATCTCCCTTACTCTCATGTTACACACATATCATACTTATGTTAATCTTCTGAAAACAAAACCAGATCTGCAACATCAAAGTTGACAATGGAGAATGTACCATGGCACGCAGATGTTAAAGCATTCTCAGAAGCTCTGTCTGTGAAGAGCAAAGGGGAGTACGAGGTTGCTTGCGAACACGCCCATTCTTGCTGTGTTCTTCTAGGGAGGACTGAAAAGTTCAAATTGAATGGAAAGTGGCACACTTGGATTGACTATGAAAAGTTCCACGATCTGGTTAGTTAACAAACCCGAAATATGATCATCTTGTAATTGGAATGCTATATAACGAACACTATTGAATGAATTCGCTTAGGTGGCTTCTGGAGAACCGTTCACCAGTACAGACTATATGGCTGAAACACCATCATGGGCGGTTTATGGAGCAGAGGAAGGTGGGTTTGATCCAGAGCAGTTGCGTTACAAGAAGGAAAGGCATCACCATCCTAAACCACAGGCACAGGCGGTTTTAGCTTAAGACTTTTAGTAAAGCTGAGCTATTTTGCTTTTTTGTTTTTGTCGCCATCATACTAAACCACAGGCGATCTTAGCTTTAAGACAGGAGCAAGCTAAAAGCTATTTTGCTAGGTCTAAAGCTTTTTGTTTTTTTGGTGTCATCTAACGGTGTTAACTCGTGGAAAAACGTTAAACTTTTTGAAATCATATCAAACAATGTTTTGTTATTTTGTAATCTGATAAGGTTTCAATGTTTTGGGAAATTTTTGAAAGATGATTTCGCTCGTAAAGCCTTGTGCCGGACCCAATAATTGTCTTGTGTACAAAATAGTTAGTTTACTACTATCAACGTGGCCACGTCAAGTCTCTTTCTCACCTCTGCTCTAGACGATTAATTTAGTTGGATGATTTAAATGGACCAATAACATATGTTTGGTCAAAAACGTAGCTTGCGTTGCGATTTAAATAATAGACAGGTTCTTCTCGCTAGCAATGCAATATCCATTAGTTTCTTAACTTATCCGTTCACCATGTGCGTTGGTTACCTTTTATCATTTATCATATAAAAATTCGAAAGGGACGTAGCCATCCATCAACGACGCAATCAATAAATTAAACACAAACCTACTACAACTATAAAAAAATAACCCTAACACATCTTTCTCATGGAAACAATTAATTTTAGTTTATATCTTCTTGACGTACCAAGATTAATATACTCAGATCGACAAAATTAGCTTCTTGTTTTTGGAATAATAGCATCCAAGAAAATTAGAAATCAATCGTCATCTCTTCCAGGGTTATAATTAATTTATAGCTCAGCAATAATCCAAAAACACATTGAAAAACAAAAACTCCATTGAAATGGTAATAAAAGATTTACCAACTCTTAACCGGGGTGTTTTTCCTCCTCGACCGTCTAGAAGACGGCTGTGGAACCACCACCTTCACCGTCGTCATCTCCGGCTTCTCCTCCTCCTCTAGTTCTTCATGTTTCAACTTTTGCTCTTCTTCCGCACTGCTACTACTACTCCTAACTTTCTTCTTCTGCTTCTCTCTGTTAATAAGTACCTCAGCTTCTTCGTCTTCGTCTTCGTCCTCATACTCTTCGTAATCCTCGTCTTCTTCGGATTCTTCCTTCTTGAAACCTTCCCGGTTCTCAAGATTCTTCCTTGGCCTTCCTCTTCGTCTCCTTGTTGTCTGAGACTCCGTGGGAGATGAAGCTTCAGCTACCGTCACTGACGACGGTTCCTTTGCTTTCTGAAACCTTCTCTTCCCCATCAGTTCACTTCTTTTTTTTTTTGTGAACAGAATAATATTTTACTTGAACAGCTTGTTTAGATTTTTTAATATCTCCAAGAAGAGCAATAAATTTTCTTTTATGTTTTACAGACAGAAACAAAACACAACAGTTCTTTAAAATCAAAAAGCCGCCCACTCTTTGGTGTTTTAGATATTAAAAAAAAAAACTAAAAAATATCAGAAGAAATTAAAAAAAAAAGTAGATTTCATTTTTGTCCGTTGGTTATCTCTTCTATATTATCCACCAATATAATACATGTATGACATATATATCCTTGAAATTAGGGTTCATGTACATATAGTCTACGTTCTATATATATTATGTATGTATAGAAGTAAATATTTTCTTTGCTTTGTTTTTACACTCTTTAAACAAGTATATATAATCTGATGAAGAAAAAAAAATACCAAAGCTTCCAAAGATTAACATTTTAAATCTAGTGATTAGCAAAAAATTCTTGCCAGTTGCCACCTTAATTATCACACTACCCGGTAGCTAGCTACAATTTGTGTGTGAGGTTTGAGTTCTTTAAAATAAAATAAAACTTTAATTTACAATAAACCCATAATCACATTCATTCATATATGATGATCTGTTTTTGTTTAATCCGATGGTAATTGAATATCTATAATCGATCATGTGAGAGGTTTCGAACCGTGACATTCTTTATAGTAAATACAACGAATGAGATAAAACTTAAATCAAAATTTTAATGTATGACTCACGAGTACGTTAACCTAAAAAACGGCACGACGTTCACTATACACTACGAAAGCTAAACGGGCCCTAAAATTTAAAAGGCCCAACAATCGCCGTTTTAAACAACCGAAACGAACATGCATGTCGTTTTTACACGAATACGACCGACGTGGTGTTGTTGTCTCGTAAACAGCGAATGAATGGTTTTGTTTGGTGGTAAAGGGATAAGATCACGTGACCGAGAGAAAGTCAGACTCATCTTCTTCTTCGTCTTCCTCCTCTTCCCGTCGTTGGATCTCTCTCTCTTTCTCTCTCTCATCTATCGAGTTCCCAATCCCATCCATCACTCTTTTCTCTGATTCTCAGTATTATAAAAAAAAAATTTCTTCTGTTTGTTCTTTTCGATAAAGACATAATTTTTTTTTTTTTCTTTTGGGTGGAAACATTATTTTGTGGTTACGTCGCCACGCGCTAGAGCTCGAAAAGCTATGATCTAGGGGGAGGAAGGATCTTCACAAATCCTACTTGGCCACAAAATTTTTTGCTATTTTTATTTTCTTAATAAAATTTCCCCTCCGTGATTATAATTTTGAGACAGACAGGAAGATTAATATTAAGCACAAGTTTTTTTTGGTAGCAAAATTAAGTGTGGTTAAGTTTTGTGGATGGTAACACATCTTCTTCTGGGTGAGCCTTTCTCTTTCTCTCCTTTCTTTTCTCCCGATTTTTCTAGGTTTTTTCACTTAATTTCGTTTCTTTTAAAGCTTGTTCCTTTGTTGTGATATTGAAAGATTACTTTTTTTTTTTTTTTCTTTCTAATTAGAACATTTTGTATGTTTTTTTCTTCTCAAGAGAGATTTTGTTCCTGCATCTGTTTGTTATTTTGACCATATCTCTCTCTCTCTCTGTTTTTGGCAAGTGAGTACAAAGTTTCAATCTTTTTTTACCTTTCTTCTCTTTCGTTTGCTTCTTCTTCTTGTTTACCTTGAAATCTTCCATTTTTGGAAAGATTGATTCTTTTTTCCAGTTTTGATTATTCTTTCCCCATTTGATTTCGTTTTTGTGATTCTTGTTTCTGCAGCAAATCCAAATCGACTGTGATGCAGATGTTTTCCGATTCAGTGAGAAATAGAGATTGATTTCTTTTTTTAAATCATGGTGGAGACTTATGAGACACGTAACAACTCTGAAGCATCTCATCAGATGGTCAGATATCAGAGTTATAACCATCACAATTCAAGAATACCATCGTCGTCGTTATCGTTATCATCGCCATTGCTTGATTTGAGAGTGTTTTACGTCAGAATCAGCAATTTTAAGGTGGATGCTTCGACACCTGAGGTTCTCACCATCACTCATATCCCACTGGATCTAGATTCAATCTTGGAGATTAACGGTGTTAGGATGAGCATGTACTCTGAAGGAGTCTCTTCTCAGCTAAGGAGAGATCGTGTTGATAAGAAATCTGAAGAAGCTACTTTTATTAGCACTGACAATATCAGGTTGTCTGGTAGTGTGAAGTTTGAAGTTTGTGATAAAGATGAGCTGGTTTTATCTGGAACGCTTGAGATGTCCGGTAGTAATGGTCTCACTGGTGAATCTAAGCATAGCGTGAAGCGGTGGAACATGAACTGTGAAGCTGAGATCACTGCAGGGTCTGGTTTCTTGAAGGAGAAACATATTGGTGGTGGTTCGGATTTGTCATCTCCGTTGCCAACTATTGAAGTCTATGTCACTGGTTGCTTCTCAGGAACACCCATCATCTTAACCAAGACTCTACAGCTTGGTTTCAGAAAGAAGCACAGTAGAGTGACTGCATTAGATTCTATTCCCGAGTATGATACCGGTGAGCCTCATAAAGGCAACTCATCTGAGCTTGATTATCAGGTAACTTTCAAGATTACTATAATGCTTACTAATAGTTTTCTATTGATTTGTGTCCAACTTCAACACATTGAATGCTTTGCCTAGTATATGAGTCTTCTTGGTCATGCTATCTATCATAAGCATTTTAAGATTTTCATGGTTTTGAGATTTCATAGTTTGAGACATGTTTCTTGGGTACTCTTAGGAAGATAATTTCTTTAGATATTGAAGTGGACCAACTTCGTTATAAATGATCATGTGAGGTATGGGACCTGCCACCTTTTACAAGTCATTAGATAGTTCTTTCCCTCTCTCTCTCTCTCTCTATCTCACTCGTTCACACACACTCTCTCTCTATCTCACTCGTTCACACACACTCTCTCCCCATTTGCCTCTTGTCTTGTGATCTTAATATCTGAACTCTTATCCTCTTGTCCGCTACAGTTAGTTCGTTAAACCCATTGATTGAAATATCGTGGTTTTCACATGTAATGCCACAATATATCGTCTTTAATTTGTGCATAGACTGATTCGGGAAACATGCTCTATTCAAGAGTCAAAGTCAGGATTAACTTATGCTTGGAGTTTTAATTTGAGGTTCTTGCAGTTGACATTGTTAATACCTTTTGGAGATAGTACTTCATACTCACCGTTAATTGAGATCTTGTGTTTAACGATAGTGCAATGTTAACTTTGACCTGGAAGTTATGCAGGTGTTGACACCCATATGAGATACATCTGAAAGAGTTTTTAAGATTGGAACAAAAATACCTTTGTTCTACAAATGATTTTGACCATTGTATTCTTTATTTGACCAGCTTGATGAATGTCTTTTACTTTATTTTCTTTTCAGACACGAACATGTTCTACATACATGGCTCTCTCTGTTGCTGAATTCATTGATTTAAGTATGGGACTTTTTTCTGTGCAGGTAACAGAATATGGAAGTTACAAACAAGAATATGAAGGAGAAGACGGCGACATGTATTGGAATAGAGAGTATGCAGATGGTGAAGATGGTGAGATGTCGTGGTTCAATGCTGGTGTGAGGGTTGGTGTGGGAATTGGTCTTGGTGTCTGTGTAGGTCTTGGCATTGGGGTTGGCCTTCTTGTGCGTACCTATCAATCAACCACCAGAAACTTCAGAAGGAGGATTATCTAGTTTCGTTCAAATTGCCTCGAGCTTCTCCTACTCTTTCTCTCTCTAACTCCAGTCCATAGCACATCACTTTTGACTGCAGAACTTTAAGCAATATATAGTCTAAGCTAATACTTCGTGTGTATTTTTTTTCTCTTTGTGCCTTGAAATTTTGAAAGAAATCATTCTCTTCTTGTGTTTGTTGAGTTTTCATACTGAAAGAAACAAAGCTTTTTGCTGGTAATGTGAATCTATTGTCTGCTTCTTCATGTAAATAAACGCTTATGAGTGTAAAAGATTTTTGGATTCACATACAATCCCTGCTATAGTTTACTCATACAAATCCTTTTTATTTGATCAACGTCATGTTTAAATTTTACAACCTCTCTTCTTAGCATCAAGATCACCAACAATTAATTTAGTCCCAGCTGAAACAATCATATTGCCTTCAAATCTGGTTAAGGGTTGGTTTGGTTTGGCTCAGGGGAAATCTCAGCTCCTCCAGAAAACCCATTGCTCGCATGCAGCTGGTTATTGTTACTGTGAACCAATCCCCAAAAGTTTGCAGTTTTGACATCGTCTTGGTTCATTTGCTTGGAGAATTCTTCATAGTTATACTGCAACAAAGCTTTCCCTCCAAATTCGGTTGGGAGGTTATCCTCGTCAAAAAATGAGCTCATAAGCTCCACGCTCTCCTGGTTCTTTGGGTAAACAAACTTCACCTTGACGAATGTCTTTGCATCCATAAAGTACTTCACAATCTGTGTGACAACACAAAAACAAAATGAAACTACCATCATATTCATGCACAAATACTTAATTAACCTATGTTTTGTCTAACTATGAGGTAGAAGCAGTGTTTTGTCTAACCTTCCAGAATGCCTCGAAGAGTCTTGGAGGATTATAGAGGAACGCTACAGCAAGTCTCTCAGGGTAGTGATTTTGCAGTATATTTATAGTTTCTCTTGCAGATTTAATAGGCACGCTGGTACTCATTGACCAGTTGGTGAAGTCAATAAGCCACGACATTTGTTCTTGATCCTCGGGCAGATTCAAAATAGCATTCTCAATGAGATACACCAGATGCTTCATCTGTTTGTCTAACGATTTTGTGTTCTGCAGAAGTTTTGAAATGAAAATGAATGGTTTTATCTAATGCCCTCAAGTAAAACTCAGTCTAAAACATTAACTAAGAAGATAAGCTTTAGAAACCTGCAAACCAGGTCTCAGTATAAGAACAGTTCTTCCATGCCTGTCATGGAATCCAGCTTTGTAAACTTTACCAGTCTCACCTTCACCTGAAACTTCATCCTAGTAAGAAAGCAAGTGTAAGTTTTGGTAAGACTTGTCGAAAAGATTAAGAAGACTAATAATAATAGATTGATACTTACCCATCGGATTTCCTCAGGTTTAAAGGTTGATCTCCATTTCAACGTCTCCTCAAGCATCTTCTTGGCTTTGCCAACATTCCAATTCCTAGCTTCCAGATATCTCTTCAGACATGCATCTGAACAATAGAGTGAGTTCCTTCCAGATAGCTCACCTAAGAGAGTCTTAAGCTCTTTGATCTGGATCATTAAGATCAGAATAAAATTACCACTGAGAAATCAAATAGGTAACTTAAGAGAACATCATCAAGCAAGGCCTGTAAAAGGTTTCACCTTTGCCTCTCTGAGAGCTGCCTCGTTATGCTCTTGTTCGGTTTGAGAAGAATTCTTCCAACGAAACATTTTGAATGGCACTTGTGTTCTAATATATCAAAATCTTTTTTAGTCTGTAAAAGTTACCAAAATGAAAAAGATCATAATACTGACGAAGGACGTTAGATCCAAAGAGAAGCAACATGCAATCCAAAAAGGTTCATGTGGGTGATTGAGCTGCATGTGACTGGAAATCACAGACAAAACATGACTCAACTACCTAGTGCTCCAACTTCTAACGAAAGCCCTAAGAAACACGAACTCAGAATCAAATAAAGGTTATCAATTCCCTAAAAGCAAAACAGATCGATCAATCAACGAAGATTTGGATAATTAGTTGTCAAAGATCCACCCAAATTCAGAACATTAGACAAAGAAATTTCTGATGAGCTCGCTAGGAAACTGAAATTGTATTCATCAGAGAATTGATTCTAGAGAAAACATATAATCCAATATAAAATCTCTTTGACATATCTATGAGATTCAGAAACACCAAAAGACGGAAACTTTAAAAGAGAAAAGGAGCGTACCTAAACAGAGAGCACCTTGTAATAAGAGAGAGGAAGAATGATTCTTTTCTTTTTGCAAGTGAGAGACAAGTCGTCGAGAGTTAGCTGAAGAAAGTTGTGTAACTGATAAAAAGAAAATGGAGAAGTGTAGAGGTGCGAGAAAGAAAAAATAAATGTTAAAAAAAAAAAAAAGACAATTCCACCAAACGCTTTACAGACAACAAGACATCAATATAAAAATATATTTTTAGTAAACTGAACGGTACGGTACGGCACGTGAGATTTATTTACGTATACCCTGATACGATGAAGACTGTCACGTGTCGACTACACATAGGAGACAAAATTCATCGGAGACCAAAGCCTCAATTAACATGTCTCTCAGGCCCAAATTCATACATTAAATGTAAGGGCTCAAAAAGTTTGAAAGGTTCAAAAAGTATATCTATATGTATTGACAGAAGAAGTAAAGAAATTATAAATTAAAATTTTATTTGATGCAAAGTAACGAAATCATTACATTCGATACAAGCACAACAAAAATGGAAACATTAAAAGAATCCGAGACCGTTTTGTCTTAAGCCTTCACCGGGATCTTAGTTGAAATACCACAGTCGAGCAAGGTCGAACACCAATTCCACTTGAAATTTCCAAGACGAATGATTTTAACAGGAACTTATTAATCAGCATGATTAAAAATAGAGATTGGGCCTTGTAATTGTTCGTAGTAAGCATAGACGATTCTTATTTCTTCCCATCAGATTCACCAGACAAGCTTAAGCATCATTCTGAAATATATTACATTACTCTATAAAACTCTGTTGGAAACGACACTAGCTCACAATTTCCACGTACCTGCAACATTCTACTATTTTAAAATCCAAATCAAGTTTGTGTTTACAGCTAAATTAACAAATATTTGCAAATCCAACCCACCAGATCCAAGTATAGTATTTCAGATATCCAGAAATTTTCAAAGAAAAACATATGATAATGGATAGAGTAAGCTCAGAAAGGTTGCACAATCATTTCAAAGATTTAAAAAATCTCATAAGTCCAGACATATATTAGAGCAACTTCATCATCGCAGGTTCGCAACCAAAAACCATCACTACAACAATAGATGTACAGAATTAATATCAAAGTAAAGATTATGATGGAACTCAGAGAAACTACATATAGTAGCGATGGCAGACAATCTACACGGCATCAATTCAGACCGCCCGTCTGCTAATATCTCATCATCGATCTTTTTTCAAAAACCCAAACCGAAAATTAATTTTGAAAACAATTATAATTAAAAGACTAATAATGATGGCATCAGATAATAAGCGGAGATGTTTTGTCAACACTGTTCATCAGTGGTTAAGCATAAAATAATCAATTCTTCATTTGCCATCAATCACAATTAAACCCTAATAAATAATTAAAAGATTGCAAAAATATAGGTCGATTCATTTGACGCCAAAGCTGCAGAATATAGCAATGGGTTGGTAAGATAACCTAATCAATATCAGCATCTGTTCTTAACTCCTCTTACCATACTTTTATTGTGATTTTTACCTCACTAAGCTAGAGGAGTAGGTTCATAAACACAGATGCTTTCCAAAACCTCAATCGAAAACTAAACTAAAAACAAAACAGATATCAATCAAACTAAACTAACAAGAACCTATCGATAATAAGATACCAGAGAAGCAGAAGATGATTACTGCGGCGGATGGAATAGAGAGATCGGTTGTCAATGTTTTGAGAATTTGAGAGATTTGTCTCTAATTTATATAGCGGAGATGTTTTTGGTTTTTCGGCAACCTAGGGTTTTGGTTTTATCGGGCTTACGTTGTCTTATTGGGCTGTTTAAATATTTGGGCCATTGTGGTATAGTCCATTGGTCTGATAAGATAACCGGAAAACAAAATTTTGCCTAATTGAAACAAAAAAGAGAAAATTACACAAGAACTATATATAGTTGAATGAATGAATGCCTGAATGGTGCCAAAAAAAACTTATCTCCTATTCTGACTATTCAGTCTATTCTCACCAAATTTTGAAGTTGAGGCCCTGCCTGACTTATGTACCATCGAGAGACTGAGGTCGGGGCTTCTGAACTACACAAGTAAGTAAGTCGCACACGCATTGGCATTATTAAGTTTGTTTCCTCCTGTATTATATTTACTTTGTTTTTTCTTGAATGTTGTATCCCAAAATTGGTAATTTGGTATGTTTGAAGGAAAAATATTGTGCAAGTGACCATTGAATTTTTTTTTTTTTTTTTTACTATGAAGATAGTACATTTACACCTTCTCGAATCTCCCACGTCAAAGTTACATATTTACTCATTTTGTCCCAAATCTGAGGTGTAGTATGTCATTAAGAAACCTATTTAACAAAATAAATAAACACATCTAAAAAAGAGAGACTAATGATGATCATTGTTTATATCCGACGGTGGCAAAAAGCTCTCCAAACACAAGCCACAAATATTAAAATCCACCTCCTCGATCCGCCATTTCTCCTCTATTCGTCTCCGGTGGTTAACAGCTCCACCGTAGCGATAAAGCGTTGTCACGGTTCGACCACCGTGAGCTATGTTGACTGCGTCAACGAATATGTAATCGTCGATGATTGACTCCATGCTTGTCTCCCAGAAAACGCCGTCGTTTTTTCCTCTGCCGGATTTTACTCTCACGAGCTTTGTGTCACCGAACTTTACGAGAAGCCCCGTCCGTTGGCTGAAGTAACCCCACACCGTGTGGTGGATCACCTCCGTGTTCTGTGAGCACTGAGCCTTTAGAATATCTGCCGGCGTCTCTAGCTTTAGGACGAAACAGTCTTCGCCGTTTACGGATTGTTCACCGATGCATACGGCGTCTAAGAACAGACTCGCCGTGCATCTCGGGTCTAGTCCCTGTTCACGTCATTTCACATGTGAAAATGTTATATTCATAGTACTTTGTACGTAACATACTTCGTATTTAATTTAATATGTTTTGGTTGATATTATCTACGTAGTATTGTAGTAATGTTTCAATACAAGGTGTTAGAGTTTGAGATGAGTTACCTGAAAAAAGCGGCGGAGAGGGCGAGGAGGGCCACGGTGAGCTTGAGAAGGTTGAGTGGAGGATTGGTTCCAAGCCACCTTGCCGTCACTACCGGCGCTAATCTTGAAACCGGAAACCACTAGCTCTAAAAACCAAAGATTTGGATTCTTCTGCCATAAAACAAAACCTCCAACCTCGAAACTGCCTTTTCCTAGCCGCACCGGCGCAGTCGTTCCTTCGTCCTCTCCGGCAACCATCTCGGATCCTTGCATCCTTACCTGCCCAACCGCGTACATGCTCTTCACTGCGTTCAAAGCTGCTGGTCCTCCGCACGCCGCCACGTACTGCTGCACTATGTATTTAGCCGTCGACGCTTCCTTCAAATATATCATTACTATTAACATTCCGCATTACACGAGGTAAAAAAATATTCGATTATAAAATCACTTTTTCATACGAGGTAAAAAAGAGCTATGAAATTTTTATCATGTTTTGAAATATTTATCCAAAACGAATTGAAGGTGAATAGAAGCTACACGTTTCATTTATGTACATTACATAAGCAAAAACGGAGTATTTTAAAAAATATTTGATTCGGTAAGAATAACCAACCACCGTTAAATATGAGACTCGAATCATGACCTTATCTCACGTTTGAAAATGTCTATTACACGAGTTTATATCGGTGATTTCAAACGAGAGCTAAACACAAAATCTTTGTAAAATCTATAAGTAAATGTAAAAATATAATCAAGAAGTACACACAAGAATTACGGGTCGAGAGAAATCCAAAAGACCAAAAATCAATAAAATTTAAGATATACGTACGATGGAAGTGTCATTAATGGGCCGGGAGAGACAGAACTCGAGTGGGACGTGAAAAGGAATAAGAGGACTTCCCACAATCTTCAACAACGCCACGAACTCGTTGTCTGATTTTGACTGCAAATGCATATTGACATTGCTCATCGACGACGAGGACGACGGCATTCTCATATCAGCCGCAACGGCGGTCACGACCGTGTGTGCTTTCATGAGATCGTGCATATTCCTCCACCGCCCCGCCGCGTTGCTTCCCATCTTCGCAAACATTTCTTCCGGCACCGGAACCTCTAACACCGTCTCTAACCCGTCTTCTCTGTCCAAATTCGGACAAAGCTTCCTCATTTTCATTTATAAAATATTTCTAAGTTTTTTTTTTGTTTGGTTTTTTCGAGATGATCCGAGAGAAAGAGGGGATTAGGGTTTTCCTCTTTCTCCGAAATTTTATTATGGGAGAGAAATCAATAGATTTGAGAGGATCATGAGGATTAACTAGGATTAAAAACTATTCTTGATTTATTTTTCTCAAATTTTCTGTTAGCCGGCTTTTATAACTAGGGTGCTCCTTGCTCGTAGCTATCGTGAGAACACGATTTCAGGAGGATCCATCTATTCTCTATCTCTTTGTGTATTTTTTTTATACATATAATCGTATACTGATATCTGATGTGACATATACACGAATTTACACTTAGATATTTCTATAAACGTTGACAATAGATGTATATTAATTAATATGCATACGAATATTTGGATACGTTACATTTGTGATCGTGTACTACACACATACGTGGAAGACTTATAGTACTCTGAGGAATCAGATCTAATATATACAATCGGAGTGGTTAGGAGCCTTTTCTTTATGCGTTATTAACTCTCTAGTTGTTTATTTAGCAAAAAAAAAAAAAACTCTCTAGTTGTTAATTCTATATTGTTATATTGTTATTTTTCTGATAATTTTATAGAAGTTTGGATTTGTATAATGCTATAAATCAAAACATATAATCGGCTAAGATGTGCTAGCTAGTTATATATCCTACTATATTAATTGAGAAGTACAAATATGAAACTAACCTTAAAATGTGTAAAAAATTACATTCAATTGCCATTAGAAAAATTTAATTAAATTTAATTAACTAATTTAAATAAATATAATTAATTAAAAATAAAAACACTCACAGATAAAATCTGAAAAAATCTAAATAATCTAAAAAAATATTTTTTTTCTCTAATAAATTATGGACGAAATTACTAATTATTAAAAAAAAAAAAAGTTATATAAACCAATCAGAATTTTAAAAACTAAGATTTTATATCCAAGTATACAATACAATTATTTTTAATAACTAAATTTAAAATTTTTGTTAAGATTTCAAATTATGATGCTCCTATCATATTTATTTTATTTTATTTACAAATTTTTTAGAATTTTCATATAATACTTATAATTAATAAAATGCATATTTTCTGCATATGTTATGATTTGAATTTTTTAAAACGAAGATATATAACTTAATGTATGAAAATGTGTGTTTTAATTTCCACATTGGCGGGTTGGTAAAACTAAATTTATATAGATGAAAATTAATAATTTTTATTTGCTCACAATTATAATATTAAAATTACTATTTTATATTTGACAAAATAATGATGCAAATACAACAAATAAACAATATAAACTGTAATAATACGTCAAAAATAAAATATTATAATATTCTAAAATAATTAGTATTCAAATAGACTAATAGATTTACATAACAATTAAAAATAAATATTATCTCAAACAAAATATTTTTTTAAAAAATAATATAATAATAATTTTTATTATTATTTTATAAATTTTTTAAAAAATGTTGACCCGTGCTTTAAGCACGGAATATATCCTAGTATGGTATTATTTCATCATGCATGTGAGTTCAAAGTTATTGTTTGTTCATCCAATGTAAATGATCCGGTTTATTTGAATCATATATGATTCTGTTGGTTAAATGCTTCAAAATGGGTTGATACATGAATCATAGTGGCATGTAAACACATTAGAAGATTTTTTTGGTTGTAAAATTGTAAATTTACGAAATAATTGAAGCATAATGTGGAATTACATTGGTGTAGCTAGGGGTTGGTCAAAGTTTAGCGATTTCAAATTAAACATGAGGTTCAAATTTTGAAAATGTACTGTTCTTTTTGTATAGTTTTGACAAACGTTCTCGCGATATCGTGCCTGTGCTACAATTAGTAAACAACTAAACATGTTTATCATAAAACATAACGTCAATAGAACCATTACTATTTGTTGTGTAACCGAGGAAAATTTTGGTATCACAAAAATGTTGACAATATAAATTATCTTCGTGGCATAGAAGAAGAACGTTTGAAAACTAAATTTTATAAACATTTTTTTTTTCAAATAGTCGCTAATTATTAATTAGTGATTTACGAGTTTATTATGATATTCAAATAATTGACTCCACCACCATGGGCGGAGAAAGCTCACTTTAATTTTTGCTAACTGGAAAATCGAGGCGCCAATATTCGAAATATTTGGCGCGTAAATCCTCGAGCGTTTTATTCCTTCTTCAACTTTTTTTGGCACTACTGATTCATTCTGCTTCAGAACCATTTGGGCAACCCTCTAATTTTGGCCAGAGATTACAATCAGTAAAATGAATAGCGACGAGCAGCTTTCTCCTATCGGAGAATCGAGTGTCCCAATTCCAAACAGGATGCTACGGCGGTTGAAGAAGGCTAATTCGATTTCCGATTTATGCCCTAGATCTGAAACCCCCGATTCCGCCGGCGAGGATCTGGGTATGCCTGGATTGCAATCTTCTAATGGTTTCGAGGAAGAAGAAGATGGGCTACAGTCTGATCTCGAGGGTTTGGGTGTGGAGGATGGAGTTACCGCGAGGAAGGTACTTGATTTTGATTCGGTGTCTGAGTTTAATCAGACGATTGAAGATCCGGGTGAGAAAGGCGAAGACGACGAAATCTCTGATCTGAAAACTAATGAGGAAATTAGGGTTTCGGAATCGACGGAAGCTGGTAAAGAGCGGCTTGAGTTTGACTCCCCAATCGAGGAATTGGGCGAGAAAGGTGAAGACGAGATCTGCGATTTGGAATCAGAAGAGGAAATTAGGGTTTCGGAATCGATGGAAGCTGGTAAAGAGCAACCCGAGTTTGATTCCGCTGTCGATGAATTGGAGGAGAAAGGTGAAGACGAGATCTGTGATTTGGAATCAGAAGAGGAAATTAAGGATTCGGAAACCAAGGATGCTGGAAAGAAGCGAGCAGCTCTGGAGACAAGTGATGGCGAGGGGAAGGAGAACAAGAGAGATAAGAAGAGGAACAAGAAGAGTGATGATTTTGATGAGCTGCCAATCTCTACTGCTTCCATGAACATGTCTAAGAAGGTTAACTCTCTATTTCTTAGTAGAGGTAACTTTGCAATTTTTTTTCCTGGGTTTAATTGGTGTCACTGTTCTTTGCTCGTCTGTAGGAAAGAAGAGAGTATCTTGATCAGCTTCGTGCAGAAAACCAGAGACTCTTGCGAGGTAGTATATGATAGTCTCAAAACACTTTTTTTCAGCAGTGTGTATTGCAACGTTTTGCAGTAAACTGACAATGGTCTTTGGCTTGGTGTTTTTGGTTTGTATTTGCTCTTTTTTTTTTATGATAGAAACTAGAGATGCTGCCTTTGAACCTGCCCCTCTTGTCAGAAAGCCGATATCATCTGTATTGGAGAAAATTCGAAGAAGAAAAGAGGAGATTTCAAAACAGTGAGTTTTTGATATATTTTCTAAACCACTTTCTCCACTATCATCTCTTTTTATTAGTAACAGTGTTTGTGTGTTATATTTTATGGTGTTGGCAGATTCCTTAGCAGGAAGAAATCTAAACCTATCGACATATGCGACGGCGATGATTTGGAGGAAGTTGTAGCCGAAGAAAATAATGAAGATATGAATTTAGAAAGTACAAGCAAGCAAAACCCTGGAGGACAGCATTGCTCGGAGGACTCTGCAGGTCCATCGGGGAACTTAGACAGTCCCTCTAACAAGAAAGTTGAAAGTAACCCTACTCATCAGGTGAGCCAACTCATGTGTAGATACTTCTTTGCACAATCAAGAAGTAGTTTTCTGTTCTGTTGATTTTATTATTGATTTTGAGTTCCAGTGATATTTGAATGTTTGAATGCTCGTCCGACCTAGTATTAGGTTCAAATATTTGAGGATTTACATTGTAGCTATATATACCTGCAATTCCATTGTATTCTGTTAACTCCACCTGCATAATAATTTGCGCAGCACATTTCGTTTCCAGGTTACAAATGCTAAGTTTATGCTGTGGTTCAGAGGCTAGTTCGTAATATTAAATATAAAGCTGACTCTCCCATTTTTTTTCTAATTAGGATCCATCCTTGTGTCCACAAACGATTGACTCTGGAGATGAACTTCTAGAGAAGACTTCAAGCCGACCTTTGGAAGAAGTAATGACACCTTCTGTAGTTGCCATGAACCTCAAACTCAATCCATCTCCTGACAAGTGAGTTTATCTTTTGATATGGTTACAAGTGGAAATATAATTAGCTAGAACATTGGCATGCTCGTTTATTTAATTTTGGCAAGCTATACATAATGCAGTCTTTACACGTTCATAATATTTTATGGACAAATGTTAGTTTCAGCACATGAATAGCTTGTGTTCTGTGCCATAATCAGAAAGGCCAGTTGTTTCTGTTAAGTTTAGTTATATTGTGTATACAGACTCTCTCAGTTTTTTTTTATCTTTTGTATCCATCCTTGTGTATTAGCTTGCTTTCTGTGCCATAATCAGAAAAGCCAGTTGTTTCTGTAGAGTTCAGTTATATTGTGTATACTTAGGCTTGCTTTCTCCCTGCAGATCTTCTAAAGTAGCAGAGCACATGAAGGAAAATTCTGATTCTGAGACCCATGATGAACCTGGTGACCCTGTTAGAAAATTTATTGATGAGGATGCTGAAGAGGAAGATGACAGCGACAATGATTTACTCCGATTTGAGGATGAGGATGATGACGAAGATGAAGAAGATGATGATCTCAGGGATATGATTGTCAGTCAATTTAAGGAAGATGCAACTGATAAAGATAGACGTAATGAACTGCATCAGAAGTGGCTCGAGCAACAAGATGCTGCAGGGACAGAGAAACTCTTACAGAAGCTACAACGTGGTTTGCAACAGGATGAAACATTATTGTCTGAAGAGGAAGATGAAGATGACGATGATGAAGAGAGGGCTGAAGATGCTGATGATGAAGAAGTGCAAAAACCTAACGTCAATGAAGATGAAAATGAAGATGAAGAAGATCCGAGTCATGCAAATTCCATGCGAATGACCATGAAGAAAATAAAGGAAATGATCCCTTTAATGTTCACAGATGAAGATGATGTTTATGTGTCATCTGACGATGAGGAAATGGAAAAGAAGCTCCTGCAACAGCGATTACTCAGGAAAATGGTAGGTGATCCCGGTTCAAAAGTTCTTCTGTATGCTCCATATTTTATCAGTTGATCCAACATACCTCTATATGGTTAAGACTGAAAAGCTTGTTTGATGTTAAGCTCGTGCTACCCCATGATTCTCGATCATTGTTGTTTTAAACAGGAGCTAAAGTCCAAGTCTTCACCATCTATTGGGGATGAAAACTCTGAGGAAATTCTTCGCCACATCAAGAAGCCTGAGATCAAGAAGAAAGCAAAAACTTCTTGTAAGATAACATGCAAATTTCTCCCTCTGTTTGTGTAATCATCGGCTGAGTTTATATATACACACTGCTGATTGCTTATAACTGTTCTATTTGAATTATTTTGTTTTCAGCTTATAAAGAGAGGGCACTCATGGGAATGAACAAAAACCCTGCGGCATCCAAGGTATAAAGCCTTCTTCAGTTACTTTCACAGACCAATGAAGTTCTTAGAGAAGTCACTCTTTAAGACTTATTAGAAACAGGACAAAGAATTGCAGCATCTTTACTCATGCCGTGAATCTTTTGCAGTCATCATTCTTGGGTAGACTTACAAAGAGTTCCATTTCAGAAGGATCTCGCAAGCGCGGTTTAAACGTTGTACGTGGCTACATATTCGAACGTGATGACAGTAACACCAAAAGCTCAAACTCAGTGCCAGAAGAACCTTCAGCTCCGGAGACGGTATAGTTCTAGTTCTCTCTCTCTCTCTATAATAACACACACCATCCCATAAAGATTTCTGGTACAGACATTAATCTCTTGTTCATTACAATCGCAGATTATTCAAGAAAAAAGCAGACCAAAAAGAGCTCCGGCAAAATTCACTGCCTCACAGTCACAAGAAAAATCAGCAACATTACAGACGACAACGGTGGTGGAGGAGACGAGCACGAGGCAACGAGCAACCTTGTACGAGATTCTAAAGATGTCTTCAAAGAAAACTTGCTTCAATTCACGCGAGACAGTGATAAGCAGCGACCACACTGAGTCTATATTTGCTGCTTTCAAATTGGATAAAAAACCAATTAAGGCCAATCCACAAGTAAACACCCTCTCCCTTTGATTAAATGTATTCTTGTGAAATCAATTCTCCATTTTTCCTTTTAACAGTTTTGTTTTTAATCTAACGAACTTTTAACAGGAGAAGAGATGAAACAACTTAAAACAAAAAGATAAAAGAGAACAGTGGCAATGTGTTTTGGAGGAATTCAGACATTGTTGTTGTGATGAAAAAGCACGTGTGGTGAACGTGATTCAAAGGTGCAGCTCTCTTTGTTGATGTGTGGCCACCGCCAAAAACGGCGTAGGACCGCGCGTTTTGGCATTTTCCTGATCAGATATCAGTCTCGATTCTCAAGTACATAGGTTGGTTGCTGTTAACTAAAGAGATTTTTGTGGGAGATAAGGTCGTCCATCGTAGTCATTCGAATCGACTAATTATTGAAATTTTGTTTTATATCCAATGTTATACGGTGCACTTGAAAGTGGATACCAGTTATTGAATAAACCCTTTCTCAAAAGGAAATCGCAAACAGTTTTTATCACATGTTGTTAATAATTTATACCGAATAAAATTATCTTAACCCTGTTGACCTTTTTGAGCTTCGCTGCTAAGACTGAAGAAGAAGACCAAGAGAGGGTTTCGGACACACAAAAAAAAAAAGAAAACGAAAAAAAATCGGACAATTTCTATTTTAGTTTTCTTACCTCAACGTTGTTTGACTTGCAAGAGAAAATCTCAGATAGATTCTGACCGGATAAATCTTCTTCTTTCCAGATCCGAATCATCCCTCTCCTATTAGAAGATCTACATAAAAATGGCGGTTACTTACTGATTTCAGAAGAAAAAAAAAGTACCCTTTAATGGCGGATTCTCTAAACGGCAAGTCCTTTTTCTTCTGCTTCTCCTTCTTTGTCTCGCTTAGTTTGCTTTTACTTTTGCCGTCTTTCTCGGATTCATCTTCTGTTGTCACCGCCACCGAGTCCGATCCGATTCTGTCCGAGAACTCAGATGCTTCTCCTGGAGTCGTCGTGACCAGCAGCGAATCCGATAGGCAAAGTGTTTCGTTGCATAGACTTGAGGAACTTGTTAGGAATCTTACGGAAGTAGTTGCTAGGTTAGATGCTAAGTTATCTGATGAAACTCTGATTAAGGTTAAGAAAGAGATGGAAGAAGAAGGGATTAATAGAGAGAAAGCCAAGGCTTTTTCCGTGACAAAGTACAGTCCTTTCTGGTCCGAGAGATTCGAATTCACATCAGCTGTGAAATTGAACTCCGACGCTACTTGTATCAACGTGTTGCCGTTTCGAGATTACGAAGGTTTAAGCAAGTATTTCGCAGTTGGTGATTCTAGTGGTAGGGTTTTTGTCTTCTTGAGAAATGGTGATGTTTTGGTTGAGTTTTTCACTACCTGCGATTCACCGATCACGGCGATGGTTTCTTACATGTCTGTGTACAAGAACGAGAGCTTTGTTGTGACGGGACACCAGAGCGGAGTCATCTTGTTGCATAGACTCCGCGAGGGCTCTATCGGGGAAGATTGGAGTTCTGCTGTGATGGAAAATGTTGGCAAGTTTGATGGCACGGAGGACGGTTTGGAAGTGACTCTATTGGAAGTGCATCATGTGGGTCGGGTTAGGTATATATTGGCGACGGATCTTAGCGGAAAGCTCACGGTTTTCTCTGAGAACAGAACGGTTTATGGCTCTGTTACCCCATCTTGTAGACCACTTGTGTTCTTGAAGCAGAGGCTGTTGTTTCTCACTGAGACTGGTGCTGGTTCATTGGACTTAAGAAGCATGAAGATCAAAGAATCCGAGTGTGAAGGTTTAAACCATTCCCTAGCGAGAAGTTATGTTTTTGATGCGTCGGAACGGTCTAAAGCTTACGGATTCACATCAGAAGGCGAGATCATTCACGTATTGCTCCTCGGAGACATCATGAACTTCAAATGTAGAGTGAGATCAAAGAAAAAAGTTCAAATGGAGGAGCCTGTTGCGTTACAAGCCATCAAAGGCTATCTACTTGTAGTCAACCAAGAGAAAGTCTTTGTATACAATGTATCGACTCAACACTACGTTCGAACCACAGGTCCTCGGCTTCTTTTCCCCGCTGCGTTGGAAGATATCAGATCAACGTTCTTGAGCCATCGAGAATCATCTAAAACCACTTATCACCAGAAGCTCGAAAAGGCAACAACTCCTTTGATAGCAAGCGACCGTGAAAAGCTGCTTGTGATGGGTTTAGGAGATGGATACGTCGCTACATACAAATCAAAGCTTCCGATCTCCAAAGCAGAGTTCAACACAATGCTTTGGAGCAGTCCTGTCTTCTTCTTCATACTCTTCTTATTTGGCGCTTGGCATTTTTTCGCCAAGAAGAAAGAATCTCTCACAGCTTGGGGACCTGACGATCCTTTCGCCTCCACGACAATGTCTCCTTCTACTACTACTACTACAACTGCACAAAACAGTTCCGTATTCGCTGAAACAATTAGGAGAAACGACGACCACATGGATCTTCGAAGAAGGTATGTTTCCCCATCTCGGTATCCTCCTGGAGCAGCAACAAGTGCTTACCGTTCAGTAGGCTCTAACGACCCGAACTCAAGAGCACCAGTGGAAACTCAAACTACTAACTACAGAACAACCGCACAGGAAATGAAGTATCGTGGTGGGTCAGGTCTTGATTCAAGTGGGTTTGGTAAAAGAAGAGAGAGCTTGTTTGGTAACAACAAAGCTTTAGACGACGAAACTTAAGCTCCTTATTCTCTTAACCGTCGCCGTTTTTTTTCATAGTTCGTTATGTTCTCTTTTTACCGGTCAACGCTTGATTTTTGTAATGTGTCAAACTCCGGCGAAGGAATAGTTTTTTTTACCGGTAGCTTCGTTTCTCCGGTCACACAAATCTTTTTGTAATCTTCTTGTGGATCTCAAGAATCAAAAATCAGATTAAAAAATTGTTTTTTTTTATTTGTCTTTTCGATATATTATAAAATTTCAAGATCCAATAAATGAAACTGAAGCAGAGAGGCTTGAAGATAGCTACTAAGTTAAGTCAACCAACTATGACAGTGTTCTTCATCATCGTCTTGGTCTTTTCCTTCTTTCTTGTCTTCAGATTCATCTACACTTATCTATGGGTTCCTTGGAGAATCCAATCTCACTTCAAGAAACAGAGCGTGACGGGTCCTCGTTACCGTGTTTTCACCGGAAACTCCGGCGAGGTGAGCCGGTTAACGGCAGAGGCGAAAGCAAAGCCGATTCCTTCCGGGAACAATCCTCATGAGTTCGTCCACCGTGTGGCGCCTCACTACCACGAGTGGTCACGTGCCTACGGGAAGACGTTTCTCTACTGGTTCGGGTCGAAACCGGTTGTGGCAACCTCGGATTCGAGTCTAATCAGGGAAGCTTTAACGACGGGTGGGTCGTTTGATCGAATCGGGCATAACCCTTTGTCTAAGCTGCTTTATGCTCAGGGTCTACCTGGTCTTAGAGGTGATCAATGGGCTTTCCATAGAAGAATCGCTAAACAAGCTTTTACAATGGAGAAACTCAAGGTATAATTAGAAACTAAGTTCTGTAATTCAGACAATGTAGTGCCAGTTTCTAGTTTAGTTTAGATGTTACCAAATCAGAAACTTGATTATATTATAGGATTTGTAGCTAAAGATGAGATCTTTGTTGTTATAGAGGTGGGTGCCACAAATGGTGACTAGTACTATGATGTTTTTGGAGAAATGGGAGGAGATGAGAAACGGAGAAGAAGAGATTGAGTTAGAGGTACACAAAGAGATGCACGATTTGTCTATAGATATGTTATCAAGAACAGCTTTTGGGAACAGTGTGGAGGAAGGGAAAGAAATCTTTGCGTTGCAGGAGCGTATGATGCGTCTTTTCTATCTGGTTAGGTCGAGCGTTTATATCCCCGGATTCAGGTAACAAGAACCCTTAATGCTTATATATTAGAGTTTAGAGAACAAGTTTGGAACAAGAACCTTAATGCTTATATTCGAATGTTGGATAATTAGATTCCTTCCTTCGAAGACTAATAAAGAGATATGGAGGACTGAGAAACAAATCCGTGGTTCTATACTGAAACTGATAGAAAGCAACAAAACAACAGCTGTTGAGAAATCAGGAACTATGCTTCAGGCTTTTATGTCATCTTACACGAATCAGAATGGTCAAGAAGAGAAACTTGGGATTGAAGAAGTGATAGATGAATGCAAAACCTTCTATTTTGCAGCTAAGGAAACAACTGGTAACCTTCTGACGTTTGTTTTAGTACTCTTAGCTATGAACCAAGAATGGCAAAACATTGCTCGTGAAGAAGTCATACGCGTCCTCGGACCAACCGGGTTTCCTACTCTAGACGTCTTACAAGACCTCAAGAGTGTACGTCTTTAAGCCCCAACTTAAGTATGGTTTCAAGAGACATTGATTCTTAGCACCAAATTCTTTTATTTTTTTGTCTTTGCTAACAGCTAAGTATGATAATCAACGAGACTCTCCGGCTCTACCCTCCAGCAATGACACTAAACCGTGACACTCTTAGGAGAGCTAAGCTCGGAAACCTTGACATTCCTGCAGGAACTCAAATCTATTTATCAGTGGTAGCGATGCACCACGACAAAGAAACATGGGGAAACGACGCAGAGGAGTTTAACCCGCGTAGGTTTGAAGATCCTAAAAAACAATCAGCTCTGCTTGTGCCGTTTGGGTTAGGGCCTAGGACTTGCGTGGGACAGAATCTTGCTGTGAATGAGACCAAAACTGTTCTGGCTACGATCTTGAAGCATTACAGTTTCAGGTTGTCACCAAGTTATGCTCATGCTCCTGTTTTGTTTGTGACCTTGCAGCCTCAAAACGGTGCTCATCTTCTCTTCACTAGGATTTCGAGTTAAAAAAAACTACCGAGATTGGTCGGTATTATAGTTTCCGGTTTGATCCGGTTTATGTGGGATTTAAATTTAATCATTTAATGTACTTCGGTTTGGTATTTCTTTTCGCCTTGAATGAAAAGGCTAAAGTGGTCAGAGCACACAATTATTATCAACCCATTATCTTCTTTCTCCAAACTCACAAGACTCAACGAAAACACGCACTCAAGGTGTTCGACAAAATTCCGCAGAGAGATTATAATAACACTATAGGAGATGCCACTAGAACCGATTAGGTTCTTGAGAACCAGCGTTGGCGTAATTGTTGGCGGGTTTGTGATCGTAAGCGCTGTTTCGTCAGCAGCTATAGGAGCATTTCGATATACAATTGAAGAGAAACGGAAGAAAACCGGATTGGTTTGTAGAGTTTGTCGTGGAAAAGGGTTTTACATATGCAAATTATGCAAAGGAAACGCAACGATTAGATGGTCACCGTTGTACGATCCAGTTTGTATCAATCCATGTCTTTGCCCTACTTGCGATGGTCAAAGGTTTTTTTTTTTTTATTACTGTTTCTTTTTTCTAATTCAGTATGTAGAGAGACTGTTCTTCTAGACTCAAAGTTTTGATTTTTTTTTTTTTTTTAACATTGCAGGATACAACGATGTCTCAACTGCTTAGGAAAGGAGTACTGTTAGATATCCATAAGGCTTTATGATTTGATCATCTTTGTCCTTTTGAAACCTCGAAAACAGTTTGGTTTTAATATCATTTTTAGTGTCGTTTGAGGTGAAAATGATAAATAAGTGGTACTGGTTTTCTAGAATCGTAATAAATGTGGTTGTGCTGAGTTAGGCAATTCTGCCTAAACCTCTCTACCTAGTTAGATGTTAGATGTTAGATGGACCATTCTTTCTCTTTCAGTATGTTAGCTGTTTATATGACCTTTGATCAACAGCAACGCCACTAGTCCAGTACAATCAAGACTAGACGATAAATAATAGATTAACTTGCACAACTAGGATTTGATCACAGAAGACAGAAAAGAGTCTTCTCTTTCTCTTCAAATTGGCAATGGCTGGTCGTAGAGACCGATTCCAACAATTCAGTGAACGTGGAATTGTGATCGCCATTCTTGTCGGAATTATTATCGGGTGCGTCTGCACTATCTTGTTACCAAATGATTTCTTCAACTCCGGATCATCAAAGGTAAATCTTATACTATTAAATCATGTACATTCATTTTTTTTTTTTTTAAATTCTGTGTTCCATAGCTCCAATTTTTGTGTTCTGAAGATGTCCTCTGAAGCTAGCATTTATAGCATTAAGTTGATTTCTATGGGGAATGCTGGAACTCCTTTTATGGTGTTGTGTTTGTTGGAAATTATAATTCAAAATGTTGGTGAATGAGGTTTGAATACTATAGCCGAATTTAGAACTATATTTGGCGGGAGATGGCTTTCAAGATTTGAGAATTGAACTCTCTTACTGAATTCGTTTGTTTTGAGGATTCATAATCTTCATCGATTTTGGAGAAAGAAGAATTACATATTGCATTTTTAATCATATCATCTTGGATCTTACTTAAAGACTGAAATCTGTGACATCAAGACCAAAGTTAAAATTGTGATCTCAACCTTTCTCTGTTCATCTTTTCAGGTTGGACCGGGTTCAGGTGAATCACCTGAGCAGGTCAAAATGTTGAAATCAGAATTTGCAATTATCTCCGAAAAGAATGCCGAGTTAAGCAAGCAGGTCAGAGAGCTAACAGAAAAGGTACTGTTGGCGGAAGAAGGAACAGTGATCAAGGCCGGGCCTTTTGGCACTGTCACGGGTCTGAGAACCAATCCGACTGTGGTTCCCGACGAGTCTGTTAACCCCAGATTAGCTAAGCTTTTAGAGAAAGTAGCTGTTAATAAAGAGATCATCGTGGTTCTTGCTAATTCAAATGTGAAACCAATGTTGGAGGTGCAGATTGCTAGCGTAAAAAGAGTGGGTATTCAAAACTACATGGTTGTCCCGTTGGATGATTCCATAGAAGGCTTCTGTAAATCGAATGAAGTTGCATATTACAAGAGAGATCCAGATAAAGCGGTGGATGACGTTGGGAAAAGCGGAAGTGGGTTGGCCGTATCTGGACTAAAATTCCGCGTCTTAAGGGAGTTCTTGCAGCTTGGTTATGGTGTTCTTCTATCAGATGTGGACATTGTATTCTTGCAGAACCCTTTTGGTCATCTGTACAGAGACTCTGATGTGGAGTCCATGAGCGATGGTCATGACAATAACACGGCCTATGGCTTCAACGATGTGTTCGATGACCCAACCATGGGACAGTCTCGGTATGTCTACACCGCAAGGATATGGGTTTTCAATTCCGGGTTTTTCTATCTAAGACCAACTCTTCCTTCAATCGAGCTACTTGATCGCGTGACAGATACACTATCCAAGTCAGGGGGATGGGACCAAGCAGTTTTCAATGAGCACCTCTTTTACCCTTCGCATCCCGGATACACTGGCTTACACGCTTCCAAGAGAGTCATGGATATATATGAGTTCATGAACAGTAGGTTCCTCTTCAAAACGGTGAGAAAGAATCAGGAACTGAAGAAGTTGAAGCCGGTGATTGTTCATGTGAATTACCATCGTGATAAACTCATCCGAATGCAAGCTGCAGTGGACTTCTACGTTAATGGCAAGCAAGATGCGCTTGATAGCTTCTCAGATGGTACTATTGAATAGATGCTTGTTAAGCAAGATATCCAAAAAAAATAAAACTAATCTTCAGATTCTACCTAAATACTTCTTCTTCGTCTGTAGTATGAATCTTGTGTATCCATCCTATAGCTGATTTCTCAACTCTACTGTTGACCACAGTTTCTTCTATACCCATAAAAGTCTTTATTATTTCCTGACCACACAAAAACAGAAAATTTATGAGAGAGACAAAAGATTGGGCAAGAAAGAGAGAGAGATGGAAGACAAAAGAGAGTAGGCAAAGAGTTTGGATTTATGTGTGTTTTATCCACAAAGAAGAGTCTTTTTAAGATTCTTCACTCTGTATGGTTTCAAATTAAATGAAACCCCACACTTACCTCTCTGTTTTGTCCTTTTTTTTTTTTTTTCTTTCTTTCTGTTTCTAAAGCCTTATTGAAACGTTTCAGCCTTAGTTTCCTCTCACAGAGCAATCTGCAATTTAGTGCTATGCAGACATTACAAAGCTCAGAAACAGTTCTTTTAGCCTCCTCCAACTCACCACCACTCGTGCTACGTAACCCCAGCGGCGTTAATGACGACGTTGACATCGATTTCGGTGACGTGTTCGGTGGTCCTCCCAAGAGACGCTCTAAAGTAGTTGTAGCTAATAATAACGAAGCCACGCGGCATAGCTTCAGCGAATCCGCTCTCCGGCGTCGTGACGTCATCTCCGACGTCGTCGGCGCTCTGGTTACTCAAGACGAGAAGCCTGTCTTCGGAGAAGAGACATCGGTCAGGCGTCGTTTCACCAGCGATGATTTCTTCGACGATATTTTCAGAGTGAATGAATCGTCGTCTTCTTCTTCTTCGCCGATGATGATGAAGAAGAAGGAGCGAGAACCGTTCGGGTCATCACTTCCGGGTTCTCGGATCCTTAGCCCGGCTCTCAAACCTGAATCTTCAGGAACTTCGTTTCCTGCTCAGTTCAGGTCTGTTTAATATTATAACACTAAGATTAGTTTCATAATCATATTTGATAATTTAGTTATAATTATCTTTTGACTTTGTTCATTAGTCTTCCTGCAAAAGCAACAGAGATTCCCACATTTGGTTCAGCTAGTACTCGTAGTTTAAGCAAGAACAAAGAAACTGTTTCGAGCTCTCCTTTGTCAAGAACTTCTAGCAAAGCCGATGTGGTCTCTACTGTTAAATTAGATTCAGATGGTTGTTGTGATGATACTCCAAGAGTTGTTGTTACTGGCAAAGGCAGGCAGTTTCATTTCTCTATCTACAAGTGGCCTAATAAAGGAGTTCCTGTTGTCATTTGGAGTAGTTCTAGATTGAGTTCTATGTCTAAAGCTGAGGAGACAACAACGCCGGTGACATTGAGTGATCCTCAATCTACTTCTTCTGTTGAGAAAGCGGGTAGAGTTGTTGAAGAAGGTGAAATTGGTTTATCTAGTTTGAATGAGGAAAAGAAACGTCCTGGTGTTCAGACAGAGGAAGTGAAAACAGAATTTGATTTGGTGTCTGAACAGGCCTTCTCTGGTGTGTCAACGGTGCGTGAAGCTACGGTGAAGCCTCTCCATTCAAATGATCCGATGTCTGAACAGGCCTTCTCTGGTGTGTCAAAAGCGTATGAAGCTACTGTGAAGCCTCTTCATTCTAATTTTAAGGATAATAATGAGAAGCAAGGTTGGTTTCAGCAGACATATATATGTTTGTTTCGTTTGGTTGGGTTAGCTTTCCTTTTGTGGACTTCATTTGGTTTCTTTGTCATTGCAGGTGAGGAAATAGTACAACAGAGAGAAGTGAGGAAAGGTAAAGGCAAAGCCAAGAGCACGCGAAGTTCTACTGAAGATTCAAGAACAAAGAAGAAACCACAAGGCATGAAAAGTTCCTCGGATAGCCCGATACCTGATAAATCCAGCTTCGCAAGTTCATCCGCATCAGCAGAAGTTGGCAAAGATGGAGCCAAAGGAAAAGTGAGTGACTTTGTTAAGATTTTCAGTCAAGGAGCTTCAGTTGGAGCAGGTGGGGAATCTCTTGGAAAAAGCTCTAGATGGAGGAGAGCTAAAGAAACTCCCAAGACTGATATTAATCATGACAGTGCTAATGCCAAGGAAACTGTAAACGTTCCTGACGAGCTAAAGAAATCGACTTCAGATATCCCTACTATGGTACTTAATCTGACAATCAAGATTTTGTTAGCTATTTGTTCCTTGGTTTGTGATGCCTTACCTATAAATATCATTGCAGAATCGGGATCAGAAGCCTCCACAAGCAACTCAGGAAAAGGTTTCAGATCAGGAGAGCCTGAAGAATAATAAGGCTCGTGGTGTTAATGAACAAGAAGAGCGTCAAGAACCAACCACAGGTAAGTTTTTTGGACTTATCCAACATTGTTATATCTACACAACCAAATAACATTTGAGCTAACCAATTTTTTATTTCTGTCAGCACATACATCCTCAGAGGATATAGATGAGCCCTTTCAAGTAAACTTTGATGTAATCTTAAGCGCCCTTCAACCTTGATGTTTTCAATCTAATAATGTGTATGTTTCTTTTCAATGATTGGCGTGGAACTTGTAATGTGATGTGTAGGTGGAGGATATAACACAAGATGAAAACCAAATGGAAGAAACCACTAGTAATGCTGAAGAAATCCAGGTAATAATACTATTGGAATTGCAAAGAGATACATTTTCGATCTCTTAACTCTAAAAACTAAAAGATAGCGGAATCCGAACCTCTGTAGAGCATTGATGCTAAAATTCGCAAGTGGTCAAGCGGAAAGAGCGGAAACATCCGGTCTCTTCTGTCCACGCTGCAATATGTAAGTATTTTTCTGATGATGTATAACAACACATAACACTGTTCGATGCTGTATTGCATTAGCCTATATGCATAAATAATGAATTCGGAAAAAATCACAGATTCTTTGGTCCGGGAGCGGGTGGAGGCCGGTTCCTCTAATGGATATGATAGAAGGAAACGCGGTTAGAAAATCGTACCAGAGGGCATTACTAATCCTTCATCCAGACAAACTACAACAAAAGGGTGCCTCTTCAAACCAAAAATACATGGCCGAGAAGGTTTTCGAGTTATTACAGGTTCTTGTTACTACTATATAACACTCTAATGTTTTCACGACAATTTTGCATGATCATTAAATCTAATAAGCAAGTCCTTTTTTTCTTTCTTTTGGTTTGATTCAATCATCTAGGAAGCATGGGACCACTTCAACACTCTCGGACCGGTTTAAAAGGAAAAATCTTTTTAAGTGTTTTAGTTCTTACAACCAAAGGCTATGTATGTACAGATACACGGTTCTGATGAATCAAAAGAAGATGTTAGCAGAATACAGAATTTTAGTTGTCACAGGTTTTACAGCAACACACCAATTATATCAGATATAGACTTATATAGTTATATCACATCACATAAAAGGCTTTAAAGAGAGGTTTAAGAAAGATGTAGACATAGTTAAAAGCCATATTTAGTTAATTGAGCTAATCCATATTTAAGAGGATGTAGAAGAACAAACATAGGTAACTCTAGTGTTTCTAAAGACACTTGCGGGCACATTGAGGGCAATTGGTGCCCTTGTCTTCCCACCAAAGAGGAAAGAAACAATGCTTGTGAAAAACATCCCCACAATTTAGCGCAATGCTATTACCGTGGGTCATGTCCTGATGATGACACAAGGTACATTCTACGATGTCAATCGGAGGTGCTGGAGCTAGTCCTTCTTTCCATACACTCATTCTCCAACCAGCAGCTTCACTCATAATGGAGAGTTCGACGAAAGCTTCAACAGCGGTGAGCTCAAATAGTTGTGGTGCTCTTCCTTGCAAACAGAAACCCTGAGACTCAGCATATTGACATATATTCTCCGCTAGATTCTCCAAATTCCAGTCTGGGTGCAGATTCCAATAATCTCCGAGTTCATCCGCAAGAAATATCATTCTAAAAGTATCGTAGAGATCTGACCTGGAACCAGGTAGCTCAAATTTCATTGGAAAGTCATATGTTCTCGTCACTTCCTTCTGCGCCAATAGCATGTCCGGGCCTATGAGTGGGCGGTAGACGGTTCTAGAGATGTGGGTGCCATAAATCTTTATATAACACAAGCCGTCGTCGTGTAGCAACGGATCAGAACGTTCTTCAAAACGAAGCGGATAAAACTCCACAATGTTGGTATGCTCCTTCCCGTCGTCCATGTTGAGCGGTTTCATGTAGAGAAATCTTACGTAAGATTTATGAAAGAGAGGTTTGTTTGGATCTCGAGATCGATTAGGGTTTCGTAATCGAATGACACCAATTTAGAGGGTTTGTGGAGTATATATATAGAGGGACTAGGTAGGGTTGAAACTTGAAAGGTACTCTATCTATAACGGGCTTTTTTTAATGGGCCCTAACGTAATGAATTCGGAAGTTTTCAATTCACAGATTCTTTGGCGGTTCATCTAATGAATATGATCGAAGGAAACACGGTTAGCAAATCGTACCAAAGGGCATTATTAATCATCCTTCATCTATACAAACTACAACAAAAGGGGTGCCTCTACAAACCAAAAATACATGGCTGAGAAACTTTTCGAGTTAATTACACGTTGTTGTTACTATAACTAATGTTTTATGACAATTACATAAAACCTTGCAGGATCATTAAATCTTATTCAAGTCCTTTTTTATTTTATTTGGTTTGGTTTGATTCAATCATTTAGGAAGCATGGGACCACTTCAACACTCTTGGACCGGTTTAAAAGGAAGACAACAAATCTTTAGTCTTTTAGTTTTTACACGAAGGCTATGTACAGTACAAGATACGGTTCTCTGAATCAAAAAGATGTTTGCAGAATGCAGAGATTTTAGTTGCCACAGGTTTTTTTACAGCAAAATTTGTTTGTTTGTTTGTTGAGAGATCTATCTATCTAATCATAAAAGGCTTTTAAATAAGGTTAAGTACGTACGGAGGAGATATAGATAATAGTTAAAGGAACTAGGCCATATAATTAATTGGGCTAATAAGCCCATTAAAGAGGGTTTAGTAGTTAGCCGTTAGAAGAAGGAAAAAAAGGCAATTGTGAGGTTTTGAGGTTGTGGTGGAGTTGGTGTTGTGTTGGCTTTTACGATTCTTTTTTTTTTTGGTTAACGGTAAGCTACTTTTTTAACTTCTACTTAAAGCTTTTGTTTGTATTCCCCATTATACCCTTCACTCACAAAACCACATACACACTTCACCAAATATAGACTCTGACTCTCTGCCCAACTCTAAATTATCTATCCACCCTCCATTAATCATATGAGGTTTCTTTGCCGTCACACAAGTAACAAAGTTTACCATACGTAGATAAAAGTGATACAAGTGTTATATGGATATGGGTCATTACACTTATCGCTAAAATTTGTTTTTTGAACTAGAACAATTAACTTAATATTGTATTAATAAAAAATTTGGACTAGAATGGAATTATACTAGTAATTGGTAAAATTCTGGTTTGTCCTGTATTTTCTTATTCCAGTTCTTGAGTAAATTTTTTTTTGTAAAAAGCATTAAAATAACATAAAGGAAGTAGGGGTCATGTAAAATTGGTTCATTGACAATCATTGTACTTCCCCCTCTTCGAGAAGCCAAAAGCTGTGTAATTGAGGGCACGAGCTACTGAAGCAGTTAACTTCGAGGTCGGGAGTAAAATAATGTAACAGTTGTTTCATTAATTTTACTGTGTATGTGTATATGTGTCAAAGTCATAAAAGCATGCGGAATTGAAGACTTTTGGTGCATTCTCCAAAAACATTCTTTAGGTTTTTAAACCCTCTAATTTTAAAGTAAATAATGTAGTCATTGTTTCGTTACATTTTTTTTACTGTATATATGGTTCAAAGTCATAAAAGCATTAAGACTTTGGTGGCAAACTTTAATCCTGAACTAATTTAGACAAAAGCGTAATTTTCACGACATTACTACATGTAATAACACCATTAGTAACGGTGTCCTTTTCTGAAACCAAAAGCATAAATTAACCGAACACGTAAGCAATATTCACCGGCTATAACCGGTTTACCTCCTTTCATTTTTTAATTTGTTACCGTTTCTTCTCTGTTTCGTTTTAAAACCTCTCCAAATAATAAGCTCTCTCATTCATACTCTGTTCCATCTCTCTCTCTCTCTCTGAGTCTGATCTTCATCTCACTTTCCGATTTTACCCTCACATTACCTTCAAATTCTCCATCTCCCTACCCCTTCTTACGAGATGTCTGTAGTCTCAAAGCTTCGTTCTCCGGTTAAACCAATGGCTGTTGAGTCTCGAGCTATCCTCTGTTCAACTGGGAACAGATTCAAGGTTACGAACACAGAGATTACAAAGAAGCCACCACAACAGACGCAATCTCCGGCGACGAAGAAGAAGAAGCCGGACTCGAGTTTCTCAGTTTCGACTGATGATTCATCTTCTTCCACTTCATCCTCGGAACGTTCAACGGTGAAGACGACGAACTCTGGGAAAATCATAACTCCGTCTAAACGGAACGGAGTAGTAACTACGAAGCTCAATGATGTCGTCGCCGTCGCCGTCGTTGAGGACATTTCTCCTAAAATTCCGGGACCGGTCAAGAGATGCCACTGGATCACACCTAATTCAGGTCTCTCTCTCTCTGACCACTTTATTTTTATTTTTTCCCTCTTTGCCTCATTTAACTTTAATTTAAATTTTACAATTTTTTTCTACTGTATCTATTTTTAATTTATAAAATGTAGAATTTCGTGAATAACGAGGAGATCATGTTTTAAAAGAAGAGGGAATAAAATGATTTTTTTTTTGTTTTGTTTTAATGTTGGAAATAAAATGTTCTTTTTGGTTTTAATGTTAGAAATAAAAAATGTTGTAACATTATACCAATGTAGAGAGACTTTGTTGTCCTTGTCGCACATTTAATGAATCTGCAAAGGAATTAAAAGATACTTACCCAACTTTTTCGTTTTGGCACCTCTAAAAAATATCTCTATCGACTTCACAAATGAAGAAGCCATGTGAATAATTGGCTTTTTTTTTTATGGTTTACGAAATGTAGTAGCATTTTTTTTTTTTTTTTGAATATGTGTTAAAAGTTTATAAAGGTGACAATCAGTTTTCATACATGTCAACAACATATTTATTGCACCCAGCAAACACTTGGTCTTGTAGTTGGGACATATAAGGACAAAAATCTTTCTTTAGATTGATTAGTACTACTATATAAGTTTTTTCGGTTTATTAATAATAATGGTGCTTGATGAACAGACCCGATCTACGTGTTGTTCCATGACGAGGAATGGGGTGTTCCAGTTCGTGACGACAATAAACTCTTCGAGCTACTTGTGTTCTCACAAGCATTGGCTGAGTTTAGCTGGCCTTCAATCCTTCACAAAAGAGAGGACTTTAGGTAAACTTAGGCCAGTGAATTTGACTATTTTGTGTTTTAATTTGGTGTATTAGTAAAAAGGTTTTGGTTTCGTTTTGCAGGAAGCTTTTTGAAGAATTTGATCCTTCAGCTATATCACAATTCACAGAGAAGAGGTTGACGTCTCTTAGAGTAAACGGGTGTCTAATTCTATCCGAGCAGAAGCTGCGAGCAATTGTAGAGAACGCGAAATCAGTTCTTAAGGTTTGGTTACTTTGTGTGTTCGATAAGAAATTGTGAATATTATGTGTTGAAAAATTATTTGAAACAGCTTTGGTCGTAATCTGAAAACAGGTCAAGCAAGAATATGGATCATTCAGCAATTATTGTTGGAGATTTGTGAACCACAAGCCATTAAGAAATGGCTATCGTTATGGTCGTCAAGTGCCGGTTAAGTCGCCAAAGGCAGAGTACATAAGCAAAGATATGATGCAGAGAGGGTTTCGCTGCGTTGGTCCTACTGTTATCTATTCCTTCTTGCAGGCCTCTGGCATTCTGAATGATCATCTCACTGCTTGTTTCAGATACCAAGAATGTAATGTTACTGAGAATGAACTGAAAGAAAAGCCTTGAGATGGCCACCAAACTGGATTTCCATTCTCCACGACTTGTTTGATCAGCAACAGGGGATTGGATAATTAAGAAGATGAGTGACCAGAGTTTGTAGCATTTGATTATGAAATGTAGCATTTGTAGCTAGCTCTGTTTATTGATTTGTGTTTTTCTTCTAGCTAGCTTTGTCTAACTAGTTTATTTGATGATACTTATGTGTTAGTGTTTGACAAACAGATTGATTGCAGAGAATAAAGAATTTAACATTTTGTAAAAGCATATGTTCTGCAAAGTTTGGATCTTTGATGCATAGACTTGAGACATGAGACTAAGCAATTTGACCGGACACAAAACAGGTTCAAGCCACTAATTCATGTGACATTTGTAAAGGGACAGAATCATACATCTTAAGATATTTTATCTACAAATAATGCTTTTGAAACCAAATTCATGAACTGAACAAACCACTCTTAACACTCCAAATGCTTCCATGGAGAAGGCTTTAAGCAGCATATATGGATAGTAAGTGAGGAACATATGAGATTTCCATAAGGTATCCAAATACCTGGAAGAAGAAACAATACGAGTTACTGCCCTAGTTTGTTCATATTGTCAACCACGAGCCTTGCCATTTCCAAGTGTAAGCTCAAGATCCTCCATACCAACATCATGTATCCTCTCTCCTTCCCACGGCTTAACTTGGCTATTCTCAAATTTAAACTCAGAGCATTGACCAATCTCTTGGAACGCAGCAGCAGCATTAGGAGACATCTGCTGATGAGGAGCGGGTTTCACAAGATTGAAAGTAGGAGAAGTTGGCACCATAGAGACAGAGAATGTAGGCTGCTGCTGTTGTTGTTGTTGTGCAAACTTCTGAAAGCTTATCCAATGACCAGAATCAACAGTAGAAGAGTCAGACTCATCACATTCAGGTATAGTAGCCTGTGTACGAAACTGGCGATGCGTAGGACTAGCAGGTGCAGAAACCGCATAGAAAGGATAGTTAAAAGACGCCATAGACTGCTTAGCAATAGCCATGGACTGCTGAGCGATAGAGTCCCAGTTGGGCAACGGTTTAGGATTATTCTTGGAAGTTGGAGATGAGACAGGTGGAGTAACGGGACAACTGTTTGAGATTCTGAGGGAAGGTAGAGAGGAAGGAATGCCACCGTTTCTGAGGAAAGGGAAGTATGTGGAGTTTGGCTCACCACGAGAGGGACTAGGGAAAGATGAGGAAGAAGGGCTGACTTGGTAAGACGGGATTGGACTTTGAAAAGCTGATGAAAGAGGGCTATGGTTCTGTGATGAGTAAGGAGTAGCTCGTGATGATGTACCAGCTATCTCACCAGGTAGAGGCTTGCATCCCTGTTGCTCCAACCACAAACAACAATAACAAACATCAGAATGGATCAAGTATCATAGATACAGATGCATACTAATAATAGCTCAAGATTTGGATCATCAGAGACACATCAATCTAAAATTAGAAAGATAACCATAGATCCATGTATAGACATGCTTGATTTGATAAGGTAACTAAAATGTAATTTTTCCTAATTTTGAATCTAAGAATCAAAAATCGAAGAATTCAGATTCAAACAAACTCCAACATTAAGAAACAAATAAGGCTCAGTCAGATCTGGAAAAAAATAAAAATCACCTTACGATAAGTAGTACCGTCTTCTTCAACAACCCAACCAGCTTCAGAACAAAGAGCTTTAAGGACCTCATTATTATCACAATGTTTAGGCAAATTATAATCGCCTTGAGCTCGAAGACCAGTGTATATCTTAGCAGCTACAGCTCTTCTCCGTCTCTCTCTCCTCCGATTATTCTCCCTCTCTCTCCACGACGGTTTCCTCCTCGCTGCTGCTGCAGCCGCCGCAGCTGCAGCTGCTGATGTCGACGTAGCACCGTCAGATGTCATCGGGAAAAAAAACACCACCGCCAAACCTCGAAATCTCCGTAGAGAGAGAGCTTTGGATGGGGGTAGGTGAAGAAGTGAAGATTTGTGTGAACACAGACTGAAGAAGAAGAAGATGAAGAAGAGAGGAGGAGTGAGAAGTTAGTGCTCACGAGGAATACGCTTTTCCCCTTCGCTGGAATCGAAGAAGAATCTCTCTCTCTCTCTCTCTTTTCTTTCTTTTTTTTTAACTTTGGTGTTAAAAAAAAAAGTTGAGTCGTCTGTATGTGTGTGTTCGAGTACGTTGAGGTTTACAGTAAGAATCACTGTTTTGTTATATCAATCGTCCACGTGTTATAGCGTAGTTTTTTAAGGGTGAGATTGAGTAAGGTGTATATAAGGATGTGTGTGATTCGGTGTAGAGGATAATGAGACAGTAGCGTGTGTGTATCGTCGTCGTAGCAGTACGTTATTGTTTTTTTTTTTTTTTTTTTTTGTGTGAGTGTAAAAAGAGAGTTATGACCAAATAATACAGAGAAGAAGAAAAGAGGAGACAGTGTGGGTCCCTTACTTGTGTGACCGAAAAACACACCATTTGATTGGTTCTCTTATTTTTTATTTTTATTTTTTCCATTATAGATATAAATCAATCATATAATAAGATGAAACATAATGATGTCTTTAATTAGATAGAGAATTACCACTTTTTCTTAGCCTACAAACGAATTTTGACTACTTTTGTCTTCATTAGTTGTAATTACCCATACATTTACTTTCTTAACCCTCTTCTTATTTATAATTTGGGTCGTATTTAGTACTTACTAGCGTATATGTTTATATGCATAAGTTTATTGGGAAAAATGTCAAAAAAATCCCCATCTTTCAAATTTGGAACGTTTTAATCACCAACTTTCAAGATGCCATTTTAATTACAAACTTTCCGTTGACTTGGCTATAAAACAGAGTAAATTGCATGTTATCTGCTACCGATTAGCATAAATAACCACATTTTTAATGTCAAAAACAACATCGTTTACCAAATTGAAGACACTAAATCCCCAAATCGATTCCAATTTCACAAATACATAACCCTAGAAAGTAGAAAGAAAACCCCAAATTCTCTCTACACCATCGATGGCACACCATATTCACCGATGCAACCAGATATGTCAAAGTTTGAGCTTAAACTCATCGGAATAGAGAGATTGCAGAAGATATTTGGGTATTATAGAGAGAAATTGAGGTTTTCTTTCTAAGATTAGGAATTTAATAAATGTCATGCCTAAAATGGCGAGGTCAACAAAACTTTGCTATTTTATGGTCAAGTCAACAAAAAGTTTGTGATTAAAATGACATCTTGAAAGTTGATGATTAAATCGTCCCAAATTTGAAAGTTGGGGATTTTTATGACATTTTTCTCGAAATTTATTTATAGTATCCACTATCCAGATTACTTATATAGTCCACCACTTGAAATTTGCTAAACTTTTTATAAAGTTAATTGCTGAGTCCATCGTTATATCTAGAATGATTTATTAGTTGTTTTATACTATCATTTATAACTACGCATATGTATAATTCATTGAAAAAGGGGTTTGACTGGGTTTGTCCCACAGCTAGGTCCGGCGGCATATTATATACTCCCTCCGTTTCAAAATATAAGATGTTTTGGAGAAGTTTTTTGTTTCATAATATAGAATGCTTTCAAATTTCAATGCAACTTTTAGATTAGTTTAATATTTTATATTATGCAGTATTGTTTATGATTGGTTGAACTTGTTAAAAGTAAAAACGTCTTAATCTGCGTGTTTTGCTTAAAACATCTTATATTTTGAAACGGAGGGAGTATAACTGATCTTACAACGAATGGAAATTGAGATTACACTTTACAAATGTTAATCAAAATTTTAAAATAGTCAAAAACATATATACTTCGTAGAAGCTACTTTTACCTATATGTATAAACTGTGACTTAAATCTTGAAATGTCAACTTTTTTGTCGTAATAAAGTTCAGAAAAACCAAAAAAAACAAAAAAAAGGAGAAGTATGACTAACTCAAGAGGGTACAGCTCTGACTCGCTAGACTGCTAGTAGTAGTATTTATAATATCTTTAGATTATGACGTTTTATCAGAATTCAGAAATCTCTTTGGGAACATTTGGAGTCAATCAGAGGGTTTCAAAAAATTTATGGAAAAAAAGAACGCCGTTGCCGGGGATCGAACCCGGGTCACCCGCGTGACAGGCGGGAATACTTACCACTATACTACAACGACTTTATTGTTTAGTTGATGAGAAGCATTATAATTATTATTAATAAATTAAATCTTAAAACCAGCATTGGTTTCCAGCATTCATAGAAATATGATTAGGGGTTTACTTTTTTTTTTCTCTCCTGGTTTCGGACTAACTAGTGACAATAGGCACCTTATGTGCTAAATTTGTCTATATCATTGTTTTACTTTTGTACATATCCATGACACTTTAGAACTATATGTGTTTAGCCGTGAAGTAGTAGTCATCAAAATCTACTAAAAATTGAAATGCCCACAGATACAAAATAGTTAGTGTATATAAAAAAAGAAAACACAATACAGTAGGTAGCTAATCATCAAAATCTACTTATAAAAAAAAAAGATATCCGATTGAAAACATGGACAAACTAATTGTCATACAGAAAGAAAACAAAATTACAAATAAGAAGCATGATAGTACGTCCTATATATCAAATGAAGGAGGCGTTGCTAAAAATTTGGATAAAACACCAATTTATGTGGGTGACGTTTACATTTTAGACTATTTAGTGTAATTGTAAACACCAATTTGCCTACAAAATTTTTTTAGTTATCTATGAATAAAGTCTTAAATATCTGAAATATGTTTTACTTTTTGGATTACATCCATGTTACACCTAGCTAACAACTCTTTTCTTCAAACTTGCTTTTTTTTTTTTTTTTTGTTAATTGTTAGTATCTTAAGAATCACACTCCATTAGAATTTGCGTTTTAGGTAAATGTTCTTCTTGTTTTTATATGAACATATTATACAATGAATGAAGTAATTAATAATAGAGAGAGTCCGTGTGTGGTGATTTCAAATTCAAAATAGTAACATGCGAGAGTAAAGGGGTAACACTGTAATTTACATGAATGCATGGACCCATTACTCCTGACTTTTTAAAATTATTTTGGAATAAAAAAACAGTCAACCAAAATTCAGGATTCACGTCGATCGCGTGTATACATTACACAAAAATTTAACAAGTATGGCCCTCGTTTTTCCTTTTTTATACTACTAAATCCTCTTTAAAACCCTGTGAAAAAGCACCAAAACTCAGATTCCAATACAAAATTAGTACCCAAAATGTTTTCTTTTAACCAAAGGGTACTCACTCAATCCATTGTTTTTTTTTTTTTTCCCATTTCATTGTTTAAAGTTAAATATATATATATATATAGACATGTACTAGTACAAGGAAAATAACCTTTTTTATGTTCGGATTTATTTATAATCAAAAAGAAAACAAAAATTTGATCTTTCAGCTCATAGATTTAACTATTCGAGAGTGTAAAAAGTAAAAAAAAAAATATTTGTAAAAGTGAGAAAGGTTTATTTGGTACCTATCGATGAAAGATAAAAAAAAACCGCTCAATTTCCACAGAGCAAAATGGTGGCAGTACAAAACCACACGTGGCGATTCATTATTGGTTAAGATAGGAAGGCGGTCGCTATCGTCCCTTCCCTTCCCTCCTCTGTATCATATCATCTTACTCTCTCTCTCTCTCTCTCTTACTCATCATCATACTATACTCTGCTTTTTTTCCTCTTTCTTCTCTCACTCTTACTCTGTCTCTTCTTAGCTCTTCTCTTCATCAGACCAAATAAAAATACAAAAAAAACCCTAATTTCTTAACTCGATTTCTCTCTTATCTCATCCTCTCCAAAAAAAAAAAAAATGCACGACCTTCTCTTTCTGAGATCGTGAAAAAAACTCGATTTTATTTTGTTTTATCTATAATAGAGAGGTAGAGAGGAAAAAAAAAACACAAATGCTGGAAACTGCACAGAACAACAACAACAACAACTCAAACAGCATCCTCAATGGAGGAAGTGGATTCTCTCAGCTACAGAGTTGCTTCGGCGATTGCAGTAGCGAAGAGGAACTATCTGTCTTGCCACGTCATACCAAAGTTGTCGTCACCGGAAACAACCGTACCAAATCTGTCCTCGTCGGTCTTCAAGGCGTCGTTAAAAAAGCCGTCGGTCTCGGTGGTTGGCATTGGCTGGTCAGCATATATTTTAGCTCTTTTTTTCCTTACCTGGGTTTTGTCTTATTTTCATCTTTGTCTGATATAAATCCAAAACCCAGCTCGAATCATTAGCTTAGTAATGCAACAAATCAATCGTAGCTTGATAAAAAAAACACCGATGGGATTGATTGTGCTAAAAAGATCATAACTTTAGTTTTATAAATTGCATCATAACGATCTGCACTTTTATATTTATTTTTCAACTTTATTTACTTTTCTCAATCAATTTGTTTTTTCTTGAAGAATCCTTCTTATCCTTTTTTTTTTTTTCTTCATCTTTGTGGGTTCAAGCTGTCTTTTTGATTTGTTTTACTTGTCACTAATTCTGATATATACACTTAAAAACTGATAGATTTTAGGGTTATTGTTCTTTCTTTTTCAGATGTGTCATTTTCATCCGCTGCCGAATTTTTCTTCCTTTTGTGTTTTGATGTTAACTTTTATTAGATTGATGTTCTCCGTCTCATTAGGCTGGCTGCCTATTTCATTATAAAATTTAGTGTCTCTGATCTTTTTGTTTTCTTCTTTTGATCATTACTAATTTCATCTTTTCTATAGTTTTATAATGAAATCAGTATCTTATAACAATTTCCTCATAGCCCAACGCATCTAATTTTTTTTTTACTAATTTGGATATCAAGTTCCACCAGTTGTTGTCTCCCCTACCATTCCCATTTCTCAAAAAAAAGTCCCAAACTTTACTAGTTTATTTTTTCAATCTAGTCCTCCCTTGCTTTTGGTTTTCAGGTTTTGACTAATGGGATTGAAGTGAAGTTGCAGAGGAATGCGCTTAGTGTTCTTGAACATCCTACAGGGAACGAAGTAGACAATGATCTTGAAGTCGAGCATAATACACAGTGGAACAATCCCTCTGATATGAGTAAGTTTGGTTCCTTGTCTCTGTCAATGAATTGTCCGAAACTCTTCAATAAATGTGGCATGTTGTTGGCAATGTTCTTCAACAATTTCCAGTTTTTTTGGTCTTTTGGAGCTTTCCTCTGTTTTGTTTTCTAGCATTCTAATAAAGGTTTAGGCTTTTGAATTGGTTCTTAACTCTATCATCTTCTGCTGTCTTTTGCAGCAACTGAGGAGACTTTGAAGCCTCTTAAGTCGAAGCAGAGAGGACACAGATCATCGCGGTTATCTCAAAAGCCAATCTTCAGGGCCGTATCTTGTGACTCACACTCAAAAAACTCGAGTTTAACACCTCGTGGGAACATTGTAATTCCTCGGACTTCTTCCACCTAGTGGGGTTTTCATTTTAATGTTTTTGGTTTACTGATTTGGGAATATGGCTTCTGCGCAGAAGGTTGATTTTACCAAATTGGATACGCCTGCATTACTGAGATATTGGCGACATTTTAACCTTGTGAGTTTATTAAATCAAATCTTATGTTACCAGTAATTGTGGAAGAGAGTTTTTGTTTCTGACAACAGGTGAGTGATTGATCTCATTTTGTGAAGGTGGATGCTCTTCCTAATCCAACAAGGGAGCAACTAATTGACATTGTTCAGAGACACTTCATGTCTCAGGTAACATAAAGCTGTGGTGATATGTTTATGAATTTGTCTTCTGATTTTTGACAAGGCTGAGACTTTTTCCTGGTTTACAGCAAATGGATGAGCTTCAGGTAATTGTGGGATTCGTTCAGACAGCGACAGGAATGAAGAAGGGTAGCAGGTCGAAACCAAAAGAACCCAGAAACAATGATCTTTAACTGCATCAGCTATAGGCTAACAAAATCTGTCAAAGGCTAGCGCGGGTCACATGTTTTTACCATTCCGTGGCTCTTAAAAGTTTTAAGTATAGTAGTTTTAACTCTGTCTATTGGGTGGGTTAACACTAGTTATCATTGCTCTCTCCATGTAAGTAAGTTCATCAAGAACCAATGACAGGAATCAAAAGAACCCCTTTAGTTGTCATTGCTCTGCTACATGTAAGTAAAGTCCATCAAGAACCAATGACAGGAATCAAAGAATCTCTCTAATTAAGCATCCATCTTTCGATATGAATGTGTTACGAGGTGTATAGGTAATGCAAAAAAAACAATACCATATATAAAATTCAAAAGAGATACAAATAAAAGCAACAATGCAAATGAGGTGAGTGTAACAACTGAATACTATAAAAATCATTAAAATGGAAGAATATGAATCAAAGTAAATAATAAGCAAAAGAAACGTGAGAACCCCAAATATAAACCGGGTTAAGACCGGGTGGGGCAGAAAGAGATCAAGTAGTTAGATCCAGAACAAGTGAAGGTGCTGGTAGCGTCGTCATAAGCGTAACTGTAAGCACCAGGGCAAGCGCTTTTAAACATGGCCGAGTAATGCGTCGGAGAACAAGTCTGCGGCGTCGCGTGAGCACCGGTGCAACAGAACTCCTCAGAATTAAACGCCGCACAAGCACTTTTACACGCCGCGATGATTCCGGTATGCGGATCCATGATCCGAAGCTCATTAGGGCAAACCGCATTGACATCGGCGACGCAGCCGGCGTAATGACAATCACCGGAGCCTCCTTGTGGTTTAATCCCCATCTCGACATTGTAACCATCGACGAGGCTCACGTCGTAGAAATCCTTGCCGCCATCGCCAACGAGTGTGAACTCAGCCAGAGTGACCGGAGGAACCCCACCTCCGTTGCATTTCAGAACACCGCCGCAGTCTCCGGTGACACAGTTACCGTGGCCTGAGGCGTCGAAGTTGCAGCCGGTACGAGCCCAGAAGCGACCTGACCATCCAGCAGGAGCCGTGAGCTGTACGGAAGCGCCTGGAGTCAAGGGAAAACCGCCGTCGCCGAGGGTGTTGTCGTTACCGGAGAGAATTCCCGGCCAGACGGTGTAGGGACAACTGTTCTGTAGTGTGAAGACGGTGGCGGAAACAGCAATGCCACCTGCGATTTCAAAACACAAAAACTGTTAAATCCGAAGATACAAAAAAAAAAAAAACACAAAATCGAATTGTGTTGTAAACATAGGAGAAACAAAAACAGAGAGTGTTTTTTTTTTGTTTGGTCTTACAAGTGATGAAGAAGACCAAGAAGAGAATCTGAATACTTGAGTAATTCGCCATTTTTGGTTTAATTTATCGAGTTGTGTCTTTTGTGTTTCTATGTGCGGGTGAATGATGATGATGATTGTGAATGTCAGTTACTCGCACCGATTCTCTATTTATAAGTGCTTTGGTTTTGTTAGCCCATGACCTTTGGCTTTGTGAAGTTTATTTGCGTTAAATGTGTTTTTATTGCGTCAATTTACTATAGTTCTTTCATTAATTTGGATGGGTAAAAGCAATGTTCAAGAAAGCGCTAGGCGGTATCTGGGCGGTGACCCAGCACCTAGCGCCTAGAACGCCTAATCGGGGCTTAGACGGTTTTTAGGCGGTTTAGGCGTTTACAACATCAAACATTATATATAAAAAATTATGTACAAATATATGTTAGAAAAATAAAAAATTAAAAATTATAAACAAAATTAAGAAAAATACATTTATTTAAGTTCTATTAACAACATATAAACATTTATAATTACGTATACTGATATAAAACTTAATAATTTAAATATATAGTTAAAAATCAAAAATAAATATTAAAATTTAATTAATGTAATTTTAAGCGGTTTAGGCGGTCATCTAGGCGTCTGTTGAGCGCCTAGCGCCTAGACGGCGTCTAGGCGGCCGCCTAGACCGCTTTCTTGAACACTGGATAAAAGAAAGAAAATATCGTGGGTCATAATTACGGATTCATGACAGTAGTGGTGAAAGAGCATGTTCAATTTTTTTTAAAAATTTAGAACAAACAAAAAATCAAAGAGACGTGAAGAGACCACACCGCACGTGTACCATTATCACACGTTCGTGTGAGGTTCCGTTAAAAAAAAAAAAACACAAGCCACAATTATCCCGCGCAAGTAGAAACGGTCGTCCATGATTCCATCACTCTCGTATTGCTTTGTTATTTTGTTTTGGACATTCTATTTTCATTCTTTTCTTTTATCTTCTTTTTTTTTTTGTAAATTTTCATGTACTTTTTTTTTGTTTTTCCGGTTGCTTCACTAGAATGATATCATGAGATTGGTCATTTGGTTTGCTGTGAAAGTGTAAAATTTGTTGTATATTCATGAAAATGGGCTAGCTCAGAAACACTTGTATTGGGAGAGACTTTGTTATAAGATAAGAGGTGATGAGAAGACTGACTTAAACAGACAAATCTCTTGTTCATAAATTGACTCAACTGTCGTCTACATGTAGGAGAAAACACTCTCTATGCCTTTATTTATACGTAACTGAAGTGAAAGATGGATTTCTTTGAACTTGTACATCATGAATTAATTAAGGACGCTTTCGTTCATGACTCAATTGTTTACTAACCAGAGTTCTATTTGTCCCTTAACTCAGTGTTACATTGTCCACAAGGTTTTGATCTATATATGTGACCATGATATATCGATCTATTTCCCTTTCTAAGAACCGTGCTAAAAACATATTTGACAATTCTTCAAGGAAATCTTGGAACTTTAAGAACCCTTGAGCTTATCTTCACGTCATAACCACACAAAATTTTATTTATCTTGGAACATTTTCGAAAGAGATTAAAGAAAAATATATACAAGATTAACTAAGAGGTTTATGCCCGTAGACTTATGTTTTTTAAAAGTCAACATATTCGCTCCAGATATTTTTTCTATAAATTGTAAGAACCTTAAACTTAGCTTCACCAAAAAAAAAAAAAGACATTTCAAAGCAAAGCAAAACAAAATAGAGAGAGTGTAGTACTATCCATTTTGGAGAAGAAAGAAAATAATGCAACAGCCCTATGTGTACGCTTACCCTCAAGGCGGTGGCTCTTCGGTTCCTTTGCCTCCACAAGCCGGAGTGATAGTAGATCCAAGGTACTGCTCTCCGCAAGTTTTAGATCTGGCGATCGTACGGAAGCTGATGAAGATAACGGACGGTAACTTCGTGATAACGAATGTGCACGGAAACCTGTTGTTCGAGGTGAAGGACCCGTTGTTTGCTCTTCACGACAAGAGGATCTTGCTGGATGCTTCTGGAGCTAAGGTCATGACTTTGAAAGGGAAGGTACAAATTAATAAAAAAAAACAGATTGAACGTACATTATATAACTTGGTATGTAATTATACAGCTAGGCTAGGCTTGGTTTATTAATACTATCATCATTGCAGATGGTGAGCATGCATGACAGGTGGCAAGTGTTTAGAGGAGGGAGTACCGAGCCTGGTGATCTGCTATACACGGTGAAACGATCGCATATGCTTCAGCTTAAGGCCAAACTTGATGTGTTTTTAGCTCACAACACAGAGGAGAAGAGATGTGATTTCAGAGTCAAAGGGACTTGGCACGAGCGTTCTTGTGTTGTCTACGCCGGCGAATCTGACACCATTGTTGCCCAAGTAAACAAACTCTCTTTCCTTCCTCCCATCAAATCCCCATGCATCTCACTTTGTTCTTAGAAAGACGGTATTTTACATGGACAGGTTTATATCATAGATTTTTTAAAAAGTATCTGATTAAGTTTTTATATAATACATTTAATAAGAAATTATTTTTGACTTCATAAATAAAAACACTTATTTATGATGTAATAAAAATGGTATGATTTTGAATGGCAGATGCACGAGAAGCACACGGTGCAAAGCGTTTTCTTGGGAAAGGACAATTTCTCCGTCACTGTTTATCCAAACGTTGATTATGCCTTTATTGCCTCTCTCATTGTCATTCTTGTAGAAATTGAATAAAATTCTTGTGTATAAATACGTTTGGAAAGCTATTCTTGTAAGACAACCAATTCTATATTTCTATACGTTTCCGACAAGTAAGTTAACGTTTGTAAAGCTATTTTTGTAAGACAACCAAAACTTGTCGACCAAGTAAATCATGAGTCGGTCTGGCCCAACAGACAATACGTAGCCCACTAACTAATAATTGCCCCCAATACCTCCTTTCAAATTGGAGTGTGAATGTTGAGAACGCCCAACTTGGACGTATTCAATCGAACCTTGCCCAATGCTTTTATTAATACATCCGCCAACGGAGCCGTTGTAGGCACATGAACTTTTGTAACCCATCCATCCTTAATAGCATCAAATCAATTTCTACATGGTGTATCTATTCACGGAAAAGTACTGGATGTACCGTGATGTGTGATCAGCGGTATAAGATCTAATTAAACTGTTGTGATTTGTAAGTATGAGATCTGTATAGATGTATTTCATTGTGATACGTGAGTAAGAGATTCAAATAGATGTGTCTGTTGTGATCCACGAGGATGAACACCGAATCAATGCTTATTGTTGTGATTCTCGAATATAAGAACTAAATAAATGCGTACGGAAGAGTGATTTGCTACTTGAACAAGTGAAAGCTCGAGTCCTAGGGTTTTAGATCATCATATCCGCCACGGGCCATCTAAATATGAACCCTAGAAAATGTGATATGACGACCATCACTGACAACTCACACAAAGAGCCGTGAGCCAAAGCTCTGGTTAAACCGCAGTTTTGAACTTCCTACATTCATTCTTTTAATTCTCTGGTAGAAATTCTAAACTAATTACATAAAATAATAAATTTTAATTCGGTAGACAAAATACAAAAAAAAAAAAGTAATAGAGATACTAGAAACTGTTCTTATTTGAAAATATATATCCATGACATACTCTAAAGACAAGTGTCTCCTCATTAATGGTTCAAATTTTTATGAAAATAAATTTTAATTAAGTTACTAAATAGTAGTATTAAAATTAAATAATGTCATATAAAATTTCTAAACGAATGGAGATGAATTTATCATTTGTTTTGGTGTGAAAGCGTAGATAAAACTAAACAGTGCATGTCGAATATTCGTATATTCATGAATGGGCTCATAAATAGTACAGATGACTTTGAAAATTATAAGGTGAGAATACTGACTTGAACATAGAATCAAGTTCATAAATTGACTTAACTGTGTGTCGAATAAAATAGTAAATGGCTCAATCAACACTTGACGTGACAATAGGTTTCCTTGAATACTTGTACATAACATTAAGGGCCCTTTCATTAATGGCTCGATGTTAACTATACCCAGAATTCTAGTATTATTTAGTCTTTTAACTCAAAAGTGACATCGTCCACACGGATTTGATCTATATATGCGGCCATGGCTTGTCAAACATTATTAATAGCTGTAAGATTTATAAGGTATCTTCAAGTGGGTTGATGAATTATGACAATATAAATGTATCCTCTTTTGGTTTTGGGTTTTCTCTAAGCCTTTCCCAAAAGGTAAAGAAAGTTCCAAGTTGGTTTCGAACAAAATTTAATTAACATGAACTCACTTGCACCTTCTCAGATTAGGAAATAAGATGACATGGAAACAAAACAAAAGAATGTTAAGATAACAGATGTTTATGCTTTAAGACGGTAACATCCTTTTGGGACACAAGTGGGTTCTCTGCTTTGTCGATCACCGACAAATTAAGTTTTGGTTCACATGGAAACTTCCTTTACCGACTGAATCAAACGTTGGAACACCTTTTTAATTTATTACAGTAAGATACAAGTCAAATAAATGTGAGTTTCAAGAGAAGATATATATATATATATATATATATAATGCAATTAATAAGGGAGATCAAAGAACTAAATTAATTATTCTTTGTTTTATTTCTTTAGTATGCAAATCAGATGACCTGTGTAACAACTGAATACACCTTAGTAAAAGCTTTAAAAAGGTGAAAGAAGATGATTTACAGTCATCATATTTTCTTATTTAGATTCCGTACATAACAAGCAATAGAAACGTGAGGGAGAAACCAGACTGGAGCTTTGTTTTTTTCTTATGGGCAGAAAGTGACTTCGTAGTTAGCTCCGGTACATGTGAAGGTACTTGTTTCGTCGTCATAAGCGTAGCTATAGGCGTCAGGGCAAGCCCTCTTAAAAATCCTCGAGAAGTCCGTGGGAGGACAAGTTTGTGGCGTACTGTAAGCTCCACGGCAACAATATTGATCGGTATTAAAATGTGCACATGCGCTCTTGCACGCCACGACATTGTTGCCAGGACCCATGACCTTAAGCTCGTTAGGGCAATTCGCGTTGAGGTCAGCGACACAGCCTGCGTACTTGCAATCTCCGGATCCTCCTGAAGGCCTTATCCCCAATTTAACATTGTAACCGTCGACAAGGCTCACGTCGTAGAAATCCTTGCCGCCATCGCCTACGAGGGTGAATTCAGCCAGACTTACGGGAGGAACTCCGCCGCCGTTACATCTTAGACCGCCGCAGTCTCCGGTGACGCATCTACCGTTGCCGGCGCCGTCAAAGCTGCAACCGGTACGAGCCCAGAACCGGCCTGACCATCCTGCTGGAGCCGTGAGCTGTCGGGAAGCACCTGGAGTCAGTTCAAATCCGCCGTCGCCAAGCTTGGGTCCTTTGCCCGCGAGAGTTCCGGCCCAGACGGTGGTAGGGCAATTGTTCTTAATAGTGAAGACGGTGGCGGAAACAGCAATGCCACCTGCAGTTTTCAAACACAAAACCAAAACATCAAAAATACGAAACTGACATTAAGTTGTGATCGAAGACGATGATCAACAAAAAAAAAAAAAAAAATCATCGAAACGAAAAAACAGGTGAAGAGTGTAATAACGTAAGGAGAAAGACATAACACATAAGTGAAACATAGAAAAACAAAGACAGAGTGTGTTTGATGTTGTTACTTGTGATGAAGACGAGGAAGAGAATGTTAAAACTGGAGATATTTGCCATTTTTTGTGTGCTCGTACGTATTTTTGTTGTGTTTATGTGCTGTGGATGATGATGAATGCTAAGACGATCCTCTATTTATAGATGCGGGTCTGAGCCTTCGAGGGGTAGGGATGTAATATTATCAATTTTAATCAATTAGAAATTTTTTGTTTCTTGATAGATATTTTTCTTTGGTTCTCTGAATTTTCTCCACTCTGAATTTTCTTTGCCTTAATTGTTTTTTTCTTTCACCAATTTACTGTAAGTTGGTAAAAAAAACATTGAGAAGTCCTAATTAAAGTTGGTAAAAAAACATTGAGAAGTCCTAATTAATTTAAGACTTGGTTTTTTGATGCACATGCACTACCCTAAGGATTAGTGACCAATGTGATGTTAAATGCTATATGTGATTTATGATCCGCAAGTATGAGACCCAAATAGATTTGTCTAATTGTGATCCACGAATATGAGATCTGATCCGTATAGTTATAGACATGTTTTTTGTTGTGATTTTTACAAAGTTTTAGATCCACAATGTGTTTGTTGTGATCCATGCACGAGTGTAAAACCGGAATATAATAGGATCATACTTATATCACCAACTAGAATTTGAACCGTAGAAATGTGATAGGCAAGGGTATGGGCAATGGAGAGATGCAATCATGCAAATCATGGGTGAGACATCAGACGATGATGACACGCGGTAACTCTTGAGATCAAATCAAACCATTGTTGACAAGTTCCGTTAAAAATCACGCTCAACGATTTTCCAACACGTGAGAAAATCTTTCATTAGAACAGCCATCACTTATATAGTTATATCTCGTTTTGAAGTTTCCATTTCATTCTATTTTTCACTGGTAGATTAATTTATTTTTTCAGTAAATTTAAACGTACCTCTGTTCCGTGAAATTGCACCGATAAATGTTAACTTTAAAAGTGTGGTTTTGGAGTTCTTTTTTTTTTTTTTGCACACAGAGGTTAACAATATTTCAGCATAATCTTTTATATCTTCTGATTAATATTAAACTGGAACTTCGTTTAAAAAATTTCTATATAAAAAAAGACATAAATTGATGAAATAAAATTCAAGTGATATATAAAACAATGAAGGCGAGGGATTTCTAGTATATAGGAAGACTTTGAAGATTATTACAAGTTGAGAAGCCCGAGTGCCTGACTTAAGACTTAGAGAAATGGGTTCATAAATCCGAACCAACTTTGGGTCCGAGGAAATCTTGCCGTGAGGGTGGGGGGCTGCTTACTTTGAATCCTTAATTTCATTTAATGAGTGAGTCAACGTTGTTAGGCATAAAAGCTGCCGTGTGGTTAAGATCATCAACGACGGCTTTTTTTCAAGCACAAAATTATGTCTTTTTCGAAGAATTACAGAAATGAGTTTTTGTATTTTTATTGGAATACAGTCTGCGTGTCTGTGTGTGTGTGACTGCGGAAAATATTCAGAACTCAGCTGATAGAGACAAAGAGTGATGTGGCTCTTCTTACTAATTAAGAAAGACATCGAACATGGTTCATAATCAAACATCTATTAGTCTCACTCAGAGTTAAATGGTTTTTATGCGGTTGTGATTCGTAGTACCTAAAATTTAATTAACATTAAGATATGGTTGCAAGATTTATAAAACAAGAAAATCTTATAGGTTTTTGAGTGGATTTATATGTTTATGATTGGATTTATATGCCAAGAGGCTTAATTACAACTTCATGCAAGTTCTTAAACCTATTATACAAGTACAGATGGTCTTATTTACCTTTAATTAAAGAAGGATATATATGAAAGGAAATGCAAACTTGGATGACATTTCAAGATGTTCTTGGTATATATTTTTGATTTTCCAACATCTTAATAATTATGACAGTCAAATTAAATTTATCCATAGACATTGTTAGATTTGGATTTGTCAAGTCTTTCCCAAACCAAAAAGGTAAAAAAATTTCAAAGTTGGCTCTGTCAAAATGATTTCACTTTTACCTAATCAGATAAGGATAAGGAGATAATAGAAAACAGGAGATGCTATGCTCAACCAGAAAAAAATGATCCAACTTAGCAGTGTAAGAGCGGCGAGCAACGGTCTTCTATATATCTACCTCTCTCTTATCAGCTGCAAAAAGAAGGTAAGAATCCTTAATGGGGAAAATAGATTCTACGCTTTGTTGATCACCGACAAAGTTTTGTTGTTACGTTCAATGAAACTTCCTTTACTGACTAAATCATTTTGACAATCAGGGGTTAGTTACCTGTTGTTGTTTCTAATTCAATGAACGCAAGAGTTTCGCAGTTCCAATACACCAAGTTTTGTTGCTCGATGATAGTTTCGGAATGATATATAGATTGCTAACAGTTGCATTTTGCAAGACACACAGTTTTACATTAAAAAATGCAACTAAGACACAAGTCAAATATAATGAACATATGAGTTCTTTATGCTTGTACATTCTTCGGGTTATTTATTTGTATGCAAAGAAAGAACTGTATGTAAAACAGAGTTATTTGTTTTTTAACTTCTTTACTAAAATCTCCTCTAAAACAACCAAAAGATGGTGAGAACTTGTAACAAGTAGCAAAAGATAGATATGTAGCTTCGACCAGCATATATACTTGGAAACAGTTATGTGAATTAGTGAATGAAACAGTGCTGTCCAAAATGTTACCATTGCAAAAGTTGCGATGCACTTGAGAACAGAGAGGTCTTCTTGATAGGGGAAATTCCTCTGAGCACTGAAATCACTGGATATGCATATGCCATTATAATTTTCGTTAAAACCATGAATGAGTGTGTTTGCAGAAATGTGGCACTGTATACATAAACTGTGAGTTAACGGTCCATTTCCAGTTAATGGGTCAGAGTTAGTATATGGGCCTCAATGTTTTGTTTCAGGCTTAGAAGAAGTCTAACTCGGTAGAACCTTCAAGACTGGTCAACACTCTGCTCGTGTCCCCTCACTTGGAGTGTACTGGTGTACTGAATCATGATGATGATAAGGTTTGTTACGCCTAGCTAGGTTTGATGAGTGAGATGTAAATTGCATACAAATTGCATATGTATTTGCAATTTGCAAACGATCTGCATTCTTTTGATTTAGATAAAAATCAAAGCAAAAATGCGAATGAGATGAGTGTGTGTAACAATAGAATACTGTACTTGGAAAAATCTTTAGAATGAGTTACGGCTAAAAACCAAACCCAAGAAGAAGGACAAGCTTCATGCTAAGGTTGTATGAACTGAAACCGTGCGGAGAGATAAGTATCATGAAGTTGCTGAGGTGGTGCTGCCACTGAAGAATGCAAAAACACATTTTTTCGATCCAGACCAAGTAACTTAGCACGAATGATGAGCTGTATCTCTTTGACCAAAATAGCTGCCGATTTTGCAGTGCTAGTGTGAAGTCTTGAATTTCTCTCTTTCCAAATGAAGTAAATAGCGGCTTGGAAAATCAGTTTATAGATTAGATTACATTGAACCTGGCATTAGACGTATGAGACCTAACCCATTGCACAATATCATCAAAAAGAGACGGAGGAGAGAGATTATGATCACGAAGAAAGCAGTCCACACTTCCTTGCTAAAAACACAGTCAAAGAAAAGGTGTTGTTTCGATTCCATAGCTGAGGAACAAAGGATACACTGACCTGGCACACTTAGACCCCAACTCCTAAGTCGATCCCTTGTTGTTAGTCTATCCCGAAGACACTGTCTTCTCTTCAATTTCTACTTTAACTCTTTCACCTACTGGTTTTTTTTCTCTTCAGTTCATCTTTTAGATCGGTATTGTATTTTAAATGTTGTCACATGGAGAAAAAAAAAGAAAAAAAAAAAAAATCTTTAGAATGGAAGGAGATGATTCATAGTCATCAATTCATCATCTTATTTCTCTTTCCGTACATAACAAGCAACCCAAATTTAAACCAGCGCTCCGGTTTAAGACTGGGTAGGGCAAAAAGTGATGAAGTAGTTAGATCCGGAAGCGTCGTCTTAAGCGTAACTGTAAGCACTAGGGCATGCGTTCTTGAACATCGTCGAGTAACGTCGGAGAACAAGTTTGCAGCGAACTAAACGCCGCGTAGGCGCTCTTACACGCAGCTATACCGTTACGTGTAATCTAGTCAGAGAACAAGTGTACGTTTGGTCTTTTACGTACACTAGGATAGTACCCGTGCTACACCGCGGGTTGTTTTTCTATATTTTTTTTTAATTATTTTTAAAATAATTTTTATATGATGTTCTATTGGTAATATTTTATTTTTAGGTTTTTGTTATTATTTGTTTCTCGTTATTTTTTATTTTATTATTGTAATGAAATTATAGACTAAAATTAATTTTGTTTTTTCTTGTATTATGATGCATTAAAGCACCATTATTAGTGTTAGCTTTCTCATCATAGCTCATAAAACCTATGAATTATTATAGCTAATCCTAAATTTCCAAATATAGCGACATGTATAGGAAGAAATTTAAACAGCCATTCCTTATATAGATAATGAACACAAATCACTGTTAAAAAGTAACAATTCTTGAAATATACTCTATATGCAACTGCAGCAAAAATAAACAAACAACTTGATTGATATCCGCGCTATGCAGCGGAATTGTTTTTTATTTATTTATTTTTGAATATTTTTATTTTTTATGTTTTTGAAAAAATAATTTTATATGTTGTTTGTAATAAAAAATTTGAGTAAACATAGTTTTTGATGGTGTTTATTGATAATGTTTTAGTTCTTAATGTCTAGCCAATGAAATAATGAAGAGAGGTTAGAATTTGTGTACTTTGGATTCACTCAGATCCTACGGTTTGAAAATACGCCATGTCAGCTATCTGAATGATCTCTTCCCATTAGCTCTCGTTTTATGTATATTTTTATTCCATTTAAATCTCTTTTTCTTAATTTAAAATATTTTAAAATACTATTATCAAAAGGAAATGTGTTATAATAATGAGAATATGATCATAATTTTTTTTTAACAAAGATTTCAATTTATAAGTATTTTTTACAAATAAAACCATAAAACACAATGTAAACTATTAATGAAAGAAGGCTTACAACTAAACAATTTTTATAATTAATTTGTATACTTGTAATATTATAATTATTCCTATTGTATGTTATTATAATTACAAAATAATTTTTAGTTTCATTTTATTTTGTTAATTTATAAATAATAAAATACGTCTTAATATTGAACTTTAAACCCTAAACCATGAAATCTTGAAACACATTTCACTATTTTTCAAATAACAAAGTAATATACAAAAAAAAAACATTTAAAACTTTTTACTTAAATTTTATTTACGAATTATGAACATATGAGGCATTTAATATATATATATATATTAATACATTAGTTTATTCCATTGTTACTTTATATATATATATATATATATATATGTCAAAGCTACAGAACTATCTTGGTTGTTGTTTTTTTTAACAATAGAAAATTTAAACATTTCATCAATCAATAGGATTTTAACAAATCCAAGTTATTCACTCTAAATTGACGAAGGAGAGAAAAATAGCCCATCAAATATGTAGTAAGGTATAGTGTATATTATACGATTAGTAAACTTCAAAGACTTGTTAATTTTAATGATTTTTTGGTTAAAGGCTAATTACGAATATGTAGTATTTTTCACAAGTGCCAATCATTCTTTTTACATAAATATTGATAAAATTTTATTTACAAAATAAAGATACCGAAGAAAATAACGACATTTTGAAAATATATACAAGAAAAAAAAATATTTATAGTATTATATAGTCAACGACATCTTGAGAATTTGGATTTTTTCCCTTCACTATGGCTGATCCAAAACTGCGGAAGTTCATCTGCAATATCTTCTTCCAAACCGTGCAACTTGGCAAAAGATATGCATTAGCTTACATTTCAATTCGTTAAGTAACCTCAGGAAATAAATAACATAAATTATTAATTTCACTTGTACATAAAACTGAAAATATGACTACACCTGCAAGTGTATAAAAAGAAAAATGTGTTAAGTTTGAATCTCAATAGCAAGTAGTAATGTAAAACTTTTTGTCAAACTTTTGTCAAAAAGAAATAGAAGTCTTACCATTTTGTCAAAAAGAAACAGAAGTCTTACCATTCACATATATCAACAGCAAAACTCGATCATCTAAACACTGAAATGGAACAAAATTGCTAAATCTAATCGAAACGAGGAATAAAGTAACCAAAACCAAAAAACAAATTAGTCCAAGCTGTTGTCAATGAAGTAGAGCTGCAAAAATTTCATATTACAAAAAGGGAAGACAAATAACTATAAAGAATTGGGAAATTACGCTGGCTTTGGCTTCAATAATCACCACTCTGAAGGAGTAATTTTGCAGCTTCATTGCAACCGGCCAACCGTCCTCGGCTGCCATGTGCAATGGAGTCTCACCATACTGAAGACAAATTATAGAACAGCAAAATAAGTGACAAAATCTAAAGCTCAAGAAAAGAAGAGTCAGGGGAGAACTTAAATCTAAAACAAACACCAGACTCACAGTATCCACTGCTTCCAACTTAAATTTATTATATACATGTTAGTTCTTCTAATAGGTGCAAAATTCAACTGCAAGAACAGTCAAAGACATATCAATTAGAAATCGGTTACACTGAATAAATCGACTCTTCACCAAAACCAAAATGTGATACCTGGTCACGTCTTTCTCTACCGACCAAACGATCCCGTTTTCCCTAGGCTCGGGCTCGGCGGCGGTATGCAGTTTATCAGAAATACACAATTATCATCAGAAAAATCAACTCAAAAAAGCATCAATCCAAAACCCAAATTGAAAGTAGAACTACTGAAACTGAAATCTTCCTCCAATAGAGCGAAACAACTAAACGGATCAAACCCAACATGATTTAAACACTAAATCACTGCAAATAACGAACACCCAAAATTATATTTTACCCTTCTGTGTGAATTTCGAGCTCACCAATTCGATTTGGATTGATGCATGTTACTCCTCACTATGAGAGGGTGTTGTAGATCGTCGATGAATCTGACTCAGAGGGATAATGACTGAGAGGGATTAACTGAGACTGAGAGGGATCGAAAATGAATGATAAGACAAACAAATTTGGGATCGAGTTTGAGGGGTTTCCAATCGAGTTTCAGAGAGATCGACGAGAGAAGAGATTAGCCAAAAAAAAAGGTTTAGATCTTTAGTTTAAAATCGTCACGAGTTACTAAGTAAAAGACAATTATGTGACTTGGCAAAGAAGAAGCTGATCTGTATTATTTGTTATAATTTTATTGGCTAATGATTTTAACTGATGTGTCAATACCAGGTTAAAAGTTAAGGCTGAGGTGTCAAGCCTTGGAGATAAACGCATTCTGTTTTTATAGTATTGATTGTCGAGTTTGACGGTTAAAAAAAAATATCGTGGGTCACAGTTACGGATTCGTAATTCGTGAATGATAAGCTGACAGTACGTAATAATGGTAAAAGAGCATGCCCAATTTAATGTTGTTTCGTTTAACTTAGAGAACTAAACAAAAAAAATCATCTGAAGAGACACATTCGTGTGAGGTTCCGTTAGAAAACAAACCCACATTAGTCCGAGCAAGTAGAAACGGTCTTCTCACTTTGAAGATAAGAGGTGAGAAGACTAATTTTTCTTTTTTTTGTTCGCAAGTGAGAAGACTGACTTAAACATACATTGACTTAGAGAAGTGAGAAAGAGTAGTTCTCTGAACTTGTACTAACTAAAGGGCCCTTTCATTAATGACTCGATGTTACTAACCAGAATTCTTTTTCTCTTTTAACTCATCAGAATTACATCGGCCACACTGTTTTGATGTATATTTGAGCCATGATCAATATATTTCCGTTTTAAGGTGCTATTACTTACTCCCTCTCATGTTCTTTATTAATCCAAATTCTAGAAAAAACAAAACAAGTTGGTACAAAAAACACATATTCTAGGTTTTCTATCCATCTTTTATTTGTTATTAATAATGAATTGTAGACTTTTAAAAAATTACAAGATATATACTGTTGGTTAATAATTAAAAAAATTGTTAATCATAAAAATAACACACTTATAATTAGAATTTTAATATGTTTTCTTAATATACATGTGTGAAAAAAATTGATTAACTAAATATTTGAGTAATCCAATTTTGATCAATTAAAAATTTGACATAATGCGCCGTTAGATTTTTTCTAGGAACCATGCAAAAAATATATTGAAAATTCTTCAAGGAATTATAAAGAACCTTAAACTTATGTTGACGGCATAATAACCAAACCAAATTATTCTTTTATCTTGAAATAATTTTGAAAGAAAAGAAAACTCTATACAATAAAGTTTCTTAGACTTAAAAGTCAACATATTCGATCCAGATATTTATTTTATAAATTAAGAACCTTAAACCATGCAGACCAGAAAAAAAAAACATTTCAAAGCAAAGCAAAACAAAAGAATGCAGCAGCCCAATGTGTACGCTTACCCACAAGGCGCTGGCGCTTCGGCTCCTTTGCCTCCACAACCACAAGCGGGAGTGATAGTGGATCCAAAGTACTGTTCTCCGCACCCAGTAGATCTGGCGATCGTGCGGAAGTTGATGAAGGTAAAGGACGGTAACTTCGCGATAACGAATGTGGACGGAAACCTGTTGTTCAAAGTGAAACCGCCGTTGTTTTGTCTTCACGACACTAGGAACTTGCTGGATGGTTCTGGAACTCAGGTCTTGACTTTGCAAAGGAAGGTACAAATTAAATTAAAAACTGACATAGCTAACGTACTTAACTTTTGATGTATACACAACTAATAAAGATTTGGTGATTACAGATGATGAGCAGGCATGAAAGGTGGCAAGTGTTTAGAGGAGGGAGTACTGATCAGGATGATCTGCTATACAGGGTGAAAAGATCGCCGATGCGTGAGCGAGAGGGCAGACTTGATGTGTTTTTGCCTCACAACAAAGACGAGAAGATATGTGATTTCAAAGTCAAAGCGAATAGGCACGAGCGTTGTTGTGTCGTCTACGCCGGCGAATCTGACGACGCCATTGTTGCCAAAGTAAACAAAACTATCTCTTTCCTTCCTTCCATCCCCTTCATCAATTCCTATATATGCATCTCACTTTGGTCTACTCTTTGAAGACGGTATTTTACATGAATGGGACAATATTTTTACTACAAGTCTTTAACAGAATATATTTTCTTTTATTTAAAACTGAATTTTTTTTTACTAAAGAAAATTTGAGCAAAACATAAGAAGAAAATCTTAAAAGAGCAAATGAAAAAAAAAAAAAATTATAACTATAGGCTTAAGTTTGAGACAATAAAAAACCAAATAGATGATATTATCAATTACCAATTATACCAAAAATATAACATTACAGACTGGTACTATTTATGATGGACTCGGTCCAATTGTGATGCGTAGTTGATTCGTGCCACGGTTTTTCGATAGTGATCAACAAACAAAAATCCATTTTCTATGAATTTATGTATATGGTATATATATATATATATATATATTTTTTTTTTTTTTTTTGTATATGGTATATTTTAGTATATGTAAAATAAACATATATATTTTTGTTTCACATCTGGAAATAAACATGTACTATACAGACTACACTATGTACTGGGAGTTTGCCAATTTTTTTAATTAATTGTTAAAACTTGAGAAATAAAAACATTTATTTATGATTAAAAAAATGGTATGGTTTTGAATGGCAGGTGCACGAGAACCACACGGTGCGGAGCGTTTTCTTGGGAAAGGACAGTTACTCTGTCACTGTTTATCCAAACGTTGATTATGCCTTCATTGTCTCTCTCGTTGTCATTTTTTCTGAGGCAGGACGCCTGTAGAAAATTTTAATTAATGAATTTTCTTTTTATTATGTTAATTTCTATGGTTTATCTTTTCCTTTATCGGGGTTTTTTTTTTTACTTTGCTTAATTTCCCTATTTCAAACTTATTTCCTTTTCTCTAGTTGGGATTTATCTTTATAAAAGAGGTCCTAGCTAAGGTCCTTTGTAAGATACACAATCTCATAATTCTTATTCTTAAGAAAATCATTTAGCTTTTCTATTGGATTCTAGAGTTTCTGGTGGATTCCAGAGAGAATTTATCTTTCACGTTCAACGCTTGTGAACTTGAGTTTGATCTAGGATTAGCGCTTGCTAAACCTAGGGTTATCCAACTGCGTCACTTGTAGAATCGAATGAATAATGTATTGAAATGGTTGTCTTACAAGAATACACAAGACTTAACTCCAAAATCCACGACAAGACTTGCCGACCAAGTCGGCTAGGTCCAATATACATACAATACAATACGTAGCCCACGAACTAATACAACTTCTTAATTATCTCCGATACTCCACTCAAGTTGGAGTGTGAATGTTGAGAAAGCCCAACTTGTATATTAACGTACTGAATTGAACCTTGCCCAGTGCCTTTGTTAAACATCCGGCCAACTGAGCCGTTGTAGATCACATGAACCGTACTATAGTAATCAAGCCATCAATTTCTAAATTCTTCGTCTATTAATTAATATATGTATAGGGTTTTCTCTAAGCCTTTCCCAAAAGGTAAAGAAAGTTCCAAGTTGGTTTCGAACAAAATTTAATTAACATGAACTCACTTGCACCTTATCAGATTAGGAAATAAGATAACATGGAAACAAAACAAAAGAATGTTAAGACAAGTAGACAACAGATGTTTATGCTTTACGACCATATGGTCTCTCTCTCTCTTATCAACTGCAAAAACACGGTAACATCCTTTTGGGACACAAGTGGGTTCTATGCTTTGTCGATCACCGACAAATTAAGTTTTGGTTCAGATGGAAACTTCCTTTACCAACTGAATCAAACGTTAGAACACCTTTTAATTTAATTTATTAAGATACAAGTCAAATAAATGTGAGTTTCAAGAGAAGAGTACGTATATCTATATACAATGCAAATAATAAGAGACTGTAGATCAAAGATGTAAATTAATTATTCTTTGTTTTATTTCTTTACTATGCAACTCAGATGAGTGTAACAACTGAATACACTTAATTAGTAAAAGCTTTAAAAAGGTGAAAGAAGATGATTCACAGTCATCATCTTTTCTTATTTAGATTCCGTACATAACAAGCAATAGAAACGTGAGGGAGAAACCAGAGTGGAGCTTTGTTTTTTCTTATGGGCAGAAAGTGACTTCGTAGTTAGCTCCGGAACATGTGAAGGTACTTGTTTCGTCGTCATAAGCGTAGCTATAGGCGTCAGGGCAAGCCCTCTTAAAAATCCTCGAGAAGTCCGTGGGAGGACAAGTTTGTGGCGTACTGTAAGCTCCACGGCAACAATATTGATCGGTATTAAAATGTGCACATGCGCTCTTGCACGCCACGACATTGTTGCCAGGACCCATGACCTTAAGCTCGTTAGGGCAATTCGCGTTGAGGTCAGCGACACAGCCTGCGTACTTGCAATCTCCGGATCCTCCTGAAGGCCTTATCCCCAACTTAACATTGTAACCGTCGACGAGGCTCACGTCGTAGAAATCCTTGCCGCCATCGCCTACGAGGGTGAATTCAGCCAGACTGACGGGAGGAACTCCGCCGCCGTTACATCTTAGACCGCCGCAGTCTCCGGTGACGCATCTACCGTTACCAGCGCCGTCAAAGCTGCAACCAGTACGAGCCCAGAACCGGCCTGACCATCCTGCTGGAGCCGTGAGCTGTCGGGAAGCACCTGGAGTCAGTTCAAATCCGCCGTCACCGAGCTTGGGTCCTTGGCCCGCGAGAGTTCCGGCCCAGACGGTGGTAGGGCAATTGTTCTTAATAGTGAAGACGGTGGCGGAAACAGCAATGCCACCTGCAGTTTTCAAACACAAAACCAAAACATCAAAAATACGAAACACTGTAGAGAATTATGGAGACAATATGCATGTTGTGATCGAAGTCGAAGACGATGAACAAAAACAAAGACAATTATTCTCCTTAAAAACAGATAAAAGAGGGGAAGAGTGTAATAAACGTAAGGAGAAAGATAAACACATAAGTGAAACATAGAAAAACAAAGAGAGAGAGCGTGTTTGATGTTGTTACTTGTGATGAACACGAGGAAGAGAATGTTAAAACTAGAGATATTCGCCATTTTTTTCTTTCTTTTCTTTTATCGTATTTTGTTGTGTTTATGTGTTGTGAATGATGATGATGAATGTTAATGGCACCGATCCTCTCTATTTATAGATGCGGGTTCGAGCCTTGGAGGGGTAGTGATGTAATGTTATCAATTAGAATTTTTGGTTTCTTGATAGATATTTTCTTTGGTTCTCTGAATTTTCTCCTCTCTGAAATTTCTTTGGCTGTCTGAATTTTCTTCGCCTTAATGGTTTTTTCTTCGTTAATTTACTACAAGCGGATGGAAAAACATTAATTGAGAAATCCTAATTTAATTAAGACTTGGTTTTGTGATGCACACTAAACCTTTCGAGTTCAGTGACCAGTGTGATGTTAAATGATATATGATCCCCAAATATATACGAGACCCAATTAGATGTGTCTAATTGTGATCCACAAATATGAGATCCGATCTAATTGTTGGTTGAGATCCATGCACGAGTTAATAGGTCATACTTTTCGTTGTTGTTATATCCTCCGTTACAAGACCCGAATAGATGCATACATAAGAGGGGATTAGCAGCTTACACCACCAAAGCTCGAATCCTAGGGTTTTATATCATATCAGCTACGAGCCATCTAGAATTGGAAACCTAGAAAATGTGATAGGCAAGGCAAGGATATGGGCAAAGGAGAGACACGCAAATCAACATGGCTGAGACATCATATGAGGGCACGCGGTTACTCTTGAGATCAAAGTATCAAACCATTGTTGACAAGTTAAAACAAGCCACGATTTCCAGCACGTGACAAACCATCTTTCATAAGAACAGCCATCACGTCTTCCCTTCCTATCTATTTGAAGTTCCGTATTCATTCTATTTTCCACTTGTAATTGTTTTTTTTTGGTTGTAATGTACCTTTTCCGCTAAGTTGTACCGAGAAATATTAATTTAATATGTTTAAAGTGTCGTTTTGGGGTTTTTCACACAGATATACAATATTTCTGCATAATCGTTTATACAGTATCTTCTAAAATAATTCGTTAGAAATCTATATAAAAAGGACAATTTGATGAACTAAATTCTTAGTGATAATAAAAAACGATGAAAGCTATGGTCTAGGGATTATAGTAGCGCGCGGAAGACTTTGAAGATTAATTACGAGTTGAGAAGACTGACTTGAGACTTAGAAACAGGTTCATAAATCGAACCAACTTTGGGTCCGAGGATATAGTAATTGGCTTTTGATTAAATCTTGCCGTGACTATGAGGGGGGGCTGTTGTGAACCCTTCATTTTCCGAGTGAGTCAACGTTGTTTGGCATAAAACCTGCCGTGTGGCTAAGATCATTGACGGCTTTTTTTTCCAGCACAAAATTACGTCTTTTTCGAAGAAATGCAGAAATTGGATTTGTATTTTTGTCTGAATACAAGCTGCTGTTTGTTGAGAAATCAGAAAGAGACAAAGGGTGATGGCCTCTTCTTACTAATTAAACAAGACATCGAACATGGTTCATAATCAAATACATCTATTAGTCTCACTCAGAGTTACATGGTCCACACGGTTTTATGCGGTTGTGGTGCGTAGTAGCTTAAACATTAATTAAATTTATACGTGCGCAAGTAATTCGTAAACCTATTATACAACTAAATAAATGGTAACTTTAATTACAAAAGGATATATATATACAAGGAAATGTAAACTAGGATATGTCAAGATATTCTTGGTATATTTCCATACCTTAAACAATTATGACAGTCAAATTAAATGTATCCATAGACATTGGGGTTTTCAAGTCTTTACCGTACCAAACCAAAAAGGTAAAGAAAGTTCAAAGTTGGTTATATCAAAACTAACGTGCTGATCTCACTTTTACATATTCAGATAAGGAGATAAGAGATGACATGTGAACAAACAAAAGGATGTAAAGAAAACAGGAAATGCTATGCTTTACCTGAAAATATGATCTAGCGTAGTAGTTTAAGAGCGGCTAGCAACGGTCTTCTATCTCTCTCTCTCGCTCACCTGTAAAAAGAAACCCTTATTGGGAAAAATGGATTCGATGCTTTGTTGATCACCGACAGAGTTTCTTTCAAATGGAAACTTCATTTACCGACTGAATCAGAATTCAGAAGTTTGAACACGTACCTTTTGACAATCAGGGTTAGTGTGACGACCTGTTGTTGTTTCTAACTCAATGAACGCAAGAAATTCAGAGTTCCGATGTACAAGTTACGTTCTGTTTCTCAATTGCAGTTTGGATTGATATATAGATATTGCTAACGATGGCATTTGCAAGACACAAACCGTTTTACACAACAAAATACGACTAATTAAGAAGACACACAAGTCACATGAATATATCAGTTTCCAGAGAGCAACATGGAGTATACTTCTTAACTTTAATATCTCAAAGGACTAACAATGAAAGAGGCAGCCCAGAGATCTTTATGCTTGTAAATTCTTAATGTTATTTTTTTGTATGCATGTAGCAGATATATTGGTTCCTTAATGATGAGGGGCGGAAGCTATTACAAGAGAGAGGAGATGGCGTTTAGACGGAGAAGACGTAGGCTGAGCAAAGGTAAAGTGTTGCTCTGTTTTGTGTTAGAAAAACAGAGTATCAAGAGATAGAAAACGATGGTGATGAGAAGATGTGAAGAAGAAAAGAGATAGAGTTGGGATCTCTTCCAGGAATTGATCTCAACAAGGGTTGTGCAAGTCCTCCTTGCAGGGCTCTAAGACAAGCTCTTTTGGGTAGTTAAAACTACCTCTTTTTGGTTTTTTTTCTTTTATCAAAATTAAAGCCAGTTATCCTACAATGGAGTCCACGATCTCTATATATAGAGAAGTAGATTAACATAAACGAAACCTAAAAGCAAAGAGAATATTCATCTCCCATAAAGAAATAGAAACCTAACATAAAGCCTAATTGGAAAATAAGTAAACACCAAAGCCGACACCACCGTAACTTGTTGGGCAAGAAACGCAACACCGAAGCCCAACAAGAGTGTAAATTATGCTGCATCACTTAACTTCTTTACTAGAATCTCCTCTAAAAAAAAAACAAATGGTCAAGGTCGGAACATATAATTACAAAGAAATAACATTAAGAATTTATAACAGCTATGTGAATAATGAGATAACTGTCAAAAATGTTACCATTGCAAAATTTGTGAAGCACTTGAGGACAGAGAGGTCTTCTTGATTGGGAGATTTACCCTGAGCACTGAAATCGGAATATTTAATCAGTTAATTGTGGTCATGATGTCCAACTTTAAATCACTGGACTTATATAAGATATGCAAGTCATCATAATGTCGTCAAAACAATAAATGTGCAGAAGATGTGGCAATGTATACACAAGTATTTTCATTAAAATTTCAAGAACCATAGCTGGCATCCAAAGAGTTATGTGGAACTTCTAAGAAAACGCCAAAACCCTTTGTTTTTGGTAGAAGTACGTGATAAATGTTGAAGACAACTTCAGCTGCAAACTTTAATTGCGTTCTCGTACATGAGTGTACGTACGTATATCAAGATAAGGGAAGTCTCAGAAATATGGAAACAAAATATGACTAAGAGCAGCATTCCATAGATCCGTGCATTACAACTTAGCAGGAAATGATCACTGGTTTAATTTTATTTGCAGAACAGAATGCTCAGTGGACAGTGGTGTTAAGTTTGAGACATTCTCTAGTTTACAGGAAATGAATGAGCTTGTTCAGGTTATTGTATGATTCGTTTAAATAGATAAAATTAATGAAAAAAAGGCTTGCAAGTGGAAACCAAAAGAAACCAGAGACACATATGGATCTTTAATTACATCAGCTCAATCTCCTTAAACAGAACTAACCATCCCGTGACATAAAATGTAGTTAGCTCTGTCTCTTTTGGGCGGGGACTAGATGTTATTGCTTTCTTATCTCTAAGTAAATCAAGAACCAATGACCTGAAACAAAGAAACCCTCTTATCTCTAGTAAAGCAGTTCAATCTTTATATTTAAAAGATATTTCAAATATCATACTTGTATGCTTATGTTTTACCCAAAACAATATTTGCATGTTTAGGCCATGTATATAGGTGTTGTATTGTAATCGATCGGAGTTCTTTTGAAATAGATAAAAATCAGATATATGCAAATGAGATGAGTGTGTGTATACTTGAAAAAACCTTAAAAACTGTAAAAGAATAGGATTCATATAGTCATCATCTTTACTTATTTCTCTTTCTATTTCCGTACATAACAAGCAAAAGAAACGTGTGAGAGAGAGAAACCCGTAAACCAAATTTAAACCGCGAGTTCCGGTTTAAGGCTGGGTAGGGCAAAAAGTGATCAAATAGTTAGATCCGGTACAAGTGAAAGTGCTCGAAGCGTCGTCGTAAGCGTAACTGTAAGCGCTAGGGCAAGCGTTCTTGAACATCGTCGAGTAATACGTCGGAGAACAAGTTTGCGGCGTCGAGTGAGCTCCGGTACAGCAAAATTCCGGCGAACTAAACGCCGCGCAGGCGCTCTTACACGCCGCGATACTTCCCGAACCCGGATCCATGATCCTTAGCTCGTTAGGGCAAATCTCGTTGATGTCGGAGACGCAGCCTGCGTATTTGCAGTTTCCGAATCCTCCCTGAGGTGTAATCCCCATCTTGACATTGTAACCGTCGACAAGGCTCACGTCGTAAAAATCCATGCCGGCATTGCTTGATCCGACGGTGAATTCGGCCAATGTAGCCGGAGGTTCTCCGCCGCCGATACATTTTAGAACGCCGCCGCAGTCTCCGGTGACGCAAGTGCCGCGGCCTGAGGCGTCGAAGTTGCAGCTGGTACGAGCCCAGAAGCGACCTGACCACCCCACAGGAGCCGTGAGCTGTACGGAAGCGCCTGGAGTCAGTTGAAAACCGCCGTCGCCGAGGGTGATGCTGTTGCCTGAGAGTGTTCCGGGCCAGACGGTGTAAGGGCAACTGTTTTGTAAAGTGAAGACGGTGGCGGAAACAGCAACGCCGCCTGCAATTTCAAAACTTGTTAAAAATACACGACCTAGAAAACTAAAAAGTTTTTTGATAATTATAATTCAATCGAGGGTGATGAACAAAAAGGTATAAGATCAAATCTAAAGGGAGCTAAAGAAACAGTATTGGAGTGTTATTATCCTTAGTAAAAAACAGAAGAAACAGAGGAGAATATAAAAACATAAGTGAAACAGAGGAGAAACAAAAACAGAGTATTGTTTTGATGTTCTTACTTGTGATGAATACGAAGAAGAGAATGTGAATACTGGAGACTTTCACCATTTTTTTTCTTTTCTGTGATGTGATGTGGATGAGGATTGACCTCTAGCACCGATCCTCTATTTATATAAGCGGTGGTCCGAGGTAGGGTTTATCATTTTCAATTAAATTATCTTTGTGCCAGCTTGTTAGCCCATCTTCTTTGGCACTGTAATATTTATTTGCCCTTGATGGTTTTTTTTTCTTGCCTTAATTAATTGAAAATGTCTCAAAATAAAGATGATGGTACATGGTATAGTTTCCACATTTTGCCTATGTGTGGTTAGATTTACACCCTAAGAGAAATGACATTGTTTTGTTTGTGTTTCTCAAATTTTTCCCAACCAAAAAAGTAAAGAAAGATCATGAAAGTTGGTTTGGTCAAAACTAACCTGATCTCACTTGCACCTGCTCACATAAGGAGATAAGGTGACATGTGTACAAGCATAGTAAGCATCGGCATAAAGAGAAAACAGGAGATGTTAAAGAGCGCGAGCTACCGTCTTCTCTCTCTCTCTCTCATCACCTGCAAAAAGAAGGTAAACAACCTTTTGGGACAAAGTGGGTTCTATGCTTTGTTGATCACCGACAAATTTTTGTTCAGATCCTTTACTGACTGAATCAGAAGTAAGAACATGTATTGACAATAAGGTTTTAATGACCTTGTTGATGTTTCCAACTCAATAAACACAAGGGTATCAGAGTTCCAACATATCAACTTTTCCTTACAACATAGAATACAATTGATAGGTAAACGGTATATCCAAGAACTAACAATGAAAAAGACATCCCAAAAATCTTTTCCTGCCTGTAAATTCTTGATATTATTTCTTTGTATACAAAGAAAGAATTGTATGTACAACAAAGTTAATGGCTTTTTACTTTTTTACAAGAATCTTCACTAAAAAGGCCAGGTGAGGGTCGAAGCTTGTAATAAGTAGCAAACGATAAATATGTGCCGCTTAGACCAGCATATACTTTGAAACAGCTATGTGAGTACAAGGTCAGATAGATGAATAGTACTGTCAAAGATATTACCACTGTGAAAGTTGCGATGCACTTCAGAAGAGAGAGTTCTTCTTCTGGTCTTTGATTTGGGAATTGTCCCTGAGCATTGAAATCGGATAGCAGTTTGTCCTTTGACTGAAATGAATCCATTAACCAAGCAGAAGCTTCTGCTTCGTTATCTGGAATCTCCTTTAGTAGAACTCGCCGAACGTGGATATGAACTTCTGAAGGATCCGTCCCGAATACATTGTCCATGAAAGATGGGCAGCGAGGCTTATATGCGATAGTCAAATCATATACTGCATTTAAAGAAGATGACGTAAGAACGGAGCAAGATTATAAATGCAGTATCATAGGCATCGATATAATAAACTTAAAATTAAAAACAATGCCTTGTTCAGTTACTTGTGGCCATGAGGTCCCACATGGGGTCATTGGAAACATAGAAAATATCATGCCATCACAATGTCGTCAAAGCAATAAATGTTGGCATAACATGTGGTTTCAGATACTACTATATACTAAGGAACATACACGACCATTTCATCAAAATTTCGTGGACCATACCTGCATCCAAAGAGCTATGAAGAACTTCTAAGCAAACGCCAAAACCCCTTGTTTTCGGTAAAAGTACGTTTGATAATGCTGGAAGACCAACTTCAGCTGCAAATTTTTGGCTTCTCTTGCATTTCTCTTCACTGCATATCAAAGTAAGGAAAGGTCTCAGAAATATGAAAGAAGATAGACTTAAGAAGAGCAGCAGTTCACACATTCATGCATTAGCAGGCAATTCCTGGAAATGAGGGTTACTCTACCAAGAAAACACTATAAGTTGGCTTCGAGGATACAGATTGATTACGAATTAACTTATGTATCTAGAGCAGTTGTAACTTGTTTGTTATGTAGGTTCATATGTAAAATCAGATAGGGAGCATAATATAGTACGTGAAATCGGTTCCTTCTGGGAATAGAGCAAGCCATAAGGGTTCTTGAGGATCCTTAAAAGATGAAAGCATTTGAAGCAAAACAGGTTCGTCGACCTCCCGCTTCCTCTCCACGGGTATAAACTCCAAAACATGAAAACCCCAGCCAAAAATAGGTAATCTCATCAAGCTGCTCTTAAGAACGTATTTGATGTAGCCAAGACACCCTTTTCTCAACGCAATATTCCACAAATACATCCAATCGACCTCTGTCCTGTGATTTGCAATAAGCAAAACACGTTTCTCAACAGGAATGCTGTCACCAGAGAACAGCACGGTTGTACCGTTAACCGTTTCAAACAGGTAAGGCCACAAAGCTAACCAGAGACCAAAGATTAACGAGACAACTCTCCTAGATTGATGCACACTCAGAAGCCGTAGACCTAGAGCAGCTACTGGTGAAAAGTAGAGCAGGAACATAAAAGCAGTAGACAGAAACACCAGAAGGATCATCAGACCCCTCAGAATCCTAAGCGGAGTCAAAGGACGGTTCTTTAAGTTATCAGAATTCAGATCCCCGCAAACTTCCATCCTTTTTTATTTCCAGATAAACCTCAAGAGACAAACTGCAGCAATGAGAATCAAATATTACTCAGTGCCACCTCAAGTTCCCCACAAAGTTTGAGTTTTTTTTGTTTTGGGTAATGAAAAAAACTAAGTTGCAGACAAGAGACTAGAAAACAAACGTAAGAGCCTATATATGCAAGTTGAGAACAACCATATCAAGTCTAAGCTAAACCATGTCTTTCACAACTGTGACCCATATAGATCCTTCCCCACCAATCAAGTACATAGTTTAGAGCTAAACAATACATCTAACAACGACTCGGAAGACATAAAGATTAGTAGAGATCCCTATAACCAACACATCCTCAAATATTTAAAAACCCCATTTTTTTTCTTTATTAGTATAAAAGTTACAAAAGGTATATTTTTTTCTTTGCAAATACGAATCTCAGGAACATGAATTAACCTCTAAAAGCAAAGAATTGCGTATCTAATGAGCTCAGTGGAGGATTACAACTTACAAAGCAAATAAAGATTAAAGATTCTTAATAGTTTAGTATCTAAAAAGCTGCATAATTTCGAATTCAATTGACTACAATCACCAATATTCCAAAACAAACACGCAGAAACCACGGGAAAAAAAAAAACATACCCAAATTGGGAAAAGACTTGTGAACACCGCAACTAATATTCAGATCCCCACGTGATATAACATCAAAGAGACAGAGCAAAGAGTCACACTTCTCACAGTATCTTTCACAAAGAAAGAAACAAAGAACAATCTTAAAGCACGAGGGGAACTCGACGAAGCAGATAGAGAGATTAGAGTACCTGGAAAGAAGTTTGTAAGAGCGGAGGAAGAAGTTGGCGAAGACAAAGAGAGGATAATTGTTAAATGGTGGAACAGAGGAATACGAATCTCACAAACGAAGCTTCAGAGAAACGATCCGGTCCGGGTCGGATCTAATTTTGAGACGGTGCAATGATCAGAGGTGGTAAGGTGCACTGTAACGTAGCGATGTGATTCGCTGTGGGGCGGAAAAGGTCAAAAAGCTGCAAATGCGAAGACAAAATCCACTAAGGGGTGACACTTGCGACCCGATAAAAATCTCCTGGCGTCCGTCGTTACACTTTGAAAACTCAAACGTGAAGCAAACTTATTAAATTAATATACTTTCTCACTTTATATTATTGGTTGTACCAAACAAGAATAAAATCAAGTTATATATAGTTTCTTTTACATTTAATTTGTACGATATATCGCTGGTTTTTTTTTCTCTTAAATTTTGGATCTGAAGTTCTTGTTTTATTATATGGGGACCAGATGTTTTTATTCAATTTTTATGTGACATTTTATTTTTAAAAATTTTAAGTTTATTTTCTTCTTTGAGATGTGGGGTTATTTAAAAACATTCGTGTCTTGGCAAAAAGACATATGACATATCAATCATCTATATAAAAATGCTGAAGAAAAAATCGTGTATGTGGTTCCAAAGTATGTTATTTTAGATTTGATTTTTCAAGTCGTATTTTATAAAAAAAATTAGATTTCTCTAGTGGTTAATATACATTGAGACTAAAAAGATATTTTCTTTCTTTATTAGTATAAAGAGAACATTTGATTATTAAGAGATAATTGACAGAAAAAGTAAACTATGTTAAAAGTGATAGTAGACCAAAATATGAGGATGTGGATTGATCGGTTCGAAAGTAATATTCGCCAACCGATTCGTCAACTTAATCTAGGGGTCCATTCTGACCCAAAAAAAAACTAGGAGGTCCATATTGTAAAATATTATAACATGAGGCTAAAACATAAATGAGTAGTAAATATGAGGGCTTATTCACAATTAACTAATCCACGGTGCCGGCCTGGATATTTTTTTCTCACTCTTCTTCTTCTTCATCAGAATTATCGGGAGGAGCTTCAGAGATGCTCTGCTTTGATTGTCTCTTTCGTCTGAATCTCATCATCTATCAATTCATGTGACCTAATTCCTTTGTGTATTCTACTAATAAAGTGGTTCCGTAGGAGCGGAGCAATGCCGATTTCTATGGAGCTTCCCGTTTTCTCTACTATCCGAGGAGTACCATTGTTCTCTCGTTTAGCTCTCGTTCCTGCTTTTGGCATTCCGTATTCGTCACTAGGTGCTACGGCGCGATTTAAATGTACGGCTCGAAAGGCGCGTCGGGATTGCGTGATGTGCTTGGTGAAGGATTCGGCTCCGTTGGAGACGTGCGAGAGAGGTGAACATGATGGAGCAGAGTTCATTGAGGTCGTTGTCATCGGTAGTCGCAAGGATTCTATCATTGATTCTTGCTTGGATTCTCCTTTTCCTTCTCTTCCTCTCCGATTTTGGTATATAGTTTAGTTGATTTTGTTATTCGTCTTATGATTCTGTTTTATCTACACTCCTAATAGTGTGTAGCTTTCGTCTACTGATGAAGCTTATCACTTGAATGGATTAAGTACGTTTCTGTGTATTGATGAAATTGACCAAATTTTTAACTGGAAAAATCCACTTTTTACAGGAGTATTAGCAAGGACAGCTCTGGAGATTTTGTGTTACAGCAGAGGCTCAATCACCAAGGTCCGCTTTTAGTACCTTAGATTGATTGGAGAAAAGTGTTTGGACATAAGTTGGGACAGGACTCTCTTTGCTATTCAATTAAAAACAAATTCAGTAACTAACTACTAGTTAGCTGTCTGTCTTACTGTGTTTCTATCAGCATATATCGAGCTAGTTGTTCAAGAAGATAAGAGGATATGCTTTTTTACCGATTACTTCTCTCTTTATGTTTACAGATAATGTTTCCAAGACCATGAATTCAGTTGAGCTGATACAATCACGTCCAAGGGCCTTCATCCTTGTTTGTACTTTTCTTGCCTATCATTGTTTCTGTTCTGTTTTCTGCTACAAAATCGTTTATGTATTCTACAGTGCCATTAGTAGAGTTACTTGTAGGACTCTAATCTTTTGTTATAACTGAACAAGATACACAGTGTGGAATTGATCATTAACAACCATGCTTCCTAGGTTTTCAAATTTTCCCAAAACTTTATTTTTGTGGAACAGTATTGGCCGAGCATCTGATTCTGCTTAAACTGTTCCCCTTGCCAGGTGGCTAGTGCTGGATATGGTTCTGACCAGGTTGAAGCTATTAATATTCTTAGTGCAGTAAGATCTGGGGGTAACTTAGCTGTTGCTGTGCTATTAAAGCCTTTCAGCTTTGAAGGCCGAAAGCGTCTAGAAGAGGTAGTTTTTAGTTGCTTCTAAAGTTGTACTTGTTGTGTGCCAAAAGAGCCCCTTTTGGAATTTCATTTTATTGTCGCAAAGTCTCGATAATTGGATTTGTGAGTCTTCAAAGTAATTAGTTCTGGGCTGTTAGTAGAACTTGTATACCTGAATTGATAGAGAAGAAAACTAGGTGGAGAACTTTCAAATGGCTTCATGTTTTTTCCAACAGTGCAACTTCCCAAATTTCCATCGCTATTTCTTATCAACATTTTTGTATTGTATACTATTTCATATAACAAGCTAAAAAGTAAAAACAGTCCATGAAATGCCATCCCTATCTACAAACCTACATTTAGTATCTCTAGTTGGAGTCTTTTCTCTTTTCTCTAATTTCCCAGGTTGTGTGCAGGTTAACGAATTGGCTAGAAAACTGCAGCAACACACCAATTTCTGTATAGGTACTTCTGTTAGTATTATGAAAAATTTCTGGCACAATAGTGTAAGAAAAACTACCTTTTGTTTTAGTATTTCTGCTGGCCATGAGCTGACTTTGATTTGGGCTTTTAGATATCGACATAGAGGTTTTACTACAGAAAGATTTGGTAACTTTGGATGAGGCACTGAGAAATGCAAACAATGCTGTTTCCATGGCAATAAATGCAGCTTCCGCTCTGATAAGTGTAAGCCTTTAAGGTTACTTTTCTGCTGCAGTTGTCTCTCATAGTATACTCATTTTTTGTCATTTTTGTTTATGGATTTATCCAGGGGATCCATGGAAACTTCATAGATGTGATGCATAAAGATATTAAAGAACTTGAAAGTGCAGAAGTTACAACAGTAAGTTTCTTGGACTTTTTCTTTTGGGTTTTGGTTCTAGAGATCTATATAGTCTTTCCTGTTCTTGAGATTTCTTTGGTCTGTATGGTGTAGTCACCCGTAGTTTGAGCTTGTCTTCAATCCTTCAACTCTCTTATGTCCAGATTCTAGAAAGCTATAAAGAGGCAAAGGTTGGTTTTGGAGTTGGTCACAACCTTAAGACTTCGATTTTACGAGCTATCTATGACTGCCCATTCTTTCGCCCTGGTACAAAGGTATTTATAAACAAACCGTTAGAACACATGGTATCCCTCTCCCGGAGGAGCAAGGATATTCGACATTTTTAATTGTTATTTTGGCATTTTTACTGGAAAAATATGCTCCTTGAAACTATTTTCTTACGAAATTACGTTATTGAAGTAACCTTTTTCATCTCAACCATGCTTTCTCTAACATGCAGGACCTAAACGCTATTATATGTATTGTGGCTAGTTCGGTACCTCTTCAGAAGAAGGACGTGAAAACAATTCTTCGTACTTTTCGTCAAACAATGGAGTACACTGGAGATATTATATTATCTACTGTTTATGAACCTGATCTGGAGCCTAAAGTGCGAGTCACAACGTTTTTTATTTTAAGGTGGGTATTCATCTTAAGCAACAGCTTACGCCTACAGTTTCAAGTAATTATATGGTTTCAGTTTATACCATATACCATTAATGCAAGTCTCATATGTCATTACAGTTCTTCAGAAGAAGAAACATCCAACAAAGGCAATATTTTTTCTGGTCTTGTTCCTTTTGTTTTAAATGTCTTTACGAGATATCGTTCACAGCTCCAGAAAGAAACAAATAGTGGACTTAGAGAGGTGCCAGTTTCAATAAAAGATATAGCAGACTCTACTGACGTAAAAGGTTCCAATCAGAGTGTTGAAGGATTCCAAATTGACTCTGAGGACCTCCTCGAAGATTCTGAGAACAGTGATAGTGAATACCCATTGAAAGAGAGGGAACCATCCAGAAACAGTCGATTGGATCCTGAAGATGAAAATATAGAAGGTACACAATTTGAAGACAACTTTTCGTTGCTGCTTATTTTTGTACGTAATATTGGTCAAGATTCTTCATTACGTGTTATTTACAGGATGCTTAAGTATTTTAAAGAATGGAAAGTCATCTTTTGTAGATTATGGTGCTATCCAGAGGGAGCCAATTGCTAATTGGAGTATGGATTCGGGATATCAGATTGAGCAGAAATTCGCAGCTGATTCTGGAGACACTCAGTGCTTAGCCTGGGTATTGTCAACCTTCCTGTTGGTGTGAGACCTTCAAAGAATTTGAACAGTAGTCTCAGTGTTGCCAGTCAACCCTCTAGGAAGGCTGATTCCAGAGATGAATCATTTTTCAACCCTAATGGCTCGACCAAAGAACCTAGTGAGACTGCATCTACCCTGCTAGCTGAGAAATATGCTGATTTTACAAAGCAAAGAAATCTATCCGCTCGAGCCTCTTCCATGCTGGTAAGTAGCAATGTAGCAGTCTTTGAGGTTAAGGTATCAAATCATCCTTTTACAAGTGGGTTGCTTTTTTCGAACAATAATGCATAGAGAGGCAAAAGTGGTCCCCTTGGTTCAATCTGTAACCATGATTTTGTTATCTAAGCTTGCTACCACAATCATAGTACATCTGTTAACAATTTCAGAGAGTAGTTAACTTGTTGAACATCGTCCACGTCTGATGTCAACTGACAGAATTTGACATTTTACTTTTTTTATCAATTAGGAAGCTGAACGAGATTCATCAAAAAGATGGAGTCCTATTCTGGAGATGCAGTACAGAGGAGGACTGTTCAAGGGAAGGTGCCAAGGAGGTCTTCCTGAAGGAAAGGTAACCCACATTTCATTGAAGCCAATTCATCAATGGACCCTTGTCTTATATGTTTGAGACAGGCTTCTTAGTTTATCCGAAAGTAATGGCTAAATTTTCCAACCAGGGTCGTCTGGTACTTGGAGATGGAAGCATATATGATGGGATGTGGCACAACGGTAAAAGATCTGGTCTCGGAACATTCTACTTCAAGAATGGAGATGTATTCCAAGGCACATGGAGAGAAGATTTCATACACGGAAAGGTGAAATAGTCTTTGAACTTTTTGAATTTGAATTAGCTTATTGACTATTTAGACTATACTTGTGCACAAACTGCTTAGTATCACCAAGTCCGTAAGACTTTCAAGCTTAGTACCATGTAAAACTCGTTTTCTACTTCCGCAATCTATCAATTAGGTGTGAGAAATGACGGGACTGGAGAAATGGTTTCTGTTGTGACGTAAAGATGTCTGATAAGACAGACAAAACTTGGTTTATTCGTCTTGCAGGGCTGGTTTTATTTCCACAAAGGTGATCGATGGTTTGCAAATTTCTGGAAAGGAAAAGCCAGCGGCGAAGGCCGGTTCTATTCAAAGTCGGGTGAGATATTCTTTGGACATTTCAAAGATGGATGGAGACACGGGCAGTTCCTCTGTATAGATGTGGATGGAACAAGGTCAGTAACTCATCAACAACTCTTCTCCTCTGTATCTTGATCAATAATCACAAAAACATCAATCCCAAGTTTCTTAGCCTCTATATTCATATTTGTTGATACCTTTTTCTACAGATACTCTGAAACTTGGGACGACGGTGTTCTTATTGACCGGAAACAAGTGGACGCCGGAGATTGATATCTTCCGGCGATGTTGTAATTGTGTAGTATACAGATCAACTTTTGTCCTTTTCTCAGACAAAACGTAACTCATATAAATTTATTCCGTTGACTTGGCTCCTTTTCTTTGATTAGGTATGAAAAAAGAAACGAATTTATATTATTACGAAGCTAACCTGACTTTTTCATTTTCCTTGCAACCTGAGAAAAGAGACGAATCTTGAAAAGATCAAACTAAGCTACTCTTTAGTATAATCCAAAAATATTTATATTTCTTTCGTTGGTAGATCAACACTAGAATAAATCCTAATCCTATCCCCCTGTTACCAGAATCATCATATGTAACAACACTAATTATCATACAACAAGCTCCAGCTTTTTTACATTTTGGTTGAAGCAGATTTTTTTCTATTCGATAATAGTATAACGTTTTCAATAATACAAAAATGATTGGTTTGTTTTATATACTTTTTGATGTGGTGGTGTGCTTAGCCTTGGTCGTCCTCATGGAACGCGTCTTGCAATAAAACTTCAAGTAGAGCAACGATATAACGGCGTTGAGAACGGAGTTAAACAGCCAAGCACCGATACCGTTACAACCGCCGCGTTTGACCAGGTGAATACATAAAACCCCCACGTGGCAAACCGTCATACACCCTAACAGAATGGCTTGACAGTTAACGACGAACGGGTAACACGCGCCGCGTAACCCGATCTCCGTCCAGAATCTGTAACCGTACACGACCGCGTACGATACGGTCGTCAATAGTATCGCTGCAACCTACACAAAACCAAAAAAACACGGTCCGATTTTAGAAAAATACCGGTGTTTAATTCCGGTTTAACGTGTGGTGAACCGAACAAAACCGGTTTAATTTAATTTTATACCTGAAATGATTGAGAATATTCGAGCCAGAGGAAGGAGATACAGAGAAGAGAAGACTGGTTGATAAGCTGGAAGAAGCTGAGCTTACGACGTCGTATCACGGAGAAGAAGGTGCGGAACAAGTGAAGGTAACGAGAGAGGTAGAACAGGTAAGACCAGAAAAACACGCGCCCCGAAGCGCGCGTTCCCACGGGAAAACAGAGGAACCATTGGAGAGCCGTGGTGCGAGTGCGCCGCCATAGCCAGCGCGTGTCTCGGATCTCTGCCGCGGCGGAGAGGAGGATACCGACGAAGATGACGGCGGAGATTATTGAAACGGTCAAGCTGTGAAGGGCCGGGATGAAACCGAGGGAGAATCCGCGGCGGCGGTGACAGAGTGGGAGGATTACGAGGAGGAGGAGGAGGTGGAGAGTGACGGCGGAGATGACGTAAAACGAGACGGCGGTGAAGAGAAAAGACCACGTGGCGGCGTATGATTGGGTTGGACTCCAACGGAAGTTAACGATCGTAGGATGCTCCGTTAACCAGTAAGTGATCACCGTCATTGGTGTTGATATCAGGAGTAGTTGTGTTGTGTAATGTGAAGAAGCAGTTGGGAGATGAGGTGGGAAAAATGAGAGGAAGAGAATGATAGATTCTTTAATGTGTGTTTGAGTGTTCTGTCTCTGTTTTATTCGGAACCGGCCTGTTCTATTTAAATACTACAACTATCTTTCCTCATTTTTTGTGTGTTATAAAATAAAATTGGATTACGACATTGAACATGTCACGGTCAAAGTTGACATGTTTAACAAGAAATGAAGGATTTTTTACTATAAGGTCTTAATTATGTCCATGATATAGTTTCATCATGTTATGTTATATTTTGATTCTCCATATCCCCTCTCTTTTCACGTAGAATATCGATTAATAAATAATTATTTCATATGTGACTTTTATATTTAGTTTTTTTTTCATATAAAATCTAATGTTGTTTGAGTTGAAGTCATTTTCATCTAATTCATGACAAATAAAAGCGTCTTAACTAAAAAACAAATCATTAATTTAGGTTAGATGTGTCAAAACGACACTACTTCATTGTCAAATCTAATTTCCTTTTAGATGATATAAACTTCATTATCTATAAAGACTGTGTTTAAAATTAAATTTACAATCGTGAAAACGTTCTGATAAAAAAAAAGATTCAGATCATCAAAATCCCAACGGTTTATCTGACTTTTTTGCCGTTGGTGCAAGTAGAATATGATACGATTGTATTATTATAAAGAGTTGCTTTGTACAAAATGAAAGTATAGCCGCAATGCGTACATGAAATAAATTACAATCCATCAAGATATAATATTCCTTCGAGAAGCCATATTGCATATATTTTTGGACTTCAGCGCAAATTATTATTTTCCTATAAAGATGTTAATCCACCACGTATGTATGGAGTTTGTTGGATCAAGTTCCATTTGGAACCTTCGTATAGTTCCAGTCAATTTGATTCGTTGTACTAAGTACTCGATAATATTATTAAATATACCTACGTCTAGAACGATATAAAACGATTAAGGTTCTTAGAGCATCTTTAATGGTGAGAAGGTGTCACCGTTACTCAAAGAAAAAAAAACTTAATATTTTAATATATGACTAATAAGTGATTGACATGTGTTAAAAAACACTGAAAATCGTTTCTTCCGCCGGTAACTGCAGCAACGATTCTTTACTTTCTCTCTCCTATTTATATTTTTTTATTTGTTTTTATTAAAAGAATTGGGGAGAAAGCAATGCCATTAATCATGGTCTTAGAATATTTGTAAAGACATACCTGAAGTCTTAACCCTTGACAATAAAAAAAAAAGCATTCAAACGTGTTTGATGGTTTCATCAGCTAATAAAAACAAGATTGAGTGAGTGGGGTTTTCTTTTCTGTATAAGTATTTTTTTTACACTACGAGTTTGATTAGTAACGTAGTGAAAACTGTACAGAAAAGCTGTAAGCTGAAGCTGTAAGCTTTTACGGAGTAGTGTAAAGCTGTAAGAAATAGTTGTACATGAAAACAGTACAAAAAAACTGAGAGTAAAGTTTTTAATAAAGTTTTTGATAAAGTTTTTATGATTGGTAAAAATTCAAAGCTGTACAACTTATAATACTTTGTTTGTGTTACCAATCACTGCATACAACGTGCATTTGCATTACTAATTACTGTTGTCAATGTATATATCCTCTATATAATAAAACGGAAGTACACAACCTTTTGTTTGTAGACTATATAATTTTTATAAGTTGGTTACAAAACAGGTTATATATTAAATATAGGTTGACTACAAAAAATTTATATATTAATTGGTCAATCTGTAGGCTATATATATGAATACACTTAAGAATATCCCAAAAAATCCTCTTAAAAAGAATATTCCAATGATTAATACAATTTCCAAAATAAAATCTTTAGTATCATATGTATTGTTACAAAATATATGTATTAGGCATAAAAATATATTGTTATGCGTAAAAATAAATAAAAGTTTGGTAATTTGTCACACTTAATCATGATTTCTGAGATCTTATTGTACAGTTGAAAATAAAATCTTACCTAAGCACGGATCATATTATAAAACTTTCACCAAACATGTTCAAAAATTAAAATAAAAACAAACAACAAACATAACTATTTTTCATACATAAAATTACAAAATTAACAATATAAAACTTACAAAATAATTGTTTTTTTCAAGCCATCATATTTAGCATATGATTTTATTGCATAGTATTTTATCCAAAAAAAACTTTTAAAAACAATCATATAAATTATATTTTATTTTAAAATTATAATATAAATTAAATAATTTTAATCCGTGCTCTAGCATGGATCCTAATCTAGTATATATATATATATATATATATATATATATATATCAGTAAGATCGTAAAGTTTATATATTAGCAATTATAATGTTGTTAATAGAAATTAATATATAATTTATAGCTAATCACAAAAGTTTAAAACGGCTTGATAAAACTTATAGCTGTAAAACAGATATAATAGGACTGATCTCTAAATTTATCATTATTTGATTCCTAAGGTATTTCTTTGGGTACAAGGTGACCAATGATCATCAACATCTAGAATCCAGGAAGGAACCGTCAAAATAATAAGTTATGCTACACTATCGTAGGATATTTTATGGATCGTTTAACTTTATAATTGGATAAGTATGAAAACAATTGCTACGTTGTGAAATAACCTAAACGTCGTCTTGACATTGTTTCAAGTAACAATAAAATTAAATTACATATTGACAACCTAGCTACACTTATTATGGTGTATTTGATCGACGGCTATGATGAATAATCTGTAATTCATTAATTAGTTTAGGGTAATAAAGTAAATTAGTTTTTTTTATATAACAACAAAAATACATTAAAATCATAAGCGATAATTTTAAAACCAATAATATTAGTCAAAAGTCAAAACTGACATTTTAATTTGATATGAATAAAAGGACATAAATCTAATTAAGTTTAATCTGGAAAAAAATTTCAAATAATCTTCTGAGAAAACCGAGGAAGCTTCGTCGGATATTAAGAAGTATATACTAACAACTTTTTTCTTATTATTTTTTTTTTGTTTGTTAATCCGTTTCTCTATTAACAACATTATTCCATTTTATTTTCTTCATTCACCGACTCTCTCGCTTCTCTCTTGGCTCCTCTCATTCTCTGCGATCTTACACCAAGAAGCCTCTCTTTCGTCACCGAGGTAAATCTTTCACACGCTGTAACTTTAGTTTCCACTACCGTAAAAATCGAATCTTTGTATTTTGGTGTATCTCTCTCTCTATCTCTATGTTTGATCAATTCTACACGAAACTGTTCAAGGAGGTTTAGGGTTTCATCTGATTTTGTCTTGTATATAGGAAGAAGATCTTATTAATCACCATGTCTTGTAACATCACCACCACGAACGAAGAAGATGCATCGAGCAACTTTGGATGCAATATCTGTCTTGAATTGGCTAGAGATCCGATCGTGACTCTATGTGGTCATTTGTTCTGTTGGCCTTGTCTCTACAAGTGGCTCCATTACCATTCCCAATCGAAACATTGCCCTGTTTGTAAAGCTTCCGTTAAGGAAGACAGTTTGGTTCCTTTGTATGGAATGGGCAAACCATCTTCTGACCCCAGATCCAAGCCATGTTGTGGTGTTTCTTCTGTCCCCAATCGTCCATCTGCGACTAGGATTGAAACAGCTCGTCCTCCTCTTGGACAAAGATATCATGGATCTAGTCTCTTTGGAGGGCATTCAGGGTTTGCTCCAATGCCAACTGGTACCCGGTTTTCAAACTTCTTGTTGTAATGCGCATGGAAAGTATCTTTGATGAATCCGAGTAGACGGTGTTCTGTTTTTTTTTTTTTTTTCTTGACAATGTTTTTGAAACTATTATTAGTCTACAAATTTTGCTACGTTCACAATGTTTTGAGCTTATAATGTTTGTGTCGTTCTTTGGTCTTAAGTTTTGCATCATCAGCTTGTAATATTGGATTCTTCAATCTTCTGATTAACGAGATGTCATTTGATAGTTCGTATGTTACATCTGCAGATTGATCAACATGAATGTTGGACCTTTGTAATTAGTTCCAAGGCCGAGCCCATTAGTGGTAGGCCCATTATCATTACTAATATTAATAGAAATTTTTTTTTTTTTTTTTTTAAAAAAACATGAATGCTGATTACATTACACTAGAAACCTAAATTTATCTTTGACATAAAAAAAAAAAAAACACTTGTAGTTATTATTAAACACACATGACATGACTGGTGGTTTAGCCAGAAAACAATAATGTACTGTGTGCTTAATCTCCTCCGATACACTTGTTAAGCCCACATTTGTGTGTTTCAATCTCTTGTTAAGCCCAATAAAGGATTAAATGGGCTCTAATGGGCCGATTCAGTCACTAGGAAGCGATAGGGACCGTGCCTTAATCTCATCTTCACCCTTTACCAGTTATCTTCTTCTTCCTTTGTTCGACGAACTCAGCTTCTTCACTTTGCTCGACGTTATCTTCTTCCGTTCAGCGACAATGGCGTCGATTTCGACCCTAGCTTCTTCTCTCTCTTCGCTCTCCTTCTCTTCCCAGGTTTCTCAGAGTCCTAACACCATATCCTTCCCCCGCGCGAATTCGGTGTTCGCATTACCGGCGAAATCAGCTCGCCGCGCTTCTCTCTCTATCACCGCCACGGTAGCTGCTCCTCCAGAGGAGGTTGAGGAGACATTGGAGCTGAAGAAGTATGTCAAATCGAGGCTCCCTGGAGGATTCGCTGCTCAAAAAATTATCGGCACTGGACGGCGTAAGTGCGCGATTGCTCGAGTTGTGCTTCAGGAAGGTACCGGGAAGGTTATCATAAACTATCGGGATGCCAAGGTATAATTTATGAATCTGTGTTCTTATATTGGGGTTTATGAATCTGAATTGACTGCTCTCATATTGGGGTTTATGTTCTTGAGAGATTTAAATTTTGAAGGTAGTGTGTGGTAGATTGAAGCGTTTAGTAGTATTAAGTTGCAGCATTTCATAGGATTTGAATTCTAGGCTGTTTAGATTGGGATAAGTGGCTGAGGAAGTGATCAAACTGTGTCTGTAGCAAGTTCTTTGTGATGTGGGAGTTGTATCATCACATTACATATTTTAAGTTGAAATTGGAAGAACAAAATAGTTCCTATGGTTGTGAATTCTACCTTGTTTAGACTAGGATAAGTGGCTGAAAGTAAAAGGATAACAAGGAGAGATTATGATAAAGTTAAAGAAGTTTGAACAAGATGTTTTGTGTATGTGAAAGATTTGAATCCATGTTGCTGATGAAGGTCATTGTGAAACCTTTTACAGGAGTACCTTCAGGGAAATCCACTATGGCTTCAGTATGTTAAAGTCCCACTAGTGACTTTAGGGTATGAGAACAGCTACGACATATTTGTGAAAGCCCATGGAGGTGGTCTTTCTGGTCAAGCACAAGCTATTACACTGGGAGTTGCACGTGCACTTCTTAAGGTTAGTGCAGACCACAGATCGCCTTTGAAGAAGGAAGGTTTGCTCACTAGAGATGCCAGAGTGGTTGAGAGAAAGAAGGCTGGGCTCAAGAAGGCCCGTAAAGCACCACAATTCTCCAAGCGTTAAGAGTTTTACTATATCACTGGATCAAACTCTTCCAGTGTTCTCCTTTGCCTCCATTCTTTTCTTTTAACTCTTCTTGTCTATGATGTTTGTTTTGTTTCATGTTCATCTTTATGTGTAGACGAACCAATGCAATCTCTGTTTTGTTTGAGTAGAAAGGGAAATTTGTATGCTTTTGAATCCAATGCACTTTATCAAGTGTGATCAGATTTCTATAACAATCGTAAAACTACATGTAATGTCAAAGTTTAGTAAAAGTAAAAAAGCTTTCATTATCTTTCTCCATCAGCCACTCACACAGGTTATATAAACCACTGGTTTAGTCTTAACCAAATTATGTATGGATCGACGCGTGTGATATTTTCTTGTACTGTTTGTTAAATCTTGACCGTTCGTATCCAGAGATTGATCAGATATTGACCGTTAGCTACCCACCCATGGGCACAGATTGCTTCTTTAAGAATCGAAGAAACTCTCTCTCACCGTTATTGTGTTCCTAGGGAGATATCTCTATTCTAGGGTTTGGTCTCTGAATTGCATCGATGGCTTTCTTATGTTTTATGTGAATTCCTCCTACACAACCACTGGTATATATATATGATGAGGAGGTTGATGGCCCGAACTCTTAGAATTATGGAATTACCAATATCAGTTAATGGACTGATCTAACTCCATAATTCTAGAAGTTTGGCCATCAACCTCCTTGTCTATATCGGAAAGTGTTTCTGATGGTAGTTAGTTCTTCACTAGATTTCTCATGTATAATTCTTAAAATACTCGAGTGACTGTTTGCACTCTCTTGCAGGCTTGTCTTCAGCACCTTTGTTGTCCAAAGAGTTCTTGTTAAGTTCGTCTTTGTGGTGATTTTTCATACATATTTATCTGTGTTTTTGTTACAGCCATTGCTTATCGTATTTATTTCCCATTGAGTCATGAGTCATCAGCATACTGTATATAGTGCAAAGCTGCTCATTGATGATGGGGCTGTCCTTCACTAATAACTTTCATTGATGTTTTGGCAAGAGTGGGAAAACTGTGATATAGTATCTTGTATAGTAGCTAGCACACAGGACACAGCCACGATCCCATCTGTGAACTTTGAGTTTATATTGAGTTTAGAGAGCAAGATGGTATCACTTCAAGACTAAGTCAACTAAAGTAAACTCTGGACTTAATATCCTTCTCAGAATATTAGTTTGTAATTCCGGGAAGTATTATTATGCTTCTTGATCCTTGTAGCTTCTATGTGATTTCTCTGTTTCCAGATTGAAGTTTTGTTATGGTCTGCGGCAGGACATTTCAACGGTATTTACAAAGTGGAAGATATGTATTGACTTTAGTTGCCTTCAAGGAATGGGTTTGATCGCCACTTTTTCGTGTTGTCTCGTCCTACGCCATTACTTGTCTACATGTTTCTGATGTCTCGAGCTCTTAATTTGTGTCTTTGCATAAGGTAACCGTTCATATATATAATATATATATGATATATCTTTTTACTAACTGGTTTTCTTTTTAGTTTGTACTTTAATGTTAGCCGGTAACTCCATTTTACTAGTGTCATATTTATTCAAACTACCTGTAATTTTATTTAGAATTCTTATCTTGGCATCACTAAAGAACTGATGACATCAACTAAGCTAATGATGTCTCATACCCCTTCCTGCAGTTATTGTCACACTTTAAAAGCTGGACCCGGGTGAGTTCTTCAAAAGTTTTCATGGGCACCCTTGTATTTGATAGCTGACTGAGGTTTATCTTTAATAAGGTGTTTTTCTCTAGCTTTGTTGTTTCTGTTGCTACAGAAAAGCTTGAGCCAGTAATAGTTTTTTTTTTTGTCACTTTAGTTGATGAGTTTTGAGGGACACATTTGAAATAGAGTTCAAGTTCGTGGGATGCAGATTTACAATGCTTTGGTGCCAAATCCTCCCTTGGAGAAACACAGTTGCGTCAGTGTGTCTCTATCTTTGTAACCCCTTGCTTTTTTGGATGTAACGCTTGCTTTGCGTTCCCTCCTCATCAGGAAATGACACGTGTGAGAAAGCAAATGTATGGGAGAGCGTAGATTAGGCTGGTTTAGCTGAGAATGGTGATGCGAGAATGGGATGTTAGGTATGAGAGAGCTTACCCACTTTGACTCTTTCCATGCATTTTCTCTTGCTCCCCTCTTTCCTGCTTCCTCTGGTTTTTTTTGTTTTTTTTTGTTTTGTTGTTGTTCCATTACCTTAACTTGAAAACAAAACACAAAATCCTCAACTCTAGGGGTTTGGTTCCAACTTCCAAATCAAACATAAACCAATATAGTATAATAACAACTTGGTTTGTTGCAATATATTAAGTTAGAGGCTGTAGAGCTTATTAGCTACTTGATGTGTAAGTGTGTTGTATATACTGTATGTTACTACGATCAGTAGGAAAAAAAAAAACAAATCACGTGTAACTTTAGATTACATGTAAACAAGTCAAAAAGAGACATTAATTGTGTATGAATGAATTAAATGAATGTTGAGAGGGGTCTATTTTTATTTATTACGTTCTATTCCTAATAGTCAGCTTTAACGTATCAAAATCAAATCCATCACTTTTATGATCAATGCTTTTTTTTTCTTTTCTGGATCTACTGATCTCTCTAGTAAGTAATATAGTACCGTCACATTTTTATAAAATTGTGCATAAAAAATTAGTAAAGGTGTGTCTCTCTATTGTATCATACTTCATACGTGTATATCTCTTCTCTCTGAGTAGTAAACAAACACAACGAGTTTGTCTTAGTTATAAGAGAGTAAATACTAACCGTTGAAAGGAGTGGGATGCTTTGCCATATCGCTATCTCCTACTGTAAACACTTCGCTCGCTGCCACAAAACATTAAAAAAAAAAAAAAAGTAAATAAAACAAAATAAAATAATGGTATTCCCAGTGTCCTCCTTCCTTCGATTAAACCGAGGTCGCCAAATCTCTCTGTATGCACTTTTGTGTAAATAAAATAAAATAAATTGTATCAACATAAAATAATGATTTTCTCTATAATTTATGATTGGATACAATACAAATATGTGTAAATGAATCACTATTTCATCATTCTAATGCACTCTTTTCAGTGTTTCTTTTTTTTTTTTCCTTTTTTTTTGATAAGATGGCATCAATTTTAACAATAAAAAAGGTTGCAAAAGTTCATTATAAATAAAAATAAATAAAAAATTTATTCTGGTCATCGATAATATTGAGATTTGAAGTGTCGATTGGTATAATTATTTTTGTGTATACCTGTGTAGAGTGTTTTGTTGTATTCTCATCTCTTTCTCTTCTCTCTCTCTCTCTCTCTCTGTCTCTGTTTGTTTTGGCGTCTCCACGCACGATTTTACGCATCGAAGGCTCTCTGCACGCCTCCTGAAAGAGAGAGAGAGAGAGAAGGAGAGAGAGATCATCACAGATCGATTCTCTCTTAAATCTCTCGTGAATCCCATTTCCCCTTCCGCTAGATTCTCTCTTCACTCATTTCTCGCTTTCTCTCCTTTTGTTCTCTCTTATCTCTCTCTCTCTTCGCTTCATTCACTTTTTTTTTCCTTGCTATGGTGGTGGGTGCGTCTTCTTGTTACGCATCTCCGTTATGCACTTGGTTCGTTGCTGCTTGCATGTCCGTCTCTCACGACGGCGGCGGAGATAGCCGCCAGGCTGCTGTTGCTCTTCAATCTGGTGGGCGGAGTCGGCGAAGGAGGCAGCTTACCAAATGCTCTGCCTCTGCCTCTCGATCCCCTTCCCCTCCTACCATTCAAGCTCTTGTCTCTTCTTGTTTGGATTTTGGTCCCTGTACTCACTACTCCAACTCCAACAACAATGCCTTGTCTTCTCTCTTTGGATCCAGTACTCTTTCTTTGAATCGACACCAGAGGAGATTGAATCGAGCTACTTCTTCTTCTTCTTCCGGTATTTACATTTCTCTTCCAATCTGGGTTTTTTTTTTTTTTTTTTTTTTTTTATGTTCCTTAGTTCGATGTTGCTATGGGGTTTAATGGTATTGGGCTAATGATGGAAGCAGCTCACATGTGAAAAGTTTGGATTTTTTATCTTCATTCCATGTGTTATTATGTTTCAAAAGAAGGCACTTTTTTTTGTGAGGTTAGGGGCTCTAGATGAGGAATGAGGGATACTTAACAAGTGGCGGTGAACTATATATAATATAAATTTTGAAGTTGCCTTTAGCTATTTTGTTTACCATACCATTGAGATGTGGTTTCTGTAATAGCTGATTTACCATCAACTGTAATGTCTTTGTGGTTTTTAGGTGGAGCCATGGCAGTGATGGAGATGGAAAAGGAAGCCATGGTTAACAAGAAACCACCTACGGAGCAGCGTCGGGTTGTAGTGACAGGCATGGGAGTTGAAACACCGTTAGGTCATGACCCACATACTTTTTATGAGAATTTGCTACAAGGCAACAGTGGTATTAGCCAGATTGAGAATTTTGATTGTTCTGAATTTCCTACGGTAAGCATTATTATATCAGGATCTCTCTTGGAAGCTTTATATTGTGTGAAGTTTCTCCATTTTTGCTAATGTTTTGTATTTGAATATCTTTTCCTTGTTTTACCTTTGTCAAGCGAATTGCGGGAGAGATCAAAAGCTTCTCGACTGAAGGATGGGTTGCTCCAAAACTTTCGAAAAGGATGGACAAGTTCATGCTCTATCTTCTCACAGCTGGCAAGAAAGCTTTGGCTGATGGTGGGGTAACTGAAGAAGTAATGGCAGAGTTTGACAAAACCAAATGTGGAGTTTTGATTGGCTCAGCAATGGGAGGGATGAAGGTACTTTCTTGATCCCGGGCTTGAATTTAAGGTTTTTGTTCTGTATCTGACTAACAAAAGAGTCACATGAATATTGAATCTATAAATTAGGGAGTCTGTTGCTTATTGTTGCATTTTCTAATAATCTAGTATTAGTACAGGTCTTTTACGATGCTATTGAAGCTCTGAGAATCTCATACAAGAAGATGAATCCTTTTTGTGTACCTTTTGCGACAACAAACATGGGTTCTGCTATGCTTGCTATGGATCTGGTCTGTTAAATTTCAAATGTTATATAATTTGATATGGTCGACCACCAGCAATTTCATACTGACTTTTCTTTGTGGTGATACATCAGGGATGGATGGGGCCAAACTATTCTATTTCAACTGCTTGTGCCACAAGCAACTTTTGCATTCTGAATTCAGCAAACCACATTATTAAAGGCGAAGCTGTAAGTATTCTCCATCCACTTGGTCATTCGACAGTTCGGTAGACTTCTTCTGGTTCTACTTATAGACTGTCTATCTTTCCACTAAACTTTTCAGGATGTAATGCTCTGTGGTGGTTCAGATGCAGTTATTATTCCAATAGGTGCTTACTCGTTCTCTTATATTACATTATCCCCTCTATTCTCCATATTTAAGCTACGTGAAATCTTATCGTATGTGTACCAATGCAGGGTTGGGAGGTTTTGTTGCATGCCGGGCTCTTTCACAAAGGAATAATGATCCCACAAAAGCTTCACGTCCTTGGGATAGTGTAATTTTTTTACAATTTCTTGTCTCGTCTTCTTTTTCTTTCTGTACATATGCTGTAGTATCCTTCTGTGGTTTTGTTTTAATCTTGATTGCCAATGGTGGATGCTAGAAACACTGTATCAAGTTTCTACCAACAGGAATTTCCCTTACATGTCTGTAATGTTGTAGTAGGAAAGATAATGAGAGGAAATGTGTGTATTATGTTTGGAGATTCTTCTTGTTTTGTTAACCTGGTCTTGTATGCTTATCAGAATCGAGATGGTTTTGTGATGGGAGAGGGAGCTGGAGTTCTACTTTTGGAAGAACTTGAGCATGCTAAGGTATATATCCATTTGTTCTTTTTGTCATTCCTTGTTTCCTATTATTTTATCACAAATTAAACTTATCTCCAAACCATTTTTTAACTCTTGTTATGGAACGAGTTGTAAGAACTTAAGTATTTTATTCTGCTTTTCTTTCAGAAAAGAGGAGCAACTATCTACGCAGAGTTCCTCGGTGGGAGTTTCACATGTGATGCGTATCACATGACCGAGCCTCACCCTGATGGTAGTTTCATTTCTCCCTCATATTAGTCTGCTAGTCAACTACAAATTTTAAATCTCTTTTTTTTCTATTAATTTTGTCATTATCCCATTTTTCTTATATCACAGGTGCTGGTGTCATCCTCTGTATCGAGAGAGCGTTAGCGAGTGCTGGAGTCTCAAGGGAACAGATAAATTACATAAATGCACATGCAACCTCAACACACGCTGGAGACCTTAGGGAGTACCAAGCTCTTGTTAACTGTTTTGGCCAAAATCCTGAGGTAGCTTCACTTCTCTGTTACAAAACTCCAAGGTGGCTTTTTGTGTGCTTTTCTTTAACTTGATCTTTCACGATGTGGCAGCTTAAAGTAAATTCCACAAAATCTATGATTGGACACTTGCTGGGAGCTGCTGGGGCCGTGGAGGCTGTTGCAACCATTCAGGTAACACATTTGATATTTGAGACATCAGTATATCTACAAGGAACGAAACGCTGTTGAAACCAAGTTTCATAACAGAGCGAAATTATGTGCAATCTTCGCATTTTTTATGTTAATGTTCTGTTGTTACCTACAGGCAATAAGGACCGGATGGGTTCATCCGAATATCAACCTCGAGAATCCAGACAGTGGAGTGGTATGTTAGTAATATTGTTGGCTTCTGTTATTCCATTCTGATCGTATGAGTTCAATACCTACACAAAGACTACCATTTAATGTTTTGAAATGAAATGGAACAGGATACAAAGCTGATGGTGGGTCCTAAGAAGGAGAGATTAAACATTAAAGCAGCATTGTCAAATTCTTTCGGGTTTGGTGGCCATAACTCGAGCATTATTTTCGCTCCTTACAAGTGAAGAACGAAGGCTGTTGCTTGTATTCCAAACCTGGTTGTATAACTTGCTGTAAGGTACATTACATACATTGTTCATTGATGCATCATCAAGTTTTGAGAGGATGCAAAAGGAAAATTTACTCCTTTGACCTTAACGTATTTATTACTCTGATTGAGATGGATCATTGACAAGAATGAATTGAAGTTTGTCGGTCCAGAAATTCATTTAATGATTTGGGATGACTAGGATTCTTTGTACTGTGTCTGTTATGAATATGAGTGATTGTTTTGATATGTGTGCAGTGTTTACAAGAACTTTCCCATGTTAAGCTAGTGTTACGTTGCGGGAATCAACAGAGTTTGTTCAACTACCAAGAGCTAAAGCTAAGTTTCTTAGGATCAAGATCTGATGAGCCAAAGACTTGGATAGGAGCAAAAGTTGCCAGAGATAGCAGAGTTTGGATTTCCATTAAAAAAAAAAACAAATCTTGTTCATCGTGATACCTTCTTATTGGGGAAATCTTTGTAGTCCTTCTTTTCTATTATTTTAACATACAATCTCAAAAAATGCCAAATCAATTCTCAGTTAAATTTAGTAACTCTTGACAGTTATGCCTTTGTTTATTGTACGTAACTAGAGAAACTAAAATATCTTTGAAATGTTACTTAAGACGGGAGATTGATCTGTTTTTAAGGTTTGAGTTTACAACTTTACATAACAAAGATAAATTTTTTTTAAAAAATTATGAGCTGTATCCACGCATAAAGGTTCTTTCGTCGCACTATCTTCCAATTATATTAAAATTTCCTTTACCCTTATTTTTTTCAATAAAATCATAATTTCAACCGCAACATTTCACTTGTTAACAAAATAGCCAAGCATTTTAGCTAAACTTATGCATTACCCTCCTCTGTGTTGCTGCTGCTGCTGCCTATCCCCTGTCTCCTCAATGCTCCCAGAATGTACGCTCCTCTTCCTCCGAACGACATGCTGCCATATATTCTTGAGTGCCTCCATTCGTACTGGTTTGATTAGGTAGTCAACGGCACCGTGCGTGACTCCTTTAAGAACAACGCTCTTTGAATCATCCACAGACATCACTGAGTGACATAATATCAGAAAACAAGATCAGTAATTGGATCCATAACTGTTCAAGAATCAACGAAAAGACTCAAAGGGAATAATGGAACGTACAGATAACAGGTAAGTCCTCCATCTCAAAACCAACATGTTCAAGGAGCTCGAAGCCGTCCATGCCAGGCATATGAACATCACTGATGACTATATCAAATCCATGTTTGTTCTTCCGGAGCAGAGAGACAATGCCATCTCTGCCCTGTTGCATTTCGTTACTACATGTCAGAGAAATAAAACTTAGCCAAGAGTGTTTCCATATCCAAAGAGTTAGTAAAAAAGAAAACAGATATTCAACACCAAAGAGAGACATAGCAAAGTTAGTCAACCACACCGATGTGAAAAACCATAATTATTACGAGAGAGAGAATGGACCACAAAAAAAAAATAAACCCCATCATTGGAGGAAGAGGAGGAGAGAGACCTCCTCATAGAACTATATCGTTAACACACACACACAAAACAAAACAAAAGGAGAAGATCTTGTTGTGTTTTTGGATACGAACCTTCGTAAAGACAAGTCATAAGCATCCTCTCTAAGATCATAAGACAAGTAGGGTCATCGTCAACTACAAGAACTCGAAGACCAGAGGGAAACATCTCAACGACGGTCTTACCACCGCCGCCGCCTTGTTTTCTACCGGAACTAGACCGACCAGCCGATCCGAGTCCTCTTCCGTGACTCGGATTCATCATATCTCTCTCCAACCCACACTAAGAAAAAGAATATATACCAAGAAAGAAAGAAAGCAAGAGGGGAACAATTATTCGATTTTTGAGTTAAATGACTAAATTAGCCCTGCTAAGTTACACGTGAAAGAAGAAAAGAGGAGTGAGGTGTGAGAGTGACGCAAGACGGTAAACCAAAATAGTAGAATTAAACACACGTTAAAAGTCTAAACCCAAATTTAAACATATGTTTTGAATAGTATAAATAAAGGTAACATGTGAAGTGAATTTAGTACAGTGGCTAAAGGTAAGTCTTTAATGCACAAGACACCATCACACCAGGGATCGAGTCCGGCTTTTTACGAATGTAGGGATTAGGCTAATGGATCGGTCTGTTGTGGCCCAATGGTTGACCAAAAAAAAAAAGGTAACATAGATAACATAATACCGAGTTAAATACACAAAGAGTAAAAAACGTTACTCCTTCCGTTTCAAAATATAAGATGTTTTAACTAAAGCACGCAGATTAAGAAATCTTTACTTTTATCAAGTTCAACCAATCAAAAATAATACTGCATAATATTAAAAACTAAACTAATCTAAAAGTTGCATAAAAACTTGAAAACATTTATATTATGAAACAAAACATTTTTCTAAAACATCTTATATTTTGAAATGGAGGGTGTATATCCTAAGAGATACAACATAGACAACTCAAACAACTAAATTAATCGCATATGAATCATTTAGGTATTTCCAACATAGACCTTAACATATTTATTACTCTGGTTGAGATGGATCATTGACAAGAATGAATTGAAGTTTGTCGGTCCATACATGCATTTAATGATTTGGGATGTACTTAGAATGATGATTTCTTTGTACAATGTCAGTGATGAAGATGAGTGATTGTTTTGATATGTGTGCAGTGTTTACAAGAACTTTCCCATGTTAAGCTAGTGTTACGTTGCGGGAATCAACAGAGTTTGTTCAACTACCAAGAGCTAAAGCTAAGTTTCTTATAATCAAGATTTGATGAGCCAAAGACTTGGACAGGAGCAAAAGTTGCCAGAGATAGCAGAGTTTGGATTTGCCATTAAAAAAAAACAAATCTTGTTCATCGTGATACCTTCTTCTTATTGGGAAATCTTTGTAGTCCTTCTTTTCTATCATTTTAACATACAATCTGAAAAAAAAACGCCAAATCAATTCTCAGTTAAATTTAGTAACTCTTGATAGTTATGCCTTTGTTTATTGTACGTATCTAGAGAAACTAAAATATCTTTGAAATGTTAAAAGTGTTTTCCATCAGCAGTAAAAACGATTTAATCAGCATGTAGAAGATAACCATGGTCCATGGATAGGGTACGTTTCTACAGTAAAAAATCAATGTAGACAACAATATATACCTCAAGATATCGTAACGTAAAGCTTTATGTTCTGTTCTTCTTGTGACCCCTCTTGCAATGTCGGTGACCATTAAGATCCCAACACTTGCCTGTTTCTTTTTTGGTTGCATTCTCTAAATAATATCCACACATTTTGATGTCTTTATGTACTTTTTGACTATAACTGTGATACATGCATGTCTCTTCCTCTGATTTTTTTTCCTTGGATCTGTTTTATGTCATCAAATAAGTTAGGTAGAATTATGGAACAGGTTTACCGATTCTTATTTAATGTGTTGGTGTTGGCGCTGATATCTACAAGTGTGATTCGTAGGTGAATGCGTTTGACAAAACCCCTAAGAAATGGGATATATAAAATTTTTATAAGAACGTTTTCAAAACACTTTAGAAACCATGATACGTGCATTATCTTGAAGTAGCTGTAATTAGTTAGGAAATACTACAATCTACGTCAACATCATCTCTGTTATAATGAATATATTATATAGAAAGAAAAAAAAAATATATGTATTTTGTAAATAGACATATATAGTTAAAAAGTAGTATGCAAATCAAATATGTTGTCACGTTACCATCACCTGAGGAATCTTTCTTCCCCTAACAACTAAGTAAGGCAGTAACCACCACCCATTTTTAACAAGCTTGACGCTCGTTTTTTCTAAATTTTTTGATTTAACGAATACTACAACTAAAATTAAGATTGTCTTTTTTCTTCAACAGTTTAGAGTCGTTGAAAAAAGAATTTAAATTCAAACCCTAAATCCTAAACCCTAAATCCTAAAACCGGATTTGACCTAAATTTTTAATATACAGAATCGGGTGAAACTGGATGTGGACGTTTTTTTTACAGCAAAATAAGTAAATAACATTTGCATGTCGATATTATAGAGGATGAATTGATGGAAACAGAGCAACCATGGTGTTAAAGTTCATTAGTTTGTTTCGAAGTTGATATATAATTTGTTGCATTCGCTTGGAAGATTACAAAGAAGGAATTGAAATCGTAAAATATTAGTATGTTTCTCAATAGTTCTGTGTAATTTCTTAATGTAAAACTTGACATAAAAATAATTAATAGTAACAAAGTTAGACATTAAATAAAACAAATCTAACTTATCGTTTTGTACCCTAACATACGCGTGGGACAATAATCAACGGCTATAGGTAAAAAAAGAGAAGAGACGAACCTGTTTTATATAAGTCGCGGCGTAGCTGATCATTGCCCAAGTGTGATGAGCGACAACAACAAGAAAAATTCTCTGAAAATGCGTGCAGGTAAGTTAAACACGTGTAAAGTTATAATTAGTGGAGGAGACGTGCTCTTCCCGCTTCTTTTAATACTAATATTTTTAACTACTGTACAAATATTAGTACCATTTTAATAAGGAAATAATTACAAAACGTGATTTATATATAGTTCCAAAAAAAAATGCAAATTGGAGTTTATTTATTTAAGATAAAAAGACCCAAACCGTGTGTTCCTTCCTTCTAACACCGTTAATATTCTTCTTTTTTTTTTTAACCCATAAATCACATTTTGTAATTATTTCCATAAACTAATTACAAATTAATAATTATGCCAAGAAATTCATTTTTTATTGATTTTTTTTTTGTTGCCTTGTTCATAGGGGTGAAATGGTGATTTCGTATGCAATGCCGTGGATTGGACATGAATGACGGTGATCTGAATTCTGAAACATACACACACATTCACTAGTCTGCCGTTTCCAACATTAAATAAAAACACGTGTTTTAAATGTCTTTATTTCTTTTTAGTTTAAAACTATTTTTCGTATCTGCAAACCCAGCGATGATGATAAAAAAGTAAAGTAATAAAAGAAGTCCCCATTCCCATTTCTTCTTCCTCGTGACAAACAAAAATTAAACAAACAAACGCACTTTGCAGCAGCACAAGAGATAAAAAAAAAAAAAAAAAAAAAAGAAGAACCCTAGTTTCTTTAATTAGATTCGTCAAATTGAATCAGAAGAAGAAGAAGAAGAAAGCAGGAAAGGCTAATTTTTTTCTGCTTCCCCGATTTCTCGATTTCGATTAATAAACGATGTCGAGTTCTGCCGAGTGTTGGGACTTCTCTGGTCGTAAACCAAGCTTTTCACAGACTTGTAGTCGATTGAGTCGTTATCTTAAGGAGAAGGGTACTTTTGGAGATCTCACCTTAGGCATGACATGCAAACCCGACCTCAATGGTATGATAATAAAGCTTTCCTTTTTTTAATTCTAGATCTGTTTTTATTACGAATCAAAAATTTGTGGAATTGAATTCGATTAAGAAGAACCTATTGTGTATTAGAATATGTGGAGATGTTTCTGTGTTTGGTTTGAATCACTTTAAGTAGTTTTGTTGTTATTAGAAAGGATTTTTGGTGAATCATCTTTTAATTTTTTGGATCAATTTTTTTTTTTTTGTTTTGTTTTAAAGGAGGAGGAGGTTTTGCTGCGTCACGTCAGCCTACGATGATGAATCTGTTCCCTTGTGAAGTTTCTGGAATGGATTCTTTGGCTGGTCAAGACATTAAACCCAAGGATATGTTTCCCAGACAATCAAGCTTTTCTTCTTCCTCTTCCTCTGGTACTAAAGAAGAAGTTCAGATGATCAAAGAAGAGACTAAGTATGTTTATTAGTGAAACGAATCATCTGATATATATAGATATATACTCAAAGCTAGGTTTTTCATCCTAACTTTGTTGGGTTTGTCATGAACAGATCTGTGAAGCTGGAGTCTCAATCTGCTCCATTGACTATATTCTACGGTGGTCGAGTTATGGTGTTTGATGATTTTTCTGCTGATAAAGCTAAAGAAGTCATTGATTTGGCTAACAAAGGAAGTGCCAAAAGCTTTACACATGAAGTGAACCAGATTGCTTATACTCAAAACTTTGCCAAGACTCAAACAGAGATTGCTGCTAGCACCAATCTAGCTGGGAGTCCTATCAAAACTGCAGCACAGCTAGAGCCTATCCAGCCCAACCCGTCCTCTTTAGCCTGCGGTAATATTTCTTGTCCTCTTTAGTTCAACAATCTTTGGGCTTGGTTTTAGCCATATTTGCCTAACTTGCTCACTTTTTGATATTTGTAGAACTCCCCATTGCTAGAAGAGCTTCACTTCATCGATTCCTAGAGAAGAGGAAGGATAGGTAAGCAAATATCTTGTAAACACATATCTTATGTTGTTATTCCATAGTTTGTTTTAAAGCAAAGTTTCTTACCGTTTAAACCTTTAACAGGATTACATCAAAGGCACCATACCAGATAGATGGGTCAGCTGAGGCGTCTTCCAAGCCTAACCCAGCTTGGCTTGGTTCGCGGTAATCTTTGAGACTGCTCAACCCAAAAGCTACTTGGAGATACCATCTCGTAAGATTCTTTTGATGATGCTCCATTGTTACAAAATACCAACCTGCTCGTCTGTTCATTTAATTTTTGTCTTCTATAAATCAGTTTTATACCTACTAGTTTTGTTTGTTCAATGCGCAGAAATCTCAGTATATTTGTAAGAAAGTAATCTTTATAGCGTTCAATGTTTTGTTTGCTTGTGGTGCTCAAGTTCAAGTTTTAAGCCATTGTCCTCTGCCGATCTCAACATTAGCTTGTAACTTTTGTAAGAAACATCAGTTATGTTTTTTTTTTTGTTGACGGCTGTAATATCATCTTTGATTAATCCAATTGTTCTGTTTTCCCTTATTAAACTAAAGCTTCCAGTTAAATAATTAATTAGCAAATAAAAACTCGTTTTCTTTTCGAAAATAGAAAAATAGCTTAAAATGAATGTCATGTGATCCCACCAAAAAAATGAATGTCGTATGAAACATTATAATTAGTAAAACATTATAATGGACTTGTTTAAACATAACTTTGCATTTCTACATCTTGATATCTATAAATTTGGTATTTTAGTTTCGTTGATTAAATAAAAACATGCACAAATTAGAGTATTTTGGTTAATGAGGAGTACAAGCTACTTGTGCTTTTCTTTCCTCCTAAAATACTACTTATAAATAAAATATCCCAAGTCCATTAAAGAAAGACTTCATAAAATATCCAATGAGAATGAGGTAGTGGAGTCAATCAGACCAGGCTTGGGTAGGCCACGGGAATTCTGACCCGGCGATAGCTATCTTTTTGTTCGGTCTTGATTGACTCTCCAACAATGTTTTCAACTTAACAAAACTACCCCAAAGCCTAGTCTTTTTATTTTTTTTTACAATCAAACCCTATATATTAATCCGATTATCATCGAAAAAGAGCCAATTAGATACCGACAAGTTAGGAAAAACAGTAACTTTATGCTCTTGAACCATGACCTCAAAGGCTAGTCCGAAGTTCATTATGACCTATATAGCTTAAATAACCTAAGATCTAATTATATCCTATTTGGAAAACCAAAATATTTTAGCTTAAAAAATAAATCGCCAACAAGACAACACGTAATAATTTGGATAGGACCGGGACTTTCATCTAAACAAAAAAAATGGTGGGGACTAAAGTTTCGATGAAATATCAGTTGGGGAAAAAAGAGGAGTTATATAATTATTTCTGACAACGGGACCTGATACAACAAGTTGCAATAACCAAGGGCCCCTACGTGTGCAATACATTGCACTAGGAATCCTAATCATTTAAAGCTTAATTATTGTGTTTCTTCAGCTCTTAATTTTAGTATTAAAACGTTGTTATGTTAGTTAGCATCGTCATTAAATGATAGTACGCCTTATCTATTTTCTGGAAGATATTTTGAGTTGGAACTTGGAAGCATGAATTTACTCAAGTTTGAAATGAAGAAGAAACTGAACCAAGAAGTATAATTGTAATTTTGAAACCTCTATAAATATCTTGATTGGTCAATTTTTTAACTTAAAAGACACAAGAAGTAATAAACCCATAGAAAAATTGTACTTTTGAACCAAAAAAAGTGTATATATAAACATGTGTCTCGCGCAATCTTACATTGTCAATTGATTTAAATATTTTTTTGGATTACATGGATTGAGAAGTTGGCATATATATACATACATAACTTGTTGTTTTACAAAATTATTTCTGGGAATTTTTATTGATGTATTTGATCCCGAGGACAAAAGCATATAAACATTAATCGGTATTATAAAATTAATCAAAAGCAAACTTCTATACAATGTGCTTTTAACCTAACCAAAAATTTCACTTTTTTTTTTTTTTGTTCTTTTTTAAGGTAAACGGAATGATGATCACATTTTTTTTATTTTTACTTTTAATCATCATATTCTCTTAGAATGATCGTGTTCTTCCCTAAAATACGAATATTCCGGTCTGCCCGGCGGTGTATGGAGAGCTCGCAAACTCCACATTTCTTGAAACTTTTTTACATTGCTCTTTTCGTTCGTCATTCATTATTTGAACTGATCTGCATTCAGCACTACAAAACCCCATCTCTCCTCTGCACACAACCCAATAATACAAAGATCAGTTTCTAGAAACACCCACCAATAATAATAAAAACTTGGCATATTTGGGGATCTACAATCTTGAGAGTTTGTCTCGATTGTAACAACAACAAAAAAAAAAACACAAGAAACAACGGTTTTTAATGCGATGGAAACTTACTTGTACATGTAAATGTCTTTGCCTTGAAGTTTCTTCTGACACAAGCAACAAGAACTCAGAAACTCTGTCGAAGAAGCCCTAAAACTCTGTCTTTTAATAACCGGTGGTTCATCTGCGATAACCATAGGCTTCTGCACCACTACGGGATACTCGTTTTCAAACAATTCAAACCCGTCATCGTCGTTGTAATACACTTTGGTCGGCCCGTTTGGGCTGGTGACGTAAGTGTATTCCTCATCGGACAGATCAATCTCCGGGCACCGGAATCTCCCTGAGTAACGAACCGGATCGTTCCGGTTAATCCCGATGCTGGTTTCCTCTAACGCAGCTACGATACCCAAACCGACACCACCGGAACCGAACCGTTTCGAGCTAACCGGTGATGGGAATTTCAAATCCAACGGACTTCTGGGACTGGCCGTGTAATCTTCAGGTTGGATAGCAGATCTGCTTCTTGGAACCAACATCTCAGAAAGTTTACGGATCATTAGATGAGGTCTCTTGCTTAGTATCATAATCAAGAACTTGACAAAAACAGAAAACAAAACTTAACAAGAAACTGAGAGGAAAGAAATAAAAGAAACAAAGAAGGCGAGGAGAGGGTTATAGGAAAGAATCTGAATGAAGAAGAAGAAGAAGGAGAAAGGTAGAGACTTTAGCCCACTGATTTCAATTTCACAAGTTTGGAATTTTGTGTGCTATGATTAATGATTGAAGTTTATAGACCGGCCCCCTCAATTTATTTATTTATCTCTATTATTTTTTTGTATTTTTTTTTTTTATTAATCGACATCATATATATTATACACAATTATTGAAATGAGCAGGCTCAGATATTTTATTTTATTTTTATGTAATGATTCCTTTCTTTTTTCCTTTTAATTATTTCATTGGAGTGTGGTAGGACCGTTTGGGACACATTGTTTTTTCATCAAAGATTCATATGTCCATTTCTGATATTTGTTTTTTTAGTATTGGGAATCCAAGACTTTTTCTCTAAGGAAAAAAATATATATACTGTGATGTATGTACCTGATATATTTTTTTATATGTAAATGTAAGTATGTAAATGTGTTATATATTTAATTCACTGCATTTTATATTAGTAGACCAATTCATCTATACTTGAAATGTGTATTGTTTTCTAGTATCATCTATTTAGCACCTAGTTTATTGGAGTCTGAAAACCAAACAGTGGTTTTACTTTTTTGATAGTGATTGTTTTTTTTTATTTAAGCCGAAAATTAGGTGGCAATTTGAAAATGATTGGAATCTTATCCCCAACTTTATTTATTTTCCCAGTTTAATCATATTTTCCAGATTATTTTCTACACTATAATTTTTTTTTTTATATTTTTTATTATTTTCAGAATTACGACCGTTTCTCGTCCTTTATTCCAATATAATTTTTCTTGACTTGTAAATTTCATCAATGCTGGGAAGATATTTTGTAAGTATATTTCATTTAACAAAAACCCATTGTATTTATTTAATATCTATCATCATTTTATTTAAGGCTTAGGGACCTACTACCACGAGCATCATCTTTTGAAAATGGGCTGATGAAAATGGTTAATGATATAGGCCCAATTATAAGAGTTTGGGCCGAATAATAAAATATCTTCCCAAACTCATCGTATATTCGTGTCTGAAGCATATTCTTCAGAATAACACGAAAAAAATAATCACGAAATTCACGAAAACGAAAGGACACAAATAAAAACATTTGTTACTAGAAGAATCTTATCCGATATATATTTTTTGCTGTAATATCAAAAGAATGAAAGAAAAAAAAAAAGTGAAGAAATTGAGATCCACATCAAATTCGGATCCGAAACGAAACAAGTTCCCGGGTCGTCATTGGAGCTCCGTGTTACAAAAAAATCTCCGGAGGTACTCCGTGACAACCCAAAAAATAAAAGAAGGTTCTTTTGGGAAAATTCAAAAATCCCAAAGAAGCAAAGATTGTTCTAATAAACTATCTCCTCCGTAGTCTTCGATTGGTAAAATCTCTGTAAAACGATCACCGGAGAAGTCGTCGGAGAAGTCATAAAACTCAGGAAACACCCCGAAATCCATCGGAAGCAAATCCAAAAACGAAAGATCATAGTCCACCGTCGATGTAGTAGTAGCGACAGATGCAGAGGTGGAAGGAGACTCAGGTCGGATCTCCTCGGATCCGAGCACTAAACCCGATTCTTCTTCTTCTTGATCTTGGGTAGTGGTGTTGTTGGCGAAACGAGCAGCCGCTTCTTGGATCTCAGGAGGGGTCAAAGACCTGCCTCCGGAGATAGAGGGTGGGTTATCAGGGAAATTGAAACCGGCGTCGCGGCCGCGGAGGCAAAACTGAGCGGCGTCGAAAGCACGGGCAGCTTTCTCGGGGGTGTCGTAAGAGCCTAACCAGATACGTTCTCTGCTGTGTGGGAGTCTGATCTCAGAAACCCATTTGCCCCATTTCCTCTTCCTCACTCCTTTGTATTTGGACTGCATCGCCGTGTTTCTCTTCTCTTCCTCTTCTTTCATCGCTTTCGCTTGCTTCACCATTGCAAAAACCCGGTTTTGTTCGAATTGGAGGATTATGTTCCGGTTTAAGGTTTGTTTATCTCCGAGTTGTTGTTGTGTTCAGTTGTGTATGTAGTTATTTCTGTTATGAATAAATGTTTGGTGTGATTTGGAAATTGCGGCTGTGTGGGGGATTTATATGAGCCATGAGGAGTGGGAAGTGAGAAGTGAGGAGGAAGAAGAAGATCAACGCTGACTGGCGCGTGAAGATGAGACACGTGGATGATTGTTTGGACTGGGTAACGCGGGAATAGTGATGACTGTTCTTCTGTCTTTGTCGTGTTCCTTGTTTTCCACGTGATTAAATTACTCCACTCTCTTTTTGTCTTTTTTTTTTCAAATATATCTGATGATTTTATTATCTATATTTGTTCAAGCACACGTTTAATTTTAAATACTGAAATTTTCGTGGTGACTTCACTTCTGTTTCTAGAAGTTCAAGATTCAGTACTTGGTTTATATTTCTGCTCATGATGATGCTTTCTTTGATGCGGACACTACTTAGCTATATATATAGAAGTCTCTATCTATTATTGGTTCTGACTTCTGATAGAAAACCTATATATATGATCAAAGAGTTCATCAAGAAGGAAGCACAAAGACTCTTCACTAAATAAAGGAGGACATTTTTCTAAATTCAAATGTTACGAGAGGATCAGCTTCTAGCTATCATTTGAAACTTAATTAGTATAATATCTTTTCTTTTTCAATAGGACGAGCAGCTAGCGCTGTAGGCTTATTGTAGCAGGGATCTCTTTTGCTTCATTGAGTTCCTTGATTCTTCTGTCTTCGCAATCATAAACTTCTTTATACACTTGACACTTCTCACGAGCAAAATTTAAGGCAGAAATCATCAATTTGTATGTACCAAATAAAATGAATTATTTTAAAGGGTTGAGTGGCAATATTTGTTTGTTACTTTATCTCTCTTTGTCAAAAAGAAGCAATATAATATGGGGTTTAAAATCCTGCTGATCTCACTAATTGATGACACTAATACAACACCATTAGTTTAAAAGTTGTTATCTACTTGAAAGCTTGCTAACAAAGAAAAATATAAAGTTGTTATCTAGACGTTTTTTTTGTGTGCTAATAATGATTTATATAAACTAAATAAAAATCTTCTGACTTAGAAAAATAGTAATGCTAACAAGGTATTAATTTATTGTGAAACTTAATTATTTTTTGTTAAACATTATAGTTTAAATCTAGAAATTGAATACTATGAATTACATCAAAGTCTAGATCTTATTATAATAAAAACATTATATTGTTAGTATCTGTGAATCAGTTAATTGGAATTAAAACAAAGTTTTTAAAAGCTAAAATAAGCTAAACTTGGTAGGTTGCTTAATTAACTGGGGAAAAAATGTCATTTAAACCATTAACTTTTAAATTTTGGCCATTTAAACTATGAACTTTGTTGTAGGCTATTTAAAACATCAACTTTTGTTTACTAGCTTTTTTAAACATGAACTTTCGTTGACCAAACCAATAAAGACATGACGTTAAATCCGATAATTGACCTACTAACAGACGTCACTATGCCGTTAATCACTCCATTACTGACAAAATGACGTCGTTTTAATGAAATTTTTAGTTCGAAAAAATGTCATTTAAACCATGAACTTTTAAATATAGACTATTTAAACCATGAACTTGTAAACGTATGTCATTTAAACCATGAAATTTGAAATTTATGTTATTTAAACCATAATACATGAAAAAGGTAATCAATCCTTCAAACTCTAGTGTAGTGTCCTAAAACAGGATGATCAATCCTGAAGCTCTAGTATAGTGTCCTAATAAATGAAAAAGACTCAAGACAAAAACAAAAAGACATAAAATACATGACAAAGATAATAAAAAATGATGAATTGATGTTATTTTTTCTCTTTCTCTGAATCGCATCATGACGCAGAGTCGAAGAAAGAAGAGAGAAACTAAACTAGGGTTAAACAGGTTAGCCGGTTAGGCTTATATACTTATGCGGTTTCTAATAAACCAATCAGTCTGATTATCCAAATCAATTGTGCCATACGGTTAGGCTTTTCTCTTCGGTTTGCTCCGATAACCAAAATTTTCAGGTTGTCTGGTTTTCACCGAACGCCCTGGGCGATTTCATAGTTTAAATGACATAAATTTGAAAGCTCAGGTTTTAAATGACATACATTTACAAGTTCATGGTTTAAATGACCTATTTTTAAAAGTTCATGGTTTAAATGATATTTTTTCAAACTAAAACTTTCATTAAAACGACGTCGTTTTGTCAGTAACAGAGTGATTAACGGCATAGTAACGTATGTTAGTAGATCAATTATCGGATTTAATGTCATGTATTTTTTGGCTTGGTCAACGAAACTTCATTTTTAAAAAAGCTAGTAAACAAAAGTTGATGTTTTAAATGATCTACAATAAAATTTATGGTTTAAATAGCCAAAATTTGAAAGTTCAAATGACATTTTTCCCTAGGAATATGTTGCTTGAATTTTAGTGTGACACCCATAAAAAGAAATTTTTTTTTTTTGATGTACCCAAAGCTAAAGGGGCTTTATAATTTTAAAGTGTGAGCAGAAAAAAAGAAGCGTTTCCGTCTTGATCCATCCTATTTACTAAAAGCCACTCAAAATCTTGAAGAGCGTTACACCAGCAACTTCGAGTTTCCATCGCCTGAGAACGAGAGAGATAGAGAGAGAGAGAATGGCGATTCCGATGCCAACTCGTCAGCTATTCATCGACGGTGAGTGGAGAGAGCCCATCTTGAAGAATCGAAGAATCCCGATCGTGAATCCGGCTACCGAAGAGGTCATTGGTAAAATCCCTTTTCCTTCCCTCTCACAATTAGATCCACCATCTTCCCAGTTCAAAAAAATCTGTACTTTTCTTTACTTCTTAGTTTAATGTGGAGTTTTTTTTTTTGCTTCTGGGAGCGTCTTTTAACTCTATCCATAGCCGTTATATTTTTTTTGTGGCTGAGAAATTGATGCAAGGATCTGTTGGATGAGTCAGGTGATATCCCTGCAGCTACATCGGAGGATGTGGATGTTGCAGTCAACGCTGCTCGAAGAGCTTTTTCAAGGAATAAAGGGAAAGATTGGGCTAAAGCACCAGGAGCTCTTCGTGCTAAGTATCTACGTGCTATTGCCGCTAAGGTATTCACTTGATGATGTTTTTTCAAGCCTCAGTTTTTTGTTCGGACATTTTTGTGTAATCAGTTTTTGATAAATCTGTATCTGATTTGTTTAGGTAAATGAAAGGAAGTCAGATCTGGCTAAGCTTGAGGCGCTTGATTGTGGTAAACCATTGGATGAAGCAGTCTGGGATATGGTACTGTTTCCTTCCTTTTTTTGTTTTATATAATGTTGGGTTCTTCTTTGTAGGTTTTAATCTTTGATGCGATTGTTTGATCTCCTGCAGGAAGACGTTGCTGGATGTTTTGAATTTTATGCTGACCTTGCTGAAGGATTAGATGCTAAGCAGAAAGCTCCGGTCTCGCTTCCCATGGAGACTTTTAAGAGTTATGTTCTGAAGCAACCTCTTGGTGTTGTGGGACTTATTACACCATGGTAACTACTGCTGCTTACCTTTTTGATGTTAAACTGTTTGAATGTCTATCGCACCACCTATTATAGTGTTTGTAAATCCCATCTGACCAGAAACTGACTCTCGGACCTCGTTTGTTGTTGAAGGAATTACCCCCTTTTGATGGCTGTTTGGAAGGTGGCTCCTTCACTTGCTGCAGGGTGCACTGCGGTTCTCAAGCCATCAGAGCTGGCATCCGTGTATGTAGTTGTGTATAATCGGTTTCGTTTGGCTTCTGTATTGGGTCCTTCTTCGAGCTCTGATTTGTGTCATGGTTGTAATTTCAGCACTTGTTTGGAGCTTGCTGATATTTGTCGAGAAGTTGGTCTTCCTCCTGGTGTCCTCAATGTTTTGACTGGTTTAGGTTCGGAAGCTGGTGCTCCTTTGTCATCACACCCTGGTGTGGACAAGGTATTGGTCTTTGAGACATACATTAAATACAAGTCCCCAAGTCAACACAATTGTCTAAAAAAGGCTACTGACTACACCATCATTTCAGTATAACGTCTATGGTTTTTAGAAGCTAAAAGGAAAGTTATGTTTTTGGCAGATTGCATTTACTGGAAGTTTTGCCACAGGAAGTAAGGTCATGGCAGCTGCTGCTCAGTTGGTGAAGGTAATTCAAAATCTCTGAAAATTCTGTTTTATATTTCTTCACTTCCCTTTTGTTTTATCAAAAAAATGTCAATTACACACCCGTCATGGCATTGTTGCAGCCTGTTTCTATGGAGCTTGGTGGGAAGAGCCCTCTCATTGTGTTCGATGACGTTGATCTTGATAAAGGTGAATGTCACAAAAAGTAACTTAGTGGATGTTAAGTTTTTCTTTATAAATCTTCGTCTTGTACATGTTATATTTGAGCTAGTACAAAGGTTTTGGTTGCTTATTTGCTGAGTATACATGTCTTGGATATGGTCTTAAAAAATGAACTCTGTGTATGTTTTGACGCCTGCAAATGATAGCTGCTGAATGGGCTCTCTTTGGTTGCTTCTGGACAAATGGTCAAATCTGCAGTGCGACTTCCCGCCTTCTTGTTCATGTAAGTGTCAATTTTCTTCTTGAATACTACATGATATTCCAAGTTATAAGGTAAGGTTTTGCGATGAAAATCAATGGCATTAATCAAATATCAATACTATGGGGTGGATATATGCCAACAGGGATAAATCACTGCTGGATACGATTGCAGATGCTTGTCTAATTATGTTGAATATGACCATGCCGCTAAATTTTATATTCTCTATTCTAGGAAAACATCGCAGCTGAATTTATAGAAAAGCTTGTGAAGTGGAGCAAGAACCTTAAAATTTCAGACCCCATGGAAGAAGGATGTAGGCTTGGTCCTGTCGTTAGCAAAGGACAGGTAAAAACCCAGTGATCGTTTTTCTGTCTTCCTATCTTTTGTCATTTTCCCATCAGATTGCTAAATATAAATGCATTACTTGAATGTGCAAAGAAAAGGAAATATAATTGATGAGAGTCTTATAACATGTTGAAATCTTTCATAGATTGAGTTCTGTACTATAGTGACTAACTTTTGTCCCTCTAATTCTGATTCGTTCAGTTTGTAGCAGCAGTCAAATCAAATCTAGCATATGATGTTTCATCAAGCTTGTCGTGTTCTTACTTTCATTGATGTGCGTCAACTTTTATGATCATGTAATCTGAATGAGCTGACAAATGTAAATATTACAGTACGAGAAGATATTGAAGTTTGTCTCAACGGCTAAGAGTGAAGGAGCAACGATCTTGCATGGTGGTTCCCGACCTGAGGTATTATATCTCCCTCTCCTACCTATTCCTGATGCTGTTTCTTCCAGGCTATGATGATGAACGTTCTATATCTCACAGCATCTAGGAAAGGGCTTCTTCATTGAACCAGCCATCATAACTGATGTAACCACTTCGATGCAAATATGGAGAGAAGAGGTTTTCGGGCCTGTTCTTTGCGTGAAAACATTTGCCACTGAGGACGAGGCAATTGAGCTAGCAAATGACTCCCAGTAAGATAACGTTTCTCCAGAAAGTGAAATCTGATCAAAGCCCAATCCGTTGCCTCTGGTGTTTTAATCTTTATCAATTAAGATCTTATGTGGCTGAAAATCATTCATTGATAAATGACAGTTACGGACTAGGAGCTGCAGTGATATCTAATGATACAGAAAGATGTGACCGTGTAAGCCAGGTAAGTGCTCATTTTCTCGAACCATGCTGTTTCCTTTAATACCTAGCAAGTGAAATAACAGTACCGTCTAATAATTGGTTCTACTTTGTTAGGCCTTTGAAGCTGGGATTGTGTGGATTAACTGCTCACAGCCTTGCTTTACTCAAGCCCCATGGGGTGGAGTCAAACGCAGTGGGTTTGGACGTGAACTTGGAGAATGGTACATCTCTTTTTTCTATGAAAAAGTTGTTAAAGACTTCATAATCTTGATGGCTTGTATGTACTGAACAACTCTTGGGTTTGGCTGGTTTCTTGTGTGCTTTTCCAGGGGACTTGATAACTACTTGAGTGTGAAGCAAGTGACTCTCTACACTTCAAACGATCCATGGGGATGGTACAAATCCCCCAACTAAGTAATGAATACATTGTCATGAAAATGGAAACCAAACCAAATGCTGTATGTATGTTCCATCTTTGTGCTTTTTATATTAACTCTTGTCAATTTTTAGTCCTGAAACTCGTATTGTAAAAACCTTGAATAAAGGATGCTTTGGTGTTGTTTGGTTGTTCTAAAAAGGCCAGCAATAAACGATGCACCATTTTTAGGATCTAGTGCAGCAATATCAAGAAGATGAACCAATTTATGTCACCTTCAAGTCACATCAAAGTTAAAAACTCACATGGCAATCAAATTCCAAATCAGACGATTTTTTTGCTTAGAAAAAGCATTTAATGAGATCCGATGATTATTGTAATATTTAATACTAGTAGTAAACTGTTTGGTCATCAATCTAAACAAATCTGAAAAAAAAGAAGAAGATAAAAAAGTGGTAAACAAGACAGGTCTCATCTCTCGCGCTTATCCTTAAAAGGAGTGTGGTGAATGGTGAGTGTGACTTGAAGGACCCATCACCGCAACATTACAGCTTCTTCTTAGATCTTGCTAACCACAATTTTTACTCGCGACGCTATCGATTAGATCTTCTCAAAAAAACTTCACCTTTTCTCAATTTTCTCCGACGAGATCTTCCCTCTCAAAAACTCATCCTTTTGTTCTGAATCTCTGATATTGCGGTGCCCATTATTCTGTTTTACGTAAAGTTTGGAATTTTCTTGTGTGTGTGAGAGAGAATTCGAAAGTATTTCGTGGGTTTGTTTGTTGAAAGATCTGCGAATTTTGATCAATAATGGGGAGCTCAATGGAGGAGAAAGTGGTGGCTGTGATCATGGTCGGTGGTCCAACCAAAGGTAACCGCTAAAAATGTTTGCTTTTTGCTCCTTTCTGATTCTACCTCAATAGCAAATGATTGTGAAATCTCGATTGATCTTAAAAAACGGTTTTGTTAGATTTGGATTGTGTTTGATCACATCCAATGCGTTTCTTTGTTGTTTCGTTCTTAAATTTCGTGTGTCTGTCTGAATGATTATGGTTCTGATTCTTGTTTCGATATATGTTCACTGAGTGATCCACAGGTACTCGGTTTCGACCATTGTCACTGAATATTCCAAAGCCTCTGTTTCCTATTGCGGGACAACCAATGGTGCATCATCCAATTTCAGCTTGTAAAAGAGTAAATCTCTTCACCCCATTTCAACAGTTTAGATCAATGGAGAATTGAGATAGAATGATGATGATGATGATGATGATGATACGAATCCCTTATTGTCTGCAGATTCCAAATTTAGCTCAAATATATCTTGTTGGCTTCTATGAGGAAAGGGAATTTGCACTTTATGTCTCAGCCATCTCTAATGAACTCAAAGTTCCTGTTAGGTTAATCTCTTCTCTGCATCAGATTCAGCTCAAGTATCATTGACTTAGTTTTATGTACCTCTGATCTTTGTTCTCTTGACTTTTTTAGATATCTCCGAGAAGACAAACCACATGGTTCAGCTGGTGGGCTGTATCACTTTAGAAATCTAATTATGGAGGATAGCCCGGTTAGTCAATCATTCTTCTGGCTATAACTGTTTATGGACTAAGTGTCTCTTCTCACATTTGAGTTCTTGTGTTTACGTTGTTGCAGTCTCATATATTCCTGCTTAACTGTGATGTTTGCTGCAGTTTCCCCTTGCCGGAAATGCTTGGTATGTTCTTCTTTTCTTAGACCGAATCTTGTTTGGACTCATATTTTGGTTTTAAAAGATCCTTCTTACTCTAGCTACTTAATCAACAGAGGCTCACAGGGGATATGGTGGAATCGGAACTCTTCTTGTGATCAAGGTTCGTGATTGCATATGATTAGTCTTGTTTTTGTTTTTTGCAGGGTTAATCAAATTTGCTTCTGCGTTTTGTTTCTTTAGGTCTCTCCTGAATCAGCCAGCCAATTTGGAGAATTGGTTGCAGATCCAGTTACTAATGAGCTGCTTCATTACACCGAGAAACCCGAAACTTTTGTATGTTCATATATCTGAGATGACTTAATCTCTATAGCATCTTAAAGATTTGATTCTGATGTTTTGTATTGGAAATACAGGTCAGTGATCGTATTAACTGCGGTGTTTATGTATTTACACCTGAAATTTTTAATGCCATAGGAGATGTTTCTACTCAGAGGAAAGATAGAGGTATAGCAGTAACAAAGATCTTACAACATAATTTGTGTTTTCTTGTCTTAGCTTCCATCTGTAAAGACTCTTCTCATCTGTTTCCTCTGTTTTTGTTCCCTTTTGTTTCTTGTAGCAACTCTAAAACGTGTTTCCAGCTTCGAAGCTCTTCAACCGGCAACAAGGTTAGTTGCTTGTCTCTTTGTCCATAACTGAAAAAATCCTTTGAATCATCTTCTTTGAATGATACGTTTTAACTTCATAAAAATAGGATCCCGACAGATTTTGTAAGACTAGATCAAGATATCCTTTCTCCTCTAGCTGGAAAGAAACAGCTATACACATATGAAACTATGGACTTCTGGGAGCAAATTAAATCTCCAGGGTATGCCTTGCCTTGTGTTTCCCTCATTTCTTTTAAGCTGCAAGGAGACAATATGTTTAGCAGCAGCTAAAACAGGGTACGTGTTTATGGCTCTGACTTATGGGTTGACTTTTCTACAGAATGTCACTGAGGTGTTCCGGACTCTATCTTTCCCAATTCCGCTTGACCTCTCCCCAACTGTTGGCTAGTGGTGATGGAACAAGTATTGCAATTGTAATTGGTGATGTTTACATACATCCTTCTGCAAAAGTACACCCAACTGCTAAGGTACTTACCTCTGATTCTGTCCCATAGGCCATATTTGATCGACGTTTTCTTATCCCACTTTTATCACAAAACATTCTGTTTCGTCTATTAACACAGATTGGTCCTAACGTCTCAATCTCTGCAAATGCTCGTGTTGGACCGGGTGTCAGGCTTATGAGCTGTATCATCCTTGACGATGTGGAGATCATGGTATGGCTTCTCTTATAAGAGACTAAAATAAATACAGGTAAAAGTTTTCTCGAGGTTGACTCTTCAGTGCTGTTTTCCCAGGAAAATGCTGTGGTGACTAATGCAATTGTTGGGTGGAAATCTTCTATTGGGAGATGGTCCCGCGTCCAGGCATGTTTCTCTCTTCCGCTTAGATTTTAAGAGTCTAACTCATACTTTTTGGACTTTGAAATGTTTCTGTGTGGTCTTTTACAATCTTGAACCTGAAGTTCGACTTTGTTGATCACAGGCTGAGGGAGTCTACAATACCAAACTCGGAGTTACAATTCTCGGTAAATTGTTTTTTCTTAATCCTCATTTTCTCCATTATTGCTCCTGTTTACACTCAGACAGCAGAATCAGAAAACTAACTTCAAACATAATGGTTTCAGGAGACTCGGTTTCAGTTGAAGACGAGGTTGTGGTGACCAGCAGTATTGTTCTTCCAAACAAGACACTCAATGTCAGTGTTCAAGACGAGATCATACTGTAACTGAAAAATGAAAACAACCCCACTGGGGACTGGGGAGCCACATCATCTCCCATCTGATTCAAAAATCACAGAAGCAAAAAAATTTGGGAATGATTTTACATGTATCATCATTTATTTACACCAAGAATTTTCCAACTTTGTATCAAATTCCATTATACTCACAGTCACAACTTTGTATCAACTTTGCACACTGAGTTTTTTTGCCCATGATAATAAAGCATTTGTGTAGTTTGGCATAGTAACACTTCATTGTTCTTGCTATATCCCATGACGCTCTTTGAACAATGGTACCAATGCCTTTCCTAGCCAATCTCCATCAAGTGTAATGCAGTGTATAGTACTGATTACTGTAAACATAGCACAAATCTTTCCCCTCTGAACAAAGCAGATAAGGAGATTCATAGCCTGAACTTCCGGAGAAGCCGGCTACCAGATTTACTCTGCAATCTCAAAATCTCCTTTGCAAAAGTCTGATTCCCAGTCAGAAGAAGCCCATTCAGAACTCGATTAAAAGTGAATTTCCGGGGTATAAATCCTCTCTCAACCATCTCAAGCAATAGTTTACCAGCGACCACCATATCTTCCGATCTTTTCCTCACAAACATCCCACTAATCAGTATGTTATAAGTATCCAGATTTGGCAAACAATCCCCACTCCCCATCTTCTCAAACAAACACAACGCTTTCTCGATCTCACTGCATTCTGAATAATAGCGTATCATCATATTGTATGTCTGGAAGTTTGGCTTACAGCCTTCATCTTCCATTCTCTGCATCAACTCCTCTCCACGACTGAACTTTCCAGAGTGAAACAACCCTCTTATCAACACATTATAAGTAGTCACATTCGGTTCATAACCCTTCCTCACCATCTCCTCAAACATCACAACCGCATTCTCAACGCTATCTTTCTTACACAAAACTTGAATCATAGCATTGTAAGTCGCAACAGAAGGAAGCACACCTTCTCTAATCATCTCATCGAAAACATTCCTCGCCCTGTTAATCTCCCCGGCGACACCAAACCCGTGAACAACAGTAGTATAAGTAACAACATCGATTTCACAATCCCGTTTCTTCATCTCCAAGAAAAATTCCCAAGCTTGTCTAATCTGACCAGATCGGAAAAAACCTTTGAGCATTGTGTTATAAGTAGTCAAATTAGGGTTTATCCCTCTCTCAACCATCTCTTTCAAAACTTCCAAAGCCTTAGGCGTACGTTTAATCAAACACCAACCATTAACAATCACATTGTAGGTAACCGTATCAGCACTAAACCTTCCCCTAAGAGCCCTAAACAACTCATAAGCTTTCTCAACGCGTTTGGATTTACACAACACATCGAGAATCGTATTGAAAGAAGCCAAATCCTGAAAACAACCATGCTCGTGCATATTTAGAAACAGCTTTACCGCTTTATCAGGTTTCCCGGCGGAAGCGTACCTCTCGGCGACGATTGCGAAGGTTTTGGGAGAAGGACCGATGCGGAGAGAGCGCATACGGTGAATGAGTGACCAGACGGTGGTGTGGAGGTGAAGACGGGCGGCGATGTCGATCGCGAGGTCGAAGGATGAAGCATCGTGGATGTAATTGCGGTGGTGAGTGTCGAGGAAGTGGAAGAATTGGAGAGCTTTAGGACCGTGGTTCCAGAGGCGTTTGAGGATAGAGTTCACGAGATGTGGAGTCCATGGTGTTGTTTTGATTGAGAGTGGAGATTGATCGTCGTCTAGCGTTTGGTGAGTTGTGGTGGGAGATGAGAGGATTAGTTTAGCTATGGCGGCGGAATCTGCCGGTGGTTGTTTCAGATTTACTCCGGCGGCCGAAGTATTAAAAAGACGTTTCATTTCATCGACTTGTTTCAATTTTTTTTTCCAGGTCTTATTAAAAGTGAATTTGTAGGGTTAATTTGGTGAAGTTGTATATTTTACCGCTAAATATAAATTGTAACGGTTTTAACTTATTGACATAATATATGGAACCTTTGTTACTGGGCTTAGGGTAGAGAGGCCTTGGAGGCTAATTGAAGAGACTATTTGGACCTTTCTTTGTGAATGGTGTCACGTTCTCATCCCGATGATCACTTGACCGTAAACCAAGTAGCGGAGTAGTATATAGGTCTGCGCGCTGGCATATTCGATTCGGTTCTGGATAAATCTGTTCGATTCTGAAATTTTCCGGTTTGAAAAATTTATGATTTATTTAGATGATTCGGATACGCTTCAGATTCCGGATATATAAGATCTATAACCAAACCTTTTTGTTTATAATGCCATTATTTAATGGATTCGTTATTGCTATTTTTTTTGTTACTAGATTTTAACCTGCGGGACTATATTTTTAAAAGTAAAATAAAAATATAATTGTTTTAGTAGATTAACTATATATACAACTAATGTTTTGTTAATTTTAAATGTATATACCTTATATCTATATATTATTTAGGTTTACTGGTTTAAAAATTTAGGTTTACCGGTTTAAATTGTTAAATTCGAAATATAACCCGTGGTATACTGAGTGCTATTTGTTTATTTTACATAATCGTAATTTAATAAACTCAATTAGATATGCTTAATATTCTCTAGATTAAACTTAATATAAAAAAAATTATGTGTAATCAGTTTTATTAAAAAATTAAAGAATATGCTAGGAATCACGCATTATTACTTTGTTTAGGAGATTTTTTTTTCAAGTTTAGGGAATGTTTTATTTATTTAATTAATTATCAAATTAGTATTTAATGTAAATATTAGTAATTCTGTTTTTTTTTGGAAAGTTGCAATTATGGGAGAATAATTGTTTACAAAAATCAGAAACCTTATCATAATTTAATAAATAGTAAATTATAAATTAAAAATATATTTAATTTCAATGGCATTATTGTAAATAGATTCCAACTCTAGGATTTATTTGCTAAATGTCTCCAAAAATGTATATATAGATAATTGTTTACAAAAATCAAAAACCTTATCATAATTTAATAAATAGTAAATTATAAATTATAAATATATTTAATGTCAATGGCATGATTATAAATAGATTCCAACTCTAAGATTTATTTGCTAAATATCTCAAAAAATGTATATATAGATGGTGGCTACCTAACACTATCTAAAGAAATGGAAGAATTTGAGAGTTAATAAAAGATAAATAGTGAAGTTTTGAATTCCTGCTATTTATTTCACTGGAACTTTTTGGATTGAGACACAGATACACACCTCATGAAGATTTTATAAGTTCTATGTAGATTTTGTGAATCTCCAAAAGTACATGTACATTTATGTACTCTCTTTATTTCAACATTAATGAATTGAATTTTTCCTTTTCAAAGAAAAAGAAAAAATGACAGTAACTTCTGTAGTAATTACTAATTACTGGTTATGAAAAGAAAGAAAGAAAGAACAGTAAATAGAGGAGAGTTGTCATTGTCAGAGAGAAAGAAAGAGCAGACAAAAGGATCGTAAAAATCAAAGTATAAGAAAGAATGGGTCCCTGAAAAGATTTTGACCGTGAAGACACAATATTACGTTTATCTGACAACACATGAAACACATCACTCATCTCTTTAGATTCTCTTCTTCCCCACAGCTAGCTCTCTCACAAGATCTTCACACACAACATCAATCAAGATCCGATCCCTTCAGATTCTCTTGTAATTAATCTCCCCTCTCTCTCTCTCTTATTTATGTAACTCTCCCCTTCTTCACATTGATTTCTGTGTTCTTTGACGTTCAAACTTTAAAACAAAACGCTTCCTCTGTTTTGCTGGTTTCAAAGAGAGAGAAAAAACAATGGCTCTCGGGGATTTATCTTCTTCTTCTTCTGCTTCCTCGGAGTTACATGTTCTTGCCGTTGATGATAGTTTCGTTGATCGTAAGGTTATTGAGAGATTGCTTAAGATCTCTGCTTGCAAAGGTACAGGAAAAAAAAAAGCCGTTTCGGTTTATATCTTCCTTCTTCTTTTGTTTGGTCTCTGATTCGTTTTGTGGGTTTGTTTTATATATATATAGTGACGACGGTTGAGAGTGGGACTAGGGCTCTTCAGTATCTTGGTTTAGATAAAGGATCTTCTGGTCTTAAGGTATTTTTATTCATATTCTTTCTCTGATAAAGTCTCTCTGTTTTCTCACATGAACAAACCCTAAAGATTGAAAAAACTTGATGTGCTGGTTTGGCTCCCAAGAAACCTAAGATTTAACTAATTAAAATAAAAAGTTTTAAACCTTTGCCTTTTTTTTTTATATAAAAAGGATGATTAAGGTTTTTTGTATTATAATTGAGGAACTGCTTTTTGATGACGTTTATGTGAAAAATTTTTGATAAACAGGATTTGAAGGTGAACTTGATAGTGACAGATTACTCTATGCCAGGATTAACGGGATATGAACTTCTCAAGAAGATTAAAGTAACTTTATATTTATGTCTGTCATTTATTAAAGCAACATTTGAATAAGCTTTTCTCGTGCTTTGCTTACACAGACTCTGCCTTATAATGTTTTTCTTAACAGGAGTCTTCAGCATTCAGAGAAATACCGGTAGTGATAATGTCGTCTGAAAACATACAACCTCGTATAGAACAGTAAGTCACTGTAGTTAATTTAGATACAAACTGAATCAATTATGAATCTTCTTAAGACTTGTAATCTGATTATGTGTCTATCCTCTTTTTTCTTTGTTGTAGATGTATGATAGAAGGAGCAGAGGATTTTTTGCTAAAACCGGTGAAATTAGCAGACGTGAAGCGGATAAAAGAACTTATAATGAGAGGTGGTGAAGCTAAAGAAGGATTTACCAAAAGCCCTAGTCCTAAGAGAATCCTACAAAACAACATTGATTCATCTCCATCATCTTCATCTTCATCAACATCGTCGTCTCAAGATGTTTCCTATCTCGATGACGACGACACTCCATCTTCCAAGAGGATGAAATTAGAACCTAGCTAGGGTTTTAAGCTTAATCTTTTCTCATTTTTTTCTTTGTTATCCTGTAATATACATTGAGCTAAGATGTTTGGGTAAATTCTTGTTTTGACATTTGCAATTCTAGATCCTGATGCTAAATCTCATCTCTCTGATTTTTTTGGTTAAAACAAAAGGAGATCAATGTAAAAATATGATTTTAACAATTTTTAAAGTTAAAACTAATTTTGCCCATATTGCTCCCCCTAATTGACTGCCAGATTAATTGTGTTATTTAATGTAGCAACTACTTAAAAAAATAAACGTAAAAAAGATTTGTATATGATCTTCCATGTGTCACTTCTGTGTATTATTCAAGATTCATATGAGGTTTTCAAACAAATAAATAATCCTACACTCCTAGTTGTAAAAGCAATAGGAAGCTTGTCTTCACTTACGTGTCATCTTATGATTGGTTCAATGATGTCTGTTTTAGACCGTTGAGACTTTGAGACCATTGCGGTCTTATCCCAAAACTCAGAAGAACACAGAAAATTTTCTTGGTGGTCTCTCTAATGGCATTTTCAGCGAATTTGTCTCAGCTTTCTTCTCTTTCTACCATCTCCTCTTCGTTGCCATTTTCTTCTAGTAGATTCCCTCTTCGATCTCTACCTCGATTCACAGTCAAAGCAGAAGCAGAGAAAGAGAAGAAACAGAGCACACAGGCCAAGTCCGATGGGGAAGCACCACCAGCTGCCACCAAAACGCCTAAAACTCTTCCCAAGAAACCGGTTTACTCGAGTCTGTTTCTTCACTTCTCTTTCAAACATGTTGAATCCAATAACATAATTTTGATAATTTTTGTTTGTGATGGATGAGAAAACAGTGAAGAAGGGCCAAATCGTTCGTGTGGACAAAGAGAAGTACCTCAACAGCATCAATGTACGATCGAGATCTTTCCTGGTTTTGTAGCTGATTCATTCAAATCTGTTTCTGAAACTTATTTTGTTTCGTCTGTTGAGATGATCCACAGTACTTATCAGTTGGACATCCTCCTTTCTACAAAGGACTTGATTACATCTACGAAGACCGCGGCGAGGTATAACTCGAATTCAATACCTTTTAGAAATGATCACAAGATGTTTCAAGATAAGGAGTATTTGAAATCTTGCAGGTACTTGACCTTCGTGTCTTTGAGACTGGGGAGTATGCACTGGTAAGTTTCCACACAAACTGTTTGTTCTGTTGCGTGAGCTAGAGAAGAGAGCTAATGGATTGTGAATTTTGGAGATTTTAGGTTGGATGGGTTGGTATCCCGACTGCACCAGCTTGGCTACCAACAGAGATGTTAATCAAGGTACTCAAAATTTCTCAGTACATAAACCATGAGTAACAGTCACTTCATTCATGTCAATTTATGATTGTTTTCTATGTTCTTCGATCCCCACTGCAGTCTGAGAAACTTGTTTACGAGCGAATGTAAAGTCCAGAAGCTTCCAAGAAGCCTCCTTTGGAAATTGGAATGAAACTGATACGAAGGTTGTCTGTTAAGCTGGAGATAAACGATACTTAACAATGCTGCCTATCATGATTATGTCTCCGAGTGTTTGAGAAATAATCAGTGTTACCTAACAAAAATGTTCTGGAATGTAAAGACATATGCTTATAGATTGAACCAACTATTATAAGAATGCAGCCTCAGTAGATGCATTCCTTAACGAATTCACACATTCTTTGTTATGATCCGCTCTAATCATCGCTACTTCAGCAACCATTCTTCCTAGTCAATGGTTCTCGCTTCCTTTATTAATATGTGTGTTTGTAAAGGCTCATCCACTTCCTTGGAAAAGTTTCTTTAGAGACTGAGAATTTAGAAAAAACGAAATGTACTTTTGTAAAGAGTTGTGGGTTGGCATCGTTATAGTGAGGATAAAAACATGATTACTTCATCCGCTTGTGAGATTTGTTTGTGGCATCATGAAGTCGAACTTTTCTGTGATAACATTGAAAAATGATCTGTTGTTGTATTGGATAAAACAGTAATCTTGGTCTTATGTGTGTATATATGATTCACAAACTTCAGTGAAAACTTATTTGCCGAGATGATGACAACACTCTAAGCATAACCACAAAATTGTTGTTTCTGATGAAACTGAAGGCAAAAATGTAGAAAAAAGTTTCATGGAACTCTTCAACTTCTTTCTCTCTGACTCTGAATCTCTCAAGCTCTGTCAAGTCCTCTAAACGATGGAGACAAGCGAATAGTGCCACGACCACGTTGCTGGAAGCCTACCTCTCCACTATTACTACTCGTCTGATCATAGTCCTTCCTGCAAGATGGACAACGAGCTTCGTTTTCACTGATCTTCTTGTGGCAGAAGAGACAAATCCGAAACCCACATGGACATGGTTTGAAACTTAAATCAGTTTCATCCATCACTTCAGAGCAAATAGGACATTCTTCATCATCATCATCACCTTCTTGCTTCCCAGAGTTATTAGAACTCTTCTTCATTTTACTGTTTCTGTGAAACATCTTCTTTTGAGGTGAAGAAGCTTCATGCTTGCACCTGTTATCTTTATGAAAGAGCTTCTTCTCAGGGGTAGACTTGTTGTTCCTCCTCCTCTGGCTTGTATTTGGAACTAGATCTTCTCCTTGCTCAAGCTTAAGGGTGTCGTCTTTATCATTCTCAAAGGAGTTCAACGCATCTCTAAACCCATCCCAGTTGTCATAAGCATCGTCAAAAACTTCCTCCTCTTCTTCAGTCATCTGCTTAGAACAACAGAAGCAATCTTCACTAACAACAGATGAACCTCCTTTGCTGCTCTTGAATAGTACACTCGTCGGACTACTACTAGCAGACGATGTCTTTACAAGATCATCATCATTGCTTCTTTCTTCATGATAGCCATCAATCCTCCAAGCTTTTTTATCAGTAAGTTTATTTAACAAAGATTGCAATCTACGGCCAATTTCTTCTTCATCTACATTTGCTTTTTTCCCTATTAAACCATTGATTCAAAAAACAACGTCATCATCATCATCATCAATCTAACACTCGAAAGTTTGAAACTTATCTTACATTGATAAATCCATTGCTTGCGACGATCATCAATCTTCCATTGCTTCAGTTTACAAATCCAATTCGCCTGCAACGTCACAAGATTCAATTCCATATTTCAGAAGAAAAAAAAACGTAATGTTACGATTAATCAACAACCCAAAAAAAAAAAACACGATTTCTACTGGGGATTTTGGATCGATCAGGCCATAGTATTGTAATCTATAATCCGATTACGTAAAAAAAGTTATCGAAGAAGAAGGAACCTTGCTGCGTTTCTTGGCGAAATCTCTAGAAATGGGAGAGCCATGAAAGAGGTTGTCAGAGTCTGTGATGGAATCAGCAACCATGATTATAATGAATCTTCAGAGCAACACACACAGAGAGAGTAATGTTGTCGCTCAGAAAAAGAAAAAAAAAAACCCTAATACTTAAATGCGGATTAAGAGAGAGAGAGAGATGGAGAAATCGGAAACTGCTCTGCTACGCTCCTTCTATTTCTCACTCTCCCAGAACCAAAAGCTTCTCTGTGTGTATGTATGTAATATATATGCGGTTATCTCGTTCGGGAATTTACCCCTGGTTTGACTCTGTATTTACAAGCAAAGCCATACCCTTGCTTATGGGAATACGACGTCGTTATTTGGAATGTTTTTTTTTTTTTTTGGTATTTGGTTGCTTTTTATGGTCTATTGTTCAAACTTGGACTACAAGGAAATATATACTGCATTTTTCCATAACAAGATTAAGAAAAAAGAGATGCATTTTCAATAATTTATTTTAGGCAAACTAAATTAGGGAAAAATGGATTTCTTTTGGATTACAAAATCAAACTATACATATATATATATATTACACATAATTTTTTTTCCCTAAATAAATCCATAATAAGGTGTATTCTTATATAGATTACAAATAATTTACACTTTTTAAAGATTTAAGAAAATTCTGCATCGATAATGTTATTTTTTTAAGAAAGCATGATCATAATCAACTATTAGTTATACTTCCTAAGCACAAAACAAACCTTGATCATCGTATAACGAGTTGTAATGCCTTTCCTGTCGGTAGCTTAACCATAAATCTGCACCGTTGCATTGCAAATATATAGAAGCACTTTATCCATCAGATGTCATATCCAATCAAAGTAGTGATAAAGGTGAAAAGAAGAAATTTAAAAAAATCTCACCACTCCTATACTGTCCCTCTCGCGGTAAGATTTGAATGATGGGAGCGCCTCTCACGGATGTCATCAACTAATAAATGTTTTATGAAATCTATCATTTGTAATCTATCTAAGAATATTCTGAATTATCTTAGAAAATATATCATGTTCCCTACAATATTTTTATTTATATGATCACAAAATTCTTTATATTTTCAACCAAAGAATTCAGCTAAAAGAATTGAAAGAATAAAAGGTCATCCTTAAGTCTTTACACACATCATCATCATTGCACAAGTAGTGATTGATAATTGATTCCTAGATACATTTCTAGAAGATTGTATGTTTTAGTTTTGTACATTTCTCATATAGTAGTGTGACATTGTTCAAAATTTTATCAAAAAACCAAAAGTGTGTCTGTCTTCTTTAGTTTTAGAAAAATGCAAATTAATTGTTTGATTTCAAAGAAATTGAACTCTTTTCAATGTTAATTTTTGAACTATTTGTTTTTATTTTTATATATATATTTTTTTTCTTTCTCTATGACGACATTCAATAATATTTTTTTAATATGATCATAAAATTTCTTATATTTTCAACCAAACAATTCAATATTTTATTTTTATATGATCATAAACTTTCTTATATTTTCAACCAAACAATTGAAAGAATAAATCATCCCAAGTCAAATTACTCTTTTACACATGTCATCATTCCATAGAAGGAATTGCTCTCTATTTAAGCCGGAAAATTATAGTGAAACAGTCTTTGAAAACAGAAGATTGAACAATTAGCTTGCAATTTATATAGAGATCGTAAACTCTTAACCCAAATTATTCATTTGATTGATTAAACTCCCCTTATTTAGTCCATGATCCATAGTCGCAAGTCCATGATTAAACCAAGTAACAAATACTCTTTTAGTAAGACTTCTTCGTTAGATCATTTATTTACATACTTTACGAAATACACTGATAGCTCATAATAGTCTTACACAACATCCAGGTGTAAGTCAGAATTTTGAAGTTTCCATCTATCCTTATCACATCAACTTTAGTTTGACTCAATATCATATCTAACTTGAATATTTGTATGTATATATATTAGACGAATTCTTTACTACTATAACCATTTTGCTGGTGCATCCTACTGGTTGACTTGTTCTTTCTGTTGCAAACCTTTCTTCTCCGAGAATGGGTACAAGCTGAGCTCAGGTAAATACAATAAAAGAAACAGAGAAACTCAGAATCTTGGACATCATATATTTATAAACCCGTCATCACGTTGGGCAAGAGTTTACACCCAAAATGTAACAAAAGGGCACTACTAGTGAAATCAGTTTTCAGACCAAATATTTTCACTGCAAGAAGGAAACATAGAACCTAGATTCTCACAAGTTTTCCAGAAACATTATAAACAACATGATATAGCGAGTTAGATGTATGATGATATTTACTAACCTTCCAAGTCACCTGTGCTAAGCGTAAACTACATCTCGAGATGATTCACTGGTAAAGCTAGGCTTCAGAGACTCCAAATAAACATCTTTTTCCCCAGTCTTCTGTTTCACGTTTCTGCTCTCCTCAAACGATGAAGTTCCTTGAAGATTGCTTAAAACCTCCTTCTTTCTCTTCCTCTGGAACGTGTACTTGATACACCGGTTTTTACTAACTGCCAAAACTGGAGTTTCTTCACAGAAAGGAGACGCCGAAACTTCCATATTCTCACAGCTCTCCTTTTCTTCCTTCTTTGCATCTGTTTTGCCAATCGTCAGAGGAGATGTTTTCAAGAACACGGGAGTACCATCATCCTTCTGAGGAGCGTTTGGAGACACTACTGGGGATTCTCCATTTCTAACAGAAGATATGGATTCAGTAGTAGCATCAGCAGCACAACCAGACATTTCTAAGGTCTCTACACTTTTACAAGAAGAAACTTTGTGAAGACAACCTCCATCATTCACATCTCCTACTTCTACAGAGGAAGACAGATCTCCATTGGCCATACTGCTATCAACTGCGTGGATTATCTGAGCGGATCCGTCAGCTTCCTTGCGTTTCGTCAGTATAGAAGGAAGAGAGTGGTCACATTGATCCTTGTTATTTTGATAAGAACACCGGTTAATACTATTAATACGAGCCAAAGATGGGACTTTTATCCCATTAGCCACCACCGATTCACTTTGTTCAACTGGGATGCAAGAAGCTACAGCTTCTGTGTTCTCATGACTGCAAGAAACCTCAGGTACTACAGAAACTGCTGCATCACGGTTTTTCAAACAGGGGTGTTCCTCGTGATCACTTATAAGATGTGTCTGACCATCTGTGAGTTTCTTGAGCTCATCTTGAAGTAGTCTCAACTCCGCCCTCAGCTCTCCTACAATATCTTCAGCTTCTTCAAGCTGAGCTTCCAGTTCGTCAACCTTCTGTTGCTGCTTCAGGGATAGTATCTCTGTCTCCTTGACCTACATAACCACAAAAAGGTTTTAAAAAATTTGAGCTGAGGAGCAAATGCAAAGACAGCCACAGAAGAAAGATATGGTACAATGGGGAAAGCTCATCATCAAGCAAAGCCAATACAGTCTCTAAGATGAAACAGCAATATCTCCACATTGAGCAACTTTTATACTTAAAAACTGCATAATGAAATGAGGGCATCGGCCAAGAAATATGTATAAGCCTCACTAACAAAAACTTGTAAAACTAGCTACTAAAATCTATCAGCTACCCTTGGTTACGCTCATTGGTTTTAGGTTTCATAAACAATGATCAATGGATGAAGAGAAAAGCTATATATGCTGAAAGTGTCAGGCTCAAAGGTGTATAAAGATGGGCCAAAGATTGAATTGGCGGAATATCTTCTAGGTACTTGAAACATCAATAGATTGAACAAACCAAACTCACAGTCACAGTCACAACACACAACCTTCACAATGCATGAAACCATGTAAGAAAATGCTCAAAAACTTGAATTTGAAAGCCATCTCATATACACCATGAAACCACAGGGCCATGAAGTTCATAGAAACATAATCAAATAAAACCAACAAGAAGTCAGAAACCAAATAAAGATGAAAAAATTGATCAAAGATAGTGATTGTTGTTGTACCTTGGAATCAAGCATCTGTTTAAGCCTAAGCAACGTACGAATAGCATCATCTCTAACCGTCACAAGTTCTTGCTGATACCTACGCGCCTTCTTTTCAGAAACCATAATACGCGCAGCAGCTTCCTTCGTCGTGTTCAGTATCGTATCAGCGTAAGCTCTCTTCAACGCCGCTAAGGCCTGTGTTAACAAACCCAAACCAACAAAAAAAAAAAAAAATCATCGCAAACCCCCCAAAAAAAGAAAAACAAGACAAAACCCACATCTTGAAACCAATCAAAATCAACGAAATCGGCAACAAGATAGAAGAAACAGAAGGCAAATTAAACGAAACAATTCGAAGAAAAATTCCGAAAAGAAGAGAGAACTCGTGAGCGACTGAGATTAAGGGGGTTCAAAAGGAAATTGTACCTCTGGGTCAGCCATGACCGCCGATAATGCGGTTGCAGAGAGAAGCGATTTTTGTATTTTTATTCCGACCAAGGTCGCGAACTCGCCAAGGAAGAAGGAAAAAGCTAAAAAGGGTTGTTGTTGTTTTCTTCTTCTTCTTCTTCTTCTTTCTTTGGTTTCCTTTTTGTTTTTCCTTGAAGGGTCTGTCTGTTAGGAACAGAAAAGGAGTTGACTATTTACTTATTTACCCTTAACAGCTCAATGTTATTTCTTTAATGCCACACACCCGTCACGTCTGCCTTCTTCGCACCTTCGAACGGCGGTATGGTTTCCCGTTTTTTGCGTCACCCGTAATTGGCTTTTGCTATCTATTTTCTTTTTAATACTCCCTCCGTTTCACAAAGAGTGTCATTTTGACACATCTTCTTTGTTACAAAAAAAATGTCATTTTATGTTTTCAATGCAGTTTTAAAGATTCAATTCTCTTTTTTATCCCTGTAATTTAAGCTAATTAATTAGAAAGAGAAAATTTTTAGTGCATTTATAAAGGGTAAAATAGAAATTTAGATAATTTTCTTAATTTGTGTGTATTATGTCAAAATGACACTCTTTGTGAAACAGAGAGAGTACATTTTTCGGTGATAAAATATAAATATTTATAAAAAATACACCTTTAATTTTTGTTTACTTCATTTAGACCACTCGACTATCATCGTACCTAATTGTAATTACTAAATTTTACAATAAGACATGTTATTGCTATGTAGTACTATGATTTACAATAAGACATGTCTAGGCCCATTAACCTATATTCTAGAATGTTTTAGACTTACTTCTTCTTTAAGTTTTACTTATTTCCTATATATTAATAGAGAAACACTTTTTTGAAAAATGTGATGTGTCGCTACCAGAGAGCTCAAGACACATTTAGCAATTAACCCTTAAATTTTCTACTTAATTACATTAACATGCCATTATATTTTAAAAAAACAATTAACTGAATAATAATTAGATATGTCATCAATTCTTACACAAATTTAAATATCACATATTAAAACTAATAAAATAATTACATATAATTTTAAATCAAAATATCACTAAAATTTACTTACAAATATACAAGTCAAAGTTATATTATTTTTAAGAAATCAATATTTTTATATTGATTTCTTAAAATAAATATAAAATATTGATTTTATAAAATATTGATTTCTTAAAATTAATATAAATGAAATATTCTAAAAAAGCTATAAAAAACATATAAAGTTAATACAAATAAAAAACATATAACTTATTAACAAAATCATATAAAAATGTTATTTTTATGTTAGTACTATTACCATATTAATTTAAATAACAAGCTTTCAATAGTTATTATAATTGATTATAAAAAGAAATATATTACCCCTAAATTATCTCCAACTCATTAAGGGAAACTTAATTTCCAATAAATATATATTTATATATATTCATAAATAAATATAAAAATGACAACAAATTAGGAGATATCATGATGTGTGATTATTTATAAATATCTAAGTATGTAAACTAATTAATCTTAACATTTAGTGTGATTATTCATTACAAATAGAAATATTGATAACCAAATAAAAATATACGTTTTAATTATACATTAATAAATGTGTTATTAAAAAGGAATGAGACAATAACCCTTATCATTATAAATAAACTTAGTACCCAAAAAAATCATAATATATTTAAAATGAGTGATTATTAGATTACGAAAAATTGTTATAGTTACTCGATTAACCATAAATATAAAAACTTGATTTTTAAAGCACACAAAAAATTATATATTTCCATAAATTGTAACATTTTATAAATATTTTATTTACCACGTTCACATAATTCACGGGTAAAATGTATTCTTACACGAATACGTTGATTTTGAAATTTTGTTAATTCTTTCATAATGGTTTTTTTTTGTGGTAAGAATCCGTTAATTATAGAAAATATTAACAAACCGACTAACTCAAAATATTTAAATAGTCTAATCACAAATATTAAATCAATAAATTAGATTATCTTTAGAAAATTTAGTTTAGAATCTGATTATTACTAACATATAATAAAATTAATTAATTAAACTATCGAGTAATTTAGTATATGTTGTTATGGTTACATAAGAAACATGCAAAATTGTTATGATTACAAAATAAAATATAAAAGATATGAATTTGATTTTTAAACCACACAAAAAACATGTTTGTTTTTTGTTGTAATAAATAGTAATATTTTATCAATACTTTATTTTATACATTTAAAGATTTCACGGGTGAAACATATTTTTTACACGAAAAACGCAGCTTTGAATAAATAAACAAAAAACTTCAGTTACACATTTTGTTTGACACAAACAAATATTGGTTCTAAAATAATAATTTTACTTATAATAATTTTTTGTAAATTGATTTATCCAGCACATGGTGCGGTTGTGTTACCTAGTTTTACTTATTCACCAAGTTGTATATCGATGGAATGAGTATGCAGAATTTCACCTCAAAATTTCTTTCTATAACACGTTATCTTTAAACCCTAACCGTCTATTAAAAAAGAAAAAAAAACCTATCTGCCGAGACGTTCGAGCAGCCATCACCATTCTTGATCCGAGACGTTTGAGCAGCCGTCAGTGTGTTCGGACTTCCTTCTTCTCCAACGTCACCAACTTCTCTCACTTTCTCCATCGAGGTAAACATTCCACAACTATTAATAGGAACATAATCGTATTTCCATTCGCATGTTCTAATCTTATATAAACAATTGGTTTTTGATCGATTATGGTTTTTGGTCAATAATTACGGCTAAGTCATGGAAGCTTTGCTATACTGTTATTTTCTGGATTAATTGTTTATTTATTGATAGTATTTGTATTACTTACATATTGTAGATTCATAATATAACTCGTATGTTCTTATATAATTCGTTTTCCAAATCAATTTTATAATACTAATAGATCGATTAGTACGAGTACGACTTTTATAATAATACATCAATTTTTTTTGTAATTAAAAACTTAGTTTTACTTTTACAGCATATTAGTTAAAGCACATAATAACAATACTACTCTCTGGGTATAACCACTTGTTCAATATTTTGAGTTGATTTTAATTTTTGTTCGTGTGTTACTCATGTGTTGTTACCATGTCGAATCTCTCATCAAGCTTTGATTTTGCTGCCCTTCATCTCTGTGGAGATAATTATTTGCATTGTCAAGTTTTGGTTGAAATCCAAAAGGCTAGATGATACGATCATCTAGGGAAACACAGAAAATGAGCAAAACAAGGTACAAGCAATGATATTGCTCCATCATTACCTCAACTTGATTATGGAAGATCCAGCGCTTCTTTGAAGTGATCTGAAAGAAAGTATCAACACCAAAAAATGGTGATTCTACCAAGAACCTGTAAGTTTTTATGACTATAAGTTTATAAGTGAGTACAACTTCACCTTACATCAAATACCTTCCATATTGGTCCACTATATAGTGAAAAGATGATAAGTTAGATAATACTTTCTCTACCTTCTATGTGAATAATGTGCTATTACAAACACAATACCGTGAGCTAGAAAGGGATTTACGAGGTATTTTTAGTTAATTTCATGTCTTCTGTAGCTGAGAAGCAAAACCAGTTGTTACTGAAAAATCACAGTTTGCATCCAAATATTTGACTATAATGGGCACTAATTCATACATAACAATTGGGTTTGCTCTAAATCATATATTATAATGTGGGTCGATTTAGTTGGATGCAAACTGTGATTGTTAACTATTAATTTTGCTCTGCAGCAATAAGAAGACACAAAATTAATTGGGAATACCTAGAAACCCTTTTTCACGCTATTGTGTTTGTAATAGCACATTATTTGTATGAAATGTAGAGAAAGTCTTCTCTAATTTATCCTCTTCCATGATCTTTTCACCACATAGTGCCAATTTGGAAACTATCTGATGCAAGGCGGAGTTATACTCACTTACAGATTTATAGTCTTGAAAACTTATCTGCGTTCAATTATATTGGACTCTTGATGAATCACCATTTTTTGGTGTTCATACCTTTCTTTCAGCTATATACTATCTTTTAGAATATCTCATCGTGGGATTAAACCAAACTTTAAAGTTTTAAATGATTTCGACCTACAAAATTCTTTTAAGAACATTGTCAAGTTTACAAACATATATTATCAATATATGAATTGTAACTTTGCATTTACTAGTATACTCAAAATTTATAGTGGAGCTTATCACATAGTCAGTCATACACCAATTACTTTTTCCTGCAATATTAGGCGCCAAAATTGTTCGACCGAAAAAATATCGACTTAACCAATTCAAACCGGGAAATATTCCGTAAATAGGAAAATAACCGGTTGGTTCCTCGTGACTGTTATCCACAATAAGAATCCACGTGTCTTCTTCTTCTTCAAGCCCCTCCACCTCTTCTTCCATTTTTCCGCCATTCCACCGAGCGAGCGAGAGAGAGAGAGAGAGAGAAAATCTCCACTCCGAAAATATCTTACCCACTCATCTAATTAGTTTTGCGTCTTCTTTCTAGAGCTTGGTGGCGACTTGACACTGAGGTGTCAATCTCTGATTCTAATTCAATTCAAATCGGATAGAGTTCGATTTCTCGTTTCGGTTACTGTGTGGTTGAGTAATTTTCCCGGAGGAGGATATTTCAATCCTTATGTGAACTGTAGTTGCCAATATGAATCTGGCAATTCCGAATCCCAACTCACACCACCTCTCTTTCCTTATCCAGAATTCGAGTTTCGTCGGTAACCGGAGATTCGCCGACGGAAACCGTCTCCGTTTCCTCTCAGGAGGAAACCGTAAACCATGCTCCTTCTCCTCCGGTAAAATCAAGGCGAAGACGAAGGATCTCGTTCTTGGAAACCCTTCCGTATCGGTTGAGAAAGGTAAGTACAGCTACGACGTCGAGTCCCTGATTAACAAACTCAGCAGCCTCCCACCACGCGGAAGCATCGCGAGGTGCTTAGACATATTCAAGAACAAGCTTTCCCTCAACGATTTCGCGCTCGTGTTCAAAGAGTTCGCTGGTCGTGGTGATTGGCAGAGGTCGCTTCGTCTCTTTAAGTATATGCAACGGCAGATATGGTGCAAACCTAATGAGCATATCTACACTATTATGATTTCTTTGCTTGGTAGGGAAGGTCTTCTAGATAAATGTCTTGAGGTATTCGATGAAATGCCTGGTCAAGGCGTGTCACGCAGCGTTTTCTCTTACACGGCTTTGATTAATGCTTATGGTCGAAATGGACGGTATGAGACTTCTCTTGAGCTTCTTGATAGGATGAAGAGTGAGAAGATATCGCCTAGTATATTGACTTATAACACGGTGATTAATGCGTGTGCTAGAGGTGGCTTAGATTGGGAGGGTTTATTAGGTTTGTTTGCAGAGATGAGACATGAAGGGATACAACCCGATATTGTGACTTATAACACTTTGCTTAGTGCTTGTGCTATTAGAGGTTTAGGTGATGAGGCTGAAATGGTTTTTAGGACTATGAATGAGGGTGGGATTGTTCCGGATCTTACTACTTATAGTCATCTCGTTGAGACTTTTGGGAAGTTGAGACGGCTGGAAAAAGTGTCTGATCTCCTTGGTGAGATGGCTTCAGGGGGCAGTTTGCCGGATATCACTTCTTATAACGTCTTGTTAGAGGCATATGCGAAATCAGGTTCTATTAAGGAGGCAATGGGGGTCTTCCATCAAATGCAGGCTGCAGGGTGTACGCCAAACGCTAATACATATAGTGTTTTGCTGAATTTGTTTGGACAGAGTGGGAGGTACGATGATGTTCGGCAGCTTTTTCTTGAGATGAAATCAAGCAATACGGATCCTGATGCTGCTACATACAACATTTTGATTGAGGTTTTTGGGGAAGGTGGGTATTTCAAGGAGGTGGTAACTTTGTTCCATGACATGGTGGAGGAGAATATTGAACCTGACATGGAGACATACGAGGGTATAATATTTGCTTGTGGGAAAGGAGGACTCCACGAAGATGCTAGGAAGATTTTACAATACATGACAGCTAACGATATCGTGCCAAGTTCTAAGGCCTACACTGGGGTTATTGAAGCATTTGGGCAGGCTGCTTTATATGAGGAAGCACTTGTTGCTTTTAATACCATGCATGAAGTAGGAAGCAATCCAAGTATTGAAACATACCACTCGCTGTTATATTCTTTCGCAAGGGGAGGACTGGTCATGGAGTCTGAGGCGATTTTGTCCAGGTTGGTGGATTCTGGTATTCCCAGGAACAGAGATACTTTCAATGCACAAATAGAAGCCTATAAACAAGGAGGCAAATTTGAAGAGGCTGTGAAGACATATGTAGATATGGAGAAGTCAAGATGTGATCCTGATGAAAGGACGCTTGAGGCTGTTTTAAGTGTGTATTCTTTTGCGCGACTTGTTGATGAGTGCAGGGAGCAGTTTGAGGAGATGAAAGCTTCTGATATACTGCCCAGTATCATGTGCTACTGTATGATGTTGGCTGTTTATGGAAAGACGGAGAGGTTAGTGCTTTATCCAGTAATACACTCTGTCTTATGTTTTCTTTTGCGTTGAGTTTTTATAGCTCGTACCTTACTAAGCCAAATGATGATTTATTCCATTGTCATAGCATTTTTACTCTTTCAGCTGCCTTGTGTTCTTACATGATCAGGGATGGGAGAGATATGCTAGTGTACTGTAGCACCCTTGCTAATTTTATTGCAACTAACTTCAGCTTTCTGGATAAGTCGTACTTCAAGCCATTTTTTATATATTACTTCCTTAGTTTTAATTACACTTCAATTTTTATGTTTTTAGGTGGGATGATGTCAATGAGTTAGTGGAAGAGATGCTTTCAAATAGAGTATCAAATATTCATCAAGTTATTGGGCAAATGATCAAGGGAGATTATGATGACGACTCAAATTGGCAGATAGTGGAGTATGTGCTGGACAAACTCAATTCAGAAGGATGTGGTTTGGGAATAAGGTTTTACAATGCACTTCTGGATGCTTTGTGGTGGCTGGGTCAGAAAGAGCGAGCTGCAAGGGTACTCAATGAGGCAACGAAACGTGGACTTTTCCCTGAGTTATTCCGGAAAAACAAACTCGTGTGGTCTGTGGATGTGCATAGGTAGCTTAAGAGCCCTACACTGGCTTTAGTTCAAATCTATGAAATGGTTGCTTACCACTCAATCTAATTCTTTGTTTTGAATGTTCTGCAGGATGTCAGAAGGTGGTATGTACACAGCACTATCGGTATGGCTAAATGATATGAATATTAAGCTTTTAAACGGAGAAGATCTTCCTCAACTAGCTGTTGTTGTTTCAGTGTAAGTATTTTGATGCTAACTAGCTCATTGCAGGGTGCTTCCAAGCTTTGCGTTTTCATGTCTTTTGCCTTTTTAACTCTTTCTTTTTAACGTCTCAGACGGGGACAGTTGGAGAAAACCTCTGCTGCAAGAGAATCTCCCATCGCAAAAGCTGCTTTCTCCTTCTTGCAGGATCATGTCTCGTCATCATTTTCCTTCACGGGATGGAATGGAGGTCGCATTATGTGCCAGCGATCTCAGCTCAAGCAGTTACTGTCAAAGATAGAGCCAACTTCAGAAGAGTCCGAAGATAAGAACCTAGTTGCTTTAACAAACTCGCCCGTTTTTGCTGCTGGAACAAGAACTTCTACAAACAAGGACACAAACCACAGCGGTAACCCTACGCAACGAAGAACGAAAGTGAAAAAGGAACTAGCAGGAAGCGCAGCTTAATCTGTGTGTGTGTAATTTCTGTTGCCAAGACCAGCAATCAAAGGCCTATTCTGTCTTCCTCCATGTAAGACTAGTCGGTGAAAAACTCTGCGTCTATGGTCTTTAATACTCATCCACCAGCACTCCCATTGTGGTGTCAAGCAGTAGTGTCAGCCTCTGTTAGACAGAAGAATCTGGTGAAGATGAGAAATGGTGATCTTAGTTTATATGCAGAAGCATAGCGTTATGAAGCGTCAAGTAAGTAGCCAACTAAGTGTTCTGATGAAATGGTTAGAATTAGACCAATGATTTTGCAGCCATAGATTTTGTTTTGTTTTTCATTCAACTGTCTTTGGGATAACTATGAAGCTAAATACTTGTGTAAGATTCGATGCTCTAGTTACAACTACAAGTACAGGATCTATCAATCAAGATTCCTCAGAGAAGCTCTAGTTTTTTGGTTGTGACCTAATGTGATGATCTACCATTCCACCCAATGGTCTGAAAATTAACTTTAGCACAACTACTCCACCCATAATAAAGAAAACACTTGTTGTGCAAGATTCCTTCTTCGGCCTGATTCATCTTTATTCTATCTCTCTCCCTCAGATTTGTGTTTGTTATCTGATTTAGGAAAGTCACAACAAACTTCTCATCCAAATTGGTAAAAGAAGAAGAAAAATAAAGGAGAAAGAAAGGCTCTTTCTCTCTAGTGCTTAACACATTACACTTTAGGACTCCACTTTGTATGCATAATAAAGGTAATGGTGGCTTTGCTTTCTAACCGATGCTAGTGCCTTTGTGTGTTTTTTGCTGTCTTCCAAAACTATTTACCAAATTATGTGTATACACCTTTTTTTTACAACTTTTACCTATAAATCTCTAAAATAATTATATAATAGGGAAGAATATAATAATTTATGTGATCACTTTGCTTATAGTAGAATCACATCCTAACATTTCTACAACTATATAAACGAGGTACCTCTACGATTCTCTGTTGAAACTGTATATAAGTTTAGTTTCCTGATATTGTAAGTTTTTTGAGTTGAAGTTCAAAGTTATAATTTCCAAAAAGGATTCACTTGTCTCCAAGATTTTTTAGTATCCCCTAATAATATACACAAAGATCGACAAGATAATAGTTCTTTTTTTCGAAAAAAGTACAAGGATAGAGCTGTAACTATCTAATATAATAAAGTAGGGTTACACCCTTTGAGGAGCTCCCTCCACCCGACACGTGGCACCTTTTCAATTTTTCGTTCGATAAAAATTTATCCGACATAACGGGCCGTATATCATGAATTTCGTAATGGGCTGGAGGTTGGTTAATGGGACTCAAATATTTCGAAACCCGTATCCGGCTTACTCTCTTTCCCGAATGTCTTACTTCCCCGACTGTCTCTCTTCACCTCCGGCGTATCGCCGTTTTCGATCTCCTCAATTTCTAAACAAAGAAGCCCAGATTCAAACATCAACTCCTCGTAATTCCAAGTTTTGTACGGGTAAGCTATGTTTCGAAGTCGCAACTCACCATAGAATTCTCCCGACCTTACTACTTTAATTAGGTTGTAAAGATAAACTTGTGTTTGGTATATGTGATGTAGGGTGTGGGATCCTCTTAAGTATGAATAATTAACCATTCGTCTTAGATTTATGGGTGTTTTTAATTGTCCGAGAAGGACCATTGAGATAGAGTCATAGGTCGTCCTAGCTTAGTACATCGAAATGAATTGTTATCCATTGTTCCGTATTTAGTTGACAGAGAAAGACCTACACCCGTTTTCCGCTGCTTCTGTATCATCACGATAGTGATCTTCTCCTCTTTTACTCTCCGGTATCACCCGTTGTTATATGTGTGATTTGTTTTACAGAAACTGTCTTATTTAGCACACTTTGGTATGGTTATTTTCCCAGTTGGAACCACCCTCAATGTTTGTCAAATAGAGCAAAAGCAAATAGAGATTTTAGGAAGCAAACCTATAATATTGTTCTGTTATTTTCTAATTCTCTTCTTCAAGTTATGGTCCCCTAAGAGTTATACCGTTTACAATTTTCTTATTTCCTTGGTGTCTAATTATCGTCTCTGCTATTTTACTAGCCACTTCTTATTGCTATTTCCTCCCATCTAACTGCAGGTTGCTGGGACTCGGTGGTTAGGAATATTTCAACACTGCAGGCCAGGTTGGTGAACTTTTAAATTTGAAATGCCCTTAGTTTTTGCCTCCCATTAAGATTAATTCCATCCTCTAACCACAAAATCCATCCCATATCTGTTTAATGCCATAAAAGGTAATTCCACACTGATTTTATGCCTTTACTTAATGCCTTTAATCATGTTAGGTCGCCTAGCCTCTCTGTTTTCCTCCATCCCATATTTGTTTACATGCCATAGAAGGTAATTCCACCCTGATTATATGCCTTTACTTAATTACCTACCTGATTTTTAGCCTTCTCTTTATTTCTTGTGATGCGTTACGTTTCTACCATAAGTTACTAATTACTTACCTCCCAATTTGAAGCCCTACCTTCTAACATATATATATATATATATATATATATATATATATATATATTTGCTTCCATACCTCATCAAAATAAAAACACAAACAACCCTACCTCCGACCTTTTTTAAAAAGAATGTCTTCGAAAGATTCTCCTTCAGATAGCCCAACTTTCACCTATCTCAAGCTCGATGAAATTTCAGAATCCCTAGACACACCTACCATAGTCATCCGTCTACTTCATTTCTGGGATGCCCGTGATTTCAAACGCAACAATCTTCTTCTGAGTGTGGAGTGTCTTCTTCTGGATGAGGAGGTTCTGTTTTTTTTTTCCAAATTAGGATCATTTTTGCCCTTTTATTTAATTCCTTAGTGTTTATTTCTAGATTCAGTTTGATTTCCCTCTTAATATCCTTCATGTTAATGTAAATCTAATCCAAACTCCTTATTTTAGGCTAATGTTATACAAGCATCTATCCACCCACGGCATCTTCACAAGTTTCGATCTACACTCAAACATGGCTGCCTCTTCATGATTACTAATTTCGATGTCAGGAAGCAACCAAATTCATACCGCCTCTCTGACCATGCGTACAAGATTTTACTCAATGATCACACCTCAATGGATGTTCTAGACCCTGACGAATACTCTATTCCCCTGGAGTATTTCTGCACTCGGAACTACAAGGACATCCAAAGTTTGGTGGGTAAAGGAGAGATGTTACCAGGTACAATGAAAATATATTTGATTTATATATGCTTTGTATACAACCTGCTAATATGTTGTTCACTCATTTCACCGTAGATATTGTAGCCCAAGTGTCATGTATTCGGAATGCCGATAAGGTCGACGAAACCACAACTCCACCGAAGACTACGTCGAACCTGATTCTTACGTGTGTATTTGACAGGTTGATTCCAAAGCTGCTCTATATACCTACCATTGCCTGCCTAGAGACTAACCACTGTTTTCTCATCTGTAGTGGTGACACCGCTTATGTCTCCGTCTGGGATAACCAAGCATCTAAGGTCCGTGAAGATGTTGCTCTCCTAAAAGAAGAGCCTATTGTAGTAATCGTCACTGGTGTGAATCCCAAAAACCTGCGTGGTATGTCTCTTTCCTTGCCTTTATTTGATACAAACTCTTAAATGTGATATACTCTTTCACCCTTAATTATTACTCACACTTTCCTTTGCAACAAAATCTAAGGTGACCTATATCTCAACGCCACTGCCTCGACCAGATTCTTTTGGAATGTTGAAAACAACATTACAGAGGAATTCCGTAAAAGGTAGTTTCATCTCTCAACCTATTTGGTACCCTCATCATATAAACTAACTATTGCATTTACCTTTTCATATGCAGCCCCTGTTACCAAAAAGATTTAATTCCCACCATTGAAAACCCAGCGCCCATGTCTGCTCCTGGCGACGTCCAAAGCATCTCTGAAATCCTTGCTTATGTTGATGAACAAAGCGGGAAGGTAATCCCACTTCCCATCATGTATCCTCCCTTTTCTTTGCCAAGAAAGTTGATTATTTGAATTAATTTTTTCTGCCAGGAGAAACTTTTCTGGTGTAAGGCAAAGGTTGTGGACTTGATTTTAAGCAGTGGGTGGTTCTTCATATCATGTACGACTTGCTTTAAGAAAATGGAAACTTCAGGTGATACACTCATATGTGGTGGGGCATGTGACTCTGATACGGCTATTGGTCGGCTTAGGTAATCAGTAGATTATTACACACGTGTTTTAGTACCTTCATATGTATCTGATATAACACTCTTTATGCATTTTACTACTTTCAGATATCGCATTGAAGTTGTTGTTGAAGATGAGTGCCAAACCTCTACTTTTGTACTCTTTGACGAACCGGCTAAGAAATTATTCAAATCAAGTGCATCTACCTTGGCTGCGAAAAATGTAAGGCAACTTCAATTTATTAGGGTTTCGTAGTCAGAACAGGAGACCTTAATCGTATATTTTCACTACAGAATGTAGCTCAGAATGATGCTTGTGGCCTCATAGTCCCCAAAGAAATCCAAAATTTAGTTGGCAGGAACTTTGTATTCTGCATTAAAGTGCGAGAATACAATTTCACAGCTAAGTACCAGAGTTTTGCTGTCGCCCAAATTGAGATACCTCCAGCAGTAGCAGTGAAGAAGGTATGATCTTATTTCTTCTCTGATAGCTAACTACCTTCTGTGGACCCAATTCAATAGTCTCAATATGTCACAGAGGCCTGCACCTCCAGGAAGTAGCAAAGGAAAAGCATCTGATTTAGTGCCATGTAATCCAAAAGGCGAGAAGGCCAGTGATGTCAGCCAGCAGTCGAAGAAGCATCGTCCTCTTAGGTGATTTTCTACATAATATATATGACTGCAAATTATATTTTGCGCTTAATCTCCTCCCTCACTTACTTTGCCCCCAAATGTCCAGGAAGAACAAAAATAAGGTTATTGGAGACACTGATGACGATACGGTGAGTAGCCGACAATCTGATCCTACCTTGGAAGATGATGTCTAGCACCCTTTCATTGAAGCATAATAAAAAATGGAACCAACGTCCCATTCTCTTTCAACAGCAGTTTATTTTCAACAATTTCAGCATTTGTTTCAAACTTTGTCCTTTCTTTTATCCACTTCTTTGAGATCTTTATTAGTACTTTTCGAATTCCTAAAATTTGGCTTCATATTTAAGGTTCCCAAAAACATAGCTGACCTCCAAATTGAAAACAACAAGTATGGTTTAAAATATTATAACACCATAATACAAATACAAAATTTTAATTAAGAACACCAAGTAATCAAGGTAAATGTAACCAAATAGACGACATAAGAACCACAGTCAAAACCTCTACTTGAAACCAACGCAAATAGACAAATGGGGATTCCAAAAACACACCGCATCACTACAATTGGCAAAGGATATATAAGCTGGGAGAACATTATACTATTATTAGATTAGAAAGGAAACATAACAATTGTAAGTATGGTTTTAAATATTATAACACCATAATACAAATACAAAAACAGAGAGAAACGAGAAGACATGGGAACATAACAATTGAGAACATGAGTATAAAAACTGGGAGAACGTTATACTGTTATTAGATAAAAAAAGGAAACACAACAATTGTAGTCTCTCATACAAGCATAAACCTCAACTTAGGACAAAACAACAACATTATTCAATGATTCCACGAGCCAAACATGCTTCTTCATATGTTCTGTAAACAACACCTTCAAACTCCTTCAAATCTTCATCACATGTAGGTCCTCTCACTACACCTAGAAGGATTCTTAAAAAAAATAGCTCCCCTCTGTTTCTCGGAACATGTCCAATCCTCCCTCTTTGAAAACCTCTTTTCCTGGGCATAAAACGCTTCTCTTTCCTGTTCCAAGTAAAACGGCCTGGTATCTCCTCATAGGTGAGCGTTCTCGCAAGTGGGTTGTCCCTATTCAACTTCAACCAAGCCGTGAACATAGATTCATCATTATCGTCATCACCATCAATGAAACACAGTTTCATCTCTGGTACATGAAAAGTCAGTGTAAGCTCAGAAACATGACCCATATTAGTTGACACCCCTTTTAGGACTAATTAAAATGAAACCGATATTGGAGGAATATATAGAGGCCTTACACAATCTATACTATTGAAACAATCTGTACTATTAAAACAAATATCCATACATTTACTACTCATTAATAAAATAAAGAGAGTATCTTTTAGTCAACAATAATGAAGGCTGATATCTCACATTGTGAAAAAACGTTTTCCTCTTGAAAGTCAAATCCTATATAGAACCCTTGAACACACCAAATGTAGACGTTGGTGGCTGCCAAACTATAGTACAAAGAAGACAATAATGACACGATTCATGTGAACAATTAAACCATCTCAATAATGACATTTAAGTACTATTATGTTACAAACAGACCAAAGGTTGGACAAATACTCACAACGGCAACAAGGAATTGAATACCAATATTAAAGCCCAAAATAAATAACAAATGAGGCAACCAAAATGAGAGTAATGCACTATGCACCAGTATAAAAACGAACAACCCAAACATGGAAAACACTTACAACTCACATAAAAAGAGAAGCAATGGAATATATACTATATGCAATGTACTCTGCTCTAATTCCAACTGAAACAAATCCTCGAAACAACCTCCATCTCAAACTCTCAAGACCACGTCGAGGAGAAATCGACATCACCTACACCATCCCGTTCACCAATGAGCAAATCCTACATCCCACTAACAATCATTTCAAAGAGATCACCAACTTCTACCTCACATTTCATGATATTGACGAAGCAACATCAGGTACTTTAACCAATATTTTGACAGACTTTATACACTCAACAATTGGATTACTAGGAGAGGGTACTACACAACAAATAGAAGTCTTTCTGGAGATTGAAGATAACAACCCAAATGCATCGAGAAGGCTAGATATGGAAGTGCTAATAGGGGAGCTGAAAATTACACAGACACAAGCGCCAGAAGAAGAAGATGGGGTATGTTCAATATGTCTTGAAGAACTACAGGGGGAAAGAACCATAAACACTCTACAATGCAATCACAAATATCATCATGAGTGTATTACAGATTGGTTACGTCGCATACCAACATGCCCAACTTGTAGAAGACAAATACTTTAAGCTTCTTAACAATTTCTAATGCAATAAATCATGTCGCTTAATTTTCCAATAAAACAGAACACTATACAAGTCAATATTTTGTCAATATTTGGTCACTATCTTACTAAAATCCCCTGTCCTTAAAAAGGACAAACTCTCTGTTGAGAAATCAAATCAAATACTCACTGAGTTTAGAAACCAATGACAATGAAAACATACAATCACAAAGCCAATGACAACCAAACGATCACCCTCTTCTATGGTAAGAGAAACTGAATGCATGATTAAATCCAAACACATTAACAAAACAGAGAAGAGCAATATTCGAATTGTAAAACCGTCCCAAGCAAATAAAAGTCAGCAGACCAAGTGACGCCCGCCTAATACTTGATATCAAATATACACAGGTAAACTCTTAAACGAATGACTTGCAAGAATTAAAGTCTAACCAAAACAGTTCCTAAAATGTAGCCTCCACATTTAACCCTACGACCATAATTAAGGAGATTTGAAATATGAAACAGTAATCAAATCTAATAAATACTCATAAGCCATGTTTTCCTCTGTTTAGGTCAGAGGCTATTACAAAATTTAAAGTAGTTTCAGCATACTTTCTTCTTAACTTCATTGTCCTAGAGCCCATACAATCCCATGTTTATAATTTCCAAACTAAAAAAAACAAAGGGAAAAAACAACATACGGAAAAGGAAGGAAAATGAAATCAAACACTCCCTCGGTCTCACCCATGGATGCTGAGAGAGCAAGAGAAGGAAGGAAAATCAGCATTGCCCAGAAAAAAACCAATAGACGCAAACTACAAACAAAAAGCAGTGCTACTTCCAGAACCCATAAAAAAGGTAGGCTTCATAATGACTACAAAATATGTTTCCATAGTTCCCACTTACGTAACTTGCTTTGTACCTGATCTATCTATGAATTAGGTAAACCACCAAAGAGAAATCATAAAGAAGACAAAACTCCAGCAGGCTCTACGAGTAAGACTCTATCACACAAAATCTCAATTAGCTAAAACAATGCCCTACTAATCTCCACGCCATTAAAACTCGCAAACACACTTGTCTTACAAATGCAGACACCAATGATATTAAAGAGGTGGATAATTTGAGATCAATTGGTGGGAAAACAACATATGGTAATCCTTAAGGAAAATCGGTATTTTCATACCCCAACTAAGGGGCTATGTTGAATTCCTACTCTAGCTTTAACAATGAGCAAATTCATACATTAACTTAAATAAAACAGAACATTTACCTGAGATAAGTTGCTCCATATTGCCCTGTGCTTTTTCCTGACGTACTTAGCTTCTAAACAGAATTAGGCCAGTCATCCGGCTCAAAACCACGGCCCCTCAAATCTCGAACAAAATCAGAAGAGGCATCAAAGCTAACAGGCAGGAAACGTCAGGCGGCCAAACCTGCAATCACAAATGGCCAGAAAAAAGGTCAGCTTAATTTCAATGTATGGAGTATGTCTACTTCTTCAAATAAACCACTCAATATTCTTACACATGCATCTCCAGCTAAAAGGCGCCGTCGCCAACCACCCTCATTCGATTTGGTTGATTGTCCACACTGCGGTGCACTGATGTGGCATGCTGAAAGCACAAAGAGAACCAAAGACAAAAGCAAATTAACCTTCTCCCTTTGTTGCCATGGTGGACGTGTGAAGTTACCAAAAGTGAAGGACACACCTGACTTTCTAGACGGACTGCTTAAAACATCTGCCAATTTCCGCCAGAATATAAGAGTGGCTAACTCGGCATTTGCATATACCTCTACGGGAGCCAAAGTAGACGAGTCTGTTAACAAGAATCCGAGACCATACACCTACAGAGTTCACGGCCAAAACTGCCATCGTCTTGGTTCTATGCTACCTGCAGCAGGCGAGGAAACAAAGTATTCTCAGATGTATATTTTTGACACTGCCAATGAAGTGAAGAACAGAGTAAATTCGGTCACCAGAACTGAATCATCGACTTCCCTTGATGAGAAAACCGTAACTGGATTGATGGAGATGCTTGATAGCACGAGTGTGCTCACAACAATTTATAGAGCTGCCAGAGATCGATACGAGCTTCAAAAACCAACAGAGTTGTCTATAAGATTGGTGGCCCAAAGGCATAGAGGGAAACAATATGATCTGCCTACCTCCGATGAAATAGCTGGACTTATTGTTGGTGATCTATCTTCCACAACAGGCTGTAGGGATGTCATCGTCCATCTTAAATCGGATAACCATCAAAGAATAACCGAGCTACACCCACTTTACATGGCTCTACAATACCCTCTATTGTTCCCATACGGCGAAGATGGTTACCACCCAGATATACCATACGCAACAACAACAGAGAAGGCTATCAAAAGGAAATGTGTGACCATGCTCGAGTTCTACGCTTATCAAATACAGACAAGACTATTAGAAGGTACCACTCTCGTCAGGTCTGGACGTCTACTCCATCAATACGCCGTAGACGCATATATGGCAATAGAACAAGAGAGGATGGGCTGGTACAGGCGAAACCAAAAAACCTTAAGGGCTGATGTTTACCACAACATCTGTGATGCAATTGACAGAGGGGACAGTGATGCAATGAAAGTGGGACGCCGAATAATCCTCCCTTCATCTTTCACCGGAGGCCCAAGATATATGGCTCAGAATTACCATGACGCGATGGCAATTTGTAGAACCTTTGGAAACCCAGACTTATTCATCACCATGACGGCGAACCCAAATTGGGAAGAAATCAAAGAACATCTTCAACGATCCGGTAACTTTACGGCCAACGACCGGCCAGATCTTGAATCCTGTGTTTTTAAGATGAAGTTAGAATCTCTCGTGGCTGATCTTTGGGAAGGGGAATTCTTCGGCGAGGCAAAATCAAGTAAGCACCTAAATCTAAAACAAATAGTCATTCACCCAAAAAAAAAATTATATATCCTTCAATGTCTCTCAATGAAGTGGTTTACATTTTTTGATATGTTAAAAATACCACCCCAAACCCAAAAAAAAAATTAAATCACAAAATTAATATGTTAAGATACTAAGAAAATTTAAAGAACTGGACAAATATCATTCCTGAAACAATAAAAAAGTCACAATTCATATATATGTAAACAAAGTTAAACAAACTTGATATATTAAGATACTTAAATAGTTTAAAATAATGAACAAATACCATTTATTTGACACTAAAAGAGTCACAAATTACATTTTGACTAATAACAAATTTGCCAACAATCAAATAATAAGAATCCTAATATATATGTGGGTTACAATGGCCCATAATTTACAGTTCATGACTTAAAAATACAATGATTTTAAACTAAGCTGCAGTTTTAAAACCAAAACGATATCATTTTTTAACATATGAAAGACTACATTCCTATTACTAATTAAATAAAATCTCTCTGCATTCCCTCTAATAGATGTTTGACAGAGGTATTAGAGTAATGGATTTTAAAAAGTTATAAGTTGAACAAACCCCAAACCCAATAAAAAAAATAGAAACACAAAATTAATATGTTAAGATACTAAGAATATTTAAAGAACTGGACAAATATTATTCCTGTAACAATTAAAAAGTCACAATTTATATATATCTAAACAAAGTTAAGATACTTAAATGGTTTAAAATAATGAACAAATACCATTTATTTGACACTAAAAGAGTCACAAATTACATTTTGACTAATAACAAAATTGCCAACAATCAAATAATAAGAATCCTAATATATATGTAGGTTACAATGGTCCATAATTTACAGTTCATGATTTAAAATACAATGATTTTAAACTAAGCTGCAGTTTTAAAACCAAAGCAATGTGATTTTATAACATCCAATGATTTTAAAAGACTACTACTTTTAAATGAAAGACTACATTCCTATTACAAATAAAATAAAATATCTCTGCATTTCCTCTAAGAGATGTTTGATAGAGGTTTTGCAGTATTGGATTAAACAAAGTTATACTATACTCCCTTCCTTATCCCTCAAGTAATATGTTAGACAAGCAGCAGGTTTGACAATCTATATACTCGTTAAATCTCATCTCCAAAAATTACTAAAGCTCCTCTTTATTGTATTGCAGTTGTATACACCATAGAGTTTCAGAAGCGGGGCTTGCCTCATGCGCATATCTTGGTCTGGCTACAAGATGATTTGAGGACTCCCACGAATACAGACATAGACAAAATAATTACCGCCGAGATCCCTGATGAGAGCAGCGACCCTGAAGGATATAAATTGGTTGAGCAGTTTATGACCCATGGACCATGTGGCAAAGATAACCCAAATCTATCATGCACTGAGAATGGGATATGCACCAGAGGTTTCCCAAAGCCATACACACGTCAAACAGAGTTCGATGATAAAGGTTTTGTCACCTACCGACGTCGGCATGATTCGAGGAACTACATTACTAAAGGGGGAACAAAGTTAGATAAGCGTTTTGTTGTCCCACATAATCTCGAATTGCTTAAGAAGTACAAGTGTCATATCAATGTGGAGTGGTGTTGCAAAACAGAGGCGATAAAGTATTTATTCAAATACGTGACCAAAGGAGTTGACAAGGCGACCATTGTTGTAGAGAAGACTAAAGGTTCTTCCGGAGGAGATGGTAGCAGCAACCCAAAAAATGAAGACGTAGACGAGATAAGAAAGTATCAAGAATGCCGTTATCTATCAGCATGTGAGGCGATGTGGCGTATCTTTGCCTTCGACATTCATTATAGCAAACCAGCCGTTCAACGCCTAACCTTGCATTTACGGGAGCAACAACCGGTGACGTATAGTGCAGAACAAAGTCTTGACAGTGTAATCGCACGCCCTGGGATTGACAGAACAATGTTCACAGAGTGGATGAAGATGAACGAAACAGACCCTTTCGCACGTACATTAACATATGCTCAATTCCCTCAATGGTATGTGTGGAATATAACCGCAAAAACGTGGACAAGAAGAAAGCAAGGTCACACCATCGGGAGGATTGTCAACATCCATCCAACAGTAGGTGAGCTGTACTACATGAGACTTCTTCTAGGCGTCGTCATAGGACCAACAAGTTATGATGACATATTAACTGTCGATGGAATAGTTTACGAAGACTTCAAAGGTGCATGCTTGGCCAGGGGTATGCTTGATGGTGATAAAGAATGGGTAGAAGCATTAGAAAAAACTCATCAGTGGGGTTTCCCATGCCAGCTGCGTAGTCTCTTTGAGACACTCTTGATCTACAGTTTTGTTAGTAGTCCACTGAATTTGTGGAACCACTGTTGGCGATATATGGCGGATGATATTGAGCACACGCAACAGAAGAAACTGAAACTGACGAAACTACACCTCAGGGAGGAGCAGCTAAAGAACTACACATTGCTAGAGATTGAGAAAATCTTGCAGCAACACGACAGAACACTATCAGATTTTCCCGATATGCCAATGCCAGACAATGAGATGATGAAAGAGCTCTGTAATTCATATCTTATGGAAGAGCAAGGTTACGACGAGGACGAACAACAACCAGATCATGATCTTCTATTTGGGACTTTGAATGACGAACAGAGATTGGTCTTCGATGGAGTGATGGACTCCGTTGAGAATGGAGAGGGAAGATTCTTCTTTCTTAATGGACCAGGGGGAACTGGGAAGACGTACGTATACAGAACATTAATAACAAAGTTAAGAGCAATGAAAAAGATTTTATTGCCCGTTGCATCTTCAGGCATTGCAGCTTTGCTTCTCCAAGGAGGCCGCACAGCCCACTCAAGATTCAAGATACCAATAACCCTACATGAACATTCTATGTGTGAAATCAAAAAAGGATCGATGCTTGCTGAGCTGATAAGAAAAACAGATTTGATCATTTGGGATGAGGCACCAATGACTCATCGTTTTGCATTTGAAGCGGTAGACAGATCAATGCGGGATCTTCTAGCGGAAGATGACCCCAAAGCAATGCATAAAATCTTTGGAGGGAAGACGGTATTACTAGGTGGTGATTTCCGTCAAATACTACCCGTTATACCAGGGGGCAGTCATCAAGACACAGTCTTAGCAACAATAAACAGATCATATCTGTGGGATTCATGTAAGTCCTATACCCTGACCAAGAATATGCGTCTGAAAGTGGAAGAGATCAAATTTGCTCAGTGGATTCTTCAAGTTGGGGATGGAACAGCGCCAAAAAGAAACAGAGAGAGAGAGAGCTACGAGGAGGTAGACGACATCAAAGTAAATAAAACACTCATTCTACAAAACGAGCACAAACATATTGCACAATTAGCAGATGATGTATACTCGGATTTTGAGTCCTCGTATCTAGACCAAGAGTACATTACAAGGAGGGCCATTCTAACACCAAAGAATGACACTGCTCACGAACTGAATATGTTTCTCCAAAACAAAATCCCAGACGACGCAAAGGAATATTTGAGCTCGGACAGTATTGAGAAGGATGGGGATTCTAACAAGTCAGATGAACTGCTATACCCTGCAGAATTTTTAAACTCACTCAAAATCTCAGGTTTGCCAGATCATTGTTTGAAACTAAAAGTCGGGTCTCCAGTCATGCTTATACGAAATTTGAATCAAAAAGAAGGACTCTACAATGGAACCAGGTTAAGAGTGACATGATTGGGGACCAGAGTCATTGAAGCAGAGATTTTAACTGGTACAGCAGTTCGAAACAAGGTGGTCATCCCAAGGATAATACTATCTCCACCTGATCAGAAGTGGCCATTCAAATTGAAAAGACGACAATTCCCTCTACGTTTGAGCTACGCAATGACTATTAATAAAAGTCAGGATCAAAGTCTGGAACAAGTAGGCTTATATTTGCCAAAACCCGTTTTCAGTCATGGACAGTTGTATGTGGTGCTATCACGAGTAACATCAGAAGGAGGGTTGAAGGTCCTTAACATGGAGGATGAGGCAACAAATACACTTAAAAACATTGTATACAAAGAAGTATTCAACGACGCCAGCACATATAGGTGACAGCAAGGTATTCTCTCAATTTCTAAGAAAGCTATGTTGTCATTGATCTCTGCTTCTTCTTTACTTATTTTTCACTCCAGTGAAACTTGAAATGCGTAGCCCTTCCGCATCTTCGGCCAGAAGATATTACCAAAGAGGACCTCACCAAGGCTGAAGATACGAACTCAAACGAGAGCCCCCACCTAATAACCAAAGACCTTGACACCTGGTATGTATCTTCTCTTCCCTTTTCCTTTTTATGGAGACTCTATTAGTTTGTCTAGGAAGCTATGACGGACATTGAATGCGGAAGACGAGAGTAAGGACATTCGCTTTCAACAACACCCACCAGCAAGAGAGAACAGGCATCCCAAATGAGACAAAGGTATCCTATATAACAATATAATGTACTTAGACTGAAATTCCGTAAATAGAAAATATATTCAGTACTAACGAAACCAATCCCTCTACCAGATAGTCACCTAAACGGAGGTCAAAAACTTCAAGATTGGAGAATAAAGACCATCAAATGTGGGGAATAAAATGCAATAGGAAACTATCCTTCCCATGGGGCAGACCCAACGTATCCTTATGCTCAATTTATTAAGACTACACTTTATATAATCTGTACATATACAAACGTATTGTTTTCCTTCGGGGAATACACAGTACTACATACTTGTCAAATACCACTTAATCTCGAAATGGAGAAAGAGATGAAAATGCAGAGAAATCTGGCCCAGGCCCCCCCCCCAGCTGTTTCCCCAAGGTTTTATTATATGATTTCTTTAAAGACAGCAACACTATCAAACTGATGTATCTCTATTCTGTAATACATTAATGTGTAAACCACGACGGAGGTATTTTCCGGCATGTTATAGTGGACGTTGAGAGGTCGGTCTCTCCCCAGATGTAGCGGTTGCGTCCGTGAACTGGGTAAACAAAGTTAGTTGTCTTCAAAACTCGCTAACCAAATAAAATCACCGCATATGTAACAAAATAGCCATATGACATAGAGTACAGCGACATATATCCCAAAAATAATTAAAAACGATTATTAGAAACCAAAATCCATATTAAGTGTAAATCAACTGAGAACAAAGGAACCTATTGGAATATAAAAGACAAACAACAATTGTTTGAAAAAAGTAAAATAGATCGCCACAATCAAATACCCAAAAAACAATAATAATATATCTAACCCACGCAACGCGTGGGATTTTACCTAGTATATTATAGAGTAGAGTACAGAATCATTTCAGAAGCTGACTATTTTTCTAAGAGCAAGTTGCATTCGCTTAGCGACATTGAGTTGACCAGATTTGTTTAATACATTATATAATAACCCTAAGATTTTTATCATTAAAAAAAAAACACATAAGATTTTAAAGGTAACGTTAAAGAAAATAAAAACGTCTATTTCATTTCATTTAAACCTTCTTTATAAAGTAATTTTTAGGTATTTTCTCAATTCGATTTTTTTGTCTTTTTACTTTTAAAGTTAACGAAAAGGTTATATAAACATTTAGGATAACATTTATATAACTCATAAAATTAACAAAAAAAAAATGGTAAAGAGAGATTACCTAATAAAATCACTCTAATCTAGTCAGCCAATGAAATAAAAAAAGTCTATCCAAAAGGAAAACTATGTAAAGAGACAGCCAGGTAATAAAACGAGAAAAGAACAGACGAATATAAACAAGACACGTGTGATACGACAGCATCACCAGTAGTTGCAACATGTAATAATTTAAGAAAGAAACCACGTGGCTTTTGGGCTTATAAATAAAAAAAACAGCCTTTCAGATCTCAAACTCACACCACTCCATCCATATTTACTATTGCTCTGTACTTTTTGTCTTTTTGATTCCTTATTAGAGAAGAGAAAGGCGCAAAGGGTAAAATCGGAAATAAAATTATGGCCGACGGTAGTACTACTAGCTCCTCGGAGTCAACCAACGTGTGCGGCGGTGTCGTGAGAAGAGAGATTATGCTGTTCGGCGTCAGGGTTGTGCTTGATCCGATGAGAAAGTGCGTGAGTTTGAACAACTTGTCTGAGTATGAGCAGACGGATGAGTCTCCAAAGATCGACGGCGAGGATAGAGAAGGACAAGATAAGAACAAAACCCTCGCCGGTTACGCCTCCGCTGATGAAGCTGTTCCGATGTCTTCTTCCAACGCCAAAAGCGAGAGGAAACGAGGTACTCTTGAGCTTCGATAAAGTTGATCACTTTGACACCTTTTTTCAATTTTAATAGTTTTATTCTGCTTGTGGCTTATTATGTGATTATGGGGTTTGTTTTCTTTTGGTGAAAGATGCTAAAGTTATTGTCTTTCTGATCTTTAAGGAGTACCATGGACTGAGGAAGAACACAAGTTGTTCTTGGTTGGGTTGCAGAGAGTAGGGAAAGGTGATTGGAAAGGAATCTCAAAAAACTTTGTCAAGAGCAGAACCTCTACTCAAGTAGCTAGTCATGCTCAGAAGTACTTCCTCCGCCGTAGCAATATCAACCGTCGCAGGCGAAGATCTAGCCTTTTTGACATGACTACTGACACGGTGATTCTCTATTCCTCTTGTTACTCTAAGCTAAGTTGTTAGATATTAGCTGAAAAATACTAGTACATTAGCAGCCTGGAAATAGAGAACCTTTGGTGATTGTTTTGTTAGTGAAAACTTTTAAGTATAACCAATTGGTCTTTGTTATTTAGGTTATGCCTATGGAAGATGATCAAGTGGTTATGCAGGAGAACACATCACAATCATCTTCTGTTATACCAGAAATCAACAACTTCTCTATACATCCAGTTATCAACAACTTCTCTGGTGGTAATAATAATGCATCAGGGAACCAACCATACGGACAGTTTGGTTCCTCGAATCTCATTGATTTGGTTCCATCAACTTTTCAAGCAAGGCCTGCACCGCTCTCTCTCAACCTCTCACTAGCTTCATCTAATCTGAACGAGCCATCTTCTTCAATGCATTCAGCTTTCAACACGATTGGAGTCGCTTAGAGCATATCCGAAAAGGTCTGCAAAAACACCAACCTGTTTGTTTCTTTGTTGTACAGATAGGTCTTGACTTTGTTATAAAAGATTCGGCAAATTTATGTATTTGGCTACAAAAATCTGTGGGGGAAAAGAATGAAATAATAAACAGAGCTTGGAGATAGGACTTTAAGTGTGTGTTTTTTAGGGTTCATGATCATCCTTTTTTTTTTTTTCCTTCCATGTGTGGAAGTTGTTGTAATACTCTCCAAGTTCATTCGTGTGGATCTATCAAAACTTTATATATATATATATATCATATTAACGTTATGTTTTCATTCATGATATCAACCATAAACACAGTTGTACTTTGCTTCTCATGTGGCTATCTCAATCATGTATGATTATTTATGGGGTTTTTATAATAATATCTGATTTCCTAGGATAAGATATTGTAAGTGTTTGTAGAATAATAATAATAATGTCATTATCTTTAATGATGCCAATAATGTCACATTTTATTGGTCACTTCCATTATAGTGGAGCTTTTTCTTTTCCAATCAAAATCCAGATTCTCTTTTTATACTTATATATTATTGTGGGATGATTAAGTACGGTTAAATTCGGGTTTTACCATTAGCTTCTAACTCAAAACCTATGTTGCATGGAAACTCTTTTTGAGGTGCGTTTCCTGTTTCCAAAACGTTTCGGAAACGGAAACTCGTGGAAACTCGGAAACAAGTTACAGAAACACGATTTCTAAAAATCTCTGTTTGGAAACACGATGGAAACTCCGTTTCCATTTTGGAAACTCGACAGAAACTCGTTTTTATAATTTCAAAATTTAATAAATAAATAAACTGAAAATATAAGAATTCATGATACATATAATGATAAAAAATATAATATAATTAGTAGCTTAAAAGTTAAAATCCCTAAATATATTGCAATGATGGTCAAAAAAATTGATTTTGAACGTTTATTTTTTTTACAGTTTTACTTTTAATTAAACTATTTAATATTTATGTTTTGAATTTGTGTTGTTTCAGATTTTTTTAATATAGTTTTTATGTTTGAGGATTCATTATATCTATATATATATATAGCTATACATATATCTACGTTTCCTACACGTTTTCATTATTTAATTTTTGAAAAAACCCGTTTCCCGTTTCCGAAACGTTTCGTTTCCGTGTATCCGTTTCCATTTCCATGCAACCTTGCTCAAAACCAATTGACAACGAATGAAGAGACCCAAACTCTTTATATATTATTCAAGTTTCTTCACATCTATCTGATGTAGGATCTTTTCTCTCTTGTATTACTTTTATATATGTGATCATCTTTATTTTGTCTAGGATTTAGTACATAGTTTTGTATAAATAGAAGACTTACTATTTATAAAAGTAATATAAAACATATATAAAAGTAAATACAAGATTTAGTAATATCTAGAAAATAGGAAAATATCCCGAATAGGTATACATTTACCTGTTTCGTAAGCAATAATCTTCCAATCAAAAGAACATGATCCCCATTCATTAATCAACCCAGCACACAACATTCACATATATGGCATGTCCTCTGTTTCCGTCGTGTATGGTTGTATTTACTTTCAGCGTCAACGACAAAGTTCTCCTCACGTCTAAGCGGGAAAAATTACAAGAATCATATTACATAGTTTATTTTTTGGTACATCTCTTTGCCTTGACATTATCTCTTAATTTGCCTTGACATTATTTCTAAATTTGCCAATTTTAGATCTGAGATTATCCTTTATTTTTGGGTACTTTCTCTCCTCAAAATTCCAGTTTAATCTAGTCTGTATTAGACTCACCAAACCCAGAAATAGGAACACAAATCACAAAAGATAAGAGAGAGAGAGATTATGATCTCTGTTTTTATTTGATTGTTAAACCAATTTGATTTCATATGTTTATACAATTGCTCTGTTTTTTCCTGTTCTTGTTTCTTCTTTTACAAGGCACCATGTCTAAACGTTCTTTTAAGAAGTTCGTGGAACAAGAACTCGGATCTCTTCCTCTTTTCGTCATCTACACTGTTCTTGAATGGAGCCTCATCGTTATCCTCTTCATCGATGGCCTTATCGCCTTTTTCTCAAACCAATTCGCCAAATTCTTCGAACTCAACATTCCTTGTCTTCTCTGCACCAGGATCGACCACATTCTCATCCCTAGAGACCCTATATCATATTACAACGAGTCAATCTGCGAATCTCACAAGAAGAAAGTCTCTTCTCTTGCTTATTGCCATGTCCATAAGAAGCTCTCTGAGATTAAACATATGTGTGAAGGATGTCTTCTCTCTTTCGCCACCGAGAAAGACTCTGACTGTGATACTTACAAGTCTCTCATTGGAATCTTACACAAAGATCTCGAGCTTCTCATTGACGATGAACGTGAACTTCCCTTGGCGTTCAAGAAAGATGACAATTTTGTTCAGACAACAAAAAATCTTGTGGATTACAAGATTAACAACAACAACCTTAAAAGTGATAGCTTGAAGGAACATTGTTCGTGTTGTGGAGAATTATTAAAATTGAAATCTGAGAAGTTGCCGAAGAACAACTCTTTCCTGGCTCCTGCTCCTTCACCTAGGGTTTCGTACAGTAAACAGTCTGAAAACGAACCTGAGTTTAAGGATATTGATATGGACAGAACACCGAGTTTTGTAAGAGGAGGTAACAAGTTTTTTGGGGTCCCTCTGTCTGATTCGGCGCAAAACAGTCCACGATGGTCCGTTCGGTCTCTTAAGAAACCCCTTTTGGATAAGCCAGAGAATGCTTCTTCGGACGCGGCAGATCAAAACGGTGAATCCATCCTTCATCAGCTCAAGAAAGAGGTTCGCTTGGACAAGAAGTCACTCATTGATTTGTATATGGAGTTAGATGAAGAGAGAAGTGCTTCAGCTGTTGCAGCCAACGAAGCGATGGCTATGATCACGAGGCTTCAAGCTGAGAAAGCCGCTGTTCAGATGGAGGCTTTGCAGTACCAAAGAATGATGGATGAACAAGCAGAGTATGACCAAGAAGCTTTGCAGTCTATGAGTAGTGAATTGGCGAAGAGGGAGGACGAAATGAAGGAGCTTGAAGCTGAGTTTGAGGCTTACAGAGAGAAATATGGATGTTTGTCAGATGAAGACGATGCACGAGAAGAGTTTCTTGAACAAAACGGCGATGCTAGTGCAGATACAACTAAACCAGTCTCGGATTGGGTGGTCTGTTCTTCAAATCAGGAGGAGAATGGCCAAAGCATCGATCAAAATGAGTCTACAAAATCACAAATGAAAGTGTCAGAGGAGTCTACCACAGAAAATGATGTCTCTGAACATGAACAAAGAGGTATGATTTTTTACTATGAGGTTTGATCACTCTGTGTTGTTTAAATCTGATCCCAAAAAAAAAACCCTTTCTTATCTTGTGTTGTTGTGATGAAATTGGTCAGGGAATGAAAGCAAAGAAGGGATTGTAAAAGAGCTTTCAGACATCACAGAGAGGCTAAGTGCTCTTCAATCAAATGGTGATTTGTTGAAACATATTGCTAATGTTTTGGATGTTAGTGAAGGAGAAGCAATTCTATTGCAGATATCTCAAAATTTGCACATGCTTCGTAGTTTTGTTGCTATGCCTTCAGAATCCATGGACTTGTAATACTCATCTTTTATTGTTTCTTAGAGAACAAGCAATCACCCACGCCTTGTCTTAACTCTAAAACATTTGTTTGATTCTTTCTCAATAAAAGTTTCAGTTTGCTCCATAAACCCAACCTTTTTATGTGGATCATACATGATTTGTTTCAAACGCAATTTTTTCCGTCCGTATATGTAGATGTGAATTTTTCCTTTAACATATTGCATTATGCTAACCATTTTGAATTTTATTGTCTTAAACATATTGCTAATTTCAATAAGGAGAAGCAATGAATTTAGATTTAATTTTGTATAAATGTTAGAATCAAGGAGTAAGGGTTTAATTTGTACCTAACTTGTTTCAGCCAATATCATAGCTCTAGCCACTGGTCTCAGTGAGTTGGGATTAATTTTGAACCTAACTTATTTAGCCTAGCCATATATGCTTTGCCTTATTATAGAAGCCATAAAAGAATTGCATACATTTGAACCCAACATTCATAAAAATTCAATCTTTCATGTGTTTCCCTTTAACCCATCTTATTCTTATCCATTCAAGCTATAGGGTCGATCCAAAAACACCCAATTTCCAACGCTATATATAACCCCTTACAAGACTTCTGTGTTGCTGATCTCGAAGCTTCCCCAACCAACAGTGGCTACCCCTGCAAGTCACAAGTCACCTCTGAAGACTTCTTTTTTTTATAGAAGCACCTATATACTTAAAACAATAATTTTAATAATATCGTGTTTGAGTTGCGTATTTTTATCATAATAATTTGTTTTAATTACTTCACTAACATATTAGCAATGAATCGCGGTTTCTATAACATAGTATTTATTTAACATTTTCAAATTTCAATTCCTCAACGGAGTTAAATAATTTGAATTTTGATAACCAATAGTTTTAAAATTTTGAATTTCTTGGTATATAAAAACGAAGTTATGATTCATAATATTGATAATCATTACGGGTGAAAAAAATATATTTCTATACTTATATGAATTATTAATCGAGCTTATTTATAAAACAAGACAAAAGGTTTTAAACCAACAGGTCCAACACAAAAGGTTGATGTAACTGAAATTACAACAAAACTGACATTTTGACAAACACATCCTCTTAGGTTTGTTTAGGAAAAATAAAAGCCATATATCATATGTGTTTTGACTTTTGATCTACAATACTATAAGGTTTTGCACATGACCACGATCATGATCTTCACTTTGCAAAAAATGGTCTTGATCGTTATTGTTGATAGATCACTCTCTCGGAGTGCACATGTCCCCATCCCCTACTTCAACTATCTCCTTGGGATAAATCTGTAGAATAACATAAGTCTATGAAATTCTTTTTACAAAGTTAAGATATCCTCAACTCAACGATCTATATATTCTATAAAAAAAAAAAAGAATTAAACCTGGTGGCCTTTGTCTTCGTTATGACCGAGCGTACGGACTTTGAGCTCCCCTCTGCTCGTCGTGAACTCGTCTAGAATCTCAGCATCGCACTCTTGGACGCCTCTCGTCGAGTTAGTGGACTTTTAAACAAGGTTATAAGTACTCGTCAGCACTAATTCGCCATATTAATTAATTTCAATATTTTGACAATACTCTAGATACCTTAAGGGACAAGAATGTAAATATTACATAGACATTACTGACATACCCTGAAAGACAGTTCAAGCGGGTTTCTAGGAGTTCCAGGGATCTCTTCATACTCTGCGGCATCGAGTTCTCGGAGATGGGCTGGTTTAAAGAGTTTGGGGAGAAGGTACTGTCTGATTGCTATCAAGAGGAAGAAAAGAACCGGAAACATGATTCCGGCCACAGGAATCCACGTCACTCCGTAGCACAGCCCAAAGTAGAATATCTGAAACAGTGTGAATGCAGCCATTGACTTGTACGGTACTTTCTCCACGAACGACGCATGCGCTCCCTCCAAGACCCTAACAACAATAATCACATGATTAGTCTTTTGAAGGAAATATGAAAAAAAAAAAAAAAAAAAAAAAAACAGAGTATTTTTCAGAGCACACACTTGAATCTCCTGCTTGGTGGGACAAAGAGAAGCACTACGCGCTCGAAGAACTGATTGTCTGGGAGGCTGTCAATGGCCATGTAAGCGAAATACCCCCAGAGAAGTGAAGTTGGTATGAGTTTAATAGCCGGTATAGCAAACACTGCACCTATCACTAGCAATGATTGCAACAGGTTGCTCACTCTCTGCTCGTTGACTCGTACAGGCAAGTATGCGTCAAGGTGCTTCTCTGGATCGAAACCACTCTCGTCGCTGCTATCTCCACCGTCGTCACTCTTCTTCATCACTGCCTCTTTCAGATCTTGCAGCTCATTTACCAGTGTTAAGCTTGTCTCAGCCTGTTGATTTAAAAATAAGAGCTTATATTTTGATAACCGGAAGATTGAATAATGATGAGTCTACTTCTAGTACTAGTGCTGCTTACAAGTGGACTTTTGTCCATTTCTATGAAGACTTGTTGCATATCCTCGTACACTTGTGAGGACGTTGCTCTCTGTCTGATGCTTTCTTTAGCTGTCATCACCATCTTCCTCCGCATTAACTGTATAGAAACCACCAGGTTTCATCAAGACCAGCTTAATCTGAATCTTGACTGTTCATTAACTGAATATTATCTAGACCTGTCTTCTGAGAACGGCAAGGCTTTTGGTGTGCATAGGAGACTGTGGGAGGACTCCGTTGGAAGGAGGCAGACCAAGCAATCCACAGATCAACACCTAAAAAACAACACAAGGTTTGGAGATTTCAACCAGAGAGAGTAAATGTGAGTGAGTTTCAGAGAAAGAAACAGAGGTTTGATTGATTACCATGAAACCTAACAAGAGAATGTCGTAGTGATACGCAGAAGGGTTCTTGAGGTTAAACTCCTTCTGCTGCGCGAGCTGCGAGACAACGCTGTGGTCAAAGAAGTAGAGACCTGCTATCATCAATGCTGGTATAAACGCCGCAAATATGTAGACCACAGAGACTTTCCCCATGTCCTGTACAGAACAAAAGAGGGATCTTAAAATAGGTTCGGATGATGAACCAAGATCTTAAAATATAGTTGTGTTTGTAACCTTGATGACAGTCCAATGGGTTAAAGAAACAGAGTCCCATGGAAGAGGACTAACAAGTCTTCTCGGGACACCAGAGGGTAGTTTTGATGGCGTACCAAAAGACATTGCTGTCCAAACCACAATCATCAATGGAACTCCATAGTCTGCAATGAAGCTTCGGCACCATCCTTCACAAAGATTCATATTTTTAAGGCCTTGTAGCTGTTCTTTACAAATAAAAGACCACTAAAAGAGGAGAATAAATCTCTCTTACCTGTTCCGTATCGCCAAGATCTTGCTTTTCTGCTCTTCAAAGCGGTGTAGACAAGGCCGACGGTGAAAATAAGACCGAGAAGTCCGTTTGTGTAGAGCCACTCAAACTGATACTTTTCGAGTTTCGAGTCTTCACCTTTTGGAATCCTAAATTCGCTCACCATTCCCTACCAATTTCATTTGAAACATATATAACAACTTTTGACCTATCATCAGCATGTAGAGGCTAGAGGTGGTTGAGCTTTTTGGGATTGATGATACCTTTATGGTTTGTTGAAGGAACAGAACGGCGATCAACATACCAAACAGCTCACCAGCGATCCTCGTGAACCGGTTGATGATATAAGCCACGTTGAATATCGCCATTAGGAACAGTAACAAAGCCGTCCACACACAAACCCTTCCATACAACAGCCAGCAAAACCATAACTTTACAGGAAAACATTTATTACAAAAAAAAAAGTAAGGATTTAGGGTTTTGGAGTAGTTACCAAGCAACCCAAGCTAAGTAGAGTTCTTTTCCCAATTCTGGTCTTCCTTTAGCGAAGTGGTACAAGTATTTGTACATCAGGACAGTTGGTTCTGCAACTCCAAGTATCAGCAATGGTTGTCCTCCCAATATTGAGTGCATCACTCCACATAACGCTGTTGAAGCTAACGTTTCCACTGTGCTCAATGATCCCTCTATAATTCTCCCAATTTTTTTAATTCAGATAACGCATAACTAAAAATAAGATCAAAACGTGCTTGTGCAACATGAAGACCCATCCATATAAACAGTGGGAGAAAAAAAAAAAAACAAATCGGACTTTGAGAAATTAAACCTGTGTCGTGGCTGAGTTGCTCGCCAAAGGCGATAACAGGAAGGGCAGAGGCGAAGAAAATATATGTTGTCGGTGCTAAAATCCTGCAAAAACATCACCAAACAAAATAAATCACGACGTATGTTCCTCTTTTATGACTCAAATGGTCAGAATATAATACTTGAGTGTGTTTTGAAGGTACCCGAAACCAGAACGGAGACCAGCGACCCAATCTTGCTTGTAACACAAGGCTCTTCCTCTGAGATCTCCTACGATACCTTGAAAAGGCTTCTTTGAGCCTTCCACTCTTCCTTCCTCCATACCCCAAACCACTTGAAGGCTCACCAAACTCGTTCTTCTGTTCAGATTTTATTAGCCTTATGTTAGGTCCACACAAAAAGTAAGCTACATAACATAGAATAAACTTCAGGAAAATTCATAGCTTTTTTTTTTTTTTTGGTTAATTAAATTTCATTTATGGGTACTTAAAAGCAGTAAAGCCAATTTTCTTTTTGCCTTCCATCTGAGAATAGGAAAAGGAGAGAGTGTTCTTTATCTATCTATCTCACACACAAATAGAGAAACATGACAATGCACAAAACAAGGAAATAAGTCATGAGAATTTTCTTTTTATGACGAGGATAAATCTGAAGTTGTAGATGTACCAAAAAAAGAATCTAATACTTTCAACTCAATTAAACTCCAGTGACAGTTATTAAGAATTTAAGATGCGTCGTCGTACATCTAATCTAGATCCACAACAAGGAAGATGAAACAATTAATTTTTTTTTTTAATAATAATAATATATATTAGGTTTTTGATATCGAAATTAGCAGTTTCATATTCTTGTGACATCAGATAAAAGAAAGACTTGACATGCAATAACATACAAAATGCGACGGAAGAGATAACGAGAATCACCGGAGAGCTGAAGTAATTGCTCTGTGTTGTATAGCTGCGATATGTATTGTAAGGCTTTGAACGAAGATACGATTTTATAAAAAGTAGAGTAAGGTCACACAGGCAACGGTCATTTGATAAAAAAAATATATACACGTCTTTTTTGGTGGTCCTACTGACACGTGTCACTATTCGAATGGTGGATTCTTACATATCGCCAAGTTGGTTTTTCCTAGGAAAAGATTTTTAATGGGCTCTTCTTCTTACATGTACTGTTGACAGCCGTGGAAACTAGAAACCAAAAAGTACTGTTTAATTGACAGCCGAAAGATATTTTTTTATTCAACCACAAATTAGAGTAATCTTGCTTTGTTTTTTTAGAAGGTTTCGCCAAAAAGTGTATCAGGTTGTGTTAAACATACTACGGGTCGGGTGGATAGTGTTACCTTCTTAATATGAAGTAATTAATAATACTAGTCAAAACTGAAAAAAAGAGAAGAAGATATACTAGAGAAGTGGGATATGAGAGCAAGGATTTGAAGTGGAGTTGAACATGTTTAAAACTTCCTCTTAATGATTCTAATTAATCTATTTTCTTTTTAGGTTTTTTATATATACTGTATTTTTTTATAAACAACATTTGGACTATTATTTTGATTTAGAAGTGTCATTATAGCGCATGACCATACTAATTTTTCGTTTATCTTTTTCATTTTATCGGATATTCGGCAAAGACATATTAAAAATTGATTATAGATGTATTATCTTTTTTTCTTTACATATTTCTATAATTTTAAGTTAATAGTATTCAATTATTTATCTTAAAGTTTACAATTTATCAATAAGAAAATTGCATTGAAAAGCTAGAAAATTTATCTTTTTAAGTAAATTTTTTTTTACAGAAAATATATTAATAAGAAATAAATGGAACATATATTTACTTTGACAATTTAAAAATTTATGAAACAGTTTTATTTATTATTATTTTATTTTTTGGTTAAAGGAAAACAGTTTTATTAGTTAAGTGATTTTGTTAAAGGAAGACAGTTTAATTAGTTAAGTGACTAATTAAAACATCAAAATTCTCCTTAAAGCTTGATCTGAATTACTTTGTATATATTATCAATATATCATAGTAAGGTAGAGAATGATCTACCACGTCGTCTCAAAATTTTCTATAATACCAGATACATTATTATATGGTGGTACAAATATCATGACATACACATAACTTTCGGTTTATTTTAAGATGAAGAGAAAACCACAGATCATCTACATTTCGATCTACAACTTATCATATAGATAATAAATTATTATGATCTGTACGAATGTCATAAACAATCAGAAAAATATTTTTTGGCAGATATATAATTTTGGGCTTATTTTAAGACGAAGAAATCATCTGTATTTTTTATTTTTGATCCGCAATACTATCATATGATAGGATATTCATATGCTATGGTTCCTATATCATATCATATTTGATATCATATCAGCCGCCAGCTATTGCTTATGCTTCTGTTCATCAAATCAATTGCCATTTTTCTTTCTGCTCATAAAAAGCTTAATCCTCTTTTGCTGTGTAACAGATTAATATATATCCACTGATTAATACGTCATATGTTTTTTTTTTGTAACATTTTTCTTTTCTTTCTAAAACTGTAGCCTAAGCTAATGGATTGTATTAGTGGTGTGGTTGTTGTGTGCATGAGTGCATCCAAATTTAAACCTGCAACAATCTTTTTCTTTTTAAAACATCTTCTGCTAGTAGCTTACATCATTAACTAAAATACAAATAGATATACACCAAGAATAAATAGTAATCAACATCTTCGATAAATATTGTTTTGCATTCTATAAAATTTAAGCAAACAATATTTCAAACTATAAGATTTGAATAATCCCAATAATTAAGTTGGATAATTAGATATGCACATGGGTGGTGGATCATATCATTTTTGAAAAAAAAGCAAACATGAATTATAGGAATTGACAAAAACAAATTATGAGAACAATGAAATCATTAAGTGAGATAATTACATGCACATGGGTTAGTAGTGGTAGATCATAATAAACAAACGCCGTACCGTGAGTATTGAAAAATGAAACAATGAGAAAATCCGATTTTGAAAAGGACTCTAGATTCAAAACGCCGTACGATGAGAGTATCATTTTATAATCGACGAATCATCGAGTCAAACACGCAAACATCAGAATCATATTGTATCTAACATACACTTTATATGATAACCGGAAAAATGTTATTAATATTATCTCAATCAGAAGGACAAAGTAAATCTTTAGACAAAAAATGTCGTTACCTAGGATAAAATTATGATTAGTTGAACGTGTGACGTAACTGCTGAATCCTCACTTCGTTGTCCAAATTTATTCCTGTAGAGGCCATTTCAACAAATATATTAAAATCTCAAGTTATAAAGGAATTAGTTTTTGATGTTATGTTATGACTTAATTATGAGACCATGTGTCAGTCAGTAGCATTGAATATAAGCCTTTATGCTTAACCATTTTCTTATTTCTTAATTACGAGCGTAACTACTATCGTTGTGACTCGTCTCCGCCAGTTCTTCTCGACGTTTTAGGTCATATATACTTTTCTAAAATCTTTTTTTTTTCTATAAATAAATGGATATTTTAAGTCACAGTATAAAATAGAAAATTGCTACACACTGCTCAAGTACTCAATCAATATGGGACATTCCTAATACAACTTCTTCATGTTTATGATAGACATTTAGGATTAGTTATAGAATTGGGCATTTTTTTTTCAAAATCTTATGGATTTAGGACTTATAGTCCGGACTTGCAGAAAGAGGTATTTTTATTCAGTAAAAATTACTAAATTGCCCATACTCAATAAACGCTCAACTATCGCTCTTTCTTCCTCTCTCGTTTTCTCTCTCCTCGCCGTGAGTCTGCTTTTTTCTTCTTCTGATCTTAAATCTCTTCTGATTTTTTCTGTTTTCTTTTCTTATGATTCTTAAATCTCTCTGAGATGGTGTTGTGGTGGAGAAATACAAACTAACGATGGTTTGTATTTCTGGTTATGAGGAGAGATCTGGGGAATGAGATGATAGCAATAATGAGATTGGTTACCTAAATTTGGTGTCAATTTTGATGATAAGATTGGAATGATTAAATCGATTAATATTTGTGAATGAATCCCTTGGGTTCTCTAGATAGTATCTCCTTAGGGTTTAGCTTTTTTATCCAAAGCAAAATAAATTGAATCCATTGAAATTATCTGATTGAATAGTGTGTTGGCAGTAAAGGTTTTTGTGTTTAGGAGGCCAAGGATTGGATTTTAAAGTGATAAAGATGGTGTTGATGGAGCACAATTGTGAGAATGAAGATGCACAATGGAGCCAAGCCATGGTTTTGGTCGGCAAACGAAGAAGAAGAAGAAGAAGATAGGGATATAAATGTCTTTTACTCTGAACCAAAAATACCTAAAACCGAGAGTCCGGACAATAGTACCTGATTTAAAAGATTTAGCCCAACAAATGCCTTAATCTGTAAATATCCCTAGACATTTATAATGTCAAGTTTAATTGTGGGATTACAAAGAACACGGCGGTCTTATATTTATAAGAAATCAAAAAAATATAGAGAGAAGTAGAAAACAATATTTTTTTAAGGTAGCTTCAGTTCAGATTTAGGTCTTTATTGGCTTTGATTGGTGACACAAAGAAAGCTTTACCACTTGTACAGCTTTGATTTTTTCCAATCACAAAAACTTTACCAAAATCATTATTAAAAATTTTACTCTCTGCTTTTCTGTACAGCTCTTTCTTACAGCTTTGCACTATTCCGTAAAAGCTTACAGCTTTAGTTTACAACTTTTTTGTACAGCTTTGGCTACGTTACCAATCAGACCCATTATATCCTGATTCCTGACTGTAATAACAAGAACTTCATAAAGGATGTATTATGTGTGTCTACTTCTGCAAGCCCATTGAAGATAGAGATGCATGGGTGAGAGAGAGCCCATACATGAAGAATTTTTAACAAGTCCAGCCTTCAAAATTTCCTAATGGCGCATCAACTTACCACGATAGTATTTATTTTTTTGGCTCAGGTAAAGTATTGAGACATCGGCTTATGTTACACAATACACATACTCACATGTGTCAACAACACATACACCAATTTTCGATTATTTAATATTTTTTCTGTGTAACACAATTGTGTTGTGTCCATCGAAACTCGAAAGATCTTTATTTGATTTATTTGTATTTTAGTATTATGAAGTAGCCCAGAGACCAAATAACCGGATCCGCCGGATATCCGGATCTGAATCTGGTATCCGATCCGAAAAAGCGGATATCCGCTAAAACGGATCCAGATCCGGATGTTAAATTTTTAAATTCGGTCGGATACGGATCGGATCCGGATAGTAAAAATAATTCGGACCGGATATCCGGATCTGCCACAATAATATATAAATACAATATTAATAAATAGTATTATATTTAATTAATTATATCTGTATATGTGTGTAAGGGAAGGAGGAAGAAACACGTATATATAGCACATAGTTGAGAAGATAAATTTTTGCCAATGTCGATGTGGGACTTTTCCACTCTCACTTCCTTTGTCATTTATCCCACATCGAGTAGAAACAAAAAAAACACTTCACTTTTTGTCTATAAATAGCTCCAAAACCTACTACTTTCTCTCAAAACTTGTTGGGTTTTCGATTTAAAGCCCATATAACAATTAAAACCGGATTTCGGATATCCGCCGGATAACCGAAATTTTAACGGTTAACCGTCAACCGGATATCCGGGATAACGGATCCGGATTCGGATAGTAGAATTGTGTATCCGCCGGAGCCGGATCCGGATTCGGATACCATAAAAAAGGCCGGATATCCGGCTCCGGCCCAGGCCTATTATGAAGATTTCAGAATTTATGATGATATTCTGCAGGACTATTATTTAACAAAAAAAAAGGAAAAAATAAATAAATACTAGTAAAAAAAGAAATATATTTCTACTAACATACGCCTCAAAAATTTCCACTTTAGCGTTGTTGTATCTCAAGAAGAATCAAGATCTCTTCTTCTTCTTCTTCTTCTTCAGCTCTCTCTTCAATCATCCTCTGCTTAAGTTTGCTCCCGTCCACAAAATTTACGAGCTTTCTACAATTTTCGAATCCCTCTTCATACAAAGTTAGGTTTTTTATAAAAAAAATTTCAATTCCTTTGCTTGGATCCTAAGAAAAAAAACAAAGGAAAGAAAGAAAGAGAAATGAAAAAACCCAAATTGTCAAAAGTGGAAAAAATCGACAAGATTGATCTCTTCTCCTCACTATGGAAGCAGAGATCGATTCGTGTGATAATGGCAATTGGGTTTCTCTATCTGCTCATCGTCACAGTAGAGATACCTCTCGTTTTCAAATCCTGGTCCAGCAGCTCCATCTCCATTGAATCTCTTTCTCGACTCGAGAGCGAGCCACAAGAGCCCCTAGTCGTCACAATCCCTAATCCTCCTTCATTGAAGCCAGTTTCGTACCCTAATTCGGACTCCTCCACCATTGTTAACCGGACGACGGACCTGAACAAGGTCCGTGAGCATCACCGTGGTCTTCTCTCAAGCTTGAGATTTGATTCGGAAACTTTCGACCCGAGTAGTAAAGACGGGTCAGTGGAGCTTCACAAGTCAGCCAAGGAAGCTTGGCAGCTAGGTCGAAAGCTATGGAAGGAGCTTGAATCAGGAAGGCTTGAGAAGCTAGTGGAGAAGCCAGAGAAGAACAAATCTGATTCATGTCCACATTCGGTTTCGTTAACCGGGTCGGAATTTATGAACCGGGAGAACAAACTGATGGAGCTGCCTTGTGGTTTGACGTTGGGTTCGCATATAACCTTAGTGGGAAGGCCGAGGAAAAGCCATCCCAAGGATGGTGATTGGTCTAAGTTGGTTTCTCAGTTTGTGATAGAGCTACAAGGTTTAAAGACTGTTGAAGGAGAGGATCCTCCTCGGATTCTGCATTTCAATCCCAGGCTTAAGGGAGATTGGAGCAAAAAGCCTGTGATTGAGCAGAACAGTTGCTATAGAATGCAATGGGGACCTGCACAACGATGCGAAGGGTGGAAGTCAAGAGATGAGGAAGAGACTGGTGAGGTCTATTCTTTTGTTTATTTGGTATTCGGTTTGTGATTTATTAGAAGCTTAGGGATATGATTATGTTGCAAGTTATGGTTTTTGTCACTTGTTGAGTAATACTTTAGTGTGGCTACTACAGTTGATAGTCATGTGAAGTGTGAGAAGTGGATCCGTGATGATGATAACTACTCAGAAGGGTCGAGAGCAAGGTGGTGGTTAAATAGACTTATAGGAAGGAGAAAAAGGGTTAAAGTAGAATGGCCGTTTCCTTTTGTAGAAGAGAAGCTGTTTGTTCTAACTCTTAGCGCTGGTTTAGAGGGTTACCATATCAATGTTGATGGAAAGCATGTTACATCTTTCCCTTATCGCACTGTGAGTATATATCCTTATCCTTTTCTACATGATTGTGTTCAGATAAATGGTTATCATGTAATACACTGTACACTGTTTTTGTTAATCCTTTCCTAATAGTTTCTCTTTTTTGTCTTTGTATTTGTATAATAGGGTTTCACCCTGGAGGATGCAACAGGGCTAACCGTAAACGGAGACATTGATGTTCATTCTGTTTTTGTTGCCTCTCTGCCAACATCACATCCTAGCTTTGCTCCCCAAAGGCATCTCGAGTTGTCAAAGAGATGGCAGGCCCCTGTAGTTCCCGATGGGCCTGTGGAGCTCTTTATCGGCATCCTTTCCGCAGGCAATCATTTCTCTGAGCGGATGGCCGTGAGGAAATCCTGGATGCAGCATGTTCTTATTACATCTGCAAAAGTTGTTGCTCGTTTCTTTGTGGCGCTGGTAAGTTGGACTTTACATTTTTCAGCAAGTCTTAAGTCATGAAAACAAATTTGATGAGAGTGTTCAACGAAATGCAACCGTGTTCAATAAAGGAGAGTTGGAGACAGTGGGGAACATTATTGTTTTTTTTTTCCATGATGTGCATATTACAGCATGGGAGAAAGGAGGTGAATGTGGAATTGAAGAAAGAAGCAGAATATTTTGGGGACATTGTACTTGTTCCTTACATGGATAGCTATGATCTTGTCGTGCTAAAAACTGTTGCCATATGTGAACACGGAGTGAGTTATCAGATTTTATATAGGTCGTGCTTCTGCAGAATCGTTCTTGATTTAGTGTTTCTGTGGAGTTGATTGTTGAGAATTGACTTTGATTGACGCAGGCTCTTGCATTCTCTGCAAAGAACATAATGAAGTGTGACGATGATACATTTGTGAAACTTGGCGCGGTGATTAATGAAGTGAAAAAGGTACCCGAAGGAAGAAGCCTGTACATTGGTAACATGAATTATTACCACAAACCTCTCCGTGGTGGTAAATGGGCAGTCACATACGAGGTAATCTTCTGCATCACACTCAATCTCTATATGCTGCATATTGCATGAAATAGTGTGACGATGTTAATTGTATGTTTATAAACTCTTCTTTAGTGTGTCAGTTCTTTGGAAACTTTTAAGATTTTCACTCATTATTCATGTACGTATTGGGGGTGATATCAGGAATGGCCAGAGGAGGACTACCCGCCCTACGCAAATGGACCTGGATATGTTCTATCTTCTGACATTGCGCGTTTCATTGTGGAAGAGTTTGAGAGACATAAATTACGGGTAAGCAGACGAGGGAATCAAACTAATTTGTACTTCTTTTCATTTCTCATTCTCTGGTGTTGAAAATGTCATTTGTTCACATACACCAGCTGTTCAAGATGGAGGACGTGAGTGTTGGAATGTGGGTTGAGCAGTTTAAGAACACAACAAACCCAGTGGATTACAGACACAGTCTGAGATTCTGTCAGTTTGGCTGTGTTGAGAACTACTACACAGCTCATTACCAGTCGCCGAGACAGATGATATGCTTATGGGATAAGCTCTTAAGACAGAACAAGCCCGAGTGTTGTAACATGAGATGATCTCTTGAGGAAACAGTTACGTTTTCTGAGATATATAACATGCCTTCAAGCTTGCTGTAGAAAGCCAGGGCAAATTAAGAAATCAATTTTGCAACCTCTTCACACAGACAGAGAGAGAAAGAGAGCCTGGACTTGATTCTGTTGGTCTGCAGCTTCAAGCCTTCTGATATGTTGAAGAAATGGGGACACGAGAACAGGGAGTAGGGAAGAAAACATAGAGAATCACTTTATTTTTATTTATATGTATAAACCCATTTCTTAATCTGAATGGAAATTTTTTTTATTTGTCTTTCGACTTCATAACACAACTGCGGAGCAAGAAACAGTTCGTGGCCTTAAAAGGATTCTTTATGACTGAACAATACATATTATAGCTCTGAGGTAACATTCAACAGTGAAACATAATCTACATACCTGAGGAATAAACGCTGTCGTTCCTTAAACGCTGTCGTTCCTTAAACGCTGTCATTTTTGAGTTTTGTGTCCCCTACAGATATTGCTCTGTTCTATGAATTGCTATTATGTACTGTATATCTAAGGATTTGTGAAGAAAATGTTTGTGTAAATATTATATCTTTGGTTTCATTCATCATACATGTATTCTCTCGAAAACATCCCGAACATACAATTCAATAACAAAACTCATAATAATACTTCAACACAAACAAGAAACAAATTTTGAAAAAACTAGTTTAATGAACCTAGCAGAATCAAAGACAGAGACACGAATAAAACCATCAAGCTTCTATGGAAACCATTCATATGCTTATAACAAGAAGACGATGATGAAGAAGGTGAACTTGAGGGACCGGGGTTTCTTCTAGCTGCTGTGGCGTTCTCCTTGGAGCAAGTCAAGTTACAACGGCTCGGCCTAACCACTCTATAGACACCGTTGCTTGTGAGCAAGTAGATGTCTTTGTTGTTATCTTCACCAAAGGAGAAGACATAGCCTAGAGATGGCCCTGAACTTCCCGGAGAATCACTGCATTTCATGGGTGAGTCGTCGGCGCAGCTGAAGGTTGTTCTGTTGCTCACAAAGTTCCCGCTATTAGCAGGTGTTTCAATCCCCGCCCACACGCCATTTCCATATAGATCAGCATACACGTACCTGCAGAAAACAAGAAAAAAACATTATTATTATTGCAAAATGTTTTGTAACTTTTATATAAATGTGAGAGCCACAAGAGAGAAGTGAGCAGAGGAGTCTATGTTGTTGGCTCACATTCCAGCTGTGCAAGGATCAGTCTCTGATCTATAGAAGTATCCTCCAGTGATTGAAGCTGATTTTCCACTTGAGTCAACTTCAGAGTGGTTGTAACCCATCACAGGAAGTATCGTGCTTACTGATTTAGCAGATGTGTTTCCTCCAGGGGATGACTCCGGATGGAAAATATTTGGGCCTTCGTAAACACGCCAACCGTAGTTTCCTCCTTTGGTAATGAGATCCACCTCTTCATATGTGTCCTATATTAACCGATAATATCGGTCCGATATACATATCAAGAACAATGGAAGACTGCAAAGAAAAAAACACAGACAAACTGATTGTTGAAACCAGCTATTACCTGTCCAACATCAGCACACATGAAGTAAGAAGGTCTAGAAGAATCAAAGCTGCATTTCCATGGGTTTCTCAATCCAACAGCCCATATTTCAGGTTCAAGATCTTTGTCTTCACGGAAAGGGTTGTCTTTTGGTATAGAGTAGTTTCCCCATAGACCCATTTTGGAGATCTCAGAAGCACCTGGAAACATTTATGGATCTTGGTAAATGACAAAGAACATTCATATAATACTGTGCGTTTGCATATACATGTTGCAGATTCAGCTACTACATAAACAAAAGGCAAAGTATACCCACTAGGAATGTTATCTACGTCAAGCCTCATGATCTTTCCTAGCAAAGATTTCTTGTTCTGTGAGAAATTATACGGGTCTGCGCCTCCGCCTCCATCTCCCATCATGAAGTATAGGTATCCATCTGGACCAAAGAGAATCTGTCCAGCATGATGAGATGTGAAAGGAAGTCCCATTGTGAAAATCCTCCTGACTTCTGTTGGCTTAGCGTTCTTCGCCTGAACAATGGGTAAAAAACTTAAAGCTCTATGACAAACAACAAAAGTTTTGGATGCTGAAAAGGGGACATGAAAAGTATATACCTTAGAAGGGTCTGGCGAGGTACCATTGGTTGTATACTCAGCTATAACGGTTTGGTATTGGCATGGTTGTGATCCACTGTCAGGAGTTATTTTGGAAGGATCACAGTTCACATCGGAGTTACATGAGCACCTTCCAGTACATCCCGGCCACTTGGACTTATCACAGTTGAAAGAAGCGAAGAACCGTCCATTTTGAGCAAACTTTGGATGAAAAGCCATTCCCATCATCCCAAACTCAGTATCAAAATGAATCTCATCAGTCAAATCCACAAACGGGCTAGATGGATCCACATCCAATACCCTGCCTGAATCCTGATCCGGTATACCAGCCAAGAATACTATTCCAGGTTGTGTAGAGAAGAAAGCACGGTTGGAGCCATCAGGGTGAGGAACCATGTTGAGGTAAGAACCGTTGCCGATTTTCTCAAGGCATAGACCAGAAGGTGGCTTGACAGGAGTAGTGTCATTAAGAGTAACAGGCTCACCGCCGAAGCAAACAGTTTCATTGGAGCTAGCTCCACCAAAGGCACTGCAGAAATCGGTTTTGGACTGCCACAGATCAGCAAGCTTGGAGGTATTGTTATTTGATGGCGCTCCAGCTCGGCCTTGCAATGAAGCAGCGAAAAGAGAACCCGATATGGAGACGTTTTGACATGTCTCCCATGTCTCAGAGCAAAAGTCCGTTGTGGAATTTGCTGAGCTGGTAGAGTTGCAGAGGAATGGAACAGACTGTTGATCTAAATTATCGCTGAATAAGTCCGATGAATAAGGATCGCATTTCTGTAACATCAGAATAAGAACTCAGAACACAATTCCTCTTATGCATATTCTTTTTCAAACAAAAACAGGACAATGGTTCCAAATTAATCAGGTAAAAAATGGTTACAGATTGAAGTAAATTATGTATTGAGTGTTGCAGAATGAGAAGTTTGAAGAATTTATCAGAGCTACAAGATAAGATTGTACTTACAGCACAAAGGATTGACTTTACAACAGAAGCACAACTCTTGTCGGAAATGTTCATAGCTTGGAATTGCTTATTCAAATTGGAATCTTCCATTGTATTGCAACATGTCTTTACTTTGTAAGGACAAAAGCTCAATGTCGAATTCACCTCCAATGGAGCTCCTGTTAAAAAAAAAAGAAACCACCACAAACAAAAAAAAGTTGAGAATTACATCAAATCAAAGAATAGCAGAACTAAAATAAAATCAGTAGGATAAAAAAAAAAAAAAAAATAACTCACTTGAATCGGAACAAAGAGGAAGAGCCAAGGAAGAAAGAGCGAAGCATGATGACAGGAGCAAACAGAAGAAGAACTGATGAAGCCTCATGGTGTCTCAGAAGAGACAAATCTTGAGGCTTATGGATAATGACAGTGGAAGAGAGAGAGAGAGAGAGAGAATCAAGAAAGAAGAAGAAAAGAACTCTCTTTTATATACATCTGATCTCTCAGGACAAGAAGACAAGAGAGATATGATTAAGAATCAAATAATAAAATTAGTTCGTTTGACTCTACAGACAGAATAAATGAAACTGCGATGGCGTTTACTGTCTTCCCATGACTACCAACAACCATATCCCCAGAAATCTCTCGTCTGATATAATAACAATTAATGAATATTGTTATCATGTTCATCTTTGAATTTTTCAACTTTCTCGTGTCAGAGAGTGAGATACGATGACAAAGTTTGTGTCTTTTTCTTTGCTTTGCTGCTAGCTTTTGATTTACAGCTCCTCTCTCATTCACGGGACTATCATCGTCTTCAGATTAGAAAGTCAAAGTAGTTGACTTCTTACCTCTGGGTTTTGGATTTCTAGGAACACTTATTGGGGTTCGAAAAAGTAGGTTTGAAGTTGGTAGAAAGAAAAAAAGCATTTGTCTTCTTCAAGTTCTCTTCCATTTAAGGCTACAAAACTACTTTTTATTCCAAAGTCATAACTTGTTTTTCCTACTAATAAAGTAATTACGTTGACGTTATAAACAGTATAATTGGAAAGGCATTGAATAGAGAGTGTTGGTGAATTGGTGATTGGTTTGTGGATTAGTATGAATAATGAATGAATGAATGACTGAGACTATGGCCTGCAGTATTATTTAAATGCATAGAGCATGGCTTATCAACAAATTTGAATTTTTATAAAATTACAACATTATTGGGGGATCTGAGATGTCTATACACTTCACAAAACTCACATTTGTGGAAGAAACTACAAAAAAAGAAAGAGAGACAAAGATCTCATCTTTCTTTCTTCCCATCTCTAAACACACACACACACACTTGATAAAAACATAACTTACAATTAACATATAGGTAAAGTATTTGATGTGTACCTCTGGGAAGCAGTATTTGTATAATTCTTTCTGAAGTATAGTATTCACAAGAACTCTATCGACGATGCAACCTCTTTATCAGGATCTGTCGGTATAGCGCCTTTGTCCTAAAGAACAGTACAATGGCGACCAGAAACCCGAAGAAGGCAACAGACGCCATTATAATAAATGACATCCTGAAGCAGTGAGAGCCATAACATGTGTTCCCTTCTCCAGAAGCAGTCTTGTCATAGATATAACCGATCAATCTTACAGAGAAGATATAGGAACCAATAGGACTAGCCACGGATATGGTGTTGAAGATGGTTCCCATGTGGCGGACCCCGAATAGTTCAGAGGTGATTGTAGGCATCAATGACCACTGTGAACCATAACAAACGCCAACTATAACAGAACCAACATAAAGGTTTCCTTGAAAACCAGAGGCTATGATTAGGTGGCCTATGGTCATCGTTCCAAGTGTTGCAGCCATTAGCAAAGGGCGTGGCCATCCTTTTTTGTGCAGCAACGCATCTGAGGCATAACCAGCTCCAAATCTACCAAGAAAGTTCCATATACTCCACAAGGAGACCAGTGAATTTATCTCAACAGATGAGTATCGAAGAGACTCGCCTATTTGCCGAATGTTGTTTATCGTCGAAAGTCCAGAGCCCATTCCACAAATCATGGCAAGAAACAACAACCAGAAGCTTAGACTTTTCATAGCTTGCAGAAGATTCAGGCTCTCATTCAGACCAGAATCCACTCTACTGTCGCCTTCAGAACTTTGGTTACCGGAGGTTGTTGCCTTTGGACTGCTTATGAGAGGGGAATAATCATGTGGTGCTGTTTTCTCCATGTTGTCTAGTTGTGCTCTTCTCGCAATAAGTAGAGGCAAGGCAAGCAAAACGAGTAGACAGACAAGTGTGACAACATTGGCCCATGATGACAAACTTAAGGTATTCTTCAATATGATTACGATCATAAGATAAGCTGCAATGATTAGAGATACAGCTGAAAGACCATTTAAATGCTTTTTATCATCGGTTACGCTTGTCTCATAGATCCTGACTAGAGGCATGACCAAGAGTGAGAGCACTGTTGGTGTTACTGCCAGTAGAAGAATGAAGCTCGCTGGGTCTCCAGCACACACTGTCTCGTACAGTTGAATTAATATCGCTCCGCTTAGACCAAGAAAACCCTGCAAAGAAAGAAGTAGAGATAAGCGTGAATGCTTCACCATGATCATAAACAAATTAAAACACCGTATCAACAGTGCAAACGCATATTCAAAACAGCTTGTAAGAAAAACTGACCAGTTTATGCAAATACCATGACCTTCTAAATAAAAATACATCACATTATCAAGTACACCAACTGTACTTCAATCAATCTCTGAAAGTTGTTCTATGGCATTTTAAACTAACTCTATCCACAACATAACCTTAATTCTGATAAATCAACTAGAAACATAAGCCAAAATTTCTACAAAACTCTGTCATAATCTAAGATACCAAACAAGATGGAATCAACAAAAAATCATCTTCTACATCCCACAAAATTTTCAGCTTGCATCAGTTCGCTCTCACAACCACTATACTATTTGCAGAAAAAAAAAAACCAAACTTGAAACAATGAATCAAAAGAAGTTACCAGAAAAGAACAAATATTTACCAAACAGTAGGTCCTACTACCCTTATGATACACAGTTTCGACTCTTTTATATATCAACGAGTGGATTCAAAATGTCCACGATTGCTTTCACGTCCAAGTACAAAGGACCAACCTTTTCAAACAGTTACCCCCCCAAGTGCCCCCATTTATACCCTACCAGGAACATAATAGTCGTATACGGATCATTTTAGGTCCCAAGGAAACTTAAAGCATGATCCAACAAATACAGATTCACTCAAGATACCGAAAAATTTAAAGACTACAGTAAAATAACAAAAACAACCTTCATAATGCCGACGGCTGTACCACCATAGTCAGCGAAATTCTCAACGGCACTAACGACATTAGCCGTATTGAAGAACGTTTGCGACTGAGCTGCTAAGAACATAAAGAGACACATCAAAGGCGCCGGCGGCTTCGAAATCAGTCCGGTGACGGAAGCCCAAATGAGAAAATAACCGGCGAAGCATTGAATTGCCCCAATAGCAAGCACAACCCAAGGCCCTCCTGCGCCTCCGGTTCCGCCTCCACGCCCACGTCGGCGATTTGAGGTAGCGTATGTATACAAAAGCCCGGAGAAAACCCCGGCGTTAGCTCCGATGTCCTTGAAGACGGAGACGGTGTCGAGAGTGGATTGATCATACGATTGAGTCGATTTCAAGACGGCGGAATAGATACTGAAGGTGTAGGAAGCGCCGCTTGTGCACTGTATCCATATACTAGCCGCCATAGCCACCCATTTCGTCCTCATCGCTTCCATCGCCGCCCAATTACTACCACCAGCTTTCTCGCCGGTAAAAACAAAAACAAAAAAAAACGGAGAAAGAAGCGAACACGATCACGAATTTGATTTTATTGGACCAACATTTTTTTATAGTGACATAATTAAACTTAAATGGGCTGATGATGTTGGGATGAGGCCCATATAGTAAATGATAATGTGGGCCTAATAAATAGAAATGTCACGTGGAGTCATTAGGAGAACAGACGACACGCACAAGACGGCTCGTGGAAGAGAGAAGACGGGAACGAACGAGATTAAAGAAACGGAGTCAACGTTGACTGGTCTAGGGGGATGGGGACAACTGTACGGCCGGCCAAGGTCATGCCATTTTTTTGCATTAACGTACGTGGAAATGGACCAATCTTTTTTTTTTTTATGTAATTAAATTACGAGGTCTGACTCAGCTAAATTTCCCGCAAATCACGAGATTACAAACATTAACAATACTTATTAAATAACAAATTCAATAGGATATTTGTCAGATCCTGCATTACATACAGTTAAACAACTACAATTAATGTTTTCCCCCTATAAATATTATGAGTAAGTTACGACGTTGGAGAAATAAACAAATCTTGAACAGTTGACAAGAAGCAAAAAAAAAAAATTGGTTAATGATGTTGAACAATTGTAAATGATAGTATGATACTATGATATATTATCTCCATTCGTGAGATAATTCTTCTTAAAGAAAACAAAAATCAGGATAGTATGTTTTATTTAAAATTTAAGGAAAGAAATATAGATTTTACGGATGAATTTTTCACAAATCTATACTTTTTTTTCTTTTGGTAGAGACAATGAAAATAAAACAGAAAACAAATCGTAGTAAAAAAGAGACAAAACAGATTTTTTTTTTTTTTTTTTTTTAAAGAACTTTAAATCCCGCCACAGTATGATAGTATAGTATAAGCTTCATTTGGTTGGTTTTATTACAGGTGCAACGTCTCGGTCACTTCCAATATAATAAAACCTTTAAAAAATCCCAACATTGATTTTAAAATGTGGGTAACTTGAGTGACGACTATGAAGATGATTCAGGCCTTACAAATCCTTCCTCTTAACTCATCAACTCGGTTCTTTCTTCTTTCCCTTTTTTTTTTCTTTTCTTTTTCTTCTCCTTCACTTCACGACAAGACCAACGCAAGTTTAGGTCTCACGGCGGTTGATGGGAGGTGGACAACTTCATTCCATTCCGCCAGAAAATGTTTCCGTTTCTTCTCCTGCGGTTACCGTCGGAAACACCAAGCTTTCCGATGCTCCAGTACTTTTCTTTGTTTACTGCCACAAAGCTTTCCGTGCTCAGCTGCTGGACCTCCGACGTTTAGCTACCGACGCCGCGGAAACTGATTCCTTTAGCCGCGAAGATCTAGCGGTGGAGTTACGCCGCAAGTTTGAGTTCTTGAAACTTATATATAAGTATCATAGCGCAGCTGAAGATGAGGTTAGGTTTCATCAACTTTACTCTGTTTCTAATTTCATATTTTACCCCTGCTTCATATGTCACAACTTGAATTCGAATATATATAGTCCTTTGATCTTGGTTAGTCCTTGTCCAATGTTTGTGAATCTTTAGTTATTGATGTCAAGAATCTGACTTATAGATTTGGAATGTTTTTTTACTGGCGGCAGGTTATATTTTTGGCGCTTGATGCACGAGTGAAGAACATAGTTTCTAATTATTCCCTTGAGCATGCTGGCACAGATGATCTCTTCACCTCAGTTTTTCATTGGCTACATGTTCTTGAAGAGGGCATAGGAACCAGAAGTGATGTACTTCGTCAAGTTTTATTATGCATAGGCACCATTCAGTCATCCATATGCCAACATATGCTTAAAGAAGAGCTTCAGGTATAATTAATTAATTAATTATGGTTATAGTATAAGCTTGCTATATTTCAACTCTGTTTTGACAAATACAGGAGCTTTTAATGGGAATAACATTTATTTCAGTCATAGAATAATAATTGGTTCAAGTTGAGACTTATAACTTCACGCTTCATACAGGTCTTTCCTTTGTTAATTGAGAAGTTCTCTTTCCGAGAGCAAACGTCACTTGTGTGGCAATTCATTTGTAGTGTTCCAGTAATGGTGTTGGAGGACTTTTTGCCATGGATGATGTCTTATCTCTCTCACGAGGAGAGAATTGAAACTGAGAATTGCATTAAAGATGTTGTCCCCACTGAAGACTCATTACAACAGGTATATATTTCCTTTTGCTAAGACATGTATGCTATATCATATAGCCTATATGTCTTCTTCCATATCTTCGTGATTCTGATAAAGATGATACAATTTTTTCTATAGGTCATATGCTCTTGGCTACTTGACAAGAGTCAATCTTGTTGTGGGATTCCTTCAGAGATCATGAAAGGAGTCCACTATGTAGATGTGTCTAAGAATATGAAGAAATCACCACTTCATGAGACACATGAGTCCAACGGATGTTTTCAACGCTTTTGGCAGTGGAGTAAAAAGTCCCTTTCTATTCCAAATGTAGGACACAGCCCGATTCATGGTCTTCATCTTTTCCAAAATGCAATCGAAAAGGATTTGAGAGACATTCAGGAAGGATTATGCCAAGCAAAATTCCCAAGCCTTCTTTTAGACCTTGATGCACTGATGGCTCGATTAAACTTCCTTGCTGATGTTCTTGTTTCTTATAGGTAATAGTTTCTTGGATATAACTTGATTTTTTCCACTTTTGGTACGGTGCCTACTCTCTTAGAACATGTTTTCTTTGTTTCTTACTTAGATAATGTTTTGTTTTGTTGCAGCAATGCATATAAAAAGTTCTTTCACCCGGTGTTAGAAGAAATGACAGATCACCGCTCTTCAACAGCCGTACAATTCACCATAGATGGTTGTCTCGAGAATTTTCAGAGATTGCTATACAAAAGTGCTGATGATAAATCAAGGACGGATCATTTTCTACTTCAGCTTCAGGATGAACTTGAGTCTCTTATAGTCCAAGTAACCAAGCAATTTTCCGTACAGAGAACAAAGGTAAAAAATTTATAATACTCTTCTAAAAACTTCATGCAAGTCTTATGAATATTGTATCCAACTTTTTTACTCTCATTGTTCACCAGGTATTCCCAATCATCACCAAGAATTGCAACCATGAAATGCAGAAGCAGCTCCTATACACAAGCATTCATGTCTTACCTCTTGGATTGCTAAAGTGTGTCATACTTTGGTTCTCTGCTCATCTATCAGAAGAAGAATCTCATTCCATTCTTCGTTTCTTAAGCTTGGAAGATTTTTCTTCCAAAAAATCATTTGCACGCCTCTTGTTGCAGTGGCTTCGCTTTGGCTACTCAGGCAAAACATCTGTTGAAAGTTTCTGGAAACAGTTGTCTGTAATGTTCAAAGTAAGATGCTCCTGCCAAAAGGAGAACACCGAAGAAGCATCTGGATCTGTTTCCGACCAAGCACAGCTGGAACCATGCAAAGGATCTAAAGATGATTTGCTTGTTTGTCCTTGGAAGAAAAATAAGTCTTCAGCCTGCTTACTGTCAGTGGATACAGGTGCTGGTGACATGTATGAGACGCCTTACTCTAGTCGAATGAATCAGCAAATGATTTTCTCAGGAAAGCATAAGCCTCCTCTCCATCTTCCAGAATTTTTTGGTGAGAAGAACATGGATGATCCCCTCATTATGGACGTTAAACCTATTGACCTCCTTTTCTTCTTCCACAAGGCAATGAAGATGGATTTGGACTACCTTGTTTGTGGATCAGCAAGATTGGCAACCGACTTTCGTTTCCTCAAGGAGTTTCACCAGCGATTCCATATGATAAAGTTCTTGTATCAGATACATTCTGATGCCGAGGATGAGATTGCGTTTCCAGCGTTGGAGGCCAAGGGACAACTAAAAAACATTAGTCACTCATTTAGCATTGATCATGAGCTAGAAACTAAACACTTTGATAAAGTTTCATTCATTCTGAATGAGATGTCAGAACTGAATATGTTGGTTTCTACTATCAATTCTGGTGCAGCGGACCGAAAAATGAAGTATGAGCGGTTATGTCTGAGTCTCCAAGAGATTTGCAAATCCATGCAAAAGCTATTGTCTGAGCATATCCAACATGAAGAAACTGAACTCTGGGGTCTGTTCAGGAACTGTTTCACTATTGAAGAGCAAGAAAAAATCATAGGGTGCATGCTTGGGAGATTTAGTGGGGAAATATTACAGGATATGATTCCCTGGTTAATGGAATCTTTGAACTCTGATGAACAGCTTGCAGCCATGTCCTTGTGGCGCCAAGCAACGAGGAAAACAATGTTTGTTGAATGGCTAACAGAATGGTACAACGGTCATGTTATACAAGATGAAGCAAGAGAAGCAAACAACAATCCATATGGGGATTCAGATCCACTTGAGATGCTCTGGAAATATCTCTATGAAGCAGGTGGGGATGAGGACATAAGGAGCATTGGCAGCTACCTTGTCGAACTCCCAGAGACAGACTTGACAGTTATTTTGAATGAGCCCCCTTCTAATAACAATGTAAAAATTGGAAACAAAGAGGAACAAGATCTTGAACGCTCAGAAAGTAAGAAGATGTGTTGTAGAGGATCTGAAAAGATGGGGGATAATAAAGAACAAAATGACATCAATTACGAGACAAGAGATCCTGCTCAGAATTTCCAAATGTCTCAGAAGGTTAGCAGGTTTGGTCAAGCCAAGAAATATGAACAACTGTTAACAATGAGTCAAGAAGAACTGGTGATTTTGATCAAGAAAATATCATGCGACTCTTCCCTGGATCCTCAGAAGAAATCCTACATCAAGCAGAGCTTATTAATGTGGTAAGCCATGTTACCTCTCTTTTGGTGTCATGTTGTAACTCATTTTTATAAGTCTGTTTAGTCTTATGCATATCTCTATTAACATAAATATGTTGTACTTTGGTGGTTAAATATACAAGATCATAGTCAAAATAGCTAAGATCATATTAAATTTGTCTTTCTTATATATATTTCGATCACTCACATATAAGGTCATGTAATTTTTTCAGTCGATGGAATATCTTACAACAGACATACAATATGGAACCATCCTCTCTCTCAAGCAACATGGAAACAGTTCCTGGTCAACATCCATCATATCGAGATCCTCACAGTATGATCTTCGGTTGCAATCACTACAAGAGGAACTGCAAGCTTCTTGCTCCTTGTTGCGACAAACTCTTCACATGTATACGATGTCATGATGAAGAGGCTGATCACTCGGTGGATAGGTAGTAACATCTTCTATTTTCAAGCATGGAACTTCGAAAATTTTGTTAAGCTTATTTGTTTCTCTTGAATTCTTATGTAGGAAACAAATAACAAAGATGATGTGCATGAAATGCCTCTTGATTCAGCCGATTGGTGCAAATTGCTCAAATACTTCGTGCAAGTCTTCAATGGGAAAATACTTCTGCAAAATATGCAAATTATATGACGATGAAAGGTACTTATTATCCTGTTTCACCTTAAAATTTTGCAACTATGAAATAAAATATAAGAACTTGTTATGCTAACTTTTTGGACCAAGTACTATCGGTTGAGGCTGACAGTCATTGGTTCTTTGTAACAGGAAAATTTATCACTGCCCTTACTGCAATCTCTGTCGAGTAGGGAAAGGATTGGGAATTGACTACTTCCATTGTATGAAATGCAATGCTTGCATGTCACGTACCTTAGTAGAGCACGTTTGCAGGGAAAAGTGCTTAGAAGATAACTGTCCGATTTGCCATGAGTACATTTTTACCTCCAACTCTCCAGTGAAGGCTCTTCCTTGCGGGCACTTGATGCACTCCACATGCTTTCAGGTACTTAACTCTTTCATAATATGCTTTTGGGTAACAATGATAAGATGAAACATGTTGCTAAGATTACCGAAGCTTTGGTGTATTTTATTATGGTCGTAGGAGTACACATGTTCACATTACACATGTCCTATTTGCAGCAAGTCGCTAGGAGATATGCAGGTCAGTTTTCAAACAATGTTTTGTTTTCCCAGTAGAAGTTTAGTAATACTCTCAAACTGAATCAAGAACCGTCCCACACAGGTCTATTTTAAAATGTTAGACGCACTGCTAGCAGAAGAGAAGATGCCTGATGAATACTCCAATAAAAGTCAGGTTTAGATCTCTCTCTTTCTCCATATTATTACATAGAACAGAGCATCTCTCTCTGTCTCTCTCCCTAGGTGAAATTTGAGTTGCAAGAATAAACTGAATGGTAACTGGTAAGATGCTTTGTTGCAGGTGATACTATGTAACGACTGTGGAAGAAGAGGAAATGTTCCTTACCATTGGCTCTACCACAAATGTACAACATGTGGCTCCTACAATTCAAGGCTCATTTAGATCTTTCTCCAGTTTTTCGATTTCTATTTGTATATTTAGCAATATATTTAGTACATTGCTGGTATTGGTAAGAAGTAATTTTTGTAACATTTGATGTTGTACACAAATAAAACATACAAAAACTATTGCGAATGTTAATAAATTAGGGTCGTATCACCCTCAAATATTGATTTATATGCTCCCACTACAACCAATTGCAAGAGGAGAAAGTGTTGACCTGAGGACAAAATCTGGAGATAAGTTCCAGTCATCACTAACCTTTAACTTATGATATTACAAAACCAAACCACTGAGATTCTGTCAGAGGCTCAAAAAACTCAAGAGGCCTTAAAAGAATAAAACAAACCACCTAATCTACAACTAGAGCAAATGCATTCTCTCAACATATGATTCAAGCAACCACTTCTTGAGAGGCTCTCCGCATCCTACAAAACAGCCTGAGTTCCCATTCTCAGTGAAAAACGGGAAGTTGAAGATGTTAAGCAATTCCTCAACTGCTTGTCTCACCATCGACGTGCCCGTGACTCTACTTCGTCTTCCCCAACCAGTTACTATATCAATCCGTGAAGGACAGTCACCTGAAACCAACATCTGCTTACGGAACCATGCAAGTGTCCTAGAAAGTGCGATGACTGCAGTTCCTTCCGACATTACATGGAGATTGATAAGCCAATAGCTGCAGCTTTTCTCCCTCAATGCATCTGGATACACATTCTTAATTGCAGCCACTTCCCACACCGAGCCAGCCTCTTCTTTAAGACCTGACTTGTGGAGAAAATCCACTACTGCGTCCATTAGTCCCCGCTTGCTCTCTCTGTCCTCACTGTGCATAAAATCAAGAAAGTTGCTAACATGATCACGCACATTTTGGCCATCAGGACCTGCAGGTGGCATTTTAAGGAGAAAGATGTGAGCCGGATGACCTGAGACTGCCATTAGCTCGCCACAAAATCCCATGTCAAAGTTTGAACGAGCATCTGTGCAACAACTCAATAGTAACGTGTATGTCTGCAAAGAAGGATGTAGACCAAGCGTCAGCATGCTTTGTAGTAAGTTATAGGCTTCAGACATCCTGTGAAGCCTAAGGAAAGTGCTGAGAAGGGAATTACAAGTGGGAACATTAGGTCGAAGACCGGCGTGAATCATTGCTTGATACCATTGCCAAGCTTTTTCCACATTGCCAGCTTTTCCCCACAAGTCCACCAAAAGACCATAAACCGGTTCATCAGGAACCCATTTCTTATGTTGCATCTCAGCGAAAACACCCTCTGCTTCCTCAAGAAATCCACAGTGGCCAAGCACCTCCATAACAATACTGTATGTCACTTTGTCTGGTTGAAACCCGGCGTTTTGCATGTCTCGGTAGAGCTTCAACGCAGTCTCATAATTCCTCGCCTTGGCATGCAAAGCTATCATGATGTTGAATGTGACCAAATTAGGGGTACAACCTTGACCAACCATTTCACAGAAGAGCCTATGGGCAGCAGGTAAATGGCCTGCTTTTCCAAGACAGTTTATTATAACACTGTAGGTGAAAGTATCAGGAGAAAGACCTGCTGCTTGCATTCTCTGGTACATGTCCATGGCAATGTCAAGAAATCCAGCTTTAGCGTGGATGTCTATCAGGGTACAGTAAGTTACTCGGTCAGGCTCACATCCAGCCTCTTGCATTTGATTAAAAACATTCATAGCTTCATTGAGATAATTAGCACGGCCATAGCTATGGATAAGTCGGTTATACGTAACAGTATTTGGCTGACATCCATCTCTAACCATCTCATCAAGAAGCTTGTTTATCTCACCAAATTGCTTTGCACGACCAAGATTACCTACCATAGTGGTATAAGTATGCCCGTCATGCTTAAACCCAGGTTGCCTTTTCAGCCAATAGAAGAAACCAAGCGCATTCACATAATTATCCATCTGCTTAAGAACTTGGTTTGCTTGGTATGCATCCATCCTGAAACCAAAATTGTGAAGAGCCTCTTCAGCAGCATGTCCCCATTTGAATCTCCGCAGTATACTAGAAACATTTTCGACAACATATCCAGGGTTACAATACTGCCTAGGTGTTGGAGCAGTCCCTGGAGCCACTCTCATCATTTCCTTTGAGGGTTTACAGAAACCTTCAACAGAAGATATCATCGTCCTGTCATCAGAAGAATGCACGTTATAGTCACAATCACCCGACGCATACCTGGTCGTATCAATATTGGATCTTTGTGGCATACTTTTCCTTTTTCCAGAGGCAGTGTTTGAGAGTAAATCATGAGATGCAAACGACTTCTCTGCAACGTCATTTGATACTTGCTTAGTACCTGGAGAGCTGTTTATAGGAACTCTGTCTGATGAATCTTTGGGAGCGGACCTAGGGTAGACTTTAGCAAGGTGCTCTCTTCTGATGACTTTCACATTTGACAACTTCACACTTGAAATAGGCCCGGTAGGATCAACCATACAGCTTTTAGGCAAACCAACGACTTCAGTTCCATCTGATAAAGGGATCTTATAATTTGCTATATCTGATAATAAACTTACAGTTCCAATACCAGCCTTGAATATCTGATCCCCAATAGGTGCCCCCACATCATTTTTAATAATAGCAGAAGCATGATTTACAGAATCTGCTTTCCCCGGCAAAGCAGGAGACGATACAAGCTGCGGAAGATGAGATGGACGGGTGAAATGCTCAACCGTCTTCGGGACCGCAAGTGGTTTACCAGCTTCTACTGGTAATATATTTCCGGCTAGTCCAGCTGCTAAGTTAGATGCTCTTTTACCAGTATGTACAACTTCAGTCCTAATTTGCTGGCGTTTTGAGACGCAACTTTCATCCTCAGGGGTTGTACAAGAGGTACCATCAGCTGCACTAGGTCTCGTTCCGCTAAGAAAAAAGGATCTTGCTGAACTGGAAAGATTACTAATGTGCTTTGCACGAATCATTGTCTGCAAAAAAAGAAATGAAGCACAAACTCTCAGAACAGGCTAATATAGATTTAAAGATCCAGCAAGTAAAGAAGAGTGTTCCCTTAAACTATCTTTGCAACCTATAACACTACCTGATATATCTCACCAGATTTAATGTCAGCGGATCCACCAACGCAGTAATTAAGGTTCTGACACTTTGTTCGTGTAACCAAACCATGAATTACAAAGCAAAATTAGATTTTATTAGACATCTAGCTCTTTTCTCCATAAAACAGTAAACACATTTTATCCCTTAAACGTTACAACAAACAGAGAAATTGTGTACATTACTCACTCAAAGTCTACCTTAATCTTGCATAATTATCAGATACATTAAACCATTTAACAAGTGGAAAAACTGAGCTTTTCAATTTTCTTTCAGGTTCTCCATAAAAGTATCATCCTTTTCACACACCAAGAATCCCAAAATTGCCAAAACTAGAATAAACTACAACAATGTCTATTGACAGAGCTGAAACAGACCATCCCCATTAGGCATTTTAAACCAGTTGCTCAAAAACATGTGCAGTGAAACCGAGCCTCGGTTAGAAACATTCAAATCTTGAAAAACATTGACCAACTCTAAAGAAACAGAGCTGAATTAGTGTGTCAAAAATTAGACATACAGTCAAAACGTTTTGAATACGTTTAATCTCAAAATTAACTCTCATCAAACTGAGAACAACCCAAGTTCCAAGCTCGATCGATATCACCGAAAAGCAATGGAAAGAAGAGGAGGAATCCAGAACTAAGCGGCATTTAGTACAAAGCGAAGCAAATTTTCGATTGGAAAAAAAAGTAAAGAGCATAAGCAGAGATCACACAGAGACTACGAAGTCACCTTCAAAACGGTGGTGTTTGACTTCCTCCGTCTGCTTCGTTTTCCCCAGACAACAAAAAAATAAATAAATCTTCAAGGGAAAATGAGAATGAAAACGAGAGAGAGAGATAGAAGAAGGCCAATTTTGCCTTCTCCCTCTGTGGCCGTCAAATATGGAAGCTTTAAAGTTTGTTTTGCTCTCCAAGCAAATTGGACACACACAAAGCTACAAAAGTTACGACCTTTGCAAAGGTCACGACTTTTTTTTTTTTTTTTTTTGTTGCTTTTTTCACTGAATTAAATAAAGAGATGTTTCCTTTTTAACCTACCTACCTTTTCAACTATACCCCTAAATCTTTGTATTTATTAAAATAACATCACCATAAATGTTTTTTTCCTATTATGAAACTTTGGCATCTCAAAATTATTAGTATATCTGATCGATTCGATTACCATCTTAAGTTTTCGGTGATTCTTTCAGATTGAATACTACTACATGATTATATTGAGATATTAACTTATTATTTAAATCGCTTTTCCTCGTTAACTTTTAATGAATGTGTTGTCTAATTTGTCACTTTTAAAAGTTAGTGGCTGATTTGTGAGAATAAAAAGAATCTTTGGATTTAATTTTAACTAAAAAAAGGCACATGTTGAATGAAAATTCTATTTTTACCTTTTTGGCTTTGAGCTAATGTTTGGGTTCTGTCCTCCTCAAGTTTTGCTTTTATGTGTTTATTTTTAAGAGGTTTAGAGATAGATTTTGGTGGCCGATGTGATTCGATCCTAACTAAAATTTCCGTGGCCTCTTTAATTCGATTTTGAAAACCTAAAAATTAAAATGCGTAAACATATAAGTTTTTGAAACGACGAATTCTAATAAGGTAGAGATATACTGATCACTGATATTGTAACATTTTTTCTTCTTTTCAAAGTACTTATCCGGGAATCAATGTCCCAAATGCCATATATCAAAGAAAAAAAAGGTTAGAATGCTATATTATGTTTATTTATTTTTTTTTTAATTTATTTAAATCAAAATGTTGGAAAAAGACCAAAAACACTTTAACCTAATACTCATTTATTTCTTTTCCCTTGAGTTTTCTCTCTCTCTCTTGCCGACAGTTCTGCAAAAAAACAAAAAGAGTGATTTTTTAATGTTTTTAGATTTCTCTTCTGATCGTTGTGTGTGTGCCGCCATAGCCAAAGGTTATTTCGGTTCTTGTTTAGTTGCAGCAGAGATGATGATTTGCGGCGGAGATGAGGATTTGCGGCAAAGGAAGCCATGGGGGAAGATCTGGGGGCATAAATGAGTTGGTGGTGAAGAGGGAAGATCTGGAGGCGTAAATGGACGGCGGAGATGAGGATTTGCGGCGGAGATGAGGATTTGCGGCAAAGGAAGCCACTACTCTCAAATCTCTTTTTTGTTTTGTTTTGTATTTTTTTTGTTATTGTTGTTGTATGGGTTATAAAAAATCAAATCAAATATCATTGTAAAAGCTTAGTTTTAGAGTTTGTATGATATGTATATCTTATATATTTATTTTAATCTTTTAAAATGTTTATCTCCATTTTCTATTTTATATTAACATCTTATAAGTCATTATTTTCATACTTCCTTACAATATTCACCACACAATAAGATCATAAAGTTGAAATGATCCATATGTAATTATCTATTATGTCTCTGGTTATCTCACATATTCATGTATCATTTCAAATAATTTATTAAGATCAATATAATATTTAAAGATCAATATAATTATCCATTTATCCATTTATAAAGACTATTTTGTTTTGTGATCCAATTGTTAAATCTGCAGAGATCAATATAATATATATATTTTTTTTTATGATTTGAGGTTTTTGAAAACAAAAAGAACATAATTAAACAATTGGTTTTTTGTGTCTTTAATCAAAATAAAAAATGATCCAAAAAACAAAACATATTCAACTGGAACTTAAATATAAAAATAAAATATAATTTTAAAAATATCATTTCACTAAATTTTCTAAAGATGAAACCATTAGTATGAAATCTAGCACTATAAATTAAATTGATGAGTGAAAACCAAAAAAAATATAAGTTATCCTTGGGATTTTAAAAATTATTGAGATTGAAGAATTCATATAATTTTATAAGAAAACTAATTTAGTTTGTCACTTAGAAAGTAATATTTTTTATTTTGAAATATTATGTGTAAGTGTTGAGTTTATATCAACAAACAACCAAATCATGTGAATTTTGATTCAGCCACTTGGTATTCCTTTTATTTTAGGTTATAAAAAATTAAAATATTTATTTATAATTAAAGACATGTAACTCCATTTAACTCAAATGTAACTCCTATCCAATAATTGTACATTAATTCATTCCTCCTACTAACTTATTATCTTTCAAGAGAAATTATTTTTGGTTAAATTTTAATATTTTTTATTTATTTTGGTTGGCTAAACTTATATTCATATTTTGGTTGGCTAAATTAATATATTTCTCATGTAAAATTGTTGTTTATAATATATATCTCATTTCAAAGTTTAAAGCAATATATCATATATATAAAAGTAAGGTTTTGGTCTCTCCTTATTGGTTGATTTTCATTTAATGTTTTCTAATTTTTTTTTATTTTTTATTTGCTTTCTAATTGCTTTAAATAATATTTAAGATCCAATAAACACAATACATTTAACTCACACATTAAAATAAAATTATAACTGAAAATAAAATAAATTATGCATTAGTCATATTCTACCACTCAATTCTATTCAAACACAATAAATTACTATTGTAAGTTTGTAACTCCATAGTTCTAAATGTAACTTCCATCATTTCTTATCATATAAATAAGTATTCTCTCAATCTATCATTCTCTCATATTGACATTCTTTTACTATCTCATTTTTCACATTCTCTCATTCTCTTCTACAATACCTCAAATCATTTTTCGTTTTTTTTTTGTTATTTTTGATTTCTTATTTTTGTTGTATGGGTTAAAAAAAAAAAAAATATCATTGTAAATTGTTAATGCTAAATTTTAATTTTAGAGACTACATGATATATATTTTACATTGTTCTTATTTTAAAAGATTTATCTCTTTTATCTAATTTGGATTATTATCTTATAAGTAATCATTCTCTCTTCCTCTCCCACCAATATCAAATGTTGTTATATCTCATATGTGTTGTAAGAGTTTGATTCTATATTTTAATTTAGAAAGTATTATATATATATAGATATTACATTGTTCTATTTTTTAAAGATTCATCTCCATTATCTAATTTGGATTACCATCTTATAGTAAACATTCTCTCCTCCTCTCCTACCAATATCAAATGTTGTTATATCTCATATGTGTTGTAACTTGTAAGAGTTTGATTCTATATTTTAATGTAGAAAGTATTATATATATTTAACATTGTTTTCAATTTTTATTTTATTTATATAAAAAATATTTCTTTTATATTTCTTGCCTTTATAATCTATTCATATTTATTTTTTAAATTTGAGTAGTTAAATTTAAATTCACATATGTTGGTTTTAACAAAATAATCAACTTTATTTGAGAATTAGATGTTCCTATTCATTTTTAAACGATCAATGTGTAACATATAAGCATTTTGTCTTGCAATCACAAGTTCCATTTCCATTGCTTAACTCCATAGTTAAACAATAATATATGTTGTCCTATTTGTAGGAATAACAACATACTTATTTAATTTATTTAAAAGAGCAGATGATTAAACGAAATAAACATTTCTCCAAATTTTATAATTCAATCAGTGAGTGTACTTATTACTTTGAAAAACTTTTACATTGAAGTTCATAAAATTATATAAGAAAACTAAAATACTATATAACTTCAAATTTGGAAGGAAACACTTGGTATTCCTTTTAAAAAAAGTCAAGACACATATAAAAATTTATTAATATTTAACTCACTTTAAAAACATTAAAGGTCATTTAACTCAAAAATAACTTCTATCCAATAATTTCATACATTACTCCCACAAATAAAAATATATATATATATATATATGTTCAAGATTGTATTTAAATATTATATTATTTTTTAGTTAGCTAAATTTATAGTCACATATATACAATATATATACATAAGAATTTATATTACTTATTAACACCATAATTCGACCCATTATTTGCTTAACTCAATATTGGTTTCAAAGCCAACTAAAGAAAAACAGAAACGATCTTATTGATATTAGACCAAAACATGGGCATACAAACATAATCACTTACACGGAAGATATTTAAAAAGATAACTTATTATTGCAACATCAACGTATGAAGGGTTTACATAAGCAGTTAATTAGAAAATCTATAATACAATAAATGTACTGGAACAATATCAGTCAGTGATAAGATTGGATCCTCAAAAGCAAGAAACAACTACTTCATAATTCATAAAAAGTAAGCGCCACAATTATACACATCTGAACGAAATGGTATAAACATATAGTGTATAAATAAAAGTGACGGCAAAACCCGTATATGCCTAACTAAAACGAAATAATACAAAAGAGAAAACGAAAAAGACAAAAAAAAAACAAGAAAGTGTCAACTACACCACAACCCACGCGTTGCGTGGAGAAGTATCTAGTGTATATAAAAATAGAGATTAAAAAGTATCACTCGATCAATGTCTCTATTCACTGGCTGCTTTTTTTTCTTGTTCTTTATTATAACAATAGAAACTATAGTGAATTTTACTCGTTTAAAATGAGGTTAACAATGAAATCACTATGGATGATAAGTTGATAACACAAACCATGCTGCCTGCAGCTCCATTCAAAGCCCAAAGGCATGGATTCTAACATTCATATTCTATTAATTAGATTATATTAATTATCCCAAAAAAGTGTATATAGTTATAGGTTTCTAGATAAGTTTATGCAAAAAAAAAAAAAGTGATGGGGGCTTCAATAGATCTCATAGTTGGCATGACAACGCCACATACACATGCAAATCTCAAACATCTGAGTTGAGCCCATCATTTCATACACAATCTCATGTTTTTTCCTCATCCAAGAAAAGTCCCTTTTTCTAATATTTTTATTTTTCCCCAATTGTTAGTTTCTTTTTAAATCAGTTGCCAGCTAAAAAGTTGCACAGGCTAAAACATGATCCATCATTTCCTCTCTTCTTTTTCTTCTTTTTTTTTGTTTTCACTTTTTTTGGTGTAAAAAATAATTTTGTAGATAGTAATAGTATACTACCCCAAATCACAATCATACTTCATTATCTTTTCATGGAATAACATAAAAATTAAAAATTAATACTAAACATAACAAAGTTCGATTAAGAAAGTGTAACAAAGTTTTGAAACGCATTTGGGGATTACATATCTAATATGTAGTATTTGGATTTTACAAAGACTCAGCTTATGTTGCATGACTTTCAACTGTTTGTTCACTCTCTTTTTGCCAATTGCAATAATTGTCGGTTGAAAGTATAACCGGGATATAAATTAAAGACCTTCTTTTTACCTACTAATATCAATTTTTGATGAGTGACACCAAAAAAAAAAAAAAAAGTATTTATATTTATAAGCACAAACAAGTTTCGTTTATACTTTATACGATGTGATGGAAAAAATGAGTTTCGGTTTTGAACTTTCATATTTGGTAGTATGATACAGAAAGATATGGTTTTGCCTAGATTGACATAGATATATGTTGTTTAGAAACTCGAAGAAATAAAGATGAAATGTATGTATTTTACCATTTACCGAATGTAAAACCTAGATAGCATGACGAATAATAACCCGACATGGCGACATACTTGTCAATTAATTTCCAATATAAATTGAAACACCTTATTAGATAGAGAAATCAATAAGACGTTCGCATTTGTTTGCATTTTTGTTGACTTGATCAATAATGGAATCTTCATATTTTTTTTTTTTACTTTTGATATCATATATCGTAGTATCATATATGTATAAAAAATATTCCACTAAACAAAGTCCGATAGTTAGCTGATTAGATTTGACAAAGTCTACACCTAATAATATCCTCTTATCTTTTAATTACAAATCTGAAATCTCATAGCTTTTGAAACTATCTTCACCAAATCTTTTAGCAGAAACTTTCAAATCGCTCATAACTACTAGAGAATTTTTTTCTTTTTTTTTTTAAACCCAATGCCAATTTTTATAAGAAGTTTGACAACCTACAATCACATATGGTAAGAAACCAATGTTTACACTGTTTTATTTAAGAATCTGAAGAAAAAAAAAATTATAGATTCAACTAAACGGGTAATTTAGGTAATGTTATAGATAAACGAGACAAGACAACTCTGACAAAATTACTCAAAACTTTTAAACCAAAATAAACATTGCTGACACCAACTCAAATGAAACCAAACGTCACACTTTTTGACAATGTCACCGTATCCACTTCTAATCTATCTCTATGCTACTCAACAACTTCATCAAACTCTCTCCCCCCTTCCACGTACCTTTTACATCTCAGCCCTTCCTTTCACCACCTCAACAAAATCTACGGCCATATATTATTTCCTATTACTTTATGTTTATAATTACTTACTCTCATTAGATTACACCATAGACGACAAATCTTGTTCTGCCACATTACTTTAAACCGCTAAATCATAGGTTAGACGCTAAATCATATACTTGTATGTAATTTTTTATTATTTGATTGATATAAATAACGATATTTTTTATATCATTTCTGATCAAATTGAAATTTATACGAAAAGGTCGAACCTTTCTTCTATGCAAACTCACCGGTTCGCCGGGAAAAAAAAAACACTGCGGCGTTACCGGAGTTAGCATTAACGAAGCTTCTTCAAAATACTCTTCTTTCTCTTGAGTTTTCAAAAACTCAGACATGGGTAATTGTATCGCCTGCGTCAAGTTTGACCCAGAAGACTCAAAACAAAACCAGAGGAAGAAGAAGAAGACTCCACGTGAACGGAAACGTAACTTATACGACGATCCCGATGGTTTAAGATCTCACGCTCCGTTACGTGTGATCCCTATGAGCCATCAATCTCAGATCAGCGACAAGTATATCCTAGGAAGAGAGCTCGGTCGGGGCGAGTTCGGAATCACATACCTCTGTACAGACCGAGAGACTCGTGAAGCCTTAGCTTGCAAATCAATCTCCAAGAGAAAGCTCCGTACCGCCATCGACGTGGAAGACGTCCGACGCGAGGTAACGATCATGTCGACTATTCCGGAACACCCTAACGTTGTGAAACTCAAGGCGACTTATGAGGACAACGAGAACGTTCATCTTGTGATGGAGCTTTGTGAAGGAGGTGAGCTTTTTGATCGGATCGTTGCTAGGGGACATTATACGGAGCGTGCGGCGGCTACTGTTGCGAGGACGATCGCTGAGGTTGTGAGGATGTGTCATATCAATGGTGTTATGCATAGAGATTTGAAGCCTGAGAATTTCTTGTTTGCTAACAAGAAGGAGAACTCTGCTCTTAAGGCCATTGATTTTGGCTTATCTGTGCTTTTCAAACCTGGTAATTTCCTTTAAAAAGGGGATTTTTTTTTTTTGCTAAATTTAGAATCTTTGATCTCCATTGAGCTAAAACGGTCTCACTGTTGAGTCTTTTTATGTAAAGATTGAATTTTGATGAATTTTTGCAGGAGAGAGGTTTACAGAGATTGTGGGCAGTCCTTATTATATGGCTCCAGAAGTGTTGAAGAGAAATTATGGACCAGAGGTTGATGTGTGGAGTGCTGGAGTTATTCTCTATATCTTGCTCTGTGGTGTTCCTCCGTTTTGGGCTGGTAAAAGAGCAGCTTTGATGATTTATATAATAGAACTTGTTTGTATATGCAAATTTAAGCTGAGTGGTTCAAGGTTTTTGATTGCAGAGACTGAACAAGGTGTGGCTCTTGCAATCTTAAGGGGAGTTCTTGATTTTAAGAGAGATCCTTGGTCACAGATATCAGAGAGTGCTAAGAGCCTTGTGAAGCAGATGTTGGAACCTGATCCCACTAAGCGTTTGACTGCTCAGCAAGTTCTTGGTAATGAAAATGATCTTGTTTCACTTGTGCTTTATTCATCTTCTTGTTTTGGATTTGAACTTGTTTCTGAAGTGAAGACGGTTACTGTTTATTTCTTTGCAGATCACCCTTGGATACAGAATGCTAAGAAAGCTCCAAATGTTCCTTTAGGGGATATTGTTAGGTCAAGGTTGAAGCAATTCTCTATGATGAATAGATTGAAAAAGAAAGCTCTGCGCGTAAGTGTTGCCTCTCAATATTTTTCAGATGAGTTTATACTTTTGTTTGGAGCTTTGATTGGTTTTACTTACTTACTCTCTTTTGTTGCTAACCAGGTAATCGCCGAGCACTTGTCTATCCAAGAAGTTGAAGTGATCAGAAATATGTTTACACTGATGGATGATGACAACGACGGTAAAATATCATACCTAGAACTCAGAGCTGGACTCAAGAAAGTTGGTTCACAACTGGGTGAAGCAGAGATCAAACTGTTGATGGAAGTGGTAAATTTTTTCTTGACCAAAAGATTAGGAAAAGCTCGTCTTCTCTGGTACTAACTTTTATGAATATTTGATGTAGGCTGATGTTAACGGAAATGGATGTCTAGACTATGGAGAGTTTGTAGCAGTGATAATTCACTTGCAGAAGATGGAGAATGATGAACATTTCAGACAAGCTTTTATGTTCTTTGACAAAGATGGAAGTGGATACATCGAATCTGAAGAACTACGGGAAGCTTTAACCGACGAGTTAGGTGAACCAGACAACAGCGTTATAATCGATATCATGCGCGAAGTTGACACTGACAAGGTCTTCCTTAAACTCTCTATACATAAATCTCCTTCTCCCTAAAAAGACTCTTCTTCTAGAAAGATTGTCAATGTTTGGTTTTGCAGGATGGACGAATAAACTACGATGAGTTTGTGGTGATGATGAAAGCTGGAACTGATTGGAGAAAGGCATCAAGACAATACTCGAGAGAGAGGTTTAAAAGCTTAAGCTTAAACTTGATGAAAGATGGTTCAATGCATCTACACGACGCACTCACTGGACAATCTATTGCAGTTTGATCTTTACACCTCGTTTATCACCAAAACAGAAGCAATCTGATATTCTGATCGCTGCTTTTTTACACGTTCAAGAAGGGTTTTTATCTCGGCTTTTTTTTTATTTCAGATGTAATTTTGGCTTACTTCACTTTGCTTCTAGAGATTCTTTTTATTAATGGTTTTGGCCTTTTGTAATTTGTGGGAGTAGTTAGGCTTTTTTCACTTGGGAATGAATGTATTTGTATGTAATATTGTTTGTTTAATTGTTATAAAGCTTTTCATTCTGACTTAGTTTTTGTTTATATTTCTCTCTCTGAACATTACAGTTATGATTTTAAGCAACTGACAAAACCAACTGGACAAAAGTTTTTAATATGTTTTGGTTTTACAAAAGAAAGAATCAGTCAGCTTCTTGAAGTCCATCCAAAACAACAGATCCAACCAACAAAACAACGCCTGTAAGGGCAAGAGCACCAGCCAAAACCGACTGAGCAACCACCAGAGTAGTTGAGTCATCCGGAATCAGCACAATGGCTACAATAGCAGCCGTCAAAGCCGGTAATGAGGCCGAGGCTAAGACCGCAGGAGATGTTCCGGCTAAATTCTCGAGGAGACTGAGAAGACCAAGCTCCTCTGCTTTGGAGAAGACTTTAAGCTTCTCAAGAGACGACAATGTGAGTCCCAACTCCTCTGCTTTTGAGAGAAGGCCAGATTTCTCAACTTTGCTCAGAACTTTCCGCTTCTCCAGCTTCTTGAAAACGTCGACGTTCACTTGCTCACTTCCTTCGAAGAACAATCCAGCTCCGTACCATTGTTTCTTCCATTTGGCATCATACTTGTTCACCTTTTTTTTAATTCAGTGATCACAGTTACACAAATTAAAATGGTTATATCAAAAATCTAAAACAATACTATACAGAGACTTCAAAAGATGTGATGTCTTTGTCTCATTAAGGAAATGTCACAATTTGGACCTAATTTACAAAGATATGTAGTAGATCAATTTCCATGAAACTACTAAAATGTTGTTTAGTATAAAGCCAGAGAAGAAGTACTCTAAGGATTACTCTCTAAATCTATCTTGAGAACCTTAAAAAAGATTCATACTTTATCAAGCTTTAATGGAAAGGGAGAAAGGTCTCAGAGCTTAAACAAAGGATGATGATGAACAGAGTGTAGTTACCTTTTTCTGGGGAGCCATAGAGACGACGGAGAAAGATGCTGCTGGTGATTTGCCAACGGTATAAGACCGGCGAAAGCGGGGAAGAACGGGATTAGAAAGAAATCGTGTTTGCAAGTGAGCCGACGGAGCGCCGACGACAGCCATTGGGAGGGAAGGAAGACTAAATCGAAGCGATGAAAAAAAAAAAGTTTCTTTTGGAGATTTTTTTCTGTGTTTTGGGCGTTCGGACACTATCTGCAAACTCTGGGAGACAGAGAAACTGCCACGTCAGATGATGTTTTTGTAATTTCAACCAATCATATTCCTCAGCGCTTTATCTCCGTTTCTTTCATTGTTTAGATCAAATCCAGACCGTGCGTTCTACTACTCCAGATCTTTTGAGACGCCCCCTACGTGTCATTGTAGCATTGGTCGGTAATAATTTTTTGTTTTTTTGTTTTTTTTCTTCCTTGGCAAAAAAAACAAACTGAATTAATCTTCCGAGTTTCGATTCATGAAGAGACATATTTTATACGGTATAAAAAAGGCCCCCATTCTTAACCCTATATATAGCCTTCAATCATATGGATTTCGAAACCCTAGGCGATCTAGAGTCGACATTCAACACCCTACTCAGGTAAATTTCTCGAACACTAATATAATATGAGCCCACAATAATCTGAAATTTTTGGTATTTACGATCGAAACGATTACGTACGGCCGTACTTGGCTCTTTTATTCTGATGTTTTATTTCTGTTCTTTCAGCGATTTGCTTAGTACATACATCGTAAAAAGTCTTGTACGATGAAGAAGGCTAAGAGCCGGGAGGTTTTTGCTGAAACAGGTGTCTTTTGGGACATCAGACGGTATCCGATACCCCTTGGCTTTGATGCTCGTCTGGTCCGTCCTTGTATCAAACACGTGTTGGAGAAACATGGCTACCGCCATCTTCGCTGTTGGCATACTAACAAACGTCCATGATGACATGACATCCTTCGAGATCTCTGTACATCTGGAATCCATCTTCGTTACGCTCCCTTCGGTTAGTATCTTTCTTTCTTTCTCTCTCACCCTCGTGCCCATTACTACAGCAGTGGATGGTGAAATAGAGAGTTTCATATCTTTTGTTTCTTCTGAATCAGGTTGCTCAAGTATTTTGTACTGTATGCATGAGTGGATTCGTAATAATCGACCCCCAAAAAACATTTTGGCCTTATGCGCTCCCGTAGCTTTCCCTACAGAGAGAGCAGATGATGCTGGATTCAATCTTTTCAGTCGGGTTAGATATTCTTCTCGTCGTAAAAATCCCGTCAGCTGGATGAGCATCCTCAAAACAACAGAAGAGTTAGGGGCACCTGAGGAGTATACTGACGAGTCTGCCAGCTGGGCTTGCTCAATATGCAAGCATCATTCTCGTGGTCTAGGCCTTGACAGTGGCCAAGGCTTTGACAGTTTCGCCAGCCATCTCTCTTCTGAAGAACATGAAAAAGGGGTAAATAAACAAACCAAACACACTTGTTGTGTTTTTTTGTTTCTGTCAATTTACCAATTTTTCCCTCTCTCACTTCTTCTACTTTTGTTTGCTTTCAATCTTTACCCAAACAGAGGTTGGTTTTCTCCCCTTTCGAGTCACCATCTAAATTTTCAGACGTAGCCAGGCAGGACGATAAGTATCCTCCCACCATTGTCAGGAAGCAAAGGAAGCAACCAAAGGCAAGTTTTAATATCTCTCTGTTTGTCGCCCAGATTTCTTAATTCTAACTTTTGTTTGCCTAAAAAATTTGACCCCTCCTAATCTGCTACAAAAACCTCTTTTTTTGAAGATGGCTACTCGGGATGAGTCTGCAACTAGACCTGGGCGATCGGATATTTCGGATTTAGAATTCGGATCGGATATTTTGGGTTCAGATTCGCTTATCCAAAGCATTTAAAAATCCAATTTTTGTATTCAAATATGTACTCTGATCCCTCTATTTCATAGTATACGATGTTTTAGATATTTTTTTTTTTTTGTTTCATAAAAAATCAAAATTATCTAAGAATTACAAGTACTTATTTGCCTAAATATACTTTAAAATAGTCATATCTACATATGTATAACAGAGTTTTGTTAGAAACTTAGAATACAAACAGTACGTCTAATAAATTATAGGGAAGTCAAATATATAATACACTTGCCTATAACAGTAAGGGTAACATCACTCAGATTTTGCTTATGTTTGCATAGCAAAGCAAAAGATACAACGGCTAGATCAATTCAACCTGCTCGAGATAAAGAAGAACTTATAGAAAAGAGGCAGAGAAGTAATTTGCCACATGGAAGGAAGCTTGCTTTACTATGCTGTAAAGTTCAGGGATATACAATACTTATAAGTGTGGGGGTGGTTCATTGAACTGGTCGATATTTGACTGCTGTGTAAAGTACAGCTGGGCGACTTCCTTGTGCATTTAGCCTTCTTAAATGTATTGGCAAATGTTAACGTCGTGCAAGTTGCTTGCTGTTAACAAGGATCATATCAGCCATCCCTACAATGATATAATCCCACAAATGATATAAGAACAATCGATTTCAGATGGATGTAAGTAAGAGGAATGAATGAAAACCAAACCTGTGCTGTTGTATGCTTGGCTGCAAGAGATTCGGGAAATGGTAAGCTATATATCCACCGAACACAGAGATACAAGAATTTTAATTTGAACATTGCTTAGAAACTGTGATTGTATATTGCTTAGAAATTTGAAAATCCTAATAGAACCCCAGATGAAAAAATGAGAGTCAAGAATCTAAAGTCTATGTAGCTATTCAGAGCAAACATCTTTATCCAAACTTGAAATATGTATGAAAAAGCTTCCGCTCTCTTGTGTATTTGTTTTCTCTAAACCAAGCAAAATCATCACTCACCGGAGAGAGTTTCCTCGAAGCATCTGGATTAGTCGTGGTGAGGTGAGAGGTGAAGAGATGAACTTTATGACTGTGTGACGCAAGCCAATCTTTCTCTGCTCCACCTGCATATACCATAAAGAAACAAAGTAGTGAAGAAAGATATATAGTCAGTATGTAGTGACAAACACAGAGAATATTAAACCCCTATATGTAATGAGAACTACAAAACCAAGAAGATGCTATACCGCATCAGCGATGAAACTACCTTAATTTACTTCATCATCTACCAGAGATCATAACAGATTACGCCGCCCAACATTACATACAATAAAAGATACTACATTTTATTTGGAAACATGAACAGTATCATCCATACAACTAACACTATTACACTAACAGAGTCAGTTTCCTATGATTTTCTAAAGGCCTTAAATAAAACAAAAGCAAGTCATGGGTAGTTCTGATTACTAAAAGTTAAATATACATTGAAACAAACATGACTAACCAAATGAACAAAGATTATGTAATTACACTAACCTCCAAAAGTGTTAGCACATATTACAACTGCAAAAGGTCCGTAAAACAGAGATGCAGCATTTAATATGGAGACAGGCATAGTAGTATTTGATAAACGTACTTGAACCATGAGAGCAGGACATAGATAACACTTTTGGAGAAAGTATCTAAAGAGAATTGTATGTACGCACACAAAAGTCAGCATGTTCAACTTACTTGTTCAAATCATCCTGAAATGAAATAAAATTCACTACTAATTTAGCTAATCAGCCTGAAAGTGACCATCCTATAATAAAAATGGCGTAATCAATGGCAGATTGCACACAAAACCCAATTATTCAACATTCTCTAATATGCTGCTATGCAACAGCTTCAACATAAGACCGATCTGCAAAGCTAACCAAACCTAACTTAGAGAACTCTAACAGTCTAGAGAGCATGAAATAACAGTTCACATATCTGATATCTCTAAGAAAACAAAGAAACATAGACAGAATAATCGGGTGTCTGGTTGAGTACCTTATGGGGTTGCAAAAACATCTAGCCAGCATACCGATTTCAGCCGGCTCGAAGTGCTATTCATATAAAACAAGAGAAGTCAGATCATCTCAGGAACTGGAGATGATCAACTTATAAAACAAATACAAACCTGCCTAGGATGGTGAGCAAGCAATCGATTTTCTATTTGAAGGCTATTTAAACCGGTTGGAGGAATACATTTGGGTAATATGAGATTATGAGTGATGTTCAAGGCCCACGCAAGTCGATACAGCACCTAAAATGGGAAATTGATTACTGGCCCGCCACCGTAAAAAGAAGAAAAGGAAATAGACAAAAAAAATGGGAAATTAGGAAAAAGGAAAATGGAAAAATAGATAAAGGAAATAGCTTAGATCAAAATCAGAGTCATCAGACAATATAGTTAACGATTTGAATTGTCAATTCAAAATGAGACCAATTAAAAAAAAAAAAAAAGATAACTGTTACAGTAGTTAATTGAGGAATTTAAATAAATCATTCCACATTACAGAGTTAACAGAGAGATCAGAGATACCAAAAGCAAATTAACTGGTCAAACTGTCAGTATGACTTCTTCTTTTTAGACCTTTTAAAATCTGAAATCTCTCTTGTTTGCTTCAAAATATTACAGTCAGAGTCAGGAGGTCTCAGTTCTCAAAGACATACCATCTGATTATAAATTCTGAATAATAAAATAACGAATCATTAACAATGTGATAAAAATCTTTAACCCCATAATGAATCTTTATTCTATTCTCCTCCTCAGCCCCATAAGAAAACTGTTGGGATACTCAAAAACATCTAACTTTTTTAGTAGTAAGTTTACTCTCTTCACTTCTTTCTCCTTTAGATGAGCCGATCTGACAAGCTTGGCAACCGCCGGAAAAAATTGAGACTCGCCGTTGGCATTGTGTCTCTGAACATCGGATGCCGAAGATAATAAAAACCTAGAGCCACTGCCACCATTTTCGCTGGGACCGCATACAGAACTATAGTGATCACCAAACAGATTGCTATGAAGAGCTTAGTTGCTCTCGGATCTCTCCAGCTAACCAACGCCTGAATCCGTTCCCCTTGCGCTGCAAAATCGCCTAGAATGGTCTGAACCCTTACCGCTAAGATCCTTAACCGGTCATACCTAGCTCGGATTACTTCTGGTCGCCTTGAGCTTGGTATGGTATCGAATTCTTCATCTAGCTCATCCGGATCAACAGTTTCGGCTTGTGATAAGCGGATATCCATACCAGCCGGTATCTTGGGTCTAAACCGGTAATACCAAACTCCAATCATCACCACGTACAAGAATCCAGTCGGGACTACTAAATCAGGATACCAAACAAGAACCAGATATAGAATATGGACTAGCACCGTTGTCACAGGATTCCTCCACCGCCGGATATTGTCCAACCATTTAGCTAAACCCACTGCCCAAGCTAAAACACCAACAATTCTATACCAATTTGCTTTGCTCTTTCTCATGCTCCACGCATGCGAATCTGCATCTAACATATATCGAACCACCTCAGGTCCCAATGGTGGTTCTGCTCTAGCCAACCAAGCTGCTACCATTTTTGTGGCGGCTCCTCTTAGTGCATCTTGTTGTGCTACACCTAGAGGCCTTATGTAGTGCATCCGAGGCAAAAGCGGCTGTCCATAAGCTGCGCAAACATCAGGCAGCAGCGACGGGCATGCGAACCTGACTGCCACTTCGATTTCACCCATTTTCTTCAGACCGCTAGGTAACAAGACCAGCAGAGGATATGAATTGGTGTACACTTTGTTGCTCTCTAATGTCGAGACCCTGATACGTATCTTCCCAATCCGAGTGTCGGGTCTATCATCAGAGGCGTCGGAGAACATTCTCCAATTGTCAAAGACTCCAACTGTTAGCACGGTGCAAGGATCATAAACCTGCCAAGTGTACTGCTCATGCCATCTCGGGTCGAAACTGTCTGTTATGGTTCGAGTCCTGACCCATTTCTTGCCGTACTTAGCAACACAATAAGAATCAGTGGAACCTTTCCCTCCATTTTTAGCCTTCATCGGCAACAACCCACGAGCTCCAAGAATCCCCAACTCAAGTATTCCAATAGGCGGTTTCCAGAGCTGCTTAGCTGTGGGACGGAAATCGCTGCACACATGCGCCGCCTCTTCAAGCACGTGATACCCACCTTCAAGACAGAGTCTTAGGCTAATCCTTCCACAATAAGGTCCACCTCCTCCTGGCCCTCCTCCACCTCCACCTTCTACTTCCAAACTGTGCCATTTAGACGGCACAAAACGTTCATCAATCCGCTGCTCGATGGAGCTCACTGGGATCATGGCGTGTCCTAAAAGCGTTGCTTCTTTAGTCGTCCTGTCTTCCACCATCAAAACCAAACAATCTTCCAACGGCTCTCCGGCTACGAAGATCATATCCTCATGCCAATGAAACGAACCACTATGATTATTCATTGAGCCTCGTCTTGTACGCGCAGACTGAAACCCTAGTTGAGCTTTCACACGGACCTCAGGCGCAGTCAATGGCGGAAGGTTAGGAGCAATGTGTAAATCCTGCGCTTCAAGAACCGTCACTCTCAAATACCAAAGCTTAGGGGATTGATACACCTTAGACCTCGTATGAGCTACATGCGGAGCGTCGGAGCTCCACGCCTCCGGAAAAGCTTCATCTACCTGAGTACCAATCCAAACAGAGAGCTGAATGTCACCAGAAACTCTCCCTGAATTCTGATCCGCAGCTGAGCCTTCAAGCCGATACCACTGAGGAGCAAGCGGACTATCCGGCGGGTCACGAACCGGAACTTCTGATAAATCAAAACAAACTCCTCCGAGAAAACTCTCCGACGAAGCATCCCAAGCAGAGATCTCAAGAGTCGCACCACCGGTCGCAGCAGAATCAGACCGGTTATGACCAAGAGCAAAAACCTGATTCCACTCCGGAGAATCAGCCGATTCGCCGGGCCGGTTAACGGCCGGTTTAGACCTGACGAAATGGTTCGACGTCCGTACCTTGACATACGCGCTCTCGTTAGGCGGTAAGCCACGCGCCTTCACAATCCGGACGAAGAGATACTGCATTGGCTCAACGAGATTGTAAGGATGATGATGATGAGTCTTCTTCTCCATCGTCGCCTCTCCTCCTCCTCCTCCAGTTTTGCTATTGATAACCCTAGGCGAGTAATCCCCATTCGGCGGCCTCTTCGTAACCCTAATTCTATCGCCGCCGGGAGGTCTACCTACCTGCATCTTCCTCACTTCCGGAGGATAATAATGTACTTCCCCCGTCGACGGAGGTGGCGGCGGAGACGGTGGCCGTTGAGGATGGTTATCGTTTGGACCTTGCATTACTTGTTGCGGTTGTGACTCTTCAACGATAACCATCGGAGGTTGCTGATGAGTCTCTGGATAGCTATGATGATTCTGAGCCGATTCGAAAACCCTACCTTCTTCAACCACGACCACATTAGGTTTCTCCGGTGGTAAATTCATCATCTGCTGCGGCGGAGGATGAAACTGTTGCTGTTGTTGATGATGTTGTTGCTCATCAGCATCTTGCTCCGGCGTAGGATGAAATTGTTGTTGCTGTTGCTGACCTCCGCCTCCACCGGGGATATCGTCGTCGGCGGCTTCGTCGTAATAGTAGATTTTGAGTCCAATCTCGCCGCGAATCCAGCTGAATACACTCTTCTTCTCCAAGGGGAAATACACAAGACCTTCTTCACCTCGTCGAGAGAACTGGCTCCCATAGATCTTAACCCTACCGAGAAAATGATTTTTCCGGCCACCACCGTTGCCGAATCTTTTGTCGTTGTAAACCTCTACATCGAGCTCGTCGTAGTCCATGTTTTTGGGATCCGAGACGGAGAAATCGAGCATCTCGTTCCAAACAGGGTTGAGGTCACGGAACTTGGTAGAGGTTCGTTTCTTCTGAGCATCGAAATCGACAACGACGTAAGCGCTAGAGCTTCCTTGGCCATCTTTAGGGAGGATATTGCGAGCTTCAACAACCTCGACGACGAGCTTACGCTGGATCCTCGAGGGAGGAGGAGGATCCGAGTGAAACGGCGTCGTGTTCATCGTAGTAGTCTTCTTCTCATATCTCGAGAATGTCTGAGTGAGAGAGAAAGAGAAAGATGGAGAGAGAGAGAGAGTGTTTTGGTTCTTTGTGTGACAGAGATTACGGTAATCGCGGAAGTGAGATAATAGAAAGTTTTTTTTTTTTTATTCGATGTGGGCTTTATTTATTTGAATCTATTCCTCTTTAAGAGCATTATTTCATTTTATTTACATGTTTTTAGTACTAATTAAAATTTTAGTTTCCTTAATGACCAAAAAAACAAAATCATATCTCCCATAGTTTTAAAACCTGCCAAAAATATATATTTAGCTAAAACTGTTTATGATACTAGTGTAGTAGATAATTAAAGAGGCCTAAGCATTGTGAATTTGTGATTACTAAAATATATAAAAGGAAGAGATGAATTGGTTAATTAAATATGTAGTGTTGTTAAAAAACATAATGTATAAACCTGAATTGAGGTGGAGGGCATAAAGGGGAAGGAATAATAAATGGGGGGGGGGGGGTGTTAGAGTGGAGATAATGGGGAAATCTGATTCCATTCTCTATCGCCAAGCTAACCTTCGTTTTATTCCTCACCTTTTACATGCTCTGCCCCATTCTTTTATTTTATTTTATTTTGTACTACTACTACTATTTATCTTATATTACATTTGTGTTTGTTTTTGACGTGTTGATTCTTCTTCATCTTACAAAAAGGGTACTTTTTAATGTTCCTATAGACCACTACATTAAAAGATTTTGCGAGTAAGGTTGTTGGAAGAAATAGTTATTTCAATAAAAGTAGTTTCTTAAACTAACTAAAGAAAATTATCGTGACGCTAACTATAAAGGAATATTAATATTTGCGTTACCATTTTGCATAAACACAATTTCAATTTGATTCGGTGTCAGTTATTTCGGTTCAGTTTTAAAAGACCGATTCAGTGAAGTGATATATTTTGGTCACAAAAAAAAAAACCATTCCTTTTTTAATTCACTCAAATTAAAAAAATAAAAGATTTTATTTTTAAAAATGGCTGGAATAGATTTTAAATTGATCCCAAATGTTCATAACCAAAATAATTTTAACATTTAGGATCAATTTAGAACCTATAACCAAAGTCGAAGCGAACAACAAAAATTGTTTGGTTATTTATTCTAGTCATTTAGAAAAAAAAATTAAATTTGAGTAAAAAAAAGAATGGTTTTTTTAAATGTCGACCATGTAAAGGTTAACACCGTCGTCTAGGTTTTAAATGATTCATGCCGCAGTTGTTAAATTTTTTCTCCATCTATTCAGTTAAAGTATATGCGACATGTAGTTATACAGATTTTGAAAGCTGTAGAATCCTGAAATCCAAAGATTTAGAAATTGTTTTAAGATAAATTTTTGATTTTGTTAAAAAATAGATTATTGAAGAAACTAAAACCAAAAACCATTTGAAAAACTACGACTACGTAGTGATTGAGCGATTGATAATTGATTCCTAGATACATTTCTAGAAGATTGTATGCTCTAGTTTTGTACATTTTTTGGATAGCAACACCACTTGGACTATCTTTAACTTTGATATGGGCTTTGATACAAGGTTAGGAACGGTCATGACATGACATGTATATATTCTATGGTTTCTCGAGATGTATATATTATATGGTTTCTGGAAATATTCAATAAATAATATGCATATAAACAAAGATTTTGATGTGACAAAAAAAATCTTGTTTGGCATGACTTCACACAACTTGTTAAAAAATTATAAAAAATATTGGAAGAATTTCCGTTAGAAACTGAAGACACACAAAAATGTTTTTTTTTACATATATGTATATCATTCTGATTTTTGTTTGGTGAAATGATTAGATTAATTAATTAATAATTGATATGTTGGAATAAAGGACTACCCACAACTCTATAATCAAATGAATGTAATCATTTTGTTAAATATATCGACTTGACTTTGTTAAGAGAAACAACAAAGTTACAAAATAGTTAAATGGGACATGAAAATGATATATACTACTTCAAACAGTATTGCACATTTTCAAATTCTTCGTTGTCACAAAAATGAAATTTCATTAAAGTCATAGTATTTTTTTTTTCTCACATATTCTTTTCTTTAAAGTTAACAATCATATATTTTTGGGCCTATATTTTTATATATGTATAAGTTATAACTAGCAACTTCTAATTTTTAACACCATAGTAGTATTATTTTGTCAACTATTTCTAACACATTATTATTACCTTTTATTTTTTTTTGTTTCTTCGATTTTGGGTATACGAAGATTTAGAAAAGAAAAGAAAAAAAACACATTTTCCATATTATCGAACATCAGCTTCCGACGAAAAACAATACACTATAGAAGCTCATTAACAATCATAAACGGCCTCACCTAGTTACAACCAATAAGAGCTCAGCCCATTAACAATCAGATAAAAGCAATTAATTATTCCTTTTATTTACAAGAGAGACAACATTGCTTTCTATTGTGAAAACCCCATCAATCATCATCCCCATACAAACAAACAATCAAATACGAATGTTACTCTTTTCTTCAATTAATCGCATGCAGAGCTGTTTTTGGTTCATATTCAATTGACTTGGTGAACTGCAAAAACAACAACAACAAAAAGAAGGAATATATTTAAGATTTTGGAAACAAAGACGTGTGATGATGTCAAATTTACATAAGAAAAACTCGGTACCTGAGATATCTTAAGATCAAGCTCATTCCACTCTGAAGATGGATCGCTTCCTGCTACTATCCCTGTCCCCGCATAGATTAACGCCCCAAGACCCTGTAAATAGAAATAGAACAGTTCAGCATTTGACAGTTGTATAGCAAAAACGCAATGATCAGTTTTGCTTTGATTTAGTTTAGTGCAAGTGTGCTTCTTTATATTGGGAGAGAGATCAAACCTTTTCGACTAGAGCTGATCTGATCCCCACTGCAAATTCACTCTCCTCTCCACCAAAAAACCCGACAGGTCCAGCATACATTCCTCTATCGAATGATTCTATAAGCAACAAAACATTTGTGTAAGCACCATTGTTAGTCTCTAAGGAAGCATAAGCATTTATAGTACTAGGAGATAGTTGAACCAAGGCAGATAGATAGTTTACCTATTTCCTTAATCAAAAGCCTAGCTTCTTCTGCTGGAAGCCCACAAACAGCTGGAGTTGGATGCAGAGCAGCCAAGATTTCAAACTGTAGATAGATATATAAGACAAAGAGTTAAACCTAATTCAAAGCAATGAAGAGAGTGGAGATAACATTCGCAACATAAAGATAGAAAATCATTCAAAGATTATTTATCTCACCTCATCATCTTCCCTCCTAAGTTTCCCTGCTAATTGAGAATATAGGTGCTGCACTCTTGCAAGCTTCCTCACAGTTTTTTGGGGCTTAACAACGACTCTGTCACAGATACCCTGTAAAAGGAGAAGGAAGGATTATAAGAAAACATATATCAAACGGGATATCCAAGAAAGCAAGGATTGAAGCTGCAGAACATCAAGATTGAACTTACGTTTAACTTTTCTCTTATATTCTCTCGCACAATAGAGAACTCAAGGTCGTCTTTCGGACTGCAACAGTTTAGCAAATCACATCAGTATACAGGAAATTTCAACGGAGACTGGAGAAATCGATTCTATAATTGTTCAAAGCACTAGAGTTAAAATTGACCTGGTTAGTAAGTCACGCTCAATCTCCATATCACGCGCCCTCGAAGCAGCTCTAGGTCTAGTTGCAGCCAAAGCTTCACTGCAGACACCTAATTGATTCCTTTGGAAAAGTCTCTCAGGCTGTTTCACAAAGATGTATGTCACAGGTTAGAAGGGAACAACAAAGGTGCACATCTTTGGTCCAGATAAATAAAATCAAATAATGTCTCCAACAGACTACTTGTAACCTACCGTGTTTCCAATAAAAGCTGGTGCACCTGGTGGTTGAAGACAGAACTGATATGCATCATGTCCTTCAGTCTGTCACACAATAATAATAAGAGTGAGATCCAAGTCTAAACATAGCTTTAATCTGAAAATTGACTACTATATAACATCACAGAGATAGAAACACACCTGCAACTGTGCTAACCAAGCAATGGGATCAATGTCAGTATCCGTAATTATCCTGCTGTTGCGAGCAAGCACAACCTGATTTCACGAGCCGAGAAAACATCAGTTAATCAACATAACTGTTTAAAGAATAGATACAAAACACAAGGTCTCTAAACTAACCTTGTTAAGAGAAGAGCTTTTCAGCTTGATCATCTCCAAAGCCTTCTCTACAGCAGGGAAATAAGCACCTTTGGTAGGAACATGATTCTTACTCAAAACAGAAACTCCAAGAGATTTGTTTCGTAACCTCATGACAACAGAAGAAACCTGAAGCATAGTCTCCTGAAGTGCTTCAATAGCATTTTCTAGTGTCCAAGAGAGTTCATCATCCCAAGCAACAGTTGCGGCCAACATTGAACTTCCCCCAAACTCATTAAACTCAACCTGTACGTGTACGTATATCAATCAGCCCCAGTCACACAAACTCATACTCCAAAAAAATTCATTCTCTAAAAAAAAATTACCTGAGGGACTGAAAAGTAAAAGGCACCAAAAGGTTCCCATTCGACAGCAATCTTTCCATTAGGATCAAAACGCATACCACCATAGGCACGAATCAGAGGTGACTTTGAAGACAAAAACCTTCGGATGGATCTCCAATCATCATGAGAGAAAGGATCAAGGTCACGGAAGAACACTGCAGACCCGATCCCAGCAACGCTAACAAGATTACGATCAGATGAAACAGATCCGTTCCCGTTCTTCCCGTTTCCGTCTCCGTTCTCTCTCGCTAGATCGAGGAGAAGATCGGGACGACCGACGTCACTGCGACGAGAGAAGAAACAACGAGGCAGAATCTCATTCTGGGCTTGAAGCCAATCAATTGCTCCGATTTGCTGGTCAATTGGTACCTGCAAACCCAAATCCAATTTTAGGGTTTTTTATCAGAATTGCGCGGGAAAATTCGACATTTAGATGAAAAAAAAAAGAAAAAGAAAAAAAAAACAACTTGTTAATGTGGGAGTGACTGTATGTGATCGCCGCCTTTACATCAAAGTGGAGCCTAGTTTTTTTCCTAATCATTACTCTTCTTTTTTTGGGCCATCAACGCAAAATCATGAGCACTAAACTAAAAGTTAACACTAAACTTAGCCAACTCCCAACTGTAATCAGATTTAAAAATTTAAGTTCGAAATATTTAATTAGATTACGATTGATAACCAGTCAATTAATCTTTCCTTAAAAAAATATTTTTATATTCTCAAAATGTTTTGATAAAATTGACTATTATTAAAAGAAAAATAAATTGGTCTACCTTAAATTGACTAAATGGAAAAAAGATTCATTTTAATGTCCTATTTAATACTTCGATTGACTAGCGGAATCTAGTACGACCCGATTCATAAAGAATTAATAACCATATCTTATTGGTTTCTTATATACTATATAGTGATACTTTATGATTTAAAATGTATGTGGTTGACAAACAAAATGATCAAAACAAAAGCAACAACAACGGATTTATGATAAATAGTGAGTACTACTGTTAAGACTTTTGTCAACCGACCCCAATTCTCTTCTTTTTAAAGATAAGGAAACCACTTTCATATGTGAATTATATGATCGTGTATTTTTTTTTCTTTTATTTTACAAGAAAGTTAAATTCTAAATGATTACGAGAAAAAAAGAGTTGATAAAGAACAGATTTTAAAAGTAGATTATACGAATCTGTGTTTTAAAAACAGTTCGTGTAGTACGATAAAATAAAAAAGTAGTAATATTTATTTAATTAACTAAATCATTAGGCATGTAAAAAAAAAAAAAATACACGTAAAAAAAAATGATTAGGCACAAACACAAAGATACGGTAAGCTGGGGGAAGGACGAAGCTAGCTAGGGGAAGCGATATCAAGACAGGCCAATGTAATAACACCACGTGGCGTGATCCCATTCTTTCACTTTGAAGCAAATCGGATTATGTCCTTTTACCAAAAACTAAAAAAACAGAGGGATGGGATTGTTAGTAGTACCTGTAAACGGACAACTCCGGAAGAAAACGGAGGAGGTTGCGATTTGAGTTCAGAGACGGCGGAGATAAGCTTGTCAGTGGCGGCTGCTGGAGATAAAACAGCAGTCATAGTTCTTGTCTCAACTGTACCAAGTGGTGTCTTGAAATCTCCCTCACAACCATTCATAGACATGGCACATGACTCGTACTTCTGTAATTTAATTGAGTTAAATTTTGTAACGTTCTCTTATATTAAAACAGATAAGAAACAAAACAAAAAAAAAAAAACAGAGAGAACAGGAAAAAAACCTTGCGGGAGAATCTAGTGAATGGAGTTGGAGAGTAATTATGATGAGAGATTGAAATAATGGAGCTGTGTTTTTTAGTGTTTGATGAGCCCAGAAAATGAGAAGACAATCGAAGCGACGCCATTGGAGAAATAAGTTCTTTGGTTGATTTTTTAACAAAATTTGCTTTGTTTTTGGGAGCAAAGAAGAGAGTAAATGGTAGAGAGATTGTTGTTTTGTGTTTTTGGGTTTTGAGTAGAGAGAATGGGATGATCATATAAATAGAGATGGGTTATACAATGGATTTGTAGCTGGGCCCCACTTAATTTTGAAGATTCAGTTCACCTTTCACATTTTTTAAATTTCTCAAGAATTTCTCTCCAGTAAACTACTTAGAAGTTTTTGTTTTTTTTTTTCTTTTTTTCTTTTTTTGTCAATCTCTACTTTTTCTTCAATTACGTAAAGAATATTTATACAGTTAGTCTAACATTTTATTTTTAATTATTCATTTAATCAGTTATTTAATTAATAGGTCTATTACTTATAAGATAAAACATATTAAAATATTATTAGCAACCAAATAGATAAATATTTTCTTTGAAAATTAATGTAGTTAATCGTTTGTGTTTTTTTTTTTTTGTTTTTCTTGTCAACCAAAGATCTTCATCTTCATGATCGTTTGTGTTAATGCATGTTATATTTTCCAAATTCAAAATAGTCAGAAATGAGGTAGTGTAAATTACATAAACCAAGTATCAATGACTTAGCTAATGACGCATGGACAACATTCTCAAGTGGATGGATGATTGGAATCTCTTTCAAGTCTTAACGCAAAACGGTTCTCTCTCGTGTCGGATGTTATATGAAATATGATGATAGGTTTCTCAACGCCATTAGTTCAAAAAAAAAAGTTTCTCAACGCCACTCCAGCCGGACGGAGGCTCACAATCCGGCCATATGGCCTTTTTGATATACCACACTATTTCTAATAGAAATTTTGATGATGAGACTATATATGATAATAAATATTAGTATAAACCATTATGCTACCAATAACTAGTTTAAGGTTTAACCAAAATAAATATTTAGCATAATGGTTTATTTTGATTATGTGATGGGTCCTTTTAATCAAGACAAAAAGTAAGTGAACTGACACCATGTGATGATGTTATTAATTGTACTTAGTTGCTCTTCTTAGAATCATACTAGACAAAATCCTTGTTCATCGTCGGTTTTTAACGATTAAAAAAAAAAAATCATTTGGATTTATACAAATATTGCAGGATTAAACTTTTATATGTGATTAAGGTGAACATGGATATCACTTTTCCTGAAATAGAACAATCCTTAAATATTACTTCATCCATATCAGTTTTAGTGATGTTTTCAATGAGGAAAAAATTGTATCAAATTTGTATAGATGTTTTCAATTTTTCAATGCAAAGTTAATTAGTGTTTTTTTGTTGACTGATTATATTTTGTGTATTATTTTATTATTGGTTGAATTTTGTTTAATTAATTAGATGATAAATGATGATTTAGTTTTTTAAAAAGCCAAACATTAAATATTTTTATTAATATTTATGAAAAATCTTAAACATCACTTCAATACAATGTATAATTTATAAGTAGTCATTGTGAAATATTGGTTTAAATTTACAAAACTTGTATTAGTGTCCGATGTAAACTATACATTAGGAAAAATCAATACCATTTGAAAAGAACTTCGGATATTTGCATTATTTGAGGAGTCAACTCCTTTGAGTATCTTCTTTGCTGGGAAACTCACTTTGGCTCTTCCACAATCATCGCCATTTACCGCTAGCCATTTACATTTTTCTTCATTACATTATGAGTCAAATACAATTAGACCAGAGTGGGAGAGTGGAGAGAGCTACAGCAATTTCCCCCAAAATTTCCCTGAAATAACCGAACACACACATTTTATTTCCATGTGTACATATGATGATTACGATGGCTCACCGGTTAATATTCGAGAAGACGATTATTCTTTGTTTTTAGATTTTTTGTCGGATTGAAACAAAGTGGTCAAAACGACATATCTTAAGACTTTAAAAGACTAGACTTAATTTAGAAGTCAAATTCTTATTTAATTTTCATCACGATCGAGCTATCTATTAGAAATTTTAGAATTTAAGAAGTCTTTCAAATAGTCCAGTCGAGTGAATCCATAATTCAACATGCGTTGTCTGACGTAGAACTGAATAAGCTGTAACTACACACGTTCCTAGAGATATTATAGTACGACTTTGAAATTTTAAAATGCTGGACGCGGTCACCATGAACATAATTTTATTGTTATTTGTGACTTTGAACGTGTATTGTAGTCTTGTAGATGCTAGGAGTACGAATTTTTCTGCATTATGTCCGAAATCTCAAATAGTATTATACTATGTAAATATGACTATCTGAGTGTACAGTGTACTGAACACTTTTGTTAACTAGAAAAATTAGTTTTGGTTAATTAAATAACTAGAAAAATGTTAGTTGAATTTAGATAACCTAGTGTACAATTTTATACAATTTTCACGTACTGACGCTAACAATTTAGCACTAACCATTCGAATTCTTAATTACGAACGATGTAATCCAGTAACAATTTTATTAAATTCTTGCATGAATATATATATTTTGTATGTGCCAAAGCATGGATTTCTTTTTCCTTTGTTTTGACAAGCATGCATAATTTATTGCTAGGAGTATATGAGTTTTGAGTTCTTACTTCTACGAAAGATAATTCTACTTGCAAAAATTATTCACATGTTTTAATCTTTAGTTGGATTGTTCAAATTCCAAAAATTCTATGATTAAAAACAAAATGGTTATTTTAAATGGAATACTTTTACATAAACAGACGATAAAATATCCAGAAAAATCAAACCATTATGTACGCAATAATATTCGTGTACATCCATATTTGTATGTTTTTTTTTTTTTTTTTTTTTTTTTATGCAACCATATTTGTATGTAAACATTGTTTTTCCGTTTGCCTCATTTGAACCAATCAAAACAATTTCAGATGTTGGACCCAAAAATTAAGGAAATTAAAATAACAACTTCTAAATGATAAAGGATAAACACATAAATCAAGAGTTAACAGAAAATTTGGAAATAGGGTTATATAATATAATTACTCTACGACTAAACCTATAATTCAAAATATTCATACTCCATTAAAGAAATCCAAACTTTTATATCTAGTATATATACTTGACAACTTAAGACGTAAGGCCAATTGACTTATATTACAAGGAGGAGAACGAGTAAAAAGGGTTGAACCCTAGACATGGTTAGACAACTTGGGACATAAGTAGTCCAATTAAACTAATACACAAGTTGTCTAAATCCCAAACATTTGATCGCTGGTCAGAATTAAAAATACAAAGAAATGGGTAATGCGATTGATTAGCTTACCTTACGCGGCAGTAGCTGCAAATCAGACCAACATTTTTTTTCAGAGACACGATCAATCATAATATCTTGCATTCATTTTATAAAAATGGTCTATTAAATTACCACATGCTATATTATATATATGTATTTATTTATAGATAATTGATTTTGTGATATATAAAAAAAAACATTAGTCCGCCAATCTGCAGGAAAAAAATTGCCAATCCCACAAGCCATCGTGGGCTTAATCTGTCTTATTCTTATACCCTGTTTTGAGACCTCTGGGCCTTCTTGTAGAAACATTGATTGTGAACTCAATGGTTGATCATGCACCTTACTTTGATTTACATAGCAATATTGTTGCAAAGAAACAATGAGATTTTCTTTGTATATCTGATTTTGTTGTAATAGGATGCACTCTGTATTTTCTACTTCCAATTCATCAGGATAGAAGAAATTTTAAATTTTCAACAAGAGAATACAACGTTTACATGTGCAATACAAAAACTTGGCCAACACAAACATAAGTGTGTAAAGCCTACAAAGAGTGACTGTTCTTGTTTAGAATCCTCGTGTTAGTGCAAACACACGTCCCTCTAGAGGTGGAGGCAATGCAGAAATGGCATCTTCGATTTCCTGTGAAAAATCGCAAAGATGACTAACCCCACTGCTACAAGGAAGAAAGTAACTACATTTCTACTGTTCCATAACCAGATTGGATAAAGAAAACACACACCTTCAGTGTATACCGAGCCGAAAAGTGGATCAGCAGGATTGCTTTGTTTTCAAACTTTTCAGCATGATTTACTATCTGCAGTTTGAAGAGCCAGAAGAAACTTTTATGAGCATCAAGAGACAGAGAGTAACAAGTGATTTCAAAGAAACGAAGACCCTGACCTCAGATAAATGGATATGTCCATAGTCTCTTGCATGCTCTACGGATACCGAATCATCAAGAAATGTGCTCTGCACAAGAGGAAATAGAGACAACACAGCTTCCCTTTAAAACAAAAGCCATGAAACTTGGACCAGGAAAAAGAATATCATTAAGAATCACGCACATTGTCCTAATTCATATCAGCAGCAAATATTCACCTCCATGACGAGAACCTTTGCCTTGAGAACATCATCATTGTTTTCATCAACTACAAAATCCGACGTTGTATCTCCCGTAAAAGCCACTTCAGGAGTTGTTATGCTGTTTGTTATCTACAATATCCAACATCATTAAAGAGGCTTATATATTGGAAAAACCATTGCAAAACTATTGACTTTGTGATAGACGGACATAAGAAATCAGAGGCAAACCTCAACACCTGAAGCCTTCAAGTTCTTAATTTCATTCCCAGATAAGCCAATATACTCCTGCTTGAGTTTATATTTAGTTGAATACACTACATAACCCTGCAAAAAGATCACACGAAAGCATACAATTCAACAAAGACACAAAACGCTAAGATATCCAAAAGGCTCAAGTGGTTTCAATGAAAGAAACCTGGCTTTGGATGACATGGTATGTCTTAAAGGCTTTGACTTTGAGATCTTTCCTTATAATAAACTCCTCCCCTACACACCAAGAAGTTCCCAATATTAAATGAAAAAAAAACTCAAAATCTTCAGCTGCAATGAATGATAGAAGGTTGAAATTACCTATGTCCAAGCCAACAAGATTGTGCTGTAGCTCTGAAGAATCTAACTTTCTGTGAACCTCAAACAAACTCTCAACAGTTTCTTTAATCGATTTGGGAACTATAATCGTTGGAGGCTTCATTTTGTACAAGCCTCTAGTCGCAACATACATTGGCAATCCACCCTACCATTACAACACTAACAGTTTAGCTTACAATTTCGAGAATGTGACACCATAACAGTAACAGAGCAATAGGCTCATGATAATGATAAAACACATGGTTGCTCAACAAGGGTTTATCAAAATGGCTCTCAAAATTAAAAGTCAAAAGAAAGTTCAAAACTTACGATGTGATCCATGTGAGAGTGAGAGATGAAGAGGAAGTCTTGTGAAATAGCGCGATGTGGGCAACGACCGATGTCGAAAGCTATCCGAAGAGATGGGAATATGATACACGTCTCGTGCCCTCCAATAGACAATCCCTCGATAGGGTAACCTTCGATTTGCATTGCTTCCTTCTTCTCCATCTCCACTGTCCCTTAGGGTTTATCGAATTTTTCCCTGTGCCTTCGTTCTTACCTCTGGTCAACAATTGAGCATAAAGTGTTCGATGAAATGTCTGACACAGTTTTTTTTTTTCTTCCATGCGCCGAAAAATATGATCAGATTTTCGTTTTGGACTGGGCTTAATTAGGCCCATTAACAAAGTGGTTTGATTCGCGCTCGTGGAAAGCAGTAATAAAACTGACACGTGCCCCACTGGCACAAAGTGATTAGTCTTTCGTATTCAACGACAGTGGAAGGGTACATAAGTAAATTTACGCGAATGCTTCAGATCAACGTAGCAGCATTCTTCTCACACTTGTTTTTGAAGTAATCTCGACGACGACGACGACGACGACGACTAATACAAACAAAATCTGAGCAATTTCAATTAAAATATCTCTAATGTTTTAGTATATATTTTTTTAATTAAGATGACTTTAATATTACCTTTTTATTTGTCTAATCTAATCACATTTAATGTTTTCACAGCTTTATTAATTAAAAATAAAAAAAGGATGGCTCTCCTCTCTTCTTTTATTTTTTTCCCACTTTCGAATTTTTCTGTTAGTTAAACTAAATTGTTCGGAGATGATCGAACGGCTAGAAATCAACGGCGTAAGATTAGAGTTATGGAGATGCGCTTTACTTTTTTTTTTTGGGGTTAAAATTAGAAATATATATAAAATGGACCCAAAAGAAAAACAAAAAATATATATATTTTCTCTTTCCTTCTGGTCACTGAAACAAACAACTATACGACCACCAGAGAGGAACAGTTTTCAGAGCATCAAGCAGCTCCGGGAAGAGAGAGAGAGAGACGCTAATGGGAGCATTCAATTAACAAAACACATCTCCTCTTCTGTTTTCTAATACTTACGGTATATATTCTTTTTTATTATCTTCTTTGTTTTGGTCTGAATCGGACTCGGATTTAAGAACAACAGATCCGGACGGTTAAACTCGAACTTGGAAACCCGACAATTTTTAGGACATTGTTCGAGTAGTGTCGGATTTTAGAGGGATCTCTCTGTTTAAGTTTTATTGTTTGACTCTGTCGGTGTTTTTTGTTTGTTTGTTGTTCATTTTTGGAAATATAGATTTTGAGTCCTTAGGGTTCTTCTGCTTACACTCTGAGTTCCAGATCTGGCTTTGTTGCACATCATTAATTTCAATCTCTGAGTTTTTTTTTTATTTAATTTATTTAAAAATGTCTAAATTTGTTAACTTATATGGGGTAATCATTAGTGTTCTTTCTTGATTCTTTCCATTTCGTTAATGATTAAGTTTTTTTTTAATCTTTTCAAAGCTTAATTATTAGAGTTGATTCTAAACAAAATGATGTTACTCTTCACCTAATTATTTATTGTTAATTGTCTTCGTTTTGATTATTTGGTAGTATTAATCATAAGCTTGGACAATGTTGTAGGTGTTTTGAGTTCCATACATCATGGGGAAGTCTACAAAGTGGTTAAAGAATGTATTGCTTGGAAAGAAAACATCTAAATCTAGTGGTTCGAAAGGAAAAGAGGTAATGGCTAATTGGCTATTATGTGTTTGATGATTGCTAGTCCCAGCTATCTTGCTTTACACATTTACATGGTTTTTGTTCTAACTATGGTTATAATGTGCAGATAGTTGTGAGTGGAAAAGAGGTAGTGGTTACTGCTAAGGTAGAAGAATCAGATGTGGTATCAGATCTTCCTTCTTTTGCAGTTCCAGCCACCAATACCGTTGATAGAAGCGGTGGTATCTTAGAGACACAAAATGTACAACCTGAAGAGATCTCAGATGATGAAATTGAGCTTCCTGAGGGAAAACCAACAGATTCTCAAATTGTTGCACCTGTTCAAGATGATTCACTATCTGATGCAGAGAAAATCCAACAAGAGATTGCAGCTACGTCTGTTCAGGCTGCGTTTAGAGGTTACTTGGTAATATTTTCAGCTGTTTTGGATTGTAGGCTTTGGTTCTTTTTGATTGCAGCTATTTGTTTTTTTTCTGTATATCCTGATCTGAGCTCATTGTGTGAAGGCTCGGCGTGCTTTTTGGGCACTCAAAGGCATAATAAGGCTACAAGCACTTATCCGTGGTCACCTGGTTAGGAGACAAGCTGTTGCAACTCTTTTCTCTGTCATGGGAATTGTCAGGTTGCAAGCATTTGCTCGAGGAAGAGAGATCAGGAAGTCTGACATTGGAGTTCAAGTTCTTAGGAAATGCAGTTTGCAGCTGCTTCAGGTAATGATACTTTTTGCTTCTTTGTAAGTTCAAGTTCCCTTGCTAATTGTGAACGGTGACCCTTAAAATACAAACTTAGTGCAGGATAATATTGTAGTTAGGATTGGTCGAGAAATATGTATATTCTCTTATCAAATTAGAACTGGATTTTTTTAATTATCAGGGGAACAAGCTTGCAACCCCTACAGATGCTTACTTTGGAATCAAGAAACTTACATCCAATGCTTTTGCTCTGAAGGTACGCTTCTCGCTAGAGCTATTTATTGTAATGAAATTAAGAGAAACAGATAAGGAGCTAAGTTTGTATACAATTTCTCGCTTGTGTTATAGAGTCTCTCTACTCTATTTAAAAATCTTGATGGCTAATTGTGTTTGCAGCTTCTCGCTTCATCACCAAAAGTGATACCTGTACACGCCTATGATTTATCCAATCCAAACTCAAACTTGATCTGGTTAGAGAACTGGTCAGCCTCATGCTTCTGGAAACCGGTTCCTCAACCGAAGAAAACAATAGGCAGAAAACTTCAGAACAAGCTTTTAGTCGAGGCTGAGTCTGCTAAACCCAAGAAGAGTGTCCGTAAAGTTCCTGCTGCAAGCTTGGAAAGTTCCTCAGTACAGACATCTTTTGAGTTTGAGAAACCCAAACGAAGTTTCCGGAAAGTTTCAAGCCAGTCAATAGAGCCACCCGCTGTTGAAGATCCTCAGATTGAACTTGAAAAAGTTAAACGTAGCTTGAGGAAGGTACATAATCCGGTAGTTGAGAGCTCTATCCAACCTCAACGATCCCCTCATAGGGAAGTAGAGAAGCCAAAGCTTGGCGTGGAGAAGATAACTGAGTCATCATATCCGCTGGTACATAAAACTGCAGAAGAACCTGTGAATGTATGTGACGAAAAGAAAAACCAAGAAATGCCTGAACAGCCTGAGGAGGAGGTAAATGTTCCTGAGGTGGAAGTACATACTCCTGCACCATTAGAAACCAATGAAGCACTTGATTCATCACTGGTCAACCAAATTGACAGCAACGAAAGAGCCATGGTGGAGGAAAAAGCCTCAATAAAGGATACCAAAGAAGAACGGTCTCCCAAACCAAAAAATAAAGAAAATTCAGCTGGGAAGGAGAACCAGAAATCCAGGAAGAAGGGTTCAGCTACTAGCAAGACCGAGCGGGAAGAGAGTAATGGGGACAGTCAGACTAGCCCATCAATCCCAAGCTATATGCAAGCAACTAAATCTGCAAAAGCAAAGCTGAGGCTACAAGGCTCACCAAAGTCTGCTGAGCAAGATGGAACTGAGAAAGCCACTGTTCCTAGACGTCATTCACTACCATCATCAGGCAATGGCAGGATCACCTCTAATTCCCCAAGAACAACGAGACTCACAAACTCAGGTGAGAAAACCGGGAATAAGAAGGAGAAACCTCTTCTGTCCTCCAGAGAAGGAAACGGTTAGTGCCAAAAACTAATACATGCTTAATGAGACCAAACTAAATTCTCCAAATCTCCCCGAGTGCTTTATCTGATGATGTTACTGAAAATCACTACAGAAACTTCACATTCTCTTACATCTAACTAACTCTCGACTCTGTTGTTGACTTTGCAGCCAAGACAACTCCAGCAGAACGGAAGAGGTGATAAATTGCTGCAGAAAGTTGAAGCCTTTATCGTTCTTGATTCATAGTAGGGACGTTACCCCAACACGAGAATGCAACCATCTATCTATTTAAAAGCTTAGATTATGAGTCTGTGATTGTGTGTGTGTTTATGTTGGCCAAGTGTTATCGTTGGCCCTACGTTTCTGCAAATGTGAGTGTTGTCCTGAGCTGATAATGTTGCTTCCACAAGGCTTTTGGATCTTCTTCTTTTTATTCTGGTTTTTTTTATCGTACATTACTTTGAAGATATTAAACTTTTTTTTTATATGAATCTGTGATTATTTTAGAATGGTATCCTTTCATCATTTACAACACACTCTTTTTGGATGAAGCCTTCTAAAGTTTAAGTTCTAAGGTTGCCCGCAGGCAAAACTACATCTCCCATTCAAGAAAACAATACAGACATGAAGAATGAAGAGAAAATGGGTTTTGTTCAACTAGTATTTTTCACCTTTCTGATCGGGTTTTATCAAAAATATCAGATCTACGGTACCGATTCTTTCTATGAACATCAAACTGAAGTGAAGAAAGCTTATGAGAAACAGCTGACCAAATCATATCCACAGAATCTCCAGGACGAGAAGGGAACCGATACTCGAAACATTCAACAACCTCTTTCAGTCTCTCCCACTTCTTCTTCCACTGATCCTCTCTAACCCCTCTGAGAAGATTCACCAAAACCCCTTTCTTTACAGCTTCAGAGGAATGCACAAACACTGAGAAACTCGAATAGTCTAGAGTATCTTCAAACGGAAGCTCAATCTGATCACTTATTATAACAGGAACACAATGACTCACGATGGCATCGAAAAGACGATTAGAGGAAGGAGTGTCACCAGCGATATTAAGACAAAACTTCGAGGAAGCCATTCCTTTACCAGTTTGTTTAGTCCCGTTCCCTCTTACAGTTCCAAACGCAAAGTGAACATCTTTCTCATCTTTAAGAAGGTTATACAGTTCTTGACGAATACTTCCACCCTAAGACACAAAAGGTTGAGATTATCTATACTCAGTAACAGAACTGATAAGACTTAGAGAAAAAAAAAAAAACTCAAAAACACTTACATCTTTTCTGTAGATTGCTCCTTGGAAATATGCCAATACAGGACGCTTCTCAAACGGAGCAGACTCATTGTTAGAGATAGTCTTAACAACGTGCAAGTAAGGAGCAATGATGTCTTTCTCAAGATTGGCAATCGCAGAAGGGTACCTTCCAAAATCCGAGAGAACAAACATTGCGGATCCAAGCAAGTTTCTTGCATAGAGCAAACTGTTTGGATGATGAGCTACAATCAAATGATCTTTCCCATCAAATCTTTTCCACTCATCTTGATTTTTCAAGAACTCAACTAATCTCTCCTGCAACAATCTATCAACACTAACGGTTTCATTCCCACGGAGCTTAGATTTCCGATTGTAACTCAACGAAGCAAAGAAGGGCACAAAAACAATGTCAGCTTCAACCGAGTTCTTCACTCTGATTACACTACATGGTCTATTGATTTCAGGTGTCTCTGAAGCTAATAGATCAAGTGTAAGCCAATACTCTACACTGTGTTGCCGATTTAACCCGCCAGGATAAGAAGGGACTGTACTAATGTTCTTGATATTTGGCCAAACCTCAGATCCTTTGCTGTGCCAATTCAATATCCCAAAGTGAAACTCAGAGGGAAGATCGTACATAAACACCTTCAACACATCTCGGTTTCGACCGCATTTTTTAGTATCGATTGAAGCCAAGTCGTGGTTCTTGATGTCTGTTCTTGGAAGAATCATCAGCTTGTGAACTAAACTTGAAGTGAAAGAAGAAGATTCGTTGTGTTGGAGGAAGAAGAGAGAAGAGACGATGAAGAGTAGCGTCGAGACAGTGATCGTGTAAAAGAGGAGTTTTGAAGAAAGCATACTCTTTTCCGACATTTCTTTGCGAACCTCAATCATCCAAACAAAAACCAAAGTGAGTTGGTTGAGTTTTATTTTCTTGTCGGCTAATTGATTTGCAGAAAAAAAGAAAAGGTTTCAGCTTTCGACCATCATCGATGAAGAGCAGAGACTTTGATGAATCTTTTCACTCTTCTCTTCTTGGGCTGATATAATTACTAAGAGAGATTTTGTAAGAATTTTAGAGAGGACTTTGGAGTTACAAGATTTGGTCTTTAGGATCTTCAGATTTCTCAAGTGATTGACTTTTATTTTATTTTTTTGGTGTATTTTTATTTATTAGAGAGTTATTATTTCATATATATCTTATTATATAAAGTTTGGTTTTGAAAGTTAGCTATTAACAAGATTTTGACGTGGCTCAAGTTATTAATCTCAGATTTTGACATGTGTAAGAATTAATATTTAATAAGAGAAATTTGATTAAAACAAAAGTAAAATATTTTGTTTAAAAAAATATTAATAATATAAAAAGATAATTATCAAAACTTACAGAATTTATAAAAAATAATACAAAATTTTTAAAATAATTATAAAATTCGAAATTATAATATTATTTACTTACTTTTAATTTTTAAGTTATTAATTCAACACAAAAAATATAGAAAAATAGATTAAAGAAAATATACAGTTAATTATTAATTCTAAATTTTGTAAATACTCACTTCTATATAAACATAAATCATCTTATATTTAAATAATTTGTTCAAAAACATTGCTTTCAACTTTGTTTAATTAAGAAATTTTTTTAAATGGAAAGGTAAATTTTTCTTACTTTTTTAAACTAAATTTTCTCCTACTTTCTCCTTTTCCAGTGGGAATAGGTAAGAATAATATTTTGACCTAAAAAAGATTAATATATGCGTCTTTTTTTCGTAATACTGTATTTTATAATATATTGTAGTATTTTTAGATTGTTTTATTTAATTTTTATTTTCATCTTTGAATTATTTGGGATATATTACCATGCTTATAATTTTTTATTATTTCTTTAATTATGCCAAATTAATTTTTTTCTAATTTCTCAACCTTGATTGGTTGGTCATAAACCTTTCTTATTTTTGCAAACATAATTGTTACCATTATTTTCACTCAATCCCAAATGGAGATAAAGAGTAAAAGCTCATCAACCTAATAAATTGATAAAATAAGTTAATCAAACACAAGCTTACAATAAACATAGATAGATAGATTAGAAAAACATAAATCGTTGTTGATAGATCCATAGGATTTCAAAGACTCTGATACCCTGGTTTGCGGAAAGGTTTAAAAAAATTGATATGACCACATATGTCACCAAAATACACTTATTTTTTGGGTCAAGTGTTCTGAAAGAACTTCATGATGGGTGACCTTCCTGGAAGTGATTGTCGGAACTGTGCGAGTGAGGACAAAACATAGGAAAAGATCATTTGTTGATTTGTAGGGTCGGTAAACAAGTTTTTAAAGCCTCCAAGGCGTAACAAACCTGCCATCAAATATGGGTGAGTCCACATGCCGAGAATAGATGTAAGGCCCACTTAGGAAGTTGGGCCATGGACTGAGAGTGGACATGGGCTCACTAAGAAAGGTGGCGGTTTAGGTGTTACAGAGACAGAGACTATATCATGGTGTGTGAAAGGCATTTCCACGAATACATTGGGAAATTTAACTGTAGTTACTATCAAAACATATTGTGACGTTAGAAAAAGGTTTTTACTTTCAATAGTTGTCGGAGCAAGCCATTTTGAAATAGCAAAAAGACATGAACATTTTCTCTCAACATAGGAGGAGGACAGAGCCGAGGTTCTCTCTATGGTGGAGAAGATTGGACACAAGGTTATCTCCCTAAGAAAGGGAGGTGGAGGAGGTTGGACGTAAGATTATCTTCCAAGGGAGGAAGGCGGAGCCAAGGTTCTCTCCATGGTGGAGCAGGTTGGACGCAATGTTCTATCCATAAGGGATGAGGACAGAGCCGAGGTTTTCTCCATGGCGGTCATGCATTATTGTGATGATACATTATTGATTAGTATATTATGTAATATATAAACACATTAATCCAACTATTTTTCTTTCACTTCTGCATAGTTACTATCACAAATACATTAAAAAATTTAACATTAGTTACTATCAAAAGATTTTGTAACGTTAGAAAAATGTTTTTACTTTCATTGGTTGTTGGAGCAAGCCATTTTGAGATAGCAAAAAGGCGTGAACATGTTCTCTCCACATAGAAGGAAGACATAGCCGGGTTCTCTCTATGGTGGAGAAGATTGGACACAATGTTATCTCTCCAAGGGAGGAAGGTGGAGGAGGTTGGACGCAAGGTTATCTCCCCAAGGGAGGAAGGCGGAACCAAGGTTCTCTCCATGGTGAAGGAGGTTGCACGCAAGGTTCTCTCCATAAGGGATGAGAGCGGAGCTGAGATTTTCTCCATGGTGGTCATACATTATTTTGATGATATATCATTGATTAGTATATTATGTAATATACTTTTTATTCAAAATGTTTTTTGAGCCAACAATTTTAGTAATTAAAAAACTATGCAGAAATAAAGTAAAATAGTTGGCTTAATGTATTCATATAGACATTTTCTAGGTGGTGATAAAGAATATATTTGTAACACAGAGTATATTTAGGTGTAAAAAAATACAGTTTTAATAGTAACATACATAAAAGATTTGTAAATGGATATAAATCAGTGTATTATAAAAAAATAAAATTTATAAATAATTAACAACAAATTTTAATATATATATATATATTTTTAAATTCAATTTAATTTATAAAACTTAAAACTCGCACATTGGACGGGTCGTCATCTAGTAAACTTAGAAAATAAACTATTTTGTCCCGAAAGAATTCAAAGTAAGAATCTTTAGGAAATATAATTATTCACAGCTAAAGCAAATTGAGCTTACGGAAAACATTATTTCATTAAAGTTATATCAATCCACCATGAGATACAACAGATAGGTAAATAGACTAGCTAGGAAAGCCATGATAGTCCAAGAAAGACAAACAAAAGCTTATAAATTATGCTTAAAACGAAGATGGTGATCATATATAATATAACACAACACAAGCATAAATTGGGATTTATCTTAGCTTTCCTCATCGGGATCGGAGTCTATGTCTCTTATGTTCCACTCTTGATCAGTAGCAAGACAATCAAAGAGTATCAAGACCAACGAAATCCATGGTATACCAACACAACAAAATAAGACGTTACATTCAACGGTCGCCGATAGTGAAAGCTCCACTAAAATGGCTTAAAAATTCGACAAATCTACCCAGAAACTTGTCGGATGGATAAAGTTTTTTTAGTACCACTTCGATTAAAGTACAAAGGATATAGAGCGGACTGAAGGTAAACCGCATACGAATGGAGCTGTCCCCGTAGAAATGCACAAAATTAAGGAGGAAAATAGTGTAGGCAATTTGGAAGTGCATGAATTGTGAGTACATTCTCCACCTCTGACTGTCAATGTCATCATGGCCACGAAAAATATTATTATCTCAAGCATTAGTTTCTTATATTATATTTTCATGACATAACAATTGGTTAAATGTAACGATTAAAATCAACGAATGACACTCACAAGCTCAGCATGATTCTTCTTTCGTTGCCCCTATAAACTCTTACAGATAAACTATCAGTATTCTTCCTCTCCCTTCCCTCCACATATACAATAACATTGGCATGAGATTACATATCATATATACATATTGGCATCACCTGGATTTGTTCTCGATTTATAGGTTTTTATAATAAATTTAGAAATCTAAAATATTTATTATTGAATGATTTGATTTAATGAAGTTCAAATAAATCTAGTTAAAGAAAAACCAAAGAAAAAAAAATTGCATAGATCTTCAAATAATAATTAGATAATATAAAGCTGGGGTTTCCAAAATTTTAGCTAATATGCAACTACCCTTACAAGGAAAGTATTTTATGTACTTTTGACGGGACTTTGGTGGGAGTCAGATGGCTTGAGTCTTGACGGCTGTTTGGTGGGAGTAAGATGGCTCGATGGGTTTTTTGTGGGAGTCAGATGGTTTGCTTGTAGAAGATGACATATTTTGAAGTTGTTGAGGATTGATTTTAATTTGTTTCTCTTTACTGAAATTAGGGTTTTAGGGGATTCGTGTATATGTATAGGAGGAGTGGAAACCATGCTGATAATCTTTGTTTCAATATAGCCACATATTTTTATCTGTCTTTCTTACATGACATTCAAGACCCTTGTCCTTATTATGTTTGGTTCTATTATTATTACCGAACGCAGTGACGCCCAAAGGCCACAAAATAATAAAAATTGTAAGATCACGTATATCTTTTTAGTTAGGTTATGTATATTTAGTTTGAAAATATATTTACGTTTTTTTAATTTTAAAAATCTGTGACATTTTGTTTGTTATTAATTCTTCTTATTTCATATTTGTTAATCTTTTATTTGTATTAATACAGTATTATATTATGTATTAGATGTTTGAAAATAAAACGAAAAACCACATAGAAATTAAAAACTTGTTTTAAAATATTATACGAGAATATTTTTTTAAAGAACTAACAAAATGTTAATGTGACAATAAAAAAGAAATGGTATGATATATGAGAGTCTATTCTATATGTTATTAAAACACATACGTAAAAATATATTACTTATGTTTTACTCATATTTTACATATGTTTTGCTTATTTTTTGTTAATATCTATTCAACATTTCAAAGAACAAAAAATAACTAATTTCTGTCATATATAAACAATTACATCTATAATTTATATTTATATAGAATTTAATGTAAACTATACTTAATGCATCAAACATTCAAATAATATATATATATATATAGATAATTTTATCATAATTATAAAATAATATAAATATATAAACAATTAAAAATATATATCATCTGGTAATCATACAGTAGTATATATTTCATTTTTAACGTTTTTAATAATAAAGAACATTTTTTTATTCGCCTTAAGCTTATACGAACCTATACAAGAGACTGACTGAACGTGCTTTTTACATTTTAAAAAGATCACCGCTCTACATAACGATCTTGACACGTTAATCTCTTCGCTTGTCCGATAATGAAACCACTGCACCCACTCTGTATGCTTCATACTATATATGCATCATATATTCCAAATTCATTTGTATATATCCACAAAAACCGATCGAGGACATCTTCTTTAACACTACTATTTTTTTCTTTCTCAACTTCTTTAAAACTACTGGTTCATTAGTTGTTACTTGTTAGTAATCGACTCATTTATTTTGTGTTATAAAACGTAATTCCATAAAACAGGCCCATATGAAGCCATATAGTACCAATAACAAATATTAGGCTTGCTTCACCAATATCATTGGTGGAGGATCAAGCCAAGCGATTTTGAGATTTTGGCACTTACTGAATCACCTAAATAAAAGAATAAATTTATAAGAGATTTTCTTATATCCATCAATGAAAATGCTTACAACAGCAAATGATAGATCTAGTAATTACACAAGCTTAATTATGAAATTTCAAATTCATCTTCGGTTAATGGATAAAGTGAAATTTTTATATTGAAATATGTATTAATTTACAATCAAAATCAGAATAAATAATTGAACACTTATATTGAAATCTGTATATATATAATTAAATTAATATATATTCAATATATACAAATTTGTATGTGATCAATAATAATTGGTGATCAATTTTTTTTTTTTCTGATTTTGAATGTAAATTAATACAAACATTTGTCAATGTAGAATAAATTGCTAAATCTATCATTTGCTGTTGTAAGTATTTTCATTGATGGATATAAGAAAATCTCATATAACTTTATTATTTTATTGATGTGATTCATTAAGTGCCAAAATGTGATTATTTGTCTAATCTTCCACATTTGCATTTATGGGTAGATAACATACCAATTTTTATTTCCTTCAATCACAAGTATTTTCATGTATATATACTAGCGATAGGAGTTGTGGTGAATGATGAATCGATCGAGATTACATCATGGCAAAGAGGGATTCTAGACTGAGGAAACACAGACGTGGATACCATGGAGTTCTAAGTTTGTAAGTGTTTTCGTTAGTCAATTCTTAATTTACTGTGTGTGTGTGTTTTTTTCTTTTCTTTTAATTTATTGTTATAATAATAATAAAACTTAATCGTATTTTAACTTTTTTTTGGTCACGATAGGATGGCGTCGAGATTATTTTCACCCATCATGCACATTTGGATAATCTCTTCACTTGTTCTAATGACTGCATGGAAGATTGATAATGGGTACACTAACGAAGGGTTAATTTTTCGCTCCAATCTACATCTTTGCCACTATAGCAGAAGTGGCAGCTAAAATCCTCAATCCATCCGACGAGAAGGTAGGGTACATAGCCGCAAGTCTCAGCCATCTTGTGGGAGGTTATGCCATCTTTATAATGAGCTTTAATTGTGGAAGGATTCCTCTTGTAATTGGTGTTCTATGCGCTATAATTGTCACGGGACTCTTTTCATATTCTTTTAATTTCTTTGTTCGAAATTGTTAAACCAACTCTTGGGATATTTGGTTTGTATTTCTTACAGTTTTTGTGAAAGGCTTTCTATTTAAGTTGCATTGAAAAAGGGCTATGACTTATAAAGGTCATAGAGATCAAAGTAGTAATTTGAGAGAAGGATGCTTAAGCTCCTCCGGTCAAAGCTCCTTTCGTGTGTATTGATTACAAACAAAAGAAATCAAACATGAAAGAAAACATAGAAGATTTTATATCAGGGTTTCTCTCTCAATGTGTTTTGTTTATGGACATTTTGGTCCACCTTGTTGAGTCTTCCAGTTGTTGTAACAAGGACACACTTGTTTGTTGCCGTACGTGCCTGGAGGGACACAGAGACATTTAGCACAACACTTTTGGCAGAAGAACATGCATGGCTTATGATACTTTGTGTTGCTACATCTCCTCGTGCATTCTCCTCCACATTCTGCAGTCGTCATATTCGAGTTTTTAATTTGCGCTCTTTTAAAGATTGAGATAAATGAGACTTTGAAAAAAGAAAGAAAAAAAAAACATTTTTTTTTACTTACGGTATGATTTCAGACTTCCGGGTCCATACTATTTTCGAAACAGAAAATGAAACGCAAATTTTAGGGTTTTTTCGCAATAAAAAGAATGGGAAAGGGAAAAAAATTGCTCAAATGAAGATTATGATAAAACTTACTTACCTTTTCTGGATGGTACTCGGCTTCTTTTGACGTCGTGAGAAAAATTAAAGAGAAGATAATTGTGAGACAGAGAAGAGAAGTTATGAGTTTAGCCATGGCTAGCTCTTGAGAGAGAGGCGATATGTATACGTAAGTGGAGCTCTTACTTTTAGTTTCACAAATCTGTGAATGTGTAACAACTAGTTTTGTCAGCTATTTATAGAAGGTATGTGTTAAGCGTTCTTGTTATCCCCATGACCCCATGTATAATAAGTTAATAAATAATAACGGCCCATATATATAGCTTTATATATATATATGTCTCTTGCCACTTCATTGTTTAAATCATTCACCAAAAAAAAAACCATAATCCGTCTATTAGTAAATATCTAAATTTATATAATACTCCTCTTAATTCGTTCAAGTTTGTGTTTACGCTAAAGACGAATAGACGAATTATGGAGTAAAACGTAAAAGTAAACGCACACGCAAACACAAACTTGAAACTCAGAAAGAATTAAAGACGAAAGCAGTAATTGGAGCCTTACTCTACATAAAAAGTAGTTTCTAGTTATCAATTATACTAATATACTTTATCATTTGAATATACTGTTTTAACGAGAATATATACTATAACCTTAAGTTTGAGTTATGACAGTGATCAGTGAGTAAAAAGACTACATGCAAAAATTACATGTGTCCAGAATCCAGATTCAAAGACAAGTTATATATGAATCATAAAACTCATATATCAATTTGTGAGAAAATTATAATGACCGGTCAATAATATCATTTGACATATAGTCGAGGTTTGGTACTACTCATTTTTTTCTACATTCGTCGTAATAGTGAAGAGAAATATGATCATGAGCAAGTTGATACAGTTAAGCCAAAAGAACAAAATGAAGGGTATAATGGTAAAAGAGACGAAGAGGCGGAGTAACATGGAGGAATAGTTTACAAATCCTTGCAAGTGATTGGGACCAACCAACAAACAAAGGGACCGATAAGAGCAATCTCGGCATGGATTCATGCCACTTTTTTCTCTTATCTTTTAGCAAGGGGATCAAAGAGAGCCGTTGGATGTAGAAGAGGAGCCACGTGTTAAGATCTCGGATGTGGATATAGAGATCATGCAAACTTAAGGTGGGATTGACTGAAGAATCGAGAGAGGGACAAAAGGGTAGAGGCAGTTTTCTTGCATGCATAAGTCCATGTGCACTCTCACATGGGAGGCATATCTATCTCTAATGCTTTCAACAAATATAACGACTTTTGTTCCATCTTTACATTTTTAATTTGGATATAATATTTTTTGTGTAGTATAACAACGTTTAGTCGCTTTTTTTTTTTGAATTTAACGTTTAGTAGCTTTTATATATGTAGAGTAGTGAGATGTTATCGTTATGTAAGTTGAAATTACCGCGAGTTTGATGAATCAGCGAGACGTAAATTTATGGTTGTTCAGTAAATTTGAAGACGTAGTATAAAGTATACAAAGTAATATATCAACGTCTGATTAATTTTTGTTCTAATTAACACTCTAATTAGTAACAAAATATATACTAGTTTTCTCTTTCATTTTATTATATATATGGTCTCTTCCAAGTAAAGTAGCTAGCATTTATATGTTTTAAAATTGGTTAACCTTAATGTTATTACTACACTGACAGTTGAAAGTAGTTGAAGTGAATCAGACAACTTCAAATTTGTATGTGTACCACTTGCTGTTTCCCCTTTAGTTAATTCTTCACCTTATTCTACCGTTCAATAGATAACCTCATGTTCTTTTTAGGCTTAACGTTTCTCTTTCACTAAAGAAACAAAAAAAATACTGCACACCCAAAAAAGAAGAAATTTTTTCAAAGGTATACAGTTAGTTTTACTTCGTTTTGTGTATTGATTCCTTATTATGAGAAAAAATTAGATGGACTGAAATGACATTGATTGCGATATTCATTGCAATTTCCAAATATTTCTTTACGATATGTGTACGAAATATTAGTAGACTGTAGACTACTATGTTTGGTTAAAAATGAAAGATTTTCAGAAATCTTCCTTGATATAAAAGCCTTTACGAAAGAAATGAAAACCTTTCCCTCGATAAGGTGTTTAGTGAATTTAGACAAGGCCCAAGACAAAGTGATCCAGGAACTTCATGGAACTTTATAGATACAATTCTGAGGAAGAAGACCGAAGTAATCGACATAATATAACACTAAAGCCCAATGAAAGAAGGATAAAACACAAGAGTGGCATTACTGTAATCAAATCAGAAAAAAACTTCTTAGTGGTTTGGTTAGTTTTGCCATTTTCATTTTTAATTCAGCAAGTGACAGACAGAGAGACACTGAAAAAAGTAGATTTGATGTTTAGCTTCCCAAATATGAATTAGTTTTTTTTTTTTTTTAAATAACCATTATGTGCCCTTTCTATTATGGGTCCTTATTATTCTTCAGATTTTTCATTGCTGCTATTTTTACTAAATATATGGATCATAATATTTTAACATGGGATTATTATAAGTAATTTACTAGTCTCACTCTTATCTTAATAAAAAATCTATGACGAAAAGACAACATATAGGAGACTTATTATATATTTTTTAAAAATAATAAATAAGCCGGTTTATGATTTGATTCTGTAATTCACGAGTAGGGCACGGTTGGTGAGAAACAAAAAAGAGTCCTTTCAATAATCTTTCCCTCACTCTTTAATCTTTATTCTTAATCGCATATTATATATGTTGCTCCGTTTTAAAAATATAAAACCAGACCTAATAATTCCACTTTTAGGTTTTTTTAGTTATTATTGAAAGTTAACTCTACAGTACGATCCTGACTAATAAGCGAGATAGCTAATAAGAAATATAACTAAAGTCGTCGTCAAAGATTTTATTAAGAACTCACTTTTTCATTTCATTTGACAATTCAACTTCGTGACATTCTTGCGTGATTTTCGGATTTTGATACCTTAATTATATTTTTATATAGTATTAATAGGCAATTATGACAATTTTTCTCAATATAATCGTTGTTGTATATATTTTTCATGGTCGATGTGGCAGCAGAGCAATCACTGGTTATAAACCCTATTCCATAGTTCTAGCGATATTTTCCCCGTCACTAAACGGTATCCTTTAATTGGTTGTATTAATAATAAAAATTACATTGCATTTTGCATCTAAAGTTGTAACCAATCAAAATTTGTGTACAATTCTAATTCATCATTTAGTCTTTCGATTATATTTTGTGTAGCAGTAGCACGAAACGCAATATAACACATTAACTAACTATTCGAATCTTTATATTTGATAATAAGTTACGATCGGCCATTCTATAATTATTTTTTTCCCTACATTATAAAAAGTTATTGTGGTCAGGCAAAAATCCTTGAGCCGTTTTTTTTTTTTTTTTTTTGGTAAGATCCTTGAGCCGTTTTCGTTGTAAAGTTATGTATCCTATAGAAAAAAATGACAAAAAAAAAATAAGATATAGCTTTAACTATTGAAATACTATGCATCTTTTGACCTGAATATGGAATTATATTTACTTACTTATGGCATGAAGTTGATTTTTAATACTTCTTTTTGGATTTACATATACTTAGAAACTTATTTCTTATAATTATGAGCGACGGAAATTAAAATGTGGGACGAAGCTCACCAGACTTTTGTATGTTAAGCGGGACCCCTGCTTTGTTGATTCACGTGTAAAGAAGTCAATTTGACTAATTAGTCAGTATTAAAATCCAATTAGAAAACATAATGCTGTCAATTCATTTGCTTTTTCTTTTGAAAAATGTCATCAGAATCTTATCGTTCTACGATTTTTTGTTTCGTATATATAGATAGATTAGATTAATTATGAGGCATGTTTGAAATATATATATATATATATATATATATATATATATATATAATCATTAAGACGTCGTTGTGACAAATTCAAAACTTTTAACATATTGGCTCTAACTAATGTGTTACATAGCGTCGTTGTTATTGTATTGCCAGTTGAGTTGAAAGATAACATAATGCATAATATAGAAAAGTTGCAACTATATATAGACTATATAAAGTTTGGAATAATTAATAATAAAGAAGTGATTAGAAATGAGATTGCATTCCAATTTTAACCTGTCATTGTCTCTTTGCTTGTGGGAGGAGAGGTCCGTTGGACTGAGTCGGATTCGCATTTAATTTATTTACTCATCAAATAAATATTTATTTCATTCTGTTCTATATAAACTAATCATCTGTATATATATAATGCAATGCACATGATCTTGAGTACTTGACGGTAAAATAAGGTTGGCTACTATACTGAACTTTTCTCCATTACTTTTTTTTTTTCCTTTAACAAAAAAAATTCCAATAAGTCTTTCATGTGTGGCCATTAAATTGTCTCTAAGAGTTCAGAGACTATCTTTGTTTCTCAAAATTTCATAGTCTTTCGCTATGTCACCCGTAAGTATATTATTACAGACACAACGAGTTGAAGACCATCTATATACACATAATGGAAGAGAATAATAAATTTATATACCCCTATGTCGCGTTTGAACATGACAATACGTGAAATAATGGAAGAGAATGAATATCGTTTTATCGACAGAGAGACAATATCCCCCATCTTTTTAAATAATTATACTGTAGATTTCACCACATACATCTTTATTTATTTCATACTAAATTATATCTTCACTAAATGATATACTAATATATAATAGTCTACATTTGATCAATTATTTCAACAGTTGATATAGTTTATCCGGTCTCAATAATCAGTTTTTAGTCGTATACATAAATATCAATTTTAAAGTACTATACATAGGGAGACGAACAAAAAAATATATCAATTATGTAAAAAAGTAGCCCATATTTTAAGCCACTTTGTCGACTCCGTAGGTATATATATAGATGATTAAAACCCCTAGGGTTAGAAATAAGAATACTATAACAGTCATAATGTAGCGATTTTTTTATATATAAAAAGGGGCACAAAGGACATTTACAAATCACAAGTAGACACCTTCTAGTCTTCTTCAGTTCGTTTTCATAAAGAGTCTTTCGTATGACCAAAGAGCCACTTGATCCAAATTGAAGGATAAAAACTAGCCTAGGGTTTCACAGTTGTTCATTATGAAGAAGAGACAGATGGTAATCAAGCAGAGATCAAGAAACTCCAACACATCTTCCTCTTGGACTACTACTTCTTCTTCTTCCTCTTCGTCGGCGATCAGTAACGTCCGTTACGTGGAGTGCCAGAAGAATCACGCTGCTAACATCGGAGGTTACGCCGTCGACGGTTGCCGTGAGTTCATGGCCGCTGGAGTTGAAGGAACCGTCGATGCTTTGAGATGCGCCGCTTGTGGTTGTCACCGGAATTTTCACCGGAAGGAAGTTGATACGGAGGTTGTTTGTGAGTATTCTCCACCTAACGCTTGATTTTTTTTTTTCACAGGATTTTTTCTTCTTTTTTTTTTTTTTTTTTTCCTTTGGTTTGGATTGATCGATTGATTTTTAAAGATGATTTATTTAGAGGATATTTGTATATGAATATTGATTGTGTATATCAACAGCTCACGTACCGCCCATCTATCTATATCTATATGTATTTCTAAAAATGGCTTGTTGGTTTGACATATTGTATACTTCTGTTGGTGTGATGTAAACAATAGTTTTTTTTTTTATTTCCAAACAATGAGCCAGCTTCACGATATAATGTTTGCGACCATTTTGCTGATTTAAATTATTGGATTGAAACTAGTTTTTTTTTTTTTTGGTTAATTTGGAGAGGGTGATTTTTATCACATCCAGGATATGATCATTACTATTACATCTCACGATATGTATTCTTTATATATTGACATTTTTTCGATCATCTGTATGAGATATACTATAATTTGTATTTTGAATAGGAGGCCTAAGCTTTGTTAAAACATTACAAGTGAATATAATCAGTCCAAAGCTCGAGTACAAGTTCCAATACATGTGTAGTCCTCGCTTTTCTTTTCTTTGAACATTAAACCTCTGATCGAAGCTTAAACATTTTTTTGTAGAATTTTATATATAAATTTCAGGTAATGTTAATAAACCTCACTAGGAATCGTCTTACGTTTTGACCAATACAAATGTTGTATTATTGACATGAAATGTAGAATCATACTTCCATTTGTGTGCATTCACTACCAGTAATAAGATTCAGTTGGAAATATGAGGATGTTGATAATACATAGCCGGATAAATCAGATATTTATCTCGAAGATTTATATATAGTTGAATCTCATTCCATTTTTCTTTTTTCTTTCTTGGTTGGCTTCTTGAATCTAATTCTACTTATCACATAAATCATATATATATATTGCGTGTGTATGAAAGCAAGAAATTTATTTGTATAATTATGTACGCGATTTCTTTAATACCTCAAACGGCCCACATATCGAATCATGTTTTCTTATCGTCTAGGTTAATGGTTTTGTGTCTACTTATTTTTAATATCTATATAGAATCAAAAAGAAGAGGAGGAAGCAACTACAATTAAATAAGTGTAAATCTATGGCCATGGGAAAAGATTTGGTTTTGTGATTAAAAAATGATGTATTGGCTGCTTTTGCCATCATCTAAGTGGGCACTCGAATTTGTTGGAAAAGACCACTGTAGTTTTGAATATTATTATTATTTGTTTTCAAAACGAAAAGAGAACTAGAGCATATTGTGAATCTCCAGAAGTTCTGAACTGTATTTCAGTTTTTAATATATTGAATTTGTGACACGTATATACTTAAATGTTTGCAAAATAGCTGTTTGCAAAATGTCTTGAGCAAATATTACTTTTCCACAACAAAGTTTCATGATCGATAAAAACATGCGATATTGCCAAATCATTTTCCCGTTCCGTCATTTACACAAATTTTTCCAATCATTTGCAATGTAAAGTAGTTAAATAATAAGATTTATTCGTTTATGTATATTAAAACTTCAAGCTCTTTCTTGTCGAGCGTAAATAAACGTGAATTGTATACAACTAAAATTAGTTAGAGAAGTAAAACATATGATCATAAAAAATTCAAGTTTTATTAAGCTATAAAAGTCGAACCATCTTTTCAATTAGGTGGCATGTAATTGTCGTGGAGAGCTTAAAGTTGATATCGGTGAAGGCCCATTAGAGCCAAATCAATCGACATTCAAAACCAATGATAATATATATTTTTTTTAAACAAGTCAAATTGGTTTTATTTGGGTGAACAAACTGCATTTTTTGTTGACGATTGGCTCTTTCGTAAGTGTTCAAGGTTTAGAAGACCCACCCACTAATTACTATGATTATTATCAAGGAATTCTTTTTGTTTTTCTTTGTTGTTTTTTTTTTTCCTTAGTAATAGAGCGTCGTGGAAAGCCCTAGGGTCCATTCAAAAGCTTAATTAAAATCCCATGGTTTATGACTTTTCTTTATATAAATTTCATCAAAACATGCACTTCATTCGAGGCTTTCTCGGAGTTCTAACGTAGTTCAACTTCATGGACACATTTTGTTGTGCAACTAAAAACTTAGAGGTGAAATAACCCTTTACTAAATGAATCACATAAAGAATTAAATATTTTAAGGGGGTCATGATATATAGTGGAATGACAAGGCAATTATATAATTTTTATAAGAAAGATAAAAAGATATCCCTGTTGAAGAAGAATAAAAAAAGGGACCAAAAATGAACAAAACACGTGGACCAAGACAGCGAACAGAAATCTTTGGCTTATCTAACAATGGAGAGATGGGTTTAAGAAAATGATTGAAAGTGAAGATGAGAGTTCATTTCCTTTGATACATGGGATCGATGTGATTTCCAAAGGCCCGCCTTCAAATCTCACATGCTTCTGTCCTTTTAATCCTCAATTCACACTCGTCTTCTTTCGTTTTTTTTTTCCATTTCGAAGAAATATATTCGAAACGTAGAAAATGATCAAAAGCATGCCGCTTGCGTATATGCGTATACATATATATACTCTTACTTACCTATATAAGAGTATAACTGTATAAGCCAATCGGTTGTTTATACAAACATTCCATTGATGATATTACTTGAAATCACTCAACTAATACTCTAGTTCATGTTTTGTGGTGAGTTTGATGAATTTTCTAATTAAATTCATTTGGTAACGTATAATTTTGATCTACATTTTCAAAATATTATTGTAGGTCACATCTGGTTTTCGATATGAAATTCCAACATTTTATGTTTTACATTATTAGAATATACAAAACAGAATGTTGCACGAAAAATTTATGATGAAATTTGTCATTATGTGTTAGGATGATTGTGCCTCATATTGTTTTTTTTTTTAATTGTTATCGACAGCTCACATAACCTCATAGATAAGTTATTCCGATCCAGAGAGATCAGTTACAGGGCAAAAACTAATTACAACTTTGCCTTAGTTGGTTCATTTAACATGTTATTTAAAATAATATAAACCTAGCTTTGGTTCGTTATAACAAACCTACAACAATACCACGTGCCACTGACGTGAACTTTAAAACCTCATACACTGTAAACAGTAAACCTCTTAATTACTACATCAGGTTAAAAACACTTATGAAACCCGTATTTTCTTTCAACTGCAAACAGCATACACTTGTTTATCCGATCAGAAACAAAAATTATTTAATGGAACTTTTGCATGAGATCACGCCAAAACGAAAGAACTTATGCATAGGTGTAGAGAGGCCCATTAGTTTAAATGGGCTTAAGAAACTGGGCTCTTTTCCGTTATTGACCAAGTCATGAATGACGTTGCCTTTATGGACCAGATCGTAAACAAACACGTACGTTGGACAACATGCTACAATTTATCTATGATTATAAGTTCGCCGATCGTTTAAATTCGATATTTGGGACTTGGGAGAAGTTTTTTTTTTTTTTTTTTTTTTCATTCATTTCAGAAGTCTATATAATAAAACAAAAGAGAATTAAGTCAAATGGCAATGATTCTAACCGATATTAATTAGGAAAACAGCATATAACTTTATGACAAAAACCATGCATAATTTACTACTTTCCTATGTTAATTACGTTAAAATTTTCAATTGGCAAACCAAACTTTATAATAAACGTCTCCCCGTGTTTTTAATTGGAACAGAATTACAATAACTGATTTACATTAATTGTGACATTGATAAGGTTAGCTACACAGCTACACTACATAACTAAAGATTAGTAGTACAGTATTAAGTTCTACTTTAAGTCATACTCAATTGTTGTTCGTTATCACCAATTCCTATTCTAGGAAGACCAAAAGAAGTCCTATTCTTTTATCTTTTCACGACTATACATGCGAATGATGCATGTTTGCTTATATTTAATGATGACTAGTCAACTTTGTAGGTAACATGATTTTAGAAAATCAATTGCAAGAAAAATTATGTGGTTTACGACTAAAATGTTTGTAGGTAAGATCAACCTAATCGTCATTAATGTTCGGAGTGACAGGCATCGCAATATAGAGTACCAATTTTTTCACTAAATAATACTGTACCATTCACATTTTGTAAATAATATATTAATAATTAAGACCCGTTAGTCCAAGTCGACATTTAATATTTTGTCTGATCACTAGAGTATATCTTAGGTTATTGATGATATCTTACAATTCAGTGATCAGGAAAAGAAACATTATATATATAGGCATTTTAAACAGTGTAGTGCTAATAGAAACCATACATATTAAATCTATGTGTCACATGTTTTTGTCAATGATACAACAAGCTTTTTTCAAACAGTTCATATAAAATAAATTAAGCATGGGTGCGGATTTGACCAGTGATATAATTATCACCATATCATCACTAATAAAAATGGCTAAATTATAAATCTTATCCTGAAAAATACAGATTGAAAACAAACAAACAGAAAAGCTTAGTTTATTATACAATACATTAAACTTTATCATATAACAGTATATATATAATATATCACAGTTTTTTCTTTAACGACTTGACAACAAGCAAGCCACACAGTAAAATAAATTATAACTAAAAATCATAGCGAACAGAGACAAAAGAAAGAAATAGAAGTAAACCTATACAGTTGTTTCATGTTTTATTTTCTTAGAACAAATCTGGACTGCTGTCATCATTATTTTTACCCCTCTAACGACACATCGATGATATTTTCTTGATTATTATTATCTTCACACTGGACCAAGCCTTGATCATCAAACAACCATTTCTCGATCAAAGACAACGACCCTTGACTATCAGTAGTAGCTTCAAGGTCTATGGTTGGCTTGCTCTCACCTTGGAACATGCTTGTCTCCGACATCAAATTCAGCTTCTCATCAACTGATCCAGATTCTGAGTTCGATGAGAACAAAGAGTGATGATCAAAAACTCCTTCTTCACCGGTACTGCTTGAGCTCTTGTTGATGGAACGTGATGATGTGTTGGGCCTTGAAGATGATGAGCTTGTCCATTTCTGAAGTAACTTAGAGATATTCTCTGTATTTGAGGCATAAGTAGTGGTGGAAGATTGATGATGAGGTTTTGGTGATTCCGGATCGAGAGGGATCAATGAAGATGGTTGGTCAAGTGATAAGGCTTTGAATAAGGCTTGTTTGGCCATGTTGATGTCTGTTTGAAGCTTTTTCTCCCACTGCCCTTTGTTGGTGGTCCTTTTGTTGTGATTACATCTATTGTTGTTGTTGTTATTACAAGATGCAGTATCTGTCGCCGCCATATTGGTTTTGTCTTCGTTGATGCCGTTTCGAAGCTTCATCGTCACGAGTTTCTTTTTTAAATGAGTGTTCCAAAAGTTCTTGATATCATTGTCGGTTCTCTGAGGTAGATATGATGCTATAGCTGCCCATCTGATTGTTATCCAATTAAATCAAAGATAACAAATAACAAAAGCACCAGTGATTATAAACGAATGTCAAATACTATCTTAATTATATTGTTAATTAGGAGAATAGGGGAGATGGACAAACACATATATTGGAGATCAACGTGTATATAAAAGAGGAATAAAAAAGTGGTGTATTCATGTACCTATTACCCAAAAGAGCTTGGAGGTGGATGATCATCTTCTCTTCAGATTGAGTGAAATTTCCTCGTCTGATCCCAGGACGAAGATAATTAGTCCATCTGAGTCTACAACTCTTGCTACACCTTAGCAAACCTGAAAAAACATACATGTATATAAGTTTTTATGTTCACATATGGAAGCTATTGAGGAATAGATATAAATATGAAGAAGAAAGAAGAAAGAAAGTGAAATTAGGAAGATCAAGACCAGTGTTTGTTGGAACAGATCTCCAGTTTCCAGGGCCGTGTTGTTGGACATAAGAGACCAAGATTATGTCTTCTTCGGGAGTCCATGGTCCTTTCTTCACCTCGATCTTTTCACAGCAAGGTGGTCTACCCATATTCACACACACGCACACACGTTCTTGATCGTCTCCTATATATGTTTTCCTTCTTTTTTTCTCTCCCTATATAGTGTACACGTCGAAATAGTACTCTCTGTGTGTGTGTGAGCTATAAAGTAACTAGTAAGACTCTAAGATTGGAATTTTGGTATAGTGTGTGAAAGCTAGATGGTAACTAGTTAGACTCTAAGATTGGATTTTTGCAACGAGGGGTTCTCACTTTCTTTCTTTGTTTTAATCTTTCTTTTTTTTTTTTTTTTGCTTGTTAGTATAGAGGTTTCACGAAAGACTTTGGATGTTGAAGAGAAGAAAGACAAGCGTCTAAGTCTTATGGAGTTATGGGTCGTTCTTTGGATCTATATGCATTGAAATAAAGGCATACACATATTTAAAACCGCAACGAGCACTAGCGCTTGAATGACAATTTTATCTCTTTTTTGTAGAATTTAATTGATTTTTGTCTTTTACCATATAAATATATGAAAACATTGGTTAAATTTTAAGTCTGACTCCTTAAAAACCGTTAAAAATGCCTATATATGAATTTTGAAGTTAACTGCAAGAAATAAATAAAAATAAATATATATTGATAGAAGAAATAATATTACTGTACGTGGCTACTGAATTCAAAAAAAGAAAGAAAAAGCCTTTGAGAAAAGGGAATTAAAAGAGACAGCAAAGAGCATTTACTCATTTTGTTTTGCTTTGTTCAACAAGTCAGCCCTTCTCTTCACGTACGTGGCAATACTAATCAAAGGGTTGGCACTGCAATTACGGGTATTTAGTATATACCGATTATGTAGGTGAGATTCTATATGCTTACTGTTGAGAAATCACAATCAGCCCTTCACTTCTCGTTTTCCTTCTTTAAAGTTTAGATCTTGACTCTAAAGATTCACTATAGAACAACATTAGACAAAATTAATTTTGGTTTTCGATACTGACACGAACCAAAAAAGTAATAACAATTCTAATTTAAACAGGAAAAAGAAGAAGAAAAAGAATAATGCATAATAGTTCATAAGTTCGGTGCCAAATTCAGACATCTTGTGCAAATGTTTCCCGCAGATTCTCCTTATCAAATTACAAAGATAACAAGTCATAATGTCTTAATAGCGTTTTAAACGACAGCTGTATCCATGATTCCATGTCGTAACAAAGATGAAGATGTTACATTAGTATGTACTTGATAAAATAATGTAAAGTTACGATTATTATCCTACCAAAACATTATTGCATGCGATGAATAACTTCATATTATACATTTGAAATAGCTTTAAGAAACCCTATCACATTATTCACGTACTTTTCACTTTAATTTAATTTTTGTTTAATGGGTAACTGGGTGTTTGCCTAAAGATTGGCATAATAACGTCCACGTATATATTCTTTTAAAAAAATTACATATAGAAAAATCTGATCCATGCACGTTAATTATTATAAGAAAAGAAAAACAAAAGGTCTAGTCTCCTTTCAAATGACATTTTCTAGTACTATTTTATTATTATTATTCTACGTTTTAAAATTTTTATTTAAAGAAAAAGAAAGATCAACCTTGACTAAAATCTAGTAAAACAATGTAAATTGTTGTCCTTAACTTTAAAAATAACAATATTTTAAAATATTTGGACGATTATACTAAAATTATTTATTAATTTTTTTTGCTAAGGCATTCATCAATCACGCCGATTCAAAAGAAGAAAAATAATAGCATATTGAATATACTAAAACAAATTCAAAACAAACACAAATTTATTACATCTCTAGCTAAACAATATTTCAAAACATTTTTAACGTTTAAATAGAAATGTCCAAAACTAAAAGGTATTTAACGTTATAGACTTTCGAGTTTCCAATTGAACTTCTGAATTATTTTTCTGCATCGTTCAAAATATGTTTTCCTATCGTCTGCTTCCCCATGAAAAGGTCGTTTCCCTCGCTTCAACCATTCACTTTTTACCCTATATATGCATATCATTTGATTTATGACGAAATAAATGCACGTTAAGTTAGATTGTTTCTTGTAAATTTTGGTAGTTGGAGTATCAAATCCTACAGCCACACGACATAAAAATCAATATTTAATTAGTTCACACTTGGGAGCTTGTGTTAACATCATAAACTTTATTCAAATAATTCATATCCACGGAAATATTCAAATATATAAGATATATATATATATATATTTTTTTGATCAACATATATAAGATATATATTAAGAGCAATATTCTTCTAACGAACGATAGCTACCAGTGGTAATACATAATATCGAGAAGTTGAAATATCGATTAATGTCCACCCCCAGTTCTTTAGAAATTTTACAGATCATATACCACAGGTACGTCGCGTCGTGTAATTGTCTAACTAGGAGTATTATTATTACGCCTAAACAACTGGGTATGATTTTGTGGCAAAGATTAAGAGTCATTAGTTAAGAGTTAAGACAAATATAATTAACAACTTACGAGAGCGGACTCATGAGTGGACGAACATGTTGATGAAACTTTTTAGTAGCAGATTCAATATGGAATCAAGTTAATGTGTGATCATGGCATGAGATGTGTTGTGCACACGTGGGAGGTCTAGATTAAATGTGTGATCAATGAAATGAAAACGATGGTTTATTATGCCCGTAATTTTAATCACCCAACTCTACTTTAATTATTACATTATCACCCTCCCATCAATTTGTATGTCGGTTGTTCTCACATAATAGCTCGAGCCTTCGAGAAAATAAAAAAGAATACGAGTCTACAAAACATATTTATATAATATACACATTTTTGATACAATATTGCAGGTATTCCACGTTGTTTTGATTGTTACTTTTCAAAAGTTGTTGGTTAATTAACAAAACAGGTTTGAGATAAAGTTGTAATTAATACGACAAACAATGAGAACGAAAACCTTAGTAATCAAGTTACATTATATTTATTTATAATGTAAAACAGGTCTGGATTTTTTTTTTCTTTTGTTTTACATTATATTTATTTATAATTGAACTATTAAATGCTATTTTAACAATACATGGACCACTTTTTTCTAAGGTGCAATTTAAATTTAATTTTTAACACTGAAAAAAACGTGTGTATGATCAATCCATTCTACTATATTAGCGAATGCAAAGCCCTAATGGTGCATGCAGGTAAACATATACTCCTTCCGTTTTTTATTACTTGTCATTCTAGAGATAAATTTTTGTTTTCCAATACTTGTTGTTTTAGATTTCCAATGCAAATGTTTGGTAAAATTTTTAATTCTATCCAACTTTATTAATGTTTTGACTAATAAAAAAATTAGAAAATATATTAAAAATAGATAAAACAGAAAATTTAATGGTTTTCTTAATCTGCGTACAACAACTTTAAACGACAAGTAATAAAAAATGGAGGGAGTATTTTTTATAACCGTCACATACAAACATTAGTTACGATAAACAATAAGATGTTTAAATTGATTCAAAACATCTGCATAGTCATTTTTGTAAGTGATGTATATAACTCATTTAAAGTATTATAATTTTTGTAATAATTACATAATTAACAAAACAACTCTGAAGTATGAAATATAAAATTTTTAAGAAAAAATAAATTAGAGAAAAAAAAACCCCTGCACGGACGTGGGCCGGGATCGATCATTTACACTATCTATAATCGATTAAAGAAAATAAAAGAGATGCGAAATGATCTCTTTGTTAAATAATTAACTATCATGAATAACAAAGCTGGTTATTAATTGCTACCTTCCTTATACTGGCTGGCTGTTTTATTTCACTAGCTTGTTTCATTGTCGACTAGTTGGTACCCACATGATAATTTAGTTTATTGATGTAACAGACATATTTACATTTATGTATCCCATTTTTGCGATCACCACCGATTCCATCAATCTTCAAAACCCAGTACTTACCAACATCGATCAAGGTTCGAAAATGTATTGTTTCTAAACTTCTACTTAAACTTGGATAAAGTTTAGTTGCGTCGTCTAGATTAGACCCCGGCATATACGGACGTACTGTCCGCAAGCAGCGAACGAAGACGTACGTAGTCAACGCATATCCAAAGAATTGTGTTGAAATCACCTTTTTTTTTTTTTCATTTGGACAAAATTTGATTGTCGAAGTGACGTGAAGATTTGATACCCATAACAACATGTCTAACCAAAAAAATTTGATACCCCGCCGGCCATAACTCGCTGCCTACCAAACTTTATATAAAAAATGTTTGACTAATATATATATTTTCATATGAATTACAAAGCATATAAAGAACCACACAACTTATTTATGTTAAAGTTGAGTCCAATTAAATACATATATTATATAATATTATTTACAGCCAAAATAACATCAAAATATGAATTCTGAAACAAGTCGTTATGTAAGTTATTTTTGTAGATATGGTAAACTCAAATGACGCATAAAATATGTGGTACGTAGTAACGTGAAATTTTGTTTTCGTTCTAACTTCTATGTTCTTCTACGTGGGTTATTCAATAAATGACAATTATTTTTTATTTTTACGTTGGGCCATTCTAAAAGGTACTATTTTTAATTAGTAGTAAGTCAAGTTTGTTAACTTCACAATCTTTTTGAAAACAAAACTTGGGCTCAAGTCTCCAATCGTGATATTGGAGATGGCATATAAAAATAAAAAAAAAAGAGAGATCACGGATGCGTTTATTTAATAATCTCATCTAGGCTTTATACAAAAACGTGAGCTTTTGACTTTTTGATATTGAAGCGCAATAGACTAAAAATTTCACCAACTGTACATGTATAAAACAAGAAAGAGAGATAAATGAATAGAAAAGGTAAGCGAACTTATTTTGTGGCTGAGGTCGGGTCGTTGAGAACAATTTTAGCCCCACATTGTTTATTTGTAGAAAGCTTCGAATATATTGCAAAGTGATATATTTGGGTCTGGTAAGTTATTGATACATTAAATTGTTAATGGCCCATTAACGCAATAAAATTGGGCCCAAAAATTTATTCAATATCACAATCACAATCACAATCATCATCAATCACAATCACATGATACAAATATTTTAACTCATACTAATGGACCATACTTTGTAATTTAGTGGGTTGTACTGGTACTAAATACTATGTCATAACCCAGATCCACATCTGCATATTATATGTTACTGATTAAACAAAAACATACTACCAAAATCTATCTAAACATATAACAATAAAAACAATTTATAGTGTGATGATAGATAAATTACTTGTATATAAATAATGAGCTTGAGAAAGAAAAAAACAAAGTTAAAGAAATTAAAATTTGGCCCGTTAAATAAAAGAAATGAGGCCCAAGAAGTCCCGGTCGGCTAAATGCATGGCATGTGACGAATCTACGTGGCACGTGGGAGAATGATCCCAACTAGCAGCTTTCTGAACTTTTTTTTTTTTTTTTTTTGTTTGTCTATGGAATGTTGTGTGGGCTTTCTGAACATGTGGTTGTGTAAATTTGAGTACATCAACATCAATTTGTATTTAGATGGATCATGGATACTTCTATTAGCATTTACATAAACTTTTAGATTAAAACGACGAAACATGATGGAATAATAAAAGTAAAAATAACTCAGCCGTTCACATTTGAAAACCATTCGTTATCAGCTATCACTGTTTCTGCACCAATAAAATCTAAAAGAAACTTATTTGGAGTTTGATGTGGGCTCTCCACATACGTGGTGCTGTTGGGCTTGGTTTCTCCTTACCGGATAGGAAAGAAAATGGTCCCTGCTGCCATGCTGGCCTATCGTGCTGTCTATGGTAGCTGGCTCCGATCAGTACTGGCGACGTTGAGTTCCTTTTCTCCCAGGCCAAGTAAACAGTAGATTGAAGGAGCAGCTTCTTGACGACCAGAACCGTGCAGCACGACGAACAGAGACTACTAAAACATGATTTAAGTTTTATAAAATCGAACAATTTACAATTGTTAATCAAAGTTATTAAGAGACGACAAAAAAAAAAAAAAAAATCAAAGTTATTAATAGCTTATTATTATTTATACTTTGTTTGAAATCTACAAATAGTATTACAATTTTGAGAAAGAAATTATAAAAATAAATTAGAAACAAAGAAAGAGATCATGGTCATATTAATAAAGATGATTTGCCATAATTTAGAAGTAGGTAAAGTTGGTGTTACTAGCTCAAATCATATTTGTTTGTCTCTATGAACAGTAAAGGAAACAAACCATGCTAGTCGAAACTTAAAGAGACCCGAACAGCTTATACAAAATTTCAAATATATGAAACTTAGAAAATTAGCAATATAAAGAGACTTTTTAACTGTAGAGATCTGCAAACAATGAAGTAACAATATTATGCGCCTGTGCAGTGTGCACACATTTTATGGGTCTGTCTGTATGCGTGAGCTTTTAATCTATCTAACATTTAGTAAAAGTCTCTTGCAAGAAGTTGTAGAGCTCTTGAGCAACAAGAGAAGGATACTCTTCTTGAGGCAAGAGTGCACCTTCAACCTCCACGAATTTGCTAACTCCTTTGGCTCCTCTTAATGCTTCCATTTCAGCTTTAGATCTCTTTGGGGCTCCTTTCGTTGACATCACCATAATCGGGAATTTTCCTTCCAAATCAGCAAACAGTTGAAGAAATTCCTCCCGGGATGAAACAGGGTCGAGTAAACCTGTCAGGAAAGCTGCAGGGACGTAGCGTGATCCCTTCTGCTTTGTTAACTCGTATCTGCTTTGGATTATGGCATCGGTCACGTTGGTCTGGTCTGCATAAACATGAGATTTGTACTGAGACTCGATAGACTTCTCGTTGCTTACCAACATGTTGTACATCATCCAACCAACTCCAGGTGCTCTCAGAGTTCCTCTTAGCATACCGTACCTGTTGAGACAAAAGCCGGGTCATCAAGAGAGGAAAGCTTTTATCTTCTTTTTATTTATTTATTTATGAAAAGATGTAAACGGACCTGGTCACCATGGAAGAATCACGGCCAAAGACAATAGGCAGGGGTCCAGCCCACGTAGGTGCGACAGCAGCAATAGCTGATGGTTTAAGTAGCCCACGTTGGGTAGCACGGAGTGCTAGTGTTGCTGCATGCCCTCCTCCGATGATTACCAGATCATCGTTACCTGTTTCAGTTTAACATGGATTATGTCACAATATTGCTTTTTCTCTTTAGTTCTTTGGGAAAGCGTTTCAGGAGGATAAATGGAAACCCGATTCAGGTGTATAAGCATTCAGACCCATGAAGAAGACTTAATTTCATAATGAGCTAAGAGTAAGGGACTCTAAACACGGCAAGGGCTCATGTACAACCAAAATTATTTACCAAAGTAAGTACTTGTAGCTTTTCACTCTTGTCACCATAATAATGCCAACACAAGCAGAAGAAGAGACGATTCAGTATCACACTAACCTGACTGGCTCATTGGGCTCTCAGGTGAGTTCATGAACCACCCAGACGTGCTTGGTCTTTCTCGTCAAAGTTTGGTAAAATCTGTTAGACATTTACAATAACAGTCCAAAATTATTTCCTTTATTACGTGTTCGGCCATGAAGAATGCAAAGTGACAATATAACCCCCCAAACCCAGCGCAATGTAAACCACAAACCTCGCAAATGAAGACCTATCTGAAAGTTTGTGTTGGTAGTGAAGTCTCCATTGATGAGGTCACTAGTTGAATCATCAAAACCACAAAATTATATGTCATTTGGTGTACAAATACATTCAGGACTTTTACCAGTAGTCACTGCATGAGCAAGAACCGTCCTTGAATGAATGGAAGCGATTTCTGTCTCTGACCACAATCTCTACTCCATAAACCTTTGACGTTAGTTTCATGACAGCGTGACAATCTCTGCAAATTCTAAGATTTTTCACTATCCTGATATTTGCTCCTTTGGGTAATCTAGCTAGAGCAAATGCAAGTGCAAGCTTCTCGCTGTGTTTACTCACTTGATCTTCCTTTTCTTCCTCTTCTACATCATATAAAGCACTTGCTAGCTCTGGTGCATACCCAGCTTCATTTCTAAGCCTCAAGATTATTTCTTTTAGCTTCTCGTGAGCCTCTATATCGATTCCCTTCTTTTTCTCCCCTGCAGTGAACTTGTACATGGTTTTGCCAACTTCAACAGAGCTCCAAGCAGTTATCTTCTTGATTCTCTGGACAATCATGGACTTTCTGATAGAAGCAACATCCTTCCATTTACCCGCAGTAGCATAAACATTCGACAAAAGAACAAGATCCCCTGAGTTATTTGGGTCAAGCTCATTAAGCCTTTGTTTTACTTGCTCTGCCGTTTCAATATTCCCATGACTACTGCAAGCCCCAAGAAGAGTCCTCCACACTATGGCTGTTGGCGGAATTGGCATTTGGCTTATAAAATCGTAAGCCTTTTGAAGTTTTCCAGATCGGCCATATAAATCAACCATGCAACCATAGTGTTCAATAGCTGGTTCTATATGGTAAACACTCTTCATCTTAGAGAAGTAATCTTCACCTTCTTTGATGAGTCCAGCATGGCTGCAAGCATACAAAAGTGAAACGAACGATACCCCATCTGGGGTAACACTAGACTCAATCATTTCACTGAAGAGACTAATAGCTTCTTCCCCGTGACCATACATAGCTAAGCCCGCTATCATTGATGTCCAAGATACAATACTACTCTTATCTTGCATACCTTCAAAGACTAACCAAGCCATTAGGACATCACCGCACCTAGAATACATATCAATAAGCGCATTGTTCACAGAAACTATCCAACTATACCCTGATTTCTCTACAAACCCGTGTATCGACTTCCCAAACTCAAATGCCCCGGATTGTGAACAGGCAGAGAGAACTCCAGTCAGACTTACCTCGTTTGGTCTCATCTCAGCTCGTTGCAACTCCCTGAAATACAAGAAAGCATCATTGAAACTCCCATTATGAGCAAAGCCAACAATCATAGTACTCCACGAGACATCATCTCTGTGAGGCATTTCCGAGAAGATCCGTTTAGCACTCTCAACCTCCCCAGCTTTAGTGTACCCAGCAAGCATCACGTTCCACGACGTGTGATTCTTTACCAGCATCTTATCAAAGATTTCCCTCGCTTTCGAAACATCACTCCCCCTGAAACAGGCAGTGATCACAGCGTTCCACGCAACCAAATTAGGTTGACGCATTTCGTCGAACACCTTGCGAGCAAACTCCACACACCCACATTCCCCATACATACCGATCAAAGTAGTACCAACAAACAAATGCGAATCAAGCCCATGCTTCAAAGCTTGACAATGCATCTGAAACCCAGTTCTTAAACACCTTAAATTCGCAGCCGCCTTCACAACAAACGCGAAGGAGAAGCTATCCGGAAAGACTAAACCTTTTCTTATCATCTCCACAAACACCGCTACGGAGTTACACGGGTCATCGGATTCAGAGTACCCTCGGACGAGAGTGTTGAACATGAACGCATCGGGTTCAGGAAAACAGAACAAAAGACGTCTAGCGTAAGGTAAAGCGTCGGGAATGGAAACCGCACATTGTAAGATAAGTTTTCCGGTGAAGTAAGAATCGGAATCGACGCCGGATTTTATAAAGAAGCCATGGATTTGAGTTAGAGCTCTTAAGCTCTTGCAGCTAGTAAGAAGAGATAGACAATGATGGTGCATTGCCGTAGACATCGGTCACACACTCACACTACACAACAAAAATTGGAATTTTTAAATATCAGAACTTAAATAGTATAATAATTAACCGAACCGAACCGAGATTTGATTGTTCGGTTTGGTTTCGGTTATGGACTATATATCGGTCCATAATATTTTTGGTTAATAATAACCGAATTATACCAAAACTAGACCGGTTTTACAGAAATCAGAACCGAATTTTGTATCGGTTATTTATCCAACATTTGAAAATAACATAATCCAGATAAATCTTCCAATGTATATCCTTTATACTATAAATCACAAGTCACTTGGCCAATAATTTTCTGCCACATCAGATATGTTTTCCTCAAAAAATTAATTAAAAAAAAACTATCGAAAGATAAAACAGTTTCTTTTTGTTCCTAAAAATACGATAGTTTTTATTTGTTCAATATCCTGATTTTCTTATCACCACGTTGACACGTTCACTAACAATAGCTTATCAAACAATATCAAAGTTCAAACTGTTTTTCATCTACTATTTAACTCACAATAACTCCATATTTTCTGACACTTCTTCTTTCTTATGTCATTTCTATTTTACTCTGTTCATTCACCGTTTTGTGAATTGCATGGTAATTAGGTCACCATTTGTTACGTTTCTAGATTTTCCTTACCTAACCTATGTTTTCTGTGACAATTTGCTAATATTTTGTAATTGTTTTGTAGGTTTGGCTCAGACACCGTTAAATTGGTACCCAAATCGATGGGTAAGCATATCAAACTCTGTTAATTTTGAGTGTTTCATGATGAATTTTAACAGTTTATTTTATTCAGGTTTTTGGAAACCATCAAACACAACAACACAAAGCTATGAGAAACTGGATCTCTTTATAAACTACATGAAGCCATTATTTTTCCGGGTTTTTGGTATTCATCATTTCTTGCTACTGCAGTTTTTTCCTTATGAAAGCAATAGCTTGAGTTATCCTAGGTTTCAGAATGCCTTGAACTTCTTTGTATTTTACTATTGTTTAGTCATTTAGTCTTAACACAATTTCTTCATTTTTATAATTAGACCTCGATTGATTTTTCCACATTACCCTTCCTACCACTCTTTCCATTTAAACGAAGAATACAAAATTCATTATTTTGGTTGTCGAGTAGTCATAATTAGTTAATCATATATGATGATTTTTTTTTTATTTTGGGGTTTAATTAGCGCCTTTTGTTATGTATTCTTCAGAACATATAAGAAAATATGGGTTTTCATACAGCTGGTCAGTACAGTAAAATACAAAAGTGGAGCATTAAGAAGCATGCATGTTACGAAAACAAGAAAGCTTATTGAAGAAACATTACGGAAGCTGAAGGAAGGACATGTATATTACTATAATTTATTGAAGGAAAAGCCTTTCAAGAGAATCTTAACACATACATAAAGCTCAAGTCTTCTCAACACAACAAAAGTTTATGTTATGACACACAAACTCTATGTGGTCAACCGTCAACGTTCATCTATTGTTTCAGACTTTTGTGATTTTCCCTTCCTCATTCTTTAAAAATCGTATTACATCTTAATTTCATGTCCTCTCTTTCTTTTTATTCCATATATTGCCAGAAGAGATGAAAAATTACATTGTATTATAGATGATCAGAAAACAAAAGAACTACAAAACATTATATATATTTTTTCGTATGTAATATGACACATACGAACTTAAGTAATACAAATAATATGTGAGGTAATTTCCGAACAATAATCTTCTGATATTTTCGATTGTGGATTTTAAATTTTGCATTTCATATACTCATTAACATTTATTTATTTAGGTTTTTTTTTTTATGTTTGTATATTGTACCCGTACTACGGGTTGGCATACTAGTGTTCTCATAAACCCTAAAAAAATATGTTGTTTTACAAATCAAAAATCCAAAGAAAAAATGAAAAAGAAGATGAAGAAGAGAATTGAAGCCGGCACAAGGGACAGTGTTTATTGATCTGTGACCACTGGTTGATACAAACTCCATGAAAGTCATGTTCACAAGGCAACTTCACGACGATTGATCCTTCAACGTAATCCTCCATGCAAATCACACATTCCGTCGAACCATTCAAGTTATGTCGGAGCAACTTGATCGCCGCTGGTGAATCATCATCCGCAGGAACAGAGCAATACCTCTCTGTCAACAGTTTGTCTGATTCTGTATCGATGTCATAAACTTTGTTTGTGATCTTACAGATCTTGACTTCAGTAACTCGTCTGCCTTTTGACAATACAGAGACAAGAGCTTCGTCGATCTCTCGAGTGATAGTGGAGCAGTCGTTGGCTAGGCCGAAGCGGCTCATGATATGGGAGATGCCGTTGCAGTTTAGGTAGAAAATAATGGGACAACTAGAGTACCAGACGGCGTTGTTTTGAGCGTATAGGGGCGTAAGGCCTGTTGTGTGATGGTCGATGGTTTGATCGGGAAGAGCGAGTGAGGAGGAGGTTGCTGTTTGCAGACGGATACTTCTGCCGATGACTTCGGCGCATGTTAGCTCGGCGTTGAGCGGCTCATAAATTACTTGCTTGGAAGAGGTAATTATAGTGTACGCAAACTCACTGGAATCATCCATCTTTGACCTCTCTCTTTTTGGGGAGGAGAAGAAGAGACATATGTGGTGGTTTTTATAGTTTTATGTTACAGTTTGGATGGTAATCTAGTTTTAAGAACTTTGGATAAGTATAAATTTTATTTAATCTCAACGAGATGATTACGTATTAATTTTTTTCAATTTATATTTGTAATTGTTTTTATCATTTTCATCTGTTTAATCTTAATCCGAATACGAATGAATTAGTAACTTGGTTTTCCCTTGTTATCAAAACTTGTGTTCACGAATCATAACAGCAGAAAACATAACTACGGTCCATAATCCAAACCAAATTAAATATTGTAACTAGTTTTCATAATTTTACAAACTGAACAACCGAACCAAAACAGAACTGAAATCCGGATTGAACACCTTTAGAAATTGGCGATCGACACAAGGGACACAGACGATTGAGTTGCAACCACTCGTAGATGCAAACTCCATGAAAGTCATGGTTACATGGCAATTTAGTCACTACTGATCCGTACGAAGAATAATGACTTTCCATGCAAATCACGCATTCTTGCTTCTCCTCCCTCATCAAATCCAAAACTATAGGTACATCCGACCTGTACCCCGGTGGATTGTAGCTCTCGAGCAACAACCTCTCTGCAGCTCTGTTGAATTTATAAACCTCAGTCCTGATCCTCCAAATCTTGATTTCAACCATTCCTCTGCCTCTCGATGGTGATGATTTAACAGCCTTGTCGATATCGCGCAAGATGGTGGAGCAACCGTTTTTGTTGACGCCGAAGCTGCTCATGATATCTGATATTCTGGTGTAGTCTAGTGAGTAGTAATTAGTAGTGCTCTTGCTTGGTCTGGAGATAATGGTGGCTTCGTTGGGACAATGACGAACGATACTGCCGACGACGGTTTGAATGTTTGTGGAGTTAGTGGGTTCGTTCAGTAGTGGAATAAAGCTGGTGTGATGTTCGATGGTTTGATCGGGTAGAGACACTAAAGGTTTTCTTTCGTCCATGAAGAGATGGATTTTTTTGCGGAGGACTTTAGTGCGGGTTAGCTCAGCGGTAAGCGGCCGAGAGGTTGAGTGCTGGCTTATAGAGACACTGTACTCAACACTGTTCTCAAAATTAGTGCAATCCATGGCTTTAGCTCTTTGTTGTATGGAGAGAGAATAATTAACGAGAAGATTTTTTTTTGTTTTTTGTTGTTGGAGAGATTTTGAGACGAGGCATCATCAGGCCTATGATGATGGTTTTATAGTGGAAAAAGCAAAATTATATTCCTATTCATGTTCCAACTAGGTTACTAGGAGTCTATGATATGAGTAATTGCACGAAATTGTCGTCCAATAGTATATTCGATTGGGTAAACGTAAAACCATAAAAATTTGCTTGATGGAAAAAAACCTTCCAAATCTTGCAAATATATGTGATTTGTTGTGATTATCTCTCCACCACGTCATACGTTTTTAATAGTTAAAACTAGGAATTTCCCGTGCTTAAAGCACGGGTTAACAATTTTTAAAAATTCATAATATAATAATTAAAATTATTGTTATATTTCTTTTAAAATTTTTTTTAAATAATATTTATTTTTAATTATTCTGTAAATCTATATATGTTTATTTGAATACTAATTATTTTAGAATATTATAGTATTTTATTTTTTGATGTATATTGCAGTTTTATATTGTTTCTTTGTTTCTTTATTTTAATATTATAATTATGAGCAAATAAAATTTATTAATTTATCAATTATGTAAATTTCGTTTTACCAACCCGCTAATTTTAAAAAGTAAGACAAACATTTTTTTCATAGATTGAGTAATATATCTTTGTTTTTAAAAATTCAAATCACAACATATGCAGAAAAAATTCTGCATATTTATTAATCATATAAATGAAAGTTTCAAACAATTTTTAAATAAAATAAATAAATAAAAAAGATGATAGGAGAATCATAATTTAAAATCTTAATAAAATCTTTGAAATCTAGTTATTAAAAATAATTTTATTGTCTACTACTCTACTTGGATATTAAATCTTAGTTTTGAAATTCTGATTGGTTTATATTTTTTTAAGAAAATATTTAGTAATTTTCGTCCAGAAGAATAATTTTTTTTATCAACTAATAATTATCTGTATTTTTTAAATAATTTAGCTGTTAATTTATTTATTTTTATTTTTTCAGGTACAAATTAATTTTGGTTTGAGTATATTTTTTAATTTTCTAGATTTTATTTTTATTTTTATCTGCAACGTGTTTTATCTTTAACTAATTATATTTAATTAATTAATCTTAATTAAACTTTTCTAATGGCAATTGAATGTAATTTTTTATATATTTTAAGGTTAGTTTCATATTTGTACTTCTCAATTAATATAGTAGGATATGAAATTCCTATTTTTTTTTGGGATTGATTCAGATTTCGACCCAAAAGCTATCCCATATAAAAAAACAGTATTAACAATTTTATTTGAAAAAAAACAAAAAAATTGTGTGTTATTCAAAATTTTTTTGTGTGCTTTTAAATAGATAGAGGAAAAAAAACAAATAGAGATAATAAAAAATCAAAAAGAAATGTCAAGAGTGGGATTTGAACCCACGCCCTTTCGGACCAGTACCTGAAACTGGCGCCTTAGACCAACTCGGCCATCTTGACTTTTTGTTGACTATAATGACTACTAACTATATAATAGTATTGTTTTATATCATATAATATTTATAAGCTCCGTTTTTGAAAGTTTCCTTCTTCATTCACTCCAGTATAGCGCTGATGAGCTAAATAATGAATTGTGTAGCGAAGGAGAGCTTAAACTCCTTAAAGATCTCTCCTTTATCATCTTCCTTAAGATTACTATCTTCCCTTACCAATTTCCAAAACCAGTTTTCACTTCCCAGCAAAGATTGTACTTCTTCTTCTTCTTTTAACCCTTTTCAATTCTTCAATGATCGATCAAATTCAAGGCTTTGTACCCTCAGAACAACTAAAGTTCTGCAAACCCATTTGCTTAGACGATATCTTTTACCTTTTGATGTGTTCCTTACCAAATCTTTGCTCAGTTGGTACTCAAACTCCGGTTCGATGGTTGACGCAGCTAAGTTGTTCGATACAATTCCTCAACCAGATGTTGTTTCTTGTAATATTATGATCTCTGGTTACAAACAGCATCGAATGTTTGAAGAATCATTGAGATTTTTCTCTAAGATTCATTCTTTAGGTTTTGAGGCTAATGAGATTAGTTATGGGTCTGTGATTTCGGCTTCTAGTGCTCTTCAGGCTCCTCTGTTCAGTGAGCTTGTGTGTTGTCATACTATAAAGATTGGTTATTTCTTGTATGAAGTTGTTCAATCGTCTTTGATAGATGCATTCTCGAAGAATCTCAGGTTTGAGGATGCTTTTAAGGTGTTCCGTGACACTTTATCTGCTAATGTGTATTGTTGGAACACTATCATAGCTGGGGCACTGAGAAACCAAAACTATGGTGCTGTATTTGATCTTTTCCATGAAATGTGTGTTGGGTTTCAGAGACCTGATAGCTATACATACTCCAGTGTTTTGGCTGCGTGTGCTTCCCTTGAGGAACTTATGTTTGGGAAAGCAGTTCAAGGTCGGGTGATTAAATGTGGAGCAGAAGATGTATTTGTTTGTACTGCAATTGTTGATTTATATGCCAAATCTGGGCATATGGCTGAAGCTAGGGAAGTGTTCTCCCTAATCCCCAACCCTAGTGTTGTCTCTTGGACAGTAATGCTGTCTGGTTACACAAAGAGTAATGATGCTATCTCTGCTCTTGAAATATTCAAGGAAATGAGACACTCATGCGTTGAGATCAACAGCTGCACTGTAACTAGTGTGATTTCTGCTTGTGGTAGACCTTCTATGTTCTGTGAAGCAAGCCAGGTACATGCTTGGGTCTTTCAGAGTGGTTTCTCTCTCGATTCCTCAGTGTCTGCCGCCTTGATCAGTATGTACTCAAAGAGTGGAGATATTGATCTCTCCGAGCGGGTGTTTGAGGATTTGGACGATTTTCAGAGGCAAAGTATAGTAAACGTAATGGTCACTTCATTTTCGCAAAATAAGAAGCCTAGTAAAGCAATAAGACTGTTTACTAGAATGCTTCAGGAAGGTTTGAGACCCGATGAGTTTAGTGTATGCAGTTTGATTAGTGTATTAGATTGTTTGAATTTAGGTAAGCAGGTTCACAGTTACACTCTTAAAAGTGGGTTAGTTCTTGATCTCACTGTTGGAAGTTCTCTTTTTACAATGTACTCCAAATGTGGTGGTTTGGAAGAATCATACAAATTATTCCAGGAGATACCTTTCAAAGACAATGCTTGCTGGGCTTCCATGATTTCTGGTTTCAATGAGTACGGTTATCTAAGAGAAGCTGTCGGACTATTCCGCGAGATGTTGGATGATGGAACAAGCCCTGATGAGAGCACTCTAGCTGCTGTTCTAACTGTGTGTTCTTCACTTCCTTCTCTGCCAAGAGGTAAAGAGATACATGGGTACACACTAAGAGCTGGAATCGACAATGGAATGCCTCTCGGTTCTGCGCTAGTAAACACGTATTCAAAATGTGGCTCACTAAAGTTGGCTAGACAGGTCTATGATAGGCTCCCAGAACTGGATCCAGTGTCATGTTCATCTTTAATTTCAGGATATTCACAACACGGGTTAATCCAGGATGGCTTTCTCTTATTTCGTGATATGGTCATGTCTGGTTTTACCATGGATTCCTTTGCAGTTTCATCCATTCTTAAAGCCACTGCTCTTTCAGACGAATCATCTCTGGGAGTTCAAGTTCATGCCTACATCACAAAAATTGGATTGTACACAGAACCTTCTGTAGGTAGCTCACTACTGACAATGTACTCGAAATTTGGAAGCATTGAGGACTGCTGTAAAGCATTCAGCCAGATCAATGGCCCAGATTTAATAGCATGGACAGCGCTGATTGCAAGTTTTGCTCAACATGGAAAGGCCACTGAAGCGTTGCAAGTGTACAATCTTATGAAGGAAAAAGGATTCAAGCCTGATAAAGTTACTTTTGTGGGAGTCTTGTCTGCTTGTAGTCACGGTGGTTTGGTCGAAGAAGGCTATTTTCATCTCAACTCGATGGTAAAAGAGTATGGTATCGACCCTGAGAACCGACATTATGTCTGCATGGTCGATGCTCTAGGGAGGTCAGGAAGACTTAGAGAAGCTGAGAGTTTTATCAACAGTATGCCTATAAAACCAGACGCCTTGGTCTGGGGAACATTGCTTGCTGCTTGCAAACTTTACGGGGATGTTGAACTTGGGAAGCGAGCTGCGAAAATGGCTATAGAATTAGAGCCATCAGACGCTGGAGCGTATATTTCACTCTCGAACATCCTTGCAGAGGTCGGTGAGTGGGACGAAGTGGAAGAAACTCGTAAGCTGATGAGAGGAATAGGTGTACAGAAGGAGCCAGGTCGGAGTTCTGTCTGATGTTAATGATGAAGGAAGAACTGAAAATAATTGGAGATTACTTGCATTGTAGAAGACAAGCCTTTTCGTATGTTCTCAAAACCATTTTTTATTTAATTATTTTTCTTAATGATATCTCTTTGAGATCATCATTCCAGAGAAACTAGTGGTTGTAAAGTAGTTGCTGATTTCCATTTTCTTGGGCGGCAATACAGTCAAAGATAATACAATATTTTATCTCTTTGGCTCTTTCCATCAATCGTGATTCCTGAAGATAAAGTGACATTCATGAAATAAACAAATCCTTAATGTATAATTGAACATTCAAAGTTCAAAGTTTTGACTTTGACTAAAAGATAAGATAATGCCCACAATATGCTTGATGAACAAGACAACAATATCCAAAGTAGACACTCTTGTCTTAAAACTCTATATAAGAATATGAAAAATGAAGCATAAATCATTATCCCCAACAAGATTTGATAAAAAAAAAAAGTGTAAGAAATAAAAGAACAGAGTTTTGAGAAAATGGAGGAGCAGAGGAGCAAAGTGACATTACATGGGATGTGGGTAAGCACATACTCAAAGAAGGTAGAAATCGCCCTTAAACTCAAAGGCATACTCTATGAGTATGTCGAAGAAGATCTTCAGAACAAGAGTGAATCGCTGATTCAACTCAACCCAGTGCACAAGAAGATTCCTGTTCTTGTCCATAATGGGAAACCAGTGGCTGAATCACTTGTGATTCTTGAATACATCGATGAGACGTTTAAGAACTCTCCTCGTTTCTTTCCAGAGGATCCTTATGAAAGAGCCCAGGTCAGGTTCTGGGTCAGCTACATCAACCAACAGGTGTGTTACCCAAATCTCTTATCCAAAATCAACCCCATACATTGATATGATAAGCAGACTAATGACTATTTCTTGTTGCAGGTGTTTGAGGTCATGGGTCAAGTCGTGTTTCAAGAGGGTGAAGCTCAAGCAAAGTCTGTAGAAGAGGCAAGAAAGAGAGTCCAAGTTCTTGAAGAGGGACTCAAGAAGCATTTCCCGAATAAAAATATCAGAGAGAATGATGATGTAGGGCTTTTGGAAATCACCATCATTGCTACTTTTGGAGCCCACAAAGCTTATCGTGAAGCACTTGGTGTAGAGATAATTGATCCAGTGAACACTCCGACTTTATACAACTGGATAGAACGTCTGCAAGATCTGACTGTGATGAAAGAAGTCGAAGTGCCTCGTGATAAGTTGGTGAACTTTCTCCAAAACTATAGACAAAAGCTTCTCCAGCAGGCTGCAAGTGCGTAATTAGATCAAGATGTTGGTCTAGTGATGAATCATCTAGATTCAATATTGTCTCAGAGGATAACAGATTGAGTGTTAGATTACCGTTTGAAGTAAGAAATAATTCCTTGAGACAGTTATTTATGGACTTGTGTAGCTACTAATGTATGATAATGAACTAAATAAAGCATTTTTGGTATATCCAATCTTTCTATAGCCACCTGAAACGCTTTCTTGTTATACTTTAGCGATAAATAAGTTGGTAACATCAATGATAACATTTCTAATCAAGATGTGACTTGATCGTTCTAAGATCTATTTCACAGATATTGTAAGCAACTAACCACACATAACAAAGAGGGTATAGTACTCAGGAAGCTCCAAATACCTCGTGCAACTTAGTGGCTAGGTCTTCCTTGTCTAGGGCTTCTTTCACACTGGTGCCAACAAATAACTGATTGAATATGAAGTTGAGAACGACTTAGAGCCAGCTCTTGTAGTGATTTTGGCCTGTGTTCAATTCTATCTTGAAGCATCACCAACAAAGGGAAAGAAGAAATGGAAGCAAACAGAACCACTTTCTTCGACTTTTCAGGAGTTGATAGTGCAACAGGACAAAACACAAGCTGCATCACTAGATAGCATTTTTAAAAGAACAGAGCAGCTCCAACATCTTTTTGTCTTGGATGAAAACTCACGGGGGTAGATTTGTACCCCAAAATGGCAATTCAATACAGATTTTAGCTGCTCAGATCAACGGTTAAGTTACCATCTTCTCCAGGAATGGCTCAACAAAGTGCTGAGATGCACGAACTTGAGCAGTTCTTTAAACAAACAGATCTGAGGTAAACTATTGCATCAGATTCACATGCCTACCACTGTGAAACCCTTTTTCTTGCGTAGCTTTTTATCTCTAAGGCCATCAAAAAGAAGTTCATAAGCATAATATGTAACACAGCTCTTCTTCAACAGATCCTCCAAGACAAGCTTAGGAGCAGCCACCTCCTTTTTGTCAGTATCAAAAATGGTGTTGACAGCCTCAGGGACCAGTCCTTTCTGGACCATCAGACGGATAATACCGGCAGCCTCATAAACTCTATCCTCCACACAAAGACAGTTTATTACTCGTCCAAGTGTTGTGAGCGATGGAACAAACCCATTTTCCATCATCTTCAGTAGAAACATGTATCCCAAATTGACATTTCCCGTTTTGCAAAAACCATCAACCATAAGCCGGTATGTGTATCCATCAGGAACAATACAACGATCAACCATCTCTTGGAATAGTTTTCCCGCCATAGTAACATTTAGCTTCTCAGTGAAAGCATGAATGATGATATTATATGTCGCCGTTGAACTCGAAACCTTATAAACCTCTTCCATCTTCCGAAATAGCGTGTATGCTCCATCCAAGTCTCCATTTTTGCAAAACCCATCGATCAACGTTCCAAACGTAACCGCATCTGGATTCACACTCTTGTTTTTCATTTCTGCCAGCAACACCAAGGCTTCATCTAGTTTTCGGTATCTGCAGAGACTCTCCAGAAGTATATTAAACGTGAATAAGTTGGGGGCACAACCTTTCTCCATCATCGTTTTATATGTTTCCATCACATCTTCATACTTTGAAGTTTTGCAGAGACCATTCAACAAAGAGTTGTAAGTGTACACGTCAGGATCAACGCCAGTGTCCAACATAACATCCAAGATCTCAAGTGCGTTTTCCATTTTCAACTGTGTAGAATAACCATGAATCAAAATGTTGAAAGTAAATATGTCAGGAAAGTACCCTTTGGAGATCATAACTTTAACAAGACCATCAGCATCAGAAACACATCCCATCTTGCATAGTCCATTTACAAGTATGTTAAAAGTCTGTACATCGGGAATCAAACCCTTTTCAGACATTTCACTCGCCAACTGAGCAGCCTCCAGAATTAAACCCTGGTTAGACAATCCTTTGATCAGTGTGTTGTAAAGAATAACTTTAGGCTTTATCCCTTTCCCTAAGGCCTCATTAAATAAAGCTAAAGCACGATTTGTATCACCTTCGTGGCACAATCCGTCAATTAAGGAGCGATATGTAAACTCGTCAGGCACAAACCCATTGAAGACAGCATTACCTAGAATCCTTTCAGCAAGTTGCACCATTCCACTTTTGCAATATCCAGCTATTAGTGTGTTATAAGTAAAACTATCAGGCTCAAGCCCTTCATTAACCATTTTGCCTAAGTAAGCCTCCGCCTCCTGAAACTTGGAATTCTTACATAAGCCACATATAAGATTGTTATACGTGACGACATCAGGTTTTGGCCCCTGCTCTATAAGACAACCTACCATACGAACAGCACCATCAAGCTCACCTTTCTGACAAAGCCCTTGAATGAAAAAATTATAAGTAAACAGATTCGGTAAAACACCTCTTTTGATAACTTTATCCAGTAGTTTTTCACACTCCTTAACATCTCCCTTCTTACAAAGAACATGTAGAAGCTTGTTAAACGTACTAACGCAAAGCGCAACACCCGATCCAAGCATCTTCCCAAACAACTCATACGCCTCATCCTTAAAACCCTCCTCATAAAACCCACCAACCACCGTACAATAAGCAACCACATTCATCTCACAGCCTTGAGAAGACATATTATTAAAAAGCCTCAAAGCAGCGTGAGGCCTACTCGTCTTACAAAAAGACTTCATCCTAATCGTAAACGAATACACATCAGGCGTAATCCCTCTGTCACGCATCCTCATATACACCTTGTGAGCTTGATCAAAGTAACCACTATCAACCAAAATACTCATAATAGCATTATAAGAGAAAACCGTAGGCTGACAATCATAAAAATCCATCCTTTCAAACACATTCACAGCTTCTTGAACTTTACCTTTCCTACCGTAGTTCTTCATTGCGCCAACATAAACACCTTCAAGGATATGGTTAGAAACATTAAGACGCATATCTACAAAAACCTCTTCCATGGCTTCGAATCTCCCATGAAGGCCAAGCTTTTCAATCACGCTGCGGTAAGTAGACAAAGTATGCTTGAAACCATCCTCTTTCTTCATCGAATTGAACATTTCCAAGGCTTTCATTGGATCCCTCTGACATTTTATAACTGCAGTTACATGTCTCGGAAGCAGAGGAGGACCCATTAAGAAGGAAAATAATCGTAATATAACCTAACCCCTAAAAATCTAGAAACTTTGATTTCGTTTCACAGAGACATTTAGCAAAGAAGACAGAAGAACCCTAGAATGAGAAAGATGATAAAATCGGAAAAGACAGATTCTTTATCACTGAGGAGAGGACCCGGAAAACAATTGCAATGGGATTGTGAAATTCACCGACTAAACTACAACGGCTACTATACGCCGGTACTGACTGGGTAGGACTAAATTGGGACTCCGGCGCAGAAGCGAGTGGAAAAGTTTGGTATAAATTATTTATTAACTTTTGTTAATACAAAAACGTTGATATGGCCGAGTTGGTCTAAGGCGCCAGATTAAGGTTCTGGTCCGAAAGGGCGTGGGTTCAAATCCCACTGTCAACATTCATTTTTATTTTTTATTTTTAATTTCTCTGTTAGAGCAATAATGTTTTACTTTTAAGTGGTCCAGAAGTAAATCATACAACACAAAAAGGGAAAAATTAAATGACATAATCCGCTTTTATTTATTCTAATAGGATAACTTAAAAAAGCAAGCGAAGTGGAAAATTTCTAAAATACCCTAAGGTTGGTTAAGAAATTGACTATTATACCCTTAGTAGCCTCAGGTGGCGCAATCTGATTGGTACACATAAACCCCTCAAAACCCTAAGTCCCTTTTTTTTGCCCACACTCTCACACTTCTTCAACCCCAACATAAAACTCCATCAAGAGGAACTAGGGTTTTAGCTGATTCTCTCTTTGCGACGGAAGACACAAAAAGAAGAGAGAAGGAACCAAAGAGGAGGAATCCTCTCTTTCTTTGGAATTAGGGTTTTTTTGAGAGTGAGAATGGTCGCTGATAAGAGCAAGAAGTCGAAAATTGAAGAGAAGGTCGAAGATGAGAACTTGGAGCTAATCGATAAAGAGCTTGTTCTCTCAATTGAGAAGCTTCAGGAGATTCAAGAAAACCTCGAGAAGGTTTTTATAAATATCTCTTCTTTCATTCATATCTTCGTTAATTTGCTCTAATTCTCCGGATTTGTCGCTTTTGTTTATGCTCTGTATCCTGGTTAAGTTTGAATGGATGGATTCCAATTCTAATTTTACAGCTTTTACTCAGATGTTTCTGTTGCTAACTAGGCATGAAAGTTCATATCTTTATTTATGGCTTTGTTGAATTTTACATGAAAGATTGGTCTTTTTTGTCTTGTTTGCTACAGATGCAAATTTAGAACGTTTTTGTGAGATTTATGTATTTAGTATCATGTGACTGCTCTCTGCAATTAGTAGCTTCTGTAATGCCTGTAGTGAAGTTAGTGGAAAGAGTACTATTTGAGAAGTTTAAGCTCAAACAGTTAGAATTAACATTAGCTCTAAAGTGTTCCTTTTTCTCCTTTTTTTTTTTTGTTTTCTCTGATGGTTTGTTACTTTGTTGGTTCTAGATTAACGAAAAGGCCAGTGATGAGGTCTTGGAAGTGGAGCAAAAATATAACGAGATACGGAAACCTGTCTATGACAAGCGTAACGAAATTATCCAGTCCATTCCAGACTTTTGGTTGACTGCTGTAAGTTGTATATCTTCTAGGTAGTTTCCAGTTACTGTTTATAACTTCTTCTACTCTTATTGACTGTCCACATGTTCGTTGTAGTTTTTGAGTCATCCAGCACTAGGTGATCTCTTGACTGAAGAAGACCAAAAGGTTTGAGCTTTCTTTTCAAAGATTATGATGTAGATAAAGTATCATTATATTCTGCAGTTACACCCATTATAACTCTTCATTTGGTTTCCCTGTTTTTACAGATTTTTAAGTACTTGAGCTCTCTGGAAGTGGAGGATGCCAAAGATGTGAAATCTGGATACTCTATAACTTTTGTATGTTTCTCTTTATCCATCTCAATTTACTACTCGTTTTTATTGTCTTTTCCTATTGATCTAAGAAGTTACTTGGTATTGTTAAATTGGGCATCAATCACAGAACTTCAGTTCCAACCCTTTCTTTGAGGATGCCAAACTTACGAAGACGTTTACCTTCTTTGAAGAAGGAACAACAAAAATCACAGCAACTCCTATCAAGTGGAAGGAGGGCAAGGTGAATATATATATATATTTCTGCTTGTGCAATATAAGAATTTTTTTTTACTTTATCTGTCTCTCTTCGGCTTTATTCTTAATGATGTTTCTCAATTATGCAGGGCTTGCCAAATGGAGTGAACCATGATGATAAGAAAGGAAACAAACGTGCATTGCCAGAGGAGAGGTATTGTTCTAGAGCCTATTAAATGATCATAGTCTTAGTGAAATTCTTGTGGTCATGGATAGATGACCACAAGATACAAAGTTTAACTCTTTCTTATTGGTAATTGCATATGATTTAACAATTTTCCTTTCAACTTTCTCTTCAGTTTCTTTACTTGGTTTACTGATGCTCAACATAAGGAAGATGCTGGGGATGAGATTCATGATGAGGTACAGGCTCCTCTACTTTCTGATTTGTTATAAGTTATAGACCGTTTTTATTATCTGCCCAATTTGAAACTCCTCTTGGAGCAGGTTGCTGATATTATCAAGGAAGATCTGTGGTCCAACCCTCTCACCTACTTCAACAATGTAATATATTCGTCAGTTAAGTTTCAGTCCTTTTTCTGTAGATGGAAAAAGTTGCTAAAGATATTTTTGATGTACGTAGGATGCTGATGAAGAGGATTTTGATGGAGATGATGATGGTGATGAAGAGGTAAAACAATCATTTCATCGCTCCTCAAAATACATTGATTAATTGAGTTTAAGTCTGGATTATTATTATGAGTCACATGGTTTGTTATTATACTACATCATTTAACCTGATAAATGTTTGAAAACTAAAATCTCTTCAGGGAGAAGAAGAAGACGATGACGACGATGAAGAGGAGGAAGACGGTGAGGAATGATGGGAGCCTAAGATAACACATTGCTGGCTTGCTTCTATAACAGATGTGTAAAGTTTGTGTTATGAGGTTCTCGATTTTAGCAATGATGAGACTAAGCTTTCTCTTTTGGAATATTTAGTTTATTTACTATATTAGCTACATTCTGTTTGTACGAACTCATCAGCCATGTCCTAAATCTTGCCATTGCTACATCTGTTTTATCTCAGTTGAGAATCTCTCTTATATTAGGTAGATTAATATGTATGATCTATTTCAGTGAAAAGTTATATAACTCTTGTGGCTGCCTGGCCGAAGCTAGAGCCTGCAATGGAGTCTTCATGTAACAAACTAATCCAGGCTTCTCAGTCATGTCGATGTGCTCAATAGGTGTAGAGAATCTCCATGAGAAACAATGCAGTAAATTACCTAGTGCTAACGTCATCATATTGAGGCTGAGTTGTGCGGCTGGACACACCCGTCTTCCTGATCCAAACGGAAGAACCCGAAAGTCTTGACCTTTGACATCTGTTTCCTCTACAAGAAACCGCTCTGGTCTAAACTCATCAGGGTTACTCCAGTTTGCTGGATCTCGACCAATGGCCTGCACGTTGACATAAACCGTGGCTCCCATAGGAACTCTGTACCCTCCTATCTGAACTGATTCGCTGGCCTTGTGTGGAAGCATCAATGGTGTTGGAGGGTGAAGCCGGAGAGCTTCTTTGAGTACGCATTGCAGATATGGCAGCTTCGGGATATCTGTATCAGACATTAACCGTTCGGATCCAACCGCGGAATCAAGCTCATTCTGCACCTTTTCTTGCACAGCCGGGCATCTTATCATCTCTGCCATTGCCCATTCAATAGTAATGGCAGTTGTGTCAGCACCTGCGGTTAACATGTTCCAGACCAGTCCCATCACAGTCTCCTCGGTAAGCTCATTCTTCTCTTTCAACGCTAGTAGACTCTGAACAAAACACTTCTCGTCTCGTCCTCCGTATTCTTTATCCATTACAGCTCGTCTAAACCAGTTTTTTCTCCGAGCCATGTGCTTCATGAACGCCTTGTCGCTAGTGAACCATGACGAAACCCGTTTAAGCCAAGTTGCGTAATCAAGCATCTTGGTTGCACCAGGCAAACGAGTCTCCCTATCAACAATCGATTTAAACTCTCTTGCTTCTTTTGGTTCGAACGTTTTGCCGATCACTAATCTTGAAACAATGTTCAAAGCAACCGAACCTAGATATGTCCTCAGCACCACAGGCTTCTGATCATCGCTCATCAAGTCGTTAAAAATCGACTTCACCACAGATCTTACTTCCATCTCTCTCATTGACCTGAAACACTCGATGCTTTTCAGTGAAAAGAGCTCGAGTGTAGATAGTTTCCTCATTTTCACATAATGTGCTCCATAATCAGACCAAATAAGATCGCTACCGTTTTGAGTCATTCTTGCTGTTCTGTGTCTGTTACAAAGCTGGTAGTCTTTGTCTCTCAACACTTGTTTAGCTAAGTCAGAGCTAGATACTACGACAGCTAGCTGTGACCCTAACCACACCGATATGATGGGGCCATAAGTCTGTGACCACTCGGAGAAAGACTGTGTCCATAGTGGTTTCAGTTGATTGAGGTTTCCCACTAGAAATTGCGGTGGTGGTCCCGGCGGTATGTTGGATCTACGACGTCGTAGATTTTGTATGACGGCCGCGATTACGATAGTGATTAGTGTAATCAGTAATAAATCCATGTTGCTTTGACAAAGTGAAAAAAATATTGTACTACAAGTTTGATACTTCCTCATAGAAAAGTGTTTTTTTATATACAAGAAATATTAAACCATTCATGAAGAACTTAGACTCATGGTTATCGAATAAGCTAATTAGACGGCACGTAAATTTGCATGAAATTGTCATGAATATGGTTCACTTTTGCTTTCCCACACTAATTGCATTTTTCTGTTCGATTGATAATTTTAGTAGAACTTTTGTTTGGTTTAACCCGGTTTGGAAGTTGTGGTGACGCACTTCATCTGATTAATTAGTGAACCAAGCTCGGTTAAAAGGAAGTGATTAGTAGTACATCTTCCTTTGTTGATGAAGACGATGACGTTGGTAAATCAATCGCCGAGAGAGAGAGATAGGGCTGTAAACTACTTTTCCGGTGGACTACGTACGGGGAAGGTATATAGGCATACTCATATTGACTATGTTGAACTTATAAAATCATTTCTGTGTGCTTTCTAATGTTGCACACCGTGTTCGATAAAATTGTTGAACTTTTGATTCAGAAACAGAGTATGAGAGAAAGAGTAAAGAACAGAACTTTTAATGCACTGAATTCTGAAACTTGATTGTATTACAGACTTTGTGTTGCAGGAAATAGAGACTCGATCTGTACTTATACAAGTGAAACATTGTGTTGTGCAATAAGAAACGACATGACTCTTCATAAGACACAACATACAAATCGTGACTCTTAACGTAGAAACTAACTTATACGAAGGTGACTTTATGTTATACAAAACTCAATTATCTCTAACAAAAATACCCCAACGAAGTAGTTTCAAATTTCTACGGGCACCTATTACTTGCTAGTCAAAGACTCAAGAGAGAAAGTAATCTTAATGCAGTCATTTTTATGTATAGGCAGTCGTTTTTTTTTTTCATCAAGATAACCAAATTGCTGGTATGCTTCTATTAGATAAATGTGTAATGATGTTTGTGTTTTTGAGGTTTTAGTTATGGCAATGCTTATCATGAGATTTTGATCTTTCTCCATGTGAATATATATATTCTCTTTTATTATCCATTTATATAATAGCTACATGTCTCTTAGGTTTGACAACATGATCATTTCCATTCATCTTATCTTGGTGTCTATGGTTATTAATTATCTGAGTTAATCTAAAGGTAAAGGTATAACTCTTGCTGCAGCTCTCGGCAAAGCTAGAGCCTGCAATGGAGTCCTCATGTTACAAAGCAATCCTGGATTCTCGCTCATGTCAATCATTTCTCCAGGAATAGGGGAACTCCATGAGAAGCAATGCAACAAATTTCCCATCACCAATGTCATCAAGTTCATGCTGAGCTGTGCTGCTGGACACATCCGTCTTCCTGATCCGAACGGAAGTACCCTGAAGTCTCGACCTTTCACATCGGTTTCCTCCTGAAGAAACCTCTCTGGTCTAAATTCATACGGGTCTCTCCAGTTTGCTGCGTCTCTCCCAATCGCCTGCACATTGACATAAACCGTGGCTCCTTTAGGGACCTTATAGCCACCTACCCAAACTGTTTCGCTTGCTTTGTGCGGAAGCATTAACGGTGTTGATGGGTGAAGCCTGAGAGCTTCTTTAACCACGCATTGCAGATATGGCAGTTTCGGAATATCTGATTCAGACATTAACCGTTCGGATCCAACCACGGAATCAAGTTCCTGTTGCGCCTTTTCTTGCACGGTAGGGCACTTGATCATCTCTGCCATAGCCCATTCGATAACAACCGCAGTTGTGTCAGCGCCCGCGGTTAACATGTTCCAGACTAGTCCCCCAACCGTCTCTTCGCTCAGCTCTTTCTGCTCTTTCAACACTAACAATTTCCGAACAAAACCCTTGTGGTCCTCTATTGCTACATCTTCTTCCACCATTATAGCTCCTCTAAACCACTTTGTTCTCCGATCCTTGTGCGCCAAGAATTCCTTATCGCTAATGAACCAAGACGAAACCCATTTGAGCCACCAGACGTGATCAAGAAGCGTCCCTGAGCCACTGAGAAGATGTTCTTTCTCAACGATCGATTTAAACTCTTTTCCTTCCTCAGACCCAAACTCTTTCCCGATCATTAGTCTTGAGATGGTGTTCAAAACAACCGCAGCTAGGTACTTCCTCACGACCAACGGTTTTCTTGCCTGGCCATCGGCTGAATTGCTCATTAAGTCCTTTAGAATCGACACAACCATCGATCTTGCTTCCATCTCTCTCAGCGACCTGAAATTCTCGATGCTTTTCAGAGAGAAGAGCTCGAGTGTACAAAGTTTCCTCAGTTTTACATAATGCGGACTGTAATCAGACCAAACAAGATCGGTACCGGTCTGAGTCATCCTCGCGATCCTGTGTCGGTTAGACAATTGATTGTCTTTGTCTCTCAAAACTTGTTTGGCTAAATCAGAGCTCGAGACCACAACCGTGAGCTGTGAACCTATCCACACTGATATGATGGGACCATAAGTCTCTGACCACTCCGAGAAAGAATGAGTCCAAAGTGGTTTCATTTGGTGGAGGTTACCAATCAGAAACTTTGGTTTTGGTCCAGGCGGTATGTTGGATCTCCACCATCGTTGATAAAGCATAATGGTGGCTACGAGGATAGGGAGTAACGAAATTAGATATAGAACCATTTTTTTGGCTTCCACAATGTGAAACAGTTATATGATATACATTTATTGTAACATCTTCTGCTTAAGTTTTTATACACAAACCGTAAAACATAGAAGAAAGCTTTTGAGATTTTACTTACGTAAGTTTAGAGAACACACAACTTTGGTATGCACAAGTAAAAGCCTTGATTTGGTCCCTTCATACACTCTCACACTTTTTGCATTTTCTGTTTACTTACAAAAAAAGGTTTTTAAAATTTTTTTATTTATTTATTGATATTTTGGGAATTTTTTGGATATAAATCTATTAATTAGTAAATTGTAAAAATAAATAATTGAGTAGCAAAAATTAAATGGAAAATAACCAAAAAAATAACACCGAACAGAGCTTGACGTTAATGGAGAGAGTCTGATGGAGAAAGAGTAATGGAGTTATCCCAAGAAACGAAACAAAAGGGGAAATGGCGACAGCGACGACGTCTGCAATTAGGACACCGAATTGGAGAATCGCTGTGTTATTATGGACAGTCTCTCTCACTATCTTCTACTCTCTTTTCCAAATGGGTCTTCGAAATTCTCCATCTTCTTCGTCATCTTCATCAGGTAAGTTCTTAAAGGTTGCTTATTTATCAATCACTCGAAATTAAGTACCTTTTTGTATATTCTGAGATTTCGATGGTGTGTTAAATTTTACTATCCCGATCCGATTTGATTAATTAGCTAAATTGTGTTTCTTTTAATGAATATTGGGTTTCGTAATTGGATCATCGATGTTGACATGCTAACAGAAGGATTCATCAGCACTGAGTGTAGTTAAGTGTTGCGTAAAGGACTAGTTTTTAATGTCTATGTATGTTTTTTTTTTTCCGAAGAAATGTCTCTGTTTTTGTACTCAAGGTTTTGAGCTTGCAATGGATCTTGAGCCGATCTATGTTTTGGATATGCTTGTTAGCCAACATCTTTAGTGGATCATATGCAGAACATAGTGCCTTTGTTAAGTGTTTTCTTTATCTGTATCAAGATTGTATCTAAAGCAAATGGGTTACCACCATTCATTGCAATAATAAGTCTGGTATGTTTCAGATTCCTTTGTCACCTATGTGGAGCAAAGCACAAGGCTTTATGATAAGATGGAACGGGATTTACAAGAAAATGGACCTGTCTTCCTTAAGCAAGGTGAAACGTCTCAGTCATTGTCACTTTCAGATCTCTTCACACTGAAAGATGGAGAAATATCACCTGTTCTGAAGGTAGTAGAATGCTACATCTCTACTTTTACTATTGTTAGAATGGAGTAGTGGCTCTGTATAGTGAAGTTTATAATTGATTTTTGTGATAGCTAAGTATCATGTATGATTGTATAAAATATTCAGTTTACTCATATATATAGGTTGCGAATCCCCCTGTGCGAGCTAATGTATTACATCTCAGCACAGAGTACTCTGTCCTAGTCTCGTGAGTGTGTAACTTTCCCCATCCCCATTCTCAATGCAAATTTATCCTGTTTTAAAAATGTTCTACTGCTCAAAAGGTGTCCTTTTGTGTTCTATTGCAGGAAAGCAGTAAAAGATGTGTTCAGTCCTTACTTTGAAAATAGTAAGCCTGCCGCTATTACCATAGATATGAATTATATATAATGCGGGTAATTGTATTGTCTTCTCTCTTACTTTGGTTTTTTGTTTAGCAATCTGGTTTCAGGACTCTAAGATGTACCACTTCAGCATGTTTCATGCATCGAATCACATTTTCTCTGTTCCAGCTACTGAAGATGAGGTTTGTTGTTTTTACTTTATCATTTATCTTAGTCCACTAGAATTCTTATTCTTGTGAAGATTCTAGTCTCTGAATCTCTTCTTCAAAATCAGGTTGAAGGAGAAGCAGCTGCTGTTAAAGTAGTTGCTAATAAGCTTTGCCCTTTGGAGATTGTCTTGGATAGAGTTCTATTAACCTCGACTGGTGTTCTTCTTGGATGTTGGAAGGTAATTTTGCGACTTTGACTTTGCCTCAAGAAATGCGTGTCAGATCTCCATCTTATTTTGATTATACCACTTTGGGAATTTCATCCTTAATGACAAAAACTATGCTAACAAGTTCTTTAGAATTGGCTGTTTGGGACTTATGCACCTGTTTCATGTTTCACCAGGTTAAGTCTGGAGATGATCCCATAACAATCCGCTCGAAACTGAGATCTGTTCTTCCACGTGCACCAGAGAAGCAACTTGTAATATCTATTTCATAAACTATATAATGAACGAAACCACTTGTCTGATCCTTGTGTTTGTTTCAGTACGATGCTGCAATTCTTCATACATCATTGGCAAGGCTGCTTGGTCCTCCAATATCCCCAACTAAGGCAAGTATCACACTTATGGTCGACAAACTAAAGAATCCATTGTTGCAAAGAATCCCCATGACTTAATTGGATGTTTCTTTATTGTAGCAGGCTGGTTCTGACGACCATCTCCAGATTCTCCATGAGTTGGTCACAAGACTAAACAACCAAATCCGAGGATTCAAGGTAAACTCACAACAAAATGAAGGTTTTTCTTGACCAAGAACTGAGTAAATCTCTCTGTTGATGCAGGCAATAGTATCAGAGCTGTGGTATGTAGAAGAGTTTGATCTTCTGGCGCTCGCATTGGGAGGAAGAATGAAGGTTCGATCATTCCCACTCGGCTGTGCAACAAAGAGCTAATATATAAACCGAATTGTAGTAATTAAGAAGCTTATGAAACATCACTAAGTTGAAAACCATCATGTCATGTTCATGTAAAATTTTCTTCCAATTTTTTAGTGAAAATATGTTACTCTAATCTAGTGTTCTTTTTAACTTCTTACATATATATATCAAAACAATATTTTCTTGGATTCACATTAAAAAATAAATAAATATATAAATACAATGTAAATCAATTTTCGATAGCCGACATAATTTTTTTTTTTTTTACATATAATTTTTTTTTATAAAAAAGAGCTATTATTTTCTGATGTCGGCTATAGAAAAACTTACAGAATCAAAGATAGGTAAATTAAATTTACCTTTTTCGCCAAAATTTCCAAATACATAACTAAAGATAGCTAATTTCCATTATTACCCAAAGAAAAAGATTACTACTTTTATATTTCGTGTCAACGTTTTAACTTTAAGCTAATTTCCATTTCCTTTTTTTTTTTTGTCTTTTTGGTAACAATTTTCCTAAAAGCTTTGAATTATTCCAAAAAGAAATTAATGGTTAGCTGCTTTTTTTTCCAATTCATATCGTTTTCACACTTTTTTTGTTATGACACCAAATTATAAAGTTAAAAGCTTTCAACAGGTCTACCACACAAATCATATTCGCTCGTTCTCTTTCTCTTTCTCAATCTAATCTCTCCAGTGACTGAGTTGTGTTTTTTAGTGGAAGAAGAATCTGATTCAAAGCCCCCAAAAAGATCAAAGCTTTGGTGATGGGATCTGGAGCTGGAAATTTCCTCAAGGTTCTTCTCAGGAACTTCGATGTTCTTGCTGGGTAATGTTAACTTTCTTCAATTTTGTCTCTAAATCAAGTTTCTCTTCTCTCTTTCTGCTTTTGCTCTACTTCACCATTAATGAAGTCACCTAAATCTCTTTAAAGTTCCTTCTTTTGCGGAATAGGTTCTATTTTTTTTGGACATAACCCTAGTTTAAGTTACGAAGTTGATTGGTTGATTCCTATAAAGTTTTAATCTTTTGCAATGTTAGGAGTGAAATTTAATCATAATCTCTGGTTTTGAATTTTTTTTTTGCAGGCCTGTGGTTAGTCTCGTTTATCCTCTGTAAGTTGAATCCAATATTTCCTCTGTTTTAGTTACATTGTTTTAAATATGTACTGCAGAAGCTTTGATCTAATGGTCTTTTTTGTTCTTTGAATGTTTCAATGGTTTAGATATGCTTCAGTCCAGGCGATTGAAACTCAGTCTCACGCTGATGACAAACAATGGCTAACATATTGGGTTCTTTATTCTCTACTTACACTCATCGAGCTCACGTTTGCCAAACTCATCGAGTGGTAAGAACTAGATGATGATTCAGACCCATTAACCATAACAAGAAACAAGTCAATCTTTTATCTGACAATGTTGTTATTGTTGTGTAATCAGGTTACCGATATGGTCATACATGAAGCTGATCTTGACTTGCTGGCTTGTTATTCCTTACTTCAGCGGCGCTGCTTATGTCTATGAGCATTTTGTGAGGCCTGTGTTTGTTAACCCACGGAGCATTAATATTTGGTATGTGCCAAAGAAGATGGATTTCTTCAGAAAACCAGACGACGTGTTAACAGCTGCTGAGAAGTACATTGCAGAGAATGGACCTGATGCTTTCGAGAAGATCTTAAGCCGGGTATGTGGTCTTGTTCCACTTGATCTCTTATTCTCATTTATAAAATTGTGATTCTTTATTTACTTATGTATCTCTTTTCTCACAGGCCGATAAATCAAGAAGATATAAGCATGAACATGAAAGTTATGAAACAATGTATGGTGAGGGTTATCAGTACTAAGAGACCTTGGAAAAGCTTTTTAAAATTTAGAATGTGTGAAGCAAGTTTCATGTCTTTGATGTTGTTTGTCTTGCGTTAGTTTTGTGGATCTCTGTCGTGTAAAAAAAAGCTGATCTTTATTCTCAAATTTGACTCTTAGAATCGAAATTTTCATATTCCTATGTTTTCTTTTAATATATTATCTATGCATGTTTCAAGCTTTCAACTAGCAACAATGTACTTAATTATGTTTTGCTATAATGAAGAATGAAGATATAAGAAATTTTTTAGAAACTTTTTAGTTTCAAATCTAACATCATTAAATCAGAAAGAATCAAAACTGCTTTGCCAAACTAAGTAAATGTTAACACTAGAAAGCTATGTCTTCCAGAAGAAAAGAGAAAAAAGAAGGAATGAGAAGATTGATTATTTCTGTACTCTATAAATCTTCCAAAATTTATTAAAGAAGAAGTTACAATGGAACCAAATTACAATATAAGATGTTGAGAGACAAGCCAAACATGGTGCTTGTTCAAATTTATTGGAAACTTTTTCAGTTCCAGTTTTATGCCTGAACAACAACAATAATCCCACAATGACAAAGAAGGAAACAGAGAGACTCTCTTTGACCCCCAATCATGAAAAGAAGAAGAAAAATCCCCAAACTGTTTGAAACCAAAACAAGAAAGAAAAAAAAGAAAAATCTCTAATAAAAGAAGTCAATAATAGCTTTGAAATGCCTCTCTCAAGTCTTCTTCTTTCATCAACATCCCATCACCGCACAGTTATACACAAAGTTTTCCGACGGCTTAGAAGCAAGAACTCTCCAATGCAGTTCTGCTCCTTCGCCTGGGACACAAGCATTGATCTCTATGAACCCTCCTCCTATTGCCCTAGGCCCTCCAACCACCACTAACTGATCCCCACATGCTCTAAACGCCATTCCCCAACCGTTCATCGAAGAAGCTCTCTCTGGCAAACTCCCCACTTTATTCCATACATTAAGCTTTTTGTCATATCTCCTAACCTCTTGCAGCGCGTAATTCGCAGCATAGAGCTCGTCTTTTACAACTGCTAGAAGCGGTGGCGCCGCTGAAGCAGCCGTTGCAGCAGCAGTCTCGTTCGCTTGATCTCCTCCACCTCCATTGCTTCTGTCAGGTAACATGTCAGGTATCAGTGTCCATGTCCTCTTCTTCAGATCATAGACTTCACCACACATCAGCATCTTCGAGTTTCCCTCTCCTATACCTCCGAGGCAATAAAAGTTCCCGTCCATGAACACGCTCTTACACATTTTCCTCGCCTTATTCATGCTTGGAAGTACCGTCCATTCCCCGGTCTCCGAGTTATAAAGCTCAGCTGAACTCAATATCTGACCACGAGGATCGCATCCTCCAGCTACAACAGCGATCTCGCCTAGACTAGCTGATCCAAACAAGCACCTCGGAACATTCATTTGCATACCTGATGTCCACGCATTGGTCAAGATACTATACCTGTAAATCACATGAGACATGATCTCTTTACCGAAAACAAGAAGCTCAGTGCCAACCGCAAGAGACTCTTTATCCGAACACATGAAACATTCGTTAAATGTCATCTTCGGTACACGTAACCAGCGGTCTCCATTTGGATCATAAGCTTCCCATTCCAAAAGCCTACAAGAAAAGTAAATCCAATGCTCCACAATACCCTTAGCCCGTCTCAGCCTATACAACTCACTATCCTTAATAAGCGAGCGGAAGGTTTTATTGGTCGAAGCAATGGACCCGAAATCAGACAAGGAGCAGTGAGCCAAACAGTTGAGAAGTGCGTTATGATCAAGCCGAGTTATCGGTGGACCACTTTGTTGACTCTGGTTAGACCTCTGGTAGGTTTTAGCAAGCTGAAGAATATCAGTAACCTTGTCAGATTCATCAACCCGTAACATTTTCTTAACAGAGCTTCCTCCTCTTTCGTCGATATCATCATCATCCAAGAACCGTTTCTTGAAAGAGAGCTGAAGCACACAGTGTGCGTTATAAATCCACTTGCTCTCTTCCTCACATGAAGATGGTAAATCTCTTGACACCAGATAACTCGGAGCCTCCAACATGATGATGATGGATGATGCTAAAGACAAAAGAAACAAACCAATTCTCATCTCAGAAACAATAAGATTTAAATCAAACCACACGCATTATGACATTTATTGACACAGTGAGTGTGATCTTTGTTCAAAAACATATCAATGAATGATCTCATCATCAATCAAAATCATCGCCGCCACGCTTAAGTAAGATTAAAAAGTACAATTCTTGAGATTAAGATTTTCTTCTAATTAAGCAAAAAAAAAAAAAAAAAGCCAATCATCATTAGACTCCTCTCTCCACAAAAACAGATTTTGGTTGGTGGAAATCGCAATTACGATCAGGATCATAAAAAAGATACAAACTTTCACAATCAGGAAACATGCAAAAGCTACCCAATTGGATCAATGGACAAAGCTGAGATTCAACAACACCCAATAAATAAATATATAAAATCACATATCATCGGATCTCAAATTCGAAAAAACTGAAACAAAGAGTTAAGTAAAATCAATCTCACCAGAGTTAATTATCGAAGAAGAAGAAGAAGAATAAATCCCAGATTCCTCGATAAGTTCGTCAAGCAGAGTCTGATTTAAAGATCTGAAATTTATAAGAAATCCAGACAAAAAAAAAGAACCCAACTTTAGATACCAACAAAAAAAATTCAGACAAGACTTTTTGTATTAAAAAAAAAAAAAAAAAAAAAAAAAAAAAAAAAAAAAAAACTGAAACAGAGTATGTGTGAAGCTCTCTCAACCTATGGATGATGATGATATTGCATCTTCGCATTCCGGGCTTCACATTTTTTGCTGAATTGGTAACATATTTGAGCTGTGATTTTGCATTTTTTATTTTTTTTTAATGTTTAATTTTTTATTTATGATTAAAGAAAGATGCACGAATGAACCAGTGGTGGATTTATATACATATAAAAATTGAAGAATGAATGAATAAAGCTGATGAATAATTTTTTTTATATATTCTTTATACTAATTTTTTTATAAGTATATTACTCGGATCGTATTCATGACGAGGAGAGAATAGTGGAAGGGTAGTTTCGGTATTTTATGTTAAAAGAGTCGACGGACAACGCCGTTTGCTACTTAACGGCTGATTCTTAAGCTCTTTTGCACGTGTTTCTGCTTCGGACAACTAAAGTCTTCTTTCTTTGCTCACGTTAATGTCTTTTGTTTTTGGATTTTAACCTAATCCAATTTGATTTTTTTTATACTACTTTATTTTCTTTAACATAAACAAACATCTTTTATCTTCTTTATAAAAAAACAATTGATATAAACCAGAAGTATGATGTGGATGGTTTATGCGTCTTGCAATTTGCAGTTAAAGAACATGTACACCAGAGTTGAAGTAACTTGTCAAATCGGCTTGTCTGAATGAAGAACCTATATATATGATTCCTAGTTGATTATGTTGAATTTTTCAAAAAATAGTAGTTTTACATTTGAGTCAAAACAACGATTCATCACTTTCGTAACTCTTAGATTGAAAATTTTCGAATAATAATTTCTATTAGTGTTGGGATACAAACCAAGTCCCACATCTGAAGTGTAAAGAGATTATCAAATATATAAAGGGTTAAGGTCAATCTACTAATTGTCAATTGGTTATTAGTTAGAAGCCCAAGATAAGCCCAAATTTAACATGGTATCAGAGCCAGGTTAAAATTCTGGTGGACCTAGAAAAGTGGATACAGACATGCCTCTTGTTAACCCGAGTAATAGGGGCCCAAGAAGGGGTTTATTATAGGTCCAAGTGGGATCGGTTCGAGATGGAGTTATCATCTCGAGGAGGCATGTTAATATCCCACATGTGGTACTTGGTTTGAAGGGGAGATTGTTGGGATACAAACCAAATCCCACATCTGAAGTGTAAAGAGATTATCATTAATATATAAAGGGTTAAAGTCAATCTACTAATTGCCAATTGGTTTTTAGTTAGAAGCCCAAGATAAACCCAAATTTAACAATTAGTAACAATTTTTTTTACGAGTTAGCTGCGGAATTGGGAAAGAAACATACTATAAAGAGTGTCCCTCCGATAATGTGGGAACAAAAAGGGATAAAAATTTTAGTAACAGAACAGTAGTCCATAGAATTTTGAAGAAAGTGATAGGAAAAACATATTGGATCGTCAACATGCATTTTATAAAGACATAAGGCATATAAATGTTTATAAGTTGCATTTCTGAAATTACAGAAATTTGAAATATCATTTTTTAGAAACCAAACGATCAAAGTTATTATGAAAATAAAACCTGAAGACGAGTAAAACAGAGAACGTAATTCAAAAGAAAAAGTTTCATACTGTATTAGTCGAATTTCAGTATTTGAGCGTAACCAATCAGGATTTTTTTTTTTTTTTTTTTTTTTTTGCGCTTAACCAATCAGGAGTTTCTTTTTTTGCTAAAAAGGCTTAACCAATCAGGAGTTTGGGATCAAAAGTTAAAAGGTCTTCAGGCCCATTTAGTTTGTAAATCCTAACCTGCTAACTTCCTATAGTAATGGGCCAGAATTGCTGTTAGTGTGGTTGTTGTAAATAAATAAAATAAAAAGTGTGAGTTATTTAATAATTTGATATAAACTAATTAACTATAGGTCTATAGCGCTTAACTCCTTTATTCTCTCTTTTTTTTTTTTAAATGTTCATCTTGTTTCTCCTGTAACCTAAAGTATTCTATAGATGTAGGTTGCAGTATAGAGCCATATATTGTATGTGGTTAACTGAGAATATTCTGTAACGTATAGCATCTTCATGATCTACTCTATGTTTATCAATATATCATTATCAAAAAGGATTATTATGCTATATTATTTGATGACCCACCACTTGTAATTTTAAATATGACTTAATAAGCTTAGGATATAGGAATAGGACCACACTTTTTCTGTTAAAAAATTATATCAATGCGCGACAAAACCTTCTTTTTTTTTTCCTTACTAGAACGAGAGATTATGGATACGCGACAATGGAGTGATGAGTATATATTTTACCACACACGAGTTAGTCTGTGTACATGGAACCTCCTCATGCAACTACTTTTCTTTCGTATCATGGGACCACGTAATAAAGTTTCTGACGCTAATTACAATCATTAAACATAATCGTGGGAGATTAATTATTGGATTAAGGTAATCACTTTAAAATTGCAAATTGTGAACGAAAAAGAACATTAGACGATGGTGGACGTTGTCTTCGTCTTATTATTAAAGTGCTGACAAACTTAGGTTTTAAGTACCAAGTTGTAACATAGAAACGAATCTGCATGACGTAGAGCGACCAAGTTTTGATTTGTGTTGTTTAGATCAGACACGTTAAAACCAGCAACTTACTGTCTTGGTTTTGGTTGTTTAATAAGAAAAAATATCATATGGTGACCGATTAGAATGTGCAAGAGGTATATCCTTTTAGGGAAAGTTTTATATTTCGAATCACAACGCATGATACCATAAAGTTATATCGTCAATATTTATAACATATTGCGTTTATATCTATATATATTTTGTACAGTGTAAGCTCACCATCCTAGCTAAGTTTAGGTAGCGGTTTCACCTCGATTGTTTATTTTTATTTGTGTAAATTCATTTGTTAGTTCTAATTTCTAAACGTAAAAAAAAAAAATTTCAAAAAAAAAATTTCTAAACGTAAATTCCATGCAAAAATATAAAAGATATATGTTTGTATAGCATTTGCGTCTGCATATAAAACTATCTTCAAATAAAAGTGGTTTTACGTTTTTTATACATACAAACTAGCAAAGATTATGAATATTGTGTGTGCAGCTAAAAACCTAAAAATATATCAAAACTTGCTGTATAGCACATTAGTTATGGCTGCATTAGCCAAATGAGATTAACTATACATCTAACCCACATTCTCAAACCTATGATATCGAATGACGATCCACAACAACACATCTCCTCAAAATATCTAGGATTGGATAATATAGACAGTAACACAAGTTCCACTAATACTCAAAAAAAAAAAAAACATTAAAAATGTTAAATACAAGACGTAAATAATGCTGAAATTCCTTCTCAATAGAATGAATTAACAGTGAAATTACCTTGTTTGTTCTGTCTTCTTCATCGTCAACGCATTGGAAGGAGAAAAGATGCTTTTGTGGGTTTGATTAATTTTCACGTGCAAAAACCAAAATTTATAGGCTTTTGGGACTCGTCCTAAGTCATAAAACTCATGATCGCATTCTATAAATGGATCGGAGTGTGCCCTTTCGACCTTCAAATTAAGTTCAAACTATTCGCCACATTACAGTTTAAATTATTGATCGATAAATAGTATAAAGAGCTAAAACATTATGCTGTTATAGGTGATTATTATTATGTTTTAAAATAATTTGATTTTAATAATATGTTATAAGTACGAGTAAACATATATATAGCTGGATCACGTTTTTCTAGCAATACTATGCGATTGAGCTTGTTTGGTCGGTGTCGTTGTGGAGAGAGAGACCACCTGAGCTAAAACTAAGGACTAAATGTAGATCGTAGTTTTATTTAAGCATCTTCAAATAATTTATATGTGATTCTAAATTTATAATCTAATAATATAGAGATCTAGATAGAACAATTAATCATCATATTTACTGATAAAATATATTTTTTTTCAACAAAAATGAATTATATTAATGAATTAGAAAAGTCATTACACAAATGTTTTGATAACCAAGAGGGTGGTGAAAAACATCCTGAGTAGAAAATATTAGAGTTACAACCAAATTTAGCTAAATAATGAGCAACATAGTTGCAGGTTCTTGGAGAATAAACAATATAGCACGATCGAAAGCAAGAAATTCAGTAATCAATATCTGATTTGCTCATCAGGTGGAGAGATTCGCATGCTGGTACACAAGCCAAGTCTCAAACCTGCGCTTGTACTCGCCAGACAAGTATTACAGACCCAGTGAAGAGTTTATGTCCCATGAATAATACATTCTTCCTTTGTGATTCATACCAATGCCCTCTATAGCAGTGAGAGTAAATCAAGTAATGGTCTGGTTTGGTGCTTATTCTTAGTGTCTATAAACATTCTTAGTTTCTCTTGCCTATTTTCATTTCAATTTCACTTGGTACAAGCTTGTTTTTCTAAGGACATGTTTTCTATTGGAGAGAAAACTCTTTTGGAGTTTTGTATTGAATGGTCGGATATTTGTTAGAGGCATTTTAGTGTTTAAAAAACTTCCTATTGATGATCTCACTAGTTAGTACTCTATTTCATCAGTTTTGACAATTTTTTTCCTTCGAATCTAAGAATAGACTTTATCATACAACTTCGAAACAAGTCATGTTTAGGGGGTGAAGGTAAAAAGAAAAAAGTAATGTTAGTGGTACCGATTCATGTGTTTGGGTACAAAAGTTGTACATAGTTCAGTTTAACGAATCTGCTTCCTTTGCTGTTATGTAGAATTTCTAGATCAAGTGTCATTAGTAGTTCAATTGACAGAGTATCTCATGTTAATCGTTAATAAGAGTGGTATTTAGAAAAATATAAAAATATTTAAATTTTTGTTCCAACAAAATGTATGGAACTAAACTTTAAATCTCTTTTTACCTTAAATCTTTTAGTTATTAAAAAAATAGACAGTTGGCCAAAAAAATGTATTAATGATACAGTAGAAAAATTATCCATCACTCATCAAATCTAAATCATATAATTAAATTTCCCTTTACCAAAATTTTGTAATTATATGATTTAAATCATATAATTAAATTTCCTTTTACCAAAATTAATTAGTTCCCAACTAATATAGTAGTAATTTCTAATGGCAATTAAATTTCTAATAGCAATTGAATGTAATTTTTTATATATTTTAAAGTTAGTTTCATATTTGTACTTCCCAACTAATATAGTAAGATACTTAATCTACCAAAAAATTTTGTTCTACTATACACTAATCATATAATTAATTAGTTCTACTAAACACTAATTACCAAAAAAGCACTAATTAAAAACAGAGGAGAGAACAAGACAAACTTGGAAGCAGCAAAACGAATAAAACAAACGGATTTGAAGTTCTTAAAAACTAAAAAACAAAGAAGACTGTAATAAGAATAGAATGCTCGTGAAATAAAGCTTAATCTTCGCTGTCGATTGATTAGCGATCATGTGCCGCGAGAGACACGCTGACCACAATTTAACACATCTGAGCTCTTTGTTTATTTTTGTTTTAAGATATTAAAACTCAAAGCAAATCTTATTTTCTATATTAAAAAACATACAATTAGATCTTATCTTTCTAATGTAATCACTTCTAAATATATCTATTGATTGCTTTGGTTGACCTTGTATATCTATTTTAAGCTCACCCGCTATTATAATTCATAGTCTCCTATTCAAACTTTTTATCTCTAGATATTCTTAGTTCTCTCGTCATGTTCATGTTCAATCCTATCCACGAGATATATCATATTTGTTGGATGATTTGATATAGAATTATCGAGAAGACTCTAACTTTTATTTTCATTATCTTTCTTATTAATTCCTGTGAACTAGTTTAAATTATCTTTTGGAAAACGTTTAAAAATATGCCTGATAGAACTAAACTAGTTTATAATTAATTCCTGTGAACTAGTTTATTTTAAAATGTCTTAAAAACTAAACTATGCTTGATCTTAATTGGCTCTCCTAGATGTAGAAGAACAAACTTGGTGAGAAGACCATTCATGTAAAGAATGGAAAACACGAAGAAGATAATAAATTCGTTTGGATGATCTTAATTGCTTACCATTAGAGACTACCAAAAACATTTGATGATCTTAGAAACGTTTTGATATAATTTTGATTATAGCTAATATATACCGTTACAAAATGATGGTGGTGGTAGGAGTACATTTTTATCAGTAACATTTTCTTTTAGTCGGCTAAATCTCTACTTCTTTTTTCACCAAAACATCTATATCGCCAGCTTTTTTTTCGTTTTACCATTTGAATCAGTGATAATGGAGTTGAGTTTGTACTATACAGCAGTACAAGGAAGTTCTTCTAGAAGATTTTACTGAAAAGGGTCGCTTCTTTTCAACATACAAAGAATTTGCATTTAATGAATCAAAAGTATATTGCATTGCCATATATTTCTCCAATGTATTAAAATCTGAGATTTTGTGTTTCGTCCTCCACAGCTCACTCTTCGAGTTTACATTTTTTTTCTTGTCGTGGTCTACTTCATCTTTATGAAACATAATTCCTTATTTTCTTGGCTTATTTTAACTACAAAAAATGTAGTTTTACTATACAAGAATTTGTATTTTTCAAGGCTCGGAACTAGAAGGATCTCAGAATTATCATAAACAACGCGTAAAAGTACAAAGTTGGTGACCTTTTTTCCCTGCAAACTTTTTGTTCTACTATAGTATAAAAGTTACAAAGAAAAAAAAAATGTGGTAGATATATGAATTATATGTAAAACTTTGTTAAAATTATTCTAGCATTTAGTTAAATGCTTTTAGTGAAGAGTTCAATACTTTTCTCTATTCTTGTTCATCATAATTATTTTCTGTTTTCTGTTTTCTGTCTTTTAATGAAACAATAATTTCAAAATTAATTAAATAGTATATTTATCTTAATTTAGGCCAATGAGTTTCTAAATAGGGGCCCTGCTGGATACGTTTTTTTTGTGGTGCAGCAGATTAGTGCATAACTAAATACTGTATAAACAATGAGCCGCTGATGAAGTGTTCAACGTCGGTCGGTGTAAGGGTACGTGCCTCCCGAAATGCCACGTGTGTGTTGTTGATCAAAGAACATGGGCGTGTGTGTGTGATCCCTTGACCAGTCAAATCACTCTTACTTTGGCACTTTCCTTTATACACACATTTGTATACGTAGACACATCATCATTTGTATAAGCTATTCAATTTGGGCATTCCTAATAATTCTGTGGGTATATGTTTTGAAACGTCGTAATTTATTGATGAGCTTTGTGTGTGTGTGTGTGTGTTTGGTTGATGAGCAACTCTTTTAAACAAGTGATTAGACATGTACTTAATATTTCGAAATTTGCTATGAATATATCTAATTTATCCATAGTTACAAAAAAAATATATATATGAGTTAAAAATATTTTAATAAGGTAGAACATTTTTTTCTTAGTTTGTATGAAAATATCAACACAAGAGTCTTATACAAAAATACTAAAGCAGAGGAAATTTGTTTATCTCTCCAGAAATACTTCTTTGATTTTCCTTTTGTTTAAAATGGCGTTTTAAATAGCAATGCCATTTAACTTTCAAAATTATAAAACTTAAAAGAGGTTACATGTGTGGACGCGGTAGAGCGAAATCCCAAACATCGATAATGTGAAATTTATATATTAATTGAAGTTGTGTTTCGAGGAATGGATATGCTTATTTTAGTTTTAAAGTATACTGTACTACTTTCTTCCTTGATAAACGCACAAAAAATCCATTTGAAATATACATATTTTTTTGTTTGTTAAAGAGTTCTTCATCTTCTTTAGTTCTTTTAATAAAACTCACTGTTTGACGAAAACAAAAAATAACAACATAACTGACCATAGAGGTAACAAAACTCAAAAAAAATAAAAGGAAAAAAAAAAGAAAAAGAAAAAACACTCTATCTACAACAAAAATGAAAAATACAATGTTACATGACGTCCATGTCTGTCCTATAAAATGAAGGAATATTTATTTTCACTAGCTACACTTCGTTGGAAGAATTTGTTGTAACTACGCTTAAGATATTACTATAACTTATTTTAGGCAGTAAGAATTTGTTGCTCAGAAAAAAAAGGTAGCAAGAATTTTAAACATACCTTTAGCAATCTGACATCGGAAGTATGAACCGTTAGGCGACTGTCAAACTCAAAATAATTGAGCTTAAAAACATATCAACAAAAGTTACGTTATAAGGTAGTAAATGTTTAGCAAGATTTGGCTAGATTCAACGATAATATTATACCCTAGCTAGCTAATTAGCTATCAAACTTAGATCTATAATAAAAATATGAGATTCTCTGAAGTCGTTCTATTATAACAAAAGTTGTCAGGAGGGGGCATATAATTCAATATTTGAAAAATAAGATTCGATATATATTATTTTCAAATTAAAAAATAATTAGGTAATTTTATTATAATTTTCATAAACAAATAATAAAAATGCCTACATAAATACAACCGTTACTTCACTTGTTTCCTTCATACTATCAACCCCTCTCTCTCTCTCCCATTTCCTTTTCCGGCATAACTTGTGAGTGACCCCTAAACTCCATAACTTGCTTCTTCGATAAAGTGTCCTTTGCTTCTATCTCTATTAGTCTTACTTCTTCCCTAATCAACAGTCACAAAAAAGAGAATGTCGGGACGAAGATCACGTTCGAGACAATCATCAGGAACTTCAAGGATCTCCGAAGATCAAATCAACGATCTCATTCTCAAGTTGCAGCAGCTTCTTCCTGAGCTCAGGGATAGTCGTCGCTCCGACAAGGTACGCTAACTAACTCAACTAGTTTTGTCTTAAGAATATGGTGTATATATATATATGGCATGAAAATGATAATATATAGTATATTAACAGGTTTCAGCAGCAAGGGTGTTACAAGATACGTGCAACTACATAAGGAATCTGCATAGAGAGGTCGATGATCTAAGTGAGAGGCTATCTGAGTTACTTGCAAACACAGACACTGCTCAAGCTGCGTTAATCAGAAGTTTACTTACCCAATAATTCCTATCTTTTTCTTCTTCTTCTTCTTATTTTTTTCTGTTTTTTTTTTTTTGTTTTCTATAATAATAATAATAGTTTGCGGATTTGTTTTTTCTATAGATGATGATGACCTTATAAACGTTTAATGATACGAGTTCGTCACCTCTCCTTCGGTCATAAATATTCGCGTGTTTCCTATATCAAACCTTCGCCCTTTTTTCGGTTATTTTGTTTGTTTCTTTTTTTTCTTCTAAATATCTATTCCGTTAGGGTTTTGTCACCACAAATACTTGGCTATTTTCATTCTCTAAGCTTTATTGGTTTTGTGTCTTTTAGTAATTTAAAACATGTCAGAACAAGATACCTGATACATAAAGAACGACGTACTTGTAAGTTGTAATTAAAATATGCCATTTAAGAATTTCATATTTCATACTGTCTCGATCTTGTGATAACTGATAAAAAGAAGCTTACAGATCCTAAGTAAATGGTAAAAGTTCTAATTGACACATTCAAAAAAAAGGAGCAATTAGGAGACATTCTTCTGAAATTTAAGAAACAAAAATGCCGAACAAATGATTTTTATTTATTCCCCAAATCTTCCAAGAACATATTCAAAATATAGTCCACTAGTTAGTTTGGTGTTCATGACCACATATAGAGTGTCGAAGAAAAAAGGAAGGAACCATTATGAATAATATGGGCTTTCAAAATGGCGAAAGAAGAATACAAAGTTTTTATTATTATTATTATCAAATGGGTGTATTAGTTATTATTACTTATTAGGAGACAGAGCCATCGATGAAAATGAGACTGTCATTTCCGCATATTATAACTTTGAAAGGAATAGGAAGATCATGTTTATGGGCAATAAAGTATGGGGTGAACTTGACGCTATGCACTCAAAAGAAGCTCAAAAGGCTGCAAATTTCAAGCCATGACCTAAGTTTTGTTTTTGTCACTTTTTATTTTATGTTTTTCAAAATTTTATTTTCTTCCCATCAAAGAGATGTTTTATATTTTATTTTGAAAATAGATTATTTGAGAGAATTTTGCTTTCTTATAACCACGAGATCTCGTGCCGCAAATTAAAACCCAAGACTAATGTGTTTACTAACGGTTGTGGTAATTAAGTTGGAAAATTATTGTCATTTAAATGATCAAAGATGATTAAAATATCCCTAAACAATTACGATTTTTATATGGTGAATCTTAAATAACTGAAAACTATAAATGATTTTCTTATTTAGATGATATAATCATCAATTTCAATAGATAAAGTAACACAACAACTACAATAACTATGGATCGGATTGGTTGTCATATTAGAGAAATGAGAAAATAATTACATATGAGAGGTCAGTCATTTTCTCGAATTTAAGGAAACTCACACGTACATTATTTCCACTATATATAATTGTATTATGCTCCTAGTTAGATCGATTGTTCTCTAGTTATTAAATTTCATAGCTATATAAACCTATAACAGTTATCCTAATCGATAAAATGATCATTGAAGATCGAGATTACTAAAAAATCAATTAGAGGTAACAAAATGACTCACATAATTTTTTTAAAGAAAAAAGTAATAAAAAAGTATTGTTAAAAAAAGAAAGAAAAAAATGAATAAATTAACAAGTTAATACTAAAAACGAAAATATAAAAAGGATTTAAATTAATTAAAACGAAAATTCATTGAAAGAGCGTGGGGGACACGAGAGTTGCACGTGATGTAAAGAAGTCAATAGGGTAATTAATACAATAGGGGTGTGTGTGACAGGGAAGTTAAATACAACACGGAAACTCGTTTCCTTTCTCTCTAATTTTAGTTTTTAGGTTTTTTTTTTTCTTTAAACAATTTTAGTTTTACAATATTCAACCTTCCTTTTGCTTTCTCTGATCTCTCAAAATTCCAAAAACCTTCGAAACCCAAACACATTTTTTTTTAACCTCACCACTCTCTCATTTACACGGTTCTTCCTTTTTTAGCCGCGGGGGAAGAATGTCGATGACAGAGGCTGCAGGGAGAAAGATCAATCCATAGATGATAGATTAGTGTTTAATTTTGTTTCCCATTACAATTATCTCTTTAGGGTTTTTAGATGATTTAGACCTCTATAAATGGGGAATTGCTTTGGATCTTCCTCAAAGAATGAGGATGTTAACATTGACGACTCCTCAGTGAACTCCAAACCCTTTTCACGTAAGCCCCTTTCTCATTCTCTGTTTGATCTACTTTTTTGATTCCAATACGGACAGCTGAGAGCTACATTGTCTTGGATTCTCGTAATATCTAGCTAGTTATTAATGCATGTTGATATGAGTCTTAGTCTTACTCCAAAACCTCTTAGGTTTTTTTTGTAGTGTTACTTGATTCATCTCTAATGGTCTAATTCCCCTGTTCTTATATTATAAACTGTGATGTTGATATATAATGTCCCCAACATTTCTGTTTATTATGAACTGTGATGTGGTATATTGTTGTGGTCCAGGAGCTGAGAGTGATACTGGAAGAAGCTCGAATCTGTCATATCCATGGAGTTTAAAGCCTCTGATTACAAGAAAATGTGAAGCTAACAGCACTCTACCTGCACCTCACGGAGAAGGAGACATCATGCATTCTCAATATCTGAAGTCATTTACCTTAGATGAGCTAATGAATGCTACAGGAAACTTCTGTCCAGACAGTCTAATTGGAGAAGGAGGGTTTGGTTTTGTGCACAAGGGTTGTGTTAATGGTGGACCTGGAATCGAAGTAGCGGTTGCTGTAAAGAAGCTTAAAACTGAAGGGTTTCAGGGACACAAGGAGTGGCTGGTAAGCTTCTTTTTTGAAATTACTTTATTATGATTTCCCTTGAGGCTATATATACCCTTTTAGAATCTTTACATGTGTTTGCTTTCTTCTTAAGAGGGAAGTGAATTATCTTGGAAGATTGCATCATCCAAATCTGGTGAAATTGATTGGATACTCCTTGGAAGACGAACAACGTCTTTTGGTTTACGAGTATATGCCTAATGGTAGTCTTGAAAATCATTTGTTTGAAAGTAAGTAAGAATTAAGTTAAATCCAACATTTATGTTTATGTTACTTTGCATTGTTCATGACCTGATGAATCTTGTTTATTCTAGGGGGTTCTAATGTGCTTTCTTGGTCACTGCGTATGAAAGTGGCGATTGGTGCTGCTAGAGGGCTTTGTTTTTTGCACGAAGCTAAGGATCAAGTCATTTACAGAGACTTCAAAGCAGCAAATATCCTTCTTGATTCAGGATTCAACCCAAAACTCTCAGACTTTGGGTTGGCCAAAGAAGGTCCAAAAGACAACCGTTCACATGTGACAACCCAAGTCATCGGTACAGAAGGTTACGCAGCTCCTGAATATCTAGCAACAGGTTTCTCTTTGTTTGATGGGTTTATTTGATATCCAATTTCAGTTAACAACGTCATAACATGAAAATTTCTAAAACACATTGATTGGTCTCTGCTTTTGGTCTCTGTCAGGTCATCTAACAACGAAATGTGACGTCTACAGCTTTGGTGTAGTCTTGCTAGAGATTCTATCTGGACGTAGAGCAATAGACAAAACCAAAGCTCGAGAAGAAGAGTACCTAGTGGAATGGGCGACACCTTACTTGCGGGACAAGCGAAAAGTGTTTAGGATAATGGACACGAAGCTTGTGGGTCAATACCCTCAGAAAGCAGCGTTTATGGTGTCTTTCTTGGCTTTACAATGTATTGGAGAGGTTAAAGTTAGACCATCGATGCCTGAGGTCTTGTCTCTTCTTGAGAAAGTTCCAATTCCAAGACATCGAAAGAGTAAAAGCAGAGGTTTTGCTACTAACTCTTCTTCCAAACGGTTTCTCAGACATCCTAATTAAGGACTCAAAAACTCTTTGGCTTTTTGATCATTTCTTTTGTGGAACTGGAATATAGAAACCTTGTTTTTTTGTTACTTCATTAATAATAACTTACGATAAATTATGAAATATAGAAAAGAAAAAAAACCTTGGCCATGATCTATAATTAAGTTTTTAACCATACGTTACATCTTGTAATCTTAACTGAGCACACCTCATTCAGTTAGTGGCTATTGATTATACACAATCATCATGATCATTGACATTGTTATGTGTAATGTATATAAGAACATGTATATACTAGTAACTATTTACTCGAAATGATTGCATGTCATATATGCATGGAGAGAGGAAAAAGAGAAGTCTAATCCAAACCAAAACTCCCCTATCAATATAACCACCACTACTAATTAACATTAATCATATCTCTCGTAACTCCAAAATTAACAGGACAATCAATTCGCCGTCAATACCCCTCAGTTTCATCATCACTAATTCTACTTTTATTCTCTCTCCATATCTTACTACTACTACTACTCTCTCATCTGAATGCATATATATAAATCTTTTCACCTTCATCGATTTTTACAACTCAGCTTCTCTCTCTCTCTCTCCCTCTCTACAATGGCTGATCACAAAACCAAAGAAGAGAAGTCATTCTCATTCCTAACTCATTCACCATCCTTTGATCAAAGGTCAATTATAGAAGCTTTTGTTTAGTTTAATTTACTAGTAGTGTTTTTGTTTACTTATAATTTAATTTCTCTGTTTTCTTTTTGGTAAACGCATGCAGCTCCTTAAGTTATCCTCTATTTGACTGGGAAGAAGATCTTCTTGCTCTCCACGAAAGCTCTGCCTCTCAATCTTTTCCTTTGACTACAACTTCTCTGTCATTACCTGATCTTGAACCTTTGTCTGATGGTATAATATTTAGCTTTAGAGCTATCATATACATATATATATGTATGTACGTTGAGGTCTCATGGGTATTGCTTTGTTCTGTAGATGTACTCAATTCATACAGCTCTGCATCATGGAACGAAACGGAGCATAACAGAGGAAATGGTGCTTCATTGGAAAACAAGACTAAACATGGAGCAGTGCAAGAGACGACTAAGAAGAGGAAACTTAACGAGAGACGCAGAGAGAATAGCGTGAGAATCATCAGCGATATTAGTACTACCTACACGACTTGTCCAGCTTCAAAGGCACTGTCAATGGAAACTGTCTCTCGCTATTTCTATATGCCTATAACTCAAGCTGCTATAGAGCTCAACGTTGGTTTAACTCTTCTGAAAAGAAGATGTCGTGAATTGGGTATCCGGAGATGGCCTCATCGCAAACTCATGAGCCTAAAAACTTTGATCCGTAACGTCAAGGTATGTAGAAACAAGACATTAAACTCAGTATTAATTATTTTTTGGATCAGTGAATTGAATATGTTTTTAATTCTCTGTGATTAGGAGCTGCAGAAGATGGAAGGCGAAGAGAATGCAGGGAAACTGCAGAACGCGTTGGAAATGCTGGAGAAGGAGAAAAGGACGATTGAGGAGTTACCAGATTTGGAGTTTGAGGACAAGACAAAAAGGCTGAGACAAGCTTGTTTCAAGGCTAACCACAAGAGGAAGAAGAGGAGAAGTCTCAAGTCCGATCAGGCTCATATAGCTTCGTGTTCAAGCAGCGGATCAGTCGCTAGTGATGAATCAGTTAATGATGCAGGAATGGAGGAGAGTGATGAAGAAGTGAAGTATCTCTTGTGTGGTTTCTCAAATGAGTTTAGTAGTGGTTTGTGATTCTGTTTTTTTTGGTGATTGTAAAGCCAAATGCTTTTTGACTAATTCAATAAACATAAAATATGATACTGAATATTACCACCTTGAAGAGCAACAACATTAGTGTACTGCAGATGCTACTAACAAAGAAACAAAAACAGAGAGATGGGAAGAAAAGGGATAGACCTCATCTTTTTGGGTTCTTAAACATTAAGCTTCTCAATCTCTCTCCTTAGAGCATTAGCCCTGACCAAACTCCCAATGGTGTTCACAGCCAACTTGATGTCTTCCAAAGGACTACCTGGGGCAACCCTCTTGTACAGATAACTATCAAATGTCATCTTCTGAACATACTCATCAGCACACATCTCCACAAACGCTTCTCTAGCAGGGTTCGATCTGTAAAACACTTTCTGCAACACATCAAGCACCCTGTACGTTGGCAAGTATGTCTTATCCCATTTCTCCAAGTATTTCCTCAAGTCCCCTTCATCAATCATCTTCTTACCTGTTGCCAAAACACACATATAAGACTTTAGTATTATTCACTAGACACTTAAAACTCAAGAACTCGAAAAAGGCAGTTTTGTTTTAACTTACCATTCTGTGAACCTTCAACAATGGCTTCAGCACACATCCTTCCACTCTTAGCAGCAAAGTAGATCCCTTCACCAGAGCATTTAGTCACATACCCTGCAGCATCACCAACAAGAGCCACTCTTTTCGAGAGCCTACGTGGTCTCGGGTGTTCAGGAATCGGATGAGCCTCAACACGGATGATCTTGCCTCCCAAAATCTTATCTTTAGCTCTGTTACGAGTAGCGAGCTGAAACTTCTTGATGTCACCTTTGTGAGTCACAGTCCCTGTTCCAACAGCTACATGGTCGCACTTAGGAAACACCCAACCATAGAAATCTGGAGACACGTCATCTCCAACATACATCTCAGCTAAATCCTCATAGTAAGTCATTTTGTCATCAGGAATCCTAATTCTCTCCTGAAAGATTCCAACTAAAACTCCATAAAAACATGATCTTTCAAAACTCCTAAACAGCTCTATTAAACTCAAAAGAAGGTAAGGGATTTGACCTGAAACGCAATAGCATAGTCGTAATCACCAGCATCAATAGATTTAGCAACCCTAGAGTTAGCTCCATCAGCACCAATGACAGCATCAACCTCCATTGTCTTCTTTGTTCCCGTAGATCCAGTTTTACCATCGTACTCAGTGTAATGCAGAGTGTAAGGCGAGTCCCAGTTCTCAGGATGATCCATCTTAAGGAAGAGACCATTAATAACAGTAGCACCATTCTTCTCAGCACGTTCTCTCAGGTACTGGTCAAGCACTTCTCTTCTCACCATACCAATGTACTCATGCTCCTTAAGCGTACGTCCAATGTCAACAGCGATGTTGGAAGGAGATATCATCTTCATCTTCGTCACTCTACGGTCAATGATGTCCAACGGCAAGTTGAACTCTCCGACCATACAGAGAGGTATGGCGCCACCGCAGGGCTTACAGTTGTCCATCTTACGCTCGATGAGAACCGTCTCGATACCTCCTTGAGCTAGAGTCTCCGCAGCTGCTCCGCCTGCAGGACCACCGCCGATGACGGCGACGCGGAGTTTACGGTTGGAAAGTTTGGGAGTGGATCTGGCTGCGGTAACACGGAGAGAGCTGCTACGTCGTTGAGGGAGAGAAAGTGATGACGGTACATGATGAGAGACGAAGTTGGTTTGCTCCGTTGATGATTGACGTAGTCCGGTGAAGGATTTGAGTGTAACCGTCGCCATTGTTCTTTAGAGAAAACAGCTTTGAGGAGTTCTGTGAACACACACACGCACTTGACTATGGAGTCTCTCTCTCTCTCTCCCTCTCTCTCGGCCTCTCGCTGCTTCAGCTCTGTTTTTGGTTAAATGTGTTTTTGTTTGAGTGGATTAGAAGATATTGTTGGAGATTTCCGAGGAATGTGTACCGTTGGATTGAGAAATGGACGGTGATGATGAGATGAGGATAAAGTTACGGGTTTGTGTTTTTTCTTTTTTGTGTAGATGTGGTGCCCATTCTGTGGACCAAGCGGCTGAGTTTTGGCCACGTAGGATAAGTTATGTGACTATTGTCTTTTTTGATCACTTATTTTTTATGGGCACAAGACATCCGTAGATTCTTTGGTTCGCACTTCGCACATATATGGTTCAATGGATATTTCAGTTTTTTTTTTTTTTTTTTTTTTTTCTTATTATGACCAAAGGATTTTGAATCAAAATTAATTTGTATGTCCGGGTTTAAAAACAGTGGCTTTTAAAAGGTACAATCAGACCAAATTAATGTCCAAATTGCGGGTTTACAATCTTAACCGGCCGGGTTAGTCTGGATTTTCAAAACACTTGTTGATCAAAGTATTAAAAAGGTCCCCCCCCCCTCCCAACCCCCCTCTCTGTTTTATACAAGTACATACTCTGTTTCAGTCAGAAATAGCCTTGTACTGTATACACTCTTCATTGTCCAACGGTCTCGACTCTCGAACGGTCACCTTTTGGTTATATTACCAGAATACCCCCACCCATTCAATCACCTTAATTTTATCCAGCCGCCCAACACACAAGTAGTCCATTGGGCTTGAAATTGGCCCATGATTAAAAATTCCAATCTTAGCCCATGAGAAAAAAAAAAAGAAAAAGAAATATTAGACAAACATTTTCCTTTCTTTGGCATGAATAGTGTTTTCATTAACAAATGATGCTGTTGATATTTTAGTAAACGTTAGCTAGAGTCACGAAAAAGCAAGTGAAGAATACATGCATGTGGAAAATCGTAAAGAGTCTTATAGAGGTTTTAGTTTGGTTAACACTACAAGGAAATATTCCGCATTAAGGTTAAATTGATTTCTAGTCTTACTCGATAAATGAGTTCATAACCCCCCAAACTTAATATTATTTACTGCAAGATTTTATAATTCCCTAAAATAACAAGATTTCAAGTTTACGGACAAGAAACGGTTACAACTTACGACACCAACACGAGGAAAGAGTAGTTGAAGTAGGTTTGAATCAAAACATAAAAACAAAAATAATTATTAAAGAAGAAAGAAAAACAAAATCAGTTGGTTCATCAACTCAAAATCTACCTTCACCTCTTTAGTCTCACATTACTCCTCCACCTTTCTTACTAATTTGTCCTATTTTTTCACCTCCAAAAACCCTTTAAAAACCCACCAAATTAACAAATCTTTTTCAATCAACAAATTAAACATTTTGAATAGGGGACATGAAGTTCTGCGCAATATTCGTGTTGTTCATCGTTCTTGGAATCAACGGCTACGATTGCAAGATAGTCCAGTTTATATTCGGAGATTCATTGTCTGATGTAGGCAACAATAAGAATCTACCAAGAAGTTTAGCGACAGCGAATCTGCCCTATTACGGGATTGATTTTGGCAATGGTTTGCCTAATGGAAGGTTCACCAATGGCCGCACTGTTTCAGACATTATAGGTAAGTCATGTATATGAACTTATAAATTAATCAATAATCATGGTATAGCATGTGAATTACATTTTAGTACAATCTTATAATTTTTTTTTGGTTTTAGGTGATAAAATTGGGTTGCCAAGACCAGTAGCCTTCTTGGATCCATCAATGAATGAAGATGTAATACTTGAAAATGGAGTGAACTATGCTTCAGGAGGTGGTGGAATCTTGAATGAAACTGGTGGTTATTTCGTAAGTCTCGTGAATAATGTTTTAATTTTCAAAATATATTAATAAGATTCAACATATAAACGATGTTTTTTTATTTGTGAAGATCCAAAGACTTTCCCTGTGGAAGCAAATAGAATTATTCCAAGGGACTCAAGATATAGTTGTGGCAAAGATAGGAAAAAAAGAGGCAGACAAGTTCTTCCAAGATGCTCGATACGTCGTCGCTCTAGGCAGCAATGACTTCATTAACAACTATTTGATGCCTGTGTATGGCGACTCTTGGAAGTACAATGATGTAACCTTCGTAGACTACTTAATGGAAACACTTGAATCTCAACTCAAGGTTAATTACTCTAAACAAATTCAACACTTTCACTTCAATTTTTGTTATCTTTCAGATATGAATCGACTGATACATATATATATTTGTGATATATATGTAATGTTATAGGTCTTGCATAGTTTAGGAGCGAGGAAGTTAATGGTGTTTGGGCTAGGACCAATGGGTTGTATCCCACTCCAAAGAGCTCTAAGCCTCGATGGCAACTGTCAAAACAAAGCGAGTAACCTTGCTAAGAGATTCAACAAAGCTGCCTCCACAATGCTCCTAGATCTCGAGTCCAAGCTTCCTAACTCAAGCTACAAGTTTGGTGAAGCTTATGACCTCGTCAACGACGTCATCACTAACCCTCAAAAATACGGTAACATACAAACTTTGATTAAGTCAAAAGAAACATTCATTTACGTTTTTCATTTAAAAACAAAATTCTATCAAAAGAATCATTTTCTACACACAAATTTACATAAATATTTTCTGGTTATAAAAATACAAAAAAAAAAAAGAACTCATCGGATTAACTTATTAATATGTTTGTGTGCAAAATATTATAGGGTTTGATAACTCGGATTCGCCGTGTTGCTCGTTCTACAAAATCAGGCCGGCGCTGACATGTATCCCGGCGTCAACATTGTGTAAAGACAGAAGTAAGTATGTGTTTTGGGACGAGTATCATCCCACCGATAAGGCCAACGAGCTCGTTGCTAATATACTCATCAAAAGGTTTGACTTCATGCGTGCCGATGACGGTACCTCCCAGGCTCCTTCTCCAGCGCCAGATATTGCTCCTTCTTCCGACACTAACTGATCCAATTGATGTCCAAGTTATATGTATATTGTTTGATCATGTTGTGGAGAGCTTCGTTTTCCTATATTCCATTTTAATCATGTGAAACAATAATGTTTTATTATATGTATATTGTTATTCATTCTGTTGTATCCGTTAATTTCCAGAATTTGTCTTATAATAGTAAAGATATTATCATGTTTGAGGAGGTGGTTGTGTGTCCTCCACTGTCTTCAGTGTCTCTCCACCAAATAAAACGAAAACAACGATTAAATAATCATGTGGAAAAAGATTACGTAAAAGATAATAAAAATGTTAACAAAAATGGCATATTTAAAACAGTGCAAGGGGGGAAAGCAGAGCAAAACCTTTTTGTGTATCAGTGGATGACCTAACCTGAGCTAAGTTAATGGTGGGACTTTTTATTTTAAAATGTCAAAAAATTTGAGTCTTAACCTTTTTACACATGGGTTTAAATGTTTAATAAAGTTTGAGTGTTATCAAATATTTGATATCTTCACATAGCCTTTTAGATTAAGATTCCATTGTCTTAAAACTTGATACATATCATATAAAAAGATTATTACAATATATTTAGAAGCTAGAATTAACAAGAAATTTGGAATTAGCATTCAGAACAGTGAGGAGTGTGGCGGTTGTTAGCACCTGATCCTGGATAATCGTTAATCTCTTCAACGTCCATCATCATCCTCCTTGTCCTTGTTCTTCTCTTAGGATCAGTTTCAGTGCGTCTCTATAAAAACATGAAACATCCAGACAAGAATTATCAAGAACAAGAATCAAAATAAAAAACAGACTTGATCTTTGCTCACATTGTTTGTGCGTCAGTGTGTGTGGAGTAGAATTCTTACCAGTTGGCTAATCTGATTAAACTCATGTCCTTTGGTTTCAAGGTCTGTTAACTTCTCAGTTCCTACATTAACCAAGAAATTAAAACAAGAACAAAAAACTTGAGGACTTGAGCAAATAGAAAGAGAGAGATATACACACTTGCAGTGATCAGAACAGGCTTCCATGAGATCATGAGGTAAAGAAGAGCTAAAACCAACAACATTTGAAAACGAAACACTTGTCTTCTTGCCATCTACACCTTCCCTTAAAAGACACAAGATATGTTCGGTTTCTTGCTCTGTTCTTAAAGTACAGCTTTGTCGAATTTATACCAGAGAAAACCCTGTGTGCTCTTCTTCTGGATCTATAGCATTATCGTGGAAGAAGATATCGATATTAAAGAAAAGAAGATTGTGCAAATTTTCTCATTTTCTTTACATCTCTACCGTTGATTGTGGAATTAAACCTTTTGAGTTGGAGACATCACAAGATGCTCATCAAATTAAAACACTTCTTTTTTTTAAGTACTAGTGTTGTATTATTTAATACACTGAGACACACACATAGATATACACAAATCTGCTGAATATCATGTACGTGTACACACATACGCAGACATGTACGCTATAGTATACATATACACACAAAGACTTGTATGTACATTGCTACAGTAACTCAAAACTAATCTTTGATCACAAGACAGAGATATTATTACTCATGACCTCTTCCGAGTCAATCTGATTGCTGCAAAATAAAGAAACATAAGATTAGTTTCTGGAATTTGACTGTGTCTAAAGCAATTTAACTGTGCACTAACCTGATTGTTATCAGAGTGGTCAAACACTGGGTTACTACAAGTTTGATGATGATCAGTAGCAGCAAACACTGGTTGATCAGGGGATTGGAAGCTGTTGCTAACAGGATACATAGAGAGATCTTGTTGGAAGTTAAACTCAAAACCTGATTGTAACTTCTTCTCTTCTTGCATACCAAATTGTGTAAGATATGAATACTCTTTGCCGAGTTGCAGACTCGAGCAGCTGTTTCCGTTTAGTTCGTTTAACACATTGCCTTCTTCTCTTAAGCGGTCAAATTGTTGTTCAAGGTTGCAATTCTGATCTTCTTGAATTCTAGACTCGCAGAAGCTTGAGTAAACCGGAAGTGATGCAGTTGCAGTATGTTCCATCTCACTGTAGATCATAAATATTTGAAATGAGTAGAACATACAGCTCCAAAGCATACCTTAAGTGAATTAACAGTTGACTCACCAATGAGGAAGAAAACTTGAGTCAGCAGGTATGATCATTTGTTGGTAACTGTAATCAGGAAGCCATGAGATTAAATGATTTTCTTGAATGCCATTTACTACCAAAGGTGATGATATCCCACTATGAAACTGCATTAGAAGGTTTGGTCTGGTTCAGGAATGTGAGAGAGAAGAGAGGGGGACAAGTGTCATAACTTACACTAACCTGTGTTGTTGTACATTCTACTAATAACAGTTGATTCTTTCTGAAATGTTCCTGCAAGGCAAAAGCTGCTTCCATTACTAACTCTTAACATTTTCATATATGTTTGTCATCAAGTCATATACTACCATTACATACCTTGTGAATCTGAACTCTTTCAATAGAATTTCCTAATGATACCCCTAAATGCTCCAGATGCTCGATGTTTTCAGTTCTAACAATATCTGTCCAACGGCTGAAAACACACACGACAGAAGAAGATTCAATATGAATCTATCACAATCTTAAAACAGTATTAAAAACGGTATTTAAAACAGTAAAGCTCCAAAGTTCCACCTCAGTCTCTTGTGACACTCCATAACCTGAGCTTGAAAAAACGCTACTTGGTTAGTCAGAACCTGTTCATGAAATGTTCAAATACAGTCTTTTAGCAGTCAAAAGTCACGAGCATATTCAGGAGAAACATTCGTTGATCCATCACCTTTACCTCAATAGTTTGATTCCTGCAGGATAAACCAAGGACCACAGTTCAAGTGTTTTACAAAGGGATAATAGTGACAAATAATTAACCGAACTTACGATTACATAGAACTTATCAATAAAGTACCTTGCACCTAAGAAGACCTCATTTATATTACCATCATGATCCAGTTTCATAAAAGTCTTCTTGAGGGACTATACAATAGGTCGATGTTTCAGCTCAATATGTTTCCCAAATCAATAACCAATATGAAAAAGGAAGTGAGATCCAATGAAGTCTGTACCTCAAGGCTCTCCAGTTTTCTGTTATGATCAAAAGAAAAGCTATCAGTTTTACAACACAACTACATCAAGATCAAAGTCTAAATGTGCTTGAGAGTTGCATATACCGTTTTGACCTTTCTTGAGGAGTCAACTGCGCAAACTTGGAAATAACATCTCCAATACATCTGCATAAACAAGAAACAAATGAATGAACTTGTCAAGATTCAGGTGAATTTCCCTCAGGCAAGATCAAAGAACAATGACATACATGATCCACTTGAGTATCCAATTATATACCTATGATGTCCATGTAACGCGGTAGGCCTTCCGGTAGGAGAAAACATAAGAAGAACAATATCAATATCACACAATACAGACAACTCTCTGGCTTTCTTCAAAATCCCACTTCGTCTCTTCGAGTATGTGTTTTGCCTGTTGCTACTGCTCTCTAACCGCTTTATCATCAGCTTAACCCTTCCCATTCTGCAAATCCAAACTTCATCACATCTAACACAGTTTCACATAAGACAAGACTCCCTAAATCCGAAATTGGCTTAACCCATCAAAAGAAAAATCTATCCTTTAAGACGAGATCAAAGAGAGCATTAATATATATAGGAAAGATAAAGTCTTTAAAACAAATAGAAACAGAGGATTAAGGATTTGTTCTCTTGGAAACAACAAACGAATTTAAAAGAACATGAACAAGCAGACTATAACCATTGGAACAACCTTCGATTTCGCAGGGAAAACTTTAAGACGTCGACCAACGGAACAGTGTGCTCTCTCTGCTCTGCGTAGAGGGAAGATAAGGAAGACTGTGTGTAATCAATGAGGCTGTCTTTTACTTTTACAATTTTATTCGGCCATTAGTTTGTATTATGGGCCAATTCATATTTTGACACAAGCCCAGTCAATATCTTTTGAGTTCCTTCTTTTTTACCCTAATTTTCGCCGCCTCTGCTTATCTATTTAAAGCCATTGTGATTCCTTGGAGACATATTAGAGCCACATCTCTTGAAACCCTAGTCTTGTATCTCTGTTTATTCTCTTTATCATTCGAGGGCGTTTTAAAAGATTCAATTTTTTTTTTTTTGTGTTGATGTTGTTTCTGTTTTATTGTTGCTGTTTGGTCTGATGCCTTGATTGATGTTGCCTGTGATGGTGTTAAATATACTTTGAGAGCTATGTCTCTAGGAAAACAAACCAACTCTGAGGCTATTTCGATCTTTTTTTTTTTGTTCTCTCTAGTAATGAGTTGAATTCGTTTGTGTTTACTTTAGGTTTACATTAGTTTATGTAGGTGTTGTTCTTGTTTGTTTTGTTTTAGAGGTTAAGTGTGAGTGCAGATGATGATAAAAAGACAGGGACATCAGATTCTCCTTTTGGAGAAATAGAATGATGAGTAAGTCTAGATGGGAATCTCTCTGATGCATTTGCCTAAACCTAACCTATTTTTTAAAAAGTGTTTTTGAATGTTTTGGTTATGCCGGTGATGTATATATGTGTTTTCATCAGATTTTTCAGTGATGAATTACATCACAGTTGTCACTACCTCTGAGGCATTATTTTCAAGGTTTTTTATTGTTTTTGTTTACCTACATTTAGAGAAAGCCTGATGATTGCATCTAAGAACGGAGATATGAATGGTTGTTTTGTTGTAGCCTAATGTTTGTATTGGGCTCCAAAACTTTTCCCAATGTAATCATCTTGCTTAACTGTATATGAAGGCCACCTCATCTGTATTCTGTTTCACATTTTGTAGCTTTGTTCTTGGTTTCTTTTTCTTTTTTTCTGCAGGAGGACGTATCCAGCTGAGGAGTTGAAGCTTCCCATTACGAAGATTTATAAATTATTGACCTTTTTCAGAATATAAAAGCATGTATAGTTTGTATCTGATACTTTCTGACTGTGTTTCTACATGTATAATAAAGGAAAAAGGATGCTCAGCTACACTTCGTGTATAGCTCAATACATGACCAAACATCTCAACTTTAAAAATGTATTGTCAACTACACCACCATCGAATATATTTAGTCAACGCCGGATTCTGATAAATAGTTTACCAAAATAAAATGATCATGATGTTGGGTGTAGCTCACTATCTTTTTTTCTATAATAAATGTTCGAAGAATTGCTACTATTCTATCTGTTCTTCAGTTTATAATCAAAAGAGGCAACATATTAACCAAATATGCAATAAAAAGCGAACTTTTAATTGGATTATAATTTCCGTTCCTTTTTGGAATGGAACCAAATACATAAAATTAACAATCTTTGGCAAGAAAATTTTACATAGCAAAAGATTGTAAAAATGAAGTTTTTCTCTATGAAACATTCAGACAATCAATTCCACAATTGATAAACAAACATAGTTTGAATTTGTCCAGATTTTATACTTGTACAAAAACCCCTTTCACTAAAACATCATTCTGAACCGTGATGCTTTCCGACAGAATCAAGACCTTCTGTTCTGCTCCTTACAATCCTATGAAACACTTCCCTCACTTTCTTTTCAAACGGATCCAAACCATTCTTCAAAGCTTGTTGAAGCTTCCCCAATTCCTCAACCCTCTCTCTCACTTCCATCTCTTTCTCATCAGACAAAGGAAACTGAACAACAGAATCAACCAAATCATTCATCAACCTTGAGCTCCTCTCAAACTGATGTATCTCTTTCAACAACCCACAAGTGTTCTTCCTCTCTCTCTTCTTCGATTCCTCAATGATCCTATCGTGCAACGACATCAAAGACCCTCCCCACGGGTAGTTCCTAGGAACATTGAAATGCACTTGCAAGCCTCTGTCTTGACAAGGAATCGCTGCCACAAGCGCCCACATCACAAACAACAAAATCGAAGTCATTGTATAAACAGGAACAACGAGACCATTAGTTGCAGTAACGTCACTAGCTCGAGGAGTAGCGAGATTGTTCCCAATAGCTTGTAACTGCTTTGAAGCTGACCATGATCTCGAAACGCTCCAAGAAAGCGATCTGAAATGCCCGATGGTTTTGTGGTGAAGATGTTGTTCCTTGTTCCTCCCAAACGAACGGTTACGATGCTGAGACGAAACAGAGCTCGAAGACGAATCTTTCTCATCAAGCATACCGATAGCTAACTCAATCAAAGTCTTCCTCGCACGACGAAACTGACCTTCACCGAGAGGTCTCTGGCTACTGCTTCCTCCACTTCCACCTCCACCACCGGTGTTGTTGTTAAAAGCACAGATTACGATCTCGATCAGCTTCTGCCATTGACGGATCTGTTCAACACCGTCACGGATCGCGTTACAGACATCGAGAGCTTTCACGCTTCTCTCGAAGTAATCAGAAACCAATCGATCCATCGGTGGTTTAGTAATCATCGAACGGTGGTTGATGAGGATGACACGAAACTCTTCTTGACAAGAGAGAAACGAATCAAGAAGCTTCCCGACCCATTCGAGAGACAAGAGATCTTCAGAACCAGAGGCATTGAGATTGATAAACCTCTCAGCGACTTTTCTCTGGAAAGAATCCAACTCCGCCTCCATCTCAGTCAACTCGCCGCGGGCCGAGTCAACAGAGTTCACAGCTGAGTCACGCCGTAGATTCAGTAATGACCTCCCGAATGATCTTTGGTATTCCGTCGCTGGCATCCTCAAAAAAAAAACAAAACCCAGATGATGATTGATGAAAAAATGTGAGATTGATGATAAATCAAAACAGAGAGAAAATTCTCATTCCCCTAAAAAAAAATAAAAATCGTTCCTTTTTTTTTGTGGGATTTTAGGACAGAGAGAGAGAGAGAGAGAGTGATGATAAAAATTAATAAAAACCATAATAAAGATCTCTTGGCTTTTTATATATCGAGAGACAATTTTTTGACCGCGTCTTTTTTTTTCTTTTTTTAATTTTCGATAAATATGGAAAAATGGGATTTATTTTTAAAAAGTTAGATAACATTCCAACAACGATAAAGATCTTTTTTGTCTATTTTGTTTATTTATAAATTTGGTTCTAATTATATAAAATTTACTCGTCCGAAACACGCAGCTAACACGTCAAGCGTATATAAACCCAAGTGTAGGAACATTACTATTATAAAGAAAAAATCTCAGCCGTTGGATGAAGAAGTGGGAAGACATAAACATATGGCTGTGAGTGTGAGAGACGAGGGACATGACAGCACGTGAAGAAACGGAGGCCACGTGGCGAGACGTGAGTTGGGGAAGTGTGACGGAGAAGGCGTCAATGTAACAGCTTAGTCTTAGTTGGCGCGTCATAGAGACTTGGTCCCGTTTTATTATTCCTCTTTCTAGAAACCTTAAGCCCAAGGACAATTTGCTGACTTGTTTTTATCTTATTCGCTAAAGACGAAAAACAAAAATCAAGGAGCAAGTCAATTTTAATTTTGAGCACTACTATTTCTTGGTTGATAATTTGTATATTTTATAACTATATAAAAAGCTTATTTGTTGTTAGTAGAATAGTAGACTATTACTAAATTACAAATGGATACATTAATAATTTAATATGATGTGTTTCAAAAGTTGAGAATCATGTTTGAACCGATCTTTTAAGTTTTTTGAACGATAGCATTTGCATTTTATATCTTTAATTAATTAATACAAGACGTAAGATGCACACTACACTAGTTAGACTCTAAAATACTAATATCATTTTAAAAATAAGCAAATTATGTAATACGTATAGGATATTCCTCTGTCTATTCTGTAAATCCCCAATATCTGGAAATCGTACCTAATTTGAATTATTAAGTCATACTACTACTATGAATCTTTTTTATATAGTACAAAAAAAGAGTGAATAATGATTATATATAAAAAAAAGTATAGCACGTGTGAATTACAAGTTTCAAGAGACATAGAACGATGGAAGTCGTCATTAAGGAAAATTATAAAACAAAGAATATGACAGACAAACTCTCCTTTGGGTTTTGACTATTTCTTGATATTTGCATCTAATCTTTTTGCCCGAGAAAAAAGTTCCAGAATTTAAATTAGAATATAAGTTTTCCACACTGATATGATCCGAACCAAATTATGTAAAGGTTGTAAGAAAATCTTTAATAAATTTTTATTTTTGTGTCGAACTAAGAAAGCATGCATCTTAATTTTGTAACTATATAACTACATATACATGCATGTATTAATAATGTCTATTTGTAAGTCGTGACCACCAAACACACTACGAATGAAAACGTATCCAAACTTTTAAAATATCACATTCCAACCTGATAGATGGGTGGGTAAATCGTATATTTTGGTCACAAAAAGATTGGTTTTAGATGAAATAAATTAAAAGACTAATCTTAGATCGAGATTAAAGGGCGTGGTCCAGGGTTTAGAAGGCAATGGTCACAAATCACAATATATGAAGTAGATAGCTGCATCCATCATCACTCGTTTATTTTAACACATCAAATCTATTGGTTTCGTAATGAATATATTGGTTGATGGGATCTGGATATGACGGCACTCGTACCAACCTTCGTCATTTATTTGTTCATAGTTGTTGCTTTTTTTTTTCATTACTAATCTCTAAAGGTAGAATGGTAACATGCATGATAATTGATAATTTTGTGTTTTGAAAGAGTTTTACTTACCACGTGATGAAATGCATACATATCTTATTGGTTTTACTATTTACCACGTGAAAATATCAACCGCAGTGCTGCTTATTTCACATGGTCAGCTCAACGATCACCTCCATAAAGCGTAAGTTAGTTAGTAATTGTATAGGCGCATTTTAGCGTATTCTGATGTGACGCAACTGCTAAAGTAAACGCCAGTAATCGGAAAAGTCTTCTCCTTTCGTCTTCTTCCGATCCTCCAAGAAAGTCTCACACGCAAGTTTTGAGAGAGAATAATATCATCAAAGAACACTAAAAAATCATGAGAAAACGAATCGGATTGCTCGATCTTGAGAAGCATTTCGCCTTCTACGGAGCTTATCACAGCAATCCAATCAACATCATAATCCACACTCTGTTCGTATGGCCAAACGTCTTCGCCACTCTCCTTTTCCTCTACTCCTCAACGCCACCGGCTCTAGATCACTCCCAATTAGGGTTCCTCAAATCGTTGACCTTTGACGGTGTCTTGCGCTTGGACATTGGGTTTACTCTCACTGTGATTTACTCTGTTTTTTACATCTGTCTGGATAAGAAATCTGGTGTTTTAGCAGCTCTGTTATGTTTCTCTTGTTGGATTGGATCCAGCTTCCTTGCAGCTCGACTTGGACATTCCTTAACCTTAAAGGTTAGCTCTTTTTTTTCTTCAGTTATCAGAAAAGGTTTCACCTTTGTAACGCATCTTTGTTTGTTTTTACTCTTGTCAGCACTTTTGCTCATATTGATTTATGATTGTGATGTTTCTGTCGAGTTCTTGTTTTCTCTGTTTGGTGTTCGTTCATGTATATGATGATGATGTAACGTCAGTGTCTCGCTTCCAAAACATTAATGATCATCTGTCTGGATATATAATGTGGTGGTCCTTTCAAGATTCTCATGATTAGAAAACCTCTAAATTCAACATGTCTGCATCATCACTTGTGTTCAAAAAACAAAGTTGCGTTTTTTTGCTTCTTTTTTTTTTGTATTATACGGGTTATATCTTTCGTAATCTGACTTGCTTTCTCAGGTTGGGATAGCTTCTCAGCTTTTATGTTGGATTGGTCAGTTCCTTGGTCACGGCTTGTTTGAGGTAATAATAAACTTACTTTATTTGTTTAGAAGAAAGAAAAAAAAAAAAGCATTTGTTATGATTCTCCTTTGCAGAAGAAACTTAACTAACTAAACAGAACTTAATTCTACTCCAAGAAACGAGCTCCTGCACTTTTAGACAACCTAGTCCAAGCTTTTCTAATGGGTCCTTTCTTCGTGTTGCTCGAGGTGTTAATGTCTTTTCTTCTTCTTTTTGTTATGTTCTTTCCTTTCACGGAAGTGATTAATCACAATGGATTTGAATGAAAAAAAAAAAAAAAAAAAACAGGTGTTGCAGTCTGTTTTTGGGTACGAGCCATACTCTGGGTTTAAAGCACGCGTCGACTCCAAGATCAAGAGTGAAATCAAAGAATGGAGAGAGAAGAAGCAGAAGAAGATCACTTAATTGTCATTCTGATTCGAAAACTGTTGCCTTCTCTTCATGATCATATGAAATCTCAAGCACACAAACATAAAAAGCTCCATGGACCAATTAACTTTTTGTTATATGAGCCTCAGGCCCAGCCCATTAACTAATGCAAAAGTCATTGCATAGATAAAGAATCTTCCATGTACAGAGTAGATTGAAATAGTGTCATTCGAGATAAGAAACAGATGGGATAGGAATAACAGATATAGATAACACAAGAATCGAGAGACTTGTCTGTCAGAATGGTACGAATAGAAAAAAAAAAACAAAACAAAAGGTTTCGATTTTGATTTTTGTATGACTTTCACTCAACTCTTTTGAACTGAACCACACACAGAAACAACAACAAAAGTTAAAGTAGTTAAAGTGAACACCTGAATAATAATTAAAAGAAAGAAAAAAAAAACTGAAAAAGTTTTAACCTTTTCCGTCTGTTTGTCACAAACTCACAAAGTAAACAAGTTAACAAACATTTGATGCATGTTTGGGTCTGAAATGAATCGAGGGAATAAAAAATTAGGACCCCATTATCACTGAAAAGGATGATGAGAATCAATTATTACAATGTCATCCATTTTGACCCCACGAAACCAAGAATCTTGTTAGGAAAAATAATAATAAAATTCAACTTAATAACAGATATATATATATATATATATATTTATATATATATTTGGATGTCTATATAAAAATAGAACCAATGTCATTGTTTTTTTAACTTAATTTCCTGAAACTGTATTATGATTAATTGATTATATAATAAGTCATATCTTTTATATGTGTAAAAAACGATCGTACGAAAAACTGTAATCCTTATAATGAAAAAAGTCCAAACTAAGAATGGACCAGCGACAATAAATTTTGCACATGCCTTAGGAAATACTCCCTCTGTATCAGAATACTTGATTTTCTAGAATTTTTTCTTGTATCACAAAGGATGATTTTCTGTATACTTTTATCAATTAATACTAAGAAATTACAAATTTCAAAAATCATTAAATGAGAATTTAAAAATTTGATGAAATACTATTAGTTAATAATTATAAAAATATGTTATTATAAATGAAGAATACATTTATTGCTAAACATTAAATATTTTTCTTAATTCATGTAAAAATTCTAGAACATCAAGTATTATGATACAGAGGGAGTATTCCGTAAATGAGCGCGTGACAAAAACTGTTTGTACTTGAAATTATTGTTATTAAATCTAATTCTAATTGGCACAACAAACCGTGCAAAAAAATTGCCACAAATAGGAACCAGAAGAAACATTATGAGGTGTATTCAAACCGTGATTTGGGAGAATTTGATGGGATTTAAGAAATTTAGAATTTTGATAGATTTTAAGGAAGTTCATATGATTTTCTGTAAAAAAATTTCAAATCCCACCTAAAACCATGAAATTTGGATTTCTGTATTTTGAACTAAACAAATCCTCCAGAATCCTAAAAATTATTAAAATCCTAATCTACAAAACTGTTTTGAATAACAGTGGATTTTAAAGTAGATTTTTAAATCATCAATTCAATAACAAAGGATTTTAATGGATTTTAAAGTAGATTTTTAAATCATCAGTTCAATAACAGTGAATTTTAATAGACTTTTTAAAATCCATGATTGAATAACATAGAATTTGTAAATTTCATACAAATCATTTAAAATGTCAAGTTGAATACACCCTATTTTACGATCAATAACTGAAACACGCGCGTGTCCCATGTGTAAACCACGTATAATTTGATTTTGTGCATAGCTGTCAACGGAGTAAAACACTTTTGTTATGATTGCTCATGTGACAAACAAATCTTGATATCTGGATTATCATTTGGGAATCTATATTGGATCCGTCCTTTAATAAAGTAAGTAACAAAGCTTAGTTGACATTGTTGATACTAATTAGAACATTGTTATATCACCATTGTCATGTTCTCGCATACGGATTTAAACTTAACAAAACAAAATTGTAGTATTAGAACTTTAATTATTTGTGCATATCCATATGCATTATGGATTCAAATCCGGTATAGTATATAAGAATCCAAGTTGCCTGAAGAATATTACAAACTAATTTATTAGTATAATAATTTACTGAACGAAAACGAAAGCAAAAGGTGTGAATGGCTAAATAACATTCTCTCATTACTTAGTTATTTAAAAGGTTTCTTCTATAGATGTCTGGTTTTTTTATGTTCTACTTAGATTGGTTTGATATCTGAAACTTTTTATAAAACACAAAATGATTTTAAGAAACTAAAGGAAACATGCCAGAATCATTACCATTACGTACGACAAAGCCTATAGGAACATAGTATTCGATAGGCTTTGTTTCACCAAAATGGCATGAAACCCTCACATATTTAGGCTCATAGGTGGAAAAAAAGTTAAAATAGGCTCATAGGCATGTGTTCGAGAGAACAGGAATCTCAGATCAAAGTAAGTTACAACAGTCAAAATTAAAGCTTTAAAAAAACATTGACTATGCATGTCATTTAAAGTACTAAAGGCAGTTGCTTTTTTTCAGACATCTCCACTGTCTCTGTCTCTCTCTCGTCACACTGAAGAAAGGTATTAATCAGACAAAATATGTGATTCAAAGGAGGAACAGGTCAAGCTGTTGAGTCTCATCGTAGAAATCAGACTCGTACAGAGTGTATTGATCAATTGTTGATGAGTAGTCATCAAAAGCCATGAAGCAAGGCGACGACGTCGTAGTAAGAGCAGCAGAGACATGATCACAAGGCAGTTCACGCATATTCAGCTTTTCATCAGTCTCCATGAAACAAGCAATCATTTCATCCTCTCCCATGCGTATCACCATCTTCTCTTCTTCTTCAATCTCGGCTTCTCTTGGTTGTTCAGACAATATCACAGTCTTCATCCTCTCGAGTCCGTGTCTTCTCGAGGAGATTCCAGTAGCGAGCTTGTTAAGAAGACGTGCTGAGCCAGTAGTAGAGGAAGAAGAGGAGGAAAAAGAAGAAGAACAAGGGCTCGGTATAGGAGACGACGTCGTTGAGGAGGAGGTGACATCGACCGTGGGGCTTTTTGGCTGATGGGTCATCGGATCGATCCCACTTTTAGCAAGTCTTTTTTTAAGACATGAGTTCCAATGGTTCTTTATGTCATTGTCTGTTCTGTTCGGCATTTGCTTAGCTATCGCTGCCCATCTTGTAATTTAAAAAAAATAAAAAAGAAGAAGACCATATTACTAAAATACTAACACAAGTTAATTACTACTAGTATTGATTTAGGGGGATTGGGTTGGTAGCATTTAATCACAATAATAATTTTACCTGTTACCAAGAAGAGCATGGTATTTAATGATTTCTTCTTCCTCCTGAGGAGTAAACTTGCCTCTTTTAATCCCTGGCCTCAAATAATTCAGCCATCTTAACCTACAACTCTTTCCACATCTTTGCAGACCTATTTTTTTATATAATGCATTTAAAATAAAAAATTTTATCAGATATTATTAACTCTAACATGGTAGCAAACAGAGAAGTTACAAAAACAAAAAAATTGAACCTTCTTTTCCATAAAATTAAAAAAAAAAAAAAAAGAGAGGAGTAAGCACACAATGAAATAAATTATCTGATACTGGCTCAAAAAGGATCATAATTTAAGAGATTTTACACACTTGTAAAAGATAATATATATAAATAATCAGAAGAAATAGGAACAAGGGAAAACACTTGGCTCTCATGGGTTTCCGTTTCACAGATTGCGTTTAGATATAATATCATCATTTCCATTTTCCACTCTGTCGAATCTGATCTATAGAAGGTTCTACAAATTTATGAAATATAATAGTCGGATAAAAATAATCTAGGACATTATTTTGTAATGCATACACAAATTTAACAATCAAAGGCTCGTAATTAATAAGATTATGATTGCAAAAACTATTTTCTGTAGATTTCATGTACTCTTTAATTTACTCCCCGGAAATAATACATATGTATATAATATAAATGTTCACAAAAACGATATATGGTTTTCTGTAATAAATCTCTTCAGAAGATAAATTATTGTGCATTAAAAAAAAAAGATTATTGTGCATATATATAAAAATCGAGAAAATTAGAACCAACCAAAAAGATAAAACATACTCAAAACAAAATCTACGGTCCAAGTCCGACAGAAACTGGGAATCTTACAAAGATCATCCTAACTATTTCAAAGCCCCTAACTTCCAAAGAGAAACAAACACTGACCGTACGTACACAATGTATTTAAGTAGCATAGTATATATAGAGACGACCGTACACAATGTATATGTAGCATGGTGTAAGTATAGATGCATACCGGCTCTTTTAGGCATTGAACCCCACTCGCCGAGACCATGTTCGTTGATGTAAGCCACAAGCTTCCGGTCTTCCTCCCCCGTCCACTCTCCTTTCCTCATCCCGTCAACGTCTAACCACGTCGTCCTCCCCATTGTTTTTGTTTGTTTTCTCTCTCTCGTGAACCACACGTATCACTTCTCCGGTCGATTTGAGTCTTCTTCTTCTTCCTTTTACTCAATCAGATTTGATGAGTCGTCTAAAGATAAGTGAATTGTTGTTAGTAATGATTTTTATATACTCTTCAGATTAGGAGACTTTTATTTATGTGAGGCTCTCTCTCACTCTCTCTCACTTATTTAGAAGTAGAATGGTCTTTTCCAAGAGTGTGGAATTATGGGTGTATATATATATAGTCCCTTCCATATTTTTATTTTTATTTTTATTCTTGATAAATTATTTCAACCGTTGGATTCTTATGTATGTGGACATCTTGATGGTGATATTTCCTTTTTCATTTCTTGATTCTTCTTTAATTTGTACGTTTTTTGTTGTTATTCTGAATATGCAATATGCATATTCCAAGAGGTTAAGTCACACATATATAGCGTATTCACATCACATGATACTAATGATCATTCCTTTTTTTTTTAATCTCTGTATTCGAACAATAATTATAAACATATTAACAATTTTTCCTGTTATGTGAACATCAGAGCAATAGTTGTTTATATAGTATTGTTTTGATTATTATATCGACTTCAAGTATTTACTGAATAAAGTACTTTTATTTATTTGAATGATACTGTGGGTTTAATTTGTGTCCTTCTCGTCCTACAACTTTCTCACTGTTTTAGGAATTATAAGCTAGTAATATATATTTGAAGCTTTTGATTGACCACAAAGAGTCAAAGACTAATATATATATATATATATATATTGTTTACTTAGCTAGAATTGTTACTTACGCTTGGATAATCCATCTTACAGCACGTCTAATTTAGTTTACACAAAACGTTTAGCACCATATATATATACTTTAGATTAAACGAATCGTTTGACATCTATAGCAACCTCAAGAAGCTCAAACAACCTAAGTATGACAAATGCTTTGGTCAAATAATTAATAAACCGCATACCAAAATTTATAGTACTCCGGTGTATAGATCAAATCTGTTCTCGTCATGATCCTTATCATGACCCAAGAGCGTGTGTGTTTAGTTTTTATAATAAACACCACATGTGTCAATTGTGGTTGATCTAGAATTCTAGATACTACTACTTGTTTGTTTGTTGTGATGAGAAATATACACCTCAATAGACAGACCAGTTCACATTGATGTCCTGAGAAACAACAGCCCTAAACAACTTATATTACATTTCGCTTTCTCTTTTTGTATGGTATTTTAATTGCTTAAGCACACGATTTGGAGGTAACGACTGTTGAAAAGGTGAACGTTATATGATACACGTTGGTGAATAACGAAGAAAGTGTACGTACTTTGGTAAGTGTGAAATCTGCAATTATGTGCAAGTATAAGTAGGACCTTAAATAGTAACAAATAATAAATGATTGAAAAACAGCATAATATTAACCTTTCTTTGTGGGGTTACGCGGAACTATATAAGTATTAAAGTTTAATATCTTGTTTTTTTTTTTTTTCCTAACAAATAAATTTATTACATTCACATTTACGAATTTACCTGAAAAATGATTCCTGTTTTGATGCATAAAGCAGAAAAAAAAAATATTTGAAAAGGGAAAATGGTCCATTCACTGTCAAATAACACTGTCCTCGTGTCGAGTCTTCATTTGTGAATATCTTTTCGCTTTGGTTTTGGTATATATTATATATTGACGTACGTAGCTCGTGGTCTCGTAGTTTTCATATTTTTCCAATACACACGTTGATATTATCTATGACTATGATTTTATTCTGATTTATTATGTTGATTTTCAAATGATTCCTCCTCTCTTTCCTTTAGACAAAAAACCAATAATGTTACTGAAAGTGGTGAATTGCTCTTTTACGAAAGCTACAAAACATATTAAGGTTGTGTGGTACCGTATCAGTTTTCCCAACTCGTCCCATAATTAACCCACCCACCCAATCCACGGTTTTTGGATATTCCGATTTATTATTTTCATGACTCTATAAAAGAAAATATATGGACAGTGAGACATCCTCCCATAGAGAATCTATCTTTTCAGAATTGTTATCTGCAAATTTGATGGGCTCCAAATGTTATTTGTTATACATCTTCCTCACTAACATTATCAGTGAGACAATTAGTATAACAATTTAAGCAGAAAGGTTTTTTTTTTAATTTATATCAGCATCATTTCATTACGCCTAATACGCCGTATCTTTTTGACTAAATAATGTGAACATGTCTTTCTCAAAAGTTTTTTTTTTTTTTTTTTTGCAATTCACACTTTGAAAGAAATGGTTATAGTAAAAATTAAAATTATCATGGAATAGTTTACAAATTGTTTGCACACAAAATTTTTTTGGATGTATCTTAGAAGTTAGAACCCAAGAACACAAGTTCGAAAGTTTAAACCGATACGCAGAGAACACAAGTTAGAAAACTAAAACTAAAAGAAGAGCTCTCAAACTCATCGGAAAAGTCGGAAGAAAACATTAAATATTAATTAAATTGTTTAAAAAATTAAAGAACTTGAAATATTTTCAAAACTTATTTTTGTTTTTTTATATTATAATCTATAATATGACATTGACTTTAGGGTAATAAAATTAATACGTTTTCCAAAAGACATGTTAAATATTAGAATTTTACGTAATAACGTAATAACTAAATCTATATAATTCATAGGGTGTTTCAATATAATTATTGTATATTTGATATCTCATGATGGGCCCTGCAACGGTTTCACTTCATGGGGACCTCTTGGGATGGTGTGGTCAGTGGTCACACACACAGAAAATCACACTCTAGTCTCTCTGCTACTGTGTGTAATATAGCTCTTGAATCCGCGTTCAAGAAAACGCGCATTTCTATTTGCCAAGAAATTTCACGTTTAAGTGGTTTTTAGATAATGGAATCATTCTAGCTCAATCGCGTCCCTGTCGTCGATTTTTTTTTTTTTTTTTTTTTTGTTTCTTTTGAAAAAATTGTCTTATCTTCATATCTTGTGATGTGTTAAACTTGTAATTTGTTGTTGTTGTTGTCGTTGTTGTTGTATATATGCAACTTATCTTTGCGAGTGACTCAACTATATGTGTTATATATACAACTTTTACATTAGCATCTACAACAACTTTAATTGCTACTATATATATATAGACGTCGATGATACTTATAGAGATAGGGAGAAGATTTATTTACACCTGCTCTTTTCCAAATAGACCATAGAAGCTGAGGTCCAAAATGTTGTTGGTTGATAGGAAAACCTCTCTAGCCTAATAATGATATTTGATGATAATATGAACTTGTATAGCGCTACAATTCCACTATGTAGGTGATCTAGGCAATATTTCCGACCCGAAGTCGTTGAACCGAACCCTACATAAGTTATGTAAAATTTGGTTTGATTTTAGTTTCTCCTCGAAAATTAATCGGTAGGGATTTGGATTTGATTCGGTAACCAGTTTTGGTTCGATTCCAAACCGGTTGGTTTCAATATGTCCTTATTTTACATAATCGAACTTTTGTTTGTTATAAAATTTGATTACATTCCGAATGGAGAACATCACACTAAAAGACCAAATTTAACACTTATGAACCAAATCAAGTTTTAACCCAAAAATTCAAACTGAGTTGATCGATTAACCAAATTTCCTAATGTCATCTATATCTACTAGCTAGCTACAACATAATCAAGTACCTAAATTTGAATTCGACATAATTGAAACAACATTTAAATCGTTAGAAATATCTTCTTTTGGTTAAAAATATATATATTCATTTTTGTATTCCCATTCAACGCCGCGTGATTGATCTATCGGAGTCTTAAAGATGATAAACACTCAAACAATTATATGTCAGGTTTGTAAATCCATCCATGTTTTCCCCTATTTCCACGTGCTTATATATATATATATATAAATAATTTGAATTCGTTTTGTTAAGTTTTTAAAATGATGTTGAAATTTCTCACACAGGACCATAACATTTACAACGATAAATATATAGTTTCTTGATATTTTCATTTAACAAAGAAAACAAAAATCTGAAAAGGGGAATTTAATTAAAAGCAGAAGCAGGAAGGATCATGTCCAAACGCGTAAGGTGGAACAGCGATAACTTATTACGCTTCAGTATTATTAATGCATGAGATTTTAGGTTTCCTTTTTCATCCTCTGTCGTCAGTGATATATTAAATGAGATTGTAATAGCCACTCGACTGTTAGGATATTTTGAACTAGAAATGGAGATATAATTAACGACTCAATATTTATACAATGTGAGTCAATGACATAAGTCAATTGATTTTTAGTTAAAAATCCACAATCGTATTCGTTCCTTCAGTCACACAACTATTTTTGTTTTTTGTGTGTTTTTAGAATTTTAGGTGATATTGTGATTTATAAAAATAGTAACTTCACTAACATAAAATTGATATAGATGAACATTATCGAAAAAAACTGTTAATAATGAATTAAGATCACATTAATTAAGAAAAATCACAGTCTTAATAGTCCATTTCCCAATCACTCCTCGACTAGCATATGTAACAAAATGAGTTTTCTCTTATTTAGAAAATAATATCTTGGTAATTGTTATTTGAGTATAAAATCAATGGATTAGTGAAGATGACACTCTTGAAATAAATGGATTTCTGTATAAATTGAAATCGAATAATTATACAAAGTTAAAAAGATGATAACGATAAGTTTGAGGCTATGGTACTGACTCTTGTGTGAGATCTTTCATATGGATTGTTCCCGAGCTTGTTTACATGTGGAGCAGCATGCATTATGGACGTACATCTATACCTTCAGTTTCAGGGCGGCCTTCACTCTCTAGTAAACAAAGTTTACTTTTTATTTTTCATCCAAAAATGTCGAAGCAAATACTTCATAAAATTTTGTGTTTCTGCCTAACTAAACTACTAAAGTAATAGGAACAAATGTAGGATTTTGATTGAAAAAAATCTGCATGACACATATATGAATCAAGAACATAATTCTACAATAAAAACACTAACTATGAAACGGATTATGTAAATTTTTTTTTTTAAATAGCACAAAGTTAAAACGGTAAAAATGTTTCGACCAAAAAAAGGTGTCGTTGTCGTTGTCTGAGCCACGTACTCACTCTGTTTCTCTCAAACAACATCACATGATGACTTCATCTCCCTTACACTAACTTCTTCACTCACCAAACTCTCTTTCTTCAATACCCGAGTTCTCCTTTTATGATCCGACCCGGTCTTCTCAATCACAACTTACGATGAAGCGGGGCAAGAAGAACCCGGATGCGGGTGACCCGTTATCCAACTCGGATACTCGAACCGGGTCTAGCGAAATGAATGCGACGAAACCAGGTTTGAGCTCGATGAAATCGATGGGTCTACTTCTTGCAGTTCTTATGGTTGCTTCGGTTATGTTTTCTCTGTCGGTGGTACTCAAAGACCCTCCTTCAGATGGTGTTGTGGAGGCTGACGCAGCTTCTAGGCTTCTTCAGATCAGATTGCACCCTGGTAAAATATTTGATTTTTCCTCTCTTTATTTTAAAGTGGATCAGCTCAAAAGTCCCCATCAGAAAAGTTACTATTTTTTTCTTATTTCTCCAAAATGGTTAGTTTTGTCAAATTAGGATAGTCATTTTTATGCTTCAATAAAGTTCAAACGATTTCTAGACATTTCCATGAAAAAGGTATAAAGCAAGCAAAATTGGTGGTATGTGTAGTTTAAGAACCATATATAAATTAGATGCATGTGTGTTTCCTTTTGCTATGTTTTAGCTACAATGTTAGTTGTTGACATGTTGTCTTCAAAAGATTCTACTTTTTATTCCATGTACTGTTGCATTAGTTACACTCATTGGTGGTTTTCTGATTTTCAGGCATCGATTCAGATGATGGATTAAGCGAAAAGAAGGAGCAGCTCGGCGACATTAATCTTGTTGCGTCTAGTTTTGATAAAGAATCATGCTTGAGTAGGTATGAAGCTAGTTTATATCGAAAGGAATCGCCTTTTAAGCAATCCTCTTACCTGGATTATAGATTACAAAGATACGAAGATCTTCATAGACGGTGTGGACCGTTCACTAGATCCTATAACTTAACTCTGGATAAACTCAACTCGGGCGATCAGTCTGATGGTGGAGACTCTGTTTGTAGATATGCGATATGGTTGAACTCTAATGGTGAACTTGGGAATAGGATGCTGAGTCTAGCTTCAGCTTTCCTTTATGCTCTCTTAACAAATCGGGTTTTACTTGTCGAACCAGGAGTTGACATGGCTGATCTTTTCTGCGAGCCATTTCCAAACACTTCTTGGTTTCTTCCCTTAGAGTTTCCACTCAAGAGCCGGTTCAATGAACAGTCTCTGCTTGCATATCGCCATGTTGATTCCAGTGACCAACAAAAGCTTTTCTTTTGCGAGGAAAGCCAAGTTTTGTTGGACGAACCCCCATGGCTGATCATGAAAGCAGATAGTTTCTTTCTCCCATCTCTCTTCTCAATCTCGTCATTCAAGCGGGAACTTGAAAAGCTCTTCCCGGAAAAAGAAACGGCGTTTTACTTCTTGGGTCAGTATCTCTTTCACCCAACTAATGTTGTCTGGGGTCTCATTACACGATACTATGGCACATATCTTGCTAGAGCTGATCAAAGAATAGGAATCTATATTGGGGTCTCTGAGTCTGGAAATGATCAGTTCCAGTATTTGGTAGATCAGATTCTAGCTTGTGGAACTAGATATAAGCTGCTTCCTGAAGTTGACAAACAGAGACATCTCCCTTCAAGCCAAGTTCTAAACCAAAAATCAAAGGCAGTGTTTGTCTCATCTTCTTCTCCAGGGTATTTTGAGAGTATCAGGGACATATATTGGGAAAACCCAACAGTGATGGGAGAGATCATCAGCGTTCAGAAGCTGAGTCACAAGGACTACCAAAAAACCTCGAGGAACATGGAGTATAAGAGAGCATGGGCTGAGATATACCTTCTGAGTTGTACTGGTGTGCTGGTGGTCACAAGCTCATGGTCCTCACTCATGGACGTGGCTCATGGCCTTGGAGGGTTGACGCCATGGGTATTGAACAAGACTGAGAACGGGACTGTCCATGAACCTTACTGTGTGAGAGCAAGGTCAATAGAGCCCTGTTCCCAAGCGACACTGTTCCAAAGCTGTAAAGATTAAAAGATGAAATAGAGTCTCTAGGGCTCTTCTTGTGCCTTTACTAGATCTTGTGAAGGATTTCAGAGTTTCTCAATAGACATGCAACGAATATTAGAATTAACTTAAATGTACTATTTCATGACTTGACAAGTTCTATATTCTTTCCAATACACTCTGTAAGTGTTCTTACTCACGTCTAAAGTAGTATACATTCAAAAGTAGAAAAACCTATGGATGAACCTCTATATGAAATGGGAAACAATATTAAAGGATTTTAAGACTTACAACAACATATAAGGATAATGTGTTTTTGCTATGTACACAGCTCGGAGACAATGGTGCTTTAACCTTTAACGGCCTGTCTGCAAATGGGGCACGAGCCGTGTCTGATGAGCCATTTATCAACACAAACCAGATGAAATATATGATCACATCTCGGTAAGCTTCGTGTGATTTCCCCTGTTTTGATGTCCTGTAAATGCAAAGGTGTAAGATGGACAAAGGGCCATGCTAAGAAGTGCAACAATTCATGTAAAAGCAATAGAAGCAGACGAAACCTGCAGACAAATTGTGCAGTGAGTGACCTGCCTCCTGACCATTTCGCTTGACATGATATAGCATGGTAGTTTCCTTAAAGAGTCACCCGATAAGCCTCTAGCTTCCATTTCACCATTAACATCATCCCGCTCTTCATAACTTACATCGGAAATTCTTAACTATAGAAAGTAGACAAAACTGCTTACATCAGTCTATCTCAATCGATTCAAACTAAAGGAGATTGCCTAACATCGAGTGAAACAGGAAGAAGTGGCATTTACAGATCTTGGATATGTAAAGAATCTAGCTATTCTTATATGGACTCAAGACACTAAAAGAAGTATGGGCCGACGTTGTTGGATAATAAGAGGCATCCTTCAAATACTTAAAAACTTGTTCACCAGCCATGTTCATATAGTAGCTATCAGCAGTGCTTTTTAGTGTTCTCTCAATAGTAGAATTTCAGAGAACAGTTTTAAGTATACACAAGAAGGTGAGCTAGAAAAGAACCTGCCAGTGGTGTGAATTTATCATTGTTGACATCAGTTGTTCATCTACTAGTCTTCCTCGAAAGAGTTGCTCTACAAAATCTGCCTGGATCCAAAACAAAATACCAAAGGCTCAGCTTACTCATATTTAACAGTCCCCCGGACTTCAAGGGTCGAGCTAAAAATCCTTTGTTAAATTGCCTCATGGCATCATTAACAAGGGAGTGCTTAGATTGAACAAACAATTAATAGGGACCAAACCAAGCCATCCTGTCATCCCATAATTCTGATGGCCCACAAGTAACATGTCAAGACTAAGTCATTATTTGTTTCACCAAACATCTTTTCTCTCATAACCCTTTCTCCATCTCGATCATAAAGTCAGTTGAAAAACTCCAAAAACCCTCTCCAACTTGACAAACGTGTAAGATTTTTTCAGAAGTTAGAATTAAAGACTAACCATAGATGATGGACCCCTTGATCCTGATAGCTCTAAATACCAGTACGCACGAGAAGCCTCCAACACTTCAACAGAGAGAATAGCTCCTGCAACAGCGCCAAGTGCAGCCCCACGGAGTACTCCATACTGGGCAGCTCTGCCTGCTACCGCACCAGTTACTGCTCCGGTGAAAGCTCCAGCTACAAGAGATTATTAATGAACAAGAATGGTTTTAACTAAACAATAAGAGCAAATAAATAACAAAGGGTTATAGGGATCATATAAAGATGAAACTTTTTTGTTCCAAACGTAGAGGCAACATCACTTTCCTAATCCCCAAACCCACGATTGGTCTACAAACTGAGAATGAAGGTCAGATCATTAGCGCTATTTAAAACACGTATGTTCATCAATACCCGGAGTTTTGACTAAATGGTCTCAACAAGACTGAGTCTCCTTGTTCATAAGAGGAACATTAATTTAAAAGTCGATGAATTTGGAGGACAGAACTAAGAAAGAGTAAGTCTTTAGATTCAACGACTCTATGCACATGCTCATTCCGTAATCTGTTCATCGCTATTTCAACCAAATTCCTCAGCAGGACAGAAAAAAATGTAACCTTTTCACAAAATTTTAGCAAGAGTTGACCAAAACTATAGAAACGAAGAACTTAGAATTTACAAGTAACAATCATTCGTCTTAGTCAAACTAAAATCTATGATCAGTCAAAATCAAATGCACAGACAAAAAAAAAAAAGGATAAAAATGGAAACTTTAACTTACCCATAGCGAAAACTCCAGTAAGAGCGCCGGAGAAAGCGCCGGCGATCAAGCGAGAAACTGTATCGATCGTTGAGTCGGCGGCTCGTTCAGCCTCCACGGCTGGTGAAAGGATCGCATCCATAGAGATGAAGAAGAAAAGAAGAAGAATTGGATAGAGAAAAAACCTTTAGGGTTTGATGAAATATTCAGAAAAAGGAGATACTTTGTTGTTGGTTGAGAAAATTTAAGATGTCAGCCATGGAAGTTGAGAGACAAGGCACCGCTCGTAAAAGCAACGAAGACGGAACTCAAAATTATTATTCCTTAATTTGGTCCTTTTTTTTGGGGGCCTCTTTGATAAAAGTGAAAACTTATACCATTTTTTATAGTTATCAATTTGGTCCCCCACTTTTTTTTTTATTGGCTGTTTCATTTAATGTGTTTCTTATTTCAATAATTGGAGTTAAAATTCTCAACTACAGAATCTAAACTTGTCATACAAGAAACTAAACACCTCAAAACCTCACTAATCTCTCCCATCATCATCAGCTTCTTATCATTGTCATTATGTCCTGAAACAAACTCGGTGATAATGCTTCCGAGTTCAATCCAGCTTTTACCAGGCACTCTTCTCTTCCTAACACGATCCCTCATCTTCCATTTCTCATCCCACATTCCTTTCGAAGCATATATATTCGACAGCGCAACATAATCTCCGACATGATCATGGTCTAACTCAAAGATCCGTCTTTGAACTTCTTCTCCTAGCTCAACGTTTCCGTGAAGACAGCAAGCGCTAAGAAGCGTTCTCCATATATCACAGCGTTTGGCTTTATCGGCATCTGATTTATGAACTCGTGAGCATCTTTCAAATGACCTGAACGACAAAACAAATCTACCATACACCCGAAATGAGCTTCTCTAGGTTTGAGATTGTAATCCTCAGTCATGCTCTTGAAATGTCGTTTTCCTTCTTCCACTAATCCACCGTGACTACAAGCCATCAAGACGCCGATGTAAGTCACATCATTTGGAGTAATTACAACGTCTTGGTTCTGATCAATCGTCTTCATTTTCTTGAAAAGTTCTAAAGATTCTTGAGCTTGACCGTTTAAAGCATACCCGAAGATCATAGATGTGTACGTAGTCACATCTTTTCTCATGGTTTCATCAAACAGTTTCCTCGCTTTCTCAACTTCTCCAGATTTCACGTACATGTTAAGAAGTGAGTTTCTCAGAGTTAAATCCATACCCAATCTTCGTTTTCTTTTAACACCGCACAAATAAATCCGTTCTCCCATCTGCACCGCACCTAAATCAGCACAAGCAGATAAAGCCACAGTCACAATCACTTCATCAAGTTCAATCTTTTCCTCTTCCATCCGTCGAAACAGCTCAATAGCTTCCACAGACCTCTCATTCTCATTGTAAGCTGAGATCATCGCTGTCCATAAGACAATGCTCTGTTTCTCAAGCGTTTCGTCGAACACTTGGCGTGCATCATCAACATCACCCGCCGCAGAGTAAAAACCAACTAGTGATGTTTGAATTTGAATCACTGTATTGAACCCTAGCTTCCTGACAATAGCATGGATCTGTCTACCGTCAAATGAGGAACCTTTCTGAGCTGACGAAGCTTTGATGGTAAACAAAACAGAGTAACTGTCGATAAAGCTTGGATTTTTCCTGAATCGATGCCGGAAATTTAAAAGGGCTTTGATTGGTTCCCCAGATTCAAGATAATGCTTCAAAGTGTGGTTAGATTTAAGCGATTTCGTATGGTAATGTAGAAGAAAGGAATCAAATTTGTTGATCACTCCACGCAAGATAAACCTCATCGTGTACATTTGCGTCTCTCAAGTTTAGATTTTTTTTAACCGTCGTTATAAAACCCAACAATTACATTATCTCATTAAGTCAAAGTTCTCAAAACAATGGCTTCGACTCTGGGCGGTGATGAGAGAAGCGAGATAGTGTTTTTCGATCTTGAGACGGCGGTTCCGACCAAACCGGGGATACCTTTTGCGATTTTGGAGTTTGGAGCTATCTTAGTTTGTCCGATGAAGCTAGTGGAGCTTCATAGTTACTCCACTTTGGTTCGACCCACCGATCTTTCTCTCATAGCCACGCTTACGAAGCGAAGAAGCGGTATTACGCGCGACGGAGTTCTCTCTGCACCTACCTTCTCTGAAATCGCTGATGAAGTCTACGACATTCTCCACGGTAAGTGTTTCTCTCTGCTTCTTTTTTTTTTTTTTTTTGTTTCTCTTATCTCTTATGCACGAAGCTACAAAGTATTGGTTTTGGTGTTCTGTAGGACGAGTTTGGGCGGGACATAACATAAAGAGATTTGATTGTGTAAGAATAAGAAACGCATTTGCAGAAATTGGTCTCTCTCCCCCGGAGCCGAAAGCTACCATTGATTCGCTTTCGTTGTTGTCTCAGAAGTTTGGGAAGAGAGCTGGTGACATGAAGGTCTCTCTTTTTTTTTTGTCTTCTCAATGATTAATATATCCAAGCCTACATAGCTTCCTTGTAACTTCGGAGATTCATCACTCATCAGAGTATCACATTTTAACTCTTTTTGAATAATGTAGATGGCATCGCTTGCTACATACTTCGGGCTAGGAGATCAAACTCACAGGTAAAAAGAGTAAACGATACCCCCTGAGCCTTTTAACGATTCACCAGTTGTTTCAATATGGGACTAAGACATGGATATGATTCACCAGGAGCTTAGATGATGTCCGGATGAATCTTGAAGTTGTCAAGTACTGTGCAACCGTCTTGTTTCTGGTATTGCTGTCTTCTCTCATTTATCTCTTGAATAATGATTAACTCTAACTTAAAGGATTAGATTAGAGAGGTTGAGACATATTTGACTTCTTTCTATTGTTTGCAAATGTTTTGTCATCTTCCTTTAAGACACAACTCTGCAAGCCGTGAACTTGGTCTGCAAGTATTTGTCATATCAATGAGTTTAAGTACTTGGTGTTTGCATTGCAGGAGTCCAGTGTTCCTGACATTCTTACAGACAGTAGCTGGTTTTCTCCAAGAAAAAGTCCGAGAACACGAAGTAAAGAGAAGTCACTGCCAAATGGAGTCAGAGAAAGCCCAACTTCTTCCTCCTCGAGCCCTAAATCTGATCCGAGTTCGTCTTCCGTTGATGCCACAACCGTTAAAAACCATCCCATCATTTCTCTTCTGACAGAATGCTCAGAAAGTGATACATCTAGTTGTGAAATAGATCCATCTGATATAACCACTCTAATAAGTAAACTACATATTGGAACTCCTCAGACAGATGCTGCGGACGAAGAGAAAACTGTTAGACAGCCGGGTGAATCAATCGATCCCAATACCAAAGATGAATCATTTTTGGGCGTTAATGAAGTGGCTGTTTCTAGCATCAGGGCAAGTCTTATCCCGTCTTATCGTGGGACTCTGAGAATGAAGCTATTTCACAACAACACCCCTCTACATCTCTGTTGGTATAGCTTGAAAATTTGGTTTGGAATAAGCCGGAAGTTTGTGGATCATGAAGGTCGTCCAAAGATGAATATTGTTGTCAACATACCTCCTGATTTAAGCAAGATTTTGGACGCATCCGATGCTGCTGCACATAACTTACTGATTGACTCAAGCACAGGCTCAGGTTGGAGGCCTACGGTTATGAGGAAAGAAGGCTTTGCCAAATATCCCACAGCCAGACTGCAGTAAGTACTCAACACTCTCTCTGACCTTTTACATACGAGAATTTATCCACCGGGGAGTCTCTAACCTTTGTCACCATTCTTATCTGGCTGACAGAATAAGCTCAGAATCCAACGGAGATGATACAAGATGTAGAACCCAGGTATACCAAAGAGAAGAACCTCTGGGAACCAATCAAAAGCTCGATTTCAGTAGCGATAATTTTGAAAAGCTTGAGTCAGCGCTACTTTCTGGTACCCTTGTTGATGCATTCTTCTCACTTGAGCCTTACGATTATCAGCAAATGGCAGGGATACGTCTAGCAGCCAGAAAGTTGGTAATCCACCAGAAAAAATGATCTAGCCAAAGAAATTCATGCCTCTGTCTCTTACTGGTCAGTCGGTGAGCACTTTTGGTCATTCCCATTTTGTAGCATGTAATATTAAGGAATATCTGAGTCTCTGCTAACTCGTGAGAGATTAGTTAGTAGCTAGGAAGAAGGACATTAGTATTTTAAGAATGATCTGTCTTGTACCGATCAATAGAGACACCACAATGTAACAGTCATCCTGATTACACAGTCTAATATTATTGATTCTTTAAACATCTTTTCCGAAGTTAGTACTTGCCAACGAATTTGAAGTGTCTGAAACTTGAATATAGCAGTCACGAGCAATAACAAAAGTATGAAATTTCTCCATATATTTGACTGAAGAAAACACAAAAACATCTATGGAAAAAAAGAATTTGCAGCTAAAGTATTCTTGCAAACAACAACAAAAAAGAAAAAAAAAAAGCAGAAGAAATAGTAAAATAGCAAGTACAGGCAAACAAATTTGCTTTGCATTTGTGAGTGTCATATATTTTTACCTATACGTGTCCACGATTTCATGAGAGCTGAGCCTATCCTCTCTTTCTTTTCCTCTAGTTCTGTAGTTTGGTTTCCACTTGTGTTCTGCGAATATCAAACTTGTCTACAAACTCCAAAGGAGTGACTGTCTCATTTCTGATCCTCTTAATCTTGGGGCTCAACAATCCCCTATGGCCAAACCCATACAGCTTGAGCACTTGATTGTCTGCAAAATTGAAGGCCCTCTCCATACTCTTCAAGCACCTCTCGACTGCATAATCAGCATAGCTACCACATGGTTTACATCCAACGAAATGTGTCACAAACGGCCATCTCTCATCACCCAATCCCGGGTGATACTTCTCTACCATCTCCTCATATCTATCAACCAAACCTTCCCAAAACCCGTGTAAATAGTATTGATTCTCCACAAACACTTTCTCCATCCATGTATCTTTCTGAGAAAGCAGAAGATAGATCAATGCTGACTGATCATCTGCCTCAAAAGCTGGTCTGCCTTTCAGATAAGCCGTCAATACCTTCCCAGCCTCGTCACGAATTGGCCCTTTAGGTCCCATAGGCGCCCAAGCATCTAACAAATCCAAAGACCACTGACAGTTCCTCAGCAGAAAACTACCAGTGTTCAAAGCAATCCAAGACTTCTGATCGAAGAGCAAGTCAGGATAACCGTGAATGACAAGATTATGCTTCTCATACCTAGCCAAAGGGATCTGAAAGAGTATGTCAGTGAACAAAGCATCACTATCCATCCACCAGATCCACTCAACTTCAGGATGAGAGAGCATCAACCTCCTAATCATGGGCAACTTAGCCCAGTAGCCAGCAAGTTCCTTATCCAAATGAGCCATGTTGTACACAATCTCAATGCCATGAAGCCTACAATAATCAATCTTGTTCTTAACAGATTTCAAAAGATAATGGTCACCAATGGGGTTATCACAAGGCTTGGGAGGAGAACCAGTTAAAAGCAAGATCCGAGCTCTGCCATTGACAGTACTAGGAAACTCAGGGTTCTGATTCAACCATACCTTACGTTGACTATCCCAATCAGTGATCTTAGGACCTAGAACATAAGTGGCATTGGGACTCATATCACCTTCCTGAGGCTCATCCAAGTCGGTTGGATCCGAATCAGATCGGATCTCAGCAAGAATCCGGTTAGTCTCCTCAATAATGTTCTGGTTAACCGCATCTGCGCTTGAGCTTCCGAGGTTACCAACACCGATTGTGCCACGTAAGACGAGGATTGTGACGAAACCACATAGAATCGTGATCTTGATGTTGTTAAACGTCTTCTGCATCTGCCTACCTCGAGGCAACAAACCACCACGACCACCACCACCTCTTCCTCCACCGTTCGCTACAGTCGTCGTCGGAAGTCCTCCGCCGCTTCCGGATGGTCTCTTATGCGCCGGTGACCCATCTTGACCCATGTCTCTCTCTCTCCCTACCTCACAACGTCTCTCTCTAGAATTCACTTACAGGTTTGCTACCATCAAAATCTGACCTTTTTTATGTTTTTGCTATGGAAACACAAGTCTGTGTAGGTTTCTTCTCTCTCTCTGTACTTAAATTAACGACGGATCTGAGAATAAAGATCAGATCTTTAGCATGATTCCGATCGGAGAGAGAGAGAGAGAGGGAAAGAGAAAAGATTTGACGATCTGAAGAACCCTAATTTAAAATTAGAATTAAACCCAATAATGCGGAAACATTGTCATTACTTTAAAACATATATTGTCGGAGAGCAATGCCTTCGTTCGATCCAGAAACTAGCCCAAGGAGCGAAGAAGATCTAACGCGTACAGCTCACTCACACCGACAAAATGTTTTTAATTTTTTTTACTTAAACCGGTTTCACAGTAAAATGTTAATGACCGAAGTAAACCGATGGTTCAATTCAATTTAACTTTGGCGATATTGAAACGGTGCGTTTCGTGGTTTAAAAACGAACAGCTATGGATAAGGTGAGGAGAGAGAGAGAGAGATTGATGGCGGCGGAAACCTCGAAAGGCGTTTCAGTGTCACCATGTTTCCCGACGCGTGTCCCTTTTTCAGCGAAACGACGCCGCTTTATAGTTTTTCTGTAATTACATATCTTCATCTCTTTTATGATCTGATAAAGTTTGTAACTTGAGACTTTTATCCTCTCGTAGTGGTATGTTTCCTTCTCTGTAACTTGTTTCTGTAACTCTGTTCATTGCTGTTTTTGTATGTTCCGTCTCTCAAATCTTTGTGGGTTGGATTGTGAATTTTATGTGTAATTTAGGTTCAAAGTGAGTATCTTTGTGGACGCCGTCATTGTTATGTGGAAATTAGCTTCAAAATCCATCAAAGGAGGCTTTAAATCACAGGGAGGAGAAGAAGCTGCCACGAAACCGACAAAAGCTCCTTGTGATACCTCTGGGGATGGAAGAAAGAGAACAAAAGAAGAGAGATTGGAGTGTCCCATTTGCTGGGAATCATTCAACGTCGTTGAGAATGTGCCTTATGTCTTATGGTGTGGTCATACTATCTGCAAGTATTGTCTTTTAGGCCTTCAACGTGCTGTTGTCATCAAATCCTCAGCTTTACCTTTCCAGCTTCCTTTCTTCGTTGCTTGCCCTTGGTGCAATGTTCTCTCTTTAAGGCTTGTTTGCAATGGAACCATCAGATTCCCTTCCAAGAACTTTTACCTTCTTTGGATGGTCGAAAGCGTCAATGGCTGCAGATCTCAATCGCGTACTGACGACAAGAGGGTAGCTTCAGGGCAGAGAGACGTGAGAAATAGGTGTGGTGGAGTGAGTGATACGGCCTCAGATGATGAACGGGTACTGGACAACAATCGCAGCTGGTGGAATGGTGTGACCAGAGGATACTTTAGAACTGGGAGACTCCATGACTCGGTATGTAAGTCTATGGCTCTTGTTGCTCATTTGCTTGGTAAGTTTCCTCTGGTAGTCATATTCCTGCTGATGGCTTTATATGCAATCCCTGTGAGCGCTGCAGTTCTTGGGCTCTATTTCTTTGTCACGTTTGCTTTGGCTGTCCCCTCGTTTATTGTCCTCTATTTTGCCTTCCCGAGCTTAAACTGGCTGATTAGAGAGATTGCAGCCTGATACATTGTACTGTTGTCACTTTGTTCCTGTATGTTTTGTGACTTGTAAGAAACATGAGATAGAGCCAAAGTTGTTTACACTCAATATAGAATAGAAGAAGAAATATTTCTTATTTCAGATTGTGTCTCTGTACATAGCGAACAAAACTACCTTTCTCTATCTCTCTCTCTGTTTGACAACAATGAGATTCTGTGTACAAGAAGAATCAGAAACAATGGAAACGAAAAATGGGAAGAAAGAAAACTCTGCTGTTCTGTATAAATCTGAAAGAAGAAAAGAAAGAAAGATTTTTACATTTCTCTGTAATCTGGTGAAGGTAAGCCATTGAAGAGCTCGGCTTTACCGGAAATCTTAACTAACATAGCTAGAACTTCTTTCATGTTTGGTCTTGCCTGAGGATTGTCAGCTGTACACTTCACACCAACCTTTAGTAGCTCAGTCAATTGCTCAGCTCCGTTCCCTGGTTTTGTCCCTGACAGGGTAAATGGCGAACCTTTGGCTGTCATGTTACCTGTCATTACCCGTCTTGCCCATTCTACCAAGCACTCTTCTCCTCCATCAACAGCTCTTCTACCTGTCGCGAGTTCCATGATCAATATTCCGTAGCTGTAAACATCTCCTCTTGTGGTCGCTTGCCAAGTTTGTCCATACTCAGGAGCTACATACCCAATTGTGCCTGCGATCACCGTGCTCACATGGCTATCTCCTGCATTTAAGAGTCTTGCTAGTCCAAAATCTGTCACCCTCGCATTTCCGTGTCTATCCAAAAGAACGTTGCTTGCTTTCACGTCTCTGTGAACGATGGATGGGTAACATTCGTGGTGCAAAAACACTAGTCCCCGTGCTACATCTGTAGCTATATCAACACGTTTCCTCCATGGAAGTTTTGTTTTGTCTGTGATGAGCTCCTCTAAGCTCCCGCCTCCCATGTATTCATGCACCAAGATTTTCTCTGACCCATCTAGGCACCATCCGTACAGCCTCACGAGGTTCGGATGTGCCCAATCACCAAATGCGTTGGCACTTAGAACTTCCATTTCAGCTCTGAACTCTTTCTCTGCTTCTGTGCCTTCTCTCTGCAGCTTCTTGACTGCAACTTCTCTGCCATCAGGTAATACGCCTCTGTAAACAGTTCCATATCCTCCCCTACCTACCACTCTCTCCTCGGAGAAGTTACTGGTTGCTTTCAGAATGTCAGCGTATGTGAATGTTGATTTGTCTAAGCGAATAACCTTGATTTTTCCTGATAGCCATGGCGATGATCCGCCTGAACTGGAAGTCACGTCATGTCTGGTTTTCGACCCATCTAAGAGATCAGTCTCCGCATCCCTTGAAGCCTTAGCAACCATGAGAATAATACCTGATACCACTAAACATGCAATAAACGCCAATGCAAGAGCCAAGGAAATCCAAATCAAAAGAAGAGTTCTTGGCCTGTTTCCTACGATTTGGTTGGAAATCTTCTTTGTGTTGTTCCCTGATTGGTTGAAGAAACTAGGAAACTCCAGCAGCGGATTCCCAAAAAAGGATTCTTTGTCAAAGGTTGCTACTTGTCCCGTTGTTGGTATTGAACCAGAAATGAAAGGGTTATATGACATGTTGAACTTGCTCAGCTCATTCAAGTCATTCAAACTCATTGGAAATTTTCCTGAGAAATTGTTGTAAGACAGATCAAGATTCTGCATGCACTTCAGATTTCCGATTTCTTGAGGAATCTCGCCTGAAAATTTGTTCCGGGTGAGGTTGAGGAATGAAAGAGGCAATTTTCCTATCTCTGAAGGCAGTTTCCCCTCAAACTCATTGAAACCCAAATGTAGTGTGCTTAGCTTGTCCATCTGAGAGATACTTGCAGGAATCTCACCTGAAAGCTTATTTCCACTGAGCTGAAGATAGGCTGAAATTTCAAGTGTGCGTACCGTGGAACCAGCAGTGCAGACAGGAAAAAGACCGTACCCTTTAAGAACATGGTCCCATAGGCTTCTGCAACTCTTTTTGGTAAGAATTGCGTATACAAAGTTGAAAGGAGGGAACTCTGCTGGAATCCATCTCCTCATCGCCAAGCATTCACCGGAACCAGCAATTATCTTGTCGTTGTCTTGCCTATTCACTTCAAACGTTGGAACAGGATTACTACCCATTTTAGTCAATTCAGGATGGAATCTACCAGAGAGCTGGTTGTTTGCCACGTTAAACCACAAAAGGCTCCTGCAGTTGCCAATCTCTCGGGGGATTTCTCCTGATAGAGAGTTATTTGCAAGCATTAGCCACAAAAGAGAGGTCAAATTTCCAAATGAAGCTGGTATTGAACCGGTCAGCTTGTTAAAGGAGAGATCGAGTGCTTGAAGCCCCGGCATGTTCCCATACTCCTGCGGTATGTTGCCACTGAAGTTATTATAAGCAAAGATCAAGAACTTCAAACTTTGGATCTGGGAAACTTCAGCAGGTAAATCTCCCGAGAAGTTGTTGTAGCCCAAATCTAGCCTTAAAAGATTAGGTAACTTGAGGATGTTGGAAGAACGGATGCCTCCAACGTATGAGTTCGCATGCAGGACCATATACTTTACTTGAGTGAATCTTCCAAATATTTCTTGAATGTCTCCTCCAAACTTGTTTCTGCTCAAATCCAGAAATATCAAGTTGGTCAAGTTTAGGAGAGTTTCCGGAATGTCTCGAGAGAATGTATTATTACCCAAGTACAAACCTCTGAGAGAGGATATGGAACCTATCTCAGCTGGAATTTTCCCTATGAACTTGTTTCCCCACAGATTCAGTACACTTAGATTCTGACACTTCGAAACTTGGCCTGGAAACTCCCCACCAAAACTGTTCCCAGATAAATCCAACACTTCCAAAATGCAGTTCCCCCTGAACATGGAAGCTGAGATATTCCCGGAGAGAAAGTTATCAGCAACTGAAAACTGGAGCGTCCTCCCAAAACCATCCCACACTTGTCCACTGAACCCATTGGAACTCAAGTCAACATACTTGAGATTCCTACACCCGTTGAAGATGTCATCGATTCTGCCAGTAAAGTTGTTTGTCGACAGATTTGCAACAACCAAGCTGTTGCAGAACAATGGGAAGCTAGACTGGATATCACCCGCAATCCTATTCACCGACAGATCAAGAACCTCAAGATTTGACAAACCAGGTAAGCTAAGCTTTCCTTTAATGATATTATGAGAAAGATTAAGATGCTTTAGGTTGTGACAACGGCTCAGGTCATCAGGAATCGACCCTTCGATAGTGTTCCTAGATAAATCGAGATACGTGAGCTGCGTTAACGCCGAGAAGTTCCCAAACAAAGTACCTGAGATGGTGGAATCACTTAGATTGATCCCTGTAACTCTACTTCCCGGAGGTGTACATATGATCCCAGGCCAGTTACACACATCTTGCTTCTCCCTTTTCCATTCTGTATAAACTCCTCTGTTCTGTGGGTTTCGTGATTCGAGATACGATCTCAGGCTTAACAAGGCTTCTCTATCGCTGTCCAGAGAATCTCCAGCCACTACTAAGGCTGCCATGGGAAACCAAAATAAAAAAAACGAAAACTTTCATATAGCTTATCGATGCCAAAACAGAGTAAAAACAAACAAAAAATGAAACTTGCGAGATTCCATAACAGAAATTGAGAAGAAGCAAAAGTCTCACCTGTGATGAAAACGAAGAGTAAGAAACAAACAAAGCGAAAAGACTCAGAATCATCATCAGCCATGAACACACGTGTCACAATAGTCATCGTCGTCTTCCTCCTCCTCCTGCTCCACTTCGTCTTCTTCGTGAGTCTGCTGCGTCTTTATCGTTGTTGGCGTCTTCGTCGTCCTCTTTGGTTGCGAGGTTACTGAACAAGGTGTGGGAATTATCGGAGAAGAAGAAGAAGAAGATGAATTTCATGGAAGTTCATGTGAAAATGGGATTAGAGAAGAAAAAAAGGGAAGTTGGAAAAAAACAAACAAACCAGCACGCACGTAGACTAAAAGCAACTGAAACCAAAAAAAAAAAAAAAGAAACTTTGAACATCACACAAAGATTTATTCCTATTTATTAGACTTTTCTTACAACCCAAAAAAAAAAAAATTTGATTACAAAAAGGTAAAATTGAATCACCATCATGTATATTATTATGCTAATTTTGACCCAAACAAAAAAAATAAAACGTATTTATTACGTTACCGCATTTGTTGAACATGTTGAAAATGTTTGAAACCAAAAATATTATATATCCTCAATGAAGTTGTTTAGAACAAAAACAATTTAATCGACTACATCAGTGTCATATGACTAAGCATACCTCTTTGTTCTCCATATTAGAAAGTTTACAAAAAAAAAAAAAAAAAAAAATTACATATATAATTTTTATTTTTGATTCACCATTAGCTTTTCTTTATAATTTTATTTTTTATTTTTGATTCACCATTAGCTTTTCTTTATAATCTTGTTGCGCACTCAAGAACAACATATCCTAGTGGGAACATTTTTACGCTAAATATCGAAAATGTGTGTTAAGTTTTAGAAATTTTTAATCTCGTGATTTGGTTGATTAATATCATAGTTAACTCAAGGGGAAAAAAGAATTAGGTGAGCAGTTGTGACATCTAAGTTGACCGGTTCAGAAGAGTTTGACTTCGTGTCAGAGTTGGTAAAGTTCATATAAAAGCTGTTCCTTAATGTAAATCTTTAATTACGTTTACACATGTATGTGTATGGTGAATGCGACTAACCGAGATTTGAAAGTAAGTTCTCTAAACTAATGTGTAGAATACAGTTAATAAAAATGTAAGTAAACAAATTTGAAAATTTCGGAATTAAGATATTTTTCTAAAATTGGTTAACATTAAAATACATGTATATGGTGGTGGGTCATATATATATGTGATTCATATGGACGGCAGTAGTTGACTTACTTAGGTGCTTTGACCAATGTTTTATTTTTTAAAATCATTGTTAATCATCAAATCTCTCATTTTATTCGTTTTTTGTTTTCCCGTTATTTATCTCTATTTTTTTTTCTGTCTCTGTCATAAGTCAAATGCGTGTATTATTATACCTTGATTAGTCTTAAGTATTCAATTAGTTGAATTGTATAAGGTACAGTATATAACACTTCGTGACAGACCATTGAATATTTTTTTTCAATTAGAAAATTCAGAGGCTTACTTTTCTCTTCCATTAACAGAACAATATAATTTTTTAAAATTATTTATTTTATGTGTAAAAGTAGTATTTTAAATCAGAAACAAATCAAACTATTCAAGCTGTTGATAGATGATGCAACAAGATTTAAAGATATATAAGCATCTAAGTTTAGTAGTCTATAAGTTTAAAAATCGACAAGTGTAATAGTCATGATTTATGTAGCTTAAAATATACAATTTGTAGCTGCAACTATTCTAATCATACGAGGATATTGTATCATTTCTCTACTGCCACATATGTTTCAAAATCATTATATTACTCTTCCAAATATATATTCATGTTGTGGCTTCTGACACTTGAACTCGTAATGATCTAAAGTCTGAAATTTTTCAAAGTGGTACCAATTTTAAAGTTTTGAATTCCCCACCAAATTGAAACGAGGAAAAAAAGAAAGAAAGTAAAATGGTCCAGTCAACACAAGGACATGTGAATGGTAATGAGCCAACATTATAATTGTTCATGCAAAAACAACTAAGGCGACCAAAATGTCATGTTTCTTTTGGTATGGTAAAAGTCCATGCCTCTTGAAAGCGACGTTGTTTGTGCCGCGCGTTCAGGTTTTTCTCTCCGTACCCATTTGCTGTTCGATGTTTCCATTGGTCAAATTCAACATTATCACACGACACCAATTAGTAGCATTGGATCCAATTAGAGAAAGTATGGTAATTACTAAATATCCCACCCACTCGAGCTAGTCTAATCTTTGTCAAATCGTGACATGATCGGAACCAAACCCGAGTTATTGAACCTTGAATATCCTTTTAAACAGTTAAAAGGTTTCGAGGGAACCTAGAAGCCTAGCTCAATATAAATATACAAGGAATATAAGCAAAGCATGAAGCATCTTTTTTCAAGCAAGCATGAAGCAAAGCATTTACACATATATCAGAAATTGTCAACTGGCAAACAATAGAACAACTGAACAAGTAGATGATGGAGAATTATATATTGATAAACAATAGAATAAGTAAATGAACTTTTAAAAGTCATTTTGTAATCCAGGTTTCAACGGTTGGAAAAACTGATCTCTCGTGTATTGATATACAATAGAACAAAGTAAATGGAAGATCATAGTAAATAAAACTGCCTCAATATGTCTCTTTATGAGATATATACTTAACTGGACTCGAATACAGTGAAATACAATTTTGTAGGTTTGAGTCTTTTGCTGAACAAACAGGTACGTCTGATATAGAAAAAAACCTCATGTTTAAAAGAGAAGTATTCTGTAAATAAAGGAGTTAAATGTAATTTTTAGAAATAACCAAATTTTAATGTTATTTCACAATTAGTCCTTCCTTCTTCTTCTTCTTCGTCTTCCCTGTCTCGAGTAATTTAGCTGTGCAAATTAAGTTTCTTCGATTTCTCTCTCAGACCAATCGTGCTTTCCTCCGAATCCTTAAACGTAAGTTTCTTTCATTTCTCTGTCGATTTCCAAATTTATGTCGAATTAAGCCAAAAAAAAAACCTGATTGTTCCCGTTGTATTGTAGAACCGTTAAGTCTGGATATAATCGCATAGTTTTTAGAATTTGGGAATCGGAAAATTTTGAACTTGATGTTTAGGAAACGGAACCTAGTTTTGGATTTGTTGCGCCGAGTTGATCGATGTGACTTAGAAACCCTAGTTTCACGGGGCTTATGGAGTCGCGCAGTTTCCACACTTCCCAGATCGGCTCTGCTTGCAACAGATAATGCTGACATTGGTAGTACTAAGCAAACTGGGATGTTTTCACTAGCTGGGGAATTAGCTTCTCTTGTAGAGGAATCTTCTCATGTTGATGATGATAATACCAAATCCACCACGAGTCGTATGGAACTAAAGCGATCTCTCGAACTCCGTTTGAAGAAACGAGTCAAGGAGCAGTTCATTGATGGGAAGTTTAGTGAGCTGTTGAAGAAGGTCATTGCGAGACCTGATACTCTTCGGGATGCTTATGATTGTATCAGGCTTAACTCCAATGTTTCTATATCAGAAAGAGATGGAAGTGTTGCGTTTGATTGTATTGCGGAAGAGCTCTCTAGTGGGGTGTTTGATGTTGCTTTCAATACTTTTTCGGTTACGGCTAGAGATAAAACAAAAGAGGTCCTTTTCTTGCCTAGTGTAGCTCTTAAAGTTGTTCAAGAGGCTATTAGAATAGTCCTGGAAGTCGTTTTTAGTCCTCATTTTTCTAAGATTTCACATAGTTGCCGAAGTGGAAGGGGACGTGCCTCTGCATTGAAGTACATTAGCAACAACATTTCTCATTCTGATTGGTGTTTCACTTTGAGCCTGAGCAAAAAACTTGATGTTTCTGTTTTCGAGGACTTGCTCTCTGTAATGGAGGAGAAAATTGAAGACAGTAGTTTAAGTTTCTTACTCCGTTCTATGTTTGAAGCCAAGGTGCTGAATCTTGAGTTTGGAGGATTTCCCAAGGGCCATGGTCTTCCACAAGAAGGGGTGTTGTCCCGTGTATTGATAAACATATATCTTGATCGGTTTGATCATGAATTTTATAGAATCTCAATGAGGCATGAAGCCCTTGATCTTGATTCAAAGACCGATGCAGATAGCCCAAGCTCAAAACTTCGTTCTTGGTTTAGGAGGCAGGCAGGAGAACGAGATTTGAAAAGTACTCCGGAGCAGGACAATGCTCTCAGAGTTTATTGTTGCAGATTTATGGATGAGATATTTTTCTCTGTGTCTGGTTCCAAGAAAGCTGCGGTTGATATCAGATCTGAAGCTATATGTTTCTTACGGAACTCACTGCATCTGGACATCACAGATGAAACAGACGCGTCACCATGTGAAGCGACCAGTGAGCTTCGTGTTATGGGTACCTTGGTTAGGAAAAATGTTAGGGAGAGTCCCACTGTCAAAGCTGTTCACAAGCTAAAGGAGAAGGTTAGGCTTTTTGCATTGCAGAAAGAAGAGGCCTGGACCTTAGGTACAGTCAGAATTGGGAAAAAATGGTTAGGACATGGACTGAAGAAGGTCAAAGAGTCAGAAATCAAAGGCTTGGCGGATCATAACTCTACCTTGAGTCAAATATCTTGCCACAGAAAGGCAGGCATGGAGACAGATCATTGGTATAAGGTCTTGCTTAGAATATGGATGGAGGACGTGCTAAGAACTTCTGCAGATAGAAGCGAGGAGTATATCTTGTCCAAGCATGTTATAGAACCTACTGTTCCTCAAGAACTAAGAGACGCGTTTTACAAGTTCCAAAGCTCTGCTGCGGCATATGTCTCTTCAGAGACGGCTAACGTGGAAGCGCTTTTGCCATGTCCGCGCTCTCATGATAAACCTGTTTTCTTTGGTGATGTTGTTGCTCCTACTAATGCTATAGGAAGGCGTCTTTATCGCTATGGATTAATAACAGCCAAGGGTTATGCACGTTCAAATTCTATGCTTATTTTGCAAGATACTGCCCAAATAATTGATTGGTTTTCCGGACTTGTTCGGCGGTGGGTGATTTGGTATGAAGGCTGTAGTAATTTTAATGAGATAAAAAATCTCATCGATAATCAGGTCAGAATGTCATGCATCCGTACTTTGGCAGCAAAATATCGAATACATGAAAATGAGATAGAGAAACGCCTTGATTTAGAACTGAGCACGATTCCCTCTGCTGAAGATATAGAACAGGATTTACATCAGGAGAAACTAGATTCTCCTGCTTTTGACAGGGATGAACATCTAACATACGGCCTTTCCAACAGTGGTTTGTGTTTATTGTCTTTAGCTCGATTAGTGAGCGAGTCAAGGCCTTGCAATTGCTTCGTAATTGGTTGCTCGATGGCTGCACCTGCTGTTTATACTCTACATGCAATGGAGAGACAGAAGTTTCCTGGTTGGAAAACTGGATTTTCTGTTTGTATTCCTTCTAGCTTAAATGGAAGGAGAATAGGGCTGTGCAAGCAACACCTCAAAGATCTATATATAGGTCAAATATCACTTCAAGCCATTGATTTTGGAGCTTGGAGATGATTACATTCTCTCATCTACAAGACTCCTGCAAGTTGTTAATATCTCTTCCTAGGTCAAGTCTGATTGGTTTTAGACAGTTTGTTGAGCTCTGTGTACTGATGTCTAGCAAATCTAAGGTCCGCTGATTATTGTTCTGCAACTGTTTTAGTTTTGAGAGGCCTTCTGCAGTAGCACAGTTTGCATACCCTCAGAATCTAAAACCATGGCATTAGCTGGTCTTATGGGCTTATTCTAGGTGAAATGGCTTTGGGTGGCTTTCGCAATATAACTTCCTTCACTTTTGATGGTGTTTTCCAATGCTTAGCTTCTTGAAACTTGTGTTTTTTTTTTGCTCACGGTTGATTCGCTGTGCTGCAGGTTTTGAACATCACAAATGGAATTAGCAGATCGAGCAGTCGGGCTGCTACTATCTTCGATCAGCTTATCCATATTCACATACTACACTTTCTGGGTCATCATCCTGGTAAGAGGCAACACCACATAATTCATCTCCCCTAAGTTCCTTAGAAAGACGTTGTCAGTTTGATGTACCATTGTCATATAATGTTTTGGATATTACAAGGAAAAGCTCACTGTGTTATAATATTCCTTTGTACAGCCATTTGTAGATAGTGATCACTTCATCCACAAGTACTTCTTGCCTCAAGACTATGCCATTCTCGTACCTGTCTTCGCCGGCATAACCCTTCTCTCTCTCCTTTCCGTATTCATCGGCATGGTCATGCTCAAATCAAAAAAGAAGAAGGCTTAAAATCAAACCTTTGGCTTTAGACAAACTTCTGATTATTTTCTAGAGTTGTGTGCCTACTTTGTTTTGGTCTTTGAGATGTTTAGTTCTGAAGTTAAAATGGTGTAGTTGAACCCGTCCGAGACTATGTCCTATTGTCTGAATACGTCACATACTATAAAATTCAAAGCTTTTTCCTTGGAAATTCTTATATTATTAATCTGACCGACTGATCATCATTAGAAACATTATGTTATGGTTTGATTTTAGGCTCCCTAACCCATTTACAGAAGATAATAATGATGTAGGTGAATGATGACGTTTTTCGAATAAAATTTTGACTATTGTATTTTTGTTTCTTCTTTTGTCTTTTGTGTTTTCTGCATATGGCAGTTACTGATCTATTCCCTTTTCTTTTCTGGTTTTGTCTTCTATAGATATAAAAAAATTAATTAAAATTGACTGATACGATACAAATTCATTTTGTTAGCCATACCTTTGGTGGAACTCACGAATCTTTGCAAGAAAAATATAGCATAAGTTTAGTGCTTAAATGTTGAGAAAAGAAAAAGAAATATAATGATAAATAGTAGTAGTAGTCATCATAATCTAAGAGCTGGCAAAGGCATTAGAGACACACACACACACACACACAAGTGAGTTCCTTCTTCTCTTTGCAATAATGATATGTCTTGTAATGAATTTTATTTTGACTTATCTTATGGAATTTAATCATAGATTTTTTAGCTTTATTAAAACCTCATTAGTCTAATGCTGTACTTACTTAGTGCTTATGGATAAATAATTTCAAGTCATCTTCGTACACTTTCAATTAATCAAATACTTCTTTTTTTTTTGGTCGACCAACAACGAAAAATCAAATACATACAATTCAAATTTCTTTTTTGTTGTTTCTTATTTTGGCCACACACGCTTTGAATTCGGTTTCTACCACATTTGTATAGTCCTATTCTTTATTTCAACAAAAAAGTTGTCATTAACTATTTGCTAAATTGAGTTTCAAAATTTTTGGAAGGTGTAGATTCGATTTCTTCAGACCAGAATCATAAATGCATGTTTTCTTCTTTTGAATTTTATTTTCCTATTAATTTAATTTTTTATATTTTATTTTAAAAATTGTATCGTCGGCTTACCGTAATTAAAAAAAAAAAAGAAAATAAAGAGAAAACATTCTTCTATCTATCTATCTAGCTGTTGTTGTTGTTGTTGTTCACATTATAACAATACGAAGTATCACTCGAATCCGGATCCGAATTACGACAAACGGATCTTTATCGTGACGGCGCCGGAGTTTTCGGAACTACACTCACTTCACTTGTGGTTGTTCTTGTTGTGAGGAGTTAATCGAGAATTCTGTTTTTTTTTTTTAAAAAAATGGGTTGCGTTAGCTCGAAGCAGACGGTCTCTGTGACGCCTGCGATAGATCACTCATTCAGAGAAAATGAAAACAACAATGAGTGTTCTGGATCGGGTCGAGAGGATCCGCCTATCCCGACGTTGAAGAAACTCGTCTCATGGAGGAGTAAGAGTGGGAAGAGGAGGAGTCAGAAGACCGGTAGTAGTGAGTTGGGTAACGAGTCTGGTCGGGGTAGTGACTCGCTGAGTTTCCGTCTCGGTAATTTCAGTAGATACCTTGAAGCTGAGCATGTCGCTGCTGGTTGGCCTGCTTGGTTAAGCAACGTTGCTGGTGAAGCTATTCATGGTTGGGTTCCCCTTCGATCCGACTCTTTCGAAAAGCTCGAAAAGGTTATAAATTTTTTTGACAATTCTGTTATGTGTTATGTCTATATTGTGAATGTAGTGTAATGAAGTTTTAGATTTTGGTTTTATTATGTAGATCGGACAAGGTACTTATAGCAGCGTGTTTCGTGCGGTGGAGAGTGAAACTGGGAGGATTGTTGCATTGAAGAAGGTGAGGTTTGACAATTTTGAGCCAGAGAGTGTTAAGTTTATGGCAAGAGAGATTTTGATACTTAGAAGACTTAACCATCCCAACATTATCAAACTGGAAGGTTTGATCACTTCGAAACTATCTTGCAACATACAACTTGTGTTCGAGTATATGGAGCATGATCTTACTGGTCTTCTTTCTTCCCCTGACATTAAATTTACCACCCCACAGGTTGGTTTGTATATATCATCATCGTCCATAATGTTGGTGGAGTTTTGTTTTTATGTATTTTGGTTGTGTGATCATTGATTTTTTTTTTTTTTTTTTGGCTCCTGTAGATTAAGTGTTACATGAAGCAATTGTTGTCTGGGCTAGATCATTGTCATTCACGAGGCGTGATGCATCGGGATATAAAGGGTTCAAATCTTTTGTTGAGTAATGAAGGTATACTAAAGGTGGCTGATTTTGGGTTAGCAAACTTTAGCAATTCTTCTGGACACAAGAAGAAACCTCTTACCAGTCGAGTTGTGACTCTTTGGTATCGTCCACCTGAACTTTTGCTTGGGGCAACGGACTATGGAGCATCTGTTGATATGTGGAGTGTTGGTTGTGTTTTCGCTGAGCTGCTTCTTGGGAAACCTATTCTCCGGGGAAGAACTGAGGTAAGCCATTTAACAATTCTGTCTTCTGTTATTTATAGATATTGGACCTTTTTGGTCATGGTCATGGATATCTTCTGTTTTACTTGGTGAAACATTTAACTCAGTGCTATTACGTGAATTGTTTTGGAGCAGGTTGAACAGCTGCACAAAATCTTCAAACTGTGTGGATCTCCACCAGAAGATTACTGGAAAAAGTCCAAACTTCCCCATGCAATGCTTTTCAAGCCTCAGCAAAACTATGATAGTTGTCTCCGGGAAACCTTGAAAGATTTGTCTGAGACTGAAATCAATCTGATTGAAACTCTTCTTTCTATAGATCCCCACAAACGTGGTACTGCCTCTAGTGCCCTTGTTTCTCAGGTAATCTTTTTTAGCTTGGATTAATGTATCAAGTGTGAAGACCTATATATATTTGATTTCCGTGGAAACAAACCACATTACTCTATATTGCTCATCGTTTACAAAGACATTGCCTTGTTTTTTTTCCAGTATTTTACCACAAAGCCTTTTGCTTGTTATCCCTCAAGCTTGCCAATATACCCACCTAGCAAGGAGATAGATTCAAAGCATCGGGATGAAGCAACAAGGTCAGAAATTTCTTTCATTACCTGATAGAGAACGTCATGCATGACCATATCATCTCACAAATTAAAGCTTACAACACAGAATCTACTGTTGGGACTTGGGAAATTATCCAGTCCACCATTTTGGTTGGCCATACACGTCAGGTCTTGGAAGCATTTGTAACATCCTATATGTCATGTCTAATTTTTCAGGAAAAAAATTAGCGGGAATGGGAGGCGTGGTACAGATGCGAGGAAGCCATCACGGAAGGCCCATTCATTCAATAAACTGGCACCAGTTGAGGTCCTTTCTACTTACTCACTTGTCTACATGTTATCGGTATCTTGAGAGTATAATTCCTCGTACAAGAAACTGACATGTCTCTCTTTTCTGGTTTCAGGACGCGCGACACCAAACTGAAACTTTTCAGAAACGAATTGGTCATTTAGTTCATAATTCGATTGGAAGTGACGTTAGGTTATGTGAGAAGCTGCAAAACCCATTAGATCACAAGAAAGACGAAGCTTCCCATATGAAGAATGCCTCACAAGGAGATGTACCTTTCTCAGGGCCGTTACAAGTCTCTAAATCAAACAGTTTTGCTTGGGCGAAACGAGAGAAAGATGACGTATGTGTTAGGGTACATAATCGATCTCTCTCAAGAGGTCACATTCCTAACTTGTCGGTACATTCCCCCGCCTTCAATGGGAAAAGTAATGTTGAATCTAAGATAAATAAGAATGAAAATGAGGCCAAGTGTGAGGACAAGACAGATTCTCGAGGCCAGGAGTCATATGAGATGGTGAAGCGTTCTATGTTGAAGCAGTGGAGACAACTTGAACGTCCAGATTCTTTTGGTGCATCTGGCGAGTATCACTCGCAGGAACTGTCATTGGGACTCTCTCAGAGAGATGAAATGGCAAGAAAGCTGGGTAATAATTTGGTATGTCTATAGATTATAGAAGCTCTAAAAGCACCCTTCTAGTTTATTTGATATCCAAATTCCATATAGAAGCTTGTTATATGCATTGGTTCTGTAGCAGTTTAGGGCTGTTGACAGACATAGTAGAGACTAAGTATGCTTTGTGCCTTACGTTCTTCAGGTGAAACTTAGAAATTTGCTACACTTTATCTTATGCTTTACTACTAGTGTCAAAATCGATTCTGTGTATCAGAAATAAAATGAACGTAATTCTAAACATATGATTTCTGCTGTAATAGTTTTATTTCTAAGTGATTTCGGAGGTTACAGGAACTATTTGATATATGCAACATACATATATAATACGGTGTAACTGGGATATACAGCTCAAAAGTAGGAAGAGAGGACCAGATTACCGTTTGTAGTCGGATCATGTTTCCTCAGCTGTTTAAGTTTTACTGTTTTTTCTCTCTCTCTCTCTCCACGCTTTTCACCTAAAGTTCAGAGGAGAGAGAAAAAGTAGGCATGATTTAGTTTGTCTCCTTTATGGGTTTAGTGACAAGCATGCTCAATGATGCTGATAACTTAAAGCCTCGACATGACAGGGTAATGGGGACAAGATCGAATTCTCAGGCCCTTTGTTGTCTCAATCTTATGGAGTTGATGAGCTTTTGGAACGTCATGAACGCCACATCCGCAAGCTAATTCGAAAACCGTGGTTCCAGAAAGGTAAGCGGTTTATATCCTTCATTGTCTCTCGGTTCTTCTCTTTTACAAATAGGACTTTTGCGGTTTTTCTTCGCTCAAATAGGCAAACTGGTAGAGCATAAAAGAATTTATACTTCTTGACAAATTCAGCCCTCCATGTCTTTTTATGTGTAAGAAAATCTGAAACATGAACAAGTGTGTTGTTCCTTTGAACTTGCAGATAAGAAACAGACAAAGTGACTGTAATCACAAATCTCACAAGGAAATGGAGAAAAGAGCTCCAAGAACTATTGAGAAATTACGTTTGGATCTTCAGGACCTGTGATTATCAAGCAAGATGTAGAAAAGGCCATATTAATTATTCTTTTGTTGTTAATTATGTATGATTTATTCTTAATTTATAACATGAAGGTATACTTTTTTGAGAGCCTTCACATATTTGATTCAGAGGTATAGAGCTCAGTTCCTAGAATACTATAAGCAGCATCTGTAGGCACATATATATATACAGCTTTATACTTTCTTTCAAGTCCACTTGTATAACAGGTTTATGTTCTAAGATATACAATTGTATATTGCAGAATGAGGACCATCTTCTTTTTTTCATGATTGTGATCTGTATAGTTACTGAGAAGTGGAACCAACTTGGAAATACTTAAAATACATCAGAGATGTACATACTTGAATAATTGCACATCTAAGACGGGAAAAAAAAAGTTGATTTAATTTGTGAGAACTACATTTCATCTGAAACAAATTCAACTGTTGATTATAAACTACTCACCGTTACATTTTGCCTTGTAAAGAGGTAAAACAGAAAACGTTACATTTTCTTTATTTCGGAGTTGGTAAAAATATCATTGTATGCAGCACTTTTTGTGCGTATATACATCTTTACCACCGTAAAAATACTTTTCTTCGGTTGGATCGTCCATAGAGATTTACTTGTGTTTGGAAGCCTCAAGGAGCCCTGGCTTTGTTAACCAATACTGCGCAAACCTTTGTCTTGCGTACTCCATGTAGTCGAAGTCGATTTCATTCACATGTTCCTGTCAAGTTTTCAAAATGAAGATCAAAATTAAGCATCTATAAGGAATCACAAAATGCAGGTATGATAGAAGATGACTGTAGAAATTACCGATATAATTCCCCATAAACCCCAAGTGAGATGACTAGCAAGTGTATATCTCTCAACATCTTCGAGGAGTTTTTTGACCATAGTATCGCTGGGCTCTTCACCTGGACTCACAAGAACGAATACAATAGAGAATTACGACTGTACATTGAATGATTTCTGAAGCTTATAGCAAGAAAGTGAATCACCTGAATAACTCATATATGTTTTCAGAAATCGTTGACGCTCCCCCACGCCTGTTTATTTAGTCACTCAAGATATTTATGTGAATGATCTTGTATCACTTCAAAAGATAAAAAAAAAATACGACTTCAGATTGACACTTACCAGGGTATTTACTATAATCCATGATGTGAGGTGTTTCAGTGTGGTAATCAGCAGCCATCTCGCAGAAGTGGTTGGCAATGTCAAAAGCCACAGGATTGTAGCATGAATATTCATAATCCTATTTTTTTTTATAAGACAAAAGTAATAAAGTATGAGTTTGGATCCATGTTCTAGTAATGCCATACAGAAAAAGGCGTAGCTGATTAAACAAACTTATGAAACCTTACAATGATGGTTATTGCTTTGGTCTCTTCATCCATCATTATGTTTCCATACTGTAAATCATTGTGGCAAAATCCAATATTTTCATCATTGTTAAAGAGAGATTTCTCAAGCAAATTAATTTCCGTCTCCATAACATCGAGACGAAAGGACTTAGCTTCTTCTGGTGAAGCCAGTCTCTTGCATGCAGTAAGCCAATTTCTGAAGTTACAGAAAGGAAAGTGGAGAAACAGATTCAGAAAGACCAAAATTTTTAATGATCTATTAGAGAAGCAGAGTAGATAACAATGAAAGGTACCGTAATCTGTCCCAAAGCAAAGCCTTCTTCACACCAGGCATTTCAAGACAGTGAAACTCCTTCATTCTAGTTGCTATTCGATCAGATATTGCCGGATCACGCAAGTCAGCAGCAGATAGGGTCTAAAAGTTCATAGTTTTAACAAAGAAAAAAATAATTTCAGTAAACTTAACATCCACAAGAGCTACCTAGGAATTAAAAGACCAGGGAAGTGCAACGATATGCTATAACTTAGGAACACAAGGCATTTCAAAGAGTAAGCTATAAAAATATGTACCCGTGCATGGAGGAACTCTTCGATACGGCCATTGCCAAACCGTCCTAACAACAATGGACCATGACCATGCTTTGACATGAACTCAAACGTCCTGATCTCATCCTCTCGGTCAAAGAAGATCTCAACACCTTCGCCATAAATCCTAACCACAACCTTACGCGAAGGACCTTTTTCCCTAGTTGGCCATTTGATCTGAAACACCTCATTGGTCATAGCACCTTTCAAAGGAATAACTTGGAGAGCCTTTGAATCAATCACATCTTCCCACTCTGATGCTATTGCTTGTAAAGCTTCCTTGACTTCACGAGGCAGACGATAATCTTTATTCTCAACGCTCTTTTCAGCAGCACCCATCGTCATTTGATTCCCACACACAGGTAGTTTAGTTTACACTGTACCAGATAAAAACAGATACTTTCAATAAAAATGTGATTTTTTTCAATCCAGGGGAAGCTCTAAGAGTCACAACACAGTGCCACCAAAATTAGGAGTTTTTATTATATATGATCAACTCAATGCAACAAATCCGCAGGCTCCTAAAAATTCTGAATTCCAATCTTGAAACTACAAGATCATATCCTGACTAATCTAGGTTAAGTTTCTACGATATAATGGGAACAAATAGGTTTTAATCAATCTTTAGACTTGGTTCCTCCACAGGAGGATCTACTTTGAGATTGACACAAACAAGACAAGGCTAGGTAAAAAAGGAAGAAAGCTTACGTTTTTATTAAAGACGATGGATACGAGAGCGAGCACGATTGGTCTGAGAGGGGAATGAAGAAGAGGGGCAAATTGAGAGAGATGATCACGGTTCACGGAGTTTGAGAGAGAGAGTGAGAATGTTAATGTTGCGCAGATCGAGGAAGAAGAAACAGAGGATAGGATCAAAACAAGATCTTGTGCAACAAAATAAAATAGCAGAGGAAATTGAAGGACTATTTTATCAAATAGCAGAAAATATTATTTTCAGAAATATTTTTATTTGGCTCCTTTAATTTATACAAGGCTCCTTTTTAAGTACATCTATTTTCAGAACGTCCAATTATAATTTCTTCTATTTGTGTTTGTTTCTCTCATATTACGTAAATCTATGGTTTTGCCATCGATTAGCAAAGCTTCAATTAGATTTTATAATTTTTTGTTTGCACAGCCAAAATAAGCCTAAAATTAATAAATGTTACAAAAGATGGAGAAAATTTAATTTAAGCGTTACAAAAAAAAAAAAAAATGCCACGATGTCAAATACTCCACGTGGCGTCGACCTGTCAGATCACAAAAAAGTGTAAATGACATTTGTTTCTCTCTCTCTCTCTCTCTCTTTCGGGAAGTCGCTCGTAGATTCTAGTACATTAGGGAAGACGATGGAACTTTGAGTTCTCTATCTTATTCCAGATGAATCTCCTTCCCTATACAAAAAGCTCTCTTGCCTCTTTGCTCTCTCACAACATTCACAAAGTTTCCAATCATCCGAAGAAAAAAATTTCAACTTTGACTATAAACACCACAAGATTCTATCTTACTTGGATCTCTGCAAAAAAGAAGAAGAAAAAGGAGAAGACTTTGTAAGGTAAATGGGCTAACACTATATTCATTGGTTCTTCTTCTTTCTGGGTTTTGTCGTTTGTGTATGAAATGTTACTGAGATTTAGGTTTTGTTTATTTTTTCAGTGATTACGAAAGGCTAATTCGAAGATGAATCCGGAGAAATTCACACACAAGACAAACGAGACGATTGCTACAGCTCATGAGTTAGCTGTGAATGCAGGACATGCTCAATTCACTCCTCTGCATTTAGCCGGTGCGTTGATCTCTGATCCCAGCGGTATATTCCCTCAAGCTATCTCTAGTGCTGGTGGCGACAACGCAGCACAGTCTGCTGAAAGAGTGATCAACCAAGCGTTGAAGAAGCTTCCTTCGCAGTCACCTCCACCTGATGACATCCCAGCGAGTTCTAGTCTCATCAAGGTTATACGACGTGCTCAAGCTGCTCAGAAGTCACGTGGTGACACTCATTTGGCTGTTGATCAGTTGATTATGGGACTTCTTGAAGATTCTCAGATAAGGGATTTGTTGAACGAGGTTGGTGTTGGAGCTGCGAGGATTAAGTCTGAGGTTGAGAAGCTTCGTGGGAAAGAAGGGAAGAAAGTGGAGAGTGCTTCAGGGGATACAAATTTTCAAGCTTTGAAGACTTATGGGAGAGATTTGGTTGAGCAAGCTGGGAAGCTTGATCCTGTCATTGGTCGGGATGAGGAGATTAGAAGAGTTGTGAGGATTCTTTCAAGGAGGACTAAGAACAATCCTGTGCTTATTGGTGAGCCAGGGGTTGGTAAAACAGCTGTGGTTGAAGGTTTAGCACAGAGGATTGTGAAGGGAGATGTGCCCAACAGTCTTACTGATGTGAGATTGATTTCTTTGGACATGGGTGCATTAGTTGCGGGTGCTAAGTACCGAGGAGAGTTTGAAGAAAGACTGAAAGCTGTTTTGAAAGAAGTTGAGGATGCTGAAGGCAAAGTGATTCTCTTTATTGATGAGATTCACTTGGTTCTTGGTGCTGGTAAAACTGAAGGCTCGATGGATGCAGCTAATCTGTTCAAGCCTATGTTAGCTAGAGGTCAGCTTCGATGCATTGGTGCTACAACGCTTGAGGAGTATAGGAAATATGTTGAGAAAGATGCTGCCTTTGAGAGGAGGTTCCAACAAGTCTATGTCGCTGAGCCAAGTGTGCCTGACACTATTAGTATCCTTAGAGGGCTCAAGGAGAAATATGAGGGACATCATGGTGTGCGGATCCAGGACAGAGCTCTTATTAATGCTGCTCAGCTCTCTGCTCGTTACATAACTGGTATGTTAAGATTCTTAATTATTGGCTGATGTTTGTTGTTTTGTATAGTTTTGTTCTTGGCATGACATTTTTTGTGGTCTTTGTGTGGTTAATTAGGTCGGCATTTACCTGATAAAGCGATTGATTTGGTTGATGAGGCTTGTGCAAATGTGAGAGTCCAGCTTGATAGTCAACCTGAAGAGATTGATAACCTCGAAAGGAAGAGGATGCAGCTGGAGATTGAACTTCATGCCTTGGAAAGGGAGAAAGACAAAGCCAGCAAAGCTCGACTTGTGGAGGTATGATTCTGTTGCTTGTTCAAAATTTAAGATGGTTGTGTTTGTTATGGAATAGTTACTTGTTGTCATCTTCTTTTTGGAAGAGTCCTTAATATAGTTTTTTCTCCAACTGTGAATTTTTAGGTGCGGAAAGAGCTTGATGATCTGAGAGACAAGCTTCAGCCTCTGACGATGAAGTACAAAAAGGAGAAAGAGAGAATTGATGAGATTCGAAGGCTTAAACGGAAAAGGGAAGACCTCATGTTTTCTCTGCAGGAGGCTGAACGAAGATATGATCTTGCAAGAGCTGCTGATCTGAGATATGGAGCAATCCAAGATGTGGAATCTGCGATTGCCCAACTTGAAGGAACTTCTTCTGAGGAGAACGTGATGCTCACAGAAAACGTAGGCCCTGAACACATTGCGGAGGTTGTGAGCCGTTGGACAGGGATTCCAGTTACGAGACTCGGCCAAGACGAGAAGGAGAGGTTGATTGGTCTTTCTGATAGGTTGCACCAAAGGGTTGTGGGACAAAATCAAGCGGTGGATGCTGTTTCTGAGGCAATATTGAGGTCAAGGGCAGGGCTTGGACGGCCGCAACAGCCAACTGGATCATTCCTATTCCTTGGTCCAACTGGTGTTGGCAAAACTGAGCTCGCGAAGGCTCTTGCTGAGCAGCTCTTTGATGATGAAAATCTCTTAGTCCGGATTGATATGTCGGAATATATGGAACAACACTCTGTCTCTCGCCTTATTGGGGCACCACCAGGGTAAGTAGCTAATCCTTTACGTTTCATAATGTTTGTGTTATGAAGTCTTGTCTTGCTTGCTCACATAATTACACTTTCTTCAGGTATGTTGGTCACGAGGAAGGTGGACAACTAACAGAGGCTGTTAGGAGGCGACCTTATTGTGTCATACTCTTTGATGAAGTGGAGAAAGCCCATGTTGCTGTCTTCAACACTCTGCTCCAAGTGTTGGATGACGGTCGATTGACAGATGGTCAAGGGAGGACGGTCGATTTCAGGAACTCGGTGATAATCATGACATCAAACCTTGGCGCAGAGCACCTTCTTGCAGGGCTAACTGGGAAAGTATCAATGGAAGTGGCTAGGGAATGTGTGATGCGGGAGGTGAGGAAACACTTCAGACCAGAGCTCTTGAACAGGCTTGATGAGATTGTGGTGTTCGATCCCCTTTCACATGACCAGTTGAGGAAAGTAGCCCGGTTCCAGATGAAAGACGTTGCTGTCCGGCTTGCTGAAAGAGGAGTTGCTTTGGCAGTCACTGACGCTGCTTTGGACTATATTTTGGCAGAGAGTTATGATCCGGTAAGTATCTTAACTTAATTGTAATCTCTATCATGCGTATCTCTTTGGTTGGTTTGTTCTGTTGACTGACTCTTGTGGTCACTGTCTTGTGTTGTATGGGTTAGGTTTATGGTGCTAGGCCTATAAGGAGGTGGATGGAGAAGAAGGTGGTGACACAACTGTCAAAGATGGTTGTGCGTGAGGAAATCGACGAAAACTCCACTGTTTACATAGATGCAGGCGCTGGTGGATCTGAACTTGTGTACCGGGTAGAAAGTGGAGGTCTAGTGGACGCTTCAACAGGGAAGAAGTCGGATGTGCTGATTCATATTGCTAATGGGACAAAGAGAAGTGATGCAGCTCAGGCAGTGAAGAAGATGAGGATTGAAGAAATAGATGATGATGAGGAGATGGTTGAGGATTAGAAGTCTTTCACCTTTAAGAGTCTCCAAATGTTTTTAAGTGAGCTTTTAGAGTCCGAAGAGAATGCTCTGTTTTGGTTTTGGTTATGGTTATTTTGGTAGACTACAATGGTGTGAAACTGTAAAAAGTGTATTTTTATTATGTTCTCGTAATGTAAAATAATCTATTACATAATCCGTTCTTCCCATAATCTTTTGGGTTTTGTTACACTTGGATCTCATCTTACTCAATTCTCTGCAGCGCTGGATAAGAGTGTCTTAACAATGTCATCAACCATACCTTTAGCATGGGGGAAGAAGTGGCCACTTCTCGGAACCTCATGATAGTGAAGCCAAGGAAGCTTATGTGCAACGTAACGTTGCAGTGTTACAGGCACTAGCATGTCCTCATCTCCTTGCCACAAATGCACAGAGCTTTCATTGTTCAAAAACGGATTCTCGAGTTCTATCGGATCAAACTCCCAATTTCCAAAACCAACAATCATGTCACGGTTAATACTCTCATGTATTCCTTGCTGCCTTACTTCTTCCAAATGCGGTTTCCTCGACGATCCATGCTTCAAAATGATATCTTTATCGGGCTGAGACAAGTTACCGCGATCTCGGTTCGCAACGCTGGAACCCGGGAACCAACCTTGTGTGTTCCACCAGTAAATAAGCCAAGGAGCATAGTGAGCAACACGCACAGCCCACTGGTCTCTCCTTGGTTGCAAGTTAAAACCTTGAGTTGAAACGTTTAAAGGCAAGTTCTTCCACCAATAGTTAACCACAGGAGCAACTAGTGTTACTCCAGCTAAACGGTGAGGGATGTACTTAAGGCAACCCCACGTCGCTTGTCCTCCCATTGAGTTACCGATCACGTAGAATCTTGATCCTAGACTCAACTGATCAGCAAGCTCTTCAACATCCAAAACCAAGCTCTTTGGTGTACGGTTTGGATCCGGATCGCTCTCTCCATAACCCGGTTTATCAAACGTAACCATATACACGCTAAGTTCTTTAACTAAACCCTGTAAAACAAAAAAATGAAATTGATCAAGAAACAGATATGAACACTAATTCCAGGAACTGGGGGATGAACTAAGTACCGGAGAGAGCAGAGTGACGAATACGGCGTCGTGTCTACAACTATCGGTTCCATGGATGAAGACGATTTTGTGGTTAGCTTTGTCTCTGGGAAGTCCATGTTCTTTGTAAGCCAGATACCTCCCGTCTCTCAGCTTTATCCGCGGCGCTGTGATCGGTGGACCACCTTGTGAGCCACATAGCTTCGGTTGTGGAGGTTTCAAGATTGACTGATAAGTAACCGCCAAGATTATACCAACGATGATGATCACGCTTGAGGAAAGAAGTAGACTGTTTCGTGGCCAAGGCTTTATTAAGCTTCTGCTTGATGTTCCAATCGCCATTTCACGATCAGGTTTATGTTACCATCAAGTAGATCAAGTTTTCATCACTCAACAACATTCATAGAAAATATGTTAGCTGTCAAATTAAATGCTACTACTAATTTGGCTATAGGTTACAACTGTCTTACACCCTGAGCTTTTTGGTGAGTGCCACTTGGTTGTAGCACAAGCATGTTTTTAGATAAATGATGTATAGAAAACTAAGCAAAGCAAGTAGACTATTAGTTAGGTGAATCCTCCATTCTCTTAACAAAAAGACCAAGACAAGTAGCTGAAAATATCAAAGTAAAAACTAAAACAGGATAAGCTTGAGAAGACAATTCATCAGGCTTAGTCGTTTTACAAAGTAAATTATGAGTAACTAAAATTATGATACTTAAAACATAACAGGTACATATAATAACTCCACTGTGTCCGTGTTTTTGTTGTTGTTGAGGTTTTCAAAACTTTTGGAAACTATGAAAAGGACCAATACAACCAGTAGACGGCTCTTTTACTTACTCTCTGCATCGGTGGTTAACAGCGTCTTGACAATGTCATCAACCACACCTTTATTGAAGTGAAAGAAGTGGCCGCTTCCCGGAACCTCATGGTAGTGAACCCATGGAAGTTTATGAGCAAGGTAACGCTGCAGCGTCACAGGCACTAACATGTCCTCATCTCCATGCCACAAATGCACAGAGCCTTCATTGTTCGAAAACGGATTCTCGAGTTCTATAGGATCAAATTCCCAGTCCCCAAATCCCACAACCATGTCACGGTTTATACTCTCATGTATTCCTTGCTGCCTTACTTCTGCTCCGTGCGGTTTCCTCGAAGAACCAAGCCTCGAAATAATATCTTTATCAGACTGTGACAAGAGACCATGATCTCTGTTCGCAATACTCGAACCAGGGAACCAAGTTTGTGTGTTCCACCAATAGATAAGCCAAGGAGCATAGTGAGCAACACGAACTGCACGTTGATCTCTCTTTTGTTGAAAGTTAAACCCTTCAGTGGAAACATTCAAAGGTAAGTTTCTCCACCAATAGTTAACAACAGGAGCAACTAGTGTCACTCCTGCTAATCGATGAGGAATGTATTTAAGACATCCCCATGCTGCTTGTCCTCCCATCGAGTACCCGATCACATAAAACTTCGATCCTAAACTCAGTTGATCAGCTAGCTCTTCAATATCCATAACAAGACTTTTCGGTGTTCGGTTCGGATCCGGATCACTCTGACAATAACCAGGTCTGTCGAACGAAACCATATATACACCTAGCTCCTCTACTAAATCCTACAACAATGTAATTTGATCAAGAAAGTACCAAAATGTATTAGATTACAGTCAAGAAATCAACAAACAACAATTTCTCAATACAACTTTTTCATTATTTCCTAATTCTAAGCTCATTACATGTGACATAGAGTAAATAAGTAAGTACCTGAGAGAGGAGAGTGGCGTAAATGGCGTCGTGTCTACAACAATCGGATCCATGGATAAAGACGACTTTGTTGCTAGCTTTTTCCCTTGGAAGTCCATGCTCTTTGTAAGCTAGATACCTCCCGTCTCGCAGCTTTATCCGCGGCGCTGTGATCGGTGGACCATCGTGTGAGCCACATAGCTTCGGCGGAGGTGGTTTCAACTTGGACTGATAAGTCAACGCAACGATTACCCCAACAATGATGATCACACAGGAGGAAAGAAGAAAACTCTTTGAAGACGAAGGCTTTAGTAAGCTTCTGCTTGATGAAACACTCGCCATTTCACGAGCAGGAAGACGATCGGAGACGGAGAGGCACGGCGGCAGTCCAACGGCGACGGTTCTTGAAAGAGAGTTGAAAAGTTCAAGAATTATTACTTCGTAATGGATAAAGTGAAAAGCCCATTTATGTTTATCTTACTTACTGGACCGAGGCTTAAGGCCCATATTATTATAAGCCCATATTAAATTAAAGTGAAGGGGAACAAGGGGGAGGAGCAATATATAAAACCTAAATGATGAATTAGGGTTTCTTCTTCGTTCTCCCCATCTTGAGTAGCAGCAGACTTCTTCGTTATTCGGCGGAATCGAAAATGGTGAAGGAACGCCAAGGAGAACGTGTCAGGTCTTTCTTCTTATTCTCTTTTTCTTCTTCTTCGAGTTTGATCTATCACAACCAAGCTCGTTTTCTCTAATGGTGTCATTTGAGATTTGCTCGTTTGTTCTGTTTTCCTCACTCAGCTTCTCTTGTATTGCCTTAGACTTGACTCTTCACTGTTTAGTAATTTATCTTATGGATTGTAATGGAACATTTTGCTCTCTCGTATATTGTACAATGATTGGAAAACTCTGATTTTTTTTCTTCGTCAAAATTTTTGCAGACTCTACGTGAGAGGAACCATCCTCGGATACAAAAGGTGACCCATTTCTTTATTCTCTTTAGTATTTGATTTGGCTTCAATAACATTTTATATAATGAACCTTGGTGAGTAGTTTATGCAAGTGAAATTCATAGAATCGTGTCCTATGTAAACAAAGATCCTAGTGTCCTGTTTTTGATCAAAGTAGTTTTCTTAGACATTTCACAGAATCAAAACTTTTGTTTGTGTGTTGTAGCATCTCCCCATTGAAATTTGAGACTCCTTGTCTAGTTAGCGGTCTACATTATCTTAGAAGACTTTACCGACATTTTTATTTTAGGGTATTGTCTGTATCATTCAGTCTATACTATGGAGTTGTTAACTGAGTTAAATAGTTCAATAGCATTCTGTACTACCGAGTCTAAACGATTAATACTGCTACTAGTCTTGACATATAATTGAATGTGCAGGTCCAAGTCTAACCAGTATCCAAACACATCGCTTGTCCAGATCGAAGGTGTCAACACCCAAGAGGAGGTGAACTGGTACAAGGGAAAGAGGATGGCTTACATTTACAAGGCTAAGACAAAGAAGAACGGTAGCCACTACCGTTGCATCTGGGGAAAAGTTGCCAGGCCTCACGGTAACAGTGGTGTTGTCCGCGCCAAATTCACATCGAACTTGCCTCCTAAGTCCATGGTACTTAAAACATATTCTCTAACCGTTCTGTCATTCTTTTTTGTGGAGAAGTGAAATCTTTTGCTTGGGGTTTTTTTTTAACTGGACATTCATTCCTTGTTTTCTTTCAGGGATCCAAGGTGAGAGTCTTCATGTATCCGAGTAACATATGAAGCAATGGAAACTTATATTTTAGCCCTCCTTGGTTTTGTTCACTAGTTTGTTATTTTGTATTTGATATTGAAAGCATTTCCTTTCTTTGTTTGAAGTGTTTTGGAGATTCTCTAAATAGACTTTGATCATGGATTTTGTTTTTGATCCCAAAATTAGCATCGTTTTCTCCCCCATTATATTGAGAGTTCAAACATATGAATCTTATGGTCTCATTTCTTAATTGTTCAATGGAATGTAATATAATCGGCGAAGTCCCATGACATCAATAGGCAATAATAAATACTAATAAGAAAGTTATTGGAAATTTTTAAATCACTAATTAAACTTTTTGGTTATCATCTCTTACAAACATTTTTTAATCCCAGAATTTTAGAATGTGCTATAGTCACAAAATCGAAAATCACTCAAAATAAACAAAAACATGAGAAACAATACAATATTGTCAAAAAAGGAAACAAAGAAGAAAAAAATTAAAGAACATGAGCAAGAAGTGGTACCTCCTAGAAACACTTGAAACCCGAGTTGATGTCGGCCCATTGGACCTTTATTGGGCTAAACTTTAAAAAAAGAATCAGAATTTTGTTCTCCTGTAAACAAAATAAATACCAACAAACCTAAGATTCGTTGAGATGACCAGACAAGAACTGTGTGTCGACTGCCGTACTCTCTCGGAGTCGGAGCTTCTGTCCCGTTAAGACAGCAGCAGAGCAAAAACCCTAAACCCCTTTTTTTCCTCACATTCTTTTGTTATTCTCTCTCGCGATGAATACCTCCCAAGCAACTCGTGCGGCTCTGTTCCTAAACGTAAGTATTCTCTTACTTATTCTTTTCAAGTGGTCCAAGTTTTGTAGCATCTATTGGTTGGTTGATCAACTTAATTACCCTCGTTCTACTGCTTATACTTATCGTGGATTGATTAGTAATAGTGATGATTTCGAACAGTAGTACTATGTTGAGAAGTTGAAGTTGTGTTGATGTTGTATTTGGAGAGAGTTATGCAACTTAGGACTCTAATCTCGTAGGGACTTTATCTTATTTGTCATCCGGACTGTTTTCGTTTTAACGAGTTACTGGTTTTTGCAGGGTTCAAATAGACAAGCGATGCTTTTGCAGCGGAGCTCAACAAGTCAATTGTGGGGTTCTGTTAGAACGAGAGCTTCGCAGCTGTCTCTGAATCGAGCAAAAGCTGTTAGCTTGAGATGTTCTGCTCAACCTAATAAGCCTAAAGCAGCTGTTTCTGCTGGTTCTTTTGTTTCTGCTGATGAGCTACCGAGCTTGGTTGAGAAGCCTGCTGCTGAGGTTATCCATTTCTATCGTGTGCCTTTGATTCAAGAAAGCGCAAATGCTCAACTCCTCAAGGCGGTTCAAACAAAAATCTCCAACCAGATTGTCAGTTTGACTACAGAACAATGTTTCAATATTGGGCTTGAATCGGAGTTAAAAGATGACAAGGTCTCGGTTCTTAAGTGGATTCTTCAAGAAACATTTGAGCCAGAAAATTTAGGTACTTTTTTGCTTCTCATGCTACTTTTTTTCTCTTTGGTTACATAATTCTTTGGGGGTTATCTGTTATTGATGATTGAGTTAAATTTCAGGTGCTGATAGCTTTCTTGAGAAGAAGAAGCAGGAAGGACTCCATGCTGTAATCATTGAAGTTGGTCCTAGATTGTCTTTTACAACAGCATGGTCCACCAATGCTGTTTCAATATGTAGAGCATGTGGGTTAAACGAGGTTACTCGCTTGGAAAGGTCGAGGAGGTACCTCTTGTTCAGCAAGGAGCCACTGTTGGAAAACCAAATAAAGGAATTTGCTGCGATGGTACATGACAGGATGACCGAGTGTGTGTACTCTCAAAAGCTGGTTTCATTTGAGACAAATGTTGTTCCAGAGGAAGTGAAGCTTGTGCCTGTGATGGAGAAAGGTCGGAAGGCGCTGGAAGAAATTAACCAGGAGATGGGTTTAGCCTTTGATGAGCAAGATTTACAGTATTATACTAGACTTTTCAGAGAGGACATCAAGCGTGATCCTACCAATGTGGAGCTATTTGATATCGCTCAATCCAACAGCGAGCACAGTCGACATTGGTTCTTTGCTGGCAACATGGTTATTGATGGAAAGCCTATGGATAAGTCTCTTATGCAGATTGTAAAGAGCACTTGGGAGGTAACAATAAAGGACTCCAGTCAAAAATTTCTCTCAATGTTCTTTAGTTTGAAACTTTTAGTTCAAATTAATTCACTCTTCTCTTTTGTGTTGGAATTTGCAGGAAAATCGAAATAATTCTGTGATTGGGTTTAAGGATAACTCTAGTGCTATTAGAGGCTTCCTGGTGAACCAGTTACGGCCTCTACTGCCTGGTTCTGTGTGCCTACTTGATGTCAGTGCACGTGATCTCGACATATTGTTTACTGCTGAGACCCATAATTTCCCTTGTGCTGTGGCTCCTTATCCTGGTGCTGAGACAGGTGCTGGAGGTCGAATCAGGGATACACATGCAACAGGAAGAGGTTCTTTTGTGGTTGCATCAACTTCTGGTTACTGTGTTGGTAACCTTAACATGGAAGGATCTTATGCTCCATGGGAAGACTCGTCTTTCCAATACCCATCGAACCTAGCCTCACCTCTACAGATACTCATCGACGCTAGTAATGGTGCATCTGACTATGGGAACAAATTCGGAGAGCCTATGATTCAGGGATATACCAGGACATTTGGAATGAGACTACCAAGTGGGGATAGACGAGAATGGTTGAAGCCAATTATGTTCAGTGCAGGGATTGGACAGATTGATCATACTCATATAACTAAAGGGGAGCCAGAGGTTGGGATGCTTGTTGTTAAGATTGGTGGACCTGCTTACCGTATTGGCATGGGAGGAGGAGCAGCTTCAAGTATGGTTAGTGGTCAGAATGATGCAGAGCTTGATTTCAATGCTGTGCAACGTGGAGATGCTGAGATGTCACAGAAGTTGTACCGTGTTGTCCGTGCTTGTATTGAGATGGGTGACAAGAATCCCATTATCAGCATACATGATCAAGGTGCTGGTGGAAACTGCAATGTTGTCAAAGAGATTATTTATCCACAGGGTGCAGAGATTGACATAAGAGCGGTTGTTGTTGGTGATCATACGATGTCAGTGTTGGAGATCTGGGGAGCAGAATATCAAGAGCAAGATGCGATTTTGGTGAAAGCTGAGAGCCGGGAGATTTTGGAATCGATCTGTAAGAGGGAAAGGCTTTCGATGGCTGTGATTGGAACAATTAATGGAGGAGGTCGCTGTACTTTAATTGACAGCACAGCTGCAGCGAAGTGCAGTAAAGAAGGGCTACCTCAACCTTCACCTGCTGTGGATCTTGAACTTGAGAAGGTTCTTGGTGATATGCCTAAGAAGACGTTTGAGTTCAACCGCATTGCTTATGCTCGGGAGCCACTGGATATTGCTCCTGGGATTACATTGATGGATTCTTTGAAAAGGGTTCTGCGATTACCATCAGTTTCTTCGAAGCGGTTCTTGACAACTAAAGTGGATAGATGTGTGACAGGTCTTGTTGCCCAGCAGCAAACAGTTGGACCATTGCAGATCACTCTTGCTGATGTTGCAGTTATTGCACAGACGTTCACAGATCTAACAGGTGGTGCATGTGCCATTGGCGAGCAACCAATCAAAGGCTTGCTTGATCCAAAAGCCATGGCTAGACTAGCTGTTGGAGAGGCTTTGACAAATCTGGTTTGGGCACAGGTCACTTCACTTTATGATGTTAAAGCCAGTGGTAACTGGATGTATGCTGCCAAGCTTGAAGGAGAAGGATCAGCGATGTACGATGCTGCAATTGCTCTATCTGAAGCGATGATCAAACTTGGCATTGCAATTGATGGTGGAAAAGACAGTCTTTCAATGGCAGCTCATGCGGATGGTGAGGTTGTTAAAGCTCCAGGAAACCTTGTGATTAGTGCGTATGTTACCTGTCGAGACATAACAAAGACAGTGACTCCGGATCTAAAGCTAGGAGATGATAATGGAATTCTCTTGCATGTTGATTTGGCTAAGGGAAAGCGGAGATTAGGTGGATCTGCACTGGCTCAGGTCTTCGGTCAGATTGGAAACGACTGTCCTGATCTTGATGATGTTTCATATCTGGAAAAGGTTTTTGAGGGCATTCAAGCTCTCATTGCTGAAAACTTGGTATCTGCTGGACACGACATCAGTGATGGTGGACTAGTAGTAGCAGCTTTGGAAATGGCTTTTGCTGGAAACAAAGGTATAAATCTCGACTTGGCTTCGAATGGAATTAGCCTTTTTGAGACTTTGTTCTCTGAAGAACTTGGTCTCGTGATGGAGGTTAGTAAGAAAAACCTAGACGCTGTGATGGAAAAACTCCGTGGTTTCTATGTTACTGCTGAGATCATTGGAAACGTCACTGATTCACCGTTGATAGAGGTAAAAGTGGATGGGATTACTCATTTGAGTGAGAAAACGTCATTCCTCAGAGACATGTGGGAAGACACCAGTTTCCAGTTGGAAAAGCTGCAACGATTGGCATCTTGTGTAGAGATGGAGAAGGAAGGTTTGAAGTTCAGGCATGAGCCTAATTGGAAACTCTCATTTACTCCTTCCTCGACCAACAGTAACTATATGTCTCAGGGTATGATCGCTCCAATGAGGTTTTTTTCTTTTTCTTTAGTCATATATAGTGCTTATTTTTACTGATGAAAACGTTTTGTTTATTGTCTATGCTCTCAGATGTTAAGCCAAAAGTAGCTGTGATCCGAGAGGAAGGCAGCAATGGAGACAGAGAAATGTCGGCTGCGTTTTATGCTGCTGGTTTTGAACCTTGGGATGTGACAGTGTCTGATCTTCTAGCCGGAGATATCACCCTTGATCAGTTCCGCGGTATTGTGTTTGTCGGAGGGTTCAGTTATGCAGATGTTCTTGACTCAGCCAAAGGATGGGCTGCTTCAATAAGGTTCAACGAGCCTGTATTGAGTCAATTTCAGGAGTTCTACAAAAGACCAGACACGTTCAGTCTTGGAATCTGCAATGGATGTCAGTTGATGGCTCTGTTAGGATGGGTTCCAGGTCCTCAACTTGGCGGGTCACTTGACACGTCGCAGCCAAGGTTTGTTCACAACGAATCAGGAAGGTTTGAGTGCAGGTTCACAAGCGTGACCATAAAGGACTCACCATCCATAATGCTGAAAGGAATGGAGGGAAGTACTTTAGGGGTTTGGGCGGCTCATGGAGAAGGGCGTGCTTATTTCCCGGACGAAGGAGTCTTGGACCATATGCTTCACTCAGATTTGGCACCATTGAGATACTGTGATGATGATGGGAACATGACCGAAGCTTACCCTTTTAACCTCAATGGTTCACCGTTGGGAATAGCAGCTATATGTTCACCTGATGGGAGACATTTGGCGATGATGCCTCATCCTGAACGTTGTTTCTTGATGTGGCAGTTTCCATGGTACCCAACAAGCTGGGACGTTGAGAAAGCTGGGCCGAGTCCGTGGTTGAAGATGTTCCAGAATGCTAGGGACTGGTGCTCTCAGCTTTAAAGTCATGTGTAGTGTTCTTATATCTGCAGGATTATATTGTACGTTTGGTGTTTTGCAGAGTTTTTGAAAGTTGTTGACAAGATCATGTGCTTTTTAGTGAGACTTGATGAATGCTTTTTTGTCCTCCACGCTGTATTCAAACTCTGGAAATTAAGCATGAATTATTCTCTTTAATCTCTGCTTACCCATTAAAAATAAAATCTTTTTACCCACCCCACGAGTCAATTTCTTTGAGAACAATGAGGCATACAAGAGCAGTTTGATGCCAAACATGGGGTTGACAGGTTGAATAGTTAAAACTATTGTTTAGTTATCAAAGAAAAAAATGCAATTCTCCAGCCAAGCTTTGATAGAATTCTTCTCTGCAAAATCATTGCTTCAAACATACAAGCAGTTGGTACACAAAGTTTGGTCATCAATTCGTTTGCACTACAACAATGTCAAAACGTAGCATATTTGCTATCTATCCCCCTTGTTCATTGTGTCCGTGTATAAATTTAATCAAAGAATGCAATTCTCCAACCAATCTTTGGTTCTTCTCTGCATAATCCTTAGATGCACTATAAAATGAGCAAATAGATCATCGGGATTTCACTGTTGCATGACCGCTATCAGCCAAATGCTTATGTAGTTTTGTTCTGCGCATGGTAGATAAATGGTGGGTCAACATTTGCATGATACAACACACTGCTGGAGAATAAGAGAAATGACGAAAGAAAAAATATCTAATGAACCAACCTCGACTCAAACTCCTCCCCACATTTATCGCATTCATTATTACTGTTTTTCTTCGTCGTGCCCTGCATTTTGATATATATATGAGTTCCAAGAATTATCACACCAAATATGTGATTTAGTGATGCTACAAGGGGGAGAAAGATTTTACCTTGGTTTTCATTCCTCTGGTGGATTTCTTTGACCTTGGAACCTTCTTGTAATCCTGCGCCTCCATGTCTCGATTTACATACGGAGTAGTATCATCAGCTTCACTGCTCTTTTCCGTTATTCCGCCATTGTTATTCTTATCCTTACCCTTCTTGCTTCTGCGCCTCCGTCCTGTGCTCTTCCTGTTATCATACTGCATTGAATCTGCATCATCCTTCTGAGCATCCTCAAAGGCTATGGAAGCTGAGTCCGTTGCATTCACATTTTCGTCTGGATCATCGTCATCTTCAGGTATCTGTACTTTGCTGGTATCATCTGCCATTTCTTTTCCAGCATCATGTTTATTTCTCTCCTCCTTCGCTTCTTTATTCTTACCTGTGCTTTTCTGGTTATCAAATTCGCTGAACTCTGCTGTGTCCCTCTCAATCTCGACTTCAACTTCATCTTCTTCTATTGATACAGCATTCTTTCGCTTATTCTTCTGCCCAGATACCATTTTCTTGAGTAGACTCATCTCGTCATCGACATCCTCATCCTCACTTTCACTAGATCCTTTCATATCCTCCTCCGCCCCAAAATACTCATCATCAGTTTCATCAGCTTCACCAGCAACTTCCTCCTCAACATCTTTTTCTTCCCCGTCAATATTAAACCCCTCCTGAAACTTCTCATGCAGCTGCTCTACACTTTCAGGTGGGTCCAATGGCCCATCAATCTCTTCCTCCTCTGTTTCCTCTTCATAATCAGTGAGTGACTCTCTCAACTCCGCCACTTTCTCTTTGTGCTTCTTCGACTGTTCATGGTTTTTCCACTGCTTCTCACTTTTGAACTTCTTGCTACAAACAATGCAATAGAGCTGCTCATTCTTCCTCTCTGCATCATCATCCTCCTCCTCTCCCAACACATTGAACCCTGCCCCTTCCTCCTCTCCCTCTTGAGCCTTTGCCCATTCAGGCTCCTCATAGTTCATAGCTCTCTCCAATCTCTCCTTCTCCATCTTCTTCTTTCTCTCCCTCTCTTCCTCCTTCTTCTTCTCCATCTCAGCATTCTTCTTCACCATCATGTCAATCACTCTCTTGTCCCTCTTCTTCACAAACTCTGCCAAACCCCTCACTGTATCATTATACTCTCTCTTAGCTTTCTTCCTCAGCTTCTTGTTCTCCTCCTCCATCAATCTTCTCGATTTCCGGTTAGGTCCAGCCACCACATCATACTGATCAACCCAGCAGAAATCCATAACAGTGCAAAAACCTAACCAGTAATTATAAAACGCCGTCACCTGAGCGTAAGGACTCTCTAGATTCCCCATAATCGGAGCTTCCTTCACAGAATCCATCCTCAAACCTAACGTTCTCGCGAACTTAATCTCGTTTAGGTAAACACTGTTGAACACATCGTAGTACACCTTGTAGAATCCTTTCCCTGTATCTGAATACCCGGAATACATAGTGGTGGAGAAGAAAGCGAATAGATCCGGAACAGAGCCCCCAGGCATTCCACCTGATTTCGAGCCACCGGCTGAGCCATGGTCTGCGAATAGAATCTGAGATCGGTGAGAATCATACCAGGCTCGTTCCTTGGGATCGGATAGAACCTCGTAAGCGTGTACGAGCTCTTGGAACTGGGCGGTGGCTTCAGCCTCAGATAACCCACCGGCTTTCATAAGCTTGTCCGGATGACGCTGTAGAGCTAATCGCCGATAAGAGGATCTAATCTCGTCCGGCGAAGATTCCTTGCTGATTCCGAGAACCTCGTAGTGGCATCGTTTCTCCGAGCGAGACGACGAAGACGCCATCTCCTTGTTTTTTTTTAGGGTTTAGACTATTTTGTCTTTAGTCTTATAATTAATTTCATTCTTTATCTTCAAGGGCTTAATATAAAACGGAAACTAAAGAAAAAGTATCTTATTAAAGAAAAGATCAGATTGTTGTTGTTAACAAGTAGTAGTATCTTAGAAGAGCAAACAAAACATTGAAGCCATTTTTACAGACAAGTTTCTGAATACTCCTCGCTCTTTCTTTATACTTGGAGAAAAGGATCTCACTAATTCTCACCAACTTCACGTACTGATGAAGAAGAAGATGTTTTCCTTTCTATGCTCAAATTTGAGACGACATTGTTGTTATTGTTACCTTTCTCTCTGAAATTATCTCTAAGGAATTCAACGGCCATGAAGGTGAGTGCTGAGGCTGGAATATACCACATGACCCTTGGGACACTTCCCCGGAAAAAACCCTCTGGACCTTCCTTCCTCCATATCTGTCCAACTGCATCCAGCCATCCCTTGTACCTAAAATTCAACCAGATTTCCAAGTTCAATCTAAATAAGTTCTTCAATCTACTTGGGATGCTATTTAGATGATCATTGGTATCTGTTAAGAACATGAGACATACTTGATTGTTGATCCTTGCACTTGCAGTCTTGTTTTTACAACATCGAGTGGAGTTGTCAGATACGCGCTTAGTCCTGGAGAGACATTAATTTGACATGGGTCAGTATGTTGGATGAGCTATTTGAAACGGATTCTTCTGATTTCATTCTAACGTACCACCAGCTAATCCTCCCAATACGAGACCCTCTATCGAACTGTTGACTCCATATTGTGGAAACTTTTTCTTTCCCTGATCTGTTAAATCCTTTAATGCTTCATAGAACACTACCTGAGAGGGAAAACCGAACGAACATGAGAACAAGGACCCTAAGATGAATGGAGGTAACACTTTCACTCTAGTCATACCATAAGACCAGCAAAAGGCACATCCCTCGCTAGTGTAGACCAGTATCTGCCAGCGGAAGAAGGAAAATAATTATCACATGGGTCTCTTGACACGATTGCAACAATTTGAATGATGTTTCCAATTTGCATCATATAGCCTCAACAAAAATTACATACCCAGCATAAAGTCCTTTAGGCCCTTGATCTTTCCATATTGAGCATCCAGCTTGGAACATACCAGTATAGTAACCATACATGTCACCTCTTGGTTTCACCGGAACACTGTTCCTCGAAATAAAAGAGCTCCAGGAGCTACTAGTGCCCTGAATTTGCATACGCTGCTTTATGACTTCACAAGGAACATATACGAAAGAACCAAGTGTATCACCTGAAACAGGGAAAGACTCATGAAGGGTATGAAAAACATACAGCCACAATATTTCATGATGATATTCACAACAAGACCAGTCAATGACATCTCATGATAGAGTAATAAAAATTGCACTTCTATATATTCTCAAGTAAGCAATCAGCAATTCTTGCAACCTTAATCTTGTGTGGTTTGGTGAAAACCTGGATATTATCTAATAAAGACCCACCATATCCGTAAGGTAGAATCATCACATTTCTGATATATGAATTTTCAGCCAGGTGGTATAAAGTTTCATTTCTGCTGCATGCTTGGCATTCTAAGTCAATTTGCAATTGAGTGGACATATGTATCCCTCCCATCTTTACAATTATTTCAATGATAAGATGACTGTGAGAGAGACAGTTAGATAACCTACCAACAGCTCCTGCTATAAAATGCGCCCAGTGCCCTGCTAAGCTGGGATGAGACTCTTCAATCCATTTCTTTGTGGACTCAATAAAGCCAAAGTAGGTTGCTCCAGTTGCAAGAGATCCAGTGACTCCAGGAGCAATGCCCCTATAAAAGCCTAAAATAAGGTCAGTAGCAATGTATTTAAACAAAAAATAAGAAGCATAGATAGTTTTCTGTTCCAAGTTTGCAGCACAAACAAGTAAAGCATAGACAGTCTGCTGCTTAGAACAATGACAAGTAGGACAGTAAATCACAGATAGGCATGCCTCAAGAATAGAAAAGGGGAATACATTTTTATATATTTCACAAAGAGAATGGAATATATAATACGATCATACTTGGATGATATACCTTTCAATCCATCACCAACCCAGACAGTCCGGAGCATTTGCGGAATGCTCTTTTGCCTCTGAAATCAACAACTAAACACGATTAGAGATGATGATACACTCCCAAAAAGGCCACTGAAAGTGATGTCTGGTTAATCATACCTGAGTTGCATTCATGATAATCTGACTTTGAAGTCTGGTTTTGAGAGTATCAACAGGATGCATCATCCCTTCTCCAAAAGCTCCAGCTAAACCTCCCCATAAGAACTCTCTCCAAACTACATCAACGATTCAATGTGTTGAAAATTAAACTAATTGACCAGACTTGCAACTATTGGATTCCGACGAGATTGAAAAATCAATGCCACTGAACATGATCAACAATCACCAGACGAAATCTCAACGTTTCCGCTAAAAAAAAACTCATGGTTTCAGCGTAATCATGATCATCAATCAAATCTACAACGATTTCCGCATCAACAAACCAAAGAGAACGATGATGGAGAAGAAGAGAGACTCGTCGCTTACCGAAAAATTGATCCGGCGTGGCTTTGATTTCGACGCTCTTACGATAACTCAAAGGAGGTTGCTCATGGCTCGAATCGGAGCTCTTCTTCGCCATTTCCGTTACTGAAGCTTCTCGAACCTTCCACGAGTTTGTTTGTTAGGGTTTATGAGGTTTTAATGAAAGCACAGTTGCGCTTCTCCCAAATTCGCCGTGACCGGCGACGAATACTAATTTGTGAACCGCAACGATTTACTGAAAAACAATTAAAAATATATTTTTTTAATATTTTCAGAAAAAAAAATCTTATGGGTAAAATTGTAATTTTCATCAGTTCATAACTCTTCTCCAAGAAATTAACCAACGAGAGCCGTAAACGACATAATCACTCTTCTTTTTTTTTTTTTTTTTTTTGGGAAAATCACTCTTCTTTGATTTTCAAGTTGCAAACCAGTGTAGATTGGATCGTCTTCAATTTTGAGAATCTTGTTAAATCATTCAATCAGTACTCTTTAGTAGAAGATCTTCAATTGTTATATAAGTTATTACAGTTTTTATTATTTGGCCTCAAATGTCAGAAAACAAGAAAACAAAACGCGACCAACAATAGAGGTTTCCTACATGATAAAACAACCACAAACGTCAAATGTAGATAGATATTAAGAAACTTCCATTAGTTTCAGAACATGACTGAACCCACAAAACAAAAGTTTCAGTAGTGATGCAAACGTAGGAAGGCTCAACATTGTAGAGAAAGACTAGGCTCTCTTAGCAACATCACCATCGTCAGTATGATCAAACCCATCTGGACCATTCTCTGTTTTACCGTTCTCTGCATCACCAAATTGATTGTCACTGCCACCAAATTGTTCATCTCCCCCTAAACCGCTTTCAAGCTGATGATCTGTATCGTTGCCTAATGGTTGGTTGCTGCCAAACTTTTCATCAAAGCCAGCATTAGTGGAGCTGCCTTGGGTAAAGTTGTCACTTCCACCAACACCACCTGCAACACCATATCCGCCCCCACTGCCAAAATTGCTTCCATAACCCCCACCAACGGCATTGCCACCATAAGGAGAGTTACCTCCATAACCACCAGCGTTTCCACCATAAGAAGGGTTCCCTCCGTAACCACCAGCATTACCTCCATAACCACCAGAAGCTCCCCCGTAACCACCGGCATTGCCTCCGTAACCAGCATCTGGAGCACCGTATCCACCACCAGGACCACCGAATCCCCTTCCTCCAAACCCACTTCCTCTTTCGGTTGCGTAATTCACCCTAATTCTTCGACCATGAAGGTCCTGTATGCAAGCCAAAAACAAAAAACAAAAAATGACCAATTGACAATGCTAAACAAAGAAGGTGCAGTTTCAACGTTTTCTGAATCATCTAGAGTCTAGACACAACCTTAATACAAAGCTTTTTTCTTTTGTAGCGAGATATACAATCCAGAAACAGAATGATATATTGCTCCACATTTCAGCTCTTTATTAAGAAAGAGCAAGTCACTGCTTAACGGATGAATTGCATTTCTAGCTAGATGATGACACCTATACTATCTATGTCGCCAACTTTTTGAAAGGACAAAAACTAAAGTGTTCTAGAAACATGAATCGTCAGGGCACAACGATTTTTGAAAATGGTAAAACTTACAGAACAAGAGACTGAGCCAGAAAAGGAAAAGAAATGACAAAGGAATAAGCCACACGACACTTGAGTATCAAAAGACGCTACAACATTTATTTGTTACCTGTCCATCCAATTGCATGGCATTACTAGCCTCCTCGCTTGAAGTAAATGTTACGAAAGCAAAACCCCTTGATCTGCCAGTTTCACGGTCCACAATAATTTTCGCTGCAATTAATAAAAATTAGTCAGCTGCCAAGAGTAAAACGACGAAAATTATTCAGAAGCAAGCAGGAGTTAAAACTTAAAAGGTTAGATCTTTGAAATAACGTAAAAGGAGATAGCTAGCTTACCATCAACAACTTCTCCATATTTGCTAAAAGCTTCTCTTAAGCCAAACTCATCAGTGCTGTAGGAGATACCTGAAGCAACATAGACAATTTTGAGACAAACAAGCAGAGAGAAACAGAAAAAAAAAAAAAAAGAGAGTACTCTCTCACACAACGGAAATAGAGATGTAATCACCTCCAACAAAGACTTTCGACGAAGACATGCAACGGATGGTCTGTAGCATTGAGCTAGAGGCAGTGACATGAGAGCTGGTCTGACTAAATATCCTTCCAACTTTACTTAAGAAAGCCATGTTGAGTAAACACGTATTCTGGAAGCAAACGAAAGAGCATTCACTTAATGGTTAGACAAACTAAGGACATACCAAAATATATATAGCATTTCCCAAAATCCAGAATCATAAGAGAAAACTCATGAATAAATACGTGAGACCCATCAATTCAATCGTCAATAAAAGTAAGAAAAAAGACTTCTTTCACAGAATAAAATCATGCACAATACAAGAAAATTACTAAAAAACTTCATGATCTGTTCTCTTGTTTTGCTATACGTATGAGACACAATATCAGATTACAAAATTTCTAATTCCAGCAACAATCATCAGTTCGAAGGTGAGAATTTCACAACAAGATTAACAAAATCATACAAAGGTCAAAGGTCAACTCACTAAACCTCATAAATCGCGTCAATTAGTAGTCAGAACCATGAAATGAATCACCAATAAACACATCTAAACTCGAAATCAAGCTTGCAGACGAGATTCGTAAACAAAAAATATCAACAAACAGAAAACAATCTAACTTCGGATCAAACAAATGAAGCATCAGAATAAACAACAAAAAAATCGAATCCATCCATAAAAGTAGAAGAATCGACGAGAGACAGTAAAACTCACTCTCTAGGGTTTAACGGAGATGATGATCTCTCTCTGGAAGCGTCTTTCAATTCTCGCCAGTAGTGAAAACCCTGAAACCAAATGTGTGTATACCAGAGAGGCTTATGGTAAAGCGTTTCGCTTATCCTGTCCGTTGATTTACTTTTCATTAATCTTGACCGTTGGTTCGGATTCACCAGCTGATTTGAGTTTTATTTTGACCCGGTTAATATAAACCAATCAAATTGATTCTAAACCGGAAACCGGATTAAAATGATCAAATCTTTTTCATCTTTACTTAGCAAATGGCGAAAAATAGTTTATTATTTTCAGTAAGCAAAAAAAAAAAAAAAAAACTCCTTGACGCGTGCATGTCCCTTTAAACTCTCAATTTCAAAATTCCAAAACCCAAAAAAAAACACCTTCTGTCATTTTCTAAAATTAAATCTCTTGTTGCTTGTGTTCATCGTCATCTTCTGAAACGTAAGGCTGACTAAACCTCTTCGTAAATTGTCATTAATGTTTTTTTTTTTTGTGTTTCTTATCTTTTGATGCATGAAACTGAAATCTATAATTCTTTGTTACGTTGCAGATTGAAAAAACATTGGCAAGAAAAATAGTTTAAAACCCAAGAAACAGATTCTTACGTCGTTGGATTTATCATGGAATCTCAAGAACAAAGTTTTTTTAACCCCACGAATCAAAACGTAGCATCTAAACCTGAGACAGAAGATCCAATCTCACGACTATCTTCTTCTTCTTCGTCGTCTTGTTCTTCCATAGAAGCCGAACCACGACCTGATGAGAATCTAAACAGCAACAACAACGTAGATCAATCTCCTCCGATACAAGTCATGGAGAGATCTACAGACAACACAACAACAACGACAACGACCTCGAGCCCTACTACACCTCCTTATAGAATCCCTTCACATGTATTCGCAAGAACAACCTCTACAGCTCCAGTTGAATGGAGCACTATGTCTAATGAATCTCTTTTCAGCATTCATATGGGCAACAATAGCTTCAACGGAGGAGATTATTTCAAATCGGGCGAGCTCACGTTTCCTCAGCCTCCTTCACCAATTACTCCTCCTTTGAATTCCCCTTCACCATCCCCTCCCCAAAACGCAAACCAAGGAGGAGCCGGGGGAGGAGGAGGAGGAGTGGTGGCTGAGGCCAAAACTCCGGTTGATATAGGCAAAAAAGCAGCTGAAACAGACAAAGCTTACCGCGCAAGTAAAGAAGACGAACAAAAAGCTGCAGCTAGTATAAGAGAGGTTATCATGGCTAATGAAGCTGCTAACAACAACAACAACAACAACAACAACAACAACAACAACAACAACAACAAAACGAATAAACTGGATCGTTCTGTTTCTCGTCGCACGGAAGATTTCAGCCTCAAGTCTTTCGCTTTTCCAGTGTAAGCAATCAAACTTATTACAATCATCTGTTTTCATGTCACCAAATAGAAATGTGTTTTTTTCTCATCTTTTTCTGGTTGCTCATTACGTAGATTGGGGAATGCAGACAAGGGAGGGCTGCAAGGTTCCACGCCTCAAAATAAGCAGAGGAAGCCTTCGCTGCCAGAGACACCAAAGATTTCAAATGATGCGGCTGGTGGAGATGAAGGGTTTAAGAAAGAGGAAGTTCCTAAATCAGTAGCTTCCAAAGCAGAAGCTGATCGTGCACCTAATCACAAACCCAAATGGCTGTCTTGCTTCCCTTGCTGCACAACCTTCTGCGTCTAAATGAAACATCTTTCTGAAGGAATTGAGTTTGATTTGTGTACTATCGTTTCAGTTTGATAGAGAATTCGTTTTCTTCTTCTACGTATTATAGAAGTTTGTTCCAAGATTAACAAAAATCGTTTTTAACCTTTGTGTCTTGTGAAGTAAACAATTACAGTTTGATAAGGTTGTGTCTTTTTTTCTTTGATTTTATCTTCAAGACTCCTCTGCTTCTTAACAATTGTGTTATCATTAAGAATTTATTCTACACAATTAATGGGAAACAATAGGTTTCTGATAGGTGTTGATGTGGAACTTCAAGCCTTTGCATAAGGGAGGACCAATGAGGCAATTTGACTCAGAAGCTGTCGTGGGGACTTGGAGGTATCAGGTAATGGAGATGTCCATTCTTGAAAGTTATGGAGACTGCCTGTGAAATCAGTGAAGAGTCCATCAACTCCAATCACATTGATCCAGTAGTCGTACTCCTTATATGGGTCTTGGCTAAAGTTAAAGTGTATGAATTCGTGTTCATTCCTGTACGTATATGGATGCACCTGAATTTGTAACACAAAGAGCATGGTCAAGAAGTTATTAGCATGTGTAAGTGACTCTCAGTCTCCAGATGAATCTTAAATCCTACCTGTAGATTATGTGTGTGAGCTCTTTTGACCAAATCTGTGGGGGCTATCATATAGTTGTTATTTACTGGAACAACTGTATCCTTCCATGGTCCGATCCCCACAACATATTGCTTGATGTAGTTAAAATACGCATCTGATGTGATTTCTGCGTATGTCTGCAAAGGCAAGAAGGAACATCAGTCACTTTTACTAGAAGCAAAAGAACTTTCAAGAATAAAAAAAAACAATATCAAGAGCAGAGCATTGACCTGGTTAGTGTCTTGTGTTGGCATGGTAACATCGTCTATTAGAAGGACTTTTGGCGAGTCTGTCAAATTTGATATGTACACGAGTGAACTTGGTGCAAACGACTGAATAAATAATGGTTTTTTCAACCACTTCTTGGACAAATATGAGCCTCCATACCCATACTTCTTAAGCGTCTCCACAACTTTATCCTCAAATCTCTTACCACCAGGCCATTTGACCTGCAAATATATAAAAGTGATAGAAGCAAACGGTTAAGGTTTCACCTTCAGGGGAGTGTGAGTCAATCTAAAGAATTTCAGCAAAGTAGGAGTCAATCTTGGAAGAGGATTGTGACTCACATGCTGGTTCATTAAAACAGGATTTTTGATCTCAGGATAAATCCCAACAACTCTTGGAGCATCCCGAGCAATGGCAATGAATTCTTCAAATGTAATGATAGGGTACTTTCCTGCAATACAACAAACAAGAGATGGTCGTGGTTAAATGCTCCCTATACCAAGCGAATTTATAATTTCTTTCAACAGCTAAATCTAGGAAAGAAAGAATTATCTAACCGTTATATTGCTGGTCTCGAAAAGCATATCTCTGTTTTGTACGGAGTGTCTTCAGTTCTTTGAGAGTAAAATCAACTACAAGCAATCAAAGAGGAACCGCTTGTTAGCAAATATCTAATTCAAATAAGTGAATGCTGAAGCAAATGAAACCATGAGCGAGCATCTGTTCAGGAAAATGAAAGGTAACTTACAAGGGAAAAAGCCAGTGACGTTGAATCCTTGCACCTCATATGTCTTTTTACGATCAGCAAACTCCTTGTGGGTAGCAACATTGGTTGTCTCGTCAAGGATAACATCATGGAAACATATAAGCACACCATCTTTGGATGATAAGATATCTGTTTCTATAAAGTCTGTACCCTCTTCAATTGCCCTCTATGAAAAAAAAAAAACAGAAAAGTGGTTTAGAGCAACAATACTCTAGGGAAGAAGATCCATTTCAAATAAGCAGAAGGAGAAATGGATCAAGAAAGGGTAATACCAAGTAAGAAGCTGCAGTTTCCTCAGGGATCTCTCCGTTGGAACCTCTGTGTGCGATGTTATAGGGACGTGAAGTCTGAAGTGGAAGCTTAACAGTTTGAGGTTCTTTACCAGGGAGTGGGTACAATGTCCTCCCAGCACACACAGTAAGTAGAGATAGCCAGATCAAGGGTAAGCATTCTGTAAGTAAGATAACCAATAACCAACCACTTTGTATTACAATTTTACTTATAGCAGAAACAAAAACCAAAAACAGATCAAAAAAAACCCAAACTTTTTTTTAACTTTGTAGTGGACTAGGAAACAAAGCCAATTAAATAGATAGATATGAGACCATATGAGAAATAAACAAATCCAGATTCTTTCTTTCTTCATCTCAACCTAACCTATTGGCTACTATTCAGTTTTATGGATGAGCAAGAATGTCAGAGGGTAAAAGATAATGTTTTGCAAACTGGCAAATCGGCAAATCGAATGCGATATAAGCAATCAATCAAGTTTACAGCCATACCCAGATGGAGAAAATTACAAACAAAAAGACAAAAGGTTGAAATTGACAAGGTAACTTACTTGTAAGAAGAACCATGACGAACTTCCTGGATCGATCGGGATAGCTTCGTTTGATCCGCTTTCTGTTTTTTTTGTTTTTTGTCTCTTATCCGACTCTATCGGTTCTTGTCCATTTACTTTATAAAGTCTGTTTTATAATCTCGATTTTATGTCACACTCTTTCTTACTCCATTGACCTCTCCCTGTCCCTGCGTTTGGCTTAGCCGTTCTTGGTGCGAATATATTTTCATATTCATATATCCTCCTTGTTTTCAATTCACATTCCCCCGAATATTCCATACTAGTTTTTGGTTTATAGAAAGACTTTTTAATTTCCAGATAAAATTATAAGTATGTACTATTTACTAAGCAACACCTCTCCTTGTCAAAAATTGCAAACAAAATCCTCTCGTCTCTTATATTCCCACAAAATTTGGCGATCCATTATCACTTTTTTTTGTTTCACTTTCATCCACAATGGCGTTTATTCGCTTCTACTCAATCTGCGTCTCGCCGGAATATACCTTTTTGACGCCCAATCGGTGTTTCCATCCCCCAGGTAGAACAAGTTGGGTGTACGACTGATCAATCTCTGTTCCCGGTTCATTCGAATTTCGAAAGTCCGGGTCGACCTAATTGATGGACCCGCTGTTTCATGAGGCGGATTTAGTTTTTTTTTTTGGGCGGAGGGGAAAAAAAAGTTACAAAACGGTGGCGTTTGGTGTTGGCGGTAATTCATCGTGTTATATTAAGCCAAGTCAGCAACACAGTTACTGTATTCGTGGAATTGATTCCATTAAACGACAGCGTTTGAAATCGGCACAAGCAAACCTCTCTGTTTCACAGTTTTGCTGTTCAACAGATTTCAAAGGTTTACATCTGTATTCTTCATTATATGTTTGCTAGCTAGTAAGCAATTTCATATGACTAAGGATACACATATCAAAAGATTGTGAGAATTTTCTACCAAAAGAATTTGGCTTTGTTTGGCAATGCGAGTCTTCTTATCATGTGATTCAAAGCAAACGATAGTGATCACTAACGCTACGCATGTCACACGATTTCTAGGTGTTTTTTCTTAACTGAGACTTTGATTTTGTAGATATACAACTATTTCCTTTGAAACATGATCACTAACTAAACCACGCATTATCACTTATCTGTGGAGAAAAGCTTGATGTGGTTTCTGAGAAACTGTAAGCTCGATTAACTCCACTCACAATGTTCATCGCCATAGTCATGGGAAACATTACTTGGAGCCTTGTAAGCTAAACGAGTAAACGAAACTAATCATACAAGCCCAAGTTTAAGATAGTCATCACCCACGATACGCATGTCACATGAGTATTAAGAGGGGGTATTGAACTTGTATTTTAAAAATTTTAGAGTGTTCTTAAAATTCTTTGTTATTCAACTTAGATTTATGTAAAATCTTTTAAAATCTTTTGTTATTCAACTTAGATTTATGTAAAATCATTTAAAATAACTTACAATCTCTTGTTATTTTATAAAACTGACTTAAAATCTACTGTTATTCAAAATTTCATAACTTTTTTATAAAATGCTACTTTACATTGATTCTACAAGACTTTTTTTGGATTTCTAGTTGAAAAATGTCTTCCTCAAAATCACAGCCTTTGAGGTAGAATTTGAAAGGATTTTAGAAAAAAAAAAATATATGTATATATATATATATATATATATATATATTTACTACTAGGAAATCAAAATTGAAGCAGAACCGACTCTTCCCCACTCATTTGCTCCAATCCCACCACCGATGAATGGGGTATTGTGTATTCCTCAATCCTCATCTCTGACTAGACTTCCTCTATCGTTTCTCTCTCGCCAATTGGAATGTTTACAGGTTCTCTCGGCAATTGGAATTGGGTCTTGGTCTCACGCTGATGTCAATAGGTGTTGAGTCTGATTCTGTTTCCAACAACGGTAGCTGCTCGGGCGAGTCAGAAGATCACAAGGACAAGACAACCAATCTTCCCCTCATTCTCAAGCAGGAGGTGATACCAGGTCCAGCTTATTCGCTACACAACAGGTCCAGCTTCTTCTCTCTTTTGATTCCTTGTTTTTGTTAATTCGTATTATCGTCCGTCTTCGGGATTTCGCCCAATTTCTCTAAATCTTCTTCTGGGTCAATTTTGTTTGCTGCCAAAAACTTAAAAGAGAAATCAGAAAGCTTATGTTGGTCGGTCCATTTCCTTTTTCCTGATTTCACCTTCTTTCGCTCTGTATTTGTAATTCCCCTTCCTCGCTTTGAGGCCTCTTCGCATGCTTTGCTCATTTCTTCTTTGGAAAAAAGTATCATTTCACTATTTTACTGGTCTTACCTTTCAAGTTTTGTCTTGTGGGTTCTTCTTGTATCTTCTTGTATCTTCTTCTGTCCATGTGTTTGTTGTAGCTTTTTAGGAGAATCATACAATAGGGGGGCTGTGTTGTAGTCTTAGAAAGAACAAGTATCTCATCTTATTATTATTGACTATTTTTGCTCATTTCTTGATACGTTAGGTGTTGTATTGATGTTCTTTGCGGAGATGTCTCCAGCAACTAAGTCTAAGTCAAAGGATAAAAAAATTGGGAAAGAAGCAGCTCACAAGGCATCACCAAAGCCTTCGCCTTCGCTTAATGGGAATACCAGTAGTATGGCAGCTAATGCTTATAATCCTCTTCTAGGAACATTTCAGGTTCTTGATTCTGTCTCCGTTGCTTCTTCTGACCCACTACTTCAGTATGGTCGTTTCCGCAGTATAGACCACGAGTCTGATGTGAATAATGGGGTTGAGTCTGATTCTGTTTCCAACAACGATAGCTGCTCGGGCGACTCGGAAGATCACAAGGAGAAGTTCACAACCAACCTCATTCTCAAGCAGGAGGTGATACCAGGTGTAGACAATGACAAGCGTGAGAAAGTTCGCCAAAAGAATGAGAGAAAACATCAACGCTAGGAGAGAAGGGCTCTGGAGTTGTATGACAAGTGTACCACATATCTCATGTCCAGAAAACTCGAAGCCCTTACACAACAGCTTGTCACTTTATAAAAAGTAGTCGTCTCTTTTTTTTTTTTTTTTTGGTAGGCCGTAGGGGATTAAATCCCCTACAATTTATTTAGAAAAAAAAAAAATTACAACGAAACAAAGCGTGGGATCGCAGTCCCATTAGAGTCTTCTAACAGAATGAAAGACAAATCTACCGGACAAACGTCCAAATAATGAAACCCAAGCGGTAAGGAAAACGCATAGTTAGCTAATCCATCTGCTAGACGATTAGCTTCTCTATGCACATGAGAAATTCGAACTGTCCAGTTCTTTACAAGAAAGCCATATCACAAACGCACTAGGAATGACAACAGATGAGAATTACTGATCCCTATCTGTAGAAAACCAACAACCACCTCAGAGTCCACCTCCAACTCAACACAGCTCATCTGACACTCCCAAGCCAGTACCAAACCGTAGTAAACCCCCCAAAGTTCTGCTAATGGTGCCGAACAAATACCAATATTCAAAGCAAACCCACGGCACCAATCCCCAGTAGTAGACCGCAAAACTCCTCCTGCAGTTGCTAACCCGGGGTTACCCCTAGACGCCCCATCGGTGTTAACTTTACACCACCCTTCCCTAGGACGGACCCATGCGATCAACCGCTCCACCCTACCAGGTCTTCTATCGCCCTTACTCGTCTCTAAATTTGCCTGGTAAACCTCCTTAGCATGTACATAAAGTAGTCGTCTCTTTTATGTACATAAAGTTTTTTTTGTGTGTTCCAAATCATTCTAAAATCACCTAAAATTTAATAATAAAATCTTACAGAATCACATTCATTTTCTTGTATTTTAAATATAAAAACCTTAAAAACTAATCAAATCTCCTAAAAACTCAATCAAATCTTTCAAAATTCTAAATTATTAAAATCCTACAAAATTCTACCAAATCCAAGTTCAATACCCCCTCTAAGAGTTTTCATTAATTGATTTTTTTTTTATTTATTTATTTATTTAATAAACAGAGTTTTATTATTAATGGGCCGTCCCTAACGGGCTTAGGCCTGCGGTTACAAAACGACAACAGTCACAAAACGGAGAATTTTTCGGCGAACAGAAACAGAAAAACAAGGTTGGTTCCAGGCGGTTAAACAGAGGCAAGGGATCATGCCTACTAGCACCGACGAAAGCAAGCCCCACCGTTTTGTGACTCCGCCGCCGGATCCGGTTGAATCCTATCGCACAACCTTCTCCAAGCGGCGATTCAAACCCACCACAAAGCTTTCAGAATAGGCCAATCCGTCGACTCTCCGCCACCCAATGAACATCGACTCCCCTACCTAGCAAATCGACGTACTCGGACCCAAGCCCTTGGACTCCGAATCTATGCAACCAGAGAAACTCTCCCGAGGCAAAAACGACTTCAATCCGGTCCGGTGGAAACAAAACATGGAGGTTAGAGAGAGGAGGTGGCTCAGATCAACCTCTCAACAACCATAACCCATGTAAGCCATCTAAGATCCTAAAAAAGGACATACAGTTAACCACCGAGACTTTCACCGGGAAACCCACCTATCCGTATGCGCCTTCCGCCGCTGCCGCAGCCACTAATCTTGACGGTTGAGCCGTGAAAGGCTTCTCTGCATATCCAATGGCGTTTTCAAACCAGGAGGAACCAGATCCGAAGCCCTTCGACCGCCGAGATAGGGCCACAGCCGTAACACATGCCGGAGAAACCACACCACTCCGGTGACGGAGAAGAAGTCTTACCTCTCTCTTGTTGCATCTTGAAACCCGAACCTTCACTGAAGCACATCCCAGCCTTACTTGACAAACAACAACAATCAACCGCAAAGCACCGCCTCGAGTGGAGTGAGCGAAGCCAAGTCCGATGCATGAGCATTTAACCATCACCGGAGATCCGAAAGAAACATCTCCAGTCCCTCACTTCTCTACCAAGCCAACGAACCCACCAGTGAGCCAGATCGACACCCGAAGTCTCGAGACCCAGATCTGCCAGATATAGTCCCAGAGTCGACGCCGTCCTCAAGCCTCTTCCTCGAGTCCTCACCAGCGATCACCACCACACGAGACTCCGCTTCACGCGCCGAGAAGCTCACCAGAAACCATCATCAAGAGAGACCCAAAACGAAAGCGAAGGATGGCTTTATAGAGGTGAAGCCGATGCCGGAAGGACAGAGAAACAGAAAGAAAGCCCTCTCCAGCGTCGGAAGGGCAAACCGAAGAGGCGAACGGCTTAGATCTAGGTTTGCTTTTAGAGAAAAGGGAGAGAAAAAGTTTTAGAGAGTGGCTGATCAAAACCGTTAAATTTTTTTCCATTAATTGATTCTTGGACTCTCTATTCATACATTTTGTATATTTTCTCGGGTGAACTTTGAATGTTTTCCACAGAATTTTGAACTCTCATAAACTTAAGAGAGATATGTGCAGTAAACTCACAGTCCCACATTGACTTTGAATTTCTTACGTTTGCTTTTTGTATCATATTTGAAAGAAAATCGGACAATTATTTATGTAATTAATTTACGCTTACTTATATTTAAGCTCATACATAGAATGATGTGTAGATAAAATCATGCATGTACTAAAAAATCATGATCCTGATTTTTGGATATTTCCATGTTGCTGAGCAAAAAGATTCTTCTCGGATAATTTTTCCATTTTTCTACAGAGGATGGAAAAGACCCTCGACTTGTCTGCCGACAAGGCGATATGCTTGTGTAATGATAAACAGCGTTATCACATGAGAACAGAAAGTCAATAATATATTGGCCCCTTTGCAAAATATAATTTATGTGGACTCAATCTTCTGTGTACTGTATACAAATATATACTATTACTTTTTCCAACAAAAAGATGGATAATGTTTTACAATTTGGATCCTTATAAAATATCAAGTATTTTTGTTAAAATGTTGTGGATCATGTATTATACAGTATATAATATCGTTGCGCCCTTACTGAGAACCAGGATTGATCACCATGGATTTAGGCACTGCTGAATACGACACACACTTGACACCCGCTAAACGAGTCTTATTATCATACGAGTCAAAGTAAAGACAATGATCACTCGCGCAGCGTGAGTAACGCTCCACATGTTTTATCTTCTAAAAATTATATTATCGGGTCATCTACTCGATAATATATCTCTTTTATCTTCTTTTGCTTTGTTGAAGCGTTTGCCAATAACGAGTAGATGACCCGATTAAACGAAGCCGTTTGATTTTGACTAAAACAATCCTAGCTCCAATCAAAGAGCCACCTCAGCAAGTCTGTAGGCTTTTTTCATCAAGTCTAGTTGTTGTTCATACATGTAACAAATAAAGCCAGCAGGTAAAAGAGAAAACGACTAAACGAAGGCATTATTTGATTATGACTAAAACAATCCTAGTTCCATTCAAAGAAAGCCACATCAGCGATTCTGTAGGCTTTTTCATCAAGTCTAGCTGTTTACATGTAACAAATAAAGCCAGGTCAAAGAAAAAAAACGATCTTCGCTCATGACACTTGCAATAAAATCATAATTCCAACGTGCCTTTCCTGTTTACCTTCACTTTTTTGCTTACAGCTAAGAGATTCCACATGAAATAAAGCTTGGTCTAAGTACATTTGATCAGCCTCACTACACGACTAGGACTTAAGACTTTGCAAATATACAATTATTCTCTTGTTTGAACTTTGGTGTTTTCACTGGGAATTTGAAATCCTTATAAACGTGGACGATATTTGGCATTGAACTCATTGTCACATATTACGAAAGTTTGAGTTTCTTATCTTTCGCTTTTCATATCATATTGCTATATGGAAGGGAAGATGTTTTGGGGAAAGTACTTGATATGGGTGATGTTACTGTTGGGGCAGATATGCGGATCCAAAAGCTGCATTAAAAAAGAAAGGAATGCTTTGTTCGAGCTCAAGAAATACATAATCTCACTTTCTGAAGAAGGAAAATCCAACGATCATCTCACTACTTGGACTAATGACACAAAGAGCGATTGCTGCATGTGGGAAGGCCTTAAGTGTGATCCTACTACCGGGCGGGTTATCCAGCTTTCCATCAGCCTACTGTACCTCAAATTCAAAGAGAGTGCTCTCCTAAACCTTTCTTTGCTGCATCCCTTTGAAGAAGTTCGAAGTCTAGACTTATCCGTGACTGAATTCAGTGGCTTGTTTGATGATGTGGAAGGTATACGGTATACCACGGTCTCTCCCAGGGTTTATTTTTCTTTTACCTCTTCTGGTCTCTGTTTGAAAACACTTTCCCCGGCATTGACAAGTTAGGCTTCTAATTAACCAAAAAGTTGATACCGTTTAAAATAAACGTACTTAGATTTTCACCTTCATCAAAAAGTTACAGATCTGTATTAAGTAACTTGCTGATATTGAAGTCTATGCCATGTAGCACGAAATTACATCCAATCACTTCATGCATTGCTTCCTTCCAAAATCCATACATTGCAACTCTCATAATCTTCATTTGCATGTACAACAAACAGAACTAAGATTATATTGAACTGATTAGAGTGAGCTATGTTATTTTCATATATTTTGTTAACAAGATTCTCGTTTGCAGGTTATAGAAGCCTAAGAAAATTAAGAAACCTCAAGACTCTAGATCTCTCTACAAATTATTTCAACAACAGCATATTTCCTTTCCTTAGTGCCGCAACATCACTCACAACTCTGTCTCTTAGGTCCAATTCCATGGATGGCTCTATTCCTGTTAAAGGTATATCTCTCCATCACTCCATGCTTATTGAATCTAATGATATATAGCTGGCCCATTCTTGATGATGTATCTTTTGCTAGCTAGATTGATGCAATTTAAAATTATTGTTATAACCTTTTTTTGTGTCATAAAATCAATTTGCGTCATTCTTATATTTGTTGGAATCCTTTTTCAGAACTTAGAGATTTGATGAACTTGGAAGTGCTAGACCTAAGTAAAAACAGATTTAACGGCTCCATACCAATACAAGGTTAGTTGTTCATAAAATTTAATTTTGTCTTTATTTTCGGAAGTGGGAATACGACTGCGAACATGTTTGGATTGGTTTATCAGTTTATGTATCACCCATGAGAGAGCATCATTGATAAGCACATGAGAGGCACATGTGAGGAGCTAAAAAAAAGGAATGAGAACAATGAAGAGTATAAATAGAGATAGAGTAGTATTGTAAACACTATCCTGTGTGATCATTTGTGTTGTTAGAGCTTTTGGCTCTGTTCTTAGGTGATGAGATTAGATAACTGTAACTCCAAGCTTATCAATTAGGGTTTGAGATTGTATTGTGGATTGAAAAGAGATAAGAAAGAAGAGTTCTTACCTTCAAACTTATCAATCATGCTCATATCTAAAGCTTTGTGTGATTTTGTCTTGTGGCAGAGTTCACTTACATGAGGAAGCTGAAAGCTTTGAGTCTAAGTGGCAATGAAGTTTCTGGATCAATTGATTGCAAGGCAAGTTTTCTCAAATAACTCAAAGTTTAACTGGATAAAGTTGTGGTTGATTCACGTTTAGTTAAGTGACTAAAACTTCTGCATTTGATTACCTTAGGAGTGTGCAAATTGAAACATATAGAAGAGCTCGATCTCAGTAAAAACAAACTTGTCGGTCAGTTTCCTTTATGCATAACTAGCTTGACTGGACTTCGAGTTCTTGATCTCTCGTCGAACAATTTGATTGGGAATGTACCATCTGCTCTCAGTAGCCTTAAGTCCCTTGAGTACTTATCGTTGTTTGATAACAACTTTGAAGGCTTCTTCTCACTTGGTTCGTTAACCAACCTCTCAAAGCTTAAGGTCTTAAAACTTGGCTCAACTTTCACTTCACTAGAGTTAGAAGAGTCTGACAGTTTTTGGAAGCCAAAATTTCAGTTGAGAGCTATTTCACTAGCAAGTTGCAATTTGGAGAAGGTACCTCATTTTCTCGAATACCAGAATGATTTGCGTCATGTTGATCTCTCTAACAACAAAATTGCTGGAAAGTTTCCTTCTTGGTTGTTGGAGAAGAATACAAAACTCAAGGTTTTGATTCTTCAGAATAATTCTTTTAGGAGCTTTCAGCTACCGCAATATGATCATAATCTCATTTTCCTGGATGTGTCACTTAATGAATTTGATCACCTCTTTCCTGAGAATATTGGGTGGATACTTCCTCATTTACAATATATGAATCTAGCAAAAAACGGTTTTCAAGGAAATCTGCCATCTTCTTTGGGTAACTTGAAAGATATTGAATTTCTGGATATATCTCACAACAATTTCCAAGGGGTGTTACCGAGAAGTTTCTTAGAGGGTTGTTATTCATTGCAAATCTTAAAGATGTCTCATAACAAACTAACCGGAGAGGTTTTCTTAGAATCAGCTAACTTTACTGGAAAAATTGGAAAAGGTTGGCAAAGCTCGAAATCATTGTATATGCTTGACATATCGAACAACAATCTCTCTGGTGTTATTCCAAGCTGGATTTGTGAACTTCCAAGTTTATATGCATTACTGCTTTCAAACAACTCGTTGGAAGGTGAAATACCTCTTTCGTTGTTCAACACAACCGATCTCAAGCTGCTGGACCTCTCTACAAACATGTTATCAGGTGGCATACCTTCACTTGTCAGTTCTAGATATCCAAAAGTGTTACTCTTGCAAGTCAATAATTTTTCAGGGGCTATTCCAGACACGTTGTTAGGGAATGTTAACATACTTGATCTAAGATATAATAGGTTTTCTGGGAATATTCCGGAGTTCATCAACACCCAAAACATCAATATTCTTCTTCTTCGAGGTAATCATTTAACAGGTCCTATTCCCCACCAGTTGTGTGGCCGAAGTTATATCCAACTTCTGGATCTTGCTAACAACAGACTGAATGGATCCATACCTTCATGTCTCGGCGATACATCATTTGGTTTCATGAAAGAAATTATCTTCGACATTAATTATGGTGCCGGCATTTTTTCCCTAGCAGGATCCGATATATATTTCAAATCTCTGATTGGGGAAGAACAGTTTCTGAAGCCATACGAAGTCTTCAACCAGATATTCAACCAGCTGAAAGTTGAGTTTGCAACAAAACACAGATATGATACCTACTTTGGTGGAAATCTCAAACTATTTTTTGGAATGGATCTATCAGAAAATGAATTCAGCGGTGAGATCCCAGTAGAGTTTGGACATCTTCTTAAACTAAAATCTCTCAATCTTTCTAACAACAAATTATCAGGTGTGATACCAAAGAGCTTTTCAGGCCTGAAGAACGTGGAAAGCCTTGATCTTTCTTTCAATAGATTACAAGGTCGAATCCCACCACAACTTACAGATCTTAGCAGCCTTGCTGTCTTCAATGTCTCATTCAACAACTTATCAGGAGTCATTCCAGAGGGAAGACAGTTTAATACCTTTGATACGGAAAGCTACTTAGGTAATACTTTTCTTTGTGGGCAAACAAACAAAATAAGTTGCAATGGTGATATTTTTCAAGAACCAGATAATGGAGTGGAAGCTGATGAATCCACCACAATCGACATGGAATCTTTCTACTGGATTCTTGCTGCAGCCTATGTGACAATACTTCTTGGGTTATTCGTATCACTCTCATTTGATTCTCCTTGGAGCAGAGTTTGGTTCTACAACGTTGATGTTTTCGTCCACAAGGTTAGGAAACTGTTGTGATAAATAAAACACTGCAGGTGCCTGTGATGTGCTTGTTTCATCCGCATATGTTGTTGTTGTTGTACTTCTCAAACTAGAAAACAGAACATAATTCATGTTTTTGGTTCCTCTGTACTGTCTTTTGTCTTTGAATAAAAGTAATGCGTCAAACATATCTTAGAGCTGCTTTGGTTGTTTCGTTCAATATATAATCTACAGTAGCACTTTAAATTTCTTCATGACACACTTCCATAGTAGGACGACCAGTCGTTCACCAGATCATTGTTGAATGAGAAGTCCCCCACGTTCAGATAATTCTCCCTGAAGGATTTCGAGAATGGACCGTTAAAATTTTTGACCAAAGATGTTGATTTTGTTTAAACCAAATTGGTGAATGTCTCTCTGCCCAATGGAGAACCCAGCAACAACAAAACTGGGGAAGTGTTTCTTTATTCCTGCTTGATCAGCTTCCACTGAAACTTCTAGAAAGCTTGCATGAACTAAGATCAACAACGGACTTTTGCATCACGTACGTGTCCAGTAAATGAAACGTACGTGTTCAGTTACCTACCTGCAACAGGGGATTTTGCCTTTGTTAGTTGTCTCTTCTCCTCTCGTCGATGGGCTCTTTACTCTATTTTAAAAATTTCAGTCATTTAGTGAAAATTATTTAACCACCTTTGTCCTTTTTAGTTAATATTATTTACAAAGTGGCCCCTCAGCGAAAATTGCAAACAAAACCTCCCTCTCCCTTTGCTCTCCCAAATAATATTATAGAGTTCCTCCTAAATTGCATCTTTCCCTTTATTAATGCCGCTACATCACTTACAACTCTTTTCCTTCGAAATATCTGTAAGGAAAGGCTTGTCTATTATTGAGAAGGATTTACAATATATATACATATGATCAGTAGGGTTTCACCATTACTATTTACACTTAAATCCTTTACATAAATAACTCTCCTATACGCCCCCTCAAGATGGAGGGAGTTTCTGCACTCCAATCTTGACATTAAGCTCACGAAATCGAGGACCCGGTAGAGGTTTAGTCAAAGCATCAGTCAGTTGATCATCTCCAGAAATGTGAGCAACACGTAGAACACCCGATTGAACAAGCTCGCGGACGAAGTGATAATCAATTGCAACATGTTTCATCGTTGTATGAAAAACCGGGTTTGCACAGAGATACGTAGCCCCAATGTTATCACAGTAAATGACCGGAGCAGTTGGTAACACAATACCCATTTCCTGAAGCAATGAACAAACCCAACGCAGTTCGGAAGCAGTATTGGCGACAGCTCTGTATTCAGCTTCAGTGGAAGAACGTGACACACTACGCTGTTTCTTGGAGGACCAGGAGATAGGACTGCCACCAAAGTATATAATGTAGGCATTAGTAGAAACATAGTTGGCTCGATCACGACCCCAATCAGCATCAGAAAACGCATGGACCGTGAGTGGCGCATCACGCCGAAGAAAGATACCAAGCAAACGAGTGCCATTGAGATAACGCAACACACGCTTGACTGCCTGCCAATGTGCATTCGTCGGTTTGTGCATAAATTGAGATAAACGATTTACCGAGAATGCAATATCAGGTCTCGTGAAAGCCAAGTATTGGAGACTGCCAACCACCATTCGATAATCTTTGGCATCTGCAAGCGGTGTACCTGATAGCACGGTAAGTGTCGAAGAGGAGGACATAGGCGTGGAGACTGGTTTGGACTCAAGCATATTCGTCTTGGCTAACAAGTCAGTTATGTATTTGCGTTGCATCAGATGCAGTCCTTTTGAAGTTCGCGTTGCCTCGATTCCTAAGAAATAACTCAATGGACCAAGATCTTTAAGAGAAAACCGTTGGGCCAAAGAGGCATGGAACGCCTTCACCAACGAAGTCGGACCTGTAATGATAATATCATCTACATAAACAAGAACATAAAGATAAGTATGACCTTGTTTGTAGATAAACAGAGAATTATCCGCTAACGACGTCTTGTAACCAGACTGTAAAAGAAATTGGCGAAGTTCTTGGTACCACGCCCTAGGAGCCTGTTTTAAACCATACAAGGCTTTCCTCAATCTACACACATGATGCGGTCTATCCTTATCTACAAAGCATGGAGGTTGAGAAACATAAACCTCCTCTTGCAGAGTACCCTGAAGGAATGCATTGTTAATATCCACTTGCTGAATTGCCCAATTACATTTCACCGCAACCTCAAGAACCATACGTATAGTAATAGATTTAATTACCGGACTGAACGTCTCAGAGTAATCAATGCCATATTGCTGATTGAAGCCGCGAGCGACGAGCCTGGCTTTGTACCGTTCAATAGACCCATCTGACCGATACTTCAAAGTAAAAATCCACTTACAACTGATGACATTCTGATTTGGCTTGGGAGCTTCCATATCCCATGAGTGTTCTCGGATTTGTGCTTTAATCTCTTCAGCCATTGCATTCCGCCAATTTGGATCTTTGAGAGCCTGGGCAACCGTTGTCGGGATGATAGGAAAGAGAGCAGCTGTGAGACAAAGTTTTGTTTTTGGTTTGGAAATATTATTCTTAGACCTTGTTTGCATCGGATGTAGATTGCGTTGCGGTGGTGGTGACTGAACTTGGTCCGAAGCCGTAGTACCAGTGGACGGCGAAGATGAGGAAGACGGTGATATCGGGATAGATTGTGAAGACGATGAGGAGGAATTTTCATCTGGGCCTCGTGATATTGGACTTGATAGTGCTGGGCTTAGAGGTGGACTCCTTATTGGGCTTTGTTGGGCCAAAGAAGTTGAATCATGGACACGTTTACTTCGTGTTTCATGATCAAGATCAGGCGAAGCTGTTGACGACGGTGAGTGAGATGTCGAGGACGAGGCAGGGTCCGACGATGACAGCGGAGACCTTGGCGGTGTAACGGTGACCGGCGGAGCTGACGAGTGAGAATCTGAACACGAAGGCATGGGAGGATGAGCGATCGGAGACGACACAGGTGCTAGCGGAATCACCGAGTTCCAGTGAGAAGAACCGGCATCGTTTGACGCCGTAGATACCCGAGAAACACCAGTTTGTGTAGCAGTGGCAAATGGGTAACACGTTTCATCAAACTGGACATGACGTGAGACATACACACGTTGAGTCTTGACGTCTAAGCACAAATATGCACTTTGGGTGAGAGAATACCCAAAGAAAACACACTGTGTGGACCGTGGCTCAAGCTTATTTTGACGATATGGGCGCAACCAAGGGTAACAGGCACACCCAAATATGCGAAGTTTGAGATAATTGGGACTCGTCTTGAAAAGCCGCATGTATGGAGAATCACCGTGAAGGACATCGGTGGGCATCCGATTGATCAAGTAGACTGCCGCCGCAAATGCATAAGGCCAATAAGAACTTGGGACTGACGCATGACTAAGCATTGTAAGTCCTGTCTCCACAACATGGCGATGCTTCCTTTCAGACACACCATTATGTTTAGGTGTATGCGGAGGCGTTGTAAAATGCGAGATACCATGGGTTGCCAAGAATGATCTCAAGGCAATAAACTCACCACCATTATCCGAGTAAAGAGTTCGGATTTTGGTTTGAAACCGATTCTCCACTAGAGCTTTAAAAGCTATAAAAACATCTTTGACTTGGGATTTTTGTTTGAGAGGATAGAGCCATGTGTATCTTGTAAAATGATCAACTAGAACCAGATAGTATTTGAAATTTTCAGTGGAAAGAATAGGAGCTGACCACACATCAGTATAGATATAGTCGAGAGGGTGAGTTGAAATAATAGTGTTTAAAGCAAAAGGAATCTTGTGACTTTTATTGATGAAACAATCTGAACAAGACAAATGAGTTTGTGTGGGTGAAGAGAGAGGTAAAGAAAATTTTGAAACACAAGATTTTAAAACTGAAAAGGAAGGGTGACCAAGTCGAAGATGCCAAGAGGAGAGATCGGTTTTTGGTGAGACTGAGGCTGCAAGAACATTGATCGAATTATGAAGAATCGGCCACTCATACAACCCATTTCTAGTTCTGCCTTGGAGTAACTTGACCCCCGTGTTCAGATCCTTCACCTGAAAATAAGCAGGGAAAAAGGCAACCGAAACGTTATTAGCATTACACAACCTATATACAGAGATAAGGTTCTTGCTAATATCCGGAACATATAACAAATCGGTTAAAGCAAGGTGACGAGAGGGTGTAGGAAGTAAACCAGAACCCGTATGTGCAATCTTAAGACCAGAACCATCGGCAATTGCAACCTCCTCGCCCCCGGTGTAGGGCTGATGAAGAGAGAGGTTAGCAAGATCAGAGGTCAAGTGATGTGTGGCACCACTGTCCATGATCCAGTTGGACGGATTGTACGGAGGAACGGCAACAAGATTGGCACGAGGTTGCCACGACATGTGCGGTGAATAGCCACTGTTGGAGGATTGGGAACCGGAGGACTGTAACTGGGAGCACCTCCGTGCACTATGGCCGAAGACACCACACAACTGACAACGACCTTGGTAGCCACGGCCTTGAGATCCACGAGGATATTGTTGTTGACCGCGAGAGGCATAACGGTTGGAGTGACGACCATTGTTGTGATTACCATTGTTTTTGTAAGAAGCAGCGTTTGCAGTGACTGGAACAGACAACGATACACTACCTTGGAAGAGAAGTTTCAACTCATAGTTGATTAATTTCTCATGCAACGCCGTTACGGATGGAGGAGTGTCACGGCCATCGATCTGATCAATCACAGGTTTGTAGTCTTCCGGAAGCCCAGCGAGAATATAATCAACCTGCTCTTCAGGTTCATAAGGTTTCCCAAGAAGAGCAAGTTGATCAAACCGATTGACAAAGCCCTGAACATATTCATCAACTGATCGAGAGCCCTTCTTCCAGGTACGGATTTGTTCACGGATCTGCTTGATGTGTCCCCAACTTGGGCGAGCATAGGTGGAGGAGAGGAGACTCTAGATCTGAGCAGAGGTAGCGGTTTGAGACAAGATAGGCTGGACTTCAACAGATATCGCACCTAGCAGAGAAGAATAAATGAGTTGATCTTGTCTCTCCCATAACGTGTAGTCAGGATTCACCGTAGTGGCACCATTCGTGGTGACAGTAGAGGCTGGAGCAGCAACAGAGCCGTCAAGATAACCAGCTAGGCCGTAACCAGCCAGCAGAGCCTTAACCTGACGATTCCACATCAGGAAATTGGAAGCAGTGAGTTTTGTCACGTTTGACATGTTGACGGTGTGAAGCGTGGTGGTGTTAGAAGAGTCAATGACATCAGAAGGAGAAGACGCCATTATAAGAGATGACAAAGAACAGAGAGAAGAACGAAGAAGAAGAGAGGAGGCGGCGAAAAAGAGAAAGAGAGAGCTAGGTCTTTGGATCCTATAGCTCTGATACCATGTAAGGAAATGCTTGTCTATTATTGAGAAGGATTTACAATATATATACATATGATCAGTAGGGTTTCACCATTACTATTTACACTTAAATCCTTTACATAAATAACTCTCCTATAATATCTACTTGGATGGCCTTTTTCCTTCTAAAGGTTTGTTTTTCCATTTGTAACGAGGTCCTTCCTTCTAAACCTACTTATCGATCATGATGTATATTTGGTTAGGCTGTTTGATTTTTGTATTGCAGTCTCTGTAACTTTTGTATGCCTTAATTTCAGTTCTTACCATTCTTATATTCTCTCTTCGACTCCCTTTCAGAACTTAAAAACTTGACAAACTTGGAACTGCTGGATCTGAGTCGTAACGGATATAACGGTTCCATGCAAGGTAGCATCTTCGTCAGTTTGTTCTACAGAGTAGTACTTTAACTGATTTAACTCCGTATACATAATTCAGTTGTTTTTGTGTCTCTTTGTCGTATGGCAGAGTTTACTCACCTGAAAAAAGCTAAAAGCTCTCGATCTAAGTGGCAGTGATTTTTCTAGTTCAATTGAATTGCAAGGCAAGCTACTGTTTTGTTAACTTTTAAACTCTTAAGAATAGAGATCAATATAGAACAAACTGACGTTGCAGCTTAGAGAAAATCCCTAATTTTCTCATCCACCAGAAAAATTTGCGTCTAGTTGATCTATCCAGCAATAGATTATCCAGAGACATTCCTACCTGGCTGTTGGAGAATAATCCAGAGCTTAAAGTCTTACAGTTGCAAAATAATTCATTCACTATCTTTCAGATTCCTACAATAGTGCATAAGTTGCAGGTCTTGGATTTATCATCAAATGATATCACCGGAGTGCTCCCTGATAACATTGGCCTTGTCCTTCCGAGGCTGTTACATATGAATGGCTCTGATAATGTGTTTCAAGGGAATCTTCCATTGTTCATGGGTGAGATGAAGAACATTGTATTCCTGGACTTGTCTTATAATAATTTATCTGGAGAGCTACCTAGAAGCTTATTCACAGGTTGTTTTTCACTAACAATCTTGCTGCTCTCTCACAACAGATTTAGTGGCCATATTCTTCCGATAGAAACTAGCCTAACTTTGTTGATCGTTTTGAGGATGAATAACAACTTATTCACAGAGGAGATCGAAGTTGGTTTGCTTACCTTGGTTAATTTGTCAATATTTGACGCATCAAACAATCGTCTCACAGGTGCTATCCCAAGTTCGATGCCCGACTCATCTCATCTAATTATGTTATTGCTATCAAACAATCTATTGGAAGGTACGTTGCCACCTTCTCTACTGGCCATTCATCATCTTAACTTTCTGGACCTCTCTGGAAACCTATTATCTGGAGACTTGCCGTCGTCAGATGTTAATTCTATGTACGGGTTAAAGTTATTCCTACATAACAACAGCTTCACGGGACCACTTCCGAGCACTTTGCTGGAAAAAACTAAGATACTTGATCTGCGGAATAATAAACTGTCTGGAAGTATCCCACAGTTTGTCAGTACCATGAACATGAGGATTTTTTTGTTGAGGGGTAACAACTTAACAGGATCTATTCCAAAGAAACTGTGTGATATGACCAGCATCAGACTTTTAGATCTTTCGAACAACAAGCTCAATGGCGTCATACCTTCATGCCTTTATAATCTATCAACTAAACTGGGAGAAGAGGAACCATTGAGTGGCTTCTCTGTGGGTATTGGTTTTGGAGATAGCCTTGAGATGGAATTTTACAAATCCACATTTTTGGTAGATAAGTTCATGCTATACTATGATTCTATATCTCTGAATGTTGAAATCGAATTTGCAGCGAAGCAAAGATATGACTCTTACGGCGGAGGAACACTTGATTATATGTATGGGTTGGATCTGTCAAGCAATGAATTAAGTGGTGCTATCCCTGCAGAGCTTGGAGATCTCTCGAAACTAAGAGCCCTGAATCTATCTCGCAATTTCTTGTCGAGTCGTATACCGAGTAGCTTCTCCAAACTGAAGGACATTGAGAGCCTTGATCTTTCTTATAACATGTTACATGGAAGCATTCCTCACCAACTAACCAACCTCTCTTCCCTTGCTGTCTTCAACGTCTCTTACAACAATTTATCCGGCATCATTCCTCAAGGAGGACAATTCAACACCTTCAACGAGAACAGCTACTTAGGAAATCCTCTTCTCTGTGGATCACAGACCGATAGAAGTTGTGAAACTAAGAAGAAGACAAAGGAAGCAGATAATGGAACAGAAGAAAGAGAAGATGATGAAGCTGCTATTGACATGTTGGTCTTCTATTGGACAACTGGTTCAACTTATGTGATTGCGTTGATAGGCATTCTTGTACTTATGTGCTTCGATTGTCCTTGGCGTCGAACATGGCTTCACGCAGTGGCGGAGGCACATAGAGTGTTATGGGTGCAATTGACACCAATCACATTTTAAAATTGTTCTAATTTACACCAAATTTCTAAATACATATCAGTTTGAACCCAACCAATTATGATTTTGAACCCATCAAACGATTTTTCTAGATCCGCCACTGGCTTCACGCTGTCAATGCTTTCATCACCTCTACAAAAAGTATGTTTTCTTGAAATCATGTCAGCTTAGTTCTTGATGTATTCCTTATTCAAGCAAAAAGCTTAAATACATTGTGTTTCTGTTACATGTGCTTTGGATTTTTGCCAGACATGGCTATCTGAATATATGTATGGACTGAATTTCCTTATGTATATAATTACGTACAATAGCAATAAAAAAAAGTTCTATTTGCTTTCTCTAACCAAAAAAGAAGCTTAGTCCTCAGTAAAATATGGTGATTGTATCAATATTCTAGTTGTTCTTCACATCCGTTATCTTCTTCTTTCCCGCAATACATCCTCGGCCCATAATCGAAATTTTTCTACGTGGACTTTGTAATTCTGTCGCCGACGTGGAGACGAGGAGAAGGGCATTCCCATCCCTCATACTGGTATTGGGTGTCAAAAAAGTTAAACAATAATATTTTAATTTTGAATTTAATTATTTAATTATTTTTTGTTTTTTCAACAAATCAAGAGATGACAGCTGTTGTCTTATTTGTTCTGGGCAGAGACACTCTTCACACATCTTTCTACCCTTTTCTTATTTTTTTATTTTTTTTATTTTTTTGATCCCATGTCAAAGATGTGCAATGGGAGTGCTCTAGAGTATATTAAAAAACTTTGGGACAAAACGACGACGCTTTCAATTTTTAGCTTTTTAAAGGCTTGTGATGTATGTAACCAACCTAAGAGAGCCACACATCATCAAACTCCATTGACCGTTAAGAATTTTCCTCAAGTTTAGTGGTTGTTCATCAGAATTCAAAGGTTATAAATTCATTCACTGTATAATTTCGTGGTGTTAAGCCTAGCAAAAAAGTCTTAAGTCTTTTCTAGCAATTCTTAATTTCCATAACTTAATTGTAATGGTTACTGGTTACTACAAATCAAGACCTTCATTAACTTGATTTGACTTATTAGGTGGTATATGGGACTTTACACCTCACATATATTGTGACTGTTTTCTACGAAGACCTTGACTCGTTCTATATCATACCAGTCAAAGTAAACGATAGTGATCACTCTGTTTAGGCATGCCACATGACTTTAAAGTGTTTTCATCAACAGAGATTTCCATTTGTTATAAAATTTAGATCTCATATCTTGTTGAATTCTTATAACCTTGGAAGTATTTGCATTGAACATCTAAATCTCAACCTTGCTTTGTCGAAGTTTATTTCATTTGCTTATTATCTTATCTGCAATGGAGGGGAAGCTTATCGTGGGAAAACACTTGATATGGGTGATGTTATTGTTGTTGGGACAACTACATGGATACAAAAGCTGTATTCATAAAGAAAGGAATGCTTTGTTGGAGCTCAAGAAATACTTCATCCCAATTAATGGATCCCACTCTGTTCTCACTACTTGGGTTAACGACACAACGAGCGATTGCTGTCATTGGGAAGGTGTCACGTGCAATCATACAAGCGGACGGGTTATCGGGCTTTCCATTGATTGGATGTTCAACGGAAAGAGTCATCTCCTAAATCTTTCTTTGTTGCATCCCTTTGAAGATATTCGAAGTCTGGACTTATCCGGATCCAGGCTCAATGGCTTGTTTGATGATGTGGAAGGTATACCAGAGTTTCTTTAGTGGTTAATTATAGCTTCTTCTTTTCTTTTCTTTTTTTTTTCCTGCGTTAGGGCTCTGCTTCTGTAAATGATTTAGATGGAACAATCTTAGTTTATTGTCTCTAATTCATGAAAGTTAATTATTTGTTTCTACAGTAACTTGCTGATGTTTTGTCGTCAGTTTTTGTCCTAAGTTGCATGTTGTTATCCACGTGCATTGAGTAACATCTGTCATCATTATATGCTTAGCATGATTTTATCTTGCAGGTTATAAAAGCCTAAGAAGATTAAGAAACCTGGAGATTCTGGATCTTTCTTTTAATAGATTCAACAACAGCATCTTTCCTTTTCTTAATGCCGCTACATCACTCACAACTCTGTTTCTACGGAGTAACGACATGGATGGCCTTTTTCATGTTAAAGGTGAGTTTTAACATATGTATCTATCATGCCCTATTAGTTGATGATGTATCTTTTGCTGAATTGTTTTAACTCTTATTATGTCATTAGTTCAGTTTGCATCATTCTTTTATTCCTTGACCTCCCTTTCAGAACTCAAAGATTTGAGAAACTTGAGACTCTTGGACCTAAGTGATAACATATTTAACGGCTTCATACCAGTAAGAGGTATGTCCATAAATACTTGCTTTTCTTTTCTAGGTTGCAAAATTTGGTTTGATTTAATAGACTCGCACGTACAATCATTAGGCTCATTTAATGATGCTTTCTTTTGTGTGGCTTCGTGGCAGACTTACCAGCCTTACGGAAGCTGAAAGCTCTAGATCTACATGGCAACCAGTTGACTGCAACTATGGGATTGCAAGGTAACAAATTATTTACTTTTGCATTGAGTCTAGTGATTAATTCACGTTTAGTTAATGTGAATAAAAGTTTTGCATTGATTACCTTAGGGATTTGCGAATTGAAAAATTTGGAAGAGCTCAATCTCAGTGACAATTATCTAGAAGGTCAGTTTCCTTTATGTATAACTAGATTGATTGCACTTCGAGTTCTTGATCTCTCATCGAACATATTGACCGGGAAACTACCATCAGCTCTCGGTAGCCTTAAATCCCTTGAGTACTTGTCGCTGGTTCATAATGACTTTGATGGCTTCTTTTCTCTTGGTTGGCTCGCCAACCTCTCAGAGCTTACGGTGCTCAAACTTTCTTCAAAATCCAACTCTCTTCAAGTAGAGTCAGATAAATTTTGGAAGCCAAAATCTCAGATGATTGCTCTTGTACTAAGATCTTGCAACTTAGAGAAGGTTCCTCATTTTCTCCTACACCAGACGGATTTGCGTCTAGTTGATCTTGCAGACAATAAAATTACTGAACGTTTTCCTTCTTGGTTGTTGGCGAACAATACGAAACTCGAAAGGTTGCTTCTACAGAATAATTCCTTTACAAGCTTTCAATTACCAAAATCTGCTCATAATCTGCGTTTCTTGGATGTGTCATTCAATCAGTTCAATCATCTCTTTCCAGATAACGTTGGGTGGATACTTTCTCATTTACAGTTTATGAATCTAGGGTATAATGGTTTTCAAGGAAATATACCATCTTCTCTAGGTAACATGAAGAGTATTGGACATCTTGATCTATCTCACAACAGTTTTCACGGGAAGCTACCAAGAAGTCTTATAAAGGGTTGTTATTCCTTGTCAAACTTGAAGCTATCACATAACAAACTAAGTGGTCAGATTTTCCCACTCCCAGGATCAACAAACTCCACTTTTCTATCTGTGTTGTCTTTGGATAACAATCAGTTTACAGGAGAGATTGGAAAAGGTTTGCGGACCTTGAAACAGTTGGATCTGCTTGACATTTCCTACAACAATCTCACAGGGGTTATACCAAGTTGGTTTGACGAACTTCCATACATAAGCGCACTGTCGTTTTCAAACAACTTGTTGGAAGGTGAAATACCTATTTCGTTGTTCAATATATCCGGCCTTCAACTACTAGACCTCTCTGCAAACAGATTATCTGGGGGCATACCTCCACACGTCAATTCCACAGATGGGCTAGTGTTACTCCTGCAAGACAATAATTTATCAGGGGTTATTCCAGACACATTGCTAGCAAATGTCAATATACTTGATCTGAGTAATAACAAATTGTCTGGAAATATTCCTGAGTTTGTCAACACCGAAACAATAAGAATTCTTCTTCTTCGAGGGAATAATTTGACAGGCCGTATACCTCGCCAGCTGTGTGCCGGCATTCAGCTTCTGGATCTTGCTAACAACAGACTAAATGGATCCATACCTTCATGTCTTAGCAATGCATCATTTGGTGTGGAAGTAGACTATCATGCTATTGATCTTCGTTCTACTGAAGCCTTGCATTTTTCTTATCTGAAAATGGACTACACAGAAAATATCGGTATATATGTCAAATATCTGCTTATGCTAGACCAGGTAATGAGCGACTACTATGAGGGAGGCACCCAGACAACTATTGAATTTGCAACGAAACACAGATATGATACTTACATGGGAGACAATCTCGGATTATTGTTTGGAATTGATCTCTCAGAAAATGAGTTAAGCAGTGATATCCCAACAGAGCTTGGACATCTTCTGAAACTACATGCTCTCAATCTATCTCACAACAACTTATCAGGACTGATACCAGAAAGCTTTTCAGGTCTTAAGAATGTGGAAAGTCTTGATCTTTCTTTCAACAGATTACAAGGCCGAATCCCATCACGATTAACAGATTTGAGCAACCTTGAAGTCTTCGATGTCTCATATAATAACTTGTCAGAAGTCATTCCACTCGGAAGACAATTTAACACCTTCGACACGCAAAGCTACTTAGGTAATCCTCTTCTTTGTGGGAAACCAACCAACACAAGCTGCGAGAGGAATAACGTTCAAGAACCAAATAATGGAGTGGAAGCTGCTGATGAATCCACCACAATCGACATGGAATCTTTCTACTGGAGTTCTGCTGCAGCCTATGTGACAATACTTCTTGGGTTACTCGTATCACTCTCTTTTGATTCTCCTTGGAGCAGAGTTTGGTTCTACAACGTTGATGTTTTCGTCCACAAGGTTAGGAATTTGTTGTGGTAAACTACTGCAAGCGCTAGATGCTTCTTATGTGTTTGTTTCATAGTCATGTCCATCTGTTGTCGTTCTTATGAAACCTCCTACTTTGTTTCACAAACTACAGCATGCCTTACGATTGGTTCTCGTGTACTCTGTCTTTGTACAAGTGTAATGTCTTAATCATATCTTGGAGCTTGTTTGCTGTTTAGTTCAATACATAATCTCTACTGTAATACAAAAAGATGCATGAAACAAACTATCTCAAAGTAGAGAAGAGCTCACAAGCGCCCAAAAATGAAACTAAGCATAGAGAATTTCCCATTAGTTCTCATAATTGTCTATAGATAATCTTTACATAATTCACAGTTTTTTTCCCACAGAGCAAGTTGAATTAAGCAAGTAATAGTGTAAAACGCTTATAAGCATGGAGGTATTTGGACTTATAATATTAAACTCACAATTCAATTGAGGGGAAGCCAGCTTATTATGGTTCAGTCCAATTTCTATGTGTAGGCTCAGATTCATGAATACAAAAGATTGGTTGGACAACAAGACATACCCGGTGGGAAGAAAGTTCACTTGGAACAAGAGAGAGACAAATATTAAGCCAAGAAAGAAAAAAATACAAAACGTCGTTGCTTTTAACAGTATCACCTAAAATTAAGCTTAAACGGCGGCACTCGTCTACCCTCTCCACAGGTATTGGTTTCTTCGTCTCACCATTATCTTCATCTCCCTCCGCTCTTTCTTTTCCTGATCATCTCCTTCGACTGCATGACATCGGAGCTCGACGAATCAGTAGTCTTCGTCTCCGAAATGTTGCTATTAAAAAAGATGCCGTTTTCAGAATCAACCCCTAGTTTTTTTTAGGCGCAACCAGTCCGAGAGAGCCACATCATCAACTCCGTGACCCCCCAGCGCAAGCACCTCTAGGTCTAGTCGTAATCCTAAGGTTAGCAGCACTAACTTAGTACTTACAAGTTGCACTGAACTATAATTTCTTGGCATTCTTAGTATAAAATTCTCTTGGGGAACATTTTAATTTTCTTATTTTTCTTAATAACTTTTCTATTAGTTTTTCTAAATCATCACTTTCATATGGATTGTAATTTGTTGGTATGCAATTAAAAGAAGAAACTAGAGAGTTAAAAACTAGAGTTAGAGAGTTAGATAGCCAAAGATAGTGTAGTTTGTCAAAAATAATAGTGCAAAGTAGAAAGTGATAGTCAGAGGAAATATTCATAAACGAGTTGAAAATTTTTACTCGTATTTTGTCTTTTTTTTGCTTTAATGATTGGTGAGAAGAAAACGTTTTCCCACTTCACTTCCACTATTTGGTTAACCAGTCACAACCATGATATAAAGCTTGGCCGAAGAAATAAACAATGGTAACCACACATCTTTTGTATGAGTTTCTCATTTGGTTTTTTTTATCTTTTTTTTTTTTCTAATCTTATTTTACAAATGAAAGGGGAGCTTATCTTGGGAATACACTTGATGATATGGGTAATGTTACTGTTGAGGCAGCTACATGGATACAAAAGCTGTATTGAGAATGAAAGGAATGCTTTGTTGGAGCTCAAGACATACCTGGTCTCAATTAGTGAAGAAGATGGATCCGAATATGTTCTCCCTACTTGGACTAATGACACAAAGAGCGATTGTTGTCGGTGGGAGGAAATTAAGTGCAATCGTACAAGCGGACGGGTGATCAGTATTTCCTTTGGTGGGCTGTACCTCGAAGAAAGTCCTCTCCTAAACCTTTCTTTGTTGCATCAGTTTGAAGAGGTCCGAATTCTGAACTTAACTGGGTACGGATTCAGTGGCTTGTTTGATGATGTGGAAGGTATTACTAGTCTTTCCCTAGTGGATTAGTTTTAACATTTTGCTTTGCATTGCCACTTTGATATTACAAAGCTTAGATATTTCTCTGTTTCTGCATTATCTCCGTTGAATAATATAAGAAATAAGTTATGTAATCACTCTATGCTGATCAATATTCTCGTCTGCAGGTTATAACAGCCTAAGGAGATTAAAAAAACTTGAGATTCTGGATTTCACGTTAAATGATTTCAACAGCAGCATCTTTCCTTTTCTTAACGCCGTAACATCGCTTACAACTCTTTTTCTACGGAATAACGTAATGGAAGGACCTTTACCTGGTAAAAAGTGTGTGTGTTTGCCATGTTGTAACTAGCAATACCTTAAATTAACTACTAGATGTATTTAAGTTCTTTATAGTTTTGATCATTCTTATATTCTCCCGGATTTCCTTTCAGAACTTCAAAATCTGACAAACTTGGAACTATTGGACCTTAGCAGTAACAAGTTTAATAGCTCCATATCAGTACAAGGTAGTTCAAAACCATTTTTATATTTAGTTTGTGTCCATAGATGATTGTCATTCTTGAGGTGTTTACCTTTGTATGGCTTTTTCTTGTGGCAGAGTTACCTGTCCTGACGAAGCTGAAAGTTCTAGACCTAAGTGGTAATGATTTATCTGGCTTAATGAATTTGCAAGGCAAGTTTTCTCAATTGTTTCACTTTCTGATAGAGAATTGTGGCAAAATCACTTAAAATAAGTGATTAAAATTGTGCATTTGATCATTGTAGGGATTTGTGAATCAAAGAACATGGAAGAGCTCGATCTCAGTAAAAACAAACTTGTAGGTCAGTTTCCTTTATGTTTGACTAGCTTGACTGGACTTAGAGTTCTGGATCTCTCATCAAACCAATTGACTGGGTTGGTCCCATCTGATCTTGGTAGACTTGAATCCCTTGAGTACTTATCTTTGTCTGATAACAACTTTGAAGGCCTCTTCTCATTTGGTTCGCTCACCAACCTCTCAGAGCTTAAGGTTTTCAAAATTTATTCAAAATCCAACTTACTTCAAGTGGTGTTTGAAAGTTCTTATAAACCAAAATTTCAGTTGAGTGTTATTGTACTACGATCTTGCAACTTGGAGAAGGTTCCTCATTTTCTCCTACACCAGACAGATTTGCGTCAAGTTGATCTCTCCGAAAATAAAATATCTGGCAAGTTTCCTTCATGGTTGTTGGAGAACAATAAGAAACTCGAGGTTTTGCTTCTACAGAAGAATTCTCTTACGATATTTCACCTACCGAAATCTTCTCATAATCTGCTTTTCCTGAATGTGTCAGTTAATGAATTCAGTCATCTGCTTCCAGAAAATATTGGGTGGATACTTCCTAGTTTACGGTATATGAATCTAGCTAATAATGGTTTTCAAGGGAAGCTGCCATCTTCTCTTGGAAACATGGAAGAGATCGAATATCTTGATCTATCTCACAATAGTTTCCATGGGAAGGTACCAAGAAGTGTTGCAAGGGGTTGTTATTCCATGACAGCCTTGAAGTTGTCACATAACAAACTAAGTGGAGAGATTTTTCCAGAAACAGTACACTTTACTGATATAACGACCTTGTCTATGGATAATAATTAGTTTACAGGAAAGATTGGGCAAGGGTTGCGGAGCTTGGAATACTTGAGTATGCTTGACATATCGAACAACAATCTCACAGGTGTTATTCCAAGTTGGTTTGATGAACTTCCATCCTTATCTGCACTAATGCTGTCAAATAACTTGTTGGAAGGTGAAATACCAGTTTCTTTGTTCAATATGTCTAGTCTTTGGATATTGGACCTTTCTGCAAACAGTTTAGTAGGGGACATACCTCCACATGTCAGTTCTAGAACTCTTATGGTGTTACTTCTACAAGATAATTATTTATCAGGGGTTATTCCAGACACGTTGATAGGAAATGTCAGTATACTTGATCTGAGAAATAGCAGGTTGTCCGGGAATATTCCAGATTTCATCAGCACCCAAATCATCAGTATTCTGCTTCTACGAGGGAATAATTTAACAGGCTGCATCCCCCAACAGGTGTGTGGCCTCAGAAGCATTCACCTTCTGGATCTTGCTAACAACAAATTGTATGGATCCATACCTTCATGTCTTAGCAACATATCATTTGGTTTGGGGAAAGAGGATACATTCTATGGTTATGATACTGGCGTTACTTCTACTTCCAAAGAAGATGACCGGATATATTTCAGATCTCTGCTTATGCTAGATCCGTTTAGTATGGAATACAAGGATGACACATAGACGAAAATTGAATTTGCAACAAAACACAGATATGGTGGAAATCTCAAATTATTATTTGGAATGGATTTCTCAGAAAATATGCTAAGTGGTAACATCCCGGTTGAGCTTGGAGGTCTTCTGGAACTACGAGCTCTCAATCTTTCCCACAACAACTTATCAGGAGTGATACCAGAGAGCTTCTCAGGTCTCAAGAATTTAGAAAGCCTTGATCTTTCCGTCAACAAGCTACATGGCCAGATCCCACAACAACTAACAGATCTGAGCAGCCTCGCTGTGTTCAAGGTCTCGTATAATAACTTATCAGGAGTCATTCCACATGAAAGACAGTTTAACACCTTCGATACACAAAGCTACTTAGGTAATCCTCTTCTCTGTGGACAACCAACCAACAAAAGCTGTGACAATGATAACATTCAAGAACCAGATAATGAAGTGGAAGCTGATGAATCTTTAATCGACATGATGTCTTTCTGTTGGAGTGTTGTTGCAGCCTATGTGACAATACTGCTTGGGGTACTCGCATCTCTCTCGTTTGATTCTCCTTGGAGAAGAACTTGGTTCTACATCGTTGATGCTTTCATCCACAAGGTTAGGAATTTGTTGTGGAAAAACACTGCAGGTGTTGGATGTTTCTTTATGTGCTAGTTTCATTGTTGTACCCATCTGCTGTTGTACTTCTCAAATGATCCTGCTTTGTGTCACAAAACTAGGAAAATGACTTATGTTTGGTTCATGGGTACTGTCTTTGTCTTTAAATAAAATGTAATGCCACAAACATATTTCTACTCAAACACAAGAAGTTGCATGAAGTCATCTTAAAATAGAAAAAGAGTGTACACTGACTGAAAAATAGAATATAGATACAGAGACTTCCTGTTAGACTCTTTCTTCCTTTAAGAATCTCAGAGATGTATCTATGATCGATGGTATGATCTGTTTTCTCACAGTGATCCAGTATAATCTTGGCAGGCTTCATCATGGCTAGAGTTTAATCGTCTGAGCTTTAGAAGTAAGTTCTCAACATTCTGAAGCTTTTTACGGTTTATCTCTGGAGAAAAGCTTCTGAGAAACTGTAAGCTGGATTCCACTGGCCGTCACAATGTTCATCGCCATAGGCATGGGAAACATTACTTGTCACATGATCAGTTCTGAGTCAAAAATGTAAGAAAACTGAACTGAACATTATGATATTCTTTTTTGTAAAAAAAACTTTCCCAAAGTAAACAAGCTACAGACAGATGTAAGAGTTTGAACTCTTGGTCATAGAACCTTAAAGTGACTTTGATCTTATAGTTCTTATCTATGCCCATATTCTCAGAGGTTGATGACCATGACGATTGAGGACATTCAGATAGAATCCGTTTGTTACTAGTTCAGTGTCTCTGTATATGGAGGCGTCAAGAACAGAAATATGACTTGGATCGGATGTTCCAAAGCAACTAGTGAAATGTTAGCTGACGATCCATCTTCACTAAACCTTGGACTGGATTTCTGAAAACACAAAACAAATCTTCGAGCCTTAAGAAGAACGGAAACAGATGGGGAATCAAACATTATAATAATAATATGACGACTTATGTGTGGTTCCTCTGTAAAGTCCGTCATTGAATAGCTGTAATGTCTCAAACATAAATTGGAGCCTTGTAGGCTAAACGAGCCTGATCATGCAAGCCAATGTTTAAGATAGTCATTAGTCATCACCGACGCTACGCATGTCTCATGAGTATAAGAGTTTCCATTAATTGAGTCTTGGAATCTATACATTTTGTATATTTTCTCGGTGGTATTTCGTTGTTTTCCACATAAAATTAATCGGAATTGAACTCTCATAACCTTAGAGAGGTATGTGAAACTCACAGTCCCACATTGACTTTGAATTTCTTACGTTTGCTTTTTGTATCATACTTTAAAGAAAATCGGCCAATTTTTTATATTCACACTATGTGAATAAGTCAAGTTCATACATAGAACGATGTGTAAATAAAAATCATGTGTGTACTAAAAAAAATCATCTGATTCATACAGGGATCATGATTTTTGGATATTTCCATGCATGTTGCTGAATGCTGACCAAAAAGATTCTTCTCGGATAATTTTTCCATCTTCTCTTCAAAGGATCAAAAAGACCCTCGAGTACTTGTCTGCCGACAAGGCCATATGGTTGTGTAATGATAAGCAACGTATCACATGAGAACAAAGATTCAATATTATTTTGGGCCCTTTGCAGTATAATTTATGTGGACTCAGTCTTTTGTGTACTGTATATATGTTTATACAAATATTCCTTTTTTCCAACTAAAACATGGATATAGTGTTTTACAATTCGGATTCTACTAAGATATCAAGTATTTTTGTTAAATTGTTGTGTATCATGTATTATAATATCTTTGCACTTACTGAGAACGAGGCTTGCTCGATCATGCCACATATAATTGGGTTTCACCATGGATTTAGACGCTGTTGAAAACGACACACACTTGGACACACGCTAAACGAGTCTTATACGCGAGTCAAAGTAAAGACAATGATCACTCGCGCAACGTGAGTAACGCTACTACACATGTTACATGCATATGAAGTTTAGGTGTTTTTCATTGATTTTTGAAGAAAGCAATGGTGTTTTTACACGGAAATTTGAAATTCCTATATATAACGTACGTGGAGGTACTTGTATAGAACTCACAGTCCCACATTGCATTTTAGTTTTCTTTCACTGGCTTTTTAATTTTTTTCTATTTTTATCACATTTGCAATGGAAGGGAAGGTGTTGTTGGGCCAATACTTGATATGGTTGATGCTAGTGTTGGGACAGCTACACGGATGCAAAAGCTGTAATGAGAAAGATAGGACGGCATTAATGGATATCAAGAAATACATAGTCTCGGTTTCTGAAGAAGAGTTATCGGACTTTGTTCTCACTACTTGGACTAATGACAAAGAGGACGATTGCTGTTTTTGGGAAGGCTTGGAATGCAATAGTACAAGCGGACGGGTGACTCAACTTTTCATCGATTTCTCGTATTGCAAACCGAGTTCTCTCCTAAACCTTTCTCTGCTGCATCCCTTTGAACTAGAAGTTCGAAGTCTGCAGCTGTTTTCTGACTCAGGGTACGGACTCAGTGGCTTCTTTGATGATGTGGAAGGTACATCCTTTTTTTCTTCTTCTGTCTCTTTTTTTAACCTCTTGTGGTCTCTATTTGAAAACATATTTCCCTGCATCGATAATTTTGAATTCTAGATGAGCTTGATTTTTGAATGCTGATAACGTTTAAAATGATGATACTCAATTAGACTTTTTCCATGCATTAAAAATTTATATTAACTAACTCGCTGATGTCTATGCAATATACAGCACAAAATTACATAAAACTGTCACTCATGTTTCATAATCTTCATTTGCATATAGAGAAGAGTAAAATCATAATTAAACGGTTGAACCTATTGAGTGATTACAGTACTTGTTATAAACAAGATTTTTATTTTGCAGGTTATAAAAGTCTAAAGAGATTAAGAAACCTGGAGACTCTGGATATGTCTTCAAATAGTTTCAACAACAGCATCTTTCCCTTTCTTAATGCCGCCACATCACTCACAACTCTGTTTCTTAAGTCCAACAAGATGAGTGGTTCTTTTCCTGTTAAAGGTATGTTTCTTCGTTTTTTAAAAAACTAGTATAGTAGTATGACTTAATTGATTTATGATATGCATCTTTTGTTAGATCGATTTAGTTTATAATTATTGTTAATATATAGCCGTATAGGTCTTATATTCAGTTTGAATCATTCTTATATATGTTGGTATCCCTCTCAGAACTTAGAGATTTGATGAATTTGGAACTTTTGGACCTGAGTGGAAACAGATTTAATGGCTCCATACCAGTACAAGGTAACTTGTTCACATATGCCTTTATTTTTTCTATTCATTTTTAATAGTTTTAACAATACAAGATTGTTGATTTACTCTGGACCTATCCCTGAAATCATATTTTCGAGGTCCTGACCTTTTTTGTGGGTTTTTTTTTTCATGTGGCAGAGTTACATGCCCGGATGGGGAAGCTGAAAGCTCTGGATCTAAGCGGCAATGAATTTTCTGGTTCATTGGAACTGCAAGCAGGCAAGTTTTCTCAAAATATTTCACTGCTTTGTTGGAGACTTAGTCAAGTTCACGTTAAATAAGTGACAATTTTTTTTTTGCTTTTGATCAATATTATTGTAGGAATTTGCAAACTGAAGAATATACAAGAGCTCGATCTCAGTCAAAACAAACTTGTAGGTCAGTTCCCCTCATGTTTAACTAGCTTGACTGGACTTCGAGTTCTTGATCTCTCATCAAACCAATTAACTGGGAAGGTACCATCTCTTGTCGGTAACCTCAAATCCCTTGAATACTTATCATTGTTTGATAACAACTTCGAAGGCATCTTCTCACTTGGTTGGCTCGCCAACCTCTCAAAGCTAAAGGTGTTGAAACTTTGCTCAAAATCCAACACACTTCAACTAGTGTCGGAAAGTTTCTTGAAGCCAAAGTTTCAGTTGACAGTTATTACACTAAGTTCTTGTAACTTGGAGAAGATTCCTCCTTTTCTCCAACACCAAAAGGATTTGCGTCATCTTGATCTCTCTGGCAACATTATTTCTGGGATATTTCCTTCTTGGGTGTTGGCTAACAATACAAAACTGGTGGATTTGCGTCTACAGAATAATTCTCTTACGAGCTTTAAGCTACCGAAATCTGCTCATAACCTGCTTTCTCTGAATTTGTCAGTTAATAAATTCAGTCATCTCTTTCCTGATAACTTTGGGTGGATACTTCCTCATTTACAGTATATGAATCTAGCAGTGAATGGTTTTCAAGGAAATCTGCCATCTTCTCTAGGTAACATGAAAAATATGCAATACATGGATATATCTCACAATAGTTTCTACGGGAAGCTACCGAGAAGTTTTGTAGAAGGTTGTTATTCCTTACGGTACTTGAAGTTGTCACATAACAAACTAAGTGGAGAGATTTTTTCGGAATCAGCAAACTTCAGTCATATATGGATGTTGTCTATGGATAACAATTTGTTTACAGGAAAGGTTAGACAAGGATTGCGGAACTTGACATCTTTGTATATTCTCGACATTTCAAACAACAATCTCACAGGTGTTATTCCAGGTTGGATCGGCGAGCTTTCACTCTTATATGCACTATTGATTTCAAACAACTCGTTGGAAGGTGAACTACCTGTTTCGTTGTTCAACATATCTACACTAGAGCTACTGGACCTCTCTGCGAACAGTTTATCTGGGGGCATACCTCCACACGTCAATTTCATAGATGGGCATGAGCTAGTGTTACTCCTGCAAGACAATAATTTTTCAGGGGTTATTCCAGACACATTGCTAGCAAATGTCAAAGTACTTGATCTTAGAAATAACAGTTTGTCTGGAAATATTCCAAAGTTCATCAACACCGAAAACATCAGTATGCTGCTTCTACGTGGGAATTATTTAACTGGCCGCATCCCCCCACAGTTGTGTGGCCTAAGCAACCTCCAAATTTTGGATCTTGCCAATAACAGACTAAGTGGATCCATACCTTCTTGCCTTAGCAATACATCCTTTGGTTTGGGGAAAGAGGATACATCATACGACTATGATCACAGTGGGTTTTCCTCGTTTGTTGATTCCTTAAATGTTGATCTATATTTCAAGTCTCTGCTCATGCTTGAACGATATGGTGGAAACTACAAATCAGGCTACCGGACGAAAATTAAATTTGCAACAAAGCATCGATATGATGCCTACATGGGTGGAAATCTCAACTTATTATTTGGACTTGATCTCTCAGTAAATGAGTTGAGTGGTGAGATCCCAGTTGAGCTTGGAGGTCTTATGAAACTACAATCTCTCAATCTTTCTCACAACAACTTATCAGGAGTGATACCAAATACCTTTTCAGGTCTCAAGAATGTGGAAAGCCTTGATCTCTCATTCAACATATTACATGGCCGGATCCCACCACAACTAAGTTATCTGAACAACCTTGAAGTCTTCAAGGTCTCATACAACAACTTGTCAGGAGCCATTCCACATGGAAGACAGTTTAACACCTTCGATACACAAAGCTACTTAGGTAATCCTTTTCTATGTGGACAACCTACCAACACAAGCTGCAACAACAATGTCTTACAAGAGCAGCCAGATAATGAAGTGGAAGCTGATGAATCTTTAATCGACATGGTGTCTTTCTATTGGAGTTTTGCTGCAGCCTATGTCACAATACTTCTTGGGATACTCGCATCACTCTCCTTTGATTCTCCTTGGAGCCGACTTTGGTTCTACATGGTTTATGCTTTCATCCACAAGGCTAAGAATTTGTTTTCCAGTTAGATCTCTTTTCATCTGTATGAATTCTATACTGATTTACAGTATCTTTTCAGGTACCCATCTCAAGAAGAACATCAGTAATTACATAACACACCATATGATTTTTATCCTGCTGTAGAATACAAAGACCCAAATACAAAGCAAATGAATCAGCAAGACAAAAAAAAAGACCAGGGTGAAACGTAGACCACAGTTAAAGAGTTAGAGAAAGAAGAGAAACCACTTGTGTTTATATATAATCTTCTTCAACAGACTTTGCTAATGGTCTGCAAAAAGCGTTCTTCGCCTTCCTGACTTTGCTTGCAGACGGCTGGTCTCTGCATGGACGACTTCACTAACCAGATCCTTGAAGAGAAGCCTCTCCACATCCAGCACCAACCCTGAAATTTCTCCACTGAAGTCTGCCCAGTTCTCAGATCGAATCGTCACATCTTCAGCAAGTATATTTTTCAAGAAGTCATCTTCTTCCTCCAATAAGAAGCTTTCTGATCTCTTTGTAGCTTGCTTTTGCAGTGTTTCTACCGCTGAACACAGTTCTTTCAGTAATTGTTGCGCACTCACGGCTTTCTTAGTCATCTTAGCAGATGACTTCATCAATGGATTCGTCGTGGCTTCAACTGAAGCTAGTTTCTCCACCAGGATCTCATTAACGGTGTCAAACACAAGTTTGCGGTTGAGCTTCTCATTTTTCAGAACCTTATTTTCTTCTTTGTGTAACAGATGCATAGTACTGCTTCCCTTTGTCTGCTCAAGAACAAAGAACAGCTCAGGATTGATTGGGTGGCCAGAAGGGTGTAGCTGAAACGTTGTCAATCCTGAGCCAAGGTCTCTGAGGAGAAGACCCGAAGCTAATAGAATCTCAGAGATGTATCTATGATCAGTGGTAGGATCTGGGTTCTCACAGAGCGATGCAATATAATCTTGGCTTGCTTCATCATGGTTTGAGTTCAGTCGTCTGAGCTTTTGAACCAAGTGCTCAACATTCTGAAGCTTCTTACGGTTTATCTCTGGCGAAAAGCTTGATGTGGTTTCTGAGAAACTGTAAGCTGGATTCCACTGGTCCTCACAATGTTCATCACCAAAGTCATCGGCTACGTTACCTATCACATGATCAGTTCTGGGTCAAAACTTTTACCAAACTAAACAAGCTACAGACATATGTAAGAGACATTGATGTTTGCAAGTTTCTTATCCATGCCAATATTCTCAGAGGTTGATGACCACAAGGACACTATAGATGGAAATCTTTTGTTACCTTGTGTCTTCACGGGTGATGGTTCAATCTCTCTGTACGTTGAAGCGTCGAGAACAGAAATAGGACTTGGATGTTCCAAAGCAACTACTGAAAGGTTCGCTGAGAATCCATCTTCACTAAACCTTGGACTAGATTTCTGCAAACGCAAAACAAAACTTGTAAGAACTAAGTGAAAAACTTTTGACACCTAGCAGTTAGAAATACAAATGAGAGTCAGAACTCACATTCTGCATTAAGTTCGAGACTACAGCTTTGGCTGCCTCGATTACAGATGGACTTTTACCACCATCGGCTTCAGTAGCTTTTTCTACACAAGCAGAGGCTTCTGTTTCGGATGGAGTACAAACGTCATTACTTGACGTCCTAGATTCATTGCTTAGTTGACTAAGTTGGTCATCATTTTGCTGCAAACTCTTCCGAGCCTTGGGTCTACGTTTGCCACCAGGAGAAGTAGATTCCACAAGTTGTTGGTTTGACGGTTTCCTCGATTTGCTAGAATCAGGAGGTGTTGGTGGCCGTGAACGTTTATCATACTCAAGCTTCTTCTGCTGTAATCTTGGACTTACAGATCCTGAACTCTTTGAAGTACTTTCTTTGGGAACCTGCTGAGGCTTTTTTGAAGAAGACCGCACACTTCTGCTGTCAGAATTCTTATCGAAAGAGTTGGTACAGGTATCAGCTCTTCGGTTTACAGGACTACGATCTTTTGTCACCCGTTTATTACTTGCTGAAGTTTCTTTGTCACCAGGTTTTTCTCTACGGATCTTATTGAGGCCAGATAGGCTGTGAATGGGAATAAGGGATGACGCAGGAATACCAGCCTTTTCAACAAGCTTGGCAGGTTTCATAATCACAATCGGGGATTGATATACCTGGTTAGCTGAAGATGAAGAAGACTGGACTCTCGTTATGGATGGCATTGCATGGTTGGAAGTTGCAGAATTTTCTCTTTCATAATCCTTTTGAGCTGCAACGTTTGAGGATTGTAGTTGCTTCTCAGTATCCAGGAAACCCTTTGACTGCATAGACTCTAATATTTGTTTAAGAGCTCGCAGATCTTTTCCCGAATGTTTGAACTCAAGCTCATTCAATCTACGCTCCATTTCACTGTACACTGTAGGAGAAAAATTAGGTGCCTCATACGGCTTTGCTTTCACAGGCATGCTGGCTTGCTTTTGCAAAACTCGGTTTCTATCAGCTTGTTTCCATGGAGCTGGTTCAATGGGGAATCTTGTATTTGATAGAGGTTTCATAACAAAGTCAGAGTTTCTCCATCTTGGAGAAGCCGGGTCCTTCCCCAAGCTTCTTGGTGAGCTAGGAGAAAAACGGATAGCACGGTTCAGATTTTTCTCCCTCAATGATCTTGAAAATGGATCGTCGTTTTGATCAGAGGTGCTGGTTTTGTTCAAACCAAACTGATGAATGTCTCTGCCCAATGGAGAACCTGGCAATGTCTCCAATCCCATGAGCTTCGCAACAACACTGGGAGGCCGTTTCTTGCTGCTGCTTGAACAGCTTTCACTGAAACTTTCAGAAAGCTTACTTGATCTAGGATCAACACCGGAGTTTTGCATCACTCGCTCTCTACTATCCAGTGAAAGCCTAGGCAACTCTTTTAGCTTCTGTCTGGATTTCAGCGTATCATGAGAATCAACTGAGTAGCGAGGTGCATCTTTCTTACCATTCTCGTTATAATGTTGAGATGTTTCTCTAAGTTTTGCTAGAACTCTGAAGGACTCATTGAGATCCGCAGGAGTTGATTGCTTCAAACCATAAGGCCTTGGGGAATCCTCTCGTCTACTGTGTCTAACTACTTCTTCTCTTGTCATTGGAGTCTTATTCAAAAGCCCTCTGGCTTCTCTGTACATTGAGTCTCTCACAACATCTCTAAGGTCAAGTCCCAGATGTGAAAACCCATTACCTTCAGTCATCTCAGGATCACTTGTAGGAGATTCTGGATAATTGGCTCGGTCATAGGCAGAAGAAGCTTCAGGTAGAACTCCTCCTCTGTTGAACTCAGAAGAAGATGGGGAGGACGAACATGAAGATGAGAAAGAAACCCTCGATGATTCTGTTGAAACCCTTTGCTTCTCTTTCACATTCCCACCAATGTTCGAGTCCTGAAACTGAATTGCAAAAACCCTTAGGATTTTATTTATAGAAAACCTCGTGTATATATATGTTTGACAAGAGAAGCAACTTACAGTTTCTTTTTGCTGATAAATTGTATCAACAGATTCTCTCTCGTCGTTGATGCTATTAGCATTTCCACTACCTACATCAAGCACATAAAAACAAGCATGAGCATCATATCCAAACTCTCAAACAAGGAACACCCTGATGATGCATTCAGAGAAACCATTAATAAAAACCTATACGTACCAGTTAGTCAAACTTGAATTTATCACATTTGGTTGGAAACTTCATGAGCCTAAGGTTAATAAAAGTCAAAATCTACCAAGAAAAAACTGGCCACAAGGGAAACTAAATCTAACCAAAAAGATCCGGCAGATCAACACAACTGAGAAAGAAATAAAAACAAGCAAAACTTAGATCTCTGAGACTGTAACTAAGACTTGGTTAATGAAAGAATGAAACACTACATTGGCAGATGCAGAGCAGAGCCAAACAAAATAGACAAGAACATACAAAAAGAAAAGTAAAAGACATGAATTAAGAATTACTAACATGTTGTAACCACATACGAGTCAACGACTACGAGACACGAGATCAGAAGAGAGTGTTTAAATTATCACCAAAAAATATATATATAAATAATTAATTTACCTAAAGTAAGGCTTTTTCGCCGGCCAGTGAGAACATGGTGACGATCAAAGATTTAAAAAATCCCATTCATACAACCAATTTGCTTCTGCAGATCTGCAGCACTATCATCTGCCAATGAATGCAGAAGCTTCGCAGCCATTTTTCTATACAATCACAAAAACAGCCAATCCTCCTCCGGCGCCGGAAACTTTATACAGAAAGATTCAAAAAGACTTCTCTTTTCTTTTCTTACTTTTTGGCTTTGAAAGCTTTCTTTCTTCTGTGATGATTGATTTCCCAAAAAAAACTCAAAACTTTTTGGCCTCAATGATGTGTTTGCAATAATATGGAAGAGATCACTTTAAAAAGCTTCTTATTTTTTCTTTTCTATCTATCTCCATCATCAAACAGTAACCACCATTAAAACTCTATAACGAGAATGACGCACCTTCCATATTCATATAACTCCAAAATCATAGCCTTTCTCTTTGTAGAAAAAGAAAAAAAAAAAACTTGAAAACCCGTTTAAGATTTCAAATCACACAACCCCCTCCCCATTGTAATTTCTTCAGCTTAATTAAAGCTCAAAAAACCGCTAAATTCACTCCTAAAATAAAATCTAATCTAAAGTCCCACCACTAGTAGCAAGCAAACCTACGGATCTAAGAAAAGGAAATAAAGTTTACACCTTTATACAAACCTAAGATTCCCAGATTCACTGAAGACAAAACGAAAAGGAAAAAAGAAAAGATAAAAACCCTTTTGGTAATTTAGATCCAATCTTCAATAAACTAAACCATAAAGAGAAGATAAAATACATACTACAACATGTGTTCCCCTTTTGTCTGAAAAACAGAATCAGTCCTAAAACACAGAATGTGAATCTAGAGAACCAGTGAAAAAAGAAAAGAGCTGCAGAAGCAAAGCAGAGCAACCGCCAAATCAAGAAGAAGAAGGAGAAAGAAAGAAGAAATTAAAAGGGATTAAAGAAAGGAAAGGAACAAAAGAATCTCTTCACAGATCCAAGAGAGAGAGAGACTAAATGTTCCTCTGTTTTGTACTCACTCACTCCCTGCTAACTGCTCAGAGAGAACAAACCGGCAAATTCAGCCACATATTGGGCTTTTTTTTGGAATTTGTATGGGGTTTCTTTCTTTCTAAAAATAATAAAATGTAGAAAGCCAAGAGAAAGAAAAATACTAAAAACAGTTATCTTTATTTATTTATGAGATAGTATTAAAACAAAAACAATAAAGAGACATTGTGTGTGTATGTGTGGAGGTACAGAGGCTCTCCATCTCACGAAAGCATGTGAGAGAGAGAGAGTGAGATCTTTGGTTTTACTTCTATATATACATGTGACCCTCTGTCAGGTCATCGACATATCCAGAGAATGATTTCATTTTTAAGTTCTACACTTTCTTTTGTTTCTGTCACCAAATAAATATATGTGTTCTAAACGATCCTGGATTTGAAACTTGAAATACAAATTATCATAGTAATCTTTGCTTCATTGTCACACCAAATACAAATTTTCACGTAAGTATATATTATAGTCATCTTGGTGAGGTTTGTTTGCAATGAGTTATTTTTTTTTTCCTATGTTAAAAAAATGTCGGCAAGTTAGAAATAGACAATATATTACAAACAGACGTTAATTCTTGACTTTTTTCTCTCACCGGATAAAAGTATAAAACTAGTAGTAAAGTAAGATTACGGCAGATAATTCAACGTGAAATCTTTACAAAAATGTATGCTTTACGAATTATAAATTTTCAATCTATTTGGTGAACACTAGATAATTAAAAGCACTTTCACCACCATTGTTATGCATTTTAATACCAAAGTTAGATATGTAAAACTTGTTAGAGATATGTTGGTCTTTAATATTTTGCCGGTAAGGTCACGGCTCTACATTAAATACCATCCGCTTAGGTAGGGAAATCCCAAAACAAACAAAAAAAATAAAAGCATAACCAAGTACATTTTCACTAAGTTATATATCTGTCATAAAAAAACTATAGTCATTTTCTGCTTCTTTATCTATCAAACGAAGACTTGTCATTTCGTTGTTCCCTTTTTTTGCTTTATAGTGAGTGTATCTCTTCTCACGTCGAGATGTACCACCCCGAGTTTTCTCATATCACCTTATTCTTGTTGTTCTTTTTCTTGTCATTTTCGACTCATAACTCATAAAAATTGACAACCACATACATTTTATGTTTGACTTTTCTTTCTCCAATTCAATTAATTACTTTCGTATTCGTAGGTGCCGTATAAACAAACTATAGATAGAGCCTAGCTAGTAGACTACCACGAATTAATTAGCAGTATTTCTCTAAGTACTTAAAAATAAACTAATGGTTATCAAAAGCACAAAAATAATTACTAGTAGTAAAAAGCATCGGGTTTATCATTTATAGTATCATTTATAGTATTATAACAAGAATGTTCTTGATTTATTGTAATCTACTAGATTGGAGCCACCAAGGAACAAAAGGATTAGGTGTCTGTCTCGAGCGTCGTCAAAGTTGCCAACAATGTTTATTTTTTTTCTCATAGCGATAGTGGAACTCTTTCTTTTTGCATGGAAGTTGTTAAAAGCAATATTGAGGTATAAAATAGTTGATATTAAAGATATACTACTAGTAAGTAAAGAAACTAATAGTTGTGTATACTTACAAAAGAATACTACATGCTTTAGTAGTTGACTTGCCGACAAGGATTATTGGACATTTTAAATACCTGATCTCTAAATTGTATTTTCGTATTATACTAGTAGTATATTTTAATTTTGACTCATTGTCGTACTATATACAATGCTTACCGAAAATGCATTTTCCCCAACGGAAATGGTACAAGAAACATCTATAAAAAAACGTTTGGTAAATATTAGACAGACGTCAACAAAATTGGTTATGAATTAATGAGAGAAATAACTTAGGGGTTGGTAATATAGCAATTTTAAATAAATCATGTCTCGTGTATTTCTCTCTCCAATTTCTTTAGCATTTACTCTTTGTCGTTGGATCCAAACGTATAGACATATCCGTTTTTTTTTTTTTTTTTATGTATAGATGTATCATGTACCCATGGTATCACATTTAACAATTTCCAAAGCTACACGTATATTATAATTTATACAGTATGTAAAGTTTTATACTACTACTTGCATAATGCAAGTAAAGTTAAAGTGGTCGTTGGTCAAAGATCAAGAAATGCTCTCAATCATCGAGGCACATGGTTTCACGCCGTTAATGATTTGTCAAAAACTTGTAATCACTCGGATTTTTGTCTCTTTTAAAGTTGTAATCTACTCCTGTATTGATCAATGGTTTTTGCATTAAACTATCATTTACACAGACCAATGTCAAACGTAATCTTTATAGTTGGTGTAAAAAATGCATGGAAGATTAAAAATTACAATGCGAGAGAGAGACCAAAAGAAACAAATATCATTGTTTGGTCCTACTCAATTGGCACATCATAGTCCCCAAATAAAGCAAAACTTATTGCTAAAGAGAAACAGAGACTCGTTTATTATGTGAATTGTGAATTGTGAAGTGTTTTAGTAAGCCAAAGTTAATGCCTTTAAAACTCAGTTCCACCTGTAAAGTTTTCTTCAAATGTAATTACTCTGTTTACGTGCGTGTGTCTGCTTTGTCCAAATCAGATTTAAAATCTGGTGGACAATGTAAACAAGGCATCTCTCTTGCATGCAAATTCGAACCAACTACAAGTAAATTATCACCAGAGGAAAAGCTGTTTATATTGCAGAGCTTCCAAATACAAAACAAGAAGCAAAAGACTTCAGTTCAAATGTTAGCTTCTTCTACTCATCATTCATTTTCTTCTACTTTGCTTCTAAACCAAATTCTATCTTCAGCTACTACTTACTGTACAACCTCCCATAAAAGACCCTTCCAGTTGTTTATTTTTTTACGATTGCGGTTGTTGCTGTGAGTTTGCATCTTCTGCAGCAGCTGCTCCCTCCTCTGTTTCAATCCAAAGAATGAGTTAGACTTATTACCCAATTGTTAAAAAGGACCTGTTTAATCATGTCTGTTCATTAATCACCTTGCTTTTGTGGCGATGAAGCTCCTCCAGGATCAGCTTTAGCAGCATCTGTTGAAATCTCATTTCTCAGTGGCTCTACATTCGCCTGATCATGAGTATCTAGCAATGGTTCCGTGTTCACAATCCCCTGCAAAAGTATTCAGTATATAACGTCTGATAAGAAACAGCATCATTCCAAATAGCTGAAGCTGTTGTGGATAATGAATGTCACACCGTATCGAGTTGAGAAGCATCTTGATCTTTGACATCAGAGTTAACAGCAGCGGTTCTTGCCTCCTGTGGTCCCGTCATGTTTACATTACCATGGATAGTGTCAATCATGGGTGTGTCCATATCATTTGAATCTGTAGCCTTCTTGTTAGTATCATCAGAAGGATCAATAGTATCAGCTTGATGGCTACTACCAGCCGAGTCCTTGCCCAAAGTTCTTAGCATCTTTGCTCTATGATCACAATCTCCATAAGATGTAGCAGGCCTTTTACTGTTAACAATCACAAATCAACCATGTTTGTGAAGAAATGGGCCAAAAGAGAAAATATTATTGAGAATAATAACTAACACTTGCCTGTTACTAAAGCTAGGATCTGCCATTTGAACAGAGCTGTGTTTGTTTGAAATCAAAACACCACGAAGAACCTTTCCATCAATGATTGTTTCTATAGTGTAACCATGAGGGCTATTCTCGGTAACCCTGGCTTGAAACATCGTCTTTCCTTGGCCAATCGCGCCAATGTTGAAAGGAACAATCTCTCTTCCTACAATAAAACCATATAGAATAAATGCTACATTTTATGTTCTCAATCTAATATTTTTAGCGTAGGAGTTCGTGTTAGCACACCTTGATCAATGTTGGCTCTGGTCACAGCTAATTTCTGCCCTTGGCATTTTAGCTTCATTTGTTTCCTAAGAGACAAACTCCCTAGATTTTGATCAAACCGGGCATCGTATCCACCTTCTACTAACCCATAAGCAAAGAAGAATAGGAGAATAATTAGCAAATTTCATGTAACCAATACAGAATACTAGCTACAGATACCAAAGGATCGGAGTAAAACTGAAAGGCCGTAACAAACCTGTGTGTAAATAGTAAATGTCATCCAACGCCTCAAGATTCTTATTGCATCCACCAAGAAAGAAAAACGAACCAGGTTTATAAGGATCTAAACAAACCGCTGCACAAGAGAATCTAGCAGATGGCCCTTCTTCCATAGCAACTACCTTGGACCATACACCCGTTTCTTCAAAGGAAAACCAACGGCTTGTCATTATGATAACAGAGACTAATGAGAACTAAAGGCTTCGTCATTAATGAGGGTCGTGGTTACATACCCAAATCAAGGACATGTAGATCATTGTAAAGATTCTGTGAATCCGTAAACCCTCCAAAAACAAATAAGTTCCTCTCAAGTGCAACAGTTACATGACCGGCTCGAGGTGTTAACAACTGTCCTGAAGTATTCAATTCCTTCCATACAAAATTATCTGAAAATACAGAACCAGAATATCAGAAGACATACACACAAGCACTAAACACGTAAAGAATGCTTTCTGTACCTGTATCAAGGACATGAACATCGGAGAGATAATAGTCATCCAAATCTTCACCCCCGACTACGATGATTTTGTTCTTCCACGTTGAGCAAGTGTGGCTATCTCGTGCAGAGGGGGGTCTCCCGTTTGTTACAGCACGTTTCCACACATAAGTTTCTAACAAGATTAAAGCCGGTTCAGTTACATACCTCCATGGAATTGACAACAACTTTTTCTAATCCAAAAAAAACAGATAAGAGTAATGCACACTGTGGCTAACAGAAACCAACATCCAATCTGTATGTCAATGCTCACACAAAGGCTCATCCTCAAATCTCTCTCAAATTCCATATCAGTTAATCATAAATGCTACATGAATAGGACTAACATAGAAGCTAAAAAGTAGCCTGAGCAGTATACCTGTGTTTAGTATGTAGAGATCATTATAGAAGACTTCATCATCCGAATCGGGAGATTTCCCACAGCCACCAAATATGAAAAGACGTTTGTCAATTAGCGCCGCACTATGAGCCTCTCTTGCTCCAGGTTCTTCGCCTCTAATATTCGGGCATATCCAAGTATGTGAAGCTACCACACACACACACACACACACACACACAAAACCTCAAAAACCTCAAACCAGGAACAGTTAGACAAACAAGCAATTTCTTGATCTATCCAGACAAAGATGGAAGAGCTTACAAGTATCTAGAATGTGCAGATCCTTGAGGTACTTGGTCCCATCAGTACCACCAAACACAAAAAGGTTATCCCCGACTGTAGTACAGCTGTGACTGTCCCTCGGGCAAGGTGGTACGCCACTGATTACAGGCTGAGTCCAAATCTGCGTTTCTGCAACAAAATTGCCACACATATGAGAACAATGAAGAATTTAAAAACAGGACTACAAGTAAAGTAACCACAAAAAGGATCATTCAAGTACAGTATGACAAGGAAAGAAACAGTAGATATACACTGAAGAACAAAAGATCAAGATTTGAAAACAAAATAGGATAATGGGGTCTACCGCACGAATGTGACAAACCCTACAAATCGAACAAAATCATAGCTACAGAGATCAATCAAAGGTTGAAACTTTGTTAAAAAAAGCCGAGATTTTTCGAGGGAGCAAGCGCTACTAACCAGCGTCGAAGACATGAACTTGATTGGTTAAGCAACCGTCTCGACCAAAACCACCGAATACGTAGAGAAATCTACCGCCTTTAACGGCGTTACAAGTGTGCCCCCATCTCCTCCCGGGCCCGGTACCGAGACCCACTTGTCTGACCCTCTCCCACCTCATTTTCTTGGAAGAAAGATCCTTTCTTTGCGTTGAGAAAGTGCGGGAAAAATTAAGGGTTTTTTGGAAAAAAAAAAGAAAGGAGATTTTATAAAATTGAAAGACAAAGAGGAAATCACAAAAATCACAAAATGATTCTTTAATGCTAATGGCCGATACAGAAGATTTTTACAAAGGTGCTTCCTTTTTGCTTTTTAGGTTTTTCTAACAATGGTAACCGCAAAAGATGAAGAGATTAAAAATAAAAAAGGAATCTTTACCGAAATTAAATCGACGTTACTGAATTATAATGGACTGATTCGTGATAAACGTAGCTTCTTTACCTTTTTTTATTTTATTTTTAATGTTGGAACGAAGCCATTAAATCTAGGGACGAGTAATGATGTCAACAACAACAGCAAAATTAACCAATGAGTAATTTTTGTTGCCATCAAATCTGTCTGTGTGTCCAATAGAAATTATCAACTGCTCTAATCATCAAATGGTTTTTAAAATAGGCTTTAGGTGTGTCAGTTTTAGAGGAATAGAGAATTCATTGTTTTGTTCTGTGTAATCTTTGTGATTGACGTCAAATGAATACAATATCTTCGGTGATGAGACTTGAAATAAATGTCAAGACTATAACCTTGAGAGAATCCGCAATTATAAAGTTCCAAGTATTGACGAGAAGAAATAAAAGTCGCTTACGTTGTAACCAAAATTACCAAACCCATCAAACTGATCTCTTGGTTTTCAATTTACAACACACTCCAAAAAGTCTACCACTCAGCACCAAAGTTTCCAATATGTCCAGCCCATCAAACGATAAACATGGTACTAACAAATTTTTAACATAACTAGTATGATGATGAGGTAAATTGGTTCAATGAAGAAAGTAAATAACCAATCAGTATCAGAATCGGCCTTTCCTTATCCTAGCCCACGCCATGGCTGCAACCACAACTCCTCCCATCTGACCCGAGCTTGATGCGATACTGTTAAGTTCCCCCTGCATTCCCGAAAAGTTGGTCTAGTTAAGAGATAGTCATATTGTTCAAAGCAAATGTGGATTAGATTCTCATGAGAATACTACACACCTCCAGAATCGGTAACATGTTGAGTCCTAAGTGTAAAATTCCCTGAAGATTAAAGAGTGAGGGTCTTTTAGTTGATTCAGAAGAGTTTCACTCATTATGACTAGTATGAAGAGAGTACTTACAGTCATTACAGGCGCTCGGAGCATCAACCCAAAGTATGTAGTAACTTTTGGGTAGAGAAACATATCGAGCAGCGTGATGGCATACACAGGTCCTTCAGCACCCTGTTCCAAATACGAAAGAGTTTACCTCACCGACATTTGTCTCACTCTCTATATATCAACTGAAGATTCCAGTTTGTTCATGCTCAGATAAAGTCGTTTAACTAGATGAGTAAAAAACACACCAGCTGCGAAATGGGGAGGTTTGATTGATCCTCAATGACAACTCCTTCACCCTGCATGATTGACCAACCAATGTCGGAGGTAAGGCATTTTGTCTAAACCTCATAACTCCGTGTATCACATATAACATGTACTTCAAATGAATTGGAAAAAGGATCAATGGAAAAACTACTAATCTGTGGACCTATTGCATGATTTGAAATTAAGGAAACTATGCTGGTCCTCTTTATATACCTTGAGTGTAGCCAAGATAGCATGAGGACTCAAGAAGAAAATGGAGCCACCAAGTGCTCCAGCAAAGTACAGCTTCAAAAGGTAGAACGGCCCCAAGGTTCTTGCAATCTAAGAACAACGGGGTTTAAGAGATAAAGATACCACTACACGAAAACACGGCGTTTGGGACTACTTGTTGTGACTGAATTTATAGTCGCAAACTTTTGTGACTACTGTGTGACACTTTTGCGACGGACTAACGATGACGAATACAGTTGACGTAAAAGCGTCGCAAATTTACGACTACTAATTGTAGTCGCTAGCTCGTTGCTATTCTGCGACTACTTTGGGACATTTTATCGTGAAAAAATAGCTCGTCGCAAAATAATCGCAATTTATGACAAACCATAAACTGAAGATTAAGTCAGTAAAGTTAGTCGCAAAACTGTCTTCAAATCACGACGTTTTTGCCACTATTCTTTTGCTTTTGAATTTTATAGTCACAAATCAGTCAGTTACATGTGTTTTAATTAAGTTAGAGTAGTGATGGTTGTATATATTTACAAAAACATATAAAAATTGTTATGTTTGATATTTTATCAAAACTAAACTCTTAAAAGGAGAGTATACATGATCAAAGGGTCATGTCTAATATGTTTTTGGTTAAAAAATCTTAACACAAAATTAGACTAATATTGTTTTGTCACAAAGTCGTCACAAATTGAGACTATATTGTGACTGAACTCATGTTTTGCGACTGTTTTGTCACTAAAGTGATTGTGCATCTGTTTATTTCAGTCGCAATAGAGTCTTAAAGTACAACGGTTTAGCGAGTATCTCACATTAATTTTAGAATTTTACAAATTTGAGTACAAATAATGTCAACTTATACATTTTTACTTATATGTGACATCTAATTTTAACTAAATTTCTATAATCACATAAATAAAACACCAAATTAGACAATTATGTTTATATCCTCCAGCACATGTATTAGGGTTACATGTGTTTTAATTAAGTTAGAGTAGTGATGGTTGTATATATTTACAAAAACATATAAAAATTGTTATGTTTGATATTTTATCAAAACTAAACTCTTAAAAGGAGAGTATACATGATCAAAGGGTCATGTCTAATATGTTTTTGGTTAAAAAATCTTAACACAAAATTAGACTAATATTGTTTTGTCACAAAGTCGTCACAAATTGAGACTATATTGTGACTGAACTCATGTTTTGCGACTGTTTTGTCACTAAAGTGATTGTGCATCTGTTTATTTCAGTCGCAATAGAGTCTTAAAGTACAACGGTTTAGCGAGTATCTCACATTAATTTTAGAATTTTACAAATTTGAGTACAAATAATGTCAACTTATACATTTTTACTTATATGTGACATCTAATTTTAACTAAATTTCTATAATCACATAAATAAAACACCAAATTAGACAATTATGTTTATATCCTCCAGCACATGTATTAGGGTTACATGTGTTTTAATTAAGTTAGAGTAGTGATGGTTGTATATATTTACAAAAACATATAAAAATTGTTATGTTTGATATTTTATCAAAACTAAACTCTTAAAAGGAGAGTATACATGATCAAAGGGTCATGTCTAATATGTTTTTGGTTAAAAAATCTTAACACAAAATTAGACTAATATTGTTTTGTCACAAAGTCGTCACAAATTGAGACTATATTGTGACTGAACTCATGTTTTGCGACTGTTTTGTCACTAAGTGTAATTTTTGTTTAATGTTTACGACAGTCACAAAGTAGTCTTAAATTACTACTACTTTCTTACGGATTTAAATTTCCCCAAATTTTAGTGAAAAATTTTAGCGGTAATTATTCCCCCCAGATTAATTATTCCCCCCATCATCAATTGAACACTCTTAGTTCTCTTAGGAAATAACGAAACCCTCTTTTTTCCTGAAACCCTCTTTTATCTTTTCTCTCTGTCTTCTCGTTTTCTTCTGATTTTCTTTTTTCTTCTCTGACTTCTTCTCCGACTTCTTCTCCGACTTCTGTTCCTATGAAATCCGGTGGTGGTCGTGGTTCTAAATCTGGTGGTGGTCGTGGATCTGGCGGTGGTGGTCGTGGATCTGGCGGTGGTGGTCGTGGATCTGGCGGTGGTGGTCGTGGATCTGGCGGCGTTGCGAGACGAAGTAGAGATGTCGCTTCGTCGTCTCACTCCTCTAACCCTTCCTCTCACAACGAAAATTCTTCACACTCCCAACAATCTCAACCGTCGCTTCCATCTCGGTATACGCAAGCTTCATTTCCCCAGTATCCTCGAGAAGCTTCTCCTCAGCCACAACAACCAGGCTTTCAACAACAGCTCCACTCCCAGATGCAGCAGCCACCACCACCGCATGCTCATGTTCCGGTGTATCAACAGGTGGCTCCTCAGAATCCGGGATACCAACAGCCGCTTCACAACGGTGGATATCAACCACCGCTTCACCATCCGGCTTATCCACCGCCGCTTCCGGATCTGGGGTTTCTGCCACCGAATCCTCAGAATCCGGTGTATCAACCGCCAGCTCCTCCGAATCTAGGATTCCAACCGCCGCCGCCTCCGAATCAGGACGGTCAAGAGCATCCACCACCGGCTCAGAATCAAGACTTCCAACAGCAACTGGATGAGTTGCTTGCACTTCCTGGTCGACAACATCTCCCGATATTGAGTCCGCATCCCATCCCCGACACTCAAAGCATATGGTAAAATATTTTTTTCTTTTATTTTATCATTTGATTATTTCTTACGATAAATAAGTAAAATATTTATCATTTGATTATCATTTTATCATTTGGTAAAATATTTTTTTCTTTTATTTTATAATTTGATTATCGCATTGCTCCCATTTGAAAAACGCTTTGTGTGTTGTGTAGTTTAGATAAAATAAGTAGATTATTGTTTGGTTCAGTTTCTTATTGTTTTCAAAGTTTTGTAACTTTTCTTAGTTGTTTTCAAAGTTTCTAAATTGTTTTCAAAGTTTGTTGTGTTGTGTTGTATTGTGTTGTGAAGTTTAGTTACATGTCCAATTTGATTATTGTGTTGTGATCCATTCGCTTATATTTTATAACTTAACACTCTCATATTTATGTAACAGGTTTGGACGAGACAAAGGAAAGCTATCTCGTGTTATTTCTGGGATTTTAAGGAGAAAGTTCGATGGTCCATACTTCAGCTGGAAGGTTACGCCATTACACATACGGGAGAGATATTTTAGATCCTTTGCGGTAATGAGTTTCTTTTTAGAAACAGTTTCTTTTTTTACTAAACTAAGTTAATGAGTTTGTCTTTTGTTTACTTACTTGACACTTACTTTTACATTTTTTTACTGTGTAGAGGAAATACAATTGGGATGTTGCGATTACGGAGCTTGTGCGAGAAGGATTTGTGAAGATAGCGAAAAACAGAATGAAAGGAATTGTAAGTCAAGCAAAGACATATGATGAGCCACCGATTTGGATCAATCCTACACTTTGGTTACAAATGTGGGAGCATTGGGACACACCCGAAGCTAAGGAGAAGAGCTCTAATGCATCCCAAGCCCGTAATTCTGATCGTGACGGTCTTGGAATCCACAAACATCTATCCGGCCAGAAATCTTACTTGCGAATTCAACAAGAGTTGGTAAATGCTCTAAACTAACTCTAATTATTTCATTTAAATAGTTTAGTATCCACAATTAACATTCTTTCTATCCATTGTAGGAAGAAAAGTTGGGACGTCCTGTCTCGCTTGGAGAGGTGTTTGTCGCAACACATACAAAGGCAGATGGAAGTTTTGTTGATCAGAAGGCCAAACAAGTTGTGGAGACATATGAGAAGAACATAGAGGAGGTAATGTCTCAAATGGAGTCTGATGTTACAGACCACTCCTCGCCAGATTCTCCTCATGCAACCGTCCTCCCCATTCAAGAAAAAGATGACATTTTCTTAAAGGTAATTTCCAGTACAATTGTATTTGTTGTGCCTATGATAATTGTCTTATTTTGCTAAGCTAAGTATCTGATTTTGATTGATGCTTAAGAATCCTTGATATTGATATACTTTTGATTGATGCTTGAGAATACTCGATGTTGATTATCTGGGTTGATATTATATTTCTATCTGGGTTTGTGTGATATTTCTGTTTGTTATGTTTGTTTTGTCAATGATCATCTCTTCTTTTGTCTTAGTGTACTGTAACGAATGCCAAGGGAACCCCCTTTGGACTTGGAAGTCTCTCGGAGATAATCACCAAAGGGAAAAGAAAGGCTACTTATCCAAGCTCTAGTCCAGATTCGCTGTTAGAGATTCAAGAACAACTCCAGGTTGCTCGTCGTAAGCTCGCTGAGCAAGATGAAGAAAATGCTCGACGTGCCAGAGAAGATGCTAGACGTGATCAGGAGCATCGTGACGCTCAAAACCGCATTGCAACCTTGGAGATGCTCGTATCCTACTTGAAGACTAGTGATCCGGGGTTTGCAGAATTCTTGTCTACTCAACCACCAGCCAATGCGCCATTAACCACAGCAGCAGCAGCAACCAACATCACTCCAGCCACTGCGACCAATGTCAACCAACCTGCAACAACCACTTCAGGAACTAGTTCACCATCGACTGCGACTGCACCAACCACTTCACCTGCGACTGCACCAACCACTTCACCAACCACTTCACCTTTGTCAGTATCATCCTCTCATGCTTAACAAACTAATTCTATCTCTCTTAAGCCTCTATAACTATTTTTTGGATTGTGTAGTAGTGTTTCTAGATCCTTAGCCTACTAAAACTATGACTAATATATGATCTAGAATGATTTGTATGTTTTTTGTTAAGATCATTCAAATCAGGATTTTAATTTAAATTCAGGTTTTTTTTTCAAAATTTATTGTATACTGTCCCAAATTACTAGGTATATTTTCACTGATTTGCGACCATTTATAATTTAAATAAACACAAACAAAGTACCAAATTCGTTGTTTATATGTCACGATTTTGGGACTAAACAAAATTAGTCTTCAGTCCGTCACAAACAATTCTGACTCCTTTGCGACTACCTTGTGACGAAACAGCGACTACTTTAGGACCAAATTTCAGATTTTTAAAGTTTACTGTGGTATTAAGTCAGTCTTCCAAACGTAGCTAATTTGTGACTACCATGTCGTCTGAAAGAAGTCGTCTATTACGACTGCCAAGGCGAGTCACTATACCGTCGTTAATTACGACGATATATTCCGGTCTGTCCGTAGTCGCCAATTACGACTGTGCCAGTGAGTGACTATAGAGTCGTTCATTACGACGGCAGGTTTCGGTCTGTGTGTAGTCGCTAATTAACGACCACAATCCTTGTCTCGAATGCGTCGCAAATAAGGGACTGGTTTGCGACCAAAAAAATTTGCGACCAAATATTTGCGACCAAATATAACAGTCCTTCAATTGTCGCACATACCGACTTAGCGACTGATTTGAGACGATTCCGGTAGTCCCAAACGCCGTGTTTTCGTGTAGTGTACATAGGTAGCAAATTTTCCAAAAAGAACCAACTCAATATTTGTCTAAAGATCGGACGTTTCTTCCTAAAGTTACATGAGAGGAATAAGTATTTCGAATATGTCCTCCAGTCAAATGTAAGTGGCCAGTTCAAAGGAAACAAATGAATGCATTTCTCATCTTATTTACGATAAAAGAAAGAGTCAATACTCTGGTTCCGAAGTAGTAGATTCCAACCATGTTGAAGATGATATGACTGGTTCCAATATGACTAAAGCCCGAAGTTATGAGCGTGTGTACACGTCCAGACGCAAAACTGTACGTTGATAGCTGCCCAAATATCAAGGTTAATGATATCAAAGATCAACCAAATCCAAGACAAGAGTTAATTAAGCAGTAAATAAGAGATGAAAAAAAAGTTCTGAGTTAGTACCACAAAATTTTTAGCCATCCACTCTCTGTCCTCGCCTGAAACCCACCACATTGTAAACACAGCAGCATTCGCTATTATCAACCCAAGAACTACACCATTAGCTCCATTAAACCAAGACTTCCTGCCAGAGGAAAACACAAGTAAACCCAATATAACGTTTTCTTTTGTATTGTATTGTATTGTTTAGTATCCACAAAACCAACATCAAATGGAGCAGGTGAAGAATCTTAAGATATGTGATGTCATTTCTATATCTGGAGAACAATGATATAAGGAGAAGGCCTGACCAGTGTCGACCTGCTAGTCTTTCTATAAAGGGAGAGAAGCGTCAAATGAGCGTTAAGCTGATCAAATCAAGAAGACAAGAACTAGACAGAAATGGGAAAAAGCAAATAAAGCCTACTAATTTCTCATCTTCTCATCTAAATTCTCATTCATGTCCTTGTCTAGGAAGAGCCAAAGCACATTTTGACCAAAAAAGCTAATGAGAGTTGTGTAAAAAGGTCGATGATTTACCAATTAAGCTCTGTCTAAACCCTAAATCAAAACCAGAAATTTCATCCTCAAGACAAATTTATCTCAGAAAAAAAGTGTAGATTACGTAGCTAACGAGAAGCAAATAGAGATACAGTATAAAGCCTGAGGATCATAGAGCAAGGGAACTAAGAAATTTCAGAACTTTTCTTTAGAAAGGTTCGAACTTTACTATGAAACCGATTCAAGATCACAAAAAGGGAGACGAAAAAGAAACAATACCATCCACGCTTTTGGAACCCAGTAAAACCCTTAGACTCGAATCCAACACTAGGAAGCTCAGAACTAAAGAACCCAACTCTAGATTCCAAAACGTTTCCGATTCTTTGCTTTAGATTGGTGTTTCCGAACGTGCCTGCGAAGAAGTCATGAACTTTCTCCGATCGCGATAGAGAAGGAACAAAGCGACGAGTGATCGAAGAAGAAGAAGATGAGCTGAGGCAAGAAGGAAGAAGATGGCTCAGGAAATGGCGGCGACTCTGGCTCGGCTGCTTCTTCACCAGTTTGGTCAGCTGCGAAGAAGAACCAACGACGACGACCCTGCGAGAGAACATCGCATGCATTTTTTTCAACTCTTTTTCTCGGAATGTATCAAATTTTTAACCAATTGCAATGCATGAACAATCTGTCATGAGTTCTGTATGTTAAAAACGTCACCTTTTTTAGTGTAATGAAAGTGACGTCACTAGATATTAGTAAACTATAAATTTAACAACTTTTTTCTGTAAGGTTTCATATTCCCGTTTAGAATTTTGTTATATAAAAAACAATAACTTGAAAATATGCATTAAACCTCGTGAGACAAATATATAAAGTTCATGCATTGCAATTGGTAAAAAATTGATACTACATTCGGAAAAATCTCACCAACTACAAAACCATAGATTAGTAGATTAACACACATGTTCATTTTGTATAATAATGACATAGTAAATTATATTTAACCATAAACGATAATGGAATTGTTAAAGTATATAGCTTTTGTGATTGTTAGTATATTTTTTTTTTGGAGGATATCGATTTTTGATGTTCTCTAATCACTTGTTCTTTGGTTCAGTTTTGGCGTCTTTACTCTTAAGTTACTTTGGAAAAGGTCATGGGTGCAAATTAGTTCAGCTGTTCTGATTTTGTATTTTTGGTTCTTTTACAACACACTCCAAAAGTCTACCACTCAACGCCAAAGTTTCTAAAATGTGCAGCCCAAACGATAAAAATAAGCTCATTGTTACAAAGTTTAACATAACCATGGAATAATCAATGATCAGGTCAAATGATTCTTTTGCATCAAGTCCAAGGTTTGATGGAGAAAGTAACATAATCAATCATTAGCAGAATCGACCTTTCCTTAACCGTGCCCACGCCATGACTGCAACTACAACTCCACCCAACTGACTCGAACTTGAGGAGACCTTGTTCTGTTTCCCCTGCATTTCCAAAAATGTTGGTCTGGTTTTAGTAAGATGCATAGTAAAATGTGGAATAGGTTCTCTAATCATACACACACACCTCTAGCATCTTCATCATGTCGATTCCTAAAAATAAGATTCCCTGAAGATTAGAAAGTGAGAGTTTTTAGATGATTTAAGAAGAGTTTCACTCATTATGTCGAGTATGTAGAGAGTCCTTACCACCAATACAGGCACACGGATCACCAACCCAAAGTATGTAGTAACTTTTGGGTAGATGAACATATCGAGAAGCGTGATGGCACACACAGGTCCATCAGCACCCTGTACAAAAAAAATGGAAAGAGTTTGACAATCCAAAGATGAACGTGTGTTCATGCTTTTACAAAATCATTTAACTGGTTGAGTTAGAAAAAAAAAACATACCTGATGCACAATGGGGACTTTTACTCGATCTGTAGGGGGCCTAGGGACTACTCCTTTGCCCTGTATGATTGATTGACCCCACAATTAACGAAGGTAAAGCATTTCGTCTAAACCCCACAATTCCACGCAACACATATAATAACATGTACTTCAAATGAATTGGAAAACTACTTAATCTGTGAACCAAGCATGATTATGAAAATGAGAAAACTATGCTTGTTGATCTTAATTACCTTGAGTGACGTAACAGAGAGAGCATGAATACTCAAGAAGAAAACAGAGCTACCAAGTGTTCCAGCAAAGTACAGCTTCAAAAGGTAGCGCCCTCCCAAGGTTCTTGCAATCTAAGAACAAATGGGGGTCGATGTAAAGATAAACAGTTAATTTAAATCACATGAGCCATATTAAGTGTAAGTAGCAAGTTGATAGGAAGCAAGTGAAAGCATTTCTCATCTCATTTACGAAAACAGAATATATATATATATATAGAAATATTTTTCAATGGAAACAAGTAAAAAACTTAAAAAGCCATACTCTGGTTCCGAAGTAGCAAAGTCCAATCATGTTCAAGAGGATTTGAGTGGTTCCAACATTAGTAAAACCCGAAGTGACCAGCGTGTGTATGCGTCCAGTAAAAAAACTGTACTTTGATAACTGCCCAAATATCATGGTTAAAAACTTAAAAATCATACTAAAGATCCACCAAATCCAAAGACAAAAGTTAGTTAAGATTTATATTAAAATAAAAGAAGATATGAACTTTGAGGTCAGACCATAAAGTTTTTCATCATCCACTCTCTGTTCTTCTTGTCCTTGCCTGAAACCCGCCACATAGTAAATACAGCAGCATTAGCTATTATCAACCCGAAAACCACACCATTAGCTCCATTAAACCAAGACTTCCTGCCAGAAGAAAATTCAAAATTTTAAAAAACCAATGAATAAAGAAAGTGTTACTTTCTTTTTATCTGGAGAACAATTTTATAAAGGAGAAGGTCTAAAGTCTAAACAGTGTCGAGCTGCTGCTAGGTCTATCTATGAAGAGAAAAGCATCAAAAGAGCTTTGAGCTGCTCAAATCAAGAACTACACGGAAATGGCAAAAAAGCTAGTGAAGCCCTATTAATTTCTCATCATCTTTTCTGAATCCTGACATTTCTTTTTCTTGGAAGAGCCAAAGCATAATTGACCAGAAAAAAATAAAAACTACATAATCACATAATATCTGCATAACCCTAAATCAAACCTGAGGATCTTAAAGACAGGAGAAAACAAAAATCGTTTTTTTTTAAGAAAGATTCAAACTTTACTTCGAAACCCCATTAAAATCACGAAGAGTGAGACGAAAAGAGACAATACCATCCACGCTTTTGAAACCCAGTAAAACCCTTAGACTCAAATCCAACACTAGGAAGCTCAGAACTGAAGAACCGAACTCTAGATCCCAAAACATTTCCGAATTTTTGCTTTAGATGAGTGTTTCCCAACGTGCTGGCGAAGAACCCATGAACTTTCTTTGGTCGGGGTAGAAGAGAAGGAACAAATCGGGTAGCCGAAGAAGAAGAAGAAGAAGAAGAAGAAGAAGAAGAAGAGAGACCAGAAGGAAGAAAATGACTCAAGAAATTGCGACTCTGGTTCGGCTGCTTCGTCACCAGTTTGGTTAGATGCGAAGAAGAGCTAACGACGACGACCCTGCGAGAGAAAATCGCATACATTTTCCCCTATCTGCGAGAGAAAATCGCATACATTTTCCGATTTTTTGCTTTAGATTGGTGTTTCCCAACGTACTGGCGAAGAACCCATGAACTTTCTTTGGTCGGGGTAGAAGAGGAGGAACAAATCGGGTAGCCGAAGAAGAAGAAGAAGATAGACCAGAAGGAAGAAGATGACTCAAGAAACGGCGACTCCGGTTCGGCTGCTGCGTCACCAGTTTGGTTAGATGAGAAGAAGAGCCAACGAAGACGACCCTGCGAGAGAATATAGCATACATTTTTCTATCTTTTAATTTCAAATTTGTACCAAATGGCGCAAAACGCATGAAACTTCTGATTTATGAAATTGTCATCAAGTATGTGTGTGTTTTTAAAGGTCAAAAGTGCAATATAAAATTGATGGCAAATAAACAGAAACAGAAACAACTTTCATTTAAAGGTAAAAAAAAAACAAAAGATTCCCTCCGGTTTAGGGAAATTGTAAATTTACAAAATTGCAAATACTACTACTCATTAAACCACTCAATTGGACCACAAAAAAATGAAAATAAATAGTGGGTGGCTTTTAAGAATATGGAGAAACTTTGAGGGCATAAGTATAATTATAATAATCTTACACAACATCGTCTTCTTCCTCCTCCTCCTCCGTCCAGTGAAAAAGTTCAAACCTTCAAAGCCGAATTAAAAAAATGGCTACAACGCTTAAAACCTCCTTAATCAATCTCCGTGGCTACCCAATAACCATATTCAACCAGAATCATCGATCACTATCTTCGCAAATTCTCCCACCTACCAACCAATCGCACTACAGGAAACGAATCTTGCTCGCGAATCTCCTTCAGAGGTATGGCTTCCCACCTTCTTCTCTCCAACACTTCCTCTCAAGAAACAATCACCTATTGAATTCGGATTTAACAGAAACCGAAACCTCTCTCGGTATCTTGTTATCGTTAAAACTCCCTCAGAAATCACTCGTTTCCTTGATCTGCGATTGCCCTAATGTTCTCCGATCAGAGTTCTTAAGGAAATGGAGAGTTCCTATCTCCGGTTGCGGTAATCACGGAGTCACGTCTTCGGCGATTAAGAGCGTTCTTGAACATTCCAGTAGAATTGGGATTGGTCCAGATAAGTTTTATGAGTGTATAAAGGTTTTGAAGGGTTTAGGGTTTTGTGATAGTACTGTGAGTAGGATTTTAACTTCATTCCCTGGTGTTACTTTAGTGAGTGAGGTTGAGATTCTTAGAAAGATTGAGTTTTTAGTTGGAATCGACATTGCTCGAGATAACATTGAGAGGTTCTTTCACGTTTTTCCTGAGGTTTTAGGGGTTGGTACTGAGACTAGACTTAAGCCATTGCTTGATGAGTTCATGAAGATGGGGTTTAGTAAAGATGATGTAAAGAAAGAGATTGCTAGAGAACCGAGAGTTCTTGGTTTGGAGTTAGGAGAGCTTCCTCGGTGTTTGGAGTTGATCAACACATTGAAATGCCGGGAAGTGATCAGAGTTAGTATTCTCAGCGAGGGTGCATTTCGTGCTGGGTTTGAAGTGAAACTCAGAGTTGATTGTTTATGCAAATACGGGTTGATTCATAGAGACGCATTCAAGGTTGTGTGGAAAGAGCCGAGGGTGATCTTATATGAGATAGAGGAGATAGAGAAGAAGATTGAGTTTTTAACTAACCGAATGGGGTTTCATATCAATTGCTTAGCTGATGTACCAGAGTATCTAGGGGTTAATCTTCAGAAGCAGATCGTTCCACGGTACAATGTCATTGATTACTTGAAACTGAAAGGTGGGCTTGGTTGTGATATTGGATTGAAAGGTTTGATAAAACCAAGCATGAAGAGATTCTATAATTTATACGTGAAGCCATACCCTGAGTGCGAAAGAATCTTTGGCAAGAGAAAAGAGCATGTCCGAGTGAAGAGCCGACATCCCGCTGGACTTTGGAAGCTTATGAAGCCGTCTAGCCATCTAACAACAAAGGAAGATGTGGTAAACATGAAGTCTTTTATAGGGTCACTTGCGTAGTTGATTAGGATCTGCTTGGCACAAAGGTTTAGCTCTTACTGTAGATTGAAATCGACAGACCTCTCTTACTGGATTCTCGCTCCCTCACTTTAATACGAGCTGCTCTGAATCGATATGAGTCTCAGGATGAGCTTTTGAATCCGATTTCGTGGCTTGATTATTCAAAGGACAATGCATACTCCTGACGGAAATTACTGAATAAATTCACTCACTTCTTGTACTGCATCTTGTGGAGGCAGAAGACATCTACCAAAGTGATAAGCACCAAAATGCATACAATCAATGAGGAGGCACGTGCAGATATAGACAACGAAGTAAAAAGACGAGAGGAGCGCAACAGATTGTAACAACCTTCTCATGTTCTCATGCTTATAGAAATAGTAGGCAGAGCCGTGCCTCAATGACAATAAAAGAAACTTTGGCCTACGGCCTCACAAAATTAAAGGCTACATTTTAAACATTATAGGGTAAACATTCCCTCTTCACAGCTTGGTTAAATTGCTTACACGAAACAGAATAGTCGTTTCTTCATAATTAATCATTCGTATTATTTATTACTTAGCTTGATTAAACTCGTAATATTTTAATTTATAGAAGAACATGTCATAAGAAAGATTAATATATCAAAAGAAAGGAAAAGGTTTTTAAATTTTTTTTTTTTTTGTTATTATACTTTGTTGTTTGATTTTTTTTTTTTTGACAACATTGTTATATTAGTGTGTATATTATTTTTGACATATTTCATTTTAATGAATTGGAGCTTTTTCTTTTTTACCGCCGGCCATATTTTATGAATTGGAGCTATTGATGATGAATTAGAAACTTCAAGAGAAACAATTGAATACTACTACTACTCCCTCCGTTCTAATTAGTTGTCGTTCTAGGATTTAATTTTTGTTTCATATTAGTTGTCGTTTTAGATTTTCAATACAGATGTTTGATGAATATTACAATCTTATCCTTATTGTTTTAAAGTTTCAACCAATGAAAAAATTATAAAATATATTAATGAAGGGCAAAACATAAAATTTAATAGTTTTCTTAATTTGTGTGCAAAAACCTTAAACGATAGTTAAACTAGAACGGAGGGAGTATTAGTTTAGAATTTTAGAAAATTGTAAATCATAAACAATAATGCATTTATAATCAACATTTAATATTTTTTTGTTGGATTAGTTAGAAGTATATAATTAAGTATCATATCAGTAGAATAGCTAAATTAGCAATAACGACCTTGTTAGAGAACAATTTAATACAATAAGTATATATATTAATGCTACGTGGACTAAAGACTATGGATAATGTGGACTAAAGACTGAAGCCGAGCAAAGGAGCGACAGTTGGTCAAAGAACATCTTTGACTTGGTCAACGTATCTAAAACAACGGTTTTCTGTTAGTATTAAAATTTTAAAGGACTCCACAAGACTTGTGACTTGTGAGCTGTGTGTGACATTTGCTTTCTCCTTAAGCATACCACAAAGCCAGCTTTAATTGTCTCTACAGTTAAGACAACCTATGACCTTACCCACACACACACACATATACGGATCGGATATACATACATACATGGGAGCGTTCTTCAATTTTTGCATGGCATATGTGTCACATTACTCTCTGTGTGTGTGGTATCAATGTTGTAAGGGAGACAATTTTGTGGTTATTGAGGTCAGATGCTATGTTTGGTCGATACCCTGCATCACCCATGGCCACCATATTACTATGTTTCGTGACGTAATTGATGATTATGTATACAGTATATCAATATTTATCATCCAAACAAGCTAATATTATATGAATAATATGATTTAATTAAGCCTATAATAAATGTTTTAGTGGCCAGTATTTTGACTCAATAACCCTTAGCTATGCATTTCATGAAAACAATGTTGTGCATCATCAGATTAACACCATCGATAAAACATACTTAATGTAAAAACCGAAATAGTAGACTAGTAGTTTTTAGTAACTATGATAAACCATCCAATTTTTTCATATGGATCCACACCATACCCTGACTGAAGCCGGACTGTATGATATCCGAGGCTAGAATAATATCTCATCAATAATTAGTTGATTTTTAGCTCATCAACGTCTAAACTGATATTTATATTCCTATAAGGCTATAAAGATACAATAGTATTACACAACCCTTAATTAATCAAAATGAACAATATAACGGACCTAAGAAAATATATATACTCGTTTTAACATTTTTATCCTGTCCAACACATATACAAATTAGTCCAAGGACCGATCTCCATCCCCCGGGTTTACAAGTTAGTATTAAAATATACAATAAGTTTGCATGGAAGGACCGACACTGTCGACTCATGTGCGTTTTTAAAAGACAATGAGGAAACAGTGACTTTTTTGTTGGGTCAAAGGGAAGCAAATCCATCTTGTTGGTTAACGATTTCATTCATTATTAATTTCGGTGGATTCCCCAATGGAATATCTAGGTTGAAATAACGTCCATACGTTCATATTTATAGGTCTTTATTTAACTAAGATCTATATATATTAGTATTATTCAACAATTTTACATAGTATACACACGCGGAATCTAATTAGTGAGCTATATATATGGCTAAGATACATTTTTTCATAGATTTATGAGATGGTCGGAACTCGGAACACACCGACATATATATGATACTACTATGTACATCAAGATATGAAAATAGTTTTAGATTTATAGCCTGTTCACCTATAGTTTTCACTTTTTTTCCAAGTCCAACTAGGTTGCCAACCCTATATAACTCATTCACATTGCAGTCAAAACCTCTTTATAAAATTTAACCGACCACATGACATTACAAAACTATCAATTATCATATAGCTTCCTACAAATTATTTTTTACTTTATGTTTATAGACATTTTCCCTTTTCACGATGTCATGGGTAACCGACTTTCATTACGCAAAAGAAAATGTTTTTTCTACAAATTCGCGACATATAGTTTTATCAAATATTTTCTTACATGCTTTATCAAAAAGAAAAGATTTATCATTAGTAGTTCTTGATAACATTGGACAACAACCAATTCAATGTAGGTTATATAGTGGTTTGTGCTAATTTGTGTTACTTTTAAAATCGATCATTGATAGTGTTACTTTTAACAAACAAAAACTGAAAATATATTTTGATATTTCATCCGACATAGTTATTGGTATCTGTAAGATTTTATCGACTGGCAGGTAGGAATTAGTACAAACAATAAAGAATATTAAATTATGAAAGAATAACCAAAGTATCTATTTGTAATAAACTTGACCAAAACTATTACACCCTCCATTTTATATTACTTGTCGTTCTAGGTGATCACATATATTAAGAAAACATTTAAAATTTCTGTTTTACCCTTCGTTAATACACTAGTTCATTTGATAGAAATAATTAATAAGCTAAAAGTTAGAGGTAAAACTGAAAATTTGATTCATAAAGTTGCATCGTAAATACAAAACTACAAGTAATATGAAACAAATTAAATCTAGAACGACAAGTAAAAATAAACGGAGGGAGTATGTTCTAACCATTGTTATCGAGTATTCTAATGAAAAAAAATTATAGGTACACTTATAAAATAAAAAAGATGTAGGTACAATAATGGATCAAATTTGCATGACAAGTCGAAACATCAAACATGTATAAACCATGCAACGAAAGGGCAACAACTCCATCAATTTCAAAGGAAAAAATAAGCGGTGCAAGTTGTATTGTATCTTTCCAATGAGTCTTACTTAAGTTTTAACCATGGTTAGTTAAAGTATGCCTGACTGGAACTTTACTAAATAAAATATAATTAATTAATTATTAATCGATCTAACCCTAGTTATATTCGACCATTATAAAAGACACAGTCTCACTCTGCCGTATCATCATCAAACAGTTTCTTCTCTTTGACTCACTAGCTTAACTGCTTAAGAAAAACCCTAATTTCTTCTTCAAGAAAATGGCTATTGATACATTCCTTTCCTTCGTTTCTCGATCTGGACCTTCTCCATTTCTGAGTCTCGAGCTTTGCCTCAGCGTTTTCCTCTTCATCTCCCTTTTCGTTTTCTGGTTGACTCCAGGTGGCTTTGCTTGGGCACTCTACAAAGTTCGTTTCCATACCCGACCTTACTCAAAAACCGGACCGGCCGCTATTCCCGGCCCGTCTGGTCTCCCCATCATTGGCCTCCTCTTGGCTTTCATCAACAATGCATTGACACAGAGAATCCTCGCCGATATTGCTGACACTTGCAAAGCAAAAGCTCTCATGGCGTTTTCCGTCGGGTCGACCCGGTTTGTGATAACCAGCGAGCCGGAGACCGCGAAAGAGCTTCTGAATAGCTCTGTTTTCGCAGACCGACCCGTGAAAGAGTCGGCTTACGAGCTGCTCTTTCATAGAGCCATGGGGTTTGCTCCCTTCGGTGATTACTGGAGAGAACTGAGGAGAATCTCTTCAGCCCCAAGAGAATCTCCGGTTTAGGCGAATCCCGCCAAAAAATTGGGCAAAACATGGTCAGAGAGATCAAGAACGCAATGGAAACTTATGGAGAAGTGCAGATAAAAAAAATTCTGCATTTTGGATCACTCAACAACGTGATGTCTAGCGTTTTCGGTAAAACATACAACTTCAACGACGGTTTTGTCTACTCAAAAGAGAGCAATGAGTTGGAGCATTTGGTGTCCGAAGGCTATGAGCTTCTCGGAATCTTCAACTGGAGTGATCATTTCCCTGGAATGAGATGGTTGGATTTACAAGGTGTGAGGAGAAGATGCCGTAGTTTGGTCTGTAAAGTGAATGTGTTCGTTGGTAAGATAATCAACGACCACAAATCAAAGAGGTCTCTTCGTGATAATCAAGAAGAGAGCACTTATGATGATGACTTTGTCGATGTCTTACTTGGCATTCACGGCAACAACAAGCTTTCTGATTCCGATATGATCGCCGTCCTTTGGGTATGAATACGAGTATATATATATGCATATACAGCTTTGGGTTAAGGAGTAGTTAACATAATCTAACATTTGTTTTTGTACTTTTTTTTTGTATAGGAAATGATTTTTAGAGGAACAGACACGGTAGCGATTCTATTGGAATGGATCCTTGCGAGGATGGTTCTTCACCCTGACATTCAAGCCAAGGCGCAGGCCGAGATAGATGCTATCATAGGTGATTCGGGTCGTCAAGTCTCTGACTCAGACCTGTCCAAGCTTCCATACATTCGTGCCATTGTCAAGGAAACCCTAAGGATGCACCCACCAGGTCCTCTCCTCTCATGGGCTCGTCTCTCTATTCACGACACTCAGATCGGGACCCACTTTATCCCCGCTGGAACCACCGCGATGGTTAACATGTGGGCTATAACCCACGATGAAAAGGTCTGGCCGAAAGCTCATGAGTATAAACCAGAGAGGTTTCTTGGTGTGAAAGAAAGTGCTAACTTCCCCATCATGGGGTCAGATCTGCGGCTCGCGCCCTTCGGTGCTGGACGTAGGGTCTGCCCCGGCAAATCGATGGGTTTAGCCACCGTGGAGCTATGGCTAGCTCAGCTGCTAGGAAGCTTCAAATGGGTCTCATGTGGGGAAGTGGATTTGAGCGAGACCTTGAAGCTCTCTTTGGAGATGAAGAACACTCTCGTGTGCATGGCATTCCCTAGGGTCTAAGTACCTAGGGTTTCATAGACTATCATAAATTATGCAACTTTATATCTCTGGATTTGTCTTGGTTTGTTGATTTTCATGTGAGATGTCTTTAATTAGTGACGTTTTTTTTTTAACTCTTTTTGTCACCACATCGAAATAATAGTTGTACCGCGAGTATGATATGTAAAAATTCAAATGACTAAGATTTCATTTCTAAATTATGTTAGTTAATCATGAATACTAAAAAAAAATGCTAAAGTGACATTTTCTTTTCTTCAGTTAACTTCATCGACGGAAAGTCGTGTGACACGATAGACTGAGTCGTCGTCCTGTATGGCATCTCCGAACTTTGGTCACAAGCGACTCTTAGACTTTTTATTCTAACTATTTTACTTAGCTCCACATTTTCTTGGTACATAGAAATATCAAACTAAAAAAATGAACATTCGTGATTACTTTATAATATATATATTCCTAACCAACAATCAAAGAACCTAATTTCCATAGTATTTTTTCCCTAAGTGCTTAATACCAACCAAGTTGGGTAAAATATGTACATAATCGACCAAACAAATGAAGAGATGAATAAGAAAGGTTGTGCTGATGATTATTTAATAATGATAATAATTTTTAACGGCCACCCGTTTTGAGTTGTAAATATGTAATTAAGTGAACTAATAGCTATTCTTAACAAAAATGCTTTAGTTTTCAAGTGCAATAAGGTATTAAATTAAGAACCTTATTATTTTTATTTTATCACTGGATGTAGATTTCTCATTTAATCATTTCATATGTTTAATAATACTAAAATTTATATTAAATTAGATGCCTAATCGGACTAACCAAAAAAATCAAAATTGACAAGAGAAAAGTTCATCTTTGTTGTAGAATTCTAAATCATTATGTGTTCTAAGTATTTTTAGATCCATATAAAATCTAAAGTAAGCAAGTAAGATATTAAAAATTTGTATAACGACTTTTCTTTTTAAATCACACTTGATAAACATATATTAAATTACTATTAAATAAATATAAAATTATTTAAATGAATTAAATATATATATATGGGTCGTGGCCTCCATATAATTGATCGCATTTTTCCGTTTTTCTTGCAACATATCTTGAGTCATAGAGATTAGAGAAATGTGAATCGTCGTAGAAGATCCTTTTTAAAATTTGTGTTTAAATATTCATATTTACGGTTAATATTTTTGTTTCTAATTTACTCTCTAAATAGGTTACGATTGGGATTGGTAAAAAGAATCTATGTTAAATTTTAAGTAGTATTCTAAATATTAATTTTATATTTTATTTTGGTAATGGTTATTAAAAAAAGTTGGATTTAGAGTTCATGCCTGCGCAAAAAAAGAAGAAGAAGAGAATTTCATGTTCTCTATCTTACTACACAATTTAATTGTAGATTATATCATAGATTTAATTCTATCATTCATTCCTAATACGTATTTTCATAACAAAATAATATGTCATTATATCAAATTAATATCTTAATTAGTATTAAAAATAATTAAATATTAATAAAACATAATTAGTCAAGAAAAATGGAAAATAATATTATTTCATATTTGAAAAACTGATATTATATATATCTTAAATATATTTATTACATATTTTTTAATCTCTTACGTAATAATTTTACTATATGTACAACTAATTTTAAATAAAACTATAATATCATTATTAAAAATTAATCAAAAATTCATTTAAGTTCATTATTTTCTCAATTTTTATCCTTTCCTGAAACTTAGAAAGAAAAATAAAATTAAACTAAACATAAATTTAAATAATCCCAAAAACTAAAGAGAAATTTCTCAAAATAACATACTTTAAGTTTTTTCCCAAAAATACCACAAAAATTTTACTTGTTCAAAAATACTTTGGATTTGGATTATCAAATTTAGATTTAAGATACATAGTTTTAAGGGATAGGCAGCCAGACCAACCAAGCCTCTCTTCTCTACCTGCTCCGAACTCAAATACGGAGCTAGAGAACTAAACATCTCTACCTGTTAACTTCCATTTCTAAAACGTGATCTTTTTAGAGCATTCTCAATGGTCATCTTTTGATGGGTGTCAAGACAATAAAAAACAAAAAATAATTAAAAGTTGAGAAGAGAGAGAGATTCAGGGTCTCTGCCCAGACACTCTCTAACCTCTTTTTCATTGAAAGTCATCTTTTGATTGGTTAATTTTTTTAAAACAAATAAATTTTATGTTAAATATTTTTTTAATATTAAAATGTTATTTGAGACCCCAATTTGAGAGTATTACCAAGGGTTATGCTCTTAGTACCAATAAAACAACAATCACTTTTCTCTCATTGCAAAAAGATTTATACACTTGCTTACCTTTTTTATATATTTTTATTTTTATTAAAGACTTTCATTGGTACATACAATTATATATAATCTACTTTAGTGAATATAAAGTTTACCACCATATAACTTGCAACAATAAAAACAAAAATCAATTTTAACATCTCAAGACGGAATTTTAATTTACAAGATTACTTTTTAATAAACAACTAAATCCTATAATTTTAATTCAACTGATGTTGACCCTTATCGAGCCATCATTATCACCTACCTAAATCTTCCCAACTCCCAAGCTTCTATTATAAAACCCTTTTTCTCATCTCTCAAGAATCTCAGTCCATCTTCTACAACACTTAACAAAGCTTCCCGATTTATCCTCTCTCTAGTTCTATAACTCGATCTCATCCGCATGCAATGGAATCAAAGACGACCCAGAACGGATCCCAAGCTGAACTCACAGAGTTCGAAAAAACACAGAAGAAGTACCAAGCTCTCATCGCTACACTTCCAAAGAGCAAAGGCTGGAGACCCGATGAGATCTTAACACAATATGGTGGGCACTGGTGGCAAGAATGTCTCCTCGAAGGTCTTTTTCACGCTAAAGACCATTTCGAAGCACGACCCACTGATTTCCTCGTCTGTAGCTACCCAAAAACCGGTACGACTTGGCTCAAAGCCTTAACTTACGCCATCGTGAACCGTTCTCGTTTCGACGACGCTACAAACCCGCTTCTCAAACGTAACCCTCACGAGTTCGTGCCTTACGTTGAGATCGACTTCGCGTTTTACCCAACCGTTGATGTTCTTCAGGACAGAAAGAACCCGCTTTTCTCTACCCATATCCCTAACGGGTCGTTACCCGATTCCATTGTGAACTCGGGTTGCAAAATGGTTTACATATGGAGAGACCCAAAAGACACTTTCATCTCCATGTGGACTTTCTTACACAAGGAGAAGTCACAAGAAGGTCAATTAGCGAGTCTTGACGAGAGCTTTGATATGTTTTGTAAAGGTTTATCTGTGTACGGTCCTTACCTGGATCATGTTTTAGGTTACTGGAAAGCTTACCAAGAGAACCCGGATAGGATTTTGTTCCTTAGGTATGAGACCATGAAAGCTAATCCTTTGCCGTTTGTGAAGAGGTTGGCTGAGTTCATGGGTTATGGCTTCACTGCTGAAGAAGAGGAGAAAGGTGTTGCTGAGAAAGTGGTGAGTCTTTGCAGCTTTGAGACGTTGAAGAATCTTGAAGCTAACAAAGGAGATAAAGAAAGAGAGGATCGTCCTGCTGTTTATGCGAATAGCGCGTATTTTAGGAAAGGAAAGGTTGGAGATTGGGCGAACTATCTTACTCCGGAGATGGCTGCTCGTATCGATGGTTTGGTTGAGGAGAAGTTCAAAGATACTGGCTTACTTCAACATGATAGCTGAATGTGTTACCTTTGATTTTCTTCTAGTCCTTTTGTTATTTTGGTGCAGCGGAACAGAGGATGCTCTGTTTTGCTCTGTTTGGTTATGTGTTTTCATTGTTGTTTGTATCATCTTTTTAATAACAAGAGAAAGATCCTTCAATATATGATTCTAAATACTTAAGTTGGCATGCAAAAACCAGATTCCATTTGTATGATCACGGAGAAAAATAGATAGAAAGAAGGCAATTTTTGAAATCCAAATACAATTTGGCTCCGGTTACAGCTGACTCTACAATGATGATAAACAGCATAACAAACGTTTATTCTCTCAATACATAACTTATTGCATTATAGACTCAAAAGAAAACTTCTGCTGTGAACAAAGCATGTAAGGATCAGTCATTGTTAGGAATCAACAATAACCAGTCACTTACCATGCTCAAGCAAACCGGTGCCCTTAAATTTATCTTCCATTATGCCATCGATACGAGCTGCCATCTCTGGACTAAGATAATTAGTCCAATCTCCCACCTTTCCTTTCCTGAAATACGCGCTATTCGCATAAACAGCAGGACGATCTTCTCTGTCTTTCTCTCCTTTGTTAGCTTCAAGATTCTTCAATGTCTCGAAGCTGCAAAGACTCACCACTTTCTCAACAACACCTTTCTCCTCTTCCTCAGCAGTGAATCCATACCCCATAAACTCAGCCAGAGTCTTCACGTACGGCAAAGGATCAGCTCTCATAGTCTCGTAGTTGAGGAACAAAATCCGATCTGGATGTTGTTGGTAAGCTTTCCAATACGCCAGGACATGATCAAGGTAAGGACCGTACGCACACAGACCACGACAGTACATGTCAAAAGACTCCTCAAGATTGCTGACAGGTCCAAGATCTGTTCTTTCCTTGTGAATGAAAGTCCACATGGAGATGAAAGTGTCCTTTGGCTCTTTCCAGATGTAAACCATCTTGCAACCCGATTTCACAACCGACTCAGGTAACAACTCGTATGGGACATGAGTCGAAAAAAGAGTGTTTCCTTTGTCCTTGAGGACATCTACGTCAGGGAACAAAGGGAAGTCGATCTCAATGTAAGGAACAAACTCGTGAGGGTTACGTTTCAGGAGAGGGTTTGAGGAATCGTCGAAGTGGGATCGGTTGGCGATGGCGAAAGTTAAGGCTTTGAGCCAAGTGGTACCTGTCTTTGGGTAGCTACAGACTAGGAAGTCACTTGGTCGCGCTTGAAAGAACTCTTGAGCGTGAATACAACCTTCGAGGAGAGGCTGTAGCCACCAGTAACCACCATACTCGATCAGGGGCTCTTTCTCTCTCCAGCCTTTCTCGTGAGGAAACGTGGAGATTAGGGCTTGGTACCGCTCCTGATTCTTCTCAAACTCTGTTGATTCTATCTTGGTCTCTTCATGGTTCGGTACGGTCGCCACGGCGGTTAGGGTTTCTGATTCCATCGGGGATAGAGAAAGATGATCTCAAAGACTTGTGCTGAGTTCTGTGGGAGATGATAGAGTGTGATGGTCTGTGTTTGGACAAAGATCAGATTGGCTTTAGTAATGAAAGCTATTTTTTACCCACGTGTTATTATGTGATTGCAGGTTGTTGGTTTGGTGCGCACATGCTTAAAGTAGACAAAAAAAAAAAAACACTCAAAAGAGTATATAATTAACTTAAATACATAATTTTGTTAATCTGTAATTGCACAGCCTGCTTAAAGTATATGTGATATTTACTTTCTTAACGACTTAGATGAAAAAACAATCTATTTAAGTGTCATAAGCTGTGATGTAATCTTGCAAATAATAGTTTCTCATGTTTAATAAGTACCTGTCCCATAAGGTTCATCATACTTATCTGTTGCATGCTTTAGCCATGGTTTCATCTTATATTATTGGTGTTCATATCACACAACATAAGCCCAAGACATGCCGCGTGTAGCTTTGTGAGACCATAACATATATTATACTATTATACAAATTGATCTGCTTGCAACACGTTAGGTCCACCATTTATACAAATTCATTTTGTATCATATAGAGTTTTCGGTTAGTCAGTTTAGTTTAACTTGTCCGCATAAACTATTTTAATAAAACAAAATAATTAATCGATATCATTATATGAACATAGCTGATTACAATCCATATTGAAATCTCTACTTTACCGGCTCTTGCGAGTTTGAGTAGACAATTTTGTTGGTTGGTAATTAATCAAGTGCGACAAAAAGATACAACGAAGAAGTAGAATCATTCTGTTGACTGTTGAGGAAGGTTCAGAGTAGCATAGGGCACTTGATGGTGATTTCACTTTCAAAAAGCAAAATCACCTTTTTTTAATTGTTTATTTTGCATACACTTATTAGTTTATAATATTTCATTATGATTGATTACTGTCTGAACTCGAGTTTGAACGAGGAATGGAACCAATCATAACTTTAGGAAAGCGTATAATGTAAATTATATTATTTTTTTTTTTTATGTTTTTTTCTGTACTGTCTGAAAAAAATAATAATTAGCTTTTAAATAAGCCCATAAAATATCAAGTGGAAAGAAGCCAATGTTGAAAGTTATTTTATGAAATAATTAATTATGCAAACGTTGAGTCCATTATTTTACATATCTTAAGTTGGAAAAATTACGTTGCGTCATGGATTTTAACAGAAAAAAACAAAATTACGGCATGGATCATTGAAAAGTCAGGAGAGACACACTCACACACTGACAGACACACGTGTCCACTGACAATTGCCATAGACTGCTTGATGCTTCGACTTTTCTTCAACAATTTGTTGTGATCAGCTTCCATCTTCACCCCACATGACATCAATCAATATGCAACAAGCATGAAGCAACATGTTATTTTCTTCTTAAATCCGAACTCTTTCGGTTATTTTCATGTATGATAGTTCAGTAGATCATAGACTGTATCTCTTAGAAACAAGTTCGTTTTCGATTATCAGATCTATCTAATAAAAGATTTTCTTCTAAACAGTTAAAAAAATATTGGTTATTCTTTATTCGTTTCCTTTAAAATTTATACAGAAGATTTGGGAGATGAATAATAACCTATATGGCTGCTATATATATGTACCATAAATAGTTGTTTGGGGCATAACAAACGATCATTGGTAAGAACAGAAACAAAGATATATAGGAGATTGGTTAAGCTAAGCACGCAATATAGTATGATACCCCCTAAAAAAAAGTACGTAGTGTACTGAATACATGATCAAACACAAAACTAATTGATCAAATTAAACCAATCAGTTCGGGAAAACTTTTCTTGTATGTTATACACTTATATGTAATGTGAAATCATAACATCAACGGATCAACCTAGCTCATGGAGGATAATTAAGTAACACATTCCATTTGCATTCAATAGTTTAACGTAGTGTTTCACTTTCTCACAGCATGGTTTCATTCGCATGCAAGGATATGTAGGTTTTTTTTTTTTTTTTTTTTTCTCTTTGCACGGATAGGTCTAGCATATCCCCCAAAAACGAACAATGGTACCGTGCAAGTAAGCAAATCCGATCCTACCTAAGTTATTGAATCTACAAAGCAAAGATTGAAATATTGAATCTAAGAAAACCAAAGCAAATCAAACTCCCTAATTGATTTACTTGCCAATTTTCATCATCATCATCATCATTATATAGAAAAATAATTTCTCGACATTTATTTACTCATCCAAAATAGGTCTATCCCTTAAGGAGTCAGCAACTTCGTTAAACGTGGCTATCAGTAAATCGACGTCGTCTCCATTTTATCCTCTTGAAGAATCATTGTAAGTTCCCTCATGAACGATGTGTTCTCCAAAAAAGACCCATCCAACATCAAGAACTCTTCACCATCGTGAGATACAACATTACTAGAAAATCTTGATGAAAACCTCGTCATATCTTCAATGTCACTGAAGATATCGTCATACAAGAAGATATCGGAGGAGTCAGAGCACGTGGAAGAGGACAAAGATGTTGCATCAACATTTATGCTTTGGTCAGTGAGGATATTCGAAGAGGTTGGTGTGGACGAAGAACTCGTTGACCTTTCACATTCGGAAGCACTTATAGTAGGAGTAGTGTAACTAGCAAGTAAGCTACCACTTCCAATAATATCAGACAGAACACTCTGGTTTATTCTCTGACCAAATCTGTTAGCTACTCTGTTTAAGAACCGAGCTGATGATCTTGATGATGACTTATTGTCTTTTGACTTATGATCATCTTCCTCCTGATGAACGCTGGTGTTCTCCCGTGGCGTCTCGGGATGGTCAGATGATTTACCGGCACCATCGATAAGGGATTTGTGGGTCAACGGATCGATACCTTTCTTGACCAGACGTTTCTTGATGTGAGTGTTCCAATGGTTCTTGATCTCATTGTCTGTTCTTCCTGGTAACCTACGAGCTATGGCCGACCATCTGATCAGTAAAACATATTCTTTATTAGCAAATGTGTGTATACCAAAAGGTCGTTATAGCATCTCACACTGTCACACATTTTGTGAGGATCATTAAGGGGATATTGTTTTTATTATTATTATAGAGTATAGAGTTAAAAAAAAAAAAAAAAAAAAAAAAACACTTAATTACTTGTTGCCATGTATCGCATGGAGGCTGATCATGGAATCTTCCTCATCTTGGCTAAAATCTCCACGCTTAATGTCAGGTCTTAGGTAATTCGCCCATCTCAGTCTGCAGCTTTTGCCACATCTTTTGAGTCCTATAATGTTATTTAAAAAAAATGAAAACATTGATTAATATTAATTATTATTAAAACAGTATAATAATGCAAAGATAAGCTGATTATGGAAATAGCCAAATGGGTTACATACCAGCTTTATCAGGAAGGGTTCTCCATCCTCCTTCACCGTGTCGTTGAACATGGGCGATGAGTATTTGGTCTTCTTCTTGAGTCCATACTCCTTTCTTCAACCCTACTGCTCTACAACAGGGAGTCCGTACCATTCTTGATTCTTAAATATACTTTTAATTGTTATGTGTTTTTGCTCTTTCCCAGTTTCTGATATTTTGTGTTTGAGAAGTGAGATGAAGACGAACAAAACAGAGATAAGAGAGAGAGCTTTTTGTATGTTTTTCTCACTTGGGGTTGGATAGTTTTTATAGTAACGATTAAGCGTGCGTGGCTCGTGTGCAGCCGACGGCGTTGTTTAAAGTGATTGACACGTCACACGTGGATTATTAAGTGGAACAAAGAATTGAGATGGAGGTTTCTTTACGTATCTTTACATTTCTTTGTTAGCCATTTTATTTTTTTGGTCCTTTCTAACTTAAAACACCATTTATAATTATAATATCCAGATATTTGAACAGACAAAATATCCAGAAATTTGAACAGACAAATTTAATCACTAGCATTAAAATCAGATGGACAATTCTTCCCTCTTATCTTGGTTTTAAAATTTCGTAGTATTCCGTAGTACTTTTCTCAACAAGACTAATTGACCTAAATTTATTTAAATACTCCTTTTATTTCAATTTCTTTGTAACTTAAGATTTTTGCAAATTAAAAAAAAAATCACAGATAATTTCTCATTTAATGTACTTCTTAATTATACATAAAACCATTATTAAATACAACTAGTTTAGCTAATAAGAAAACACACTATAAAATATAATAACCCATAAATATAAAATACATTTAATTTTTGCATAGAAAGTTTAAAACAGTATAATTAGAAAAAAAATTGGTTTAAATGACAAAATGGTCCATAAATATCCTAAATATATCTATTGTCAAAAAGAGATCGATAAATATCTGACGTTAACGTCATAATTTAGAGGTCATATATACGTGATTGACAAAAGTTAATTAACTGGATGATGAACACTGTGAAGTGAATGTACAATATTTTATACTTCACTTTCGTATTTTTCTTTGAGTTGAATGTTCTCATATGTCATCACTCTTTAGACAATCTTCCGGACAAATAAAGGATTCAGTCAAGTTAAAATTACTATTTAAAAAAAAGAATCAGACATCAGAGTATGGTTTAATAATCACGGTTAAAATTTGTCAAAAGTCATATCTCACGAGGCGTGAAAAACATAAAAAAAAACTGACCTCGAGATTTTCAATAAGAAAATCCAACAAAAAAATATAATATCCCAAGCGAAAAAGAGTGCCTGTAACGTATTATTGTCGGACTAAAAATCAACTGTAAAAGATGGAATGCGCGCGCGCGAGACTATTCTAACGAAGAAGACAATCAAAAGAAACACTATAACGCAGTTCACGACAAAACCAAATAAAATAACAGTAAGAAATACAAAGCGGTTTTCAAACATGCACACTTGGTGGCATCGACTACGAAAACTGAAAATTCGAGGAAAGTGATCAACTCATCAACAATACGGTCGTTTGTATTTGATGAAATAAATCAAAATAAACCTACAATTTGGTCGCTCAAACACTGGACCTGGACAGCATTTATCTGAATCAAAATACCCACAAAAATGGAAATAAAAGAAATAGTATAACTTTGACAAAAACAGTAAAAGAATTGATATAACTTTTCTACTTTATAATTTTCCACGGTTAGACTAAGAAAACCATTATTTGCATACTGACTTGAAGATATTGTAGATAAAGAACATCTTTTGTCAGTGCAACCCTGAAAATACAGTACTATTCTCCATAATTATCATTCATTATATAATACAGACTTGTAGCCCAAAGTAGGGTATACACTACAGAAGGCAAGAACTATATATATATTCCGAGATAAAAGTTACGATATTAGCACATACGTACGATTCCATGTTTCAAGTATGATTCCATCGACGAACTTATTACATTATTTTACACTTTATTTCACATAATTAAGCCAGAACCTTTGCCGGGGCTACAAACAAGCCTACAACGCCATATCGACATAAATGATCGTTTTAATGCAAGCGAAAAAGTTGACTAAGACTAACAAGATTTGGCATTTTCCGTGCGACATTAGTTAGTACTAGTACTAGTAGTACCTAGGCCTGGGACTAAATATCCGGATCCGTCGGATATCCGGTTTTTCGGATCAGATCCGGATTCGAATATTGAATTTTGGTATCCGACCGGATCCGGATACGGAGTCGGATATCGATAAAAATTCAAACCGGATATCCGGATCCGGTTCTATGCTAATCTATTGGATTTGGGCTTTATGTTATTGGACTTTTAAATTTTAATATCTAAAAGTATTGGGCCAAATCCAATAAACTAACACCTACACAAACCCTAGTCCATAGCCACAACATTCTCGACAAAAAAACAAAAAAAAAACCTCTCTCTTTTCACTTCCACGACGGCCGACATAGGAGATGGAGCAGTCCTTTCATCGATTCAGTTCTTTCTTTTTGATTTCGGCTCTATTGCTCCTCCACCACCAACTTTCCTCCATCCTCCGCCTGTTATATCTACGGTGGCTAAGAGCCCTTTCTCTTCTTTTCCTCTGGTTTCGCTGTTATAGTGATGCAAAAGTTTCAAGAGGAGAAACAAGATAAAAAACCAATATAAGTGATGAGATTAAAGATCCAGCAGAGAAGAGATTCAAGATCGGCGAGAGGAGATTGAAAATCTTGAGTGCTAGGGTTTTTTTTGGAGAAGAGAACATAAAGGAAACAAAAAAAATACCGGATCCGGATATCCGCGGATATCCGAGTATTTGAACGGAGATCCGGTGGCCGGATATCCGGGGTGGCCGGATCCGGATTCGGAGATCACAACTACATATCCGGCGGATCCGGAGGCGGATCCGGATACCTCCAAAAACACCGGATATCCGAATCCGTCTCAGTTAGGACTTAGGAAGCAAAATACCAAAAGCTTATTTGTCAAAAAAATAAAACACAACCAAAACGACTTCAATTTTGTTTTTTTTTTTTTTTGAGAAAATTACAAAAAGGAATAAATAGATGCAACTATGCAAGTTACTTTACAATATGCCAAAGCTACCAAACTCTTCTTTGATTGATAACTAAAACACTTAAGGTTAGGTCTTCCAAGTGACCGCCATTGTGAAGTAAGCTCGGTCTCTTACTTTACTTGGTTTGACCAGAGTATGATACTTATGTTTGGGCTTGGGCTTGGGATTGGGGCTAAGTTTGGAAATCATAATAAATTGAAGAAGTATATAATCAATTCGAGTGGTTACGTTTGTGTGATATATATAAGGCTCACTTTCAATTCCCCTTATCCACGAAATCTCAAGTTCACTATCTCTCCACCAATGACGTTATTATTAACAACCAGATTCAATCACATTCATCATCAGCTAGACAAAGTATGATGCTCCGCAATGCGAAACTTTTGTCCCTATCCGCAAAATTCCAACCGTCGTCTACAGAGCCACCGCATAACAGCCGGAGAACCAATATCACCGTAGGAACGTTCTCGGAACCAGATTGCAAACTATCGCGAAGGAATCTAAGTAAATCCTCGTTACTTTTACTCCTAAGTACTCAAACAACTCTGACGCCATTGCTCGACTTTTCCAAAGCTCAAGCAGATGATACAACAATTAGTAATCCTAATCCCACAAATTGCGGAAACAGAGTAAGAAAAAATGTTAATTCCAATTTTAATTTCTCAATCTTCGATACTGGTTGGTTAAATTCGGTTTCTTCTCCAGGTTCCGACTAAGAAAGCGTTCATCGACGTATCGATCGACGGAGAACCAATCGGAAGGATCATAATCGGATTATACGGAGACGATGTACCGGCGGGAACAGCTAGATTCAGCAGCATCGTAAGCGGGAAAGCAGGGATAAGTTACCGGAGAAAAGAGTTCGTGAAGATCATGCCAGGATACGTTCAGCACGGCGGGATCAGATCTTACGGCGTTGACGCAGAGAGAGCCACAGCCGCGGTGGGTACTCTACAGAACTTGATCGAAGAGTGGGAGAGAGGGAGGAGAGGAGAGATATGTAATAATGAGAATAAGGCGGGGAGCGTTGGGATCGTTGTGAGGGATCCGTCGATACCGCCGCCGAAGACGAAGCTTGTGGCGAGGAATGGGAAGCTTGCGATGGAGGAAGAGGTTGTTACGGTGGGACCTAACGGAACGGAGTTTGTTATAACGGCGGTTGATTCGCCGGAGCTGGAGGATTCGGTGTTGGTGATTGGGAAGGTTTTGGAAGGGATGGGAGTTGTGGAGAAGATTAGGGAAGTGAAGACTGTTAGGGATAACACTTCTTCTCCTTATTTCAGGTTCACATTTTTATTTTATTTTTACCGTTGGATTTGAATTTGTGTGTTTTTTTATTTATTTGAGATTGAGAGGGTTTGTGATTGTGGTTTTGTGAAATAGGGTGGCTAAAGTGATCGGAGATAAGAGAGCTGTGGTGGCGGAGAGAGGATTTAATCGGCCTTATTCGAAAGTTGTTGTCACCAATTGTGGTTTGATAGAGTCACCAACTCTATGAATGAGAGCTCCTGTTTTTATTGGCAGCGTTTTTTTTTGTTGTAGTAATGCAAGAAATGTTTTTGTTTTTAAACTCAACAAACTGGTTTAACAAGAGTAACCCGTTATCAATTACATTATCAATTGAGAAATTGTAAGTGGGATAAGAATTTTTTGTCCTCGGCCAGAGCATCCCCAATAGAATTGAACTGCCTGAGGCTTAACTATATAACTCAGATACTCGATCTCATTAAGAATTAGTTCCAAGCTCGACATACAACTCTATACATATTTCTAATCTACTTCTTTTGTTAACAGAATCAATGTACTGATGTAGCAACTAACACAAGTTCTGAATTAATTTACGTGCTTAATCAAATTTAAACGGTTTATTATGGTTAAACAAATTCTATAATGTCTCGGTCCGAAATAAAAGCCCAATCTTATATTAAAGCCCATGAGCCCAAGCTAGCCCTAAATTAATTTAGGGTTTCTGTCTCTTCAAAATGTGACCTATCCTCTACCTCTTGCACTTACCCATCCATTTTCTCGGCCGGAAAGTCTTCTTGATTCTCTTCGAGGGTTTGCTACAGAGAGTGTAAGAAACCATGCCGGCGAAGCAGAGGACACTGAAGGTCAACAGGAACCCTGATCTGATCAGGGGAGTTGGTAAATACTCAAGGTCTCAGATGTACCATAAGAGAGGTCTGTGGGCAATCAAGGCCAAAAATGGAGGCGTTTTCCCTCGCCACGATGCTAAGTCTAAGGTTGATGCTCCGGCGGAGAAGCCACCAAAGTTCTATCCAGCTGAAGACGTGAAGAAACCTCTCGCCAACAGGCGCACGCAAAAGCCAACCAAGCTCAGGTACTCTAGCTTATAAACTGTCCCATTGTCTTGGACTCTGATGTATAGCTCGATGCAGTAGTCTTTTATGTCTTTGGTTTAAGTAGTGGTTTGTATGCATTTTAATTCCTTGACTCTTCCGGAAACATTGGCTAGTTTTGTATTGTTTAAATCGTTAATTACTGAGGCTTTTTGGAAGAATTGTAGTCTGTTCAGTTTTGTTTGTTGTCTCATTTGCTATGTAATTTGCTGTTACATTGTCATGAATCTGTTGTGTTGTAATCAGATCTTCTTATGACTGTACTGCAGATCCAGCATCACCCCAGGAACTGTGTTGATTATTCTTGCTGGTAGGTTCAAGGGAAAGAGAGTTGTTTTTCTAAAGCAGCTTGCCTCTGGATTGCTTCTTGTCTCTGGTGAGTTTTATGCTAATGTTCTCTCTTGATTTTGCCAACATTGTATATCCCAAATGAGGAACACCCACTTTCATTAAACGTGCTTTGTGTATTCTGTATGAAGTTGACATTCTTGTTGTGTGTTATTGACGTGCAGGACCATTCAAGGTCAATGGTGTTCCTTTGAGACGTGTGAACCAAGCCTATGTGATTGGCACTTCAACTAAGGTGGACATTTCTGGAGTCACCGTCGACAAATTTGATGATAAGTACTTTGCCAAGGTTGCTGAGAAGAAAAACAAGAAGACAGAAGGAGAGTTCTTCGAGGCTGATAAAGAGGTATCTCAAACGCACATTTAGTTCATCTTGTTTGTGCACTACCCAAGTTAAAAAGCTATTCTTGACCAACATATATACCTTTTGGATTCATTCCACAGGAGAAGAAGGAGATTCCACAAGGGAAGAAAGATGACCAGAAAGCCGTGGATGCAGCTTTGATCAAAGCCATTGAAGCAGTTCCTGAGTTGAAGGCTTACCTTGGAGCAAGGTTTTCGTTGAAACAAGGAATGAAGCCCCATGAGCTTGTTTTCTAGATTTCATAACCTTTTTCTGAGGTTTCTGTTAGAGTATCTGTCTCCTCAAGTTTTACACTTCAAATGGTTGGTTTTGTTCTTGTCCACTGACCAGAGACATAAAATTTTGGCTGCTGCTTTATGGATTTCTGTTCTACATACGGATAATTTATCAATCTTGGTTTTGAATGTGTGAGATCTGACTTCAGCAATGGTAAACAGTTCAGATGATTCTAGTAAGTAGTAATTGTTAAGACATGATGGAAATCGAAGTGAAGAATTGAAAAAACCATTTCAGTGATGCTAATAGTTAGCTTACATTCTACATAAAACGTTGATACTCTTATTACTTTATCACTCACACATGCACTGAGATCAAGCTGGAGGTGCTTCTATACGAGTTTGATCGTTATCTTTAGGTGTTTCTTTACCAGCACAATCAGCAACTTTAGCTCCGGCCTCAACATCTCCGGCCAAACATCGTCTCCATTTTCGTCTCAGCCATCCTAAGAGCCCACCACTCTTTATCATCTCCAATGGATTGGCTTCAGCAACTAAAACAGTACCCTGGCGGCGCCTTGCACATATACGACCCAAGAAGCAAGAGAGAACTGCAAGAACGACGAGAACAGAGATGACTGCGAAGAAGGGTCCAATAGAGCCGGAGGAGTAATGGTTTGGAGCGTTTGGTGCTGCAATTAGATTGGCATTGGTAGCCGTAGGTACGATCTCATTGCCTCCTAATTGCTGTTGCGGTTGTTGTTGTGTAGGAAACAACGACGAGCTGCTACTACTACTAGCCATAGCCATTAAATCTAATGATGTTTGTGGTTCTTGGAGATGAAGATTCTATATTTGTCGATAGAGTTCGCTAGCTATGGTATATCTGAAAATGAAGATGTATTATATATAGAGCCATAGAGGCATGTGCACATGGACATTGGTCTTTTGGAGAGCTTTTAAGCCGACCAATGTTTGGTGAGGAAGGACATGTAAAGGTGAATAAAGCGGAGAAATCCTCATCAGCTTCATCAAAAGCTTCTCAAGCTATAATAATAAAGATATGTATACGATCCATTGCACTCTTAGAGGTGAAGCAAACGTTGACTTCTTGTTCTGATTTTGGCATTTGTCATACCCTGGGGGATTAGCCCAACTTTATAGATAAACTACTGTAACTGCCACTAGTTTGAGTTTGGAGTGACTTCTCTGTAAAATTAGATTTATGATTACTTGAATTCAGTGTTCAAGAAAGCGGTCTAGGCGGCCGTCTAGGCGCTAGGCGCTCAGCAGACGTTTAGATGACCGCGTAAACCGCTTAAAATTACATAAATTGTATTTTAATATTTATTTTTGATTTTTAAATTACATATATTAAATTATTATGTTTTATATCTATATATGTAATTATAAATATTTATATGTTGTTAATATAATTTAAATAAATGTATTTTTTTTTTACTTTTGTTTATAATTTGTATTTTTTTATTTTTATAACATATATTTTTGTATAATTTTATATATTTAATGTTTTATGTTGTAAACGCCTAAACCGCCTAAAAACCGTCTAGACCCCAACTAAGCGTTCTAGGCACTAGGCGCTGGATCACCGCGTAGATACCGCCTAGCGCTTTCTTGAACACTGCTTGAATTAAACAAAACGGTTAATTCTTACGAACTAAAGAATAACAAATCCTATTATGTATGTCACGGTCCACATTAAAAGCCCGATCTAATTCCAAAGCCCACAAGCCCAAATTTGCCCTAAATTTTCAAATTAGGGTTTCTCTGTCTTCAAATTAACCATCCTCTCCGCCTCAACGCTCTCTTCTTGCCACTCTCTCAGCCGGAATAATTTGCCTGATTCATCACGACAGAGGGAACCATGCCGGCTAAACAGAGGACGCCGAAGGTGAACAGAAACCCTGATCTGATCAGGGGAGTAGGTAAATACTCGAGATCCCAGATGTACCATAAGAGAGGTTTGTGGGCAATCAAGGCCAAAAATGGAGGCGTTTTCCCCCGCCACGATGCTAAATCGAAGGTTGATACACCGGCGGAGAAGCCACCAAAGTTCTATCCAGCTGAAGATGTTAAGAAACCTCTTCCCAACAGGCGCACGCCAAAACCAACCAAGCTCAGGTACTTTAGCTATGATACACTGTCTCCTAGCTCGATACAATTGTCTTCCTTGTGGTTTGCTGTTGATTGTTTTTTTGGCTCGTAGAGTAGTTTTGCTAAGAGGGTTTGTATTAGATTTGAATATCTGCTGGAAAGTGGCAAACTTTTTGGAGAATTTGTGGAAATGCACGGGTTTATGAAAATTACGTTGTTCTTTGCTTTGCCTTGTTTTGGTTACGTCAGTTGATTATGGGTTTAATAATGTTTGTATTGTAGATCAAGCATCACACCAGGGACAGTGCTGATCATCCTTGCTGGTAGGTTCAAGGGCAAGAGAGTTGTTTTTCTGAAGCAACTTCCCTCTGGTTTGCTTCTTGTGTCCGGTGAGTTTTATCCTAATCCTGCTCTCTTGATTGCCATATTCTATAGTCCATTTGGAGAACGCTTATTCTCTATATATTTTATTTTCTCTGTCTTCTATTTGGACCTGAAGTTTTCCTATTTTCTGTTATTGACATTCAGGACCATTCAAGGTCAATGGTGTTCCTTTAAGACGTGTTAACCAGGCCTATGTGATTGGCACTTCCACGAAGGTTGACATTTCTGGAGTCACTCTTGACAAATTCGATGATAAGTACTTTGCCAAGGTTGCTGAGAAGAAAAAGAAGAAGACAGAAGGAGAGTTCTTCGAGGCTGATAAAGAGGTATAATAATCTTTTTGGCAAGTTACAATAACCATTGCTTGATCAGAAAGTGGTTTTATATCGCATTTTAGATAGAATGCCAATTCATCTTGGTTATCACAGTCCATTGTAGTTGGCCAAATTGTAATCATTATGCTTGACTTAACACCTCTTTTTTAAATATCACAGGAGAAGAAGGAGATTCCACAAGGGAAGAAAGATGACCAAAAAGCTGTGGATGCAGCTTTGATCAAAGCCATTGAAGCAGTTCCCGAGTTGAAGGCTTACCTTGGAGCAAGGTTTTCACTGAAACAAGGGATGAAGCCCCATGAGCTTGTTTTCTAGGTTTCATAACCTAACCTTTTTTGTTTGAGTTTTCTAGAGTATCCGTCTCCGGAAGTGTGTGTTACCCTCTAAATGGTTGGCTTATACCTTCTATATTTTACGTATGGATAAACTATCGAACCTGTTTCGTGATGTGACCTCTAAAGCAAAATTCTATGAAAGAGGAGACTTAAGTTGTGCTTTAGCTGTTACGAACTTGAACAAACATTTAGACAGAAGCATGTATGTGTATAATGCATGTACGTATGTATGCACATGAACATTGGTGTTTTTAATTCAAAAAGCAGTATACAAATTGACACTTGTTGATGTGAAGTATTTCTAGATTTGGATTATAATAGATCAACTATACGAACCTAGATAATCTTCGGTTTCATGTATAGTCTCCTTGAGAGACCAAGCCAATGCAAGACTGAGGCAGGAAAGGACTAGAGAAGGATAAGTAAACATTGAGAGATATTTCCATTGATGAACAATGGCTTTTAAGATGCTTAGTTGGCAGCCTTTGCAATCCAAACAATATTCATAAGAACATTGATCTGGAACTTGGTTCCGTTCATACTGATGTTTCCAACTCCACTCGCCTGGCTTGTCGAACATCGTCACATCCCCACATTCCTCCGGTTGTGCACAGCAATACTTCTGCATATATAGCATGTATAGTTAGTTTTATATAAAACATGTCTTTTATTTATAGTAAATATTTGGAAACTTACCCAAACATTGCTGTTTTTGCTGGCATTGAAATTACAGTCATGGTTGTAAATGATACACGAGGTTACCTTCTCGAACTTCTCCTTAGGGACCAGCTGGCCAAGTAACTGTGGCACGGTGCGGTGGTCGTTGGCCGGATTCTTAGGGATTCCAAAAGTGGTGTTGTAAAGAAAACATTTGATTGAAAAACCAGATACAATGATAATGACCACAACCATGCCATAGTAGAAAAAATTGAAAAGACGTTTGGAGCGGCAACAGATTCCGTATAGACCGATCTGAGGAATCAACAGAAGAAACAGACCAAGTAACACAAACGGGGCTGAGGTTTCTTGGATGCAAGAAGACACTGTTTTTTTTTGGTATAGACCTGTTCCCATCATTGTGAGGCCTATAGATATCAAGATTATTGTCGTCATTGTTAGAAATCCAGTTTGTATTTCCGACATTTTTTTGAGTCTGGAGAACACGAAACCCCTGAATCGAAGCAAATTTGTAGTTATTTGAGGTTCTCTTTATGAATCATGGAGATGAATAAGTAAGAACATAAACTTTCCTGGCAAAGTTAGTTTCTGTTGTGTTTTGGTTTGTTTGTTGGAAGGTAAATAAATCGTAATTTAGTTTAGTTTATGAGGTAAGATTGTTAAATTATCTTGCCCGTTGTGGCAAATGACGAACTATATAATACTAAATATAGAAAAGTTTGTTCTGTTTCACTATTTAACCAGCTCACAGGTTTGAACGAATTTGCTACTAAGACTCTTTTTTATGTCATAATTATTCCAGAAAACCAAAACCATTACTCATCGTCTTATACATTCAATACCATTTTCTTTAACGATAAATAATTAGAAAATACAAGTGAAAAGTGTAAACCTAAATTGATTGATCGGAGATATGCAGGTTTCAGGCAGGGACTTTGTTGGCCTCCGAAGGGATTTTTCTTAAAGTTGAGGAGTGTTCTTTGAAACCTAACATTTTGTTCAAAGCTCCAACATAAGCTTTAACGCTTGACACCACAATGTCCATCCCTGCTCCGGTTCCACTGTAAGAACACAAACACAGGGAGACAAGAGTAATTATTGCTATTCTTTTCTTCAGTTTCAGTTGCTAGATTAGTTTCAACAAGGATGATGAAGAAGGTTAAGTGAATTTACCTAAAAGTTCTTTCAACAGATTCGCCAGTTACCGCGTTTGTTGATGAGTAGTTGTTGTCTCCGCGGATTAGAACCCGTGTGGTCGCAATAGCATCAATGCCTTCTGTTACTGCATTCATTGAGTACTCAAGCAGAGTCGCGGGTTCCTGAATATGATCAGCATTAGATAAGTACTATATGATCTAAATACATATATAACCCTCAATCCTAGTGAAAGAAGTACCTTAACGATAAGATCAACTGCCTTATAAGCTGCATCTACAGGTCCAGTTCCAACAGAACAAGCTACATGCTCTTTGCCATCGGAATCAGCAAGTTTTACAGTGGATGTTGAGAGACCGAGAGTTCCACAAGTTATCTACATTCCCAATTTCGATAATCATAATAAGAACTGACTGAAAAAGAAAATAGAGAGAAAACAAATCCAAGCTCCAGTTTTCACCTGCATGTCCAAGAGTTTCCATACTGCCTCTGGCTGAAACACTTCATCAGATACTAAAGCTATTAAGTCGGCATCGGTAACTCTCTGGATCACCAAGGTAACAAAGACAATCAAGAGACATGATGCAAACCCTCCACAACACTAAAAATATCTTGAAATAGCAAAAACCCGAGATTCCATTTTTTCTGCATCATCATATAAATGGACGCTAAACGTTTTAAAATTGGGAACAGCACCCAAACCAGTTCCCCCAAGGTTCTTACTACCTTTTTTTGCTCTGCCACGGCTTTGAAACGCCAAAAAAGATTGCTGAGCTGACCATCATCCAGGACATAACCGAGCTGGAAAGGTAAAAAATGATAAGAAAACATTATCTTACTAAGATGGTAGTGAGTATGGATATAGGGACATGTACCTCATTCAAACGGTCTTTCAGTGCGTGACGCCCACTGGATACAATAAATAATAAGTAAGCATTAGTTTGAATAAGACAAGCCCATCTGGAATAACAGTCTGAACAACAAAAGTTCCATACCTGAGCTTCCCTAATACAATACCAGCTTCATTTGATCGCTCGAGTCCAATCTCTTCGGGGCTCATAATTTCATATGTACCTTTGTGCTTCAGCATTCCATCCTAAATAGAGTGCATGAAATACGACCAAAAGACACACATGAAAAGGGTCATGCAGAAGATTGAAAGGGTAAATATGCACATCATGAGTTAAAAATTACTTCACTGAGAGGCCAAGCAAAATACTATTAGGGTAAGTTATACCTTGAAGATAAATTCCAGACTAGGAGAGTTACATTTTTCCCGTTTAATATAAGATGAAGCAGACTTTAGTCACTTAGCATCAAGTAAGTTTCGTCAACTGACCTGATGAATACCACTTTCATGAGCAAAGGCGTTTGCTCCTACAATAGCCTTATGGGGCTGCGTTTGCATACCAGTGTATTCTTCAACCTGAGCAAATGAAAATAGACCTCAAAAGAAAAATCTCCAAAAACTTTCCCCTTCTTAAGAAAAAATGAAGAATGAAGTTCAAAATGTGTACCATCTTGCTTGTCATAACAATGTGCCGGGTATCGATTCCAGTAAATAGGCCTCCTAACACATGATCTCCACGGCATTTTATGGCCATGACAACCTATACAGTTAGAATGAAATATTTAAGTAATATTAAGTATTTAAAATGCAGGTATGGAAAGGAAGCTACTTCAGGATATCTGACCTCTTCTAATGAAGCGTTTCCAGCTCTTTCGCCAATTCCATTGATCGTCACTTCCACTTGTCTTGCACCGGAATGTGCACCCTGAATTCAAAAAAAAGATTGACATATAAGTAACGATTTGTGACAGCTAATCTCATCCAAAGAAAAACAAAAAATTGACATACAGATAAAGTGTTGGCAGTGGAGAGTCCAAGATCATTCTGACAATGTGTAGAGATTATAACATTTTGAATCCCAGGAGTATTAGCTTTAATATCAGCAATCAACTGACCAAACTCACTGGGCAAGGTTATACCAACAGTGTCAGGTATGTTGAGAGTTGTTGCTCCAGCTTTTATCACTTCACCAAGAATCTCGTATAAATACTCTCTCTCCGATCTGAACACCAAGCATACATTTTTACAATTTTAAGTAAACAGAGAAAAAGAAACACAAATGTTGTTAGTAGCCACTAATCACTATCAAAGGAGCATCAAAATTTTAACTACCAATCCTTAAAAAAAAAGAACTTGAACATTTAATGACGACACTCCACAACAAAATTCTATACAACTATCAACATAAATCGAATCTACACTATGCAATAGAAAATTGTAGCAAAAGTAGGAAGCTTTACGAAGATACAGAGCATTTCAAAAACAGAGAATCAAATCCAAGAATCAAATCCCAAATAGGAAAACGTTTTCTACAGCTCAAAACTATTTTACCTTCCAGCATCTTCAGGACTAAATTCAACATCTTCACAACCCAAACTCCTAGCAAATGCAACCATATTCCTAGCGATCTCAATAACCTCATCTTTGCTCTTCTTCAACTTATACTTCAAATGAATATCACTAGTTGCAATAAACGTATGAATCCTAGGCCGTTTAGCATACTTCACAGCTTCCCAAGCCGTCTCTATATCCTTCTTATTACACCTCGAGAGGCCACAGATCACAGGAACATATCCGTTTTCGTCGACGGTGTTACCAACAGTCTCAGCTATAGTCTTCACAGCTTCGAAATCGTCTTTAGAAGCAGCGGGGAATCCAGCTTCGATGATGTCGACTCCAAGCTTGGCTAATTGACGAGCGATATCGAGCTTTTCCTTGGATGTTAGTGTAGCTCCGGGAGACTGTTCGCCGTCTCTGAGAGTCGTGTCGAAGATTCTAACGTAATTCGGGTCTGAAATGCGATTAGGGATGTAATCAGGACGACGGCGATGAGAATGAGAGGGTAGAGGAGAAGAATCGGAGATTGAGCACGAGACACGAAACTTCTCGGCGGTGCAGAGGGACACAGCTCCATGGTGGTGTGATCGGAGATGAATAGATGAAAACGGTGAGGAGGAAGAGGAGGATAACGCGGGAATTGAAGGTAGTGAACAGAGATTAGTGGTTCTGATGATCGAAGACGCCATTGCTGTCAAAACCTAAGCCAGAGAGAGAGAGAGAGGGAAGGAGACGGCGGCAGTGTCTGGTTTAGTGGTTACTATTTGCTGAGTGTTATTATTTTGTTTTATTTGAATTTTTTCGAACCGAAACTAAACCGTTGATTTCTGTAAACCGGACAACAAATTGGAAATTGAACCGGTTTTTAATTCTGGTGACTCCTTCCTTAGTTTTCATCGCCTGCAGCTGCACCAACCCTCAAAAGGTCGTTTTTCAAATTATATAACTCCATTTTTTATTCTCCACTCTCCTCTCCCGTTTTAGTCAAAGGAACCAGAGAGTGCTTTTTGTTTAGGTATCGTTATAATGGCTTTGACTACAAAACCTAACCATCTACAGAGATCCTTCATCTCTCCGTCGTCGCGTCTTACCGGCCAGAGATATTTGGAATCTGCGGCGCCGTCATGTCTGAGATTCCGACGCAGCGGTGTGCAATGCTCGGTGGTGGCTAAGGAGTGTAGAGTGAAAGGAGTGAAAGCGAGGCAGATTATTGATAGTAGAGGGAATCCGACGGTGGAGGTTGATCTGATTACCGATGATCTGTATCGTTCGGCTGTTCCTAGTGGTGCATCTACTGGGATCTACGAAGCGCTTGAGCTTAGAGATGGTGACAAGAGTGTCTATGGTGGTAAAGGTGTATTACAGGCTATTAAAAATATCAATGAGCTTGTCGCTCCGAAACTCATCGGTGTTGACGTTAGGTGAGAATATGATTTTTGTTTTATAATCCAAATTTACATATAAGCCTTTATGATTTGTGATTCGACTGTTGAATTTGGAATCTAGTTGAGGTTATTGAACTTGTTTGTGGCATGTAGCTTTGATTTTGGTTTATGCTACTAAGTGTTGAAGTAGGTGTCATTGTTGACTTGTTCTGTTTGTGGTTTCTGCTACTGAACCGTTGGGAAGTTATAATCGGTGATGCATACTTGTGTTTAATAAGTTGACGTTTCTTTTGTACTTAAAGGAACCAAGCTGATGTCGATGCTCTTATGCTGGAACTGGATGGGACGCCAAACAAGTCAAAGCTCGGGGCTAATGCGATATTAGGAGTATCACTGAGCGTTTGCAGGGCAGGTGCTGGAGCTAAAGGAGTGCCTTTGTACAAACATATCCAGGATATATCGGGAACAAAAGAGCTTGTCATGCCTGTTCCTGCTTTCAATGTGATCAATGGAGGCAGTCATGCTGGGAATAGTTTGGCTATGCAAGAGTTTATGATACTACCTGTAGGAGCTAATTCATTCTCGGAGGCCTTTCAGATGGGAAGTGAAGGTCAGTTAGTGATATTTTGAGTTTAACCTGCTTGAACTTTGTTCTAAATTATTTTAAGTTTGCATTCATGTCAGAACGAAAAAAACTGAAAAGCTGTGATAAGTACACCTTCCTATTATGTCTCTCTCTTTTGGTTTCCAAGTTCTTCCTATTATTTAGATTATGACAAAGTATTCTTCTTCTGAATCGTGATGCATATAATCTACTTTGTTGATTACAGTTTATCATACATTGAAGGGGATAATCAAAACTAAGTACGGTCAAGATGCTTGTAATGTCGGAGATGAAGGAGGATTTGCTCCGAATGTTCAAGACAACAGAGAGGGACTAGTTCTGCTCATAGATGCAATTGAAAAAGCCGGTTACACTGGAAAGGTAGTCAAATTCTCCTTTCATATGCTTAGTTCTTTATTATACATGATCAAATTGCTACAGAGTTTTCTGTGTAATGTTGCACCACTCACGTAGTTTAATTACTTTTGCAGATCAAAATAGGAATGGATGTCGCTGCATCAGAATTTTTCATGAAAGATGGTAGATACGATTTGAACTTCAAGAAACAGCCAAACGATGGAGCTCATCTTCTATCAGCCGAGAGTCTTGCTGACCTCTACAGAGACTTCATCAGAGATTTCCCAATTGTCTCTATCGAAGATCCTTTTGACCAAGATGATTGGAGTTCATGGGCTTCATTGCAATCCTCTGTGGATATCCAACTCGTGGGGGATGACTTGTTGGTCACTAACCCAAAGAGGATAGCTGAAGCTATTAAGAAAAAGTCTTGCAACGCTCTTCTCTTGAAGGTAAACAAATAAAGACTATTTTTTCTCTTGCTCATTTATTTTTCTTGCTGACCTCAATACTCTAGATCGTTTATCTAAACCTTGGTTATTGGAGTTAAATTTCATTTTGCTTGTAAATCATGGTTTCACAGGTTAACCAGATTGGGACAGTGACCGAGTCAATTCAAGCAGCGCTTGACTCAAAAGCTGCAGGCTGGGGTGTGATGGTTAGTCACAGGAGTGGCGAGACAGAGGATAACTTCATAGCAGATCTTTCTGTTGGTTTAGCAAGCGGACAGGTACATTACATTCTCTAAACCGTGTTTACTTTACTCTCTAGAGTTCGCTTATCATTCTCTGTTTCTGTAGATCAAAACTGGTGCTCCTTGCCGAAGTGAACGATTGTCAAAATACAACCAGGTAATCAACTAATATCTAAACTTATGCTGCAACTAAATAGCCACGAACCGAATCTTGACACATGAAAATGTCCGAATGTATGTTTGTTTTTACATTAGTAGTTCAGTAGAAAAACTGTGAAGTAAAACTGGGTAAAAACAAACAAACACAACTTGGAAGTCTAATTCTAAGTGATAAATGAATATCTGAAACTGTGAGTTTGATTTATTTCCGTTGCAGCTTCTCCGTATCGAAGAGGAACTTGGCAATGTGCGCTACGCTGGTGAAGCTTTCAGATCACCATGAGAAAATTGAGAAAGAAACTCATTGGATTTTGCTTACAGAATTAGGTAAAACCAAATTGAGTTTCTCCTAGTATCAGTCTTTTATAGCTGTCTCTGAAATTATTATTTTTTTTAAAAAAGGAAATAACAGAAACAGCTTTTTCTACGGAGTCTTGTGTTGTAATGTGATTGATACTGATGTGAAGCATGGATCGACCAGACATTTTCTATATTAATCGGATACCCGTGATAAACCAGAGTTTGGCATTATCTTTGGTACATTGCATGACGATTTGATTGTTCCCAAGTTGCAATGACTTTTATTGGTTTGAAATTCTGGTCACAGCTGAGACAAATAAAATTGGTAATAATTGTCGCCTTGTCGGTCAACGAACAGAACGTTAACGTTATTCAATCAGCTAAGCAAAATGGTTTCGTTTGAGTTTGATTTTTTTTTTTAATATATATAACACTTTTGAAATGACGTATTGAATGGTATTGGAGAAAGCCTCTAATTGTAACAATAAAGACTTAAACAAATGATCTGGACGATTCTGGAGCATGTTAGCGAGTTCTCTCGTGCCAAGTTTGCTTTAGTATTTTACCAGTTGAGAGAGTATAAGTGTATAACACGTTAAATACTAAAATGGCCCAATGGTAATGGTAATGGTAAAACATTTGAGTCACGTGGAAGTTGTTTTCCGTGTTCAAATTTGATTTGATTTGCATAATAATCAATGCATATTGCATAACAACGCTAACTCATGAGAACATATATCCTTTTTTTTTTTTTTTTGTCAAACATATATCCTTTTTTATATTATTATTTTTACTTTTTTTTTTTATAAACATTATTTTAGTATTTTATATTTTCTTAATGCATTGAATTTTGCTTGGGAGAAAAACAAGAGAGACCAATATCCCAATAATCAAAGGGGTTTAAAATAAAAAAAAAGGAGTTCGGCAACAATCAAAGGATTTCATCACTTGTGATAACCTCTAAAACAGTCTGCTGATTATTGAGATTAAATTCTAAACTATAGTATTAGATCCAAAATTGTGTATACGACTACAATTAAGAAAAGTAATTAAGATAAACTGGTCAGAAATTGTGAAACAAACTCGTTTCATTTTATGTCAGCCCCACCAACTATATTTAGAAAACCTACCATAAAAACAAAAAGAGTGGCTACCAGATCTTTGGTGACCAATTTATTTAGCTCTCCAATTTGATAGCAACCAGTATGTACTATACCCATCTTGATATAAATTGCAAGATAATGAAACAGTTGAGAGGTCAGAAATCGGATAAGCCATTGATAGTAAACTCAAACGGTACAAGTACATATCATTGACGTTTTACGTTTGTGTTTACAATTGATATTTGATATTTTTTTAAAAAAAATGTTACATATTTTTGTTGTGTATCCAAATTAAAATATTTCATATTTTTCAGTAAGATATTAAAAGGTATATATTAATCTACGTACATTACAAAATGGAACTATACACTTAAAATCTTCTATATATTAATAGAGAAGCACACTCTTAAAAATGCTGATGTATTGCTGCCAGAGAATTCGAGACACGTTTAGCTATTTAGCCTCATTTAGATTTATTATTTACAACTATATGCCATTGTATTTTTGAAAAAAAAAACTGTGTTATTCTTAAAAACTTTATCACATAACTTTATTAATATTAATTAAGTTTAAGCTTTAAGTATATTTTATATATTAGAAAAAATAATTTATTGAAATGCATTTGTAACCCATGCGGATCTCACAAATTCAAGCGGGACGGATGCAAAAATATTTTGTGGCTCAAAATATTTAAACCTGTTGTGGGATGGCTTAGCGGACGGGTTTGACTGGGTTAACAATTTTATTTAAATTATCTGGTTCATGTAGTTTTAGTTTTTTGCGATTTTTATCTGATTTGATAGTTCAAGATTTTGATAAAAATCTAACGATCACTAATTCGGTTCACATTCTATCCAGACCCGCCATCATGTCAATCTAAAATTTATGGTGAAGCGATTACTATTTTAATCTTTCATAAACTTGATGAATTCAAACCAATATAAGTTTAAATGTTATACTAAATAAATATATTTACAAATGTAATAACTCAAACAAAAGTTTCAATCTGTGCAACAGCACGGGTTATTACCTAGTGTAGTATTAAACCAAAAAAAAAAAAAGTAAGGCCCTAAAACCCCTCCCTTAGAGAATACAAAAAATTACTATAAAATCCTGAATTTGAACAACTGAAATACACACTCATAAGATAAATTGAATGCCACCCGGTTAACAGTGTCGGCTTAACCACAGGACGGACAGTGCGACCGCTATGGATACATAGATTAAAAAGACATATACGTATAAGATAAATGGGCATACACAAAAAAATTGTAAGTTAAAATGGCAAAAAAAAATTTGTAAGCTAAAAAAAACCAAAAAGACCCAAAAAAATATTAGTAAATTTTTTGATAGGTTAAGGGATATTTTTTTTTAAGTTTGTCCAGATGCATGAAATATGATTAAGCCGGCACCGGTTAATATGGTAGCAAGATCCATCATCTGGCCCTTCCAGTATCATAAAATCTAAGTTTGGTTTCAATTATTTTAATGTCCAAAAGCACATATCTTTATTTCTTTGTAAAATCAACTGCTTCGTGGAGTCTGTCTCTTTCATGATTTATGTAATTTACCTACTTGTAATCAAATCTTTTAGATACACGAGTACACCAATTTTATGACGTCTACCTCAATACTCACTATCGGGCAACGTACGTGGATGAACTAATTGACTTTTTTTTTTTTTTTTTTTGTGCCATGTGCAAAAATCTCATCTTCGAGAAAGCACAACTGTAAATTCTCTCCTTTATTATAATAACAATAATAATCAGACGAGCGTAACGTGTGCCGTCGACTTAATTCACGAAATAAGAAAGCTTAAAACAAATATAAAATATATACACCCAAAAATAATATCAAACCTATAAATAGAGACATACATAATACAGATATACCGAAATCTCATTTGAGAGAAGATAATAAAAACAAAACGAAACGGTATGGCGTCGTTTTGCTCCATTATTTCTCTTCTTCTCCTTTCTCTTTCGTCGGCGGTTATCTCCGATGATGCGTTATTTCAGAAACTTCCGGTGCCGGAAAGTAGGTCAGGACCTGAAGCGTTCGCCTTTGATTCCACCGGAAAAGGATTCTACACAGGAGTTTCCGGCGGTAAAATCCTCAAGTGGCTACCCGAGACAGGTTATGTCAATTTTGCTCAGATCACAGAATCCTCGTAAGTCTTTTTTCTTTTCTTTGGATCTTCAAGATCATTAACTTTTGAATGATTATATGTTTCTTGGGGGGTTTGGAATCGGAATCTAATATCATTACTTACTATAGTTAACTCATGCGTCGTTTTTTCATTAGAAAATTTGGAGAATATATGGAATTACGAGTGGTCGGACTTGTTACTTTCAGCCTACTAATTTTTTGAAAAAGATATCAGCATATGCGGATTCTTTTTTTTTTTTTTACGGGTTAGTAGGAAGATTATGTAAAAAATCCTCGAAGTTAACAGTAAAGTTAAATCAAATTATTCTTGTTACATGTGGTCGCGTGTACCACAAAACTTTTGGGACCATCCCTAAATGGATAGTGTTTATTTGATTTTGTCCACCATAAAAACTAAAAACAAACAAATGAATGAGATTAGTAGATAGGAACTTCATGTAGGGGTAGTAGGGGCGAGTGGCGAAACGCATCTCAACCTTTTAGTTCCTCTTTCTTTATTAAGGCATACGTGTTAGCAAGATTTAGGTGACCAAAATGCACCTCAGCTTTCACATTTCACACACACACACACACGCACGCTTCCACCTAAAAAAGGGTCAAAACTGACGTACGCACTTACGCAAATGATAACAAGAAATTACTAACAATTTTTTTTTTTTTTTTTTGTCTTGATAAATAGATTACAGTACTAAATCTGCATGGTTAATTTTTTTTTTAAATTGTTTTTTTTTTGTTATTAAATTGGTTTGGTCACATCAGGAACTCTTCATGGTGTGATGGAAATATTGGAACGGCTTTAGCCGGAAGATGTGGTCGACCGGCAGGGATAGCGTTCAACGAGAATACAGGTGATCTCTACGTCGCCGATGCTCCATTGGGTCTCCACGTTATTTCTCCCGCCGGTGGTTTGGCGACAAAGATCGCCGACAGTGTTGACGGAAAGCCCTTTAAGTTTCTCGACGGTCTTGACGTTGATCCCACTACTGGTGTCGTCTACTTCACTTCCTTCAGCTCACGCTTCAGCCCAATGTAAAGTTTCTATCTTCTTCTATATAAAAATTAAATCGTTATACACTTTTACTATAACTGAAATATATATATATATATATCACTCTGTTCATTAATTAGTTTTTCAAAAATTTAGTATATTACACAAGTATTTAGTATGGTACTATGGTTATATACATTGACAAGAAAATCATTCCAAATTAGTTATTTATTATTGATCTGAATAATATTTGTTGTATATGCAGCCAAGTATTGATTGCATTGGGATTGAAGGACGCGACCGGAAAGCTCTACAAATACGACCCATCAACCAAAGTCGTGACTGTATTGATGGAAGGGCTAAGTGGTTCAGCCGGGTGTGCAGTGAGCTCAGATGGTTCGTTCGTGCTGGTTAGCCAGTTCACGAAGAGTAACATCAAGAGGTACTGGATCAAAGGACCCAAAGCTGGTACTTCTGAAGATTTCACCAACTCAGTCTCAAACCCTGACAATATCAAAAGAGTTGGTTCCACTGGAAACTTTTGGGTCGCTTCCGTCGTGAACAAGTTCATCGTGCCTACAAACCCATCAGCAGTTAAAGTCAACTCTGATGGTGAAGTGCTTCAGACAATTCCTCTCAAAGATAAATTTGGAGACACTTTGCTCAGCGAAGTCAACGAATTCGAAGGCAATCTATATATCGGAACTCTCACAGGACCATTTGCTGGAATTCTCAAGCTCGATAATAAAAGTGAAGGTTCTTGTCCTGCCGCTTAGGTCTCTCTGATTTGAATGCAACCTGTGTTTACTATGAGCTTTATAGTTGTATCTCAATGTTTCTGAAGTCATAGCCGTACATTGGTTTGATTTTTATGTTATTGAATATATTTTGTTTTTTGTATGGTTATGTTTCAAGAATGTCGACGAAATACTCAATCATTCGACCGAGCAGTATATAATGAGCCCAACATCCTAACCCGCCAAACAAATTTATACTCTCTCCGTTTCAAAATATAAAATGTTTTGAGTAAATCACCCATATTAAGAAATAACCAATTTAAAAAAGTTTAACCAATCACAAATAAGATTGAATAATATAAAATATTAAACTACTCTAAAAGTTACATAAAAACTTGAAAACATCATATATTACGAAACAAAAAAAATTTCTCAAAACATCCTATATTATGAAACGGAGGGAGTCATAATACCTTTCTGAAAGACTTCAACAGCCGATTGGTTTATACATACGGACCCGATCAAAAACATTAACATACCCATGGACTCCCATCCAAACTTTCTATGACATTACTCAATGGTCAAGTAATTGCACTAATTAATTAAGGCTATCAAGATACATTACAGTACTTGCCAAATATATGACGCAGTCGGTCTATTAAACTTCTATTGGTTAATTGGTTAATCATATCTCAAAACTCCGAAAGGTGCCAAGTTGTGTTAGCTATATGATATTAGTCAGTATATTAAAAAATATTGCAAACGATTAGTCAGTATTTTAAACTTGCGAACGATTGTTTTTTTTTTTTGGATCAAAATTTTCTAAACCGTATCTGAAATCAGAACATTTATATGGAAAAATTATCAAGAACATTTTAATTAACTTTGCTATTTCTGTTTATTGGGGATTCTATTTCTGTTAATGAATTTTTTTTCTTTTATTTGTGCTTTTTTTTATTTGCTAAATTCCTTACTTTTTACTTTGTTTCCTTTTATCTTATCTTCTAAAATCATAAATCGAATCATTATAACAATCTTCTCTAATATCATACTTACTAATCCATCTTAGTATGATTTGTTACTATACAAAACTTAAACATTCATTCAGCATTTAATGTGAATTGCAATTATTTTTGACTATGCTCCACAAATGCTCTCAAATCTCCAAAAAAAGAGAAATAGTCCATTTATTTACGGAAAATAGATCTTTTTCTTTATTAGTCAAGGACTCAGCGTCAAAAGAAGTAAGAAATCTCTATTTACCCTTTTTATTTTAAATCAAGCCTATAAATACACACACATCTAGAGACAGAATCATATACCAACTTTAGATTCGTAGATTTTTTGATAAAATTGACTAAGTAAGATACGACAATGGCGTCCTTTGTCTTTGTGATATCTCTTCTTCTTCTCTCTCTTTCTTCGGCTGTTTTCTCCGATGACGTGGCTTTCCAGAAACTTCTGGTTCCCGGAAAGAGGTCAGGCCCTGAATCTTTCGCCTTTGATCCCACCGGCAAAGGTTTCTACACCGGTGTCTCCGGTGGTAAAATCCTCAAGTATACTCCCGAGAATGGTTTTGTTGATTTTGCCCAGATGACGAAATCCTCGTAAGTTTCTCCTTCTTAGTCTCAATGATTATAACTTATTTGATCTGATTTTGCTTCTTGTTCAAGGAATCTTTTTTTTTCTTTAATAAAATATCAATTGTCATCTAATGTTATTAAGACGTGTTTGTATATATATTGATCATGTCTGAATTGTTTTATGTTGCGTTCTCTTAATGACAAAATATTTTGTAAGCTCTGTGATTTTATTAGACAAAAGAAATAACCTTGTCCTAATTTATATCCTTTGTCTTGACAAGACAAGAACTGTCATTGACATTTTTAATCGTTATATATTCAATTGGTTTGATTACTTTTTAGGAACTCGAAATGGTGCAACGGAGCATTAGGTTTCGCTTTCGCCGGAAAGTGCGGTCGACCATCTGGAATAGCCTTAAACAGCAAAACAGGTGATCTTTACGTCGCCGATGCTCCGTTGGGTCTTCACGTTATCTCTCCCGCTGGAGGTTTGGCCACAAAGATCGCCGACAGTCTTGACGGAAAGCCCTTCAAATTTCTCGACGGTCTTGACGTTGATCCCACCACCGGCGTCGTCTACTTCACTTCCTTCAGCTCCAAGTTTGGCCCACGGTAAAGTGTTTTATTCCCTTTCTATAATAAATACTTATGAACGAGTTATGATAGACATGTTACAAATATGAAGTTATGTAACTAATAAATAATAGTATCGCTTACTAAATAACTGTTGGTTATGCAATGCAGCGAAGTCTTAATAGCAGTAGGATTAAAAGACGCGAGCGGAAAGCTCTTCAAATACGAACCAGCTACCAAAACCGTGACTCAGTTAATGGAAGGTCTAAGTGGCGGGGCTGGTTGCGCCGTGAGCTCTGATGGTTCGTTCGTTTTGGTCAGCGAGTTCATAAAGAGTAACATCAAGAGATATTGGATTACAGGACCCAAAGCTGGAACTTCCGAAGACTTCTCAAACCTTGTCTCGAACCCCGACAACATCAGGAGGTCAGCTTCTACCGGAAATTTCTGGGTCGCCTCCGTCGTGAACAAGGTTGTCGTGCCTACCGACCCTAAGGCGGTCAAGATAGACTCCAATGGACAAGTGCTTCAGACCATTTCTCTCAAGAATGAGTTTGGGAATACTTTGCTTAGTGAAGTCAACGAGCTCAACGGCAATCTCTATATCGGAACTCTTACCGGACCTTTCGCCGGAATCATGAAACTTTAAATTAGTTATTACTCATAACGTTGTTTGGTGATTACCATTTTTGAAATTATCTTGAAATGTCTCTATTTAGACCTTAATTAAGTTATAATAATATCACCTCCTGCCTCTAATAATAAGGTATAATAATGACACATTTGTTTCTAGGTATAATAATGATATAATAAGGTGATTACCATTTTTTTTTTTTTTTTTTTTTTTTTGACAAACAAGATACTTCATTAAAATAAACTAGGTTTCGATACAAAGGGAAGCTAAAGCGTTCTTTGCGAGAACATCAGCTAGGCGATTAAACTTTCTAGAGACATAAGAGAAACTACAGAAATCAAAGTGCGATAGGAGGGTTTGGGTATCATATAGAATCCCGTGGAGTTCCTTTGGGAAGGTCTTCCGATTGAGGGCTTGGACAAGTGTCTGCGAGTCTGAAGCGAATAAAACATTTTTGAAACCCGATTCAATGGCAACTCCCACCGCTGTGAGAGTTGCTGTTGCTTCGGCCATCAGAGGGGATCGGGTGTTTGTTGCAGTCGAGGTTCCTTGGATCAAGGTGTTCTCCGATTGGTCTTTGAAGATCCATCCGTAACCTGTATGTCCGTTTTCTCTCCAAGCTGCATCCGTTGAGCAGGTGATTTGGTCCGATGATATCAAGGTTGGTCGCAATCTAGGTACCGTAGATCTAATCGGGTTATGAGTCTGCTGTATTTGAGTCTGTTGGGCTTCCTGCCATTCCTTTGCTCGGGAAATGGCTAAGGATAGAGAATCTTTAGGTTGGGGGTGATCTTGTTGAAGATGAGTCGATTGCGGGTTGTCCAAATAGTCCATAGGATCCAAGGTGAGAGTGGACCTAGAATGATTCCAGTATGTGGGAAGCAGAGAAGTTTACTCGTTGCAGAGAGGCCTGATTTGAAATTGACCACTTCCTCCGGTTTGAACTCATCCTTAAAGGGTGTCAGCTTCCAAATAGAAATGGTAATGGAAGAATAGATGGGTTACAGTTTCGGGTTGACGACAATGTGGACAGGCAACATTCGAGTTGATGCCTCGGCTTTGGAGGTTAGTACCAACTGGGAGATTATTTTGAGACGCTTTCCAAAGCAGGATTTTTAGCTTTGGTGAGCTTTTAAGGTTCCAGATTTCTTTTTTCCAGGGAAACGGAGAGTTTGGGGTTTGGTCACTGACTGGCAAATCTGATGTTTTGGTTGTATTTTTGATTGCAGGGCTTCATGGTATCCAGACTTTGCACTATAATTGCTATCAGGGGTTGGATGCCAAGCCCACACATCCGAACCTCCTTTTTTGCTTGGTTTTAGTTTGAGTATGGTCTCCTCTTACATTGGGAGGGTTTTGCGGATCGCTGGGATATTCCATTCCTTAGTCTGAGGTAAGAGAAGGTCAGCAACCCTCAAGTGTTGGTTTGCTTCTGTTGGAGGGCCAAAAGGGGCTACCGGGTGATCTAGTGAGAGCCATGGCGTTCTCTAGACAGGTAAATTCTCCCCTGTTCCCACTAGCTTCCCAATTTGTGTTTTTAATAGATCTCTTCCTATGCAGATGCTTCTCCAGCCGTGTGAAGCATGGTTTGGGGCATGACTCTCCAGGAACGAGGAGGATTTGCAATACTTCCCTAGGAGGATCTTCGCTAGCAAACAATTTGGTTGGGTGAGGATGCGCCAGCTAATCTTTGCTAAGAGAGCATTGTTGAAGGTTTGTAAATCCCGGAACCCTAGACCACCATCCTTAAAAGATTTAGTCATTTTATCCCAAGCGGTCCAACACATCTTCTTCTTATCAGGTTTCTCATCCCACCAGAATCGAGTTAAGGCAGATTGGATACGGCTGCAAAGGGAGTTTGGGAGTTTGAAACACGACATTGTGTAGGAAGGCATTGCACTAAGGACTGATTTCAAGAGTGTCAGTTTGCCAGCCGAGGATAGAAATCTGGAAGACCAACTCAGAGCTCGTTGTTTAACTCTATCCACAATCATGCTGAACATGTCCTTTTTCTTTCTCCCAAAGAGCTCAGGTAAGCCCAGGTATTTCCCTTGCCCCCTATATTGAAGATACCAAGTTCTTCTTTTACCCGTTCTTTGATGTCAATCTTTGTTTTGTGGGAGAACATGATAGAGGACTTGTCTTGGTTTATTTTCTGGCCAGATGCTGCCTCATACTTTTGCAGAATGAGTCTTAGCTGTTTGACAATATTTTTATCTGATTTACAGAAAAACATAGTGTCATCAGCAAAGAGGAGATGATTCACCCGTGGGCTACCTCTCGAAACTCGTATACCAGGTAACCTACCATGGAGTTGAGCCTTGTTGCATAAACTTGAGAGAACCTCACTACAGAGGATAAAGATATACAGTGATAAAGGATCGCCCTGCCTGATACCACATGTTGGTTGTACCCTTCCCTTTGCCTGGTCGTTGAGGAGGTAAGAGTAAGATACTGTTGTAATGCATTGCATGATACAGGTTATCCATTGGGAGTGGAAACCCATTCTGGTAAGGACGTCCTCTATAAAATTCCACTCTAATCTATCATATGCCTTGCTCATGTCTGTTTTGACAGCCATGTATACTTTCTCTTTTGCAGCAGATGATTTCAGGTAATGTAAAGCTTCGTGGGTAATGAGAACATTGTCTGTGATAGCTCGACCAGGTACAAAAGCTGATTAGTTCTGGGAGATACAGGTTTGTAAGATTGGTTGGAGTCGTTTTGAGATGATCTTTGCAATTATCTTGTAAAAGACCGAGCAGAGCACTATGGGACAGTAATCTGCAACTCGTTTTGGACTGGTGATCTTTGGAATCAATCTAACATGAGTGTGATTGATTTGCAGAGGAAGGGAGCCAGATATGAAACAAACTTTGGATTTCTGTTATCACCTTGTTATGGATTGTATCCCAGTTTGTTTGAAAGAAACTTGCTAAAAACCCATCAGGTCCCTGTGCTTTGTCTGGATGAATGTCAAAGCAGGCATTTTTGATTTCACTTGCGGATGGGATTTTTATAAGTTTCTCATTTGTTTCTTCTGAGATACAAGGTGATATTGCTTCCAGTAATACAGTGTTCCCAGTTCCTTCTTCAGAAGTAAAAAGTTCTTGGTAGTAGGAGGTAATGGTGTCAGCAATTTCATGATCTTCATATACTGCAAACCCTTGATTTGATTCGAGTACAGAAATGTTGTTAATGGCTTTACAGTTTTTTGTGGCAGCATGAAAATACCCTGAGTTTCTATCCCCAAGAGCTAACCAAAGTTGGCGGCTTCGTTGTTTCCAGAATTCCTCCTCTTTCCGGTAAGCATCAGATAGCTTTTGGTTCAGCTCATCTAGTAAACTTTTAGGACTCGAATCGGTAGACATGGTGATATAACTCTATAATTTACATATTTTTAGCATCCTTTTTTGTCCATATTTTGCATTGTTTATACCCTTAACTTAACATTTTTAGGTCATTAACTGTAAGAATTCACTTTTAGTCCATTTAGGGTGTTGCATTTTTGCAATTGCATATTTTGGATGAAAACAGGTGCTTAAGAGCCTAAAATAGGGAAAAACAAGGACAAACCCGAACATGTACCCGAAGGAGCCATCGAGCTGCAAGAACAGTCCGAACCCCAACACGATCGTGGAGGATCCAAGAGCTGGAAGAACAACCCAAAGATATACCCGAGGAGTAACCCGACCTTATCCTCGTGTACCCCATCGAGTAGACCCTCGGGCAGGACAGGGAAGCTAGATCAAAGGGGTTTCCATATATAAACCCCTCCACTTTTTCCTCGCAAACGAGCACGCCGCAGACCCTCTGACTAGAGAGTGAGAGCTTCTGTGAGAGAACTGAGCGACTCAAAACACTTTTCACCTTTTGTTAGATTTTATTTCATAACTTTTATCATTTCTTTAGATTTCTATCTTGTAGTTTTTATCTTCCACTCTATCGTTTAATACGATGCAATTTTCGTTCATATATGCTTTTGTGTTTCTTACTATGATTTCCGAGTAGTGTAGCAAAGTTTATAGGGATGGGATAGATGATTTTGTGTTCTTGATCGGTTAGGATGTCTTAGTTTGATTGTATATGTTTAATAGATTTCCTTCTAGATTGGTGTTCTTAATGCTGTCAACAAACCGAGAGGGTGAGATTAGATCTAAGGTGTTTTACTACCGAGAAGTGTAGATGAGATGCTTGAATCAACCAATGCTAGAGGTTTACTCACTTAGCCTAAGAGATTAGATGAGTAAGGGGTTTACTGACAATAATGAATCGGATCTTAATGCCTGCTTGGTCATGTTTCTCCAACGAGAGTTGGGTAGGGGAGTGATCAAGGTTGATTGTTTCTATCACGAGAGTGTTTTAACAAGATTTTAGAGATTCATTGTCTAGGAAATATTTGCTTGAGGCATGTAAGACATCTGTACTGGTTGGGAATACTTAGGATTCGATTACCCCATCCTTATAAGCTTTCGTATCTTAATTGCTTGTATTTTTATTCATCACTCGATCTCTTACCCAAACAGGTACACAATCACCTGCTTCGAGTAACCCCTCAAGTTGTTCATACTTCATTTGCTTACTCGATCACCCCACCCGATCCTGTACTCGAATGCTTGCATCGACTGATTAGGTCGTGTGGTTCTTTGTTTATATTATTTTCTTTTATTATTTTAGGATTGTTAGACAAAACCATTAATTGCTTGGCTTGACTTGCATTGTTCTGATTGCATCGTTCCTGCTAGCATAAACAACCATTTAGATTGATAACCGTTTGTACTACGACTGCATAGGGAATTGATACCCTGGGTGAAAATCCGCTTATCACATGGCTTCCTCAATTTGATACTTGAGATCATTGATAGTTTGTTGGCTGTTAAGCTGTTGCTTTTTGGTCCAGGTAATGATAGCAGATCGGCAATGATGGAGACGCGTCTCAACATCCGCCTCAGGCTGAACATTCCATGCGTCTAAGATAAGCTTTTTCACCTCTGGTATATGTCTTAAACGTCGTTCATATCTAAACAGGCCTCTTTTTATTCTCTTAATAGGGTCAAAGGATGTAACAAGTGGTCGATGATCGGATCTTTCAAACCGGAGGTATTCACTCCGTCCCGACGGGTAAGCAAAAGTCCATTCACTATTGGCCATTTCCCTGTCCAGTCTACATTTGACAAGGTGAGCGTAACGTTGTCCTCTCCATGACAGGAAGTTACCAGTATGTTGAAGATCAAAAAGATCACACGTGGACATGAGGGATCTTAGATCAGAAAAGGAGCCTTCCGGTCTGGGTGGGCCACCTGATTTTTCATTACCACTTATGATGTCATTGAAATTACCAGTTAAGAACCAGGGGTCAGGTCGAGAGCTAGATTGCTCCTTTAGTTTCTCCCAGACTTCTATCCTTTTGGTTCTATCCGGTTCACCATACACAAAGGTAGCATAGAAGTATCTCCCTTTAGCTTTAATTCTGGTATCAATTAAATTTTGACAAGAGTTTATGATCTCTACTTCCAAGGTTTGTTTCCAGAATAAAGCTAAACCTCCTGCCCCTGGAGCGTGTGGAGGAACCAGATGGTGGGAAGGATAGTCAAGCCATTGTAAAGTCTGCAGCACCTTCTCTGATTGGTTTTTGGTCTCCATGAGGAAAATAAGGTTAGGACAGACTTTTCTCTTTATGTCCTTTAGACGTTGGACTGTTATGGGATTCCCCAGCCCACAACAGTTCCAGCTTACCATTCTTAAGGACGAGGAGTCGGCGGATTCTGAAAATCCACCTTCTTCTTCCTACTTGATGGGAAGAGTCTCACTCGTGGTGATTGTGCAGGACCTGATTGATGTGAGGCCTCTCTATCTCTGATCTGAGTTCTGCCTTGATTTGTATCCGTACTAGGTGAGTGAGATCTGGGAAGAGGTAAGATAGAACCCGATGGGGTCTTTGTTGCCTTTTTGTAGTTTGCTTTTGGATTATCAGTCCTTAAGTCTCCCTTTGGTTCAGTCTGCTTTCTTGGAGAACTCCTTGTGAAGTTCCTTTATTGTGTTTTTGCGCCCAATAACACTTGGTTTCCTTGTGTTTTTTGTTTCTGTGCAGGTGGTCTACCCCTTCCTCTCTTGCTAGGTTCTCCAACATCTAGTTTCTGTGTAGGGGAAACTCTTCTTGAAGCATCATGATGGAGGTGATCAGGGTTGGTTGCGGTAGGGTGTGGACTTATGAGGGATGCGTTAACCAGGTTAGCAGCCATGATTGAGTTAGCTGTTTGCTCCATTAGGTTTTCTGTTTCACCTTGAATAACTCGCATACGTCTTACTGCACTCTTAGTCGGATCAGGACAGGCCATGTATTGAACCGTTACTTCGCGCAGGTCGCTTAACACTTGTTCTCTAGAGTGGAGCTCTGTATTGGGTGCAACAGTCCCCTGAGTTGGTATTATAGGTCGGGGCTGGTTCAAAGTTGGTGGTGTTGTTTGTGGTTCCGGGCTCACAACAATTCTTTCTAGAGGTGGTCGTCTCGCTCTTGAGGAGACTGAGGGTTCACCCTGGGGTTCAGCCGACGAGTTTGACTTTTCCCTCTATTGAAGGTTGTATGTTGGGGAGGAGGTAGAGGGGGGATCCTCTGTCGATACGAAAGAGATCCCTCCGGTCTGGAGAAAGACCTTGAAAGTGTTCGAGGGAAAGGAAGTCGCATGTAACCACTTCTGTGTTCTCGGGGAGTATGCCTTTGATCAAAAGAGGGAGCAGGGCATTGAGTCATGTACTCATAACTTCGTTTTCGGGTTTCAGATCTTTGTTGTTGTGAGGGAACTCTCTCGACACCGTGGGTTGTGCGTTGATGTTTAGGCGGTAAGAAGTTGTCCTGTGGTGTATAGTAATTCCTTGAGATGGAGTTGAGGGTTTCTCGGGATGGAGTTCTGTTTGTTTGCTTCAACGGTTCCTTTCTTGTGTCTTTCAGGCCAGGGCAGTGGTATTTATCATGAGAGAGCCGCAGACAGTGTGTGCAGTGATTTTTCAGGTTCTTATACTCTAAGTAGAGTAGAGCTTCACTACCATCCGAGAACTCTATGATAGTTTCTTTTGTTATGGGTTCCAGCCCATTGATGAGAACCTTTAGTTGGATAGATGAGTTGGAGATGTTCATGTCTAGGATATCACCAAGGGCCTCTCCAATAGATTGAACTATCTTTTTTTTCCAGTAGTGCTTCGGTAGGCCTTGGACTTCGATCCAGAATGGGATCATGGATGGGAGAGATGGTGAGATGATTGGTTCCCACCGTTGGGAGTATTACCATCCATTGGTCAAAATGGTAAGGTCGGTTAGCTAGAACTTGGTGAAGATCTTCCTCGAGTTCAAATTTAAATTGAAAAATGCCCTGTCCTAGATCAGCACCAGTTGCTTTACCTCGCATGTTCCATCGATTCAGAAGGAAAGGGAAAATAGCCCATATTCTCTATCCTGCAGGGTTTGAGAGTCTTCCTAACAAGGTAAGGGAGTTTTCTAGTATCAGATCTGAAGTATCAAGTTCAGGGGCTTTGATCCTCTTTCTAGGAGTATCCCTTTTATGTGATGAGGTATACGGTTCGCCATGGTTATTAGGATTCAAGGGGAACGAAAAAGCAGAGCAATCTTGGAGCAGGTTAAGGTAGCATGAACACTCGGTTTTAAATGATGGTGGAAACATGAGAGAACCGGAGCAAAACAAGGTAAGTAAGGGGCAGTAAATGCAGTTTGAGAGTTAAGCTAATACCAGTTTAGCAGGGGATTGAATGCTTGCTGATTTTTGGTTGATGTGGTTTGAGATCCAGCTTGAAGCGCATGAAGAACAGCCATTCAAGAGAAGAGGAGGGGGAAAAACTGCTGGATAAAGCCAGTGTCCAGCTCTTATTGGTGGAATTGGGTGGATAAGATCTGGACAATAAGCTTCATCCTAGGCCTCGGTTATTGTACCTGAGAGAATTTTAAAACTTGTACGGACACTATTTCATGGATTACATTTATTTTTAAAGAAAAAATATAAAAAAATCATTTTCAAAAAAGCAAATAAATTTCAATTTATATTTCAATTTCTGAATAATAATTACCCTAAAATAAGTATTTAAAACTCTAAAATTTAATAATTACAATTGGTTGATTATATTGTATTACTATATATTTATGCAAAATTAAATATTAATAAATAGTTTTTTAATTTACTCACTATGAACAAATCTTCTATTGCAGAAGAAAATAAATTATATGTAAAAAATGTGAGAAAAGCACAAAATTTAGTTATGTTCTTATCCAAAAAATCTGGACGATAAAAACTGTCTATTAATTAATTATTTAAAAGATAACAGTGATGGGACATAAAAGATTTTACGAATAGAGACGAGATGAAACAGGATGGGATATGACAAAACGGAATGGGAAGAGATGTCTTTGTCATTCTAAAATAGTCCAAACTAAAACCAAATTAAAATATGATATTTGGATTTAACACCTTTAAACATATCGCGATCGCTTAAAAACTGCAAAACGATCATCTTATATTTGTTATTGTGCAAAGGATTAACGATGTCTAAACAACGTATTTATCTAAATATATTTTAACATTTACCATGTTAGTAAACCAAATATACTACTCATCACTATTTAAAATTTCAAATTCATAAAAAACACATAAACCAAAATATTTTATACATTCAAAATATACATAAATTAATTACAACATGTGTCATCCTGTTCTGTAGCACCTAGTTAGTCAGTATTTTAATACTTGCCAACGTTTTTGATAAAAAGTTTCTAAATCGTGTGGAAAAATTATAAATAACATAAGAAAATCGAATCTGACCAGATTGACAGATTATATAACAAAAAAGGGAAAATCACGTTTTAAACTTTCAAAGTGTCACTGAGTAGTACTTTAAACCTCGAGAGAATTTCACTAACACTATAAACCTTTAAAATGACTTTACTAACACTTTAAACCTTTAAAATGATTTTACTAACACTTTAAACCTTCAAACTAACTTTCATTTTTTGTAACGCTATAAAAAAATAACGGAATAATAATATCGTCAACGTGAAATAGTTAAACTGTGTTGGTTTTAATTTAAATTTTAATTAGTATTAGTTTTATAAATAAATAAAAAATAAAAAAATAAATTTTTGTTCATCTTCATTGTTGACAAAACTTTTACGACGTTACTCTTCACATTATTAATCCTTTTAATAAATGCATCTTTACTGGATTCTGATTCAAATCGATTGACTTCTCATTGGAAACAAATGAAGCTTTTAAATATGTTGTCGTATTTAATTTACATTTGTCAAATGTTTTAACCTTACCTCTGATTCTTCATTTTTTTTTTACTTTGATGAATTTTTTTTATCAATCCTAATAAATAGTTAAATTAATTAAATAAGTATTTAAATCAAACCAGCATAGTTTAACTATTTCACGTTGATGGATATTACTGTTCCGTCATCTTTCATGGCGGTGCAAACATAAAAGTTAGTTTTAATGTTTAAAGTGTTAGTGAAATTATTTTAAAGGTTTATAGTGTTAGTGAAAAAATTTCAAGGTTTAAAGTGCTACTCAATGACACTTTGAAGGTTTAAAATGTGATTTTCTCTAAAAAAAAATATTAACTTTGCTATTTCTGTTAATTGGAGATTCTATTTCTGTTAATTATTTTCTTTTCTTTTATTTGTGCTTTTTTTTTTTCTAAATTTCCTTCCTTTTTACTTTGTTTCCTTTTTCTTATCTTCTAAAATCATAAATCGAATCATTTTAACAATCTTCTCTAATATCACACTTACTAATCCATCTTAGTCTGATTTGTTACTATACAATGAACTTAAACATTCATTCAGCATTTAGTGTGAATTGCAATTATGTTTGACTTTTATGCTCCACAAATGCTCTCAAATCTCAAAAAAAAAGAGAAATAGTCCATTTATTTACGGAAAATAGATCTTTTTCTTTATTAGTCAACCACTCAACGTCAAAAGAAGAAAGAAATCTCTATTTACCCTTTTTTCAAACAAATCAAGCCTATAAATATACAAACATCTAGAGAGAATTATATCATAAACTAACTTTAGATTCGTAGATTTTTGATAAAATTGACTAAGATACGACAATGGCGTCCTTTGTCTTTGTGATATCTCTTCTTCTTCTCTCTCTTTCTTCGGCTGTTTTCTCCGATGACGCGTCTTTCCAGAAACTTCCTGTGCCCGGAATGAGGTCAGGCCCTGAATCTTTCGCCTTTGATCCCACCGGCAAAGGTTTCTACACCGGTGTCTCCGGTGGTAAAATCCTCAAGTATACTCCCGAGAATGGTTTTGTTGATTTTGCCCAGATGACGAAATCCTCGTAAGTTTCTCCTTCCTAGTTTCTTGGGATCTCTCAAAGTCTCAATGATTAAAAACTTTGTTGATCTGATTTTGCTTCTTGTTCAAGGAATCTTTTTTTTTTCTTTAATAAAATATAAATTGTCATCTAATGTTTTTAAGACGTGTTTGTATATATATGATCATGTCTGAAATGTTTTATATTGTAAGCTCAGTGATTTTATTAGACAAGAGAAATAACCTTGTCCGAATTTATATCCTTTGTCATGACAAGACAAGAACTGTCATTGACATTTTTAATCGTTATATATTCAATTGCTTTGATTACGTTTAGGAACTCGAAATGGTGCAACGGAGCATTAGGAACCGCTTTCGCCGGAAAGTGCGGTCGACCATCTGGAATAGCCTTAAACAGCAAAACAGGTGATCTTTACGTCGCCGATGCTCCGTTGGGTCTTCACGTTATCTCTCCCGCCGGAGGTTTGGCCACCAAGATCGCCGACAGTCTTGACGGAAAGCCCTTCAAGTTTCTCGACGGTCTTGACGTTGATCCCACCACCGGCGTCGTCTACTTTACTTCCTTCAGCTCCAAGTTTGGCCCACGGTAACGTGTTTTATTCCCTTTCCGTAAATACATACTTATGAACGAGTTATGATAGACAAGTTACAAATATAAAGCTACAAGTTATGTAACTAATTAATAATAGTATCGCTTACTAAATAATTGTTGGTTATGCAATGCAGCGAAGTCTTAATAGCAGTAGGATTAAAAGACGCGAGCGGAAAGCTCTTCAAATACGACCCAGCGACCAAAACCGTGACTCAGTTAATGGAAGGTCTAAGTGGCGCGGCTGGTTGCGCTGTGAGCTCAGATGGTTCGTTCGTTTTGGTCAGCGAGTTCATAAAGAGTAACATCAAGAGATATTGGATTACAGGACCCAAAGCTGGAACTTCCGAAGACTTCTCAAACCTTGTCTCGAACCCCGACAACATCAGGAGGTCAGCTTCTACCGGTAATTTCTGGGTCGCCTCCGTCGTGAACAAGGTTGTCGTGCCTACCGACCCTAAGGCGGTCAAGATAGACTCCAATGGACAAGTGCTTCAGACCATTTCTCTCAACAATGAGTTTGGAAATACTTTGCTTAGTGAAGTCAACGAGCTCAACGGCCATCTCTATATCGGAACTCTTACCGGATCTTTCGCCGGAATCATGAAACTTTAAATTTTGGTTATTTGTCATAACGTTGTTTGGTGATTACCATTTTTGTAATCATCTTAAAATGTCTCTAATTAGACCTTAGTTAAGGTATAATAATATGGGTGATGACACATTTATTTCTATGTTCTTAAGCTCTTCTTGTCTCCAAATATGACCTTATTGCCTTTTACTTAACAAATACGCCAAACAGAAACAAAGATATGATCTAGAATTTGAAATGCATACACGTAATATACATTGACTTTTTTATACACGTTACATACACACATCGTTGTACCTACCAATAAAGTAATATACTAGAATGCGGCCAGGTTTTATTGGTACATACATTCATATTGACCATTTCAATTTCATTAAATTCAAAGGTGTGAATGGTGTGATTTTTAAAATTGATGTGCGGTGAGACGGTTTATTTTGCACCATCACCATTTATAAAATACTCCCTTTGTCCCACAAAGATTGATGTTTTGGGATAAGTAAACTTCAAAAAGTAATCATTGAAAATATTTAAAATTTTGAATTGTTATTGGTTTAAAATTAAATAATATCTCTTTAGTCAAAGAAAAAAAAAATATATTTAAATTCAGTAATCATTGTTTTCTTAAAATGTGTAAGATCTTATAAACATCAATCTTTTAGGGATAGAAGAAGTATATATGTATAGGTTATATTCAGGCAAAATATAGGAAAAAAAAATTTACATTTTTTTTTTGTTGGTAAAGGACATCTTTTGTTATCATTTCAATCAATTGCTCTTAAGATAATGTGTATCTTTTCATCATTAATTTTCTTTTAATCAATCATAAAATTAACATGATTTAGGCCTATTAATTCATTTCTTGATATTTAAATTGTACTAATTTTAGTTTGATTTCTTTCCATCTCTCTATAAATACTGTCTCATCTTTTAGAAATACAAAAGAAGAAATCTTAATTGGAAGGACAAATTAAAAGTACAAAAATAAATCTATAAATATCCATAGGGATAACACAAGTTGATAACAAAACACACAAACCAAAGAAACAATATGAGGTCGTTTGTCTCCGTGAGTTCTCTTCTTCTTCTTCTCTCATTTTCTTCGTCTGTTCTCTCAGTTAATCAATCTTTTCAAAAACTTCCGGTACCGGGAAACAGGACAGGACCTGAAGCTTTCGCTTTTGATTCCACCAGAAAAGGATTCTACACCGGAGTCTCCGGTGGTAAAATCCTCAAGTGGCTTCCAGGAAAAGGTTATGTCGATTTTGCTCAGATCACCGACTCTTCGTAAGTTTCCCAAGATCATAATCATGCATGCTTCTTTGTTTTTTTTTTCTTTATGATTGGAGTTTTATCTTTTCAAAAAGTTTGATACGGAGCTTTTTTCGTTACTAATTAAATCAGTAACAACGTTAATTTTTCATTTTTTTTTACTTTGTTTTTGGTAAATAACCTTAACATTTCATGTCATATAATAAGAAAACGAATTAAAAATAAAACTCGAAATCAGATCTGCCACGAGATAAACATTGAGAAAAAGTTGTTGTCAAATACGAACGTCAGAGTCAATCATGTTATGATCCCCGATTCAGATCTGATACGATACACATTGAGAAAACTTTGTTGTCAATGCACGAACTTCAGTGTCGATCATGTTATGGTCTTAGATTTCGTGAACTATAGAACTTACTAATCAGAAATAAATGCAGCCTAATTTTCTTTTTTTGGTGGGCTGCTGCAACCTACTTTTAATTAATACATACATCCAATAAGGCCATTTTACCTCCTTGTTAAACTATTTATTTGTACATTAATATACATATAATAATATGCATAAATTTATTAATATATACTCCCTCTGTATCATAATAGATGATGTTTTAGGATTTTTACATGAATCAAGAAAAATATTTATTATTTAACAATAAGTGTATTATTTATTTATAATAATATATTTTTATAATTATTAACCAATAGTATTTCATCAAACTCTTAAATTTTCATTTAATGATTCTTGAACTTTGCAATTTCTTAGCATTAATTGATAAAAATATATAGAAAATCATCTATTCTGATACAAAATAAAATCCTACAACATCATCTATTCTGATACAGAGGGAGTATATCATTGACAAAAAAATATAGTAATCAACTAGAGATTAAATATGTTCTTTTATTTTTTAGTAATCAGAGATGATTCAGGTTTTTACCACCAAAATCCTTTTGTCTGATTCCTAAACTATAGAAACTATGGACAAAAGTTCTGTAATTTGCCAGTTACATATCCCTAAAAGAAATACACACTCCATGATGATTGGCCTACGTTAGCAAAACAAAGTGTCGTTTACGGTATAACAAAGATTAAATCTTCCTAAACACACGCCTCTCTGAGTAAAAGTCAAACTAACATTTAACATATATATGCATTGTTGTCTAATATGTATGGAGCTACACAAATATCAACATCATATTATGTTTGCGTTTAACTATTATCAAAATTGATTTGACTTATTTCAGAAAGTCGTCTTTGTGCGACGGAGCACTTGGAACCGTTAACGCCGAAAAATGTGGCCGACCGGCGGGAATAGCTTTCAACGGGAAAACAGGTGATCTTTACGTTGCCGATGCTCCGTTGGGTCTCCACGTCATCTCTCGCCGTGGCGGTTTGGCCAAGAAGATCGCCGACAGTGTTAACGGCAAGCCTTTCTTGTTTCTCGACGGTCTCGACATCGATCCCACTACCGGTGTCGTCTATTTCACTTCCTTCAGCTCAACATTTGGCCCTCGGTATAGTTTTATTTTTTCCTCTATATCTAAATATAATTACACTTATCATCACATATATAGTAGATTAACAAAATAAATATATTTTCAATAGAAAAATTCATATAAATAAATATAAATATTAAATACACTTATCATATACATAAGTTAATAACTGCCACTTTATGTCCTAACTCCTAATGTACATAATATATTGCTCATTTGAATCGGTTAATAAAAAAAAGTTTTTTTTATCTTAATTATACTAATTGTATTGGTTATGAATGATGCATATCTACAGCGATGTGTTGAAAGCAGTGGCAACAAAAGACTCGACAGGGAAGCTTTTCAAATACGATCCATCGAAAAAGGTCGTGACTGTATTGATGGAGGGTCTAAGTGGCTCAGCCGGATGTGCGGTTAGCTCAGACGGTTCGTTCGTGCTGGTTAGTCAGTTCACAAAAAGTAACATCAAGAGGTATTGGATTAAAGGATCTAAAGCTGGTACTTCAGAAGACTTCACCAACTCGGTCTCGAGCCCTGACAATATCAAGAGGATAGGTTCTTCTGGAAACTTTTGGGTTGCTTCGGTCGTGAACTCAGCCACGGGACCCACAAACCCTTCGGCGGTTAAGGTTAGTTCTGATGGTAAAGTGCTTCAGACCATTCCCCTTAAAGATAAGTTTGGAGATACTTTGGTCAGCGAGGTTAACGAATTCAAAGGAAAGCTTTATATCGGCGCTCTGTTTGGTCCTTTTGCCGGGATTCTTAAGGTTTAAAGTGTGTGACATTAGTTTGGGTTTTAGAAATCAAGTGATTGTGTCGAAAGAAAGTCTTGACGGATCAATAATGTACGTCAATATATTGATTCTGTTCAAATAAAGTTGATTTTTTAAAAAGATGGTTACAAATTTCAAGAAATAAAGTAGTTTTTTTTATATTAAAAAAAATTGTTGTTTTGTGCATCACGGTTGGATCATTCATGTATAGGCCAACTACCTACAAAAGAAATGTTCACAATTCATTTTATTTGAAAAAATCTTATAAAATTTTTGGATAAAAATCATATATACATGTTACGTTTGTTGGATACACAATTCATGAATTCAATCATAAATATTAAACAAATATATATTCTTTATCGAAAAATTAACAATAATAATCTTTATTTCTGCATGGTCAATCGGACGACTCCGCACTTCCGCTACTTCATTCACATGCAGTAAATTGATGAAACATTTTTTTTTAATATTAATCAACTGCTCCTTTTTCATCAGTCTATTTTTAATCAATCTTAAAATTAACATAATTTAGGTGTATTTCGTTCTATATATATATGCAAATTACTAATATTATTTTGATTTTTTTTCATCTATACATCTGTTTGGATCAACTTTGGATATACTTGAATAGTGTGAATACAATTAAAAAAAATAAAATAAAAGGACGTTTAAAAAAACATACTAAAATCAAATCTATAAGTAAGTATACATGCGAATTAGAGGACTCATTGTAATAATAATAAGAGAGATGGTAACAAAAACACAACCAAGAAACATTATGACTTCGTTTGTCTCCCTGGTTTCTCTTTTCTTCGGCGGTTTTCCAAGTCTTTTCAGAAACTCGCAGTGCCGGCGGAAGGAGGTCGATCATGTTATGATCTTCGGTTACAGTGCTTCAGACCATTCCCCTAAAAAGACAAGTTTGGGGATACTTTGGTTGATGAAGTTAACGAATACAAAAGAGTCAAAGATGTCATAAAAGATATGATTACAAATTATAGTATGACAGTGTGAACGTTTAATTAAGAAATAGGTTCAGAGGAAAATAACATTAAAAACGACTTTTTTTCTTACTTATATTTTGATTAGCTGGAAAGTTGGTCGAGTTCACGTGAGAAAGAGACAAAGAAATAGACGCAATTTCCTTAGAAACAACGAATAGCTAATTTAAAAAATAGTGGATATCATAGAGAAAAGACAAAAATCTTGTGACTCTTAAGTCAAAACAGCTGCATCTAAACTAATCAAGAACTGGTCGATAACCACCATCAACCAATCGGTTGAGATTTAATCAAACCATATGCGAGTATAAAAAAACCCTGAAATTAGTATTACTATGTTTCATGTGATGCATCAACGAAACAGAATGTTGCAAACACAAAGAGTCTTCATCTTCTGCTGTTTGCTAATTCTCTTCTCATCTCATTCCCTTGTCTCCGCTCTCCAAACCTTCCAGAAGATTCCGCTGCCACCTCAAATAACTGGACCCGAAGCTTTCGCATTCGATCCTCAGGGTGGAGGACCTTATACCGGAGTCTCCGGAGGCAAGATCCTGAAATACCAAGGACCAACACTTGGCTTTACAGAGTTTGCTTATATTTTACCAATCGCGTATGTTTTGCTATTCAGTAGTTTATATATACAACGCATACACATATTGCTAGTAATAATAACTCAATTGTTCTAATTTACAGGAACAAGTCACTATGTGAGAAAGCTATTGGGACTTTTCTTGGTAACATTTGTGGTAGACCGGTCGGTTTAGCTTTCAATGAGAAAACCGGAGATTTATACATAGCTGATGCATATTTGGGTTTGTATGTGGTTTCATACCGCGGTGGCCTAGCCAAACGCCTAGCCGATAGTGCAGCCGGGGTTCCTTTCCGGTTCCTTGACGGTTTAGATGTAGATCCGGTTACTGGTATGGTTTACTTCACATCTTTCAGCACAAGATTTGGCCCCAGGTTAACTAAAATTTTTAATGTGATTTAGTTTTGTACCGGTTGGATTTGGTTTGGTCAACTTTTTTTTTATGTTTCCAGTCAGCTTGTCTTGGCGGTTGCTGTAAAAGATACGTCGGGGAGGCTCTTTAGGTACGATCCAAAGACTAAAACCGTCACCGTTTTGTTAAGCGGATTAAGTGGCTCCGCCGGCTGCGCTGTGAGCTCTGACGGAGGGTTCGTTCTGGTGGGAGAGTTCTTGAGGAATCGGATCTTGAGGTATTGGATCAAGGGTCCAAAAGCCAACACGTTTGAGATTTTCGTACCGTCGATCCCGGGTCCGGACAACATAAGGAGAACCGAAAGTGGAGATTTCTGGGTCGCATCAAACTCCGTGAAGCTTATAGTGGTGCCCACGGAACCATCAGCTGTGAAAATCAGTTCCGACGGTGAGATTCTCCAGCATATGCCTCTCGGGGAATATTACGGAGATACGTTAGTCAGTGAAGTTAATGAATATAAAAACGTTGTTTACTTGGGAACACTCACGACCACTTTTGTTGGTAATTTGTAATCAAGGACAGTTAATTCATTCTTTAAATTTTTAATCCAACAAAATTACTATTTATTACATTTTAAACCATCCATGATCTTTTGCGTAATGTTTATCCATATCTTGGTAACGTGTTGCTTCACCTTCTTCTCATCGTTTTGAAATACATTGCACAATGCCTTGACGTAGAAAGGTGGGAATTCTCCGTCCATTCTCCAGAGGTACGTGACGACCTCTATTACTCTTTCCTGATTTTCCTCATCGCAGTGAAAATCTTTCTCAACATTTGATGGGGAAGGAGAGAGCGTCGACCACCCGATCTCTTTTCTTATGCAATTTTCAACATTTTCCTCAGCTAAGGAGAATGCAGGAATTGAGAGAAAGGCTACGAAGAAGATAATATAATAACGTTGATTGTGGTCTTTCACTGTTGTTTCTTAGGGAGAAAGTTTAATGTACAGTGCTTATACATGTTTGAGAGTAGCTTATATATATATATGTTTGAGAGTACCTGAAACTGTAAATAGTTTAAGCCTTGTTTCACATTAACTTCATATACCATTGGTTACACCGTTACAGTAATATCAGTTTTTTTCATTTCATTTGTAAAGTTTTGGCTTTAAAGACTTTCATCGGTTTCTTTTACTTTCATTTAAATGAGATTCGATGATAGTATTAGAATCATCGGAGAGAGCTGAGGTAATCTTTAAGCAAATCAATGATGCGAGTTGCTGAAGAATCTTGGCCTAGTTGCTGAAACATGATTCCATCCATTCGAGCTTGAACTCCTTCCGTGATTGTTAATTCATCGAGCAGTCCTTTTAATGTTCTGTCAACTCCAATCACTGAGCTTCCTATACCGCTTAAGATATCTGGTAGTGATGTAGAAGGTCTTGAAAGCTCAACAAGAGTTACCTGTATTTTATTTACCACAAGAAAGAGCAAAGTATCAAATATCATCTACTTTGTGCTTTTTTTTTTTTTGAGTTTTAAAGATTTGTTACGAAGATGAGTTCACTGAAGCAAAAGAGAGTTTTAGAGGCAAACCTTCCTATCAAGAGGAATATTAGCTTTCTGCTTAGCGATGGCTATAGCTCGGGACAGCCCACCGAGTGCATCTACTAGACCACGAGAATGAGCATCCTTACCGGTCCAGACTCTGCCTTGTGCAAATTCTTCCATCTTTTCGACCTAGGAACATGGTAAGAAGAAATTTTTAGCTTTGCTAAAACATAGTAATACAAGAGAGAAAGATTAGATTGGACCAAATAGAAAAATACAGGCATCGATCTAGATAAGGCTGCTTTATCTCGGAAAAGCTGGTATGCATGCTGTGCAGACTTCTCAAACAGTTCTGCTTCCTCTGGCCTGTAAACATCATTTTGTTGCTTTTATTGTGAATGAAAGGAGCATATAGGTTCTCAGTAGAGCAGTTTCGAGGATCGAAATTGACAAAAATATTAAAACCAAAGTGGCATCAATTGGGTGAAAAAAGAAGTCTTATACGGTTAGAGCCTAACTAGGTAACAAATCGTTGTAATAAATAGAGCGAGGTCCCTTACTTAAAAGGTCTTTCCTCAGCCCCCAGGAGCTCAGCATATTTTCCTCTAGATATAGTTTCCTTGTTGAATCCAATCTTCTCGTATAATTTGGCCAAGGTAAATCTTGCTGTCACAACAAGAACAAACAAAAGCAATCAAGCATGGCGAGGGTTGGTGAAAGAGATAGTTGTACAAAGATTAAGAGCACAATGTTCTCTTTGGCAAGTTGATAAGTTGATAAAAGAAAGATCACCTGTGACAACTCCAATTGATCCAGTTAAAGTCAAATTTTCTGCAACAATGGTGTTTGCAGCCATTGCCATGTAGTAGCCTCCACTTGCTGCCACATCTGACATTGACGCGATGACGGGTTTTGTTTCGGCCAGTAGTTTAATCTCCCTCCACATTCTGTGTACCATTACGAATTACGAAGTATTACAATAAAGCATAGAAGATTTTTCAAACCTATTTATATTCAAATCCACACATGACCTCCAGGCTTGATAGATATGATATTTGCAAGTTACTAGATGGTTAATATAGCATTCTTAATCCATTCTCTTGATATAAAAGATAGCACTTCAACTTCTAACCTCCATTGACGAAAAATAATAGTAATGAGTCTGAGTTCATCATGTTATAAGGTGAAGCCAAACCATCCATGAAATGTTAAATCATGCGAGCATATTATAGGTATAATTATACAACATTGACAACTAATAAACTACTTACAAATCGGAAGCGAGAGCATCGCCTCCTGGGCTATCAATTCGGATGATGGCAGCCTTATATTTTTTGGACTCTTCAAAAGAAAGAGGAATTAGAAAGTGCTGAGCTGCTGTTGAAGAACACAACAGCACAAATGTAAATGGAAACGTAAAAATAATAACAGACCCACCTCTTACACTGCGGATCTTCTCAATTAGTTGTTCTGCTATGATAGCTGAACCAGGAGTGCTTAGCGGACCCTTAACCCGAGAAATGCTCCCCCCTGCTCTAATAATAGCTATTTGGTCTCGACCGCCACTTAGACCAAGAGTCCACTTCCTAACACCTGAGTATTTCCTGTATAAAGTATTTCAATCGAGAATATCTGCATGTTACTAGCCTGTAAAATTGCTAAAATTGCATGAGGCTAACAGGGAACCGTAAAGCGATATCAAAAAATCTGTCCTGCAAATATTACATACAAGTAAAATAAGAAACAGAAATTTGAAGTCAACTAAGTATGCATACCTCCATTTACTAAATAAATCGCATACATCTAATCATCCCAAACTGAGAACCAAAAAAAGAAGACATATCTGATCTGCATTTTGTTGAATTACAATCTCGAGTCGGTATGCCACCAGGAATTCCTTTCTCCATATCAAAACTAACTTTAACTCTACCTAACTTTAACTCTACCTAAGTCCCATTATGTATACATTACCCATTACTTCATTAGTAATAGGCTTGAGCCAAGTGTACATGCAAAAATAATAGCTCTAGATTCAGCAAGCCTCTGTTTGAAAATTCCATATAGTAAGAGTTAATTACTTGTAATCAACAGTAGGAAGCTTTTTGTCTTTTTCGACTCCAAGCCTCTCTTTCAGCATCGATATAACCTGCAGGAGCATAAAAAGTGAATGATATAGATAAAAAAAGTAGTGGGCTGGTATCTAATTCTGTTTTGTATAGCTATATAAGGGATTCTTTAGGACTATTGTCCATCCCAATAATCAGAGAGGACCAAAGTATCCAAGAAGAAAAGTTCACGAATTAAGGATAAACAACAAGGATCATCACTTCTAGCTTCTGGGATCAAGTGGAAGGTATTGAATTTCATCTTTACTATGGACATGGTATTACCTCATCATCATACCGGATATCCTTTATCAGCCCCTCTTCCTTTAGCTTTTCAATTTCGTAAACTCCTTGATTGATGAAACTTTCAACATCTTCTCGCTTTTTTCCTGCATAGTTCTAAGCAGAAGCCATTCAGAAAAACTAAGATGTTACAACTCTAACAACATTGTGAAACAATTCTAGCACCTGTTGAGTCAGAAACACCATCCAGCCAATTTGCATAAATGTTATCAAGAAGCACGCTCAGCATCTCATAATTTTCCTCAGATATACTTTTGCGGGAAAGCTGATCTCCAGCACTTTTGTATTTGCCAATCCTTTGTACTTGAGGTTGAATCCCCACTTTCTCGAAGACACCTATATTTAAGAAAATTAAGCAGTTCACGATAAATGCGCCAACTTTCTCAATAAATGAAGGATTGTCCGCACACAGTATGAGTGCTTATAATTTCTGTATGATATAGAACATAGAAAAGACTTTTCATGACTTAAGTGATAAGTTGAGCCAAAGAAGAAACAATTCCCTACCTCCAAGAAAAGATGCTTGAACAGTCAAACCATACAGAAAGGAATAGGCACTAGGCGGGGCATAGAGCTCGTTGCATGCACAGCCAAGATAGAATTCCTTTAATCCACATATGTCGATATATCCAACAATGAATTTACCTAGTAAAGATGTGTTTGATTAGCTCAAAGAACTCAATCGGAAAGTGAAAAACTCTGATACTTGACAGATAATACAGATTCAGGAGTTACCTGATTTTTTAAAATCCAATATATGCCTTCGAATTTCTTCAACCTTACCCCACCCACAACTCAAAGGCTCAATGTGAAGGTAGACTCCAGCAATACGAGGATCATATGCTGCTTTCAAGAAATTTTCTGAGAGTTGCGGCAGAGAAAGGCCAGAATTGAAACGACTCTTTAGCTGATCAGAGATCTGAACATAGAGAAAACAGAATTCAATTTCAACCTAACTGGCCAATAAGGACTAAAGGAGTTCTAACTCCCAAAGGAGATCACATCAATGAAAATTTTAATACTATGTAGCCATAGAAGTCAGCTAAGTTCACTAACATTGCTACCGGAAACCTAAAATTAACAGTCCTCCTACTAATATCAGCGTCTAAGAACGACAAGAATGAGAAGAGACGACGAAGAAACCTGGCCGCGCAATGTCATGGTCAAGACGCTTCCCTTACGAACACGCTGCCATGGATAAGCAAATAACATCCGCAGCTTCACGACAAAACTCTCCCAGGCGTTCCTATCCACATACTCCGTTTCTCCGGTCGGATAGTCCTCATCTCTTCCATCCCGTAGCTGATCCTGCTTCTCTTTCTCCATCTCCGCCGAGGAAGAAGCAGATGAATCGTCGAAAGCACGAGCCGAGAATCTCCGATTGTACGGAGAACGAAGACGAGGTCCGATATGTGAGAATTGGGGATTCAAGAGGAGAGGTCTTCTGTATAAAGCCGACGCGGAGATAAGTGACCTAGTTCCGCTGCTAAATCTTGGAACTACATGAGGTGCGTGAAGAAGAAGTAGCTTCGCCATTGTCTCTCTCTCTCTCAAGTCTCACCTGAGAAGAGAAATTTTCCAGTGGAAGAAAAAAGAAAAAGAAAGTGAAGAAGAAGAAAGAAAGAAAGAGGATTGAGAAGGGTACAGTTTCTTCCACGTCGTCACTGCTTCACCGTGTGTGACGTGTGACGGTCAAAGTCGTTACGTGGACTAACAGCTCAAATTGATTCCAATTTCGGTTCATTTTGAACCAGAGTAATATGAAGTTATGAACCAAAATTCGGTTTAATTGCTATGGAAACCGGTTTAAATTTAATGATAAATGTTCGGTTCGGTCCAATGATTCCAATTAATCGAATGAATCTGATATGGTTTACTGTTTGATCTCTCTAGTCTTTTAGTGATTTCTTCTGGGCGTCATCATCGCTAGTTTGTCTATAAACTTCCGTCTTTGTTGTTTCCAGCATCTTTCTTACTCTCTCTCTCATTGACTGCTTCGAAAAATATCTCCAACTATATTCTTGCTATCGTGTTTCTGGGTTCCGGAGAATTCGGAAATAATCTCCCGCGACGTTTTATCCCCGATTTCAATCTTCTCTTCCGGTATGTGAAAACTGAAACTTTGATTGCTCTTTGATTCCTTTGTTTACGATCAGATTCTTTATCTGCTGAGAGTCTTTGTTCGATTCGCTTTTTCTTGTTGATCGCATGAACCAAGTGTTCTTGAAGTCATGTTGAAGCTCAAAAACTTTGATTCCTTTGCTTACGATCAGATTCGAGATGTTATCTACTGAGAGTCTTGGGTTTGATTCGCTTGTCTTGTTGATCGCATGAACCAAGTGTTCTTGAATTCATGTTGAAGCTCGTAATCTTGCATTTTTGGAGTTTCTTTTATCACGCATGTCTATGATTCTTCCCCAAGCGTCTGTTAAATTGATTGAAATGTCTGCTCGTGTTTTGATCCGATTATACTAATATAGTATTTTTCTGCAATTTGTAGCTACCAGATTCTCTTCTTCATTGCAACTTTTGGGGAGGCAATGGCGCTCGATAATTCTGTTGCTCTGTCACCTCGCCGAAGGCATGGTTTGCTGCGGGATCAGGTTCAGCTTATCAAAAGAAAGGACTCCGGCAGATATGAGATTGTTCCAATTGAGGATCCGTTGTCTTTTGAAAAAGGTTTCTACGCTGTTATTCGTGCTTGCCAGTTATTGGCTCAGAAGAACGATGGACTCATTTTGGTTGGGTTAGCTGGTCCTTCTGGAGCTGGCAAAACCATTTTCACTGAGAAAATTCTCAACTTCATGCCTAGTATTGCTATCATAAACATGGACAACTATAATGATGGTTCTCGTGTGATCGATGGAAACTTTGATGGTATGCACCACCTCTATGTTACACCCTTAGGCTTGATTCACTCATTTCTTTCTGATGTGTAGAATCTGATATAAAGAACAAGTGTCTGATAAATGTTTGCGATTCTGGTTGCAGACCCACGGTTGACTGACTATGATACACTTCTTGACAATATACATGGCCTAAGGGATGGCAAACCTGTTCAGGTTCCAATATATGACTTCAAGTCTAGTTCCCGAATTGGTTACAGGTACCGATTTTCCCCATTGGTGCATATGTTACTGTTGATAACTTGTGGACAGACGACATTTTATGATGGACAAAGTGATTATACTTATTTCATTTAAACGTTAATAGTTTCCCTTGTTATACAGATTCCTTCACATATTTTAGGGGAACAATTGATTTATATGTTAGTTGATCAGAGCTACTCATCTGCAATGGCTTATCAGTTTCTTTCGTGATTTGTATAGAACACTTGAGGTCCCTAGCTCTCGCATTGTTATTCTTGAAGGCATATACGCTTTGAGTGAGAAGCTACGGCCTTTGCTAGATCTTCGTGTCTCTGTCACTGGTGGAGTGCATTTTGATCTTGTCAAGCGTGTTTTGCGGGACATTCAACGTGCTGGCCAGGAACCTGAAGAAATCATACATCAGATATCTGAGACGGTTTTCACGCTAATCTTTGCTATCTTTTATTTATCACCCTTGCTGTCATGCCTGCTGTTTAAAGTCGCTTCAAATATGGATAGAACATGAATGATGTATTCTACTGTTTATTTTGAGTTTTAAGACAGTAAAATTTTGCTTATGTTTTTTTCTCCAACCAGGTTTATCCTATGTACAAGGCGTTTATTGAACCTGATCTGAAGACGGCTCAGATTAAGATCCTTAACAAGTTTAACCCCTTCAGTGGCTTTCAGAACCCAACATATATTTTAAAGGTTACAGAATTAATATTGTTCAAAGTGGAGTATGTTGGCGTTTCATATAATCTGTGACTAGCTGTATTGTAACAGCGATACCTTCCCGGTGTTGAGTGAGTTTTGTTATCTTATTGTAGTCAACGAAGGCTGTAACACCTGAACAAATGAAGGCAGCTCTGTCTAAAGATTTTAAGGAACGTACTGAGGAAACTTATGACATATATCTGCTTCCACCAGGCGAGGATCCTGAAGCATGCCAATCATACCTTAGAATGAGGAACCGGGATGGAAAATACAATCTCATGTTTGAGGTTTGGCCAATACCTGTTTCTTCTGTATAAACACATTTTAGGAACTCATGGGCAGAGTTTAGTGTCATATGTAAGCTGAACGAATGGGTGTTGCGTGTTGAATTGATGAATGATTACATTTACCGTTCTATGTATTGTTTTCAGGAGTGGGTTACAGATCGTCCATTTATCATATCACCCAGAATAACTTTTGAAGTCAGCGTTCGTCTTCTCGGAGGATTAATGGCACTGGGCTATACCATTGCAACAATCTTGAAAAGAAAAAGTCATATCTTTGATGATGACAAGGTAATTGTGAAAACTGATTGGTTGGAGCAACTGAATCGGACATATGTTCAGGTAATATTTACTTCTCTTGCTCTCCATAAAAGTTTACACTCTGTTTGGGGTGATAAGTTGACAATTTTTATCAACTCGTTTATGAAGGTACAAGGTAAAGACCGGTCCTTCGTCAAAAATGTGGCAGACCAACTTGGATTGGAAGGTTCATATGTTCCACATACATATATTGAACAGATACAGCTGGAGAGGCTTGTAAATGATGTTTTGGTATGTGTTGTGTTTATCGCACACAGATCCAGTTGATTATATGTCATGATGGTTTATATGTCCGGTTTCCCTGGTCATGTTTTCAGGCTTTACCAGATGACTTGAAGACAAAACTTAGCTTAGATGATGATACAGTTTCTAGCCCTAAAGAAGCCCTCTCAAGAGCTTCTGTTGATAGTAGACTGAAGTATCTCCACGGGTATCTTCTAATCTCTTCTCCTTGATTGGCTAAAGTTGGGATAAAGACAGAATCTAAGAATAAAGACACCATATGGTCAGGGAATCCTCTGACTTGTGTAGTGATGCACGTTTTAACAGCGGTGTATCAAAGTCTTACACAAACCCAAGACACAAAGTCTTGCCTAACTTGACAAGACTTGCTGTTAACAACAGAATGTTAGATGCCAGAGCCCCTGCTTCACCGGCCACTCTTCCAAATCAGGTAAAGCGGTCTCTCTGTTATTGTTTCCTGAGATCATTCAAAATCTTTGGTTCTGTTGTTGCAAATTGATAGTTGGCTTACGATTAAATCTCTGAACATACGGTGTTCTATAGGGTTTTATCACTCAGCTTTCGGACCAGATATCAACACTGAACGAGAGGATGGATGAATTCACATCCCGCATTGAAGAGTTGAATTCCAAGATCCCGAACAAGATAGCGGCTTCAGGTAGTCAACATAACTTGGCTTTACCGATTGAAGACGGTAATGGGTCTGTCTTACCGCTGTCCTCATCCGCATCTCAGCTCGTAAGGGAATCTCCTCTGATGGAAGAGGTATGTTTACAAACTCTCCATAATCAGAATTACATACAGTCAGCTCTCTATTAATTGCTATACTCCAATAGACAACAACAGAGCATCAGAGAGAGCTTTAGACTCGACTGAGACAATGGAAGGGTCTATCCATGAATAATAAGTTAGAGATATAGAGATCTTAGCTCACGATTTGCGAAATATTCATTTTTTCTTCATGATTTTTGACTTTTCGTCATCTGGAACAGGTCGTACTTGTTGCTCGTGGACAGCGTCAGATAATGCATCAAATGGACACCCTGAGCAATCTTCTTCGGGAGTATGTTGGAGAAAGGACTCGCATAGAGAGACTCGACAGCAACAGAACAAACAGCACAACACAAAACCTCGGATCTTCTACTGCAACTATTCTTCTTGGTTTGGCCATTGGCTGCGTTGGCATTTTTACCTACAGTCGTCTGAAATAGTTGCTGTAACAGTTGTTACTTCACTGTGAAAACCCAGGCTTTTTGAAATAGTTGCAATGGTGTAAATAACATGGTTTGGGATACACACTGGACAAATTAAGTCTTGACAATGTAAGAGAAAAGACTGATTCGGTTTACATTACCGTTTATAAAGACTCGATACTTTTTCTTGTGGAAGTAACTGGAGTCCACCACGAAACATGAGGCCGTAATATTTCCTTATGTAATCCTAATACACAGGAGACGAAGCA